>NW_024609835.1:238318125-240718125 GCF_016920785.2 Ixodes scapularis | reverse complement strand
CAACACGTAAACATTTAATGACCGCTATCGCCTGCGCCGCGATCCCAACAGCCCCCGCGCATCCGCTGCGACGGCCTTTTATCAGCGGCGGAGCGCCGCTCGCTTGGCCAGTTGCCCTTGGCCCCCTCGTGGTCAAGATGACCACTTATGATTGTCGGAGGGGCGGCCTGGGCCAACCGCTTGGAATCGCCAGGTTGCCCACAAGCTGCAGTTCTCGAGTTTACGAGTAATTCACAAAATTGGTCTCCGAGTACCAATTCCGATACTCCTCTTGACAACGCCATTGGGCGAATGGGATGCTTATGTATCACTGGGAAAAGGAGTGCTTTGACTATGTTCCATCATTGCCTTGTGAGATCTCTCACAGCTGCCATCTTGGCACTGCGCCCATCCGCCATCTTGGCATCTTGGTTGTCGACATCGATGCCTGGAAAGCTGTTCCAGCTTGTGGCGAATAAGGTCGTGTACGTGCTCAGCTTTTCGATATTCCCTTATCATACCCGACCTTCAATATGTTCCTTCTACTCTGCGGCGTATCGCCCTAAGTTTCTCGTATGATGCGTCTATTCCTGCACACCTTTCGGGGGACGACACTGGTCGTGTTATACGATCAAAATTTGCCTTCAGAATCGAGGTAAACTCTTCTAACGTATCCATATTTTTGCAGTGCATTGTATTCAGTTGCCGGAAGCTACGGCAGTTCGTGATATTAATCTTTCTTTGTTTCCGCCCTAAAGAGATCGCTTTTGAATACTGTACAAATATGGGAAGGTGGTCGCTCCCGCGCGTTTCAGCGTCTATATGCCAGACCATATCAAAAAACGTATCTTGTGAAAAAATTGCTACCTAACTGCATCCCCGAATGCAGGTTTATGAGCCATCGTTTAACACCCATTGAATATTTTTGTCAATGATGTCTTCTATTATTTTACCCCGCTTGTCGCATTGCATACCGCCCCATGGTGTATTATCTGTGTTAAAATCACCACACATAACGAACGGACTAGTAACAACATCCAAGATTGACGTGATATCTTTTTTTGGGAAATAGCTATGGCATGGTTCGATATAAAGGATAATTACAATTCTTTCACACCATACCTTACTTTGCATGCCACATATTCTGGCCTATCAGATGAAGATGTGCATAAAAAAGTTCCAATCGTATCCTGTTTGTTCGCACTGGTCAAAGCTGGACTTGGACCACGTGGAGGCTTTGAGCTGTATGAGACATAGCCAGCAAGTCTGAATTGGCCATCCGTGTGTCCTTCGTATATTGCAATAACAAAAAAACTTAAATTCGGCAACGAGCTTCCGCACGTCGCCCATTTTTGTACGAGGTGGATTGTCGTTCCACTAATATACTGCCATTCAGCGATACTCTTTATTCATTTACATCAATCGATTCGAAACCAGTAAAATAGGCTTCATAGCTAGAAGCGTTTTTACCTCACAGATATTCAGGATATCGGGAAGTGATTTGATGATTGTTTTCACCACCAGAGAGGCCAGTTTAAGAAGCAGCTGTTGATCCATCCCTTGGTGTGATGGAGTGGCCGGTGTGCCTGTACCGATGATGGCCGTGTCAAAAGTGGTCGACATTTTTACATGGAAAGTTGAGGGTCTTAAATCTCTGCGGGCGACAAATGCTGTTTAAGTTTGAGATGTTATCTGTAAAATTGGTGCAGAGGTCATTGGATCACGTTTAGCTTTTACACTTGTGGTACTAGCCTGTTCTTCGCAGGTCGTTGGAAAACATGCGAGTACGTCCGTACTTTCTTAGGCGTTGATATTTTTTTTTTACTTGGTGTTTCAGGCTGGTGTATCGTCTCTGGATTTGGAGATGGCAATTTAAGATTGGAGGTGCGACCACTCAGGATTTTCTGCTTCCTCTGCACGGTGACAGATTTCATACTTTAGCAGCCGACAACTGTTGCCGCATCAGAACATCCGCAGTTCGCGCAGTTTGTTTCAGAGCGATAGTTGCAGTTTTTGTGCTGATGTATATCGGCACAGATCTTGAAACGTCTCGCACTCCGGCAGTTTTGTGCGATATGTTCAAACTTTTGGCATGGTTAGCATTGAATGGGGGCGCCACAGTATTCCTCCACTGGGTGGCTTGTGAAACCTAAATACACACGATTTGGCATCGGGCGATCTCGTATAAAACGATGAATCAAGTTATCACGTTTACAAAAGTTAATAGAGGTTCCTGTGTCTTGTATCGCTTGTTGATTACTAAAAACTGATATGTTAAAATAAGCCCATTGCAAGCAAAAATTTATAAATGGTTCACCAGTCCCAGTCATGCGAAAAGCGATGGAGCTTTAAAACATTGCAGCCGCACTTGCCTTGCCGGATTCCATGCAAGCTACATAGGTCCTCGGCCAGTATTCGATGCTTTCTGTCGTTATTCGTGCACACTATCACCGAGCAATGGTGCGCCTATGACCGCGAGACAGTCACCATGGAAGCCGGTGGCTCTAATTAAGTTTGCGAGTTTAAAACAGAGAAAAAAGCGCGAACGAAGTTTGGGCACTGCATACACCCAACACCCGCAAAGCTTCTCATCCGGGACTTCCACTCTTTCTAATGACCCGGCGAGGGGGAAAGCGTCGATAGCTCTTTCCCCTTTTCTCCCTCGCTCTCAAAATTGCGCTACCCACGATAAAACGGTCCATACAAGAACTGAGCTCTGTCACGTTACGGCCCGGTGGTGGCGCGTCGGGCGAACTTCCGGTCTAGGGTTGTGGGCAAAGGTCACCATGGAGGACGTGCATTCCCTCGTTGTTTTGGAAGAAACCGGACAAAAACCTGCCGTCTCATCAAAACACAGTGACTAGGACTGTGCCAAAAGAGTCGGGAAAGGTTTGAAGACCAGTTTTCATGTGTTTTCTGCGCTCGGTTCGCCCGAGAGCCGGGATAGGGCCATGAAAAAGGAAAACCAGACGCCGTCGGAGCACGATTGCTTGGGCGGCAAGCACTCTGGGTTGAATTTACGGATACTTGTGGTCGTCTGACTTATTTGTTTTGTTCCAACATGAACGCGGGAAAATCGCAAAGTTGTACAGACCAGCTGCGGACTACGTCCAGTGCGTCTTCAGTTCGAACGGCCGCCGGATCGTTCGTACTGTCGTCTGCTCTCAAACGTTTCTGCTTCTTGTCGTCGGCTTGTTGGAACGACAGCGGCCCGTAGACCGAACATCCGTTCATTGCGATAAAAAGTAAGTGGATGACTCAAAAGATTTTTAAGTTTGAAGTTTGGTTGGAATAAATATTCTCGGTGTAAACAGTAGATACAAACATATGTTGATAATTGTTACAAGTGGCCATCACCGACTTGTGATGCCTGATTCAGTGGGTCCGATTCTGCTTGCGATTTTCAGTATCGACGTTGACATCTCAGCTACGGTTCACGCTTTTGCAGCCCGAGCGACGTCATGACTGAAAATAGAGAGCAGAATCTCAGCGTACGAATCAGGATTTAGCGTTTATTCTGCGGCGTCCACGCGGAGTGAATCGCCACATGTCACAGTAGGGAATTTCGTAAACCGCGTTCCTCCCTCCGCTAAGCTATCCGCAACGAAGAGACCGCTAACGCGGCTGCGCGCCGCTAGCGTTGACTGAAGAAACCGGGATATCGTAGCGGGTTGCGGGGAGCGTTGCGGGACGGCGGAAACGATCTACGAAAACTCCCTATTATTCACGCGAAGTTTTGCGGTGTAACGAGCCTCGTTAATTTCGCTGAGGCCGCCACAGTAGTCAGACATTGCCAGGAAGACGTAAAATTAACCATTCCAAAGCAAGAGAGAAAAAAAAAAGAAATGGGGATTTATATCAACGCTGACAACACCGCATTCCAGTGGTTTCTTTACGGGCGACGGTGAGCCTTTTGCCCACACTCCATCGCGCATGCGCGGCGCCGGTGGCGTCCGCTAGGTATGCTTCGGTTTGTTTGTAAACATGAGTGCTTGTTGAAGAAAGAAACGATGCTTTTAGCGTTTGACACGCGTATACGTCTCGATAAATCCAAGATAAAGATTATGTGCGATGCCCGTCTAGGTATACTTTATTTCAACACACGAAGGGGTAAATTAGTCCTGTTCCGCGAGGCACCGGACTTTTCTTTTAAGGCGAGAGCCGCGCGCCTTACTTATCCCATCGAGCGAGAAGGCATCTTATAAGCCGTTAAAAATACGATTGAGTGGCATGGGCCGCTCACTGGGCAACCCTACTTTTTTCATTACCTTGGCGTCGTCCTTGCGGTAGGAAGTCGTCCTCAACGTCGTTCTTGACGGCGTCCCGGCTTCCAGTTTATTGCCTTTTTCTTATATTCTTCCCTACTGTTAACAAGACCACACAGTGATCAGTGAAAACTACTGAATCCACCGTATAAGTCCCTAGACAGTTGATAAGCTCTAAGGAACAATACATTCTATTAAAGGAGCTATGCAACAATTTTTGTACTTTGCGCAAATACCGCTTAAAACGGATCCCTAACGTTAAGGACCTATGAAACACGCGTTCGTTTTTCACCCCACGCAATAGAAGTCCCAGAAAAAAATTAAAGAAAAACGAGCAGCGTTCACCCCCTCAACTCGCAGCCAGAACAAGCGGCCACGTGATCTGGAGCCGATTATATGCCGCCAATGTAGATCATAGCCACGCGCTGTGGTTGACAAAGCACAGGGCACGCGCTGAGTTCCAGACATTGTTATGGCTCGGCTGTTGTCGTCGTTGCAGCGATTGGACACGGGTCACTACCCGAATGCTTCTCGAGCTAGCAATTATCACGAGCCCAAGTCGAGTGCCCACGCAATGCTCGGGTCCAATCTATGAACCGCATTCAAATATCGTCACTTGGGTGTACTGCGATCCCCGAGTTACGTCATAAAATTTTGCAAAGGAGAGATTGAATGAAAATGATCGCTTTTGTCCTTGAAATTACACCGCAACAAAGGAGTTTCTTAGCCAATGGCGTTGCGTGTGAGTATCCTTGAGTCCCAGGTGTGCCAGTAAGCTCGTGTAGATAGAAAAACATTCTTATTGAATATCGTTGCACAGCTCCTTTAAGCGTGCGTGAGAGTTTTGAAAATGCGTAAACTGCAGTTGCTTTCCTCCTTGTTGAAATGAGGCTGCGTCAAAAATATTGCTCTCGTCAACCATATTTAGCAGTATTCGTGCACTTTTGTCAATGCGCGATTTAGTAGGCGTCCTGTCTGCTTCCTCACAAACACAGTTGAAATCTTATAGAAGAACTACCAATTTGTTACAAATTAGATAGGGCCGTAGATGATGAAAGAATGCTACTCTTTGATTGACGTCATTCGGTGCGTAAACACATATTACACGCCAATATACGTCAGTAACTCGAAAGTCGCACATAATGAAGCGCACGCAAAGAACTGTCGTGACCATTAATTCAGATAACTGAAATAACTTCTTAATAAACAACATGACACCGCCAGAGAAACCAACAGCATGGCTAACACATATTTCATACTGATGGAGGAAAATGTTCAAGGCATCTTCTACTTGTTCACAATTTTGTTTCTTGCAGCGCCACAAAATCAAAATCCTTATCGTCAAGGAGGCGCTTTAAATGATATTGCTTTTTGCGGGAATTGAAGCCTCTAACATTCAAGGTCATAAAACGAATGCCCTCGTGAGAAGGAGAAGGAGGTAGGGGAGGTATGCGGGTGAGGGTGGTGGGGGTGGGGAGGAGGGGTTATATTATCGTCTAGACTCTAGCGCGCAAGTGGTGTTTTCCGCTTACTCGCGATGGTGTCTGGCGGTACTTCTTTTTTTCGTTTGCTCTCATTAGTGTCCTTTGATGTGCTGAGGGTCGTGTCCATGGTGGCTTCAGGGTCATCTTCGTTGTCGTAACCTGTTGGCTTGCCTGCGGGGTTCGCCGACTGCCCCAGTGCTTCCGATGGTTGCAGAGTTCTCTCGTCCTTACACTCCTGTGTAGATGGAGCTTCACCTTCCGTCGCTGCGCCGATTTTAGGCGGCTCGATGTTCTCAGCCGACGCCTGCACTCGTTGGGACCTGGGGGGCGTGTGTTCTGCAGATATCCTTGGGTGGGAGGGATGTCTCCACTGGCATCCACAACCTCTAAGATGTTCATCAAGAGCTCGGAGTTGGCATCTGCTTCAGTGCCGGGGCCTCGAAGTATGCTTGCGTAGCTGGAATAGCACTCGTCGCTTTGGTGTCCGCATCTGTTGCATCGGGCACATTTTGGAGCACGACATTGTCGTCGAATGTGGCCAACTCTCTTGCATCTCAGACACAAGGGTGGCCGTCCGGACATGACGACGAGGGACTGCGATCCGGCGACTTTTAACAGATGAGGAACGCTTTCTGATGTCGCGGAGTCGTGAAGAGTCATGCAGACCTCTCTGTTCATTATCTCCATGTTCTCCATCCCGGGAACGCGCCACTTCTCTCTTGCGACACTCCGCACCGTTCCAAAAGGCGCCAAGGCTTCAGCGACCTTTTTCTCGTCCAAGTGCAACGGTAGCCAGAGCAGTTTGATTTTGACATGTTTCGAATTGGGATCTATATTGAGGCACTTTTTTCCTTTTACCTTGAGTTCTTTCACCGCCTTTAGCTTTTCCGCGGCCGAAGGATTTGCCATCGTTGCCATCCAGAAGTGGCTCATTTGGAACTGCCCGAGGGACAGCACCTCACTCAGATCAATCACATCTTTCAGACCGTCGCGAAAGTCCATCGCACGGTAAGGACGACCAGTGAGGTCAGCATGAAGAAACACAGAGTTAAGGCACAAAGCCGCCGGCAGAAATCGTGGAAGCAGAAGTCGGTACTCATCTTGGCTTACCGCCCTAGCCTGGGCATTTCCTGGGCCTACGGGTGTGGTCACAGTGTTCTCCGGGTGCATCATTCGAAGATCGTTATTGCTATTTAAACCTGAAGTACTGGGGTTTCCTCGGCCTGAGGCAGATTGATGATTTTCCTTAGGAGCACGTCCGTTCGAAACGGCGTCTTCTTCTTTCTCCCCACTACGCTACACTCCAACATTGCATGTAGCCGCTCAACGTTTATACAGGAGAGGGCGCTTCGGTCAAATGCGTATATAATCGCGTTAAACTTTGCATGCACTGGCTCAACGCTTATAGACAAGAGGGCTCTGCGGTCAAATGCTCAACTACGCATATAATCGCGATCCATACCACACATTCTCTTTCTGACCTGGACCGTTGACTTAAGCGGTGGAGATGCGTTCCCACGGCTTCTAGCGGATCCAAGCTGATCCGCTAGAAGAACCACTGGCTCTGCATTTCACCGACCATAAAGCAGTAATAATGAAGTCAAAACGGCAACCCGGAACTCAACACTACCTATGAGCAATAAAAAACAATCAGCACTACCTATAAACAATAAAATCAGTATCATCAGCACCACCAGAGCTTCGCCCCAATCAACATCATTCACCACTTGGAGATGCGGCCTCTTTTCTTTGCTTGTTTTTGTAATTTTAATTTGCCTATAACTTTTAAAATAAAGCAAAATTGGAGGGAAGAAATGTTTCACTAAGTTACTAAGTTCAGTGCGCTCAGGTTTGATGCAAACTAAAAATCAGTAAAAAAAAGTGAAAGCCGTTTACAACTCCCTGTAACATCGAATTAAAGCGCAGCTCTTGAGGAGGAGGAGGGAAGGGTACTGGGGGGGGGGGGCGAAGTGACCTTGGGGGGTCACGTGACCTTGGGGGTCACGTGACGATGCCGATGATGTCATCAGTGACGTCACTGATGACATCATTAGTGACGATGACGATACGGACTCCGATGACGTCATCAGCGATGATGACGATGACGATGCAGATGTCAGTGACGTCATCAGTGACGTTACTGATGACGTCATCCGTGATGATGATGACGATGCGGATGCCGGTGACGTCATCAGTGACGTCACTGATGACGTCATCAGTGATGATGACGATGACGATGCGGATGCCGGTGAGGTCATCAATGATGTCACTGATGACGTCATCAGTGATGATGACGATGCGGATGCCGGTGAGGTCATCAGTGACGTCACTGATGACGTCATCAGTGATGATGACGATGACGATGCGGATGCCGGTGACGTCATCAGTGACGATGACGTCATCGGGGAGGTCACGTGACCTCGGCGGGGGTGTCACGTGACCTCGGGGGTCACGTGACTTTGGGTGTCACGTGATCTTGGGGGTCAAGTGACCTTGGGGGTCACGTGACCTTGGTATGACCTTGGGGTAACCTTGGTTACGCCGACACCGACGGCGACGCCGACGCCGCTCAAGCCTGGAACGGGCCCCTAAGAGCTGCGCTCTAAAAGTCCTTGCAGGGCCCCTTTAAGGTCGTCCGAGACGTCATCCTAGACGCCATCCTTGACGTAATCCACGACATCGTCCTCGAAGTCCTCCTAGACGCCTTACTGAGCGTCAATCTCTAAAAAGTCATTTTCGACGTCATCCTCAACTTTAATACGTGTAGAAACATTACTGGAAAACATTTCTTCTGCGGGACTATAATGATTTCGCCTTCCTACACGTAAGTATGTGTACTCATGGAAATTTTTTTCACTTGACTGTTTTTGATAGGAAAACAAGTACAGGCAACAAGGTCGTATAGTGCTCTCGTTCCTACGTCCCCAAAAGGGGTCCAGTTGTGGGGCGCAGATTGGACACGAAAGCTGTGAACACGAACACCGTCTCGAACGCTGACATAGCGCTCGGATACGTCAGCCCAGCCCTGCATAAAAAAAAAAGAAAAACAGGCAAACAAATAATTTGTAATGTTTTCCCCATCGATGTACAGGTTACTACAATGTACATCGATGTAACTAGTTCACCACTGGTTTAGTTGTGAACTTAACCGCTAGGGGCACGACGGTTGGGTGTCCTCCCTAAAGTGCCGGTATTACAGAGTCTGCAACAGACCGATAATCGAAATCACGTGGTCTATGGGTCGCATTTGCAATACGGGCTGCAAGGAGCCAATGGACGCCATCGGTCGTCTGCAAACGCCTAAGCCTTTCCACCCGCTGTCGCCCTTGTAACCCGCCTCAATGTGGCGCCTGCGCACTTGTGACTAGTCTCCGCGGGTGGCGTCCACCACGTTAAAAGACCAGGGGTTGGAGCAGCGGGGGCCACGTCCACCAGGCACCCCCGCTTTTCTAGCCCTCAGTCCTCCAGCCCTTATGAGTCTTCACCACGGGACAACCAAACTGCACCACCCGCACCGGGAAAATTCGTAGACAGTCTTTACAGTACACGACCCGCCCTCCAGGAGGGAGCTCGCCGAGGCATTTGTGCATGTCCAAAGCGCGACGTCGTCGAGCTCCAACAAATGGAGGACTTCCTTGAGGTTTAGGAGTCCCTTTCAGCCCCCCCCCCCCCCCCCCCCCCCCCCGCCCTTCCCTCCAGCATCTGAGCTACCGAGCTCAAAGTTTTTGACCGGGTTCGGTTATTGTACCACGTCGTCCAGAACCAGCCAGGCAACCAGCCCTTCAAGACCCCGCCGAACCCAACCAACAAAGGCCAGCCGGAAGGATACGAGCAAAAAGTCCAAAAAACCCCAAAGAAGACAAGTGAGTTTTGTCTTCCCGGCAATCACACGACGTGATGTTTCTAAACACAAGACGTCGTGTGGTCGTCCCTCAATTTTTTTTCAGGGCGCAGCCATCTTAAGAATGGATCTTTTCCACATAACCGACAACACCAGGCGGTGGCTGCAGGAACTAAAAATCGAGGAAGTGACCTACCTGCGCTATACCAGTTTCTTCGCTCTCTGAGCTGCGGCGTGTGCCCAACGCGAGTTAAGGAGGGGCATCGATAACGTTCACCTAAACGTCGTGTTTTTCTGTCCGTCCAGTTTCTTTTTTTTTTTTTTTGTGTGTGTAACACAATTACATAAATGCTACAATTACATGTTCTACTCGCTGATCCACAGCCTCCTTCCGAATTTCCTCGATTTCTCGTGCCGACTTCCGCCGCTTGGCATCGGGCGCTCGCGCGTGTGCAGAACGCTTCTCGGAAAAGGTCCATTGAGGCGCTGACGACGCCGTCTAGCGGCTTAAAACTTGAAGTACCGGCTGGGTCTGGCAGCACAGCTATCTGTGGACGGGGTGGGTATGAGGGGAACTTGGCTAGACTTGGCTATGGTGGGCTACAATACCTTGTATGGAACTTGGCCGGTTGAACGAAAGAAGTGCTTAAAGGGACAATGAAGACGATTTTATTTAATTTTTAGAGCGCAGCTCTTAGGGGCCCGTTCCCGGCTTGAGCGGCGCCGGCGTCGCCGTCGGCGTCGCCGTCGCCGTTGGCGTCGCCGTCACCGTCGGCGTAACCAAGGTCATCCCAAGGTCACGTGGCCCCTCCAAGGTCATCCCAAGGTCACGTGACCCCAAGGTCACCCAAGGTCACGTGACCCTTCCCCCAGGGTCACGTGACCCCCAAGGTCACGTGACACTCAAAGTCACGTGACCCCCTGAAGTCACGTGACCCCCCGAGGTCACGTGACACCCACAGGTCACGTGACCACCCCCAGGGTCACGTGACCCCCGCCGAGGTCACGTGACCTCCCCGATGACGTCATCGTCACTGATGACGTCATCGGATCCGCATCGTCATCGTCATCATCACTGATGACGTCATCAGTGACGTCACGGATGACGTCATCAGTGATGATGACGATGACGATGCGGATGCCGGTGAGGTCATCAGTGACGTCACTGATGACGTCATCAGTGATGATTACGATGACGATGCGGATGCCGGTGACGTCATCAGTGACGATAACGTCATCGGGGAGGTCACGTGACCTCGGCGGGGGTCACGTGACCCTGGGGGGTGGTCACGTGACCTGGGGGTGTCACGTGACTTCGGGGGGCATCCGCATCGTCATCGTCATCATCACAAATGACGTCATCAGTGACGTCACTGATGACGTCACTAACATCCGCATCGTCATCGTCATCATCGCTGATGACGTCATCGGAGTCCGCATCGTCATCGTCACTGATGACGTCATCAGTGACGTCACTGATGACATCATCGGCATCGTCACGTGACCCCCCAAGGTCACGTGACCCCCCAGGTCACGTGACCCCCCAGGTCAATTCACCCCCCAGTACCCTTCCCTCCTCCTCCTCAAGAGCTGCGCTCTAATTCGGTGTTACAGGGAGTTGTAAACGGCTTTCACTTTTTTAAATGGTGTTTTAATGCTTCATGGGAACATAGCATGCCGCATAATTTTTTGTAGACATTTATGACGCGTATTTATGTGCCGACGAAAGAAGTAAAGAAACCGAAACTGAACCATCTCCAGTCTCGTTTCTGGGCCTCCAAACACGGAGGTGACGTAGGGGTGACGTCAAGTGTGACTAGTCGGTATCGGTAGTATTTAGGAGATCTAGACTCTGGTTACCGCGGTGAACCCACCGCGGTAACCAGATGCGCGGTGGCGCGGTCGTTGCGCCGACTCTGTCAACATGGACGAATGCCGCTCTCGCGAGCGAGTTCGAGCTTCCGTTCAGTGACCGAACACCAACGGAACGGGAGTACGTGTGTGGCGGCCACTGCCATCACCCGACGGAGACCGCTCAGCCTGCAACGAGCGGCCCGCATGCCGAAGGACGGACGCGGGGGAGATGCCGAAGGGAAAGCGGCAGCGATCCCGCCGTTCCGGGGTCCGGTTCCTCCGCGGACGTCTTCTTTTTATCGTCAAAGAACACAAACAGCTACCCACACGTGAAAACCAGCGTCGCCCGAACGAATACTCTTCAGCCGATCGTTAGAACAGCCATCTACAGCTACCATTTTGCAAAATCTTTAGAGTACCGTGTTCTTTTTTAATTTTATTTTGTTGGCCCATAGTTGCTCGTTGCCGGTTTCGCGTCCAGCGTAGCAAAGCAAAAAACAATGATGCTGTTTTATTTGCGGTTTAGTAATCATTTCCGATCCGATTTATACTTTTGATGGTTATTCAAGCGGAAATTAGAACAGTATTTCTAAAAATCGCGAACTAAAACTTCACCGAGGGCACGTTTCTTGTTTCGACCAACCGCTGACCCGTCTCTTGTGACGTCGCGCTCCTTGGCCCCGCATCGGTCACGTGAGCTCCGCTTCTCCTGGCTTCTCCCGCAACTCTTGGGGCGTCGCCCCAGTCGATCCCGATACGATTATTAGGGAGTTTTAGAATAACGTGCGCAATTTTAGCGCACGCTAGCGCTAAATTTAGCGCTTGTATTAGCGCACCCGACGCGAGAGAGTTTTAGAATAGCGTTTCTCCGTCGCGACGCAAAAGCCCAAGCATCTCGCGCCTGCGATGCCACCAAGACAAAGTCACAATTTTTATTTCACCCACGAAATGCTGTAACTTAAGAAAAAAAAAGTTTTTTGGTCCAGAGTATTATTTTAGATTTGTTTAAACGTGATAATGCGACGCGAGCGGTTGACCGGTCGTGTCCGCTTGCGTCGCCTCGGCAAGAGAGGTCTCGTGTACTGACCTTCGCACATCGTACCTTCGCCGAGAAATGTTAGCGCGTCACAAGCACCAAGCTGTCGGTGATCGTTGGCAAACCGAGTACAATGCCGTCCCGTATTGAAAATCGCAGCCGCGAGGATGCCGCCGACGTCGCACTCACGACGTCGCCAAAGCAGCCGCTGACATAATCCTGGAAGCCGCCATTTTTTTTCAACTCTGCTCGTCTTGGCTTTAGCCAACTTCTCATCACGAATCCTCCTTGGAGAAGCGCAAAGAATCTTTGCGTACGCACGCTATTTCCGAGAAATAGCGCACGCTAAAATTGCGCACGCAAAGCACAAAATCTGGTTTGCGTTCGGAGCATGCGCAGTGGCGACGACGCTATTCTTTGCGCACGCAAAGCTTTAGCGTGCGCTATTCTAAAACTCCCTATTACCGCGACTGTTTAATTGATTTGCGCGGCACACAAGCGCCGGTTTCGGCTGAAATTTGGGCAACGTGGCCTGAGACGTGCCTGGAACCCAGTTCAATCGCCAAAAAGATCTCCGAAATTGCCTTCATTGTCCCTTTAAAGTCCGGGGAGTCACGGGCGATATCAGATTTCTCTTTGTGGAGAAGATCCAACCATGGCGCGCCTAACGGCGAAGTTGAGAACAAAACCCGTGGGTACAACATCAATTATTTGAGCGTGTTTCTGACACAGAGTTTGGCTGTGTCAGCGTTTGGATGCATGTGCATGATATTAGTTTGAAGGTAAGGTGTCTGTCAAGATGTCTCACAATCCCTCACCCCCTTCCCCAGTGAACATAACAGAGATCCCCTGCCACCGGTGGGAGGGTGTACGCAATGCCAAGCATCACTTTGCCTCTCTTAAAGGGATACTACAACGAAATTTCGGCGCTCATTTTTTGGTCTATATGTGTTCAAAAGAGCAGTATCACATGGAACATACCAATATCTTGTTAAAAAAAGTCTCGAAAAGGAATTTTAAAACGAATTAAACGATTAGCAAAGAGCACCTGGTGGATGTCGCTAACGCATCGTTTGTAATGCTCGTCTAGGAACCTTGAGAGCTGGTGACGAAGGTTGTCTCGTCTCCGGCCACGACGAGAGAAGGGGAAAAGGAAGATCTCCCCTCTTCCCGAGAATCCCTTTTGTGTGTCGCAGAAGTCGCTATTGTCCCCCTAGAAGATTATAGAAGATTAACCCGTCACTCAAAATTCGTACAAAAGCAGCCGCTTCGGTGGCTGGAACGACTAGGCCATCCTCTCGACATCAGCCTCGCCGTAGCTTTGCTCGTCTTGAGACGATCTACGTCACGATTGCGTTGGATGTCACGTGCTCTAAGCTGGGCCTTCTCCGAGCGCTTGCCAGAGTGGGCCGTTTATAACGAAAAATACAGCCACTAGGACCAAAATACAAAGGTCCGATTGTTATTTACGGATATTGTGGATTATATTCAACCTATTTTTGTACACGACGGGAATATTTCAAATTTCGTTGAAGTATCCCTTTAAAGACCAAGGAAGACGACGGTAGGGTACCTTGATTGAGTTTTGAGAACGAAGGTGTACATGGGCAATGTAATTCACAACTTTCAGCGATGACTGTACCGCCGTGTGAGAATCGTGCTCTCTAGCTCCTATATAATCGGCTTCAACATAAATGTGCTCGAGTGCTTGAGAGCTGACGACTGATCCCATCCCTCCCGTGAAAAAAACAACTAAATTTATAGTACTGGTTTTGAGACGATTATTGCCAGCATTCCTTTCCCTCTCTGCAAAAAAATTGCCATTTTTTTACTTCTCTAACTTACTTTTAGCATCTTCCAATGCTTACATATTTTGTAATAACTGCGTTTACAATCTCAACGAAATGTTGCGTTTTCATTGGTCACATGCCGTCCTGGCTGCCGGCCCAATGTTCCTTCCATTCCCCGGAGATAATTTCGATCTTTGAGTGTTTTGTTAATAGAAAAATTGGCCGCTTATTGTTATGGTTTATGGATTTCTAGGGTGAGTTATCCCGAAGAGTGAGTTATCGGCATATTTAAGCGATCTCGAAAACCTCATCCTTTAAAGGTTAACGCAGTATAGGGGAACTTTGGCTTGCCTGATATGCAGCTGGGAAGCGCGGTTTCGTGTCGGCGACATTGAAGTACTGATCCAAGGAACCACGAAAACGAAGACGTCGCGCTTTATTCTTTAAACAGCGCCGAAATCATGGCGTCTTGGTGTTGCAGACGCTTCCTGCAGGTTCGGATGCCTTTCCTGCTCTGACGTAACCTTTGCGGCAGACGCAGCCGGAATTGCAGTCCTCGCTGCACGCCACGTACCCTCCGGCGGCCTCAATACCCAGCGACTCGCAGGTGTCGTCTTTGCAGGTGCTGCTGTAGCAACGGCTGAACACTTCGTTGCGAACGCATCCCCCTGAAAGCGGAGCCAATACCGCGTTCAGCTACGCTGTATGCAACGTTACTTTGGCTGTATGTATAAACACAACGGCACGAGAAAGAAAAAGTATGGCAAAATTTGCTAGGCAATCTTGTTGCATACATGAAAGGCTCTAGCATCATAAACATTCATATAATCGTTTAGCAGCACTTCTAACCTGTTCAGCCAGACGCCTACGTTAGAGGCGCTCCTCTTTAGATAATTTATTGTGTGGCATGTCTACACTTGAAATCACAATCCTGGGGCGCTGAACTCGTCAAACACAAAGTCGGGGCCGAAGTTCACGGAGGGCACCGATTGGACTATCCTGGCGATGACTTGGCGCTTTTTTCGCCGGCGTCCAATTGGCGCGCTCCGCAAACTTTAAGTTCCAACTTTGCGTTCGACGAGTTTAGGGCCCCTGGTGATCTTCCAGAACCTTCTAACACACACCTCCTCTCCTCCTCACTCCACTCCTGATCACACGACCTCTCCGTTAACCAATCAGCGTCGAGCACGTCACTTCTCCTGTCCGACTCGTCAACCAATCAGCATCAAGTATCGCGGCAACGCTTTTATTCTGTCTTCCCTTTTTAAAGCCCGTTCACACACTTGCAGCCGAGTAAGACGGAGAGAGACAAAACCAGTTTTTGAGCCCCTTGCTACGGCGTAGGACCAGACGCGCTGCTGCCGAGCACGTCCTAGGCCGTCGCAAGAGGCTTAAAAGCTGGTCTCGTCTCAGCCGGTCCCACTCGGTTGCATGTGTGTGAACGAGCCTTTGGGCTTCACGAAATGTGAAACACCTAGACAAAGTACGTTTCACTTTAAATCTTAGTCTTATGGAATAAGTTGGGAGGCACATAATGAGAAGCACGCTCTGGACTGTGCTGGGTGTTTACTTAGGAGTCTTCTTGAGCTCAAACAGCGACACTTGAGACCGCTAAATGTAGACAATGTGCGTACCAGAATATTTGGACAAGAAATGGCGTAATACTCGTTGACAAGAAACTTGTTTGGCCTTATTTTTCGATGGAAATCTAGCTGGAAAAACGCATTGCGTCAGAAAACCATACTGACCGTGATAAACTTTTAGAGGGGGGGGGGGGGGGGGGGGGGGGCGGGGGTAACCGCGCGAGACCCCCCTCCCCCCAGCTATTTTTTTCATTAAACGTTAAAGGGGGTTCACGAAGCGCCGCGATATCTTATTGTTTTAATGGGTCTCAGGTTGTAAACTTTTGGAAGGATGGGTCCTATAGTGAAACGGGCAGGGGAGGAGGTCGAATTTGAAATTTATATGCTGGAAATCTACCTTATACTGCACAGAACAATACAATGCCAGTTAAAAAAATCAAAATCAAAACTTTTTTTTTTTTTATCTAAGCGCATTTTATTAGTTCTGGGCTCAAAATGTAGATTGTTTCAGCCGACTTCCAGTGACGTCGTTGCGCTTTCTTTTTACTTTTCAGACGATTGAGGAAGTTCCTCTAATCAAGCGTCGACGAAAAAAAAAGAAAAAGGAACAGAGCTTACCGGTAGGCGGTTTTGGAACGAAAGGAGCGACTGAACCCAGGATTACACCGAGAAGGCAAAACAACAGATATGTCTTCATCATGATGGCGACTTTATGACAGTATTGCTGACCCTCAAGATCGGTGGTAAGGACCTTAATATACTCGGCCCGAAGACACGATATGACTAAGAAAGAATGCCAGCTGCATCAGTTTTATATCTTCTGAATTTCGGCTTTCGTGACTGTTTCCAACACGCGCTATTCATTCTGAACTATAACTTTGTTTGGCCGCAAGTGCGAACAAAGAAAAAAAGCTACAAAAGCGTGCTCAACACCTAGTGCTTGTTTGGTACTCGTACTCATAAAGTGAAAGTGTCATTCAAGATGGCAAACTCTTCATTTACAACATCGGCTTCGCTCGCACTTACAATGGAACCGAGAATGGTTATCCTTCGTTTGAAAGTTTTATTACACCTAGGGTGCCTAGATGTCTGTCTGTCTCAGGGTGAAGACATCCATTGTTGTCCGGAATGTACCAGCGCGTGACGTTCTCGCGCACTCGGTGCGTGACGTGGGCGGTAAGATGGCGTCTATGCATCAGCCAAAGCTACGCGCTCGAGCTGAGTGACACCGGATTGCGCGCACTTAAAGGAGCAATGCAACAATTTTTGTACTGTGCAGAAATACCGCTTAAAACGGATCCCTAACGTTAATGACCTATGACACACGCGTTCGTTTTTCCCCCCACGCAATAGAAGTCCCAGAAAAAAATTTAAGAAAAACAAGCAGCGTTCACCCCCTCAACTCGCAGCCAGAACAAGCGGCCACGCGATATGGAGCCGATTATATGCCGCCAGTGTTGATCATAGCCACGCGCTGGGGTTGGCAAAGCGCAGGACACGCGCTGAGTTCCAGACATTGTTATGGCTCGGCTGTTGTCGTCGTTGCAGCGATTGGACACGGGTCACAACCCGAATGCTTCTCGAGCTAGCAATTGTCACGAGCCCAAGTCGAGTGCCCACGCAATGCTCGGGTCCAATCTATAACCGCATTCAAATATCGTCACTTGGGTGTACTGCGATCCCCGAGTTACGTCATCAAATTTTGCAAAGGAGAGATTGAATGAAAATTATCACTTTTGTCCATGAAATTATACCGCAACAAAGGCGTTTCTTGGCCAATGGCGTTGCGTGTGAGTATCCCTGAGTCCCAGGTGTGCCAGTAAGCTCGTGTAGAGAGAAAAACATTCCAATGGAATATCGTTGCACAGCTCCTTTAAAAATGCATAAAAAACGATTGGGCGGAAAAATGGCTGAGATGTCACCACTCAAGCAAAAGCGCGCGTGTGTATGAAGGCACTCTAATTACACCATCTTATTAGCGCGGCATAGGCACGCGCAAGAAGTTGTCAGGCTGTTAAGCCTGGTTCAGACAGTTGCGTTTGACTGCGTTTGACTGCGTTGCGGCAGCGAGAAACCAGGACATCCCTGCTACTTATATCGCGTGCTAAGATGATTCTTTGAATTGGATTGCACGCTTCACACGAAGCATAGATGTGCCGGTGACTCGCTTTCGGTTCTCGACGCAACGCAGTCAAACGCACTCAAACGCAAGTGTCTGAACCGGCCTTTAGTTTGGAACAAAGAACTTGGCGAATGGTGCAAGCTCAATGTACCCTTTCTTGTAAAAGGTCATCAAACAACGCTAGTAGCCGCCATGTTTCAAGCATCGCTTCCTGCGCGAGGCTCCTGATTGGGTCCGAGTTCACGCTCAGCACTGACGTTATACTCGTGTCGAATGCATTTGGACCCGAACACGCGCCGCACGCCAAAGAAGCGCTCGTGTACAACGCATGCACAAAGTGCGCGTCCGAAAAATAGTGGCATCGTATACCCGACACAGCAGGAGGTCGGGCCCTTAGAAAAGAAAAAAAAAAAAAAAAAAAAAGAGGTAGATAACGAGGGGCTTCTCAATAGCAGACTTGTGCAGGTTACTGCAAAAAGTAAGAAATTACATTTGCAGTGAATTGAGGCTTGTCGGAATGAAAGGAGGGAGGGTTACGCACCTTTAAGCGCGAAACACATGTACGACGAAACCGTCCGATCCGACGTCCGACCGCGCAATACGACGGTCGGAGGCGAGGGTTTTCAACGCTCTCCGATGCTACGAAAACCCTCTCCCACCAAGGTCATTCCGGCAGTCCGCACGTCGGATCGGAAGGTTTCGTCGTACATGTGCTTCGCGCTTTACGTCCGAAGACCTGTCCGGTCAAAGAGGAAATCCGATGCCCGTCCCACCACGTGGCCGACGGCTACCAGCGAGTGCGGTCGCCGCGCCGGGTTCGGCCAACGCCATGCCAACAACGATGATCACGGTATCCAGCAGCGTTTATTGAGTACCAGGGGTCCCCAACAAGACACTGCGGTCAAGCGAGCCGCGAACACAGTGTGCCCGCATCGCACGCGGACCTGAGAGCCAAAGGGGTCATTGCGAGCGGAGTCATTGCCGGTCGGGCACGCTCACGCCGCGACTCGACCCGACGCCCGGAGTCCAATCCAGGACCCCCCGACCACACGGTCGTCCACTCGGAGGGCAAGCCCGACTCTCTCTCGCGCGGTCTCGCTGTTCCCCCGAAATCGGGGTGAGGTGAGGTAGACGTTATTGGGTCCAGGACTGTTAGATTCCCTTCGTCAAGGGTCTCTCTTAGGGAGAGACCCTTGACGAAGCGATCCCCTCGGTCGACAGACAAGACGCGATGTTCCCGGCGGCGTCCGAGGCCAGCTGGACTAGAATTTTCTGAGTCGTGGGGTCAGGATCCCGCAGGAAGGATTCCCAGGCGCCTGGTTGCCTGGCTTGCTTGATGAACTCCTTATTCTTCGAATGAAGAAGCAGCTCCGGACACCAGCAGAGTATATGGTGGAGTGTGGCGATCTCGCCACAGTTCCTGCAAGACGGGTCGTAGGTATCTGGGTACCACGAGTGCAACTGCGCCGGGTTGAGGAAGGTCTCCGTCTGGACTTGACGGAGGATGGTGGATTCTGCCTTGTTGAGAGTGCTGTGAGCCTCTGGGTAGGCTCGGCGTCCTACTCGGTAGTGGTCCAGCACCCCCTTAAAGGTGTAGAGGTTGTCGTGGTTCCACGTGGCGAAGGTCGAGTGCTCACTTGGTGTGCTAGCCCGGTTGGTAAGAGCGCAGGCTGCACTGTGAGCACTCTCGTTGCCTGGGAGTGACGCATGGGCTGGAGACCACAGTATGCGGACTGGGTGGTCAATCAGACGATGACCAGTGGCGATCTTGAGGGCTTTGTCAGAGATGTGACCACGCATGTACTGGCGGATGGCCATCTGGGAGTCACTGACGATGACTTTCGTGGTGCTAAGGGTGAGGGCCAAGGCGATGGCTGCCTCCTCTGCCTCTGCACTGTTGCTGGTGTACATGCTGCCTGCCGTGATGATTTGGCCGGAGCGATTCGTAACTGCAAGGGTCATTCGACCCCTGTCAGCTGAGGCTGCGTCGACATAGGTCACCTCGGAGTCGTCGTAGCCTTGCTGTAGAGTGTTCTCCAGAGCCTTCACTCTGGCCATGCGTCTGCCTGCGTCGTGCACTGGATGCATGTGACGAGGCAGAAGTGAAATCTTTAGTTGCTCGCGTAGCTCGTTTGGAAGCCAGCCTCGCGTACTGTGCCCTGTTGGGTGGTAGTTGATGCCCAAAGATGTGAGGATGGTTCTTCCCGCTGTGGTCAGAGATAGCCTTTCGTAGTGGGCTATCCTCTGTGCCTCAATGATTTCCGAGAGGGTGTTGTGAAGCCCAAGCTTCTCGAGTCGCTTGGTCTCTGTTGAAGGTGTTAGGTGAAGCGCTTTCTTGTATACGCAGCGGATGATGCGATCGATGGCATCCCTCTCCGTGAGTGTCAAGTCCAGGAAGGGTGCAATGTAGGCAATCCGGCTAATCACGAAGGCTTTGATGAGGCGAATGACATTCTGCTCTTTCATCCCGTACCGTTTTCCGGCGATTCTTGCTATGAGTCTTCCTACTTTCTGTGTGTGGTTACGGAGGACTCCGATGCTGTATGTGTTCTTGCCATCCTCTTGCAACCACAGACCGAGTATCCGAAGTCGCCGGACCCGAGGGACGTCTTTGCCTCCGACCTGCAGTATGATGCCTGAGGGAGTTTTTACCGTGGTGCCGGCCATGAGTAGCAACTCCGACTTTTCCTGAGAGCAGGCTAGTCCGCGCTCCTTTGCGTAGGCTTCCACGATGCATATAGCTTCTTGCAGCGAGTCTTGGATGGCGCCATCGCTTCCTCCTACCATCCACAGAGTGACATCGTCTGCGTATATGCTGTGGTGAAGGTTTGGGATACCTTGTAGTTTCGTCGGTAAATCTTTCATGGCGATATTGAAGAGAAACGGAGAGAGCACTGCTCCTTGCGGTGTTCCGACTCCGCCCAGAGTTTGCAGGTCAGATTGGAAACCGCCGATCGAGACCTGCACCTGCCTACTTGATAGGAAGTTCTGTATGTATTTGAAGATGCGCTCGCCCACATCAATGGAGTTTAGCCCACGGAGGATGGCTGCGTGGCTGACATTGTCGAATGCTTTGGAGATGTCCAGCCCGAGTATGGCTCTGGTGTCCCTTTTGGGTGCGTATTCCCTTGCCATAATCTGATGATACAGTCGGAGCATCACGTCCTGCGTCGAGAGCTTGGGTCTGAACCCGACCATCGTGTCCGCGAAGACTTCGTTGGCCTCTGCGTACCTGTAAAGGCGATTGAGTACGACATGCTCCAAGACCTTCCCGAGACAGGACGTGAGCGAAATGGGGCGCAGGGCTTCCAGTTGAAGTTTTTTCCCAGGCTTGTGTGTAAACACCATCTTCGCAGTCTTCCAGGATTCTGGGATTTCTCCTTTTTGCCAGCAGACGTTGAAGTATGATGTTAGCCGGTCAATCTCTCTGTCATCCAAGTGCCGCAGTAGCTTGTTTGAGACTCCATCAGGTCCTGGAGCGGAGCGGGTCTTGAGCTCTCGGATCGCAGCCATGACTTCGAAGGGTCGGAATTCTTCGTCTAGCGTAAGGTTTGGCTGGCCCGTGTATTCCATCGCAGGTGTTGGCGGAGCTCGTCCGATATACTTGTTTTGTACTTCTTGGACAAGCTCGTTTCCATCTCCCTTGAATGAGCTCAAGATACACTCCATCTGATCTCGAACTGTGGTTCGGCTTTGTCCGGGGTCGAGGAGATGTCGACGGATGTTCCACGTCTTTGGAGTGTTGGGAGCTCCTTCGAACTCGTTGCAGGTGTCTTCCCATTGCTTAGTTGTGAGATAGGTGGCGTGACTCTCGATGGTCTTGTACAATGTTGCGATTCGCTTGCGTAGCCGACGATTTCCTTTCTTTCGCCTTAAGCGTGCCTCAAGGTTTGTCTTCATTTCCCATAGGTGCAGGAGCCGGCTGTCCGCCGCGGTCAGATTTGCCTCCTCGGGAATGTTTCTTGTGGCTGAGGCTTCAACTTCTCTGATGCCTGCGGTCCACTGATCCAGGTCCTTAGACGCGCGGAGGAGTGCGAGAGAGTAGGTCAGCATGGTGACGTAGTCTCTCTGACACGATGCGGAGCGACCGGGCTCGAAGTCAGACGGCTTCGCCCGGAACGTCCGCGGCTCACGCCTTCTCGGGGGAGGGAAACCAGTGGCTCCCACAGGCTATATTGTAATTATTTAACGCTACTTTTACCGTTCGATAAAAGTATAAGTGACCGTTACTTCCAAAAGTAATTCGTTACTTCCAACATCGTTGTCCTCGGAAAAAAAAAGTGTCATTCGAGTATTTATTGTTGCCTAAAGTAACACTTCATTCCCTTTGGGTGTCTTGAGTTGGATATTTATTCTTTCAACTGAGGCGCTGGATGGGAGTGCAATATTGTGCCTCATGATGCAGTGCATTGTTTTTTGCAGCGAAGCGAAGAATGCGCTTTTTACCCTGCAGGGAAAGAGCAAAGCGTCCTAGAAGCCGATGCTTTATGCTATTGAAATCACTGATATGTAAAATTCGTCATACAACCTGCCAAACCTGGAATAAGAATCGATTTATGTACCTCTAACTATGCCAGCCGGTGGAACATGATAATTTAATTATAAATACTGTTGACATTCATCTTCTCTTGGCTCGTGCAGGTGAAGCCTCGGTTGAGACGTTGGTGAACAATAGGATAACATTTTATATGGTGAATTCCACTGGTAGATTCGAAGCGCTTTCCAAAATCCGCGAGGGAGGCAAAATTCCTCTCCGTGGAACCCGCTCCGAATCGACGAGCGGAAGATGGGTTCGCATTTTCGGAGCGACCCACCGACCCGGTCGGAGGTTCAAAAAGGCCACTGCTCAAACTTGACAAGCCGACCAACGCCTCAGCCGACTGATCTTTCTGACGACCAGTGACAAATTTCACTGCTTAGCCGCAGAAATTACACGCGACACAGGCCAGGCAAAAATACATGCAACACGGAGCCCATGTCACAAATAGCGAGGAAGGCGTGGCAAGTTCGCAGTATACTGAGTTACGGGTTTCAGTTGAGCCAGTTGGTGCATGTTACTTGGACTGGGGCCAGCTGAACTTAGAGGAGAGATGAAGCGTGAGAAACAGGGACAGAAAAAGACATAGACACTCCGCTGGACTACCAACTACGGTTTGAATTCTTCTTTTTTTTTTTTTCTTTCCTCCCGTGATCCTCTGCTGCTTTTGTTTTCGAAATTCTTGCTTTCTTATCTTTTTCTTCTTCTTTTCGTTTTCGTTTCTGGAGCTCAATGTTTAAAGGACATTTGGACGCCTGCGGGGCGGAAAGCACCGCAAAAATTGCTTCTCTTTGGTGCTAAGCTTGATTGATGGCTCGCTGACGCATGTCGCTTGGTTCCCCTCTATGGCCATGGTCTCTATCATTTCCCGAGCATACGTGTTTTTGCTTCTTGCTATGATGGTAATATTGTTGAGCTCTGCACTGCATCTGCACGAGCGGCAGTGCGCTGGTAGATGGCCTGCCGTTGTTCCTTTAACCGATGCTGCATGCTCTCTCATCCTTTTGTTTACGCATCTGCCCGTCTGGCCGATATAACATTTTCGACATGATAGGGGAATATGGTAAACGACCCCGGTCTCGCATGGGGCATACTGTGTCTTGTGCGAAACATTGCAGATTTGTTTTTTCTGGTTGGTGTCTTCATTTACTTTTCTGCACATGGAGTATGCTTTGTTTGGGGCAGAGCACACGACCCTTATGTCCTGCCTTGCGGCTATCTTCTTTAGTTTGTGCGTTATTCCATGGACATAAGGTAATACTGCGATTTTCTGTTTTTCTTTTGCCTTCGTAGTTTCTTCTGGATGAGTTGACCTCCGCCTGAGTTTTCTGCAGATGTTCTCGCATACGCATATCAATAGGTCATTTGGATACCCATATTCACGTAATCGGGAAATTTGTTTTTGAAAACTCGCCTCGATTGCGTGATGACATGATTTGTTCAGAGCCGTTGCAAGGGCGGTGATGGCAACACTTCGCTTGATGGTCTTAGAATGTTCAGATGCAAATGGCAAAAACCCTTTGTTCGACCTGGGTTCATCTCCAGCATACATGGCCATGGCCATGTATATGACCATGGTACACATGGTATACCATGGTATATGGTATATGGTATATGGTACATGGTATATGGTATATGGTATATATGGTATGGTATATATGGTATATACCATAGTATGGTATATATGGTATGGTAAGGTATAGTATGGTATATATGGTATGGTATGGTATAGTATAGTATAGTATGGTATAGTATAGTATAGTATAGTATAGTATAGTATAGTATGGTATGGTATATATGGTATATATGGTATATATATGGTATATGGTATATACCATGGTATATATATATGGTATATACATACCATGACCATGGTATACCATGGTATATGATATACATGACCATGGCCATAGAGGGGAACCAAGCGACATGCGTCAGCGAGCCATCAATCAAGCTTAGCACCAAAGAGAAGCAATTTTTGCGGTGCTTTCCGCCCCGCAGGCGTCCAAATGTCTTTTAAACATTGAGCTCCAGAAACGAAAACGAAAAGAAGAAGAAAAAATTAAGAAAGCAAGAATTTCGAAAAACAAAAGCAGCAGAGGATCACGGGAGGAAAGAAAAAGAAAAAGAAGAATTAAAACCGTAGTTGGTAGTCCAGCGGAGTGTCTATGTCTTTTTCTGTCCCTGTTTCTCACGCTTCATCCCTCCTCTAAGTTCAGCTGGCCCCAGTCCAAGTCGCAGTATACCTTTCGGCCGCATCGAAATGGCGAGGCACGAACAGCGATGTCCATCGGTGCAGTTCAGATTGCTGGTACGACTTTAATAAACACAAAGAGGAAACCAACCATCACTTGCACGGTCGTTGCCTAATCTGTTCTTGCTTTATTATGGCGAAGCTGTTTATGGCTTGGGTCCCATGGATTTTTCGGGTGCGGCAACACAGATGACGTCACGGCTTCGCGACGTCAAGTGATACCACGACTTTGTGTCAAGGGATGTGAAGTGCTCTGCTAAATTTAGCAGGGAAATTGACGTTCCGTGACCTCAACACCAATGCAGTTTCCTTGCTAAATCTAGCGGTAAAATTTCCCCGCCAAATTTAGCGGGGAAATTTCCC
Organism: Ixodes scapularis; assembly: GCF_016920785.2. Classification (NCBI taxonomy): domain Eukaryota; kingdom Metazoa; phylum Arthropoda; class Arachnida; order Ixodida; family Ixodidae; genus Ixodes; species Ixodes scapularis. The sequence continues at coordinate 240,693,017 of NW_024609835.1, read as the reverse complement.
AGATAAATTTGGTGGAAAAAAAAAGGCATCACGACTTTGTGTTACGTGGCACGCAGCAGCAGGCACGCAAGCAGGGCTCCAAGCCCTGCTTGCGTGCCTAGTTTCCTTTCCTTCTGCCGGGTGGCGGTCCAGTCACGCGTGTCTAGCTTCCCACGGCTCCTCGGGACGGCGCTAGTCCTCGAAATGTATGTGAGTACTTTTCGTCACGATGACCACCGATCAAAACAATAAATGTGTTCGCACCTTTGTTCAGAATTCAGTGTCACGTCTGTGTCGTGTGTTTAAGAGCTTGGCTGGTTATCCACCCTCGCAGAGTGCAATGGCTCCCCATTTTTCACCGGAAAACGCCGGCGGCATGCAGTGTAAAAAGGTAAACACTGTACAATGAACAGGCCTAAACTTGCACCTGCATCCGGACTTTCTGTTGATCTTTTTCTCCTTCTTCTTGTCACGATCAAAGATCGTCCGCGCTTACGATTTGCCACGCTCCAGTCCCGGCTTTGTATTCCTGATCTACGCCAGGTAGAAGCGTTCGAGCCGTCACAGACTCCCGCAAGCAAACGAAGCGTCCGAACAGATCCAACTCAACGGCGGTCTTGCGACCTCATCGCGCATGCCCAACGCCGAGTTAAGGGAAATGACGTTGCGCAGAGAAATTATCGTAAGGGAGCAGGTGAGCTGGTGAATATTAACCACGTTGGATTAACCCGAGACTGGGGTAGAGAAGAAATATCAAATCGTTGAGACGTCGTCCTGTCTGTTTTCTATTTCTTCTACGCTTTGATGTTTCTTCTCTACTCCCGTCACAAGTTAATCGAACGTGGTGACGTAGCGCGCTTCTGTCAAGTTGCGCCAAGATCTCTGAAATCCCGCGGACCAAGCTCCGCGGTGTTGGAGGCGCTCCACAGTGCGGGTGCTGCTAGAGATCTGCGAGCGGAATATGCGCGCTCCGAATAGATCGCTTTTGGAGCACTCGAGATCTGCAAGCGGAATTTATCATTCGATATAAAATTAAGTTATAAAAAACAAACACACCAGGACACTCCTAAAAACAGTATGAACGTCGGCTAAATGAAGACAATGCAAACGCACGTTGAGGTACCATTTCTTGATTCCGTACAAAAACGCACGGAGCACGTGCCGACAGTGCTACAACCCTGCGTTCCTCAGATAGGCGCCCGCTGAGGCAATGTGTGGCGTGAATGGCAAAAAGTTTGTCCCCATTCACAAAATTTACTGCCCCCCCCCCCCCCCCACAAGTCTGGGGGACAAAGAGGACGCGGATACAGACAGACTACGTTACCACACTTTGTACATACACAGATCTCTTTCTCCCTATATATATATATATATATATATATATATATACCGCTATCGCTTGTGCAGGAAACGTAAAAAACACTTTCCTAATATAGACGTTTACACTGTTAACAAAAATCGCTGTCCACACTAGCTAATACCCCTGTCAGACGGGAAAGTAAATGTCATTTTGATCGAATGTCCTTCATTGCTCGGCGAATCAGCTCGTGATCCTGGTTCTGCACGTGGCGAGTGCACGCGCAGCATGGCATATTAAAGACGCGGATTGGCCGAGTTGTAATGTCATTTTGCTTAAATGTCATTTAACGTGCCCGTCTGACAGGGGTATAAATCAGAGTCCAGCCAGCGCTTGTGTGCAATAGACCATTTGCTATATTACCCAAGCATGTAGGAAATGCAGGGATTGGTGTTCCACGCGCTGCACGCGGACGCCTTCCCGGTATAAAAGATTCGAAGTAAATAACCCAAATTCGGCGTTGACGAACGCGCGTGCACGCGCGTTCGTCAACGCCAAATTTGTTTTAGTTTTTTGCTTTAGAAAAATTACTACTGCTGAGGCTAGTACGTGCGGCGCGTGGAACACCAATCCCTGCATTCTCCTTGATGCTTGGGTAATATTGCAATAGGTCTATTGCGTACAGCGGGAAAGTGCGCGTGCATAACACACAAACACAGCAATGAACGCGCCCTCAAACTCTTTTATGGAAAGATGTACTAGCGATGTGCGCGACCAAAAGCGTCGCTGCAGTCAGCTTTCCACGCTTTCCACGACTGGCCAAACCATGAGCATATGAGCATTGTCAGATTGTCAACTTTGACGGTGTTAGTTTCGGATTGCGATGGCTCCTCGCTTCCACTGTGCTTTTCAAACACACCACCAAACTCGTCGTCGCACCTGATATAAGTAGCCAGGGTAACAACTGGTGGGGCGTCACGGCGAGGCAAATCCCAGTCGTGACGTCTCGGATGGAAACCATAAGAGGGCGCACCGAAACATCTCGGCGCTAATGAGGCGCAAAAGAGCGGATTACACACACAAAGCAGCTGATGGATGCTACAAACATGGGTAAATATGCAAAAAAAAAAAAAAGGAAGAAAAATTCGAGAAGACATTTAAAGTTGTTCACGTGTAAGAATGCGAAAGTATTGGTTACACGCAGCGGGCATTCCTACCAGCAGCGCGCAACGCCTTCCTTGTCGCACTGCGCTCCGGCGGGGACATCGCGCTCCCCACTGCTCAGGCGTGGCGACCTAAGGTAGCAATTACAGGAGTGATGTGATCACTCTGGGAAGTAGTAGAATTCCTTGTGCCGTAACTATTTTCTCCTCTCCTTCCCAACGTCATCCTCTGTTTCGACGCCCTTCCTACCTAGGAATCTTTGAACTTAGTCTTGGACAGGGGGAGGTCTACTAAAATTGGTGGACTGAGCTGGTGGCAACGTTACTAAAACACTCAGTTGGGAAATTCGCCATCAAAACTTGGGCCGCTGGCGTCCACCGAGACCGAGCTAATACGACAACAGCGCCACTCTTTATCATTTGTCTGTACTGTGGTCACCTTGAGCTTTTAGAAAGCATGTTTTTGCTTAAAGACAGACGGAAAAGACTCTTTTTTGTATGAAATTTATTGAAGTTTTGTACAAAATGAAGGGCGCGTGATGTTCCTAAAATACCATGCCTCAGCGGTGCTTTCAGGTAGCGCGTCCCGACCTAGGTGCATTTTAACTTCGGTAGTAAGACGCGGCGCGTCCGCTGGGGAGACGGGGGTGGCACCCCAGTAACCTCTTCGGCTGTATCTGTTTCGGCGCCAAAATGGCCGATTACAGCCAAAATAGACGTCACGTGCAGTTCCTGGAGTGGCCACTGCGGAAGAAATGGCGACGTTGCGTTCGTCATTAGCTGGGTCCTCGAGGACAGATCGGGGAGGCTTTTAAAGAGCAGTCTCTACGGCAGTTCCCCAACTGAGTGTTTTAGTAACGTTGGCTGGTGGATAGTTTGTGATCCGATGCTTCTAATAATAAAATAATAGACAGTAGAGCAGATTCGGTGTCAAACCTTAAAAAAAAAAATTTTCTTTAATATAAAGTAATTAAAAAAGCAACGGCTACGTTCTCGAGTAAATGGCAATTACTTTCTCCTCTCGAGTAATCAAAAAATTAAATTTAATATTTTTCTAACGCAAAGTAATATAATTGTAATCGTTTATATTCTTGAACTTATCGGTACAAAACTGAGTTTTGGTTACGTGTTGAGGAGCAAGGCAATCGATTCACGATGAAGCTTCGATCTGTTAGAAGTCGCGTGGAAATGTTGTTGAATGATATATATATATATATATATATATATATATATATATATATATTAATATGACGGCGAGTCAGCGTCTGGTTTAGAACTTGCGACGTGGAGCACAATAGGCGCCACAAAGTCTGGTGGTTGCCTCTCTCAAATGAACCAAGAGACAAGTTCTTGGTTTTCAATTGATCTAAAAGAAAACGAACAACCAATGTTTATGAAGCCTAGAAGTTGAGAAGACACCGTTCTATGTCTAGCATATTGTTGCCTGTCCTTCCCGCCCTAAATATTTTAGGTTGCTTCGCACCGATTTTAGTTAGATATTTAACATGACGGGGCAAAAAAAAAAAAAAAAAATTTGTTAACAAAAGCAAGTTTTTTTTTTTTTTTTTTTTGCTTCAGAAAATGCACCGATAAGCTTAATCTCGCTCTCGTGCAACGCGTGGAAAGGTGTTTTTTGTTTTGTTTTGTTTACAGCGAAGTTGTGTATGACTTGGTGGGAAATTTCCGGCTCCGTCGACAGAGCAGTAGTCCACAGATAAAATAGTAGAAAGAAAACCCACGCCCGCGCCTTATCTCTTATCATAAGGCTTGGACACTTGTTTCAATGAGAAAACCACCAAATAAGTGCCAACACCAAGGTATAAGCCGAGGAGCCCGCAATCTGACGGAGGCTTATTGCGGAGAAGGCGTCGTGTAAACGAGGTTTCGGTTGCTCGTCAAAAGATCTCCAGGTGGTCCAAATAAATCCTTAGTTCTCCGTTGGGGCGTGCCAGATGCCCGTCGTTGGTTTGGCACGTGAAACCCCTAAATTTGACTTAAAACTACGTCATAGATGATGAGCACGTAGCGTTCCCCCGTATGAGTTTATTTATTTATTTATCTCAAATAGCCTCAAGGCCAGAGGCATTACAGAGGGGAGTGGGGGTTAGTAAGGCGACTAAATATAACGCTCCGAAACAAGGTGTTGTCGCTGATGGTGACTATATTATCCGGAAGGTCGTTGCGGCTCACAATGGCGCTCGAAAGGGCAGAATGAAGGCAAGCCGTCGAGTTGCATTTGGGCCGGGCTATCTTGCAGGGATGATCAAACCTCGGAGAGACGTAAGTTGGCGGGTGAAGCAGGGAATGATGTAAGGTTGGGAAGAAATCTTGTGCAGAAGACAAAGAGGGGAAATGATACGACGAACAGAAAGTTTGGGGATTTCAAGCTGGGCTTTCATGGCAGACACACTGGAGAAACGCGTGTGATAAGACAGGATGAAACGAACGGCGCAATTCTGGACGGACTCAATTCTGTTTGCTAAAATTAGTTGAGGAGGACTCCAGATCGAAGATGCATATTCTAGTTTAGGGCGGACAAGGGTAGTATAGAGAAGACGTTTAGGACAGGAGATGCAGACTTAAACTTGCGGCGTAAATATCCTAAACTGTGGTTAGCCCATGCTATGATAGTATTAATATGAGTATGCCAGGACAGATCAGAAGTTATGTGAACACCTAGATACTTATACTCATTAGTATAAGTAAGGGCTGCAGCGTGTATAGTGAGGCACTGCTGGGGTCAAGATGGAGAACGGGAAAAACACATGCATTTACATTTATCAATGTTAAGAGTCATCTGCCACGTAATGCACCAGTGGACTATTTTAACAATGTCTGTTTGTAATGTTAGGGTGTCATCGGGGGCTGTTATTTTTCTGTACACAACACAATCATCAGCGAAGAGACAAAGAGAGGAAAGAATATGAAGTGGGAGATTAATTATGTATATCAGGAAAAGGAGAGGCCCAAGGACAGTTCCTTGAGGGACGCCAGAAGTAACAGGAATGGCAGTGGAAGTTGTGTTGTTAGCATAAACAGACTGAGAACGATCAGATAGGAGAGGAATAATTCACGTAAGTACTTGAGGGTCAATGCTTAACGCAGATAATTTATATAATAAAAGGTTATGTGGGACTTTATGAAAAGCTTTGGCAAAATCGAGAAACGCGTGAGTAGGATATCCGGAGTCAATGTTCTGAAAGAGGTCGTTAGTAAGGCAGGTAAGTTGGGTCTCACAGGGTAGGGACTTGCGAAAACCATGCTGAGAGCTGCAGAAAAAGGTGTTGAATCTAGGAAGGTATGAAGATGTTTAGCGATGATATGCTCCAAAATTTTAGAAGATATGCAAGTTAGGGAAATCGGCCTATAGTTGAGAGGGGGTACTTCAGCGCCACCTTTGTGAACCAGGACGACCTTGCCGAATTTCCAAACGTTAAATACCTCCCCCGTCTCCAGCTATTGTTGGAAAATTCTGGTAAGAAAAAGGGCAGATGTCAGCTTTGTGCTACGAAGTACTTTAGAATTTATATTATCGAAGCCGCAGGACGATAATATTTTTAAAGAATCAACGATTTTAACCGTTTCCATAGAATTTACTGTATTTGGGTTCATTGGGAAGTAATCACATGAGAAGAGGGAGGCATGATTAATATAAGTAGGATCGGTAAAAACATTTGAAAAAACATTATTAAAAAGGGATGCACACTCGCTATCCGGAATGGGAGTGCCAGAGTCGTTATTTAGCATAAAAAATAATGCGGTTTAGGATTCACAACAGACCAGAATCGGCGAGGGTTACTTTGTAAAATACTAGGCAGTGTATCAGAAAAAAACATATGTTTGCGCTCACGTAGCTCAATTTTATACTTATTGGTGCAATTATTATATCGCAACCGAGATTCAGGCGTGTTGACAGATTTGGCTGTACGAAAGAGTCGTTTCTTTTGGTTAGAAAGAAAACGGAGCGAACAAGTAAACCATAGGCTCGAGATATTAGATTTAATCAGAGCACACGGAACGTAGACTTTTATAAGGTCTAGCAACTGGCCACCAAATAAACACCAATTGTCATTAACACTTCTTGAATCAAAATTCTCAATATACAGGGGGAGGTAATCTGATAGACACGCCACAACTGAATCAAAATCGGCCTTATTGTACAAACAGTTTTGTTTTACAACACTCGCATACTGGGGGTTCGAACATCGAGAAAACAGTGTAATGCTTTGTGGTCGCCTAACCCATCTAGGCAGGGGATCGAATGAACCAATGCAGGGTTAACAGAAATAATTGAATCCAGGGTGCTGGAACAACTGCCTACAACTCTAATCGTGAAATGTACCAGCTGAGTGAGGTTAAACAACGAACACACAACTATAAATGCACGGGCGCCTGCTTCCCTAACAGCACTTGACGCAGTACCGATCTAATTTATACTGGGGAAGTCAAAATTCCCGAAGACAAACGTGTGGCAATTAGTTTAGGAGCATTACGAGACAGATAAGTTATCTTGTAAGCAATCAGTAAAACACGGCAGTGTGTCAGGGGGGCAACTGTAAACACCTTTCAATATTCTGTAAAAAGGAAACGCTAAACACCCCTAAACTGATTCCACCACACTTGGTACTGAGATAAGTTGGCTTGGAATGTCTTTCTTAACACTGATAAGGAAACCTCCACCACGCCGGCTTGTCCTGTCGCAACGATGAATGTTAAAGTCATGATTATCGCCTATAATTACACAATCACCTATATCAGGAGAAAGCCACGTTTCCGATATCAAAACAATACTTGCTTCACATGAGCTGGTTAAAGAACGCATATCATCTTGCTTGGGTAGAATATTTGTAGCATTTGCATAAGGAGCTTTGACGGTCGTGGATTTTGCTGTTACAGAGCAAGGCACGCGAACACTTGCAGTATTTTTATGAAAAACACTAATTCCCGTGGTGTTCGCAGTTACAGAGTCAGCCGAACAAGCACTTCCCGCGCAATCCTATCTAGTAAGGTCTCTAACAGATGTAGTTGTGGGGTCATAAAATAAAGACCTATCACCAATGTGCAGATTATCATAGCGTAGTTTGTACGGTTCCGATTGGGATTTTACAAACGTAAGGAGCCGGCTACGCGCTGCTCGCGTCGTCACAGAGAAGTCTTCAGACAAGGAAAACGGTGAGCCTTTAAATATAAATGCGCTCAGAAGGACTTGATTTTTCTTTTTAAATGAAGAAAGCATGACAATAACTGGCCTAGTCTCATTTGTATCGAACGTACCTATCCTGTGGGCGCGCTCAATGCAGGAGTCAACAAGAGTAATGTCGAAATGTTCACTAACACGACTAACAATCTCATGTTGAGATTCTAACCAGGTTTCACCCGCAGTATGGGGAAAACCATAAAATATAAGGTGTCACCGCTGTGAGCGATTTTCAGCGTCATCCAGACGAAATACCAAGGAAGACGTAGCGGCTGCCTGATCATTAACGATCCTGCTCAAATCGGCGACCTCTTTTTTTTATCAAGGTAACGGATGAAAGCTCACTTTCAATAGTAGCAACTCTTCTATCGAATGAAGCAATACTGTTGTTCAGAAGCCCTTGTTAATGGATAACAGTTTTGACATCAGTTCCAAGAACAACCTGCCGCTCCTCTCGTCTTGAAGGCCTAGCATCGAGTGACATAACGAGCGTGTGCACTGTAGCAAGTTGCATGCTTGCTGAGCGATCATAGGTCTTGGGTCGGGCTTAATGTCACCCGATAGTGACAGTAGGGACCAGATTACGCTCGCACAGTCACGAATAACATCCAAGAGAACCCGGGGGCACGGGAGCACAAGAAAGTAATCATTGCTACTTTTCGCTTTACGTAAAGGGTACCGTTTACATACCTGTACGAAAACAAACATATCGGGGTCAGAAAGTTCTGCCGGACGTACGCTGGCATACCCACTGAAGTGGCCGACCTCGCTGCAGTTCCTTTTATAGGGTGTCGAGAAGCACCAGGGGCATCTCGATTGCGTTGTTGCTGTCACGTAGTCAGCGATTGTTGCGCTCCGAAAGTTGATAGCCGTTGATATGCTCTGCGTTTTGCCGGTTGTAGATCCAAGAAACGGGAGAAGCTGTAGGGCTGCTACCGGCAGGCCGAGTGATTGAAGGCAGATGAGCGTGCATGCCAGCGGGAGCTGTACGAAAACAAACATATCGGCATCAGGAAGTTCTGACGGGCGTACGGTTGGTCAAGATTGCGGTTGTATAAGCTGCGCGGCAACGCCAGCCATACGAAGTCTTTCATATACAAAACAGTTTTGATACAGTACATTTACTTTTCTTTCGTCAATTATTTGGTATAGACGCTTTTGCTGTTTACAAATATGAACTGCCGCTTGCGTCCCAAGTCGGTCGCAACGTCTATGCAAGCCTATTGAGCTTGCTTATGTCACCAGTGCTAAAATTCATAAATGCTATACGAAAAACAAAGCTGGGGTTTCAACGAGGGTCCTTGGCTTAAAATATTACATTTTTTGGAGGAGGCAAGTTGGTTTACAAGAATACTCGAAACATTTTAACAGATCTCGCACTCCTTCGTTCTTTTGGTGTTAACCTGGTGAATTGGTGGTTAAACGTTTCACCTACACTTTAAGCAGCGGTGTTTAGGTGGCCTCGTTGCTATGGCAACTCGTCGTTCATCCTTTTTATAAACCGGAGGTTCTCTGGGACGTCAAAGTCTAAAGCACCACCTGGCTGCGTTTGCCAAAAAAAAAATGGTCTGTAATGCAGTGGCCAGTCATTGCAGGTGGTACCTCAGCTTCGCTGTCCAACCATCTTCACAGCGTGGATTGGAGCCTTATTCTTCTTTTTTTTTTTACACAAATACGACACCTAGCGGCGGACGAAGAAACTTTGGAAGAATTTGTTTTATTATTTTCGTAATGTTTTGCATTAATTGAATTATCATCATAATCTTAAAATGCAGGTCATTCACCCTCATTGGTGATAGACTGGTGGCAGCTGGTAAAAACACGTTTGCTCTACTGACGTCTAACTCCTGGTTAGCTCAGTTGGTAGGGCGCTCTAGTGGAAATGGAAAGGTCTCTGCTTCGATACCAGAACCAGGCGGATTTTTCCAGTCGCGCACCAGCCACCTAGCTGTGTTTGGAGATTTGTGTTTTTCATTTGTCCCATTAGTTCCCCTGCACCCGGGACTTTATCGTTATTTTTGTCATCTGTTTTAAAACCTCGTCTCAAAAAGAAAGTTCTGACAAAGTTAGCGTTTCGTAGAGGAATTCCAAACACAAGTCGCACCTTAGGGGTTCTGACGTGCCTCGGACAGTTAAATACTCGTGCACGCGCTCATCACTGTTCTCGGAAAGTGCCAATAAATAAAATTTAAACATGTTCTTTTCCCAACACCAATTTGTTTACGCTGTTTACGAGCACTGCTGTCGTTGCCCACACCAGGTGCTGTGGGCAATAGGTGCGCACATAAACGAGCTTAGCTCGGTGCGACATTTCGGGGGGGGGGGGGGGGACGATCGTTTAAATTTGATTAGAGGTCATTAAACACTTGTAACGGGAGAGTGAGGAACTTAGACATATTTAATGATTCCCCCGGCTCCATTTGACAAGGGCACAAACCTGGTACAAAGGTCATGTGACGTCAATTTCCCCCACGAAATTTGGTGGAGAAACTGAATTGATGTATATGGGTCTCGTGACGTGAGGTCACGTGACATCAATCTCGCCACCAAATGTAGTAGCGAAACTGAATTGGTTGGTGTATGGGTCGTGTGACTTAAAATTTACTGCGAATTTTAATGGGGAATCTGAATTGTTTTATAAGTAACGTGACTTCTATTTTTCCGCTACATTTAGCGGGGAAACTGAATTAGTCCGTAGGCCTCGTGATTTCAGCTCACGTGATATCAACTATGTCGTGTTACCGAGGGCTATGTAAAGAAGAGCCAAGACAAGAGGGACTAGAACACCGTCGGGTTTATCCCTCGCTCCTGCACACACTCGTCTTCTTTTCTCCCCACACGCATCCCAGACCGCGAGGCGTAGGGTGCCTTCATGTGCGCTTTGCTTGGGGTGATGACATCTCGCCATTTTGTTTCGAACGATTATTTTTATTTGTTGTTCTGAAGCGCGTGTCTTTGCCCGCGCTCGTGGCCTAGACTGTGCTACGGCGACATTTTGTTTCCTGCGATTTCTTTGTATTTTTTCTGTGAGCGCGTGCTGTCGCATCGGGTACTACAAACGATGGCATCACCTTAAACAGAAAGACATTGAGGCACACTAGCGAGGCGCTTTATATGACACCTACCCTTTCGAAGCATTATTGTCCGTAGCGGTCTGGTGGGCCTGATACCCTGCCGCTTCTTGTTACAGTTGCGGAGGTTTCGGTGCTTTGTTGCCCGACTGTCCGGTTGTGTACATCCGAAGTAGCAGGCTGCTGTTGCCCGACCGTCTGGTTGTCTACTTCCAAAAACGCGGGCTGCAGATGACGGCTTGTGCGTCTCACTGTGCCTTCACTTGTTTCCACCACGTATGACCGCGGCATTTCCGTCTGGCGGTGTATCCCTCCTTGAGAAGATGCGCCCGCGCGTATCCACACCTCTGACTGAGGAGGTATCGTACTGCGATCTCTTGTACGATGGCGTCGATTATAGTGCAAGGCTCCTCTTGTTTTTCGTTTGCCGTACTGTCGCCTATACTTGCGTACGTGGTGCCACCGAGGCGTCAGTGTATTTGGCGCTGTTGGAACAGTTGAACGTAACTTCCTCCTCATGAGGAGTTCCGCTGGAGAGAGACCTTCTGAGCCTGGAGTTGTTCTGTGGGCTAGAAGAGCCTGTGCTACATTGGGTGATTTGCTCAGAAGATTTTAGGCAGCTTGTACAGCTCGCTCAGCCTCTCCATTACTTTGAGCGTAGTAAGGGCTCGAAGTCACCAATTTGACTCCCCATTTGTTTGCAAACCGCCGAAAGTCGTTCCATCGAAACGGAGGGCCATTATCTGAGTGTATTACTTCTGGGCACCCATGTCTCGCAAATATCTGGCTGAACACTTTTGTTATGACTTCTGTGTTAGATCGTGAAAGTTCTTCCAGCTCTATGAACTTCGAGTAGTAGTCGCTGACTACTATGTACTTCTTTCCACTGAGCTCGAAAATGTCTGTTCCGAGTTCCTGCCAAGGGCGATCGGGTAAAGGAGTCTGAAGCAGAGGCTCTGTGGGTGGCCGTCGATGCTGAATGCAAGTTTTACACCGGCTGACGTAGTCCTGTATCTGTTTGCTGATTCCGGGCCACCACGCAGAATCTCTTGCTCGTGCTCTGCACCGAACGACCCCCTGATGACTAATGTGAAGTCGCTCTAGTACTTCTTTTTGGAGGCTCCGTGGGATTACAAGCCTATCATTGCGCATTAGTAGGCCTTGTGTAATGCTCAGCTCTGCAGAAAGGCTAGCAAATCCTTTCATATCCGTTTGAAGCGTTTCTCTCCCCGGGAACTCTTTTTTGCAGTACGTCATTACCGTTGCCGTGCATGGGTCTTTCTTTAGGTCGGACCTCAATCTGTCCAAAGATGAAACAGACGCCGGGAGTAGGTCGACCGTGAGCATTTCATACTCTCGGACTAGCGCTTCCGTAGAGTCTATCGGGTGTTCCATCATTCGTAGAGGTTTCCTGGACAGCACATTTGATGTGTACATATGCTTTCCCGGGACGTGTGATATCGTAAAGTCGTATTCAAAAGTGCGCATTCGCAACTGCTGTAATCTTGGCGTCATCTCGTCTAGACGTTTTGTTGACAACAACGGTACCAATGGCTTATGGTCCGTCTTGACATGAAACCCCTGACCTACCAAGTATGTGCGGAAATGTTCGCAAGCCCAAACGATCGCCAATGCTTCTTTTTCGACTTGCGCGTACTTCTGCTCCGTCGGAGTCAGTGCTCTCGAAGCGTACGCTACTGGACGCCTGATGCCGTCCTCATCCTCCTGGAGTAGCACCGCTCCCAGTTCATACGATGAAGCGTCAGCTGATAGTGTCCGGTGCGCGTCTGGGTCGTAGAACGTGAGGATTGGAGTCTTGCCGAACAAGTATTTGATCCTTTGAAATGCTTGTTCTTGGGCTTCACTCTAGAGCCAACTTGCATCTCCTTTCAGAAGATCTCGGCGCGGCTTGGTTTCTTCCGCCATGTTCGGTAGAAATTTTCCGAGGTGGTTCACCATCCCCAGAAATGACCGTAGCTCAACCAAGTTTGCGGGAGCTTCCATCTTGGCAATGGCTTCAGTTTTCTTGGGGTCAGGCGCAATACTTCTTGCGTCTATTATGTGTCCTAGAAACTTGATGCTGCTTTTGCCGAACTCGCACTTGTTCGTGTGTAAGGTCACTCCCGCTTCAAGAAGGCGGCGGAGCGTAAGTTCAAGATTTCGGTCATGTTCAGGCTTGTTTCGACCAAAAATTAAAATGTCATCCATGTGACACACTTGTCCCTGGATTCCTTCGAGGATCCGCAGCATTTCGCGCTGAAAGAATTCTGGCGCTGTCAATATCCCGAACGGGAGTAGCTTGAACTGGAACCGTTTCACTGGTGTAATAAATGTCGTCAGCTCTCTTGACTCTGGAGCCAGTGGTGCCGGCCAATATCCTGCATTCGCATCCAGCTTGCTGAAGACAGTCGCTCCTGCGAGTTTGGCTAAGTTTTCCTCCACCGTCGGCATGATGATTCGTTCCCGTATAATCTGTTGGTTTAACTGTGTATAGTCCACACAGATCCGGAGAGCTCCATCTTGCTTCTTGGCCGCCACCATGGGTGAGCACCAGACTGTGGCATGTTCCACTTTCTCGATGACGTCCATCTCTTGCATTCTTTTCAATTCCAGCTCTACACTGGGCAGAAGTGCGATGGGCACTCGTCGTGGGTACGTGATGGCGAAAGGCTTCGCATCTGAGTGAACGGAGATCGTATAAAGTACCTTCATCTTCCCCAGTCCTTGAAATAGAGACGGGTACTTGGTAAGTACGCGATCACGCTCCAGATCATTGTCAGCCTTGATTTCATTCAGGCTTGGCAGCACTTGCAGAGCCTGAATCGCCGGGAGACCGAGTAAAGGATGTCGGAGTCTTTCCGATACGTAGACAGTTTCACTCGTTGTTCTGCCGTTCCAAGTTATCGTCGCCTGGAACTTCCCGACTGTTGTCAACGGCGAGTCTCCTGCCCCCCGAAGATCTTCTCCGGCTGGCTTTAGCTTTGCCATCTCTCCGACCTTGTACTCGGTATGAGGAAAGGCGGTAACATCCGCCCCAGTGTCCACCTTGAATGTGATCTCCTGGTTGTTGACTTTCGCCTTGATGTACCGGGGATCTCCGTTATCTGCGTGTACCAGTGCACCCAGGAACACTTCGTTGAGACCTGGTTTGTGCACTTGTGACCTGGGAGACCCTGATGCAAGCTTGGAGATGCATACGCTCTCAAAGTGTCCTACCTTCTTGCAAGCGTTGCATTTCTTGTCTCTTGCGGCGCATTGTGATTTTTCATGTTTGCACAAACTGCCACACCATCGGCATTTCCACGCCGCACTGTTAGAATCTCCTTGCCGATGAAATGTACCCCGAGCGTGTGTGTCTTTTTTCTTGCCGTTATCTTTTGGGTATTTGTTTCGGAGCTCCTCGATTTCCCTGGACTCCGTCTTATCGCTGTGAAGCTCCGCTTGCTGTCGTTTCACTGTCTCGAAAGAACGTGCTGACGCTGTCACACTTTGAAGCGTGAGCTTGGCGTCGAGCTGGAGCTTTTCGCTCAGCTTCCTGTCCTGGAGACCTACGACGATGCGATCACGGATCAGCTCCTTGCGAAGTAGTCCATAGTCGCAGGAGTCCACTAAACTGTGTAAGGCCGTGATGAAGGCCTCCACTGTCTCGTGTGGTTCTTGCTTCCTCATGTTAAATTTCGCTCTTTCAAAGATGACGTTTACGCGCGGAATGAAGTGGAGTTCAAACTTGCTCTTCACTACGCCGTAGTCATTTAGCTCTGCCTCTGACAGATGGAGTGACGTGAGAACGTCTTCCGCTTCTCTCCCCATGGCGTACAGGAATGTGTTTACCTGTGTCGCGGCGTCCCGTTGATGGAGTCCGGAAATGATCCGGTATCTTTCCCAGCGGGTGCTCCATCTTTTCCAGTCGTGGGGATCCCTGAAATCCAACTTTTCAGGGAGCTCGACCGCGAAGGGATTGAAGAAAGGAGGACCGCTGCTCGCTTGGCAGCTGCTCGCCTGGGAGATAGAAGTGCCGGAGCCGTCACTGTTCCCGTTCATGGAGCCGGCCAGGTGGAAGATTTCGCTGTTCTCGTCAGGTCTCCTCCTGTGGTGCTTCTAGCTTCCTCGGAGACGATATTTACGGGTTGCCAAATCCCACCGCTGCCACCATGTCGTGTTACCGAGGGCTATATAAAGAAGAGCCAAGACAAGAGGAACTAGAACACCGTCGGGTTTATCCCTCGCTCCTGCACACACTCGTCTTCTTCTTTTCTCCCCACACGCATCCCAGACCGCGAGGCGCTTTATATGACAAACTACAAACGTTGTGGGAAAATAAGCGCCAAAAAAACACGGACAAAGAGTAGATTGACAACGACACAGGGCGCACTCTCAACTGAATTTATTAGGAAAAAACACAAACTTATATACCAATGGGAGCACACTATCAGACACCACACGTCACGTTAGTCTCCGCCCAGACCACGTTTCAAATATTCAAACTCATTCGTAGACAGAGCCAATGATGTATCGCTAATGCATTTTTTACCCCTTCTCCTAATCTCAAATGCCTCGTGAAGCTCGCGTGACACTTTGTTTCTGTACCTCGCCAATATTTTAGTGCTGTCAAATGATGGGTTTGACAGCACTAAAATATTTCTGTACCTCGCCAATATTTTAGTGCTGTCAAATGATGGGTTTGACAGCACTAAAATATTGGCGAGGTACAGAAACAAAGTGTCACGCGAGCTTCACGAGGCATTTGAGATTAGGAGAAGGGGTAAAAAATGCATTAGCGATACATCATTGGCTCTGTCTACGAATGAGTTTGAATATTTGAAACGTGGTCTGGGCGGAGACTAACGTGACGTGTGGTGTCTGATAGTGTGCTCCCATTGGTATATAAGTTTGTGTTTTTTCCTAATAAATTCAGTTGAGAGTGCGCCCTGTGTCGTTGTCAATCTACTCTTTGTCCGTGTTTTTTTTTTGGCGCTTATTTTCCCACGATGTACCAACTGGCCCATCTAAGCATTTTATTACAAACGTTGCTTCATCCCCGCCAAAATGTGCTATACAAGAGAGGCGTGTTCAGCACAAGATTGTAACTGGAGAAGGAAACCAACAAGGGGTACGTCACTTGTCTGCATGGACTAGCCACTACGTGCAACTATGAACCACCGAAGGAAGAATTGATCCGCGACAGGTTGATTGTTTGTCTTCGGGACAGTAGGACTTCGGAAAAACTTCAACTGGATCCTGATGTGGACCAAGGCCATCGCTGCTGCTCGACAATCTGAAGTGATTAAGAAGCAACAAGTGAAACTCCGGATGACAAAAAAAAAGTTTGCCATCGTTGACCGCATAGCAGCCAAGACTGGGACAGCATCAGGTCCTGCTAAGCGAGGAGCTCAACGTTTAAATGTTCGAACTTTTACTAAGAAGACCGCGGCACCCAAACCAAATGGCAAACTTTGCCGGAGGTGTAGTTGAGAAGCTCACCCAAGGAGCGTGCATCAGGCGAAGAACTCAGGCAGTAGCAGGTGTCAGAAATAGGGACATTTAACAACAGTCTGGAAATCTTAAACTACCGTGAACTCCCTCGCACAGTCACAAGGATTCGTGAGAGCTGCAGCTTCTTCCCAAAGAGCAAAATGGGACATCGAAATATTTGACGACAAAACTCCTGTTTAGTTCGACGCGAGCTCGTTGGTGAAGTTAAATAAAAAAAAAGAAAGAATAAACATAGGGAAGGACAGAACAACACCTATTTCGTGGCAACAGTCTGCAAATCATCGAACCATCGAAAGAGGTGTTGTTCTGTCCGTCCCTATGTTTATTCTTTCTGTTTTTATTTAAACTCCTATTGTTTTCCGAATAGAAACCGGAGCAGATAAAACGATGTTTTCAGCTGCCATCTTTCAAAATGTTCTTCGCACAGTGGCACAAGCTCTCCGAGCCCCAACGCCGACTTCATGGTCCAGACGGGCGACCCCTCAAGGTTATGGAATTGGCTTGGATGAAGCTCGACTGCCGTGGACAACAAGCACTCGAAGAAGTTTATATCTTGATAGGACTTCGTAAAACTCTCCTGGTAAGCCAGCTATTAAAATGTTTCGGCTTTGCCTTAAAATCTGCACGACTGCGAACAAAGCTTGTGAACCAAAGAAAGAGTTCTCTCACGTGTTTCAGGGACTGGAATCTCTCGAAGATGCTCACGTTCTCAAGCTGAAACCTAACGCGACGACGTTTGCTATCGCATCACCGAGAAGAGTTCCACTTTTGCTGTATTGTGAAACGCACTAAGATCTAGAAAACATGTAGTCCCAGGGTGTCATCTGTCCAGTCGAAGAAACTTGTGAATGGTGCGCGCCGATGGTCATCGTTCCTAAACCGTCAGGCAAAATTCGCATTTGTGTTGATTCACAAAACTAAACAACCATTTTCAATGTGAATATCACCCCATCTCTTCAGTGGAGCGCACGCTAGGAGGCCTAGTGGGAGCCAAATACTTTTCAAAGCTGGACGCGAATTTTGAGTTCCGTCAGATCCCTTTAGAAGTCACGACTCCAGACGAGATTTATCACTCCATTTGGAAGATTTTGTTTTAATGGCCTACCATTCGGAATTACGTCAGCCCCGTAACCTTTTCAGAGAAGTATTACATAACTTTTTCAAGGAATGGAAGGAGTTTTTGGCCACATGGACGATGTCTTGATGTGGGCACCATCGTACGAGCAGCACGAGCAACGTCTTCGAGAAGTCGTCAGGCGACTCTAATCAGCAGGCTCACGCTCAACGAAGATAAATACGACTTTCGAGTCACAAGTATCAAGTTCTGAGGTCATCAAGTAGACAGCGATGGTGTCCGTCCAGACGAGACAATCGTCAGCGCAGTGAAACAGATGCCCAGACCGTCTTAAAAGCAAGAAGACAAGCGCATCCTGGGAAAGGCGACATACCTAGGACGTTTTGTGCCACACGTCTCTGATCTACTGCATTCGTCATCGTCACTTCTCAGTCAAAAGGTAGACTTTTTGTGGTATCATAATCAGCAGAAAACCTTCACAAGGTGGAATGAAATCCTCTCTACTTGCCCCGTTCCCGCCAACAAAGGCTCGATTGTACAGCAGAAGCGTCATCTTACGGCCTGGGAGCAATGCTGCTCGAAGAGCAGCTGGATAGATCGTATCGCGTCGTCGCCTATGCGTCTAGGACACTCACCCTAAACAAAGAAGAGGTACGCCCAAATCGAAAAAGGAAGTTTGGCACTCATGTCGGCATGCTAAAAATTTCGAGAACCATCATCTATGGCACTTATCTTTTAAATAGTACTGTAAAGCGTGACGGAGGATTGTCTATTTTGATAAACGAAGGCATAATTTTTGGAGTGACTTTTTTATCGCGCAAGAAGATAAAGTATCGTGGTTAAAAAAACACTTTCGTTGTTGTTTAATGCCCACCATATGGTCACATTGCAACATTTTTCAAATTTCTTAATTGATTTTGTCCTTTATAAACGAAGGTCACTATAACGTCATTTGCAGTGGTGACATTAATATAAATATCTTTTCTGACAGCGCCCCTAAAAGGGAAATGGAGATCCTTAATGGCTTGAACAGTTGTATAAATACCATCACCAATTCCACTTGAATTACTATGCACTCAACAACAGTTTCAGATTTATTTATAACGATATTTTTCGTAGATCGAGTGAAACGTAGAGTAATCACTTGCGACCTGAGTGACCACCTCTCATTTTTTTGCTTGTTCAATATAATTTATGTAAAAAATAATAAAACACCAAACCATAATTTCCCAAAATATAGAAATCGATGCCTTTAGATGGGCATTGCACCTAAAAATTGGAGCGTATTTCCAGCGATGCCTATAAAAATTTCTAGAATTTCTTAAATTATATATATATATATCTCCGGATAAATATATAACGATTTAAAAACATTCAAAATCCATGAATAACCTGTACCACATTCAAAATAATTCGCAAGAAGGGTGAGCAATATAAATGATTTCTCAAAAACCGTGATCCGGGCGCTCTTCGGAACATTAAGTCCTATTGAAACAACGTAAATAAAGAATTAAAAAAGGCACAAAAGTTACTATTCCTCGTTTTTTTTTAGCAAATGGTCGCACGGATTTCAGGTGGAAGCATATATGTTCGTTTGTTAAGAAAGCTCTTGTACCAAACGCCATTGGAACGTTGCTCATAAAGGTGTTCACTTAACCGGTCAACACTTGGCAAATGCGTTTAATGACCTATTGGTAAATAAAAATATATATTCAGAGGAGAAACTACAGTTCCATTCTTTTAGTGCCAATTATCAACTCGGAAGTTAGTAATGTAGTAATGCAACTAAAGAATAGCACATGTTGCAATGGTGACAGAATACAGGTTCGTCCAATTAAATATATTTTGGCATAATCCCTCCAGTTTTAACGAACGTATTTAATCTCTCTTTTGAAGGGGGTGCATTTCCTAAACAAATGCAAAATGCAAGACATTTTTTGTGCGTAAAAGGCAATAAAACGAGCTAGGCAATTATAGGCCCATTTCAATATTGCCAGTTTTTTTTTCTAAAGCCTTAGAGAGATCATAATATAGTAAACGTTTCAGATAAATATGATCTTACTACCTCTTCTTAGTTTGGTTTTAAGAAGAATTGTTTTACTGAAACAGCAATACTTAATCAAAAATAATTCAGTTGGAAAAATATTGGAAAAAAACGTGTACTAGGATTGTATTCAAATTTCACGAAATCACATGACTGCCTTATTCATATGTCTTACTTAAAAAAAAAAAAAACTTTAAATTTATGATATCCGTGGACAGGTGCCAGTAATTTTGAGTCTTTCTTACAATATCGCGAACAATGTGTGCGCGTGAACAATTACTCTTCCTCCATAAAACCTATCTCGTCATGTGTTCCACAAGGAAGTATTTTAGTATCACTTCTTTTTAACTTATATGTGAACGACATTGTTAACATTAATAAGAAATCGAAATTTGTCAGCTACGCAGGTGATACCAGCGTATTTTCTTTCTTCCGAAACAAATGGTGATTTAATTGATATGGCTAACCTGTCTTTATACAAGATAAAATCCTGGTGCGATAGTAAGTCTTTAAAAATAAATATCAGAAAACAAAATCGGTCATTTTTTGTTAAAAACGAAGTTTGCTGTACTATGTAAACCACTAAGTCTAAATTCCCGTCCCATCTAAATACTAAATTCCTTCGAAACTCTGAGCATATTCCTTAATAAGAACATGTCATGGGATTGTTATATAAATTATTTTCCTATAAAGCTATCCTGAGTGTTAAGGACACTAACTCGCTACAGTTCTTTATTGCCCACGAATTTTAAATGGCTAATGTACAGCTCTCTTTTTTACTCTCACTTAACATACTGCCATCCCGTCTGGGGTTCATCAAATATGACCAATATTCAAAGACTGTTTTTTTTTAAATATATTAAGGAGTGTACGTAATGTTCCTTATGACACTCACTGCCAAACTAGCTAGGAACTTTAGGATAATTACAATTTACAAGCCTTATAAATATAGCCTATGCATTCAGAAGTCTATGTCTATGTTTACGGAAGTAAAAAATAAGGGATCATGTTTCTTTTAGGAAGCCTTACGTCTTTGGTGGAAAATTCACCAGCATACCACACTTACCGCGCGGAGAAGTGGAGAATGCTCACACAGCGAACAAACTATAGATTTCAAAGGCTTAAATTTGCACTCCTTCATTTGTGAAATCATTTTATATTAACAATGTGAATTTTGACTGTATACCTTTTAAAGACTTGCGCTTGTATTTTTGCATGAGATTTATCTTTTGTTTTTGTTTTGTTTGCTTGATAAATCATCAATCAATCAATCAATCAATCAAAGAGCTTTATTGTGTTACCCAAACAGCTTTAGGGGCCTTTGTTAGGGTTACACTTGACATAATAAAACGGCCTCTGAAGTAAACAAACTACACGTCAATCTTGACCACTATACTATTCTTGAACTTTTTAAAAGGTATAAAAAAGTTCACGTGTGGGTTTAAAAACCTGTTGTACATGAGCATCATCCGTTTCAGCGGATGATGCTCATGTATGCTAGTCTCTATAGTCCGTCACATGGCTCTACATATGATGGGTAAAAAAAGGAGTATACCTGTTTTGTTGCTGGGGGACATGAATTGAAATTCTACTCAATAACATTGGGGAATCAAAAACAGAATTGAACAACTCATATAAAAACACCATGTCGCGAACTAGTCGCCTAGTTGAAAGAAGCGAAAAAACCAAAAGTGTCCAAAAGAAGCACATAATCATAAAAAACACTCCGTCCAATGCGGTGATCGTAGACAATTCTCACAAGTCGTCCCTGTATACACTCCATACTCTAAAAAATGTGTGCAAGTCTACTTTCACGCACAACACTCGGAGATCCAATCACCGCAACTTACGGAGGCAGCACAGCGAATAACGATGCGGAAACATATGTTTATACCAAAAAACTCAGGCTGAGTTGTGACATTAAGCAATGCAAGCGTGACGTTTTGCAGTGCTTAATGTCACAACTCAGACTGCGTTTTTTTGGTCTAGACAAATGTTTCGGCATCGTCATTCGCTGAGCTGCCTCCGTAAGTTGCGCTGATTGGTTCTAAGTGTGGTGTGCGTGAAAGTAGACGCACAGACCTTTTTTAAAGTGCAACCTGAGCGCCTGACTGCGACCCAAAGAACTCCATACTGTAGAACAAAAGGTCCACTCGTGATAGAACCAAAGTTCGAAAAAGGTTCAATATACAGGGGTAATTCCGGAAGTCGCAGGTAATGCATAAAATTATGCCCAGGATGCGCAAGAATTTATTAATAACCTTTGACACGTGATAGTTAAAGTTCAGGCGTGAATCGAATAAAATGCCAAGGTCATGCACAACTGCAGATCTTAAAATTTCAGAGCCGTCTAATATGTAAGGATGAACAATAGCATTTGCCTTACGGGAAAAAGAAACAGCTTTTGTTTCGTTGGGGTTTAAAACCAGCGAGCTCGCGCAGCACCACAAATGAATTGCATGAATATCTTTTTGTAACAATTCACAGTCCACAGGAATGTGAATACTATGACAAATTTTACGTCATCAGCATACTGAAGCATCATTGAGTCACTCATATTAGTAACAGGATCATTTACAAAAATATTAGAGAGCAAAGGTCCTAGGTTCTATACCCTTGTGGTACCCAGGAGTTCAACAGATAAGGGAAATATTTGCATCCTAAGTAGGAAACCATGTTTGAGCGTCCACTAAGATAACTATTAAACCAGTCGCAAAAACCCGAAGAAAGACCCATATGCGAAAGCTTCGACAGCAATATTTTGTGATGTACGAGGTCAAACGCCTTCGAACAGTCAAAATAAATGACGTCAACTTGACCACGGGACCCAGCTATAGGTTTCCTGAACTCCAAAAAGGTAAAAGGTTTGTTTCAACAGATCGTCCACGACAAAAAACGTGCTGATTTGGACTGAGCGTCGGCTTAAAAGGAAAACTCACACGCTTAAAAATGACTTTTTCAAAAACCTTCGAAAAAGCAGAAAGCAATGCAATCGGTCTGTAGTTATCGATACACATGGAGCTATTTGATTTGTGTACTGGCACAGCCAAAGCAGTTATCTAGGCTGAAGGAAATGTACTTTTTATTAAGGACATGCTAAAAATGTGATGCAGTACAGGAGTCGAGATATCAGTGCACCCTTTAACAATAAAGGCCGGGATCCCATCTTCCCCACATGATTTCTTGGGGCAAGTCCTTTTATAGCCGAGACCACATCATCAATGGTCAGTATAGAAATTGGCATCAGAAGGGGATTTTCAGAACACAGGGTTGCGTTGTTGGACTGAGGGACATTGGGGTTTCCTATTGATGAGAAGTGTTTTGCGAACAGATTGCCCACACTGAATGAGTCAGAGCCGTGACGTGTCTGAGTCTTCAGAGTTAGAACATCAGCTCTACTGGATGGCCTACTATGTTATAGCATCAGCTCTACTAGATGGCCTACTACTACTAGGTCACATATGTCCTAATATACAACAAAGTCTGGATGTATATTTTACGTAAGCCTATTTGGATCCTGGGCTCGGAGGTCCTGAGGAAAGTTCCTCAAACTTTTTTTCAAACTTCAGATGGGCAACAAAAGGTGGATTTATTTAATTAATTTCCGTTCACAATGCGTTGGGTTGTCTCGGAGCCGTGACAGTAGCTACAGAATTTTGAAAATTGGCAATCTGACAAAAAATAACATTAGAAGTACGGAGATTCGAGAAATTTCAAGAAATCCACTCCGATAAATACCAAAATGTTCACCAAAAGTAAACTTCAGAAAACGCCCACCAACCTTCGCCAAAAAGAAACTCAGAAAATACGGAACCCTTTGTACAGGCTTTGCTTATATATAAAAAAAGCATACTAATAAGGCGTCAGAAAAGAAACGGGAGCCTGAAGAAAATTATTACCGAAACATAGTGGCTCTTCCGGAACCTTGATACTTTTTGCGCACTTTCCCGAATTGAAAATTTTGTATTTTGAGATAGAAATTAAGCTGCGTTACAGGCAAAGCAATGTTTATCTACAATGACAGTACTCGACTTCTCGGCATGAGAGCAAGCCTCTCAGCAGCTGCGCTGTTAGAGAAGTATCAACAATGTGACACTCCTGTTTTTTGCACCGCAAGCCCACGACCCCGCTCGGGTTATGGATCAAGATTCCAGATGGTGCTCCATGCCATGAAGTGTTCCATTTCGTGGGAATAGAAAGTGGCCAATATTACAGAAAAAAATGGTAACAGAGACCCAAATAGTGGAAGTATGTGTAGGAATTGGCGGCTGCCCGACCATTGTAGGGCAGCTTTCGCTACAGCGAAACACTCATTATATCACCTGTGGTTTTTAATGCGTAACCTAGATAAGTATTCGCTGAAGAATGTGATACTGCAGAAGGCAGTGTTAGATCGTAGGTAGCTCAGCCCAAGTTCAAAACGCCGGCCTTGTGTCCGCAGATAGCGTCTTTGCTGATGCGGGAGTAAGTAGTAATGGGAACGTTTGCTGCCACTTTGAAATATGACTATTGTGTTTGCTTTCCTTCCTAAGAGAGCCAAGTGCAGGAACCGAAGCTAAGGTAACCCAAGTATATGTGAGCATGCATTGTTTCAAAAGCTACCAAACTGAAATGGATCGTTCTGTTCTGTTACGTTCAAAACCCCGGCGAGGCCGTGCTCCATCTGATAAATAATAATAATTGGGGTTGTGGGGATATTTATACAGCGTGTAGTTGGTCTGCCATTTTAAAGTTGGGACGAGTCACACGCTGATGCTCCATCTGATTAGGATAGATGACTGGGCAAATTGATAAGAGTTCATGTTGAAGAAACAGCACGACCGGGACAAGGACAGAAATACGAAGAGAACACGAGACAAGCGCTAACATATGGTTTGTTATTAGAACACAAGAAAGAACGAAAGGAAAAAAAATGAAGTCAAACGTTCCCGCGCTTGCTGGGCGCCTCGTAGATTATGTCCCTTTATTCACTTTTTTTTCACTTCAGGCGATCTCGTAAACCTGAATACAGAAACTTCTTGTCTTTCTTTTTTCATGTGTTCTTATCCTAAATCCAGTAAGTTCATCTCGTTGGGGGTCAGAATCAACGAAGGTTGGCTCACACACAAGGTATTTCCTTCATGATGATATAGGTTTCAATCATCTCTCGGAATGTTTGGTCGTGATGTTGATATAATACACTGTGTTATTGAAGCGTGGTTCGCACCGGCAATCTCGGCACTGTATGGCTAAATGTGAAGAAGCGGTGCCATTCAAGGAGCTGTGGTGCTCTCTGAGCAGGATATGTTTAAGCGCCGTGCCAGTCTGTCCGATATAAGAGCGCCCACAGAAAAGGGAATGCGGTAGACCACGCCCTTTACCCACGACACGCACTTTTTTCCATGTTTTACCTTGCATGTGTCATGTTCTGATTTTGCGTTTCGTTCCCTGCGTACACATACAGCGGAACATAATCTGCTTAGTTTGTTTTGGGCTGAAAAAACAACATTCATTTCATATCTGGACGTGACATCTTTAAGTCCGTGTGAAATGTGGTGAAGATAATGAATAACATAAGCGTTCCTTTTTCTTTTCTAACTGGTTCTTCCAACATGAAACTGGAACTAACCTTAATGTTTTTTTTATTAAACTATCGCATGCTGATGAAATAATCGAGTCTGGGTATCTTGAATCCCTAATCCTTTGAATCTGGGAAGTGAAGCTAACGTCTATTTTGTGAACAGATAATTTTGTTGAAGTGGACTTCAAACAGGTAACTACTCTGCCTCTTTTTACGAGTTTCGAATGTTCTAACTGGTAGTTTAGAAAACTCTTTGATGTTCTAGGGTTATACAATAAGCAAATATGTTCTTTTTCAAATTCAACAAGGAGATCCATAAACTGAATTTGACTCTCTTTTGGGGTTTCATAAGTGAACCGAAGGCCTTGAACAAGCTCATGGAA
This sequence comes from Ixodes scapularis, assembly GCF_016920785.2. Classification (NCBI taxonomy): domain Eukaryota; kingdom Metazoa; phylum Arthropoda; class Arachnida; order Ixodida; family Ixodidae; genus Ixodes; species Ixodes scapularis. The sequence continues at coordinate 240,667,755 of NW_024609835.1, read as the reverse complement.
TACTTTTAGTACGTAATCAAGTTTTTTTTTCTGTTTTCTAATCGGAGTATCCAACAAAGAAAAAAGTCATCCACATACCAAAAGTTTTTAATGGTGTGATTTCCCAACGTTTGAACTGGAGCTCTACCTATCTTCTCGAGGAAAATATTGCTTAGTACAGGCGCTACTCTCGACCCTATACAAACATCTGACTTTTGAACGAACACTTTGTCTTTCCACCCTATAATAGTAGATTTCAAATACACAGACAATAGTTCAAAGAAATCTCTATCTATCGCGAACTTACAGGGAAGGTCCGCCACAGCATCGCTCGACAGAGACCCCAGCCCTTAACAGTGCGAAGTAAACGACTCAGCAGGCGGCCGCAATACAGGTAGGAATGTTGTGAACCATCCTAGGTTCCAGTGTAAAGGGTTTTCAAATTTTCTAACCTTGCTGAGGTCCCAATTCACAGTGTTTACCACTTTTGAACACTGCCTATGTGGAGCGCAGCTTCGTCTGCTTCTGGCGCAGGGGTTGCGGTGACGTCGGAATGCCGATTTCTGATGGGCTAAATTGGAAGGATACTGGGCAGACCTCCAGGCAGCTAGAATTGAGGCCTACCCACTATCCTTCCAATTAGAGCCAATCACGTCTCGGCGTTCTGACGTCACCAGAGCCCCTGCTGCAACTACCCGCACATCTGTTGGGAAATTGTTTTGCTGATTTCTTACAAGATCACTTTGTGTGAGCTTCGTTTGAGGGAACATAGATGCTGCCGAACCTACAGAACCGCGCCCAAGTTACGCTCTAGATCGCATCTGTAAACACACTTTGCACGTGCCACGCATGTGTCCCATGCTCAAAATTTGAAAGCCCACTAAGTTTAAAAGCCTGCACATATCTTAAAATATTTACGGTAAGAAAAAAAGTGAAAACCGTTTACAACTCCCTGTAACGCCGAATTAGAGCGCAGCTCTTGAGGAGGAGTAGGGAAGGGTACTGATGGGGGAGGGGTCATGTGACCTCGGGGAGCGGAGTCACGTGACCTCGTGTGGGGTCATGTGACCCCCTCCCCGGGGTCACGTGAAGGGGTCACGTGACCTCGGGGGGGGGAGAGGGGGGTGCGTGACTTGGGGGGTCACGTGAGCCCCAGAGAAATTTTACACTTACATTTAGCGGGAAAACTTTCCGCTAGATTTAGTGGGGAAATTTTTCCGCTAGATTTAGTGGGGAAATTTTCCGCTAAATTTAGGGGGGAAATTTACCCATAATGCACCTCGCGGTAAAGCCGACGGGGACAGCGACGCCGCTCAAGCCCGAAACGGGCGCCTAAGAGCTGCGCTCTAAAAAATGAAAGCCGCTTACCCTTAAAAAATAAAAAAAAGTGAAAGCCGTTTACAACTCCCTGTAACAACGAATTAGAGCGCAGCTCTTGAGGAGGAGGAGGGAAGGGTACTGGGGGGGACGTGACGATGCCGATGATGTCATCAGTGACGTCACTGATGACGTCATCCGTGATGATGACAATGACGATGCGGATGCCGGTGACGTCATCAGTGGTCACTGATGACGTCATCAGTGATGATGACGATGACGATGCGGATGCCGGTGAGGCCATCAGTGACGTCACTGATGACGTCATCAGTGACGATGACGATGCGGACTCCGATGACGTCATCAGCGATGATGACGATGCGGATGTTGGTGACGTCATCAGTGACGTAACTGATGACGTCATCAGTGATGATGACGATGACGATGCGGATGCCGGTGAGGTCATCAGTGACGTAACTGATAACGTCATCAGTGACGTCACTGATGACGTCATCAGTGATGATGACGATGCGGATGCCGGTGACGTCATCAGTGACGATGACGTCATCGGGGAGGTCACGTGACCTCAGCGGGGGGGTCACGTGACTTTGGGTGTCAGGTGACCTTGGGGGTCATGTGACCCTGGGGGAGGGGTCACGTGACCTCTGGGAGTCGTGACCTTGGGGTGACCTTGTGTGCCACGTGACCTTGCGATGACCTTGGGGGTCGCGTGACCTTGGGGTGACCTTGGCTACGCCGACGCCGACGGCGACGCCGACGCCGACGCCGCTCAAGCCGGGAACGGGCCCCTAAGGGCTGCGCTCTAAAATTAAAAAAATGAAAGTCCTGTAAAACTGAATTAGAGCGGAGCTCTTGAGGAGGAGGAGGGAGGGGTACTGAGGGGAGTGTATACCCCTCCTCCCTCCTCCTCACCTTGGGAGGGGTCACGTGACCTTGGGGTGACTTTGGGAGGGGTCACGTGACCTTAGGGGTCCCATGACCTGAGGGTCACGTGACCTTGGGGTGACCTTGGGGGTCACGTGACCTTGAGGTGACTTTAGTTACGCCGGCGGCGACGGCGACGCCGACGCCACTCAAGTCGGAAACGGGCGCCTAAGAGCTGCGCTCTAAAAGTGAAAGCCATTTACAATTCCCTGTTATGCCGAATTGGAGCGCCCAAGGGAAGGGTACCGGGGGTCAGGTGTTCTCGGGGGGGTCATGTGACATAGGGGAAAGGGTCACGTGACCCCCCGAGGGCACGTTACCTTGGTGGGGTCACGTGACCTCGGGGAGGGGGGGTCCATGGGGGGGGGAGTCACGTGCCCCCAGGGTCACGTGACCTCGGGAGGGGGTCACGTGACCTGGGTTGTCATGTGACTCCCCAGATTACGTAACCCCCAGGTCACGTGACCAAAATTTCCCTGCTAGATTTAGCGGGGAAATTTTTCCGCTACATTTAGCGGGAAACTTTTTCCGCTAGATTTAGCGGGGACATTTTTTTACTAGATTTAGCGTGAAATTTTTCCGCTAGATTTAGCGGGGACATTTTTTTCTCCTAGATTTAGCGGGAAATTTTTTCCGATAAATTTAGCAGGGAAATTTTTCCGCTAGATTTAGTGGGGAAATTTTTCCGCTAGATCTAGCGGGGAAGTTTTTCCGCTAGATTTAGCGGGGAATTTTTCCACTAAATTTAGTGGGAAAATTTTTCTGCTAGATTTAAGGGGAAATTTTTCCGCTAGATTTAGCAGGGAAATTTTTCCGCTAGATGTAGCGGGGAAGTTTTTCAGCTAGATTTAGCGGGGAAGTTTTTCCGCTACATTTAGCGGTGAAATTTTTCCGCTAGATTTAGCGGGGAAATTTTTCCGCTAGATTTGGCGGGGAAATTTTTCCGCTAGATTTGGCGGGGAAATTTTCCCATAATGCATCGCGCGGTTACGCCGACCGGAAACGGGCGCCTAAGAGCTGCGCTCTAAAAGACAGGACTAGAGGTTTGGTATCAGAAATTTAGTATTTATCGGCGCCTCGGTAAAAGATTGTTATAAAGAGGACAAGCGTACGCACCTTAATGGACTTGAAAGAAGTTTGTCTAAAATTCTAAAGAATTTTGGAGATACGCGAAACAGCACCTTCAGAAAAAAAAAATTTGAACATTTGCCTTTGTTATGGTGCGGGGCACAAATCTTTACCAGCTGAAGCAGCAAATAGTTTTGCTGACTTTTTTTTGTTCTTGCTACTTGTCACAGCTATTGAGTAATATTAATACCTGGTGTAGAACGGGATGAGTTTTTGTTTGTTATTGTCAACATTGAAGACATAATCGAAGCAATAAGTCAAATGAAACCGAAATGTTCTACGGGTAATGATGGCATACACACTTTTATTTCCAAAGTTGCTGTGCTATATTTTTTCCTGTTTTGTGTAATATTTTCAATTTTTCATTTTAACAAAGACTTTTTCTTGAGATCTGGAAGTTCGCCGTTGTTGTTTTTGTATTAAGAAAAGGTGATTCTTGTTTAGCTAGTAATTATCGGCCAGTGTCATTGTTATGTGTATTCGCAAAAGTTTTTGAAAAAGTAGTTTATAAGCGTGTTTACTTTTACCTGAACACTGTGATATCAGATGAACAACATGGTTTTTTAAGAAGTAGGTCTGTAGAGTTCAATTTGTGTCCGTTTTAAGTTACACTGCACCAATTGTTACTAGTAGAGGTAAAGTTGACGATATCTACCTAGACATGTCTAAAGCATTTGAATGCGTCAATCATGATTTATTGTTACGCAAGCTGGCCTCACACTGTTTTAGCCGGCATTTGTGTAGTGTAATCGTCACAATTCGGTTCGTGTCAATGGTACCTTCTCCGAACAGTTTATTTCAACGTCTGGCGTGCCGCAGGGCTCAGTTCTTGGCCTGCTTTTGTTCCTGTTCTTTGCAAATGACATTGCTTATTGAGTAAGCAATACTAGCATCCTTTTGTTTGCTCGCAATGTTAAGTTATTTCTAAGTGTGAAGTCACTACCCGAGTGCTCTCTTCTCCAAGCTGATTTACATCGAGTTTCGAGATCGTGTTTAAAAAACAGCTTGCTACTTAACCCCTTGACTGTACCTAGCACAGATCTCACGACCACGCCAGGTGCGTGAGCTGGCTACAGAAGTCACCTAGCGGGTCGGGAACATAAGGCCTCACTCTACAGTTCCGGTATCCGGTTTTTGTGTTGGTTGGTAACGTGTTCTTCTAAAAAGTTACTACTACATACTTGGTCGGTCTTTCCTCACCATGCCTGCATATTGTCACGAATGACAATTGGTGAGGCGATGGTAACTGAACGAACTAAACGTTTAATGGGGCGAACTTGTGCATCCCCGACCCCCCCCCCCCCCCCCAAAAAAAAAAAAGGCAATCAAAGAAAGCAGAGCGTCGCGGGCGTCGAAGTCGGCGTGACACGTATGTACACGCGTTGGCTTCTCGAACAATCGGCCTAGAAGGTTTGAAGATGAGAACAGTCGCACCTCGAACTAGCAACAGGATTCTCGAATTTACTAAAACACTAAATTGCAAGGATAAACAAAGGAGGCGTCGCTCCCACGAATCGAACTTTGGCACTCGGCGTGGGAGGCAGGCACGATAACCGTTAAACCGTGGCCGCGCTTTTTTTTTTTACTTATTGTTGGTGTTTTTACAGAGACTCGCGACGCATTCAAATGAAATCCAGCTACTATGCTAGAGTAACACAGAGATTGCAGCGCTAACGTGGAGAATGGATTAAAACTCTCTCAAACCTTTCAGTTCTTCAAAATTTGGCAACCACTCTAAGGTGGGGAACGCAGTTTTGTAAGCTGCAGTCAGTTCACAATTGTTGCAGTGTAATATTTCCGTACAGGCCATATGAAAACATCAGCATTTCTCACAGCCATTCGACTTTTCCAGATGCTATGAAGACCGATGAGCGTGATCATATTGCCGCGCGCAGACTTGCAGAAGGTTCTCGTTTATTCTTGCTGCGAACATAACTTCTATCGTTTTTGTTGTTCTAGAAAGTGCGTGTTCATTTTCGCCCCAAGCGCGCTACGCTCAAACGTTCCCCGCCGAATCTTCGAGATAGTGACTCATTCTAGATAAGAGGCCGCCCGCGACTTTGTCGAGTCAGTTTCGCCCCAGCGTTCGACTCTGCTGCTCCGCCGACTTCGACGCTCGCGACGCTCTGTTATTACCTTTTGTACCCTTTTATTTTTGGCACAAGTTCGCCACATTAAACGTTTATTTCTTCCTGTTTATTTATTGTTTTTTAGTCACCACCCGTGACATTTAGGTGGAGGTGCGGGGTACGACGCATGCCCGTGCAGCGCTCTCCTCCTAGTTCCCGCAGTGCAAGTCCGAACCCAGCCTCCCGAGGACCGAGCGAAGACCAGATCGAGACCCGATTCAGTCGCCGCACCGAAGGTCTACCCCCGGAACACGGACTTCTGCCACCCCGGACCAGGCAGCCAACGAGGCCGACGATGGACAACCAGTCGTCGCAGAACCCGTCCGCCACCGCCGTCGTATACCTTCCCGTCGCACCCCGGACTCCGACGCCATTCCACGGGGAGGTCCTGTTGTAGCGTGCGGATTGAGTTATCGCGACTGAGTCATCGCGGAAGCGCCGCCCGGCTCGTGACGTCATGTCTGTGATAAAAACGCTGCGCTCAGGAATAAAGCACTTCTTGTTCGCCAGCACGCCATGGTCAACAGTCACTTCATTTGGCGACGAGGCTGTCTACGTGCCCTCGTAGGCAACGGAAAGTGACAGCGAGGCGAGTGACGCGAAGGAACGCACGGCCACGGAAGAGCAAGCGCAGCTTGTCATGCGTTGAAGCCTGCCAGCGACGCTACATATTCCCGGAGTATGACATCGCAAGCAGCACGCCGGCCACCGCCTTCGTGTAGCGACAAAGGGCAACGAGCAACGCCCCGAGATTTCGCCTCGGGAACTCGACTTGAACAGCAACGGGGACAACCTGCTACGCAAGGGAACGTCGAGCGGATGAGTACTGTGTTTCTTTTGGGGTTCTGAAATGTCACGCTTGGGAAGAATATCGGAGTTTGACCCTAAGACACAGAACATTGAATCGTATTTGGAACGATTTGAACATTTTTTAGTGGCAAACGACATAAAGGACGAGAAAGTGCTTCCCGTATTTCTGACAGTGATAGGCCCTGAGGCTTATGAAGTGCTAAAGAGTCTGGTCGTGCCGGCGTCCCCTGGCGAGAAGTCGTATGCAGTTGTTAAACAGTTGTTAATAGAACATTACAGCCCTAAGAGTTCCGTTATAGCGGAGCGCTGTAAGTTCAACAGATGTGTTCGGGACGAACATGAAAGCGTAGAAGACTTCATAGTTGAACTGAAACACTTGGCTAGGAAATGCGACTTCGGCAACTTCTTGCAAGACGCCCTTCGGGACAGGCTAGTAGCAGGCATACGTAATGAAAAGAGCCAGCGTGCCTTGTTTGCCGAGGAAAACTTAACGTTTGAAGGCGCTTGCAAGATTGCGCTCGATCGAGAACTGGCGGCTCGAGACACTGCACTCATGCAATCGAGAGTCAAAGAGGCATCGTTAAACGCTATAAAGAGTCGACAAAAGGGACGATCAAAGGGCTCGAAACCTAAAGATATTCAAGGGCCTAAAAAGGAAAGGTGTGAAAGATGTGGTAGGAGTCATGCATCGAATGTTTGTTGGTACAAGAGCTTTGTCTGCCGCAAGTGCTCGAAAGTAGGACATTTGCAAAAAATGTGTCCAAACACAAGGGTGCCGAAGAACACGAATGCTCTGGAATGTTCTGACGAAGACACTGAGCATGACGTGTACCATTTTATAAATACGACTCAATCGTGTTACGAAGTGAGTGTTCAAGTTGAAGGGAAACCCTTAGTCATGCAAATTGACACAGGAGCGGCAGTCACAATTGTTCCTGAGAGCGTGTACGACTCTGTTTTTCCACATGTAAAATGTGGTCCGGCTAAAATGTCACTTCGCACGTACACTGGAGAACATCTGCAGCTCAAAGGACAGTGTGATGTCGCTGTTGTGTATAAGGGTCAAAGTATGACGTTGCCCGTAGTAATTGTCAAAGACAATGGAAGGAGGCTTCCAGTGCTGCTTGGACGGAACTGGCTCCAGCGTTTAAGGCTGGACTGGCATGAGATTGGCCAAGTCACAACGGAAGATAGGGCTCAGGCACTGCAAAGGAAATACCCTTCCGTGTTCTCAAAAACACTGGGCACCATACAGAAGTTCGAAGCGACGATCTTGCTGAAGTCTGGTTCGGTCCCTGTGTTTAGCCGTGCTAGACCTGTTCCCTTTGCTTTGCGAGAGCAGGTAGAAACCCAGCTGCGCAGCATGGTAGAAACGGGCATGCTTCGACAAGTAGCGCGCAGTGACTGGGCAACACCACTTGTCGTTGTCCCAAAAAAGGACGGTAGTCTCAGACTCTGTGGAAACTACAAGGTAACGATAAACCCTGTTTTGAAAACCGATCACTATCCGCTGCCCAGGCCGGAGGACCTGTATTCTGTCCTCGCAGGAGGCAAGGTTTTTTGCGTACTTGACCTCTCTGCGGCGTATCAGCAGGTGCCACTCACTCCAGAGTCCAGACCATTTTTGACAGTTAACACTAGCTTGGGTCTTTTTGAATTCCAACGCCTTCCCTACGGTGTGGCTAGTGCACCCGCAATATTTCAGTCTATGATGGATGAGGTGCTAAAAGGCATTCCGCACGTCGGATGCTACATTGACGATGTAATCGTGGCAGGATCTGACACGGCAGACTGCCAAAAGACTCTCGAACGTGTCTTGGGAAGGTTGCGTGAGTACAACATCACGCTCAACGCGGACAAGTGCCGTTTCTTCCAAGAATCCGTGACGTATCTGGGTCACACGGTGACCGCAGACGGGATTTACCCTACAGAGGCCAAGAAAAGAGCGATCTTGGCAGCACCTGAGCCCACCACCGTCACTGAATTGAAGGCATGTCTGGGCATGTTGAACTTCTATTCGAAGTTTTTAAAGAATGGTTCAACAGTCGCAGAGCCGCTTTATCGGCTTTTGAAAAAGGATCAAAAATGGTCATGGACGAAGGAATGCAGCGAGGCGTTTGCTAATACGAAAAAGTTGCTGACTAGCAGCCAGGTGCTGACATTCTATGACGTCGATAAGCCGATCGGAATGCTCTGTGACGCGTCCTCGTATGGCGTAGGAGCAGTTATCTTTCACGAGACTGCTGACGGCGAAGAGAGGCCTATCGCGTTTGCCTCGAGAACGTTAACGCCAGCCGAGAAAAAGTATGCTCAGTGCGAGCGCGAAGCTTTGGCGTTAATCTTTGGTCTCAAAAAGTTTCATCGCTATCTTTTTGGCAGAGAGTTCACAATCTACACTGATCATCAGCCGCTACTAGGCATTTTAGGTCAGGAAAGGCCTGTACCGACACTAGCTGCCGCACGAATGCAGCGTTGGGCCATGGTGCTGGCAGCTTATAAATATCGGCTGAAGTATCGCCGAGGGAAAAACATGGAAGTGGCTGATGCTCTGTCGAGATTGCCTCAGGCGGTGCCCGCTGAGGAAGAACCTGTTGAGTGCCTCTCAGTGTTTCAGTGCCTACCATTGAACGTAGAGGAGATTGCAAAGTTTTCAAAACGAAGCCTTACATTGTCCCGTGTTGCTGAGTTTACTCTAAATGGTTGGCCAAGACCGCACGCGCAAGAACTTGGGCGTTATTACGTGCGCCGCGACGAGCTTTCACTTGAACAAGGTTGTGTAACATGGGGTGTCCGTGTAGTGATCCCGGAACAGCTAAGGGACCGCGTGCTGAACTTGCTGCATGAGGAGCATCCAGGCGCCAGCCGCATGAAGATGCTGGCACGAAGTTTTGTATGGTGGCCTGGAATTGATGCGGCTATCGAGCATCACGTACAGAAATGCCAAATCTGCCAAGCAGTTCAGCCCGCCGCCCGTCCGGTACCACTGCATCCCTGGAGCTACCCTGCCCGGTGCTGGTCGCGTGTGCACGTGGATTTCGCTTCAAAGGGTGCCCATGTGTTTCTGGTGCTCATCGATTCATTTTCGAAATGGATCGAGGTTTGGGTGACGTCTTCTACATCCACCACTAAAACATTGGAAAAACTTCGAGGAGCCTTTTCTGCTTACGGTTTGCCCGAGGTACTAGTGAGCGACAACGGTCCGCAGTTCACGTCAGCTGAGTTTGCTGACTTCATGAACGCCAACGGCGTGAAACACATTCGCACCCCGCCTTACCACGCAGCCTCTAACGGTGCCGCAGAGCGCACGGTTCAAACTGTGAAACGAGCATTGCTCAAGCAGGTGCTCGAAGGCGAAGCAACCGGTCGGCAGTGTTCTCTTCAGGAAAATGTTGACAGTTTTCTGATCTGTTATCGCAACACACCAAACAGCGTGACTGGGAAAACGCCCGCCGAACTATTCCTAAGGCGCCAGCCACGCACAAAACTTTCCCTGCTTAAACCCGACTTTGCCGGCGCCATGCAACGCAAGCAAGAACATGTGAAGGAACAACGCGATGTGTCGCGAGGTGCTGAACGTGTGTTCAACGTGGGCGACCGTGTTTTTGTGAAAACAGTGCGCGGTGAGTGTGTCTCCTGGGAGGAAGGAATCGTGTGTCAGGTTGTCAGTGCTGCGACCTACGTTGTGAAAGTGCTCAACCAGCTTCGCTTCACGCACGCTGACCACCTGCGTCCTCGACATGCGGAACCCATCGTGAGACCGGGTCGTACGACTGTGGATGACGATCCATCGATACCGCCACCCACGAGCTTTCCAGCCCAGGTGCCGTCAGCACCACCCAGTGCGAAGGCACCGACGCTAGCGGCGCCACCTCCAGACGCGGCTGGTACGACGCCGACGCCTGACGCAACAGCACCAGCGCCACCCACAGACCCCGCCCGGGAAGGACCGGCGACACCTACTGCAGCAACGCCGGTTCCGTCTACGACAGCGGAGAAGCAACCCCTTCGACGAACTTCTCGCGCATGCAAGCCGCCTGACCGTTTTAAACCCGAGGACTTTAGGAAATGAACATTTTTTTTGCGTGAGGGGGAAGGAAATGTTGTAGCGTGCGGATTGAGTTATCGCGACTGAGTCATCGCGGAAGCGCCGCCCGGCTCGTGACGTCATGTCTGTGATAAAAACGCTGCGCTCAGGAATAAAGCACTTCTTGTTCGCCAGCACGCCATGGTCAACAGTCACTTCAGGTCCACGAGGACGTTGAAGATTGGCTGCAACATTATGAACGAGTTGCTCGCCATAACGCATGGACACCGGAGCAGTGCCTCCAGAACGTCTACTTCTCTTTGGAAGGCACGGCACGCACGTTGTTCGAGAACCACGAAGCGTCCATTGCGTCGTGGGAAGAATTCCAGGCCGAGCTGCGACGGACCTTTGCCAACCAGCACCGACGGCAGCGTGCCGAAGAACTCCTGCGAGCGAGAACCCAAAGGCCGACCAAGAGCGTCACAAGCTTCGTCGAAGACGTTCTTCACCTCATGAATCGCGCCGACCCAACCGCTCCCGAAGAGAAAAAGCTGCGGGTCTTGATGCGCGGTGTGAAGGAAAACATCTTCGGTGGCCTTGTGCGGAGCCCGCCTACCACCGTCGAAGCTTTCATCGCCGAAGCAACCAACATCGAGCGCGCGCTTCAGGCACGTGTTTCCCACTACCAGCGACATCCAGGCGTCGCTGCACCCACACTGCTTAACGGCGAAAACACTCTGGGCACGCCGGACATCCGGGAAATTATCCGAGAGGTTGTCCGGGAGGAACTGCGAAGGTTGCTGCCAACTACCAGCCGTCTGCCAACCCTTTCCATCGCCGAGGCTGTCCGAGAAGAAGTGCATCGGGCGTTCCAACCAGAGGTTCCCGTCACCACGGCGGCACCGGAGGAACCGACGTTGAGCTACGCCGCGATGGCCCGACGACCACCGCAAGCTCCCCGTCAAGCCACGTCGCCACCCCGAAGAGACGCCCCAACGCCGCAGTACCCCCGACGACAGGAAGATCAGGCGCACCCAGAGCAACCTGCGCCGAGGAAGACAGACGTCTGGAGGACGGCCGACCGACGCCCGCTGTGTTACCACTGCGGGGAAGCTGACCATGTGTACCGCCGATGCCTATACCGACGACTCGGGCTGCGCGGGTTCCACCCGAACGACCCGCGACCCCGTTATGGTGAACGCCCTCGGGAAATCGACGAGTACCTGCGACGACCTCAGTGCCCCGAGCCTGCGTTCCGTTGAGAGTTCCGGTCACCTTCGCCACGACGTCCAGCTTCGCCGATGCACCGACCCCGTCGTGAAAGCCTGTCGCCCCTCGCTCCACGCCGGGGAAACTAGGCGCGGCAACCCATGGAGGTGCAGTTGCCGAAGACGACCGACGCCAAGATCCTCCACGAACGTCGGAGGGCCCCCACTCGAACGCTACCAGAGACCGAAACGACGCCCCTGCAGCGGTGTCCAATAACCTGAATGTCGTCATTGACGGCCACGACGCATCAGCACTCGTGGACACCGGAGCAGACTACTCGGTCTTGATTGGAAGGGTCTCCCGCCGCCTTCGCAAAGTCATGACGCCGTGGGATGGACCCCAAATACGAACCGCAGGAGGACATCTCATCACGCCCGTCGGAAGGTGCACTGCTCGCGTCGAGATTCACGGCGAGACGTGTCCGGTAAAGTTCGTCGTTCTACAAGACTGTTCCAGAGATGTCATTCTTGGCATGGACTTTCTGTGTGAATACGGCGCCGTCATCGACCTGGGTGAGAACAGACTGACGCTGCGGAAGCCTCTTCTGCCTTCAGAGAAACCCCAAACAGGGTCAGCCGCCGTCCGAGTCACCACCGACCACGTGAACCTGCCGCCGCGATCAAGTATTGTCGTAACCGTCGTGGCAGATACAGCTACCTGCGGCGAAGTTGTCCTAGAAGGCAACCTTCAATTGCTCTTGGGAAGAGGAATAGGCGTAGCAAGAGGGGTAGCAGAACTCCAGAATGGCCGCACTGTGGTCCTCCTGACGAACTTCCGAAACGAAGCACAACACCTCACGAAAGGGGCAGCCGTTGGCCACGTCGAGGAACTCCGAAACTCCGCGGAAATCGCCGCCATTGCTGACGAATCCTCGCCACCTCAGCAAGACAGTACGTCGCCAGCGCAGCTCGACATTGACCCTAAACTTCCGGGCCCGAAACGACGTCAGCTGATTAACCTCCTCGTCGAATACCGCGACTGCTTTGCGACGTCGTCGAAGTTGCGCCAAACCGCCGTTGCGAAGCACCGCATCGTTACCGAGGACGACGCGCGCCCTGTGCACCGATCTCCATACAGAGTGTCCGTCAAAGAAAGGCAGGTGATCCAGGAGCAAGTTCAAGAGATGCTGAACGACGACATAATTCAACCCTCAAGCAGTCCTTGGGCCTCCCCAGTCGTACTGGTTAAGAAGAAAGATGGGACGCTTAGGTTCTGCGTGGACTACCGGCAGCTGAACGCAGTGACGAAGAAAGACGTCTATCCACTCCCCCGCATCGACGACACGTTAGACCGCCTGCGCCATTCTCGATACTTTTCATCGATGGGCCTGAAGAGCGGCTACTGGCAGATCGAAGTCGACGAACGGGACCGAGAGAAGACAGCCTTTGTCACACCAGATGGGCTGTACGAGTTCAAGGTGATGCCCTTCGGACTATGCACGGCGCCAGCAACTTTCCAGCGTTTCATGGACACCGTACTGGCAGGACTGAAGTGGCAGAGCTGTCTCGTCTACCTCGACGACGTCGTAGTGTTTTCCGGCGACTTCGACGAGCACTTGCGACGACTCCGAGCTGTTCTCCACGCCATACGGACCGCCGGACTCACCCTCAAGCCGTCAAAGTGTCGGCTCGCCTATGACGAACTGAAGTTCCTAGGTCACGTGGTTAGTAACGAAGGCATTCGTCCAGACCCAGAGAAGACTCGCGCCGTCGCAGCATTTCCAGCACCAAGAGACAAGAAGGCCGTGCGAAGGTTCCTTGGGCTATGTGCCTACCATCGGCGCTTCGTTCAAGATTTCGCAAAACTTTCCGCACCGCTCACAAACCTCACGAAGGACGCCGAGAAGTTCGAATGGGCCGAGGAGCAGCAGCAGACATTCGACGAGCTGAAGCGACGACTGCAGACTCCTCCTGTCCTTGGACATTTCGACCAGGATGCGGAAACCGAGATTCACACGGACGCGAGTAACGCAGGACTTGGCGCGGTACTGGTTCAAGTACAAGAGGGCACCGAAGGAGTCATCGCCTACGCAAGTCGGACATTGTCCAAGGCGGAGCGAAATTACTCCACGACTGAAAAAGAATGCCTTGCGGTCGTCTGGGCGATCACGAAGTTTCGTCCGTACTTATACGGAAGCCCGTTCCGCGTAGTCACGGACCACCATTCGCTCTGCTGGCTTGCGAACATCAAGGACCCGTCAGGACGCCTTGCGCGATGGAGTCTCCGACTACAAGAGTTCAACATGACCGTAGTCTACAAGTCAGGCCGCAATCACAGCGACGCCGACTGCCTGTCCAGAGCTCCCATCGAAACACCTTCCGACAGCAGCGACGACGATAACGACGAGTGTTTCCCGGGCGCAGTAAGCACCGACGACATGGCCCGACGTCAACGAGACGATCCTGAGCTCCGCGCACTAATAGAGCACCTGGAAGGGCGTGGGAGTGCCATACCACGTGTTTTTTCACGAGCCCTGCCGACCTTCGCCATTAGACAAGGAGTTCTCTACCAAGAGAACTTCGGCAACAACTCGATGTGGCTGCTGGTAATCCCGACCGACCTTCGAGAGGAGATCTTCCAAGCCTGTCACGACGACCCGACGTCCGGGCACCTCGGTTACAGCCGGACACTGGCCCGTATTCGTGAAAAGTATTACTGGCCCAAGCTCCCCAAAACGGTCCACCTATACACACGATCATGCCATGAATGCCAGCGACGAAAGAAACCTCCAACGAGGCCGGCCGGACTCCTGCAGTCAATTCCTCCGCCAACGGCACCCTTCCGACAGATCGGAATGGATCTACTTGGCCCTTTTCCACCGTCGACGTCGGGAAATCGCTGGATCATCGTCGCCACAGATTATCTCACGCGGTACGCCGAAACGAAAGCCTTTCCTTCCGGAACTGCTGTGGAAGTTGCCAAGTTTTTCATTGAATCCATCGTCCTCCGGCACGGCGCTCCCGAAGTCCTGATCTCAGACCGTGGATCCTCGTTCATGGCCCAGCTGACACAAGAAGTCCTTCGTCTCAGCCACACCAGCCATCGTCGCACCACGGCGTACCACCCTCAGACCAACGGGCTGACGGAAAGACTCAACAAGACCATCGCCGACATGATTTCCATGTACGTCGACGTGGAGCACAAGACATGGGACGAGGTGTTGCCGTACGTCACCTTTGCCTACAATACGGCCGTGCAAGAAACCACCGGGGTTACACCCTTTCAACTGGTTCATGGTCGCAAAGTGACAACAATGCTGGACGCAATGTTACCCCACGAACCGGCTGTCAACGGAAGCGACGACGCCCAGGTAGTTGCCCAACGGGCAGAAGAAGTCCGTCAGCTCGCCAGACTCCGGATTCAAGCCCAACAACGTATCGACACTGGCCGCTACAACCTTCGTCGCCGGGACGTCCACTTCCAGCCGGGAGACAGGGTGTGGGTCTGGACACCGATCCGCCGCCGTGGTCTCAGCGAGAAACTCCTGAAGCGCTACTTTGGACCCTACAAAGTGCTTCGTCGACTCGGGGATCTGAACTACGAGGTGATGCCCGATAGAACGCGGACTTCATCACGCCGCCCTCCAAGACCAGAAGTCGTCCACGTCGTGCGCATGAAGCCGTACTACGCTCGATAGGACTGTGGACCTTATGTGTTCCAAATGACTCTTTAGTTTACCGTTATTTGTTTGCTTTGTTTTCGGTTTGTGCTGCATCGGGACGATGCGCTTTTAAAGGTGGGGGGGGGGGGGGGGGGGGGATAATGCCGCGAGCAGACTTGCAGAAGGTTCTCGTTTATTATTGCTGCGAACATAACTTCTATCGTTTTGTTGTTCTAGAAAGTGCGTGTTCATTCTCGCCCCAAGCGCGCTACGCTCGAACGTTCCCCGCCGAATCTTCGAGATAGTGACTCATTCTAGATAAGAGGCCGCCCGCGACCTTGTCGAGTCAGTTTCGCCCCAGCGTTCGACTCTGCTGCTCCGCCGACTTCGACGCCCGCGACGCTCTGTTATTATCTTTTGTACCCTTTTATTTTTGGCACAAGTTCGCCACATTAAACGTTTATTTCTTCCTGTTTATTTATTGTTTTTTAGTCACCACCCGTGACAATATCTAAAGGAATCGTGTCATCGGGATCTGTGTTTAAATATCTAGTGCCATAGGAGGTTACCGGTAAATCTTTTTTCAAGGCTTTTTGCAAGACATGCCAATAGAACAAAGCATCCCAACACTATAAAAACATGTTCAATTGTTTCTGGTTTCTTACATAAAAAGCAATGGTCACCCCATGGAGCAAAAATGCCTTTGTCCTTCAGCCACTTCTTCACAGGAAGCGTATTTGTATGAAGTTTAAAGAAAAACGTTTTCACAAAAGGCTGGACGTGCATCCTTTTAACGCGTCTCAGAACATCTTATCTTGACGCTCGCAGCATCCGATGCGATACAATAGAATAGGGAAAAGAACATCATATAAATCATGCGTTAGGCGTTTTCGCGTTACTCCTGAAAGATATTCTAAAGAAAAACGAACAGACAAAATCTGAAATGCACTGAGTCGGCAAAACCCATGATTGTATGACGACACAACAAACAAAGGCACTTGTTCGGACAGTCTTGTTTGTATCACTATACGTATAAATGGATCTACTTGATCTCGAAGGAACATAAATCTTGATACAATCTGTTTGACCCATAGGTGTGACAACGAGAGGCCTCCCTTGGATACGCGACTAAAACGGTTGTCTCGGCTTAGTCTCTCCCAACTTGACCGCCATATGAATACCGCAAAAACACGATGAAATTTTTGAATGTTAATGCGAGAACAACTGATGACCTGTAGAACATACCAGATTTTGGCAATTAAAAACACATTGCATATTGTGGCGCGAGTGAAGACAGAAAAGGCGCATCCTTCCCACTTCTGCGCCGTTGGCCGAGTTTCGTCAACCACTGCCGACCAATTCGTATTACTTCTTTTATAATGTTGAAGAGGCACACCAAGATACGAGGAAGGCGTTAGCATAAAATTTATATCTTCGAACTGCTCTGGCCTCGTAGCCCACGAGCCATGCCAAAAGCCAACACATTTCTCCCAATTTACGGATGCCCCAGTTAACTAAAAAAAATGTTTTAACAGTGGACACAGTTTCAGAAATACTACTCTTATCGTGGCAAAACACAGCTACGTCGTCCGCGTACGCCAGCAGCTTGACCTCTATTGCATGCGGTCGAAAACCATGTATATTTTTGATATCAATGATGCTCAGACAGAAGGGCTCTAAATAAATATTTAACAATAAAGGTGAAAGCGGGCATCCCTGTCTTACAGACGACAGTATTGGAATGGGCTCCGAAAGACGACCGTTGACAATTAACTGCGTAGTACATCCGCTGTACGCCATTTCTGCTCCATTAAGGATCACTTGTATGTTCCCCTCCTGCAGGGCCTGCAACAGCCGCGTAGGACCGAACGCACTTGTTGGTCTCATGGCCGTACCGACGACACTGGTTGCAACGTGGTGTACGACATTCACAACGAATATGGCCAGTGCGGTGTCACTTGAGGCAGAGCGGGGCGCGTCCAGGTGCCACCACAAGCGTGATCCCACCGGCTATTCGTTCCTGGTGCGGTAGGGCTTCCACAGTGATACCCGCTTTCAAAGTAATGAGGGCTATCTGCGTAGTGGATTCGATTGCCTCGCACCCTTGCACTCGCCATTTTTCCCTTGTAACTTCAGTTACTTTCCCGTATTGCGACTGGGCGGTACGCACCTCGTCGTTCGAAACGTGGTGAGGTACCCAGTGGGTCTTGAGACGAACGTTCTGTCCATTGGGGTCGAAGACGAGGCAACGGCGGTCCTTAAGGAGAAGCTCCCGAGTTTCAACCAGTTTCTTTTTGCTTTCGTTGCTTTTGAAGGTCGCGAGCCACACGTGGTTCATCTGGTAAGAACCCAGAGACACCACGTCGGCGAACAGCCCTACGTGGCTCAATGCGTCTCGAAAATCCTCGACTCTGTACTGACGTCCTTTAACGTCCGCGTGCAGAAACACAGAATTTAAAACAATGCGACCAGTTGGCAGGGGTGGCAGATGAACACCATAGTCCAACTCAGCAGTAAATGCCTTATCGCCACGGCCCTGCTAAGCCGTTATCGCCGCTCCGTCGGAGCTTGACATTCCGCGACCGTACGCTGCGGTGTCCGGAAGTGGAATCAGACCGTGGCCGCGCTACTTACTTGGCTATCTGCGCGCGCGGCATTCCTCCCCCGTTTAGAAAGTGCATCGCTCCGATGCAGCACAGAACAAAAAAAGTAAATAAAGATAACGGCAAACTAAAGAGTCATTTGGAACACATAAGGTCCACAGTCCTATCAAGCGTAGTACAGCTTCAGGCGCTCGACGTGGACGACTTCAGGTCGTGGTGGGCGGCGTGATAATGTACTTGTTCCGTCGGGCATCACCTCGTAGTTCATCTCCTCGAGGCGACGAAGTATTTTGTATGGTCCAAAGAACCGTTTAAGCAGTTTCTTACTGAGGCCGCGGCGACGGATGGGCGTCCACACTCACACCCTGTCTCCGGGCTGGAAGTGGACGTCCCTGCGACGAAGGTTGTAGCGGCCCGCGTCGACGCGTTGCTGGTCTTCAATCAGGAGTCTGACGAGCTGGCGGACTTCTTCGGCCCGTTGAGCAACCGCCTGGGCGTCGTCGCCCTCATTGTCAGCTGGCTAATGGGGCAGCATCGCGTTCAGCATGGTCGTTACCTTCCGACCATGTACCAGTTGGAAAGGTGTGAATCCAGTAGTCTCTTGAACCGCCGTATTGTAGGGCAACACCTCGTCCCACGTCTTGTGCACTACGTCGACGCACACAGATATCATGCCGGCGATTGTGTTGTTGAGTCGCTCCGTCAGCCCGTTGGTCTGCGGGTGGCACGCAGTGGTACGACGATGGCTGGAGTGATTGAGCCGGAGGATTTCTTGGGTCACCTGTGTCATGAACGACGATCCGCGATCTGTAATCAGTACTTCGGGAGCGCCGTACCGGAAGACAACGGACTCGATGAAAAACTTGGCGACTTCAACAGGAGTCCCTGAAGGAAGGGCTTTTGTTTCTGCGTACCGCGTGAAATAATCTGTGGCGACGATGATCCAACGGTCTCCCAGGGTCGACGGCGGAAAAGGACCAAATAGATTCATTCCGACCTGCTCGAACGGTGCAGTTGGCGGAGGAATTGGTTGCAGGAGACCTGCCGGCTTCGTCAGTGGTTTCTTGCGTCGCTGGCAGTGTGGCACTCGTGGCAGGATCGGCTGTAGAGGCGGACGGTTTTGGGGAGCTTGGGCCAGTAATACTTTTCATGAATACGGGCCAGTGTCCGGCTGTATCCAAGGTGTCCAGACGTCGGGTCGTCGTCACATGCTTGAAAGGTCTCCTCTTGAAGGCCGGTCGGGATTACCAAAAGCCACGACGAGTTGTTGTCCCCGAAGTACTCATTGTAGAGTACACCTTGTCGAATGGCGAAGGTCGGCAGGGCTCGTGAGAAAACACTGGGCACGGTACTCCTGCGCCCTTCCAGGTGCTCGATTAAGGCACGCAGCTCCGGATCGTCTCGTTGACGTCGTGCCATGTTGTCGGTGTTCATTGCTCCTAGGAAGCACTCGTCGTCATCGTCGTCGCTGCTGCCGGAAGGTGTTTCGACAGGGCCCTTGGACAGGCAGTCAGCGTCGCTGTGCTTGTGTTCTGACTTGTAAACCACAGTCATGTTGAGCTCTTGTAGTCGAAGGCTCCATCGAGCGAGGCGTCCTTAAGGGTCCTTGAGGTTCGCAAGCCAGCAGAGCGAGTGGTCGTCCGTAACTACGCGGAACGGGCTTCCGTACAACTGCGGAAGAAACTTCGTGATTGCCCAGACGACCGCAAAGTGTTCTTTCTCAGTCGTGGAGCAATTTCTCTCCGCCTTGAACGATGTCCGACTTGCGTAGGCGATGACTCGCTCGATGCCTTGTACTTGAACTAGTACCGCACCAAGTCCTGCGTTACTTGCGTCAGTGTAAATCTCGGCTTCTGCATCCTGATCGAAATGTCCCAAAACAGAAGGCGTCTGGAGTCGTCGCTTCAGCTCGTCGAATGCCTGCTGCTGCTCCTGGGCCCATTCGAACCTCTCGGCGTCTTTCGAGAGGTTTGCGAGTGGTGCGGAAATCCTTGCGAAATCCGGGATGACGCGACGATAGTACGCGCAAAGTCCAAGGAATATCTGTCGGCGCTGGGAATGACGCGACGGCACGAGTCTTCTCTCGGACTGGGCGAAAGCCTTTGTTACTACCCACGTGACCTAGAAACTTCAGTTCGTCATAGGCGAACCGATACTTTGACGGCTCTAAGTTGAGTCCGCGGGTCCGTGTGGCTTGGAGAACAGCTTGGAGTCGCCGCAAGTGCTCGTCGAAGTCGCCGGAAAACACTACGACGTTGTCGAGGTTGAGGAGACAGCCCTGTCACTTCAGTCCTGCCAGTACGGTGTCCATGACACGTTGGAAAGTTGCTGGTGCCGTGCATAGTCCGAAGGGCATCACCGTAAATTCGTACAGTCCATCCGGCGTGACGAATGCTGTCTTCTCTCGGTCCCGTTCGTCGACTTCGATCTGCCAGTAGCCGCTCTTCAAGTCCATCGATGAAAAGTATCGAGAGTGTCGCAGCAGTGTCGGTCTAACGTGTCGTCGATGCGGGGGAGAGGATAGACGTTTTTCTTTGTCACCGCGTTCAGCTCTTGGTATTCCACGCAGAACATAAGCGTTCCGTCCCTCTTCTTTACCAGTGCGACTGGAGAGCATACCTCGGCAAACCTCACTCATGAGGGCCCTCACTCACCCTCACTCACCCTCATCTTCACAGGTGAGGTGAGGGTGAGTGAGTTTCTGAACCAGGAAAATTCATGAGTGTGAGGGTGAGTGAGGGCCGTGAGGGCTGTGAGGGCGGTGAGGGCTGTGAGGGCCGTGAGGGCCGTGAGGGCGGTGAGGGCCGTGAGAGCGGTGAGGGCTATGAGGGCCGTGAGGGCGGTGAGGGCCATGAGTGCGTGAGGGGCGTGAGGGCCGCAAGGGCGGTGAGGGGCGTGAGGGCGGTGAGTGGCGTGAGGGCGGTGAGTGGCGTGAGGGCGGTGAGTGGCGTGAGGGCGGTGAGTGGCGTGAAAGCCGTGAGGGCGGTGAGGGCTACGAGTACGTGAGGGCCGTGAGGGCGGTGAGGGCCGTGAGGGCGGTGAGGGCCGTGAGGGCTGTGAGTGCGTGAGGCCCCCTTCAGATCGAGCATCTTTCTCAGCAATTTTGATGTTAATGGCGGGTTGTTCTCTAGCTTTCCCTAGATCGACACAAATTACTGAGATCGGCTCCGGCTCGAAATAAGCAAGCAACTCGGAGCAATTCGAATACGTTTGAAGCGGCGGCATCCAATCAGGGATGCAAAATTTTCACATGATACCTCGTGCCGGTGATGATGACAGCGAAAGACTTGGTTCTGGTTTGAAATCGATCGTTTATAACGATCGATTTTTATAACGCGTAATTGTGTCTAAATAGTGCAAGAAAAATAAAACTTTATGATGACGATGGCAAATTGCAGCAATTGTTTGCTGCGTGTGATCGCGGGCGGCCCGTGTTGCTGGTGTTGCGACGTAAAGTTTCTGGGCGAAATCGCCCCATCTGAAGCTGGCCTGAGTGGCGTGAGGGCCATGAGTGCGTGAGGGGCGTGAGGGGTGTGAGGGCCGCAAGGGCGGTGAGTGGCGTGAGGGCGGTGAGTGGCGTGAGGGCCGTGAGGGCGGTGAGGGCCGTGAGGGCGGTGAGGGCGGTGAGGGCCGTGAGGGCCGTGAGGGCCGTGAGGGCGGTGAGAGCGGTGAGTGGCGTGAGGGCTATGAGTGCGTGAGGGCCGTGAGGGCCGTGAGGGCGGTGAGGGCCGTGAGGGCGGTGAGTGGCGTGAGGGCGGTGAGGGCGGTGAGGGCGGTGAGGGCGGTGAGGGCGGTGAGGGCCGTGAGGGCGGTGAGGGGCCTGAGGGCCGTGAGGGCGGTGAGTGCGTGAGGGCCGTGAGGTTCAGTGAGGGTGAGTGAAGGGCTGAAGGTGAGTGTGACTGTGAGGGTGAGGGTGAGTGAGGGGTTGAAGGTGAGTGTGACTGTGAGGGTGAGGGTGAGTGAGGGGCTGAAGGTGAGTGTAGCTGTGAGGGTGAGTGAGGGGCTTGGGTCAGTGTGGCTGTGAGGGTGAGGGTGAGTGAGGGCGACCTAAAATGCCGACATCTGCTGGAGAGGCCCATGGACTGCTTAAAGGTTGGATTATGTCGTCGTTCATAACCTCTGAACTTGCTCCGGGATCACCTCCCTTTTTCTTACGGAAACTCTGTACGGCGATCGATGCACGGGGCGCGCGTCGTCCTCGGGAATGATGCGGCGCTTCGTAACGGCGGTTTAGCGCACCTTCGACGACGTCGCAAACCAGTCGCGGGATTTGACGAGGAGGTTAATATGCTGCCGTCTTTTTGGGCCCGGAAGCTTGGGGTCAATGTCGAGCTGCTTTAGCGACGTACTGTCCTGCTGAGGTGGTGAAAATTCTTCAGTAATCGCGGCGTATGAATTTCGCAGTTCCTCGACGTGGCCCACGGCTGCACCTTTCGTGAGGTGTTGCGTTTCTTTTCGGAAGTTCGTGATGAGGACCACGGTGCGGCCATCCTGATGTTCAGCTACTCCTCTTTCGATGCCTATTCCTCTTCCCAGGAGCAACCAAAGGTTTCCTTCTAGAACAATTTTGCCGCAGGTAGCTATATCGGTCACGACGGGTGCGACAACACTTGATCGCGGCGGCAGGTTCACCTGGTCGGCCACGATTCAGACGGCGGCTGACGCTGTTTGGGGAATCTCTGCAGGCGGAACAGGAGTCCGCAGCGTCAATCTGTTCTCACCAAGGTTGATGACGGCGCCGTATTTCCAGAGAAAGTGCATGCCGAGATTGACGTCTCTGGAATAGTCTTGTAGAACGACGAACTTCACAGTACACGTTTCGCCGTGAATATCAACGCGAGCAGTGCACCTTCCGACCGGCGTGATAAGGTGTCCTCCGGCGGTTCGGATTTGTGGTCCTCCCCAGGACGTCGTAACTTTTTGCAGGCGGCGAGAGAGCCTCTCACTCAAGACTGAGTAGTCTGCTCCGGTGTCCACGAGGGCAGATGCGTCGTGGCCGTCGATAACAACTTTTAGGTTGTTAGGCACCGTTGCAGAGGCGTCGTTGCAATGTGTGGCGTCGGGAGAGTGGGAGCACTCGGGCGTTCTTGGAGGCCCTTTACTTTGGTCGTCTTCGGCAACACCACCTCCAGGCGTTGCCGCACTTAGTTCTCCCGGCGACGCAGTGGACACAGGCTCTCTCGGCGAGGTCGTGGCGCTGGAGACGCTGAACGTTGTGACGATTGCGAGCGAGATTCACGTCGGAGAGACGGCACCGAAGAGGGCGAGCGTCGGAGGTACTCCGCGATATCGCGAGGGCGTTCGCCGTGCTTCGGACGTGGGTCGTTCGGGTAAAAACCACGCAGCCCAGGTCGACGGTAGGGGCAGCCGTGGTAGATATGGTCGGCTTCCCCACAGTAGTGGCAGAGCGGGTGTCGGTCGGCCGTTAGCCACACGTCGGTCTTCCTCGTCGTGGGTCGCTCCGGGCTGACGTACTGGTCTTGTTCCCCCTGACGCTGAGGATGCCGTGACGTTTGGGCGTCTCTTAGGGGTGGCGCCGGGGCCTGGCGGGGAGCTTGCGGCGGTCGTCGGGCCATGGCAGCGTAGCTCAGCGTCGGTTCTTTTGGCGTCGTCAAGTTTATGGGAATTTCAAGCTGGACCGCCCGTTTTACTTTCTCGCACACAACCTTGGCAATGGAGAGTGTCGCTGGACGACTCGAGGCTGGCAGCAACCTGCTGAGTTCTTCCGGACGACATCCCGGATAATTTCGTGGATGTCCGAGCTTACAGGGGAGGTTGCGCCGCTAAAAAAGGTGGATGCAGCGACGCCAGGATGTCGTTGGCAGTGGGAAGCGCGCGCTTGGAGGGCGCGCTCGATGTTGGTCGCCTCCGTGACGAAGGCTTCAACGGTGGTCGGCGGGTTGCGAACGAGGCCTCCGAAGATGTCATCGCTTACGCGTCGCATCCGAATCCGCAACTTTCTTTTTGTCGGTGGCTTGAGGATCGGCGCGAGCGACCAGGTGCAGAACATCCACGACGAAACTGGTGATGGTCTCGTTTGCGCCCTGGGTCCTCATTCGAAAAAGGTGCTCCGTCCTCTCCCGTCGATACTGGTTGGTGAAAGTCCGTCTCAACTCATCCTTGCAGGCGGTCCACGAGATCAACGAAGTTTCGCGATTCTCAAACCAGTCCTCGGCCGTTCCTTCGAGCGCGAAGTAAAGATTCCGCAGGCGCTGTTCGTCCGTCCATCGGTTGTGCTGGGCCACTCGCTCGTACTGTTTTAGCCAGTCCTCGATGTCTTCATAAGGCTCACCATGGAAGGACGTAGGCGTACGGGCAGCGACGGGTAGGACAACAACGGGTGGAGTGGTCATCGTCGCGGTTTTCTTTTTTGGTTGCTGCGGCAAAAGTCCGAGTTCCGGAGGTTGGTCTTTGATACGGCGGCTTGTTCGGGCGTCGGCGTCTTCTGCGAAGGGTAGCCTTCCGGGGCTGAGCACTTCACTTGGCCGGGATGTCTTCGTAGGTGTACGCTCCACAGGCATTAAAAGCGATACCCCGCAGCTCCACCAAAATGTCGCGAATGACAATCAATGAGTCGATGGTAACTGAGGGAACTAAACGTTTAATGGGACAAACTTGTGCCCCCCCCCCCCCCCCAAAAAAAAAAAAGAAAAAAAGGGGGGGGGGGACCGAAGAAAGCAGAGCGTCGCGAGCGTCGAGGTCGGCGTGACACGTGTGTACACGCGTTGACTTCTCGAACAATCGGCCTAGAAGGTTCGAAGACGAGAACATTCGCACCTCGAACAAGCAACAGGATTCTCAAATCTACTAGAACACCAAATTGCAAGGATAAACAAAGGACGCGCCGCTCCCAGGAATCGAACCCTGGCACTTGGCGTGGGTAGCAGGCACGATAACCGTTAGGACACGGCCGCCCTGCTTACTTGGCTAGCTGCGCGCACGGCGATATCTTGATGCGCCTGACGGCGACAATACCTTGTTGGCACAGACATTCCAGCACTTCGTCCTCCCAGAGCCTTTTATAGAAGGCTCTGCTTCCTCCAAAATGTCCAACAAATTACCTTTCCAGACCAAACTCCGAAGGGTATTCAAATTTGGGTGTGTTGATACTGTCACCCCGAGACAGGCACGTATCAAGGGGGGTCATGGGGCCCGGGCACCCCCCCCCCCCCCCCCCCCAAATCTCCCAATATGCTGGGGCCTCCTCTCCCCCTCCCCTCATACAGCATTTTGTCATGGGCTTGCCCTTCCCCCCCCCCCCCCCCCCCCCCCCCCCGAAACTAAATCCTGGCTACGTGCTTGCCCGAAAATCATGATTGGACTGAAGATCAAGCAACGTCGTAGCGTAGTGCTTGTGAAACATCTCCCCAAGGAGATCACCCAAGAAAAATTTCTTGGCTTGGTATTTAGCTCCTAAGTTGCTTTCAACGACTTTCGATACAACGAAAAGGACAAATTAGACAGTGGCTTCGTCTCATCGTTCGAGTGAAGTATGAAAAATTTGGTGAACTAAGTTGTGTCAGTTCAGTTCAAGAAAGCAGACAGTTCTTTGGTGTAGCCGCTTTTGGGAGGTTGATCGGTGGTTTGTTTTAGCTTGGGACCCATAAGAAGGGGAAAAAAATTCGACACCCATGGCGCAGCACCCAGCACGTAGTCAACACACCATAACAAAAGGGGCTATGCTGTATATGTTGGGCGCTCAGTGCCGACTAGGCACGATACCCAAGTGCCGTTCTAGATGAGGGTATCTATAGCATCCAAGGTTGGCCCTTGCCACCAAAGACGGTGAAAGAGGAAATAAGGGCAGTAGATAAAATACAAAGAGAGGAGAGGTGAAGATAAGTGACTGATTAAGTCATCCTGGTCGGGCCAAGCCAGAACAGCCGTCTGCGAGAAGCGTGGACCAAAGTGATGTGTTGCCTCACCCAGGGGGCTCTGAAGGGTGTAAAACTACCCCGAGCTCGGCTCAGCATCCAGGATCCATTTTCCCCGGACACGGGCACTCCGCACACAGCCAGACGTGGGTAGGTCCAACCCACATGGGCTCGAAGCCTGTGGTGACGCTACTCACCAAACACCTACGAGGGTAGGTGCCTCCTGCGGGAGAGTGAGTGAGGGAAGAAGGGAGGGAAAATGAAAGGGAGCGAGTGAGTGATTTTAATATTTTGTATTTCTAGTCATCATAATAAAGAACTGTAATATTTCCAAGGTTTGTAATAGCGCCTCACACATAACACGCTTTTGATTCGAACTTTGATTGTTTCAATTAAATCATTATATTCCTTAAGAATAAAAACAATGGAATACACTCGCAATCTTTGCTGTGGTATTTAGTGCTACGACTTACAAATTCACCTCCTACGACTAGGCGCAGGTAGTAGGTGCATTGTTTGTATAAATATTTCAAAGAATGAACTAACCCGAGCTCAGAGTTGGAAAATAATAACGAGTTTTCCATACCAACAGCGGCCCGTCTGCAAACGACACGCTGTTGATTGGCGCGACAGCCGATAGATGGAGGCTGTTGTAACCTGGCAACGTTAAAAGAGCCTAGATTCAAGAGCGAGAACGTCTAAAATCATAGAGCGTGTGCAAATTAATGGTGCTCACCTCCGGAACAAAATGTTAACTTATGCGCATGCGTGGGCTGCCGCGTGGTGAGGAGGATATCGGGTGGGCAAGCTGAGCAAAGCGTGGAGCATACGACGGACGCTTCCGCCTCATCCACCATAGGCCATAGGACCCTGATGGAGCATCTGGAAACACTCTGAAATCTAGGCGCTCGCCTGGCATCCCAAAAAGCAGACGATATCTTCAAATTAAAAACGCCGCATGCTTTTTGCGTTTTAGATGTCATTGTGTGATTTTGTCATTTTTGTGAGAAAACATTGATTGGCCACAAAACAGAGAAAAGAAATGGTCCGTCGCTACCCATAACCCACGTAAACCCGAACGAACATTGAAACACTCGGTGATCTAGGAACACCACCTCCTCCCAGAGAGCCTGTATTACTTGAGAGTGTCCAACTATTCGATCGGGGTCACGTGGTTTATGGGCCGCATTTGGAGTACAAGCTGCAAGGAGGTGACGAAAACGTCTGCAAGCGAGGAGGAAAACTTCTGCTTTCCTCCTCGCGACCCGAAAACGCAGCGCATGCTCACTTTCGACCAATCTCCGCAGGAGGCGTCCGCCATTAAACTGCAAACGCTCCCCAAGGTCTGAGATGGACCCTCTCTAGTATCTAGGCTCTCTCCCCTCTTCTGCAGACCGCTGCCGCCATCTGTCCACCATTGCGTTAACCAGACGTATGCCTTCGCAGACGACCGCCGTAGATCGAAAAGCGCCCTTATTTCTTTCTCTTTAATCGGATAAGTCAATTCCCTGAGGCTCCGGTACACAAAATGCAGAACCTATGGGGTTTTGAGTAAAATTGTCTAACGCGGTCATCGGTCTCCTTGTACGTTACGACCCTGACGTCACGCCGCTGCGGTAGCGTTGTCGTCGGCACAGCGAGTGCAGAGGCTTCACTTTACGAGAGTTCGGTTTCTGTGCACGGCCCACATCCGGTGTGGGCAGAGGCTGTCTTGTTTAAAAACAGCGTCTATATCAGCTGTCGCGGCGCTTGCGGCCCGCTGGCCGCGGCCCACAGGCCACAGGCTGCAAGCCCCCGTTCCTGTGTCTCAAGTGCTAGAAATGGCATGCGCCATAGTGGCCTCATGTCGCCTATTCACCTCCGCTCGAAACGTACCCTACCCTAAAACCCAATATAACTTTCCGCTATTTGGACTATAGGACAAGAAATCGAACTGGAAATGTATTGGAAACCTGAAATACAGTCTGAAAACCTGAAATACAGATAGAATTCAATAAGATTTCTTGTTCCCTAATCCAGATAGCGAAAATGCATATTGGGTTTCGGGATGGGGGGGGGGGGGGGGGGGGGGGGTAATATATAGCTGTATTTTTATAAGGTATAATGTATAAGGGCAGTTTATACTATTCTGCTCCTTCTGCCTTGTATTTCGGCCTGATTTTTTCTTCGCAGCTTTTTGTCATAATATTTACGTGTACGAAAATTTTACTACTAGGCTGCTAGTGCAAGCTCTTTGCCCACGGACGCAGCTTGGCTGCATGAACTTTCGCTCGGCAGGAACAGGTGCCAAAATAAAGCTACGAGTCTTATCGCCAGGAAATCAGAAACTTTTTTTTATTATTTAGAGGATACTACAGGCCATTGAAGGCCTAAGTGGGGGTAACGTACAACTATGTATTCACACATACAACAGCAAACAAACAACACGACATTAGAAAGTTTACAACAACCAGCTACTCAATATACAGGATATATATATTTTAACAAAAAGGGGAGAAATGCAACCATCAAGCAGCATGTAGTTCTATCATGCATTAATACAAAATGATCTATCCAGATGTAGTATGAACGTTTATACAATCTTAATGCCCATGCGAAAAGGGTGAAGATGCAGCCATGTACAAAGCAAACATGCTAGTTATCAAGACGTTCGAGACCTTGTACAAAGTTGGTGTCGATAAACAGTTCGAGAGGTAAGCCGTTCCAGTCGCTAATAGTGCGGGGAAAAGAGCTAAACAACATTTTAGTAAGCGCAAAAATGGGTGTTGGGGAAAACTGATGCCTGTGCCGCGTAGTTCGTGACGGTAAAGGGGAAATAAATTGCAATAGGTCTATGCGAATTTGTCCTTGTTGAAGATAAAGCAAGAATTTCAACCGCGCAAGTATCCTTCAGGCCTGAAGGGTGTGTATTTCGTTAGCCTGTATAAGTTGAGACGGCGAATACAGCCTTCAATATTTTCCGTAAATAAACCGAACCACTCCACATTGCACCACCTCTAAATTCCTGATGTCTTTCTGAGTGAATGGATCACAAACAACATTTGCATACTCCAACTTAGATATGACTAATGAATAATAAGCATGTAGCTTAACCTGAATAGGAGCGTCTTTCAACTTTCTTCTTATAAAACCCAACTTCCTGGATGCCGAGGCACACATATGTTTTACATAAGGAGACCATGAAGGTGTGTTCAATATAATTCAACCAAGATATTTACATTCCCGCTCCACAGTAACCGGGGTGTCCGCGATGTTATAAATGTACTCAAAGGGTTGCTTTCTTTTTTTTTTTGGTAGTACGTAAAAGTTTTGATTTAGCAGAGTTAAGCTTCATTTTCTAGGTTTCACATCATGATACAACGAAATGCAAACTATGGTCTAACAGTAACTGATCCGAGCTTGAATTTATATTTATCGTATGGAAAAATGTTTAGGCACATTTAGTTGAGTTAATTTTTTATTGAATTAAGCAACATAAACAAGAGTGTGTTTCCTCCCTTGTTCTATTAAAAATGTCAGAAGGTTTGCGGTGTGGTGTCATTTTAATTATTTTTATCGTATTCCGTGAGGGTCCAAGGTAGTCCAATAAACGAGGCTGAACATATGTCATTGAAAAAACTTGGAGTTTTCAGAAAGCAGAGAGAAAGAGGTACCTTGTCCAAAAAAATCTTTTGACCCCCTTCCCCCTTGGCCTTACCAAGGTCCTCGACGCTGCGGGGATGGGCCATCTGATTAACCCCGAAATATCCCCCGCACCTTGACTCCCACGCTCGAACGAGTTTGAGACCACTGGTCTTTATCATGTCGTGTCAGAACCACGAGCTCTCCTTGAACATCAGAGTCGTAGCCTGCGGCGATGTCTGGGGCCAGAACTATCCCGAAGTTCTTCCACTATTTTCCACTTTCTTGCGCACACGATACCAAACATGAAGTTGGATGCCCTACGTGTCTCAGGAAGATCCCTGGTTCATGCAGCAAAAAGACTACAAGGAAATGGAAGGTAACCCGATTCTTCATCATGTACAGTGTAAATCGTTTTCCCAAATTTGGTTACAAAGAAATAAGATGTGCCATGTCTCGCTTTTGATGAAATTTGCATTCCCGAAACGGTTTCCGTGACGTACCCCGCGAGTCACGAACCTCGCACCCTTCGGGACCCGAGAAAACTGCGTATACCGCGGGGACAACTCTTTTGGGCAAGAGTGAATACCTCGTGGGCGAAGCTTCGATCCGAACCTTTTAAATGCCTCATTTACAATCCTTGTGCCTAAAACTTAGATTGCTTTGAACTACGCCTCTCCGGTGTCATTTCGAAGCCCAAAATTCAATCAGCAGTGTTTATGCAGAATAGTGTCGATTTTCAGCCGTGTCGACAGCAGCCAGGACGCGAGGGTGACTGCGTTTCAGTCACCCTCGCGTCCTGGCATAGCGCAACCGAGCTGTCGTTCGCATCGGACGCTCAGTGCCGACCGACCGTGGCGTTCTCTTTTTTGCATCGGGTCGATGAAGCCTCGGCGCCTCGGCGGCGCCCGCGCGGGACGTCCCACGACAGAAGCCAATGGACGGTCCCACCCTTCGGAGCCGCGCAAGATGGCTGCCCGCCTTCCCCTCGGGCGCCCAGCTCCCTAAATCCGGAGCCGGCACGCTGGCGCCCTTTCCTGGCCGACGGCGGGAAGAACGGGACGGCCGTCGGGAGCACGATCGGGCAGTCGCTGAGGGGTGGCACGAAGGGCGCTGTGACTGCTGTCATTTGTTTATTTCCATAAAAATATCATTCCTTGTAGGGAACATAATGAAGTGGCGTACTATGAAAAAAGCATGCTAATCGCAGAAACAAACAAATCAGATCATCTACCACCATTCAAGGCATTGCTATTTTGCACGCAAGAACTATCTAGGTAATTTATTCAGTAAGATAGTGTATGCGGAAAAGAAGAGTATTCGAATGAATCTACTCGCGAGTGACATTCAAAGATCGTCATTTGGTGTGTAAATTGATCTCTTTTTTTTTCTAGGAAGATATATATCTGATTAGGAAATGATTCCAAATGACGAGCTGCTTGCGCCTCGTAGGCCGCGATGCACACCGCGTAGCTGCGTGCATCGTGGCTGCAATAGGAATACGTTTCGGCCATGTTCCGCCCGACGGCTCATTGTATTTAGAAACGTTGTGGGGGCCGACGGCACTATTGGAAAGGTCATGACGTTTTCCCTCGCATCTAGTTTGTAACAAAGAAAATCTAAAAGCCACCGCGTGAAGATGCCTCCAACAAACATTAATCTTCCACTGTCCTTCTTTCGCTTGGCGTCTTGATTATGCTCTGAAAACACCACGATCACCTCTGGAATTCTCGTTTCCCGGAGGCAAGTGCGCCACTAACTCCAGTTTGGGTTTTCAAACAACTGCATGACTTCATAATAAAAGGCGTTCATCGATATCAATTTGTACTTTTGCTCAGTCATGAATTGCTCAAAAGAAAAGGGATACTGCCGACCTTTTCTTTTGAACAATTCATGAGTGAGCAGGCTTTTGTAGGAAGTTGTTTTGGAAAAATGCCCAGATGAATTTGGAATTTGGTTGGCTGTTAAATTCGATGTTTGTTTCTTCTTTCTTTAGATATTTATACGTAAATATATGAAAAACTTAGTAAGCTATGTTTTTCTTCAAATGCCCCTCTTCCTGGCCCATTGCCACCCAATATGTTCTTCGGGGTTTGCAGAGGTGATGTGTCTGACGCTATCACGTTCATCGCTTTAATTATTTTTTTAAACGAATAAACATCCGGCTTATTCATTCTTCAACCGCCATGAAAATGAGGCTTATGAGGAAGCAGACTTTTCAGTGAAATGCTTTATGACGTAATATAGGCTTTCCGGTGCCTAGTTCCATTTCTTCGTTTCAAATGCGTAAAGGCCGACGTACAAACTCAGTTTTCTGTAAGAAAGATTATCATCTCGGTGCTCCCACTCTCCTAAGCTGCAAGGTAAGTATGGGACAAGGTACAAAGTGGAGATGATACAGGAAAGAAGGAGGCGAGCAAAAGTGGCATCTGCCATTCGCGTACTGTTTGCCTCCAGACGGAGTTGAGCCCAGTTTCGTCCTTGTATGATATGTACAATGTGTGGCTAATAGCGGGGCTGGGCGCGTTGTAGGCGGTATGCTTACAGCATTGGGAAGAGCATGCAAGAACCTTGCGGCTTTCGGAAGCAGCCGACACCAACCGGATTCAGAACAGACAAGCCGGGACGATACAAGTCAGACGAGACAACCCGTTAAAAAATTAGACGACATGGCTGATGTTAAAATCGAGCAGCAAATCAACAACAAACTTCTCGAGAAACTAAAAAAATCGCCGAGTGAGTGTTTGAAACTGTTGCAGGAGGAATGCGGTGATAATGTGATGTGACGTACGCGAGTATTTGAGTGGCACAAACCTTTTGCCGCGGGACCAGAAAACGTTACACACGACGAACGACCGGGTCGCCCTGTCACGAAAAGAAGCGAACAAAACACTGTGAAGATGATCGAAATTGTTCGCCACGTTCGCCGATTTAGCTTAAGGATGATAGCAAACATGGTGCATATTGACAAAGAGACTGCACGACAAATGTTACATGGAAAATTGAA
Source organism: Ixodes scapularis (assembly GCF_016920785.2). Taxonomy (NCBI): domain Eukaryota; kingdom Metazoa; phylum Arthropoda; class Arachnida; order Ixodida; family Ixodidae; genus Ixodes; species Ixodes scapularis. The sequence continues at coordinate 240,635,448 of NW_024609835.1, read as the reverse complement.
CATGCAAAAAGTATGCGCCAAAATGCTGCAAAACAGAAACCTCAGTCAGGAGCAGAAGGGCGCTCGGAAACAAATTTGCAATTATTTTATAGAACGACTCCCAGCGGAACCTGAGTTACTGGATAATATCATCACATCAGACGAGACGTTGATGTTTCTGTACGATCTCGAAAGTAAAAGGCAGTCGGTACACTGGAAAACTCTCACGTCGTCAATATTGAGCAAGTCGAAAGTGAAGGCAATGCTGATTGTGTTCTTTGATATTATTAGGGTGATCATGGTTGAATGGGTACCACAGGATCAAACAGCTAATCAGAAGTATTACCTTGAAGTTATATCCAAGCTGAGAGCACGAGTGAGGAAGGGTAGGCCCGTGTTGTGCAAGAACGACGCGTGGATTCTGTACCAGGAAGATACTCCAGTTCACAGTCCTCTGTCCGTAAGGCAGCTTTTGGCGGATAAGATCCCTGTGCTAGACCACCCAGCTTTCTCGCCCGATTTCGCTCCATGCGTCTTTTACTTGTTTCCTAAGGATCTAAAAGGAACCCATCCTTAGACTGTGGACGAGGTCAAGAAAAAAACAGAAGCGCTGCTGAGGAGCTCGACACACGATGACTTGAAAAACTGAACCCTGTTTTTCGCACCGAAAGAATGAACTATAGACATCGCGGAGAGCTCAAACTCCGCTAAAACATAGCACCAGCCGTTTGAACAAGATGCTAAAGTTCCAGCACAGACCGTTATATTATTCAGAAGTTATAAGTGATTTTCTGATAATTTCAATCAGAAAATGGGGCCCATTTTTGCCTGTTTCCGGTTTCTAGCGCCATTTTCGAGAGCTCCGTCGGCCGCCATTTTCCCATTGAAATTTTCAGAAAATCACTTATAACTTTTGAATAAGATAACGGTCGGTGCTGAAACTTAGGCATCTTGCTCGAATGGCTGGGACTACGTTCTGACAAAGTTTGAGCTCTCCGCGAGGTCTAGTTTATTTTTGCCGTGTAAAGAGCAGGGTTCGGTTTTCTCGCGGACGCCCTGTATTTATAATTCCGAGCACAGTCAATGTTACGACTAAAGGCCCGTTCACACTCTTGCAACCGAGTGCGACCGAGAGAGACCAAACCGGTTTTTAAGCCTCTTGCGATCTCTTAGGACCAGCTCCGCTCAGTGCATCCGGTCCCAAGAAGTCTTTCTCGGTCGTACTCGGTTGCAAGAGTGTGAACGCGCCTTTAATGGGACAAGCCAAACAGCGTCAAAAGGGAAACGCCCGTGCTTTGGTTATTTTTCTCCGTGCCTTATATTCGACTAAGTCATGACATGAGCTTTTAGTGTGGTGAGTCCGTTGTTTTATGTGTTCGAAGCTTCGATTGCGCTCTGACTCACGGTGAAATTAAATATAATGACCAAGTGTTGCGTAGACCACCTCTTCTCTCAGTATTCCTCAGCCAGCCTCGATTGCCGCGATATATATCTCGTCCGGGAACTCTTCCTCCTTAAACAATTGCGAGAGCGGAAATTGCGATCAAAGCGACGTATGTTGCTGCGTTTGCCGCAGCATGCATTTGTGTAACCATTACACCCCACCTCGTAACAAACGGCGAAACGGCCTTCAAGATCCCCATCGACGCAGTTAGCTGGCGGTCCAAACGGCCCTTGCACAATGAGGCGGCGTGTCATCCGATGAGAGCATGCTTCTGCCCGTGGGGTGAGGTCGGTGAGGCGCCGAAGAACAGCTCCTCGTCTTCTTGCTCCCTCGCATAAGCATCGATCGGTCTCCGAGCGGGCCGGGAGCGGGCCTCGGGGAAGCGCCGCTTGTCGGCCGTCCCAGTAGCCGGCGTTCCCGCCTCATACGGCTGCTGGGCAGCGGGACCAAGTGAAAGCCTGCGTCGCCACGGTAGGAAACGCGGGCTTCGAAGCTCTTGTAGCCATTACACAACCTCTTGGGCATCTTCACAGCTTTCCTAGACTCAGCGTGCATCGGCTGCTAGACAGTGCGTTGTGTTCTTCTCCGAGGCGGGTAGCAGCAAGGAAAATCATATGCGGTAAAGATAAAATTGAAAATAAACTGCTAAAGGCTTATGAAACTAACAAAAAAGAGCCCAACTAGCTGCGTCAGTCAGATGCCTCTTTATCGACATAAAAAAAAATATGGAGAAAATAGACCTTGTCGGAAATAGCTAGGTGGTCTGACGACACTGAGGGCGTTGCCATTTTAATGTTGGCAAGCGTCGCCGGTACCAATGCACAATGAGGCATTGGAGACAACTGTACGGGCTGTGTGCGGTGGCGCGGCAGCTGTGTTTTCTGTTTTACGACCATAGAATGTGAACGAATAGTTAAACAACCCGCCATAACTTTCTGACGAAACTATCGGAGGCCCCTCCGAGCCAACAACTCGTCCGAGCGCGCAACGAAATGCACGCAGAGTGCTCGTTCAAGACACGTACAATACGTTCGTACCCATTCGATCACCAACTATTAAACACCGCGCCTATTTACAATGTTAAACCAAAAAGGCCACAGTTTACTTATCTTGAATCGCAGACGCAGAATCGCAGACGCTCGTCCGCACCGAAGCGGGCAGTGTGTAAGCTTCCACAGCGAAGACGTAGGACTTGCTGCGCTGCTACGACGAGGTTGTCGCCTGCGTGCACAGGCATCCGTGAGTTTCGTCAGACAGTTGCGGTAGGTTGTTTAAACTGTTCGTTCATATTCCGAGATGCCACCGTCCTTCAATGGAATGCAGGAGGCCTTCAAAATCGACTTTCGGAATTTAGACATTTCGTATTCATATCCTGTTCCTATTATCGCAATATCAGAGTCGCGAGCGACGTACATCGGATTATCAGTGTACGAGCTTTTTCATTCCCACAGAACAACTGGTCTTAGCCGAGTTTCGGTCGACATTCGAAAGCGCCTGACCTATGTCCAACACGATATTCCGCCCCACGCTACAAATGGGTAGATTGCTGCGACTGTTAAGATATAAGACATTTCGTTAACACTTATTGTTAGCTATATACCTCCTCGAGCACCCCTGGACATTCAGAGGCTGAATACAATTTTACAGCAAACCCCATCACCCCATTTTCTGACAGGAGATTTTAATAGCCATCACTCACTATGGGGAGGCAGAAAAAATAATGCTCGAGGGCAAGGCTTATTTGACCTTACACTAAAATATGATCTTGCATTCTTAACGACGGAAGTCCGACGTATTTCAGAGGTGCATCTACAAGTAGCTCTCTAGATCTATCTTTCGTATCTTCATGTCTCCCTGAGGGAGCCAGGTGGTTCGCTAATATTGAAACTCATGGTAGTGACAACGTGCCGACTTACACTACGTGTCAAGGATTGCATCGCTGGAAGCGGCGTACTACAATGCATTATACTGACTGGGATATATTTAAAACAAAAATGGAGTCTGCCTTTACTACACTAAATGAGACAGAAGGATTTGTTGCGGCCATCAATTCTTCAATCTCCGAAGCGACCAAAACCGTTAATATGACAACCCCCCGACAGCTATTGATGGAGAATACGAACGACCACGTGGCCATCCGCTGGAGGGCTGAACGCAGGGAAAGAAAACAAAGAGTGCTGGGGATGTCAGGACTTCTAGGAGAGCACAAAAGAGCGTTATACGACACTTGGACAAGTTTTCCAAAAAACGGTGGAGGTCTCTTAGTGGCGGCCTTGATCCCAGAAAGCCAGTTACTCGCATATGGCCCATGATGCGAAGCTTGCGCGTGAGGCCGCAGCAAGTTTGTCCCTTCCGGGCCATCACTTTGAGCCGCCAAGTCTCAGAAACAGCCATAGCCGAGAAATCCTGTGTCAAGATCGCCTCCTGCTCTACTCTTATCGACTGCAGAGTGAATGTCACAGATGTCCACCCATCCGTGAGTGTATTCAATGCTGTTGAAGCATATTTCACCTTAAAATAACTTGATATGACACTCTTTGCATCTAACGTCAAGTCGTCCCCAGGCACGGACGGAATACGACACTCAGCCTACGTCATATGGGTGAAGCGGCTAGAACCTTTGTGTTAAAGGCATTTAACTCCTTACAAGAAACAGGAATTATACCGAGGGGATGGAAAATTGCCCATGTGTTGCCAGTCATCAAGCCTGAAAAGTTTCCCCTAGATATTAATTCGTATCGTCCAATTTCATTAACAAGTTGCATGAGCAAAGCAATGGAACGAATGTTGCTAGCCCGTATGAAATGGGATCTAGAAAATAGAGGATTATATCCCTCGTCCATGAATGGATTTCGACGCGGAAGAAGCAGCATCGACAATGTTACTGATTTAGTGACTAGCGTTGAAAAAACGAAGACTGTCAACAAGATAGCAACAGCTGTATTTGTTGACATAAAATCGGCATTCGATACTGTAGAACATGGGGCCATTCTTCACGATCTGGGGGCCATTGGCTAAGGAGGACGCTTATATACGTGGATTGCAAGTTAACTTAAAGAAAGACAAGTGTACATATCGGCGCCGGAGGGCAACACTGGTTTTCACGAAGTCAAGAGGGGAGTACCGCAAGGGGGATCCTTAGCCCCATGCTTTTTAGCATTTCTCTAATAGGCCTTCGTTAAATACTTCCTAAAACAGTTCACGTATTCATATACGCTGATGATATATGTTTCTGGACGTGCAGTAGGTCGCTCTACATAAACAAAGCAAGACTACAGAAAACAATAAACATCACAGCACGCTACCTCTACGAGCGGGGTCTGCATATATCACCGGACAAATCATCGGTGATGGCATTTAGCAGGAAACACACGGACAAATATTCAATCGTGATCGATGGAAAACCAGTTCTATACGTCACTGAACGCACATTTCTGGGTGTCACTCTTGGCAGGCAACTGACATGGAGCCCCCACATAAAGCGCCTAAAGAAAGAGCTGACCTCGTTTATCGATATAATCAGAATGATTAGGGGGACTAAATGTGGATGTTCTGTCTGCGCTAATGGCCCTATGCAATGCTCTGTTTCTCGACCTTATGTGCTACAGTCTTCCTGTTATGCATAATGTATCACGGTCTTTTCTTAAAGATTTAGAAGGTGCTCAAGCTCTTCCTGCTCCCTGGTCCTTCCCGAGTCCGGCCTCCACATGAGTTCCTGCCCTGGCTCGGCTCCCTGCCGTGCCCAGAGTCCCCGGACAACCGCTCGGTCCCAACATTGCTTAGGGCTGCCGAAATGCACATCGAATGTAGGAACTCTGGCTGAAGCACGAGCAGTTTCGCCCGCCTTTTTAAGGACACAAGAAACGTTGCGAGCTCATCTTCGTCACAAAACTCGAATGCATAAACATCATCTAGGAAGTATCTCAACAGAGAGACCTTCCTCAGGATTTGCTCAAGTAACCACGCTTTTGCACGATTACATTCTTCAATCATTTGAAGCGGCAACAATTCCAAGATATCCACCGTGGAAGTTCCCCCACTTAGAAATCACAACAAGTATCCCAGGGATCACTTTGAAAACAAAGATGCCTGCGCCGGTGATCACCCAGATTGCTCTTGAATACATTAATTCATCTTACAACTCATTTCGCCACATCTTCAGTGATGGCTTTACAATGACGTTATTATCGGCTCTGGGACTCTACATTCCTTCTATGAGAACATCCATAACAGCACAGCCGAGGAACGTTACCTCATGAACGGCGACAGAGCTCTCGGCAATTCGAGCAGCAGTAACGCAAGCGGAAACTGAAAAACCTCAATTTTAGGCAATATTTGTTGACTCGAAGCCCGCTCTCTACACCCGCTCCTTGATGAAAAAAGTAGCCCATATCTACAACGTGCACAAGATATTTTGGAAGCAGCTCGCCAAGCTTCGTGCCAGGGACACTATTTCATTTTACAGTCGGTTCCTGCCCACTCTGCTATAACTGGAAATATTCTTACCGAGAGAGCTGCAAGAGATGCCCACGAAAGCATTATTATTGTCTCTATTTCATTCTCGAGTCGAGATGCCAATAGCATGATCAAAAACATCGGCCAAGCAATAACATCGTCTCTTTAAAAAAAAACCTCAATACCACTACAGATATCTTTACAATATTGATCCTAAGCTACAGCTTCGGGCTCCACGAGGTTTGCCAAGACCAACGGAGACCGCGCTACACCGCTTGCGGCTTAAAGTTGCGTACACCAGCAGCTACCTTCACACAATCGGAAAAGCTCAGTCTCCTGAATGTGCATCGTACGGCGGCGTCCATAACACAAACACGTAGTCTGCATATGCGAGGAGTACAGCCATGAAAGAGGTTTAATGAAGAAACACATCAACATCAAAGAGGAAGAACAAATAAGCATCGACATCGTGTTTGGTTTGGTCCCTGGATGACGTCTTCTGACGGTTACAAGGCCACAGAAGCTCTTCTGAAGTTTCTGAACAATACTCGTTTACAGCATAGGCTCTAAAGCGAACTGAAGTGGTAAATGATGCTTGCCATTGAAACACTCACATCTGCACTTATTTTTAGTTTTTCCCTCGTATGATGTTTTTATATTCTCTTATACTTCCTTAATATGAACTTTTTCTTACCTTTCTCTACTACCTTCTTCTTCTTTTTTTGTTATTCCGTTTATTACACAGTGTAGCAAATCAGCAAGGCGCTGGATGACATCACTGTTTTACAAAACGCATACTTATCTCTCTCTCTTCGTCCTTATTCCATGGTCGCAAAGCGGAGAATACAGCTGCCGCGCCATCGCACACTGCCCATACGGTTGTTTTTGAGGACTCCACTGTGCTTTGGTACCGACAACTTTAAAATAGCGACGCTCTCAATGTTGTCAGGCCACCAAGCAATTTCGCATAAGGACTATATTGACAAGTGGAGATCACGGCTAACGTGGATTTTATTTGTGTTTTAATGCGTTAGCATTAGAACGCTCGTTTTGACGAAAACGTGGCGGTGTCTTTCGTTTGTCAGTGCCGGAGAGAAAGGGAAAAGGAGGGGGAGAGGGTGAGGCGTGCGACGCTCCCCTTGGTCTGAAGCGCTGATGTCAGCACGCGTCAACCTGTCCCTCTCTCCCCGCCGCTGTCAAGCAAAAGACACCGCCGCATTTTCCTGAAAACGAGCCCTTTCGTTTTCGTCAAAGTCACTCTCACAGTTGCCGCGGAGCCAGAGAGAACGCGCCGCGGCATGGTGGAGTGACGGCTGTTTAGTTTCCGCTCTGCCGTCGCCGGTTGTTCTTCGCTCTGGGTTTCCGTAGGAGCGGTGCGTGGGCTGTGATGTGTTTGTGTAGTTAAAACGATGGATGCGGTTCACACCAAGAGTGATATGGATGCGGTTCCTTCCACGAGTGGTATGGATGTGTTTTTTTTTTCGCGAGTGATATGGATGACCATATCCAAGGGCGTCGACGTACTCTAACAGGCAGAGTACAAAAAAGGGGCGAAAAAAAATTACATATGATCCATTGGTGGATTCTTAGGGAATCTGTTAGCATGGCTCTTGGGAAAAGCATCACACGTCCCCTTTGGGAAGCGCTAACACTGATTCCGTAACGAAGCCAAAAAGATGCAGCAAAAATTGAGAAAGCAAGAGAGAACCAAAAAAAAAAAGCCAACACAAAAAAAGTGGAGGGGTCAGCGTAAGCAATTCCCAAAGGGAACGTGTGTAGCGTTTCCCAAAGGTCATGCTAAAGTATTTTTTTTTCTCTTCGTGCTTTGTATCGTGGTTTCTTGAGTTCTTCAATAAATGTCCAATTTTGAACCATTGCGCGTGTCCCGTCTACGTCTTGTCCCAATAGCATAAACACTATTTTTATATTTTTCCACTCAGTTCCGCGGCCCCTTTTAAGCGATAAGCCTTCGTGATATTTAGGGCAGATCGATCGGGATTCGAACCCGTCATCTGGGAAACATAGCCCTGATTCAGTGTGCATATAAGTCAACACGCTGCTTACAAACAAGCCCACACGGGGTGTAGGCACTGTGCGTGCGCAGGAACCAGGTTCGCGTGAAGTGGAGCGCATGCGCCACCTCTACAGCAGCGCCACCGCAGCTGCGTGACGTCATAGCAGCGTGAAGCCGAACCAGTGTCGTCGAGACGATAGTGCAACGGTCACGCGCTCATGGAACCAGTTCTCTTTTGACTTCCACACAATGCGGACTGACGCCTATCCCCCGAAAACTCGGCGGCTATTCGAAACAGACGAAGTCTGGCGTATAATACGGTGCTGTTCGAGCCTCCGGTGGGGCTATCGTTGCCGGGGAACCTGGAAGACAACTGGTCGTATTTTATGCAACGTGACGAGTTGTTATTCGAAGCGACAGCGTCTGCTACGGCCTGAACAGGCTGGCAGACAGGGGCTATATTGTGGTGGGAGTTGAGGTTATGAAGGTCTTCAACACCTTCCCCTTCGCGGAAGACAAAAGAAAAGGCTACCCTCGGTGGTTCGTGAGTTTGAAGAGCACTGTGTGGCGAAAGACAATGAGACCTTCATAGGGCGTAAATGCAAGGTGCGCTCGTGCTACTTTGGCATGTTGACAAATTTCCTCGTACGGAATTATATTGCAGATGGCGTCAGTGACCATAAACTACCTGAACGTCTGCTGAAAGAGCATAATCTGAACCTCCAAAGAGCAACCTATCTACCAAAGCGCCGAACAATCTTCATAACATGCAAATGTGTGGTGGAGTCAACAATCAACACTAGAAAAAGAAGTAGGCGCTTCGCCCAGATCGAAGAGGGGCGTTCCGCAACTGAAATATCAGAAGTGCAACCGGTTTCCTCTTCCCACCGATACCCAACCATATCAGAGAAAACATCACTTTGCAATCTGTTGTTTATATTTATTGATTCATACTACATTTTCTTGTTAGGAGACATGGGTGGGAGGGGTATAACAATTTCACATAATCTTCTTGCAGCCGACAATCAGAAACATAAAAGAGAGAAAGCGAGGGGCTCAAGATGATACTACAGCATATGCTTTGGAACGCGAAGTACAGGACCATAAAAAAAAAATACCGAAACACACAAAATAAGACAATATGCTTTGGAGCGCAAAGTACAGGACCATAAAAAAACACCGAAACACACAAAATAAAACAAATATCGACTAGCGAAAGTGATCATTTAAGTGAGTCATGAACTTGGATAGGTTAGAGTAATTGAGAATTCCTTCTGGAAGTGTGCTCCACTCGTGAGCAATTCTTGAAAAATAGCCATTCTTCAAAGCATCAATTCTGCAACTATATTAGGCCAAAAATCTGCTGTTTCGATGCCTTGATGGGAAGGAGAAATTCAGAGTGGTGTGAGATGTATAGAGTTGTCTAAATTAAGATTTCCAGAACTTAACGGAAATTTATGTTTTAACCTGTCTGAGTGGCGTGTGTGTTGCAATAAACGCAAACTGGCCTGCTCGTAAAGGTTGACACAGAGTCTAGGCGATTGTACTTACTAAAAATAAACGAAGAGCTCTTCTTTTTTGTACAGCTTTTAACCAACGAACTATTTAGTCCAGTATGAGGATCCCATATGATGGCAGTGTATTCAACTTAAGATCTAATAAACGTTTTATAAGCGGCTAATTTGGCATTACTACTTGGGTGTCTAAGGTTCCAACGAGATTAGGCAACGTCTTGCATGTTATATAGATTACATGTCAATTCCAACGCAAGTCTTTACTAATCAAAACTCCTAAATACTTATAAGATGAAACTTTTGAAAGAACAAGACTCTCCAACGTGTACTGAAAGGATAAAGAGTTGCGCTTTCTAGTGTTATGAATATAGACACTTTTTAAGGGGTTGAGGGACATTTTCCAGGTCGAACACCAGTGATAGATTTTACGAAGACAAACATTTAACGGTTTCATCATTAATACCGCAAAATTTCGTGTACAAGATGGCGTCGTCTGCAAACAAGCGCGGTTTTGCGGGAATGTTGCTTGTGATGGCATTTGTCAATGCTAAGAACGAAAAGGCCATAAGACAGAACCTTGCGAGACCCCTGATAGACCGGAGTATGCGAAAATTGTGAGCCATTAATTTTGACAAACTGGGATTACGACTGAAGGTAATTTCGTGGCCTATTTACTATTTGATCGTTTTTAGTACTGTCAGAAAGCCCATGTCAAACGCTTTTGACGGGTCTAGAAATGTTGCATCAGTTTCCGGTGTGTTTGAGGGTGCCTGTGAATTCATGAACTGTTTCAAGAACAGCCGGTGTACACAGTCCTTACGAAATCCGCGTTGGTTTGGACTAAAAAAAATGCTCGGATCCTAAGTACTTTATAACATGCTTCAAAACAATGTGCGGTAAAATATTAGAGCATGAGCACGGCAAAAAAAAAATTGGCCTATATTGGAAACCAGCTGACAATGCCCGTCGTTGTGAATATGAATAAACTTGGCACATTTCCAGTCGCGCGGCAAATTCCCCTTGAGCAATAATTTTACAGAACGCACGCAAAGACGTTTTGAACACCATTCAGCATACCGAACCAAAAAAGCATTTGTGATGAAGTTGACACCGGGTCCCTTTTTAATATCAAGGGGACGACGACACGAGAAGATGCCCTCAATTGAAAGCGTAAGATCAGAAAGAGGACTGAACACACCACCACCTGCGACACATGGCGAATCACCGTTGTCAGTAGTAAAGACGGTCCCAAAGTAATCGTTGAAAGTTTCCGCAATGCCACTAGGATCGTCGACCGTACGGCCGCATAGGAAATTGTTCCAACTGTCTGTTTATTGGGGGATAGAAATCTCAAACATTTCGCCGGGATTAACTTAAGAAAGGTGTGACTGGTAACGTTATAGAATTGTGCCTTAGCGCTATACTTGGTTTCACGCGACCACTCTTAAGCAGCGTCAAAAGCGTAAGTCTCTGTACCTTTTTTAGTTTATGAGAGGTTGTACAAAAACATGAACACCATGATAGGGCACTTTTGACGCTGCCTGATTGGTCCCATCAACAGCGTTGGCTGCGTCTGGGCTTAACGTGAAACCAAGTAGAGATATGATTTTAAATCGTTCCTACAGATTCGTGACCTGCGCAGACTTTTGCCGTATTAACCGCGTATTTTTTTTTTTTTTGAAATGTAAAATATTGTAGTTGATCCAGAGATAGTATTTACGAGTCAGGATTTTGCGAGATGGCACAAGTTCGCCTAAGCAACGGTATTCTTAAAATATTCCCATATATTATCAATAACACTTACAGTTGTCGGAGAAGCGCATGTTTTCAAAAAAAAAAAAAGCTAGTTTGAGGGCATTAAGAACCGGCTCGTCACTTGCCATAAGAAAATTGTAGACATATCCCTTTTCCCGAATAGACGCAGCTGCAGCATATTCGCGAAGCCAGGGCATTCGAAAATGACAATTCGGTGATCCGAAAAGCCGTCAATTATATGGCAGTTATATTTGGGAGCTACGATCTGCCCGGACACAAACGTAAGATCAAGCAGAGAGGGTGCTGCATTCTGAGCGCGCGGGAAATTCATAACCTGCTGAAAATTGTAATTGAAGGCCATATCGACACGTAAATTCGAGCTAGAGCAATTAACATGTAGAGGGAAAAGGTAGGACCAGTCAATGAGGGTTGATTAAAGTCTCCAGCAAATACAAAGTGCGTTAGTTAATTCTTAAGGATGGACACATAGTCACGGGATGCTTCGAGGGCAGCATCATTACTGTAACACCCATAACACCAATATTAAGCGCAGAGGACTAGGACCTTACCTTGGACCCAGATAGATGCGGTGTTTGGGACATCGTCCAGAATTTGAAAGTTTAAAGCCTCCTTCAAAATTAGAGCAACACCACCTCCCCGAGTAGGCGGTCCTTTCTACCAATAAGAAAACCAGGTGATACTTTCTACGTCATCTATATGTTCATTCAGGCACGTTTCAGTGATAGCAAAGAAATTTGAATCGTACGCATACAAAGTATATTCAAGAACGCCAACTTTATTCACGAGGCTGCGTACATTTATATTTCACAATATAATGCGAAAATATCTAACTGGACTGCAGCCAGTGGGACGCCTAGGGCATTTTTTGGAAGTTTGAAGACTGACGTTGACATATATATGGCTTTACGAAGCGTAATATATGCGCCCTGCTAGGCGCCACTGTGAGCGTGCCGTCGCGTCATACGGAAGGAGGTGACGAGAGGTGAACCTTCAAGTCGCGTCATACAGAGACATGGCCGCTCTACCTTCAATGGCTGGAATTTCACTTCGAAGCGCATGGAATCGCTACGTCCAAGATGAAGCGAGCTGTGTTCTGCAGCGTCTGCGGGGCTCAGACGTATGCAATACTGCATTCACTCTGAGCGCCAAAGACACCCTCCGAGACGGACTACGCTGACATCATTAAGAAGTTGAAAAAAAAAAAAAGCACTTTTCACCAAAACCCTCGGAGATCGTGGAACGCTTCAAATACGATAAGCGGACACAACATAGCGATAAGCCCATGGCTGCATTCATCGCGGCATTGCGGTTACCTGCAATTTCGGAGACGCCCTCGACAGCAGTTTGTGCGACCAGATGGTCTATGGATTTCAAGATGAGGCCTTGCAACGACGTCTGCTGAGCGAAGCCGAGCTTACATTGACTCAGGCGGAAAAGTTGGCCATCGCAGCGGAATATGTAAAGAATACGGCTGTGGAGATTCGGACTACGTCCAAGGGCGTGAGCGAAGTCCACAGCGCGGCTAAAAATGAACCTAGACTGTCACCGCCTCCACAACACCACGCGGAGCCTAAGACCAAGCAAGTGAATTTCTCGTGTTACCGATACAACAGGCCATACCCTCTACAATACTGTCACTTCAAGAACATCACATGCCTGTTCTGGGGCCATAATGTGCATATTGTTAAAGCCTGTCTCCAAAAGAAGGCAAAGAAAAGTCCTCCAAGAGCAAGACGGGGGAAGGCTCGAGCTGATCATCTAGGAGGCGAGACCACAACCACGTACGAGTTGTATAACCTCTCGTCTAATGAGCCTTTATCCTTGTAGACATCATGATAAATGAAAGACCGACGTCGATGGAAATCGACTCTGGATGCATGTTCTTTGTCACCAAGCAAAAGGACAATGACACGAATTTGCATTCCGAAGCAAACGCTACAGCCATCCACTGTTGCGCTGAGAACTTACAAAAATAAAAAAAAAACAGTTACCGTCTCTGGCAAAGTGCACGTCAATATAAGACACAAAGGAAAGTATGCAACTCTACCACTCATAGTGGTCAAGGGAGAGTTCGCGAGCTTTCTTGGACGAAACTGGTTTAAACCTCTAGGGATTAAGCTCACCGGTGTCCATCAACTAAGAAACGCCCAGCAAGTTAGCCGATTCCTGGATGAGTTCAAGGAAGTCTTCGACGCCACCCTGCGAAAGAGCCGGGGACCACCCATTTGTATGGAGGTCGACGCTTCTGCGGCACGTAGGTTCTGCAAAGCAAGGCAAGTTCCCTACACCATGCGCCCTGTTAGGACAGCGTGGTTGGTCGGGGACTCTGGGGACGGCAGGGAGCCGAGTCGGGGCAGGAAACCATGTGGAGGCCGGACTCGGGAAGGACCAGGGAGCAGGAGGGGGGTCTCTTATATAATATAACTCTTTATATATACATATGGACAGGTTACAGCATCTAAAGAACACATTCGAGGACACTGTCGAGAACACCAGAGAACACACTGTAGCAGCCGCTGGCTGCTACTTTTATAACGTCACTTTTCCTCACATCCCTAATAGGGAATCCCTATCGTTCATTGTTCGTAACGTCCAGGCACGCCATTTCCCTCTCCCTCGCACTGCCACACGCGACACACACACGGAGGGGCCAGACATCCTTGGCCGCGGTGTCGCCGGTCAATCTCGGCGGACAATGTTGCCATCGAAGTCGAGGAAGGCGGTAGACATGTTCTGGCTTCCGTGTGTTGGGCAGACATGTACAAATTACTCAAAAAAAGTAGTTAAGTTACTGAGTATCGACGCCAAAAGTAATTGGAGTAGAGTAGAAATTACGCATTCGTAATAGTAATTGAGTAAACTACGAACTACTGTAAAAAGTAGTGAGTTACTTTGAAGTTACTTTCGAAGTTACTTTTTTATATTTTTGTGGTAGCAAAATGAACAGCAGTTTTGATCAATGAAAAACCCTGCGAGCCTAAAATAAATGCAGTCTATTTATGGCTTGCGTTTTCGCCAAAATAGTTTATTCGCTCGCAGAAGCAATTGACTTTCAAAGTTCTTGATAGGAGAGTTTTCCCCTTTTCCTTCTAAGGACGTCCCCAGCCAAGCTAAATAGATGTTCCACCGACGGGCTGGATGGAACGGCAGCGTTGAATTTGAGAAACCGGCTGTGCAGGGTCGGATAAGCTCGAGCACTATATAGCTCCTTCGGAGCAGAGTAGCGCAATCTAGAACGCCGTCTCTTGGCGACTAGCGGGGAACGCCCGGAGGTTCCAACTGCGGTCAGAAATGCGTGGAGAACGTGAGAAAATCGTTGTTTCTTCAGTTTTGTGGGGATGTGCGGAATGGAAATCATTTTTGACATAATATTGAAACATTTTAGAATAATATGCGATAAGTTTTGTGCCATACAAGGACGTAACTTTTTTTAAGAAATTGCCTGAGCGGCATCATGCAGCAGACGACACGGCGACGTCACACCATTCACGTGACCCGCTCCGGCCAACCCGAAAAGCCCATCTCCGCTGCGAGCAAAAATCGTCTGCTTCAAACGCCATTGCCTTGGAAATTGCCTTCTCAAAATTTGCACACTCATCCGATATTATTAAAACTTTGATAAAGTGTTTAGCACTTTACTAACTTCACGACAGGCTAGTTTTGAAAAATGTGAACTCGCCGTTAGTTTTTTAATCAGCCGTGTTATGTCGATCTCCATGTATTCTCCCATAGGGCGGGCCGCCTCCTGGAACCCTGAGTACCACGTGACTCGCGCCGAGCCGCTCTGTCGGCCATGTTGTCGGCAAAACACGGGGTTCAAAGGATTGCGCTACTCTGCTCCTTAGGAGCTATATAGTGCTCTAGGATAAGCGAGTGTCGGCATCTTAGGCGTCCATGACTAAACATGTGAGGTTTGCCTCGGGTAGAGGGTCTTTTATAACAAACTTTCCTTCTTTTCTTTCCTTTCCTTCTTTTGTGATAGAGTGGAACCTGTAAAGTCACGGTGCAGAGGACAAGTCGTATGTGATTGGTTGATGACGACGAGAACGAACTATATAAGAGGAAGTTGTTGAAATAAACTTGTAGCTGAGTTTGAAACCTGTCTGTTTTTTCTGTTACTTCTGCTCTTCGAAAAAAAAAAAAAACCCAGTCTCAGGGTAAACGACGAAATGGTAAACTTTCCTCCTTTTCTATTTTTCCTCGTCAAGTTGAGATTGTTATGACTGGCCCCTCTTTATTCCGACGTCGTTCTGAGAGTACGCTGAGCGAGTGCACCAGACCGTCAATGGTTCAAGTCTCGCGCCACGACGATGAGATCATCCGGACGACTGCGCGTCCCGTTGTAGTGCTAGTGCTACGCTACAGAAAAAAAATGTCTTGGTTTAACAGAAGATGAACCGAAGTATACTTCGCCGCAGACGCCTGGTCCAACAAAATGATCTCTCAAGGGTAACTCGCAATCCTCGCAGGTGACTACAATATTCGGATGCGCCTGACACGTACGCCTGACAAGTAAATCGTTTTTAAAAAAGAGGAGGTCTCTTAGGCATGGATGGTCGGAAGGACGCGAAGGATTACGTGAACAAGCATTGTCGCTCGTATACAGTTGCAGCTGGAAGCGGGAACGTGCTCCCATGAACGGATTATCCGTGCCAGGGTTTGTGCGCGGGGGAGTCCGGCTTTGCAAAGACGTACGCGCCGACGACAAGGCGACCATGGGAACAGGCGCCCAGCTGCGAGGTCATTCCAGAGGCGCCTCCCGTGGAACCTACCGCTTGAGTAAGAACTCACTAAAGACAGACAACACGAAAACAACAACAACTCTCGGCGTGCCCCCGTCTTTCACGGTTGCAGCTGGAAATGCGTCGCCTGCGTGCATTACCGGAATAGGTCAATACCCGACCAAGGCTTGTTAAGCATCTCTTCCTGCGTTCGTGCGTGCCGGTGTTATGTTTAGGCTGCTCGTCGCCACCTTGGCCCAAGGACGCCTTCCCGAACAAGGGGCCCCTTGTTCGGGAATGCCACTTTATCTGCCGGCGCCTTATTCATTTCTGCGCTCAAACTTTCGTGATGGGCAAAATTAGCACTATATAATTTTGAAAGTAGTTGGTAATTTGAGTAGAAATTACCTGAAAAAAGCAGTTAAATTAAACTACTAATTACTCAAATCAAGTTGTAATTGAAAGTTACCAAGTTACTCAAAAAAGTAGCTAAACTACAGTAGTTTGAGTAGAGTAGTTGAACTACGTCCAAGTCTGGTGTTGGGGGATAATCCCACGGGCAATCTAGGCTGAGGAAATTGAGTAAAGCCCCCTTCTTTGTCGAGGACGTCCGTAGGCTCTCAGGTCGCCATGCCTCGAGGTCAGGCCGAAGAAGCAAGGACAGGGACCGGACGGCAAAGTCGGCCAGATGACACTGCCGTGGGTCAACCCGGTGATCCCTCGGAGAAGGTCACGTCGTCCCCGCAAACCAAGGTGCGTCGGCGACTCCAGGGTGCCTCTCGCTCCGTCTCCGGGCGCAGCTGACCGTAGCCACCTGGCGACGATGCTCCAGGGCGTTCACCCGTGCCAGGCGGTATGGAACGGCAAGGTCGTCTCCTCAGGCCTTTCGCAACAGGCCAATGTGGAGCAAGAATAGAAAAGTTGGTCCACCAGGAATCCTTGAACCTGTAAAACACTCGAATCTGGCTAAACCGATAGTCCCAATCCTCAAAAAAAGTGGCGAACTGTGTATTTGCGGTAACTATAAAAGTACCGTAAATAAAGCAGTGAAGTGGCAATCTTATCCACTGTCCACGCCAGAGCAACTCCTGAGCAACTTAACTAGTTGTTGTCACTTTACACAACTTGACCTTGCACAGGCCTACCAACAATTAACCGTCGATGATGAGTCAGCAAAGCTTTTTACCATCACAACGCACAAAGGACTCTTCAAGCTTAACCGTCTCCACTTCCCGAGGTACCCGTCGCCGTAGCGATCTTCCGGCGCTACATGGAAGAGCTACTTGCCGGAATTGAAGGTGTACTAATTTTTTTAGATTGCATCCTTATCGGCGGAAAGTCAAAGCAACAGCACGACAAACGACTACGAACTGTCTTACAGCAATTTAAAGCAGACGGATTACGCCTTTGCAAGACTAAATGCGCGTTCAACGTTATGCAGGTCATGTTCCTGAGATTCAAGATCGACAAGGACGGAGTGCGACCAACTGAGGACAAAGTCTAGGCTATACATGATGCTCCAGAGCCAAAGAACAAGTAGGAACTACAGTAATTTTTAGGCTTGCTTAACTTTTACCATCGTTTCCTGAAGGGAACAGCACACACCTTGGAGCCTTTACACAGACTCCTTGACAGGGGAGCGAGTTGGACATGGACCGTCCGCGAAGCTGAAGTTTATCGCAAGGCCAAAGACTGCTCAAGTCAACGGCTGTTATGGCACATTTCTATGTCAATAAGCCTTTACTCTTGACCTGCGATGATTCACCTTATGGTCTGGGAGCCCCCCTGAGTCACGTGATTGCCATTGGTCAAGAGTCACCCATAGCTTACGAGTCCAGAACTATAACTAAGCAAGGCTAAGCGAAATTACTCGCAGACTGATCGTTAGGCCCTGGCGATCATATGAGGTATCAAAAAATTTCAGCAATGCATCTATGGCCGACCAGTGGCCATTATCACAGATCATAAGCCCCTGCTTGGATTGCTGAGTCCGCACAAGGAAATCCCAGCCATGGTGTCACGCAGAGTTCTCAGGTGGAGCCTAGTGCTAGCCGTATACCACTACAATCTGCAGTACCGTCCGGGAAGCAAGATAGGAAACGTGGATGCACTCAGTCGACTGCCTACACATTAAACAGAGTTGAACGACGTTCTAGTCGCAGATGTATGGATGCTAGAGACCACCCCTGAACAGCTTTGGAACCCTGATAAAATTGCAAAATCCACGAGAAAAGATGCACGGGTGGCCAGATGACAAACAACTTGACGTGTTCAAACCATATATAACAAGAACAAATTAAGTATCAGCTTACAAGGGATGCGTCAATTGGGGACGCAGACTTGCGATGTCCAAAGTAACACAACGTACCGTACCCGATGCTCTGCACACAGCCCATCCAGGCATTGTAAAGATGAAGGCACTAGCACGAAGTACAGGCCGGTGGCCTGGCATCGAACATGACGTCGAAGAAAAGAATTCATGCTGCTCTGCTTGCCAAGAACACAGACGGTCAATGCCGCGGGCACCAGTACATCCCTGGGAGACGACTCAACATCCTTGGTCTCGCCTACCCATTGACTTGGCGGGACCTTTCAATGGAAAGATCTTTCTTGTTGTGGTCGACTCATTGCCGAAATGGCTTGAGGTACTTAATATGAACTTTATGTCTTCCTCAGCCGTCGTTCCAAAACTGATGACGTTCTGGCCAAGCTCGGGGAGTACCAGACGTCATTGTAGGCGATAACAGCACAACCTTCGTGTTGTCCGAATTCAAGTAATCTACCAGACACAACCAAATTCGACACGTGGCAGGGCCACCTTACCACCCTGCATCGAATGGCCAAGCCGAACGAATGGTGGGAGAAACCAAGGAGGCACTCACTCAAATGAATTCAGGCAACGTAAACGTCGATTGGGTGCGGTTTTTGTTTCGTCAACGCACACTGCCACACTCCTCAATGGGCAGAAGTCCTGCAGAGCTATTATTGAACCAACGCCTGAATACGGCATTAGATCGCCTGCACCCAAATTCCCAGTTCTATTCATAACGGAAATAAGAGGACAAGTTTCTCCAGGAAGGGAAGAAGACACGACTATTTACCGTCGGTGAAAATGTTTATGCATGGAATTACTTGCCCGGTGCCAAGTGGACCCCCGGAGTGGTCACAGCCGTGACTGGTCCACTGTCCTACACGATCGAAACCGCAATGGACGATCCTGACGTCGCCATGTTGATCAGCTGCGCAGAAGGCCAGCGACAACCCCAGCAGAAGACGCAGAAGATAACTCTTCAGTGCCCTACCTTAAGCGGTCTCCGAAGAGACGGACGTGGTTCAGCAACAGTTCCCCCTAGTATCTCTTCGAGACCTCACATAGCAACACACCGCCCTATTTATCCTAATGACTATGTGCCTTAGTCTAGTAGGGAGGAATGTAATATATTCGCCCGCTAGGCGCTATAGCGAGCGTGCCGTCGCGTCATATGGAAGAAGACGACGAGCGGCGAACATTCGAGAGTACTCGAGCAGCTCGACCCTGATCGAACTGCTTATCCACAATGACTGTTCTGGCCTACCTGACCTGTAAATATGTAAATAGCTTTCAACGTAATTAAATGTACATAACACGAAGTATTGCCCCACTGGTAAATTACTGAATTTAATTTAAACTAATTTACATAAAGTTCACTTTAGCTCCCTTTTGCATTTCGGCCCGTGAACTTTTTGCAGATTGGCTGTACGCAGGGATGGGCAGTATTTCAAATACAAGTATTTGAAATACGTATTTCAGATACTTTGTGTATTTTGCATTTGTATTTAATTACAAATTGGGTAATGTATTTGACGTGTGTATTTAAATAGTAAAACGTGGGGATTTCAAATATAATTGTAATTAGATACAATTTTGTGGCCGAAAATATATCCCTCAAATTTATTGTCACTGTCCAGAGCAGGAAGAAAACTAAGTTCTGCACCGAATGCAGTGTTTCTCAATCAAGCACAAGCGTTTAGTGACTTTGTGATTACGGTGCTAGTCCAGGGCAAGAATAGTGACGAAATCGACATTCACAGGCGGACTGGCTGAACAAGTGCCTGTGACAACTTGTGATGCTTTCCAGCCTGATTTCCATCCATATTTTTGCCTGGAACATTCTAAATGCGCGGGTAGTCCAGATTTTCGTCACTGGTGTGAGTTGCAACAATAAAGAATTCTTTAGCTAGTGCTGCGCGTCTTGGTCGTCTCGGTTCTTTGTTGGTCTATACCAAAAGGTAATCGAAAAAAAAAACGCTTGAAGCTCTGTACTTTATTCCCCTATTACGTCCAAGGTGATTACATTTTTTTTTTGTGATTATATTTCTGTTACATTACTAGAGCCTCGCACACTAACTCCCGAGTGTGCGATGCGAAATTAAAATGAGACACGCAGAAACCCGTTGCAGGTGCCTTGAAGTCGCTGACGCAAATATTGAGGAATGTATTTGGAAAAGTATTTGGAGGAGACCAAATACATTTGGTTGTGTTTGCATCTTGTACTTAAATGCTTTTTTCGGAAATGTAATTAGACTTGTAATTAAATACATTTTTGACGAAGTATTTTGTATTTGTATTTCGATAGATATATACATGTATTTTGCCCATCCCTGGGCCGAACGTAATGAGAGTAGTTGTCGTTGAGATAAACCTTGAGTCTCTTAAGTGTCTTGGCGTTGGACAGAACTTTCATATTGTCGTTATAATCATGGAAGTTCATTATTACTGGTCTTGACTTGGTTCCACGATTACGACTTAATATATGAATTCTATAGTAACAGTTAAAGCCTGAATGATGGCTGAAGATATGTTACAGCACACTTTTTCTTTAAGCCGGTGATTTGTGAATGTTGTCTTAGATGCCATGAGTGACTAAATTATTTCTTTTGCTCTGGTCTTCTATAGATCATCGATCTTCCGCTTTAGATTCGCAAGTCATTTAGCAACATCCCCAAACCCAGCCTCACAATCTTCAACTTTTTTGTTTGTAGAGCTCAGTCATCGATGGAAGCCTCTATAGTGCTAAGCCAATTATTTACACCGGTACTCCAGGCCTTGGTCGACTGCTGATCCCTTTTTATGCCGGCAAAATCTCTGCCAATTTCTTGTTGACTTGCGAGTATTTGCTGCGATAATTCTTCAGTAGCGTCATCAGGCCCTAGATTTAACTCTAGATCTCCAGCCAGCATTAACGTTAGCAATGTATCTTAACAATTTTATAGCAGTCCACAACAGTCTGACGCAAATCCCCAAGTTGTGCAGCGCGTTCGCAAGTCAGTGAACTACAGAGGAAGCCGGAAGAAGATGACTTTGATATCCTCCGAGTGGGCGAGCCTGGGCAGGCGCAGGGAAGGATTGGCTGATCAAGGCAATGATTAGCCGATCAAGGCAATTATTGGTCAGGTGCCCATAGAGTTCAAGGTCGACATGGTCTGCCAAGCGAACCTCCTTCTGCCGTCCCTTTTATGGAGCTCGAAAAAGAAGCAGCAGCTGTTGCCAAGTCCGCGCTGAGAAGCTACAACGGCAGCGCTAGCCGCCGCTGAGGGAAAGCTAGGCTTGTGTTCAGAGATTGAAAAGAACGCCGTTTTGGATGAGTTGTTCATTAGTAGGATAGGGCCAGCTGAAACTCGAGAGACGAAATGACGGAAAGAAATATAGAGGGAGACAGAGATACTTTTTTTACAAGGATACAATTTTTGATGAAATTCGGCGCATGATCAAGAATTGAGGTGACTAAAACTCGTAATCACCAGTCCTTGCAGTTTTTTTTTTAGTTTTTTTTATCCTAGCCGAACTACAAAAGTGCCGGCTGAGGCTCTTACAGACGGAATTGGAGTGGCCTAACCGCAGCTGCGCAGTCGATTATGGCGTCCTGTTGCTTATGCTTCAAGGTCGTTGTCGGACAGTGAATCTCGCTATTTTTATATAAAGAAAGAGGCTATAGTGACACAAATGCGCTAGGCTTGCAATGCCGGCTATCACGAGCGCCAGGCCCCGCCAATGCCCGTGGCTTGGGAGCGGAGCCAGGGAAATAAAGAAACGAAAGAAGTTGACTCTAGCCAAAGCTCTGGTTCAGACGCCTGCATTATTCCTCCGGCATTTATAGAGCACAGCCGACAAGCCTCTCGGGTTCGTATTGTGCTGCGAGATATTCCACTACCTGACATACGGTGGAGACATTATTATGTAAACAAAAACAAACATTAAATGAATTATCAAAAAAAAAAAAAAAAAAAAAGATCCTGGGTGACAAGCCATCTTGGCTGCAACATTTCTTTTCTGGGATGGTGCAGTATAATTTCCATCTTCACTTTCAGCTTGGAAGAAAGCTCGCGTCGGCGGATGCCTTGTCAAGAGTGGTGCTGCCATGTACTCGTGACAGATCATACTTGTTCACACAGCGCACAGCGCAATACGAGTTTGCGCTGTGGGGGTATTCCCAGTCTTTTGAGTGAGGCGATGCAAGACCAGCTCAGAACCGAAACACAAAATGATCCAAAGTTGCAACGGGTCTTACACTGACGGCAAAACCAGATTTCACCGCAGGGTAGCTTCAGCTTACTCGACCCAGAGTTTTAATTGGTTCATGTAATCCTTTTAAAGGAAGCCAAAGTGGCGATTCCCCATTCACCTTGGGACGTTATGTGAGCTCGGGTGCATCACAGGCATTAGCAAGTCCAAAGGAAAAAGCGTGCGAAGTCATGTTCTGGCTCAGAGTGACGAAAAATATTGACGCCTTGTTGGCGGGGTGTAGAACAAGTAAAACGTTTGAGTATTAGCATACTCCCCAGCCACTATTGATGCGCGAAGTATTCCTAATTTGTAGCATAGGGTTGAGGTTAACTTGGCTGCGTGTAGGGAAAAGTGACATTTGATGCCTAATCAACCTGCCCAGAAGTTGAGAGACTCCAAGTTTGTTCTTAAACAATCACATGGGAATTACCATTCTGGTTTGCAAGACACGACTATACGTAGAGGTTGCACTGATAATGGCCCACAATTTTAATCGAACGCCATTTAAGTGGTTGTTACTAGGTTTATAAACATAACTTCAATTACGTGACGGCAAGCCCACGTTTTCCCCAATCCGACACTCTTGCCGAAGTAAGAATGCAAATTGATAATCAGGTCGTGAAAAAAATACAACGACGTGGGCGAAGGTGTTTTTTTTTTTTTTTCTTTTTTGAAGGTCTTTTGAGTTACGATACAGAACCAGAAGACAAATGCCTCCGATCAGGAGGCTTATATGGGCAGAGTTTTACATTGTGCATACCGAATAATGCTGATGAAGTCGCTTTTTGTGCATCCAATACAACCTGTCCTAAGCCTCCCCTCTGAGATTTATAGCAGAGGCCCCCGCACTTTGCGAGACACTTTAAGCACTGAGCACGATGGCGTTCGGTTGAGTGAACAAGGCACTGCAGCCCAGCGCGAGTCTGCGATGATGACGATCGTTTGGAAACGGAAGTCTCCCAGCGTGTTCGAGCAACGTTCAGGACTTCCTGGGTGGCTGCCAGTTTTGCTGCCGTAGGCGGGTCGACTAGGGAGCTGACTGTTTTAGAGATGACCGCTTATGGACCCTGTACTGCTAGTGCGGTGGTGATCGACGGAACACTCGGCATAAACCTCCAAAGCCCCAGCGTGTCTTGGGCTAACTTGCCCTAAAATACAAATGACTGGTGAAGAAACGCGTTTTTGGAGCCTAAAGAAAGAGATGTGCTCCCAGTTTGGTCCGGGCCCATGGGAGTTTGTTTCTAGACATGCGCGGTAGGGTCATCTTTGTTGCTTCAAAGAAACCCAGTAGTTTTTCAACCAAGAGCCGGTCTTGTCTTTTTATCTGACCTAAACGACTCTCTTCAGATGGTCGTGAGCGGGCAATAAAACTATCGTATATTATTTCCAGTGGCTGTCACTCTAGCGGGTACGCGTCATTCAGAGTAAAAAGAGCCATAGTGAAGTTCTCATACCTCGCCTGTTGACTTTCTCTACATTTTCTTCTTAAGTAGTTTTGGATTGAGGAAACTGGAGGGTGTATATAATCTTGTATTTGACGAGCGCCTTCTATTGTGTGAACATGTTTCATGACGATGTCCCCGTTCAGCCTTCCCACAAAACTCTTGTAACATTTAGAAGGACATTTAGCGTTGATGGGCAAGAACAGGCTATGCGTTTGCTTGCGCCACGGTAGACGGCTGTCATCAAGGGTAAATCCTAAAATTTTGTAGTTCCGGACCTTGTCTATTTATTGACCTTGGAGGTGCAGATAAATATGTTCCCAGCACTGTCGTTGAGTCTTGAAGTCTATGTTAACGCCGACACTGCTGCGGATAACTCCAGTCCTACGTCGTTCAGGGAAGCCTCGAAACCTAGACGCTTTCCGACCGTGCATGACCATAGCCTCCTCTATAGGAGGCTATGGCATGACTTAGCCGCCAGAGCTAGAAGCCTGGCGCCCGGAAACATGTTGTGCGTATACATAACGGAATAATAATTTTTAGTTCGAAAAGTGCATCGAGTGGAGCTCCTCAGAGTGGAGTTTTTGTATAGAACAGCAACCGGAACGGAGCCGACTAATAAATGTGCGGTTCGTAAGGAAGGCCTGTATGAATCTTAAGAAGTTAACTGCTTAGGTCAATTTCTCGTAAGCGGCTGACAACCATTTTCGCTCGTACAAAGGCATTCCTGATGTTCAGGAAGACAACCAGCGTGGATTTTCTCTTCTGCCTAGCCTGTTCAATTTAATATCACGCCCAAAATGATGTTTGCTACGTGAAGCTCTCTTCGCGACTCTGTCATGCTTGCTGGTAGGATCCCCTTTGACTCCAACAGTCGGTCAAAACAGCTTATATTAAGATGCCTCATTAAATTGGCAGCAGACGACGTTAAAAAAAAACACGGTCGGCAGAAACAAAATATTTTCGTCGGCTTTAAAACCTCCAGTTATGACGAAAAGATAACCTTTCTCCAAACGTGTGGGATTACCCCATCGTCTAAACAGTGTTTTAGGAGTGCAGAACGCGGTCGAGGTCATTGTCACCTTGGTTGTTGATTTCTCGGTACCTGGTGCCGTCAGGCAAGCTCATTTTCTTGCGTCGTTTTCAAGGGAGCCCCTTAACTCCAGATGGCGAAGAAACAATAAATGTAGGATGTCATACTCTAAATCAGTGGACGGGTGCCTTGGGACCGAGAATTCCTCACAGACCCAGCCGTCAGCGAACCTCTGCTCAAGAGCCTTCGAGGGAAGGCCATCCGAAAACGCCAATAAGGAAAACGTCGTATTCACTTCACCCTTTCTGTCATGGAGTTTTGAGAACTTTCCAGATGTTGATAGAAGGTGAAAGTGCGCTCAGGCGTCAGCAAAAAGCTATCCACTGGTGCTACCTGAATGCCCTAGCGTGGTGGCGTAGTAGGGAAGACACCTTACGAAAGCCAACTATGAAGCTTGGCGGCTGACACTATGCTTTTCGTCTTGCGGCCCAGAAGTTTAGGGACTTTAGGTTCGGTAACAAATCTGAAGCGCGGAGGTGCGTCACTCGCGTTGCTGCCTTCAGACTATAGCTGAAACAGCCTCTTTAATTTCACCCGTGTTTCTTTTGATGGGGGTCAGAAGACGCACTCATACTTGATCGTTTTTAGTTACTTTCTTTTGGAGTGGGTTCCTCTTAGTAACATTATGAGAAGAGCGAAGTGGTCACTTCCGACTGTGTCAGTTGAAGGTTCCCAGAAAACGTGGTAAATTTGTGGAATGGAACATTGCTCCGATCAAACTGTAAGCCCGCGGCGCGTTGAAATTGTGGGTGAACCGACACTGAAGATGGCACACTAAAGATCTTTCACAACTTCAAAACACCCTTACTTGTTCGGTCTGTTCTCGCGCTTCCTCAACCCTCGTGACGCGTGTTAAAGTTTCCGGAAATAAAAGGGCCTTTGATAACATCCCCAGTTACCTAAATAAAGGATAAACTGGCGTTTTGCAAGGAGAAAGATAGAGGGCGCTCATATTCTACTAGCTTGAACTATTTTACCTGCACTGTTACAGCCATAAATTTAGCTCTTTCTGAGAACAATGAAATCTTGAACCTCTCGAATTTAGGATTGTTTCTTGTGCATATGAAAATGGCAGCACTACTGCGTGGGGATGTAGGTATTAGGGGCTGCCGTAATTGTACTACTTAAAGGAGCTGTACAAGAATCTTCATGGGGTCAGTAAATATCGCTTAGAATTAATCTTTAATCATGTTGGATTAACTTGAGACTAGAATAAAGAAGATACATCACCAGTGATTTCCCTACGGGTGGTTCTCATTTAAACCCGTTCGCATTTCAACCTTCTCGTTTTTACCTTCTCATTTCAACCCAGCGCAAAACAACTTTTGCGTTTCTCCCTTTCTCATTTAAACCGTTCTCAAAACAAACTTTCGGGTTTTGACCCTTCTCAAAACGACTTTTCTCATTTTATCCTTTCTCATTTAAAATGTTCTCAAAACATACTTTCTGGTTTTGACCATTGTCAGAAAGGCTTTTCTCATTTTAACCTCTCTCATTTCGAACCCAAATTAATCCAACATCATGATCTCGCAATCTTTCTGCGGTATTTATGGCGAATTCGGGAAATTAATTGCCTTTGAGCCCTTGCCTGTGGCACCGGCGACCAAAAACGCGCCAGCGGCGCATCAGGTCTCCACCCGAATGCAAAGCATAATGAACTGGTGTTTTTATTTGACTGGGTCGCGAGCGAGCTTTGTTAACTTCTTCTTCGAGCATTCTATGGTACCATGAGCACACTGCATACGCCAACAACATAAATTACGACTCTTTGAGATGTGTGTAAACAGAAGCTGCTTCACAAAACTTTTCAAAATATTGGCATTACCACAGTCCGTACAGCTGACAGAATATTAAAATATAAAATCAATGAAAGGGCAGATGTATAAATGAGTGTGGTGCTGCCCGCACGCGCGTCAAATTTCAATAAACTTCGTTTGGATTTTCGATTAACTGTTGCCACGGAGGCTTGCCAGCGTCGCTTTCCATACTCTGTTTACTGTTAGTAGAGAGTTTTTGTAGATCGTTCCTACGACTCCTATAACGATACCCGATACTCCGCCACCGCCTCCCATGCGCATGCATAGTATCGTTATCGGGGCTATTGGGGGTATCGGAACGATCTACTAAAACTCTCTAGTACCTTTTTTGGAATCCTCAGTCTTCTCATTGCACCCACCCTCCTTGAAATTGTAATGCGTGTTCAAGTTTCAAACTGCATCACTATGCATACTTTTTCAGCGGTGTAATACCTTGTTATTACAGAGTTGTAAAATAAAGTGATGTATGATGCAGCCCGTGTCTCAGAGCAAACATACCTTGCTCAGGCTGGATAAATTCTTCCAAAAATGTTGACTTTCTTTGAAACATAAATTATCTTTGTCTTCGTTGTTTTTGCTATTTTGTCTCAGAGCACAAAAGGGTGCCTGTCTCCATGGCTTCGTTTGCTACTCGAACCCGCTATTTGCCGCCTCAGCGAGCATTGTTTCTTTTGGTTCCCTATCCCGATTCGGATGTGACGATACCGGATACAGTCTCTCAGACAAGCTGCCCGACCTCTTGGAGCTCGGGAAAACTCCTGCTGGTAAATTGCCGGTACACGCCTGAGAAGCGCAACCCGAAAAGCTTGCACCGGCCAGCCTTTGACCACGCGAACGCCCTTG
Organism: Ixodes scapularis; assembly: GCF_016920785.2. Classification (NCBI taxonomy): domain Eukaryota; kingdom Metazoa; phylum Arthropoda; class Arachnida; order Ixodida; family Ixodidae; genus Ixodes; species Ixodes scapularis. The sequence goes on along the minus strand of NW_024609835.1, from coordinate 240,607,806 downwards.
CCGAAGGTATGGGAAAACCTTTTTTCAGGGAAAATGACCACCCGAATTGGCCATTACAAGCAATAACACACGGCTAGCACATTGATCCATTCGCCCCACACGACGACATCTTAACGACATACAGCGACAGAAGAGAAATGAAGTACCGAATCTGCGCCAGCGCTTTTGAAACCACGTCACCATGTGACCACGTAGCTACGTCAACAGACTCGGGGTGGCACGCAGGCATAAGGAAAATTGTTTCATGTGCTATGCAAGAGATGGTGCCGCTTCGCTTCATCTTCAACCTTCATCCTTCAACTGTTTTTCCTTCTTTCTATACCTCACTACGGTGTTCAAATGACAACGGGTTCAAATGAGAAAGGGTCGAAACGCGAAAGGTTAAGATGCGAAGGGTGTTTTGCGAATGGGTTCAGACAAGAAGGGTTGAAATCAGAATGGGTTCAAATGAGACGGGTATAAATAAGAAAGGGTCGAAACGAGAAAGGTTAAAACGAGAAGGCCGTTTTGCGAATGGGTTCAAACGAGAAGAGTTCAAATAAGAATGGGTTGTTTCGAGAAACACCCTGTCCCTACACACCCCCCAGGGAAATGTACACCCTTTTGCTTTTTTTTTTTTTTTTTTTTAAGGAATTACCTTAATTTGCAACGACTCCTCTATTTTCAATGCTCCCCCTCCCCCCCCCCCCCCCCCCCCCTCCCCTAAAGCTTTAGACAACACCCTAATTTTCATTCCTGAGGAAACCCATGTACATCAAAACGTACCAAAGACGGAGAGAAGAAACGGACGTCATCCTGTTTATTTCCTGTTTCTTCTACGTTTTGATGTTTCTTCTCTATCCCAGTCTCAAGTTAATCCAACATGGTTAATATTAACCAGCTCGCCTGCAACCTTACGATATTTTCTCTAACCTTTAATGATCACAACCTTTGTAACGCGCGTTAGTTGTTCTCTCCACGAAGTGACAGTAGCATAAAAAGTATGAAATAAAAAATGCAGCAGAGTTTACCCCTCAGCTCGCAGTGAGATCGAGCGACCACGTAATCTGCAGCCTAGTATATGCGCAAATAATCATTGTAGCCTATACTGATCTCTATTATAGAGGCCTGGATGGCGCATTCAGCAAACAGGTATAAAACCACCGGAAATAAGCGGTTTGTCCCGGAAGTAAGTGCTTGGCAGGTTTCCGAGTGCTGGTTCGAAAAACGTCGAGGGCGCTGGATTTTCGCTTGTCACCGCAATAAAGCCTGCTTGTTCCGCAGTAAGAGCGTACGCAGACCTGATAAGTATTATGGGAAGCCAGTCAATGTAAACATGTTGAGAATCTAGTTGATCGAGTGTGCATATGTCCCAAGTTCAAATGCCTCATTTTCGGTATTTAAGTCGGAGCATGGTAATTAAAACCCACTCAAAGATACCGCAAAGTACGGACCAAAGCATCGACTGAGTGCACTACGAAGCCAAGCAGACGCCCGACCTCCGGGACAAATATCAAACTTCTAGTGGCTTCATTTACGCCCTGCTCGGAGAGGTGCTATGCGCTATCCAGCCCCATTAGAGATCAGTGTTGTAGCCAGAAGCTGGGCAAAGCACAGGGTACGCACTGGGTTCCAGACATTGTTAGGTGTTCAACTATTCCCGTCACTGCAGTGATTGAACACGAGCAACTACATGAATGCTCGTCGAGCCATTGGTTGTCACGAGCCTAATTCTAGCACTCATCTGTGAGCCGAAATCAAATATCGCCACGCTGGTAACTAAGCCAAAACTATAACCCCCGTGCTACAACGCTACGCCATCAGGTTTTGAAGCGAGACTGAAAAAAAAACACATACAGCTTTTATCTTTGAAATTAAAGAATTATTTTGGTCAGTGAGGTTACGTGCGAATATACTTAAGTCCCACTATAGTGCCAGGAAGCTTTCGTAACGTGAAAAATATTCCCACTAAATATCGCTGCACTGCCCCTTTATAACACACTTATTGTCAGTATGGTTAGAGGGCTCTTACCGAAAATGTTAAGTCGTGTAGCTTTGATGTCATGTCCCGGCAATTACATTGGAGAATTGTGGAATCTGTCTTGTGGTTTGCAGAGACAGCAGGAATGGCGTGAAGCAGACGGCGCCAGAATTGATCTGAAAAGTCGCCCGAACGACGCCCTCCAGGGCAAGAAAAAGCTTTAGAAAGAAGGAATAAGGCTGTATGGCGAGGATATCACCCAGTTAATCTAATTATTTTAGTAACGCGTGCGAATAAGGAACCGAGGCACCACCATGTTTTATTAATGCTGCCACCCCCCTCCTCCCTCCTCCCCTTCGCCACTACCGCTTCGGGCTTTGGTACATTCTCGGGCACCCCTACGCTGCACTCGCTCACACTTCCCTCCCCCTCAGACATGACCAGGCTAGGCAAGATCTGCGTCTTCCTTTCTGCCCATTGTCCTGTTGCGTTCTTTAACCATTATGAATCACCGAATCGCCCAGCTCTTCACGCTCGTCAACATCAGCTCTCCGCGCAAGGAGCGGGAATGACCAGTACGCCGCGCTGAGCAGAGTAGACGGAGTGCCGCACTAGAGCAGCGAAGGGCGCAAGACCCCGCCTATCTCGCACGAGAGGCGGCTCGCGTTAAGTGCCTTTCACACGTCTAAAGCACATCTCCCACAACTATTCTACTACTAGCAGCTCCCAAGCAAATATCATGAGGCGCATCTTATAACAGTCGCCAATGACGACGTGCGATCGTTTTTTTTTTTTCTTTAATAAAATGTACGTGCCAATTATTTTTGCAAAATCACTGTTCCAGTCTCTAATTTCCAGAAAACGTATGTGCTCGGAAACCCGCCATCAGAGAAAAAGCTCGTAATAGAGGTAACATTAAATTGAACAACGGCTGCCCTTTTCTCTCCGCCTTGCATCGGAATCCCGGCAGAGTCGGAACGGTTCTCCGTTGGAGTGGCTGGGCATTCTCCTGCGAGGTTCTTTTGTCCCACAGCCCTGGTCCCTGCGGAGGGAGGACAGCGTGCTCGTGGGAGTGGCGCAAAGCGAGCGCGGTCGGGCTCTCCCGCCGCGCACGAGGCTCCTATAATCGGGTTAGCCGCGCACCCCGCCGACGAGATGAGACGTCAACCACGCCACTCCCGGACACCGACAAAGCGATCGGCGCACAACGGAGGGAAAATCAATATGATGGCCGAGGGCTTGTCAAGTTCCATGTACGTATTTTTTTTATTATTTTTATCGCAATAAAGTGATAAAAATCACTTGAAATATATTGTTTATACTCTCGGCCTACTAGATTATCAAGCGGTTTAACGTACGAAACATTTCACGAAAGTGATGAAACATCAGTTGAAGAAATTTCAGCTTTTTTTTTCTTTTTTTTTTAAGTTTACTAAACACAGGAGCAACGCATTTTGTTTATGTTTTTGAAATAATGCGCCAGCTAGTATTTTGTTCCTGTGCCTGTTTGGGGCACTCTCTCAAAGTTCCAATTTGTATAAATAACAATCGAAATATACCCCATCACAATATTTTAAATTCTGCACGACTCGAATTGCGCCTAGGAGTAATCTATGGTTGTAACTAGGGCTGTGCGCCGACTAAGAACATTTAACCAAAGAATCGGTGACTTTTAATAGAATGCATAATTAGTGTAATATGAAGCCTGATCGAGTTGCTCAAGTATTGTACAATCTACATTTGGGAACACAGTCGGCGTAATTTGCAACGGTGCAGAAACAGTACGTCATAAGGAATTCAGTTTATTTAATTGTCATACATTCGAAAGCGACGGACAAGTGGCAGAGGTTGTGGGGATTGGGGTTCAAAACACTCGCCCTGGCACGCGCGTCGAACTGCCGCCGCGACTATGCGGGGGTGAAAGCAAAAAAAGATAGCACCGTACTTCAATGATATCAGATGGGATCGTCCTCCCTCCCTCCCTGTGGGCGGGTTTCTTTGGATTTACGAACAACAGGATAACTTTAGACACTTGACTCCCGATTGGCCATTTAGCCTCGGTGTTCCGACACGACAAGCGGGAACCGGGAAAAGGCTCTCTCGTTTGGGTGCTCGTGGCGCTGTTGATTCAGGCCTCCGCGCGGGAGCCAGGATGGCGCGGAGGACATTCCGAGGGCACACGGCCAGCTATCCGGTGAGTGGATATCCCGCAATCAGACTCCTTCGTGGCCGACCATTCGAACAACGAACCATTCCGCTTTCACGGTGGCCGCCAGCGTAGCGTCCTCAGCATCCTCAATTCAGTGCTTTCATCTTGTTTTAACTTAATATACACGGCGGAGGCCTGTGTAGGTGCATTCGCGTGACAATTTTCACCTTTCTGGACTGCCTGGCACGCCGCCGTGCACGTGTCTGTTCCTCTGCGAATAAATCACTTTTATGAGGAGAGCACGTCGTCTGTTTCTTGCATAGGGGTTTTCGGCAATGCCAGAACGACACCACGTTCTGATTGGCTTTCATTGTGGGATAGCGGGTAGACCTCACGGCAGCTTGCTTGGAGGTCTGCCCACTATCCTTCAAATTAGAGCCAATCATAGCTTGGCGCTCTTACGTTGCCACAACCCCCGCAAAAAAAGCAGACGAGCTTGCTTTCCGCATTGGCAGCGTGAGGGAAATAAAATGGGAGCGCTCGTCTAGCTATAACCATTATTGTTTTTGGTGACGTAGCCCGTAGAATCGATCGTGCAGATCCCCAAGCAGGCCGGCTCACTTTATGGGCTGTTTCGTAACGCTCCAAAACTTTTGTGCGCGGGGTTATTCTGTGACATACGTGTCATTAAACATTTCATCATATAGCTCGAAGCACACGTCGTTGTGCTATGCAATAATAATGTTCATTTTTATTTTAAAGAAATGGTGGAGCGGCGGGAAAAATCTTTTATACAAGGCTTGACGAGCCCTGAGACCCATTTGCATTCATTCACCTTTAAAATTGTGCTCCCCCCCCCCCCCCCCAAAAAAAAAAAAAAGGTAATTTTTGAAAGATTGCCAAGGTGCAAGGGAGAGTGTAGTCAAGGCTTCTTAGTTTCATATCTTGTCTTGAAAACTTTCTGTGGCGAGTCGTGCGAGTTAAAGTTGCAGTCAAACAAATAGGTCACGTCTCGTTAATATGGACCCAGTTAATATGGATACCCCGCTATATGACAAATAACGTTTTGAGGACGAACTCGGGGAAGCATGCATTTTATGTGCTGTTTGGTAACGCGCCAAAGCTTGTTTTGGTGCTTAGTTTGTGAAGTAATATACATGTCATTAGACATTTCAGTATAGCTCTAAGCACACGTCGTTGTGCTATATAAAAAAATATTATTTTCGATTTAAAGAAATGATGGAGCGGCAAGAAAGAAGCTTCTATGCGGAGCTTGACGAGCCCAGAGACCCATCTCTATCCATCCACCTTTAAGATTGTCTCCCCCCCCCCCCCCCACACACACACACACAAACACACCCACAAAAGTCATTTTGAAGATTTTGCAAGGTGTAGTGGAGAGAAAAGTCCAAGCCCCCTTTAATTTTATATCTTCTCTTCAAAACTTTCCGTGGCGAGTCCCGCGAATTGCAATTTCAGCCAAAGAAATACGTCACGTCTCGTTAATATGGACAACATTGAACATTGAAACATTTCTTTATTTCCATCAACGATGGGGGAAAACCAAAGGAAAAAAGCTGCTATTTGCAGCTTGACCGGCCCTTTGGTACCCCTACAAGGCAAGCAACACTAACACAGAAAAAAAACAACAATAGAAGGTATGTTTTAAGTATTATACAATGCAAGAGATATCATTTCTGCCCACTGACATAACATCAATTCCTAATGATGCGATATGATTTAGTAGCTCGGGAAGTGCATGTTTAATTCTTTGACGTCCAAAGTTAGTTCGTGATTGTGGTATATGCCATGGATGTATCTGACGTGTTTGACGAATGGAATCGTGCAAATGAAGGTCCGCAATAGCGAGAAAAGTATCATATTTACCTTTCATGGCAGACTGGAATGTTAATATTAATCGTTGTGGATACATTTTTGAAACGTCAAGTATGGAGTACTTCTCAAACAGTGGCAAGGATGGAGAGGTTGAAGAGACATTAGCTATGGCTCGTAGAGCTTTTTTTTGCAATATTCGAAGCAAGTTTAAGTTCGTTGTGCCGGTAGACCCCCACACTAGGTGCGCGTAGCATAAGATGGGATAGAATAGTGATTTAAAAAGTTGAATTTTGACACTTGTGGGTAAAATGTTTCTATATTTATTTAACACACCCACTATTCTAGAAAGTTTAGTGCGAACGTGTCTAATATGGTCGTTCCAAGACATGTTATAAGAAAAAAATACACCAAGAGTTTTTACATTTTCAACATATTGAATAATATCAGTGCCATATTTCAGAAGAGAGGATGAGGTTGCTTGAGTTCTGGAGTGTAGTTGGAATATTATAGCCTTGCTCTTGCTAGCATTTATATGAAGGGAATTGTTTATGCACCAGGTTTTTAATTTTGAAAGGACATTATTTGTTTTGCTGATAAGACGTTCACTATTTGAATCAGAAATGATCATACTTGTATCATCTGCATAAATAATAAAATCTACATCAGAGTCAATAGCAACTATATCGTTTATATAAAAAAGAAATAAAAGGGGACCTAGAATGCTTCCTTGGGGAACACCGCAATTAATGTTAAGCAAAGAGGACCTATGCTCGTTTATGGAAACATATTGGCAACGGTTCTCAAAATATGACCTTAACAATGAAAATGAAACTCCCCGAAAGCCATACGAAAATAGCTTGTCTAAAAGTATACCATGGTTGATGCAATCAAACGCTTTACTAAAGTCAAGGAAAACGCCAATCGTTGTTAACTTTTTTTCTAAAGTATCTAAAATAATTTCTTTTTGGTGCAAAAGGGCAGACTCGGTAGACCTAAATTTTCTAAACCCAAACTGAGATTCTATTAATACATTATGATGATCTGAGAAATTTGTGATCCTTGAGTGCATAAGCTTTTCTAAGGCTTTTGAAAAAATAGGAAGAATGGATATTGGACGATAGTTCCCCATACTATTTCTATCTCCTGCCTTAAACAGTACTGTTACTTTTGCTGTTTTCATGCCTGTGGGAAACACACCCGACGAAAGAGCAAGGTTATAAATATGTGTTAAACAAGGCAACATGTTATATGACAAGCGTTTCGAGGACGAAATCAGAAAATTCTTGCATTTTTCGGTGGTTATTTTGAACGACTCATATTATGAAGGATTTGGAGGGGGGAAAGGGGGGGATGGATGGAGGTGCCCATATTAATGAGACATGACTGTACATATAGACTATACGGAACCTCCCCTCCCCCTCCCCCGCATGCAGACTGTTTTGATCGAGACAGACACACCTTCAAGGATAACAAATAATGGCCAGGCTGTAGTCGAGGGCCTCACACTTTATGTCGCCGCCAGTTTGGTACTGGACGACTTTCAAAACGCTCCGTGACGAGTCGCGCGTGTTCAAATTGAGCATGATTGGATACATCAAAACGACCGACCCATCCTGAGTTTGAGGTGGTCTTCTTCAAAAAGCACATTTTTAAAAAAATTATTTTCAATACTATACCAAGATGAAATGAGGCTCCCGAATTTTATGTTTCGCAACTTGCTTGTTCCATAGAAGCTTTATTGTGAGTCACAGGTACTCATACTGAGGATATATGAATACGTGGAAATGACCAAGCGATCTCAACTTTAAAACGCCTTTCAGCCAACAGTGCTCATATCGAACAAATTGGCACGGTATGTTTACGCATCAGTCACCCTAGAAACAGCAAGCGTCAGTAAATGAAGACGTGCCGGATACAGGGAGGTGCATCAGCATATTGCGCGACAGCTGCATTCTCACGTTTAATGTCATTACGTTGGATAATCTAATCGGATATGGCTTATTTTGAAATCAGAAGGTCTCCAAAGCTTTGAAACTTTTTTTTTAATCATGAAATAGTCTTTAACGGATCTCCTAATACCAGAATTTTTTTTTTCAATTTATCGCTGCAACTCAAGCGCATGCGCAGTGTAAGCAAGCTCATCATGTGCCTCTTCTCTCAGAAAATTATAATGAATTTGTATGTTCCTGCTTTGAAGATATATCATAACAATTGGAGGTTTAAATAAGTTTAATCGCCAAAAATATTTCAGCAAGCCTTACCCGCCGTTGCCAAGCGTTTTCTCTCACGACATTATTTGTTTTATTTCACGCCGCGCCCTCCTACGTTTTTAACGTGACATTACTTTCTCGATCCACCGCTCTAATTTCTGACAACGAAAATTTTTAAACTGCCGTGACGTTTTTTGTATAATGACTCGCAATTCTGCATTTTTGTTATATTTTTCTTTCAGCTTTGCCTTGTTTTTATATTTATGCAATTTACTTTTCTCTGTGATGCAGCTGAGCCTGATACCTACTAAATTGCACTAAGAAATACTAGTAACTCTTTGTTTACGAATACAATGAGAAATTTAAAGTCTCCCTTTGCTATATTTCTTTTTTTTTTTTGGAAAGCTCGCACTCATAGAAGCAAAAGGACCAAAGGAGAATTTCAGAAAAAAAAAAGAGGGTAATATAGCGACGCGCCACAATGCACAAGGAAGTGGCTTTGCCGTTTATTGGTCCACAGTCACACTAAGCGATGGGGTTTCGATCATCCAAAATTGCGCTCGAAGCGGTGTCTTTGGTGTGAGTTTTTTTCATCAATTTATGAATTCATTCATCCTTAAAAGTGCTCCTTGTTGGACATTATGTAAAAGAGGGCGTTAGCACAACTTTACAATTTTTACAGTATGAAACCAAGAAGTCGAAAACACACACAAAAAAAAATATATATATATATATATATATATTTTTTTTTTTTTTTCATCCCGGAACGTTTACATGTCGTTTAACTTCGCTACGTGGCCTAGGTTCTCGCCTTTTCTTTGCGATTAGCGCCGTGGCAGGATGCCGTGGCAGTTTGAACCACGTCACGGCAGAATTTGCGCCATCCACAAGTGTGTTCGTTCTTGCCACTTTGCTGACCAGTAAGGTAGGATGGTTGACCCATTGGTACATCGCAAGAATACTGAAAGCTCCAAGGAACAAGGGCCAGAAGGAAGACCAGCATTTTTATTGTCGATGACCAACAAACCAGCGCTCTGACTGCCTCCTTTCTAGACCTTGTTCCACTGCGCTTTCAGCATTTTATAGCCTGCTAGAAAGCGCCCACCGTGGGTCACTGGTCGTTCGACGTGCCCACCGGCTGTTGGCCGAGACTTTGTGCCCCCGTCCTTGGAACCGCCAGCAGCCGGGCGCCCATTCTCGCGTGGGACGGCGCCCCGGTATCGATCGAGGCACCGTCCCGCCAAGGGACGCCGTCGCGGTGCCGCCCTCCCAGCGCCGCTCTTCGGGGTTCCTCAATGGGCGATGAACTCATCTTTGGCCGAATGGATGCTCCGCGACTCGATGATCTTATGGCACGGGCTGTGTCGCGGGACTGGGATGACTTTGCTGTGCGGGGCGTGTGGAGGCGAGCGCTGAAATGACCACACCCCCGCCACCCTCCCTCTGCAGTATAGGGGAAAGAAAGGGGCCACCAAAACAACGAGGTATGTTGGTTTTCGGGCAGGAAATAGGCTGCAGTGAAGAAGAATACGACTCATGGCATATCCCCTGTCCCGTTCGCCTGGGGAGAAAAGAGTGAGAGAGACTGGGAGACACCGTTGACTAGTAGAAACATATATTTACAAAAACAGACACACACACAAAAAAAAGATTGTTCGTGAATTGCTTTGGAACTGCCGATCGGCCGCTGTGTAATGGCAGCTCTCGCCGTCGCCGCTGGGCATGGCGCTCTCGTTTCGCAGCCGCGTCCATGGCTCTTCCCTTGTTACCTTGCTGTGCTGATCGTTGTCGCTCCTACGCCGCTTTGGTGGTGGTACAAAGCCCACGAGCAAGAGCCTTTCTTGTATTTTGTACGTCTAGTCTGCTTTGCTGCCACTTACTGCAGATTGAGGAAAGCTTCCGCTCCAGGGACGATCGCCGATTGTACACGGAACGTGTAATCGGCGACTGCACGCTCCGCGCTGCACGATCTATCGAGGCTACATCCCAGAGTATACACGAAAGCGCCATGAGCTTACCCTAAATGCCATGCATATAAAGATAAACACCATTAAAATTGTCACCCTATTGGAGATAGTCACCGTTGGATTTGAGGTCTCGGCAGAGGGGCCAGCTTCAAATTGATCACCAGCTCGGTGTCCCGTATTCGGATTTCTTCACGAAGTAAAAAAGCAATGGGGCAAAGCCGAGGCCCTCAATGGCATATTTGAACGTCCTGCTCTTTCGAAAGCAGCTACCGACCGTGACCACAGTAAAATAGCATCATGGAGGTAAGAACAAATGGAGGCGACATACCGCCTTGAGTCAGCCAAATGTGGAAATTTCGAATGAAACGGTAAGGCGCCGCAATCAGTGGAAATGCCTCCAAGGGTGACCAAAAAGGCTGCTGGGTCCAAATCAACTTTTCTCCCCGTCCAATAGCGTCATTTGGTTTTAATCATCGTTGGGTTCGTGTCCCTCTAAACCGGAAGTCTCCCCGGCTCCCCCTCTTAGAGTGTCGTGTCGCCTCCAGAATCTTTCTACCTCCATGAATAACATACATTAAGGCCCGTTCACACCGTGTACGACCGAGAGAGACGAGACCGGTTTTCAAGCCTCTTGCGATCTCTTAGGACCAGCTCCGCTGCAGTGCATCCGGTCCTAAGAAGTCGCAAAAGGCTTAAAAACCGGTCCGGTCTCTCTCGGTCTTACTCGGTCGCAAGAGTGTGAACGGCGCTTTAGGCTCGTTCAATTTACCTGCACCCCCTGCACCGGCGCAGCAAAGTGTACGTTGTTTTTCTTCCGGTTGTAACTCAATACACATACCGGAAGTGCACTGCCCTAGACTTTATGCACCGGTGCAGGAGGTGCAGGTAGATCGAGATAGCCTAGAGGGTTTATGCACGAAATAATGGTGCAACTCTTCTTCCGGTTCAGAAATGCCGCCGGAACCCACCGGAATCCATGTGGGAGGCATTCGCCGCTGTCATGCTATGTTTTGTGTGCTTTGGGGCTGCGTTCACGCTGTAGTTTGTCCGCTCACTTGAGGATTAAAATGGTCAATTGCGCCGTAAATAAATGTTTAAGCCGTGACAGTCAGCAACAAAATGGAGCTATATATGCACGCCAACAAAATTAGTTTAATTCTTTTTTTTATAATTCCAGCAATTATTAGGAACTATGACAAGGCGGCGCTCGAGCAATCTGTTTGCCGGCGTCACATATGGCTCCGACGGATACGCCAGCACAATAGGGAGTTTTAGCAAGTTGTTTTTGAAGCACACGGTTCCGAAATCATGAATGGTGTAACTAAACCGTTCCGTAAAACAGTACGTGAATTTTAACGTATTTTCACGAATCGTGAAACTGGTTTAACCTTGTAAGCGATAATGATGATTGCGTTTGACCGGCAGCGCCATCTTCTAGTAAACATGTGAAGCATTCTGCAGCGTGCAAATTCGTGGAGGGTCGTGTTTCAGGCTGATGTAGACAAGGCGGCCGACGTAACCTATACCGGTCGGAATTTCAAGACCCGCGAGGCTAGATAGAGTAAGAATTGTATGAACGAGCGCAAAGGTAGTTGCTACGTCTCCGTCATCTTGAACTTAAACGATCGCTCACGTTGTGCGCCGTCGAATAAAATAATTTCGTCTGCTCGCGTTCGCCACGACAGCTAGTCAGCCCACGCAAAAATTTACTAGCATGCGTAGTTTACCGAATTCACGATCGCTTACCATTGTGAGGAGTCCTCGAAATGATTAGCTTCAACCTCTCAAACGAAGCTGAGTGACAGGGCGACAAATCGCCTTCAGCTGTCCTAAGCCTAACGCTCGGCTGGGTCGGCTGGGTTAATCCCCAAAGCGACCGCCATTTTTTTTTTTTTTTTTGTCCGTGTAGGAAACGGTGCTGGCTGCGTTTCGGTGACGACTCCAGCAACCGCACTCTTAGAAAAAAGGGTCAGTATAGTCCTCCCTAAAGGGAGGAACGCTCTTGACACATATGTTCCTTCAGAAAGGGAGAAACTTTCGTCCCTTAAGCAGGGGAGGAAAAGTTCCTCTGTCGACTGCATCTCATTATGGCGGCCACGAATCGAGCAAATCGAGCTCGGTAAGGCTTAACGAGAACACTAAGTCTATTGCACGAAGCGAGAGGAGCAGGAAATAAAAACGTAACACGAGCTTTCCGCGAACTGTATTTATTTCCGAAGTTTCTTTACCCCTGCAGGTAAAGAAACTTACGTTTCGAAAGCATGCAGTCACTCAGTCTTCTCATCGTCAGCACTGCGATGTTCAACGGAGACAACCGGCACTCAATTCCCGCACTTTATGTCCTACCTTTGCTATTCCTCGAGCCGCAATTCCTTCGTCAACCGTAGCGTCAACCGCACATCACGGAGGAGTGAAAATCATTCGCCCGCAAAACCAAAAGCCGCTCTCAAATAAAAGCAAATCCGAAGCAACCTCTTGGCTTATCTCAGCACGGTAACACGAAATTATGGCGTAGCCGCGTAGCGTAAAAGGATGTTAAATCGCTTGCCACCAGATGGCAGGGTCAAGCAGAGTAATCGCATGTAGCTAGGCTAGGTGGCGCTAGGTACCGCCCAATTCATGTTTTACAAAAAAATATTTTTATTTTCTTACGCCACAATTGCATTTCCTTTTCATCGGAATCTCTAACACATGTAGACACGTTGCGCACACTACAAACATCAGGTCAACATATATTGAACGCATACACAGGCATCGCACATACAAACATCAATACAACAGCACACTACCCCGATCACTACTACCGAGCCCTGCGTTTCCGTCTTTTATAGTGGTCGTTTTGAGCGTACGGAATTTTTCGGTGACTCCCTAAGCAAAACAAAATATTCCGAACATGTTCATTTTTTTCCAGCAATGTCATACATCTGAGGCTATTTTTAATGGCTCAGGGGATGAATCTCTTATTAAAAAGAAGACGCTCGATCATGCCATAATTATTTGAAAGCCAATAAATCGAGCCGCTCCAATGTGGTTCCAAGCCATGAGTTTGTTTTCCCGCATGGCCCTTCGTAGCCAGTATTTATATTGTAGTGTTCGTTTTTCTATTTGTGCTGTTCGCGCAAAGCTGCAATTGCCGTCTTGAATTAATCTCTGTAGAGCGGATATCCACTCAGCTGGAAGAGATGCTTCACGGGCACAGAAATCGCTTTTCGATCAACTTGAATGCAGTCAAAGCCGCGACTTGCGGCTTTGACTGCAAGTCGCTGCGCCGTTGCGAGCTCGAAAACTTCTAGCGCTCATCCCAGCGCGCCACTTAGAGGGCAGTTTCTACAGGAAACGTAATATATTTAAACAGTAAAATAAAGGATAGCGTTTTTTTTTTTTTTCGATTTTGCCTGTCTTTTTTTTTTATGCTAAACTTCCATTATAAATATACGTACTTTCCGTCATACTTTCGTAGTGTTGTCTTTTCCCCAGAGCGCAATCGCTCTCGGGGACCGACAGTCACATTGGCCACTGTACGACTGTACGATAGGAGCTTACCGTCCAGACCAGCGTTCCAACATGACTATCCACACGTCGATCGACTGCACCTAATCCCTCAAGTGGTTTTAAACTCTTTATTGTAAAGCGGAATGTCATCCTGCGACACCCCGGCCCCTCCGATAACGGCCCGAATAGCGGCATCAATGCCCGACAGTTTACGTCATCTCATCTTGTTGTTACACCACTGATACGCGAACACACGGACACATCGGCGATAATTCCAGTCTTCTGTTCACAACCCACAACACTGCCATCACGATGTCGCTGACACGAAGAAATACAGAACCACGTTGACGATGTTGCTGACACGCAGAAGAATCACGTTGAACACCGGTTGGCACTCGGCACGGGACAACGGAACCGAACTCAGCACGGAAGGCACCCAGGCAGCCGGCAGGAAAACCTGCCTTCCTTGGACGCAGTTCCCGCGATTTCCATAACGTCGAAAACGTCGACACAGTTCCTCGTGGTTTCGCTGCTGTAGTTCCGCGTGTGTCCCGCAAATTACCGGAGACGGCCGTCTTACCCAGTGTATGTAGCGCTGCTGGCACTGCTCCGGAACTTCGCTGTTTCTAGCGGCTTCGTTAGCTCGTTTGATAAAATTAGTGGTAAAAACGTCAATGCAACCGAAATGTTTTGCACGTTTGGACTAGAAGACGGAATTACAGGCGGCCTTCGCTGCCGCTGAAGCTCAATCAACTCAACATTAATTTATTAAACAACGTGCGCGATGTGCTCTAAAAACGAAACCGAAAGAAGATGGGTCGGGAGGGCGAAAGCTTTCTCCGGTCTGCCTGGAGGAGGAAAACGTCTCGGAGAATAATAAGGACTTTAATTTTCCTTTCATCGGTCTGGGTTTGTTTATGTGTGTTTTGGTAAGCAAAAATAAAAAAAAAAAACTTTACAAAAAAAAAAAAAAAACCCACTTTCCTGGGGATCGAACCGTTGACCACTTGGTCAGTAGCGCGATGTTCTACCCCTGCGCCAACTGAACAAGGAGGAACTCGCCCTCCTCCTTTCATCTGAACTGCCGTTCCTCCCTTCTCTGGGCAACTTGTCCGCAACAAGGAGGAACAGTCGCTTTTGCTACCTTTCTCCTCCCTTTTTTCTTAGAGTGCGGAGAGGGAGAAACGAACGAGAAGAGCCTCCCAAAACTCCCAACAACTCGCGCGCGCATGCGCAGTGACGTCGGCGATGCGTTCAAGAACATACCCATTTGTGGAAACGACTCGCTAAAACTCCCTAATCTTGGCAGAAAATCTTTGTACCAACTAGGGGTTTGTGGACTGCGCTTCGCGCCAGGTGAAAATCTCCTTGCAATTGATATAGACAAAGCAGACGAAATTATCTGACGGCTTGAAGCTGAGCTAGTTAGTTCACTGCTATATATAGTGCCAACTGAACATAACGGAAGGATTAGATAAAAGAACATGCCAGCGGTGTGCATGCCTTTTCTATCTCTCTCTCTAGTCCTTCCTTTATGTTCAGCTGGTAATATATATATATATAGACGAAATTAGTTGTGCAACAGCTCCAGTCTTCACCTGTGTAGCCAGTCAAAACGTTGGAAAACCGGCTACAGAGCTGACACGTTCTGCACAATGTTTCCTAATAATTTCACGTATAGGTACCGGCACTAAATTCCTTATTAGTCACCCTCAACTAATTAGCAGAGGGTGCATGTTTTGCCGCCCGACGGCAATCTTGCGAGGCGTTCAAGTGCAGAGTGATGGCACTACACGGGCGCATTCAAGTGCCGTCCAAGGATGTTAAACACAACTCACCCTCATTCTCACTTGTGTTCCATCGGCTACTTGCCACCAATTGGTTTTATCATCAAACGCGAGCGAGGCCAACGCGAGGCCTCTATGGCACTACTGCTGCCGCCCTGAGACGCCGAATGCCTCCAACTTGGCGCCTATAGGCACTGATGGCAAACTACAATGTTGGTTTCGATTCGAGGTTAGCCGGAAGTGAAGTCAGGTGGAAGGCTTAGTGGTTCCACTCAAAAAAAAGCTTCCGATAATCCCGGCCTATCTCGTAGGGGCTGCATTAAAATTGTTTTAATAAACTGTTTTTGTTACATTAATATTTCACTTTTTTTAAAATAATATCAACCGACCTATCAGAGTAAACAAATCTAGCAAGACAAAACTTAGTAATGACATAATCGTCTAATAACCGTTGCACGAGTTTGTTGCCCTTTGTCGACAACAACAGTCAAGTAAGCCGAGAACCGGTCATGAAGTTTTCCAATATCGCAGGTGGTCTTATCAGTGGTTTCTAATGGTCATACCCATCTCTAGGTGGACTTGCCTTTTGTTCCAACATGGCTGGTTCTTGTAAGCTTATGTGCTTTTTTGGAGGAAGGGGAGTAGTAGTTGCAGTAGTTTATTTCTGGGGTTTGAAAATGGTCGAAATATAATGCAGGTCCGTCAAAGCCATCAAGGGCTTGTGGGACAGAATCTAAGGTGAAGTAGCACCAAGTGAAGTATTAGAAAAATAAAAAGCTTAAGCGCCGCCGTGTCAGTAAGAATGTTAGGGAGAAAAAACAATTCGTCAAATTTTGCACAGCTTTTAAAAAAGTTCGTAAAGTTTGAGAGGCTCGTCACGCGACACCAAAATCTAAAACATTCCTAAATACCAACAGTACGTATCCTGGAACACCAGTAATTATGATCAATTAACTCAAGTTTTGTATCTACACATGTAGTAGTCGTCAGTCCTTTCAGGTCACAGTGACTTCACAAAAAAAAAGAAATAAGTAAGAGCAAACAAAGACACAAAGTGTACTATAAATAGAATAAAATAAATAATTGAAAATCAAAGAGGAGGGTTGCTTGGCAAACAACCGCAACCAACCAAGAAAAAAAATCATGCCGTTTAAGGGATTCTGTTTAAGCAGGTATGATGACGTAAAACTTTCCTTAGTTGTTTTTTTTCGAGGTGACGTCTTCAAAGTTGGATGGTAGCGAGTTAAAAATCTGTGGAACTAAGTAACATCGCATGTGCTTGCAATTAACCACACCCAACATCCCACCAACTAGTCGCAGTTGGCGGGATGCTGGGTGGGGTGTTTTAAATTCGTCATTCCAGTAGTCAATGAGTACAATCGTTTAAAAAAAATAGACTGTAAAGTGGGCATGAAGAGGGTTTGTGACATATCGGGACAAAGTATCATGGGTTTCTAAAGAACATGACGCAGGCTTACTTTTAAGATACTGTTGAGTTTCTTGTGATGTAGTGCGGAGCAGTTGCCAGAAAAACTACTATGCCATAGCGGAGTATGCAATAAGCTAACGAGTTAGCAATGAGTTTTCGGATACCAAATGGCAGAAAAGGCTTAAAGTATAATAACCAGGAAACACTCCTTAAATCTGGAACATAATGCTTGTGAAGTGTGAGTTTCATGAAAGGTCTGAGTTCAAAATAATGCTTAAGTATTTTGCGGTGTTTGAGAAAGGAATGGGAGCACAGTGGGCATGCGATGCATTCTAATGTGTGGAGCTGAAGAGGAATGTCTAAAACAATAATCTTAAGTGGATTGTGAAAACAAACTACTTTTGTTATTAAGACGTTCACATCGAATAGATTTTTGGTAACCCAGTTTATTAATTCGAGAGAGCATTTCTGTAGCATTTCTATCGCTACAGAAAAAGAAAGGTGACTCGTTAGCAGAAGAGTTTCACCTGAATATTGATAGATTGTGCAATTTGAGAGGGGGGGGGGGGGGTACACGTATGTCGTTGCCATATATTTTAAAGAGCAAAGGTGAAAGAGTGGAACCCTGTGGCGCACCTGCTTTTAGGGAAATCGTGTTGCTAGATATTATTTCTACTGAAACTATTTCTGTTCAATCTTGTAGAAAGATTTTTAATAGGGTCAAGAAAGCCCCTCAGAAACCCTATCAGCGGAAAGTTCTCGTGTTAAAATTAAATGGTTTACGGTGTCGAACGCCTTGTAGATGTCGAGAGAACATGCACAAGTGAATAGGTTAGACTAAAAACCTAAATTTATATTCTGTCAGAGAGCTTGGAGAAGCTGTTGTGTACCACGCCCCGGAATAAATTCCGTACTAGGCGGGAGATATGTAGTTGCATTTATCCAGAGAGAAAACCATCATTATATAAATATGTTTTTTCTAATATTTAACCATACATGGCAGCTTGAGAAATTGGTTCATTTTTTTCTATTCGGTTTGGTTGTCGTCCTTTGAAACGAATTTTAACAATGGCGGTTTTTAATTCAATGGGAATTGAACTAGTTTCGATTATTTTGTTAAAGATAGCAAGAAAAGTGTATTTGTGCGGTTGAAATTTGTACGAAAATCGCCGAGGCGCATCCCGTCGTATCCTAGGGGCTTGTTCGGTTTCAGCTTAAAGGTTATTGTCTCAAGGTCGGTAAGTGTCATTTGTGGAAGAAATGCAGACCTCATGCTTGAGTTGGGGAGGGGAGAAGCTGATGTGACATTTTGTCGGGGTTGGCCTGAAAATGTTGCGAAAAACATGTTGAAGGTATGAGCCGTAGCAAGTGGATCAGGTCCAAAAGAAACGTTGAAAGCATTCCCTTGTAGACGCTGGGAAGGAATTCTGCTTAATTCATTGATCAATGACCAGGCGTTTGCAAGATTGGTTCAAGATTCCAACATTTTCTCTTCTATGAAAGTAAACACGTTTTGCTGAACGAGTAAGAGCGCTTACTCTGGTTTGAATCGTTCCGAATTTGCACAAAAGCTTCGAGTTCTGAAGTAATCAACGCATCTTTTACAAGCAATTTCTTTAAACTTTCTGGTAGATAGTATATTCTTATTTAACCATAGTAGGCTTGCTTTTAACCATTTTATGACAATAATTTTTCGAGTCTTAATAGAACTACTTAAGCAGCTGAACAAACGAGGGGTAGATGTCTCAGTGAGTTTGACTGAAAGCCAGCCAGTCGTAAGTGGATACATAATTACAAAGTTTTGATGGTCAGTAGTTCCAACATGACGCTCTGCATTGCGCATAATTTTCGATGTAGCGCAAGGAAATTCTATATGGCATGGCACAAGCTAATGATCTGGCAGTTTTTTTTTCTAGTTATAACTACAGCTTTTGTATTGACAATGGCGGCCTTAAATTATTGTGGTCTACCGAAAAAAATAACCACAATGCCTCTGAACGGTACGTTCCTTGTAGGAGCAAGAACTGCCGGTTCGATGTCATGATCTGGCAAGAGAGCAAGATATTCCAGACAAGGGGCTTTGAAAACTTTAGTAAGTTAATGTTAAAATTGCTCAGGCAGGACGCCGACACTGGGTCAGCGTCGGGGGGATATTGCTCACAATATTGGCCCAGTTTCATGATTTGCATCATGGCCCAGTATTGGGCCAATATCGGTTAACAATCGGTCTAGAAATGGGCCAGAATCGGCGATATCATTCGAGTTCTAGGCACAGATGGGCGATTATCGGTTAACACGGCCGCGGCCGCTGCGGTGTCAGCGGTTTGGGCCAAGCCAACAGGGTTGCCAGGTTGGGCTATTAATAGCCAAATTGGGCTACTTTGCATTTGGCGTCGAAATTTGGTGGTTGGCTATATGGCTATTTCGGGAAATTTCAAACCCTAACGCGGCACTTTTTTCTTTTTGCTTGGTTTAGAGTAGTTATACAAAAAGACACTTCAGCATGGACACTAAGCGACAGTCCACCCTTTCTGGGTTCCCGCTTTCAGGGATTTTCTGCGTGAATATTCGTGGGCGTGATGCCAGAACCTATTAGCTCAAGCGAGCTACCGTGATCTAGATTCAGCTCCGACGCCATCGCTTTTGTAGTAATTGTGGCTTATTTTATGCTCCCAAGTTCTTTCTGCTTCCTACTGGCGTCTCTTATTTCGTCAAATTTCCCACCATCCTCCTACAGGAAGCATATCATTCGAGGAAAAATGATACTAAAGGCAACTCAAGACACCCTGCAGAATTTGATGTCGCCCGATAACGCGTGCTGTACCGCATATAACAAAGGAGGCTTTTCCGCGAAACGTGAAAGTTTCTGAAAGCACAATGAGCCATAACAAAAAACAACGAATTCGGGACAATAAATATTCCGAACAAGGCCAAGATCAATGCGCATGCAGGAGCACCCCTGTTTCCGTTGGTATCCGAGCTTGCCATCGCGCTCCCGACACTGCCCTTGTCGAATGCCGCCGTGGAGAGACTATTCAGTCACGTGTCCCTCACAAAGTCAGTCCTAGGGTAGAGCATGTCCCTTCCAACTCTTCAAAACTTCCTCTCTGTAAAGTTTGCTTTCCTTGGGAAGAACGAGTTCTGGAAGGACATCAACCCTACTGAAGAAATTTTTCCCGTTTTAACACGAAAATCATGCATGAGGCGGGTAAGCCGGGAACGAGCGTGTGCTTCATAACTATGTGACTGCAAAATCGCATGTGGAATATTTTTGTACTTTTGTGTTTGAATTACAACGTTCAATACATTTCAAGATGTCGTAGATCTTGCAAGCAGCTCCTAAACCCTAGATATGCAGACGCAGTGCCTTCGAATTGAGCTCGCACATCCAAGCGCGCAATGTTTGGGCTCTGCAGAATATGGCTACTTTTGGGCTACATAAATCTCTTGCATTTGGCTACTTTTGGGCTACACCGTCTGGCTTTTGGCGGCTTCAGCTAGAAAGTACCTGGAAACCCTGCAAGCCAACGTTACTATAAAATTAACCGAGCAGATGGGAAACTGCTACAGAGCCTGCTCTGAAGAAGTGGCACCGATCCGGTGCTCGAGAACCGAGGTAATACCGATCGCAACGCCGTCATTCTTCCCGCAACGGCCACTCGAGGAACTGCATGTGACTTCTATTTTTTCTTCAATTGGCCATTTTGGCTCCGAAACAGATATCGTGGAAGGGGCTTCAAAGGTGCCACCCCCGACTCTCAAGCGGACGTGCCTCGAATTACTGCCGAATTTAGGATGCACATAGGTCGGGACAATATTAATTCTGCCGCAAACCTTGTAAACTAAAGATTTGAGAAAACATCACGCGCCCCCGTTTTGTACTAATCTCCAATAAAAGTTACTACAATAAAGAGTTTTCTTCCGTTTGTTTGTACGGAAAAACCCAGTTCCAGCCGCAAGGCATGTAGTTGGGCTAGTTGGTGGAACATACTGTTTGGAGGGAACAGCGCAAAAAAGGACGTAGGACGAGGTCGAAGAAACACATAGACAGGGCGCTGACTTACAACTGAAAGTTTATTGCTCTGTAGAAAGAGAAATAAACACAGAAAGGAGGAAGTGGAAAGAACAAACAAATCAAACCAATAACATGCGGCATCACCCACGCCCACGCTCCGTCACACGAACCTGCCACACTTTCTTCCAAAATCCATTTCGTCATTTGCAAGGGCAACCGAAGGAGCGCTCACACATGTGTCAGCTCCGATAGACGCGATAAAAAACGCTTCATCTATCTCCCTCGCAGTTTTGTTTTTGTGACGAGACAAAATCTTTATGTCACGAAATGACGGCGTGCAGCCACACCTGTCACAATGAACCGCTAGGTTTCCTGAGGGCGAGGAACGCAGAGAAAGGGAATGTTCCCTTGCCCTTACGTTTACACAACGCCCGGTTTGACCAATATACACCCTGCCGCAGGACAGGGTGTAGTTCCAGCCGCTGATCGCCCGGCGCGCCCTCGGCGCGGCCCGTGGCAACAGCGGCGGCAGCCGTGATTGGCCAGAGCGGTTGACCGCGATTCAGTATCGTTTTAGAAACGGTCAAGAATTCCTAATACCGGTCGATACAGCCGGTTCAGAAGCGACAAACTACGGGAAAACGGCGCTGGATACTGTATCAGCGTGGCGTTGGCCGACCCAAGTGATGTTCCGCCGACATCGGCCACATCACGGTAATACTGGCCCGATCTTTACGATTCAGCGCCAATATCGGCAGCCATATCCCCGGTAATATTGGCACGATTTCTCCGCGCCGACGCCAATATCGGCGCAATACTGTGTGCTGCCTGGGTGCCTTGTAGACAAAGGACTGCTTTATCTGGCAAGGCATACAGACACTCTCTGAGCTCGGCAAAAAATTCGGAAACTTTTTCAGAGAGGAGTTGATAAAAAGCCAGCAAGTGTGGATCAAAGACCGACGTAAGTATACGCAGTGCTATTGATTCCAATAACCGAAACGCTTTTTGTATATAAAAATAAAGAAAAGCTCTTTAAAAAAATCTAGACACTACCACCGCGCCTTTTGTTATGAGCCTAAAAAACTCTTTTGAATCCGGGTAAGGAAAATTGGACTGCACTTTCATCAGAAATAAAAATTTATGTTAGAACAAATGCGTCAGTTATTGAAAGCACAGAGCTAATAGCAAGCTGAAATTAGTCCCAATTCTTAAGGATGCTTGACATATTAACATTAAATAAAGTAAAAATACATGCGCTTGACGTGAAGATTTCTAGGCAAGATTGAAAGTTGTTAAGCCGGGAAAAGCTAGCTTTTGGTGTCTATATGATTAGCTCCAATGTTTCAGTATTAGTGATGTGAATGTTGTGGATCCCTGACTTTGTTGTGCGAAAAGTTTGCCATGTTGTACCTATGTAAACTTAATGACCTTCTCTTTTCTTCTAGTTCGGGCCATACGAAGAATTTCCAGTTGGAATATGTGAGGTTTTCATTGAAATATATTCGAAGATAAGCACCGCCACTAGGGAAGCCGAGCCTCCCACTGCGTCACACCAAACCTTTTTTCAGAGCAACAGAAGAGAGCCTAACCAAGATGGTAGGTACAGCACCAGGCTTAACAGGCCTAGCAGGCAGGCGATGGATGGACATGACATGCCCAGCCTGAAAATCCTCAATGTTGACTTTCTGCGCGAGTTCTGTCATGATGTCAAGAATGTTTTCCTGAGACGTCAACGGAATACCGCGTACCCCCATGTAGGAAAGACGACGAACTTGCTCTGTGTCGTTTGGGGTTCATTACGACTGACGGAGTTCGAGTGCCTAATCCGCTGTAGAAGATCGCAGTGCGCTCAGTTTTAATTGCAGCGTCTTTATGGCGTGCTCTTGGGATTTAGTTGTTGCCACGAGCGAACCATATTGTGCGGAGACAAAATTCAGAAAATCTTGAATCGCAGACAAGGAGTCTCGCATAGTGCCTGCCGACCACTTGTTTTATTTACAACAGAGTGTCGACTTTTGGGGTATAATTCATGAAGGGAATCGATGGTGTCTTTCCAGTAGAGTAGGAGGTGTAGCTTTTCGCTTACTGTAGCTGGTTTTGACAAAAGAAAAAGAACTAGTGTCTAGTTGGGATGACGTGGTGAGATTGGACTAAGTTTGACCTTGCGAGTCCTCCTCAAGATTCGAGGCAACACCATTTCTCAAGTTTGGAGGCGCTCATGCTTTTACATATGCTTTCAGAAATACCAGAACATTTTTTCCCAGATAAAGGGATCGTGCACAATCGCCACATTTTATCAAACGACCGTTTTCTTTTTTTGTTTTTTTTTTTGTTTTGTTTTGCAGAGATTCAGAGAACACAACACAAGTCTCGTCTGATGATAAAGTGGGATGCTTTCAAAACGGCGTTGTTGTAGATACAGGTAAACGTTTATATTAAGCGGAAATTCAAGATAAAGAAATAGCTCTCGGCTAATCCGCAAAGATTAAAGACTACTGCCCGCGCGAACGGGTGTCGGGATGTGTATAAGCAAACCATATCCCGTACAGCACCTGACCACGCCCCCTTGTCACGTGACATGACGTCACTTCCGCCAAGGCAATTTGTAGCGTCACGTGACCTGACGTCACTACTGTTCCAAAACGAAACCAGTTGTTTTATTGGTTTGCAAATTGTCACCGGGATACACTGCATCAGGTGGTGCAGATGGGCTTGCACGGACGATTGGGGAGAGAAGCCGATGTGGCTAACCCTACTAAACACCAGCTTTCAAGAAAACTTTTGCACTGCGAGCAACACATATCACTCCAATTGCGTGCGATTAGCCAAAAGGTTTTCAAGTAGAGTGCAAGAAAAGCTCCTTAAACCTAGACTAAAGAGTTTGCTCAAAAGAGCGTTATGAGACACAAAAGAGCGAACAAGTGAAAAGATTATTTTCGAACATCTCGTTGAGCAAATAAAAAAAAAATTTCAAGAAGGCATGTGCGCCTCTTACCAAAGCCGCATTGTTCCGGGTACAAAATATTAAATTTGTCCAAGTACGCTTTCAATGTCAACAGAAAGATTTTTTTTTGGAATTCTCGCTAATTAATGTAAAATTTTTATATAGACGGTTGACAACTTTGATAAGGACGCCTGACAACCTAAACACTGAAGAATTTATTTCAGGACACTTGTCAGCAAGAAAGATATATCTATCTTACAGATTATTCACTGAAATAAATGCTACAGCTAGACGCCTACAACGTCATTCATTGGCTTGATCAATATTAGTCTTAGGTGGACGTCACGGCATTGAAATGCGATAGCAAAACTTCGCGTCACTTTCTTTTAGATCACTGCGTCATAGTTTGATCAAATAAATATTTCGATGAAATAGCACAGATATAACATAGTAAATACTCGCTATTGACTGGTGAAGATTAACAGTCGCAGCAAAAGCCCCTCCCCCAAAGCTATCTGCTTGTCATGATTTGTAGAATTCATCCTCTCTACTGGCCTCCTCTCTAATGTTCACTCTGCTGGAGTAGAAAAAGTGGAGGGCTTTGTGGGGGGAGCTTATCCTGCTATTCTTAACCTAAAATAACTATAGTAGCTGACAGCTTGGCGTCAGTAAGAGGTTGTATACATTTCTTTGTCCTTTACTCAATTCCGCTATTGAGTCTGTGCCGAAAGGAAAGGATAAATGAAATTAAATGGCTTCATAGGGCTAAGGCTGTTCAGTGTGTAATGTTATGTTGATAATTTTAGTATATGCTGTAAAAGATCTATCAGTCTCTTAAGTAGACCAATGAACTAACGAAGGGTTCGAGCGAAGGAAAATGATCACCAGTTCGCTGGACAGAAAGGGGTAAAATGTGTCCGTAAAAGACAGGGTGACCGAGTTATCAAAATTAACACCAAAGATTACTTTGGCAAAATACGCTGAGTGATTTCGCACAAAGTAAGACATTGCCTGAACTTTTCGTTAGCTCTATGGCGAGCTCGCCGGAAACGAAATGGTACTAGGATACAACTTCCTTTGTTGGCCCTCTGCAGGATTATCAGGCCATAAGTAAGGGCAATCTATCCTTACTTCATTTAAATTAAAGAGGCATGGGAAACAAAAGCGATGAAATTGATGTGTATTTAGGTTCCGTTGATTCTTGGTATGTTTCTTGAAATGAGTCAATTTTGATGAATACAAATATGACGAAAGGTATTAGAGGGCAAACGAAAGGGAGGAATTGTCCTTTATTTACGGGACAATGTTGCCTTTAACGTTATGCCTGAATTATCACTAATTAACAATCATTGGAAATTTCATGTAAAATGCTGTTGGACTATTGGAGCTCTTGTTTATCGTCCGCCTTGTGGTACACTTAATGATTTCTTGCTCTATAATGATGATCTGTTTAAAATAATTTCATTTCCAAAACTTGCCCATGGTTGTCATTGGAGATATAAATATTACTTTTGCTCTAGTCTAGCGAGTCGACGATTTCTAGACGTCATTGAATCCTACGACTGTAAAAACTTGATTGATGCACCAACGAGAGTTACACAGGAAACACGTACGTTCATTGATTGATATGTGTTATAAGCTAACAAGTGAACAGTTGTAATCTCTGGTGTTTTATTGTGCGATTTAGGTGATCATCTGCCTATATTTTGTCTCACCATTTTCAATAGCTAGAAAGTGTTCAAAAACCGAAGCGTTGTATAGATGCAGTAAAGACAACAGGATTAACTCATTTTGCCTACTGGTGCCTGACATAAACCGGGATGATTTATATTATCAACAAAACCCAAGTCACGCATATGACATCTTTTTACGGAAGCTGCTCGATTGTTACCACACATAATTTCCACTGCAGAAGTTACAAAAGCACAGAAGGCAAAGAAGCCTTGGATAACGCAAGCGCTCTATAAGCGGATGAATAATCGAAACAAGTTATACGAAAGATTCGTTAAGAGCAGAGAA
This sequence comes from Ixodes scapularis, assembly GCF_016920785.2. Classification (NCBI taxonomy): domain Eukaryota; kingdom Metazoa; phylum Arthropoda; class Arachnida; order Ixodida; family Ixodidae; genus Ixodes; species Ixodes scapularis. The sequence continues at coordinate 240,581,998 of NW_024609835.1, read as the reverse complement.
AAGTGTGTTCTGGCGGAGTATATAAAAGTGACAAATAAAGTAACCCTGATCTTAAGAACGCCACGAATGTAACGTTACAATCATAAGTTTTTTTATCATACAAGGCGACACCAAAAAAGTTTGGGATACAATAGCCAAGCCTTACCTAATACTCAGTAAAACGATTTCCGGACGAATTAACAATTGGTGATATCTTGTTCTCCGGTAAGTCATTAGCAAATAAGTTTAATTCCCATTTTGTGGCCTCCGGCGCATCCATCAACGTCCTCGGTGAACCATAATAGAGCGGAAGCTTACGTCACCAAAAATGTATCAACCTTGCGGGCATCTTCTACCTCCGATTCCCACAAACCCTGTCTCCGGATGAATATGACACTTCAGTACTTCGCTCTCGGCAAAAGGGTTTATTCACTCACTCATTGCCTTGGGGGGTTTCGGGATCGGGGGACGGTCATCAGCGAGGCCGGGGGAGAGTCCGCTGCCCGAGCAGCTTCTCCGAGTCCCAGCGGTGGTCGTCCATACCGCGTCATGGGGACGTCGTCGTCCAGGGTCGCTGTCCGGTCCGCTTGTCGAGTCCGCCACTCGACGTAGTGCCCGCACTCCCTGCGCCAGCGTCCAGCGCCGTCCGAGCTCGCCTCCATGACCGGTCCCTTGTGAAGTCGGCAGCCCCAGGCCAGCTTCCTTTGTCTCCGTTCCCCTCTTAAGACCTTCCCAAGTCCTTGTCCCGCCGACCGTCCAATTGGGAACCTTGCTGCGAGCCGACCCTCCGACGTCGCGCTGGGTGAGGGGGCGCTTGCCCCGTTCCTCCCGGAGAGCTCGGACGTTCCGCGACAGGACGGCGACGGGAAACAGGAAGGTCACGGGGAACGAAGGAGCGCCCGACGGTACGGCGGCAGGGAGCGGCAAGGTCACGGAGAGCGGAGGAGCCAGGGAGAGGGTCCCCACACCTCCCCTCCCTCAAGGCCCGGACCCCGGGGGGCTTGAGGTTGCGTGGTCCCCAGGACCCTTGGCAGGGAGCTCGTTCAACTGAGTGTCACCGATGACGACGAGCACCCTCGATGATGATGATGGCATCAAACCAAGCAGGTCAGCGGTGAACGTTGATTCACTGGGAAGCTCGTGACCGACGGAGCACGGTCCACGAACTGGTCCGGAGCACCACAGCTCACAACACGGACGGGCACTCAGGCACACACAACACGCCGGTACTTAAGGTTCGCTTCCGTCCCTAATGTAACAGACAGCGAATCGCGCAAAAACGAATAGCGGCACGCTATATCAGACAGCGAGACGAAACCAAAATCTTTCGATCGTTGGACATGCCACTTAATAATAACAAAACTCTTCATTTCAATACCAACAGGCAGGCAATCATCAAGAACGTCACGCTACACGTTCAAGAGGTACATAAGAGGAAATCTATTCCTAAACTAAAAAGCGTGAGCACTCATTGTATACTCAAATCGTACAAACGCCCACTATACAACATTTGCTCCTATCAAACTCAACCGCATTCTTTTAAAACAGTAAGCAATCTACCAGAGCGTCAGAACCGCACACCTCTGACAACATTATTAATCTCCAACACATTCGCGAAGAACGTACAAAACCTCAAAAACTAAGAATAACCTTCCGTAAAACAGAAACGGTCACAAATCCAGTCCCGTTCGCGAGGTGCGACTCGAAAAAACACGCTGCCAACAACCCATGACGGGCACTCATGCACTCGGCGTTCACGACACCCGAGCTACAAACACGCTACAGCCAAGCTACTCAGCACGCCTTCATCAGAAGGGGTAATCACCTTACTGAGAGGCCGTTGTTCCGTGGTACCGGCCACTTACACCAGTACAAAGGGAACAGTACCTGGATCGTGCGAACAGCAGATCTCATTGGACAGCCTATTTACACGGCTATGTCCGCAACGTCTGGGCATGTACCAGACGTTACCGCTTCACCGCTCGGAGGTGACCACCCAACAGGAGCGACGAGCGCGTAACGGCGGTCCGCACCGAACTCCGCAAGGGCTCGACAACCGCGACAAGCGCATCGACGCACGTTAGAGTTCTCCCCCGGCCAAACCCCGACACCGCATAACTAAAAAGTCTTCCAGCTGATGAAAAGGCCGGCCGGGATCGAGCAATAAAGGTACGCCGTCAACGCGTCACGCGACTCTTCAACGTTCTCGAATCGAGCAACGTGTCCACATAAAAACGCAGTAGGTTACGCACAAAGCTCGCCCCCAACCAAGTCAACACGCCGCATGACTGAAAAGTCTTCTTGCGACTGTGAGGACAGGCAGGGTTCGAACAATGTAAGTATCCCACACGCGCACCTCTCAACTTCCGCGCAACGAGCGCGATACCGAAATGCCAAATAATCTAACCGGCCAGTCTTGGAGATGGACGAGCTAATAAACTATATTTGCTCTGCATAAACAGTTTCCGCAGCGTCGAAGTGTCTACAGCATTTACCGCCGCATTCCAACACCCGCTACCCATTCATGCAAAGGCTGCAGTTAGTACAGCGACGGGCTGACCCAACGCACAACAGTTATAGGCCGCCGACGGCCATGCCGCTGCCGTAATTTCTAGGCTTCCCGGGCACGTACCCGCCGACGTGAACCGTACGTTTTCCCGGGCCAACCGCGCATCTGTACAGGATAAAACTATGAACAACTCGTCACATCCTCGCAAGACCGCCACTCCCCTCGTGCAGGTTTTGACTGCACGAGCCCAGCTCTTTCCTTACCTAGCTGTCTTTTCTCCCCTAAATTTATAATTTATCTCTAATCCAGGCCTCTGCACGACCAATTGCGCTCTCTACGCCCTCGCGTCCCAACGCGAACCAAAGCACGGCTGAGAACCGTGCTGTATCCGGCGGCAGCGCAAAGCGCGCGCTAGCCGCCGCTCCTCCGGAGACGGAGAAAGCGAAATTAAAGAGTAACTCCCGCCGCGAGGCTCAACCTTCGATATGGCGGTGTAAGGATCCGGAACCAACTGTGCGCACAATTAAACGGGATCAACCTCACGACTCTACAACCAGAAACGCACGGGTCATGCCCATCGCTTCAGACTGGACTCCACGGAGCATTACACACGCACAGCCACTGATAAAGTAAAAACGGAAACTCTGTGGTTTTCGGGATTCCAATGTCTACGCACCAGACATCGCGTATCCGCCACGATTTAGTGGGCTTAGCCCCTAAATGTAGCCTCTGGCCACAAGGTACTCGTTTAAAGCGATCTTGGTCGGAACCACAAGAGCGCATCCGTACCTTGAGACGCTGTCAACTAACGAAGCTCAAAACCGCGCTGACAGCTCAAGCAAGGCCAACTGGGAGCTAGCATGCGGTCAAACCGAGACGCTAGTCTCCTCACGGACAAAATGCAATGCGGGAATAATTTCCAAACACAGTCCATGCAACCGCCATCCGCATTGGGAGCGTTCTCCACCCAAAGCGATGCCTCTTTAACGCGTCCGATCAGTAACAAGCGTTACAAACCATTACATCGATACGCGAACAAAGGCGGTTAGGCGCGTCACATCCCCCGAAGCGTGAGCCGGCATCTTTCCCAGCGGACGCGGACGGCCGGAGGCGTAGGTGGGAGGACGCCCGACACTACAGGCCTCGAGGGGTGCGGTAATTTCGACGCACAGAGCGCTTTTGCGTAGCAGGATCAACCTGCCAGGGCATCGAACGGTGCGCTGAACAGCAAACACTCAAAGCGCTTCTCGTAACGGGGGATAGGCGAATTACTGACAGGCTGGGGAAAAGGGTTAATCCCTTAAAACAGCGGTCAAAATCCGCGCCTCCTAGTCAGACAGGCGATAATGTCAGGACCTCCGTGCGGCGCTCCCGCAACGAAACTTCGTGCGGCGCTCCCGCGACAAAGATGACCCCCAAAAAGAGCGCGAAATAGTGCCCTAATTCAACCGGAAACAGGTTAGAAATCGGAATGCCTGCCTGATCAAGAATCAGGCCCCACGTTGCGGCGCCAGTTTATGCGGGCATCTTCTACCTCCGATTCCCACAAACCCTGTCTCCGGATGAATATGACACTTCAATACTTCGCTCTCGGCAAAAGGGTTTATTCACTCACTCATTGCCTTGGGGGGTTTCGGGATCGGGGGACGGTCATCAGCGAGGCCGGGGGAGAGTCCGCTGCCCGAGCAGCTTCTCCGAGTCCCAGCGGTGGTCGTCCACACCGCGTCATGGGGACGTCGTCGTCCAGGGTCGCTGTCCGGTCCGCTTGTCGAGTCCGCCACTCGACGTAGTGCCCGCACTCCCTGCGCCAGCGTCCAGCGCCGTCCGGGCTCGCCTCCATGACCGGTCCCTTGTGAAGTCGGCAGCCCCAGCCCAGCTTCCTTTGTCTCCGTTCCCCTCTTAAGACCTTCCCAAGTCCTTGTCCCGCCGACCGTCCAATTGGGAACCTTGCTGCGAGCCGACCCTCCGACGTCGCGCTGGGTGAGGGGGCGCTTGCCCCGTTCCTCCCGGAGAGCTCGGACGTTCCGCGACAGGACGGCGACAGGAAACGGGAAGGTCACGGGGAACGAAGGAGCGCCCGACAGTACGGCGGCAGGGAGCGGCAAGGTCACGGAGAGCGGAGGAGCCAGGGAGAGGGTCCCCACAACCTCTATTTTCTTGTCCCCTACATGTGACGCAAAGATATTTACTATGATTCATGCCTTGACTAACAGTACCGTAGCTGGCAAGGATGAGCTAAAAACTGAACCAACTAAAGCAGTGTCCCATTTCATTTCAACGTCCCTCGCTCACATTTTTAACGCCGTATTAAGCACACATAGTTTTCTAGAGAGAATGAAAATTACCTAGGGTCTGCGTGTTGAAGCCACATAATCTAAATAATTATCGACCAACATCGGTTTTTCCATTGTTCTCGAAAATATTAGAGGGACTTATAAACGTGAGACTCACCAACCTCTTTACAGCAAATACTTTACAGCAAATATGTTCATGGGCCCCAACATGGGTTTCAAAAGAACAAATCAACCGAGATGGCATAATTGAACGTTAATGAGAAGACAGCCAGCAATTTAGAAAATAGGCTCTTTAGAGTCAAATTTGTTTTGGGTTTTAGCAATGCTCTTGACTATCAAGCCTAAACCCATGTCAAGAAATGCATTTTACGCGAAAAAAAATGTTATAACAACGTGAGATTTATTTTAAATTCTGCGCGCAAAGTCCATGACGCCACGGAATGATCATACACTTTCTCCTCCTCAACGTGATGGCCAAGCCGATCCACCTCTCCTCCAAGAGCCCTAAAGGCCGAAAAAGAAAGCAAGTGGGAAAAAAAAAGGTGACTACCGACCAAATCGCGTCTCGCGCAGTCATAATTGCTCTGATATGTCTTTTTTTTTTTTCGTGTAAAAATTATTTTTTGACACGCGTGTCCCAACCAAACTGTTTAAAAGAAAAAAAAATTTTTTTTTTATGTGGGTGTGGTTGTTTAAGGGAATTGCCAGGGTATACATTCAGAGGTACGGCGTTGGAGCTAATTCGAAGTTACCTAACGGTTAATAATGCAATTAAAGCAAAGGTGCCAGCGAGCTGAACAAGAGTGACGAAACTAATTAGAGTGTGGACGGTGCGTCCATCGCGGTTCTCGGTCCAGGAACAAGTGCCCGAGCTCTCACTAGCACACGATTGTCACGAGGCTCGCGGCATCGGCTGCTTAGTCCACCTGCCGGTGGCACCGGTACATAACACCTCTTCCCCCTCAGATGTAGCTTCCATAGCGTTCTGGAGGGTGCCTATTTCTTGGAGCTTGCTTCCTTCTTCCGCTTCCGGCGTCTGTCGTATGTTTCGGTGTCGTCTCGGAATTATCTTGGAATGACGATCTCTCGGTAGTGTCATCCTGTTGAGAGTTTGAAACAGGAGCAGGAACAGACCACTCAGCCGATGGCGTCGATGTCGTAAATCGACGCCTTATTTGATCCACGTGGCGGCGGGTTGATCCAGTTGCTGTTTCTACCAGCCAGGAGCGAATTCCAAGTCTTTTGATCAACTTCCCTTGGATCCACTTGGGGGTTCCTTTGAAGTTTAGGACATAGACTGCCTGTCCCTCTTGAAACACCCTAGACGGCGGTGTCTTTTCCATATCTCGTTCCTTGTGACTACTTTCTCGACGAGGAAGGAGTCTACTGATGTTAGTAGCAAGCTCCCTGTTGAACATCAAGAATTCTGGTGTTTTTCCTGTCGAGTCGCAAATTGAATTGTGTTGTTTGTACAGGAATCTAGCAATTCTCAACGACAACGATCCCGTTTTCTCTCTTGTCAAACTTTGCTTAAGTTCGTAAACCATGCGCTCGGCTTGGCCATTTGTCGCTGGATGGTACGGAGCGCTGGTCACAAACTTCACGCCATTCTTTTCATAAGAGTCTGTTATCTCCTTGGATACGAAGACGTTTCCGTTGTCGGACACAATCTTGCGAGGCAGTCCAAAAATTGCGAACGTACCTTGTAGTTCTTTGATGACCGCTGCAGATGTGGCACTAGTCATGCTTCGCACTTCTAGCCACTTCGTGTAGGCATCTACAACGACAAGGAACATGTTTCCTTCCAGAGGGCCTGCAAAGTCCAAATGCAACGTGTCCCAAGGAAGTGATGCGTGATCCCACGTAGGAAGCGGTGCCTTGCTTGGTATCTTCCTGGACTCTTGGCAGATGGGGCAGCTGCCAACAGCGTCCTCTATGTCGCGGTCGATGCCAGGCCACCACACATAGCTGCGTGCAGATGATTTCATGGCCACAATTCCTTTGTGTCCAGCATGCACTACGTTCATGGCTTCAGGACGTGCCAAGGCTGGTATGACCATCCGGGATCCCCATATGACACATTCTCTTTGAGTGGACATCTCCGCGCCTTTTTTTCTGTACGTGGTAAAGTCCTTCTCCGTGAGCTCATGAAGCTTGCCTTGCTGCACAGCCTCGTAGACGCGGGACAGAATCGGATCCGCGCATGTCATGGCTGCTATCTTCTCTGCTGTCAGCGGAGAACTTGTCAAGGCTTCAATCATCAGGACGTCTCCCGGTGAGCAAGGCTCGTCGTCACTGTCAGGTAGGGGCAGACGGCTTAGAACATCCGTGTTCTGGTGTCGTTTTCCAGGCCTGTACACGAGTTTGTAATCGTACGCCGATAGTTTGACGCACCATCGCCGCATTCGGGGTGACAAGACTTGTGATACCGGCTTCTGCGGTCCCAAGATGCCAAACAGTGGTTGGTGATCGGTGATAATAATGACACTTCGTCCGGCAATGTATTGGTGAAAGTGCATCGCCCCAAACACCACAGCTAATCCTTCTCGATCAAGCTGTGAGTAATTTTTCTTGGCATCCCCTAGAGTTCTTGACGCGAATGCGATTGGAGCTTCCCTGCCCTCGTGGTCGACCTGCGCAAGAACTGCGCCGACGCCATATGGTGACGCATCACAGGACAGAAGCAGTGGTTTTGACTCATCGTAGTGAGCCAACGTTGTCTTGCGAGGTACCAACTCTTTCAACTTCCGGAAAGCGAGGGCATGGCGCTCTTCCCAGTGCCAAGGGACGTTCTTGGCTAGTAGTCTGTACAGATCGCAGGCTACAGTCGCTCGGTTTTCTAAGAACCTGTCGTAGAATGCGAGCATTCCGAGGAACGACTGCAGCGTGGCTTTTGACGTAGGTTCTGGCAACTCCCTGAACGCCTTGATCTTGTCGTTGGTTGGATGAACACCAACCGCATCGATCGTGTGGCCCAGGTAAGTGACCTCAGGAACGCCAAATAGGCACTTCTCACGGTTTGCTCGCAGGCCAGCTTTTTGGAGTCTTGACAGAACAAGGTTCAGGCGCTGGGCGTGTTCCGCGGTTGTGGCACCGCTGACAATGATGTCGTCCAGATACACGCTGACACCGGATATCCCTGCAAGTGTTGTCTCCATGCATTTCTGGAAAATGGCTGGTGCTGCCGAGACGCCCAAAGGAAGTCGCTTGAACGATAAAGGCCCCCTATCGTGTTGATGGTAAGATCGTCTGCTGTGTTCTCGGTGACTCGTAACTGCTGGTATGCTTGAGCCAGGTTGATGGTGGAAAAAATTCTCCCTCCCCGCAGTTTTGCGAGCACCTCTGTCACTGTCGGCAGTGGATATGACGCCTTGAGCGTCACAGCGTTGACGGTGCTGAGGTAGTAACCACAAAGTCTGATGCTGCCGTTTTTCTCCCTCACTCCTACAACGGGTGTTGCCCGATTCGAGTGCTGAGTCTGTTCAAGGATGCCTTGTTCCGTGAGACGTTGCAGCTCGGCTTCCACCGCTGGTTTGAGCGCGAATGGCACAGTGCGAGCTCGTAGAAACTTGGGTGACGCGTCGTCTTCCAGTTCTAGGCTTACCGCTGGCCCGTTGTAGCCGTTCAGGTTTCCGTCAAAAACTGACCCGTACCTTTCGATGGTGGCTGTCAGGCTGCCGTCCAACACCACCTGGTGCACGCCGCTGAGGCCAATTCCCAGGGCTGCAAACCAATTCCGCCCAAGAAGGTTACATCCGCGGTGCTTCATCACAAGAAGATTCAAATTCACTTTCAGTTTCTTGAACTGGACCATGACGTGAATTGTTCCCAGAGATTCGATGCCTTCCCCAGACCAGGTGCGCAGAGCGATGTTATCGTCTGTAAATTCCGGAGGGTTCCTTGGCCACGCTGCTCGAAACGTTTGTTCGCTGATCAAAGAAAACGCCGCTCCCGAGTCCACCTCAAATCTGAGGGGAACGCCCTGAACCTCCAGGCTTATCATAACCTTCTCTGCCGGCTCCCGCCGCGGTGTTACGGCGTACAAGTCACCCAGCGTGCCTGACGGTTCCGTAAAGGGGCCATGATTTTCCTGTGGTTCGAGCGCCTGTACGGAGTTTTGGTTGTTTTTCTTTCTCTTGAAGCAAGCTTTCGCGATGTGTCCCGTCTTTTTGCAGTACCGACACTGCGATGTTCGGAACTTGCAAGAACTAGGACTGTGGAGTCCTTCGCAGCGATAGCAGGGCGTGGACGATGGCGTCGTCTTCTCCTGGCGACGATGTGCCGGACGCGTTTTTTCCGCTTTGTTTATTCTTGAAAATCTGCTTTTATTTGCCGCTGGTGGTCCTTGGCGCTCTCGGCTCGTACAGCAATGTCGAACGCCTTGAGAAACGTAAGGTCCCGCTCCGCAAATAGCCGCTGCTGGAGATTTTCATTTTGAAGACCGCAAACAAAACGATCGCGCAACATTATGTCCATGGGTAACATCGTCGCGTTGCTGGGAACCGCTGTTGTGACCGTGCTGACCGTGCCGTCGGCTTCCCCAGCAGCTGGCGCTGAGACGGGAAGGCTAGCTGTGCTAGCCGTCGGAGTCACTTGAACGTTCCCAAAATTGCAGTCTGCTGCCAGTTTCTTAAGAGCAGCGACGTAAGCGGTCACTGACTCTTCGGGCTGTTGATCTCGCCGTTGGAACTTGCAACGGCTGAACAGTTCTGCCGGCCGGGGATCAAAATGTGCTTGGAGCAAATTCACGATCTCCTCGAAAGTCGACTCACTTGGAGACCTGGGAGCCACCAATGCCTTGACCGTTTCAGATGTGGAGGGACCACACAGAGTTAGCAGAACAGCCCGTTTCTTGGTGCCAACCCTGATGCCGTTGGCCTCGAAGTAGTAGATGAGCCGCTCCGCCCAAGATGACCACCCCTTTCCCGAGAACGCTTCCATGGTGCCGTGAGTCGCCATCTTCTCAAAGCCGCAGGTTCGTTTCTCTCACTCGTCGCCAATTGATAAATACAAGCTTTACTGTCAGCTTTAGAGTGTGGACGGTGCGTCTATCGCGGTTCTCGGTCCAGGAACAAGTGCCCGAGCTCTCACTAGCACGCGATTGTCACGAGGCTCGCGGAATCAGCTGCTTAGTCCACCTGCCGGTGGCGCCGGTACATAACAGATGCCCTCAAAAATATTAACCAAATCAGCTGTTCATAGCAGGAAACGCTCGTCACCCTTGAAGAGAGCAGTCGTAGAGACAACCTTCTTATTTTTGGCATCCCTGAAGAAGAAAGCGAGACTGATGAAATAATAAGAGGTTGTTCAGGAACTTCTTCGAGACCGTATTCGTTAGAGTAAAATCAGTAGAACGTATACACAGGTTCGGACGAAACCAGCTGAACATACAAATATCAACCACCCATTCAAATGAAAGGAGAAATTAAATGCGCATTCAACCGCTGCACTACCAACTGTTTAATGATAATCCTCTTCCTCTTCGACTAGCTTTGTTGGTTCTCCGTCGTAAGTATACGCAGGCTTGGTTGGAAAGAGGCGGAAAAGATTAAGACAGTCATAATGAAAGTTAGCAACTGCGTGTAAAAGAACGACATGTTGATATCTGTTTCTAATTATTATTCACAGATAATAGTACACAAACGAAAAATGATGTGGTAAATTGCAAAGGAGTAAAAGGCACAGGACTCCAGAGTAAAACATGTCCACAATATGTTGCGAGTTGATAATGACACGTATGGGATGACGATAAGAAATGCTGCGCAAAGACAAGCGAAATTCTGACTTTGCACAATCCAGCTGCCTGACTGCGTAGTAATTATGGGTCGCCAAACACCGACTCATCCTGCGAACCTAGTTGTCAAACGACAACCTATGATAACGCCAGACATATTTATGGCGGTGGGAAAAGTGTGGAACATGGAAGTCCAACACCTAAACAAATTTTGGCAGCAAAAGACTGCTCCATATTGTTGATAAATTGTCGCAGTATAAAAAATGAAATCGGAGAGTTCATTGGCCTCATACATATATTTAATCTTGATTTTATTTTTGGAACTGAATCATAATTAGATGAGACAATTCTGAATTTTGAAATTTCCTCCCTCTACTTATGATGAGTACAGAAAGGACAGGAACTGCCATGATGGAGGTGTGTTCTTACTCGTTAACAGGTCATTGAACAGCATGTTGATTGATGTGAAAACTGAGCACGTCGAATTAGTGTTGTGTCGCATACGCTTTCTAACAAAAGTGAAATGGCCGTTGGTGTGTTTTACCGCCCTCCCGGTTCCACTGCCGAAACAATTTCTGCTCTAAACAATGTTTTATCTAGCCTACCTGACGAACGGATTTTAATAGCCGGAGATCTTAACCTGCCAGAATTGAAATGGGCAGGTGACCACGATATAGTACCATCTAGTGTTGTCTACTTTGATTTTGAAGATATTTTAAATACCTACGGCTTTCAACAATTTGCTTGTCAATCAACAAGAGGCGGAAACATGCTTGATTTAACATTGTGCAACAGTGATATATGTTCATAATGTGTCCATCTTTCGAAGAACATAGCGATCACAGGATAGTCACAGCCAGCTTAACACTCCCTCATCTATTTTGTCCACGGGAAAGCGGCAGAAAAGTATTGATATATAACAAAAAAAAATTTGAGTCATAGAAAAAGAATGGCTTGAATATTTAGATTCAACAGCAGTGACAGCCAGCTGACGCTTCGCCTAAACAAGTGTTCTTCACTTTGCAGGCTGGTGTGGTGATTTTTTCCACCGTAATTGTATGTTGTTACTGCATGCTGTTGCTGCTGCTCAGTTTAATTGCTGTTTTTGATTGCGAAGTGCTATGACTAAACCCGCGGCCTCTACGTCAGAGAGAGATGATCGTAGTGAGCATCGCGAGCTCCGCACTGAAATGAGGAGGCTACAAGAGAGCATGAATATTATAAACGCAAAATTTAAAGATATAAAGAAAAAGCTTGAGGAGGCACTTGGCGAAAGGGAGGCTCTGAAGATGGAAAACGAGGGCTAGTACGAGGGTGCAAAAAGAACGAGAGTCCTATTGAACAACTTCAAATGAGGGTTGTTCAATGTGAGCAGTACTCGCGCAGGTCTAACGTAGAAATAAGAGGCCTTGTGCAGAATGAAAATGAAAACTTCACTGAACTCGTGAGTAAGCTAGGTGACGTGATTCGTGAACCCATTGCCACCGACGATGTTGAGGCTTGTCATCGCGTATTAACGCGAGAGGAGGGCAGAGCAACGTCATCGTGCAGTTCAGAAGCAGGCAGGAAAGGGACACCATTTTTGCGAAGGCTCGTAAGAGTCGCATCAGGAACCGTGATGTCGAAATTGCGGGCGAAACAGAAGTTTATCTGAATGAGCACTTATGTCCCGCGCTGAAACGGCTTTTTTCTCTTGCAATTGCCAAGAAGCATGAGTGCCAGCGGCGATTTCTGTGGACGCGGAACGGTAAAATCTTTGCACGCAAAACAGAGCAATGTCCGGTAGTACACATCGTATCTGAAAGTGACTTGTGCAAAATTGTATAAGCGTAAACTCTGCTAGATTACTATTTTCTTTCCCTAAAATGCTATATTAAGAGTACGGATTACCATCTGATATTGCGGTACGAAAACAGTCAAATCACTTTTTCCTTTTTCTCATATCAACGCGCTATCTCTCGCGCCTAAGCAGGATCAAGTTTCTACTTTTCTTGACAAGTTTAACTTCCGATTTGACATAGTTATATTTTCGGAAACATGGTATCACACAGATAGCGATATGTTAGTTTTGGATGAATACAATCATTATTTCATAAACCGAAGCGGAATACGAGGTAGTGAGGTAGCGATGCATCTTAAACAGCAATTGTCATTCGGAGTGCTGGAAAGATTCATGCTTATCACAACAGATTACGAAGCACTTTTTTTGCTAAGTAACAGTGAAATGTTTGCGGTTGTGTATCGTCCCCCCTCTGGTAACCGGAACGTTTTTCTTGATTTCATTGAAGAAATATTAGATTTCGCTTTAATTAATCGGTATCGCTTGCTAATCGGGGGCGATTTCAATATAAATATGCGTGATGATAACACGCATGCCCGTGATTTTAACAACAGAATAAATTTGTGCGGTTACCAGAATGTCATCACGACCCCAACTCGTGTATCACTCAGGGGTCAATCCATTCTTCACCCTTTCATTGTAAATATAGACACTCCTATTCACGTGGCAGGTACAATATGCTATAATATCAGTGATCACTGTCCCATTTTTATAGTGTATTTTACTTCTACATCATGGGAAGAAACACGTCAATCTAAATTAACATATCGGTGCCTATCAAGCAGGAACCTGGGTACCTTCCGTAGGTATATCGTAAATGCTGACTGGTCATCCGTCTATAGCAAAACCAACGGTAGTGACGCTTATGACGAATTCTTATCAATATTACTTCTCCATTATAATGCCTCTTTCCCCCGTATAACCGAAAAGCAAAAAAAGAAAATTAGAAAGCCATGAATAGGACCTGAACATTTAAAGATTATTAATGAAAACACCAAACTTTTCAAAGAGTTCTTGTGTACGAGGGAACCGTGTAAACTCGCAGCTTTTAAGAAACAGAAACAAGCTAACCGCCGAGTTAAGGAAGGCAAAAGCATCTTTCTATAACAACCTTTTTTTGAGGTGTGCAAAAAGCGCCTTGAAAGAGTATGGAAGATAACAAACGAGGTTCTTAAACGAGAAAACACTAAATGTAACACAACTGAATTAACAATAGGAAACAACGAAGTTTCAGGGGTCATATTATCCAAGCATTTTAATACGCACTTTGTGAATATGGTTAGACCGTTGAATAACGTAACTTTTTCGAAACCCTGGTACCAATGTATTGAAACCGTGTTCCTTGAACCTACGGATGAAATCGAGATTTCTCGCACATTTATGAGGTTAAAAAATACCCACTCAACAGACATAGAGGGCGGTCAGATAAAGCCTGTAAAATACGTAATTGGTGCTATCGCTCCCAGTCTAAACTACATATTTAATCTAGTTCTAGAGTCTGGTTGCTTTCCAAGTGGAATGGAAAAGGCAAAAGTTTCGGTCATCATTTAAGGAGGAGAAAAAATAACTAACAATTACAGGCGAGTATCCCTTCTTCTGGTGTTCTCTAAAGAACTTTAAAGAACAATTTTTCCACGCGTCAACACCTTTTTTTTAAAACATGACATACTTTTAGACAGTTAACATGGCTTTCGACGGGGATAATCAATAGAAATTGCACTTTTAACAATGAAGGAACTTATCATTAAGACTATTGAAGGAAATCTGCTTACCGTCGAAGTATTTATTGACTACAGTAAGGCATTTGATTACATAAACCACGAGATATTGCTAAAGACGTTGCACGCATTCGGTGTTCGCGGGGTTGCCCAATCGTTGTTTCAGTCTTATTCTTACGACCGGAAGCAGTGTGTAGCAATAAATAATAACATTCCATCTTCCAAATAAAGTACTGCAGGTGTTCCAAAAGGAAGTGTTTTAGGACCGTTCCTTTTCAATGTGCATATTAATGATGTTGTTCAGCAAGATAGTAACGCAGTCTATGTGATCTATGCGGATGACATGACCCCGTGTATTTGCGGATGGGATACAAATGAAATAATACTAAAAGCTGAAAGGGAACTTTCAAAACTGTGGCACTGGTCCAGTGAGAACGGTCTAAAAATGAATATAAATAAATCTAAGGTTATTTTATTCAAAACTACACATAAGCAGACACAAATAATGCACGATTTATTACTCATTGACACTTTCATTGAAATAGCTAACAGACACAAGACCCTTGGAGTTACATTTTCTGTAAATATGACATGGAAAGATCACGTTGAAGCTTTAGCTAACTCCTTATCATCGGCGACGGGAACCTTGTCACGATGTCAACACATCTTTCCATATAATGCAAAACTTCAAATTTATCATGCCCTATTCACTTCACACATAAATTACTACACGCTCGTATGGAGCACGGCCGCAGCAGGAAACATACACAGCATCCTTGTTCTTCAAAAGAAAGTGATTCGATACATTGCTAATGTGCCACGCTTACAATCAACCGCAGAATTGTATACACATTATGATATAATAAGCGTAAAACATATTTATGAATTTCGTTTATTGCATTCTTTATTCTGGTCAAATGAAAGTTTCAGATCATTTTTAAAAAGGACATCTGACCTATCGAAACAAATAAGTGACCCTCGCACCCGCAGCTGTGACCGGTGGTTAGTGCCGCGCCGGCGCACTGAATACTTCTCGCAGTCGCTGACATATAACTTACCTTTTATTTTAAAGGAGCTGTGCAACAATTTCAGGGCTTTGCTTAAATTATTGTAGAAGCTGATGCCTGACACTTCTGAAGTGAACTACAGAGAACAGATTTTGCCTGGATACCCTAGTTTTTATATTAAAAAACAAAAAGCCGTTTACAAATCCCTGTAACGCCGAATTGGAGCGCAGCTCTTGAGGAGGAGGAGTGAAGGGTACTGAGGGGAGGGTAGACCCCTCCTCCTTCTCCTCCTCCTCCCCTCATTCTTTAATATGCTCCGGGGGGGGGCTCACGTGACCTCGGGGGGGGGGGGGTGTCACGTGACTTCGGGGAGGGGGTCACGTGACCTCGGGGAGGCGAGACCTGGGGGTCACGTGACCTTGGGTGTCACACGGGGGTCACCTCAAGGTCACGTGACCCCCAAGGTGACCCCCACGTGACCTCAGGGGGTCACGTGACCTCAGAGGGGTCACGTGACCTGGGGGGTCACGTGGGGGTCACCTTGAGGTCACGTGACCTTGAGATGACCTTGGGAGGGGTCACGTGACCTTGGGGGTCACGTGACCTCGGGAATCACGTGACCTTGGGGAGGAGACCACGTGACCTCGGGGGTCACGTGACCTCAGAAGGGTCACGTGACCTCAGAGGGGTCGCGTGACTTGGGGGTCACGTGACCTTGGGGGTCACGTGACCTTCAAAGGGTCACGTGGGGTCATCTTGGGGTCACGTGACCTTGAGATGACCTTGGGAGGGGTCACGTGACATTGGGGGTCACGTGATCCCAAAATGACCCCACGTGACCCCCAAGGTCACGTGACCTTGGGGTCACGTGACCTTCAGGGGGTCACGTGACCTTGAGATGACCTTGGGAGGGGTCACGTGACCTTGGGATGACCTTGGTTACGCCGACGGCGACGCCAACGGCGACGGCGACGCCGACGCCGCTCAAGCCGGGAACGGGCCCCTAAGAGCTGCGCTCTAAAAGAAAAAGAACCAGGTTTATGCCGCGTCGCAACTCGTACGTCGTCTTCCGGGTCACGTGCGCAGTGGCGTTAATGGGGTAGGCGCGGGGTTCCGGAAAAGTTCTCTCCTATAGAGCCATCAGTGAGCAGCGAGAACTCATCCGGTGGTCACGAGACCGCGTGACCACCTGCAGTGCTGGCGGGCGCCACGCGATCAATATGGTGAAAGGACGAAAGTCTCATCCGGGTCCGGCCATACCCGTCCGGCCCTGTCCCCCTCCCCCCTTTTCTTCTGGTGGCTGTTTGCGGTAGCAGAGAGAGCTGACGGTTTTGTGGACCTAGGATAGACGGCGCCTCCAAAACTCCGTATAATAGAAGTTTTTTCGATGATACCAGGTTTCTGACGTATCTATATTTATGTTGGAACGACAAGATTTATAGAAAAGTTACCTTTTATCGAGCAGGTCTTCGCACAACTTGCTATATTTCTACAAGATTCCCCATAGACGTCACGCCGCGTGTATCTCATGGCCGCCGCTCGCAGCTGCAGGTCGGAGAATATTCTAAGTTTTGCCTCGCTATTACGCGGCGGGATCGCAACATTTCGATGAAACTATGTGTGTTTTCTGCCATTTGTGACACAGTGAACAATATCAAAAGCAGAAAATGACAATTCTTTCAACGTTAAAATCGTTGCACAGCTCCTCTAAACAAGTATCTAGAACAAAATACTAACTTTGATGCATTTACTAGTAAAAAAGTGCGAGATTTTTTTGTAAATAATAAATGATAATACATTAGTTTCTATCTTATATTTGAAAAGGTTTTGTGTTCAAGCTTTTATTGTAATTTTTGCTAAAGAAAACAAGCCATCTGGGAAAATTTGATCAGTGTAATTTATAATTCCATTAACTGTTGATAATCTGTTTATAGCGTTTGAGATGTGCCATTTAGAATTGTATACATTCACACGGTGTTTATGTGTATTCATATTGTTACGCGTCATATTTGTTGTACTTTTTCACAAAACGTTACTGTCTGTATGTGCACCCAAGCACTCTCAAGCTGTCAACGACAGCTTTTTCGCCCGGGGAACCCCAACACTGTGTTGGAAAATAAATTGAATTATTTTCCTAGAATATTGGAGAGCTGTGTGGATACTTTATGGGTTGCTTTTAAGAAATTATTGTCAGGAATAGAAAAAATATGTTCCATCCAGATATATATATTTGAAAATACTAACGCTGATAGGCCTTGCATGACATTTGTTGTTAAAAGAGCGATAAATCAACGAAGGCGTGCGTGTCAGAAGTACAAAATGCATTCATCTGAATTGGCTGCTTCAAAACTTGAGAAGCAGAATGATGCTTATAGCGATGTTATTAGCTTGGCGAAACGGGAATATTTTGGCAACATTTCAGATGAAATGCCGTCAAATAGCAAATTGTTGGCCTACCTTCGAAAAACTCGTAAGTTTTTTTCCATTCGGGATGTTTTCATCCCGGATATTTTGTGTGATGGTGAGGTTATTGAAGACAGTCATAATAAAGCCAATTCTTTGAATAAATATTTTCAGTCTCTTTTCGCCTCTAATATAATGCGTTCGTGTAATCCCCCATCAGTGATGGAATAGAGCCTCCTATGCCCCCTGCTGTCATAAATATACAAGGCATGAGAAAACGTTTGGAGGACCCGGATTTCAAACAAAATCAATAGGCCCAGACGGCTTGCCACCAAAAGTGCTAAAATCGTGCTTTTTCGCCGTGTCCCCCTACATTCACATAGTTTTTTCGAAGTCTCTAGAGGAAGGTGTACTTACAAGCGAATGGAAAATGACATTTGTTACGCCAATCTACAAGCATGAATCAAGAAAAAGTGTAGAAAACTGTCGCCTCATTTCCCTTAGTTGTGTGTGTTGCAAGGTTTTAGAACACATCGTGTAATGTTGTAACACATCTAGATACTAACTTTTTCTTTTCCCCAGCTCAGAATGGTTTTCGAAATGGCCTTTCGTGCGTGACTCAGCTTGTTGAACTTTACCATGATCTTGTTACAGCAGCTGACAGTGGAAGCGAAACGCATGCTATTTTCCTTGAATTCCGGAAGGCTTTTGATTCTGTGGCCCACCCTTTGTTGTTGGATAGGCTGCGCTCTTTGGGCCTTGATAACAGCGTCTACCGATGGATAGAAAATTATCGTTTTGAGAGAAAGCAATGTGTAGTCATGAACGGTGCAAAATCTGAATTTTGTAAGTCAGTCTCGGGAGTCAGTCTCGGGGCCTCTTTTATTCCTCGTTTTTATAAATGACATAGCTGCAGGGATTGATTCACCTGTGAGGCTGTTCGCAGATGAATGTGTTTTATATCGCAGAGTGTAACATTTACGAGTGTTTGCTCTCTTACAATCTGATTTAGATAAAATATCCACTTGGTGTCGGACGTGGGAATTAAGTCTCAATGCTGACAAAAGTGTCCACGTCACTTTCGAGGAAAAAAAACACAACAGCATCTTATCGTGTTATTCTAATAATTACCAACATGTACATAAAACTTGGATATCTTGGAGTAACTTCATCAAGCGATCTTTCTTTTATTGCTACGTAACACAATCTGTAAAAAAGTCTGGTAGAATGTTAAATTGTATTAGCAGAAATCTACGAAGTGCTCCCAAAAGCTAAAAGAAACTGCTTACTGCTGCTTGGTAAGACCGATGCTTGAAAATGCTTGCTTGATTATTAGGTGTTTAATGGCGCAAAAAGCAACATAGGCCATGCTGCGCCAAAGGAATAATTAAAAGACTCTATTGTGAAAGGAAGGAATTACTATGCAGAGGATCTATAACTGGTGCAGGTAGCCAGTTTTTTTTAAGAAAATCTAAAATATGACCGAAAGGAACTGAAGGTTCATCTCCCAGTAAAAAGGCTGGATGAAATGGAAGATATCCAGAAAGTGAAGGCAAACTTGTTCGACGTCCTTGATCAAAGAATTTGCAGTGCCATAGATTATGCAGCATTGTTAGCAATTCACCGCAATGCTTACAGACTGGGGTGTCCTCACCACAAAGAAGGTGTCGATGGGTGACACGTGAATATCCAATTCTCAAACGACACATTAAAACTTCCTGGTGACGGTCTTTATGATGCGAACTCCCCCATACCTGTAAACGTGGTTTGATGACATCTAGCTTATTATTTATTTCTTTGTCCCAGGGCGCTGCCAAGCATAATAAATTGTTTTTTTAAGAACTGGTTTAAAATCTTCTAGAGGCAGCTGAACGGGTGTTTCCAGAGCATCCTTAACAGAGGCTGCTAGCCTATCCGCCTTCTCATTACCTGAAATTCCCACATGGCTTGGTACCCAGCACAGCTTGATATTGTGTCCCATTTGGAAAGAATTATAATGCAATTAAAATGCAAAGGTGCAAGCGAGCTGGACAAGAATGACGAAATGAATCCCTGGAGAAGGGGAACAAGAGGGACAAAGGACAAACATAAATCTCCAAACACAGCTAGGTAACTGGTGAGCTACCGAAAAAATCCGCCTGGCCCGGGTATCGAACCCGAGACCTCTCCATTACAAGTGGAGCGCTCTACCAACTGAGCTAACCAGGGGTTAGACGTCAGTAGAGCAAACGGGTTTTATCAGCTGCCACCAGTCTAACACCAACAAGGGTGAAGCTTGCAAATTTAAGGTTAGAATTATAATGCAATTAAAATGCAAAGGTGCAAGCGAGCTGGACAAGAATGACGAAATGAATCCCTGGAGAAGGGGAACAAGAGGGACAAAGGACAAACATAAATCTCCAAACACAGCTAGGTAACTGGTGAGCTACCGAAAAAATCCGCCTGGCCCGGGTATCGAACCCGGGACCTCTCCATTACAAGTGGAGCGCTCTACCAACTGAGCTAACCAGGGGTTAGACGTCAGTAGAGCAAACGGGTTTTATCAGCTGCCACCAGTCTAACACCAACAAGGGTGAAGCTTGCAAATTTAAGGTTAGAATTATAATGCAATTAAAATGCAAAGGTGCAAGCGAGCTGGACAAGAATGACGAAATGAATCCCTAGAGAAGGGGAACAAGAGGGACAAAGGACAAACATAAATCTCCAAACACAGCTAGGTAACTGGTGAGCTACCGAAAAAATCCGCCTGGCCCGGGTATCGAACCCGGGACCTCTCCATTACAAGTGGAGCGCTCTACCAACTGAGCTAACCAGGGGTTAGACGTCAGTAGAGCAAACGGGTTTTATCAGCTGCCACCAGTCTAACACCAACAAGGGTGAAGCTTGCAAATTTAAGGTTAGAATTATAATGCAATTAAAATGCAAAGGTGCAAGCGAGCTGGACAAGAATGACGAAATGAATCCCTGGAGAAGGGGAACAAGAGGGACAAAGGACAAACATAAATCTCCAAACACAGCTAGGTAACTGGTGAGCTACCGAAAAAATCCGCCTGGCCCGGGTATCGAACCCGGGACCTCTCCATTACAAGCTTGTAATGGAGAGGTCCCGGGTTCGATACCCGGGCCAGGCGGATTTTTTCGGTAGCTCACCAGTTACCTAGCTGTGTTTGGAGATTTATGTTTGTCCTTTGTCCCTCTTGTTCCCCTTCTCCAGGGATTCATTTCGTCATTCTTGTCCAGCTCGCTTGCACCTTTGCATTTTAATTGCATTATAATTCTAACCTTAAATTTGCAAGCTTCACCCTTGTTGGTGTTAGACTGGTGGCAGCTGATAAAACCCGTTTGCTCTACTGACGTCTAACCCCTGGTTAGCTCAGTTGGTAGAGCGCTCCAGTTGTAATGGAGAGGTCCCGGGTTCGATACCCGGGCTAGGCGGATTTTTTCGGTAGCTCACCAGTTACCTAGCTGTGTTTGGAGATTTATGTTTGTCCTTTGTCCCTCTTGTTCCCCTTCTCCAGGGATTCATTTCGCCATTCTTGTCCAGCTCGCTTGCACCTTTGCATTTTAATTGCATTATAATTCTAACCTTAAATTTGCAAGCTTCACCCTTGTTGGTGTTAGACTGGTGGCAGCTGATAAAACCCGTTTGCTCTACTGACGTCTAACCCCTGGTTAGCTCAGTTGGTAGAGCGCTCCACTTGTAATGGAGAGGTCCCGGGTTCGATACCCGGGCCAGGCGGATTTTTTCGGTAGCTCACCAGTTACCTAGCTGTGTTTGGAGATTTATGTTTGTCCTTTGTCCCTCTTGTTCCCCTTCTCCAGGGATTCATTTCGTCATTCTTGTCCAGCTCGCTTGCACCTTTGCATTTTAATTGCATTATAATTCTAACCTTAAATTTGCAAGCTTCACCCTTGTTGGTGTTAGACTGGTGGCAGCTGATAAAACCCGTTTGCTCTACTGACGTCTAACCCCTGGTTAGCTCAGTTGGTAGAGCGCTCCACTTGTAATGGAGAGGTCCCGGGTTCGATACCCGGGCCAGGCGGATTTTTTCGATAGCTCACCAGTTACCTAGCTGTGTTTGGAGATTCATGTTTGTCCTTTGTCCCTCTTGTTCCCCTTCTCCAGGGATTCATTTCGTCATTCTTGTCCAGCTCGCTTGCACCTTTGCATTTTAACAGTCTTGGGTAGTAACGCGTTACTAGTAACGCGTTACTGTAACTTCGTTACTTTTTTGGTAACTTGTAACTGTAACGAGTTACTTTTTAAAAATGTAACTTGTAACTGTAGTTCTATTACTTTTTTCTGAAGTAACGATGAAAGTAACGACGTTACTTTTGTCGTTACTTTCCAGTGTTTTATGAATAATATATCACTGAACGAGGTGCAATTTAGCCATTCCTTGCACTTTCCAAATCGTCTATTCCGACATTTCGAGTGTCAAGTTGGCCTTGCACAAAGTTGTGAATACGTTCTTTCTCGCGAGTCACTACCCGAATATAGTCACGTGTAGATTTTATAAAAAAATATCTGGTTATGTTTACGCACGCGCTTGTACTTTCTGCCTCAACACTTACATCTTAGTGTCTTGAAGCACTACCTATGTTGTGGTTTTTCTTTTTTCTGTGCAAGCGCTTTTTAATCGGCTGAATCCACCGTAAAAAACAATACACGTGAAGGGCACTGCGCATGTCTCGTATTTTGATTAGCTCCACTACGCCGCACTGCGCACGTTTCGTATTTTGATTTGCGCCACTACTCTGGCGTAGAAACTTTCAAACACTAACTTTGAGAAGCGACTGCTACTAAGTTACAATATGAAGTAAAAAGCGTACTTTTTAATTTTATGCCATAAAACGTTCTGAAGGGCGTTTTCTAGTTTTTTTTTCTAATTTTTTGTGTTATAGAAAAGTAACTGAAAAGTAACGTCGTTACTTTTTAAAAGTAACTGTAACTGTAACGAGTTACTCTTTTGTTGCAGTAACTGTAACGGTAACTTCGCTACTTTTTTCTGAAAGTAACTGTAACTGTAACGAATTACTTTTTAAAAGTAACTTACCCATGACTGCATTTTAATTGCATTATAATTCTAACCTTAAATTTGCAAGCTTCACCCTTGTTGGTGTTAGACTGGTGGCAGCTGATAAAACCCGTTTGCTCTACTGACGTCTAACCCCTGGTTAGCTCAGTTGGTAGAGCGCTCCACTTGTAATGGAGAGGTCCCGGGTTCGATACCCGGGCCAGGCGGATTTTTTCGGTAGCTCACCAGTTACCTAGCTGTGTTTGGAGATTTATGTTTGTCCTTTGTCCCTCTTGTTCCCCTTCTCCAGGGATTCATTTCGTCATTCTTGTCCAGCTCGCTTGCACCTTTGCATTTTAATTGCATTATAATTCTAACCTTAAATTTGCAAGCTTCACCCTTGTTGGTGTTAGACTGGTGGCAGCTGATAAAACCCGTTTGCTCTACTGACGTCTAACCCCTGGTTAGCTCAGTTGGTAGAGCGCTCCACTTGTAATGGAGAGGTCTCGGGTTCGATACCCGGGCCAGGCGGATTTTTTCGGTAGCTCACCAGTTACCTAGCTGTGTTTGGAGATTTATGTTTGTCCTTTGTCCCTCTTGTTCCCCTTCTCCAGGGATTCATTTCGTCATTCTTGTCCAGCTCGCTTGCACCTTTGCATTTTAATTGCATTATAATTCTAACCTTAAATTTGCAAGCTTCACCCCTGTTGGTGTTAGACTGGTGGCAGCTGATAAAACCCGTTTGCTCTACTGACGTCTAACCCCTGGTTAGCTCAGTTGGTAGAGCGCTCCACTTGTAATGGAGAGGTCCCGGGTTCGATACCCGGGCTAGGCGGATTTTTTCGGTAGCTCACCAGTTACCTAGCTGTGTTTGGAGATTTATGTTTGTCCTTTGTCCCTCTTGTTCCCCTTCTCCAGGGATTCATTTCGTCATTCTTGTCCAGCTCGCTTGCACCTTTGCATTTTAATTGCATTATAATTCTAACCTTAAATTTGCAAGCTTCACCCTTGTTGGTGTTAGACCGGTGGCAGCTGATAAAACCCGTTTGCTCTACTGACGTCTAACCCCTGGTTAGCTCAGTTGGTAGAGCGCTCCACTTGTAATGGAGAGGTCCCGGGTTCGATACCCGGGCCAGGCGGATTTTTTCGGTAGCTCACCAGTTACCTAGCTGTGTTTGGAGATTTATGTTTGTCCTTTGTCCTTCTTGTTCCCCTTCTCCAGGGATTCATTTCGTCATTCTTGTCCAGCTCGCTTGCACCTTTGCATTTTAATTGCATTATAATTCTAACCTTAAATTTGCAAGCTTCACCCTTGTTGGTGTTAGACTGGTGGCAGCTGATAAAACCCGTTTGCTCTACTGACGTCTAACCCCTGGTTAGCTCAGTTGGTAGAGCGCTCCACTTGTAATGGAGAGGTCCCGGGTTCGATACCCGGGCCAGGCGGATTTTTTCGGTAGCTCACCAGTTACCTAGCTGTGTTTGGAGATTTATGTTTGTCCTTTGTCCCTCTTGTTCCCCTTCTCCAGGGATTCATTTCGTCATTCTTGTCCAGCTCGCTTGCACCTTTGCATTTTAATTGCATTATAATTCTAACCTTAAATTTGCAAGCTTCACCCTTGTTGGTGTTAGACTGGTGGCAGCTGATAAAACCCGTTTGCTCTACTGACGTCTAACCCCTGGTTAGCTCAGTTGGTAGAGCGCTCCACTTGTAATGGAGAGGTCCCGGGTTCGATACCCGGGCCAGGCGGATTTTTTCGATAGCTCACCAGTTACCTAGCTGTGTTTGGAGATTTATGTTTGTCCTTTGTCCCTCTTGTTCCCCTTCTCCAGGGATTCATTTCGTCATTCTTGTCCAGCTCGCTTGCACCTTTGCATTTTAATTGCATTATAATTCTAACCTTAAATTTGCAAGCTTCACCCTTGTTGGTGTTAGACTGGTGGCAGCTGATAAAACCCGTTTGCTCTACTGACGTCTAACCCCTGGTTAGCTCAGTTGGTAGAGCGCTCCACTTGTAATGGAGAGGTCCCGGGTTCGATACCCGGGCCAGGCGGATTTTTTCGGTAGCTCACCAGTTACCTAGCTGTGTTTGGAGATTTATGTTTGTCCTTTGTCCCTCTTGTTCCCCTTCTCCAGGGATTCATTTCGTCATTCTTGTCCAGCTCGCTTGCACCTTTGCATTTTAATTGCATTATAATTCTAACCTTAAATTTGCAAGCTTCACCCTTGTTGGTGTTAGACTGGTGGCAGCTGATAAAACCCGTTTGCTCTACTGACGTCTAACCCCTGGTTAGCTCAGTTGGTAGAGCGCTCCACTTGTAATGGAGAGGTCTCGGGTTCGATACCCGGGCCAGGCGGATTTTTTCGGTAGCTCACCAGTTACCTAGCTGTGTTTGGAGATTTATGTTTGTCCTTTGTCCCTCTTGTTCCCCTTCTCCAGGGATTCATTTCGTCATTCTTGTCCAGCTCGCTTGCACCTTTGCATTTTAATTGCATTATAATTCTAACCTTAAATTTGCAAGCTTCACCCTTGTTGGTGTTAGACTGGTGGCAGCTGATAAAACCCGTTTGCTCTACTGACGTCTAACCCCTGGTTAGCTCAGTTGGTAGAGCGCTCCACTTGTAATGGAGAGGTCCCGGGTTCGATACCCGGGCCAGGCGGATTTTTTCGGTAGCTCACCAGTTACCTAGCTGTGTTTGGAGATTTATGTTTGTCCTTTGTCCCTCTTGTTCCCCTTCTCCAGGGATTCATTTCGCCATTTGGAAAGCCTGGTTTAACTCTACCCGTACCACGCACTCTCTGTTCCCTCAATGATTCTAAGAATCGGCACGAGCCGATTCTTAGAATCATTGAGGGAACAGAGAGAGAGGATAGCACTCTGGGAGTCCACAAACAAGATAGCTTTCCTGATGTTGTTGCCTAATATACATTCGATGACCATGAGCACACCACAAAGTTCTGCAGTAAAAATGCTGGCAACAGAGTGAAGCCGTCCAGCTTTTACAAAATTTTCTGAACATACAGCCGAACCGACAAAGTGTTGAGTTTTTGCACCATCCGTCAAGAACTGTGCATGGTCCTTATACTTAACTTGCAAGGTCATAAACTCTTGCTGAAGGACTAGTGGTGCAACAGTTCGCTTACTGTATTTCGCTAGCGACCAGTCACAGGTATAGTGCACCGCCTTCCAAGGAGCAATGCTTCGAACTCTCGTCATCAAGCTACGCTCAGGAAGCGCAAGCTGCAGGGATGCAGACATGCATTGAATACGGAGGCTTAAAGGCCGTACTATACTTGGCTTGTTGTCAAAAAGACGTAAAAAAGGAGATACCTACAAACAGCGGAAGGATGGGTGTTCAGGGCCAGATTTGACTTTATAACTATAGCATAGGCTGAGGAACTGTCTTCGCTTTTCTAGTGGCATTTGGTACGTCTCTGCATACAAACTCGGGACAGGCGACGTTCGGAAGGCCCCCGTGGAAAGTCGAAGTCCAAGGTGATGCACAGGATCTAGCATTTTTAAAGATGACAATCGTGCCGAGCCATATACAACCGCACCATAGTCGAGACGGGAACGAACCAGCGAGTTGTAGAGTCGCAGGAGGCACCTCCTGTCAGATCCCCAGGACATGTGTGCTAGCACCTTGAGAACATTGGCAGATTTAAGACACTTTCGCTTCAATTCTTTCAGATGGGTCTGAAAAGTGAGCTTCTCATCAAAAATAACACCCAAGAATTTGTGTTCATGCCTAACGGTTACGTCAGTTCCATTCATCTGCAAGCTGGTATCTAGCGACAACCCTCGACGTAGTGAAAAAAGGCACGCACACTGTTTTTTCTGGTGCAAACCGGAAGTCATTTTCATCGGCCCACTTACTCATCCTATTTATTGCTATCTGCAATCGGCGCTCACAAATTGACAAGTTGCATGAGGAGAAGGTGATCTGGACATCGTCTACGTACAATGAATAAAAAACTGATGGTGGTATAACTGCAGTCAGGCTGTTAATCTTAATTGCAAACAAGGTAACACTCAAGACACCTCCCTGTGGGACACCATTTTCCTGTGTAAAAACATCCGAGAGCGTGGATCCCAGGCGGACCTGAAAGAAACGGTCTGTCAAGAAGTCCTTTAAGCAACGCAGCATGCGACCACGAGCACCGCACGTATACAAGTCCTGAAGTATTCCGTACCGCCATGCCGTATCGTAAGCTTTCTGTAAATCAAAAAAGACAGAAACGCAATGCTGCCGGTTCACAAAAGCCTCACGCACGAAAGTCTCCAACCGGACAAGGTGATCTAAGGTTAAGCGACCTCTTCTGAAACCACACTGGTTTTTATCGAAAATTTTCTTTTGTTCTAGAATGTATACCAGCCTTCTGTTTATAAGCCGTTCATGAGTTTTTCCCAGACAACTAGTCAGTGCTATAGGCCGATAACTTGCTGGTAGGGAAGGGTCTTTGCCAGACTTCAAGATGGGATGATGTGTGCTCGCTTCCAGCACTGTGGAAAACAAGAAGCTTCCTATAAATGATTAAAGAAAGACAACAAATTCACCAAGGATTCAGCGGACAAGTGCCTCAGCAGTTCATAATGAATCATATCTGGACCAGGTGCTGACTGCTTCTTTACTGCAAGGGCTATCTCAAGCTCACACATTGTGAACGGCCGGTTGTGGTGGTGGGACGCACGGGAGGCAAACTGGAAAGAGAGATCGTGGAAGCGCCGTGTATACTTGCCCGTGGACCAGATCACTGCATCAGTGTAGCGTCAGTGCATCTGACCAACAAGGAATTCCAATTTCTTATTTGTGAGCGTCATTAGTATAGTGTCACACGCGATCCGTAAAGATCTAGATTGTGTCCCTAACGTGGTGTGAACGTGGTGGGAACATGGTGTGAACGCAGCTCATGAACTTAACGTTTTCTCGCGCCGCTAAACAAAAATTTTTTTTCTTAGTATTTTTTTTTTAATTACGCGTTTTGCTACGTCCCGATAGGGTCCTGACCGCGGTGCGAACGCAACATTAGGACCTAAGATTTTCTTGTGCCGCGGTAGAAGTTTCTTTTCTTCTCACATTTTTTTTTTAATTTCGTTCTCTTTTTATTCGCAATTATCTCTGTCGAAAGAGAAAGAATAGCATGTTCTTGCGCGTGCCACTGTGCGCGCGTGGAAGTTTGCGTGTATTGAGATCAGCCGAGTTCTCATCTTGCGATGAAATATAAAATATAAGTCCGCCGACTACAAGCCGGTGCTATTTCAAAATCTTGAGCTTCCGCCCTTTTCGAGGAATGTGATATCGATTCGGATATTTCAATACGTCCTTCTCCCGATATTTTTCGGTTGCTGCTTGTGTGCTGGGCGATTGGGATGATTCATTTTATGTAACCATTTAGTGCGTGATTAAATATCACGTTTGACATCTGAATGTTAAGTTCACTAGAACAATCATCCTTTCATAAATTGGGGACTCACCACACTGCTCCCACTTCATATGATAAAAATCACTTTGTTATAATTACATAGTTTTAATAATTGGCAAACACATTTTGAAACATTTTTATAATATTAGATTATTGTAATATAAAGCAGCAATTGTTTGTGATAGTTTATTGATGTCAGCAGCAAAATACTGGAAATGATCGTAAGCATCTAAACGAGAAGGAATCCACCTTATTTGGCAAATTGGTCTCAGTAACCGAAGAAAATAATTTTGAGAATTAACAAAATGTACCCAGCACATTATCGATGGCAATGCTATTAATGCAAAGGTGCAAGCGAACTTCTTGTTCCCCTTCTCCATGAATTATTTTCTTCGTCATCAATTCTTCTAGTTTACTTCAGTTCTATGCAAAATCTTGTACTTCGTTGTATTTTTAAATTGTGCTCGTCTGAACTTCGGTTTTTCTCAAAAATTTGCGTCAGGTGCCTCCAAAGTATATCTTCCTACGGATGTGATATATATTTTAGAAACTTCAGAATTTTTCATAGTACTAAGGAGGGTTTTTCTTTATTTTCTACATTCACGATGAATTTTTAATACTCAAGAATAAATTGTACACTTTGATTAACTTGGATACCACCCGTAGTAGCAATGCATCAAAAAGTTTATTTCATTGAGGAACCTGCAGTTTACGTGTCATCTTGAAATTGTGGCGCAAGTATAGCGGTATATGATAAAATGAAGTAGTAGCATGGTAAATTGTTCGAAGCGTTACGATCCAGTGTTATGGTCATATTTGTATATTAAATACATGGGCTTCTTTTGGGAGCGCTGGCATAACTCGCTAAAAGATGGCGCAAGCGTCATCATCATCATAATCATCATCATAATGCCTTTATGTGTGCCAGTCAACAACCAACAAAAGTCTACAATGTGGCACAGTGGAAAAATCGCACAGCTGTGAAACATGCTCAATTGATAAAACTAGCATGAAACAAAACACAACAGTGCATTTTTAGCGACGGAAAATAATCTCATCTAATTGTCAACTGAGATTTACGTAGCCATCAGAAATATCAAAATGTTCATGCCCAAGATTGTTTACACTTGTCTGCATTCTTGTTGTTGGTGATATCATGTGCATGCTATGGCATAAATTTCTGGGGATGGACATAAACAAGGAACACGCTTATTTTCTCGGAAATGGTAAAACTCGAGGTTTCGAGTTTTGCCGAATTTTGTTCTTTCTAAAGTCTTTTTTTTTTTCGTCACCAAATGTGTATCTTTCCTCTGGTGTCACTTTGTGTGCAAATCTGAAAAGAAACGCTGCTCTATTTGCCAGGGGTGGTGATATGAGCTGTAGGGTAGCCCCAGATAGGAGGAGGAATTAATTGATTTGGAAGAGGCTCGGTTGTCGTCCAAAGATCTTGCCGCGAATGTTTTTATTTTGAGTATTTATGAATATTACGAACGAGTAATTCCGAAGCCACGCGCTCGCACCTGCTCTACGACGCTGCACAAAAATCCTGAGCTAGGGCAGTGCGCGGACTTCCTGTACCTAGAGTACCTGTACCTAGACCTTTGCACATCGCCCAGCCATTGCAAGACGACTCCTCACCTCAAGCAAAGAGCTAGTTTTGCTTATAGTTCCCAAACTACACCAAGTAGTTCTTGTAAATTTTTGACGTAAAAAGGCGATTTTTAACGTGTTTTTTATGGCGTGTCAAATACGCGATCTTGCATACGGGCAATTAGGAGTGCTCTGCGAGGAGCCGAACCTCCTTTGATTGGTTGCACGGCTCTCAAGGTGCACAGAAATCGAGAAAGTGTTTTTTTTCTGTTTTTTTCTTTTTTTTCTTTCTTTTTACAGATTTGATTTATAGGCGCTCAAGATGCGCAAGCGCACTTGAGCCCATAGCTTTGTCTGCAGTCACGAGATTATAGTGTGGTAACTCCTGCAGGTAAGTGGGCCCATGTAATACAACCAAGATTACCGCACGATACTCTTGGGCAACTCTTTGTGGCTTAGCCGTCAAAGCCAGTGCGGCGGTTTTCCAGCGAAATTGACTATTTAGCGGTTTTCTGAAGAGGAATCGATGGCCGAGTGGAAGCGTGTCGCTTTTTGTTTGTGCGTTTTCTCTTCAATACTTGTCGACTGTCACGCGCAAGCGCTTAAGTGCAGACCGCATGGAGCGTTTTTGCTCGCGATTCAGGCGTGTCGGCGTCAAATCGACGTCATTTCCTGCGCGCAGCCGCGCGTTTTCGCGGGAGCGTTGGTTTCTAGCAGTGTTGCGGAATGGGCACCCCCATTCCATTCCAATTCCATTCCAGGGAATAAGAGTTTTCGATAATTCCATTCCTTTCAACTCCTAGGAATGGGGACACTGGGCCCATTCCCACTCCTGGAATGGCTGAATCGTTCCATTCCATTCCTCTAATTCCTAAACGTTAAAAGTGTCACTTGACAGCTGCATTACGTTGCAGGGTTGGGCAGAAATATTCAGAAATGTATTTGGAAATACAAATACTGGGATAGATGAAAATAGTTGCTAAGATACTGATACTCAAGTCTCAAATATATCTATAAAAATGTATCGTGATACGTATCGGAAATACATTTTAGAAAGAGGCAAAAAGTCTTTGGAAATACAAATACAAGTACACAATACAATACGATCCTTTCTGTGTGCGTTTGAATAGTGATTTAGAAATAGTTTGTTGTTGCTTGTGTTTGAACTTCCAAAAAGTTATCTTAGCCGTGTGTTATCGTCCGCCATCAGCTAATCCTTCTTTTGTTTCGAATCTTCATGATGTTTTGAACTCAATAATAGTGCGCTTTCCTTCATGTCCTATACTCCTCCTTGGTGATTTCAATTATCCTCAAATAAAATGGTCTCACCCGCATATTTTCTCTAACCCTTTCTCATCAGATGTGGAAGATTTTATAAAGTTATGTGATGACTTCAGCTTTTCGCAGCTGGTGTCTCTTCCTACTCGAATCACTGCTACAACTGCAAACGTATTAGATCTCATTTTGTCAACTTCACCTGAACTTATTTCTTCTGTTACTTTCATGCCGGCTCTCAGCGACCATTCGCTACTACATTTTTCACTTGATGTGCCAGCCAAAACAGCACAGCGAACTCTTAAAAAAATACGAGACTATGGTAGAGGTGAATATGACTCTATTAACGGTGCCCTTGGCCTTTTTCTTAACGATTACTTAGACCACTTTTCTGACCGTTCTTTAGAATTAAATTGGACATTGTTTAAGACGCAGGTTGAGCTCCTAACCAATAAACATATACCGCTACGTAACATCCCAATTGTTTCGAATTCCCCTTGGTTCAATGACACTCTAAAAAGACTTTCCAATAAAAAAAAGCGCAAATTTCGCGCAGCAAAGTTAACAAATTCGGAGGTTAAATGGCTCGAGTATCATAAGGCTGCCAATGCTTATAAAAGTGCAATTGCGGATCAAAGTCAGTTTATTTTTCTATCACCCTGCCATCACTACTAACCAACAACGTCAAACAGTTTTGGAAGGCGATTAACGGCAATAAAAACACCACACTGTCTCTGTTTACTTTATCAGGTGAACCTGTTTCCACCGATGACTGCAAATGTTTTCAATTCTACTTTTGTTGAATCATTTTCAAACTGTATTTCTTCAACTTTACCTCAACTTCAACAATGCGCTTTTCTGTCCATGTATCCCATCTTAATTCAAACAAGTGGAATTATAAAGATAATTGAACAGCTAAAAATATCCTGCTCCGCGGGAGTTGACGGAATTAATTCTAAATTTTTGCTAAGAACAAAAGAGTATTCTTCTATAATACTGTCTAAATTATTTGAGCAATCACTTACTCTAGGCTGTTTACCTGACGATTGGAAGGTGGGTAAAGTGGTGCCCGTGCATAAAACCGGTGATCATCATTCTCCTCTCAATTACCGTCCCATTTCCATAACAAGCATTCCGTGTAAAATTCTTGAGCATATTATTTTTTCTCATCAAGTTCAACACCTAGAATCCAATTCATTCTTTGCTCCTGCACAACATGGCTTCCGTAAATCATTTTCGTGTGAAACTCGGCTACTCACCTTCACTCATGACCTTCACCTTATTCTTGATCATGGTTCCCAGGTGGATTGTATTTTCCTTGACTTCGCCAAAGCTTTCGATAAGGTTTCACATAATCTACTACTCCATAAGCTTAGCAAACTTAACATTGATCAGGATGTACTTTCATGGATTCGCGCTTTCCTTAATACCCGATCTCAATTTGTGTCTGTGAATAATACCTCTTCAAGTCCAGCTCCCGTGACATCAGGCGTACCTCAAGGCTCAGTGTTAGGTCCCCTGCTCTTTCTTATTTTTATCAACGACTTACCTTCCTGCGTTTTGTCCTCTATTAGCTTATTTGCAGATGATTGCGTTCTTTACCGAGAAATAACTAACACCTCTGATGTTGCTATCCTTCAGTCTGACCTTGATTGTGTTTCTAATTGGTGTAACAAATGGAACATGCAGCTCAACACTAACAAATGTAAAGTAATGACTGTTTCTCGTCTTAACTCGCACTCTACTTTCTACTATCTAAACAGTATTTTGTTGGAAGGTGTATCATCATATAAGTACTTGGGGATCCATATTTCATCGAACCTGTCTTGGGAGCCTTATATTCGCTACATAACTAACAATGCTAACCGCATGCTTGGCTTTCTCAAACATAATTTTCCATCTGTTCCTGTATCTCTCAAGCTACTACTATACAAAACCCTTGTCCGCTCAAAATTGGAATACGCCTCCCCTATATGGGATCCCGGTACTGACTTACAACAGCAGTCGAAAGCTATTCAAAATAGATCTGTTCGCTTCATTCTTAAGCGCAACATCCATGAAAACGTTTTTAAACCTACCTAACCTTTCTTCACGTCGTGAGTTATCCCGTCTTTGTCTGTTTCATAAAATTTATCATCACAATTCTTCCTTGCATCAAAAATTACTAACCCCTCCCTCATATGTCTCGCCACGCGTCGATCACCAACACAAAATCTACCTGTTTGTAAAACCACTACTTTTTATAATTCATTCATCCCCAAAACAACAATCACGTGGAACCACCTTCCATCGTCAGTTGTGTCTGTGACAGATGCCACCATGTTTAAGCGTTGTTTAACCACTTTTCTAAGTTAAAATTTCTTATGTTCGTGTTTCTATTCTTAGGTTGTCATTTTGTTTTTTAGTGATTTTACTTTGTAACCCACTCCCCTCTGTAATGCCCTCGGGCCCTGAGGGTACAATAAATAAATAAATAAATAAATACAATACAATGCAATACATTTTTCAAATTTCTTTGAGACGCCAACTGAGATGAGGCTTTAAGTTTGAAGTGGAAGTTTTTTTTTTGTTTTTTTTTTTTTTGTTCGTGAAATTACTTTTCCGCAGTCTTGGCACTTCGCCTTGAAGGTAGTGGTTCCGGATGAAGAGTCCTAAATGGGTTTAAAAAACGTTCCATCAAGGATTGACCGCGGTCCCTTCCCTGGCATCCTGTCTGACTGACAAGTGATGCGAAAAGAATTCGACTTCTAAAATAAATTCCATCAAAACATCATCACTTCCCTGTCCAATAAGGGCGCCCCTGTCAGCACTGATCACATGACGTCACGGTGGGATGAACTAGTATTCTTGAATCTGTAGGTGTTGCCTTGAACATGAAACTTCACCCACGCTGCTGTATGAAAGGACAATACGTACTTTCGTTGTAGCTGACCTCGTGGAAGACCATGCAGGCAGTTGTATTTGGAATTTTCGAGAAAAGTGGACCACCTGAAGCATCCTGAAGCATGTGTATTATCTTCTGTTACGGTTGAAAAATCGATACGGTGGCATCCCTGTTGTGACGGTCCTTCCTGCCGACTCTCCGCCTCCATCGCATGAATGGCAGTCTTCAAGTTTCCCCTAGCATCATTCAAACAGAGACTTCGTGGATTGCCACCTGATATTGCCGGCACAGGTGCGAGCTCTTCGAGAAACAGCGCGCTCGAGACGAGTCAAAAGTGTACGAAGTCTGGGTCCGCACAGCGAGACCACGTCTGGCCTCCTTCCTGGGTATCGGATCACCAGAGCAGCAGGTCACGTTCACGTCGGCTGATGACGAACCAGCCGTGCAATATTACAGGCGCAGAGGCATTCGGATATGTGTCGAACTTCACTGGTGAAAGGCGCCACCGCCGCCTCCCCCCACCTCCCCTCCCCCCTCTGTTCTTAGCTTTGACGCTTGTGTTTTGTATCGCATTTTTTTCTTTCGCGCATAAGTCTGGTAGGGCGTTACGTGGGTTCGCAGTTTCCTGCTCATCTTATTTCTGAACAACCGACTCCCTGACTGGCTCGGTATAGCTGAACGTAAACAATAAATAAATAAATAAATAAAATATAAAGAACCTGGCCCATTCCATTCCCATTCCATTCCGGGCAAAAGGCATCCAATTCCATTCCCATTCCATTCCCCTCACCGTTGCCGCCATTCCATTCCCATTCCATTCCGGGGTCGCGAAAATGCGGAATGATTCCGGAATCATTCCAACTCCGGAGTGGAAACTCCGCAACACTGGTTTCTAGCCGACCTAGAACAAGACGCGCGCGCCAAGGCGTCGAAGCGGCTCTCGCCCAATGAGGGTCGGTCGAACTATCACGTGATCCTGCGCAGTCCGCTGTTTCGTATTCAGCACATTTCAAAGTGTTCAGAAGCATTTTTATTTTCCATATAAAAATTGAAAGGTTGTTTCTTTTGACATACAAACACGTTTTATTTAC
The DNA here is from genome assembly GCF_016920785.2 of Ixodes scapularis. Taxonomy (NCBI): domain Eukaryota; kingdom Metazoa; phylum Arthropoda; class Arachnida; order Ixodida; family Ixodidae; genus Ixodes; species Ixodes scapularis. Next base: position 240,547,233 of record NW_024609835.1, on the reverse strand, counting down.
TTATTTGTTCATTTAATTCTCATTTTGTAGTATTTGCGTCAACATTTACATCGCGTGTTGAGAATGCTGTTATCTGGCAACGCTGATAACGCGCGGCCGGCGGTGCTTGGCTTTGTCTGCATGCGGGTGCCCCCGCGTCAGCTTCCACGCGAACGTTCATAGCGCGTCGCGTTTTCGCGTGTAGAAAAACGTGCCATGCGGTCTGCGCTTTTACTCGACGTTATTGAAAGCGTTTTTTCTTGTACCGTTGTATCGTTCCATTTTCCATGCAGGCCCACAGCGTCATGTGGTATCTATAGTTAAAAAGACGTTCGTTGCCCCTTACATACATTTTTTTTTTTACACACCAATACACTTCCTGTTAAAACTTGGCTGAAGGGGGAAAACAAATTACGTACCGTGGGACGTTGATTGTTTTTTTTCTTTTTGTACAAATAGCCTCAAACTAACGAACATGTTTTTCTTTACTGCTGGGACGCTTTTCTTTTCTGGGACGTGCTCCAGCGAACTAATAAAGATGACTTCTTTTTAACCCCATATGGCATTAGATGGAGAGAGATGTGGAACTTCGTGTCGATCTAGTCATGCTCCTGGGCCTGCAGGCCATATGGCGAAGTGTATGGCTGTGAGGTATGCGATGTGGATACCCGATCCGAAGTGTCTTTCATAGAATCTGTCTGCAGACTAAAATCTATATACTGCCCTTTAAACTGTGCGCTTGATTGGGTTTCAATCCTCAACGTACTTGAGACCTCATGAAGTTTCAATTCTACGACCGCGCATTGGTGATCTCCGCGAAGTGATTTTAACTGTGCGATATTTTTGTTTTGTGCTTGTCCAAACCAGCAACAAACAAAAAACAACAAAGAAGGTCGATAGCCGACGGGCTAGCGCGCACCAGCTGGGAGCACGTGAAGAGAAAACTTGCGCTGCAGAACCCAGGATCCTGAGCTCAATCCCCACCCCTGCCCGTTTCGATCTGGAGGAGCATCGTACCGGCATGCGGTCGTGTACCACTACTGCGTGGTGCACGGTAAAGATCCCACGTTAACGGTTGTACTGCACTGGTTAAATTGCTCATCTACGGATGAAACACCAGACGCTCATTGGGGCTGTCTAACTTCCGGCTGTATAAACGCACAACGCAGTATATTTTTTTCCCCCAAGTTGCCTATAGAGACAAATTGTCGTTTTGCGGTTGACAGGATTTTTAGCGGTTTACAAATCCTGGTAGCGTTTTTTTTTTCGGCGGTCTAACATGTTCTCCAGGTTATATATATTAATCGTAAATAGCTTCATATTTGTGATATCTCTCAACAAACTTGTTTTGAGATATCACAGTGGCCAACATAAAACACGCTTCAAATTGTCTGGTGCGTCAATGTATATATGAATTCGTTTTCCTAGTCTACCAGAAGGCATGGCGCCAGCGAACTCTTCAGAAAGAATGTTTTCTTAACGTTGAAACTGATTATTGGAAATTTGAAGTGACGTCACGGTGAGTCAGATACCTCTACTGGAAAATAAAATTATTTTGCAAACCGTGTGAATTTGGTCACTGAAGGTTTGAAACCGCTACCAAATATTGTATGAAAAATCGGATCTGAAGATATTGAAGTCGGCAGGTATGGTATAGACAATGCCTGGTAACAGTAAGTGGACATCGTTCTGTACATGGAAGCACTTTTAGTCTAATAGAAGCGCCACCTTTTAAGGGCTCTTTTATTTTATGTGCTGCTTTTAGACCAACTATAAAGTGATTGATTCCACGTCAGTTCACGCAATGATAGTTTGGGTCATCTTTTTTTTATATATTTCTAGAAATATATACCGGGTGTTTTAGAGAGGACTGTGAAAAATTCCTAAAAATAATTACGCTGCAGGAGGTGGAGGGGGTGACCGATGACTTGCCAAGCTCAAAAACACCCGGGCTCGACGGTCTAGGGGAAGGGTTGTACAAAAACGTTTAAAAGCGTAGTGGCTAGTTTGTTGCTATGTGTAATCTCCGAAGCTTACGAATGTAGGGTGCTACCACTGTTGTAGGCTTGAACGTATACTGTTTTAATCCCCAAAAGCGACGACGTTCACAAGCTGAAAATGTCACAGGTTATCGACCGACATGGCTGTGTAACATCGATTATAAAGTTTTCGCGAAAATTCTGGCGCGTTGTTTTCTGAGCATTGCCTGCCAGATTATAGGCAAGCACCAGACTTGTGGGATTCAAGGGCGATCTATAGAAACAAATGTTCACATTGCGCATAGTGTTTTAGAAGCATTCGACGATGGCATAGATCAAGTCGCTATGTTCCAAATAGACCTTGACAAGGCTTTTGACCATGTTAGACCCGTCGTTATTTTTGATATGCTGGAGAGCGCCAATGTTGGTACAGTCATTTTGGAAGGGGCCAGAATGGGGGCATATAGGGATTGTGCGACAAAGCTTATTAATGCGAAAGCATTTTCTTTCACATGGAGCGAAAGAGGCGTTGTCTGTGACCGCGAAAAATGGCACCTAAATTCTGGGCAAAAAAACGGCAGCTGAATTCCCATTGGCTGTAACGTGTCATAGTTCCAAAGAACGCCACCCCGCAAAGAATCCCTCTTTCTGGCGCTGCGGCCCGCGCGCCAATAAAAGGGAGAGGGTGGCGCGCGCGCGACCCCAGGGGCCCGGCCGGTCTCTGCGAAGGACAGTGGAACGCGCTGCTTGTACGAATGCTTTCGCATTCCTACACGTAACCAGTCTTGAGTGTCCCGTCATTTTCGTAAACAAACAATTGACCAAAGAACTATATGTTCGGTCATCAGTCAGGCAAGGCTGCTCTTTGTCACCTTTATTTTTTCGTGCATATTCGGAACTGCTCTGCTTGAGTATTTTAGGCAGTGAGGATTGTCGTGGTTACCGGTTGGGTGACGCTGAGGTCAAGATAATGAGCTATGCCGATGATATTGCAGTATGTTGCAGTGAAAAGAAAAGTGTTAGGGCCGCTGTGTAGTTGGTAAAAAGGTTTTGTGAGGCCACAGGGAGCAGTAGTAAACTGGGAAAAGTGCCGTGGACTTTGGCATGAGGCGTGGGCGACAACGCCTTCAGTTTTTTGAAGGCGTCAGCTGGGACCGGGCACCGGTCACATACCTCGGGGGGAGGGGGGATATTTATACAGCGTGTAGTTGGTCAGCCATTAAAGTTGCAACGAGTCACACGCTGTAGATGAGCAATATAGCCAGTGCAGTACAACCGCTAGCCTGGGGTCTTTAACGTGCACCACACAGTAGTGATACACGACCGCACGCCGGTACGATGCTCATCCACATCGAAACGGGCAGGGGCGGGGCTCGAACTCAGGATCCCTGGGTTCTGCAGCGCGAGCTTTGGCTCCACGCGCGTCGAGCTGGGTGTGCGCTTCAGCCCACTCGGCCACCGATCCCCTTCACATACCTCGGCGTGCCTTTAGACTGCTATCGTGAAAGCAAATTCTATTGGTCGGGTGTGGCCACTGACCTTGGCAGCCACGCTTCTCACTGAAAGAGGCGGGACCTGTCCATTTTTGCGCGCGCGACTGTTTAAAATGTTTTTCTTATTGCCATGTTATGAAGCGATACAAGTGATTCATTGTGCCCGCATGAACGTGCAAAAGTTTCACCGCGTTTTTGCGACATACATCTGGAAGTCGTCTTGGGAGCCCACGGGGCGCGACAATCTTTTTCATCGTGTCAGTGAGGGCGGATCGGGATTATCGCATTTGTTTGTACGACTGCTGGTGTCATGTTTCTTTTTTCTACGCGATCACGACAGACTTTTATGCGCGCGTTCATTCAAACAAAACTGTCACCTCATTTGCTGACCTTTGTTGAAGATAGATTGGTCACCTCTTCGCAGAACATTCCACCATTTGTCAGCGCTTAAATACCATCGACAAATACCTTCCGCAAAAGATGAACTTAAATATGAAACACAAAATATTCAAAGTAGTTGAAATACTTTTTCAAAATCATTTGAGTATTTTGTGTTTCATATTTAAGTTCGTACATTGGGAACGTATTTGTCCCCAATATAGGCGCATTTGTTTTCCAAAATATATCAAATACGTACTTCAAATAGTTTTCTTTGAAATACTACCCATCCCTCATTGACGCCATGTAGATGTCCGCGCCGTGGTTTCGCCTAGATTAAAGTGGTATTGCAGCGATTTTAATGTTGAAAGAGTTGGCAGTCTCTATTTTTGCATTGTTTATCCAAGCACAAGTGACCAAAAACGCGTTACCTCGCTAAAGTTGAGGATCGGGCGAGTTGATATGATATACTTGGAGATTAAAAACAACGCAAAAGACGAAGGACCAGGACGAAGGACAGCGCTGCATCCGTGTTACTCCTTCGTCTGATACTTCGCCTTTAGCGCTGTTTTTAATCTCGAAGCGTCACCTTGCCCCGAAAAACTGCTATTCCGCTGCGTAATCGCAATGGGAACCACCAATTATTTGCCAATCTTCAACCGCGTGTGGCGGTTACGGGAACTACAGTGACGTATCCCTGGAGTATACGTGAAGTCAACAGAAACCTGTCCCCCTCCGCTGCTACACTCGATGTCAGCCCCGTGGCGAACCGTTTTTTGTGTCTACCACTCGCCGCAACCTTCGACGATGCTAATCCTTTAAAAGTCGACAATCACGGAGGAAGCGGCTGGAGTCTCTGACGAGAGAACCCACGCATGGAGAAACCAAGTGGTCCCCCAGAGTACGTCACTCCAAAGGTGACGTGGAGAGCTCAGAGGCCCTTTGACCTTCGATTGGTTTATTCTATTTAAATTAAAACTAGCGCTCGCAAGAAAATATGTTTTCTGTTCTTCGTTTCATAGGTTACACATATTAATTTCCGCAGTTAATTGGCCAACGTCGGAAAATTGCACCACCCCTTTATTAATGCATGAGAAGCGCAAACGGCCGTAGTCACTACTGTTCTTCAGTCCCAAACATATTTTCTTTCTCTCTCTCTTTCCTGCAGGTCCAGCCGGTATTGACCGAGCATGCATGCGGGAGCTATATTTTGACGCATCACCAATGTTCGTATTTTCAATCAACACAGACAGCTTCTCGAATAACTCGGAGATCAATGAAGGTAAAGCGCATGGTGCAGAAAGAGGTATACGGGTTTCTTTACAAAAGCAACTTCTTTGATGCCTACAAGATGTTACCGCCAATCCTTTATGTATCTCATCTTGGGGCGATTCCAGTGGCTAACCCAATGTCCGCCGATTACATGGAGGGATCATCGGCTGTGTCAACAAGACCATTCTCCGGCAGACTGGAAATGACCAATCGTGCACTTCTACAGAGCGACATGCGGGCGCTGAAGTCACAGCCCCCAGAATGGGTCGCACTCGGAGATATTTTCAACGGGATTGACGATGTCGCGGGACGAAGTCCATGAGTGGTAGGGTAAGGAGGGGTAAACTGGGAGACGCGGGGCGAAATGCGACAGTTTGTGTTTCGCGCCATTTCTCTCCTAGACAAGCAATTCGTGACCTCCAAACTTTGCCTGTAGAAATAAAAAATTCAAAGCTGTTGGAAAGAGCGTTCTGGAGGAAAAGAAAAGCGGATTTGAGCTTGACGTGTTTACCCCATGCCGAAAAGACGCGAAATTCAGCACGAGGTATCGCTTCGAGACATGTACTTCGGTTGGCACCGACTGTACTGCCAAGGTAAGGTTTAATTTTATTGGTACGCTTTATTAGCTCTATTCGGACCAAGTTTGAGTGATCTTTGTTAGCTTTTTTTCGCGAAATAATTATTTACCTAACGGGGATGCGCGCAGGGCAAAACGCAACAATCTGGCATTCTATGAAGATCATGTGCCATAACGCACGAGTTTCCTGGTTGCTCTTGAGCCATCTTATTTTTCTCCCGGTGTCTAGGATGGTCCGAACGTATAAAGGAAAAACAACAAGGCCTTCATAGCGCGAAAGTGACATGAACAAAGTTTTTGAAAATGTCAAGCAGCAGCGTCCCTCCCTTCGCACTGACTTGTTGGCGTACCGAAGGTTGTGCTTGAAAGACAAGCCAAACGACTCGAAAACTGTTAAAAAAAAATGATTGGGCTATTAGAGGTTTGTTTTTTCCGACATTTTAGGTTTCAAGAACATCTCTTTTGTGCCTGACGCTGGACAGAAAAAGGGAACGAGCAGGTCGGAGAGCAGCACAGTTCTTAAGGCACAGCTAATGTTGGCAAAAGCAACCAAGGTACAGCGTTCCGCTGCCTTCCCCCTTCAAACCCCCGCCCCCATAAAAAAAAAAAAACAAGAAAACGTGATACAGAAGAGAAATATTATTAGTGTCCGAGTGTTCTGCAGACCGTGCGATGCACACCACAAGAGACTGGCAGGGCCTGGTATGCAGTGGCGTAGCCAGGCTTTTATTTCGGGAGGGGTTCATCGGCATCCCCCCCCCCCCCCTCAATGACGGAGGGTGAGCTCGCCGACGCGGACGCTCAGGCAAAAATTAGGGATGCGCTGTTAAGATCAAACGGGTAACGCTGCATTGTCATCTTTCAAAACGGAGCAGGCTTCATTTTGCAGGAATACGGGCGGGCTGGCTCACTGTTCTACTGTCGTCGTAATTGCGGCACACCAACTTTAGAAGCTTCCGCACAACACACAACTCCCTCCGCTTTTCGAAGTAGCGCTGCAATACCTACGCGTGAAGGCCAGAAAAAACACAAGGATAGCTATACTTTCACACACACACACAAAAAAAAAATAAACAGCAAAAAAACTTTTTTCTTTTGACACTGAAAAATTGGAGCAACCGACCACACACAAACACCAGGGGCTCATATGTAGGGCGAAAATAATTCTGAACTATCACAAAAAAAAAATCTATTACCTCTTAAAGGTTAACAAATTCGTGCTACAGAACCAGATGCCGAAGGTAAGAGAGTGTTACCTTTGCTAGGCCGTTTTATCTGGCAGCGTGGTCCAAAGCAGTCATGGGCACGTTACCAGTAAAAAGTAACAGTGTTACAGTTACAGTTACAGTTACCTAGGAGGAAAAAGTAACTATGTTACAGTTACAGTTACCGGTTTCAAAAAGTAACGTGTAACAGTTACAGTTAGTGCAAAAACAGTAACGCCGTTACTTTCGCATTACCGTACAAAAATTGGACACAAAAAAGCACAAACTAAAACAATATTATTTTATTTGTTACACTATAGTGAGAAGAAAGGTAAACTGAGAAATTATAAAATTTTAAACCCGAAGGGTGTTTCTTTTTTGCGTCATTCGCCGTTTCAGCATTTTGATGTGCAAAATTTATTTGCAATAATTGTTATAACTTAGAATCAACCGTTTTTCAAAATTGTCATCGGCCCGCGTCATTGAACGTTTTGGTTTATTTGTCACTCCGAAACGAATGAGGACAGAGAATGTCAGATAATTACCTTATGGAATATACTCGTCGGAAGCAGGCATAAACATAGCAGGTCGAACAGCTTCGGAAGAATAAAAGGGAAAAGGAGACAATTAGTTTCTGGTGCTCTACGAGTGTACGACGACCACCGCGGCGTCTGTGTCCTAAACGCCAACTGTAGAAGTCATGTTCACTCGAGCGGCTCCAAAGAGAATACAAGCGCCGGCTTTCGCACAATATGGCGACGGCTTCCTTGAAAACTAATAGGGATGAGGAAACGGCGACAGGCCGGACATATCCCAGACACAGCCCAGACGGAACGCTCGGAGACATCACACGAACCACCACCGACACCCAGAGATGGTCCCCACAAGAGAAGAGTGAGCCAAAGTCGATGAAACAGACATTGCCGCCCCTACCACCGCAGGCGCCGCTTCCTTTATCTCCCGGTTTCCTGCTGACTCGTCTCTCGTCCATTGTCGGTCGTGGGCTAAACCAGGCAATTTTTTGTTTGTTTAATGCGTGGCCACACTTTTTTTTTCTTTTTTTGTCAGCGAGGAGTTTTGAGAAAAATGCTTCAAGATGGCAATTTCACAATGTCCTGGGCAGTGGGTTCTAATTGCTGATTTTGTTTTCCCCCCAGTATAAACAAAAGTACGAAAAATATTTAAAAAAATAACTCGTGAGCAATCCCGGCATCTTTGAAGCCAAGATAAAGAGAGTGTGTGACGAGAGCTATGCTTATTTTAGCATGACTAAGTCGAATACTGCAATTCCTCATCTGCAGAGGGTGACGGATGGCATGCTGACATATTTGTCTTTTTGCTTGTTTGTCTCATAAGCTTCCATTATTTCTCTGGCACTTTTTTTTATTATTATTATTATCCTGTTTGATTTTAAAATCTGGGGCACATCCGCAGTGGCGACGGTGAATTTCAACATGACCAGAAATTTGTTTACTGAAGTTAAACTGATACTGTCTTAATCCACGTCCGTTCTGTCCGCTATAGACTTTTTGGCATGACACAACGCATTCCTGACACTTGATAAAAGGGTGACGGTGCTTCTCGATGCAATTTTCTTTAGTTTCTCCCTCTTTGACTACAGTGACTTTTTAACATAAACCGGACAGTCTTTCTGGCGCGAAAAAGACGACCTCTACGACTACCCTTTTTCCAAGTTTTTTTTTTAAGGACACCTTATGTAGGTAAGGTAAAACAAATATTTTCTTGCTACGAATTCTTGGGCGTTCGTCACCAGATGACTTTTTTTTTAACTCTATAGAAATCTTTCTGTCATCGTCGTTAGAATGACCTGAATTTGTACGCCGAAAAAAAAAACTATTCTCTCAGTGATGGATGCCGGACTTTGGCAGTGCGCAGTTAAAAATTTAGTTAACAATTCCTCTCTTCACAATCTTCGAGTGTGCTGAACTAAATGGCAGACTGTGCTTATTACTTCTTGGTTCAAAAGTCCAGCACAGATGTCCACTTGAAAACTGCATGCCTTAGTGTAAAAATGTGAAATCATTGTTCACGGACAATGGGAGTCTTGAAAAACGGCAACAGTGTGAGCGAACTCAGAATCAAATTTTTAATGTTCACAGTCTAAAAATACGAGAAAATAATTTACAAATCTAAAATTTTTGGCTCTTTCGGTGCCTTGCAGTCGATCTGGAATAATCCCGCCAACATTAGCTAAATAACTATCACCCAACATCGGGCCTATGCACGAACCTATGCATCTCCCCTGTTTTTGAACAAAGATGTCGTCGCCCAATTTTGTGAAAGTCGAACCAAAATAAGTAGTAAAAAAAAAAAAAACACTTTCTGTGTATATATTTATTTCGTTTTGAAACGTCTCAGTTCCCTTTCTCTCTATAGAATCAATAATATCGCATATACATGCCTTGCAAGTGACGTCGCGCTAGGGAACATCTAGGGAAGGACGGGACCCCGCACCATACTGGTGGTTGACTTACTGCGCGGATGCGCTTACCAAGGCGTAGGATGCCGCTATCGGCCCGGACATGCGCTGAAATGCACCACATTTTCAACAAAGGTACCGTGAACTTAGAAAAACGTGCTGAGCTTACGATGATGACGTTTATCCAGTACGTGCGGAATTTTTCGGCATTTGTGCGATTGCCCTAGGAGCAAAAAGTTTCAAAATGCCGCCGACGAAGTTTTGACGCGAAGGGCTGCCGTGTCGCCAAGAAAAGAACACAGCTTAACTGGGCGCTTCATTATTTGACGAGTGGCTCTAGGAGTCGCTTGTAGAAAAATTGTTACGATTTTGCGAAATATTGGTAATCAACGCAATGTTACCGTCATAACCTTAACCCTGAGAAAATGATAAATCAAATAACGGACAAGAAACTCTCATCGTCTCTCAGGGCTTATATTATGATGTTGTCCTAACCGGCTCCTCTGCATACTTTCGCTCTTTGCAAAGGTTACCGTCTCGCGGACGGCACAAACCGATGACCCGGCGGCGGCGGCTCGGCGAGCTTGCACACGTGGATCGCCGTCGGGCCAAGCTCGCGGCGCGACACTCGCCCGGATTCGGGTGGGAGCCCCGAAAATGCGCTCGAAGCGTGAAAACGGCGTTATGCGACGAAGGTCAAAGACCATACACACCACGAACGAGCAAAAGCCGATGCAAAGGCGTGCGCGAACGTAAACAACGGCAGAAAAGTGCCGTCGTTCGCCGCTATGAAATGCGTCCCGCAAACTCGATAATCCGCGGCCGTATCCCTTTCCTGCCGCTCGTACTTTCTCTAACTTGACGGCTACTCTGTCTCGCGGGGCATGCCGACGAAACGATCGGACGACCATCGGGATACGGGGTAATTGCTACAGCCGAGCACGGCGCAGTTTACCATTGCTCTCGCTGCGAAGGGCCGTCGAGTCAACCACCAGCATGGTAGATACCGGTGTTTGACGTCATCATGTGACGTACGTGCAAGGCATGTATTAGTTCATCATGTGGGATTTAGTAATATTAATCTTTGACGTCGATAGAAAATGCTGAAAGGCTTATGATTATAACGCAACTAAATGCAAAAGTGCGAGCGAGCTTGACAAGAGTGACACAAATAATCCCTGGAGAAGGGGAACAAAGGGCAAACACAAATCTCCAAACACAGCGAGGTGACTGGTGCGTAACCGAAAAAATCCACCTGACTCTGGTATCGAACCAGGGACCTCCCCATTTACAGTGGAGCACTCTACCAGCTCGGTCGCGCACCTGTCACCGCTGTGTTCGTCCTCTGTCCCCCTTGTTCCCCTTCTCCAGGGATTATTTTCGTCATTCTTGTCCAGCTCGCTTGCAACTTTGCACTTGATTGCATTATAATCATAACCTTAATATGCAAGCCGTTCACCCTTGTAGGTGTTAAACTGGTGGCAGCTGATAAAACCCGTTCGCACTATACTGAAGTCTAACTCCTGGTTAGCTCAGTTGGTAAAGCGCTCCACTGGAAATGAAGAGGTCCCTGATATGATGCCAGGACCAGGCGGATTTTTTCGGTCGCGTACCAGTCACCTAGCTGTGTTTGGAGATTTGTGTTTGTCCTTTGTCCCCTCTTGTTCCCCTTTTCCAAAGATCATTTTCGTCTAAAAGGCTCCTTTTATTTTTGTTTAAAAATTATGACTTCGTTAGAAATTCTAACCTTGAATTGATCGCTAACTAGCAGTACGTTCAGGCCCGGGTTGTTTGCAAAAAAGAGGGCGAGGCTTTCGCCGCGTTCCTTTTTTTGAAACTGTTATTTAAGCGCCGTTCACGTGCAACCGAGTACGACCGAGAGATACCAGTTTTAAGCCTCTCACGACGGCGTAGGATCTGTCGGCCGACAAGGAAAGCGGATTTGTAGTAATGCAGAGAGGCACACCTGTCAATAGCTTCAGAAACTGTTCAGCCTGTTTACAAGAAGTGCAAAAAAGTGTCAAAATAGTCAGGGTAAAAAATGAGGCTAAGGGCTTATGCAAAAGCTGAAATCTGGAAAAACTGTCGAAAATGATGTAAACAAAAGAGAACATGTGTTAGAACAAATGCCGGTCACATTTCTGTTTCATCTGCTCAAATTAAAAACAAACACAATTTGCAGGGTTTCACGTCACGTCAGCCAAATTGCTTCTAGGAAAAGTACGGATCACGCAGAAACGACGGTTAATGTATTGGTTTCTGACAAAGGGCCTAGTTAGGAAAATTATTCGCGTAGGTATAATTTGGTCATTAATCCTTTTTAAGTAATTGACCTTTAGCTGGTAAATGTAAAGCTGGGTAGCGCGTTCGATGTTGTGGACGGATGAGATGGTGCAACCTACTCCGTAGTCGTGCCGTTGGACTCTTGCCGTCGGACTCGTGCCAACGACTAGCGTCGTCGTCTTTGTAGGTGGAGACGCGTTGGTCGTATTGACTGCTACACTAGGGTTTAAATTCGAATCTTTCTAGACGTCATTAAAAACCACTAAATCAGCTCACCTAAAAAAAAAAAAAAAAACTTAAAAAACAGTGCGCACGAGCAGCATTTTACAATTTTCTAAAAAAAAATTAAAAAACACGCTTTTTTGACGCGTTTTTGGGTTTCAGTTTTCTATTGGAGCTGATCTTTACGCCAGCAGTGGCGCGCAACTAGCCTACCCGTCCCTCATCCTTTGCATGACGAAGTTGAGCCCAAGAATCGAAGCTTATTCATCCCATTTCCTTCCAAGGGCACGGCGTTTTTTGCTGCCTTTTTTGCCGGCTCGCGCCATACTTCCTTCTACCAAATACAATATAGCTTCGCCAATACTGGAAACTCCTCCGAAAACACATAGGAGCGGCGGCGAACGTGACAGTGGCGCCTCTAGCGGACTCGGAGTCTACGGAAGCAGTCGTCGCAATGGAAAAGTATAGGCTCCGCGACGTCCTCGAGCTTTACGTGCCCAGTTTCGTCACCCTAAGAGCAGAAACAATTTATTACGGTCAGTTCGCTTGCAAAGCGGAATCCACTGATCGCAACTGCAACGACAATCGAATAACAACGCGCGCATAAATAAAGATAGAGCAGTTTATTTAGTGGTCTCAAACGCCTCTTAGGGGATCACACGGGTTTGAAACGCGTCTGGGAAGCGGAAAAAAGGCGTTTAGCTACTCGAACTACGTCGTAATCGTGAAAACATGCAAAAACGACATGTTAATATTACCACAGCAGGCGCGCGAGCTGCTTGAGCATAAAAACAAAACAAAAAGTAAGGATAAAAATGAAGGTGCAAACGCTTACCGAACTTTGCAGAAAAAATGGTGTCGCCATTCTCGACGAAAATAAGAAGAAACGGGAAAGAGAAGCGAACAACGGCGAATAAAACAAAGAAGCTAGCCAAAAACTATTTCAACGACGACGATCGTTGCGGCGCTTATAGAAAAAAAGAAAGAAAAATGGAAAGCAGCAAATGAATAGCTGGTGGTCGCCACCGGTGTTGAGTTCACGACAAACAAAGCGGAAGCAACAGACGAAACTAATAAAAAAAGAAGAAAGCGACCCTTTTTTTTTTTTTCAGCTGCTTGATGTACATTTCTTTATTTGCTTTCGCGGCGTAGGTAGGAACTAAAAACAAAACAGGGGAAATAAATAACGTAGTGCAGCTCACACTGCCCGGTAAAAGAGTCGCAGAAATGTTTTGGTAGCAGGCAGCAATCAGCAGTGAGTAACCTAGCAGTGAGTAACCTTTTTTTGCTTTCGAATTTTTTTTTCCAGTGACTTTGGCGGGTTGTTCGTTCGCTCGCTTGACGAAGCAGTTTAAAAGTGCATTCAAGTACTTGTTGACGTAGGTGTCCGTAGGTTGACGTAGGAAGCAGAAGAAAGATTTTCCACCACATCGCACAAACTTGTTCTTGAATGCGGCCGGTTGATCAACAAACGATGACCCGTAGCAGACGTGCCGGCCGGAGTATACAAATAAAATTCGAATAAAAATGGGTAACGAGCTTACACTTCTTAATATATTTAATAAATATCAAAAAGCACGTATGACGATTTTGGATTAGAAACTCAATCGAAGGCGAAAATAGGAGGTTATCGGAGACGACAGTGGAAGAAAACAACAAACACAACAGCAAAGTTGCAGACGACCCTCAAAATGCCCGGGCCTAGCGCAGACGAACCGGGGGTAGTAAGCGCCGAAGCGAAGGAAAGCGAGTAAAAACTAAGCCAAACAAAGCAAGGATACGCAGTTGTTTACACGTCAAGCAAAAAAAAAAAAAAAGAAGAAAAAGCAAAAAGCAAACAAAAAATATACACAGCAACATATAAGCAGAAGGAAGAAATAACGCGGCAGAGTGCCGTCGCCTCAAAAATATAAAAGAACGAAGACTCAAAAATGAAAAGAGTGGAGACGGTTCAACGGGTGTCGGCCTTTATCGTAGAAGTAAAGAAGCAGCGAAGCAGAAGATGTTGGTCGTCCCCGCGCTAACAATCGGAATTTGTGCACTGTAAATAACGTGACTGAAGTCACCTTTTTTCGCGGGGCTACGACGCTCTCCCCTTCTTTCTTTGCAAGCGCGAGAAGTCTGCTTTTTTCGTAACTCCGCCTTTTTTTATCTATAATCGCGTCAGATTTGCATATGCACAACGCCTTCTTTCGGAGCATGCTGACATCGCCGTAACGTACGTGGTTCGAAATTGACTTCCGCTTCTTCATCCGGAGACGATCTTAACGGGATTAGCCAGCTCGCCTGTTCGACGAAACGGTTATCAGCAAGACACTCATGAGAAATGAGAATTGCAACGACAAAACGAATTGACTGATAAGAACAATAAAGTTGAAACGAAGCTATGTTCTGAAATGTTTGTACATTTCCCTTTTTCACGAAACAGCGGGAGGGCATACATTCATGTTTTGCTTGGCTTACATAAGTTGTGACAGAATGTTTTCTTCGGGAGAACTCCGAAATTGCACCCAGAAAGCTGTAACATCTTTCCCACGCGAAGAGAATGTCCTTCACTCATGAGCTGGCACCCATTTTTTAACTTTTAAAGCAGCGAATGTCCGTGACAATTTTTTTTCGTTGGTCACCTCGTACGGATATAGGCAAAACCAATGCGTTTCGGAGAATTTGTCTGCCAGCGGAGACTCCGAGCTCGCCAGGGGCGCTGCAATCACTTTTCGCCCGTTTTCCGCGGGAGTTGCCAGTATTGGCTTCCACGGTATTTGCTTCTACTACTTCTATCTTAAAGGGACCATGAAATGACCTTTTTACTTTTTCCAGATAACTTTTACATTAAACCGTCAATGTTCACTGAATGCCGAACAGGCATCCGTTTTCGTCTCGGTTTATTAACTTTTACACAAAAAATTATTGAAATATCGACTTTTTCATTCTCTCCAACTGACCGCAAAAGAAGCCGTGACGTGAACCGTTTCCGGAACCGGAAGTTCTCTCGGCAGTAGGAGAATGGGAGTGTTAGCGGCAACGAGTTGGGGTGCGCCGGTAGGTTTTACTGCGCTGATGTCACCGACGTATTTCCTGAATCGGCGCCTCTCATCGCCGCATCGCAGCTGAGCGAAATTCAATGAGATATGTTGCGCTACAGCGACAGCATGGGACTAGTCCCATACGCCGGTATGCCTGTTGGGAAGTGCAGCGAGTCTTGTCACCACCCCGTCATTGTTGGCAGAAGGGCCGGCCCGTGTCAGTCGTTTGCAAAGCGACGTAGATGGCGTTTTTCGCGGCCTCGGAGATGCAGGAGCGAGCCGACGTTAAAGAAGATACGTTTGAACTACGAGTGTCAGCAAGAGCCACGTAAATACCTGCTTACACTCGGAGCGGACGCGCGCGCTTGATGGAAGTCTTGTATTCGCGCTGTTGGTAAGCGCTTCGGGACCGTTCTTTTACGATTGCAACTCGATACTGACGCGACACGCGGCAAAGAAAGGTTGGACTGGGGTCGACAGTGACGTGCAGTCTGTCAGAATAAAAATGGCATACCAATAACAAAGTGTACATACCGTGTTACGAAGGCAATCCATACGGCGTTTATTTCAGCTCTATATCACACAAAACAAGAAGATAGAATCGACGAGAGTCCCTTTTCGACGAGTGTTCGTCAACACTGCCTCGGAAAACAAGGGGAAGAGATTGACCTCCTCACCTCTTAATCTAGAATTGAGGTCAGTGATCAAACTATAATACGGGAAGGGTCCACAAGGGTCGCGCGGGCATATTCCATTTAGCACGCCAGCCGGTCGTAGGCAGACGGTCTTGCGACGAAGCAACGCAGCCGACGCAGCGCCGAGTCGGAATGCCTGCTAGGCCTATACGCTTCGTCGGAGTCGGTGAATCCAGCGTTCTTGTTCGTCGTGGTCTGTTTTAAGTACTGTTTTCTTGCTGCTTGAAGTCGGCACGCGCGGGAAGAACACGTAGAAAAATAAACGTTCAGTCAGTCAGAGTTTTGAGAGGAAGGAAAACAAAGAAAATAAATGTTCGTCGGTCGCCGTCACCCAAGTAACTGGCGGCCCTGCCCTACTGCGCACGCGCAGTAGTTGCTTCGTTTACCACACGATAGATGGCGCTTGGCTCTCAGCATTATCAAATTTGGCAATTTTCGCCACACATCTCTAATTATGCTACAAAATGTGGATCTGAATATTATTTAACAAATCTTTTAGGAAACATTCGCCGGCTATTTATTGTTTACGATCGCGGTGCTGGTGAGGTAGGCTCTTACCCAATAGGCGATGTGGATTCGGCTGACGTGCACCGATTCTGCGTATGCATCGTAGTGAACAGGCGAAGGAAGGAAGGCGCAAAAGAGTCCAGTTTTCTTTTAAAAGTTCTATAGCAAATAATTTTTTTGGGCTCCCTATTTTTGTGTTTTTGTGTTTCTTTTCACACCTTTTACGACGTGCGGTGGATGAAACTCGATTTTAAAATCATTTCATGGTCCCTTTAAATGAAGCGGACGCGATGCGGTAGTTGCGCTCCACGGTTGTGGCAGAGACGTTTTCTCATGGGAAACTTTTGGAACACCGTAAAATGCTGTGCGTGCCCTATACTGTTTGTAAAGTGGGCTGGTTTAGCAGCTGTCGATGATGCCCAAAATGTTTTAGAGCCCAGCTCTAGGCGCCCGTTTCCGGCTTGAGCGGCGTCGGCGTCGCCGTCGGCGTCCGCATAACCGCGCAGTGCATTGTGGGTAAATTTCCCCTCTAAATTTAGCTGGAAATTTTTCCCGCTAATTTTAGCGGAAAGATTTCCCCGCTAAATCTAGCAAAAAAAATTTCCCCGCAAAACTTAGTGTGAAAAATTTCCCGCTAAATTTAGCGAAAAGTTTTCTCCACTAAATTTAGCGAAAAATTCTTTCCGCTAAATTTAGCGTAAAAAATTCCCCGCTAAATTTAGCGGGAAAAACTCTCGGCCAAATTTTGCGGAAAATTTTCCCCTAAATGGGAGGCGAGCAGGAGAGGAGGGCATAGCCTCGTCTCCGTACCTTCCCCTCCCCCTCCTCAAGAGCTGCGCTCTAATTTGGAGTTACAGGGGATTGTAAACGTCTCATTTTTTTAATTGTAACCTTTAAATTTGTCAATTTAGAAGGTTAACTGCTTAGAAACATTTGACAACCTAATTAATCCGAGCGTTAATAATTTTATTAATAGGCTCTTCAAGAAAAAAAAATGTATATCGACCTTTCTTTTCTTTTTTTTTTTCGTGCGATTTTGTCGCCGTTTCACCGGCTCACTTTTGCATGGCTGATGAATGCGCGAGCGCTGAGTTCCCAACATATTTTTAACTTTGTCCAACGTGCGCCCTCACAGTAACGCACAAGAAATACTCTCTTAGCTTTGCATACCACGTTAAAGACAAATGCATAAAAACTGTAAACGAGGTAAAGTATCTGGGCCTACATCTTAATTCAAAATTAAATTGGGAAACCCATATAGATAGTACAACCGCAAAGGCTTACAAAAAGTTGTGTTACTTAAGACGGAAGCTGGGACCATGTGACTCGTCGGTAAAACTTTCGGCATATAAAAGTTTGATTCGGCCAGTGCTAGAATACGCGTCCATTGTGTGGGACCCGTACTTAATAAAAGAAATTGGAAAAGTCGAGAGAATCCAGCGCCTCAGTGCACGATTTATTTCTTCCGATTTTAGGCGCCTATCATCAGTGTCGGACATGATACGTAATTGCGGACTCTAATCGCTCGAGTCTAGGCGGAAGATTGCTAGGCTGGATTTTTTTTATAAAGTCTACAATAATGAGTCCGGCCTGGACAAAACCTTATACCTTTTGCCACCTCCCCAGCGCTCTGCAAGATTGAATCACGCAAAAAATGTGAGACCATATGCTCCTAAAAATAACACGTTTAAATACTCCTTTTTTGTACGTACGATTAACGACTGGAATTCACTGCCCTCCGATTGTGTGCATGCCCCAAATATTGACTGTTTTGACTGTTGTGTTCGAAACCTTATGTAACCGATTGTGTGCATGACCCAAATGTTGACTGTTCTGACTGCTCTGTTTGAAACCGTATGTAACCCTTTCCTGCTTGGATGGTGAAAAACCATCTGCAGTATTTTCTAAATAAATAAATAAATAAAAGTAAGCAGTATCGATGCTCCTGCTACAAATGTTTGTTATTACAGTCCGATTAAAGGAGAGCTGATATGCATTTCCAAATGATCAGTAAATTTTTAGAAGCACACATCGGAAAATGTGCACGGCACACGTGAGCGGATCGAATTTTGAAGAAGCGTACAGCTCGCCCCTAGCCTCATTAATATTTTAGGCGATTTAATTATAGCAGCGCCCAACTATAAAAAAAAAAAAAAAAACGCATTTTTTATTGCGGGACGCATTCACATTTTTAAAGACTGTCTGTTTTGGGTTTTTAAAAGATATGTGCGGTTCCAATTAAACTTTGGCTATTATCTAAGATTATAGCTGAAGTTTCATGTACTGCACAGAGACTTGTCCGCGTGCTTTATTTAAATCTGGGACCAAAGGGCTCTTCAACCTCAAATTGTGGGCTTCACCTAGAGGCACCTAGTGCATATCAACGTAACTGTGATCTGTGTATGGTTTCGCGACCTCAAGAAGTTTATTAGGCCGAAAGGAAAGTGTGTAAATATTTACCTGTTAGTGAATGCTGCAGAAGAAGTGGGAACTATAACAATCCTAATTTTGCTATCATTTGTGTTTCTTTGTTAACAAACATATCAAGTTTTTTTTTTTTTTTTTTTTTTTTTTTTTTTTTTTTTTTTTTTTACATGGCACGCGCGTTTTTGTGGTTTTAGGATTCTGGTAAGAGTGCGGCGGTCCAACACGTTACTGTTCTGCAAGTCTATATACTTTCGAACAAAATATAGCTCGGGTGACCTTTTAATGTAATTAAGTGCGTAGATTTGTTTAAGCGCTAGTTATGCCAACCCTGATTTTCAGCCATGTATCGAAGTTTCTAAGATACATTATTTAGTACCTGTATCAAGTGCATGTGATGGGCCGGAATCCAAAATATACTTTTTGAGGGTATCGATATCGAAGACACAATTTCCAAATATTCAGCCCCGATTTCCCCGTGTTTCTGGGCACTGAACACCTTGTGCCGGAGTATTAGGACACCTGACCGGTGCGCGCTGTGGTGCGGTCGGCGCGCAGCGGCCGGCGGACCCACGCGCGATCCCACGAAGCTCGCCCACGCGGGAGTGGGACGTCCCACGGAGACTGCGCCCAGTGGAGGAGCGCTCCCCTCACGCGCGCTGCTTCCAGTCTTCCCGAGGACTGCCGTCTCGAACTGCGGTCATGATCCTGGACGGCGGGAACAGGTGGGAGACCAGCTTCTGTATTTTGCTCTTGCAAACCACACGCGGACGAGAATAACGCCGATAACCTCCGAAATTCCGCGCGGACGTTCTGGATCGTGCGCTGCTCCGAGTGGTTCGAAGTTTCGCGCGATCGTAGCGGACGCCGAGGCGGACAAACCAACGATGAGAGCGGCCGAGGTGAACACAGTCGTTCCCTGTTTACCCGCTGGCGACACAGACAACGGGCATATTTCGAGAGAGCTTGAATTACCTCGCGGAAATATAGGACAAGCGCGCACAGCGGGCGAGTTTCCATATAAGGCGCCGCGCGGCAGCGCTCGTCGGTATCGGGTGTTGGGAACAGCCCTTCCGCTTTTCCGGAACCCCGAGAAGTAAGAAGTCGAGCTCCGCGGGCTTCGCGCGTCAACTAGGGCCGAGCTCGGGCGCTGAGCTGTCTGAGCGCATCCCGACGGGACAACACATCTCCCGTTGGTCATGACGCCACTCGGAAAAGAAAAAAACATCAACAAGCAAATGCGCTAGAGCTCCCGCTTCCGGTGACGTCACGGGCCGCCATTTTGAGTTTGGGGTGTTGCCGTGAGAGGGCTATCGCTGCTGTCCGAAGAGACCCAAGAGCGGACAAGTGCAGGTGAGCTACCCTTTGACAATTTTTCCCCGTCAAAACAAACCGTCGGGACGGTTGGCGTTTGCTGTGTTGAACTTGTCACAAAGATTGGCGCCTTCTCGGTCGATCCGGAGGCGATCGGAAGAGGGGCGAGCGCGCTGGCGGCCGCACTCGCGGCAGCTGGGCTCTCGAGCTCGGCGCTCGGCCTTGTCTAGTCGCTCGCGCTTTCTGCGAAAGCACGGAGTTAACGGCGTCGGGACTCTTTCCGAGCGTGCCGGCCCGCGGCCTCGGCGTTGGTACTCGTCGCTCGAGCGAGCCGACGGGGCGAGCCGGGCGCGACGTCGCCCAAGGGTGCGAGTACCACTTGGCCGCTGTGCCAGTCGCAGTGCCCAACTTGCCCGCGGGGCTGGCAAGCGATTGTTCACGTTGGGACCGCGATGACGCCCTTGTCGCGCTGTTCGAGCGCCTAGAGTGTACGCGCGGGAGAAAAACTCGCCGACCGGTGTCTGGACGGAAGCTTCGCTATCAGTTCCATA
This sequence comes from Ixodes scapularis, assembly GCF_016920785.2. NCBI lineage: Eukaryota > Metazoa > Arthropoda > Arachnida > Ixodida > Ixodidae > Ixodes > Ixodes scapularis. The sequence continues at coordinate 240,526,888 of NW_024609835.1, read as the reverse complement.
CTATCGCGGCGCCGGATGTATCGGGCCCACTCGATGAACTCACGGGCTTTTCCGTGATCCGGCAGACCCCTCGTGGAGGGACGAGACCGTGTTGTTATTGACAACGTTGCTGTTAATCCCTCGTCCCCACAGTGGGCCCCTCTGAGCCCGGGGCTGGGGGTGTCCCCACCAGGGGCTCTCGTGGACACATTTCGTGCACCCGCTGTTCCCTTTCCATGCTCACACTCTCGCCGTCTGTCCCCTCCCCCCCCCCCCCCCCCCCGTCCCCCCCTTCCCCCAACGTCGCTATTTGTACAGCGCGACCAGTCTACGCGAGAAACACTGCGGAACGAAGCACCTGCTTGAACATTATTTGTCTTCCTACGGAATGAAGACCGCGGTGCATACAAGAGCATGCGTCTCCATCTCAGGACCTTGCTGACCAGAGGCGTACCAACTTGTTTCTGAGTAGGGGGAAACCAGACCCCCTCCCCAGGGCAGGGGGCCAGTGCCCCAGGTATCCTGGGTGGGGGGGAGCGGGCGGGGGCGGGCGCAAAACACATGCCTTGCCCCCGCACTGTGAGAACTTAAGGGGGCAAACGCCCCCCTTGCTTCCCCGGTTGGTACGCCCGTGTTGCTGACGTTTGTTTGGCCCTGTTGTGTGCTTGTGCGTCGTCTGTATTGGTTGAAAGATGTCATATTTGGCGAAGTGACGCTTCACACAATTTTTCTCCTGCCGTAGGATCTACGGTGACGACCTTGATTTCCGTCATCAGCTTAAGACGATGACTACCTTCTTTATTGAACGTAGTTGCTCACTCGGCCTTATGCACACACTTAACATTCCCTCCCTCTACACCCAGGCTCGGCAAACTAATCATGGACGTCGCTTCCCACCTTGTAGACTTTAAAGCTGTTTCTAAAGCACCCGCCCCAACATATCGTCGACAGCCCAACTTACGATCTTGTCTAGTATGCAGCTACCATTCCACAAAATCTCCGACTTCGCTCCCCTGTACCACACCATGCGACACCCCTAAATGCCTTGCGTGCAAACACACCAACCCTTCTCCCAACATGCTACTGAGAGTCCCTGACAATTACGCCTCTAAATCTTCTTATCTGTTATACATTGTTTCCGCACACTCTGTCCGACCTTATACATCGGAGAAACTGACCGCCGACTCCACAAACTCTTCCGAAAACGCCGCAGACCTGTCACACTAGAAAGAGTGGGCCAACTTAAACATGACCTCTTCACACACACTATTTAAACACTTCTCCTTCACAAATCATTCCAAACTCAACGTGCGAATACGCATCGTCAAATCAGGCTTTCACACACCCACCTCATGCAAAAAGGAAGAAAACTGATTAATTTTCAACCTAAGGGCGCAATTCCTTTCTGGTCTAAACAAGAACCTTCCTTTCGGCATTTATACATCCCCCTTTTGCCCGCTCCTCTCTCTCTCTCCTTCCCTCCCTCCCTCCCTCCTTTTTTTCCTTTTTAGTTTTTGTTGATAATTTGGGTGGTCATGTCCAAACGTGACCACCCTTGCTCGCATTCCTCCACTTCTTGACTTAGAGACCTCTTGCACCTTACTTGACAACTTTTCCTCCTTCCTCTCTGACTTCATGATGTCACATCTGTCACGTGTTACCTCCGCCTTTTGTACATACGTTGTAGATATATTTTGATCTGTCACCTCCCCTTTTGAGTATACCTGAAGAAGGCTGGTTGAAAGGTCATTCCCCTCCTTTCCTCTGGCACCTCTTTCCCTTCACAACCCCAGCGTCATGCACTCTGCCTTTTGGCGGGGCGCCTCCTTTCACTGACTTGGCCGACGGCAGCTCGCATGTGCGGATCGCGCTACCTTCGTGCACCGTGCTCATACAAAGGCAGGCTGTACACATGACTCACATAGCATAATTTTCTAGTGATGGTGCTCATTCCTATTTAAAGGGATACTTCAACGAAATTTGAAATATTCCCGTCGTGTTCAAAAATAGGTTGAATATGATCCACAATATCCGTAAATGACAACGCACATTTGTATTTTGAGCCTGGTGGCTGTATTTTTCGTTATAAACGGCCCACTCTGGCAAGCGCTCGGAGAAGGCCCAGCGGAGACCACGTGACATCCAACGCAATCGTGACGTAGGTCGTCTCAGGATGAGCAAAGCTACGGCGAGGCTGACGTCGAGAGGATGTCCTAGTCGTTCCAGCCACCGAAGCGGCTGCTTTTGTACGAATTTTGAGTGACGGGTTAATCTTCTATAATCTTGTAGGGGGACAATAGCGACTTCTGCGACACACAAAAGGCATTCTCGGGAAGAGGGGAGTTCCTCCTGCCCCTCTTCTGTCGTCGTGGCCGGAGGCGAGACAACCTCCGTCACTAGCTGTCAAGGTTCCTAGACGAGCATTACAAACGAGGCGTTAGCGACATCCACCAGGTGCTCTTTGCTAATCGTTTAATTTGTTTTAAAATTCCTTTTCGTGACTTTTTTAACAAAATATTGGTATGTTGAATGTGATTCTGCTCCTTTGAACACATATAGACCAAAAAATGAGCGCCGAAATTTCATTGTAGTATCCCTTTAAAGGGCAACTCCTCTCAATTTCCAAGATTTCGGGATAATGAGGAATTTCGAATTAAAGAGCCCAAGTAAAAGACACTACGTCTTTTGCTTCATGAAAAACAGGATAGATATACTTTTAAATCTAATTTTAAACACAAGCAAAAATCAAAACTTTAGCTCCATCCGGCATTTGATAAACGCCAAGAACACAACTATTATGTGGTACGAGACATCATGTGATCCTCTACCCATCGAAGGGCGGGATTGGGGTGGGCGTGTGTCAGGCGCAAGTGTCATCTGCACTGCACTCTTCACTGCACGTTTGGGTGTCTAAGACATTCGGCAATGTCTGCACAACTCCGGCATAAGTCTGCGCACATAGTGTGCATAGTGTGGACAAAACTCTGAGAGACAGTAATACGGTGAGACGGCGACGGCGGTTCTGATATGGGAGACAGCGGTAACGGCGGGACCACGGCGGGGCAGCCGGATGGCTCCCAAGAAGCATGCTGCACAGGCGTGCCGAGAGGAAACATTCCTGACGTCACCAAATACGCTTGCCCAGAGAAGTAAAAACAAGCAAAGGGGGGCAATGGGGGTGACGTTTCACTCAATGTTGACTACGCCCATGCCATAGACTTGACTGCGCCTGTTGGTTGCGCCTCAATTCGCCTGCTCGAGTCAGCCGATTTCGGCAACTTGGCGAGTTGCAATGTTTGTCGGACCGTATAAGAAACATTTAGACAGAACTACTTCGTAATATTTTACGCGTGGTCTTCCTAGGTGATACTGAAGGGGACTGCATTGTTTTTTTTTAAAACAAGAATGAAGCGGAGTTTTAAGGCCCGATCACACACTTGCAACTTCTTAGAACCTAGTGCCTTGAAGCCCCTTAAAATCTCTTACCACGAGAGGACACGCTGGCACCACCTATCGGGTAGCAGTGCAACACTGGGCAGCCCCGTTTATTTTCAGTTTCTATTGCACATCATTTTTTCTTTCTTCCTTGGCTCGAAAAATCTTTTGTCAATGTTATAAACAAACATTTCTCATAAGTAGTATGTACACTGTCGTAACAGACTCTAAGAGGTTTTAAGGTAAGTTGCTCGGTTCCAGGGGGTCGCATGTGTGTGCACAGGCTTTTACTGTCTTACAAAGACTTCCATGTAGCGAAATTGGTGTGGGGAAGTGAATTCTCTATACTCCATCTTTGAGGGTCGTTCACACAGTAGCATCTGACCACGTTATGAGAGCTTACTTAGAGTCAGAGACGTATATTGGGATAGCTTGGCCAGTGGGTGTGGCAACGAAGGCGCCGGAGAGGAGAAAAGTGAAGAAAAGGGAGGAGAGCAGTAAAGGAGCGAGAGAGAAAGAAGGGAGCAAAGAGGAGACGACTGCCATTTTGACGCAATGTTGTCCGCACGGAGCACTGTTGAGGCTATGCGTCGTCTGCTACGGGCTTATTTCTTTTTTGCCTGAATAAAAGTTTGCGTTCAAACGTGGAGAAAATTCAGTCGTTAGCTTTTTAAGCCACCGAGGAATAACACTATACGATTTTCTTGCCAGAGCCTTTAAATAAAAGGAAAGAACCGAAAATTGGATGTTGATCCCATGCATTCTGCCTGGTGAATTAATGAAAATGGCGGCCCTCTCCGCTCAGCTGGGAGCAGCCGGGAGCTTACGCGCATGCACTCAAGCCTCTCGCTTTGCGCCGCGGGCTGATTGGCTCACTTGGGAGGGAGGCGTTACGGTGGCAAGATCATAGACTGGCCAGGCTCTCCCCATATACAGCTCTGCTTAGAGCGAGCCACTGAGACATCCAAAGAATGAGCGTCGTAAATATGCGGTTTTGTCGCAACATGGGGGTAAGAAAATGTAGTAGAGTGCTAGTATGGGGGGGTCTATGGTTCTTTAAGCTGACAGGGCAACGACGGCTGCAAGCGCAAGCTAGCCTGTGCTCCTTGCTTTGTGATGACCCTTTCTAGCTCAAGCGCCTGTTCTGCGTACAAACGTTTCAAAGCTGCGAGCTCGTGTTGTGGCCTTTGGTGCCCTGTAAGCATAAAGGCCTGTTCACACTTTTGCGACTGCTTGCAACCTCTTAAACCTGGGTTCCTTAAAACTTCTTAAACCAGAGAACACACTGGCGCCATCTATTGGGAAGCAGTGTAAACTCGGCGGTCCGGCATTCTCTCGCAATATCCTTTTTTTTTTTGGCTCGAAAAGCTTTTGTCAATGTTATAAACGAGCCTTTCTATGGGTATTACGCACATTTGACCTCGGAAATCCCGCAAAACCTTCGCTTTTGTGAAATGCAGTTCTAGGGTCACCGCATAGATGGCGCCACAATGTCAGTGTGTTCCCTCATTCTAGAAACATTTAAGAAGTTGTAAGAGATCTCGTCTCTCTCAGTCGTACTCGGTCGCAAGAGTGTGAACGGGCCTTAAGGGTGAATGGAGTTTGTTCATAAGCTACCAGCTAGGTAGACCAGATTACGCTAATGCAACCTATTGATATAAATTGCTGGGTGTGGGAATCCAGATGCTCCTTGCAAAGAGGGCGAACGTAACGTCACGGAGCCAAGCCCTGATTCAGAGGTGCAGCGGGTCAACGAAAGCAATGGCGTCTGCAGTTCATAACAATGGCTGCCTTGCCTTTTGCGACAATCTAGAAACCATTGGTTTTTCACAAAAAAGTATTCGTCCTTGGGGAAAGGGGAGAGAAAGTACCTTGGAAGGGCGCGCTATTTTGTTTGACGGAGAATTTACCCCGAGAGCTCTTGTACGAGCCCTCTTAGTTGTTACGTTGGATAGGTTTGTTTATCCATTGAGGAGAATGTTGTCTGCTGCTGCAGGGCTTGGCCGCGGATATGATCAATCTTCAGTTTTTTGGCATCTCTGCCTCATTGCGGAGAAGCGTGTTTCGGTTAACTTGCTCACTTTATTGCAATGCTACTGTGTGCTGTGTTGTTGGGTATAGGTAACATTACTAAGATGAAAACATCATGGTCTGTCTTACTTATAGGCAGGCAGTAAACTTCCTAGTTTCAAAGGGAGCTCTGGGGAAAATTTTATGGTCGTTAATTTGCCTAAATATTGCTTAACCATATCAATAGACACAGCTGAACTATACTCGTGGACAACTTTTTGTGGCCATGCAGTCAAAGCTGCAGCCGCACGGGTGCCCAAGCAGCTCGAGTGCCAATCAAAGCTGTGCACAAGCACTCTCCACGTCTTCTGAAATGCCCCAGAAAGTTGTCCACGAGTATACGCCTTTTCCTCAAGGGCGCAGCCATCTTGAATGTCGTCACTTTTTGCGTGCGTTTTAAAACATTGTTTTGATCCCTTCATGGTGCTGGAAAGTGTTCGCGAAAAATGTGTGATTGTCACACATCCTTTATTTGCCCCGCCTATATTTTTTCATATATTCCAGGTTCAAATGTTTTATCTTTTTGATTCGCATACAAGGTATGGAACTCACGTGACTGAGAATGAAAGAAAAGGAAATACGTCTATAATAAACCAAATACTAATTATAGAACTGATGTGACTGAGAACAAGAGAAAAGGAAAAATGTGTATAATAAAGCAAATACTCAGCAAAAACATTTTTTTTGCTGATTCATTAAATTTTTACATTTGGTCATCACCAGTTTGTTTTGAACTAAAGAGGTTTTACGGCAACACTAAAGAAGTGACGACAGATGTTTTCATTTGGGCAGTACTCCTTACTTCCGAAGGGTCGCAAAATGTTTGATGGTGTGAAATTAATGCCGGGGAAGCTGACTCCAGGGGTAAAGCAAAAATGTGTGAGGCACTGTTTTCTAAACAGCCTGCTTGAATTTTAAGTTTTATGACATGTGACATTCTGCCACTGAAAAGTGTCAGGAAATTTGAATGTTTGTTTTGCTATCACCTTCCTTTGCCGTTCTCTTAATAGCTATTCTGGATCTGGAGATAATAAATACCGCGCCGGGAAGAGTAAAGCCTGAGTATTCCCAAATTGTAATTTCTTTGGGTAGCTAAGAGAACCTCCAGAGCCTCCTGTCCTCTTCAGCCGAAAAATACCAATAAACATATGCCGGGGCCTAAAATAGCAAGTTGGTTTTAACTGAAACTCCCCGATTTCTGAAAATGTTTGGTCTAGCAGAGTCAATGTTCATTATAACTTATCTTGAGCGCACGTTGGACGCATAATCTTACCTATAATCGAGCACCTTGCCAGTCCTAAATCGCTGGAATCACTCACCTTGGAGGACAGTGGCATGAGAACTAGATAAGTCAGCAGATCACCACTGACTGTAACAACGTCTTTGTCCTATTCAAGTGAGAGCTTTGCGGCAGTGTTCAAAGCTACACTGGCAGTCATTATCGGTTGAATTTTGCAAAAAAAAAAGAACAACCGGCCTCCTTATGGTGACAATATTTTGTTTGAGAACACTTAAATTTTTGTCGTCACATGGAGCAGAGAGGTCGCAGAATAAGAAGAAAGTGAAAAGCTCTGGGTGATTACTTTAGAGAGTACCCGAACTTTGACCCGCGTTCGGATTCAGACAAACACTGTCACATATATGGTAAGCGTAAAGCGTCAAAAGGGTCCATACAAATTGAGTATAAATTAAATTTGACCTCTCTTTTTTATGGTTTTGTGTGCCTATTGGCAATTTGTTTCACTGATTATCGCGGTTCTTTAGTGTACATACAAAGGTAATCGCTGAAATGCAGCAATCCCTAAAACGACCACTAAAAAGCACTTGCAGATTTTTCCTATAAACAATGGAAAATCTGCAGCCTACTTATAAGCTGACATGGACAATATCTTCCCTTTGTCATATATCTTGTGTGTTTTTTGCTAGTGTCGACAACACATTGCTCACGGTATTAAGCAGTGTCTCAAAACCTGCTTAGATTACCTAAGTTTGTTGTCAGTGCGACTACTAGTAGTCTGCTTGTGCAATGCCCGCATGGGAGGGGCCAGATGATACATATTGGCTTTGATATAATATAAAGTTTGTGGGATTTCTAGTTGCTTAGTTGAATATCAAATAGTCCCCTTCCCCTGGCAATTAGTGAGTGCTTGGCGCACGCTCGCTGAGCGGATTCCTGTGCCCCTCATGAGCTGCGAGCAATCTCTCCGTGTGCTGCTTCAGGCACGTAGCCAGGGGGGGCCCATGGGGCCCGGGCCCTCCCCGAAATCTTCCATTTTGCTGGAGCCTGCTCTTCCCCCTCCCCTTCATACAGCATTTTGTCATCGGCGGCCCCTCCCCCACCTGAAACAAAATCCTGGCTACGTGCCTGTGCTGCTTGTAGTTCTGGAGACTGTGGAGTCAGGCACGTAGCCAGGGGGGGGGTCCCATGGGGCCTGGGCCCCCCCCCCCCCCAAAAAAAAAAAATCTTCCATTTTGCTGGGACCTCCCCTGCCCCCTCCCCCTCATACAGCATTTTGTCATGGGCGAGCCCCCCCCCCAAAACAAAATCCTGGCTACGTGCTTGGGTGGAGTGCTTGCCGAGCTGCTCCAACCGACCTGAGGGGAAGTGGCAGAGTACGTCGAGCGGTTCGGAGAAGTTCTTTGCTCTGGTTGTCTTGGAAGAGTTTGATCTGTGGTCACAACTATTCAGTTTCAGTATTTGTGTTAGCGATGTTGTTGCAGCCAAGAAAGCCAAGAAACCTTCTGCCAGACTTTTGGTGAAGTTTCACACAACCCGCTGCTCCTGAAGCTGGGCAAACTCAACCTTGACTTTGACGTGCTAGCCTGGATTAAGTGTTTTCAAACAAACCGCTCTCAGTTGGTAAATCTAAATGATTCTAATTCCCCTGTGAGTCCTGTTACATCCGGTTTTCCCTTGGATTCCGTCCTAGAGCCTTTGCTATTCCTCATTTATATTGCCGACATACCTGTGTGTGTTTCGTCAAGCCTTAGTATATTTGCAGATGATTGTGCTATTTATCGGAAAATTGTTAATGATCCTGATGTTCTTCAAAATTACTTGAATGTTGCATCTGACTGGTGCAGACAATGGCACATGACCCTTAATATTAACAAATGCAAAATAATTAAATTTTCATCTCATAAGACATTCCTATCCACTTACTATATCAGTGAAATTCCTCTGCTTTGTGCGACATCGTATAAATATCTCGGTATGTACATTGCTTCTAACCTATCGTGGCACATTGACAACATCCTTTGTAAAGATAATTCTATGTTACATAAGACGTAATCCTCGCTCCACATCAGCCTATGCTGCTGCAATCTGTGATCCCGGTCAGACCACACCCACCTCTAACCTGCAGTCACTTCAAAATTGTAGCACTTGTTTTATACTTGGTAACCATCATTGTAGAGCCAGTGTATCATCCATGAAAGCTAACCTCTCCTTGCCTCTTTCATTGCTTTGTAAATTCTCTCATCTGTGTCTTTTATACGAAATACATCATATTAATCCCATCCTAAAAGAAAAACACTTCCTAGACCCCCTTAGAGTTCTTACAGAATCATCAGTTCAAAGTTGTCATTCTTCATTGTCAAACTTCAGCCTATAATGATTACGCTGTACCTAGAACATTGTTACAGTGAGCCACCTGCCCCCATCATTAGTATCAATACCCTCAATAGGTTTGTTTGAAACTGCCTTTAATAATCATTTGCACGTTAGTGTTTTAAACTGCTTTTGATAATTATATTTGCATAAATGTCCCATGTCTGTGTTTTACTAATATTTTGTCTATTTCAATGTCTTTAGTTACCCACTCCTCTCTTAATGCCCTCTGGGGCCCGAAGGTACTGCAATAAATAGATAAATAAGGCGATTCCACTAGCAGCACTTGGCGATAGGAAGTTAGGAGAATATTGGTGGAATGCGGTGCTGTTACAGGCCTCGTTACGAGCTGTTCGAAGGTCGGTGATGCGATATGATTGAATGCCAAAGTGTTGACTCCGTCTGCTGCATTGTGTTCCCCTGAGAGCCGTCACTCGATTGCTCTACAACTGAGACTGGATTCTCTGATTCCCAAATCTGCAGGCGCTCGCTATTTGCCAGGGGAAAAGGCTATACCTTGACACTCTGACTCATTCTTAGAGCGGCTAATGTATCCTAAAATACTCCAACATGCAAAACAGAGCATGATACCAGACTATTTTTTTAATTAGAAATGTTTGACATAATCGCCATCGGGTAACACAGCAATACATAGTTCAATAGCTTAACCCTGGTGGTTGGTTTGCATCATTTTAAGTGAGCACAGTACTAGATATCAGCAGTTTTTTTTTTTAATACTGAAGACGCTGAACTTAGTCGATTAACTTCATTCTTCCTCTTTTTGCAACAGCCTCTAGTTGACTGCAGCCGATAAGGACAAAGTGGGAAGAAACTTGGGGTAAAACAAATGATCATTCCTGTGTGGGGCTTCGTCCACGTTCACCTGCTCAGGAGCTGCTGTAATGCCACAACCTTGGCTTCAAGGCGTCTCACCCATTCTTTGGTGGTGCAGTGCCCTGGGAAGATCATTTACTTTGGGAGATCTTGCATTGTGTGAGATCTCCCATGTACCATTGGAATTTGTTGAGTACCACTTTGAGTGTTCCCCAATTGTTTTTTTCACTTGGCCCTCTAGTAATGATATCATCAATATATCAGCAACTTTTTGGAATTCCTTCGATGATGTAGTTTACCATGAGCCGCAACACCGTTGAAGTTGTTAAAATTCATAATTGATTTTCTGGAACTGACACATGTCCATGTGTTTGTTCCCTGTCAGTACAGGCTTTGACTGCTTGCTAAGTTGCCTCTGTGGTGTTGTCATGTCCATTCCACAAAGTACTTGTGCTTTGTGTACTTTAGAAAATTGCTGCTTCAGACCTCTTGACTGCCCCCTGTCCTGACCTTGTGCAGATTTAACCACGGTTTTTCTGGTGAATTTCTTCCAAAAGACAGTGGTAGATTCTTGGCTCCCTTTTCCATGATCATGACTGATGAGCTAAATCTGTGTTGCAGTTTTTTCTTGGTGTTTCTGTTTCAGGCGTCCCTCTAGAACAGCCACACTTTTTCTTTCCCTATTACATTCCTCTTCCTGTCCACGATGACTAAACCATAGCCCTGCATGCTTTGCATTGAACTCCGTAATGGTTTTGGATTGTGCTGCAGTTTATCATCGGGACTCTACAACAAACAAAGGTCCCATTTTCCAGATGTTTATCCACATTAGTTACTGCTTTGCTTCATGCGTTGGCCGAACCTCAAAACCTAACCTGTGCTGCTTCTGTGCTCTGACTGCTCCTCCTCTCGATGAAGGCTGGCTCTTCCCTGCTTCCTCCTTGGTACAGCACTTCATCACGGCTTGGGCTGGGCAAGCTCATTGGAGCGGCCAAACAGGTTGCTAGCCAGTGATTGGGATTGTGCAGGCTCTGCAGAAGCACCCTGCATGGCACCCAAGAATTCCGTCTGAATCTCAACATTCAACATCCCTGCAACCGACCTGCCTCTCGATGCGTCATCCAGAGACACTCTGAAGTAACTAGTGAGCGCTGCATGGCTCAGCTTTGCTATTCTATGATGCAATTAAATTGCACCTCTCTATGACAACGAACTATCGAAGACCGTAAAGTTTTTGAAGAAGGCTCTACACTTCTCTGTAACACTTCTCACTTGATAAACTGCTTGAGCGAATTCCATAGTTCTTTGTTGGCTATGGGTCACATAATGGTTCAAAGCAGGTATTGATATCCAACCTCCTGGACATCGTTTGTGGCAAGATCTTTGAACCCCTGCACGTATGAGCAAATGCTGCCAGTCTCTCTCAGTCACCATGATTTTGCTCTCTCCAGCCATTTTCCTATGTCAATTTAGTCACATGAACTGACCTACTTTTATATGGCATCCTTCCCATTTCATTGCCCTCTTGAGTTACTATTTCGGTGTCCATTTGGATCTTGGCAGTGAAGCGACGATGCTGTCAGATGCTCGCTGCATACAACTTATGCTGCCTATCTTGGCAGTAATGACCACAGCTGTAATGAGCTTCATCCAGCTAGTTTTGTCACTTTCTCCTTTGCCAGTTGTGTTATTGTAGCGGTCACAGTCGTGACATATTTTAGCTTTGGATGAGAACTGTTAATCCTGTGAAGCGTGCACACTTATACTACAGGCAGTCTTGCTATTGTCACAGGTGTGAACGGTGCACCGCCTTAGGTGTATGGTATTTGTAAGCGAATATGCTTTCCTAATATGAAGTAATAGGTGTGCCATATGCTGTTCCTCAAAAGTTCCTTGTCCCAGAAGATCAGGCATCAGGAAGGGTTGTGAGGCTTTGCAGGGCTCCGAGCCATGCGGGGATTCCTACAAGTGATCAGGCTAGTTGTAGAACTATCACCTTGGAATCTCTGGGCACCTCAGCTCCCTAAAAAAATCCCTCCTCCCCCTTCCCGCTCCCCCTAAAAAAATATCGTCCAAGGTCATTTTTTTGGGTGTAGACACAACACCAATTTTCACTACAAAATAACATAATTAAAAAGAAAAACTGTAAAGATCAAGCTAATGCACCCAAGCAGAACAGTGTGACGTCGCATGTTGTTGGAGGAGGATCCCCAAAAGTGTAAGGTAATGCTTTGGCGGTGTTGATACAATACACCATGCAAGTCTATCTGCTCGTTATTATGCACAGAATACAGTGGCGTCATGACACCAAGCTCCGGTTAAGGGATATTGAGTACTCAAATGGGGCGGCGCCTGCGTGTCGTAGGTAGTGGCGGCCTTACCTCTGAACGAGGACTCTGTTTTTTTGGAGAGAAAAAATACTCTGCTTTAGCCGTCTAACAACTACTAGACAAGCTACTAAAACAAAGAAGGCTGAGCTTTGTCACACATGGGATCACTCCCTCTCAGCGAAACTGTGGGAACATTCAGTGACTCTAAGTATGGCCTTATAAAGATTCTTGCCAACACTGAGCGACTGTGTGATTAAATATTGATGACTGTCGCATTCAGCTTTATGGAAATGGTGCAAGCAGGGAAGGAAAAAGCAAATCCGTGCCAGCAAAAGTTGTGCAGGTTCCCGGAGCAGTTCCTGTAGACCCTGTTCGTTCAATCTCGGGTTTAAAAATGCTGACATAAAAATGCTGTCATTTCAGACAAAATCTCTCCTCCATTTTGCATACTTGTTCCCTCTGCCTCTGTTCAGCTTAGGAAGATTTTCACACGTCTTGTCAAGGTTCGAGCTTATCTTGGATACGCTTTGTGATAAGAGTTGGAAGTGCAGAATTTACAGCCTATCCTGTCATCGGTTGAACTTCATAGTGCCTTTCTCAATTTCGTCAGATCAGAGCAGGCAGCAGGCAGACCCTATAGTGTGCTATAGGATCTAGTTGATTGACATCTACCGATAGCAGATGTCAAGCTTTTCTCAATGCTTTTTTTTCGTTTGAAAATGGCAACATCTGGCATTGACCTGTTATCGCATCTGCAGCTGAATTTGTAATGTTGAAGGCTTGCAACATTGTTTTCTAACTTTGCTATATGCTTAACCAACATCAGCTTTTATGTTACTTTACTTTTGTCTTTTAAATTATTGTGATGTTGCAGTACACTCTAAAAATTGCCCGTGCCTTTTCTTTTCCACAAAACACTCGAAGTCGGGCACTGCCATCTACCAAAACAAGTTCAACAATCGACGAGGCCAAAAAAAAATGAAACTAAAATATTTTAATAAAAAAACTTGTCTTGTGCTCTAACACTGAGCATGATGTGAGCACATCAAACACATGCTCAGTTTCCCAGTGCAGAGTACATTTCTAGGTCGAAACGTCTTCTTGGCCTCGTCAACTGTCAAGCTTTCTGGTAGATTGCAGTGATTGGTTCTTGAAGTGCTTCGCAGAAAAGTAGATTAGAGACACAGGCAGTTTCTGGAGTATAGTGGGGCATCAAATATCCTTAAAGGGTGACTCCAGTCAATATTTCTTAATTGGGGAATACGACTGTTTTCGGCTAAACCAGTGTTCATGAATTACAAAATATAGTTGTTTTTCTTGATATGTTTTTAGTTTTGTAAAGATCACAACTCAGAGTTTGGTTTCGGGCGTTTACGGCAAAACCAAAACTATACTCCGTTTCACCTTATGTCCGAGCGCAGCGGATGGTACGAGCCATTGCAGCTAGTTCAAGGCAGTGTGAGTGTCACATGACCTTGAAGAGGGGGCACAGCGACGCGTGGAAAGCAATCCACGGGCTACGTCCACGGAGCGGGATTGGCTAGGATAGTTCGTAACATCCGCTGCGTCCGGACGTAAGGTGAAACAGTATATCTGCTAGAGCGTGGTTCTCAATCATTGATGTTTCGCTGACCCCTTGTGGATTGGTTCCCTTCTTGTCATCCGTTTGTGCCGAGGAGAGGGGAAAGGTATAGGTTAATTATGATAATAATTTAATAAATGGATATAACTAGGGCTAGTGTGAAGTAGACTTCTCTAATTAACATACATACGAGAAAACTCACCCAAAAATTGGAAAATTTCTTCTCAATCTCAAAAAGAAAAGACAACTTTTATTGCCGGGTTTGACTGATTAGGCAGTTCTTTGCGGACCCCTAGAATGCCTTCACGGACCCCCATTTGAGATCACTGTGCTACAGGGATGGCAACACTGGTCATCAGCCATACAACCGCGACGTCACGTCGCAAGGGTGCTGCGGTGCGCGGTTCAACCAATCAACCACAGCTCCACCGCGACGTGACGTCAGGAGGGTGCTGCACCAGTGTTCCTTGACTAAAAGGTAACCCGACTGCCGCCTGTTAAAGAGCAGCTGGTCGCTCTTTAAAATGTGGCTTAGTGGAGTATGCTGCTTCACTTTGACATAATATTTCGGCTGTGATCATATTTCCTGCTACTAAAGCAATACCAGTCATTCATTTTGGTTTTGTCTTCGACCAGAGTTTCCCTTTAATATCCTCGAAGCTTTGCTAGGTTACTGCTCTTTCTTATGTGGTAGTGGTTCACACCTGTGCCATTTTCAGGCTTTTCTTGTTCATTGTCTTTTTTGTGATAAATTCATCTTTATTAATTTGTCATACAGTCCTTGTGTATTTATGCTCTTAATAAGAGCGTTCATCCATGACCTTGGCTGGCTTTCTTGGACCCACAACTGTACCTATAGGATAGAATTATTAATATTCTCTACTATCTCTCATAGCTTTTAGAAAAACATTTTGTGTTTTCAGCTGGATTATTGTTACATGGATGCCGTAGTATTTTCATAGTCCCAGAACTATGGTGCTGTACACGGAGCAAAATGCTTGAACGCTGCTTCCAGTGGCACTCGAGGCTAACAAGGATGGTGACAAAATCTTCATTGCCCATATTAGGTCACTATCTCACCTGCCTACAGACGGTGCAAAGTCGAGTGATCAAGCCTTTGTGCCATGACTGAAGTTTGCCCGGGTGCTGATGGCGTTAGCTTGCTTGGGTTAGGCACATAGTCCTCACCCTTGAACCAAAAAGAACACATCAGCTTGAGCCTACGAGTTCCAGTAACTCTTTTGCATGAACTTTACCCAGCCGCCTGTCCAACTCCTCTTTATCTTATGGAAACCTATGCAGCACACGCCATTTTTGGTTGCTGAAACAGTGGAGCTGCTCTTCACTTAACATTTACGAAGCATTACTCCTCAAGTTGATTGTGGCACTGCGCTACAGATTCTTCTCAACTTTTGCAGCAACAATCTTACAGCACCAAAAAGCGATGGGAATGGAAACTTGCCATTTAAAATGGCTCACAAAGCAGTGCAGAATAAAAAAAAGCTAATCAAAATACTTACACACGATTGTCATGAGATCAAGAAGTGGAGCCACTTGCATCGCTTCTTGCGATTCCCTCCTCCTGATCACCCTGAACTCTTGCGTGTTTAAGCTGTGATCTTCCTAGTTTTTTTTTTTTTTTAATAAAAATTGTGCAGTTCTTTAGTGAAAGATTATTGAAGTAGTGCCCTGTCACCTTTGATGTGGAGATAGAGAGAAACCTGCAACATGTCCACTTTGGATGGTTGTTTTTGAATATGTGCTAGTTATTGCCTTTATTATGTTACGTTCTGGCGGACACATGCTGGGGCTGCTGCAGCATCGAGAAGGAAGAGCACCTGGATAGGCATGTTGATTTCTCAAACGTCAGGCAGAACAATTTCTCAAGCTCGTGAAACTTGATCTCTTCCGGAGAAGAAAGCTGCGATCTGGTCAGGTTCTCTCAACGGGATTGCAGTGTCATATTCGTTGATGATAGTGTTGTCAACCTTGAACGTGGGCTCTCTGAGTTCTGGGCACCTTGATAGGCCGAGTGCAACCGCAGTGGATATTCACATTTCTGTCTTAGCCAAAAACGCTGTAGGATGGTCCGGTGTAGTTTGATTGACTTGGGTGGTTGGATTCCGTGGAAGGCAGGTTGAGTTCCCCCAGTTGATGTGGTAAGGTTGTTAGGCACCTGCCTACAAGAGAATGCAAAGGCATTGGTGGCTATTATTAGGATCTGGTCCGTGGCCAGAAATTAGCTGTTTACTATATCTTCCACTTCACACGCTGCAGTTCACAGCACCTCGAATGTCAGCCCGGTGCGACCAGGTGCTGTTCTCAAAATGTTCCTTGTTGTTAGGATCGCTTGTTTCCACTTCCCACCTGAGTGTTTCCCCCACAACAAACTTCCTCTGTATGCGAAGTTTGCTACATCAGCCTTCAACTTCAGATGTTAACAGCATGGCGAGCATTCGTGCACAGCATCGGGAACGTGAGTGCAAATGATTGCTAGAGGTCCTTGTTACGCTATAAAAGGCTGGAATGTGAGTAGAAATTGCATTGAAGTCACACGAGAGGCAAACTCCACTTAGAGGGTACGAGGAAATGTACATGAGAAGATGGCAGTATAGGACTAAGTGTTGTAGCAGAGTGCAGTGGCAAGCAAAAAGTGGCTCCAAATGGTACTCCGTGTCATCTGCGATTCAACGAGTTTTGGATCATTTCTGTCACTGGGAAGATTGTCGGCCTAAAAGAAGCAAAGGACATCACAATTTTTCTTGCGGACCTGAATTTTCAGGTAGGTTTTTTTAGTGTCGGTTACGTGGGCAACCTTGGAGCATCGTAAGATGAGCAGGAGTGGTAGGAAATTGGCTTCCAGTGTTGAACCCTTCTTCGAAATGTTGTTTAATTGTGGTTTGTTGGATGCGTGAGAAAGAGCAGGGTATATAGTATGCAGAGCTTTGTTCGAACTGCCTGGGTGTGCACCGGTATGATGAGTAGGTACCTTGCATTCTTTGGCTGCTGGTTTGGAGGCTCCACTTTTTTGTGTGATGTTGTTCAATATAGACTCGGATGGTTTCGTCATATTGCCCAATCAATTCTGGGTCTTTTTTTAACCGCTGCAATTGTAAGAACCGGCAGTTTTCTGCCATACAACAGCTTTCATAGTCTCGTGCTAAACTTCAGGTGCTAGTCATGAGACATATATCGTACCGTTGACCTTGCTTCTTGATCATCTTTTCACATCGCTCGAGCACTAGGTGGGAAATCCGTTGAGTGCTGGCTGAATCAGAGATTCCATTGGTGTCTAGGGACCACATTCTAGAAGAATTGAAAACTTGGTACTTGTCAGAGAGAGCACATGACAGAAAGAAGGTGGTGGCTGTACTTCGGGAACTATGAGCAGAAGGCACATACATTCCTGGAATTATCCAGTCGAAGACAGTTTTGACCATTGTCGGTGTCTATGCTGTGGTGCTTAATTTTTCCTGTTGCAGTCCTTCATAAGCCCTCAGATTAGATGGTGACACCTGTTTCATCTGGGAATGTGCTTCCCTATTGCTGTGTTGGTGTCAAGCATGTTCTTGGAGGGAAGACGGGTCTGGGGTTCATTGTTGATTGTGTGGCTGGTGACAATGCTTAAATATTTCTTGAACATCAAATACCTCAAGCGCAATTACTGTGTTATTGACTTTAGAGTTCAACGTTGACTCATCAACAATGATAATGTGATAGTTGTCGAGTGTTGCCAAACAAAAACACAGTCGGCTCTTAATTTCCAAGAACAATGCAATTCTGCTTTTTGGAGAGGTTGTGATGTACGAACGCTTTTTGACTACAGGTGTCTAGTGGGATTCGAGCGAGAGCTCTTATGAAATGATGTATGGGCCCACACTTGACCTTTCTTTGCTTCATTGCATTTGTAGGAGCACTAGCTATTCTGGTAAAGTTTTCATGAGAGCATTCTTCTGATTGATAAATGCCTTGTGTAGCTGGACGAGGACGAGACATGTTGCAGAAACCTGTTTGGTGTTGTCCTCTTCATTTGGCAGGAATCATGCTTCTTTCAAAGAGACATTCATTGTGGAATGGGGTGCATCTACCATATCTAAGGTATCAATGCTCTTGTGTCAGCGTTGATAGTTTTTTGTGTGTTGACATTTCGGCCTGGCAGTTCTCGACGTTCTGTTCGGCAGGGCCATACAATGCGCTTCTGAGCACCCTGCGGTGAACTGGTTTATTAGCCAAAGCGAGTGCAGTTAGATTGTTCAGTGTGAATTGATTTTGACGACTCTACTCAGGTGGTTGGTCTTGGGACGTCCAAGTTGATTGTTCCATTTGTCCTTCTTTGCGGATCTCGGCCTGGATCTGGAGAAACCCCTTGATGATTTTGAATTAAATTTCTTGGAAGAATTCGGATGCAGTGAAGGTGGCTGTAGTCAAACTTTTTTAGTTATTTGTGATACAGGATTACTAATCCTTCAAGAAAAGATTGCATCAGCACTCGATAGTTGTCAGGCAGAACACTTAAACCTTCCACAGATGTTGTGTGATTAGATGGTGTCGTGAAGCTTGGGGACATTCTTGGGGCTGCCGACTTTTGGGAGATTCAACGGTCGTTCAATATGTTTGTCAATCAAGATGTCATGTCCCCGCCAGTTCGTAATTCTCTTCCGAGCAACGAATGCCTTTGACTGCTTGCCTTGCACTGTTAGTCAGGGAGGTCATTAGTTATATGTATTTTTCAACGGCAAGGAGATTTAGAGTGTTTTGAGTGACGGCTAATGAGACATTTCTAAAATTCTTGCCAATCCCTAAAGTTCTCGGCAAAAGTTGGTATCTGGAGTTTCAGTGTTTCGGAACCATGCAGTGGTTTCAAAGTTGGACGGACCTTGTTGAAGGTTGCTGTCTTAAGAAGGCGTGCAGGTTGTTAGGTTCGAGGGGTGATAGAATTCTCACGGTAGTTCTCTGATCCTTCAGGTGAATTTTTCAGATGGTTGTCGGTGGGTGAAGCTCATGTGTTGCGGTGAAGTTCTACCATGCTAGTCTGCTTCCGGGTGAGGTAGTCTAGCTGGAACTGCAAATCAGTGTCTGGTGTATTCATGTTCTGGAGGGGAGCATTGGTATGGATAAGCATCCGGGTCACGGCAGCTTGGACCACGCCACAGGGTTCCCATAGGTGGTTCATGTCCTCTCAATGGGTTTCAGCACCAAAATGTTGTGGAGCAAGAGAGAGGCCGTATACATATGTGGTCCGGGTGGCCTTTTATGGAACACTGATTCACTGGTGTTCACACTCTCAGGTGCCCCTAATTTTCCATGTGCATCATCATCTTTATTCTGCAACAATCCCAATCAATCACCTTGCACGACAAAAACAAAAGAAAAACAAACACCCCTTATCTGGGAACAGACAACCCACATTTGGTGGTGCATTTCTTGTAAGAATGGTGAACCTTCTGCCATAATAAATGCTTCATACAGGTTTTCTTGTGTTGGCTAAGTATAATTACACAGGCATCTGATCTGTTTGATGGTGATGAAGGTGCTTGTCTCGAAACTATGAACTGGAACAATGAAAATGCTTCCTACCCTTTGTTTTCGCTCGGACCCCGTTCACCCTTATTAATTTTTACAAGTTGCAAAATATTTCAAGAACATTCATTGTGAAGATGGTCACATATTCGAGCTGCACTTTGGTGTCCATGCATTGTCAGCAGTCTCCTGGGGCCAGAGTGAATAAGACGTTATGTTCGAGATTATGGTGACGCTGATAAGCATCTTAGTTTTACACGCTTGAGGAACCAAGCAGAAAAAAAAACCCTCTCTGTACCCCAAGGAAATGGAACACAAGCAAACAAGCAACCCGAAAAGTTATTTATTTCTCTTTCACGATATCATTGCTTCCTTTGAATTGGAAGGGTCATTGTTGCATTTTTTGCTGGTGTATAGCGTTACTTCAATGCACTAATTTTGACTTTCTTATATACCCACCCTGCCATTTTCATGAAAGTGCACGCTATTTCTGCATTTGGGGGCAACTTGTGTTTCACCGTTGACCTGACCTTACAGGTTTCCTAATGGCACAAGTTCTTTTACCCAATCATCAGGGTAAAATGTAGACAGCATATATCCTACTTGTTAGTGGCATTCATGTAAAATTCAATTGCAAGTTCAAGTCATTCAAAGGAAGAAAAAAGAGACATGTTGGTGTCGAGCCCATTTGTTGCATCATCAGTCCTTTAATCTACGGGTACTTTTATATGCTAACTCTGCAAAAGCTGCATTTGGAGTATGCACTGCTTGATTTGTCGAAACACTTGATGGGAGCAAACATGAAAGCTATGAGATTATCCCGAAACTTGTGTTGCTTTATTTCAAAACACCCATGGTATGCAGGTCGGCCTTTTATTTTTTGTCTTCCAGCAAAACGTCTATTGTAATTCATAATAGATATTATATTCTGGGAAATACACATAATGAAAAAAGTGCTATGGCCTTTTACACTGTCAGTCTCTCTGCACCAAAGAGCTACAAAATTTCTCACTAGGTGTGGCCCACACTATTTTAATAACGCTCGATTTCAGCTTCACTTTGTTTAGGTCTGCAGTCGTGTTCTTGTTGGTCAAAAGTGTGCAATCTGCTATTCATCAAGCTACAGATCCTCAGGTCTAGGATTATACTTCTCCAGTTTCCTTGGTTTTATCTTCTGCTGATGAATATAATGGCAACTGGTCACCTCTGGTCACAGATGAAACATCGGATGCATTCTAAATGAACCACCATATCCAAAAACTGGTGGTGCCCTTCATCGGTCGTTCAAGGTTGGGCATGAAGCTGCCCACATTTCTTGGATTTTTATTTTTTTCACCTTCATATCAAACAAACAACTGTCGATGGCGCTGTTCAAGATCAACTGTTTCTAGGTTACTATACAGATCCTGGCAAATTAATGAAGTAAAATACAAAACTGAGCTCCTTCCATATGTTGCACTGGAATAGTTCATTTGAAGCTGTGTCAAGCCTTCTTGTAAACTTGTTTGGGGTGCCTTGGATGAAGGATTGTTCAAGGGAAGATGGGGCACTTCTACATTTGAGAAAAAACGCTTGAATTGCGTTCATTTGGCCTTTAGAATAACAGATATCAAAATTATATTTCAATGCGACGCGCCGGAGAGCCACAAGAGCAATTTCAAAATAGGGCTGAAGCCCCGCCCCCCTAGCCTTGGGCGGCGGAGAAAAGCTCACCGGAGAAAAGCTCACCGGAGATAAGCTCACCGGAGAAAAGCTCACCGGAGAAAAGCTCACCGCAAAACCGGCAGATGCGGCGAAAAGCTCACCGGCCTTTGAGCGGATGAGGAGAAAAGCTCACCGATTTTTTTTAGCTTAGCGGATTCTGCGTCAAACATGGAAATTTAACACAATTCGCATTCGTCACTTCAATAAAAAGAAGTCCTCTTTCTTTGTAATATTCTTAAAGTTCACTGGGCCTGTTTACTAATTCCTCAGAAATTAGTAATCACCCATTCTGTATATTAATTTAGCCACAAGTATAAAATAAGAACATCGTTACACTGGTAAGAAAATACAACAATTTATTGACAGCTGACAGTGCGCCTTCCGTAGCTCTGTCAGATAAATCAGATAAAGAGATTTGCTCTTTGCGAGCTAATATGAATAGCGGTGTGTGAACCGTTTCAGCCTCAAATATTGTGTAGTGCCCAAACGAAAAGTAGGTGTCTGTTGATGTAATCAGTCTCGCCTACGCTGTTTTCCTTCTGTTAATTTAAATAACAAAACTTTAGTAGCGAGAACAGCTTCGTCCTGTCGTGTTTGTTGTCTTCACTCCGTCGTCGTCGTTTGAGCGGTTTTCATCATGTATAACGTTTACCAACTTGCCCTATTGGCTACCTTACACAGGACTACTTATCATATAGGCCACGCGTAACAACGCTGAGAGTGTGCAGCTTTGAAGGTCACGGGTGGTTCGCAGTCGAAGGGGCACTATCGCACAAAGGCGACGAGTGGAAACACCAGCGCGAACGGCTAGAAAACGTGCACGTCCGTGGAAGAAAGAAGCCTCGATATCATACTTACTGTTTTATCCTGTTTTCAAAGCTTAACAAAAGCTCCAAAGAGAATTTCAGGCACCGCGTTGTTGCGCATGCGCTTTCAGATTTTCGGCATTCACAGTTTTGATTTTAAGGTTTTAGGCAGACATTATTAAGTTTTCGAACTCTTTCCTGTTCTTCTAGTGCATAACGTTTTCAGTTAGGCTTCGTTGCGTAGAGGTTAAGCCATAGAAAACTCTCGCCCGCAATTATTAATTTGGGAGCAATATACCCAATAAGCTTAACAAACATTACAAAAATGATATTTTTTTTTTTACAAAGCTGCCGAATTTTAATGTTAATAAATTGATATAGGTTACCCATGATCCAACGGCCTGCATAAAAAAAGAAGAAAAAAAATTGGTGAGCTTTTCTCCGCATCCGCCGGTTTTGCGGTGAGCTTTTCTCCGGTGAGCTTATCTCCGGTGAGCTTTTCTCCGGTGAGCTTTTCTCCGGTGAGCTTTTCTCCGGGATTCCCTAGCCTTGGGCAGCCAAAAGAGCCGTCGATGCCGTCATGGACAGCGACTGTCTTTCGCGTTTTTCTCGCGTTTAACAATACTTACGAAGCAAATGGTTTGGGTATTCGGGTTCACGGGGTAAAAATACACTAGAATTCACTTCTAACTCATTTTTTCCAAGAAGCTCCGTAGCTTCCCTTTCAGGAAGTGGGGTTACAAAAAAATATAATTGTGCAAAAATGAACCTGAGGTTTAAATTTGGGTACTTTTCCAAAAACAACAGATACCTGTACTTTTGTTTTCACTTCTCAAATTCTTTTTGAGAAATATAAAATACACAATAGAACAAGTAATGTGTGGCCGATGTCCTAGCAACGTTATAGCAAGGAAGAAGTACAAGGAACACTGGGGTAGTCTTTTTAGTTTGGTAATTGGAAGAATATAATAAGTGGAACCTATGATGTACAAAGATTATTGCAAAGCATTCAACCTGTGGAAACTGCATAGTGGTTCTACAGACAGCGCAGAGAAAACAGTTCTACTAATAATTCATTGTGTTCCTGGTTTCCAGCGGTGTCATCAGCTTAACTTCTCGTGGATGGAGTTTATTTATTTTACCACAGGATGTTTCCTGCAAGAGGGCTTCACCACGGACGTTTTATACCATTGAGCTCATGATTGTTACTAGTCATCCTGCTTGGGATGAAATATTCACGTTAAAAATCTTAAGATGGCAGTGTCTTTCATGATTCCACCATTTAGTGTCATCCTTCACATGTGCAAGTATGAACCCTTCCTCGGGATGGGGGAGGGGGGGGGGGGGGGGGGGGGTTTGGGAAAAAATAGCGCAAGAATGCATGTAGAAAAGTCACTTCGTGTAGTTTTAAATTTCCAAAATTGCATCTGAAGCCCAGTTACTGGTACCAAGAAAAAACTTTGCACATGAAAAGCACCTAGTCACCATTTTGCACTTACATAATTAGTGGGAACGTACACATACATTTTGTCTGGCTTCTTGTTCTACAGTTGTACATGTTCAGTGCTACAAGGGGGAGGCAACCGCTTCCAGCCATAATCATCTGCCTCAATCGCGATAGCAGAGGTAACCTGATCCAGCTGATTGGGGTGGCGTCGACATTGATTAATTCAAGTTGTCACTAATGGCTTTTGCACAGGTGTATATGAAACGCCTTTTTACTCCGACTCGCTCTCACAAATTTCCTATGAATGCACAGTGACTGGCAATGGTTGTCTGTATCAGTATTAAAATGCTCTAATATTTGTTCAGAGCGAATAAACTTTAGGTCGTTTGGCGAAGTTGAAACATATCGAAAGGTTGTTAAGCCAAGACGAGACATGCTCGTCGTGAGCCGAGTGAAGCAAATGTGCAGTCTGATGTGAAGTTGGGATATTGAGACGGAACATGCTTGGTCTTTCGTTTTAGTTCCAAGAATTCGAGCTATCGAACTACTTTTGCCTATTACAGTCACGTGTGTGTGTGTCAAAGAGGGGGGGGGGGGGTATTTAAACTAATCTTTCAAACGGGTAAAACTGGGTAAGTGACTTCGTAAATTAAATTTAATCATAATTAGTACTACAAATTTGCTCGAAAGTTAGAATTGCAATTAGAATTACTAGTGCCCAAGAACTAATGCATTACATCTATGCATTAACTTTGAGAAAGTAATACAGTTACATAAAAGAGAATCGAAAGTACGTTAATTTGGCAAACATGAGCGCCGTCCTGTCGTGTTTGTTCCTTTACTCTTGTCCAAGTTTCTTTGCCGCTGTTTCTTCCCAAGATGTTCACCTCGAACCAATTAGCCCAACGCGTCGCATGGTTGCCAATTTGGCTTGTTACAGGAGTTACTTGGAGTAGCAACAGTGGAAGATTGTTTTCAACGAAGGACACAATTATGATTGTCCAAGCTCTGGGAGCCACTCGATTTGGGGAAAATGTTATTTAAAAACAAAGCAAAAAAAAAAAACAAAAACATACCTGCGTTTTTGATTGGAAATAGCGGGTTCAGAAAAGCAGGACGTGCCCCTCCCGCGGAGTTATCTGCTCGCCATTATTAGTGGTTTCTCTTCCGGCGTTTTCTCTGCTAGAGTGGAAAAAGACGTGAGGGCGGTTCTGGGTGGGGAGCTTGTTCCGCTTTTCTTAACCAGCAACCGACTATAACTCCAATGTGCACAACTTAGCGTTTGCTCATTGTTGCTCTTGGGAGCTCTGCAGAGAAGCTAAAATGTGTGGGGAAAGAGGCAGATTTATAGTTGGGGGGGGGGGGGGGGGGGGGAAGCAGTTTTGCACTAATGTGCAGGATAGCGCCTATGTGCACAACTGAACATTTTCTTCTTGGTGCCATTGGAAATACTGCAGAGAAATTGAAACCGCGGGAAAGGGTTAGTTTACAAATTATGATGCGGGTGAGGCTCACTTTAGGTAGATATCTCCTTGCTCTCAAGCAAGGAAACGCAAATCCGCGTTATGGCACCGATTTAGGGGACTTTCTGGAGACTTGGCGCAGGAGGTCAGTTTGGTCTCTTTCGAAATTACCGAGGAATGCGATTTAAATCATTCATTGGAGAAAAACCACAGCCTTGCAAAACTTTGTAAGGACTACACACATAAAGGGAGCGCTAAAGACGAGGACATGTAGGAGACACAGACACGGACAAGCGTTGACTCACAGCTGACGTTTAGTGCTACCTTTATGTCTTTAATGTATAACCAACTATCCCGTCATATGACCTGAGTACAATGTCT
This sequence comes from Ixodes scapularis, assembly GCF_016920785.2. Lineage (NCBI taxonomy): Eukaryota > Metazoa > Arthropoda > Arachnida > Ixodida > Ixodidae > Ixodes > Ixodes scapularis. Next base: position 240,501,727 of record NW_024609835.1, on the reverse strand, counting down.
TTGTAACGAGCTTGGGTCTCGGTGTCTATGTATCTGGGTTACTACTGCAGTTGTCTTCTGATCATTGGTGCTTTCAATCTAGCATAGAAATACATTTAATATTTGTCTAATTTTTTACATTTATCCGTAGATATACGGTGAATTTTCACATCGAAGGCTTACTGAATGACCAAAATATATCAAAATTAATAAGGTTTTAGCATTTTTTAAAACTTTTTATCATGGTTGAAATTGTTCTTTGGCTCCCTATTTATGACACAAACCCGAAAGCTTTGCCACTGGAAATAGATCGTTTGCATCAAGGGTTTGCATGAACACTGCTGCCGTCCAAAAGCGTTGTGGTGCGACACGCATGTTCCCGGTCCTCTCACGAAGCTGCAGTGAACAATAAAAATGGGTTACTTTCAAAATCAGAATGTTTCTGTTGAGATGCAGTGCTGGTATCCACCTTCAAATATATGAATGTTAGTTTGTCCGGCAAGAAACAATCTCGCGATAGTTTACGGTGCACATCCGACAGGTTATGGACATAGGCTGCTTGACGGATAATGCGCAGATGGTGATGATAATAATAATGATAATAATAATAGTAAACTTTATTTTTTATATGTCCACAAGCAGCACTTAGCGTAAGGAGGGGTACACTGCCATAGGAATAAAAAAAAACACGTACAAAGTCGAAAAAAAACAAGCGAAGTAATAATCACGCACACTATAGTGACTCAATTTAGTCGCCGAACTGTGTTCATGTCACAAAACATATCTACTACAGATTAGTCTAGCTTGTTATATTCGAGTTGCGCTCTTAAAATTGACGACATTGAGAGCAACTGGACCCAGAGGAGGCATGAAAGCTTAGCAGTATAAGTCAACAGACACGTTGTAAAACGTGCCTGTAAAAAAAAAAAAAAAATATATATATATATATATATATATATAAACGACGTTTACTAAGCAAATAATTTTTTTTCTTTTTTCAGTATTTTTTGATGTTCCGAGTTAATGCTGAGGGTTCTGACTGTGATTACTAGGAGTATTAGTATTTATTTCGGCTCAGAACGGCTGCGACGCCGCGAAAAGGCCTGTGGCCCATGCGCCGTGTAATAAAGTGAAGATGTGCTGAATAAGCCACTAGCGTATTTTAAAGCGATGTCAATTCGTGCCGCTCCGGAGCGCTGACCTGCGCTTTGTACATTTCAGTTTATCGTGCATGATTAAAATATTTTCAATGAATTATCTCAGTTTTCAGAAATGCAGGACACCTTGTTAAAGATATTGTCACGAGTGGTGACCAATAAACAAGAAATAAACAGGGATAAATAAACGTTTAATGTGGCGAACTTGTGCCAAAAATAAAAGGGTATAAAAGATAATAACAGAGCGTCGCGGGCGTCGAAGTCGGCGTAGCAGCAGAGTCGAACGCTGGGGCGAAACTGACTCGACAAGGTAGCGGGCGGCCTCTTATCTAGAGTGTGTCACTATCTCGAAGATTCGGCGAAAGCGGCTCGAGCGTCGCGTGATCGGGCGAGAATGTACACGCACTTTCTAGAAAACAAAAGCAGGAATAAATGATAGAAGTTACGTGCGGTACATGAATAGACGAGAACTTTCTGGGGGTCCGTGACCGAGCGTTGCTTTCTCAGCCCTGCGCGCGGCATTATCCCCCCCTTTAAAAGTGCATCGTCCCGATGCAGCACAAAAACGGAAAACAAAAAAACAAAAGGACAGCAGAATTGCTAGCCGGAGTTCACAGTCCACAGTTCACTCGTCGACGAGAGTGGAGAGTCCTATCGTTCGTAATACGGCTTCAGCCGGACGACATGCACCACCTCGGGTCGCGGCTGACGTCTTGCAGATGGGCGCGTTCCGTCGGGTAGAACTTCGTAGTTCAGATCGCCGAGGCGTCGGATGATCTTGTAGGGCCCAAAGTAGCGCTTCAGCAATTTCTCACTGAGGCCGCGGCGACGGATGGGCGTCCATACCCACACCCTATCTCCGGGCTGGAAGTGGACGTCCCTGCGACGAAGGTTGTAGCGGCCGGCGTCGACGCGTTGCTGGTCTTGAATCAGGAGTCGGGCGAGCTGGCGAACTTCTTCGGCGCGTTGAGCAACCGCCTGGGCGTCGTCGCTCTCGTTGTCAGATGGCTCATGGGGCAGCATGGCGTCCAGCATGGTCGTTACCTTCCGACCATGTACCAGCTGGAAAGGGGTGAATCCAGTGGTCTCTTGAACCGCCGTATTGTAGGCGAACGTGACGTAGGGCAGCACCTCGTCCCACGTCTTGTGCTCTACGTCGACGTACATAGAGATCATATCGGCGATTGTCTTGTTGAGTCGCTCCGTCAGCCCGTTGGTCTGCGGGTGGTACGCAGTTGTACGACGATGGCTGGTATGACTGAGTCGGAGGATTTCTTGGGTCAGTTGTGCCATGAACGATGATCCGCGATCTGTAATCACAACTTCTGGAGCGCCGTGCCGGAGGACGATGGACTCAATGAAAAACTTGGCAACTTCCACAGCAGTCCCCGAAGGAAGAGCTTTCGTTTCGGCGTACCGTGTGAGATAATCTGTGGCGACGATGATCCAGCGGTTCCCCGACGTCGAAGGCGGAAAAGGACCAAGTAGATCCATTCCGATCTGCTGGAAGGGTGCAGTTGGAGGAGAAATAGGCTGCAGGAGTCCGGCCGGCCTCGTCGGCGGTTTCTTGCGTCGCTGGCACTCGTGGCATGATCGTGTGTATAGGTGGACGGTCTTGGGGAGCTTCGGGCAGTAATACTTTTCACGAATACGGGCCAGTGTCCGGCTGTAACCAAGGTGTCCGGATGTCGGGTCGTCGTGGCAGGCTTGGAAGATCTCCTCTCGAAGGTCATTCGGGATTACCAGCAACCACGGTGTGTTGTTGTCGCCGAAGTTCTCTTTGTAGAGTACACCTTGTCGGATGACGAAGGTCGGCAGTACTCGTGAGAAGACACGTGGCATGGTACTCCTGCCCCCTTCCAGGTGCTCGATTAATGCGCGCAGCTCAGGATCGTCCCGTTGACGTCGTGCCATATCGTCGGTGTTCATTGCTCCTAGGAAGCACTCGTCGTCATTGTCGTCGCTGCAGCCGGAAGGTGTTTCGACGGGGGCTCTGGACAGGCAGTCGGCGTCGCTGTGCTTGCGGCCTGACTTATAGACCACTGTCATGTTGAACTCCTGTAGTCGAAGACTCCATCGAGCGAGGCGTCCTGACGGGTCCTTCAGGTTCGCAAGCCAGCAGAGCGAGTGGTGGTCCGTGACTACACGAACGGGCTCCCGTACAAGTACGGACGAAACTTCGTTATTGCCCAGACGACCGCAAGGCATTCTTTCTCAGTCGTGGAGTAATTTTTCTCCGCCTTGGACAATGTCCGACTTGCGTAGGCGATGACTCGCTGGATGCCTTCTTGCACTTGGACTAGTACTGCGCCCAGTCCCACGTTACTTGCGTCCGTGTGAATTTCTGTTTCCGCATCCTGGTCGAAATGTCCAAGTACAGGAGGAGTCTGGAGTCGTCGTTTCAGTTCGTCGAATGCCTGCTGTTGCTCCTCGGCCCATTCGAACTTCTCGCCGTCTTTCGTGAGATTCGTAAGTGGTGCGGAAATCCTTGCGAAATCCCGAACGAAGCGTCGATAATAGGCACAAAATCCAAGGAATCTTCGCACGGCCTTCTTATCTGTCGGTACTGGAAATGCCGCGACGGCGCGAGTCTTTTCGGGGTCTGGGAGGACGCCTTCGTTACTAACGACGTGGCCAAGGAACTTCAGTTCGTCATAGGCGAACCGGCATTTTGACGGCTTGAGTGTGAGTCCGGCGGTCTGAATGGCTTGAAGAACAGCTCGGAGTCGTCTCAAGTGCTCGTCGAAGTCAGCTGAAAATACTACGACGTCGTCAAGGTAGACGAGACAACTCTGCCACTTCAGCCCTGCCAGTACGGTGTCCATGACACGCTGGAAAGTTGCTGGCGCCGTGCATAGTCCGAAGGGCATCACCTTGAACTCGTACAGTCCATCCGGCGTGACGAAGGCTGTCTTCTCTCGGTCCCGTTCGTCGACCTCGATTTGCCAGTAGCCGCTCTTCAAGTCCATCGATGAAAAGTATCGAGAGTGGCGCAGCCGGTCAAGAGTGTCGTCGATGCGGGGGAGTGGGTAGACGTCTTTCTTCGTAACCGTGTTGAGCTGCCGGTAGTCCACGCAGAACCGAAGAGTTCCGTCCTTTTTCTTAACCAGCACGACTGGAGAGGGCCATGGACTGCTTGACGGTTGAATTATGTCGTCATTCAGCATCTCTTGAACTTGCTGATGGATCACCTCCCTTTCCTTAGCGGAGACTCTGTACGGCGATCGATGCACAGGGCGCGCGTCGTCCTCGGTAACGATGCGGTGCTTGGCAACCGCGGTCTGGCGCACCTTCGATGACGTCGCAAAGCAGTCGCGGTATTCGGCGAGGAGGTTAACCAGCTGACGCCGTTTAGGGTCCGGAAGCTTAGAGTCAATGTCGAGCTGCGCTGGCGACGCGTACTGTCTTGCTGGGGCGGCGAGGATTCGTCAGCAATCGCGGTGATTTCGGCGGGGTTTCGGAGTTTCTCGACGTGGCCCACGGCTGCACCTTTCGTGAGGTGTTGCGTTTCGTATCGGAAGTTCGTCACGAGGGCCACAGTCCGCCCATCCTGAAGTTCAGCTACTCCCCTTGCGACGCCTATGCCTCTTCCCAGGAGCAATTGGAGGCTTCCCTCGAGAAGAACTTCGCCACAGGAAGCTTCATCGATCCCGACAAGTACGAAAACACTCGACCGCGGTGGTAGGTTTACGTGGTTTGCGAGGACTCGGACCGTGGGTGACGTCGCTTGGGGTTCCTCCGCTGGTGGAGCTGGTTTTCGTAGCGTCAGCCGGTTTGTTCCGAGGTCGATGACGGCGTCATACTCGCAGAGAAAGTCCATTCCGAGGATAACGTCCCTCGAACAGTCTTGCAGAACGACGAACTTGACAGGGCACGTTTCACCGTGGATGTCGACGCGAGCAGTGCATCTCCCGACTGGTGTGATGAGATGTCCTCCGGCGGTTCGTATTTGGGGTCCTTCCCACGGCGTCATGACTTTTCGAAGGCGGCGGGAGAGCCTCCCACTCAAGACTGAGTAGTCCGCCCCGGTGTCCACAAGTGCCGATGCGTCGTGGCCGTCGATTATAACGTTTAGGTTGTTCGACACCGATGCAGGGACGTCGTTGTGATCCGTAGCGCCGAGAGAGTGGGAGCGCTCCGTCGTTCTTGGAGGCTCTTTACTACGTTCGTCTTCGGCAACGCCACCTCCAGGCGTTGCCGCACTTAGTTTTCCCGGCGACGCAGGGGAGACACGCTTTCTCGGCGGGGTCGTGACACTGGGGACGCTGAACGTCGTGGCGATGGGGAGCGGGCTCCACGGCGGAGAGACGACACTGGGGAGGGCGAGCGTCGGAGGTACTCCTCAATGTCGCGAGGGCGTTCGCCGTACCTCGGGCGTGGGTCGTTCGGGTGGAAACCGCGCAGCCCAAGTCGACGGTAGGGGCAGCTGCGGTAGATGTGGTCGGCTTCCCCGCAGTGGTAGCAGAGCGGGCGTCGATCAGCCGTCCTCCACACGTCGGTCTTTCGCGGCGCAGCTTGTTCTGGGTGGACGTGCGCCCGATCTTGTTGGCGTCGGGAATACTCCGGCGCTGGAGGCTCACGTCGGGGTGGCGCCGTATACTGGTGAGCTGGGGGCGATGGTCGTCGGGTAACTGCGGCGTAACTCAGCGTGGGCGGTGCGGGAGTGGCGCCGACGAGAACTTCTGGCTGCAGCGCCTGATGAATTTCGTCCCGGACAATCTCGGCGACTGAGGCCGTAGCCGGGCTTGTGGCAGCAGGTAGCAGCTTCCTGATTTCCTCCCGCACGACGTCCCGGATGATGTCGCGGATGTCCGGGATGCTGCAGCTGGACGTCGAGAGGGCAGCGAAGCCGGGAAGTCTCTGGTAGTGCGAGGCCCGTGCGTGAAGGGCACGTTCGATGTTGGTGGCTTCAGTGATGAAACCTTGGACAGTGGTAGGCGGGCTCCGCACGAGGCCCCCGAAGATGTTTTCTTTCACGCCCCGCATTAGGATCTTCAGCTTCTTTTCTTCTGGGGCGTCAGGACCCGCGCGGCTGCTCAGTCGAAGAACATCTTCGACAAAGCTAACGACGCTCTCATTAGGGCCCTGAACCCTCGCTTGAAGGAGGTCTTCGGCGCGTTCTCTTCGGTGTTGGTTGGTAAATGTTCTTCCCAACTCAGCCTTGCATTGCTCCCAGGTGGTGATTGATGCTTCATTGTTCTCGAACCAGTTCCGCGCGGTTGCTTCCAAGGCAAAGTAAACATTCTGGAGGCACTGTTCCGGTGTCCACTCATTATGGCGAGCCACTCGTTCGTACTGTTGCACCCAGTCGTCGATGTCTTCGTGGCTTTCGCCGTGGAAGGGAGCCGGTGTCCGAGGAGCGACGGGTAGGTAGACGACGGCAGGAGCGGCGGGGGTATGCGACTGGTTGGCCATCGGCGTCTTCTTCGGCTTGGGCTTGTCCAGCAGCAAACCGTACTCCGGATCCTCTCCCTTGGTGCGGCGGCTGGCCCGAGTTTCAGGTTCCGCGCTGAGTGGTCTTCTCACTGAGCCGGAAATCGGACTTGCACTGCGGTCCCTGGGAGGGGAACGCTGCACGGGCATGCGGTACCCCGCACCTCCACCAAAATGTCACGAGTGGTGACCAATAAACAAGAAATAAACAGGGATAAATAAACGTTTAATGTGGCGAACTTGTGCCAAAAATAAAAGGGTATAAAAGATAATAACGGAGCGTCGCGGGCGTCGAAGTCGGCGTAGCAGCAGAGTCGAACGCTGGGGCGAAACTGACTCGACAAGGTGGCGGGCGGCCTCTTATCTAGAGTGTGTCACTATCTCGAAGATTCGGTGAAAGCGGCTCGAGCGTCGCGTGATCGGGCGAGAATGAACACGCACTTTCTAGAAAACAAAAGCAGGAATAAATGAGAGAAGTTACGTGCGGTACATGAATAGACGAGAACTTTCTGGGGGTCCGTGACCGAGCGTTGCTTTCTCAGCCCTGCGCACGGCAATATAACAGAGTAACTGCATGCACTTCTCTATAACTATTACTGAAAGATCCACATTCCCCTGGAAAACGTTTTCTTGCCTTTTTATCACGTACACTAGGGACATGAAGAGCTTTAAATCAATCTACGATTTTGAGACTGATTTGAGCAAGTGTGTTTTCCTGACACAAGGAGGACTCATCAAGCTCCTCTTATTGCCTCTTTGATGGGACCTAAATCAATCTTGTATAGTTTTAGGCTGAACGAAAACTAATTCCATAAAGGCGCACGGCCTTCGAGGATATAGTGCGAAAACTACGACGATATCACACAAGCAGGGTACCAAGTGCTACTTTTATTCTACTTCCGGGAACTTTTTTTCCACGAGTAAACCGTCAGATTGTCGAGGACAGTGGTTCTCTGCCATTAATGTTTCGTGGACCCCTTATGGATCGGCGGAGATGATGGAGGATCCCGTTCGTGGTGAGAGGAGAGGAAAGGCGTATAGGTTAAATATAATAACGATTTAATAAATGGATATAACTAAGGGCTAGTGTGAAGTAGACCTCTCTTATTGACGTACACACGAGTCCAAAAACTAAAACATTTCTTCTTGACCTGAAAAAAAGAAAAAAAAAAAACTGTTATTGCCGGGCTTGACTGATGAGGCAGGGCTTCGCGGACCCCTATAGAATGCCTTAGCGGACCCCTATTTGAGAAGCACTCGTCTAGGAGAAGGCACTAAACAGGCCAGCAGTGCTGCTTGTTGTCATTTTGCTTTGTTTATGCGTGGTTTCCCGCCAGCTTTGACCTCTGTACTGGTGCCTCTGCCCCACAAGTGCTCTCGCAGTCGAGGCGCGGTGAAATTCGAGGGACTTGCGCTTCGTGGTTATAGTTCATGTTGACGACCAAGTATTCGCGACGTGCTCCACCACAAGCATCGAATTTGTTGCCCGCAACTTATGATACGTAGGACTCGTGACGTCACGGCGAGGCAAATCTTGTGTGACGTATCGGAAGAGAATCGTAAGAGTGCCATCGGAACATGTCGGCGCTATAATAGCAATGGCATTCATTCCTATTAGCATAATTATTTGCTTCCATCACGGTGCTAAGTGTAAAGCTTTCCTAGGAATACCAGCGGTTTTTTGTTCGAATCCCGGCCGAGGTGCCCGCAATCTGACGAAGGCTTATTGCGGAGGAGGCGCCGTGTAACCGAGCTTTCGGTTGCACGTCAAAAAATCCCCAGGTGGTCGAAATTAATCCTCAGTCCTCCGCTGGGGCGTGCCAGATGCCCGTCGTTGGTTTGGCACGTAAAACCTCCAAATTTGACTTTGACCAGCGGTTTGAAAGGACTCAACCAAAACGTCCGCAACATTTCAAGACTTGCGTGTTTTTTTTTTTTTTTTTTTTTTTTTGCACGCCCTATTTTACAGCATATGTCAACAAGGTGCGCACCTGATGATTTTATGCACTTCGTATATTTTATATCAACAGCGGGACTTCAGTATGACTTTCAGCTCTTTGACACTTTCTGATATGGAGGCAAATCTTTGGACGCTTTACTTTGTGTTAGCAGATTGATTCAAATGATAACAAAAAATGATTGAGCCAGAAGGAAAACTTGAATAAACACGATATGATTCTAGTGTTAAACAAATGTTTACGCTGCTTGCGTCTTAAATGAAATAACGCCATTTTTTTTTATCTAGAAATGAAAGTGGATTACATAACGATAAGAACAAAATATCTACTGGTTTACAAGGCCTACGAGGAACGCGCAAGTAGACATAACTTTAATAGTACCGCCGGTGAATGAGTTCTACCATTTACGATCTTATGCAGAAACCTCAATACACGGGTCGTTCTCCTGTTGTGCAACGTGTCCAATTTCACGAGGTCACGAGTCCTTTAGTAACAGTAGAAATAATTCGGTTGAAAATAACGGTCAAGCAATACACGAATGAATTTACGTTGAACACGCTCAATTGCACTTAAATTAGTCACTCCAATACAGTTCCGTACAGATGAGGCACATTCGACACGACTACGCACCATTGAAAGAAACTGGTTTAGAAAAAATGCACGTTATTCCCGTAGTGGCTCCCAGAACTCTAAAGGAAGCATTCACGTGATGATTGAAATTAATCGCAGTATCCATAGAAACTTCCAGATCACAGATGACCCCAACACGAATAATATTGGCGGAATCTAATGTGTATGGAACATTCAGAATTTCACGCTTATTAAAAAAAGACACAACTTTCGTCTTTGACTCATTTAAGAATAGGCCCTTTGGAAGACACCACGCCGAAATAGAATGTATATCACGCTGAAGACGTTTACAATCTTCAACTACTTTAACCACCGCAAACAACCTAATGTCATCATACAAGAAGCCCGAGATCATTCATAAAAATGAAAAACAGTAGAGGACCGAAGATACTGCCTCGAAAACACCAAAAGTAAATAAAAAAAAAAAAAAAGGAATAGACAATCGATGTGATGTTTCTTTCTGCGCAACTTGTTTATCCGCTTCGTTCCAAGCTTTCTTTTTAAATCGATAGGGTAGCGGTGTCGGCTTATCTCCGGTTCAGATGCCAAAGATAAGCGCAGGGGCATGCGCCAATACCGCAACGTGATCCGAGCGTATTGGCCTTTTTCCAGTAAGCTTCTCCACGTGCGATATGTCCTCTCCTCTAACCTTGCTTCCCGCCATTTTCGGAAAGCGCCGTCCTGCACGACCAACATCCTCAGCAACTATCTTGGCGCGCATTTTGTCTTTTTTTTTTTTCCATTTATTTTAGAGTATTAGTAGATAAGGCGTAAAACGCAATGATAACCGATACAACGGCAGGATGCCAATGTGTTTTGACGGGTGGAGGCATTTTGGGTTGGCCTTTGTATGTATAGTTCGCAAACTCCCAGACAGCGCTGAAACCAAAGACGCCACCATAAAAAAAAAAAGGCTCGAGGACTGGTGGAAGCAATGGCTCACTTTAGGGGCCATCGAGGTGGCTTGAGCACGAACTCAGCTTGAGCCCGCTCGTCCGAAAAGGAAAGAACGGCACCGTCACCATCGGTTAAAAGGGATAAAGGGGGGGGGGGGGGGGGGGGGGGTTGAGCTACCCAAGTAACTATATTTTCGGAATCACCGGCCTTCACCCTTTCCGGTATGCTATCTAGTGTCGCAAAAATCAAAATAGTTATTGTGAAATCGGCGAATCAAAATGATGCTTTTCAACGCTGTGACGTCAGGGAAGGGCAGGCTTGCAGGTCGAGCGGGCAGTCGAAAAACGGACTGTGCCGAGCATTTGTTTCCTGCTGCTGCGCGGGTGCTGAAGAGAGCTTCCAAAGCAACCGTTTAAGACAATGAAGTTGCTTCCTGCCTTCCGTTGACGTCTCTTTGAAAAACGCGGTGGGGACCAAAATTGTAAGTTCAATAACTTCGCAAAAAAAAAACTTATTTTGGCCCAGCATTTGGGTTACTATTTCAACGATGTTTGTTGTCGTGTTCAGCAACTTTTCAGGCAAATCCAGGGCTATGCGAAAGCGGCGGAGTACCCCTTTAAAGAAACGGTGCTGCGATATACGAAGCGATGACGTTGTTTTCAATAGAGCCTGTGTTTGTACTGACGGAACAGAGTCCCTACATATAGTTCGATCTCCTTGCTTGGTTGTGCACTTTATAGGTTTAATGTCGATGTCATATCCCTCGTTCGTTTATTACATCTGTGTAGATCGATTAAATGAACTGAAATTAGCTTAGTACCCCTTAACGAGTACCTCTTTTTTTTAACGCATATTTTTTTGGTTATTTGTGCATGAAGCCCGGTATAATGCACACATTAAGCTCGCAGAAGTTCTGTTTAACTGAATTAACAATTGTACTGACTTACAGAAACGTTCAGCGCTCTGAATTATTGTATTGTAACGTAATTTCGGGAATGGACCTCCAATTCCTATAGTTCCAATTTCATACTATGTCCTTCGTCAATCAGCATGGGCAAAAAAAAAAAAAAAAAGAAGCGCTTTTTACGCAGGAATCTTTTGTCACAAAATTCTTGGCCTCAGTGTCTCAGCGTCGCGAGATTTCCTTGGGTTTTCGCGACTCTCGGCCTCTCCCGGTAAAACCGCGCAGGGTGCCCCGACGGTCGCGTGCGCGCCGACGGATTCGGGTTTGCAATCTGAACGAGACACTTCGCTGGAAGTTCATAGCCTTCGATGCCGGTCAAGACATTTGCGACCGACTAGGACCGACTGAGACAAGACCAGTTTTGAAGCCTCTTGTGACGGCTTGCGACCGGCCGTGCAGCACGCAGCCGGTCGTAACCCGTCCCAAGAGGCCTAAACACCGGTCTTGTCTCAGTGGGTCGTAGTCGGTCGCAAGTGCGTGAACGGGCCTGTGGGTACCCCGATTTCCCCGTGGAAACGGCTCGCTCGACTTGTCGGGGGGGAGGGGGGCGGCGGCCAGGTGAACGCATGCTGAGAGGACGACGCCGATGCATGACAGCGAACGCTGGATCGGCGCTCGCTCCATTAATATCATTTGATGTAATGCCAGTGGTGGCCAACATCTCTCATTTTTATTGTAAATTGAAGAAAAAAAGAAGAAGGAAAAGCGATGAGTCCGATGTGCGACCGGTCGTCGAGGGCCCCGAGCTTAGTATATGGTCACGTCCTCTTCGACCTGCGTTCGGGTACTGTGTCCCTGGTTCCCAGCCTGCTCAGCAAAGTGGCACTGCGGTGTCCAGGATCGGCTGACGCAGAACCGGCTACATGGTGGCTGGATCTGGTCTCGCATCTCAGCACTGCGGTATAAAGGGTGCATCCCAGCACCCTTTGCACCGAGCTAGGGAACGCGCGCTGGTTACGCGAGCGAGCGCTCGCACCACGAGAGTCAGTGACAAGGCTGCGCGTCTTCGCCTTTTCGCCTTTTTTTTTTTTTTTTTGGGGGGGGGGGGGGGGGGGCGGTGGCAGTTTTAAGCAGCCTGCCTCGCTCGCTTTCCGAAGCGAGGAAGACGCGCGTTCTGGGCTGCGGATCCAAGTCGTCCCATTGTGCGTGGACGCGTCCTCCGTTGCGTACCCTCCAGACAACATCACCTGGAATCATCAAAGCCCGCGCAACCCAAGTTTCACTCGATCACAGTGAGATGAGGACTCGCACAAATTGCTTCCTTCGGCACAGTCACTGCGCCGAAGGACGCTCGGTGGGGCGTGGAACTATACTCTACTTTATAATTGCCAAGTTGGCGCCATCCTATTGGGATGATTTTTCGCATATAAGACGCTAGCTTTAATTAAGCGGCTCCAGACGTCCCAGCTCGACCGCGTATATCTGCACTGTGCTTGCGACGGATTTCGTGTTTGCAGTGTGTCCGATGGTGTCCTGCAGATGGAGCTTTTCGCGGCCCCATGTAAACGGTTCGAGAGATCACCGTGTAAGCAGTGATAGAGTGCAGGTGAGCTGGTAATTAATCGACATCTTGTAGACCCTCAGATGGGGAACGATAAAACAAACGGACGAACACAACAAATGTTGTTGTGTTCGTCCGTTTTTTTTGTTTTTTTTTTATTGTTTCCCGTTTTAGGGTTTACAATATGTCGATCACCGTGCGCCGCATCGCATAGTGAGAGAATCTAGAGCATTTGATTTTAAAGTTCTCGGGGCTTCGCCCTGCCCTTCCTGAAGTAATAACGGATTTGGCGTGGGCGCTGTGTTTTGCAGGCGTAGGTGGAAGAACGGAGGAGGAAAAGATTACAATCACGAAGAGGAGGTTAGGAGATTGATGGAAATCGTTTGAAAAATTGAAGGATGGGAGACAGGTGGGACAGAGGGAAATTGAAACTTCCGCGTTGCTCCGGCCCAAAGTCTCAATCCTGTCTCCCAGTAGGTCTAGTCTTTGTGTAACGCCGACAAGGCTTGGCCGGAGAAAAATTAACAACTCTCTCGTTGGATTTTTTTTTTTTTTTTTTTTTGCGCGCGGTATATAGGTTATGTTGACGATATTTTACACCACGATATAGTTACAGAAATTTACATTGGAAGGAAATTGGCTTAGAGGGGCAGGTGGAGGAATCTAGGTGGCGCAATCTCCCCCCCTCCCCCCGCGATTTAAGCGGTTCAGTCGTATCCCCGCATCCTCTGGACCGGCACGTAGGCTGTTGGCGGCAGTGCACCCGCTCTAACGGTGAATGAGAGAAGGGCGACACAGTTTGTTCGGCGCCTCCCGCTGGCCGGGGACGTCGGCTTGGGAACTTCGGCCTCGGCTGGCCCGAAATAGCGGTCCGTCGGGACGCCCCCCCCCCCCCCCCCCCCCCCCCCCCCCCCCCCGCTCGGCCGGAAGTGACGTGGGTCAGAGCGAGCGCGAAGCCTGCCAACAGCCGTGCACTACCTGACGGGGCCAAGTTGTCAACCGCGGTCGGGCAACCTGTGGCGGGCGTCTCTCGGACCGGTTCGTTGTGGGGCAACTGTCGCAAAGAGTCGCAAGGAATCGGTGCTCAATCGGTGGTGCGTGTTCCGTTATACCTACAATGTTTAGCTTCCCCCGACTAGCCCAGCTCTCTACATTGATCCACCGATTCGTTCAGCTACACCCAAACTACGTTTTCTGAATACCCAGGGTTTATTCTTCCCGGCAACCTACTATTATCTCTAAATTCGAAATAGGTATGGAAAAAGCGGGCGAGTGATGTCGATGCGAAAACCGACATCAGAGTCTCCCGCGCTTTCCATTGCCGCGACGTCACTGGCGTCTAGACTTGCAACTGGAGCAGGCCGTGAAGAAAACATCGTGTCGCGCACGTTTCCTGCTTTTGAGCGGATGTGGAGAAGCTTTTCGGAGCATTTATTTCGTGCTCCTTCAGACTTTTTGTAATTAGTTAGCAGTAAGTTGTACTGCCGACACAGTGAGCCAGTGCCTGCCGCTAGCGTCAAATGTACAATGTCGCTAGTAAAACGTTTCCTTTAAAGAAAAAAAAAAAACATATAGAACAACGGCGGAGGGGGGGAGGAGGAGGAGGAGGAGGAGGAGGAGGAGGAGGAGGAGGAGGAGGAGGAGGAGGCGGTGGCGGGAGGAGGGAGGGCACTAAAATGGAAATTCGAACGTTTTCCGAAACAAAGTTATTTTGACATACTATCCGAGTTACAAGTTTTGCTAATGTATTGTTGTGTTGAGCTACTTTCGAGACAATTCGAGGACCATAAAAAAGGGCAATTTTATCGCAACATGTTTTTTTTCCCCGCGATGTTCTGCTGTGCCACTTGACAGTTGGCCACTTTCCTTACCTACTGTTATTTGATACCTGATTCTTGTTGAGGATCCACTGGTTTGCGAGCACCATGCGGAGACTGTTTTGCTTATTTTCATTTGCTACAGTCTTCCGCACAAACACCTGTCCTGTTTCGCGGAGTTACTGCATTCCATTCCATCCTGCTCTGCTCGCAGGTAGTGTCATTTAGGCGTCCCTCAGCTTTTTTACCCGAAGCTCAGCCGGTTACAGTCATGTGCACTTTTACTAATCCAATTTCATGTATTCGGTTTGGCCTAAGATAAGCGTCGTTGCTCTTGCGCCACGAAGCACGCAAAAAGCAACATTAATCTCCACGTTTCATAAAAAAAAAAAAAAAAAAGACAGGCGAGCTGTACGAGTTTTTGAGACATAATAAACGCGATGCTGTTCTTTTTTTCTTTTATTTTTTTGTACGTGATTAGATTTGTAGAACCAACTCACCCAAGCTTTTGTCTTAAAGGGAAGCTACGGAGCTTCTTGGAAAAAATGAGTTAGAAGTGAATTCTAGTGTATTTTTACCCCGTGAACCCGAATACTTAAACCATTTGCTGCGTAAGTATTGTTAAACGCGAGAAAAACGTGAAAGAGGGTCGCTGTCCGTGACGTCATCGACGGCTCTTTTGGCTGCCCAAGGCTAGGGGGGCGGGGCTTCAGCCCTATTTTGCAATTGCTCTTGTGGCTCTCCGGCGCGTCGCATTGAAATATAATTTTGATATCTGTTATTCTAAAGGCCAAATGAACGCAATTCAAGCGTTTTTTCTCAAACGTAGAAGTGCCCCATCTTCCCTTTAACGAGCTTTTTGAATGCGTAGCCTTTAAAGGTAAGCCTTAGGGATTTCCCGTTCGCGGATGTAGCGTCCATGATGTCAGAACCGTCACATGAGCTCGTCCCAAAGGTGCTCTAAATGCATAGTATTTACAGGTCCTTTGTGACACCGTGGCATCGTATGGCCCTGTGACATCGCAGCTTCACGTAACACTGGGACTCTATCAACTTCATATATTTACAAAACAATAAACAAAAACGAAAGGCATTTTAGTGGCTTTATGAATGCCATGCATTCAAAACGATTTGGCAAATTAAAAATAGACCATCTTTTTATTGTTATCCCGGTGTGGGGGAAAGAAAACATGGTATGTAAGCAGCTGTGCATGTACGCCGTCATAACCGAACTTCAGTTGTTTTTTTCTCTTGGTTTGTTTACTTCACTTCATCATTACCATAGCAGTCCAGGTTATTACCATTTTAGATTTTATTCGGTTCTTCTTCCCAGCACTGGCCTTTGCGGAGTCGAGCTCAGCAATGGCGGCTGTAATCTGGCGCGTGTGTTTAAGGGTGAACCGAAATTTGGATTTTTAAAAAACAATGCAGGAAATGTAGGCGGGACGCTACAATCCCTACACCACTACTCCTAAGGTGATATCTCGAATGGATGGCCGTATTTTTGGAAAAAGATGTCGAGATTGAACCAGGCCGACGAGGCGCGTGACGTCAATATACCTAGTTTTCTCCTCTCTTCGCTTCGCTCCCTCAAGGCCACGAGGCGGAGAAGACGCGGGGCCGTTCCCTCTCCTTCTCGGAGAAACATGACGACATCATCTCTGTCAAATGCGCCTCCTTTTCTTGAAAAATTTGGTCATCCGTTCGAGATATCTCCGTATGAGTGATGTTTTGGTGTTTGTAGCATCCCGTTGCACGCTTTTACCGCGTGTTTTGTGGAATCAAAATTTCGGTTCAGCATCCCTTTAAAGCGTCTATGGGATTCGGATGTCTCTAACGCAACTGTTGATATTAGACGGACAACCGCGTTGGATAAAATCGGTCACTTGTGCTCGTCCCTTTCTGCGTACTTCTCGTCTTCGGGTTTCGAGCGCTGTGATCAGTTGGGCGCCCTTCTCAGCGCCGGAGTGTACTTTCGAAACGCCGCCGCTACATGACGCAAAAGTTGTAGAGGGGTCCACAGCGCGGCATTCTTTGCGCGCTTCTTCAGCTAGCCTAGGTTGCCGACGCGCGATCGAAGAGGGAGAGGGAGAGTCGCGACGAGGACGAAGGGATCGTTAAAAAAAGGAAAGCTAGCTTATATTTATTTATGTAATTTTTTTGGCGCGGATTGCCCGAGATCTTTCGCTTCATTTCAGCGGAGCAAAAATAAAACCGTGTCAAGTTCCTGTTACGGGAAGGCAGACCAGCCAGTAGGGACTTTTAGGGAACCGCTTTTGCATATCCCATACGGTTAGGATGGGCAGTGCGCAGTGCGTACAGGAGGGTTCATCGTTCCGGATGGGATGTGCAAAAACGATTCCCTAAAACTCACTAATGTGTAGAACAATTTGCCTCGAACTGTACGGTATCGGCAGACGAAGGGAGAATTTCATTCGAATCGCTCGTTTTTTGTGTGCTACAGATATTCTGACTCTGGAAAGCCTCCCTGGACTTGCCGAAGAAGTCAAAAGAGAGCAAAGTTTCGTAAATTTTGATGGAACGGAATTGCGTGTTACCCCGGAAAAACCAGAAAGAAAACGAGACTCGACTGTTATTGTGAGAGTAGAGGTCCCGAGCCCCTCTCGGACGGCCCTTCCTCGCGGACGCTGGCTGGGGAGCCCGTCCCGAGGCGCGGGACGCTGGGCGCGTCATGGCGGCAGCCCTGGCTCCGAGAAAGGTCCCGTCCGGGGAGGCGGCCGTCCCCCCACCCCGGGAAGCAGAAAGAACACGGCCGGGGAGAAGCACCCTCGTCGTCGTCTCCCGCTCCGGAAGGAAGCCTCGCGTTGGCCACGGCTCATTGCGCGTTGAGTCAGGCTCTCCCCCCTCCCAGGCGCCTCGAGGGGCCCGGACAGCGCGTTCCTCTGCCTCGGCCCAGCTCGGGCGCTTTCATCCCGCTCAAAGACAAGGCCCGCGCATATGACGTCATTCTTAGTGGTTCCCCGACGCGCCCCAAAGCGCAAAACACGCTGAACCTGGGCGAGAAACGCCGCAAAGCGTCGGTTTTGGCATTGCCGCTCGCAGGTGTCGTTGTAAGACGCTGCGAGACGCACGGGTGGCGATGCGAAACAAGTGGCGCTGCGGGGGACCTATTAGCGATGACGTTTGAGGGAGAAAGATGCGAGGCCTATTGTTTCATCGCCGGCCAGGAGGGTGCGGGGCACGAAGCGCGGCGGCTGTGTCTCGCGATGTGGCGTCTATTATAATGCTTTTTACTTGGTGCGCGAGCGAGGCCTAAGTTAAAACCACGAGCATGCTGGCCCGAACGATGCTTTCGCTGCGCGAACGTGCATGCTGGTCAGGGACGCTGAAAGCCACGAGGGCGGTCTTGTATACTCCGTTTCACCTTATGTTGTACCGCAACGAAGGCTAGAAGCGCGAGCTCACAGCGTAGGCAGCTGCCCTTATTCACGAGAGCTTGTGCCGCGGAGATGTGCCCTAAAGCAAGGAGCTCGCGCTTGTAGCCTTTCCTGCGGTACATCATAAGGTGAAACGGAGTATAGCTTCAGTACGCTCGCAGTCAGAGCGAAACTGTCGTCGACTTGCGCGAAATGAACGGCACCTAGCAGCTGGAATAGAGCTACAGGGACAGGTTCGCTGGCCAGCTTTCTCGGCCGATATTCACGGCACCTGATAATATAAAAAATAAAGCTTAAAAAAAAAAAAAAAAAAAAAAACGTGATGAAAGTCGCATTTTTTTCTTTCGAGCCACGCCTGCCGCGTATTGGAACTTCCTCTCGCAGTACAACCATAGGGCAAATCCAGGGCCCTGATTGGCCTATTTGATCGTCCCGGTCTTTCGCGAGCGGGAGGCGACGGTGACCCTCCCGCGCTCGTTGTTTGCTCTCTCATTTCATTCCATTTAATTTTATTAAGGGCCTCTCGAGGAAGGCACTACATAAGGGAGGCGTCAAATTCGATTTTAGACATAAGACTGCTCGTGACAGGAAACAGGGCAAAGCCGACGGCGACGTACCGACGACCACCGAGGACGGCGGCGACATGATGAGGGCCGACAGCATTTGGCGGCAAGCAACGGGAGTTTTGGCGACGAAAACAACCCAACACTGCGCGGTGCGGCGTTAGAAGCGTCGGCCCACGTGACAATAACGATGTTAGTGCATTTAATGCGAAGGAGCGGGCGAGCTGGAAAGAATAAGCGATAATCCTCGGCGTGGGGCTCTAGGGGGCCGAAGGACGAACACAGAGCCCCACACATAGCTAGGTGACTGGCGCGCGCTGAAAAAACCCGCCTGGTCCTGGAATCGAACCAGCAACCTCTCCATTTTCAGTGGAGCGCTCCAACAACTGAGCTAACTGGTAGTTTGCTCACATTTGTCCGATGTTCACGCGCGTGTAGAAGCACAACGTGCAGGTAGTGTCGTCGGTACCGGTAGGGCCTATCCAACGAGCAAGTCTCTTGATGCCGCATCCGTGTGTACGCGTGAGGCACTGGAGCGTGTTTGCTTGGGCCCCTCCCCCACCTTTCCCCTTCCCCCTTTAGCGTGTAAACGAGGAATACGTGTGTCGTTAATAATAATAAAAAAAAAAGCGGCCGCCAAGGCTTCCTAGTTGCCGGAAAAAAGCGCATTTGTAACGCGTCTTAAAAAAAAAATACAATCGCGCGCTTGGGATTTACGCCATGGTTGTATTCCTTGAGGAAACAACTCTACGCCCCCAGGGTCACGCGACAGTCAGACGGCATTGGCCGGGATGGCTCGTAGCCTGAGCTCCGGTCTATCGTAAGGCCCACCGTAGCCACTGGGGCCGGGCTCTGCCGGAGTCGGGACCGTCCTGGGTCGTTCCCCGCCGTCGCTGGGGAGCGAGGAAGGGACGCCCAAGCAGCGCCGGCCTTTTGCTTCGCCGGGTCGATCAGAAAGGCGCCCCTTATTCGGATGCCACCGAGGCTGCACTCGCGCGTTCCTCGGATTCGTTTCACCGTGGCCTTCTCTATCAGTCAATCGATCGATACTTAATTTTTTTTTTTCACGCGAAACATGGCAGCTGGGACAGAAAGCTGCAACAAGTGCAGCTTGACGAGGCCCCAGCTCCAAGATGGCAGCTCGCATTCGACAACAGTTAAACGTGCATGAATGCGCAACAATACAAGCAAAATACACATAGGTGTACTTTTAGCTCAAAGTACGAAACAAAAAATTAGCAAAATAAAATAAGACATTATTGTTCCTTAGTACACCAGTTAACATTTCAACTTGAAAAGCAATAGCAAATAACTAACATTCATAGGGTAGATAGAATATGCATGAATACTTCCAATGGCAAATTGTGAGAAAAATGTGCCTATCATGAAACGTATATAGTAAGAATAGCAGAGTGTACCTAATGGATCCTAGCCCATAGTTCGTTCGGGAGTGGGTGTATACCACTGTTCATTTAAACGCGTGCGATATATGTTTGTATTCCTAAGTAAGTTGGATATTGGGAGAATATGGCTACGTTCACTATTTACTGCAACATTGTACGAAGCTAGGAGGCGGAAGTTGTACATGTTTGTTGTTCTAACAATCTTAACTCGTAGGAAAAGCGGATCTGTGTGATAAAATACGATACATTAGCGACCACTCTTACGGTTTTTTTCTATAGGGATAGAAGTGTGTTCACATTCTGTTAGGTATAGTGGTGCCCCATACCAGATGGCAATTAATACACAAAATATGACTGGACAAGACCGTTGTAGATGATCTGCTTAACAAATGGGGTGGAAATAGAGCGATATCTCGATAGCAATCCTACGGCCTTTCTGGCTTTTTGATGAATATAGTTTACATGGTCATTCCATGATAAAGTATCGGAAAAAAGTACACGCAATATTTTAAACGTTTTCACAATTTCAGTGTCTTCGGCAGTTAAATTGATATTTAAATTAGAAGGGGCTGTTACGTTTTTTGAACGGAATAGTATGCATTTGGTTTTGCTCGTGTTAATTTTTAATCTATTTACTTCAGCCCAAAGGCTAAGATTGGAGAGCATACGTTTTGCTGACAGTTTCATCTCGTTACATGTATAGCCCTTCAAAAAAAAGTGTAGTATCATCAGCATAGGTTATAACTTTGCAGTCAGGAACACAACGCTCAATTTCATTTGTGAATAAAATAAATAATAGCGGGCCTAATACACTTCCTGGATGTACTCCTGTTTCTACCTGCTTGGTGCATGATACTGAACTGTTGATTTTAACATATTTTCTCCGCTCAGCGAGATAAGACTTAAATAAATAAAATCTAGCTCCCCGAATACCGTAGCGTAGTAGCTTTCTCAAAAGAATTCCGTGATTAAGTCAAAGGCTTCAGAAAAATCCTTGTATGTTACTACTTAAGAAGTTTATTTTCGATATTATTAATTATTTCTTCTTTCTGGGACTGCAGAGCCGATTCCGTAGATCTTCCTTTTCTAAAGCCATGTTGGCAATCTGTTAATAGCGAGTAGCGTTCCAGCCTAGCTGATAGTTTAATATGAAGAATTTTTTCAAACCCTTCGGAAAAAGTGGATAGTATGGATATAGGCCTATAGTTTCCCAACACATTTTTGTCCCCGCTTTTATAAAGTAAGAGAACCTTTGCATCTTGCATCAGTTCAGGAAATACTCCAGAAGGAATTGGAAGATTAAAAACGTCAACGGTGCAGATAACGAGTCAATAACCAATTTTATTGGTTGTATGTTTAAATCATTTACATCGTCCCCTTTGCTGTTTTTTTATACTGCGGAACGCTGACGTTACTTCTCTCTCACCTCTTGAACTTAGCCTGACAAAGCCTGGCAGATCGCCATGAGACGCGGCCGCCGTAGTTGAAAAGGTAGAGCGGCAGACAACGGATCAGAGGAAAGCCAGGTGACGGGCGCCCCCGCTGCGGCGAGGCGCCGAAACACACTTCTCCCGAGCGATAGGATGTCCGCTCGCGTTCCTCGGGCTACCGCTTCTTTTCTCGCCGGGTTTGAAAAACCATGTTTCGGGCCCTCGCCGCTGCAAAAGCTGTGCGCTGGCGTCCAGGTTCCTCGGAAAATGCTCTGCGCTAGCCAGGGCCGTAACCAAGGGGGGGGGGGGGGGGGGGGGGGGGGGGGGGGGGGGGGGGCCTGTGTACTGCCTTGGTCGGTGCACTTGCAGCCAGCCGATTTTAATCTTCACCTCTGCGCACGCGCAGTGGCGCAGGTCGGCTACCGGGTACCAAACCGGGACCGGTTCTCCGGTTTGGTATAACTCTCCATTATATGCCACCGATGCACATGATTCATAGGCGAAAACAAGACAATAGACATTGTCAAAATGGCCGCCGTTGTCCCCGAAACCCCCCCCCCCCCCCCCGAAATTTTTTTCTGGGTACGGCCCCTGGCGCTAGCAGATCCTCGCTCTAGAAATCTGCGACCGGGCACTTTATGGCTCCGTCGTCGAACTTTTTGCCACCCCAAAATAAAATGGCAAAGAAATACAAATACAAACTGCTAGGCTTTGTGAGTATAGAGGAGGCTATGGTTTTACTCTGTGTGCGAGTGCAGCCGAAGCTACGAGCACGAGCACGGTGTCCCGAACGGTGCTTGCACTGCACCTGCACGCGGGGTCGGCAGGGACGCGGAAAAGGCCGGAGCTCGCTCTTGTAGCCTCCGCTACGCTCACACTTAAACGGAGGCCAGATGCTCCCGTTGGGGCACTAGAAACGCGTTTCGGTGAGTAAGACGCGCCGGAATGCGAGTCATTGCGTGTCGGCACATCGGGAAGTTAGTCAACCCCCAAGGAGCGTATCGTGGCTCCGCTGTAGGAGACATTTTGCCTGTGAAGTTAGGCAGGCTGGGGTTTTTCATGCGCGTCACGCAGCAGTGATGCACGCCTGAACGATGATCATCCAAATCGGGCAGAGGTATGGAACCCAGAATCTCCGGGCTTCGCAGCGCGAGCTTTCGCTCCACGCTCTCCAATGTGTCTACCGATCCTTCCGCACTGGAATGCAACGCGTACAGAATGCCGAGCTGTCCAGTGATGGCCTCGGTGGGCGTCTCCACACGCCCTTCTCAACCCCGCACTTGTTCGATGTTCACGCGCGAGATGAGTTAGGCGTTATGTGGCGTCGATTAGGTTCGCTCGTTCTCGACGTTCGAGCAGTACATAGCGCTGCTCCCCGCAGCTCGAATAGCCGAGCCATGGCTCGGCTCTGAGAGCGCTGGGCGACGGTAGTCAAATGTAATGTGACCAGTGACCGTCAGAGCAACATAACCAAAATCAACTGCTGGCAAGCTAATTACCCCTCTCCCCCCTCAAAAATAAAAATAAAAAAAGGAGCGCAAAAGACAAGGATTAGTAGGAGGAGTACAGGGGGCAAGCGCTCTCCTGTGTACTTACTAGTCCTCGTTTTTTGCGCGGCGTTTTCCCCGTTATGTGCAACAGAATCAAGGACTGCAGGTCGTCATACGTCGATGTTCGGGCACAAAAGGCATCAAACTTTTTCCTCTAGGCTTTGGGAGGACGCTCCTTGTAGACTATTCCAACACTTTCCTTCTGCGAGCGCCATTTTTGTTTGCCGGGCTACGGAACGCCGGCTTTCTCCTACGGCATATCAGATGCTGCGTCCGCAAGCCGACAAGCGCTGGAAAGGCGGACGAGCCGAACCGACGCGAGCGTGCCGCCTGTGAGCGGCTAAGCCGATCGGGTCGGAGCCTTTGGCTGTCGGATTAACGTCCACACTCGCCTAAACAGCCGGCGAGGGAAAGGTTTGCCAGCGGCGGCGGTAGTGTAAACGACTGCGCGTACAAACCCGTGTCGTACTTAATGTACGACGCTGCTGGCTCGAGCGTGCGGTTTGATCTTGCGGATCGTTCGCAGGCGCTCTCGCCCGAACGAGACGCTGTAGGTGAGTCGCGCGCTCGCGCCAGCAGCTTTGGCAGCGTTGTACGTCAAGTAGAGAGTTTTCGCATAGAGGGCCCCGAGGCTTTGGTCTCCCGAGCTGATGAGCGAAGGACAACGGGCGCCATGACGAGACACTTTTGGATCTGCTTAAATGGCGCCGTTGGATATTAGACTGCGGTCGAACTTCATGCGAGTCTAGAAGACAATCGCTGTGCACTCAGCACCAATATGGGCCGCACCTGTGAGGGAGACAGCCTCTAAGCGTCGCTCGTTTAGGGGCGCTTCGTGTGCGGCGGCACTCCTCTAAGCTGCAGCCCGACCTCTCCTTTGAGTCGTCTTCGCACCCTATTGCCAGGGCACTTTCTGTCCCTTCACCAGCCCTGGTGAGGCGTCGCCGCCGGTGCTCTGCGCGCAGCCATTTTGTTTTCTTGGATTCGTAGCGCGCACGACTGTACGAGCGACTCTCAGTGAAGAAACGGTCCCCCCGTCAGCTCGAAACTGGACATTGGCGTTTGTGTCCCGAACGGCGTCCCTCCGACCAGCGCCGGGACGGCTGTGTTTCGAGGGGCGTGGGTGGCGAGGTCGCGCGGCTCGGCGACGCTGGGGTGCCTCCATCGATCGAGGCGGACTCGGGGTAGGACCCGCCCCGCCTCGCAGCGGCCAGAGCGGAATCCGCCCGCCCATCCGATGTCAGAGTACGCCTCGTGTACGGCGCTAGTTGGACTCGAGGCGCCGCCGAGCAGTCGGGCCTCCGTCGCCCCTCGGACGGTGACGTTCCGTCAGCGTCAGTGCCGGCGCGAAGGGATACTGACCAGCTTATTCGGGACCCGTCGTGCGGATCGTTCGGAGGGCGTCATGGCTCGAATCCTCGGAGAGCGGGTAAGTCCGGGAGAGTCCCTTCGAACCGCGATGAGGGGTCGCTTCGTCGCACGCGAAGAGGCGATTCAAAACGTTGTCTCCCACCGTGGGCCACACCGGCCGCCGTCCCGCTAGACTTTTCCCTGGCGATGAACCGCAGTCCAGCGTTGTAAACGCGACACGTGACTACGCACCCCCGCGTCGCCGTGTTTTTCCTGAGGGTCACGTGACACTAACGGCACTGGGTTGGCTCCCGTGGATCGTTGCTTCCTCTGTGGTCCATCGCAAGGTGCAACGGAGCGTTTCAGCGTGGCGCTGCGCCCCCGCAAGTGCGCTTCTCCCAACGCTCGGGAGCCGTCCAGGCAGAGCACGCTCTGCAGGGCTTTTCTCGGTGTCAGCGCAGCGGCGGACTCGTCACTGTTCAGCTTCCCGCGGTCTCTGGGTCGACGGGAAGCTTCGTGGCTAACGCCACGAAGGTCCCCGGTGGTCCTCCGCGCCACGGCGACGCCCCGGCCGAGCGACGCGTGGCCTGTGCCTTCGCTGGTTCTTTTGGGGCCCGGGCGTGCGTGGGCGGGGCGCGGAGGCGGTGTCCGGGGCCTCCAATGGCAGCGGCCGCGCGTGCGCCGTCCGCGAGCGCGCACTGCGACCGCTGCCGCAGTCGGTGCCCGGCGCGGGAACCCGCGGCCGGCCAGCGCCGCAGCCCCCGGGGGGACCCGCCCTCGGTACGTACGCGCAGTCGAGGCCCCTTCGCTCCGTCCCGGCCTCCCCGAGGCTACTCGTTCCAAGGGCGCTGGGGGAGCCTTCCCGCATGGACTACGCGATGGAAGAGTGCGGTGGCCGGTGTGGCGCCGACCGTCTTTGCCCTCGACGTACTCGAGCTGCTCGGAAGTGTCTGACCAGTTCCGCGTGTGGTGGAACTCGGCCCGGGTTTGGCGTCTGCTCGATTCTCGGGACCCCCTTCCGGGACGTCCCGAACGGGGCGCCGTGCTGGCTCCCTCCGGTGCACCCTCGACCGTCGCTGGGCGTCGTGGCTTTCGGTTTGTCCGCTGTGCTCTGGACGCGGCCGTCCTTAGGGAAGGGGGGAGGGGTGGGGAAGGGCTTGGCACGGATGTTTTGGGAGAAACGTGCGAGTGTTCCTCGGTGAGCCTGAAGCGCGCCCAGCCTCCGTTCTGGACTCTCGTTTGTGCCCTGGTCTCGGAATTCCTCCAGCCTCTTCTCGTGCCGCTCTCCACGATTCCTGAGAGACGCGCGGTCTGGTCTTTATGACGGTAGCCGTCCTTACCCACGGCCCGGTGTCGCGCCAGGCGGCAGACACGATTCCCTCGTCCCGGTGTCTCCGCCCTGCTGTCACGGGATTTTGTTCGAGCCAAGCAGTCCGAGTCATCCTAGGACCGTGATCTGCCCATTCGGATGGCATTGGCGGTGTGTGCGTCTGTCTCGTGGTGATCCAGCCACTCGCTTCTCTCGTGTTGTGAAGCACCGATTTTCGTCTCCCGTGGACAGAAAGTCGGGCGACCCCAGCAGTCATCGTCACGTGATCGCAAACGCGCAGCTTTGTTGCTGGACACGCGCGCCAGAACCGGTGGCCGTTTCACTCTCACGGAAGCCACGCTTCACTGCCAAAGTAATGAGCGAGCGCGAGCGAAATGCTTCTACTCCGTTTTACTTTAAGGCCGATGCGTAACGGTAGCTTCAAGAGCGAGCTCAGGGCTTTCAGCGTCATCGTCAAGCATCGCTCGAGGTGACATGCCCTTGTTGGCAGCTTCGGCTTCGCTCGCGCATAAAGTGCAGCAACCCATAGTAGTATCTCGAGTGACCCATTTGGTAGCGCAACTTGGTGCCGGGGTATCGGTGACTCCCGCGGAATATTGTTTAGGACTTCCTTCGGCAGCGTTATGTTTTCGTCGCCGGCTGCTTCGAGCTTTCGGCGCGGCCAGCAGTGGACGGCTACGTTTATTCGGAGCGGTACGAAGCCCAAGCTTGCAAAATGTCTCCGTTCTCTGAGCACGATTGGCGAGTAGACAGATGGTCTCTACGAGCGAAGCACGTATAGACTATTCCAATTATCGTCTTCTGCGTGCAGCCATCTTTGTCTCCTTGGAACGCGTTCTGATTACGCGCTGTAGCTGTCTTTCTTTCGCGGGACATCAGATGCTGCGCATTTGTTCACAGACCATACCCAAGCAGCGCAGGGTGTCTCAATCATTGGCTAATGGCTAGCGGTGGTCTTTTGACCAGTAGTCAGACAGTGGCCAGCCATTGGCCGATGACTGGTCTTTCTCTGGCCATTGGCCATCAGCCATCGGCCAAGCATTGTCCGATGAATTGCCACTCTTTGGCCATTGGCCAGAAGACCATCGCCAGCCATTGGCCAACGCATGGCCGTACTCCGTGCTGCTTGGATAGTGACTCTGCATGTTTTTGCCTGCGTGGTAGGCGTTGGAAAGGTGCGTAGTTCCCGGATTAACGCCCGTGCCTCTCTCTCCCCCTGCAGGACGGTGCCAGGAGTGCGAGCGGGGCGTCACGACATGGCCACGCTGTCGCTGAAGATCAGCGTGCCGGAGAACAAGGTGATCAAGACGATCCAGTTCGACCCGGGCACGCTCGTCTACGACGCCTGCCGAGTCATCCGGGACAAGGTGCCGGACTCGGCCCTCGGAGACGGTGAGTGCGTCGGCGCAGCCGGCAGGGGGAGGGTCCTGGGAGGAGAGGAAGGCGAGAACCAACATCCCTTTTGGACAACGAGGCCGTAGTAGCCGGACGCTCTACGTCACGTATGGGAGATTCACACGACGGGCTTAACCACGGACGGATTGATCACGTGACGACGCGCCCTCGGATCGTCCGTCTTCTCCCATAGCCATTCCCACGGAGGAGATGACGAGCACACGACAGCGAGGACGGACCGAACCACTTGGCGATCTCAGAGTGCCGCGAAACGTCAGCAGCGCTCTGTGGTCAGCGCCACTTGCTTTGCTAGCCTAAGGTATAGAAGGAAGTATGGCCCTGCTCGGGAGGATGCTCGGCGTAGGGGCGACAGAGTCCCAGGCTCGCGGAGGGTCATTTGCAGATGTCCTCTTTCCGCGCTGGCGTGTAACACTTCGGATCACCACAGCCGCCAAAAGGTCTTGTTAGGTCTTGTCTCCACCTTGGACGGACCGTCCAAGGTGTTGACGTTCCGGTGGTTAGCTTGACTCACGATGGGCGGCACCCCCTGGCCTCGCACCCACTTCTTGAGATCGCACACCGAATCACCGTAGGACTTGGTCGTGTGTTTGGCGTGGGGGCCGTCGCCAGCGGTCTCGTCGCCCCGCTCGATGACCGGATGCGTCCGTTTGCTTCCTAGTCTCTTGTCGCATTGTTCTTTCTTCCTTGTCCTTAACCCCGAGCTCGCACACCGAGCGTGGGAACGTTCCTTTCCCACGGGTCATTTCCCTGTGGTCTGCCCTCTTGACCCTAAAGCAGGGACCTTGCATACACACATCCCCCGGGCCACTCGGAACACAGACTCCAACGTGTCAGCGTGTTGTCTGCTCGTTTCGTAAATTTCGAGATGAGGCAATGTGCCTCCATATACTGTACCCCCCCCCTCTCTCACCGAAAAACCGTTCGTGTTTCCAAGCAGACCACCTGACATAGGACCACTTCGACCGAACGCGCCTCCCCCACCTAACATGATACGCCAGGCCGCGACTTGGCGTCCAGAAGGCGGCAGTTTGCGTCCTCGGAACTTCCTCCTCGGACTTTTTGTATGCGACCCTTGCCGTTTTACGTAACAGTGGGTGACTTAGAAAATTCAGCACTACGGCCTTGTTGTCTATGGGCTACTGGCGCGACCCCTCGCCGAAAGGGGCGTGCATCGCGTACTTGCCCGCGGCGTTAACTTAGCTTCTTTTTTTATGGCAAAGGGCGGGAGGTCGTCGTCACGGGGTACGCTAGTGCGCGTTATGTTTCGTATGCGGAGATGTTTCAGCTCTTTCGATTGCACGACGGGTGCAGTAAAGATCACGACGCACACTCGATATACGTGGCTGAAATATTCAGAATATTCGCGGATTGTCGTCGTGTCTGCCCTGTAGAAAACATGCGCTCTGAGAGGTTCGCGATGACGAGGCGCGATGGAAAACCAAATGAATCGGAGGGAGCCTGGTAAAGCCGTTCGGTCTACGTCGGAAGATGCGAGTTGACGAGGGCGCGTCTGTCGGACTCTGAAACGCAGTCTTATTTTCGCGTTTGGACCTTCGTAACTCGTGCTTTCATGAACATCTGTGCGCGCATAAATAGCCCGCATAAATAGCCTGTCAGACAGATTTGAGGGAGTTGGACAGGATAGTCCGGGTTTGAATATTTCCCCTTCCCAAAGGACCTGCTGCCAGCAGAAATGAACGAATGCTATGCCGGCCGTCGAACGCTCTAGGGAACGCCCCGGCTTTCTCCTCTCTTTCGCGCAGTAGTCGAAACGGGGCTCCGAAGAGACTTTTGCTGGGAATTTTTCCGGTCTCGCCTTATGCCCGATTCACAATGTGCGATTTTATTCGCGATCTCGGAGTTGCGACATCGTGCGACAAAAAAAGCGTGGTGAAAGCTGGGCTGCTCGACGTCGCAGCTGCTAGATCGGAAGCAGTATTGCATTACGTGATATAGCTTTAATTTGTCGCTTTTCTAATCTGCAAATTTGCGACCATCTTTTAGAGAAATTGGTACCGCGGCACCTCGGAGAAGATTCGAGTTTATCGTGCGGGAAAGTTCCCCGAGGGCGTCACGCGGAGGCTTCGTAGCGGGCCGGGGATAGGCGGCCTGGGCGAGTCTGATGACAAACGAAAGAGGGGCCAAAGCTGTTGGACTGTCTGCAAAATGTGCGGCTTCCTGGAGAAATCTTTCAGTCCGGTCGTGGGGCCTATGTTTTCCTCTGGAGTAAGCTTTCCTTGGCAACGCTCTGCGCTGAACGGGCTTAGACATGCGCTGATTTGGCAGGCTCTTTAAGCTCCGACAGCCGTTTTTATTTAAATAACGTGGTGAAATCTATAAAGCAGCTTGGTAGTGAAATAAATTGTCGTATATATTCTAGTGGAAGTGTTAAAGCAATTCTGTATCTGAGAAGAAAAAAAAAAAACACTTCAATGGCTTTCATTCGGCCTCCAGGAGCACGAATATCGAGATTATTTTTTAAGTGGCTGTACGGAGGCTTCAGATTTTAATTTTTAAAGTATTGCCGAAGCCCCTCCTTCCCGGGGTTTGACGTCAAATTAGTAGTTTTCGGAATCTCTACTCTCGCGCATTTTCAGCGCCTGTCAAAGCTATGCACGCGCACTCTCGCCATTTTCAAAAAAGGTCAGAAAGAGACGTCACGACTGACGTCGGAGCGGAACTATACACCTGGCAAGCTTGCAATTGCAAGCGCTGTCCACACCAGCGACACGCAGGCGGCGGCCCAAAGATCTGGGTAGGACATCACGACTGGTCAGAGCTTTTATCGTGTTTTCTCGCGTTTAATTACATCTTCGGCGAAAATGAACGTGATATTCTGATTCACGGGATAAAAATACGCCAGAATTCACCTCTGACTCGTTATTTTTTTTTTTTTGCGAGAAGTGTTTTAGATTTTGTTTAAGTGTTTGGGAGAAAAGGAGACAGTGTTTTCTTGCCGCAAAAATAATCTGCGCGTCGCGGAACGCGTATCCAGTCGGATGTAGCGCTATATCGGTTGGGACAAGGTGCCAAAGTTTCACAATTTAATTTTACCTGACTGAAAAGTTACCAGCAATTTTCGAAAATGACTTTTTTAGAAATGAAATGGGGCCGGTCCTAGCTGGCAGGCATCATTCATCTCCATGCATTCCCGGACTTTCCTGGCCGCCGCCCCGAAGAGGTTATAACGGAACGTCGGTTGCTCCCAGCTTCCTTCCCAGCAGCTTCGACCATAGCTTCGTGTTTTGTATGTAGTAAATGTTTTGTGCGTAGCCATTGCATGTTTTGCGTCGTCGTCGTGTGTGATGGCGTTTTTGAGAAGAGCTCTGGATGGTCACCAATTTGAGAAGTCTTGGTCGGGCTACGTGGAGGAACGAGAACGCCACGTTGACGAGATCCATCCAAAATAATATTCGGGGGTTTGCCGTGCCGAACGAATGAAGGAGGCCGTCTCGCACACCCCGAGGATTCAGTTCGACCACCTGGGGTCTATATCTTAACAGCACTGCAGTTAGGGCCAGTTGCTTGAACATATCACGGACTTCACGGAGCAGAAAAATCAGACGCACACAAAATACTAGTGTCTGTGTGTGTGTGATATTTGTGAAGTCAGTAACACCTGGGAACCTTTTGACGTGCAATCTCAGTTGCATGGCACGTTTTCCGTTAAAGAAGGACACCTTAGAATGGATGCTCGGGCGAGTTGGGTATTCATATTGTGCGAGAAGCGCTAAGTAGATTCACTCACCCTCAAACTCACACTCACACTCACACCAGAAAAACGGTCATTCACGTCGCGCTGACTTTCAACTCAAATTGTATTTTCGTCTTCTTTCGTTTTTTTTTTTTTTTTTTTTTACCCGTCTTAAAATTGTCATCTCACTTCATTCTCTTCTGTACAAAACAATTAGCAATGTCTATCGCACATTACCTTCGAGAATCGAGAAAAAACAATTCTTTTTCCGTTAGCGTTATGGATGGACTGCTAACACAGGTGTCACTTCTTTTTATGATGTGAGCTGCCTCTATTATCTCACGTGTTAACTGATGATGGTTCTTTGCGATTATGGTGCTATTTTCGAAGTCCGCGGCGCACCCACAATCACGGCAGTGAATGCCCAAAAGTCCTGAGTTAGCTAATCGGGTGTTGTTGTTGTGTTCCCTTAATCTGTCGTTAATACATCTTCCAGTTTGTCCTATGCATTGTTTGCCGCACGATAGGGGAAAGGAATAAATCACTCCTTCTGAGCAAGGTATGTATGGGGTTTTATGCTTTTTAGTGCAGACGGTATTAGTTTTTGGTATGGCGTTAACTTTTTTACAAAGGACTGATAGTTTGATGGGGGCAGAAAAGACTACGTCGATGTTTGCGCGATTCCCAATCTTCTTCAGGTTATGAGAAATGTTATGAATGTAGGGGATGACTACCGGTCTCTGGTTACTGAATCTTTCGCGTGGCTTGCGGGATGTGATTTGGCCTTTTTTAATCTGTTTAAGGAGACTTTCGGCGACTGAAGTTAATATATGTGAAGGATATCCCGCACTTACTATCCTAGATACTTGTCCTGTGAAGCTTGTTAGGCCTGAATGTGGGCAGGACTTGAAAATAGAGTTTTTGAAGCACTGATTGACTATGCCTCTCTTTACTAATTTGGAATGCGCCGAATTATAATTGAGGAGTGGTTTTTTGCCTCTTGGCTCATACGACCAACAGACATGACGGGGCTGAAAGGACAATCTTAGGTCCAGAAATCTTAGGGATCCTAGCTCTGGAAGCTCGTGCGTAATCTCCAAAGGGTTTAAGCATGTTTTAAACTTGACGAGCACATTGGGCACATGAATCGGGAGGTCTTTTTCGTTGGTGTCCAGGAGTATCAAATAGTCATCAACGTAGCGGAACACTTTCACAACAGTCGAGGAATTTAAGCTCTTTTGAAGCAGTCTGTCGTGGTGTGCTAGGAATAAATCACTGAGAATTGGCGCTATGCAGGATCCAATGCAGACTCCTTTTTTTTTGAAGGTATGTGTTACCGTTCCAAGACACGAAGGTAGACCTGAGGTAAAACCTGAGCAAATCAAGAAAGTTGCTTTGGGAAAGTCCTGAGGTATTCTGGAATGCTATGGCACCATACGAGTCAATGCTGGCTTCAATGCACTCTAAAAGGCGTACCTGAGGTAAAGCATAGTATAAGTCTTTGATGTCAATTGAGAAGGCCTGGTATTGGTTGGCGCTGTGTTCTTGTAAAAAGCTTATGACCTCATATGAGTTTTTTACCAAAAAGGGGTCATCAACTGTTAATAAATTAAGTCTTTTTTGTAAAAATATAGCCAAAGATTTTTGCCAGGTGTCTCTTTCTGACACAATAACTCGCAAGGGACACTCAACCTTGTGCGTCTTGGCGCTGAAAAATATTTCTAAGCTGTTTGGAGGCTTTACCCCCTCTGTAGGTCACGGGAGGAGAGTATGCAAGATCTTACAATCCGAGTGGCATAGGCAAACAAGACATTACCGTGATTGCCTTCACTTTAAACTCTGTGACAACGCAAGTCCTTCGACGGGAAAAAAGAGATGGCGAGAGATTTCTTACACTACTGAAAGAACGACGGAGTTTCTCTGGCGTCTCACCCTAAACCATCTTCGCGCGATCACACCAAAGAAAACCACGAGTCCCTGCAATTTTGTACACATCATCGGAGACGTACAGTTACCGCAACATGTGCAGCACGTTCTCAGTATGGGACCCAAGTTCGCCGTAGAACCCAAAAAATCGGCACCTGAGCTACTGTCTCTAGTAAGGCAAGTGTCAAGAAGGGCTTCCTTATCTGAGTGTGATAGATGCACTTCAGAGGGCGTAGACGTTTTATCACGATATAAACCTTCTGTAAGACATCTGCCAATCAAAAAGGTTGAAGATTACTTGAAGGAGAATTCCTTAACCTTAACACCAGCAGACAAAGAAGGCGGTTTTGTTGTCATGCCCAAAGAGGAGTTCGGGGTAAAAGCCCTTTTAGCAATCGAATCTGTGTTCCAACGTCACGACGGCATCTCATTAACAAAAGTAAAATGTGAAGCTAAAAGGCTCCTTCAGGACTTAAATATAAAAGAGCCTTGCCCTTCTTTTGAAAAAAGCAAACACCTTAGCTTAGAAATATTTTTCAGCGCCAAGACGCACAAGTTTGAGTGTCCCTTGCGAGTTATTGTGTCAGAAAGAGACACCTGGCAAAAATCTTTGGCTATATTTTTACAAAAAAGACTTAATTTATTAACAGTTGATGACCCCTTTTTGGTAAAAAACTCATATGAGGTCATAAGCTTTTTACAAGAACACAGCGCCAACCAATACCAGGCCTTCTCAATTGACATCAAAGACTTATACTATGCTTTACCTCAGGTACGCCTTTTAGAGTGCATTGAAGCCAGCATTGACTCGTATGGTGCCATAGCTTTCCAGAATACCTCAGGACTTTCCCAAAGCAACTTTCTTGATTTGCTCAGGTTTTACCTCAGGTCTACCTTCGTGTCTTGGAACGGTAACACATACCTTCAAAAAAAAAGGAGTCTGCATTGGATCCTGCATAGCGCCAATTCTCAGTGATTTATTCCTAGCACACCACGACAGACTGCTTCAAAAGAGCTTAAATTCCTCGACTGTTGTGAAAGTGTTCCGCTACGTTGATGACTATTTGATACTCCTGGACACCAACGAAAAAGACCTCCCGATTCATGTGCCCAATGTGCTCGTCAAGTTTAAAACATGCTTAAACCCTTTGGAGATTACGCACGAGCTTCCAGAGCTAGGATCCCTAAGATTTCTGGACCTAAGATTGTCCTTTCAGCCCCGTCATGTCTGTTGGTCGTATGAGCCAAGAGGGAAAAAACCACTCCTCAATTATAATTCGGCGCATTCCAAATTGGTAAAGAGAGGCATAGTCAATCAGTGCTTCAAAAACTCTATTTTCAAGTCCTGCCCACATTCAGGCCTAACAAGCTTCACAGGACAAGTATCTAGGATAGTAAGTGCGGGATATCCTTCACATAGTATATTAACTTCAGTCGCCGAAAGTCTCCTTGAGCAGATTAAAAAAGGTCAAATCACATCCCGCAAGCCACGCGAAAGATTCAGTAACCAGAGACCGGTAGTCATCCCCTACATTCATAACATTTCTCATAACCTGAAGAAGATTGGGAATCGCGCAAACATCGACGTAGTCTTTTCTGCCCCCATCAAACTATCAGTCCTTTGTAAAAAAGTTAACGCCATACCAAAAACTAATACCGTCTGCACTAAAAAGCATAAAACCCCATACATACCTTGCTCAGAAGGAGTGATTTATTCCTTTCCCCTATCGTGCGGCAAACAATACATAGGACAAACTGGAAGATGTATTAACGACAGATTAAGGGAACACAACAACAACACCCGATTAGCTAACCTGTGGGTGCGCCGCGGACTTCGAAAATAGCACCATAATCGCAAAGAACCATCATCAGTTAACACGTGAGATAATAGAGGAAGCTCACATCATAAAAAGAAGTGACACCTGTGTTAGCAGTCCATCCATAACGCTAACGGAAAAAGAATTGTTTTTTCTCGATTCTCGAAGGTAATGTGCGATAGACATTGCTAATTGTTTTGTACAGAAGAGAATGAAGTGAGATGACAATTTTAAGACGGGTAAAAAAAAAAAAAAAAAACGAAAGAAGACGAAAATACAATTTGAGTTGAAAGTCAGCGCGACGTGAATGACCGTTTTTCTGGTGTGAGTGTGAGTGTGAGTTTGAGGGTGAGTGAATCTACTTAGCGCTTCTCGCACAAAAAGAAGGACACCCTCGTCTGGGATTCGAACCCGCCACCCGGGGATCCTTGGGCCGGCATCTCGCCTCGGAGCCGTCCAGGCGGCTCACAATATTTCCGAATGGACAACTTTAAGAGTGGCGTGCCGATGTTATATAGATCGAGGAAGGCGTTTGCTTTCACAGTCCTAGTTGGCTCGTTTGGCTGGACCGTGTTTTCCTGGAACGATACGATTGCAGGATGGTTCATGAACCCTCGCCATACCGACAACCTCAATGTCAGAACGTGTTGTGAGGGAGGCGTTCAACGTCGAAACTGCTCTGTGTGCGGGATCCCACGACTCCTCAACTGCAACAGCTACGTTTTAGATCTGTTAGCATGTATTGTCCCGGTGCACGCAGCCGTCTTTCCTTTGGACGTGCGTGGTTTGAACTGGACTGGATCGACGTTCCGTCCACTTTCCTTTGCTCTTACGACGCGACGCGTGCGCAACGATATGAGGTTTGGTTCACCGCGTGTACGCCGCGGTGAACCGAGCATGCTTGCTCACGGGCACTTTGAAACTGCGCTCGTGTTATAAAATTAATGCAACTACACATACCTAAGTGGCGCACATAATGTCTGAAGGTTCGAGAAGCTTCCTCCTTATCATCCTTGAGTGTATAGGTCTACTGTAGGCGGCGATCGAGAGGTTGTGCTGGCTCCATCCGAAACCGCCGACGTCCGGGAGGGCAGACTCCGAAGACAACAGTATACGGACCGTTGCCGGGTTGCAGTTTCATCCTTCTCTCAGTCGGAAAAATTAATCCCAGCACTGAATGCTGATGCATTCCTCGCGTTGGCGGCGACTGCAACTGGCCGCCAGTTCCAGCAGAGACGACGACGACCCCAGCCAGCCGGACAGGAAACTTGGGAGTGGACAAAGTCTGCGCACGAGCGAAAAGACTGAAGTACTGGCCAAATCGCTTGTCTGTTGCTGATATATCGGGCGCCGTTTGAGGGCAGCTCAATTTCCCCGCTGTGTAAAGTTGCCTACTACAGCTATTTCCATCTTGGGCTGCTGCGATATCTCGATGTGCGTGCTAGCCTTCGAGGACGCCAACGTTCTTTATACTTTAATACCCTCACACGTCCCGTAAAAGGACCCGTCCCGCACTGTCTGGATAAGGAGTTCCTCGAATGTTGCCGCGGCTCATTGGGATTTGCTCACAAAATAGAACCATGGGGTCAAATCTGGGATCCTGATGCAGGGGTACAAAAGCGCTGCGGCGCCAGTTTGCGCCTATCCACTTTCGCTACGCCGTCCCGCTCCCAAGCGCAAACGTTGCACCAAAACTAACCGAAAAAGTTATTTCTTTTTAGATTGCTAAATTTATTTGATTTCTGAATGGATGGATGCTAGCGGTTGTACCCTTTATATCGGGCGGTAGCTTGTGCAGGGATGGAAGCGCTGTGCCATTTGCGCCAAATTGCGCCATGAACGAAAGTCTGCTATACACCTTGCGCCCAAATGCCATTTTTGTCAAGAACTGCGCTAAACTCGCACCGACAGGACTTAAGCGAAGCAAAACTTAAAAATATTTTTTTTATTGGTCGACTCTTTTATTGAGAGAAGTAGGAAGAAAGGAAAATTATACAACTATATACTTCACAGCGTCTCTACTGACCTCAGTATAGTTTGTCTCATCTTACGTCAGAGCACAGTCGAAGACCCTAACTACGAACACGCATACTAAATGTGTGTCCTCGGGCATTCGCTGTACTTGATTGCCTTAATCGATGCAATAACGCGCGCAGAAAGATGTACGAATGCCACGACGTCGCGTTTTGACGCTGTTCGATCGGTCTCATTGGCGGGCCTCGGCTGCGCTATGAATTAAGGTGTAAAAAGATTGAGAGAATGCTCGTCAACCGCGCTGGCCAGTTGATGCACTGGCGGGTTGATCTTCGACATCGTCTAAATTTCCAGACGCTGTCGGCGATGTCGGGAGCGAAAAGTCGCTAGAAAACGTTGCAAAATAGTGGGATGGCGGCTACTCTGATAAGGCAGAACCAGGGTATTGGACTCCCGATGAGATCACTCGATTATCGTGCCCGCCGCATGCTCCCTTGCCGCCTCTCACCAGCGCGCGCGTTGAGCTTTACCGCTTGGCACCAGTTAAGGCAACGGTTGTCATGGGTGAGTGCCTGCGTGAATGCGGTAGGCTCGGAAATCATGCTCAAAACTGTTTCAGGTCTACCTTTTTTTTTTTTATTCTTGATTTTAGGCAGATTTCTAATTAAAAAAACTACTACAAGAAACAAAAACAAACAAAAAACGCGTGTCTTTTTTTTTTATAAATGCGATAGTTAAAGTAGTTCCCGCTCAGCTGTCGATGCAAAAAGCAGCGAACTTTGACTTCACTCTGGTTTCAGCACGCCAAAAAGGATCGTCAATTTTAAAGCCCAAGCGTAGGTTTTTATTTTTGTGGGGGCCCGTTTTTGCAGTTTATAATATTAGAGTTTTGAGTTGGGTAGGTTTTTAAAACTTGGAGGGGGGGGGGCGCATTTTTTATTGATAGACATACTGCTCATGTGCTGGTTTTTGCAGTCACTTTACAGAAATGATATTTATAGGCTAAATAAACTACCGGGTGTAAAAATCGGAGGGTAGAGAGGCTTTATCCCAACTGAACTGTTGCGCTATGATTAATTCTTCAACAATTTTTTTAGTACCCATTTTAAATGAAACCTACTCTGACCAGTACCTTAGTTCTAAAAATAAGGTTGTGTGTTCCTTCAGCACCCCGTCTATTTTTATTACAAGACGTAATAAGTAATATGGTCCAGTATCAAGAGAAATCCACAGTCATTATCATAGATGGACTTATTTAGCGATGCTGTCACTTTTTCAGTTCCGAGTGATGTGCTAACAGACGTTGGCAGCGTCGTAGACTTTCCGTTTTCCCGGGCGGGGCGGGGCGGGGCAGGGGGCAGGAAGGGAGGAGGGGTGCTGCGCGTTACCTTTTCGCCAGAACTGGAGATTGAAGCTAGCGAAAGCACGCTGGGATTTCATTTCCCATGTATTTTGTCAGTAAAGGCAACGTGGGCGTTTTTGTGTTTACATGCCACTACTATAGAAGCTCGTTACATGGCACGTAAACAGCGTCTCGGTAAGGATGATGGCCTGGCCCCGGAAGGGGGGGGGGGGGGGGGCACGAGCCCCGATACCCCCCCGAAGTCTACGCCTACGGACGTTGGAATCTCCTCCAAAAGCGTCAGCGGCTGCTCCAAACCGTATTTTGTCTGCTACAGAAGCTGCTACGAAAGGTCGAATACCGCTTCCATCAGTGCTTGCGCCACCTAGCCTAGAAACTAAACACCAAATGTATTACTCCTCCCGTCTCCCTTTTAAGCCAATTTGCTTCCCCTTTGCAATTTTGTAACTGTCACCAGGCGGTGTGAGAATTCAGACTTGAGCCTATCTCGAATACTCTACCCAAGATACTTTATTTCGAGTACTTTTTGATGTATCTTGGTATCTTGCAAATACTTTTAATCGAGAGTATTTATTACTCTATCTTAATTACATTTCTGAGTATCTTATACTCATTATCTGAAATACATCTTTGACATTCCTTCATTTTCCGAGTTTTTCGGTATGGAGCGGCGTGGGTGCAGCACGAACAAACGTGAACATTCTTTCGAGCAACCAAATGCTGTTGCCCTAGCTCCGATTAGCTAAGGTCACTTTGATTGAGCTCGTGAAAACATCGCTTTTTTGCCAATAGTGACTCATATTTCAGCCCAAATTTTGTACAACCAAGGCTTTCCCCTCGCCTTCCCAACGGCGCCTTTTGTTTCCTAGAGTGTTCCCCGAAAAATCGTCAAACAAAAGTTGTGGTTTTACAGAAGTAAAGATAGCCACACTGAGGCGCAACGCAGACCGGGAAACAGCCTACGACAACAATGCAGACTTAAGTGTCAAGAAAATAACAAATAAAAAATATATATAAAGTGGACACAGAAAAACGTTTTGCTTTTTGTATATTTGACCCCGCTACGGCAAAGCGTCGAGGTTTTCTTTCGTTTATGTATTTTTGTCGTCAGTCCGTCACTTATTGCTCTCGCGAACAGTGTCTGTAAGCGAACATTGAGAAGCAGAGAACAGGACAGGAAACGAACTGGGAGCTGGATCACCTCTCAAAATGTCAACAAAGCGTCCCCAACGTTGAGTGCCTTTCTGAACGCAACCTACTTAAAGAAGGTGCGACCACTGCCGTGGCTATTATGCGGGTTCTCTTTGTTATCTATTCACTCATTTCCGTATCCCAAGTTCGTTTATAGTGAACTTCCCATATGTGGATTGTAGGTGCGCCGCAGGACGTGATATTCAGCGATGTCACTATTGACGAGGCACTCTGACCCGCTTGTTGCCCCCACACCTGATTGTTTACCCAACACAAGGCCCGTGCACATGCCCACAAGCCTTGTGGGAATGTTCATGTTATCTCCTTTAATAGAGCGCGAGGCACAGTGTAATGTAAAATACTAATAATAAAATAAGTGACCTTAACTGCCAGATCTTTCCCGAAAGCAGTAGTGGGAGGATGCAAGCTTGAGGGCTTTTGTGCTGAGCTGGGCACCGTGCATGCTGCATTGTTCATACAGGCTGGAGGGGTAAAAAAAGAGACCCTCCTCCCCCTCACCAGAGAACACGAACTGCAACCGAACGCTGACGCCGCGTTCGGTTATGTCAGCCGTGTACTCAGTCATTGTATTCGTTGTCCCCTTCCGTGTTGTTCTAAAGTTAACCGCTTGGGGCGCCACGGTCGGATCTCCGTGGTGCCCCTTGGTTTGAGGCAAGGGTAGGTGTTTTGCGAACCAGAACATACCAAGCGAAGTACCAGGAAATGGATACAGTGTGCGCTGCTTGTGGAGAGGAGGACGAGACGGGTGAGCACTTGATACCCTACTGTAAAGGGCGTCGCTCCGCCTACCGAAGACAACTTAGATTTAATAAAGTCATTGGGTTTTAGAGACAGCGAAGGAAAAGTGGATTTCAAGACAGTAGGGATTACCAAGCAAAAATTAAGTGAATGGTGGCAGAAAACGGATAAGACTAGGTATTTTCTTATTAACCGATGGCAAGGGGGTTTTATAGCCTCACTTTCTTTTCAGTGCGGAGTGAATATAGTTTTTACATTGAAATATTCTAAGCTTAAATGGTAAAACAAAATGGATAGATGGCGTAAGCTACCGCCCGATCCCAAGGGCTCAGCCGGATTCATCCATCCATCCATCCTCCCCCTCTTTCTTGTCCCAGAAATGTTTTGCAACGTGTATCAGTGATATGGGGGAGTTGCAGTAGATCGTTTTTCTCCTCCGCTACGGTATCCCCGAAGGAAACGCCGTAGCTGCGCATGCGCGCCGCCAGCCTTCGCTGCATAGTTCAAGGTCTTGTGGCGGATTACGGAGCGCTGTGCGGGTGCTTAGCGGGCTGCGGAAACGCTCTACTACAATTCCCTATTATAGGCAATTGTAGTAGACCGTTTTTCTCCTCTGCTACGGTATCCGTGAAGAAAACGCCGCTGCTGCGCATGCGCGCCGCCAGCCTTGTCTGCGTAGTTCAAGGTCTTGTGTCGGATTAGGGAGCGCTATCCGGGTGCCTAGCGGGCTGCGGAAACGGTCTGCTACAATTCCCCATTGCCACGCGCGTTGCCGAGCGAAGGCCCGTAACCAAATAATACTAATAAAAAAAAAAAGCGTGTGGCGGAATGGTCACTGCGTTTGTCTCTCGCGCAGAGGCTCCGGGTTCGATTCCAGGGAGCGGACTCCTCTTTTATTTATTCTTCAACTTTACATTCTCGTAAGTTCGAGAACCTTGTCGTCTGATCGAGTTACGAATGTTCTACGCGCCGAACGTTCTACGCAAAATTTTTCAGAAACCCACGCGGGTGCAAAAAGGTGCTCCGAGTGGCGGTCCGGAGTCAGTCTTACCCCAGGGCTCTGCTGTTTCGCCGACATCTACGCCTGCGACGCTGGCCTTTCTCTATTGTTTTGGGCACAAGTCGGCCCATTAAACGTTTAGTTTCTTCAGTTATTCGCC
The DNA here is from genome assembly GCF_016920785.2 of Ixodes scapularis. Classification (NCBI taxonomy): domain Eukaryota; kingdom Metazoa; phylum Arthropoda; class Arachnida; order Ixodida; family Ixodidae; genus Ixodes; species Ixodes scapularis. The sequence continues at coordinate 240,461,067 of NW_024609835.1, read as the reverse complement.
GCCTCATCATTTGTCATTCGTGACAATATCCTTCTCCTTATAGCTGGACTGCATAAAAAGAGCTCTACGATACTTTTTTTTTTCCCGTTTTATGTTGTTGCGTGCTAATAAACCATTCTGGTAAGCGAGATTTGCGCAACTGTATAATTGCCGTTGTCATTGACGTCGATACAGATTACGCAATGCGGAAGTATCTTCAAAAAGTAATTCAATTACATTTCTAAGTATTTGTAGTTTACTTTACCTGTACTTGTACTTTACAGTATTTGTACTTTACAGTGAATGTAACTTGAGTAGTATTTTAAATACTTTATGAAGCAGGTATTTAATAACTCAAATACTTTTATGGAGTATTTTGTCCAACACTGTCTGAGATGTCACCAGGATGACCTTTGGGGAATCGGGCAAAAAAACAAAACATCACCCCCTGCCTCTTCCCCCCGGCGAGGGAGTCACCAATTGTCCTCTCGTCAAACCTTGTCGGCGTTGCCCCAGCACCGGGCCACTTGGGGACAATGTTGAATATTTGGGCGGCAGCCGCGCGGGAGGGAGTCCCAGTTTTCCTCTGTCCTGCCTGTGCCAAGCTGTGTTGTTAGTTGTACGTCATTCAGTTCCCCCAAGATAATTTCCACCATTCTTGTCTGCAAAACCCCAGCTCTGTGGCTAAATCCGTCGCCCCCTCCGGGAGGGCGGGAGCAAGCCCTCTGTACGTCAACACCGCATGTTCTATATTGTCTCGTCTTCCCCTTGGCATACGGCACAGCGCGTATACATTTCCGCATACTTTGTCCTTTATACCCTAGTCCTCAGTACTCCTGTTCTAGCCTCAAATAACAACGAGCTCCATCATGAATTATCGTACCAATGTTATTTCCTGTTTCCGTCCCCTATACATAGTTAAAACTGATTTTCCCTGCATTCCTTCCTCCCACATTTTTCTCTCGACTTATTTTACTTCCTTTCTTACAGGGGTGGTTTGCTGTGCCCCAGCACTTGAATGTTGGTATCTGAAATTTAGTATTTGAATTTTGGTCTTCGAATTTCGAATTTCATTTTTCGGGTTCGGTTTGTCCATTTATAGTGTTCATGCGTTTCATATATAGATGCTTATACATCTTTCTCGCCCATCGTGTATCCTCCATTGTGTCCAGCCTTTGTTCGAATTTCAACTTTCTTATCGCTTCTCTAGCCTCGAGAGATGCCCAGCCCATGTCTCCCTGTACTCCTTCGTTTGGTGTATTCCCATGTGCCCCCGATGCCAGTCTACCCACGCTCCTCTGCCGGGTCTCTAAACTTGAGTGGATCTCAGATTTCATGGGTAATTCTGCATTGCCAAAAGACAACCCCGCCACCATGACTCCTTTTTCATATTCCCCTAACAACTTCGTATATATTTTAATTCTATAATGCCCTAGGGTTCATAATTGCCGCATTCCTTTTTTTTTTTTCTTTCTTTAGCATATTTTCCTCCTGTTCTTCTAAGTAATACAGTTTTCCCTCTTGTTTACTGGCCACAGTGGTTTATCGTGTTGTATTCGTTTACATAATTCTGGACCAATGTTATGGAGCCACCATACCAAAGTGGCTGTGTCAACGTCAAAACATGCTCGTTTGATATAAAACAGGCGCGAAATCCCCATTTTTATGTAACGACAATGTCCACGATTTATTCCGAAATAGGTAAATAGACTCAGTGTTCTGTTTCGTGTCGGTCTAATGTTGATGAGCCGTCAAGCGCCTCCAGCACGAGGGAGAACCGCGCGTGTTGACTGTCGTCTGTTTCGACACAGTATATTTAGACGAATATGAGCTACACACAATAAAAGTTTCGCGTTTATTTCCGTTCCCCGTACCAGTGCCTCCGAAGCACCTGTTTGGGCGCGTTGCTTTGTGCCGTCAGTGCCAAAGCTCAGCCAACAACGGCGTGTAGGTGTCTCCTCTCGGAAAATGGGACATGAACAGGTGGCTTTATCAGAAGTACTGGAGCATCAGTTCGACTTTCTTATTCGGTATTTCAAATAAAGATCAGAGTTTTTTAAAGATCGTTTCACGACCTTTTTAAGAAACAGGAGGGAATTGGAGTTTTGGGCCAACTCTAACACCCTATAATCTCCCAGTCGGCTCGCAGCTTCGCCCGATGACGCCTTTCCGAGCGCAGGACTCCGAGAGACAGCCGGTTTATCTTTCATCGACGCGTGTCGGTCGTCGAGCTTGGATTCATCCAGCGTTCACGCGCGGGAAAAGAACTCTCGAAAATCTTGGTTTGCTTTCTCTATTTTTCTCTCTCAGAATGTGTTCCACTCGAGAGCTTTAGTGAAGAGACGTTTCTTACGGACTGAGGATAATTGACTTGGGCGCCTGAAACGCGCTTCTGACTCCTGTGTTCACCGCATCTTTCTTCTGTTTTTTCGATGTCCTCCTAGTCGTGTGACGGCTAGTGCTCATGTTAGCTTTGTGTAGTAGAGTAGTTATAAATAAAAAAAACAAAAATGGCGCATTCCTTTTTTTTTTACGCAGCCAACTTTTATTAGAGGGGAAGGGGTGCACATGCACAAAAGGATGCATAACGGGTGCGCTCGCGCTTCCGAGGGAAACGCTCGTGCAGGGAATGGATCAGCCACAAAAACGGGCGCCGCGCGGTGGTCACTATGGAAACTTCCGCGCGGTGCCCGTCTTTGCTTCTCATCCTTGGAGGTCGCACGCCACCGCGTCTCCTGCAAGACCGACGGTCGCTTCCCGCAGTTTACTCGAAGGACCAACATGGGAGACCATTGCGATAGCTTGGTGCAGTGTGCCGCGATCAAAGGTGGAAGAAGAGAGGTCTCTGAAGGGCGCCGCCTCGGAGCGAGTGTGTCGAAGGTTCGCTCCCATTTCGGGTTAACGTCGCCAGACGGCGCAGCATGACAGGAGCTTGAGCAGACGTTTTCGAGGTGGTGAGGCGCACGACCGCTTATGCGCTCGCAGCCCCTAGCATGCAAAGTATCGCAACGATCTCAAATTTGCTTTGGCCCCCAAGTATTACGGGAGAAGCGTGTACAGTGTCTCTTGTGGGAGATGCGGCTTGCTCGACACGAAGCGGCGGTTTACCGCATCTCCCAAATCCCTCGGAAGATTGCGCTTCCTCGGTCGTCGTGGCGTCAGCTTGTACGCGGCCACTTTGTAACGGCGCTCGCGTTGTAAAAAGAACGCAATTACGCGTGTCAAGGTGGTACACACGATGTTCGGAGGTTCAAGAGGCTTCCGGCTGACCAGCTTGTCCAGACAGCCCTCTGTTCCCCCTGTGGCCTACGGTGCCGCGATCGTGGCGGGCGCACGGCAGCGGCGGGGGATACTCCCGCGTTGGGGCTCCTACCGCCCAATTCAGAAACCTCACTCAAACTACACTCAAAATGAAGGGCCCCTCCACTTCCTCGAGGAAGGCGCGAGGGCCGGCGCTGGCCAATCGCCACGGCGGAGTTTGGGTGAGGTTTCTGAATTCGGCGGTTAGAGTACAATTGCACGCGCACTCGATGTCATCGAGTGCGCGTGCAATTGTACTGGATCTTTATACAACCGCGTTCGCAACCGCTTTGCGAACGCGGATCCATTTCCAGTGTGAATGAGCGGTTAGGGTGGGACATCTTTGTCGTTTCGCGCTCATGATATAAATGTGGGTCTTGCACTGAACTATGGCAAGCCTTCTTGATCGTTCGGACATAGTGTGTACCACGTTGATATGCGCGTTATTAAGGCGAAAACCTTATATGTCTCGTCGTTCAGTCCTTGAGCGAAAACACGTCGGCGACAAGAAAGGTACCAAAACCCACGGTACGGAACTGGACCACGAGATGGCGTTACTCCTGCCAGATTCGGCAGAGATGCGCGCGCGGCGCAGACCCAGCGGGAGAAGAGGACGCTATTGCTCGGGCAGCGAAGAGCGGGCGTGCGACATGCCGTGAGATGCGCGATCCAAACCAGCGCGTTTTTGTGCACGCGTAGGCCGTGCTGCTCCCGGAAACTGCGTATTTCGTGACGCCGCGCTGATTCCGTGCGCCTTCCGGGAGCGCGTAAGAAAGTTGGGTATTTTCAACTTTTTCTGAACGCGCACGGAAACGCGCTGTGACCTAGAAGGGCGCTCCTGCTCCCGGCCGATCGGTGGAGGGCGCTAGTTCCGGCATCGTCGTCTGGCGCAGGTGCTCTCCTCTCGCCCGAAGCCGCACCGTCCTAAGCAACGCGCACGGTTAGGACTCAGAAGGAGCACCGGAAACAGCAAAAACGCCACGAAATACGCAATTTTCGGGAAGCGTACGGCCTGCGCGCGCACAAAAACGCGTTGGTTTGGATCGCGCGCCAAGAGTGCGTCGTCAGAGAGCGCGCTTTGTTTAAAGATTCCCTGTGATTTCTTTTTTTTAACGCGAGCGCAGTTTCATGTCGGCTATAAGCAAGCAAATTGCCACAACAGGCAAACCCGCGCCGCCCGCGCGCGCGCACGCTTCCGAGAGATTTGGGAGATGTATGACGGCGCACACAAGGTTGATCCGCCGCGTTAAGCGCGAAACACATGTACGACGAAACTGTCCGATCCGACGTCCGACCGCGCAATACGACGGTCGGAGGCGAGGGTTTTCGTAGCATCGGAGAGCGTTGAAAACCCTCGCCTCCGACCTTCGTATTGCGCGGTCGGACGTCGGATCGGACGGTTTCGTCGTACATGTGTTTCGCGCTTTACCCTACTCAAGGAGTTTCGCTGAATGATTCGGCGCGTCTTTCACGGAGTTTCTTGACGGATACAGAGTTGTACCGGATGCGCCGTAGTGCTGGGTAGGAAGGGAGACTTTACGGCTTAGAAAACACGCCTAACATTTTCATAAGATTCGTCGATCCGTTTAAAATATTTAAAATGAATCGGTGAAAACTGAGTCGGGGAAAAGAAATTGGAAATCGTAGAATTTTTCGGTTTTTCATCTATCGGAAATTCGAAATCTCTCGTATGTTCCAACTTGAACATAAAATCAATAAAAAGAAATGTTCGAACATGAGCTTTCAGAAACCTCGAAAGCTTCGAACTTTTCCAAATTCAGACCTTGGCATGCATGATTCGAAAACTGCGAATTTTTTTTCAATTTTTCGCGTTTTTACGATGTTCAGAACTGAAACCTTTACATCTCCATTGAAAACCAGATCAATGCCCCTTTGGGTGCGCTTTCTCCGTGACCCTGATGTGCTGTGGCGAAACGCAACCCGCGGCGCGTTGGCTCCGCCCGCGAGGTTAGAAAAAAGGTAATATGACAACTTCCCTTATCCGGATGAAAACACCGCGGGCTTCGTCGCTCGCTCGAACACCTCGGCGTGCGCGGCCCTGTGCACTGCAGCGCGGGCGCCAGAAGGCATTCCTGTGCATCGGCTGTACGCAGAAAAGAAGGGGTAAAAAAAAAAAAAAAAATGTCGGAAGTATAAAAACAAAACGAAATTGCTACTTTCTGTTTACGTGCTACAACCATAGAGGAAGGTCAAACAAGCAAATAAAATAAATGTTTCTAAAAATAAACAAAAAAAAAACACCCGCAAAAAAAAAAAAAAAAAAAAAAAAGTTTAGGGCATGCGTTATTGCGCAACCGCTCTCGGCACGCTCGACGAGCCAAGGACATTTTCTCTTTTCTTCTTTATATGGTGCTCAGTAGAATGCATGTGGGAGGGAGGCTGTTCCTTTCTGTGTCTTGTTCCAAAAACGTATGCTTGTTTTGGCCCCTCATAAAAAGTATTTTGGAAGATGGGGAGAGATTAAATGCCCATCAACAAGCTGTAATAATATTTTACTTTTATTTATGATAAACATAAATAAATAATATTTATTTATGTTCGAGAGGGAAGGTACTCAAGATGTGAGGTCACAATTAATTGATCTAACGAGGGTTAATCATTTTTAATGAAACCTTGATATTGATTACTGACGGGACAGATCTTTCTAACAGAATCCTTAGCGCATGGCTAAGGATTTCGGCTCTTCGCTTATTTAATAAATTGATTCTTATATGTAAACATATTCTCTTTTTTTAATTTTTGACAACTTAAAGTTAGCGAGGACCCGCTTAATTTCAAGTTTGACCGAGCCTCTGAGGCTGCAATGATGTATGATGATCGTGCAGTTGGTCAGTTTTTGGGTTTCTGGTTTCATTGGGCTGAGGGGTTATATGAATTATTTCTTCAGCTATGTCAAAGCAAATTTGGAACAAAAGGTGTTGTCTTGCGAGTATACTTGCAGTTGTTTGGTTCTCTCAAATACTGTTTTTGAAAAGATTCTAACCAAAATGCATCCTAGTAGGGCCTGTTCTTTTCCCGTTTATTGCAAAATTTCTTTCTAATGTCAGTCGTTTCTTTACTAACATTTATAAATCATTTCTTTTAATTCAGCTTCAATTGCTCGTTGCTTGTAGTCGGGCCAAACTATTGGCTCTTATTCAATTTTTTTTAACTACTCTGTCATACTTGGTTGAGCTCGTATTTACACTACAGCCGCAAATTTGTATATATACTACAGCGGCAAAGTTGTATTTACACTATAGCCGCAAACGATGATACCTACAAGCAAGGCACGCACGGAGCGCTCCCACACTCACCTTGCATAATGCAGGGGTGCTCCGTGCCATCCAGCCTCCCTGTGTGTATACAGTTTCTCCACTCTAACACATCACATTTTCTGTTACCACTGCTGCCTTTGCCGCGCTATACTAAAGGAATTTTGATAGTTTTGAATTTTGAATCTTGCAACATTTTATGTTGCAAGACTCATTTTGAGTGGGGAGCGATTCCCAAATGTGCTTCTATTTTGGAATATCCTCCTCAAATAGAGGCACTTCGTGCTCAAATGTTTTAATTTTAAGACAAGTTTATTTTATGACATTTGTATCTGTTTTCCATAGGTAATTGGTGGGATGGCAGGGACAAAAGATAAAAAAAAAAACTGACGAAGGCCCGATACCCTTAGAGACTACTGCACAGTAGAATACGTGAAAAACACCAAATATAAAAAAATTAAATTTACACACTCTTTTGCAACATTCACAATTATGCCCAAAATATAGTTTTTTTTTTTTTTATCTTTTTCCAAAGTTCTACAAACTCATTTTTTTAATAACATAAAAAAATTGTGGGGGTTAATTTAGTATTGGGAAATTTGGTGAGGTAAACTGTTTGGCATAGTTTATATTATTTTTATTGTAGTGTCGTGGACATGTCATAAGTTATATGTAGTAAACAAATTTTGTTTTTAACTATTAAAGTACATGTTTGTCTTGCCTCATACATGGTCTTTTTAGGCACCTAAAAAAATTGGTTTTGCATTCAGTGCAGGGTGTCAACTGGTTGTTCTTCCAGCTCAGGGTGGGTTTTGGTTCGGGGTCAGGTTCAGTAGCATTGCATTTGGTTCCTGTTCGGTATTGGTTCAGTGATGTATTCTCAATACTGATTCGGTTACCGGTTCCACCACGTGTGAACCGGCTTAAACCGGTTCCTAACTCTACCTTAGACTGCGGCTGCCCATGTATTTTCTTTGCTAAGCAAACAAGACATTTGGAGTTCCCAGTCGTAAAAAATGTCTGTTTAACTCGGCGTCATCTGCATTAAAAATTGTGCAAAAAAAAGAAGCTGGTCATTAGAAGTTGTGCTGCGGAAACAAGGACAGCAAAACAGATATATGCTTGCTTTTATTCTGTGATCTTGTCTCTTCATTGCAGACACCATTCTATGCAAACTACATGATCATACAGGTGCTTGGAAGCAACACCAAAGTACAGCACTGACCTGTGAAGTCAATCGGACAGCATGCACTGTGACACTAGCACGCACAGTACTTGAAAACTATCCACGTCTAATGACTGAGTTGAAGACAAGAAAGATGGCGAAGGGCAGACCAAGGATGATTTGAAGCAAAAAAAAGGAGAGAAAAAGGAATAGGTGGCGTGTTGCATTTGAAAAACACACGCACACAAAAAGTCTTTCCTCAAGCAGCATCCAGAGCTCTGGGAAAATGGCGTTCCGGCTACCATCGCTTTATGTCGTGCTCCTCGTGGCTTTGCCTCTCCAGTGTCACCTCCAGTTTTTGCCATTGCAGATCAAACACCCGCTGACAGCTGTCAGTATTTTTGTTACTTTGATTTTTATGCTCACTTCCTTTTTGCTTGAGGAGTACAGTTTAGCAGTACAATCGAATCTAGTTAATTCAAACTCGAGGGGGACCGAAAATTTGTTTGAATAAAGCCAAGTTTGATTTACCAGGAGTTTTCTCACATAGAGACGTGTGGGATGGGACCTGCACGTAAGTTTGAATTATCTGCAAGTTTGAATTATCGAGATTCGACTGTACAAGGAACAAATAGCTATTTATTCTCTCAGCGTAGGTAAAAATATATGCCTGCACGCTGACTTGTTGATGCCAAGTCTTGCTGCACATAAGTGTGAAATTTATTTATTTGTTTTATTATTATTGAGCTGTCTCCATGTCTGCCATCTGTTTAATGAACACTCCACTGCTGATTCCACCGTTCAGGATATTTAATTGAGTTCATGCCACCGTTTTCCAATGAACCGATAACTACCACATGAATAGTTTTGTTCCGGTTGAGATTCAATGTGAAGTGTTCGATCTTGGTTCCGGTTTCGTTATGGTTCGGTAAAAAAAATAATGGTTTATGGTTTTGCTTGGCTTTTTAGTTCAGGTTTGGGTTCAGTTTTATGCCGTGGTTCAGTGCCCCTTAAACTGAGATTGTGTTTGTTCTGAGCACTGTTGTGTGATGCAGCCAGAAAGCCTCAAAAGACCCCTGCCACTGTGTGCACTGAACAGGAGACCTCGTTTGTTTCAGCCAAGGAATATGGGCTGTTCTTGACAGACGACGACCCCAAAAAATGTGGCTGCTGGCTGGAGAGCGGCAAGGCCTTGGGCTACTACCTGCTCAAGTCTGGGGTGAGTGGAGAGAGGCAAGAGAGGGAGGGGCAGGCCCTCACGTGCAGGCCTCCATCTTTCGGTTCAGGACACGCTGGAGTACCGCAAGAAGCTGCGGCCGCTGCGGGTCAAGATGCTGGACGGGTCAGTCAAGACGGTCCTAGTGGACGACAGCCAGCCCATCGCCAACCTCATGGTCGTCATCTGCACCAAGATCGGTGCGCTGCTCAGTTGGACCCTTTGCCGTCCTGTAGTGTGTCGCACAATGTACAGTCGCTGACAGGAGGAGGATGGCAGGGAGGACTTTCAGTTATCCTGCCTTTGATGCAAGCTTCTTGCCTTCACGTCTCGTATGCCTCGAGTGTGCACGTGCAGCAAAAGCACGGCGAAAGGCAACGAGCGCACACTGGAGGCTGGGCGTTTGAAGGGGATGCTCTGCCATGCTCACCCTGGTGCTCGTGTGCATCAGGGCTGAAGGCCAGCAGGCGTTTAGGAGTAGGACTTGCATTAGTAGCCTTTCTTTGTTTAGCTCTTCGAAGCACTGGGCACTTAAGGCTAGTTCAGAGATTTGCATTTGAATATGACCGACTGTGTTACACCTTCTTGCATTCGGTTGCCATGGTTGGCAACTGAATGCGAGAAGTTGCCATGGAAACTCATAAATAATAGCTTCTAGCCTTAAGTGGTTGTGAGCAGTCATAATGCGGTAGGTAACACTCGGAACGCAACACTCGAAACACTCGGAACCCAAACAAGCCTTTAGGCTTGGGTACTCTAAGTTCTTTTACTTGATCTCCTTTAGTGGATCATGGAAATCGGTGCTTAGCACCCATTGCCATGCTCAGTTCAAGTTATTTCATTCTTTTTTTTTTTTACACTGACCCCCATGATTTATTGCTGGACTCGATACAACGTTATCACAAACACACGACGCAAGAAATGATGCGTGATCTCAGTGAATTTTAAAGCAGTCGCTATCTACCTACCCTGTGTCGCAGCATTATGCATCATTTAGGGTGCTTCTAGTCTACCCCACTCGTCCCCATGACAGCAGCAGTTGGCATTCCACACGTGCCTTTTGCAGCAGTGCACAGTGGAATGAGCTAGCAGGCATATTGTCACCGCAGAAGGTTAAGAAATAGGCAGGTTGGTCAACTTGGATAACACAGAAAAAGCTCTGCAGAATGGCAGTGCTAAGCTGTGGCAGGGCCATGAAGGAGGCTTATGGGGCTCCAGCCCTGCCCGAATAATCATATAACATACACATGCATTTTGATTGCCCCCCCCCCCCATTTCTCCCTTCTCACACCAAGTCATAGACATCCAGTCTTGTATGCGTTACTGAAAAAAAAGTAACCAATTACAATTACTTCATTGAAAAATGTAACTGATTACAGTGGTTAATTACTGCATCACAAAAGTAATTATAAAATTACCAGAAAGGAATTTATTACTTATCTTTTTATTCCGAAATCAGAAACACATAATATGTTAAAAGTGGTCACATTTTTTTTTTGTCACTTACACCTTGTTAAACTATTGCTAATAGAATTCATCTCTTCCTTCAGTAATAGAGATAGCCATAGAAAGAGAGAGAGAGGGAAGGATAAATAAACAACCACATGTTCGACTGGTAGAAACCCCGATCTAGTACAAAAAAATATTGTAGATAAGATAACTTTCTGTTCTTAGTACGTTCTATACAAGCACGCGCTGGTGAACCCTTTGGAGATGGAAAAGGAGAAGGGGGGGGGTCTTTGTCGTGGGTAGATGATGTAAGTGCAGAACACAGTCATCTATGCTGCGGCAAACCCGGATCGTAACAATCCATACGCGGAAGACGAGGCACTCTCGACAGCTGGACAGTCAGAACGCCGCTGAGCGCGTTGACATTCTAACCCTTCTGGTTTCTTGGTATTTTTTTAGTTGTTTAAAGATAAAAAAAGTGTCTTACATTAGTGCAACATAGATGATTGACGCACGAGCAGACGGAGCAATATTTTTGTGTAGAAAAACTCGACTCAATAATTTCAGCTCTTTCGGGAACATATAATTGATTACTGAACAATAGTAATTGAATTACGACGAGTGTTACCTCAGAAAAAAATCAATTGAAATGTTAAAAAGATACTATAAAACGTAATTGATTACAAGTAGTCAGTTACTTGTATCTCGTTACATACAAGTCTGTGGACACCCCAGCTACCCCCCTTCCCCCCCTCCCCCTCTTTTCCAAAAAAATAAAAAATCATAGCTACGCTTTTGGTGTTAAGGGGACACAATATGGAAAGGCTTGCCAATATTTTACAATTTTCCGGATGACACAGACTTGAAAAAGGTTAACTTCCTTGTGTTACAAGCTTTCGGGCGAGAGTCGGCATATATTTGAGGTATTCATTCCATGTTGCTCATGCTGCGTCGTTGCCCTGCAAGCCTTGTAGTGCACACTTGGTTTTCGGTGGTCTGGGGCGACCCTAGTGGTCCTCCTTGAGCTCCTCTGGATGTCTCGTGGCGTATCCTCGCAGGCATCACGAACCACGACGAATTCTCGCTGGTACGCGACCTCCCTGACGAGAACAAGGAGCCAAACACTGGCACACTGACACTGCGCAGGGTGAGGGATCCCACTTCCCCGCTCGGGACAACCTAATGTTAACCATATTGACGTTTCTGCGGCCGCAGGAGAAGAAAGACAAGGATCAGAAGATGGAGCAACTCAAGAAGAAGCTCAAGACGGACGACGACCGTAAGTTCTTTCGGCACGCGTCCCGGTGCGACGTTCCGTCGCTTATCCGTTCGTTCCTTTTTCTCAGTGAACTGGGTGGACCACTCCAAGACGCTGCGCGAGCTCGGAGTGGACGAGGAGGAGATGCTGACCCTGCGTCGCAAGTACTTCTTCTCCGACTCCAACGTGGACTCGCGCGACCCTGTGCAGCTGAATCTGCTCTACGTCCAGGTACTTGCTTAGCTCTCTTTTTCTCTCCTACTAGCTGTGGAAGTCGGATTCTCGGCCAGTTAGGGGAGTCAATTCGCAGAAGTGGGAGGCTGTTCATTTCCATTTGCCCACTCTTAACCTCGGTTTATTTCAGTCTAATTACCATACTTATTTATGGACTGCAGCCTCGGACACTTCAGGACCTACATAGGGGTAAAAAGTAAGCTGTAGTTTTGACATAAAATTTAAGCCAAGCTTTTCCAGATGTATGATATTTATAAATTATTTCGCTATGTATTTCCAAATATTCTTCCCTCAACCTTGAAATTTAAAAAAAAAAAAAAGCATGACCAATGATGCACGCAGCTTGTCAGGACATCGCTGCCTAACATAGATTCTCGAATAAGGGTGGTAGTGTGAAACTTTTTTTCTGCAAGGTAGAGCTGCCGCTTACTTCAGTCTTATTTCTAAATTCACCATGTGCCCACGCACCATCCCACTGTGAAGGTGCATTCGTTCCTAAAGTGTGCAGCTGCTCCGCGGCAGTGTAAGATTTGCAGGAACACCGTGTCTGCTTTGAAAGTATCACTTCTCTGCAGTACAGTGGTGCTTAGAGAGAAGCGTGCTAAACGGGGCTAACTGAACTATACCACTTAGAAGACCTCTTCTCTTCTAGTGTCAACATTAGTGGACCAGTAGAGCGCTGTCTAGCTCGCGAGCGCATCTGGTGTTTTCACCACTACAGCAGAGTTGGAGCGAGTCGACGCCGAAATACTGACGCCCATTGCTTCGCTAAATACTGTCACTTCTTGGGGCGGGTGGGCGATCCACTAACAATCACCTCATGCCTTGTCTCCTAGGTGGTACTGAACTAACCCTCCACAACTGTGACTTTGCCAACACTTTAAAAAGTGGAGATCAGTGGTTTTCAACCACTTGTGCTTAAAGGGATTCCTTCTGGATTGGATGAAGTGTTGGTGGACTCGGTCCACCAGGAGGAGGGGGGGGGGGGACGGTGGATCGGATGATTAGAATAACAAAAGGGGAAATCAAGGAAACCAAATGAGTTCAAACCAACTTCAAAGTTATGAAACAGAAAATAATCGGTCCTGCTTGCTCGGCATATATTGCTTGGTCTATTTGTATGACAACCATCATCAATAAAAAAAAAATTTTGTTATTGTTCAGCTTGATTGACAGTCAAGGGCTGTGGGAACCCAAACAAGTTTGGGGAACCCAAAGGGTCCCCGGACCCCCATTTGAGAAACACTGGCATAGATGTTACAGTTCATCTTAAAGCAAACTTGGAATCGGGTATTATTTGAAACATACATTCGAAAATCGGAATGTTCGCACTAACTTATAAACTCCTGACTGGGATCCCAACCGTTAGGCCCCGTCATTTTGTCGCTTCGATCCGTTCCCGGGAGAGACGAAACGGGCCGTGTGCAGGCTCGGGACGCCATCCTGAACACGACGCACCCGGTGACTCTGGAGGAGGCGTGCAAGTTTGCGGGTCTCCAGTGCCAGATCCAGTTTGGAGACCACAACGAGACCAAGCACAAGCCGGGATTCCTCGAGTGAGTGTCTGCTCTTAACCCACAGAGCCAGACGGCACATGTAGGATCGCTCCTTCCGTAGACACCCGTTGAAGTGGGGACGCGGAATCTGAAGGGAGAGACGAAGGAAAACTCTGCTTTCCTCCGCGTAGACGGGAATGCTTAACGAAAATAGGCACAATCTGATAAGGAAGGAAGTCGGTGGGAAAACTGAATTTGCTGGTAGAGCAAATTTATCTTTTAAGCAATTTCTCAGTTCACTAAGTCACATCTTTCTGCTCTGAGCACTAACATGTTTCGAATGATAATAATGAAAAATACATGTTCAGTTAATTTCTATCGTATGTGGAATATTCTGTCCTCAAATGCAAAAACACAAAATGTAAGGTAAACGACTATGAGCTGTCGTTATTTTATTAATTAGGTATGTGTGAATATTAGATTTCTTGAATATGAATCAAATACAAACACTTTGCTTCAAGTATTGAATCGGAAATAGATAGTCAAAGGTATTCTCGACAGAATTTTTATTTCCTGTTAACAACAATAAAAAAGACACGATCAGCATGCTATAAACACGGATTGGTTGCACACATAAAAATCGTAAGTTGACGTGCAGAAAACCAACTGTTGCACATGGTCAGGTAGGAGGGCACTCTTTGGGCGAAAACTAAATTTCCAGCCAAGAAAACACACTCTTGCTTGGCACTGGAGCATCAGATATTGCCAAGTACTATTTGAAGCAGAAGTTTGCAAGATTGCATTATTTATTTAAGCAATCCACAATTCACCGCAATCGTCTCCAACGGCCATAACATGGATGGATGAAGTATCACAAATCCGGATGCACGCTTGTATAATCGTTGCATCAGTTTAATCATAAGTTAAATAGTCGGGAAAGAACTTTAAACAGAGCCACAGATTACCACTACCACATCGCCCATAGGACGGTCTAGGCACGAAGTTGCTACTATGTCTGCTATGTTGCTTTAGATTACCCTTTCTCACCAAAACCGAAAGAAAAACTATAATGCTTTCAAATGGAATCTCAAATATTTGGTTACTTTCGAATATTTGTAGCATGTCGAATATTCCAGAATACCGAAGACTTAGTTTACGAATTGAATATGATTATTAAATTTATGATACCCGATTTATATTTTAAATTTTGAATATTTGCATACCCCTATGAATTATGTAAATTAGTTTGTTTCATATTTGCGTCGGAATATTTTATAAATACAAATATACAGTAAACTGGCAAACCATTTCTTGAAGACCAATACACATACAACAACCTAGATTGAGTTAAAAATGGATGACCCAGTATTTTGCTAAGCCTGTTTCTTGCTGAGGCACAAAACTGAGTTGCAGGCTACTGTATTGTTACCGTTGCGAAAAAACTGTGAGGTGCTGGACAGACCAATGAGTCTGGTCGTGTGCCCCCTTGAACATCTGTCAGTGCTGCTTTCTTACTTCAACAGGCCCCCAGCCACAGGGAAAGTTTTTATCTCTAGTCTGTTCATGTCCTAGGTAATCATTCTTACTGAAGGTTTACAATTACACATACCGTAAAATAGTATGGAAGCACCGATTTCGTACAATCGCCCACTATTAACATTTTCCAGGCTCGGAAATTCTGCAAAGTATTCATTAAGTGCCCACTACTTCCAGTGTGCCAGCGTCAGTCGAAAGCATTTACCTTGTTGCAGCGGCCACAAGACCTCCAGTGGCGATGGCGGGGATATTGTATAAATACAATGTTCTTTCTTCGATTCTCTTTACCCTGCCATCAAAGCTCTTCATTGGCCGCCATCTTGGTTTCTACAGATTTGACTGGACAAGTGCCCATGTCTAGATTCACCCATTTTTCGGTGAAAGTGGGGTGGGTACTTCCCCAGTATTTCACGGTATTCGCACCAGCAGCTAGTGGCATCTTGCTGCACTATTGCAGTGCAGGTGATCAAAGAAGTCATTTGTACTTATGAAACGGCCAGGAGTGGCCAGACTGATCACAAGCCACGAGGAGGTGCATTTCTTTGTATTAGGATACCAGCTGTAATTGTAGGCTTTTTATGAGCTTTATCATCAGTTATATGCTCGTGGTTTAATAGTTTGTCTGGCCCTTGTTCACCTGGCACGAAAGTGTCAAAGGAGCTGGTGAGGACGAAGGCCTTTAGCTAGAAGGCACTATTCGGTCTTTCGGGTGTGCGAGTGCTTGAGCCTATGCTTCGCTGTCCCTTCTCAAATTTAATGGAGAATTGTTGGCTCGGTCGTCTCGTGCTGCTCAGGCTTGTCGTAGGCTTGAGCTTTGCAGTCCTCTGCATCTTGAGCTCATGGCTTGCTCCAATGGTTACGTGTCAGCGCCGTATTCATGTGTGCAGCCTCAAAGAGTTCCTGCCCAAGGACTATGCCAAGATCAAGGGCATTGAGAAGAAGGTGTTTGCGGTGAGTCCCGCTTGGACGCTGCATTGCTTGGCTCCGAAAATTGTTGGACTTTGTCGAACGTGTGCCCCTCGCCACCCCCAGGAGCACCGCAAAGCCATTGGCACCTCCGAGCTGGATGCCAAGGTCAAGTACGTGGCCCTAGCACGATCCCTCAAGACGTACGGCGTCACTTTCTTCCTCGTCAAGGTAAGGCATCTCTCGGGCTTGCTTTGGGTACTGCATGCCTTTCTGTTCTCAATCAAATCTAATAAATTTATTTGCGTTTCCATGAAGATTACAGAAGCTGGAGCCATGGATAAAAGAGCTAATCTTTTGCGAAAGATAAACAAAAAAAAAATCAGAGTAACATATATACAGAAAATACATCAGCTAAACGGTTTACGTAAAATAATACATATTATGGAAAACGTAGGTACAGTAATTTGCAATCTTAAGTGTAAATATCAGTGCTATCTATTCAATATTTATTGAGTGATATGGATATGTTATAATTTGGGTTCCATATTTTAAGAGTTTATTTCTCGTAAAATTCTGAGGGCGTTTTTCAGAGTTTATTTTTTGCCGAAAATTTGGAGTTTATTGGAGTGATAGATTCCCGATTCTCCGACATCAAAAGTTCATTTTTGCAATGTGCTTAATTTTTCAAGATCAAATATAAAAACAAATATTATCCAGACACAAACCTGCTCTAAATTAATAAGAACTTGGCTGCAGCAAATTATACTTCTTGAGCTGGATTGGGCATTCGCACCATTGCCATCATTGGTAATAGTACTAACAGCCCCAAAAGAAAACTTGCAAAGAAATGTTGCTTTAATGAATAATGCTAATTTAAAACAACTCATATCCTTGATGTAATGTCCGTAATGCTTGTTTCCTTCTATTTCACTGCTCCACTTTGCGGCTAGACAAGGTGTGGTGGTGAGATGGAGCCTTTGGCTGCCCCTTTCCATCCTGCAATCATAGCTTACAGCATTATAAAAACACAACCCCACCTTCTAAGAACTCCAGACTGAAAACTAGAAACGTGGCTTTGGTCGTGACCCAACGATCCGTTGTCCTGGACAAAACTTGCTGAGATAGACGGTGAACCCACTTTTGTCAATAGTTTGAGATTTGAAAGGAAACGGGGGAGGCCTCTCCTCAGGACCACTAGCCCCACGCTCCGATCAAGCTTATTTTTTCAGAATACCCCATTTTTGTTTTACATAGAACTATGTCTTTCTCCGCGCTTGAAAGGTGTTCCAAGGTTGCGAGTCGATATCACAAAAAGTTGGTCATGGAAGTGATGTGTCTCGAGGCATACACGAATGATGCAGTGAACATACTGTCATGTCAGCCACAGAAGCACTGTCGGCTCCTTTTCTTAATGCAAAAGCATTAACTGTCCCACGGAGAAAACCGACATCATCAGCTTTCAAACCACGCCAAACGTTGGCCAAACAGCACCTGAAATCCCCTTTCCCAAGCGAAGCCGATTTCTGATGGATTATGGTCCTATTGGCTGGTGCGCGTCATCAGGGAACGAGGCTCTCATTGGCTCTCGCGCGGCGTAGTTCCAAAAAAAGCCACTAGAGAAGCCCTCTCTGTGGCGGCACAGCGCACGCAGCGGCTAGATTGCCGGTAAGAGGAGGGAGTAGTGGCGGCAGAGCCAAGAGTCTCAGAGCCTGCCTGGGCAAACCCCAGAGAAGCAGACAATGTCTCTTCATGGACAGGCCAACACATTCATCTTAATATATAAATATTTGCAGTGGTAGGAATGAAACTGCAGTGTAAACTTATGCTCCAAAAGTTTGATTTGCTGCTCCAAAATGAATTTTTAGCTGCTCCAAAAAGTGTTCAAAGCACCTTGGACTGATCAAATCACCGATATATATGCTAGGCCCCTGCTTCGCTTATCAATATATGATGAGCTGGGATCTTGCATTTCGTGAACCTGCAAACGAGCAGAAGTGCCAGTGCAAAGACGTGTCTCCTCACCTGGATCTCGAGTATTCTTTTGTGGCAGTGGCCACCTGTGTATCGGCTACTTTTGGGCTCCTTTGGAACTTTTCTGAATCGCTTGCAGCTGGTACGTAAAATAGGAGGGCTGGGGACTGAACTCTGTCAATTATATTAATTTGTGTTTGTACCTATATATTGTTTGGAGAGTACTCCTTCAAGAATCCTTCTGCAGACCTGAAAGTCAGCACCCTGAGCTTCTGTAGCAAGCTTTTTTTGCTTTTGTGAAAGATGCACATAACAATTTACTGACAGAACTGTCGAAGACCCATGGAGCACCGGATGGCAATACACTCTTTCTGCAGGAGAAGATGAAGGGCAAGAACAAGCTGGTCCCCCGGCTGCTGGGAGTCACCAAGGACAGCGTGATGCGTCTCGATGAGCGCACCAAGGAGGTGGGTGCCTGCCTCGAAGCGAGACCTGGAGAAAAAAGTTTCAAGCTGCGTTTCTGTCTGTGTATTGACAAAACCATCGTACGCAGAATTGCACTTAATGAGAAGTTCGGAGAGCAGTGTGCCCTCTTGGCACGTGCCACCGCGCCTTTACAAAGTGTTGCCTCATTGTCCTCTCCTAGGTTTTCTTTCTTGCAACACGATTGTGGTGAAAGCTTTGTGTGGTCAGAGGAGAGCATAGAGAGCAACGGGTGCAAATGTGGAAAGGGCAGCTTTCCCCTCCCCACTTCTGATGTTTTTTTTACACTCTACCGTAGCATACCTCACATGCGTGCAAAATTTGATTTGGCTTCTTTTAGAATGCAGGTTTGCATTAAGACTCATTGACATGCCAATAGCAGAGAACGACATAGAATGCCATGTTTCTGCAGTCCTAACGTATCCCTTATTCTAATAGACAGGCACCCACCCTGTTGAGTCGGCCGCTTCGAATGGCACTCTTTGCGAGTAGAAGCCGGGAAGGTGAACGCAACAAACGGGAAATTGATGTACGTCGAGAAAATGTAAGGAAAATTAATACATCTAACATTCACGGACACCTTGTCGGGGGCTTGTTAATGTAACATCCGGGAAAATGTATAAAACGGAAACGTTTCAAGTAGGCTTTGGTTTAATTTTAAAAAATTAAGTTTTTCCCTTGCAGATCAGTGAAACAAATTACAGAAATTGTGTTTTTTTGTTATTTTAAATAAAGCGAGCTTCCATATAATTTAGGATTGTGGCGTTCTTAGCCGACCTTCAAGCTCTTTACCCGTGTGGGCAACGTCGAGGTGTGCCCATGCCTCGACGTTACCCATGCAGGGAAAGAGCTTGAAGGTCGGCTAGGAACGTGGGGTGTAGCGGTGGGAACAGGCTTTCAGAAGGGAATGTGGCGTGACCCCAAGCATTATTTTCGCAGATCATGAAGGTGTGGCCCCTGACGACAGTGCGTCGCTGGGCGGCATCCCCCAACAGTTTCACCCTGGTGAGTGGCTCCCTCCACCCATCCTCCCCTGGCCCCTGACTCACTGCCCTCTCGTCCCCACCCAGGACTTCGGGGACTACTCGGAGTCCTACTACTCGGTCCAGACGACGGAAGGGGAGCAGATCTCGCAGCTGATTGCGGGCTACATCGACATCATCCTCAAGAAGGTCTGCGGAGGGACGGCCGGGCCTTCTTGAAAATCTTCATGGTCTCTTTCTCCTTCGGCAGAAAAAGGCCAAGGACCACTTTGGCATTGACGGGGACGAGGGTTCCACCATGGTGGAAGACAGCGTGTCTCCTGCCAAGTAAGCGACCCCTGCAAGCAACTGCTTTTCACGCTACCAACTCTGCCTAGATATCAAAGCCATAGTGGCAAATTTTTGGCATCGCCTAAAGAAGGCCAATGCGGGTAACAGATCGGACGCGAGCACTTCAGTTCTTTCTCTTCTACTCTGTCTTCAAGCTTCTTTCCGAGTTTCAGGGTCAACATTACAATTTATAGGATAGGTTTTGGAACTTGGGAGACAAATATTACCTCTAAAATATTTATTTAAATTTGCGATTTAACAAAGCCTTTGGCTCAAACTGCTATTCCACTAGGCTGAGGTTCAACTGTAATAGGGAATGCAAATGCCTCCTGCATAGTCCGCACCTCGTATTCAACACCTAGTGAGCCGCCTGTTTCATAGCGCATATTTTGCGTCCCTTTCCGAGTACAGCTGAGAGAGAAAGCATTAACAGTCCCTTTTTAGATTGTTCCACAAAAGCTAGGTTGAAAAAGTGCAGGATCAGCCAGCATCGCAGATTCACTATGCACTCAATAGAGGTCGGTTTTGGGCAGCCTCGAGTCAAAATTATAAATGGTTTTGCGGTTTCGCCGGACGGAGAGAGGTGGTCAAGAAGTGTACCCATGGGGCCCACCTGGGTGTGTGACTCTCTCGACCTCGTGCCGTGCCCAGGGCCACGATCCTGCAGCACACACCAGCGGCCAAGCCCTCGCTCCCGAGCACGGGTTCGGTGGCCCTCCCAGCCGTGGTGCGGCCCGGAGCACAGGGTAAGGTTCTTAAGGTTTTCTTTCTTTCTTTTTCTTTTTCTTTTTTTTTTTGTGGGAGCTGAAGCGTTTGGGCTTTACCTTCCCACAGCTCTTTGAGGTAATGTGTGTTTTAGATAATGTCTGCACTGTGCCAGCAAAGATGGCTGTAACTGTGGCTTAGTTACTGTTCTAAGAGCGATTTTGAGTGAATCTTCAAGTGGGATGAACGTAGATATGTACGTAAAATGCTTCACAATTGTGAAGACCGCTTTTGAGTGAGCCGAACAACTGGCAGATTATTGAACTTTAGGAGAAGAAAAGAAAAACAGCTACTGCCCTCTTGGTGGCTTGTTTGAAGGCACCACCTCTTTTGGAGGAAGCTGCATGGGCCTTCCAAATTGGCTTTGGTCATCTGGGCTTGCTCTAATTAGAACTCTACTGAAAACAGGCACGCAGTTTTGGAGCTCACTAAATGCTAGTCTTATTTAATTTATTTCTTTTATCTCAGAGTTCTCCTCCTGAGAGGTTTACTTTTAACAACACTACTGCATTTAAAGTAGTAGAAGGTAAACCAAGTGAACATCTTCATCTACTATTTATTTGCTTTATTTTGGGTGCTGCACAAACAACTCTAGGCCTTTTTAGTGGTGCACTAAAAAAAGATTGCATCCAATTCACAAAACAAGGGTCTGCATATCAGGACGAAAGAAAAACATCAATGCACTGTCAAAATTTTCCTTCGGGTCCAAAAACATCAATATGAAGATTGCCTGAGGTAGATTCAATTTTGTTGAAAATCAGTTGCAAATGGGTTATGGGATCAGTTTTGTACTAAGGAAAAGGATAAAATAAGAAGGGAACACAGCTTACCCTTTGAGGAACTCTAAAACGTACACAGTTCAGTAGCGCTGGTGAGTCTAGACAACCATTTACAACCTTGTACAAGAACATAAAGTCCCAAATCATTTGTCTAGATTTTAAGCCAGTCAGATTACAAATTCTATTATATTCGTAAAATACACTGGGTTGTAAATGGCGATCATAAAACACACTTACAAATTTTCTTTGGATGTGCTCAATACTAGATGATTTGGTCACTCCAATGGTGTTCCACACGATTGAGGCAAGCTCAACTTGGCTTCGTGCAAGGGAACGAAAGGATATGAGAAAACAAAGTGGCTTCCTAAAGTTATTAGATATCTGCGTTATGTGACACCTAAGACATGTAGAGACGGAATCACAGCACGTGCAACCTGATGATTAAAAGAAATCTCAGTATCTATGTAAACAGCCAAGTCCCAAAGCAGACACATGAGTAAAAACTAGTATCTAAAGTGTAGCAGAAGTGCATAATGTCACATTCTCTACTGCGTGAAATAACTTGTTTTCGAGTTGTTCAGAACAAGGCCATTAGACATGCACCACTTATGGTACGTTTACACTTGCGGATCCGCTAGCGACTCCGCCCAGCTTTCACCGCTGGGGCGAAACGCTGGGCGAAAAACGCGGCGGCGAGCCCTTTTGGTCCAGGACATATTTCTGCCGCCGAATGAGGCGTTTCGCTGACCGGAAGTGGCATTCTTGCGCGGTGCGACGCTGCTTATGTCACGAGTAGACGTTCTTTCAGGAGCAGCAACGCCCGGGAGAGAGAGAGTCGAGGCAGGAACTCTCGCGCCTTCTCGTCATATTTGACGAGACGTTACGGGAACCGCTGCCGCAGCCGATGCTGCCGCCACTGCTCGAAGGAAATAGATGTAAACACAACCAGCTCATCGCCGCCGCCGCCGGGAGCAAATCCGCTCCCACGGCGGCAGATTTCTTTTCAGGTGTAAATGTACCATTAGAGATGGAACACACATCCCATTGAATACAGACAGTCTCCTACAGTATTTGTCAGCTGAATGCAGAATGCCAGTTGACCAGCTGCCTCGGCATGATGTAACTACAGGCAGAAAAAGGGTAATCCTTCATAACCATACAGAAATCTAAAGGAACCATAACGTCCCCGACAGTGCATACACCCTGATGGTAAAAGCAGCAGAAACCTCTATTAGGACAGGATGCTGTTTACAAGGCGACCAAAATAAAATTAGCTATATTAGTGAGTGCAGGTTCACCTTAATAGGCGATTTTGCTGCGTCATAGTTTGTCTTGCAGGCGATGCTACAGGAGAGCAATCAGTACTGGCCAAATTGGGTTGTAAAAGTTTTCTTAATAGCCTGTCACGTGACAATCAACCATTTTCCTTCCTGCAATGCAACGGCATTTTTGTGTGCCGAGACCATGAATACGACACGGGCGAGGCCGGGGAGGTGATGTGGCCTCTGGTTGCAGGGCCCCAGCTGGGTGTCCAGGGCCACATGCCTTCCCCGCAACAGCAGACGGAGACCGGCCAGGCCATCTCTGCGCACACAGCAGCCGTGGTGAGCAGACGGACGGGCACTCCATTTCGTGCTAGGTGTTGTCTGGGAGCAGCACATCCGTGGCTGTCGCCTGATGGGAATGTCGATTCAACTTTGTCTGCATCCTCGCTGACCCCTTTAGTTGGAAGGCATGAGTCAATACTGGATGAAGAATTTGTGTCAGTATTACTTAAGACAGGTGTGTGCCCTAAAAAATGGAGTGTTTATTAGTTGCTGGAAAAATAGTGCCGACCAATGCATTTTGTTTCACTGATTCGAGCTTGTAAGAAAAGTCTGTCATTACCGAATTGAAGGCTTTTGGCTCGTATTAATCAGAGTAGCTTTGAAATGCCCATTCTTTTTGTATGGGAAAACGTCCAGTTCATACACCATTTCCCAGTAGAACCTAATTTTGTGGCAAAAAAAGGCACGTTTTACAGTCAACCTCAATAATTCAAACTCTAGTACGCCACAAATTTTGTTTAAATTATCAGAAATTCATCTAAATATGATACAAAATAAAATAATGATTTGCCATATGGATGGCTATGCATGCAAAGCAGATATTTGATGATTTCCTCTACATAGGCCTGCTGATGATAAGCAGGGTATGCCACTCATGGAACATTTGTGAAATGTATGACATAATTTTATCTTTCAAAATTGTTGTTTATTGTGGACTCCTTAGACAGCACATGACAACTCAAAACAAAATTAAGTTTGTTCATCAGGTCAAGAAGTTGTCTGATGTGGACTATGAAGCCGGGGACACATGAGCGATGCAAATGGGCACCGTGCAACATTTTGCATAGCAACTTGTGCGGACACTGTGACGTCGACCTATGCAATGCCGCCATGTCACAGCATTTGCGCAAGTTGCCGTGGAAATTTTCACGTCGTATCCGTTCATGTGTGCCTGCCCGTGCCCCGTTGAGAGCACTTCTCACCGAGCACCGTAGCACTGCAGAGAAGCAACACCCGCGGAAGCAAGCTCCGTGAGTGTGGCCTCTCTGCAGCGCACCGGTGCTCGGAAAGAAGCACACTAAATGGGGTTGCGAGAGCAAAAAGTATGCATTTCACGAAGACGCCGTTTGAATTAAGCGGCTTATGAGTATTTTAAAAACGCAGCGGGACAACCAAAATTTTGAAATTTGTTTGAATTAACCACAAGTATAAAATATTTGAGTTTGAATCATCGCGAGCCCACTGTGTACTGCTTAGTTATTTATTTATTTATTTATTTATTTACAAATACCCTCCGGGCCCTGAGGAGCATTGCAGAAGGGAGTGGGTGGTTAGTGCGAGGCCAAACTTGGTGCTATCGGTGATGGTGACGATGCTATCATCCACAGTGGTAGTGGGTCAGAGAGAATGTTGGAATGCTGTTTTAATGAGCAGAACGCAAAAGTGCAGGTGAGCTGGTGTATATTAAACATTTAGTGAAAAAACCGAGACTGAGATAATGTCAGACTAGGACAAGGAAGAGAAGGAAAACATTGAGCCGTTCTCCTTCTCTTTCTTGTCGTCGTCTGTCATTACCTCAGTCTCGGGTTTTTCACTAGAATGCTGTATAGGTAGTCTTAGGCCGGGAAATCTTGCATGTGTGGTCGAGTCTTGCTGAAATATAACTGGGCGGGCTAAAAAGGGACTTTTCTAAAGTTGCAGAATAATAAACTTTATGAGGACGGCAAAGCCGGGAAGTTTTTTTTTGATGAGAGGAGAGATTGGGAAGGGTTAGTTGTGATTTCATTGCAGTAGCACTTGAAAATGGGAGTAGTTTAAAAGAATAAAGCGGACAGCACGATTTTGAACCACTCCGATGATTGCATTAGTAGTTAGGCCATTGGAGTCAAGAACTGCACCTTGTCTATATATTTGGCACAAAAAAAGTAGGCTGTGGCACGAATGGTGAAACACTGTTTGCCAATGCTTGAGAAGTTAACGTCTGAAAAAGAGAGAGTTTTTCCAACTGCAGTCCTCTTCGGGCATAGGTAGTTTATCTCCGGTGACACATTGGTTTTATGCGGTCTTGTCACTTACGGCTGCTAGTGGTCACTAGTGTGGGGCATTGTTCCTGAGTGCTATCTTTCTCCCCCTTCACGCTGCCAGAGGACTCTCCAGGTGAGGACCGGCCTGCAGCTGTTGGATGCTCGTTGGCATCCCAAGTAGGCTGGCACATTCTTTGCTGTTACTAAGGGTCTGCTCGGCTAGATGATTGGGTGGGAGTGGGAAGCAGGCTACCATTTGATCTTGTACAGCGGGATCTTGCTGATATTTTTTTTACTGGACTGCTGAAGGAAATGTATTATACAGGAAGGCTTGACTTTCAAAGCTGGTAGAAAATTTTTTTACTTTGAGCATAATAATCCCTATTATTGAGAGCATCTAAAAAGTTTTAGACACGGTAATTTAAGCCAGTCAGAAAGAAAAATTCATGACAGGCAGGGAATATATCAGTTTTCACCTCGGCAGCTTTAGTGGTTTGTAACCTAAAAAATGAAAAATCTCTCAAACTTGCCGTTGGTGCCCTCTTTCATTTCAGAGCTGCCCCCAGAACATGTATTTTGCTTGTCAAAATTAAACTTTAGACCCTACTTGTTTCGAGATGAAATAGTCCATAGATAAATCATCAGCGATAAAAAGATGCCGAAACTTGAGGGCCTGGTCTAGCACCACTTGGGTTGCTTCAGCTTTCTGGGCAATTTGGACGGAAGATGCGAGATAATCTCTAGAGTAGTTTCACGAGCACTTGGAAGGACCTTGGAAGTATGGCTCATAGAGGCAGCCTGAATGCCACAAACCTCAGTCAGCTCGTCAAACTCGTACTACACCCGTCTCCCGACGTGCCTTTCTCTTCGCAATATCCGCCTCACCATTTCGGAATGGGCTCGCAAGTCAGCTTCCTTCCTTTCACTCGAGTGGCTGGTACACGGCACTCGAGCCTTTGAGGGGATGCCTCGGGGTTGGCTTACTAACGAGGAGAAGAGCTTTGAAATGCAGCTGACGTATCAGTCCCGACCGAGAAGTCCAGTTTTTGGTAGGTGTCGTTAATCCGAGACCAAGCCCCGCGTGGGGTACAGATGCAGATCAGCGTGCCAGGTGGTACGCCCGATCGACTAGACGGTTGGCCGAGCTTGGAGTGACGGCCTCTCGCCTCTCAGCCCCCGCAGCAGCCGCACGTGCGGGAGCTCCCGTCAGAGCCCCAGAGGGCGCTGCTGAGCAGCCTGGACGCGGGACGGGAGGCCGTGCAGGCCTCGCTGCGAGAGCTGGACCTCCCGGAGCAGCGTCCCCAACTGGGCAGCGACCCGGCCTCGCTGCAGTGGAAGCAGCAGAGCCTGGACACCCACAAACAGAACCTGACCTCCCAGATCGCCGCCATGAACGCCGCCACTGCTCAAGTGGTCACCCTTACGTCGGGTGGGTGCCCACGCATCCGCCTTCCGCCCTAGAGTTTGCTCGATAACTGGAGCAGGACTTGCAAATTGCAAACCCGAACCTGCAAATTGCCTATTGGCCTATAGAAATAATTTGCTAACCTTAGGCAGTGAATGTCTTTCTCATCAAGATCAAGCTTCTGCCTCACAATCCATTCCGGCCTAACTACCTTGCGCATTACTTGGTCATTGAGGGCGAAAGCAACGCATTGAAAGTCTCCTATTTTTGCATTGACTAATCGCATTGACTGTCTAACTGGCAACAATACTTCACTGACACCGTCGCAAAGTGGCGCGACAAGAAACAAAAGAGAGTGGAGACGGGCGAAGCGACTAAAGGACAAATACAAAGACGCAAGCAACACTGCGAGGAAAGTAACCTCTGTATTATGTTTTGCTGCTTATCCCCGAGAGGAGGAGGAGGAGGAGGTGGAGAGGGAGGAGGGAGGGAGGGAGGGAAGGGGAGATAGCAAGGTCTGTGGCCAAGTATGGCCCGTGTTGGGCTGTTCGGCCATGTGGTTGGGCCCTTGGGCACGTCGCGTTTCACCCCAATCCGCGGCCATCTGTGCTGGCCGCGGATAGGGGTGAAACACAACGCCCGAACGATGCGCGCAAGCAGCGGCCACGACGGGCCGCCAGCTGCTGCTGTTTTGGTCCTTTCGTGCGGCAAGAGCTTTCCGAAACAAGAAACTGCGCAGCGCTATGACAACGCTGGCTTGGTGATTCGATAGCTCCATGTGCTCAGTAGAGTCGCAAAATTCGATCACGAATGTACATCAAAATTCTCTGGTCACGATTATAGGTCGACCCTTAATTTTTTACAACATTTCCGAAAAGAAAAAAGGTAGTCTTATATTCAAATAAATACGAGAGTCTTGGTTCGACTCTTGTCTGATAAAAACTCTTTTTTACCGTGATGGCCTCTTCCCCCCACTCTAAACCAATCGGTGTCGAGCCAGGTTTCACTTTTGGGCTTAATGAAATGCGCGACGTAGCCAAAGAACATTTCACAATAATCTGTAATGTTTGCAGACAGTAACCCGAAAACTGCTGTAGTTCTTGCTCTTGGCCTCTCTGAGAACGGCAGCTCAGGGCGCATATTTAGACGGGCACAGACATACTGTCCAATCCACTTATAACAATAATGAGAAAACCCGAAAATTCAATCGTTATAACTGATTATCGTTGTATCTGAACTAGAAACTGAGCGTTTTTAGTCTAAAAGTTTTAGAAACTGATCGTTACAAGCAGTACATCGTTATATGTGGTATCATTTTAAATGTGGATTGCACTGTACGTTTTCTAGCAAAAGGACTCTTCGTTCCCCCTCTTTGCGTTTGTCTAACGTTTGAGCCGACCTTCTTGTATCGTACGGACGGCTCCCTTTCGTTGCCCATTTGGTGATGTTAATGCGCTCGTCCACTGCAGGCCCGCCGGAGGAGGTTGACCAGCCGGCTGTTGGGGCAGCCATCACCACCATGTGAGTGCAACGCCACACCCTCGTCAGCCCCGAAGCGTCAGGAGGGCTGAGCCCTCACGCGTCTCTCCCTCCGTCGAACGCAGAGCGAGCAACCTGCCCGAAATGTCCAAGGACGTGAAGATGATAGCTGCCCTGATGGACGACGAGGACTCTGGGGACAAGCTGCTGGACGCGGCACGCCGCCTCTGCAACGCCTTCTCGGACCTCCTGCGGGCTGCAGAACCCCAGAACAAGGAGGTGGGTGAGGCGACGTTCAGCCGACCGAATCGACTGCGCTTGGTCGCCTTGGTGTTTGGCTGCCAATCGAGCGGGAAGCCCCGGTTACCAATAGTTCGGTACCCAGAATGCATCTCTGACAGGTGCATTTAGCGTCCTATTCTTCGGATACGTCGAAAGCGCTCCCGACGTCGCAACCAATGACGTCGCAAAAGCTGGAGCATCGTGTTGTCGGATGTTGTGATGCTGGCGGTTGGTTGTAGAAGGTCTAGCAAGAAGCGCGAGAGAACGCGAGTGTCGCTGTCGTCGCGGCGTACCAGCTCTGCATCGGGACGGGCATCTGCCACATCCTCTACTACGGATGGGCCACCACCGGAATGGGGGCAGGCAACAATGACATGGCACTTCAGGGGGAGCACTGGTCTTCGAGCTTTCCTCTGTATTTCATGACCAAACCCAATAAAACTGCACGAGCTTGCTCGGGTTTTAGAGCCGATTTTAAATATCTGAGCACTTTCTGAATCGGTACATTAGTCCTCAATATAAAATAAAACTCGCCTCTTTATGTTTGGAGGAACAGTAGGAAAATATATAAAACGACTCAACAAAATATTCTCTTTCATACATGGCTAGATACCGTATTTACTCGCAGAATGGACACACTTTTTTTTTTCCGAAAAATCGATGCAAAGTTAGGGGGAGCGTTCATTACGCGAAGTAAAATTTTTGCGTCCGTATTTCCGTATTTACTCGCATAATGAACGGACCTTTTATCCTGAAACATCGAAGCAACTTCTTATATCTTTGTGCGCGGCGACCGACCCCTTAACCCCAAGCTGTGCAAAAAAAAAAAAAAAAAATTTTTTTTTCTTTGTTTTTTGGTTTGTTTTTTTTTTTTTCGTTTTTTTTTTGCCGCTTTTCTAAGCTGTTTTGTTTGCTTAGGCGTTGCTTCGGCGAGGGCTCGCCTAAGCAGCGCCCTCGCCTAAGCAGCGCAGTTTGGTTACGGGGGTCGTGCGTCGTGCTTGCGCACGACGCACGACCCCCGTAACCAAACTGCGCTGGTCAAAAAAAAAGAAAGGAAAAAAGCTTTTCTTTTTCTGTTGTTGTTTTTTTTTTCTCAATTCCGTTTTTTCTTTTTTTTTTTTTTTTTTTGCCGCCTTTCGCAAGCTGTGTCGTTTGAGGGCTTCTCCGCTCCTCTTTCTTACCTCCTTGCGCACAACGTGCGACCCGACCCCCCCCCCCCCCCCCCCCGTAACCAAACTGCGCTGTGCAAAAAAAAAAAAAAAAGGCTTTTTGTTTTTGTTTTTTCTAAGTTCCGTGTTTTTTGTTTTTTTTTTCTTTTTGCCGCCTTTTGCAAGCTGTTTCGTTCGCTTAGAGCGCTTCTCTTTCTTACCTCCTTGCGCGCGGCAGCGCGCGAAACCAATGTCCAGACTGTGCTGTGCAAAAAAAAAAGCTCCTCTCCATGTTCTTTTTTCTTGTTTCCGTTGGATCTTTTCGAATTTTTTTAACGCCTTTTGCAAGGCATTTTGTTCGCCCACGCTGCCCAGGCATTCGCGACCTCGCTGCACCAGGATAGAAGAGTGCGTTCATTTCAAACGCGTTGGGGGGGGGGGGGGGTCAAAATTTTGACATCCGAGTTGGGGGTGCGTTTATTATGCGAGTGAAAAAAAAGTCAAAATTTTGAGAGCCGACTTGGGGGGTGCGTTCAGTACGCGAGTGCGTTCATTGTGCGAGTAAATACGTTAACCGGTATCGAAATCTATTTCTGCAGCTCCATTTGGCATTGACACCCTTGCTTTTGGCAGTATTAGGTACATACGAAGTGTAAAGAATGCAACGTTGGGAGTATTTTAAGATTTGGCAGTTATTAGGGACATTTAAGTTAGTGTTCAATGTGTGGCTACTAAATAATAAATAGATAAGTCGCTCAAAATATTTTCTACGCCTATATTGAAAAAATCTGCTTGCAACATTCTATAGGAAGCGAGCAAGCCGGCCAAGTCGCGGCGGTCGCCTGTTGTTCGCAGCGACCTAGCGGTAGCCGCCGCAGGAGCATCGGTGACGAACAGCACGGTAGGCAGTGTCCCCGTCGTGATTACGAAGGAATTTAAGGCAGTTATGAATTCAGAAAGTTCCTTCGGTAGCCGGTGCCGTCGGCGCAGAATGACCGGGAAGTAAAAGCAACGAACGCCACAGAGGACAGTGGGCGATTACGAATCCGGAAAGCTTCTTCGGTAGCCAGTGCAGAATCATCGGGGGGAAGCAATGACGATGAGCAGCACAGCGGACAGTGTTCCCGGAGTGATGACGACGGGGTTTAAGGCGGTTACGAATCCAGGAATCTTCTTCCGTGGTACCAATATGAAGAAGGGAAAACTCCTTCGTGAATCTGGCCGCGTGTACGACGTGGAGGTCCGTTTCGATGGGCAAGTGGATTTTACGGAGCGCAGTACTCCGCTAACAAAATTAAGCGCCCGCAAAAAAAATGTAGTTGGCGTTGAGTGGACTGTGGTAATTATGTATGTTTATTTCTGAATCTGCTTGACAATAACTGGGTGATTTTTTTCACGCCGTTCCGCGATTCCCACTACTATCTTCCTGTAGGCTGATGGAAGCATCCAAGGGTAGGTAGGCTTAGGTGGGCGACCACATTTCACTTCTCGATTCCGGTAAAGTGTTTGCCGCATACTTTAGAGTTTGCCGTCAGTGTCTATGCTGTTCCATCGTCGCTAGAATAGAAAAAAAGTTAATTGTATTATTCGTCAGCAGCTTAAACAAAGCGCGAACTGGAAGGTAAGAAACGCCACTAACCTGTATGGACGCACAAGTCGCATCCAGGTCGCGCGGTACTCTGCCTCGTACGGCTTTGAAGGGACGATGTAGTACTTCGTGCTGTGCGCGATATTCGACGTACTGTTGCAGCCGACCACGCAGCAATTGTTGCGGCTTTCTTAGTGCGGAATAGCCATCTCAGAAATTACAATGCTAACCCACTACAACGCACAACCAACGCAGCGACTGGCAGAAGCTTCCCGATGCAATGGACCTGCTTGCCGCTAGAGGCGCCCTGGTCGGGGCTTGAATTAGATCCGCACAGTTCCTATACTTCACACATACATGTTCCAAAAAAAGTTATATTTCTAGATGTAGATATCCATGCTGCAGTGTTTTGGAGTCATCTTGACTGGCAAGCTTGTTGTGATTATGAATACTTAAAATAGAAAGAATAAAAACACGGAGCACTTTCACAGTGTGGTTGTCTGTGAAAGTCTTCCGTGTTTTTATTCTTTCTATTTTAGGTAGACTCATCTTCAATGCACATTCAGCCCGCAGAGATATTATGAATTGATGTATAGCTCAAATATTCATCCACAAACTGAGAAATCTGGAAGATTCAGAAAAACAATAGCTGCAGATCTCAAAATCTTCATTCTTGAAAGATGTACATTATGAATTTTTCGGCATCAAAGACCCATGTCTCCCCCTTAAGGGACGTTGTCAGTTGGAAATCGATGGACTGACTTTGAGGCTATAATGGATACCAGTCAGAGACACGTTCAAGGCACCTTAGTATTGAACGTTTTGCAAAGTGAGCCGGGAACAGCCCATATGCAGTCGGCTACAACTGACGACGGAGACAGCCTCGGGGGTGACGGAGGAAACATGCGAGTAAGCAGAAAGAAACAGTCACCAAAACCAAAGCACTACTACATACATTCGACGTCCGACGGTGGGAGGAGCCACCACCAGACGGTGACAGTGAACGGAGCGACTACAATTGCATTGACGAGGCCCCTCCCCCTCTGCAGCCACGGCAGAACCTGCTGAACGCCGCGAGCCGGGTGGGCGAGGCGAGCCACGCGGTGCTGTACACCATCGGCGAGGAGGACGAGGCAGACGCAGAGCTTCAGGTGGGCGTCTCCCGGGGGTTCCTCGGCGGGTCTTGATCGGCCGCCGCTCCTTGCAGGACCAGCTGCTGGGCGCGGCCAAGCAGGTGGCCAATGCCACGGCAGCCCTGGTGCTGCAGGCCAAGAAGGTGGCCTCGACGGCCCCGGATCAGGGCCACCAGAACAGGGTCATCGGGGCCGCCACCCAGGGGGCCCTGGCCACCTCGCAGCTGGTGGCCTGTGCCAAGGTGGGCGGGGCAAAGTTTTAATTTTGTTTCTTTTTATTACTGCTAGTAAAAACGGCCTACCCAATACAGCTCACTCTCGTGAGCCAATCCTGGAAGGTCTGGTGAATGCTGCAAAGGTGGCACGGCATGGGGTCTCTCGCAGATTGTGGCCCCGACCATCACGAACCCGAGTTGCCAGGAGCAGCTGACGGAGGCCTCCAAGGAGGTTGCCAAGAGCGTGGACAGCATCGTCGCCACCTGCGAGGTGGGTGGGAGGGATTCATGGATGCGTATGGCTACACCCTTTAAATCGGGTGGTGGTTTGTGCCACCTAGTCAGTGTTTCCTGGGAACTGGATGTCCTCTGGAGATCGGAGTTGGACCCGACTCTGGGCTGCTGTTATGTAATTTGAGTTCACATGTGCTTTCTGCTGATAGATTTCACAGTGCAGCTGTCTCTTTTGGTAGAGCGTCATCTTAAAGGAAACATGTAAAGGAAAAAAAGTTCTTTTAAACAGCCTAAATGGTAAAAAGTTTGTCATAAAACAAATTTACAATGAAGAAGAAATTTTTAGAGCTATATTTACGGCTCGAAGCGAATTTGTAGTTGGCACCTGTGGGAGCCGCCCT
Source organism: Ixodes scapularis (assembly GCF_016920785.2). NCBI lineage: Eukaryota > Metazoa > Arthropoda > Arachnida > Ixodida > Ixodidae > Ixodes > Ixodes scapularis. Next base: position 240,428,483 of record NW_024609835.1, on the reverse strand, counting down.
GGTCATGTGGTAGAACTGTGCGCCGCCGCAAAGCCATGCCACCTCCACATGCTGAGCGTGGTGCACTGCCAGTTGAACGCGTTTCTGCACGCCGCTGCCACCGCCAGAAAGGAACACTCTGGCGTGCCGCCACCTTTAATTTCTGACCGGTGCACAGGTCTATCACGAGGTGCTTGCGCTCTTTCAGGAGCATCCTTTACACTCTAAAAGTTTCTCATTAATCTTCATTTTCACAGCGAAGCTGTTAAGGGCTAGTTTCCCCAGTATTGTGTCTGCGGGAAACAAATGTTGACACAAAACTCTGGACAGCTACCGCCATCAATAAGCAATGGTGGCAACGAAACAACCGGCTTGCCGGTTCTCTGGTTGTCGCCGTCGCTCATAGATGGCGGCAACCTTTCCAGCCTTTCCACTCTGGTTTTCACCAGAGGGGAAAGGCTGAATTTCTCTAGGCGTCATCCTAGAAGTTTTCCTCGAGTTCCAGGCAGAGGGCTGCTGAACGTTTACTTTCAAGTCCTAGAAGTTGTCCTTGAGGTTGTCTTAGACGTCGTCCTTGAGGTCGTCTTAGACATCGTCCTTGAGGTTGTCCTAGACAATGTCCTTGAGGTCGTCCTAGGAATCATCCTTGCGGTCATCTTAGATGTCGTCCTCGAGGTCATTCTAGAAGTCGTCCTTGAGGTTGTCCTACACATTGTCTTTAAGGTCGTCCTAGACATCGTCCTAGGCATCGTCCTCAAGGTCATCATAGAAGTCGTCCCTTAGGTTCTATTAGACATCGTCGTCCTAGACGTCGTACTCTAGACATCGTGCTTGAGGTTATCTAAGAAGTCGTTCTTGAGGTCGTCCTAGACGTCACCCTCTAGGCATTGTCCTAGATGTTGTAAAGATAAGAGCTTCACTGGTCCTCCATCTTTACATAAAGTGGAAGGGCTCTACATTTTTTTGTTGTACTTTAAACGAGGATTGATAAGTAACTCTTAAAGCCCATATGAAGCTCCCGAAAGAGCGCAAGCACCACTTGTTCATAGCGGCCAGTCACATGACCATAGTGGCCACTTTTCCGCGGGCTCCATCGGGCACCAACTACAAGTTCGTTTCACGCCGTATATATAGCTCCAAAAAAAAAATTTTTTTGTTGTGAATTGGTTTTATGACGCTCTTTTTCCATCTAGGCTGTTAAAAAAAAAAAACTGTTTTCATTTGCATGGGTCCTTTAATGTGTTATAAATGGACATATCTGGTGGAATTCGCCAAATGTGGCTCAGCGACAATGGAGAACAAATGTGTACCATAGAATACCGCGCATCCGCCCATACCACACTAAGCACCCATACCTAAATTTGTAAGATCTGAGGAAATATGCACAGTATATTGATATTTAAAATTGATGGCCGGACAAGCGCCCATCCCCCATTTTTGCGCAATTATTTCTAAATTTTGAATGGGTGCTTGTCGGGTGTTTTACGATAAGTATCGAACAAGCAGAAAGTAGCCGGTAGCCGATTCTGGGTGAAAGTGATGCTGGACTTCAATATCTTGACCGAAATCATTCTTTTGGACTGCTTGATTATCTGGACTGCCCAAAAATTGGCTGCCGTCTGTATGCGATTCTAATAAGCGACCATGCTTCTTCGAAACTAAAGGTTGTGAGGAAAGTAAATGCTTACTTTTGCCTACAATATTTTTTTTAGAAATCTTTGCGTAGGAAGAGATACCAAGTTAGAATCATGTGATAGATTGCCGGGTTATTTGCCTTCTTAATATGTACTTTTCAGGCAAAATACGGGAGCCTCAGTAGGTTGCTAGAAGTATGGTCATCCTTCTGATGTAGAGGGCCAACAGAAAGGAAACAGCAACAGGAAAACCTAAATACTGGGACTAGTTTTCAGTCGAGATGCGCACAATTTGGTGTGTCGGCCTTTAATCATTACCAGGTTGTTTACTCCACTTGGAATAAATATTTTCCTTTCCTGCCTTATCTGAACTGTACAAGGGGGGTGAGCTGGGCAAGTTGGTACAATGATATGTTGGAACATAACAGCACACAAAGGACAAAGGAAAGGAACACACCTCTCTTCCCTTCGTTTGTCTTTGTTCTTTGCGCATTGTTATTTTTAACAAAACATCAATCTGAACCGCAAAACTTTTCCCGCTCACGCTGTTCTTTTGTACCTCTTGGGAAAGCGTGGCCACTTGCTGCTGGTATACTTCCCATCACTTTAAAAATGACATCCTCAACGAGGACCTTGTCTTCAAAATCGCACGTAAAGGGCCGCGTTAAGCCCATTCTCATTCACTGAAATGCATATCGGAGAAAACACATGGTGGGCCCCTGCAGGACGCGACGCAGGAGCAGCCCCTTCTGGGCGACCTGCGTGCCGCCGCAGCCCGGGTGAGCCACGCCCTGGAGGAGCTGCTGTTGCTGGTGCGTGGCGCCCCCGAGCGCAGGGCCCGGGCCTCGGCACACGACGGGGCCCTTGACACCATCTTGGACGCCACCGACCGGCTGTTCTCCTCCACGGGCGACGCCCCCGAGATGGTGCGCCAGGCCAAGGCAAGTCAAGGTTGTTGCGTGTACGCGTCTTAGCCGACAGTAAGTGCCCCAGTGTTGTGTCGCGATGGCTGCCGGTCAGGGCTGAGAAAGTGTTGCGCACGATGGCGCAAGAAAGGACAATGCGACGGCCAATGAGCTCCGGTGGCGTTCGTTCACGTGATTAAATTCCTCGGTGACTCCGAGGCAAAGTGCCAGTCTACCGATCCCCTGTCAGCGGGTTGGAATCCCGGCCAAGATGTCCACAATCTGACGGAAATCTATTGCGGAGAAGGCAACCAAGCTTTTGAGTGTGCATGAAAAGATTCCAGGGTGGTCAAAATGATTCCTCAGTTTTTTGCTGTTGCATGCCAGATGCCTTTCTTTGGTTCAGTACATAAAACCCCCAAATTCAATTTTGTTTACCTAATTACACTCTCTATTGAGCATAATGCCAGTCTGGGGAGTCGATTGATCAGTTTCTCGAAGGGTTTTTCCACCTCAGTGCAGCGGAATGCACGAAGTGAAATTTACGTCGTACGTGCAGGTGCTCGCACGTGCCACTGCTCAGCTGATCCAGTCTATCAAAGGAGAGGCCCAAGCCCAGCCGGACTCGGACCAGCAGAAGCGTCTGCTGGCCGCCGCCAAGGTGCTGGCAGACGCCACGGCACGCATGATCGAGGCTGCCAAGGTGAGTGGGGGGTGCGTGCCCACTCTCGGAGAATGGCGCCTCACGGGCGGCGGGGGCTGTGCAGGGCTGCGCCAGCAACCCCCACGACTCGGAGAACCAGGCGGCGCTGCGGCGGGCGGCGGAGGAGCTGCGCAACGCGACCAATGTGGCCGCCAGCAATGCCCTCAAGCGCAAGATTGTTGTGCGACTCGAGGTACGTCGAGGTTGATGACCAGCTGGTCTCCTCTTTTCGTTGGAGTGCCACTCTTCAATCCGGAAATATGTATAGTGCCCTCACCGGCTTCTTGATGCGGTGCAGCAAAGCGTTTTGCTCATCAGTAAAAGAAGCTGTCCATATTGGTCTAGCATTTTGCGATAGACCCTTCTCAAGAGTAAGAGCCATCTAGTGGCAGTCTCGAAAGCTCTAGTATTTCTGAAGTAATGGAGGTGGTAGCAGAACGTGATCAGCTAAATCAAGCATCCTCGCCTTCATCAGTAAGTGGTGACAAAGAGACCAACGTTTTTTTTAATCAATTCCCCACTTTCTGCTCTGTGCTTTCCAAGTCGTTCGGTTTTCCTGGTGTGAACAAGTTGTGTAATGCTGCCATTAGAGCATCAGGTTTGTGTCTGAAAAGGGGAGTAGATTGACTTTCAAAAAGAGTTTTATTTCATTGCTTTTCGTTTTGTATATGTTCTACATGCCCTATTTTTTCCCTCGAACTGAGAACTGCTAAAGTTATTCTTGCACTCCTCTCTGGAATGGAAAAAATGATAACATTTCGATACAGGTTTTGCAGAAAAATGGTGCTTTATTGCAGTTTTCAGTTTAGGTTTGATCCAATAACCTGCACATAGCACATCCAGTGACAGATTCAGAGGGGTGGGTCGGGATGTTTTGACACGCCCTTGAATTCCGTATGTGTAAAAATTTAGGGTAGGGAAAAGGGGGGAGCGGGGGCAGAGCTACGAGCCATCGAAACCAACATCCGACATGCTGACTCCCCTCTAAAAACAACCGCGTACAGCTCTGCGCACGTCACTACTTCCAGTCAAAAGGCTGCATGGCTCGCTCTCTGCCCTCGAACAGCTCCACTCTCTGGTAGCATCTGTGCTTCATATCAAGTTGAAATGGAGTCTGGTCGAATACTGGCTGATATCCGCAGTTGGACGCGAGTGCAACACTGGCGTGTTTTCCCGGCAGAATGCGGCCCGGCATGCCTCTGCGGCCGCCACGCAGAACATTGCGGCTGCCCAGAATGCGGGCCCCTACAACAGCAATGCCATGCTGCAGGACGAGCTCATGGGCACCTGCAGGGTGAGTCCTGGAACGGTTGTCCTCATCACCTCCGGGGGCTCTTTTTTGCACGGTGGTGCATCTACACATGCGTCGACTCATCGCGTTTGTAGCATCCTTTGCTTCGATAGATCATTGCAGCAACCATCTACGAGCGCTAAGGCTTAACGAGCGAGGCCCGGAAATTGTGCGTTTGCCTCGCACACTGTGCAGGTAAAAGTCATTCCTACGAAAATAAATCTGCACAGAAAAGGCACGGGGACAAGTAGAAAGAATACACAACTTTTACTCAAAAATACAAAATTAGAGAACAAAGTGGGAAAGCTTGCAATGCCCTCGTCAAGCCACTTTATACCAAACTTGGCCGGATTGACTAGTAAATGCAAATTCAATATCGAAGATATTGTGTGGCTTATCACAAATGCAAATGTCAGGATCGTGTTGCCGAATGCAGTAAACTTTGGGAATTTCCCTAGCCTTGTCCTTGTTTATGTGTCTTTTTGCACCGTTTTTCTTTTTTCTCGTAACATCTACGACCTTGCCAATCTTCAAATGTTGTTTACAGGTTTTAGTTGAGCTAGTTGGTACATATTGGTGATGGCTCAGCTTGAACAGAAACAGATATAGAAAGGACGGGAGAAAAAAAAACAGCTCACTAACAACTTTGCTTTAGTAGGTACACTTTGTATGTGTAATCGTCTTCAGAGGCTATTCACATATACACAAAATAGCTATTGGTTTTAAATGATATTTACACAAGGAAATGATAAGATCAGTGATGTGATTGCTGCGCCAATTGCGCCAGACTGCGCCAATGGGCTAACCCTGCTACATCCTGCTACATTTAGCCAAAATATGGGTAATCTGCGCCAAGCCAGCGCCAAAAAAAACAGAAAAAAAAACACAATTTCGGTCACCTTTCAAAACCGAAACTAAACGGACTACCGTAACTGAGCATGCATCTGTTATGTGGTGCAAGCGGCCGCCCGACACGAAGTACCCTGCATCAATTGTCTCTCTGGTCTTGCATGGTTTTCCCGCCGTCTCGCGTTTCGCACTCTCGTCGTCTCGTGGGTCTTGTCTCGCGTCTTTTCTAAAAATATTTTCAACGATAGACGCTGGTGTGTGCGGACGCTCCGACGCTAGCGTGCCGGGTACCAGCCATGCCGTCATGCTGTGATATGAAAACACATTTTTGCGCGGCGAGAGTTACTCTGTGAGCTGAAGCACTCGCTCCTGAAAGCAACGGCCGTGGGAAAAGTATATTTGGTCTCTGCCTTCCAGTCACCGCGGTCGCGCGACGTTGGGTGTTACAGCCCCACGTCGCTGCACACATGGCACTTTCTAAAATGACACTAGGTACTGCGGCATGCTCATCAACATTCCTGTTCTTGTTTGAATCATACGTTACTTCAAAACTCCCTCTTTAACTCAGAGACTGCTGTGTCGAAGTATTGATCACCTATGTTTCTGTCGGTGGGCTTTCTTTCGAGAGGGACCCCGGTACGTGAAAAATCTGTCGTGAAAGAAAGTTGGTGAAGGGAAGTGAGCTAAAGCAAAGAATGCAATGTCTGCACGCTGAACCCACACAGCGCGCTTGTTTGTCTCGAATTCAGTCGTTGCACAAAGCGGTCCAAAAACTTTTTGACCCTGGCTCGCGATGTCTTGCATCGATGCGCTCAGGTTCTTTTTTTGTGTGTTTAGCTCGTGTTTGTTTGCTGGCTTGGCAAGCGTGCGCCGCTGGACTGTTTTTGGTCGTACGCTCGAAAGTTAAATTTTGCATACAGTTTCGGGAATCAGTTGGCGACGAAGCGGAGTGGCATGGTTCCCATTTTGATCGAACAGCCGTTGTCTCCGCCGCGCTACGAAGCACGCGCAACTGCAAGCCTACAGAAGTTGCCGTCACGTGCATGCGAAAATGATTGCACGGTAGACGCACCAGCCGGGACGCTTGCAGTCCATTATTTTACGTTTGCTTACTTTTGACGATTATCTGGCACGTCGGGAACCAGTAAAACATTAACAAGTGTTCTTTTTTTTTGGAATTCCTCGGCAACGGTTACACGATTGTGTACACTTCTGGAATGTCTCAGCAGTAAAAGTACCAGCGGTGAGTTCCGTCACAACACGTCACATCAGAACACAACACAACACAAATCCCTTCGTTTGTACAGCAGTTAGAACAAATATATATATATATATTTTTTTTTTTTTTTTTTTTTCTGAGGATATTTGCTTTAAAAGCCACTTTTGCTGCTCCAAGACACTGTTTTGGTTGCTCCAAAGGCCACATTTGCTGCTCCATACCACTGTTTTAGCTGCTCCAAAAGGTGCTCCAAAACGGCTTAGGCCAATCACATCACTGTAAGATTTACCATTACCCGCTGAAATTTCTCCCACCAGTTATCTGGGTGTGGCAAAGCACGCGGAGGAATGTGCTAACACCTCATTCATCACTATCCGCACCAAAGATAAAGAGCAGTATGCCAAACCCAGATAACTGGTAGGAGGAATTTCAGTGGGTAATGGTAAAGTTAATAATTTCCTTGTGTAAATATTATTTAAAACTAATAGTTCTTTTCTGTGTATGTGAACAGCCCCTGAAGAAGATGATTACATACACGAAGAAGTGTACTAAAGCAAAGTTGTTAGTCAATATTGTTTTGTCTTGTCCCATCCTTTCTGCATCTGTTTCTGTAATAAAATGGAAAGATGGGCAAGTTGGTGCATTCTGCGAAAATAAAAACATCAGGGAACGGGACAAGAAAGACGAGACAAACAAAGCGGTACTTTCAACTGAACTTTGATGCGGAAAAACACAGAAATATGTGGTGGTGATGGTGATGGTGCAATGTACACAAATTCTTTTTGTGGATAAAGTACAAAACGAGTGTGTTGGTAACAGTAGTTAAACATGAAAAAGATACATAGGAAGGGGGGTAGCGGACAACGAAGACTTCCAACTAGCAACAACATTTATTGACCCGAAGTTTGCATATATAGGTGAAGGAGGGGAGGGTGAAAGATACCACACTGGAAGAGGGAAAGCGATGGGGGAGGGTGTAGAGGCAAGAGAGTGAAGGACGATCCCGTGAAGGATGATCCTGTAGATGTAACTATGGTGCACTGATGCGTTTTGCTTCGCTGGCAAGCCTGATGCTAAAAGCCTCGAAAATCTTTTTATCGATTTTGTTTTTTTTGCTTACCTGGAATCTTTGTTTTTTCCAGTTCGGGCTGGCAGCAACATTCGTGGCAGAACCACTGACATATTCACATCAAGTGGCCTGAATGTGTCAGTGCTTAGTTTGTCTCGCCTTTCTTGTCCCATTCCCTGGTGCATTTATTTTTGCTGTTTCTGTAAGTTCAAGCTGACCCATGACCAATACAAATGTTGCTACTGGAAGTTATTCCCAGAGAATTTTTTTACTGGGCACAAGCTGTAGCCATTTTTTTTTATTACTATTAAGGCCTTTTATGAACTTTATTGAACTAGAGCTGATCTGTACATCGACGAAAGTGTGCATATCTTTGTGTTTATGCAATTTATTTTTGTGGGTAATCTGTCTGAATTATAGTTTTTGCTCCTACAGTCAAACCCGTTTATAAGGAACAGCAAGAAACGCTACGATCAGTTCGATATAATAAGTAGTTTGATATAGCAAAAAGCCTTTACTACGAACTTTCACGATGAGTTCGTTGTAAGGCGAGAGCTTCTATTTCTTTCTCATCTCTTTACTTCCGCCTTGTAACAACGCGCTGAATTTTTTGTTTTTGTATGCATGCAGCATTGTTTTTTTTTTTAGCTTATCTCCCTTTCTGAATCGCTTCTCTTCGTGGGCAAATGCTTTGGGATCAAAAGGTTTTTTTTTTGTGCGTGTGTGCAGAGTGTGTTTTTTAGCTTCTGAATCGCTTCTCTTCGCTTAATCGTGTTCGCAACTTGAGCATTTGGAATTTTCTTTCTTTCCTACTTCTTTTTTGGGGGAAGGGACAGGCTAGAAGATGACTGTTAGCGCGTTTTTGGAAGCTTTCCCGGGGGGAAAAAGTTCTATATAGCCAATATGTTGTTTGTTATAAAACATACTTTTTACATGCATTTTTATTTAAATTTTGCATGAGTTTGATATCGACAATAATTCGCTGTACATGGTTTCGTTCTAAACAAGTCTTACTGTATTTGACTACTAAAGAGATCTGATAGTGCAACCCTGTCAAAATTTTAGAAAGACAAAACTAAATAACATTTTGGTCTATTGACAGCTATTGTCGACCTATATTTCAATTGGTGTATATTCCTCTATTTGATGCAGAGTTTTTTGGTGTCTTCATACGTTTTGAGTCGTGTGCAAACAGTAGATTTTAAGTTCAAAGCGAATTTGAAGCGAATAGTGGTTTTGGTAGAATATTTTGTAACCACATATAGAATAGTTTCTTAGTCTTTCACGACTGTGCATCATGGTTAAACAAAAATTCATCGGAACTCGTGAAGGTTGTTCCCAGCCTCCCACTTGTCCACTTCTAAGTTTAGTTGTTTTAATATAACTACTATATGAACTGTGGCATGTAAACAACAGGCTTGTCGCAGTTATCCTAATTGCGAGGATCTATAAATCTGCTTGCTATACGCAGGTATTCCTTCCTCTATTTCAAATTTTATGAAATAAAAACAAAACAAGCGTGAATGTTGAATGCGAGCTCTCGAGACATTGCCCCCTAACATAGACTCTTTCATGATTGTGGTGGGTTTGCCCCATTGATTGCACTTCTTACCGAGCACCTTTGCACTGTGGGGAAGCAATACCCGCGATGGCCGGGAGCTCTGTGGGTAATGCTTCTCCGCAATGCATCGGTGCTTTGTGAGAAGTGAACTCAACAGGGCTAACCAGCCGCAAGCAACACTTTGAGGAGCATGAATATTGGAGTTCACCGCAAAGCGAACATTGAATAGGGTATTCGAAACTACTATTAGAAGATTTGAATATTCACACAACACTATACACTTTGACATCCAAATTATAAAAAGCACGGAAGCTGCCCTAAGCTTTCACATCCCAACCTTTATTTGTAGTTTTGGGTTGTGACTCCTCCCCCTCACAGTCTTCTCCACTTAAAGGGAAACTGCACTTTGAAAATCTTTTATTTTTACAAATGCCTTAATAGGACACATATGTCATCAAATAAACTTTTTTTTTTAAAGGGAAACTGCACTTTCAAAATCTTTTATTTTTAAACGCCTTAATAGGACACATATGTCATCAAATAAACTTCTTTCAATAAAAAAAGAAAAGAAAGCACAATATTTATGCTGTGAGACTCATTTTGATTTGGGATCCACTCAAAGGAGCCTTGCACATAAATATTGTGCAAAAAAAAAATTTATTTTTGGGACCAAAGTTTGTTTTGTGACATACATTTCTTATCCATGCACTTAAAAGAAAATGGTTTCGATCTGGATGAGCATCGTGTCAGTGTGCTGTCTTGTATCAGTACTTGCCTGATGCATGTTCAATACCACAGGCTATCGGGAGTACTGCACTGGCTAAATTTCTCATCTAGAGCGTAAACCAGTGTCGCCATACCTCAAAGGCAGACCAACCTTATGTTTTCTAAACAAAAACGGCACATTTGTTTTTGTTTGTTTGGGCTTTGGGGGAATTTAGTTTTCCTTTAAGAATGGTCGACAGTGAAAATGTGCAGTTGCAGGTTGGCCATGGTCTAAGTGCTCTGTTGTAGTTCTGTGTGAACAAAGTTTGCTGTGCCACCACCTGGCGTGCCTTGGCGCTCACCGGGCTCTGTTTGCAGGAGGTGGCCAGCGTGATCCCGCGGGTGGTGCAGGGCATCAAGGGGACGGTGGCTGAACCAGACAGCCCCGTGGCACACCTCAAGCTGGTCTCCTCTTGCCAGGACATGCTACAGGTGGGAACCCTGGGCCCAGGGAACTCCGGGGGTAACCGCATTCAATCAAGAGGCCAGTGTCCTTTTGCTCGGTGCAGTGTCCTGGATAATGGACAGCGAAGATTTTTCCCAGATTTTCATAAAGCTGGTACCTGGGGGGTTCAATATTAATAGCGACAGCTGTCAGAAAATTGGGAACCAAACGCGTGAACGGCAGCACAATCTTCGAGGACCCGGTGAAAGTTTCATGAAATCGCAGCATCGGTGAAAAGCAGCACAGCATGCATCGAAAGTCGCATCGAAACAAGCATTGAAAGCAGACGCCGGTACGGAGTCTGCTTTCGATGCGAGCTGCGCTGCTTTCTCCCGGTGCTGCGCTTTCGTAGAACTTTCGCCGGGTCCTCAAAGGTGAGGCTACTGTTCACACCGGGTTAAGAATCTGCTTCGTCGAACAACTTCAATCAAGCACGAAATCTCACCTACGGTACAGTGTACTAGATCCACGGCTATTTTATGGCAGCCTGCCGCCATTGCGCTCTCCGCCATATTGCTATGATGGCTAGAGATGATATAAATCTACCAGAAAGATGGCCGACCGTGGCCGCATTCCCGTCCATAGGCGGAGCTGGTCAAACGCGATCCAGCAAATAGACATAGAGATCAGTGATGCAGACCGTTGCAAGCAGAGAGAGACTTACGGAGGGTTGAAAAGGGTGGCCTTTAAATTTACAAGCTTTTACAGTTACCTTGCTAGCCATGCTCAGTTAAACTGCTAAAACGTTGCTCAGTGCAGTTAACTTACTGTGGGTTGACTTGCCACCACCAACAAAAAACAACAACAAATGCATGGCCAGTTTAGGGAGGTTAGTTCTTAATTGGCAGTTCTGCATCATGGCCTTTTCGGTGGCAGACAGCATCTGTTACTGTTTGTGCCTCCCCCACTCCTCGTAGCCACAGCTGAGTTGCGTGTCGAAGAAATATCTGCCTGCAGCTGGCGTATGCCTCTGCAAAGTCTGCAGATTGTCCAGTAAACTACACAGTTGTGTTCCGTCTTTTTAGGCCAAAGTTTGAGCCTGAACGTTTAGGGCCTGCAAATTTGTTCTTCCGAATTCTCGTGCCACAGTTTACGCCTTTTTTTATTGGTGCCAATGAGAAATCTTCATTTTTTTGTACAAGGGTGCAACATCCAATCGGTGGCATGAGTAAGAGTTTTCTCAGCTGTAATTTGGCTAAGGTTCTACTGCAGGACCAGCCTCTACCACTTACAGCGAGTACGGGAAGAGGCTGCGGGATCGGCTACTCGTCTCGGCCAATGGGGTATAGGATGAAGGAAGGAAAGTTTGTTCATTGAGCGTTATGGGCAGCCAGCTGCGATTGTATTTTGTGCGGTGGCATGGTCTTGTTTGCATCCTGTCCAAAGCTCTTCGTTGATTTCTTTTTTTCGACATGGTCGGCAGTGAAAGGTAACAAGAGACGTCAAACCATTGCTAAGTCTCTCTGGGGTTCTTGTGTGCAGCCGACATCTGAGCTGGTGGCCTCGTCCAAGGCGTGTGTTCCAACAGTGGTGGAGCCAGCATGCGCCATGCAGCTGAGCAACGCAGCCAAGCAGACCTCCCTGACCCTGGCTGACCTGCGCAGCGCCCTGGGCAAGGTAGGGCCAAAGGCTGTTTGATGAAAATTTATCTATTATGAACCACGGATGCAACATTGTACACTACATTTCCTTTGTCAACTGTTTCGACGAGTCGAATGGATGGTGTGGAGATTCAGATGGCGTGATTTGACTCTGTCATTGAATGAGGTGAGTTGTTTCTTCTTCGAAGAGGAGCAGTTTGAGCCTTGCAGTATTAGTGCTGACCTGGGGTCTTTATTTATCTTATTTGGCAATACTGCAGACCCCACAAAGGTCCCAGGCTGGAGGGTTTTTAATACATAACAGGGCAATGCAAAGAAAAAGTCGCCCCTTTACCATACTAGCATGGCAGGCAGTGATAGCCCTACAATAATGCCCATATTTGGGCGATGTAGGTATTCAAATAAATAAATAAATAAATGTGATGAGGTAGTGGCCCTGTGTCGTGCAAGATAAGAGTGTAAGCACTCCGTAAATGTCTCACTCATGGGTGCCATTTTCTGCGGTTGCAAAATGTAAGTGCAACTTTCTCCAAACCTATTGGAATGTTAGACATAATGGACAGAGCATGCGGAAAACGGGGCAATTGGAATGCGGCAGCACCGAGCAGAGCCCTGGCGCCAGCTCTCAGGAAAAAAGAATCAAACACCCGCGGCAAAGCAAGTGTCTGCTGCCTTTTTTCTTCTTTTCTGCCGCTCTCTCTCGCAAGCTCTTTCTCTGGGGAAGCATAGAGCAGAGTGCCGCTGTATGTCTGAACGCATGTGATGTTTGGCCCTCTCTGGGAGTTACACGGAGGCACTCGAGGACGAGGTTCAACTGGCGTCGGTGTGCAATCAATGAGGAGACGAGTGCTGCGTCAGTGTTTGGCTGGCAGTTGGCCAGTCAATCTCCATTGCTAACGCCTAACCGGATATGGTTACCGTATTTACTCGAATATAGGTCGATGCCTTTATATTAATAAAGGCATCGACCTAAAATAAAAAAAATAAAAAATAGGTTGAGTTTTTTTTTTTTTCTTTTTTTTTTTTTTAAGCAGGGGAAAGTTTGGGCAAAAGAATGAAGCAAACCTTTATTCACAGCACTCTCAGCTAAACCACAGCGCGATGCTAAAAACTTAATCGCTGTCAGAACTTCCGGACATGCCCTCGTCGTCGGAAGCATCGTCAGCTTCGTCGGCATCCTCACGAATTCGCTGCAATACCTTACTGACACCGTTGCAAAATGGTGACAACAAAAAACGAAAAGAGGTGGAGATGGGCCAAGCGACGAAAGACCAAATATAATGAAGCGAGCACCGATCTGAGCCGCCGCTATAGTCAGTTACAGGTTAAAAAAGGTTTCGAGGGAAAGGAAGGCTGGGAAGAGGAAGCAGAGGGAACGCTAGAGAGGGGAGGACATTTTCGTCTCTCCTTTCTAGCATTCCGTTTGCTTCCTCCTCTCCAGCCCTCCTTTTATTCGAGTACTTTTCTTAACCTGTAACTGACTATAGCCGCTGCGAGCAATGGCAACACCGCGAGCCGCCGTAAGCAAGAAGTGAAACCTGGCGTTTTTTCTTGCTGCACGTCCACGAGGGGGAAAGGAGCGGAGAAGAGCGGAGCGGGAGCGGTGCGGGCAAGGTGCGGGCAACACCGCCTAGAAGACAAGGCCGTGGTGCTGACATTTTTGCTTCATCAGCGAAGGCCAATGCTGGACACAGATTGGAAATGAGTGCTGCATCAGCGCCCGGCTTCAAGTCAAGTTTGAGCCGAACGTTAATGCTCTCGTGTCCAATCTGTAACCAGCGTCGGCCTTCGCTGATGGCGGCATGTCTATCAGACTACGGCTTTGTTATCTAGGAGGTGTTGGTGCAGGGCGTGTTTCGTCCCCCTTCCCCCTTCGTGTGCGTGAGCGGCAGCAACCGTGGACAGGTGCAAAACCCAAGACCCAAGGGATGCGTGCGAGCAGCGGCCCGCGAACTGCTGCTATTTCGGTTGTTTTTGTGCACCAAAAGCTTTCTGAAACAAGAAGCAGCGCGGCGCCACGCAACGCTGGCTCGGTGACTCGTTAGCTCCATGCGCTTGGTAGGGTCGCGAAATTTGGTCACGAATGTAGATTGAAATTCTCTAGCCATGATTGTAGGTCAACCCTTAATTTTTTACATTCCCCCCCCCCCCAAAAAAAAAAGGTGGATTTCCATTCTAATAAATATGGTAGGTGCCAGCCATATAACACGTTCTGTGTTTTAAAAGAACAGAAAAAAGCACACTATACAATGTCTGAACGAAATTCCTTGGAACAGGACTCTTGTTACTCGGATTGCGTCGCGAGCCAACAAATCAATATTAAACTGCGAGTGCACCCAGCAAGTGCCTAGAAGACCAATATATTTCAGCTAGGGAGGAACAATGCGAAAGCAAAAACACACAAAATTAACCTGCATCAAGCAGTGGTGGCTATAGTTGGTGGCAGGTTAGGAATTCGGTGATGCAATCACGTAGAGTTCAGTCCTCGAGTGCTATGTGCCTGCTTTGAGCCTCTCCAGTGTCGAGAAAATAGTATATGGTCTGGTTCACGATGTCAACTGTTTGAGCGGGATCCCCTCATCACTTTGCTTCTGTTTTTATTTTAATGAGATGTGGATGACAACAGGACACGGTGACTTCATTCTATGACACCTTTGCATAAATTGGAACGAGGTGACCATTGCTTGCCTGGCTTACCATGCGACTGATCACGATGATGAGACTTGGCCAGGGTGTCACATTTTGCCAATGAACAAATTGTACTTTGAAAGCAACAGTGTACCACTTTGATAACAGCAGCATTTTCACGTCATTTCACAGAATCACATAGAATAAGAGCTGATACTGCCATGATTTTACCCTAACCTCAGCCAAAGGCTAGCAGAAAACGAGCCGACGTCAAAGTGAATGGGGTAGTGCGAAATGCCCGGGTAGGGCCACACTATGAACAAACCTAAATGCTGTCGCAACTGTGCAACCAAAACTCTGATAAGTAAAAGTGTGGTACTCCTGGGCCACTGCCTTTGGGAGTTCCATGTTCACGGCGAGACACTCTACCACAAAGCGGGTTCGTACTCGCGTGGCATGCTGCTCGTTGAGTGCAAACAGACACCAGTCACGTTGGTCACGGTGATAAACTCTGTTTATTTACAATGAAACAATCGACAAGAACACAGCGGCTATAAGCTGGTGAACGCCGTCGGTGTGGAGATCGCCCACGGTCGAACGGTCGTTCACAAAGGTACAAAGGAGGGGGTAAACGCTCACCGGTGCGCCGGACGGTTCCCCGTTGTCGCCGCCGCCGAGTCCCAGGAAGAAGAGAGAGCGAGATACTGCTGTTCACTGATTTTAAAATAACGGCGGGGGTGAAGTAGCCAATCAAGGAGCGACACGTCGATCTCCTTTCTGCGGGGGTTCGTTACGAAAATCGCCCCAAAGGGGGAGAGGGCGAAGCCACTCACAGTGGTAAGCAGCGCCACCTCTTGCTATGTCGGTGCGGCTGCCACGGCGTGCCAAAACGCTGACGCGACAGAATGTTGAGGGATCGCAATCCCCACAAAAGTCATCATAAAGAAGCAGCTAACTTGTTGCGAAAAGTCAGCATTGCAAAGAATCTTGCCACGTGCATGCTGGTACATTGCAACAAGTTTTTTCTCAAAGCCTGTTCTTAAAGCATTGTGAAAACAAGTGGAAGCGATTGGCTGGCAGATCGATGTGAATCTTTTTGTTGGGCATGTGTCACCAATTTCTTAATCCGTCCCCAACTGTTCTAGTCCGTGTGCAGGCAAAACACTCTTTCGACAGCTGCTTTGGCAGCCATGCACAGAAGGTTGCACGACGAGGAAGCTTGCCTGAGGCAGGGGGTATGCGAGAGTCGCCAGTTGTAGGCAGGCTACCTAAGCCATCGTGTTTTCGGTTCCCCGTTTTCTAACGGTAGTGACTGCACCAATGCGTGAGCTTTCTGTGCCCGCCCGGGTTATCTTGTTGGTGTCGCCGCCTGCTGAGGACAGGGCAGCAGTGAGGGTGTCAAGCGGCGTGGGCCACTGAGTAAGCTACAGCATAGGTTCTCCAACTGGCTTCCTAGGAACCCAGGGGTTCCCCGATTACCCTCGTGGGTTTCCCCAAATCTTGAATTTTTTTCGACCATTCCTGCTCCTAAATAAAAGGTTTTTATGGGTTAAGCCCTGTTCTGGCAGATCTAAGCCACCCATTCATGTGTAAGTATAAGCCAAACACTCCCTATCACGTGCGTCGTTTTTTACAAGGTTGGTAGGCTTCTCCATTGTTTTATTGCATCGGTGCAGAGTCCGGAAGGGATTCCCTGACTACCACTAAAGGCGGATAGGAGTTGCTTCAGATAAAGACGTTTGAGAACCCCCGGCTTACAGTATTGATGCTCCATTCTCCCACTGTGTTGTGGACGCCGCCGTTTTGTTGCCTAGTGCAAAGCAGGTGCTAATAGCGATAATTACGATTACAAAATGCGACTTCCCCAGATAAAGAAACTGTGTCAGGAATTTCGGGCTCTGCAGCAGACTGTTTTAACGCTTCCGGAGGATGGAGTTCCCTGCAATTTCAGACGGAGCTTCAATAACCGGCAACAGTGATTTCAAGCACCGAGACGGATGATGTGTCGTCACTCTGAGGCATAGCTTATTTTTAGGCTGTAGTGTGGGCGCAGTAGGACTGACCAAGCATTCCCTGCCCCACACTGCAGGCCCAGGAGGCGTGTGGCCGGCGTCAGCAGGAGATCGACAGCGCCCTGGAGATGATCCGGGAGCTAGACCGGGAGCTGGAGGACCTGCGCAAGGCGGCCCTCACGTCCCAGCTCAGGCCCCTGCCCGGGGACAACGTGAGTGCCTGCCCCCTTCCTCCCCTCTCTCCCCCTCCCGTTTGCAAGCTCAACGCACGATGGCTTCGCATGGAAGGCATGCAGCGAGGATAAAGGGCTGCTTTGCTGCCTACAGGATTCACTGGGGATTCCTGAGAGTCACTCTGCCTACTGCCGTCAGCAATGAATGTAACGGGGGCCTTGTGGAGTTGCCCTTAAAATACTAGTAACGGGTTTGACTTAAAAAATTGAGAAAACTTTCCATTTACTGTATTCTTGCAACTCCTGGTATATATGGTAACCCATAAATATGATTTGTGCAAACGCCCACACCCTAGTTTGAGCAAGATTGCCTCGTGATTTCAGAAAGGGTCTCTTTCGGCGTTTATTGGTAGTGGCCAGAATGTTAAAAGCATAGCATGCCCAAGCATCTAGCTCTTGAACGGAATCAGCTTGGCGAGAGTCGTGATGCGGTTGCGTGCGTGCGTGTGCAGAGCGACCTGTGTGCCCTGAAGCTGGGTGCCACCTCCAAGGTCGTGGGTTCCTCCATGGCCCAGCTGCTCACCGCTGCCTCCCAGGTGGGTCCTGTGACACTGTGACACCGTCAGGCCGAAGAGTCGTCGTCCAATTTATATGCCGTGTTGGCAACCTCCGTTGGTATTCTGACGCGGGATCTTTAGCCAATGTCTATCCACATGGCCACCTGGCTACTGGTAGATTTCGTCACCGGTACACCATTCCACACGCATGTTTGTGAGGTCCGAAGAAAGAGATGGCATCCGGGTCAGAGTTGTGCTGAAACTATCCTGGTCTACGAGCCGTTTCTATCCTAATCGTAATCATCCACTGGGTGTCTGACGTCAAGGTCAGGAAGCAGGCTTTCTGCTTGTGAAGCAAAATTATAGTATTGTGTAACTCTATGTGGGATACAGAGATCTTCGAGTTAAAGAAATATTTTATGACACTCGGGACTGAAGGTGGCATTTGGCTGTTGATCCCACCGAGCTACAGGGGAGATCTACAGTGTATAACAGGGACTACGAATGCCTGGAGATGAAGAGTACCCTCGCCAGTGAGGGAGGTCACTTTACAAAAAAGAGTACAAACGAGTTTGCGTTAATTGCTCATAATTAAAAAAAAAAACCTTGAGCCTCGGGCAAAATAGGGACAGCACAAACACAAAGTCTCAAGAGATTGTGTTTGTCAAGGTACGGAGGAGCGTGTTCGTTGTATGATTCGCACATTTAGGGAGAGAACACAAACAGATGGGCAGAGATGACTGCCGAGTTGCAACAACCAGATGGTAGTCATGTGTGCCTGTCCATTTTTACTCCCTTCCTGAGTGTGTAAATCTGTGTTTGTGCTGTTGTTTTTCCCGAGACTTTGTGTTCTGTCCTTCTTTTGCCTCAGCCTTGGGAAGGGAGGGGATTAATTTGGAAGTCCCTGTCTCATCGGTAGCTTTTGAATAGAATAACCTTTTAGACCTCATTACTCCAACCGCCAGTGCCGCACTTGTGCAGAACTTCCGCATGCAGCACAAAACAGCGCGGTCCCCTTTCTCCGCCGACAGGGCAACGAGAGCTACACAGGCACAGCGGCCCGTGACACGGCGTCTGCGCTGAAGCAGTTGACGGGGGCGGTGCGCGGGGTGGCGGCGACGTCCAGCGACAGTGCCCTGCAGACGCGGCTGGTGGACCACGCCCGGGAGGTGCTGGACCGGTCTTGCCAGCTGCTGGAGGAGGCGCGCCAGGCGGTACTGCGCCCGGACGACCCGGACAAGCAGCAGCGGCTGGCTCATGTGGCCAAGTCGGTGTCGGCTGCTCTCAACTCCTGCGTCAACTGCCTGCCGGGTCAGAAGGACGTTGACGACACCATCCGCTCCATCACCGACAGCTCGCAGGCGAGTGCCCTCTTGTCCCTGTGATCAACTTTGTGTTTCTTTGTTGAATGGGCCTGTATCTCTTGACCGGAAAGAAACTATAGCGTTCCCAAAAAACGTGATCACAGAAGGGGTGCTTTAGCGTGCGCTATACTCTGTTCACCCCTAAGTTGACAGAGCGGTGGAATCTACGCACTTGTTGTACCAGTATTGCATATGCATCTTGTTTTCACCACGTGATCACATTCCCGCCTATGGCCACACGCAGAGAGCATGACCAGGTGATGGAAGGGACGTGTTTGATTGGTCCAGCGAGCACATAGCTCCCACTATACTGCCAGTGTAGGGGTGAACCATGTATAGTGTCTGCAAAATGATACCATGAAAGAGGTGCTGTAGTGTGTGCTAGTGTCTGCAAAATGTTGACTGCAGAAGAGGTGCTGTAGCCTGCACTAGCTTTCGTAAAACGCGACCTCAGAAGGGTTGCTAAAGCTCAAAGCAATAGCATCCGCGAAATATGACGCTTTATGAACGGGATATACAAAAATTGCTTAAAATATTTATTTTTAAGATATTAATGTTTACCAAGATTAAATGGAAAAACAGAGCTGAAATAAAAAAAAATCGTAAGGTGAACTTCTAGGTTATAAGCTTTGTTGCCTGTGAGCAACACCAGGCAAAAGTCCGGAGCTGGCTCCCTTGCATAACCTGTACGGATCAATATGGAATGTCAGTAATATTTGTGCATACAATTTATCTGTATTTTTTGCCCGAAAATCTGGGGAAACGCTGTTCCTGTTCGCCGTGTATTTCTGCACAAAACTTCTTTTAAGGGGAAAGCCTTATATGTCCCATTACGCGAAAAAATGGCGCCATTGGCGTTGTGCCCAAAAGATGGTTATAAAAGTATGTCATCAAGCACCCGCCACTCAAGGTCAAAGCGGACACGCCTCAAAAATAAAAGAAAGAAAAGCACAGCAATGCACATGCTTCGTCACGGAAGCCGTGAGGCCAGCCGGGGTGCCACACCTGCATAGTGGGGGAGCGTGATGTCACCGCCGAAGCGCCGTGTAAAAAAAGAAAACGTGGCACGCTGCTTGTAGGAATGCCTTTGCATTCCTACATGTAAGCAGTCTTAAGTGTCTTCAACGTGTTTTTCTTTCTTGTCAACTTTTTGCGTATCTTTTCACTAGATGGCACTGTAGTTTTGTTCTTCAAGATTGCTGCCAGACTACTAGACAAAACATATGAGAAAACAAACTATTAAACGAGCAAAAATTATGTGGTTTTATGCCTGGAGGCAATGCTTGTCAACGAAGGGTTAATGCTGGCAGAAAGCAGCATGCTGATGTTGCATCATGCATGTCTTTCACCCTCTGTCCACAAACCCAAAACGAGTGTCTAAAAGTACTGAAAATTCTTTAAGGTATACGAAAGGACAGAGGAACTTCTGCCTGTGGCATCCTGTCAAAATGCTGTAATAATTTCCGTTAAATTTCTTCTGTTTTTGTTCTTTTATTTTATAAACTTATGTCAGCGTTGGCGAGCTTGGTGACGCACAGCCCGAACGCAACCTAAAGATATTTTATTTTGCTCGCCAGGGGTGCTGCTCAAAACTTCAAAGCTTTGGACCTATTATGCACAAAGTGTGCAACTGGGAAAGTGAAGCAGAAACCTGTACGTGGCTCCCCTCTTTCCCGTGACTAGCGGCGGCTATCAACTGCATCTTCTGTTTTAAATCTGGTATTCCCGGTATTCCCGGTATTTTCCCGCAGTGCATACTGCAGTGAGAGGGGACTTGAGCATTTATTTTATTTATTAGTACTGCAGACACTTCAGAGTCTAAACAGGAGTGGACGTAGTAAAGAGACACCAAAGAAAACATTAGGAACAGCAATACAATGAGGCACAAAAACTAAGGCATTTGTTCGTGATAGTGGAGTAGTAATCCTACATGAACGTAGCCTTTAATATGTCCGATACGTAGGGTCGTGCGAATATTCAAATTTTCGAATAGTAGTTTCGAATAATATGCTATTTGATATTCGCTTCAAGATGAACTGCGGTATTAATATTTTTCAGTGTTGATCATGGCAAGCTAGCCCCGTTAAGCGCGCTTCTTACCAAGCGCAGGCGCACTGTGGAGAAGCAACACCCTCAGAGCTCTGTTCCGCTGGTGCTGCTTCTCCACATTGCACCTGTGCTTGGTAAGAAGCGCTCTCAACAGGACAAACCCGCCGCAATCTTAGGAAAATACTAATACAGTCAAACCCCGTTATAACATACCTGGATTTTGACCAGGATTTTGGTTTGTTGTAAGAGGAGTATGTTGTATGCAGATATGAAGTTGAGTCAATAATATGTAGAGAAAAACCAACCAAACTTCGCAAATCGGTATGTTATATCCAAATATCTGTTGTAGTCAGGTCTGTTACAATGAACTTAGACTGTATAACAGTCGCGTGCTTAGGAAAAAAGCACACTTTCAAAGCGGAATGGTGAAGGCATGCACTTGAAGTATTTACAATGAAACGAAAACTGTAAATGTTGACATCAGTAAGGTTTTCGAAATTAAACTGTGACTATTATGCGAGAGTAAATGTTAGGCAGAGATGCCCCGTCAACCTGCGTTAGTCATTTGTGATTGTCTACTTTGTTTTTGAAATTGGAGATTGAAGGAAGGATATTTGCATTTAACAAGGAGAGTTTTAAATATCCTCGAGTAGATATAGGTGGGCATCTCTATCCGGAGCGCAAGTTTGTCTGCTTTTTGCACAGGAGTTGCGATGATGTCAGAATGCCGAGCTCTTATTGGCTGTTTGAAAAAATAGTAACTGGACCTCAAGGCATCTAGCATTGAGGTCTACCCACTATTCTTTCAATCAAAGCCAAGCAGAGCTCAGCGTCATTCTGACATCACCACAACCCCTGCGCAAGAAGTGGACAACTTGCTCTTTGCATAGGCTCGCTTTATGTCAAATGCATCATGTACTTGGCATCCCAATGTGGGCATTGAACTTTCTGAGGTTTACCGTCCATAAAAGAGTTCAATTAAACTTACCTTAGCTTACAAATGGGCAAGTGGAAGCTTGGGAAGAACCTTCATGAGTTCTGCTGGCTTTTCGTTAACCATGGTGCAGTAGTGAAAGGCTGGAAGAAACTATTCAATATTCCATTTGAAGATATTCTCCCAAAGGCACTATTTGCTTAGAATTCGCTTCAAGCTCAAAATCCACTATTTGCATATGCTTACGGCAACACCGCAAAATAATTGCCATGCAGGAATTTGTAGAAAAAAAAGTTTTTCCCATTGAAAATGTATAAAATGGGCTTTGTGAAAAATATGGTAAACTAGTAGATTTCTCTCGTTAGTGACAGCCTCAGTGAAGGTACGAAGGGCGAGTCCCAAGAGCCCTATTATTGCGCTGCACCCAATGGGGCTGCAGCATTAGACAATAAGAGCACTGAAGAATGAATCGCAAAGCAAGAACTCACCTTGTGTTTTTTAGGCTGTTATACTGGCTACAGGGGTAAGGTCCTTCGTAACAAAATTCAATCCTAATGTCAAAAAACTTTTACGGATGTTTGAACGAATTGGGCAAGTCAATTCCAATAAAGCTTCTGCGAGACGCGGCTGGACGGAAAATATGGGGCCTCGGTCTCTGTTTCGAGCGCACGAAGGATGCTCAGTTTTCTTTTATAAACAGTAAGAACTTTAATACAGGGCAGGTAGTACAAACACCTGTTTTCAGCATTTTTGCCGGTTTAGCGGACAAAGAGGGTTGGCGGAAAACACGTGGAACCTCTACCTAAAGTTGTTGTAGAATGGAAAGACGAGACAGTTGGCACATCGCAGAAAAAACTAAAAGCACTAGGAAACAAGGAGTAGATTGAAGAGAAGCAGTTCACTGTTTGCCTTCTTTCTAGTCCTGGTTTCCTGGCATTTCTAGTC
This sequence comes from Ixodes scapularis, assembly GCF_016920785.2. NCBI lineage: Eukaryota > Metazoa > Arthropoda > Arachnida > Ixodida > Ixodidae > Ixodes > Ixodes scapularis. The sequence goes on along the minus strand of NW_024609835.1, from coordinate 240,405,800 downwards.
TTCCTCCAAAGTTCTTGCTTTCGGTTGTAGCAGTTTCTGTTCCATAAGTACAAATGATTCTCAGTTTTCTGCTACATAAACAATGGGAACTTTAAATACAGGTAGAAACATGCCCAGCCTCAGCATATTGACTGGTTTAGCGGACAATGAGGGTTATCGGGTAGGACTTGTACCCAAAGTTGTTGTAGGATGGAAAGATGATACAGTTGATGCATCATAGAAAAGCTAAAAGCACTAGGAAACAAGAACTAGAGTGAAGACAAGCAGTGCACTTTGCGTCTTCTTTTTTAGTCCTTGTTCCCTGGCACATATAGAAACATCTACCCACAGCTGTTCCTTTCGGTTGTGGCAGCCTCTAAGTCGGCCATCTTTTCCTTTGTATGCAGGCCCTGAACGCCCGGGAGTTCCCGTCGAGCGGGCGCCCATACGGGGAGCTGCAGGCGGGGCTGACAGAGGCAGCGGCGGGGCTGCAAGAGGCGACGGGCCACGTGGTGCAGTCGTCGAGGGGCAACGCGGCCCAGCTGGCCTCGTCGGTGCGCCGCTTCGGGGGCGCCTTCGGCACCCTGCTGGGCTGCGGCCTGGAGATGGCGGGCCAGGCGCGGGACGCCGAGGCCCGGGCCCAGATGGTGGTCAGCCTGAAGAATGTGTCCATGGTGTCCAGCAAGCTGCTGGTGGCCGCCAAGTCGGTGGCCGCGGATCCCGGGGCCCCCAACGCCAAGAACCAGCTGGCGGCGGCCGCTCGGGCCGTTACCGAGAGCATCAACCACCTGGTGGACGTGTGCACCTCGGCCGCCCCGGGCCAGAAGGAGTGCGACGGTGCCGTCAGGGCTATACAGGTGGGACTGGTGCCCCTTTATAAAATTCACGCTTTGTATTCCTTACAAGTATTGGCAACCACTGTTGCACGAACGCGTGTGACACGTGCCGCAAACAAGTGCCGTGCCGCCATTTGCTTCAAGGGTGGCTCATTTCAGGGCTACGCCGCCATTTGCTTCGAAGCGCCGCGTGATCGCACGAGCCTCGGCACACTTGACTCTACTCTTAAGACAAACACCTACACATCGAGGGGCTTTAGCTGGAAGAAGAGAGAGGTGTTTGACAGAACGAGGCCAGAGAGGGGGCTTGAATTCCGCTCGGGCTTGAAGCATCTCCCAGCGGGGGAGTGTCAGGTTAAGGCGCTGCACGAGGCACGCAACCGTGCGGCCTTCGAAACGTGTGCGTGAATAAGGACGGTTCCTCAAGCTCCTGTCATGCTGCGCCATCTTACGGCGTTTGTCGTTAATGAAGTTGATCCTTCGATGCACTTGCTCTGTAGTGAGGTGGCGCTGTTCAGATGCCTCTCTCTTCTTTCACCATGGGTGGGACTGCCCTGCGTGTACTAAAATATTGAGGTGGGCTAGTTGGCATGAAATAAAAATTAAATAGCGCAAAGGTTAGACAAAGGACAAGGGACAGAACAGGGCTTGTCCTGTCTACATGTTCTGTCCCTTGTCCTTTGTTTAACCTTTGAGCTATTTAATTTTATGCCCTGCGTGATCAGGAAATTGTGTTTCAAAATTTTGCAACCCTTCAGTATTGGGGACAGTACTTGAAAAAAGTTTTCGTCTATTTTTTGCTTTTTTTTTATGCACGACAGAGGGGACAAAACAATCCAAGGGAAGCCAAGACAAAAAAAAAAACACTACCCCAAGGAGAAAAAAAAAAATTCTGCAAAAAAAGACGATGTTTTGAAAAATGCTTTTTTGTGCAGAAGTAGAAATACTTATTTGTACAGAAGGGGTGTAAGGTGTTCACTATTGCACCTACTTTTTTCAGAAGTTGTTTTGCTTCTGAGATCATAGTGTGATTGTAACTTAATCCATGCTTATTCCCAAACCTCCTGTGCACGCGTGTCGCAGATGATGCGTCCCCTGCTGGACCAGCCCAACGAGCCGGTGAACGACCTCACCTACTTCGACTGCCTTGACACGGTGATGGAGAAGTCGCAGGTGGGTCTCGACAGCTGCACCCTGCCCAAAACTGGGGCGAGGTCATCCTCTGGTTTTGTGCACTGGAGTTTTCGTGGAAGGGCAAGAAATTCGGCAGCAGGGGCCTCTAAGGGAAAGATTGAGATTAGCGATCCAGACGATTGGGCATAGAGGTTGCTTTAGGCAGAAATGTCATTACTCATTTGTGTCGCAGCATCAAAATGTACAGCAGCTTGAACTTCCGTTGACTAGCATGTGGGCCGCGGGCGGATTGTGTTGCGTCCAAAAACAACCGCCTTTGCTGCGACAATTCGTGACGAGGCAAAGTCCTGACGTCATCAGCTCGATAGTAAGCAGAAAACGACGGAGATGCGGTGCGAGGTACGGTGCTCTCTATTTCAGAGCCTCGGGGACGCCATGACGGGCATTGCCAACCACGCCAAGAGGAGCGAGCACGAGCAGTTCGGGGAGAGCGTCAAGGAGGTGTCATCCGCCATCTGCGGCCTGGTCGAGTCTTCGGCACAGGTGGGTTGGATGGATGAGTGGATGGATGCATACATGTGGCTGGACCCTCTGGGTTGGGCAGAAAGAAGCTTTTATCACCCAGCAATTGTTTTTAATATTAACAGTTAACCTCTACCTAATATACAATATTCTCAAACTGTGGTCCGCATGCCTCCAGAAGTCCGTGTTGAAATTCGTAGGGGTCAGTACTGATTTTGGGATTGCTCAACCGGGAACAAGCATGTAACTGGAGAGGTTTGAAATTGTCAAACTGAATATCCTTGCTGCTCTAGTAGAGAAGAGAAGACCTAGAGTGAACAAGCCTTGGAGTGACTGTGTGCTTTGGGGACAGGCGGCGTACCTGGTGGGAGCATCAGATGCCTCAAGTGTGGCGGGTAAGCCCGGCCTGGTGGACCTGGCCCACTTTGCCCGGGCCAGCCAGGCCATCCAGATGGCCTGCCAGCAGCTCTCCAACCCCACCAGCAGCCAGCCACAGGTGAGTTTTGAAAGGGTCTGAAAGGAGGCATATCAACGAGGTTTTACCGTCTTTGTTTAGTTGCCCTTGACGCTAGCTAGGAAGTATGGTAACACAAAGCTTTCAACAAGAGGGAATGGCTGCCGGATTTTTTAAGTGTTTCGATTGCACGAATTAAAGAACCGTTTTTCCCCACTGTCGAACGGCCATCGGTACATAGTTGGGACAAAATGGGTACAACTTCAAAACTGCCTTGTCAAACATACATAGCTGGTTTAAAGAAGGAATAGACACCAATTTGCGGCAGTGAGACGATTCATTTGCTTTAGAAGTTGTTGCTGGGAGCCAATTGGAACAATGAATCTCAAATGCTCGAGCTGGCAAGTAGCCTTCAGGTTGGATGGAGATGAAAGTTGCAGAGTTGGTTATCACTGCGTTCGACTGTGCCGTTTCGGCCACAGGTTGTGTCCCATGCGCGTAGTCACCCACACAGATGCCAAGTAGTCGTAAACCATCCGAGGTTTTCCCCGTGCCTCCGTTGAGTGACGGGACCGTGCATGGTGCCAGTAGAGGAGACGAGGGGGTCTCTTGTCCAGATCCTGTCTGCGGCCACGGTGATAGCCAAGCACACGTCGTCGCTCTGCAACGCCTGCCGGGTGGCCTCCTCCAAGACCATGAACCCGGTGGCCAAGCGCCACTTTGTGCAGTCGGCCAAGGACGTGGCCAGCGCTACTGCCAGCCTCGTCAAGGAGATCAAGGTGGGGACCCTCTGCCAGCGATGTCCGCTTGATCTTGTGCGCTCGCCACTGCGAGGTAGCGCTCGCCTGGCAACCGGGTACCCTGTTTGCTCAACTGCTCTCCGCACCTCTTTTCCACTAGGCCAGCTCATGTAATTTCTGTAACAGGTGTAGTCCACCGCGATGAGCTACATATTAACCCTATCCACACAAGGCCACCGAGGATGACTGTTCGCAGTTGGAATTAGTGCAGATAGCATTTCTTTGAGGCTCATCATTCACTAGACTCTGCATTAGCGTTTCTGCGTGACAATGAGTTGGTTCCTAATGTGCTGCAGTCATGCACTGCTGCACGAGCAGGTTGCTTCGTCTTGGTCGCTTATCATTTGCACGCATGTAGACGAGACGCCAAACGAGACCACACACTTGCGCAAGGAGTTTTGATAACTGGGCTAGCCTCAACAATGCCAGACTTTTATTGTGTTTCCATGGCAACCTTACTTTTAGAGCAAAGTTTGTTCATCCAGCAAAAAAGCTGTTTATTGTGTTCTATTTAGCCGCGTAGAGCGTGCTTCTTACCAAGCAGCGGTGCACTGTGGAGAAGCACACTCAATGGGGTCGCAAGAACAAAAAAATAGGGGTGTGCGAATACTCGAATATACGAATTTGAATTGAATAGAAAGTCCCCGAATAATTCAATTCTCGAATCGAATTCCTACTATTCGGTCACTCGAATATTGAATATATTCGGCCAAATACGTGCGGTCGGAGCGGAGCTGACAGAGAAGCTGTTTTTTCTCCCGATGTAAGCGCCAAGATGTTAGACAGCCCATGCGAGAAACACCTCTTGGTGTTTCTCGCATGGTCTGTCTCTTGGTGTTTCTCGCATTCCACAAAAATGTAATGCACAGGTTAGAAAAAAGAAAAGTAACGAATGCCACAAACGTTATAGCACGCAGATTTACTCACGATCCTGACGCAATCTACCCTTGAATCACAACCGAAACATCCCGTTTGCGCCGCTTCCATAGAGGAATTGTTGGGAAGCCTGAATTCCGCGCCATGCCTAATGCTTTTCACAAGTAAAGCCCCTCGTTTCAAATTGAAGCGTTGATGTAAAATACACTTTCCGCACTCACAGAAATCGGCGACTGCACGTTAACGTTAAACCACGTTAACGACGTCGTTGAAACCACGTCGATGAAACCAGCCGAGTTATCACTGGCGTTTTTTTGGAACCGCAAGCCGCAAATTCCGATTCGGAACGAAACGTAACGGAAAAATAGTGTGCCTAGATTTGAGAGGGTTTCCAACCGTTCGGTAGCCGCGTTTGAGTGACGAATTGCAAGGAGGTGACGAAAAGACGAAAGTGATGAAAGCGTCGATCGGGCAGGCATCGAGGCTCTTACGTTTGCTCGCGCTCGCTTTCTTCCTAAGCGACAACACAACACATGCGCACTTACGACCAATCTGCGCTGGAGCCATCTCCGTGGTTTCAGTGTTTCAGTTTCGCTTGCTCCCTCTTTTAAATCTAGGCTCTCTAAAGCAGGATAGACAGACGGAAAAATGGATCAATAGCGACAGTTGGACGGTGACTTGCACCACCTAACCGCGTTTTGTTTTCTTACTTCGGATTATATTATTTAAGCCTGCTTACTCAGATTTAACACCTATCTGTTTATTTATGTGCAATTAAATCCCGGGTGCCTTTTTTTTTTCCCCTTAAAATGAAGACCAAATATCGCAAAATGCCCCTTTTGTGAAATATACAAATATTTTTAAAAAAGTCGCGGTGTTAAATTGTGCTTTTAACGAGAAAAAAAAGGCATGCGTGGCTGCAACTTTGGTTTTTTTGTGACGTTTAGAGTAGATAGATTATGTTTGCGCCATAAAATTGGATTTTTAATGCCCAATGTCCAACAGCAACTGCTTTTTTTTTCGCCTGATCATTTTTACAATTTAGTTTTTGTTCCGCACAAGATGCATATTCTGCACCAGGGACATACTCTGCACATATAATAGTCTCATTTGCAGCACACTTTGAAAAATTCCTACAAATAAAATCACTATTTCATATTCGATTCGATATTCGGTTTTTTCTTGATTTGATTCGGTATTCGATTCGAAAACTACTATTTGGTATTTGCACGCCCCTACAAAAAAAAATATGAATTACACGAAAACTGTTTGAATGAAGCGGCTTATAAGCACATTTAAAACATGGTGGGACAACCAAAATTTTAAGATTTGTTTGAATTAATCAGAAGTATAAATATACGAGTTTGAATTATGACGAGCCTGCTTTAATCAGATGAAATTTCAGGGTGAACCAGCACTCCATTTATTTGTCGATCTTCCCGACCAAATCTAAAATCAATGTACTAGAGCAAGTAATGGACGCTCGCAAACTCCCGGGCATTGGCTCCATATTCTTGCCATTTTCAAGACCAATTAAGGGAAGCTTTGGGTCTGGTCAAGACACGTCATCCGCACAGGCCACGCGGGAGAAGCTACTTGAATGCCACCTCGGGAGGCTACTGAGAGGCTGGCAAGGTGGACGAGTTTAAACCACCTTGCACATGGGCCCAGTGTCTGTAGCACACATGGGGCTACATTGCATACTACCCAAGGCCCTGGGAATCCAAAGCAGGTTTGATGATGTGTAATCGAACACCAAGTGAAGTCAATATTGTCCTTGGCCTGACCTTGGTATCCGAGAAAAGGAAAGGGAGGTAAAATAAAATGAAATTCGAATGATCTGATTCTATTGTAATTCTTATCGCTGTCTAGGCATTGTGAACCAAGATTATAGGTGCACAACAGAGGCCTCAGAGTTCCCTAAACTAATCTTCCATCCTTTGCTGGGGCATGTTAGACAACCCGTGCTGGTTGGCTTAAGACAGTGCCCCAAAATATGATTTACCTTAGACACTTCATTGAATGCTGTAAAGGTGCGATAGTGCCTGATGGGGTTTTCTGTCAAAATTTAGCGAGATAATTCTCCTCAAAATGTAGTGAGGAAATTGTGGTGTCACATGACTCTCTGATGCCAGGTGGCATTTATGACACTGATGGCATGAAACACCTTGATGCCAGGCGGCATTGTGACACCACATGCCCAAGTGAAAATTTTTGCAAGTGGTACCACTCGCAAGTAGTTTATTGAACAGGTACCACTAGGAAGTGGTACCACTTGCGAGTGGTACCATTGTCATATAGATGCACAAAAATAAAGCCAGATGTTAGTCTTTCTTACTTTTATTTTGCAGTTGAGACTGCTTGTAGAGCAGAAGTACTTGAGCTGATGAAGATTAAAAATCCTCAACCCAGGCGCCTCAGAGCTTTTCGGGAGTCCTGGATCTTTTCTGACAGGACTGTCGACATTTTAGTGATGACTTGCTGAATAGGCACCTTGTTTTAGTGTCTCCAATGTTGCACTGTTTCTGCAAAGACCACAGAAAAATACTAATTTAATAACAGCTCATGTGGATACAGTCATATGATTGAACAGATTGAACTCATTAACATATGACAAGGCCAACTTTGAAGGGATTCAGTTCCTTGCGGACCACTATATTTTGTGTTTGTTTGTCCTTCAGTGCCACCTTGCCCCCCTAAGTCGTTCGGGCAAGTCCCACGCGACCCCAAATCGCTGGCACCATGTTTTTGGCTACTATGGTTGGTTCGGTCTGCTTCATTATTTTTTCTGCTTGATAGGAGCCGATGGTGGTGCCCCAATGTGTCGCAACGGCCGGAACTGCGAAGTCCCGTAGGGTAGTCTAATAATTCGACAATGGTTCTTCGGGTTGTTGATAACGATGGCGGAACCGATGACGCTCCAGGTCCATATTGCACGACTTTTCATAGTGCGCGCTGAGGGTGTCGGCGGTCTCCAATTGGTAGACGTCTCTCGTGGGAGTTCTAGAAGCGGCTGCCACTGACGTCGTTGCTGGCGACGGCACAGCAACACTGCGGGATGAAGGCAATGCATCGAAGACCGGTTGATTCTCCACTCCCAGGCATTGTCGCAGCAGGTATCGACGACATTCCGAGGGCAGTGTGTGAGCACCAGATGCCCCCATGAAACATTCGAAGAGCGAAATTCATCGCTCCCAGGGAATTTCCAACTTTCCTGGTTCACACAAAACGTCTTGAGGAAGTTTGATGCTGAATCCGCCGTCCATCCCTCCGTCAAAAGAATGTGGAGTCCTCGGTGGACCAGGCGGGTTGGGAAGAAACGTCCAGTCACCCGTGCTGCTCTCATGAAACTCTTTATTCAAGAATGGTGATGATGATGAAGAAGAAGCAAGTGAATAAACACGCAGGAAAGAAGACGAAGTTGTCCGAATATATGAAAACATAACAATGAAGACACAACACTCCCCACGGGTACATGCAATACACATGGCAAATGACGGCTTAACAAACGCTGGGCGTGACCTGTTATCTTCCTGGTTTGTGATTGGTTCTCCGGCGGTCGTGTCGGATAATGTCTCATTCTCACTGGCTGTGAAGGGATGACGAGGCGCTCATGACTCGCCATGCCCTGCATGCGTTTCTTGAGCTCGAGCTCAAGAAACGCCTTGTGGCAAATTTTTTCAATTCAAAGAAAAGACCTCCAGGAAGTGCATTACTGTTTGCGGGAAAAGATTACAAAAATTTTTAATGGCTTAGTGAATCTCGTACGAGAGATTTCTCCTTGCGTGTTTTGAGATTATTGTACTTATGCAAAAATTAGCATATCAATATGCATATACCTCTATCACACTGTGAACATGTGTGAAATCTTGTCAAAATATTTGAATTTGGCTTTTTGTAGCAAAAACGCATTTAAGACACCTGAAACTTTTCTTCAGATTGAGCAACAGCTTTCACTTATTTTATTAGTGATATGTGTGATTTTGGAAACTGGTGTCATTTGCAACCAAGCGGTACCACTTAAAGCTCATGTGGCACTATTTGCAACCCAAGTGGCACCACTTGAAGCCCAAGTGGTACCACTTAGTTTGCAAGTGGTACCACTTGAAAGCAAGAGGTACCACTTGAAATACCCCTTCACATTTTCACCTGGGTAGCACTGATGTCACGTGACCCCATGATGTCTGGTGGCATTGTGACACCACATGACACTGATGGCACGGAACACCACAATGCCAGGTGGCATTGTGACACCACATGACACTGATGGCACAGAACACCATGATGCCAGGTGGCATTGTGAAACCATATGACACTGATGTCATCTGGTGCCATGACACTGACATCGCATGATGTCACACGACACTGTGGCATCATGTGTCATGATGCCACGTGACACCATGACAACACATGGCACTATGATGTCACATGACACTGACGTCACGTGACACTGTGACGTAACATTAACATCATGCAGTGAGGCCCACGTGGGCGAGAAAGGTCTGGAGGTCCCAGCATTGCTTTAAACGCAGTGTTCCTGGCCTCTCGTTGCAGGTACTGGACCAGGAGCCGAACGAGGTGAACCGGCAGAGGTGTGGGGACGCGACGCGCCCCCTGGTGGAGGCCGTGGACAGCCTGACCACCTTCGCCAGCTCACCAGAGTTTGCGGGCATGCCGGCCAGGATCAGCCACAAGGTGGGGTGCTCAGGGCCGGCGGCGGCCCGACGGAGCCAGACGCGTGTTCCTAAAGCCCCCCCTGAATGCTTGGAAGGAGCGTAATTCCTCCGCTCTGCTCGCTCCTTTCCGCTTTTTCACCAGTCTAGTCCTCTTTAATCAATGGCTGCGCCACCTCGTTTGGCAAGACGGCGAAGACCAGGTTTTTCTTCTGGTGGCATGGGACGGGCAGCTCTTTGAAGCTCGAGCAAAAGGAACCCAGATCCCCTTTCCTTTTTCAAGCTTTCGGTAGACGCAATGGCCGAGGTTGCCTTTAGTTTTTGCTTTTCCTGCTTTGTGGAGGAATATTGGTAGGAGGACTCTGGAAAAAGTTTCATTAACGGAACTATTTTGAAATTCTCTTCGGCGTGTCTATAACCGCTGCCAAGGACAGAAATGTATTGTTCGCAGCTCTGAGAAAGCTGAGTTCGGTGCAATAGACCACAAAAACTATTGTTGTACAAGGTTCTCAACAAGACTATTTCAGATGAGCTAAATAATTCCTAATGCATTTAATGTATAGTATTCAGATTGGTTTCACTGGAAAGTATTTAGAGTGCATAAAATTCCTTAACCAGTTTCTTGGTTAAGGAAAAGCTTATTTGAATACGCTCATATTTGATTTGTTGTTAGAATGTTTTTCATATGTGCTCATGCCTGTTCTCCTTGTGTTCTTCTGGCTTTCATGCTTTGCGCTGCATAACGAGACTGTTCTCTATCTTCATTTGCACACAAAAGAATAAACGCATAGGACAGAGCACAGAATTCATCTTTCATTCTCTCATCATTGCTAGTTGAAAGATGTCCCGTTCTGTGCTTTGTGCATAGATGAACGTTACCAACATGCTCAGTTTTTAATGACTTTTTCTTCACCCTGGCGCTCAGGCCCGGGCAGCTCAGGAGCCCATCACGTCTGCGGGGCGCACCATCATCGACGGGTCGTGCAGCCTGATCCTGTCGGCCAAGTCCCTGGCCCTGAACCCCAAGGACCCCCCGGCTTGGCAGAGCCTGGCCAGCCACAGCAAGGAAGTATCAGATGGCATCAAGAGGCTCGTCTCCTCCATCCGGTGGGCGCCCCTCCGACTTTCCGGTTGTCTTACAAAGTGGCTCTCTGTTTAGTGCAGCTGAGGGTCGGGTCGAGGCACACGTGTGAAGAACCTTGCCGGTGTTTTCTTGTAAACGACGCCGTCCGCGGCTGTGATACGTCATCTTCTTGCTTCACGATTATTGGCCAGTCCACGGGGGCGTCGGTTGCCTCGATTGTAGCTGGAACCGTGCTGCGGTTCCGTGCCCGGTCACAATTGGAGGCCCATCTTCGTGGAGTAACCCTTTTCGCCCTTGCATGCATGCTGAAAATTGTCTTAGATACAGCCAAACCCTCTTCTGATGAAACTGGGATTCAATACATATTGAATATAACGAACTATCTTTGGCTTCATGCTCCCAGTTCCACTTTCAAGGTGTTTTAAGCCCCCTTTTAAAGAGGGAAGTCGAAGTGGGGCAATAAGTATGCAATAAAATATTTGAAAAATTTCCAGGGCACAGTATTTTTATTTTTGCAACTTGCGGCATACCACGTTAGCAAGGTTCTCGAGCCTCTTTTATGACTGACACTCAAGATGGAAGAGATTTCTGCAACTTCCAAACTCACGTTCTCTTTCAACGGCTAGTGTCGACCCCGTTGGTCGGTGACAAATGCTTCGACTGCGACCCAGACGCGTCCAGATGTCCCACCACACGCATCCCTCGCATTCGGTTTCGCGCGGGTCGCGGCTAAACGCCCCTCTCTCCTCCTCGTGCAGGGACAAGGCCCCCGGGCAGAAGGAGTGTGAGGAGGCGATAGAGCGTCTCAACGCCTGCATCCGCGAGCTGGACCAGGCCTCCCTGAACATCCTCAGCCAGAGCACCATGCCCCACGCCGACAGTAGCCTCAAGGCAAGTGGGCCTGTTGTCACTTCCGCTTATTACGTCATCGTTAGTCTATCCCAGACTCATTCCAAGCAGCAGACGCTGCGAAGCTCAATGAGGGCGCGCAATGAAGTGTCGGACGCGTGCGTCTCGGTGTCGCTGCTTTTCAGCATCGCACGCCGACGGCTTGCATTGGTGGGAACGGGTTAATGCCGCACAATTGTGGACTTGAGAGAACTATAGTCGAGCTTCGTGGGACTGGGCTCGAAAGGGTCGTGGGCTTTTGGAATCCCCCTCTTGCATGCACTCCGTTCCTCCGACGTGCGCGTGCACATCGAAGAAAGAGATGGCAATGCGAATGCAATGGCAGCGTCCTAATGCACTTCCCAGGCATCCCTGCACCGTGTGGCATCTGCCGCGAGGCTGAGTAGATGGTTGTCTCTTTTCCAGGCCTACCAAGAGCAGATGGAGAACAGTGCCTCGGAGATCCTGGAGAAGATTGAGCCCCTGCGCTGCGCCGCCAAGGGCGAGGCCGAGAAGCTGGGACACGCGGTGGGTGTCCCCGTTCTCACATGACTGCCTCGAGTTGTCCGACCTTCGAACACAAAAGTGCTAGGGAGGCGCTCTCATGGAATGTACTTACCACGGGAAAACGAGGCTGCCCGGTAGCTTGCCGGACTTAGCCCATTCTCGTACCAGTGTTCTCATGGGTGCACGGGAAAACCATTACCTGGAGTATGCAGTCACTCCACCGTGCTACTTGAAAGAAATCCACTCGCGCAGTTGTCGCATGACAGATAACCTAGATCTGCTGCATAGCAACTAGTGTGAACAGTATTTAATTTCCTCTACCAGTGACAAGCTCGGGATGGAGGTAGAGGAAGACATATAGTACAAGAACACGGTACGTGTAACTAAGCACCGGTCATGGTACTGGAAACCATGCGAGTTGCGAGGCACTTGCACTATTGTGGGTAAAGTAAAGCCAACACGTGAAACCGGCGCAGCCGGATTTTGTAGCCTATGCGTCCAGCATCAAAAGCCTGAGATCGCTTCATTCACCCTTTTGAGCGAAAAGGACGCCCCCCAAAGCAACGGATTGTCTAAGGAGGTGCGGCCCATCCTGCCGACGGCGCGTAGCAGCTAATCCCGGCGGGGTCCCGTTGCAGGTGACCCAGATGGTGGGCTACTTGGGCCCCCTTGTGCAGAGTGCAGTGGCGGGTGCCACGCGCACCGTCAACTCTAAACAGCAGATGGCGCTCCTGGACCAAACCAAAACCGTTGCAGAGTGCTGCCTACAGCTCGTCTACGCGGCCAAGGGTGCGGCAGGGAACCCCAAGGTGAGCACCTTGGGGCCGGGTCTTCCCCGGGGAGGGGGCACTTATTGGCGGCGGGTGCTACCATCGCCAACGAATGCCACCGGCTCTCGTTGTCGAGGCGTAGATTCTGCCAAATGTACTCAATGATGATCATGCATAGAGTCCGTTCGCTGCAGGTTTTATATTTTGCATAATTCGAGGGTCCAAGGGCACTTGCTGCTTTGAGCCAGGTCGAAAAATTGGCCCGGATTGAGCTGGATTGTGGAACTGGTCCCGAAGGGGTTCAGCTGCAAGTGTGAGTGAATCCAGGTGGACCCAGCTGGGACCAGTTCTATAATCCAGCTCTAGCCGGACCAATTTCATTTACCTGGTTTGAAGAAGCCTGGTCCCTCTTCTGTTTTCTTTTTTTTCTTCTCTGCTGTGTTTTTTTTCACAGTCACGTTGTGTGGCTGGCAGAGCTCACGGCGCAGGTTTTTGGCAACTGGCCAACTACGCCTATTCCCTTCGATTTTAACACTCTTCACTCACTTTTGCAATGACAAAATTGGAGTTAGCTTCAGTAAAAGTATGATTCTGCAGTTAAAAAGCCTTTACACAGATTTTTTTTTAAGGTGGCTGCATCCAGATTGTCACTTAAGTTTTAAATTCGAAAACTGCTTCAGTTTCCTTTCAATGAAGCACTCAAGCTGTCCGGCCTGGCAGACCTGAGCCGGTATTAGCAGCAGCAGCACAAAAAGACAAAGACAAAAAGGAAAAAATGCACAAAAGGACAAACGGGGGTGCTGACTTACAACACATATCTTTCTTCTTTCACTTTTTCTCAAGATACAATACCATGGTACAAAGTAAAAAAAAGCGAAAGACACCCTTGAAATCTACGCACTTCACATTGACCCTTTTGCCAAGCAGTCTAATTTTTTTCCCAGATAGAGATGCGGAAGGCACGTTGGCAAATCTGACATTGAGCCACGCTTTCTTTTCAGCCTCAATATTTCTCAAGGGGTGGGGACCCACTAATACGAGAGATTATTGAGGCTGAAAGTACCAAGCGGCTTGACGATAGATGCGTCAGCTCCCCTTCCGTGTCTCTGTCTGGCAAAGAATTAGAGTACTTGGTAAAAGGGTCGTAAAGTGCATGCATGTAAACAGTGTTTCTCATTTTACTTTTTATGATGTTGCTTCTTACAAGGAAGAAAAAGAAATGTATGAGTTGCAAGTTAGCACCCTTCTTTGTTCCTCTGTGTGTCTCTTCTCTTTTTTTCCTCATATTTTTGCACTGTTGCTGCTGATATGAATCACTAACTTGCTCAAGCTTCCATCTTAATTGAGTCGGTAGTATTGTGCATGGGTGCACTGGAATAGCTGTGCGGTAGAAGAGTTCCACGGGAACAGTCCTACTGGAAAGTTTTCTGTTGGTTCAAGTACGCTGGAACTTTGCAACGGAACGGTTGTGCAGTAGAGCAGTTGCACTGGAAGGTTGATGTAATAGAACAGTCGTACTGGAACAGTTTTGCGGCTCAGACATGCTGGAATGTTCCAACGGAGCAGTTGTGCAGTAGATTAGTCGCACTGGAACATTTGTGTACTGGAACAGTTGCACTGGAACAGTTTTGTGGGCTTAGGCACGCATGAAACATTGCAATGGGATAGTTGTGCAGTAGAGCAGTTGCATTGGAACAGTTGTACACTGGTACAGTCGCACTGGAACGGTTGGGCGGCCCGAGCGGTTGGCTGAGGGCTGGTGCCATGCAGGCGGTGCACGTTCATGCCGACGTGGACGACGCGGCGGAAGGGGCGCGGGACGCGCTGCAGGAGCTGCTGCGCACCCTGGAGGCACTGGCCACGGAGGCCGGCGTGGTGACGGGCCTGGTCGAGTCGGTCAGCAAGGCCATGTACCGGCTGGAGGAGCGCACGGTTGTCACCCTCCTCGGCAGCAGCCCACAGCCACAGGTGGGTGGCGCCAAAGCGGTCCTGGTACCTTGTGAGCGTCGCCTTCTTTTGAAATCTTTATGTGGGAACTCTCCGCAGACCTAGCTTGCTCGTGTGGGTCTCACCGTAGCAAGGCCAGGGGAAAGTGCCAGTGACGGAGTGCAGGTGTTGGTTTGTTGCCATGGTGCTGCGAGGAGAGGGGTTTAATGTAACAATGCGCTAATACTCCCCTCTTTCCCCTCACTCGCCATCCGCTGCGTAGCAGGGTACAAGCTGCGTATTAGTGGAATGATCCAGTGTTGAGGCATTTTGCAGCTGTATGTGCGGCGGCATTTCAGAGAAAATGATGCGAGGCCCCGAAAAAAGAGTTGCATAGATGAAGTAGAAGGGAATTGTCCTTCGTACATTCACGATTCCTTCACCACCTGTCGCATTGCATACCACACTGACAGTTAGTGCTCTTCGTTAGAAAACTATCAAGTGTTATTCCATCTTCATTGTATTTTGTTTTGTTTCTATGAAATTTGATATGGCAACGTTGACATTATCACCTCGTCACTTTTTCGTGTCCCTCAGTTAGATTAGGTTAGGTCATGTCAGGTCAGGTTAGGTCAGGTCATATTTGGTCGTGGTATAGACAAAGGTGCTGCATTGTGTTTCAGGAGCTGTCATATGTGGACTACCAGACGCGCATGGTGCGCTCTGCCAAGGAGGTGGCCCGGGTGGCCCAGGACATGGTGGCCCACGCGAGCCACGACCCCAGCCGGCTCACGCCCCTGGCCGCAGACCTGTCCCACCATTACGCCGCCCTCGCCGCCGACGCCAGGGGGGCCATGGCCGCCACCGCCAGCTCAGACGTGAGTGCCGACTTCCCACCCCAGCTCAATTCTGTCACAGAGAGGAGGTGTCGTGCCTCGAGAGCCCGCCAGATTCTAGCATTGTTTCGTCCGTGTCATCGCATGTTAAATTCCTCCGGAGTACCGTACGGCCACGAACGATGTACCACGAAGCTGCAATGAATTGAAGCAGCTGAACGTTTAATGTAGCAAACTTGTGCCAAGACAAGAATATAGGATACATAACTAGCGTAGGAAGTGTCGGATCTAGGCGTAACAGCAGGATCGAACACTACCGATAGACTGAGTGGTGCAGTACGATGCCGGTGCGTTTATACTCGCCCCATCATAACTGCAACCTGTAACTCGCACGAGATATGCACTTGGTCTGTTCGAGCCTCATTCTCCCTTTTCTCGGTGCTGCTGGGGTAATAGGTGGTGAGTTATAAAAATAATTGTAATAATTATTATTATTATTTCGGTTCCGGACAGCTGCAACGCCGCAAAGGTGCCTGTGGCCCATGCCACAGAGGCCTACGGCGCAACGTGAAACGAAGGTGACGATGAGACGAATGTGTACAAATAGCAGGATGGCGTGAACATGATTAAATTGAAGCTTGTGGCGGGGGATGAATAAGTAATGTTGCAATAGGATATAAAAAAATATTACACAGGGCACATTAGTCTGGAGGCCTGCCGACAGAGTGCCCGATTGTCTTCAGGTTCGGGGGGCATTTGCAGTAAAAGGGGGGGGAGAGAGAGAGAACAGAGAGACACACACACAGAGAGGGGAGGAGGAGAAGGGGAGAGAGAAAGAGGATGAGGAGGGAGGGAGGGAGGAGAAGGGGAGGGGAGGGGGCGAGAGCTCCAAGTTTTGGCTGCACGCATCAGCCACATCTTTGTGGCATAGTGTACATGCCCAATGTAGCAAACTGGCAATAGGAGCCAGTTGACCTGATTGTTTAGTAAACACCTGCTTCTCTCTAGTGTACATGGTAGTAAGGACTGTAACCTCCCAGTGTGAGCATTGAAGCGAGGGGCCTCGCACGGCTTTATTGAAGTTCCCATGAGGTTAGGGAAGAGATGACCCAAAACCATGTCTGCGGTGGGTGAGGCTGCGCCATTTAGCATGTTTTTGGAGGGTGTTTGTAAATGTCTCGCTTTAGGTAGAAAGCGTAAAATGAGATACACTAGGCTTGTAAAGTGTGTGGGTGGCCCAGCATTGTACACCTTCCAGGGCTTGCTAGAGCACTTTCTGGTAATGGCTCCACACAGTTGAGCAAAACTACAACTGAGGGAGCATTAGTCCTGTGTATCAGTGATTAAATGTGCTTGTGGCAAACCACGCGTGATGTGAGTAACAATTCCTGATATCTGGCGTGCCTTTGACACGATGGCAACTATGGGGTCTGCAAAGCTTGGGCGGTTGTCAAATGGTATCCCCAGCGGTTTTATACACTGGACTCTGAGGGAAACAGCCCCTAGGTCGAAGGGCTGAGGGAGCACGTTCTTCGTACCACTGGTGACCATCATTGGGATGCTCTTCATAGCATTTAATGGAAGTAAATGCTTTGTGGACCACCGGTTGCATGCATCCAAGTCAGCTTGGAGTTCCAGGTAGGAGCAAGGAGAGCCAAGGGGCCTCATCAGTCGTCAGCATAGATAATGATGGTAGATCGCATGATGTTTGCGATTCCATTGATGTACTATATTGAAAATAATGTGGGGTACCCCGAGGTACCCTAAAAGAACTCTGCGCGATGATGACGCCGTGGAACAGCACAATTTGCATTCTTCTCATAACCAAACTGTGCAGCCATTGGAGCAGGAAACCGCTGATAGCACCGAGTTTTTTCTTAAACAGGAGTTGGTGATCATATTTCACGAAGCTTGTTTATGTTTGAGCCATCCGCCAGACTGCCATTCTGTTGCATAGAACCTAGCGCTCTGCAATATTAGTGACTGACGGGGATGCTGTATTTTGTATCTCCTTAGACCCAAAGTGTTGAGGTACCCTGTTTTCTGCCCTACAAATTTTTTCGAGCAACTGGACGAAGCTTGGCGACAGCTGACAACACCAATTCACTGCAATGTTAACCCTATGGCAACAGGAGTCAAACGTCTTCCTCCGACCAAGGCTCACGTGGGGTGTTGGGGTGTGCAGGTGTCTGGCCGCATCCGCACTGGGGTGCAGGACCTGGGCAAGGCCTGCATCAACCTGACCAAGTCGGCAGGAGCCTGCCAGGGCAGTCCCGGGGACACCTACCGCCAGAGGGAGGTGGCCGACAACGCCCGAGTGGTCTCCGAAAAGGTGGGCACAAAAGCACTTGGCCGGCGCTTTGTACCGGGGCATGAATGCGGGCGTGAGCTCTTCTCTTCCAAATTGGGATTTACGACGACTATTTAAATTCAGCGAAGCGCAGTAAGGCTTTTTCTCGAGAGGAGAATGAACAAAAAAGAACATGTGGGGTGGGTGTCAGTTCTCGTCCACCTTGGCCTCGGATTAAAGTCTTGCCACGCATGCTATCCCACTTTGCAGTCCAGAGAGCATTTCGTGTGTGGCTCTCGTGACAGAACTCATTCAACTAGGAGCATTTCGCAAGTCGCAAATCGTGGCCCTCGTGACCACGAGCCGGCACTTCCGTCGCACGTGGGCAGCCCCCTCACTGACGCTCTTGCATGACGCCCGCACAGGTGTCGCACATACTGGCGGCGCTGCAGGCGGGCTCACGGGGCACCCAAGCGTGCATCAACGCGGCCAGCACAGTGAGCGGCATCATCGGAGACCTGGACACCACCATCATGTTCGCCACGGCTGGCACCCTGCATGCACAGGGTGAAGGGGACAAATTCGTCGACCACCGGTGAGACGACGCGCGTGGAGGGTGGTGGGCACCTCCTCACGGGGCGCGCGTGCAGGGAAAGCATCCTGAAGACCGCCAAGGCCCTGGTGGAGGACACCAAGACCCTGGTGGCCGGCGCCGCCTCGAGCCAGGAGCAGCTGGCCGTCGCCGCACAGAACGCCGTCACCACCATCCTGCAGCTGGCGGAGGTGGGCCACAGATCCGGGCACATTTACACCATATGCCATCACATAACGTATATCGCAATGATGGCAGCTCGGCGCTCGCATAACCTGCTCGCATTGTGGTGTCGTCGTCGTTTCTGCGCCTCCTCCCGAGCACGATTATGAGGATTTTTGTGCCATTTTTGCTTCCGCTCTTTATTGCACTCCCGCACCCGATCTGTACTCGGTCCACATTGAGCGTCATCGGCACACTGTAACTTAAAGTTGTGACCTGCTACAAACGTCCCTATGTCTAGTTGTACGGCGGGCAAATTCATCTGATCAGATGGTCACACGCCCGCACCAGCACGACGATCTGTCGGCTGCCACTACCATCAAATTGAGGACGGTGTCTGTTTCGACATCCTAGCTTGCTTTTCAACGCGTGCTCTGGCTGTGCTTGCACGCTCGATGCATTGTGACTTTTTGGCTCGCACTAACGGCCGTCGCCATAGAAGATTTTAGACCGGGTAATCTAAAGACCGTGCCAACTTGTGGGACCATGGCCGCAGGTGGTGAAGCTGGGTGCAGCGTCCCTGGGCTCGCACAACACCGAGGCCCAAGTGCTGCTTATGAATGCGGTCAAGGACGTGGCGTCTGCCCTGGGAGACCTGGTGCAGGCCACCAAGGCGGCCTCGGGGAAGAACATCGACGACCCAGCCATGGCCTACCTCAAGGACTCGGCCAAGGTGAGGCAGCGCGCGTCCGGGTGCGGGACAAGGCCTTGCCGGGGAGTGACTTTACTCTGGAGGGACCCGGCGTGTCTTTCAAGCGGGATTCGCGTGGACAGTTTTGTTCAAGCGTTTAGCTCGGCCCTACCCATTGCCTTATTTTCGAGAAGTACATTAAAGCAGATTCACGCATTTACGTTTGACTTTAGTTAGTGCATTGTGATCTCTCGCGATCGCTCGCGAGAGTTCGCTCTGACGTTGTGTGTAGGGTTGCCCCTGAACGCTTTGTTTACGTTTATTTTCCGACTTCTTACGCATCATTTTTTCGTCGTGATCTTGAAATACTTTTTGATAACATTATACGTGACTATTTGTCATAGATACGGCCGACGCAATGAACCGATCTTGCCAATCAGGCAGCACCAAAAGCTCATCATCACGGCGCTTAGTGCGTAGATCTGGTCTTGTAAATTCTGCAAAACTATCAATCTAGTCAGTTCCAGGGCTGCCTTACAGTTGACGCCAGTGTGTCGGTGTGTTTCGCCGATTTGTGCTCTTTTCTCTCATTGAAACCGGTCACAGGAGATCAAAACGTACTCAGTCACAATTAAACTTAAATGTGCGAAGTAGGAGTAGCAGGAGTCACTGTAAATATAGAGGTATCTCGCGATTGCTCCACCCCAGGAAGGCATTGTTTGTGCTTGCGCCAAACGCTCGTTAGCTGTTGCCCTCTCGGAATTTCCTCTTTGGATTCGGCTTTTGAGAGGAAATCCTCCCCGGCACACTTAGTCTGCGTTTTGGCCCCCAGAGACATATGGTCGAAAGTGGCGCGACCTCGCGATCGGGGGTTCGTAGAACCGACGTTCCCGGCGGCGGGGGATTGGGGGGAGTGCGCATGGCTCTCTTGCTGCCCGTTGCCTGCCCAGACCCCTTCCAGAGCTCACAGGTGTGCACTGACCGGTTTGCCTCCACTGACCCCGCCGAGCGCCTTCGCGAGACCGGCCCCATCTCCCGCGGTCGTCCCCCGTGTCCCCTGTGGGGGGGTCTGGAGGGCAGTGGGCCGCGGCGCCTGGGACGCATCTTCGACCGGCGTCTCTAGCTTGCCATGACGCCCACGCGTCAAAAGCGGTCCCGAAAGGAGGACAAACGACGTCTCAGGAGCGGGCAGGTCAAGCCATTGAATGTCGCAATCCTGGCGGTTGGTCCTAAGAGTTCCGGCACGAGCAAACGCGACTGTCGCCGTCGTCGCAGTGCCCTAACTCCCGGCTGCATAAGCTTCCCCGGACTGAGGAGTGACGTGCAACGGGTGTCTGCACGCATCCACTTCCATTGTTCTACCACCAGGATCGCGACAGACAATGGCGCGACACTTCCACGACCGGGCACAAATCGAGGGACCACTTGCGAAGCCGCAGCAGACGCAGCAGTCGGAGACGCGTTGCAGGCGCTAAGGCGGGGTGGCCGAGAGCGGTTGCTAAGTGCGCTCTGTGTGCCGGCAGGTGGCGGACACGACGGACACCGAGGGGCTGGCCTCCGATCAGGAAGAAGAGCTTATTCGGTTGCTCTCGATCGAGAACTTAAGGGACCTCAGGGGGGACGTCAGCTTGCACTAGGAACGGGCCCTAGGCCCCACGTAGTCTGCCTCTGGTCCCAATAAAGTGCCTTACACCCTGCGACTCGTCTCAAGCCGGCTTCTTGGGTCGGTGGCTGCGGTCGACTTTGCTCCGCCTGGTCGCTCTCGATTGGCGACTGGGACCTCCGGCGGCCTTTCTTGGAGGCTCGGCGGGAAAGGTCACCCCCACGGTTTCGTTGCCTGTGCATGCCGCTCGTCTCTTCTCGTGGCCCGATTGGAGGTCCGTCTTGTTTCCACCTGGTCTGGTCGTGCGCGCGGCGGGGCATAACCGCACCCACTGCACCGCTTACGCGCACCCGAACCCGTTGCGTCATCGGATGGGGCCCGACCTCCTCGGTGCACGACTGCATGCTTTCAGCCATTCGGCAGCCCTTGCCCGCTTTAGGGCAGGTGGCGAGAGCTGGCAGCATTGCCAGTTTCTTCGACTGACGGTTGCGGGAGGTTTTGTCGTCTGGCACCTAACGCGGGTAGATGGAGCCGAATATAGTCGTGGCTTTTGGCCTTCTTGTGGCACGAGCGGTGCTCGAGTTTCTTGAGGCTCAAAACTTGCAAGAGCCACGACGCATTCGTTTTTTAACACCTTTAAAACCTTGCACGTTTGTGAGCACTTGTTTTCAGTGTGCAACACTAACTTTGACAACATGTTGGGATCTGGTCGGCTTGCTCGGTGTGTGTTTTTTAACCGTGGGCATGGAGCCAACACCCTTGGAAGAGCAGGTCCCGTGGAATCTCTGCCACGGGCGAACGAAGACCTCTCCCTCTCACGTCGAAGGACACTCGTAGTCGGTAGATAGGACGGTTTCTTTTCATCCATCTATAAGATATGAAGGCCGCTCTGGCCAGGGGGTTTCCAGAAGAAGCTCGCAACTACCGCTGAAGCGAGGTCACCTTTGCCTCGATAGGTGTCAAGCATTTGTAGTCGCCGAAGCACTGAAGTTCAGGTTGAAGGCGCTTGTAGTCCAGCAAAGACGCCCAGAAATACATGCCCATGGCTTTTCGCACGATTCTGCCATACAGAATTTACAATCCAGAGAGATGCTGGTTAGCTTGCCGACAGTGATCTTTCAGGACGCTTAATACTATTGGGGGAATTTCTTTCATTTCAGGGTGAGCGAAGTTAGAAGCGACTCTTTTCTTATGGCGATAAAACTTGCTGCAAGTCGTACGAGTAGCGGCAGAGGTAGGGTAAGACTGGTGCCAGCTGCAGCACGCCTGTCCTCGTCTGCACGGTGCGTTAGTCTTAGCGCAGAAGGGGGCTGCTTGACCGTCATCCGCAAGGGGTCACTTGGGGCGCACGCAGTCCACGCTTGGTTATCGCGGCTTTTGTTCGGGCGCGTCGTTCACGAGGAGACCAGCAGAGCGGGCCGGAGACGTGCGAGTCATCTTCCCTCGTTCTGTGCAGGTGATGGTGACGAACGTGACCTCCCTCCTCAAGACGGTGCGTGCCGTGGAGGATGAGCACGCCCGGGGCACGAGGGCCCTCGAGTCTACGGTGGAGGCCATCTGGCAGGAGATCAGGGTGAGTCTCCCGCCGGCTGCAGCAAGCAGCTGTGGCACAGGAAGAGCCCGCTGCTATAAGCCCCGTGTAAAAGTACCTTCTACCGAATCAAGATGGCCAATTGGACTAGTTCGTTGGGGTTCATCTTTTACTACAGAGCCAAGAAAACACAGAGGAATTGAAGGAAGACGACAGGATACGGCATATCCTGTCGTCTTCCTTTGATCTGTCCGCGTTCTTCTGGCGTAGTGGTGAACGACGTAGCTTCTACCGCTCTCTCCTTTTATAAGAAATTCATAGTTTGCAGTTGCCCGTGGCGTAGGGAACCTGCCAACCGTGAAGATCCTTTTGGGTTAATTTTCGTTTTTGGGAGCTAAGGCGTAGGTCATTGTAACAGCTAATGGGACAAGAAAAGCTTTGAATATTGTTCCTCAATGCAGCGACGAAAGCAGCATTTGATCTTTTTATAGCAGGTCCTGTAGCGGGCCAAATATTGGTTTGGAGTAGCCTCTTAAGGCCCGTTCACACTCTTGCGACCGAGTACGACTGAGAGAGACGAGAACTCTTACAACTTCTTAAATGTTTCTAGAATGAGGGAACACACTGACATTGTGGCGCCATCTATGCGGTGACCCTAGAACTGCATTTCACAAAAGCGAAGGTTTTGCGGGATTTCCGAGGTCAAATGTGCGTAATACCCATAGAAAGGCTCGTTTATAACATTGACAAAAGTTTTTCGAGCCAAAAAAGAAAGGATATTGCGCGAGAAGTAAAAACAAATATGCCGGACCGCCGAGTTTACACTGCTTCCCAATAGACGGCGCCAGTGTGTTCTCTGGTTTAAGAAGTTTTAAGGAACCCAGGTTTAAGAGGTCGCAAGCAGTCGCAAGAGTGTGAACGGGCCTTTATGCTTTTGGAGCAGATGCCCATCTGTTAGCATATCAGTCAAAAATAAAAAAAAAATGGTTGCATCTTTAAATTAGTTCATCCTTGATAATGATTGAGGGTTCCTTTTTGTTACTGGGTCATATTACTTGTTACTTTCATATTAAAAATAGCGCACTTTTTGTAATATGAATTAGTGTTGTGCGAATATTCGAATTTTCGAATAGCAGCTTCGAATATTGCACTATTCAATATTCGATTCGAGAGCAGTTGTAATATTCATGCTTTTCGAAGTGTTGGCAACCTTGAGTTGCGTGTTTGTTTACTGTCTAAAAATACATAAGAAACAATTTCTAAAATCAAAAATATGCTCACACGTTCGGCAAAACGGTACAAATATTATGGTGGGAACTCTCAAATATAGTCATTGTAGTCATTTCATCAACTTCGTTTAAAAACGGGCAAAAGAAACCGGCAAATGAGCTCCAGCAACGCCTGCGCCACCTTTGCCAATCTTGGCGCCCTGTATTTCAATAAAAAATTGACCGCATCTTCACGTGGTGAATGATGTTGATTGGGGCGAAGCTCTGGTGGTGCTGTTGATACTGATTTTTTTCATAGGTAGTGCTGATGGTGCTGATTTTTTTTTTTATCCATCTCTGGAGCAGCTTGCTGTTTGCGTAGACGCTGAGCCGCAGCATGCCGAGCCTTTCGTTCGTTTTAATCCATGTCAGAAAGAGAATGTGTGGTATGGATCGTGGTTATATACGCATTTGAGCATTTGACCGCAGCACCCTCTCATCTATAAACGTTGAGCCAATGCATGCAAAATTTAGTGAGATTATATACGCATTTGACAGCAGCCCCTCTCCGGTATAGACGTTGAGCGGCTACATGCAACGTTTCATCCATGACATTCTCAGCTCTTGAGTTGCTACCACATCTCAGAGCCTCCTACTCATCCCGCAGTCGTGGCCGAGTGGTTAAGGCGATGGACTAGAAATCCATTGGGGTCTCCCCGCACAGGCTCCAATCCTGTCGACTGCGCAAACATTTTTTCTTTTTTTAAGAAGACAAATGGGATGGCAATCAATGTGAGCACGGACGACGGACAAGGCTGGACCCTACGGAGCTTCGCCCCTAATAAGTCATACATAAATTAATTAGAGTCTCATCCTCACAAATCAGCCCACTTAATAATTGCCCGTCTGCAATAATTTTCTTGCATGCTACTTTGCGGCCAAGATTTTTGAACAGCAAGTATTCGATATTTGATTCAAAAATATTCGGTCAAAATCACTATTCGCTTCGAATTCAATTCGAAATCAAAATCCACTATTTGCACGACACTTATATGAATATAGTAACGAGTTACAAAATTTACGAACCTATCGTGCTAACCCAGGCACCCACCTATGTCAGCCGCTACTCCTAGCAGCACGGAGGCATACGGCGGACGTGATAATCGAGTGATCTTATCAGAAGCACAAGAGCCCGGTTCTGTCTTATCACAGTAGCTGCCATCCTACTATTTTGCAATGTTTTCTCTCCACGTCTAGCTCCTAGACATCGCCGACATTGTCCGGAAATTTAGACTATGTCGGTGATAAACTTCATCAACCGGCAAACATCATCCGGCAAGTGCAGTTGACAGGCAATGTCTATGCTTCATTTCACCTTAAGTCAAAGCGCAGCCGACAGCATGGAAGTGCAACGTCGTCATCTTTCTGTGCTTCTTTCATTGGCTGAACCAACCATGTGCAGCGAATGACTTGCACTTTTAGTATGTATGTTTGTGATTGTACGTGTTTGAGCCTTCGGCCGTGCTCTGACCTAAGGTGAAACAAACTATATGGTGAGTAGAGATGCTGTGAAATACATGCTCGTACCATTTTCCTTTCCCCCTCTATATATTAAGGTCGACCAACAATAAAACATTTTTATTTTTTTGCCTAAGCCCATTTTGGCGCAGATGTGGCCCAACAAAAGTGGCACTTTGGCGCAATATGTAGCAGACTTTCGTTCATGGCGCTATTTGGTGCAAATGGCGCAGCTCTTTCGTCACTGATAATGATAAACCTGACTGGAAACAAATATAAAACGGACAACCACACACACCGATTTAAGCTCTCAAGTTAGTTCACCAGCTTGCCTGCATTTTCTCACTTTCATTGTAAAAATTTTTAGCTCGTATTTCCACTTTTAACACATATATTTTATAAAGGCTAGTGATTTCTGCCTTCTAACCATTTTATTCAGCTACAGGGCCAGCCACTGTAATGGCTGGCCTTGTGGCTGGGCTTAGTTTTGTGCCAGCCACTGGGATGGTTGCCCCGAAATTAGGTCAGCCAGTCTTATCTAAGACAATGTCAACAAAAGGGATTGTCAGTTAATGCTAGACTGGGCCTCTCAGTTGGCCACACGACGCACAGCACACGACGTTGAGGAAACTGCCGCCGCCGGCCTTTGCAGCACGTCCGCGGCAGCAAAGTGCAGCGGTCTGCAACTCTATAAACTTTCAGAATTTGATTTCTTTTTTTTTTAATTATCGGAAAATTTCTTTTTGCTATATCTGCAGGAGCCGCTCGATTTCTTTCGCTAAAGACAGACACAAACACGTTGAAAAAGTTTGTTAAAACAGAAGTTCGGGCGAGTTGGTAGTTCATGACGCACGAGGACACAGCGCACCCGTAACAAACACTAGGACAACGTTCACAGTCACACCAAAAGAAAGCAGCCGAGACCAGCTCACAAGGGAAATAATAGAAGCGGAGAACATTGCCAGGCAAAACGGCAGGTGTATTAGTAATCCATCTATAGCGCTGTCACAAAAAGAGCTGGATTACTTAGCTTTGCATCATTGATCTACAGTAATTTCAATTTTAATTTTTCATTTAATTTTTCATTTAATTTTTAATTTTCAATTTCTGGCTTAAAACTTTTACAGTTAACCTTTAGCAAAGAAAGAAAAAGATGAGGCCTAGGTTATGCATTAGACGTGAAAGAAGAGAAAAGGCGGGAATATACAAAGAGTTGAAGTCAGCGCTGTGTAAGTGTCCCTTTCTTTTGGTGTGACTGTGAACGTTGTCCTAGTGTTTGTTACGGGTGCGCTGTGTCCTCGTACGTTGAAAAAGTGTGAACGGGAATGAAAAATGGTGATCTTTTGCTATAACTGCTTTTTTATTATATCTGACTTTGTTATAAACGGTCCCGACAGTATACCTCCGGTGAATCTCACTGAACTGTAACTTCAGTGAATCATACTAAACTGGGATCCCGTAAATCCCACTGAACTGTAATTTCAGTGAATCGAACTCGGATCCAGTAAATCCTACTGAACTGTAAATCCAGTTAATCACACTAAACTGTAGATCCAGTTAATCACATTGAACTGTAAATCCAGTTAATCACACTGAACTGTAAATCCAGTCACACTTAACTGTAACTCCAGTGAATATCACTGAACTGCAAAGCTACCTAGTTATACTAAACTGTAAATCTGAGTCCAGAGAATCACTCTCACTTCCGAATACATGGAACCACGCTGAACGATGAACATTCCTTTAACCGCTTTGAACTACGCGAGGCAACTGTAGAACGGCCAAGGTGGCAGCCGCAGTGATCCGCTGCCGCCTTATTCCCCTTCACAGGCCTTTGACTCGGGCGACCCGCCGATGCGCAAGGCCACCCCCGAGGACCTGGTGCGTGCCACCCGCCCGGTGACCCTGGCCACCGCCAAGGCCGTGGCTGCAGGCAACAGCGGGCGCCAGGACGACGTCATTGTGGCGGCCAACATGGGCCGCAAGGCCATCTTTGACCTCCTGGCCACCTCCAAGGTGAGTGGCACCTCCCCCGGGGCAGAACCCTGTTTCCTAGCACGTTCCTCTTTTCACAGTTGGCCCGCCTGCACCGTCTTTGTCACAGTTTAGGCCGGTTCACACGCTTGCACTTGACTGCTACCGCTTGCGACGGCTTACGATGAGATGACATACTGCGCTCGGTGTTATCACGGCCCTTAGATAAACTCACCGGTCTTGAATTTTCTGTGCTTTCCACCGTGGCAAGTTCTGTCACTACAAGCGGTAGACGTAAAGAAAGTGAAAGAAAATAATGAGTAAAAAGCACTAGCAACAAAGTTGGACACTTATTTTTAAAGCAGATGTATCTCTCTTCACAGCTCTCTTCACATGACATTTCAATTATTCCAAAATAATATGACCCCTAGGTCTCATGAATAGATGGCATTTCTAATCGTCTGCTTCTTTAATGGGTATGTGGAGCTTTATGAAGGAATAGATGCATACGGCAACTTTTCCTCGGTGGCTTCTCCGAACCCTATGTCTATTCATTAGGTTCTCAGAGTGATCCGATTTGCCAACTCCTAACGTTGAGGGCGCCCCTGGTGCTTCAATTTGTCCCTAGGGAAGGCTTTGCCATTGTATGATAAACATATTCCAGAACCGGTATTCTAAGGTCGGCGGTACTACTGGTTAACCCTTTAACAGTTGTCGCTGCAGATGTACGGTGTGCGGCGATTACACATTTGAACGTGCCTGCCTGAGCGCGAAAGCGCACGCACCGCGAGACGTGTTGCTATTTGTTGTCTTTGGCGAATTATTAGCGACGTTATATATGCGCAAAGTTTTGCTTTGCTGGGGCTTTTTACAGTTTTGAAATTAGACGCTCCACGCTCGTGATATGCGCGAGGTGGTCGCTTCGCACGTCGGCTGCTATGGCGCTAGTGGTAATTGGAGAGTCGGCTCTTCCGATTCAGACTTTTAGCACTTCTCAGAATTTAATTTCGAAGATAAGATCCTAGCATTTGATGGAGAAGCGTTGTAAAGTACCTCTGGTTCAGAATCTGAAACCGCCGGAATCGCGCAGAAGTGGACGCGCCGAAACGGAACTAATTGGAAGGAAGGCGACAACTTTTGGCCTTCAGCTTGCAAGCACTGTATGTGCTCCCGCTGGATAAATAAAAAGAAACTCGCGGGCTGATAATTTTCTTTCAACTATTTCTTCTTAAGCACAGCCCATCTTTTGGAAAAAGAACTTGACCGTCCCCTCGCGGGCTTCCCTTTGCTTCGCAGTCGGCGTCTTGCCTGGCCGAGACCCAGGACCTGAGGTCGCGGGTGCTGGGCTCTGGGCGGGACTGTGCGGTGCGCTACCGGGAGCTGCTGCAGGCAGTGCTGGAGGTGGTGCAGAGGCCCACCAGCGAGGGCAAGCAGTCCCTGGTGGCCTCCTCGCGCAGCATCGCCATGTCCGTCACGGACATCGTGGCCGCCGCAGAGGCCCTCAAAGGTGCGTGGGTGTACGGAGCCGCCAGCGTTCCTCCCGTCACGGTTCTCGAGGCGCGGCACCTTGTTCCACGGTCGCGCCACTCGAGCAAAGCGAGCCGCCGCAACAGAAGAATGCACGCGCTTTCAACGGCCCGCTTGCCCTCCTTTTGGCCCCGTGTGACCGAGCTTTGCGCAGTGGGCATTGTTTCTTCGTTTCTCTATACTCTCAGCCGATTACTCGAGCTGGAACGTGCACAAACAAAACAAGAGCAATCATATTGACTGAGTTTGCGCGGGAATGTCTACGAGAGATTAAGGTAATGCATGGAATAGGACATTGCACTATGAAATTGGAACGATGCAAATGGAAACAAAAATTATTTGTCGCTTTAAGGTGAAACCAAGAAGAGTAGAACCACTAAATGAGCTTCAGAGTAATGACACTAGTGCCGTCTGCTTGAAATCACTTGTGCTACTCACCCGAAGCTTTATCCAAAATGGCAGGGAACGGTTTTCTGTCCTCGGTAAACAATAAAACGTTCCAAGACGGAGCAAACATTATCGCCCGAGCTTTTAGACTCTGTAGCTGGATTTTAGCACATCGCATTTTTTAATCGTAACAGTCGCCAATTGTGCCTGTTCCGCATTATGGTTGGTGATAGGTTAAGAGTTTGGGGGAAGCCTCTCCCACCCGTTTCCGCTCTAGCAGAGCGAATGTTGGAGAGGAGGTCGCCTCCTCTTCAGCGTTCGCTCTGTTAAACTGGAAAGAGGGGGGAGGAGCTTCCCACCGAACCCTTAACCTGTTGCCGACTACAAGCATAAGGGTGGTGACACCCGCAAGAAAATCTAAGAATGTAGTGCCCACACCGTAAGTGTAGCTTTTTGGCAGCTCTAGAAGAGCTAATGGAGCGATTGGGCGGGCACAAATGTGACGAGAGTGGGGCATACACGTGCAGGCAACGACTGGGCAGACCCCGACGACCCAACAGTGATTGCCGAGACAGAGCTGCTGGGGGCGGCGTCCTCTATCGAGGCGGCCGCCCGCAAGCTGGCCAACTTACAGCCACGCAGGAGCATCAAGGTGAGCGCCTCTCCTCCCGCGGCTCTCTTTCCTCCTGCGAACAGGGCGCCCCTTCCCCGCACGGAGCACGCGGCAGACGTCCAGTGGCCGCGAGATATGTTTGATATTCTTGGTTGTGCCACGAACCAACCAGGAGTCAGACATATGCTCGCGGAGCTGGTCCCATCACCGACGGCGGAGCTCGTCCCTAGGTGCCTTCCAGAGGTTCCAGAGTGAAGGCTTGCATCGTGCCGGCCATTGAATGCGTGTAGGGTATCTACCATCCTGGAAAACGTGGAATTGTCGGGGAATTTCGAAGCGTCTCGAAAAGTCAGGGAATTTTTGGGGAAACTGTCAGAAAATTGGGTAGGTCGAGGAAAATGACCGATGTGGGCAGTGCAGTGGCACGCAATGAAGTGGGAGGGTGCGGCAGGGGCAGTATGAGGCGGCATGAATGGCCTTCATGCCGAGGAATAGTTGCCAGAGGCATCATTGGGCAACGTAAGCCATCACTCAAATCGCTGGAGACAACAGGAACAGCTTCAACAGAAAATGCAACCCCATCCTCTTCATGTTTTTCTTATGTGCTAATGGTGGAGGAATTTAACAAAAATATTCGGGGAAAACCTGGAAAAGTTGGTGAATTTGAGAGTACTAGTTTGGTTGACACCCTGGCATGGTATTGTCAAATTATTGTCAATTTAGCCACTCTGCTGGTAGTGGCATCGAGCTTAAGTTTTCCATTGCAATTTTAAAACTTAATTTAAAGTTACTTTCTGGTTCTCGAATTATAGAGTTGGCTTATACACACGGAAGGACTGTATTCGTGTGGAATCCACGCTTCAAGTTTCAGCCCCAAAATTGGAAAATCTCAAAATCAATGCAGCAGATGTGCCCATGCTTCTAGCTTGCAGCACGTACGAGTGTGCCTTTGTTTACTTCTGGTACATTCTGCTCGTTGCTTGTTGCCTGTGTGCTTTTTTTCTAATTGTTGGTAGAGCCAAATCTTGTCAATGGACAAACTTGGCACGTGTGACAAGCGGCATGTTGGACCAGTGGGCTGCTTGTGTGTGCCGTGTCTAGGTGTGCGTCGGATGGAAAAAGAAGAATCGTTAAAAAGCCAGTACATGTAGGATTGACCCTTTCATTGGAGTGGAGGAAACTACAGTGCCTGGTGTAAGGACATACAGCTCCGAATTTAAAATTTTCGCTATTACGAACAAACTAGTGAAACAACCTGCCTAAGAGAGAAGTTATGGTGCAGGGGTGCACAACTCAAAAATGACGCGGGCCAAAAAAATGCTTATTGGGAACTGCTTGGGGTTTTCAATGTCTGGCAGACAGGTTTTAAATCAGCAGCATCGCACTGGTTTCCGTCTTGAGCACATCTTGCAGTGTCATGTCCGCAGGCCGCATGTTGCGTACCCCTGTTGTGGTGCATACCGCAACGTGGGCAGTTCCCTTGATTTGCTAAGTCTGTACGCCGTGTGGCTTACCAAAGGTTATCACCAACCTCCAAAATTGTACGAGCTCGGGTCAAAAATGCTATTTTAGAGCAATTGCTTTAAGCTCTAATCGCAAAAAAGCCAGCGTCGGTGGCAGACGAGAAAATTCTCATTGGTCGATAGGGTCACGACATCATAGGCGCATGACCTCGCGCTGGAATTTCAAACAAACCGCAATGCTAACATGAAACTTGACGTCACACATAGAATGAAAATGATTAAAAGGTGACATGTAATGCAAATTAAAGGTCGCCGCATGTCTCAAATTATTTCACTTTATGAAGTAATTCATTTGCCTTAAAAAAAATCCGAAGAATTTTAGGCGGAAGCGTGATTCGAACCCACAACCCTTCGGTTGTGAGCCAGGCATGCTTCCACGGCTTGGGAGCGAGCGGGGGTTTATATTCAGCTATCACGTTCCACTCTTAAATGCGCAGCTTAGCTGTCCTCCTGTAATTTTGTATGGGTTCAGTAATGCTTAAAAAGGTAAAAGCCATTGAGATGCCGGCGCAGCTTCGTCCTTTCCACGAGGCAGCCTCGCCACTGCGGTGGAGCACTGCAACCAAAACTTTAAGGGCTCGTGCTTGGCGTCTGTTTCCGAGTATTGAAAGTGCTAGAATCCCGTGCAGCCCACGGGGCTTGCCAGGGACGCGACGTGGGAGTGGTGTTCCGTCTTGTGCTGAGGGGAAGGGGCCTTGCAGGAGGCGGACGAGAGCCTCAACTTCGACGAGATGATCCTGGAGGCGGCCAAGTCCATCACGGCGGCCACATCTGCCCTGGTGCGCGCCGCCTCCGCCGCCCAGAGGGAGCTGGTGGCAGCCGGAAAGGTACCCGGGCTCACGCCTAGCAATGTTATCGGTATAAAAACGGGGCTTCTACTACACGGCATGCATTATGCGAAGCTAGGAGTGTACACTGCGCAGCGCAGCGTCGGTTTTTATTGTTCTGTTCTTGCACCGAAGAGTCTAACACCCAATGTTACCACCATAGTCCCCGCAGCCCATCAAGGGCCAGGGAAACATTAGATTTTAATGATTTAGAGGGAAGTCTTCGACGTGGAGGAGATTTACTCGAGAGACTAAATTGAATAGACTTTCACTTGAGATGCAGCGAAAGTCGCGCCCACTGTGCGACTGGATTGCTGCTGAAAAATATCTGCCTCGTCTCAGGTGGAAGTCGAGTTCTATTCTTGTGAGAAAACATTGGGTTTACTTAGAGATGCGTAAATGCCAATTTTAATGAAAATGTACTTAACGAGGTTGCAAGCGGTTTCATCCTGTTTGTCACCTGGAATGTCATTTATGAGGAAGTTCCAGGAACAAATGTTGCAGCATTGTACTTGTTTTTCAGCTTACTGTAAAAATCGGCACTTTTTAATGTTCACGATTTTTTTTTATATACATCCCTCGGGCATTTAAAATCTACTGGCTCGTGGTATGTAGTTTTTAACCAAGGTTAAATGTACCGTATTTGCTCGAGTAATAGCCGCACTTCTTATGAACAAGGCCCTTTTGTCTACTTTCCTGCAAAATACACATACAGCCAATCGTTGCGTTCTGCACAAAAAACACAGTGAATAACGAGGTCAGGAACATAATTCTCCATAAAATTCTATCTGAGCAGATAGAATTTTCGTTTGAAGACATTATCTCTGTCTCGTAATTCGCTGCCATTTTTCTGCCGATCGCGGTGATTCCTATCCACGTGTTCCGCGATAAAGCAGATTCACAGGCTTTATTCATAAACAGCGCAGCTATTACTCGAGCAAATATGGTAGATGCCATCGTAACAAGGAACAGTTGCAAGATAGTATAATGCATAAAGGCTTCAAATATTTTTTGGTCATGAATTCTACCAAGTTTTATTATTTATGCCTGTTTGTACGATTCGTATTTGAAAGTTTTCGTGGCATTGCACAGCCTAATCAATTACGGCGGAAACTTATATATGCCTCGGAGCCACCGTGTGGTCTCACCGCGGTGGCAGAATTGCACTTGCACATCATACCTGATTGTTGCCGATGATGCAATGTTTCTGCGAGTTCGATGTTTCCCCTAATTCAAGCGCATCCCTTCTTTTTCAGCTGGGTGAACGACCGCTGTACACCTCGGATGATGGCCAGTGGTCCGAGGGACTGGTGTCGGCGGTGAGTTGGCACGGTCTTTTCCGGTGTGACAGCACTTCATCCACTAAGCAAAAAATAATCCGAAATGCTCGTCGATATGTCTGGCCCGAAAAATTATTGGCACTTGACTTAATCGAGTGGCAATGTGCCGATGGCAAACGTGGACGACCTTCGTGCCACAAAATGAACAGTCCCGAGGAGTATGAAAAAAGCTTATTTAGCAATTGATTGAGTAAATCTGAGCACATTTTTAGGCAATTGGGCATTGTGGCGCTGCATGGGACGATTTTATCGCTCAAAGTAGTTTTGGATCTTCGTGTCAAATTCTTTATGTACTAGCATTTCATGGCATCTCAGTTCTACAAGTATGAATTGATAAGGAATTAATTTGTATTCAATTAAGGCTTTTTTTTATTTCTGCGATGACTAAGGGTCATTGCTGACGACTTCGTGATGATGGCATACAGACGAATATTTCAGAAAAAGGGTTTGTTGATGAAACTGCGACATGTGTGCACCCTGAACGACGACGGCGGGTGCAATCAAGGCCTTTGTGCCTTGAAGGTGCCACATTGAGGTAACAGAAACAGACTAATGTGACATATTGTCCAAAAATGGGAAGCTTCCAAAATGGTTTCGTTATTTAAAACTGCAGCCACCCGTCCGTGACAAGCAACGGATCGGTAACATCTCGTCCCCTAAACCTATGAGGGGTCTTGAGGCGACAGAGATTTTCCATCTATGGGCTGCCTCAGTCGTCTATTCTTGGCGTTCTAGAACAATTGCAGCCATTTTGTCTCGAGTCGGATAACAGAACTTGATGGTAGTGTGCCGCTCTCCGCTAGGCTCTGTTAAAAAATATGCGTGAACAAATTAAATCCTGAGCTGGATTAGGTCATCCCCCGGGGGAAGTGGGCTGTCCAGGGGAGATAGGCAGGTATGCCACCATTTAACTGTTTTTCAGTTTGTGTCTTTTTTTGTTAGAGGACAGTAAAGGTTGGTTCTCACATTTGCATTTGAGCGTTTTCTCTTGTGCCAACCGCTTACAACGAGCAAACAGATTGGCGCCATCCCTGGAACACTTTCAATCCGCTTAGCTATGTGTTTTTATCATTTTTTACGCATCGTTCTCGCACCGCAGGCTCTAAACAGTTTTGACAAAGTTATAACTAAGGTTTCATGTTCTCGGTATTTACCGACATACCCCGAAAATTAACTCCCAAGCCCGTTTTGTTTCGTCAAAATGGGGGGAAAATTGAGGCTGTCCTTGAACAAGGGAAACTTGAGCATTGCGGAAAGAAATCTTTATCAGCAGCTTTGTTTTGCATTGACTTGGAACACAGCCTGCACTGAAGCGTTTTCGAGTCTGCTTCTTTCTTTGGGAATTGCATTCCTCGTGTCGTTTTCCTCTCTTATCGGTAGCGGGACGATTTGCGAGTGTTCAGGTAATGTTCCCCAGAGGTTGAAAAATCCTGCGACCGTGTCCCATTCTCTTTATTGGAGGTCCCGATAAGTGCCAGTGTTTTGCTCAACACCAATAATAGACACCAGAGAACATTGAATCTTTGGGAAGAAATAATTTCCCAAAAAACACCCCCGATTCCACAGCAAAGATTAACCCTTCATACTTTCGTACTCAAACACAAATGTGTGCACTGTCCTTGACCCTAAAAATGATGCACTTGACTTCTAATCCCATCGGTACAGAACGTTCGAGGCGTTTGCAGCCGCGAAAGGTAGGTATTTGCAATGAGCGAGCTCCCGTCAGCTACCGCAGCAGAGTCATAAGTTGGTGCACTTCTGTCAAAGACGGCACCTCGAGGGTGGGCCCGCTTTATCATGCAGGCTCGCCTGGTGGCAGCGGCCACTCACAGCCTGGTGGAGTCTGCCAACTGGCTGGTGCAGGGCCAGGCTTCGGAGGAGAAGCTCATCTCCTCTGCCAAGCAGGTGGCCAGCTCCACCGCCCAGCTGCTGGTGGCCTGCAAGGTGAGCTTTGCCTGGCAGCTCCCCTTTATGTACGTCTGTCTCTGCCCCGGGGATGCCCAAGAGAAGCTTCTCGGGCGCCCCAGAAATGTCCCTTCGGTGCCTCGTCGAAAACCCGATTAGAGGAACACGGGGTACATCGTACAGACATTGTAGGAACAGCATTTCTACCAATTGTCACTGTTGCAGCGACTTGCCCGTGACCTGTCTGTAGCATGCCTGTGGCTTTTTTCACCTTAGGGTAGAACAGCAGGAACAAATGCAGTGGGTTCCTGTTTTCGGAGGTTTATTGAAAACGGGCAAACCTGAGTGAAACTATCTAAGTGGCTCTAACTTGTTTGCGTTTTTGAGAAGTTTCTCAGGAACACTGACGACAATCGGGAGGCTTTTTTTTTAAAGTTGTACCGCATAAACGCAAGTAAGGGCCACACTTTTTTTTCGAATTTCCGGGCTAACTTTTTAGTTGCTGCCCATATATTGATGAAAACAAAATAGTTTTGGATGGCCATAAAAGAAATTGATCTACTTGTGATTGCAAGCAGTGGTTTGAGCGCCTTTACTTTGGTCTTGATCGTTGTAACCTGAGGTATCCTCGGCGCTCGAGTCTGACCGGCGTCAAGAGTGGCCAGAGTTGCTCTTTCGATCCGTCCAGTAGGCCCCTTTTCCGTGTTCGCGTCAGCCATTTATTTCCACTTCGGATGCCTGGGTAGAATAGCACACACCAGTCAGAGCTACGTTGCAGAGGCCGTAGGATCAACTGACAGAAGCCCCCGTATGCACTGCAGGTAAAGGCAGAGCCCGACTCAAGCTCGATGCGAGGCCTCCAGGTGGCAGGCAACGCAGTGAAGCAGGCCACAGACCACCTGGTGCGGGCGGCCCAGCAGTCCATCGAGCAGGAGCAGGAGTTCCGGCTGGTGGTAAACCGCCGCATGGTGGGCGGCATCGCCCAGGAGATCGTGGCCCGCGAGGAAATTCTGCGCAAAGAGCGCGAGCTCGAGGAGGCCCGGGAGAAGCTGGCCCAGCTGCGCAGGGCCAAGTACGGCAGCCAGCCACAGGACTCGCTTTGAGGCCCTGCTGCCGCCCCGGGGGGGCACCCACGCATTTACTCCGCCCGCGGAGACCCTTTTGTAACGCGGCCGTTGGTGCAATAGCCTCGCCGAACCCCGGCAGAGAGCCCTCTCGTCGCAACGTGCAAAAGCGACATATCCCGTACAATGAGGCCATGGTGCCGGATCTTCTAGGTCGCCTACCGGAGAGCGGAGTGCAGATGGGACACGAGCGCTGCGTCGATGTTTGGATGGGACAGTGGGGTGCCTACCAACTTCCGGGGATTGTCGGGGAACTTTAAAGCATCTAAAAATGTTGTGGAAATCGTCAGAAAGTCGGTTAAGTCGGGGGCAAATGACCCACGTGGGCGACGCAGTGACAGGCAACCAAGTGGGAGAGTGCAAGGTGCGGTAGCGTGGACGGCCGTCGCGCCGAGCGACGATTGCACAACTCGATTCACCGGATTAAACGGGAATAGCTCGAATGGGTGTCGCAACCTCGTCCTCCACGTCTTCTTCTCTGGATTGGTCGAGGCAGTTAATGGAAATATTTGACGAAAATGTTGAAAAGTCAAGAAATTTGAGGGAAGCGATTTGTTAGACAGCCTGAATCAGCAGTGACACGAGCCC
The DNA here is from genome assembly GCF_016920785.2 of Ixodes scapularis. Taxonomy (NCBI): domain Eukaryota; kingdom Metazoa; phylum Arthropoda; class Arachnida; order Ixodida; family Ixodidae; genus Ixodes; species Ixodes scapularis. Next base: position 240,369,112 of record NW_024609835.1, on the reverse strand, counting down.
CAGCGGTGCACCAACGCAGTACCCACGTCCAATATGTCCCCCACACTCGTGTCCGGTGGGTGACGTAGAGAACCTGGCACTGCACCTCGTCGCCCGGGAGGTGTCTGCTCGACGTCGCGGCGGGAGGAGCCGGCCGGGGCGGCTAAGTGCGCCGCGGTTGTCCCAATCAAGTGCCTTGTAGAGTTTTAGCGGCAGAGCCTGGTTCTTCTGCGGAACCGACTAACAAATTGCGGTGAGATGCTTCCAATGTGTTTGCTTTGACAATAAACTCTATCAAAGTTAGCCTTCCAACTTAAGTGGGTCCCAGGTGCCATTCCCTCTTCTTTGCCACGTGGCCTCAAATGGCCGTGTGTTCTTCGGAGGCAGAGACGCCTCCTTTGACTCGAGTTCCAAGTGGTACACGCAGTGGGGCCACCACCATCACCGGCAACATTTCTCAACGGTGGACGCAGCAACTAAAACCAGCATTGGTATTTTCTTTTTTTTTTAAAGGCAGTTAAAACTTTGCACTCTAATATACAGTAAAACCTCGTTATAACAAACTAATGGATATAACAAAGCGATCATAATTCCCCTTGCTTACTACTAATGGGAAGAAATGGACATTGGCTATAACAAACTAATGGTTATAACGAAATAATTACGAACGCTCCTTCAACTTTGTTATAACGAGGTTTTACTGTAGTGTGCAAAGTTTATTTGAAGACAAAAAATGAAAAACATTTACAAATCTCTAATGCGAAATTAGAGCTGAGCTCTTGAGGTATTCTGATTTTAGAATGTATGCTAAACATACATTATATATATATACCGTAATATCCCGAGTCATCGCCCACCCCCCTACCGCCGGAAATTCGTTAAAAAAGTGGGGTGGGCCATGTCTCGGTGGGTGAGCACAAACACTTGAAAAAAAAAGCGGAAAAAACCGCCTATTTTTCTCTGCGTATCTAGCGCTGATGCACAAGAGATACATCAAACTCAAAACTCGATTTAGTTTCATTGTTTTATAGAAAAAGTGCTCACGAAAGAATATTTTACTGTAGCGAAGTCCGTTGCTTGCATACGCGCTAGAAACACCGCCGATCTGCATATAGCGCGAACGTTTGTTCCGTGAAAGAATGTCACCATTATGTTCTCCTAGTTAAAGAAAAGTCTACAAGAAAATAGAAAAACCGACCAGGCGCAACGAGCGAGCGAGCGAGCGAGCGAGCGGACTAAAGAAGCGACCAAGAGCAATGCTGGGAAAGCGGGAAAGCCGGCGGTCGCGTTGGCAAATACTTTGGCGTCGGGCCAAGTCGGGCGCCTTGTCAATTGCAAGCTCTTGCGCAACTTGTTTGGTGCGTACATACGTGCGTCCGTGCACGGCGGGCTATCAATGCACGGTTGGGACACTCTGCAAACGTCTGTGTAGGACGTTCCAGCAAAGCTTTATTTACGCTTTGGCTTTGCCTAAAATATTGCACAACCGCGGTCGCGACGGGCGGGAAGAAGGAGCGGGTTCGCGGTGACCTTACTTCGGCGGAGACAGACTTTGACCTAACACTCCGCGGTTACGTTAACGAACTCTTATTTTGTTATCTCCATCGTTTTCTTTTCGCACGGATACACGACCACTTTGGGGTCGCTCACGGAGGAAATGCGTAAACAAAAAGAAGTGTCTTTCCCTCCTTCGTTTTACTTTGTTACGGACGTCCTCCAACTGTAGGGTCCGCGACCGCGTCATTCGGGTAGGATGAGTGTTCGCGGATCCCAGAGTCCGCGCTGGGGTATTTGAAGGGGTGGGCGATGACTCGGTGTTTTTTCGGAAATCGATATTGGCCCAAAAAACGGGGTGGGCGATGGCTCGGGGATGGGCGATGACTCGGGATATTACGGTATATATATATATATATATATATATAGATAGATAGATAGATAGATAGATAGATCACTCTCCTCACTGGTCCTGCACCTTCCTCCTCTTCAGTGTCCTCTTCTTTCTTCATACCCTCATTATTTTTTGTTCTGTGCTGCTAAAGTTTACAATCTAGGATGAAGAAGGACGGCACTCGCACATGATAAGCGGAACTAACAACTGGTTTATTTTCCTTCCCAGCAAGTGTGAATGAAAGGAAACATTGAAAAGGTAAGAGGGTCGGAACAAAAAATGATGAAAAACCAACTAGCCCAAACCCAAGCTTTATTTCTTTCCTACCCTCTTGCATATCATCCCCTTCTCTTCCATACCCTCCCCTTCTCTGTACCCTTACCTCCTTCTACATACCCTCTCCATCTGCTCCATACCCTCTCCTCCTCCTCCATACTGTCCCATCCTCCCAAACTCCCCCCTCAATTTAGCTGGAAAATTGATGTCACGTGACCTTGACACTAATTCAATTTTCCCACCAAATTTGGCGGGGAAAATGACATTGCATGACTTTGCGTCGTGTCACCTATGAACAAATTCAGTTTCTCCACTAGATTTAACGAGAAAATTGATGTCGCGTGACCTCAATACCAATTCTATTCTCCGCCAAATCTAGCGGGGAAACTGAATTGGTGTGTAGGTCTGTGATGTCTCATGATGCAACACTACGAATATGGTTTCCTTGCTAAATTTAGTGGTAAAACTGTCGTTGCATGACCCCAGCACCAATTCGGTTTCCCCACTAACTTTAGCGGGGAACTGTGACGTCCGATAATGCAACGTGCACGGTTATGGCGACACCAATGCCGCGCAAGACGAAAACAAAGCTGCACTTTAAAAAGCTAGCCCCTTTGCCAACTCGTGTGGCAAAGGCGGTGTACAGAGTGTTATGTGTTAGTGTGGACAAATAGTAATGGAAACCTTTATTTCACTTTTTTACAGCGTAGCTGTTAAAGACTAGTTTCCCCAGTATCGTGTCTGCGGGCAAATAAGTGTTGACGCAAAACTCTGGACAGCTACCGCCATCTATGAGCGATGGCGGCAACCGGACAACTGGCTTACCGGTTGTCTGGTGGCCGCCGTCGCTCATGGGGGGTGGCAACCTTTCTAGTTTCTCCACTCTGGTTTTCACCAGTGTGGTAAGGCTGAATTTCTCTAGACATCGTCCTAGAAGTCGTCCTTGAGGTCGTCCTAGACGTCGTCCTCTTGGCATTATGCCAGACGTCCTAAAAATAGCAGCTTCGCTAGTCCTCCCATCTTTACGTGAAGTGAAAGGACTCTACAAGTTTTTGCATTGAAAAATGCTGCGGCAAAAGGTTGTGGACAAATTGTGTACAGACGTGGCGACTGAATGGTCCGCAGCAGCCCTCTGTCGCGCAAGGTAAGCACGCGAGTGCTCTGTGGACATCTTGTGGGTGCCATCTTCCACGGTTGCGGTGTAAATGCGACTTTCCCCGAGCCTGTTCGAGTGTGAAACGCAGTAGAAGGAGCGTGTGGAACATGGAATGATTTAAACGTCTTTCCAATTTTATTTCGGTTCCGATTTGAATGCGCGGGTAGTCTGGCATCGGGTAAATATATGGTAATTGTTTTTGTAAAAGGACATAGTTCTTTGTTTGTACCTGTACAAAGACCCACACTAGTTGCATGTCTATATTTGGTATGTGCTCTGCGGGTCCATATTACATGACCGAATGACATTTTAGCGAACGACATTTGAGCGAATCGACATTTTAGCGAATAACGGGGGCGCGCGTTAACCCAACCGCCGCGCTGCGCTTTACGCCGCTTCGCGGCGGCAGCCTGCGGCGGCTCATTACAAAAATGTGAACCCACTTGGCCCACCCGAAAACGCCGCTTGGCGGCGTCCGACTATTCGCTAAAGTGTCGTTCGGCGAAACGTGGGCGTTCGCTAAAACGTCATTCCATCAAGTGAGTGCCTCCTGCAAAGACCATTGAAAAAGCCCCAGAATTTGAGTGGGAGAGGCGCTAGAAATAGGTGCTGTATTTCGAGAGATTGGCAAACTTGTAAGCATTTTCCGGGTTCTAAAGATGAGCAGGAGCCTACTTAGACACTGTGTACCTTTGTTTTGGCCACACTCCTTGAAAATGGTAGTGAATTCTACTGTGTAAAATGGGCACACTCCTGTGACTGCACCATAGGAGTGAGCACCAAAGCCAAGTGTTCTCAAGATTTTAAAATTAACTATTGTCCATCTCCAGACACAAGGAGGGGTTGCTACACATCGCGCCGAGTAGGGTGCACTACGTTGTCCCTGGGGGTAGACCTCGGTATGTATTTCATGCCCAGAAACAGCTGTAGCCTAGAGACATGCATGGTACACGCACAAGGAGAAAAAATAATGAGCAAACGAAACAATTGGCGCTAGTATACCCGAGTAGTTGGGGCTCTACAAAAGGGCACTCGCACTGAAAAGTATACCTAGAGTAGCAGTTGGCACATGGAAACGATACTCATTTTGTAAGATAAGTGAAATTGGCTCGGAGTATTGCATGCAAAATGTTCTAAGATCACTACTGTTTACATGAGGGACAGATAAAGACGGCAGGGGAGCACCACCAGTACTTTACTCTAGCTGTCATGTACAGTTTTATATAACTTGGAGGGAAAAACTGTGCTGTAAACTACTTTATTTGTAGGCATTTTGTACATTTTGTAGGCATGCGCAAGTAGTGGATATTGAGATTGAAGTGAATAGTTGTTTTGGCCGAATAGTTTAAGATCAAATAGTTTCTCCAAGCCTTTCACTACTGTTGCACCATGCTTTGACGAAAATCCAGGTGAATTCATAAAAGTTGTTTCCAAGCTTCTACTTGTCCATATCTAAGCTAAATATTTTTAATCTAACTTTATGGAGTCTGTTGCTTCACTGATGCCTACATTTAGATAGCAAGTAAATGATGGATTTGACGTAAAATTAAACCTATCGAGGTGCTAAAGTACACTTAATAAAAGGCATTTATAAATATTCTTGCTGTATGCAAGTATCCTTCAATTTCGATTTTGAAAAGAAATGACAAAGGTGATGAATGTAGGTTGTCAGGGCATCTCTGCATACTCTCGCATTATAGCCAGTTTAATTTTGAAAATCTTCCTGTAATGCAAATATCAACATTCAGAAATTGTTTTTTAATTGCACCAGGTACACGCGTACGCGTGTACTAGCTATCCCGCTTTAAAAAGTGTGCTTTTCTAAGCGCGCGACTGTGATACTCATACTTTTTAAGTGTTAATCGTGCCAGGAGCCCCGTTGAGTGCGCTTCTCGATGAACACCAGTGTACCGCGGGGAAGCAACACGCACGGAGCTCGCTTTTGCAGGTGTTACTTCTCCGCATTACACCGGTGCTCAGTGAGAAGCGCGCTCAACGGGGCTAACCTGTCGTGATCAACACTTCGAAACGTTTGAATATCGCAGGAAACTACTGTTCGAATATTCGCACAACCTTAGCATTTCGTGAAGTGTGGCATTCGAAAATATTTTCAAGGGAAAACATTTGGTGATGCGGGGGATATACAGGGTCATCGATATATAAATTGTGACTTTTTCCAACTTTTGTCTCTCAACATTACAGTCAAGCTAACCGGCCGTATAGCACTTCTGCGGCAATGTGATTCAGCAGCGGACAATCGCATAATAAACAATTCGAGACTTGCTCAAAAATGAGCAGGGAATACGTTTGGAAGGTGGCAATACTTTAATTGCTTCCCGCTGGAAAGTCGCCTAAGCAAATCATTGAATGGTATGGCTACAGGAAGACACAAATTTTCAGCATTACCAAGACGTTCAGATAATCTGTCAGCCAGGAAATCATTACGGCAGGCCGAGCAGAGCACAGAAAATGGTAGATATTCATTTTATCTTTGCCTCTGTGCGTTTTCCTGAATGTGGTGAATTTTCCATTTTTATCCCAACAACCCTGTATGTTACGAAATTGGGGCGCACATATTTGCGTAATTAATGTTTTGCGAAATTCACAAAAAATAGCTTGTTTACAGTATGCCCATAAGGTACGTGATCACGTTTAAATGCCCGCCACCAGCCAGAGAAAAGGATAGCGCTAGGGTGCTGGCCCACAGATCAAATGAATAAACACCAAAAAACATCCACCAATTTTTCTCAATAATAAACACCGGAAAATACACACCTCCGCGTCGCAAGATCCCCAGGTGGTCGACATTGATCCTCAGTTTCTTGCCGAGCCATGCCAGATGCAGGGGTGGATCCAGAACTCCGTTTTGGGGGGGGGGGGGGGGGGGGGGGGCAGAAAATTTGTAAAGATACTGTTCTCCCATTGGGGGTTTCGTGTGCACCGGGGGGTCCACCCATGTCAAATTGCCCTCCGAGAGGGGAGAGGGGGGAGTTGACTTTGTTTGGGGGGGGGGGGGGGGGGGGCGGCCGCCCTCGTCCCCCCCCCACCCCCCCCCCCCCCCCCTTGGATCCGGCCGCCCCCGGCCAGATGCAGTTAGTTTGTTTGGCACATGAAACCCCTCTCAAATGTACCTATTTTGCTGCTGGCTCTGACTGTACGTCCAGAGTTCGCTGCTTCAGGTGCCAAGTATTCAGTCACAGGTTAGCGGGTATTTTATGCTTTTATGCTTAGACCAGAGCATTGGACAAATGTCTGCAAAACAGCCTAGATGTACAAACTGTGCTGAACCCAGTGTTGTACGGAACGGCGTTCCAAGGAACGGCGTTCCTGGAACGCGTTCCTTTTAGGAGGAACGAAGAAACGCCGCCGTTCCATTTTTTATCGGTGGAACTGGACATACTTGGGTAGTAATTCAATTACAGTAATTAAATTACTGTAATTTAATTACTTTTCCTGGTAATTTGTAATTGCAATAATTACTTTTGGCTAAAAGGAATTGTAATTGTAATTTAATTACTTTCTAGCGTTAGTAATTGCTAAATTTCAGGCACAATTACAATTACTTATGCAAGATTTTGTGGCGGCGGCGCTTTTCCCCCCTGGCCACGGAGACGACAGCACAGCCAAAGCGACAGGGGAGAGAGCGTCTCCCAACCTGCTAAAAAAATGGAAAAGAGGGATGGGAAAGAGAGGCTGGGATAGAACGGAATGAAGGATTTTGTAGACTGTAAAACGATTTAATGAAGAATTTGAGAAATAATTTGATAAATGGGGGCTAAATTCGCGTCCGTTTTCGTTCCTGTCGTAGTTGAATCTGACTCTTCGTCTCGTTTGCTTCCTGTTGCTCCTGCTTCTAGGGGTCTTTCTTATTTCTCATTCCCACACGGGGGCATCGGAGGTCGAAGTCGAGCTGGTTGGCTCCGATCACATCATTCGGTCGAGGCGGGGAGGTTCGAGGTTCTCCTTTCGCGTCTTCGCCGCTAGCATATTCGCTTACATATTTCAGTCAGGTTTGGAACTTTTTTGTTCATGAAATTATTCTCTTTTCTTTATGAGTTTTTCACGTCCTTCTCCTCTATCTCGTATGTTGATACCACTAACGACAAGTCGTGCTACTCTAACATCGAGGCGAAGAAGCAAAGAAGCAGCAGATCTCATTAACACGACTCACCCTGCCTTACTTCCAACTGTTCTTGCTACACTGCTCTTCCTTCTCCCAATCCTGGTCTACCTTTTTGTATAAATCTTCATTATTTAGTGTTCGCTCTACCTAACCCATTCAACCGTTTGTCAGCCTGATTGGACGAGATTCCAAAACTTACAAACCGCGGCTTTAGCTGTAGGGAGCTTGTTTTGGCATTTGTTGTTCGTTGAAGGCTTCTTTTTTTTATGGAGGGCTTGGCTTGCACTTTGTTTTTACACCTCTATCGTGACCCTCCACGCGTTGTCCTCTAGCTCGTCTTGGCCTGTGGAACCGTCCCGAGGCGCGCAGTGCTGCTTTGCATTGAGAAGCTGCAACAGTCTTATCTACAATGGAAAAGGAAAGGCTGCCGGGCCTTGTTGCGAAAAATGCTCTAAACAGATTAGCACCAATGTAAAAAACTATAATCGTGAGGAGCAAACTCTCCGCACCGTTTCTGAAAAGAAATTCAATAAACCGAAAGGCGACCTCCAATTTGCGGAAACACTTGCAGGTAGGCAACTTTCTTGTTACTTTGAATAATACTTACAGTTATAAAAATAATAATAATATTAATAGCTTGTCTATATCTTCCAGCTGAAACACGCTCAAGTAAATCGTGAAATCGAGGCGTCCAAGGGCCGGCCGCAGTTTTGGAATAATTCGCGGATTCTAATTTTCGCGACGCGGTGCGGTCGCGATATAGATTCCAATATGTTTAAATTTTTTTTCGCGAATTGTAGGCGATTCGCGAAATTCGCGAAAATAAAGTCGTTTGCAGTGTATCATGAATTTTTCGAGGTTGTTCTTGCCATGCTAAATTCAAATCGGTCTTCTTTATGAGACGCATAACATCGATACAACCATTGTTATCCTAATGATTAGCTACATGACGATCCTAAATTTATTATTTATCTCAGGAGCTTTTTGGGTGTTACCGTGCACTGAATTAACCCAGAATCCCTGGCAATAGAGTTGCTGCTATTGTGACACTAGTTTTGTGGAAGCGACCACAGTTCGCGTGCTACGGTTACCCGCATCCGGCATGTTACAAGTCCACAGACAGGGAGAGGCAGCGAATCATCGTGGCTGAAATGTTTTCGTAAGTTGTCGTGTCCTTTAAATGTTTGGCGTCGTTTACAAGCTTCTCTAATAAGCCATTTTTACGTGAGTTTTATGATACCAGTACTGTCGCATATTTGTTTCCTTGTATTATTTTTAAGTTTTTTTTTTTTTTTTTTTTGGTTTGACTTGGATATCATTTGCATAAGCTCTAAGGAGATTCACCTCGCACCTGTGAATTTTGTCGCCATTTTTTATGTTTTGAGAATATAAGAACGCAGGAGTTCATTACTCCAAACTATTAAGTGCCATTTAACAAATTTCATAAAAGGAAAGTACAATGCGTGACATTTATACAGCGGCCATATAACTCGTTTACAGTTATATGGCCCAATGTGGGGGGTAACTCTCAGAAATAAGTAATTGTAAAGTAATTGCATTACTTTTAAAAAGTAATTTGTAATTGCAATGAACTACTTTTGCGTAGTAGTAATTGCAATTGTAGTTAAACTACTTTTGGAGCTAAGTAATTGTAATTGTAATTAAGTTACATTTTGAAAGTAATTTACCCATGTATGGAACTGGAACGGGAACTCATTACATTTTTACTGGAACGGAAAAGGGAACGGCGTTCCTTTTTTTTTTGTCCAGTGGAGTACTTTTTTATTTTGTTCCTAAGGACGAAACTCTAAAAAATATTACTACAATATATTTACTATGAGCAGGATCGCGAGAATGTTTTTGTTACTTATTCTAGGCTTTATGTTGCGGCGTCCTCGCTCGGTAGCAGTCGGGTGCAGGCGAGCTACGACGAGCGCGAAAGGGTCGTCTAAAGGGCGGTATCTTTGTGCGCTCGAAACACAGGCGTGCGTTGACCCATGTCGCGAGCCCCCTCTCCTCTTTCTACCACCTAAACCAGGGGCAGCGTGTTTTAGTCAGAAAAGAAGCCGCCGCCATAGCATGTCTAGCTGTCGGCGGGGCGCGCAATGTGCCTCAAGAAAGGCCAATCGCGTTCACGCCGCTCCGCGGCGAGAATCTGCGGCGGCACATTAAAAGGTGACACGAGCGGTGCGGCTGACGACATTTGGCGGTAAACAACAGTTAGGTTTGGCGGCGAATACAAACCCAGCACCGCGTGGTGGAGCGTTAAAAGCGTCGGGCCATGCCAACAAACAAATCTTTTGAGGCGGCATCTCTGGACCGTGTGTTATCCAGAAAAAAAGACCCCGCCGTGGCATGTCTAGCTGTCGGCAAGGCGCGTATTTCTGAAATGCCTCAAAAAAGGCCAATCGCGTTCACGCCGCTACGCGGACGAACTCTCTTGCGGCACTTTACAAAGTGACACGAGCGGTGCGGCTGACGATATTTGGCGGGAAACACAGTTCGGTTTGGCGTACAATACAAACCCCAACACTGCGTGGTGGAGTGCTAAGCGTTGGGCCGCGTAAAGCCAGCAAGGAAATCTCTCGAGGCGGCATCTCTATGTAGCAGGCGGCATCTATGCACGCGCGAAACACGGGCGCGCGTTTACCCATGGCGCGAACCCCTCCCCCACCCTCCCTCTCTACCGCGTAAACTAGGGCACACTATCACCGCTATCACCGTGAACTAGGGGGAACGTGTGTTAGTCAGCAGTAGCTGTCGGCGAGCGCACATTTGTGACGTGCCTCAAAAAAGACCATTCGGGGATCCCGGATTCGCCCCCATTGTTTTACTCCACGAGGACGCAACTATACGCGCCCGGGAGTTGTGGCGAGGACGCGCATTCTTGGGAGTGCATCAACGGACCTCCTTCTGTCTCCTATGGTTAAGTGAAAACTGCCACAATGAGTGCTGACGTCCAAGTCGACTCTCCTTGGCCATGGCTGTCAACAATGTTCAAACCTGTCCAAGACAAGGGCAATGGCAACATAACATACCAATGCTTGACCTGTGCACCGTCAAGCAAGACGATCGGAGCATCTAAGACATCTGCTGCCAACTTAAAGAAACATGTCCAGGTAAGGTCCATTTATTTTTCTTTCATGCTCGGCAACTCTAGGGAGTTCTGCATTTCGTGACTAGGTTAATGGTTTGTTATTTTGCATTCATCTTACGTATCGTTCTCGCCAGTTCTAGATTTTCAAACGCGTAAGTACATTTTTAACGTTGCTCTTGCGAAAGGGGTGTTGCCTGGGCTGTGCAGACTTTCCTTTTCCTTTTAAAGCAGCAGGTTCTCCTGGACAACGTCAGTTGTTACCGATTCATGTATTTACCGTCAGATCTACTCAAATATGGGGGATCCGAAGCATGGAACAGAATATCCGTGCACCGAAAATTTTGCACGAAATGAGGAGATTGTGGTAACTTTGATGTGTCTGATTGAAACTTGCTGGTGCCGAGCTCTATTTAACCTTATGAATATTTCATTTCGCAAAAACCAATACATCATTAACCTTTTTTTTTTTTGTTCTGTGCGGTGCGTTATATTGGCCGGGGTTCAACAATACCCTGTCTAAGTAGAGCAGCCGTCTTGTAGCATCATTTCTTACTGTTTTTTCAGAGAGCTCATCTTCACAAGCTCGAGGAATATGAGAGCCTAATGAAAAGAGGGGGGCGGAAACGTCACGGCGAGGAGACATCATCGGCTAAAGAGCCTAAAAAACAGCCTCGCTTGGAGTTTTCCGGAAAGCAACCTGTCTCTCAACAGAAGCTGGACCAACTCGTCACGACGTTTGTTGTGGAGGGCCTGCACGCTTTCTCCATTGTCGAAGAAAATGCGTTTAAAGATCTTGTGGAAAGTCTCGCTCCAGGCAGGAAAACACTCTCTCGGCGAATGTTGACCGATCGGATTGACGCACGCTTTGAAGACATGAAGCAGAAGCTTTCGCTGGAATTGATCAGCGTGGATCACGTTGCTGTTTCTGCCGACCTTTGGTCAAGCTTTCATAGGTGTGTTTTATTTCCTAGTGTATTATCATTATTGGAGTGAGTGTATGACGTATATAATCTGTTTGCCTATTGATCTATTCTTACAGGAGCTTCATTGGCGTTGTTGCCTTGTGGTTGAATCCATGCACTCTTGAGAGAAAAACAGCTGCGCTCGCATTCCGGCGTGTAATCGGTCGCGCGACGTGCGACAAGCTGGCGGAGGTATTGTCTTCGGTGTTTGACGAGTACAACATCCAGGGCAAAGTAACCTCTGTTGTTACAGACAATGGGTCGAACTTCGTAAAGGCATTCAGGTAAATCTTTAAAAACTGATCGCTTGATAATAAAAAGTTATGCTAATCTTTACTTGGTACTAGTATACGGACTTCAACTTTTTTTTTTGTTTACATTTCAGGGTTTTCGGCGAAAATGAGACCAACGAAACACACGACGAATGTGAGGCGCGACCATCAGAACTCACAGACATTCTCGACGCATCTGACGAATTCGACTGTGTACTACCTCCGCACGTTAGGTGTGCAGCGCACACATTGAACTTGGTGGCGACTGTAGATGCCGCTGCTGCTGAGCTTGACGCCCAGTACTCTCGAATCGCGAAATCCGTGTTTAGAAAATGTGCAGCGCTGTGGAGCAAGCAGGGGCAATCGAACGTCGCAGCTGGCTTAGTCAAGAGTCATTGTGGTGTCTATCTCCAACGACCGAACACAACAAGATGGAACTCCCTTCACGACGCCATGGAACATCTCCTCAAGCTGCACGAGGAAGGGAAGGACCTGGACCGGCTTCTCTGCAACCTGAAACTGCAGGTATTCAATCGGCCAACAGAGTACAAGTTTATGGAAGAATACTGCAATGTAAGTGACGCATCTTTCATTGATCACCGATTTCAGAGGAACGTGTGTGATAAGTAAAACATATCGCTGGTATTGCAATTTATTCTTATTTTGATCACTTCTTATAAAATACACAGGCTAACCTACATATGCAGCTATCTTTGGATAGCAGCATCTACTTGCCTGTCTTTAGTACCTCTGAAAGTAGACGCTGAGAAACTTCACCTATTTATCAAGGCATCTGCATTAATTGCATCTTCCAACTCGATTTTCTAACCGAACGCTGATACACCGCTTGTTTATAAACTGTGCCCCGCGCGCGACCAAGCTAGATGACGTAGAAACTCCACTGCATATGTCTTCCTGTTCTTTTGTGCGAGGCGTTTTTTTTTTGTTTTTTTTAGTTTACGGTGCTAACATTAAACCAACAATAGCCATAAAGCATTGCGTTTCATAAAATGTCCTAGAACTTCGTTAATACTTTGTGCACCATGTCGTCACTGCATGGGATCATTGAAAAGAAAGTGGGAGCCCCCCGGAATACTCGATCGTGAACTTGCGGTTTTGGGGCTGAAAAAGCCTGCTTTCGAGCCGAAAGTGTATTGTCTAAGTAGTTGGTCGCGATATATTGCATCTTTGCTAATATTGGTATTTTGTTAGTTTTTTGTATGTTTTCCTTGAGTTTTGAAATAATGCATCCCTCCACTTTTCATCATGCAAAAGGTCATAAAGCCACTCTCCTGTGCGCTGGACGTCCTTCAGCGACAGGAGCACATGTTCATTGGTTATCTGCTTCCTACCCTGGCCATCCTTGAAAAACGAATAAAGTACGAGGCCATGAAAGGACTTGCATATTGCGGTTCCCTCGCAAATTCGGTTCTCACCGGCATTGAGAAGAGGTAAGCGAAACAGAATATGTGTTTCAAAATGTTGCCCGTCTAATTAATTGTCCGGAATCACAGGTTTGGACACTTGAAAGGAAAGAGAGATCTAGTGATCTCTAGTTGCTTAATTCCAAGGTTCAAGCTCTCGTGGATTGAAGATGGTTCTATGCGTGACCAAGCGTCCAACTACCTCAAGACAGAGCTAGCTTCGGTGACCTCAGGTGCCATGGCAGATGTTGCCGTCTCCTCAACACCAGAAGATTTTTTCTCGTTCGGGCAACAGACCCTTCAGCCCGAAGCACAAGACGAACTGTCGCGGTACCTGCTGGTGCCAGTCGACCACCCGCTGTCGCAGATGAAAAGCTTCGAGGGATTGCACCGCCTTTTCCTCAAGTACAACACGGCAGTGCCTTCAAGTGCTTCGGTGGAAAGGTTGTTTAGTGTTGCCAACGAAGTGCTGACAAACAAGCGGGCTCGTCTTGCGGACAGCAACATCCAAAAGCAACTCTTATTAAGTTCCAACAAGGAACTTTGTTAGATTGAAACGTAGAAGGTTCTAAAACGCTCGTGCAACGTGGGGTAACCCTCTAACAAAGAATTATAAAATTGACCCCGCTACTATTTCCCGGCTGATAGTACATTTGGCTCGTCTGAATCGCCTACCAGAAACATGAATATGGCAAAACGCTGGAATTTTTAAAGATGAATAAATCAACCAATAGAACCTTGCTTCAGCTTTGCTTTTCTTTTTTTGTCTCGTGGTGTCCTTCCATCATGGCATTCAAATTTCTATGTTGCCATTTGATGGGATAGATAACAAACTTTGTTTGATCTAATTATATATGGTAATTAGCAAAAATACAAATGTAACGTATAAGGAACGATACGTTACATTTTTTAAACAGTAACGGGAACGAGTTCCTTTCTCTCAGATGGAACTTGTAACGGGAACGCGTTCCAAAAATCTGAAGGAACGAGGAACGACCTTTCGTTCCTCTTTTTGAGGAACGTGTACAACACTGGCTGAACCTTGTCCTGCACACCTGCCTTTTCTTACTTTGGAACCAAGAATAGGTGTGATATTTTGTCAAAAGCCCATACAAATATTAGAAGCAAAAAAAAAATGTACCTAAAAGCAATTTTTATTTGTTACGAAAGGAGTATGTCAGTGATACAATTGCCAAATCACACCTACAGCTCATCCTGCTCCATTAAATAAAAACAGCCTGGAGTCATAGCTTGCGCGGGTCCTCGAAGGTTTTAGATAAGAATCCGTGAAGCCAAAACCGTCAGTCAAGCTGAGCAATTACATTTTTTTGTTTGATGATGACTGTCCCACAAAGCTAACTAGGCCAAACCAAGCATGCCCATTGCCCAGTGAGTAGGCTTGATTCCTCTCAATTTCAAAATTCCAACATAGGTTTGCAGGTTTGCATGCAATTATTGTTTCTCATCTACTCTTTTGTCACTGTAATTGTCCATTACCTCCTGCAGTGGATGGTGTCCCCCATAATTTCTGCTGGTCCAAAAGGTGTCCTCGTAACACCGGTGGTTGAGGACCACTGGCCTTTTCATCCTGCTTGGCACTGAACCTTTAGTACTGTCCAGCAGTATCTTACATTTTCTTTAAAAATACTGTATATTTTCGTTAGTAACAACTGTTAACCTTCAAATCAACTTTCCTACATATATTTAGTCAACCTTAAATATATTTATCTGGGCAGTGGGACCTCTGATGCTGCAGTGCCCTATGGCAGATGTTTTCACTTCAGTGCTCTTTTGATACCTACTAAGCAGTGAAAGCAGAAATGCTTTACGGCTAGGTATACCGTCCACTGAATTGCAGCCAGGGTACAGCATATCACTACTTAATAGAAAGATACAAAACAGAATGAGATTAACGACCGAATATGCATAACTCTATTTACTACTTGAGCTACACGACACTCGACATATGGTGTACTATCAAGCTAAACCAACATAAAAAAATTTGTAGAACAAAATGACGTTATCATGTCCACAATTTGTCAATTCGTACATTACTAGCCCCCTAGCTTCCACTTTTGACAAGAAAAACTTAAGTCAAACCCGGCTATATCGAACCCGTTTACATCGAATTGTTCCTTATATCGAACAATTTTTGTGCACGGTAATGTTACAGTGATAATATATATCAAAAACTATGGTTACATCGAACAGAAATAGCAGCCACTACCGATATATCGAACTGTCAAGAGCGCAGTTTTGCTCTGCAAGCTGGCCTTCCTCCAACGTGAGAGATGCATTGGGGAAAGCCAACTTGCAAAGCACGCTGGCTTTTTTTTTTTTTTCTTTTTCCAGGCGGTTGCGTTGATTGTTTTTAAGAAGAAAAAAATCTCTTTTGCGGAGGGAGTGGGGAGAGGGTGCTCCGTGTTTCATCTGCCCGCTCCGCCCGCAAAAAGAACATTATTTTTTTTTCTTCCGGGCGACCACGACAGCTGCCCGGAAGAAAAAAAAAAAGACAGTTTGCTCTGCTAGCTGGCTTTCCACCAACGCAGCTGCCCGCCTTAGGGGAAAGCCAATTTGCAAAGCAAAACGACGCTCTGCAGAAGGTGCTGCTGCTCGGACGTGCTCCGTGCTCTCGGCATAGTGCGTTAATGCGCGAATACTGAAGGCAGCAGCCTCAGCATTTTGCAGTCCGTCGATAGCGTAGAAAAATATTGTTATCGCGGATGCAATGAAGAAAAAACAGCAGGAGATGCAAGACTATTTCATTGTGTAATATGTCAGCAGAAAGTGGATTGTGGATTTTTGAGTCAAATTCATTAAAACTGTTACATCGATTAAAACGAGCGTGTTGGTTAATAGATACATAACTTGAAAGTATAAAACAGCGAGGACAACAGTGGGAACAGGACATCTTTCAAAAAAGAAAGATGTCTTGTTCTTGCCCTCGTCCTCGCTGTTTTATATTTTCAAGTTTTGTTTTATATCAAATTACACAATATATCAAATTCCCGTTTTTTTGCGAGTTCGATATATACGGGTTGGAGTGTATAAGGTGAATTACAGCAAGACCATATTTTAAAGTTGGAAGTATGGAGACATTGGGTCATTAACAGAAATGGTGTACTGGCAAGCTTGTGGAAGTATATACTGTGATGACATCAACTCGACTGGGGCACGAATGAGTGTGGTAGAGAAAGATAAGTGGAGACAGGTCACATGTCGTCTCAATCTACCCACTAATCATTCCAACCAGAGCTCAGTGTTTGGACGTGCCAGGCACGTAGCCAGGATTTTGTTTCGGGGGTGGCCTGCCCATGACAAAATGCTGTATGAGGGAGAGGGTGGAGGAGGTCCCAGCAAAATGAAAGATTTCAAGGGGGGGGGGGGGGGCCCAGGCCCCTTGGGTTTCCCCCCTGGCTACGTGCCTGCTGCCCGCTCTCGTCACCTCTACCCTCGATTTCTGCCAGCATGCATACAGTTTCAATTAAAAACGTTTCTGAATGAAATGTGACCACACAAATATAAAATGTTAAGTATAGTAATTTACTATGTATGCGAGTCACATGGAATTACTTCTGTTAGATGTCATCTACCTTTTTGCTACCGTATTTTGAACCATTCAATGACGAATTTTCGACCACGGACTCCTTCACTGAACTCCATAATAATAATAAAAAAAAAAAAAAAAAAAAGAATTAGGAGTTCTTATACGGCAAGCAAGTGTTCCGAAATGCGTCTTTGGCACATCGAAACACAAGGAGGGGAATACCAGGAGGACGACTTGGAGAATGCGCAGAGGATGCACAATGACGAAGTGGCCAAGCTCGCGCTGCCCTTTGTAGAGATCAAGGGAAACAGAAAGGGTGTGGGCGTATTTGGAGGGTAAACAAACAATGGGAAAATGGGGCCCGTTTTCGGTAACTGGTGTCATTCAGCTTCATGCATTCAAGATCTCCGTTGGTCGCCATTTTCCCATTGAAAATTTCAGAAAATCACCAACTTTTGAATAAGACAATACGGTTAGTTGTGAAACTTTGGCATCTCGTTCAGACCGCTAGGGGTGCATTGGGAGGCACTCACTTGATCGAATGACGTTTTAGCGAACGCTCACGTTTCATCGAACGCTAGCGAATAGTCCGACGCCGCGAAGCGGCGTTTTCGGGTGGGCCAAGTGAGTTCATATTTTTGTAATGAGTTGCCGCAGACTGTCGCCGCGAAGCGGCGTAATGGGTTAACGCGCGCCCCCGTTATTCGCTAAAACGACCATTCGCTCAAATGTCGCCGTTCGCTAAAGTGTCATTCGCTCTTGTGATATGGACCCGGGTGCATTTGGGGCAGAGAACGAGCATTCGGTGACGCATAGTTCATTTCCGAGGTGAAAAAAGCCTTGTAGTGATGAAAAAACAGGCGGGAGACAGGCGTTCCAAACAACGTTCTATTTCGGTGGTGTCTCATCAGGAACTGGTCCTCGTGAGCATATAGCTCGCTTGCGTATTTTTCTATTCTTTAATCAACGCGGGAGACCGAGTTGCATTGTTTTTGGTGCTCCTCTCGAGAGATTGCACGAACGTGTTACGATTTGGTAATGCCATGACAGTGCCAGTCTATCAGGTTGAAGATAATTTTCCTGCATTCTAACCTCCAACCAAAATTGTCATGCACAGTGAGGATCACGCCGGAAGAAAACCTGGCAGACGTGTTACTCACCTTGTTGTCTGCTTTTACCTGCTTTCAAGATCATGTTGCATCTTTTCAAAAAGAACACCAAACACAACTCTATCGATGTAACTCGGTCGTCTGCACCAGCATCCGTCATCAATATTTGCATTTCCAGATGAACACAAACTGACATGCATTTCATTTGAGTCAAAGAAGACGGTAGAAGAGCTCTATATTTATAATATTACATTCCTTTTATTTGAACACACTACAAAACAGCTGAAGGCAGGGATGAGGCATGGGCACATCTATGCTCTAGGCTGCACAGACGTCGGACATCCCCAGATGGATCGGAGGTGGTCCGCAAAATCGATCGATACCATCGCACTACAACCAAATAATGTGCATGGATCGGGTATGGACAATACCAGAGCATCTACCCTGGAAGCAAGGTGTTGAACACTTAGACTTTGGCTCACTACCAAACAAATCCCACCAAGTGAAAAACAAACGGGCTTCCTCCGATCCTTGGTGCCTTGGTCCTAAAGCTCATTATCCAAAGTAGTGAAAACCCAAGATCTTGCCTCTGGCTAGTAGGACACCAATTGAAGAACAAAAGAAGGGGGGCTAAATGGCACCACAAAGACAGTAGCAACTATTGCTCCTTACCCCTCTCGGTTGAAGTGCACGACACCTAAAAGGCTTGTCGAAGCAAGCAGCTAGGCACTTCATGTCCACACAGAATAACCTAAAAGCTGCACTCATGGAACACGACTACCAAGCTCCGATTTCTGTTGGAAATGATTTCGCACCCCACAGGAGCACGTGCAAAGCTCCCCAACAGACGTAAATCACCATAGTGTGCACACCTACGAAGCATAAAACCATTCCTGACAGAAGTCCAAGAGAGTCGTGTTTCGTGAGGACGGCCCATCACTCGCCCGCTCCACACGCCTGGGGTGCACGAGGTTGCCCGTCGAGCTAAGCCTTCAGGGGCGACTCCAGTCCGGGTCGTCGTCACGTGGCACGTCGCTGCCGTGCAACGGCTGTGCGGTGCGCCCTCTGGAGAGCAGGTTCTTGCTGAACCAGGCCGGTCTGGGCCGGGGCACCTCCACGGCGACTGCGTCGAGCTTCGGGGGCATCGGCTCCCCCTGGTACACCAGCGCCACCTCTCGCTCCACGGGCTGCAGCCCAAGCTTCTGCTGCACGGCCTCCTGCAGCTGCTGAGTCTCCAGCTTCACCTTCTCGTAGCAGTGACCTGTGGGTGGTAAAGGACGGATGGTCTTGTCGCCTAGCTTGCAGGTTTTCTAATCGGGTGAATGGGGAAATGAACGTGATCCATAGAAACCCTTTTCGTTTTGTGCCGACACGCACACTCTTATTTTCGCGAGTTTTCAGGATGGTGTCGCACCCAACCACACAAGCGTACCTGCTCGGCAAGACCGAGTGTAAGTTAGGCTCTCCCCAGATTATTCCCTCCCCAGATTATTCCCACCCACCAAAGAAGCTACCGGATAGTTCACTTTCTCCAAAGTGGCACGGGAGGCGACTACCGCAATTTTGGCTTTTTAGATTATCTGCCTTGTGGATTGAGCTTTGAATAGAACACTAATACTAAAGGTGGCACACGGCTTGAGAAATTCCTGTTTCATAGTTATTTTGGTATTAATGAAATCTGCGGGATACTGACCATATTCTTATATTTTTGGAGTACGAACTTCAGTTTATTCAGAGTACCGCTAGTAAAAGGGACACTGACAGGGTATTTATGCTTGCCAAGTTTTTTATTTATACATGACATATGAAAGTCCAAGCACCCAGAACACAATTTGCACCTCAAAAGTCGTTTTCTTTATGCCCAAAAACCACCAATCAAGAACTGGCCGGTTTTAAGTTCACTTGCAATTCTCTATGGTTTAGACACACACACACCAAATATAATCAAAGTCGCGGGTCATCAAAAACACACACTCAATACTAACAAAAAAAAATTTGACTACGGTAATTTTTTTTGTTTCCAAGATGATGCAAACACGCTGATTGAAAAAATAAAGTTACACAGAGAACTCTGCGTAATTCTCAACATGGCACCGTATCGCAGAAGTCGCGGCCTGGATGGCTGGATGAAGCGGACTAAGGGATGCCGGCGGACGAAGGGCATGGAACCTCTACTTCACAACTGTTGTTTGCAGTACCGGCGAATCTGCCTAACTTCTTAAGAGAAATCATTTACTGATCAAAACAATTGATTTATTCTGTACGACACACCCGACCACCAAGCTGATTTGCACAAAGACGTCGCCAGGGCATGGAACCTCTACTTCACAACTGTTGTTCCCAGTACCGACACACTCCCTAGCTTCGAAAGAGAAATCATTTACCGATCAAAACAATTAATTTATTCTGTACGACACACCAGACCACCAAACTGATTTGCACAAAGACGTCGCCAAGTCGTCGTCTCTTCTTTTGGCTGAAGACATCGCTTGTATTATGAACACAAATTGGTAAGAGCTTGAAAAATGTGCAAACATCAAGCATGAAGTGCTTGACTTTGGCATTTTTCATGTGCTGTACAAATTCTTCATCTGCCTAGCACAAACCAGAAAAAAAAACAAAAAAAAAAAACGGCTGGGCATAGCTACCCATGATTTCCAGTTCCTCTCTCCTCCTCTAGATTTCTTCTTTCTCTCCAGTCCAGTTTCGGATTTGGTTTCGAGTAGCTGTGTTTTTTTACTTTATTAAGAATACATGACACTGTAGCACAATATTGATTGGGTAGCCTTCCAACACCATATTAAATCGCCTGGCAAAAAAAAGGGGGGGTGGAGGGTCTGGATGTCCTGACCCGCCTCTTGAATTCTGCATGTGTAATTATTCATGGCCGGGAAATGGGGGGGGGGGGGGGGGGGGGGGGTTTAAGCATATGACAAGCTGACCCTGAACCCCCTCCCTGAAAATGCCTGTGTCTGCCCCTGGGTGTCAGCGTGTCCCTTTAATGGGACTAAATGACTTAAAGGGTGCCTTGAGGAGGTTTCTGAGATCGCCTAAATATAGCGATAACTCACTCGGCAGGCTCTAAGCATCCTAGATATTTATAAATCATGACGATGTGCAGCTGACTTTCCTTATTTAAAATGCAATCAAAGATCTAAATTATCTCGGGCGATGGGAGGAGCATTGTGCCGGCAGCCAGGACGGCATGTGACCAATGAAAACGGGACATTTCGTTGAGATTCCAAACTCTGTTACTACAAAAAGTGTATGATTTTGAAAACGATGGAAGCAAGTAAGAGTACCGTAATATCTTGAGTCATCGCCAAAAAAACAGTGATTGCCCACCCTTACAAATATCCCAATGCGGACTCCGCAATCCACAAACATTCACCCTACTTGAATGACACGGCCGCGAACCTTACAGTTGGAGGACGTCCGTGACAAAGCAAAACAAAGAGGGAAAGACACGTCTCTTTGTTTACGCATTTTTTCCCAGATTTTCGTGACCTTGAAGTCGCGCTTGCTTGTGAAAGGAAAAAGATGAAGGTAACAGAATTAAACTTTGTTTTGCTTACAAAAAAGTTTGTTCGGACAAAAGAACAAAGTCTAAAAGATAACACAAGCAGTAACCCAGTCAGGGATTGCGAGGTCAGTGAACGCCCCATATCCTGGGATGTAACCGCAGAGTGTAAGGTCAAAGATGTAAGGTCAAAAGCTGTCTCCACCAAAGTAAGGATATCGTGAATCCGCTCCTCTTTTCTGTAGGAATTCGTGTACCGTTAGCGATTCGCCATTTCCCACGTGGTTCTCGAATTCGGCCGGGAGCCGAATTCGAGATCCTGATCGACCCCGCGGCGACACGACCATGTGATCGTGTCTGAGGCGAGGCAGCTACACAGCTGCCTCGCGGCCAAGATGGCAGAGTGGTTTGATGGACGCCCTCGTGAATGCACGAAGCGCCATATTTCGAAACATCGCAACTGCAGTTGGTAAGATTGCGCAATGTTGAAGACAAAGCCAAAAGAAAAAGTCAACGAGTAAATAAAGATTTGCTGGAACGCCGCACACAGAAGTTTTCAGAGCGTCCCATTTCAAGCTCCGTGTTTGTGGCGTCGTCCACACCATGCAGCAACGCCACCTCAACTTGTATTGATAGCGCGCCGCACAGAGATGCACGCATGTACTATGCACCAAACAAGAAAGCTGCGCAAGAGTCGGGAGATCGACAAAGCGCTCGACTTGGCCCGACGGCAAAGTATTTGTCATTGCGATCCCCAGCTCTCCCGCTTCCCAAGCATCGCTCTACGTCGCTCCTTTCGACAGCTTGCTCGCTCGTTGCACCTGAATGGTTTTTCTATTTTCTTCTTGACTTTTATTTTTTTTTATTAACGAAGAGAACATAGCGGTGTTAGGAACATTCCTTTATGAAACAATTGTTTGCGCTGTATGCCGATCGGCGATGTTCATCGCGCGTATGCAAGCAACAGACTTTGCGAAGGTAAAACATTCTTTCATGAGTATTTCTTGCATAAAACAATGAAACTAATTCGATTTTTGAGTTTAATGTATCTCTTACTTAGCCACTAGATATGTACAAAAAAACAGGCATTCTTTTTCTAGCTTTTCTGATCTTTTTGTGCTTACCTTACCACTGAGACATGGACCACCCCACTTTTCTTACGAATTTCGGATGGCAGAGGGGCGGGCAATGACTCAGGATATTACAGTAGTCGAAAAATGTTAATTTTTCGTGGAGAGGGAACCATATTACTACAATAATCCTCTCAAAAACAACAAACTATGTTTTTTTTTTCTTATGGTTTTTTGTCTTACATGGGAGTGACGTGTTTGATTGCCTGCTCTTGAGCGCTCGCCGGGTTGAATCGTAGTTCGGGCTGTATGGGCAATGAGCCCCGCGGATTCGAGATATCCCTCCACGGTCTCACCGGTCGGAGGTGCGAGGATCGTTTCCTCGCTACTGACTGACAGTGGTCCTGGTTTTGGAACATGCTACTCCCATTGCTGGATATGAAATCAGTGTGTTGCATTCTTTAATAGCTTTTTAATAGGGTCGGCTGTGTACCGTCATGATTTAGGAATTTCTAGAATGTTTAGAGCCAGCGGAGTGAGTTATCCCCATATTTAGGCAATCTCAAACACCTTCTCGGGGCACATTTATATGATTATAACAACAAAAGCTTCAATGCATGCCTCCAAGAACATCAAAGATTTGTTTTATTCGTTATTACCTGAGAAATTGCTATATTGTGTCAAGAAGTGCACAAATAATTTTGGGTCAGTCGCCTTCCAGAATGCAACATAACAGGTGTTTCAGTCGGTGTTTTTTCTTTTTTAATTATTCTCCTTTTATCTTATATCAACTTTCGTCACATGGGAACAGAGCAGCTTTCTTTGCATAGGGTCTTGCGCTGCACCCATTCTCAGTGACATATACCTTGTACATTATGACAGACTTTTTTTAGCCTTGTAGACTTAAAAAATAGTTAAAAAAAAACACTAACCCCCCCTACCCCAATATTTTTTTTTTTTTTAATTTTTTGCCAGGTAATTTAATATGGTGTCAGAAGACTACCCAATTAAAGTCCCTAGGTATGTTGACGACTTTCTTGTGGCTTTAGATTGTACCAACCATGACGCCAACCACTTGGTGCCAAATGCGTCGTCTTTGGTAACTGCCTGGCCCCATCAGACTCGACACACAAGCTAGATGTAAATGGGTCCATAATTATCCTCGACCTCCCTCTTCATTTCTAAGAAGACCGCATTCGTTGGTTGTATGGGCCCCGTGGATTAAAACCGCTTTTAGCTTACCAATCTGCCCATTCCAAATTAGTAAATCGGGGCATGATGAATTTGTGCTTCACAAATGCCTTGAATCTGTGCTTCATAAATGCCATTTAGCACAAGTCAGCTTTGATGCTCAAATTTCCCGTCTTTGGATGGCGGAGCATCCGGAACCTCTTTTGACGTCGGTTGCGAGCACTTTATCGAAGGTTAAAATAGTGGCGGTGCAAATACGGTAGAAGTTCCCAAAGAAATAAAAAAACAAAGTTGCTGTGGTTCCTCAATTACATAGAATTTCTCATGGCTTGAAAAAAATAGGAAAGAGGGTAGATGTCACTACCGTGTTTTCTGCCCCTAACAAGTTGTCTAAGCTTTGTAGAAACATTATTCATACAGCTGGGAGTCTTAGGGCTCTACCAAGAAGCATTAAAATCGGTTTGTTGTATGTACAGAAAAGATTGTTTATTCCATTCCGCTTTCCTGTGGTAAACAGTTCATGGGGCAAACTGGCAGATGCCTGAACGGTAGACTAAGGCAACACTATTACTACAATGTAAACAGGGTAGTATTGGGACACTTTGGTATTCCCTGTCGTGATTGTGGGTGTGCTGTTGATTTTGGAAAATGATCAATTATTGGAAGAAGCGGCAATGCCCTGAGCAGAGAAATTATCGAAGCAGAGATGATTGCACACCTAAAGAAAGATTGTGTAAGTGCCCCATCTGTTTTGTTATCTGGAAAAGAGCTACAAGTTCTAGCATGACAACGGCGACCGCGATAAGGGCGCTGGATTCCGCTGATGTGCCATTGGGTGCGTGTTTTTTCTTGGTTGGTCGTCGAATATAATGTTGCACCTTGACAATTAAACTTTAGTTGCGAGTTCAGCAATTGTGTGTACTCTTTCTTCTGCCCTTTGTGTTCTGCACGTTTTAGTCATCATGCCTTACCAACATGCCAAAGCTTCCATTTTGAAAGAATCCTTCTTCATCTTTCTTAGCCAAAATTTAGTTAGGAACTGTTTTTCAACTCTGGTTCCTTTCCTTAATATTTTATGAGACTAAAAAAAAAAACACTAGGATTTTGTGACATTTTTTTGTATGTTCAGAGGCCCAAAAACAGTTGGTTCTAGAGAATACTGTTTTCATAAAAATAAGTTACTTTCTCTAATAACTTCTCTGCAGATACACTTTCCAACATTTTGCTTTGTATCTAGCAAAAACAAATTTTAAGTACCAAGTTAGTTTTTTAACATTTATAGGTTAAACAATGTTGGCGTGCTCCTAGCAGGAACTACCGTAATTTCTTTCACAGTTAATGTAGGGTGGAAACACTGCACAGCACCCTTCGTCACGACTAGCTGTCCACACCACCAAAATCATTCATCTTATACCAGGGGTCTAGTAGCTGACCCTTCTGGGCAGTGTCCCAAATGAGAGCATTAGCCACACCTGTACTGGTGGCTGTAAACAACCAGAATAGGAACCGTAGATAAGCAATACATGTTTCTCTGGTTTTCCCATCGATACAGGAACTGCTTATATCGCTAGTGAAGGAGATGGTACTGAAGAAGGACATGTAACTGGACTAGTTGGTGAATGTAATGAAGCATGGTGCAAGGCACAAAAAACAATGGACATAAGGACTTCTTGTGTCTTCTTCAATGCCTGTGCATATGTCTTCTTCTGAGGGTGTGTCTTCTTCAGCACCTGTGCATATGTTCTTCTGTTGAAGGAGACACATGGGCATCTCTTGTTTTTTTGCGCCTTGCACCATGCATGCTTCATAGATGGTACCGAGCTTGGCGTAAGTCTCAATTCTTGCACTCTTCAGTACTTCGGCGTGGCACATTCAGTCCAACCCATTGCATGTTGCCGAGCAGGCAGCTAGCCAAGTAGGCAGCGCACCCATGGACAAATGGTTATCGTGCTGGGCTCCCATGCAGAGCCGAGCTTCGATGCCTGACCGTGGATACACCTTTTTCTTGTTTCTGCAATGTAGCCTTCTGGTAAATTCAAGAACTTTGTTGCTTATTCGGGGTTGGAATGTTCCACGCACCGAACCTTCTACGCCGACTGCTCTAGAAGCCCACGAGCATGCATGAGGGGCTCCGCGTGGCGAGCCAGAGTCAGCCTCTCCCCAGCGTTCGATTTTGCTGTTTCGCCGCACACCACACTACGCTTTTTCTATTTTGATTTGGGCACCAGTTTGTCCCATTAAATGTTTAGTTTGCTTCAGTTTTCGTTGTCTCATTAATTGTCATTCGCCAGAAAGCGAGATGTGGTCCGTGGCATAAAATGTTGACCATTTCTTCGGTGTATCCCAAAGGTGCTCCAAATGATGCCATAGTGTCACATGATGTCAGCGTAATGTGAGGTTACAGTGTAACGTCCCTTTATGATGTTGCATGACATGACCACATTACGTAATTTCACACCACATGATGTCATAGTGTCCCATGTGCCAGCATCACGTGACATTGTGGTGTCACATAAGATGATCATGTGATGCAATGTCACATGACATATTTGTCACATGATTTCACAGCATCACGTGACATCATGGTGTCACATGACATGACCATGTGACATGCCACATGACGTTGTGTCACATTGTGATGATTCAGCCTCGCCGAGTAGACCAGTCTGGAATTCAATCTCTACGGTCGGCCACAAGTGCCCGCATGGATCAACAGCGTCATTGAACCCTTGAGACTTGGTCTTGCCACTCTCCTTTCGTGGACTTGCATGCAAGATCGGTTCCTGTTTCCTGCCGAACAACTGCAGCTTGGAGTCCAAAGGTATACATGGGTGCATCGAAACTCCAAAGAGAATGCAGGGGAAGGGGTAGAGCTAAACAACGAGGCCTTCTCTTTCTTAAAATGGAAAAGAAGAGAGGGACAGTTGAGCACCGAAGAACGAGAGATGTGGACGTGTTGAATACAGGAAGACCTCCAGAAAGAATAACAGCAGTCAAGAAACACAGAGAGAAGACGTGCTGGGGACACCTGCCGCGAACAACGGGATTGCTCATCGCCTGCTCAGTCTGCGAGACTGCAATCGCGAGCCAGTACACCAACACCCATTATGAATATAAAATAATGTTCAAAAAAGCAGCCCGGTCTGTGCGCTCCAAATGGCTAAACTCAAGGTGAACCTACAGTTTCGGTCATCTGTTACAATGTGACATCAGTGTCATGTGATGTAATATTGTGACATGTCAGTGTCAAGTGACATCATAGTGTCACATGACACGATCACGTGATGTAATGTTACAATGTCACACGACATCATTGTGTTACGTGACATCAAAGTGTGACACAGGAAAATATAACCCGAGTTTTCTCTCTCATCACCATTCCAGCACAACGGTCAGACACCAAATGTTGTGAGCACTGTGACGTCATTTTCGTGACGTCACCATCGGGGCTACATCCCAGGCACGGGCACAAAAGTTCCAAGAACAGACTCTATAAATGCTATACATTTTAAAAGTTTCAAGGCCCTCTCACTTGACCACGTCGCGCAAGCTGTGGCAAAGTGTGCGCTCCTAGAGATGTTCCTGCAAAGGCTTGCAGAATCGCCAAGCGAGCTACCTACCACATATGGTGTGCCGCAGGTGGAAGTGCCCGCACACCTCGCACGTGCGGATATTGTTCTTGCGCTCCACGTTAAAGAAGGGGTGGCCAATCCGTCGCCACTGGCGCCGCTCCAGGCTGCGCCGCTTGGTCTGCACTGCCCACAGCACGCCGTCCTCTCGCTCCGGGACCGCCCCGCTCTCCGGCACAGCGCACAGCGAGGGCACTGCACCACACAAAAGGGCGGTAAAGGCTGGAGCAGAGCACAGCAAATCGAGGGACCTATCTTATTTCTGCGCAAAGCCTAGTTTTACACCGTAAATTGAGCTGATGTTCGGTGAAATGCCCTGTTTATATTCTTTTTTTTTTGTATTTTATGTTTTTTGGTAACGTTTTTAAGTTTTGGTAACTGAGCTGAATGACCAAAAAACTGAAGGGTCTTCTAGAGTTTTCACACACACTTCAGTGCATGAAAACCGTCCTCTGTTTGTAATAAGGGAACTTATGAGTCTACACTAAGTTCATTTGCCACACTGTGATGTATAAGCCTAAAACGGACATCCAGAAAAGTGATAAAACGCTTTTAGCTTTGCTCTTTGAATAGTTAATATTTCCATAAAAATAAACTCTGTTTCACTTTTACCATTCCGAATTCTTTTCTCAACACTTTTACCATTCTTGATTCTTTTCTCAACCCTAGAAAATAAACCGGTCTGAACCAGTATAAACCGCTATTTTTAACTTCGGAGCTAAACTGAATTCCTAAACCATTTTTATAAACTGAAATAAAAAAATTATGTTTCGACACCTTGCGCAGATCTAATTTAGACCATATGGCGGTCTCTTGATGTGCAATCAAGATCCTAGTCACTTGGTTCCTTGTCTGTGGTCAGGCTCTATCAAATTGCGGACATATTGGCCGGGATCTGAACCCGCTAACTGGGGATCCTTAGACTGTCACTTTACCCCAGAGCCACCTTGGTGACTTGAAACAATGAGGAAGAAGCTGCAGTTTTTGAACACCAAGCTCCAGGATGAACATGCTGGAGTGCTTCCAAGCCCCAGCAATTTTCCTTGACTTTTGGTAGCACCATACACTGTAAAGCGCTTGTTGAAGCTCAGCGTTACCCTTGAAAGTAATTTCCAGAACAGAATAGCGAGGAAGAACACATGGATTTGCTCTCCTCATTAAAGGAGCTATGCAACAATTTCAGCACTTTGTTTAAATAATTTGGGAGTTGGTGTCTCGACCTTTCTGAAGTTAAGAACAAAAAAAACGCTTTTGCCTGCATGTCCTAGTTTTTATTTTAAAAATGGACAAATATTGAGGTTTTCGGCACCTCTCAACTCCTTCACCATCTTCCGAGTCACGTGCGCTGTGACGTCAATGGGGGTCGCGCAGGGTTCCGGTGAAGCTCTCTGCCTAGAGCCATTCGCTCGCGACCGTGTGACCACGTGCTGGCGCAGCGTGGACAATAGGGTGAAAGGAGGAAAGTCTCATGCGGGTTCGTCCCCCTCCGGCTTCTGGTGGCTGTTCGCGGGAGCATATAGAGCTGACGGTTTTGTGGACTTAGGATAGATGGCGCCACTAAAACTCCTTATAATAAAAGCTTTGTCTATGATACCAGGTTTTTGACGCATTTATATTTATGTTGGAATGACAGTGACCCCGGAACCGGGGAGGGCAACGGGGGCTTGAGCACCCGCTGACTTTTTCCAGGGGGTGCTGGGAAATATGTTGAGCCCCCGTGCGTGCATACTGAACAATGCCAGCAGCCCCCCCCCCCCCCCCCCCTCCCCCTGTGTTCCCGTTGTATACCTCAGCAACGCCAAGCCACGTGCTTGGCTAAGGGCAAGCACGTGGCTTTGTTTTTGTTACGGCTGGTTACCCACCGAATCGCGGCACAACCTTTATCCGTGAAATTGCAGAAAAAAAATTATGAAGTAAAGCAAAGTGTCAGAAAACTGCGGACAATGCAACAACTCCGAGGAAATGGGGAGAAAATGTACAAGCTGGTGCCTGCAGCCTGCATAGCACTGTCATGGAGATCTCCTCTCTTCGATTGTGTAGGGATGGCGGGAAAGATCCCCTTCGAACGGCAATAGCTTTTCACCCCGCCGGCTTTGGTGTTTTCCCATTAGGGGCGCCCCAATGTCTCATCCCGCTTTGACGACTTTTCGGAAGGCAGCATCGGTCTTTGTGCTTTGTGTCGCGAGCACCGCTAACCGCAGAGTCAAGGCTCTTGGCGTGGGAAAGTGAGCAAGTCGCCGTCACCCGAGAGGGGGGTGAGAAGAGCTCTTGCATTGGGTTGGGAGTTGGGGAATGCCCGTGGGGCAATGTTTACATCCGGCGGAAAGGGAAGAAGATGAACCTCCACGGCCTCTACGAGATTAGTGAGGTGTTCGCTGGCACTGGGACCAATAAGATTGTATAATGCTTCGATTGGTCAGGCACAGTGTCGGCGTACTCTTTTAACCCCCTCGCAAGCCTGGAGGAGTTGAGTTGGAACGGACTCGTGCGTGGACCCTCGCATTCAACTTCCGCGGTCTGCCAGTCCGTGTAGCTTTGTTTTGCATGGAAAGGACTTTGAGCACCCACAGTGTGCGGTGGGCACTTGGCGCTGAGGCGCTTCACGTCGACGTTTGGTTGCCACGAGCGGCAACACGCAGAAGCGCGACAACCCCCTGTAACCAGGTTCTGGTCTGGTTATATAAATAGTGTATTAATTCCCTGCTGACCACACCTTCGGACATCACTTTTGGCATCGTATGACTTCTGTTCCTGACTGCTAAACCTTCAGCGTCCGTCCGACCAGCACAGCCATTTACTATTGCCCGGCCCTGATTAAGTGCTTGAGAACGACTCCAAGGACCGGGCCAAGAACCACTTGGTGAAACTTTACTTCCTGCTTGGTCCTTTTTCAGGGACCCTCCCATACTGCACTTGCAGTACACTGTTTTTATTCACCCAGCCAGCCAACTTCTTCGTTTTGCTTCTATATTGAGCAGTGATGTTTCCCATAAAGCACAATAATTTCTTCTATTTTTTTGTTTTTTTGTTGCATTTGCATTTTTTTGTTATTGTTGTCATTGCTTTGGCGGTCTAAGCAACCTTGAGGGTCGAGTAATTGCTTCCGTGGGGAGAGCTGAAGCGTGAGGCAGGGAGATAGTCCACGCGAGAAGAAAGCCCTTCTTGAAAGAGGGACTGCCTACAGATGTAGCAAGTTGAGGGAATAAAGCATCCCAACTCCCAAGACAAAAGGAAGCCTTAGCAGCGACACAGGTTGTCAAGGGAGAGAACGCACTGCAGTTTGTGTTGAAGCACCGCCATCACGGTGGTCGTCGGAGACATCAAAGAATCGCGGCATTCTCGCCTGTATTTCTGTGTCTGATTTTCGAAACACCGTTTGATTCTTGGTGAGCCAGCCTGCTATGTTCAGGCGGGCACCCTGTTATAAACTCAGACTGTTTTACCCTCTTTTCAAAGATGACCATAAAAACAGGAAATATGCTGAAATAATAAAGGGCATCGTCAGTGAAGGTTTATCACCGAAGGACGGCCACGTTTACTGGAGGTAAACATTTTAGAAATTTTCAAGAATGCATTGTTGTCACTTTTCACAGGAATGGAGCTAAGCCGAGAAATTTCACAGTAATGCGTCCACAATTAAAACACACTTTTGTTAAAACTGTGAGCTTTCTATGTGCAGGCGCCCAATTTTTTACTGCATTTTACATCGACACCGTACATCTATGCCGCCGTATAGCTACTACAATTGGCCGCCGCTCGCAGCTGCAGATCGGGAAATATTCTCACTTTTGCCTCGCGATTATGCAGCAGAATCGCAGCAGTTCGAAGAAAGGAGATGTGTTTTCTGTCCTTTGTGACAATTGACAAACAATGTCAAAAGTAGAAGATGCCAATTCTTTCAACGTTAAAATCGTTGCACAGCTCCTTTAAGCGTAGCCAATTCTTCATGATTTCTTCATGTCAGCAAGAGTCCCATGTTCCAGAACGAAGTAGATTTCCACACTGGCATCTGTCATGAGAAGGAAGACCGACTGATAGCTGGAGCATGAGGACACACCACCGAACCTTCCCTTCCTGTATATAACATGTAAAAATCACACAGTTCTATTAACAGCGTTTCGTCAAATTACCCAAATGAGAACGACAATTCCACGAACACTGTAACACAGGGTGCTAAATTCCGGGACAGAAGAACCAACAGGGCAAGCGGTATTCCAAACATTGCTGATCGCCAGCGCTGCTGCGGGATCCTATACCGAAGGTAGACATGGACCGACTGAAAGGGAAGCGCGCCGTTCGATGAGCTCAAAATATCAGTTATCAACGAGGCTACTGCAGTTCTTGAAACTGCAAACTTGGCCACTGTGACATCTTTCCTGGAATGACTGACAACAAGCAACAACAAACTTTGTAAGATTAACACCGAGTTTGAAGAGCAGGTTGCTGATGGAGATGTCCTTGCAGAATACACTGCTCTAGTCCAGTACGAAGACGAGGCCATTCACATGCTCGCTTCGCTGGGTAGTAAGGCACTGACGCTCCGGCAAAGAGAATTGCAACCACCAACACCACTGATGACAAGACAGCTGTGTTTGAACAGCGAAGGAGCACCCAATACTAGGACGAGCGGAGTCAAGTTTAATAAGCTACAGCTCCAGAGCTCCAACGGCTATATCGGTGGATGACAGAGCTTCTAGGAGCAGTTCTGTAGTGCAGTACATGAAAATGAGAGGGTCCCCTCTATGCCAAAAGTTCCACTATACTGAAGACTCGTTATTGGACAAGCAGCTGAAGCGATTGCAGGCTTACAAGTCACCGACGACTGCGACAATGACACAATCGAAATACTTTGTGGTCGATTGAGTGACAGACAATGCATCATACAAGGTCGTCTGGTGCAACTGCAAATGCTGCCCTCTTTCAAACTGTAAGATATGCGCCTGCTGGGCGCGACTGCGAGCGTACCTTCGCGTCAATGGAAGAAGACGACGAGTGACAAGGTTTGTGAGTGCTCGTGCTCGTGCAGTTCGGACCGCTGATCGAACCGCCAGTCCATCATGTACTGTCCCGAACCTGACCTGTATATATGTACATAGCTTCAATGTAATTAAATGTACATAACAAATTTGGCGACGAGGAAATCGGAAAAAGCGGGCGAGACTCCGGCAACTCATCATGGTTGAAAGGACATCGCTGACATTTGAAGCTTTCCAGGCAGGTAAGCCGGAGACATGGCCATTATACCTTCAACGGCTGGAATTCCACTCTGAAGCCCATGGGATTGATACACCGAAGATGAAGCGAGCCGTGTTCTGCAGTGTTTGCGGAGCCGAGACCTATGCAATACTGCATTCCCTCTGCGCGCCGACACCTTCAGAGACGGACTACGGTGACATCATTAAGAAGTTGGGAAATCACTTTGCATCAAAGCCCTCGGAGATCGTGGAACGCTTTAAGTTTCATAAGCGGGCACAGCACAGTGACGAAACCATGTCTGCGTTCATCGCGGACTTACGCCGTATTGCAGTTACCTGCAACTTCGGAGATGCCCTCGACAGCAGTTTGCGCCACCAGATTGTCCGTGGAGTTAAAGATGAGCCTTGCAACGACGTCTGCTGAGCGAAGCCGAGCTTACGTTGGCTCAAGCGGAGAAGTTGGGAGAACGGAGAAGAAGCAGCGGAATGTGCGAAGAACAATGCCATGGAGATTAGGACTACGCCTAAGGACGTCAGCCAAATCCACAGCGTGGCTAAAGATGGACCTGGACCGTCACCGCCTGCAAAAAATCATGCGAAGCCTGAAACCAAGCAAGCGACTTCCGTGTGCTATCGATGCAACGGGGCACACTCTCCACAGGATTGCCACTTCAAGAACGCCACATGCCTGTTCTGTGGCCGCAAAGGGCATATTGTCAAAGCCTGTCTTCAAAAGAAGGCCAAGAAAAGTCCTCCAAGAGGTACGAGCTGTACAACCTCTCGTCCAACGAACCTGCTATCCTCGTAGACGTCGACATCGACGGACAGCCAACAGCGATGGAGGTTGACTCAGGATGCATGTTCTCTGTCATAAGCAGGAGAACAATGGCACGACTTCATATTCCAAATCAGAGGCTGAAACCATCTACTGTTGCGCTACGCACATATACGAAGGAGCCTGTTATCGTCCTAGGAAGAGTACTCGTGGAGGTTAAACACAAAGAAAGGTCGGCAACTCTGCCACTTCTGGTGGTCAAGGGAGAGTATGCAAGCCTTCTTGGACGAAACTGGTTCAAGCATCTAGGAATCAGCCTCACAGGTGTCCATCAACTCAGGAACACCGAGGAGGGTAGCGGATTCCTGGAGGAGTTCAAGGAAATCTTCGACGCCGGTCTGGGAAAGAGTCGGGGACCACCCATCCATGTGGAGGTCGACAGATCTACTGCACCTAAGTTCTGCAAGTCAGGCAAGTTCCCTATGCGATGCGTCCGAGGGTGGAGCAAGAACTAGAGAAGTTGGTCCAGCAGGGAATCCTTGAACCTGTAAAACACTCAAATTGGGCTACACCTATAGTTCCAATCCTGAAAAAGAGTGGTGAATTGCAGATTTGCGGTGACTATAAAAGTACCGTAAACAAGGCAGTGAAGTGGGAATTTTACCCACTGCCCACGCCAGATCAACTCCTGAGCAACTCAGCGGGTTGCCGTCGCTTTACACAGCTTGACCTTGCACAGGCCTACCAGCCGTTGACCGTCGATGACGAGTCAGCAAAACTTTTCACCATCCCGACGCACAAGGGACTTTTCAAGGTTAACCGTCTTCCATTTGGAGTATCCATAGCCGTAGCGATCTTCCAGCGTTATATGGAGGAGTTACTTGCCGGAATTGAAGGAGTACTAATTTTTTTAGATGACATCCTTATCGGCGGAGAATCCAAAGAACAGCACGATAGACGCATGCGAGCTGTGCTGCAGCGATTCAAGGAAGACGGGTTATGCCTTAACAAGGCAAAATGTACGTTCAACACAATGCAAGTCGTGTTTTTGGGATGCAGGATTGACAAGGACGGGGTGCGACCAACTGAAGACAAGGTTAAGGCCATTCATGAAGCTCCAGAGCCTAAGAACAAACAGGAACTACAGTCATTCCTGGGCTTGCTTAACTTCTACCATCGTTTCCTCAAGGGAGCTGCTCACACCTTGGAGCCGTTGTACAGACTGCCGGATAAGGGGGTGAGCTGAACATGGACCATCCTCGAAGCTGAGGCTTATCGCAAGGCGAAAGAACTGCTCAAGTCAACGGCAGTGCTGGCTCACTACGATATCAGCAAGCCTTTATTATTGACCTGCGATGCTTCGCCTTATGGTCTTGGAGATGTCTTGAGTCACGTGGCCGACTCTGGACAAGAGTCACCAATAGCTTACGGGTCCAGAACCCTGAGCAAGGCTGAGCGAAATTACTCGCAAACTGATCGTAAGGCCCTGGCGATCATATATGGTGTCAAAAAGTTTCACCAGTACATCTATGCCCGCCCGGAAACCATAATCACAGATCATAAGCCTCTGTTAGGATTGCTGAGTCCGCACAAGGAAATTCCAGCTATGGTGTCACCAAGAGTTCTCAGGTGGAGTCTAATGCTAGCCGCATACCACTACGATCTGCAGTACCGTCCGGGAAGCAAGAAAGGAAACGCTGATGCACTCAGTCGACTGCCTATACCTGCAACAGAGCTGGACGACATTCCAGTCGCAGACGTATGGATACTAGAGACCGCTCCAGAACAGCCTTGGAACTCCGAGAAAATTGCAGCATCCACTCCGAGAAAATTGCACCATTGCACGAGTCCAGCGCTGGATCATGCATGGGTGGCCAGATAACAAGCAACACGAACAGTTCAAACCCTATACAACTAGGAAAGATGAACTATCAACTTATAAGGGAAGCATCATTTGGGGAAGCCGGCTTGTTATTCCCAAAGTGGCACAATCCACTGTACTCGACGTCTTACACACAGCCCATCCAGGCGTTGTAAGGATGAAGGCACTAGCGAGGAGTACAGTCTGGTGGCCTGGCATCGACCATGACATTGAAGAACTGAAAGTTGCTCCGCATGCCAAGAACACAGACCATCAATGCCACGGGCACCAGTGCATCCCTGGGAGACGACGCAACATCCCTGGTCACGTCTACACATTGACTTTGCGGGACCTTTCAAGAGAAAGATCTTTCTGATCGTGGTCGAATCATTCTCGAAATGGCTCAATGTATTTATTATGAATTCTATGTCTTCCTCAGCCGTCGTACAGAAACTGAGGATGCTGTTTGCCGTACACGGAGTGCCAGACGTCATTGTCAGTGATAATGGCACAGCCTTCGTTTCGGCCGAATTCAAGGAATTTACAAGCCGCAACCAGATTCGACATGTGGCAGTGGCACCTTACCACCCTTCATCGAATGGCCAGGCCGAACGAATGGTGAGAGAAACCCCCCCCCCCCAAGGAGGCACTCACTCACATAAATTCAGGCGACGTAAACGTCGATTTGGCGCGATTTTTGTTCCGTCAACATATACTGCCACATTCCTCAATGGGCAGGAGTCCTGCGGAACTATTGATGAACCGACGTCTGAAAACAGCGTTAGATCGCCTGCATCCAGATTCTCAGTTCCATTCATCATGGAAACAAGAGGACAAGTTTCTCCAGGAAGGGAAGAAGACACGACTATTTACAGTAGGTGAAAACGTTTATGCAAGAAATTACTTGTCCGGTGCCAAGTGGACCCCTGGAGTAGTCACAGCCGTGACCGGTCCACTATCCTATAGGATTGAAACCGAAGATGGACGATCTTGGCGTCGCCATGTTGACCAGCTGTGCAGAAGGCCAGCGACAACTTCCGCAGAAAACTCAGAAGATAACTCTTCAGTCGACTTGAGTTTAACTGCTCTACCTGAAGCGGTCTCCGAAGAAGCAGACATTAAGGCCGATGCCACACCAGCAGTCCAACCAGCTGGTTCGACAACAGCTTTCCCTAGCAACTCTTCGAGACCTCAAAGAGCAACACGCCGCCCTACTTATCTTAACGACTATGTGCCTTAGTTTAGTAGGGAGGAGTGTAAGATATGCGCCTGCTAGGCGCAACTGCGAGAGTACCTTCATGTCAATGGAAGAAGACGACGAGTGACAAGGTTTGTGAGTGCTCGTGCTCGTGCAGTTCGGACCGCTGATCGAACTGCCAGTCCATCATGTACTGTCCCGAACCTGACCTGTATATATGTACATAGCTTCAATGTAATTAAATGTACATAACACAAATCAAGCGACACCAAGAGTCTATACCAGATGTACAACCAGATCCAAATAAACCTCCATAGACTGAAGGCTTTAGGCATTGGATTGGAGACATATTCCACGATGATGGCAGACATCATACCCAAAGCCCTACTGAAGTCAGGGAGTACTACTGACGAGCTAGTTTCAGCTCTCCAGCAACGCACACCGAAGTGGTCTTCCCAAGACCCGGAACAGCAGGGAATTCAAGTAGACACTCGGGTATCTCCATCAGCAATGCACCTGCAGTTCCATCAGCTGAAGGCGAGTTTTCCAAGACACTGAGCGTACTTCAGACTGAAGTGGAGTAAGGGGAAAGAGCAGGAGTAACTGAGACATGCCAAGAATCCAGACGACAAAACAGATCTAGCCCATTCATTGACACAACTAGCTGCTGCAGTGCTGTATACTAGTATAAACTAGGCTGCTTTTCTTGTAGAACGAACTGTTCCAGTGACCTACCCTCGAAGCAATAGAAAATTAGGTTATCCCGTGACATGCAATGCTTTTGATGTACCAAGAAGGGACATAGAGCAAAAGACTGGTGGAAAGTGTAGTGTGCCATCAACAAGCTAGATGGCGCAAGAAGTCATGGTTTGTGTTGTTACGACGAGATGGTGCCACGTGCTTGACAGCAGCACGCGCTGTCTCTGGATTGATGTACATATTGAAAATAGAACAATCTTCACAAAAACTCTGAGCTGGTGTGACGTCTTTCTTTCGTCGGGGTTCCCGCCTTGGGCACCGCACCTCGGCACCCCGCGGCCCACGCGCCGGCAATGTAAGCCTTTTTCAGCATCTCTACAGGCCTTTCAGGGCGCTGTCCTTATCCTAGCTTTTCCTGTCTCTTTCCACTCATTAGTAATGGCCTCACGCAACCATTACATTTTGGCGACGAGGATGGGATGTTTCCAGACCAAAGTCAGCTTCAAAGAGCGCTCCGCCAACATTCTTTTTTACATCGTTCGCAATGGCCAATCCCTGCTTGGGACAGATGCCGTGCATGGACTGAGTCTAATTTTATCGGGTGCGCCACTCAAGTGCTTCCATGTCAATGCAGCTGATCCTCGCTCGGCCATCCCGGGACATGTAAAGTCGGCTGGAGTCCCGCAGCCCCCATGTACGGTGGAGCCCAGTCCTCCACCGCATCCTCCAAGTGCTCCCTGCAAGCACCCTTCATCATTGTCCACTGTTCACGGCACTCAGCCATCCACGTCGTCTGAGTACTACTCAAGTAGAGGCGTCTTCGGAGACCAGCCTTCAAGGAATCCGTCAACGTCGGGACCATCTTTGCAACCATCATCGGTGAGCGATGCATCGAAGTTACCTTCTGGTTTTGAAGAATTTGAGGATCTCTTTTCTCCTGAGTTAGGGTTAGTTAAAAACCAAACTCACACAATCACTGTCCGGCACCATGTCCCGCCGGTACAGGCTAAACTTCGCCGCTTACCAATCACATTGCGTGATGCCGTCAGTGCAGAAATTCAGAAGCTCGAGCGCCAAGGCGTTATTGAGCGCGTAAACGCGTCGGAATGGGTGTCCCCCATTGTAGTAGCTAAGAAGAAAGACGGTGAAATCCGTATGTGTGTCGATCTGCAATTGCCAAATCAGGCTGTCGTTATTGATTCTTTTCCGCTTCCGCACATTGAGGAGCTGCTGAACTCCCTCAGTGGAGCTTCCCATTTTTCTAAGGTAGACCTTGCGTCTGCTTATCATCAGGTCCGTCTCGACCCCAAGAGTCGCGACTTAACAGCATTCATTACCCATGAAGGGCTTTTTCGTTTCAAACGAGTTTGTTTCGGTCTGGCGTCTGCACCAGCGGCCTTCCAACAGGTCATGTCCAAGATATTAAAACATTGTCCAGGAGTCCAGTTTTATCTGGACGATGTCATTGTCTATGGTTCCTCCCAGAAGGAACATGATAGTAATCTCAGACAAGTCCTCAAATGTATTAAAGAGGTTGGCATGAAATTAAATAGAAAAGCCATTTTCAATGTTTCTGAACTGTCATTCCTTGGTCATCGTCTGTCTGCGAAGGGTCTAGCACCCCTTCCGTCGAAAATAGACGCGGTCCTCAATTTTCCAGTTCCATCGGAACCTTCGCAGTTGAAGGCCTTCCTAGGTCTAGTAGAATATTACAGTAAGTTTGTCCCCCACTATGCTACTCTTGTAGAACCCCTCCGAAGGCTTCTGCGCAAGGGAGCATCTTTTGTCTGGTCGTCCGACGTAGAGGCCAGTTTCCAAAGTGTCAAGTCCTGCCTTCAGCAGGCTCCCATTCTTGCAATGTTCGATCCAAATCCTCCAGTTGTCGTCTCCACAGACGCATCCAATTATGGACTAGGTGCTGTTCTCCAGCAGCAGCATGGGAAGCAACTAAAGACTGTTGCTTTTGCTTTCCGCTCTCTCTCCGAAGCAGAGCGGAAGTAGGCAGCAGGAGAGAAAGAAGCTCTCGCAATCCTCTGGGCTTGCGAGAAATGGCACGTTTATCTTTGGGGTCGACATTTCGAAATTCAGACAGATCATCAAGCCCTCATCACACTAATGTCCACTCAAGAGACAGGTGTTCGTCCACGACGCATCAGTCATTGGACTGCTAGACTTTTCAACTATAATTTCACAATGAAGTATCGTAAAGGCAGCGATAACGTAGTTGCCGACGCTCTGTCTCGCCTTCCGGTCCCAGACACCGAAGAAGGTACGTCTTTTGAAGAAGAGGTAGTTTCAATTGTCTGTGCATGTCTCACACAGAAGGAGTTCAAGGAAGAAACTCTAAAAGATCCTGTATTACCAGTTATCATGACATATCTTTCAAACACATGAACCTCACAGGACAAGTTGCCTCCAGAATTCAAGCCGTATTTCATTGTAAGAGACCAGCTCTCAGTCATCGATGCATTGTTGTTCCAAGGAGAGAAAATAGTGGTTCCGTCCACTCTCCGTGATCAAGTGATTGATGTTGCTCGTGAAACCCATCAAGGTATCTCGCGCACCACCAGTATCATCAAGGAGCTTTACTGGTGGCCGCATTTAAGTCAACACGTCAGGACGAAAATTCAGAACTGTTCGGTATGTCAGTCGACAGACAAGCCTGCAAAGGCATCTCCAACACCTCTTCAACCAGTCGAATCCCCACCCGTCCATGGGTAAAACTGGGCATGGATATAGTAGGTCCCTTTGAACGAGCCCGGGCTCAAGAGAGGTTTTTCATTACACTGGTAGATTACCACAGTAAGTGGCCTGAAGTGGCACCAGCCCACAACGTCACGACTGCTACAGTCATAAAGCTCTTGAAGTCCATCTTTGCCCGCGAAGGTCTGCCGCAGGAGATCACGACAGATAACGGCCCTCAATTCGTTTCAAAGGAATTCAGCGAGTTTTTGAAGATGCATGGCATCAAACATATGAAGTCATCTCTTTACCATCCCCAAGCTAATGGGCAGGTAGAAAGATTCCATAGAGTCCTTAAGTCTGTTATTCAGTTGGCTCTCGTCCAACATCGTCCGCTTTCCGAAGCCATTAATTACAGAATATCTCGGGGTATACCGGAGTACGCGCCATGCCACGACTGGAGAAACGCCAGCTTTTCTTTTACACGGTCGCACCCACCGGACACGACTGCATTTTCAAGGGCGAGGGACCCCAGAGTCTGTTGTCCCTCCGCATGTTGTTCAGGAAGAGCTGCTGATAGAGTCAAGGAATATCAAACGAAGATGAAAAAGTATTCCGATGCCAGGCGAGCAGTCAAGTGCCTTGCTTTTGCTCCTGGGCAAGCAGTAAAGGTTTTCAAACCCAACATTAGAGGGAAAATGCGCAACAAATATGCTCCACCGCAACATATACATAAACAAGTAGGGCCAGTTACATATAGATTAGATGATGGAACCATATGGAATGCAGACAAAATGACACGTACAACATTGAAACCACCCCAACGTCAGCCGTTGTGGCTTATGGATGATGACATATTCCCCACTTGAACTAATGCGGCTCCAGCTATAAGCCTGGGCCATGTGCCACCTGAGGGTCCGGCACCTGCAACTTTGCGTGCTGCGGCCCCCAGCGTCACTCCTGTCCGTCCGGCCCCTGTTGCCGTTCCTGCTTTTGCGGCCCCTGCTGCCGTTCCTGCCCCTGCGGCCGGTCCTGTTTTTGCGGCCCCTGATGCCGGTCCTGTCCCGACGGCCAGAGAGGTCGTCCATGCCACTGCGGCCCCTGTGGCCGCCCATGCTACTGCGGCACCCAGCCTTGGCCATATTGCTGTGGCGCCTGGTGCCCACAGTCATGCGAGCCCTGGCGCCACCCATGATCCTGCTGTGCCAGGCGTCGTTCCTCATCATACGGCTCCTGCAGCCCATGTAGCTGTGGTCCCTGGTGCTGCCCATGTACCGGTAGTAGCCGGTGCCCTTCCTGTTCCTGGCGTACCCGGCACCAGTTCTGTGGTACCCTGTACCGTGCAAGATGTGGTGGTTTTCGGTGGCCTTCCCACCACCCTAGTCCCCGGTGCCGTTCCTGATTCCAGTCTCCAAGCGGCCTTCCGCGCTGCTGTACCAGTCCAAGCCAGCAGCCAGCCACCAGTTCCGCCGGCTGCCCCGGCTGCAGTCTTCCAAGAGGCCCCCAGGCTCGCTCTCCAGGAGGGTCCTGAACCTTCCGTTCCTTCAAGCGGTGCAATATTGGGCACCGCATCAAGTTCATCCCAACTGGGACTCAAGTATTGCAGCGAGCTGCCGTCATCTAGCTCCGCAACGGTCTCAGCGGAGTCCCTGCACTCCGTGGGGTTAAAGGCCTCCACACTTTCCGAGCCTTCAGTGGCTCCGGATTTGGCAGAAGACCCGGAATCAAGTCCCGAGGCAACCCAAGAATTGACTTCTACATCAGGTGACGGTGGTGCAGACACACCACCAAGGACATATCATACTCCACCACAATCCCCATCGGACACTCCACAACGCCCCACGCAACTTAGACGACTTCCCGAAAAATTTCGTGACTTTCTAGTGGATATGTACTCCAAGGATGCTTCTTAAAAACTTTGGGACTTAAGTCATAGTGGTTTGCAATT
This sequence comes from Ixodes scapularis, assembly GCF_016920785.2. Taxonomy (NCBI): domain Eukaryota; kingdom Metazoa; phylum Arthropoda; class Arachnida; order Ixodida; family Ixodidae; genus Ixodes; species Ixodes scapularis. The sequence continues at coordinate 240,327,511 of NW_024609835.1, read as the reverse complement.
TCATAGTGTGCACTGTATTTTTATAGGATGGATGTGAACAGACAGTTATTTTTGGCATTTTTCATATGTGTTCAAATATCAAGTTTCCATGCTATGTACATAGAGGTTTCGGTCAAAGTGTTTGAATTGAAAATGTTATTCTTTATGTTTCCAAGGACTAATCAGCCATTTCACTCAAGGAAGTGAAAGTGTTAATCTTTGTTTCAAATGACTCCTCAAACCGTGAGATTTTTGAAAGTGTTGTTCTTTGTTCCAAAGGACTCGTCAGTGACATTTTGGTTGCAATGAAGAGAGCACTTTTCAGTCTAACTGAATTCAGCTCGACATAGTATGCGTAGCATTAATGACCATACCTTTAACATGTATTTCTTTATCCTTATTTCCTCCGGCCACTTCATAATTAGTTTTGCTTGTAGTGATTGGTTGATAGGATTGTGTGTACGTGTGAATTTATATATGGTAAAAAAAAAAAGAGTATGCTGTTTCTTGGGTCGGTAGCAAATCGTCCAACAGTCATTTTCTTCTAAGGGGGGAAAAGATGTAGTGTGCCATCAACAAGCTAGATGGCACAAGAAGTCATGGTTTGTGTTGTTACGACGAGATGGTGCCACGTGCTTGACAGCAGCACGCGCTGTCTCTGGATTGATGTACATATTGAAAATAGAACAGTCTTCACAAAAACTCCGAGCTGGTGTGACGTCTCTTTCTTTCGTCGGGGTTCCCGCCTTGGGCACCGCACCTCGGCACCCCGCGGCCCACGCGCCGGCAATGTAAGCCTTTTTCAGCATCTCTACAGGCCTTTCGGGGCGCTGTCCTTATCCTAGCTTTTCTTGTCTCTTTCCACTCATTAGTAATGGCCCCACGCAACCATTACAGAAAGCTGCTGTGTTCCTCTTGTACAGGAAGAGATGCGCGCTCATGTGTGACCCTGATTGGAAGCCACAATCAAAAGTTATTAGACAAGAGATCATCATAGCTAGTGTACAAAAAGCATGCCCTGAAGGTCAAGATAACCTTCTGAACACCGAAGTCCTCCTCCAAACGTTCCGATCCTGGGCTATTATAAAAAATCAAAGCTGCTACGTCAGCACTATCATAGACGGAGGCAGCCAGAGGACATTTATTTGCGAGGATTTGTCACACAAACTGGCTCTTAACGTTTTGGGAAATACCATCGTCAGCCTGAACACATTTGGAAATCCTACGGTATGACGCCAACAGGTAGAACTTGTTCAAATTCAGCTGCACAGTCAGTTCGACCAGAAAGTGTTTGCTTGAAGCAGTGGAAGTCCCATTCATCAGCAAGTACATGGCACAAGCAGCTCGGAGCACGTGGAGCGAAAGCTCGAGCTGCAGAACCCAGGATACTGGGTTCAATCCCCGCCCCTGCCCGTTTCGATCTGGATGGGCATCGTACCGGCGTGCGGTCGTGAATCACTACTGCGTGATGCACGTTAAAGACCCCAGGCTAGCGGTTGTACTGCACTGACTAAATTGCTCATCTACAGGTGGGAGACTCGTCGCCCTTGGAGGCAGACCAAGTTCGAGGCTGTATAAACATACACACAACCCAATTTTTTACATGGCACAAGCACCTACAGATAACAAATTTATTTGCAGCATTGAACGGGACGGCAAGATCTCAGACAAGCTGATATTCCTAGGCATGATGTCTGTGCGTGGCATTGGCCTGATGATCGGGTATGATCAAGAATGAATGATCACTGGAAACAAAACCAGTAAATGTCGCTCAGGGAGCTGTGCACGTGCTTGGCTCCCGATGAACGCTGGATCAAAACTTATGTACTCACGAGGTGGTCGCGCGAGCTCTCCGATGCGAAGGATGGCTCCGCTGACAGCATCCGAGAGTTTCATGAGTTTTGTAAGCAGTAAAGGCAGGACCATGTTTCAACCTGAACCAACTAAGGTAGTACTATGGAAATACTACGGTGCTACGGGCCACACACAGTAAACAAACGCCTCCGGTAGCGGGGTAGCGGCCACTTGCCGCACGGAACATCAGACTGGATTTCGGTGGATTATAATGGCTATTATACCTTAAAGGGTCTCTGAAAAGTGCAAAAAAAAAAAAAAAAACGTTTTTTAAACAGTTTGCTGGGAACAAGCGCGTCAAAAAATGAATGCTACGCAAAAGAGATGAATGTTTAGAGCAACATTGAGGCGAGGGATTTTTTTTGAAAGCTCTGATTGCTCTGATTGCTCCCGGAGCCGTATCTGATTGCTCCCACCAGTTAATAAGTGGATGAACACTTTGTTTTAGGCGGTAGCTTGCGCTACCTAACATAACAACTTCTAAATGTTCTTGCGTAAATGAATGTTAATGATGATGATGGTGGTCACATGGTACACATTGCAAGCTTTCCGAATAGTGTTCGGGCGTTCGCTGTTCGCCGTTTCGAGCAGTCTCGAGTTCTGCGGGTCGCGTCATCGCGTTCCCCTGTGTCACGGTGTCGTGTGTCGTCCATGAGCCGGAGCGCGTCGTAACGCCGCAACGATGAACCTGCTTCGCGTTCTCTCGCTGCAAGACGACAGGGGCGAACTGTTGGGACCGGAATTGCAGGTGAGTGTGCCCGCACGGCCGTCATCGGGCGGGCCCCCGCGCTGGCGGCCCACGAGACCTAGCCACGAGTACGAACCCGACTTGACGCCGCCCCGCAGGTGTTCCGGGACCACGCGGACCTGTCGGAGCGGATGAGCAAGAGTTTCTACTACGGCAAGCTGCCTACCACGGACCGACCCTCGCTGGCGCTGACTGGTAAGTCGAGGGCTCCGTGTTCGGGCGGGCCCGCCGAATGACGCCCCGCTCGTTCGCAGGGATCGCCGTGGAAATGTTCTCCAAGGTGCTCCCGAACGACGGACTCGAGCTCCTCGACATGCACTACGCAGCGTCGGTGACCAGGTGCGTGCGAGCTCTTTCCCTGGCTAGATCGAATGCGCGCCAAAGCCTCACCATTCCTCACGATGAAGCGCGGGTCCATATCACAAGAGCGAATGACATTTTAGCGAACGGCGACATTTGAGCGAATGGTCGTTTTAGCGAATAACGGGGGCGCGCGTTAACCCATCCGTCGCGCTGCGCTTTACGCCGCTTCGCGGCGACAGTCTTCGGCAACTCATTACGAAAATGTGAACCCATTTGGCCCACCCGAAAACGCCGCTTCGCGGCGTCCGACTATTCGCTAAAGTGTCGTTCGATGAAACGTGGGCGTTCGCTAAAACGTCATTCGATCAAGTGAGTGCCTCCCATGAAGCGCAGCTGTAGCTACTAGCCATATCCCAGTCAGCAGTCCAACGCTACTCCGCTCCCGAAAGTCACATGGCACTAGCACTGCTTTTGGATTAGCTTCGATGGCTAGTGCCTGCGCTTCAGAGTAAGCTGAACGGGATGTGCCGTACTTGAGGCTGCAGCGCCACGACGTTCGTGTAACTGAGACCCGAGAATGAAAAAAAGAAAGATGCTAAAAAAGAAGTGGATCCACGCACACGCCTTGTGAAAGCATCAAAATAGCGGGGATGTTACCGGTTGTTACCGGAAGCAAGGCATTCCCGATTTGTAACCTTGCGGCCCATGCTCAAAGAGCCCGTAGGATTTCAGTCCACCTGTTTCAACAAGCTATTCATGAAGGCCCCTTCGATTTCAGCCGATTTGGATTGAGCCCATCTTCTAAACGCCCTTGTCGTTTCGTCTAATTAGCGAAATGTTTCTCGGAACACCATTCCAGTTTGGTGTGTATTGGACACGTTTCTTTCACTTTAGTGCATCCTGAAGACATGCTTTTGTTCACACCGATTGTAAAAAAAAAAAAGACAAATGTGACGTGAAAGAAAGAGTTGCTATTACAACTTTATTTTGTCTCGTATCTTTTTTGTGCACTATTAGCAGTTGTGGGAATTCGCATATGCCGCCGATTCGCCATTTCCCACGTGGGCTGTCAACAACCCGAGTCCAGCCTGGTTCTTTCACGGGAGTGGGATTCCGCTCCCCGTTTATTGGTGCAAAAACACAACGCTACAAAACACTCAATCTAAACTACAAATACACCCGACATTACACAAATATTTACAAACGCACGTTAAGCCCAAAGCTAAACACAAAGAAGGCCCCCAGGCCTCGTGTCGCGCGATTACCCTAGATCCGGTCGCCACCCACTTGCCTGTGTTTCGGTCTCGTCCGGAGTTCTAAGAGGCCTCTCGCCCCATGGCCCACCGAGTATATCTCGATCGATGGGCGAGGAGGTTTCTCCTCGCACGCCTGGATGGATGGATGAATCCGGCTGAGCCCTTCGGATCGGGCGGTAGCTTACGCCACCTAGCCATTTTGTTTACCATTTAAGCTGGATGGTGCTGCAGGCGCCACGGGGCGCCTGCAGCGCCATCCAGTGGCTGAGAGAGAGCGGCACGTCAAGAGCCAAATTCGAGATCCCAATCGACCCCGCGGCGACAGGACCATGTGATCGTGTCTGAGGCGAGGCAGCTCGTGGCAAGTATGCCAGAGTGGTTTGATGGGCGCCCTCGTGAATGCACGGTGCGCCATACAGTCCATGTTCCATTCAAAATGTCAAACCAGCTGCCTGTGTAGGAGCGCTGCTGATGTTGAGTAGTCGCACGTATGCAGATGTCGCCTCTTTGCAAAAAAACATGATCACATTATGTCACAAACTGAGTATGTTTATTGGCTGTTGTTTTAATTTATTTATACTATGCAAAGAAGAAAAAAAATGTCAGTCTATCTTTTCAGAGTTGTGCTTATGTGAAGGGGTAAGATGACAATGGTCAATAGAGGAAGGTTGTTTTGGGAGCAGGTAGAATGAAAATGTTGTTTTTTTAGTTGAGCTGAAACAGGAATGTTTGGATTTAGAGTGGGCTGAAACAGCTCCCAGCTAAAGGGCTGTCCAATTAAGACAATTCGGAAATCGTGAGATGACAGAACTTCGTCAGAAGTTGAAGTGGTTCAAATCCGGCAGTCTGATGTCTGTTTGACCACTACCAAGCAAACATGGCGATTTTCCACCTCGTTCCCTCTGCGTTTCGGTGACCTCTGTGCTTGTCAGACTTGACGTCTAATGTCACCTGCCAATACTGTCCATCTGTTCTGCCGGGCCCTCGTATCCTTGACCATGTTCCAAAATTTACGTGATCTCACTCCAGGGTAGGGGTTTTGTACTTTTGAGTTCAAAAACCTACCCGCGTCCAGCACTGCAAGATTTCAAACATAGCCCTTCCCTTTCGGCACCTGAAGAGCAGCAGAGGCCTTGAGCGATTGCCTGACAGCCAACAGAGCCTGTGAGTGGCTGTCCGGTCCCATGTGATGAGCGTACTCAAGACCTTAATGAAGAACACAAACAAACTTTGACAAAAAAATCTTTCCTCTTTGCAAAAAAAAGAAAACAACAAAAAACGGACAGAAGCTGATTGTTGCACGACTTATGTCTGAGTTGTGTCGCCTCACAATTTCTGAGGTGTGCTGTTTGGACAGACCTTAACAAGTGCGATGAATGCGCTGTGATCTCGTGCTTGTTGGGTAAAGTACATCTAAAAAGCACTTCAAGTTAAGTGCAAAGTAAATTGAGATTATGTACTATGCGCCTCATACTTAATGCCGCCACGGCATTTGGCGTTTTTGACAGTCCCTGCGGTGGCAGATTGAACTATCGAAGCATGTTTCGGTTCCCGATTTCTATCCCATCCTGAGAAGGCATCCCGAACGTTATGGTGAAAAGTTTAACTATAAGTAGCCGATGCGAGCGCAATGTTTGGGAATCAAGTGGCGGCATTAAGTATGGGGTGCACTGTACTTTCAGTAAAGTAGTAAGTACACTGGGCACAATGTACTTGAGGTAAGGTACTATAAATACAATATATTGTCAAAGTAAAGTAGAAGTACTTTTTAACACAATTTTTCATGTTGCCTTTTCATCCCTTAATCGGTAATGGAAAATTTTCGGAAATGACGGCGAATATTGAATAAACTAGGGTGGCCACAGTGTAGTTGTTTTACTCTCACTGACAAACTATTTTAACAGAATCATCCTATAAGGCACTTTATTCTATCTGTCCTATTGGTGGCGTGCATAAACCACAGGGGCGCTTCTCTTGCTATCATCATCATCGTTTGTGACGTCGCGGGTAGGACAGACTGTGCGAATCGGGTCACACTTTTCGGAGGAGCAGGGAGGGACAGGGGTGTATCACTGGGGCGTGCATTAACCCCCCCAGGCTCCCCCCGCTTACGCCGCTTCGTGGTGACAGTCAGTGGATGTCCCATTAAAAAATATTAACGTATTTGGCCCACCTGTACATGCCGCTTCATGGCGCCCCTCCAACGGTTGAAGCCCCGCTGTCCCCCGTTGCACCTCTAAAAAGTAATTTCCGAAGTTCCGCACAGATCTTGGATCTGTCGGCTGCTCAGCTCGCTTCATGCGCTGTTTGGGTAACGCGCAGCAAAGCCGGTTTCACGCGTTGCGTTTATTTGGTGAAGTGATATTTGTAGTAAGACATTTACCAAAGCTTGAAAACGAGGCGCGGATAGTTGTGCTAATACACACTTTTGGCACCGAGGTGTCCGAAGCACTAGGATGGTCGTGGGCTATTCTCGTTGGCTCCTCTCTACCCAGGTACAAAAAACTGGATAATGAAAGTTGAATATCCAGAACATCTACCAAGGCGAATAGGGTATATTTTTTTTATTATGGTTTGGACAAGATAAAACTAAGGAAGGAACATCTCATCAAATTGAAAATAGGAAAGCAAAATTCGAGAGCCTGTCGCATATGTAGTAAACACTTCAATGAAAGTGACTTTGTGTATCCTGTTGGCTCTAACATGTTCTGCGAGTGGTGGTCTCTCATTTGTTCAAAGTTGGTTCCTTTTTGAATTCGCCCGGTCGACGTGTCTGTTAAATCTAGTAGGTCGATGACACTTCAGCGTCTCAAAAAAAATTAGATATACTCCTGCTATGAATTACTCTCGTTTGTATGTTCAATTTTGCGGGACCAAAAAATGGCACTTAATGCCTGATTCTTAGTAAAATTGTAAAGAGCAAATTAATCAATTGCCTGAATTTGCCGGCCATAGCCGTCGGTTTAAGAAGTTAGGAAAATTTCTGCTCTCCTTTCGAGCGAAAGTCTCGATTTGACAAACTTTCTTGCCACGTATTCTATACGGGTCGAGCTAAGCGTCAGCAACTGTCAAGTCGCTTTTAGAGGCGTTGGCATCAACGAGCTCAATTTAGCTAAAACAAGTGTGTGGCGATTTGCACAACACTGTGCACATGTGCACAGCTAAGATAACACCCGTCATTTACTCTGGTGAGTGCAACACCTTTTCCTACAGGAGCCTCTACAGATACGAAAAAACAAGAATCATAGGGGCTGTGAATAGCCCTGATACACGCCGCACAAGCCGTAATGCGAAGCTCGAGGCTTGAACATTTTAAAGATTCTTTTAATATAACAAAGCAACTTTGAGGCGCTGTTATTCATTAGAAAGATCACCCGTGAAATGATCATACATGTTTCTTTAATAAGTAAACCGTATGTAATCGGCGTAGATGCAAACTAACATACCGTGCTGTTACATAGTGTGTCGTCTGCTCACGTCCCACCAGCACCGTCACAGGAGAGCGCTTGGTGGCACTACCGAACATGATTCATCCGCTTGAGTTTCTGATGCGAGTAGAATATTCCTCCCAGTACTGCTTCAGAATTGACAAAACATTATTTTGCGATACAAATTTAACAAGATCAAATTTGGGGAATGTATTGTGGAGTCGGGAGTTGTCATTTCCTCACAAAGTACCAGAAAACTATGCTTTTAGTGAATTACAAGAACATACTCGGAGAATGTACTTCAAGTAAAGTACAAATATTTTAAACCTACTTAAAGGGGTATAGAAACAAAAACTGAAATATTCAAATTTTGTTCGGAAATGAGTCAAGCACGACGGATAATAACAGTAAATGATTATCGCCGGATTGTATTTTGAACGACTGGCTCTATTTTTCGTTCCAAATGGTGCACTTGAGCAAGCGCTCGAGGAGAAGCAAACGGAGAGCGCGATGCGTCTTGGGATATCCGGCCCAAACAAAAACAGAAAGAAAAGATTCCCTGCATTGGGGACGTAGCAAGGCTGGCGTGGTTATGAGCTTTGCCGTTGGTGGCGTTGTCAGCGTTGTGGTGGTGTCAATAACGTCAACGCCTTACAACCGAGCCGTTCGAAGTACCCGCGGGGTGACGAGCGTGTGGCTGACCCAAGGAGCACGTAGCTTCCACAACACTGTCAGCTTAGGGCTGAACGGGGTGGAAAAAGCAACAGGCTAATCTTCTACGTGGAGGATGGCTGTATCCGGGTGCACAAACGAGGGTCTGAGAAAGAGGGGAGTCCCTCCTTTCCGTCTTCTTGGACTGTTTGGTACAATGCGCTGGAGGAAAGCTAAGAAGGAAAATTAAAATGCAGTGATGGAAGTGCTGCGCCAATTGCGCCAAATTGCGCCAAGGACGCAATCCTGCTACATGTAACGCCAAATCGTCATTTTACCGAAGAATTACGCCATGCCTGCGCCGAGATGAGATGTAGCAATAAAAAATAGAAATTGAAGTCTTGTCAGAGCGCGTGGCGGTACCGCGATATTTTCCGCGGCGCAACTGTTACGCAAATCGAAACTGCGAGGGCGCATTATCATCATCATTAAAAGGAACAACGTTAGCAACATCTGAGACCAAAGCCGCAGAGGCAAAGCGAAGAACCATCCCACTGAGCAGCCTATCTAATAAAATAAAAAAAAGGCCGAGCTTGTGGATGTTTTCAGTGTTGGCCCGCCCTGCTCCCGTGCGCTAGCTAACACCGAAGTCAAAGCTAGCGGGAGCCCAATGCTCTGTGCATTCCTGACTCGCGCGTGGGCTCGTGCAGTGTCGGCACCGTTACGGGCTCCATGCGCACGCTTGCAGCTTCGGCTGCGCTCGCACCGAAGCTGAAATAAAATATAGTTGAGTTGCACCAAACTCTGTATGTAGTGCTGGTAAAGCCTCATCGTCCTTTTCGGAGAACAAAGCACTGCGCGACTCGCGCGTCTGCGGTGTCTGCTCCGCGGGTGTCGCTTCTCTGCAGCGCGTCGGCGCATGCCAAGGAGCGCACTCAACTGGTTAACTCGCCGTGATCCGATTGTGACTTCGCCAGCAGATCGAAAATGAATCGAAATTTTTGAAGCGAATATCAGATACCGCAATATTGGAAGCTGCTGCCCGAAAGACAACTCTAATCTGAACTAAAACATTCCACAACAGTGAGGGTCGTTAGATGCTGCTGCAGATACCTTAAAAGAAGTGCAGGCTGATAAAACTAAATATCCTGTACCATCAGAACTCAGTGTGACATATTTAATTGTATTTTTTTTTATCTGACGAGCAGATAAACTGAATTTTAAAAAAATGTTTTTTTGTGTTTACTTTGTTGAATTTCATATATCCTGTCTTAAAAAGGCGACAGGTGCTGTGTTGCAATAATAGAGATGGGCTTTATATAGCAATGCAGCATTATTTCATCTTCCAAGTAATAGCCAACATATGCCGGACCCTGCTCCAGAAGGGCCACTACCTGCTCCAAAACAACATTTAGCCTGCTACAAGGCCTGTTCCAAAAGGTCAAATTGCACTTCCATCACTGAAAATGCCAAAGAGCGGCGCTGCTCCGATGGAGCTTGCTACGTCATGACTGCGTAGAAAGTTCCCCAATGTTGCTAGATTACCTCCCAAATAGGCTCCACATGCATCCACCTGGTGCGCATTGAAAGATTGTTTCATTAGCTTTAAAATTAGTTTTATTGTGCCTTTCAATGAAAGACTGGTATTCTTGAGGTTATGCTGCAACATGCAACACATTAAAGCTAAACAATGAGTGCTGGAATTTCGTTTCCCTACCCCTTTAAAGTACCGGTATTACTTTAAGTACAATGCACTTAAAGTACTTCCCAACACTGCATTTTTAGTATGCAGTCTGTGTTAATTCTTATAACCTTTGACTGCACTCTCACTTACTGTGAAACTGAGTGTTGTTGTCGGCAAAGGCTGCAGATCTTTTCGGAATATGAAGTTAAGAAAAAAACCAACCAACATATTCGTTTGAAAATTTTTGAGCTTACTATTACATTAAAAAGTTAGACAACTTTCTAACTTTTTTTGGTGAGAGGTTCTACAACTTCTGAAATTATTCTACTAGAGGGTGTTTTCACTTCAGATTGTACAATGATGGTCCGGGTCATATTTATTATAATTTTATACAAAATATGCGTGGAAGTCCTTGGGAAGAGCATTCAGCTATATTTGAACATTGTTGCTAATTTTATCCCGGGGATATGCAATTTTGAAGCTTGAGGCATGGAGATTGCAAAGGTTTTACTATAACACTTTTCACGGTCGTCAATTTCACACCGAAGCATGCACATAGTAATAATTTGTCCTTCTTATATTATGAAAGGTTTACAACATGTACACAAAACATTAAAACTAACAATGAAGATATATATGCAAAACAAAAGCTACGAAAAATATCAAGTAAACACGTTTTAGAGACACATTTACACCTTTATGTAAAATGGTGCAAAATATATCAAAATTAATGTCCTTAAATGCATTTCGTGAATATCTAGAAATGACATGATTAGGCATATTGTAGTTGTGTTAAGGGGGGACATGGGCCTAAATATTAAATTTTTTTGAAAAAATTTATTTTTCAATTTTAAGGTTTTCAGTTTTATAAACTTATTATACACTCTTACACCAAATTTGATAACTATACCCCAAATAGTTACGTTGACATAAAATATTTTAACACATTGTGAGGCAGTAACAAAGTAAAGGAGTTCAATGTTCAAATGCATTTTTCTCAGTTCCACTTTTTGTTGCAAAATTCATACGAAGGAATCTTTTGTTCGAAGGTAAAAATATTTGGATATCACTATCAAGATGTTTCTGAACTGAAATTTACTGGGGAATTGGGCTATCTACTTTATTTTGTTTTAAGATGAAGTCCTCAGTGATAAAAAACTAAGTTTTAAAAAATTGACATAAGACATATTTTGAGGTAATAACTCTTCCTGAAATATTTACATTTAGGTTATTAAAACTAGATAGCGCGAGGTTTTATGTACCCCACTTTATATTCAAGCAGTCAAAGTGATGCTTATTAGCTTCATTTGCATATCATAGATTTCTTAATGAAAAGTGACATCATCTTATGCAGGTATGCAAATTTGTCCTAGGGAGCTGGAAGTTTGCACAGTACACCTACATCTGAAGCTAAATCTCCCCTGAAAATTTCATTCCAATCACTTCAGTAGTTCAAAAGTTTGACCTCTAGCCAGTGTCCCCCCTTAATAATGCGGAAACACAGCTTTTAAAAACTCGAGCTTTTATTTCTTTTCAACTCTTCTTGATCATCTGCAGTATCTTGAACTTGGGATGGGAAAACTTTGGGTATAGCATATGACCTCCAAGGGGAAAAAGATAACAAACCTTCACTCAAATTGAGTTAGTCACTTGTCTTCGTCATAGGGGCTTTGCCACATGACTTCGGCTCCAAAGAGACAATTTCTAGAACTGGCGGTGCTGCTCTATCGTAGGGTCTAGAAAGTCATACTGTCCCTAGCTTATCTTCAACAAGCAGCTCAAGAATGTTGGATTTTTACTTAAAACAGATTTGACGCTATGGCACTGAATGAGAAAACTATTAATAACATTGAGGCAATACAATAACATGTATATACATACAATAACAGAGCAAAGCATACTTAGCTACCTACAATTAGTACAAATTCTGCTTTGAGAGTTTCATATAGTTAAGGGAAAAAAAAAACGCTGGTATATCTCAATATATTTGTATAATATAGAGATAGAGTTAATGCTAGGACTTGCTTATAAAATATTCTCATAATTTCTTTTCGACTAAAAGCCTTGAAATCAACATTTGTTTGTCATTTATATTGTACAAGCGGAATGGGAAATAAAACACCGGTGTTTCAGTATATTTGTATAATATACAGATAGAGTTCATGCTATGTCTTGCTTTTAAAAATATTCTCACAATTTCTTTTTGACTGAAAGCGTCGAAATCAACATTTTGTTTGTCATATTTATTTTGTACAAGCAGCCCTTGGTATGTTAGTGACTGCAATGGTTCAACGGGCGTGGCACAGCGTGGCACTCGTTCCGGTGGCAAACATTTGGGTAACGTCCGAATCGTCCGGTTGCACGTGAATACGGGGGTGTCTGGCATCCGCAGGCGTGCGTGCATCACGCCATGCTCCCTGATGCTGGCGGTGGTGTACCTGGACCAGCTGCGGCACCGCAACCCGGAGTACCTGGCCTCGGTGTCCCCCTGCGAGCTCTTCCTGGTCTCGATGCTGGTGGCCTCCAAGTTCCTCTACGACGATGGCCAGGAGGACGAGGTCTTCAACGGCGAGTGGGCCGCCTCGGCGGGCATGGACCTGCGGGACCTGAACCTGCTCGAGCGACGCTTCCTCGACGCCCTGGTACGCGGCGCTCCGAAGCGGCGCTTCTCCGACTTCTCTGTCCCGAGGAATCCCCGCCTTCCTAGCAGCCAAGGAACGCTTCCTAGTCTTGGCATCGGTGCAGCAGTGCAGAAGCTGACAGACATTAGATGTAGATAGTTGGAAGTGTCTGGCCCTTAGATATACAGAAATTAGTTGCTCAGATCGGCTAAAACGGCACTTAAAGGGATGCTGAACCGAAATTTTGGGGGGAAATTCTTGGTCGCAATGGCATACATAGCATGTCCTTCCAAATGACGTTGTTTTGAGCGATAAGGCGTATAAAATTGAATAAACACGAAAAATACAATTTTACGCGACCCCTGGTGAGCGTCGTGGAAAGCTCGCTTCGTGACGTGCGCATTTTCATTCGCCTCAAAAGGCAGACGGAGCCAAGCCAAGCCAGGTGCTAAGCAGGGTGGTGTTTGTTATTGTTACTAGCACCAGCCGCTTTGAGAGCAGCCGCCGAGCGAAGAATCAAGGCAAGCACCAACGAACGAGGAGAATGCGCGGAGGCACCAGGGGCTCTGTGGGCGCCGAGAATGCACACGTCAGTTCCGCTACGCCTGCACTCGGAAGGACTCGCTCGTGCCGGCGGCTTCCGGCCGAGGATTCGCTCTAAATTCAAAGAAATACAATAATTCGGGCCCCATCCGTCTGATTGGATATCGTTTTTAGGTACAGTACCATCTCGTGAAGCCCGCTCGGGCAATAATTATGAGATTTCAAATACCGGTTCAGCATCCCTTTAAACTGGAAATAGGCATTAGGGGCAGCGATGGTCGAGGAAATTTGGGAGTTTGGTGGACCTTGAAGGATACTCTTGGGAACCCAGTTTGAGAACCCATGGTTTCTCAAACTGTCTGCTTGGGGAACGCGGCTGTTCCCCAAAGTACCCCCGTGAAGTCCCGAACTGTCAAATTCCTTTGGCCATCCTTTCCCCTAAGTAAAGCGTCCTACCGGTTTAAGCACCATCTTGGCAGATCGTAGCCATTCATACATGCATTGCTACAAACAAAAATGCTTCCTAGTATGTGCATTGTTGTTTACAAGTTCTGTGGGCTTCTGCACCGCCCGATTGCATCAATGTCGAGATTGGGAAGGGCTCCTCGATTGCCCGTTCCACGTACCGTAAATGACTCTATTTTTGCGGGCTCAATGTCGCAAATTTTGGGAAGTGAATTTCAGAAGCTTTTCACGGGCCCGAAAGTTTGCGATTTGGAGTTGTGCATCATGGAGGGACGTGTTTGCGAGACTAATTCTTTGCAATATTTCTTGAGTCGCGAAATTCGCGAAAATTAGGTTCTTGCAAAATTTAAGTTAATGGGGAACTCTCGAGATCAAAGAGTTTGAGGACCTCTGACCTAGAAAGCGGTGCATGTGCCTCTCCCGCTTCGACATCGTCGCTAGTGGATCTACGCAGCACCGCCCTGCTCTCGTCCGCATTGCTGCAAGCACATCTCACAGCGTCTTTCGACAAACCCGATGCTGGCAGGTACCATTGCTGAGGCGTAAGACTGTCGCATTGCAGCGTACTGTTGCCGAGCTTCGGTGGCTCGTTTGCTGCTTGGGGCGTATCCGAGATCCACCAACAGTGACGTGAGGCCTTGTCTTCTGTTTGGCCTTGCCTTCCTCACCCAGCCTCGCTTGGGAGGGGGACCCACATTTTGATTCCTCTTTTTTTTTTCCTGTGTCGCAGTTTCTTGGGTTTCTGGAGGTGACAAAACTGAGTTGCGTGGCCGCATTGTGTCGTGCGCACCGAGTTTCGCTTGGTGAATTTCTCTGTCTCGGTTATTGGTGTCGTCAGAAGGTGAAGACAACATCTTCACCTTCTGATGAATTTCTATTTTATTGGAATTTTGAAATCTAACTGCAGCAACCAATTTTTGCTGGCAAAATTGATAGCGTTGCCTGATAGCGGAAATTTTTTTTACGACTGATTACCGAAAGCTGTGCAGGAAATTTAATGTACCGCATTTTTTATTACCCATAGCTTCACCTGATAAAAGCGAGTTGCTACAGTGGAGTGGCCAGTATTATGTCTTCTATGATATCTTCATTATCATAATTTCCTATTTTTTCTTTGAAGTACTCAATGGGATGACACATGCCTATATGGTTGCACTTTTTTGTTATTTTGATTTTAGACACGCTTTAAAAAAGATTTAGAATATCTTGTTCTTTTATATGTTCAAAGTTAGACAAATGGTCATAATATGGAAACTGAAATAGTGTTGAATGGCCTAAGGTTTCAACCTTATGCGTCATTCAATAACCCCGCTGCACTCTTACACATGAGTTGCATGTGACCATTATGAACAATAAATAGCACAAGGGTCAGACAAGGACGCAAAAGTGTGATCTTGTCCTTGTCTTGCCTTCGTGCTATGTATTGTTCATAATGCTTACCCAACTAGACCACCTCAATATTTTTGCATGTGACGTCATCACATCACTTCCTACTGGTTCTCGCCAAGAAAGAGGCTCGAGGTACACCTAAGCACTTCCTATGAGTTGTAAATGTGAAAGCATAGACGCCGCTCTTCCGCTCCCTTCTTTCGTCTGCGGCCTACTTGCGTTGACGGTCAAGTGCTTGCGCTGACCTTGGGCGTGGAGCGGTGGAGCCGTTGCCTCGGGGACACGCAGTGCCATGGGGGTGGCAATCGTTGAAACTGACTCGTTGCGGCCAATGGAAGCCTCGTTGACACGTGCCAGCCAGTGGGACTGAAGCCGAAATCCATCGGCTTTACTTTGCTCCTTTGGGATCGGGGAAACAAGGTGCCGTTTGGCTAGGTTTTTCGCGTCTGTTCATAGCTGGGAGCTGGCTTCACTTGTAGAAAGGATTTAAGGTGCCGTTTGGCACAACTTCAAAGCTGGTGACGTCGGCTAGCTCCATGGGGCAGTTGTTGTTTTCGCATTGAAACGTATGTACGCTGCAGATAAGACGCACTCACCACTAAGGCCACGACAGTGGAAGCTGATGTGACGTCAGTGCAAGCGATGCATAGAAAAATGGCAATTTTTTTTTAGTAAAAGCGGCCGTAGTTATTGGTCCACAAACTTAATTATAACTTTTATTAAGCCTGAGTAAACAGATTTGTCTTTACCTACAGTGGTCCGTCTACTATATTTGCGATTTCAATTAGTTTCGAGACAAGTCAGACTTTTTGCGAAGGCCGGTTGGCGCCATACCGAATGCCTCCCAACTTTTTTCTTGCAGGACTGGAACCTCTATGTGAAGCCCGAGACATTCACACACGTGCTCGAGGGCATGGAACATCGGTAAGACCAGTGTCTCGTCTTTGTGCCTGCCCGCAACATATTTTGTTGCACCCAAGGTTAATTTTTTTCTCATCGACAAAACTTGTAATCATGGCCTCCAGCACTTTCCTTTTGCTGGAGTGAAGTGGTGAACGATGCCAGTTGGTAGACGAGACATGAGCAAGAACTGCACAGAACTCAAAAATGAAAGCTGAAAGGAAAATGCTCAGTGTGTTGGTTGTGCATGTGCCTTTCCAATCTTTTCTAGTTTTGTGTGCTTCATTATGGCATTAAACAAACATAAATTTTGACACTTTTTTTTTTTTGTGAAACATTTTATTTGGTTTGAGTTTCACATTCAACACTAAGAGTGTTGAATGTTTGGCATATTTCTTCTTTATGGTCTGTCTGGGTGGTTTTGTTGGCTTCTCATTAGGCACTGTTGCATTCTGGAGAAGTGACGCCTGTATAGTGGGCACTGTGCATCGGGCAGTCTGTGCTGCTTCTACAAAGCTTAAAAGGAAATGAAAGCACTTTCTGCGATAGTCTTTTCATGGTTTTAACTCAATCTATGATCTTTATGCATCCTAAAAAACCAAACATTACATTCATACGAATGCTTGAAGGAATCAAACATTGAGGACAGCGACGGAAACAAGACTTTTTTCATATAAGAAGTCCTGTTTCTGTCGTTGTCCTCAATGTTTTCTCTTTTCAACTATCCATATCTATTCACGAACACCCTCGTTTTCAATTATTACGTTCATGTGTGGCCGTTTTTTCTATAAAAATCTGTATTGAAGATATTACCTCGGAACTATATCGCTGACTCCGAGGGGTGTTGTCGAGCGAGGAGAAGCCCTTGGATGAATGGATGCGGCTGAACCCTCGTAATCGGGCGGCGGCTTGTGCCACCTAGCCAAAGCTTCGAAATCCAAGAATTAACTAATCTCCCATTAAATTCTGATTTAATGAAGAGAGGCAAAGAATCTGTTGCCACTAAGCAGCAGCATTCATCTACCATTCTTTATACGCATAGGTTACAATCCGTGTGACGGTGCTTTCTGGTGTCTGCGACAGTCTTCAATACTGATTTTAATAGAAATCTGCCACGTATGAATGTATTGTTTGGTTTTTTAGGATGCTTGGAGCCCAATGCTCAGCTGTCAAAGAACCCGTGAACTGTTAACCTGGAGGGATGCCTACGGTAGAATGGGCGTCTATTGTATCCCCTTCCACTGCCGTGCCACCGACAGGCAGGGGCGGATGCAGGAATTTCCTGAGGGGGGGGGGGTCAGGTGTTGGTCAGCGTACCATACGTTTAGGAACCTCCCCCTCCCCCTCGTTTCACGTCCTAAATTTTACACATGCAAAGATCAAGAGGGGGGTCAGGACATCTGGACCCCCTTCTAAATCCGCCCCTGCCGACAGGGTTGTGGCAGGGCATGACACGGGTGGGACATCGTTGGGCAAAAATGCGGGGAACATGGATGGGGGTGCAGTAAATGCTCCAGTTGGAGACGCATCTCAGACACCGTGGTTTCGTATCCCTTCTGCTCCGAGCCAGTAAATGCACGTTTCCACCGTGCAAGTGGGGAGCCACTAAGAGGCATGACACGGAGTTCTTGCCCTTGCAGGATAGCCTACCTGGAGTTTTGCAGACGAGGTTGGTCCACGTACACAGACATCTCTGCGCTGAGTAAAGGTGCAACGCTAGGGCACTGCTGGCTGCTCGTCTACGACGGTGTCATCAAGGTGAGGAGCATTTCCTGCTGAATGGGAACAGGTCGTTCAGCTCTTCAGAAAGTGACACTCTTGTCTGAGCACGTGTGCCGGCGGTGCATCCGTCTTTTTTTTTTTTTTTTTTGTCTTCCCTCTCTTTTGCTTGAATGAAGTGGGTGGCATGTTTCTGCAAGGTTCTACCAGTTGCATTTAGTTTTCGCACCCGTTGCAAGGATATGTTTGTTGTGCCGGAGATTGTGAATGGAACGAGACAAGTGATCTTACTCCGACCAAGATTCGGAAAGATGCACAAGAGCGGGGCCACAGGTTGGTGCTTACGTTAATACAACTTTCCAGGCAGCAATGTAGGGAACTGCCTTGCCCTCGAAGAGACTTGTGTGCAACTTTTACGGCAACTGCCGTTACGGCTTCTTCCCACCACTGGAAATGACATCTGTTGTCGTTGCAGCCATAGTTGTCAGCGTAGGGCGTCCGTCTTCAATGTCTTCAAATGCTCGAAAAAGATTGTTCGCCGTCGTGGTGTTCTCGAGCTGGGTCTGCCACATGTGAAGCGGGCGCGTTACCACAGGGCTTCGCCACAGCTTTGAAAATCTGCTTTATTGGCATTTCATAAACACAGTCCGTACGTGTCTCAAGTAGTGACCACTAGATGGCCACAGCTGCTGTGACGTCACGATAGAAAATTCTTTATTGTGACTGTGACTGTACTGCGGATTCACGAAAGATTGCTCATTTGTTTGGCGTGTTTTCCGGGTGGTATAATTGGGAGAGTCTTTCTTGGAGGTAAATTTGAGTTGTAAATTTGGCATTTATCGGAGGTTACTTCCCTTAATTTCCTCTGTCTTAGAAATATGGCATTCATCTGAGTTTAATATGTTGTTCTATTGGTATATATTTTGTATACACAATATCTCGTAAAACGCCGGCCAAATCGTTCTTGCGAAAAGTTTGCATCTCGGTGAATAAGGTTGATGTCGTATTGGTCTCTGCCAAAAGTGCCCATTTAAAAAATTTAATACTGTTCGTTGCTGTTAGGTTCTTAATTACTAAGTTTATAGGTATGGATTCATTTTGAAACTTGTTGGGCATCGTCGAAAATTACTAAATCCACCCCATGATAAAGGTACGAAGCATGCCAGCCTTTTATGGAGCTCTGAAAAAATGCTCAATGTGGACGCGTTTTCAAGATTCGGTTTTTCATCAAAACGCACCTCCATGCCAGCAGTTTGGCTCCCCCCCCTTAGCCAACATCTGTGACTGGCGTGCACCCCCACTCATTCCTTGCATAACGGAGGTGAACCCAAGAATCCTATTCTTGCAATGCCGTTCAAGCAGCGCATCCATTAATTTCTCCGGTTTGCACCACACTTCCATCCCCAATACAAGGGAAGCGAAGTGCTGGTTGCATGCTTTGTCCACAGAGGTGCCGGACCACTGCCGTGAAATTGCTTTTAGTAGAAGCCGAAACCTATAATTGCACACTGATTTTGTGTTTTTTTGAAACATTGTAAAATGTTGCGCATGCTTGATGTTTTTGTAAAGAGCACTGCCCTGGTGGTTTTCTATGATACCCATAGAGCTTCTAATTGAAACCATGCTTTTAAATTCGGTCATTTTAAACGTAATTATACTGAAAAATAATTAATAACCTAATTATACCAAATGCTATTAATTTTTCTAAATGGGCCCTTTGGCAGAGGCTATATATGACATCAAAGTTTTTCTGCATGATGCATACTTTTTGCAGTAGTGAATTGGCCCATATTTTATGAAATGCCATGTTTAGCAATATTATTATACTGTTGCTAAAATAAAATAAAAATAAAAAGATTGGGAAAAAACATTTAATGATGGAGCCTCCTCTCAGCAACTTGTTTTGTTGTCTTTGAATGTAACCATGGGCTTCCAGGGAAGCGCCACCTGAAAGAGGAGTTCATTCTGACTGTTTCTTGGTAAAAGACTGTTACGGGTTTCTTCTCAGGATAAGGTTCGCCATGCATGGCCATAGATTCAAGGTCCCAAAACTTCTGCATGGCTTCAGATACATCTGCACTGTCCGTTGTGGCCTTCAGTTTGACTACTTGTGTACGCTGGATTGCAAGTGCGGAGAGTTCGGTTGGACTTTGTATAATCCAGCCAAGAGACGTCTCAATTGCTCAAAGTTTTCTGTCGTGTCTCCTTACATGGCCTGTGACGAAATCTAACGGCAGTCCACACCAATCAGGACGTCCACGCCTGTTGGTTCATCATGGTCACAGAAAGAGTCTGCTGCCATGTATCTTATTGCTCCTACCGTAAAATACCGAGCATGGGCCCATGTCATATTAAGGGCCCACCCCCTATTTTTGAATGATCTCAAAAACAAACAGAGGACACATCAACCCCCCCCCCCCCCTTTTTAGGCAAATTTAAAAAAAAATATGTGAAGGACATGGCAAGCGCCCAGTCGCCGCGGACGGCCATTATCTCCTGAAGTTGAAGCGACCGGCACTAGTTCTGAATCACGACAGCGCGGGCGAAGGACTCCGGCGCAACACGGCAACACTCCGGCGCCACGGGAATCGAGGTCAAATGGCAGAAATAACAAAAGATCAGGCGGGCTGGTTTACAAAGGAAGAGAGGCAAGGGCACGGTGGCACGAGTGAAGCAGTGAAGATACACTACGTTGGAAAGGAGGATCTAGCAAATGGAAAGCCGCACGGAGCTTAGCGCGTGTGCTGCACACGTGCCGTGTGCCCGCGTGCCTCTGCTTCCGCTTGTTGTTCGGTGGTTCGGTTAGTTCCGTGTTCATTGCGCTGCATTGCTTCCGTTCGCTCGGTTCGCTTGTTTGGACGATGCACTCGTATACGGTCACTAGGAAAGTCAAAGTTGTTGAGTGGCATAGGCGCCACAGAAAGAATGTAAGCCGGACATCGCGTGAATTCAAGATTGACCGTAAAAGAGTGCGCGAGTGGGACTCAAAATACAAACTGCTCCTGCAACAGAACCACCAAAGATCACGGCTCAAACGCAAGCTGAGTGATGGGGCGCCAGCCTTCAGTAAAGAGGTTGATGATGCCTTATCATCAAATGGCCGCCATTTTGAATTCGGTGGTCGGGCCGAGCAAGGGCCCACCTGACTATGCTATCCTTCTGCATTTTTGCTCTCGGACCTAACAAGCGCCCATCCCCGAGTTTTCCGCGATTATCCCATAATTTTGAGTGAGCGCTTGCTCGGTATTTTACGGTAGTTCGTGACATACTTCTTGCTTTGGGTGGGGTAGTCGTTGACCACAAATCCTACTCGTTTCGAGTACTCCCAGATGGAAAACTTCTCAATTCTTATTTTCAAGTGCTATGAGAACTCTGCAGAAGTTTCTTTCTGTTTATTGTCACCGAACGCTCCCCATGTCCGTCGCTCATTGTCCAGATGCTTGCATCCGCGTATTCGAGACAGTTCTGTGACGAGTGGCCTCTCACTGGTGTCGTTGAAAAGAACTCTCAGAAGAATCCGTTGGTGATGTCCCAAGCTCCAAACTGTCGTGGCCTTCAGAAGTACAGTTTTCTCGACCACTTCAGTAACTGTAGATTGCAGGGCGACTGAAGTGGGAGAAGTCTCCTTTGTTCGTTTCTGGACCTTGCTTGAAACGCTGAATCACACATGGCCGATGCATGTTGTCTGATTGAGCAAGAAATTGTTGAGCGAGAAATTCTTTACTCTTTACCTATATTGTTTAGCAAGATTATTTTCTTTGTACACCTGAAGCACCGTTCAGCACTCATTGAGATTTTTCTTTTCTCTGTAAGAACCATCTTTGCTTCGCACAGTTCTATGTTGTGGTCTGGTGACTCGCAGAAAAAACAACTCGATCTGTCTGTCTGCTGTAAAAGCATTGAGGCCGTTCCTCTGCAATGCCCTAGTTTAGTCCTGGGATTTAGAGCTTGAGCTGCTGCTCCACCCTCTTTACCTGCCGTTTGTCTTGAACTTTTGAATTCTGTTTTTCTTGTCGAGGCTCTTCGTTCTCTACTTTCAGCTTCAATATGCAAGAATCGCGGAGTGCAGACAGTGTTTTCATTGTCGTTGTTCCTGTGCTTGCTCGTTTTCTTCGCCAAGCTGTGTTCATTCCAAATATCTGAGCAAAACTGTTCCTTGTCTGAAGGACTTTTCTGTTGAAGGTTGAAGGACTCTGGAATCAGCAAAAGTATCAGGGGACATAGCAGTCATAAATTAATCTTTTGTACACCCCTAGTGATTTCAGTTCACGTATCTGGCCTGTAGGTCATCAAGTAGTCGCCGGAGCCCTCAAACATCTTGCGCAGAACGAATTGGCTGTCGTTCCTCTAGTTTCATCATGTGGTCATCCACAAGCAGTGCCTTGTCGCTGTATCGTGTCCTCAGGATACATCTTCGTAGCAGCTTGCTGTTGGTGGCAATCTGGGGATTACTGCTGTACCTTCCCCTGACAATGCAGATCTGAGGTAGTGAAACTTATCGGCCGATGACAATTCTGAGTTGTTCTGGATGACCTGCTCGAACTGTTCCCAAAAGGGTCTCCACTGTGGATGTTGTCCATTGAACTTGAGCAGTTTGAGATTAGGCAGCTTGACTTTAATTGTTTCAACAGGGACAACGTTGCCAGTTGCACTTGATGGCTCTCGTGTTCCAGCTCTTCCCTGAAACGTCCCCACTTCAAAGGCAAGTCTTGTGTAGTGGGTGACGATTCGGTCATTGTATTTGATGAAGCGAGCTTATTCTTGTTCCGCACCACCCACTGCCAGCAACGGTTCGATGGCAGTATTCGTTTCAGTCAGCTGACTGTGTTGTGCGTTGAGACGAGTCAGTAAGGTGTTGAACTCTTCTTCAACTAACACTTTGTTTTGGTAGGCTGCATCCAGGGTAGCTAAACTTGTCGAGCACAACTTTGTGTCCGAAAATTGTGGAACACGCTAATTGGACTCGCGCGACACTGACGTCAAGCCGAGCGAGGTGTCAATCATCCAAGCTCTCTCGGTGCTCAAATTCCAGCGAGAATGTAAAACACAAAGTCGTAGCGAGCTCCATCGAAGCGCGTGTGAGCAACATCGTGGTGACAGCCGATTGAACGGCTGCACTGATGACGTCTCACCCGAGTGTCCCTACATCCCTACGCCGCGTTAGAGTCAATGATGCGTAGATTGTACCTAGGCGGCCGGTAAATACTCTGAACTTTCTCGTCGCAAGATCGTGGTTTGTGGAAGTTATCGGTGACGACAAAGTGACGTTTCACAACTTTGGGCAGGAGTTATTTGAGGCCAAAATCTTCGCTTCGGAATCGAGGCGAAGATTGAACTTTGTGATATTGTAGAGCCGTGCGCGGTGTACGCGGGCGGCTTTATAGAGCTCATCTTCCACCACTGTCAACAGCGCCACGGGGGTCACCCACAGGCGGTTTGTGTAAAGACGTCGGTAATGTCTGAAAGATGAGGGGAAACGGGCGATAACAAAAAAAAAAAAAAAGCCGAAGAAAAGGAAATAAAAAAATTAAAGGCGTTTACAAATCTTTGTAATGCGAAATTAGAGCTCAACTCTTGAGGAGGAATAAGGGAGGGTACAGAGAGGAGGTTATGCACCTCCCCCTCCCCTCTTCCTCTCCTTCCCTCCTCCTCCCATTCAGTTTCTCCACTAAATTTAGCGGGGAAAAGGACATCACATGACAATCTAGCGGAGAAGTGAATTGGCATTGAAGTCACTTAGCTGAGAATCGAATTGGTGTTGAGGTCATGTGACGTCAATTTCGCGCTAAATTTAGCGGGCCGGTTACGCCGAAGGCGACGCCGACGCCGCGAAACCCGGAATCAGGCGCCGAAGAGCTGCGCTCTAAAGAAAGAATTAATGTACGACCAACACGCACACACACACACACAGGCACGCACACACAGAGGCACAGGCACGCACACAGGCACACACATACACACAGGCATGCACACACACACGCACACACACAGGCACATACGCACGCACATACAAATAGGAGTCTCAAGAAGGGCCGTAGAAATTGTTTGGGAGAGAGAGAGGAGGTGATGGGTGGTGAAGAAGGGGGATATTCCGTTCCCCTAATACTTTATTATAACTCTCTGAAATGCTATGGTGGTTCGGGGCTGGGGCGATACCCCCCCCCCCCCCCCCCCTTCCACCCTTGTGCCCCTTGCCCCCTCTTTCGACGCAACTGGGGGAGGGGGGGCTAAATCCTCCCCCCTCCCCATCCTCCTGTTTCGACGACCCTGCTTAGAGGTGTTCCAATGAGCAATGACGAGGAACAGCACAGCCTGCAATTTTCAAAATAACGGTTCAAGAGATTCTGGAATTAAAATGGCTCGTGTTCCATGAACTCAAGAGTGGCCATGACAGACTTTCAAGCAAAAGACTCGTGCCAGGGCACGTATATAGTGTGCGGGCGCGTTCAGTGACTTCATTTTATAGTTGATACCTTTGACGATGGAGTCAGGATTATCAGCTGTGAACGACAAATTTGATGGTGCGTGTTCAAATCGACGATGTCCAGTTTAGTGTCCTTGCGTTCTTGAAGCATCACCGCCAATATTGACAACCTGACATTGCTTTTATTTCCTTATTTCCGTTGATAAACATACTTAATTCCCAACTGACTGATCTTCGAGTATCTACCATAAAATGATTTTATCCCGCCGATGTAGGGACAAGTGCCCGGAAGCGAAATTCGCCCAAAAGTGGACAACGGTAGTCGGCTGATTGTGACCTAGCCACGTCGGGCTACACTTTGGCCAGATTCGAAAGGCCGAGATGAATCAAAAGAACAGCAGGGATGCTTTTTAGTAAATTCCGCTTTATCGGCGGAAATAAGAACGATACCAGACTATCAACTTCGACAGTGTTGATTTTAAAATGCAATTCCCAAGCATCCATCGTGCTTTTTAGAGACCATCAAACATGACGGTCGCAGCTGATAACCTTTGTTGTGACGTCGCACGTATGAGCCACGATCGTCTCCGTGCACTCTCTAGTGCTGCTCTTGTTCGGTGCCTAGGGAGGCGTAGGAATTTTTCGTCCCCTGAATGAAAAACGTCATGAAGACAGACGGATCTGCGGGTTTGTGAGAAAAGAAAACTTCGCGGCAATCTTTCGGCTCCTCCCCCCACTATGTCATAACACAAAGAATATTTTTGTTGACGAGTTTAGCGACCCTGGGGGGGGATCCAGAACTCTGTTTTGGGGGGGGAGGCGGGGGGGGGGGGGGGTGCTGAAAATTTGTAAGGATACTATTCTTCCATACATACAAAACTTGAAAGTATAAAACAGAGAGGACGAGGACGGGAACAGGACATCTTTCATTTAGCAACAACATAGAATGGCACAACGATAAAACCGCCCCCCAAGGGTCTCAACGTTCTCAAAGAGGGAAAGGAAATACTAGTTATAAAGGAAAGGGAATACACTAAAAGAAAAGTTTAAAAAGCGCATCAGTAATCTAGTTATTTTTCGATTACTTAGAATTAACCTTGGTCATTGTCAGTGATAATGCGGAATTATTCTTGTTTGCAGTCCAAAAAGGGAATTGTACTATAAATATAAAAGTTTAAAAAGCTGTAGCGTCACGACGAGGTGTCAATATTCTAGTCATCTCTGGTGTTAAGAATTCGACCTCTGTCTTTGTCGATGATAATGAAGGTGCAGAAATGTTGTTTTTAACAGTCCCCATGGCAAATGACTCGATGAGTCATTTGCCATCGAGTCATTTGCCATGGGGACTGTTAAAGGTCCCGGGTTTTGTCACCATAAATGTCGAAACCAATTTCGTCGAAGTGTTGACGGCTAGAAATTCAAAACGCATCTTTACTCACAGGCAACCGCGTCAGTCCGACCGTTCGGTTTTGTTCACGAGTACACAACAAGAATACCGCACGCCCTCACATGCTTTCTTTAACGGCCTCAATCTTTCGCTTTAGTCCTGTACGCTGAAGTTTCTTTGATTTGGGGTGCTTGCAGTAATTTATAATTTATTTTGTTTAGAATGCCTCAAAGTTTGTAGCCGGCATGCCAACAACAAGATTGTGTAACCCTAGTTTCGTTTTTACGGTAAAACAAAACTCCTCACTCTGGGCTTTTAGTCAATTATACCAGATGGCGCTATCTATTTCATGGCGTTTCATTCATGTCGCATGCGACAGATGGCACTGATGGAGTTTGCCGGATGTCTGGTTTCGGTTCAATCACGTTTGGTAGTTCAGTGGCGGTTCACTGTCCCATTAGGCAGATACCACGTGGCAGATATGAGCTACAAGGCATCGCCGAGACAAGAACCGAGAATGGCTAAGAGGTCTTTTTGTCATCACACCTCCAGCGCAAGCTTTCCACTTGACAATTTCATGTCTCCTGATCTTCCAACATGCACGCACGAACCAATGCATGACGGAATACGGGTGCATGCTGGGTACTAGGCATCGAAACGAGAGGCTGCCGCCATGCTCTTGTCCCATCGGGCACTTTTGCATCATCTTCGTGAACTGAAGCCCCCAAAAAAATAAAAGCAGTCGCCCTAAAAAAAAAAAAAAAACACGGAAATCATTTGTGCTTGAATCGAAAAGGGACACTCTTTTCGGATCTGATGGAGCATGTGGACTTCAATGAGAGCCCCAGCTGGCTCTCACAGTTTGCTGGTAAATGGGCATGGATTGTGGTGTCAGAAAAGAAAACATCAATTTGTTTCTTAAGATTTCGAAGGTTTCGTTCACACACTAGCGGTGCGGGTGCCGACTAAATTCACATACTAAATTCATGCATGCATAAATCACATTTTCGGCATGTGAGCACTTGGGGAGTGCAGTATCACGATAGTTCTCTGGATGCCATTACTTTAAAACTAGGTTTACCAAATTTATGCACGAAAAATGCCACTTTTGATTGAGCAAAGTAATTTGCAGCTGTATTTTGTTGTAAATAAGACACCAAGGTTTCTCCCAGTGCCTTCATACATCTGTTTGTGCTGATGTTGAGGCACGAAAGTGCTACACATGTTGAAGCGACATGCATATTGTAAGTCCCAAGTTTTACATAATGCAGCACACAAGGAGTATCACTTTAAAAGGCAATATGTCTCCCATAGAGATGCATAAGAGACTAAACCCGCAGCAGGTCACTACTGGCCACTGGTTGATTCGTCATTTCGTGGCACTGGTCGACACCAAGGCGACGAGTGGACTTTACCTGACAGTTTTGAAGGGCACACTGCCCACACCTGAGGAGTATGTCCTATGTGATGGCTGAGAGTAACGTAAAGTGTCCCTAAGCCGACAGTTTGGTACTTTAGCCCCGTGTTCCAGAAGATCAGCTGTGGGGTGGCCAAAACAATATGCTTTTTGTGTAAGGCTCATCAAGATATTTGTCGCTGGGAAAAATGAACCACTTGCGTTAAACTCTTATTTTTAACTCTTTTTGTTCACATTCTGCCCACTGAAAAGCACAGCGAAAGAGCTCAACTATGCATGTTATCTCACTACCCCACCGCCTCCTTCCGCACGATAAAGTCCGTCTACTATGGTTGCCGATGGTCAATAGATGGAAACTCAGCTTCTGAAGCCAGCTATAGCCACGCTACCTTCTGAATGCTGTCCCCTACCAACGCGGCAACGCTAGCTTGGGCTTCAAGCCAGGCTGCCAAACAGACCACGCTGCGTGCAGTCACCCCTCACTTTGGTTTGCTTTGCTTGGGCAAACTTTTAACATAATCTCAGGCCCGGATGTGTGCAAAGCATAGGAAGGATTTTGCTAGGCACCTGCTTTCCCCTCTCAGCGTCGACCTCCATAGCAGCATGTCCGACCTTGGCTAGTGCTGCGCTCTAACGTTTAGACGAGATATGGAAACTGGTACCTCCTGTTGCTGGCTCCAGACACTGTGTTTGTGCGTTCCTCCATAAAAAGATATTCTGTTGCCATGGTAACACTGACCATAGCAGACAGGCTCGATCGTGCAGAAGGAGACGGCGGGGTGGCGAGATCTGGTGTGTAGTTTTGCTCGTTTGACATGCTTTTGTATGGACCTAATGCAGATGGCTGATTTTCTCCGGTGCCCAAAATTGTGATGAGTCTTGCACGAAAAGTATGTATTTAGTTCTCAATTTGGATGATGTTTATTGTACTGAAACATGGGGCTATACTGCCAATCTGACCATAAGTCTTTCTATATCACAGCCGTCTCCCATATTGGAGCACACGAATCCGAATTGATTAAAACTTTCCTGGCGAATGTCGAGTGTTTTCCAGATTCCTTCAGTTATATGTGGTAACCTAGAACCCTGAGTATATTGTCAAAATGCTAAATGCACCAGGAAACATCTTTTTTTTTCCGAGCCCAGGTGTTCTAGTGTTCTTGACGTCCCCACAAGAAAGT
Organism: Ixodes scapularis; assembly: GCF_016920785.2. Taxonomy (NCBI): domain Eukaryota; kingdom Metazoa; phylum Arthropoda; class Arachnida; order Ixodida; family Ixodidae; genus Ixodes; species Ixodes scapularis. The sequence continues at coordinate 240,299,562 of NW_024609835.1, read as the reverse complement.
ATTCTCAATAGTTGTTTTCTCAAATCCAGCATTTTTTTGGCAGTCTGCTGAATGTTCTGCATCATATTTCACTGTAACTGGAGCGTCTGCCAGTTGGAATGTCAAGGACCTCTGTTGCAAAGCATTGGATTTCTTTGCTGGGGACCAAAATTGGTTTCTTCGTTGCTACACTAAGAAAGACTAACTTGCCTCTCTGAGTTTCATTTCCTTTGGGTGAATGTTGCCCCAGTTTGGCTCGCTGTGCTGCCAGGCACGGAACAGACGGGTGTGCCATCATTGCATTGGCACAAGCATGAGGCAGACGGGGCATTTATCTCTTTCAGGTGATGGTGGTGTCGGCCATTGCCTACGTGGCGGCAACCCTGACCCTGTTTGGTTCGGCGACGCTGGTGCACAAGCTGGCCAGTCAGCCACCGGTTGCCGTTGAGACCAACAGTAGTGTGGCACCAGTGGAGTGCCCCCCGCCATGCTGGGCAGGATGCGGGGCCGCTCCACTCCAGCAGGCACACCAGCAGCCGTACCAGTGGGCACAACAGCGGGCACATGACCAGCAATATCGGCAAGAATACCAGAATATACTACAGCAGAAATACCAGCAGGCAGATCAGCAAGGATACCAGAAAGCACACCACCAGACATGGCAAGCACATCAGCAGACTTACCAGCACACACACCAGCAAACATACCAGCAGCCATACCAGCAGACATACCAGCAGCCGTACCAGCATAGACACCAGCACTCACATCAGCATCTTCTGGGCCTCACCTTCTGACCGGGGGAGCCCCCTCGCTGGCACGCACAGGGGGGCTGGGGATCTCGCGTGGGTGTGCGCAGCCCAAATTGCACCCACCAGTTTGCTGGGCCTGGCTTTAGGTAGAGAATGCTTTTGCCTTCTTGCCATTGCCTAGACTGGATGCATACAGAATTGCAGCATAGGGAAGCCATTGACATGCACTTGACTTGGTAGATTGAAACTCGTGCATATCGCCAAATACGTATACTCTTGAAAGAAAAAAAATGCTTCAACCAAACTATTCATTAGTGTACTTGCCTAGGAAGGGAAAGGGATTTTTGTTGTCTCGGATGCGATGAGACAATGCTCTGCGCCCAAGCATTTTCGTTACCAAAGGAGATACATGCACGTCCATTCCACTTTTTATGAGGTCAGGACTCTACACTTCTCGTACTCGGGCATTGGCATCTACACAAGGCAGGACTCGATTTGTGCCAGCACTGGCACACGTAAAACTGTGAAACGACGGCACAATATAACGGACACGGCTTCGGATCCCCGAAGCTGAAGAAGCCTTGGGAATCCGAAACTAGAGCTTGAAGTATTGGCCAAACCGCAGCTTGTTGGTGTGGCCGCACTTGACTGCTCAGTCTCTTCATTCCATAAAGGGACCGAGAGAATGGTGTACCACACTTTGGCACACCCTGCTCCTCGGGTCAGTCACCATAAGCTAAAAAACCTTAAAATTAATCAGGATTTTAGCACAGCCTTACAATTAACGCGCAATATTTGTTTGTTTTTTTTTCCGTGCCATTGTTCGTGTTTGCCGGGACTACACCCACACTTGAAATGAACCAACTTTGAATTGGTTGCCGAGAGTGCACCCACACTTGATATGAACCAACTTTGAATTACGGGGAGTATACTGTACTTGCCCCTAGAGTGTAATAGCAATGGGAGCTTTGCGTAGCTTTGGTGTACAAAGGTAGAGTATATGACCCATTAGCATGGGAGATGCCTGCCTGTCGGTCTGGGATAATGGCCGTGGTGCAATCCTACCCCTTCCTCGGCACCCATCGTTCGCACCTGGATAAATGCACATTTTTTACTCGACTGTCCGAAATAAGCTTGTTTTGGATGCGAAAATAAAACTCTCAAGCTTGACTGTTTCCTCTGTTGGTAATTGAGGTTGCTGAGGGTCCTCGTGGAAGTGACCTGAGGTCTATCCGGCTGGCCCAGGTTTGGCCAGGTTTCCCTCTTTGAAGCGCAGAACTATGGACTCAAGCGGAGCTGGCTGGGTGCAGCTAGTGCACTATATAGCTCCTTCAGAGTAGGGTGCCTTCATGTGCGCTTTGCTTAGGGTGGAGACATCTGGCCATTTTGTTCCCACTTTTACATTTATTTTTTGTTCAGAAGCGCGTGAAAAAGCGTGCCCTTGCACACGTCTGTGGCGCTGACTGTGCTATGGCGACATTTTGTTTTCATCAATTTCTTTGTATTTTCCCCGTGAGCGCGTGCTGTCGGCATCGGGTACTACAAAGGGTGGCATCACTCTAAACAGAAGGTCACTGAGACACCCTACTTCGGAGCAGAGTAGCACAATCTAGAAAGTCGTCTGCTTCAAACGCCATTGCCTTGGAAATTGCCTTCTCAAAATTCTCACACGCATCCAATAGTACGGAAACGTCGATAAAGTGTTCAGTGCTTTACCAACTTCACGACAGACTAGTTTCGAAAAGTGTGAACTCTGCTTTTATTTTTTAATCAGCCGTGTTACGTCGATCTTCATGGGTTCTCCCATGAAGAAAGTGAAACACATTAAAATTAAAAAAAAAAAAAAAATTCATTTCCAAGATTTTACTGTTTATAGAAGGTTTATTATGGCTATCTATACCGTGTGTCTATACATTCATCCAAATTTCCTGTTACGAAGCAATGAGATATTGACGCAATCTGATCCAATAGTAGTAGCGGCATCGATCTGCGGTGTCGATGTGAAATGCACTGGAAAATCGGGCGCCTGCATTTAGAAAGCTGACATTTTCAACAAAGCCTGGACGCACTGTGAAATGAGGTTGATACCTGGGCTAGTTTGTAATCGTTGTACATAATGGAATAAAACAGCGCAAAGATACAAAAAGGAAGAGACAAACCAGACACGAATGAGGCCTGACTCGCAACCACCGTGCTCGCAACTAAAGCTTCTTTACTCAAAGGAAAAAAAAAAAATCCTTACTCCACGCAATCGCACGTGCACCTTTTACCCATGGTATACTCTGTTTCATCTTGTGTTGTACCGTAGGAAAGGCTACACGCGCGAGCTCCTTGCTCTCACATCTCGGCAGCACAAGGCGGGCGCTCAAAATTTTCTTCAGCGTGGCAGAAGATTCCCCCTCTTTTCTTTTTTCCTCCTCCCCTTTCCTCCTCCATTTTCCTCCTCGCTTTTTACGGCCTTCTCGCACGAGTGCTAATGGGCTTACCGGCCCCCCGACAAAATCTCTGTAACCTTTCAAGGTTCTCTGCTTCAATCCCAAACACCAGGGATTAGTTAGGCAGGCAGGATATGAGCTCGGAAGGGTTCGGGCTGGCTCGCTTTTCTTCTTTTTTTTTTTTTTTTTTTTTTCCTCTTTTTCTGCAGTTTTAAAACACACTCAGATAGTCAACACCAGCTAGCCCAACAACAAGTTCTTTCACATTCAGATACTTCCGCATGCGGCCACACACGCTACAACACCGCATATTTATCTCGAGTGAACGGAACTTGAACATCACAGCAGAAGGAAACAAGATGGGTATTTTTATCCGAACTTTGAGCTCTACCCAGAGAGTTGAAAATTTGTCGTTCTAACACCGGCACACTGAAGAGTGATTGTATCACTATTGTGTTTTTGTTTTGCTTTTTGTACAAACTAATAATCATGAGTAATTACAAGTCAAAGATACTGCAGTCAGAGGGACACAGTCTGACCATTTCTGGGGCATAATATATAGGTTCGTACTACAGGTGTCTTCTAGAGTGACGGCCGCCTCGCTGAAGCTACTCAGAAGAGTAAAAACAAACTTCCATAAAAACTGAAACGGTTTATGGTATATTTCATCTATCTACAGCCTTTGAAAAAAATTTCTTCGTGGCCAAACGTGCATTTAGTTTCTGTCAACAAATGTAACTGAAAACTTGACACCCGACAAATATCTTGCGTATCAGCAAAGAGAACGGGAAACACGGAGATTGAACCGCAAAATCACAATTTTCTTCGCGTAAAATAGTGCAACTAGCAATAGTAGCCATATTATGCCATTTATTAAAAGACAGCAGGTATTACGAAGTTTTCATTCTCTTCTGTTCGCATTTGTTCGCTGATGAAGAAATGGAATGCTCCATGGAAGAAATGGAATGCTCTGCAGCCCTTACATAATTGTTTGGGGCTTTGTCAGGGTGGGCGAAGGCCATCTCCAAAAAAACCCAAGAGTTCGGAAGGTGTACCACCGCAAGTTTTGGGGCTGCTTGGCTAATTTAGGCGTCTGGCGTTCCCCACTTAGAAAAGAAGCGGAACACGGTCAGCTATACTGGCTATACGTCGTCGCCAAGCGGGAAATCATGCCGAAATGTGTCCTTGAACACGTGCGAGATCTTTACCCGAACCCAGCCGGGATTCGCCACAATTCATCTACGAAAAAAACTATAAAAAGTGGTAGGCTTAAACGATTTGGCAGTTTTTGAATATAGTCATGCGGACTAACTGTCCACAAGTACGGAAAGAAATGCAGTAGAAATGCAGAGCTCTATTGTGTTCTTTATGTCCATACTTGTCTTTCACGCTGTGAACCAATTAAAATAAGTTCTGCAATATCTGTAGATTATGCCTGGTTATGTTGTCTTTAAAAGAAAAGTAATCAAGCAAGTTCGGTATTGCGCCACAATTTGTGCATATACAATTTTATGTGGAATCCAAAGTCAAAACAGTACTTCCGCGGGAAATAATGCATCCGTCGTTCTTAGTCTTCCTGAAGCTATGAACTACCGATCTCGGCTACAGGACTTTTGGGTCCACAAAATATCACGCTCAGTAGAAAATTCGCCTTTTCTACCCAAAGTACTGGAAATTGTTTATTTTTCATACAGGTCGGGTGGTCATGCGTGTTTGAGTGTACGACCGTTGACTGGGCACTGGTTTTCGCCAAGAGTGCAATGATTCCTTTCATGCTGCCCGCGACGAGTGTTGAAATTTGAATATAGATAGAAATAAAATCAACTGACACCCTTAGAATTATTTTAAACTTGCGCTTTCTTCAGGCATTAAGATTTTGATCGTACTTTTTATTCATTGTCGTCTTCGATGAGGGAACAACTTGCCGAGGAGGCCGCGCTGTCCGCGTACGCGGCTTGACAGATAAGGTCGCGAATGTTTTTCACAAATCTTTAAAGACCAAGCACAAAAATGAAAGACGCAGCCACTTCACGCCAATGAAACCAACTTTATGTTTTGGGCAGACGTCTTGCGAGAGTTGTAGTATTTTTAATTATGCCTAATAAATTAAATGTTTAGGACTAAGTACCAAACTTTTTTAAATTTATTAAGAACCAAAATGTCAATTGAAAAGGTCTAGAGCTGCTTGAGAAACCCCGATTAGCTGTTTGCAACGTGATACGGCTCGCGTGGCTTCCTTCTGACTAGTAATAAAGCTTATGAAACATGACAAAATACCCCATGATAAAGCGCCCGCCCCATCATGAACTCAATTTCGAATGTCCCGAGATTTGTTTTCATAGGCCGGAAAAAAAAAAAAAAAGAGATGCATGCAAGACTCGTGCCGCACGCTTTATTTATATCAGAAAAGAACTGCCCTCTGTTTTATATACAACGTTTTTTTTTTTTTTTTTCACTTACTAGATATTAGAAAAAAAACGTGGACATTAACGTTTTGTGGATGTGAGCTATACGGCCAGGCGAATATTGGGTTCAAGAAAGAACGCAACGAAAACCGACTGATTACCTAACATTTGTTAATGAACTTTCTGATTATAAAAGAAAACGGGATGGTTGATTTATAAAGTTGTTGGGCGTAATCGAAAGCCACCAAATTGTCCAGTGAAAATTAGCGCCATTGCGGTTTGTGTAGGTGAGCTATACGGCCAGGCGAGGATTAGGTTCAATAGCGAACGCGACTAAAACCGACCGATTGCATAAAATTCGCTAATTAATCTTTTAATTAGAAAAGAAAACGGCATCTTGTAATTAAAAAGTTGTTGGCCATAATCGCAAGCCACCAAACCGTCCATTCTTAAAAAGATGTAACGCGCGTACACTATTATACGGCGTCCTCCTAGTTTGGACGCAAAAATATAGTTCTGATTTTAGGTGGGCTCCATCTCCGCGTGGCACAGCCTAACACCATGAAGCCAAAGCGACGAATCATGCGCATCGCTGTGACAACGCCACTGTAGAAAGGGCGAGGAGTGCGCTGGCCGAAAAGATTGCGGTAACACGATTCGCGTCCAAATTGGGCTTTTTAAGACGCCGTGAGCCACTTCACGTCCGCTACATCTCTTTGAAAATGAATGATTTGGTGTTTTTGATGACTACAGATAACGCACAAAGCGCAATCGCGTAATTCTGACGTCTTTTTTAGAAAAATGTCTAGTGGTTAAAAAAAAAGATCGCCCCGTATAAGCACGATTGTAGGGCAGTTCTTTACGTTCGGCGACATCATTACGGCATGGAAGGAGACGTTGACCACAGGTCATACTCTGTGTATGATCTGTGGTCACTGCTTTTTTTTTTTTTCGTACGAGAATGAGCAAACATTTTATACCAAATAAAATAGATTTAGCATTCACCAAATTCGGCTTATTTACTTGATTCAAATCGATATTTGATTTGATTACACTTATTTTGTACCCGCACGCGCCTACTTTATTCCCTAATGAGTTACAAGTGATAATTACATTGTTTTTTTGTTTTGTTTTTTGTCGTGCGAGGTCATCGCAATTTATCATTAACAATCGGAGCTATGCAATTACGCGGAGGAGGCGCATTTGAAGATATTCAAAATTGTTCTGAATATACAAACAACTTCAAACGTCTTGCTGTTTGGGTCGTTTCCTACACGCAGGACCAATAATAAAGCCAAAACCTTATAGAGGAGACTATCTCTATCAACTCAACGCGCAAACACGATGTGAAGCGTGTCTGCGTACGTTGGAAACGAGATACCGGCGAGCAAACCAGAGCGTCGAATGTCCATGCATCAAAATGTCCGTGCACCGAAATATCCGCGCACCGAAAAGTCCCGCACCGAAAAGTCTTTGCAGCAAAAAGTCGGTACACTGAAATGTCTGTGCACCAAAACGTCTGCACCGAAATATCCGCGCACCGAAAAGTCCCACACCGAAAAGTCTTTGCAGCAAAAAGTCGGTACACTGAAATGTCTGTGCACCAAAACGTCTGCACCGAAATACCCTACAGCAAACGTTCTACACCGTAAAGTGCTAGACCCACTACAGATGGAATCCTCAGTCACCTCTGCCGGTGTACGAATCATGATGATTCAGAACCACTGGTCTATGGAGCGCCATCCCTGATATACCGAAAACGCCGCTCGTACTTCCCGTTGTCGCCATGAATCCGACAACGAAAGATGCCAAATCAGATATTTATATTAAAATTGATACTTCGATGACTGCTTCTTTGAGCAGAACAAGGCATTTGTGCTCTCACAACAGCAAGAACAGTCTTCCAAACCAATGCTAAAAAAGAGCCAATGCAACTGGTTGGGAAGAGCAAGTGCCAAGCTCGCTCAGAACAGCTACTCGGTTGGTTCAGCTCCTTGTCGTAGGTGTGCCGGCTGGCTTCTGGATAATCTTTTCAAATCCTGGAAGCTTAAACTTGTAAAAATAATAATAAAAAAAAAAGCAGTTAGCAAAAAAAAGAAAAAAATCGGAAACTGGCGAGGTGGAAACGAGAGGTGATTTCCTCCTTTCACAGTGGCGAGAAGGAAAGTGAGGGTCGGGTTCCTTCTCTCTGCCTGCGGGCCGGCCTTTAAGGGCGGCTGCCAAGGCTATGACCTCGCGCCTCTAGCCTTCGCTGCGGTACAACATAAGGTAAAACGGAGTGTAAGCCACGAGAAGTTTGCGTGGCGCCCCCTTACGGCGAACCGGGGTGACGTCACGGTGAGGACAGAATTTTTTCCCCGACTCGCCCCGTTCGCCCAGTGGAGGCTGTGACGACGTTAGCTGTCGGCGCGCTCGTTTCTATTTAATTTTTTGTGCGCATTTTTCATAGGAAGTGTAAATTTTCATATGTTGCTTTAATGAGGCACGGCCTGTAGCTGCAGGCGAAACTTCAACCAACATTTCAGGCATAATTGACAGTGCAGGCAAAGAATGAATCGCAGCTGGTATATGAATATGAAGAAATATGGCCACAATTTTAGGAGCATCACTATAGATTTAGATTTCACGCAATCAGTGCTGCTGATGGTGTGAATGAATTGGCAGTTTATGTATACTATTCGTTTTTTTTAATCTCTGTTTTTACACAAAAACGCCGAAGCAGAAGAGCTGCATGCTGGTCGAGCAACATGTTAAATATAGTCTAAGCTACAAAGAGATAATCACAAGTGACACAGCTTGAGTACAGGGTCAACTTGTAAAGAAAGAAGGAACATTTATTTATATACATTGCTCTCATTTGACCTTTTCTGGATTCGGATATTATTTCAATGGACTCTACTTGTGGTATCTGTGGACTTTTCTATATCCCTCAAGTAATGTTCAACAAACGTAAGCGAAGATGTCTAGAACGTTATTAGTCCATTATGCTCTAAAATTTATATTTTATTTAAATCAAATTGTCCTGAAGCTAAAATACCAGAAGCTATTCTCACACAAACTGTCACTCTTCACAGGTTCCACATTTTCTGCTACTCACGCAGCGTCTACCACTGGACAGCCATTCGAATGCTTGCTGTTCCTCCTGCTTTCCTCTGTTGTCAGAGAGTTCAGCTGTAGGTAATTTGGAGGCTGAGGAAGCATCTGAGGACCTGCAGCAGTGTCTCTTTTAATTGAAAATGACAAATCAAACTAAACAGTATATTTTCCGAATACACAAGGCAGGAATAAAGAAAGAATGCCAGGAAAAAATGTAAACATTCCATATTGCGATAGTATTGCCGTGCGTATTTTTGGCAGTTCAGTACACCTCATACAGGCCATTGGGGACAATTCGGTCGTTTTTTCTGCTACCATACAAACTAATTTCCAGTAATTGTGCATCGCCTATAAAATAAAACATGTCTGCCTACGTGTACGAACTATAAAATTAATTCCCGAAGAAGCTATCTTTTTGTAAAACAACCCTGTTCCACGAGCACTTCGAAAGTCTTTAGAACGAGGGCCTTTAAAGCATCTGCGAACACGCACATAGATTGGCACGCGCAGAGTCGGTGGCGCGAGCTCATTTGCCGACCGCCCGAAGGCCTCCGCAACCTGCAATGCTGGTTGGTCTGGCGCCATCCAGCCACTGAAGCAAGAAATATTGGGTACCCCTGGGAGTGGCGACTGCATTGTTCAAACGTGAGCTATTACTCTGGTGGCGCCGCTGAGCCTGGTGTCCGAGGCAAGAAATACTGGGTATCCCAGGAAGCCGTGATCGCGTAACGTGCCACTAGAGCGAAAGCTAAGGCCCTGGCGGGCCAATCGGAACGTGACTGCGTATCACCGGAGCGCGCCTCAACTCCGAAAAAGTATCAGGCTTTTCGCTGCGTCATGCTCCAATATGTGTGCGTTGCGCTCGTATACGTCGCGTATTTCGAAGCATTTGGCACGCAATGTGGGGCTTATCGTTCGCCGTTTGCCAAGTTACAACGAGATAGGGTATAACCGTGCGCTCTCACCCTGCTGGCGCCGCCTGGCCGTTGCCGGCTACCTATTTGAGATGTCTGCAAAGCGGGATGTAATATTCTCTTCAATCATGAACATGCAAGGGACAGAACTCTAGCGTCTGAAACACTTACGCCGCCGCTTCACCGACCCCTCGCACAATTGCTTTGCGCCGTGGGGACCGACAGGGAGGTTTATCGGTGGAATCGCCTCTGCCGATAGCTTTCGGGATTTGTAACCCAATTATAAAAGTAAAAGCGACAAGCACGCTTATAAACGGTACGGAAACACGTCGGTATCAGTCTAACCCAGCGTCTTGTACACCGGGTAAAGCAGATCCCGCTCCTCGAAGTGCTTGCGGCACACAACGGCGAACCAGAAAATCGCTGCAGGGAAGCGAGCCGGATGTGGAGATCGCGAAGCGGAGTCCTTCCCTGACGTCACGATACACCTCACCCAATCAGGGCGTAGCGACCGCAGCGACGCTTGTGTTCGCTCTCGGGGCTAATAGCTGACTACGGACGCCACTGATGCTGCGCTGATACACTTTTCTCCTTTAACCTGGGTGTGGCAGGCTCACCACAAAAAAAAAAAAAAAAAAAAAAAAAAAAAAAGAGCCAGATCTGCCCCAGAGTTAATGCGAAGGCAGAGGGGATCGCAAGGAACCAGTGTAGTAAGAAACACGTCAGGCCGCTCGTCCCATGTGTCACGGGAGTAGTCTACAGTCTCGTGCGGCCGCACCTACGTGGGACAACCGAGACGTTGCCTGAATGAAAGGCTCCGCGAACACAGGTACTCCCTCGGAGCCAGAGCCGTGTATTGGGAGAGTTTCGCGACTCCCAACTCATTTTCCAAGATGGCGGGCTTAGTAAGGGTACGGTGAGGGTCAAAGATGCGTGCCGCTGCTGAGCCTGTCTAGTGTGCTGGCTTCACTGAGCGACATAAATGATTTCTGGTAATACGAGGAAGCTAATGTTTTATGAGCGCAGGTCACCTCTTTAACCTGAAAACGAGAACGGTGTTTAGCGTATTATTTACGGAAGGATGCCCGTTTTAATTTTGGAGCGAAACCGAAACTCACCTCTATTTTGGATTTAATTTCTCGATATAGGTCTTAATTTCGGATTCTTTCACGACTCAAGATGTGCCTGACATCGTAATTGTTTACTAAGAAAAGTTGTTCGCGGTAACTTTATTTTGTGACATACTGTTCGATCCAGGCTGATATTTGTAGTTGTTGAAAAAAAAATCAGTGCTGATATCTGTGCGTTCTCGCTGCCTTTTTCTCGCTCAGATAATTGTCATCGCAAATAATGACAATTATCCCAGCACAAGAATAAGAAAATAATTCCAATTTTTAAATGTCCACGAAACGCACAAACTAATAAACGCCGCTCTCACTGCAACAACCCAAAGACGGAATCCGAGTCAAACAGCTGAAGTGTGTGTGTGTGTGTTTTTACAGCACCGCGTGACGCGTAGGACTTCATATTACATCCAGCGTTTGACTGTTTGTTTATCTTGATAACTATGTCAGAGTTTTTCATATGCTAAAAAGAAAACAGAATTATACCTTTCTGGAAAGACTATTATGGTTAAATGGCGTATTCTCGGAATCTTGGCGTTAATTAGAGGCATACATTGCCGCGATTTGTATTAATAATATTAAAATTCACACATTTGAATGAGTAATTCTTCAAGCTCTAATATAATTGGTTGCTTATGATCTAATTTTAAACGCGCGAAGAAATATGACAATGAAAACTGTGCTAATTATCATCACTGGTTCCTATTGCTGCATTTTAATTACCGATGAAATAAAAATAGTCTAAAATCAAGGAAAACATTCTAGCTAATGTGAGAAATCCATGTAAAATTACATTAATTGTGGGTAAAGTATATTGTGCTATCAAAGTCGTGACTTTTGACAATCGGCGAAACGTCCAAAGTCGCCGCCAATATACTTCCAGACCAAATCCCCAAAAATAAAAAAATAAGTTTTTTTTTTTTAATTACTAGTTTTTTTCATAACATTTATTTACTTTTGTATTTGCTCGCCGTCGTTTTGCCAATCTCAGCGTTTCCAGTTCGAAGCAACGCCTACCTGCTCGCACGTCTGCTCACTGCAGCACGTTTCGTTGGCGTTGGAAGCCGGTGAAACAGTAGTGAGTTTTAATATTGCGTATACGAGCGAACTCAAGCCCTGTGTGCTTGCGTTAGTTTTGCGTGTTCCACACTGCGCGTGCGCGGAGCCCGAAATTGCGGTCTTGGATGGCGCATGGCGATGAGGCGCACGCACAACGTGGGGCACGCAACACTAACGCAAACGCACACCGCTTGCGATTGCTTCTCTAGTAAGGTACAATCCCATACCGGCTGCAGCACTACGTTGGGAAAACCAGCATCCCCTACCATTAGATGCTTCCGCTGGGGTTTCCACATTCCCTGTCGGAGGGCAGCGCTGGACACAGACTGGAAACCCTATGTTGCGTTTTTTTTTTTTTTTTGACTATCACGGTGACTAGGGAGAAAGAAGTGACGTCAACAACGCAGCAAACTCAGATTGGATGTTGATTGGTGAGAGTCGCTGATGACAAATTTCCGCAGAAGAAAACAAAGAAAAAGTGAGCTTTGTTTTCTTCCGAGAAATTTGGTCATCAGTGACTCTCACCAGTCAACATCCAATCTGCGTTTGCTGCGTTGTTGACGTCATTTCCTTCTCCTATAGTTGCCATGGGAGCCCAAAAAGCGCAACATAGCACCCCAGAGCAGCGTGCCGCTGGGACTCCTCACAGATGGAAGACATCCGAACACTGACGCAGCGCTCGTGTCACTACCCTGCGTTCCTGCGCTGGCCAGCGTTATGGTCACAACACAATGATCTTGATATTTCTTAGGTCTTGCAGAATCCTTGCTCTTTATAAAGCATGTTTCCTTTTTGTTCTGTCTGACAAATAGTAAATATTTGTCAGGTTTGACTTTTGCAAACCTTGCCGTGACGCATCAATATATTGTTGAGTAAAGATTCCTTAATTTTTTTTTTCCCTCTCTTTTAGTGTGATGCCACTTTATGCAGCGTTCTTAGATCCATCAGTTCAAAAGTTCCACAGAAGAGCCTCGTTCGAAAACGGCTCTTCCCTGCCGCCTGCACGCGAGAATAGGTACAAGCGGATAACGATCCTAGCGAAACCGCTCGCGCGGGAACGGAAAAGCATCGCTCTTGAACGACGCTCGTTCTGTGCATCTGATGCGCCAATGCACGAGGCCCGTGCTCCGTGCAGCCGTCGGAAGCAAATATCGGCGGCACTGAAATGAGCGGCTTTTGGAAGTAAATAATAGCTGAGCACTCGCTCGTGGCAACTGTCTTGCACGATTGAGCACCATTGATTTGCGGTGCTTGTAAGGAACGCCAAGCGAGAAGTTTGTCAAGGGGCTTCAGGCGTAGCGAGCGCAACCGAGCACACGTGTCACGAAAATGAGCCAGGCGTTTCTAGTAGTAGGCTTGTTCTCTAAATTTTGTCTATAGTCTGTGGCAGGCTAATGGTTAATTGCGCTGATAGATTTGGAGAGATCCAAAACTGCTACATGCTAGCGCGTTTAGAGCAAGCGAAATGACGTGCTTTTAGGGTTTTCTTATGATCTCGAAAAGGTGGTAATTACTGGGGGCCAAGTTGGGTCGTACTAGGACTAAACGTCTGGCGGGTCGCACGACGCGTCGGAAAAATGGCATCATCCAATCGGCCCCCGGCAAATCACGACTTCACGTGAACGCACGCGACACCGTAATGAGCCGAAGCCTGATTGAATGCTACCATCTTTCCGACGCGCCATTTTGCAGTCATTGATAAGTTGGAAGCAGCTGCATGCCCAGGCGTGGGTATGACGCACTGCTAAAAGGTGGTACCGGCAGGCCACTAAAAAGCTGCTACACCGATGGCGCAAGTGAATTGGGCTACAGGGGAATATGTCGAGAAGTGGACATATCCACATACCAGTAAGTTGCCGGTATCGGCAGCGAAAAAACAAGATCACCATGAAACACCCCTCGTGAGAAACTAACAATGCAGTTTGAAATATGTATACAATGAATATTACATGCATTAGGTTGCATTGAAACCACAGAGACACGCGGAAAGAAGGGCCAAACTACAGGCCGTGTTGATTGTGTACACTTTTTGTTCACTCGTATGTTTTTTTCTTTCTTCCTGCGTGTGAACGTTTCTCTAGTTGCAAAATATAATAAACAAACACTTCACACTACAGTAGAATACGCGACAGGATATGTTCTACCCCTGTGTTAAACAACATCCGTGAAACCTTCAAGCAGGAATAAGCGAAAAGTCTTCAACAGTCCTATTTAAGGGGGGACATGGCCTGGGAGGGTCAACTTTTGAACCAATGTCTCAAATTGATTCAAACTTTCAGGGTGAATTGAACCCCATTAGGAGTGATGACATCTAAAGTTTCAGTCATATCGGCCAACTCTACAATATACTATGCTTGAAAAGCTCCAGAAAAAAGTTACTTTATTAGGAAATGTATTTAAGAAAAATAATAATTGCAATCCACAAAATGTTTGGTTTAATGTGAAGTAGAATACCCATAGTGCAAGTTAAGGCAAAAATTAATTGTAGAAAATGCAATTCTAGAGAAAAACAATAACGGTCAAAAAGAACCAACGATTTTAACAAATTTCTGAGTTTTAAAATATTAATTTTTGGTCATGAAGAATTTAGCTTTTTCAGATTATGAGTACCTTAACTTGTTCCTCGGGAAATTTCAGTCCAGGGCAGCACTGAATGAAATCTTTACACTGTCAAAACGTCCAATGATACATTTCCTCACACCACATTTTCTGCCAAAAAGTGAAACTGAGAAAAATGCATTTAAAGTTTCAACTTAAGGTTTCTTTCTTTTCTGTGGGTCCGAGGTAGGCGAAATTCTCCAGGCGCATTGTTAGAACCTTCCTCTTTGAGACTTCCCTGTTCCCCTGGCAATAGCTACCAGTTTGTGTTGTTTGTAGGCTCGCTAACTTTTGTAGCAGGCATTCCCTGACAGATAAACTGGCAAGAACTAAGAGGCAAATCACCCTGAGAAAGAGCAGCAAAGCAGGAATAGGATTTGAAGTGGAAGATACTGTAAAGGGGCGTTACTGAAGACGACACAATATCACGTCACTGGGAAGGACCAATCGGAAACCCTGTTTCAGGTCTCAACCAATAAAATTGCTCATACCGAATTTTCAGAATTTTTTCTGTTTTGATATATTGGGTCCTCCTGGCCATTGATACTTGTAAACTTTGAAAGCTTCTACGGGCTAAATCTAGCATAAGTGGCACTTCCAGTGAGGGTGAAATGTTCTGGCTAGGTCAAACAAGTATGAAGCAGCGCTAAATAAAAAACACAAAAAACTTGCTCCCTGCTGACTCAGAGGGCTGCCGACATGTTGAAAATAATTTATTCTGAGATAAATCCTGCATGTTTATAAATGAAAGTTTCTGAAACCATTCTTTGGAAATTAATAAGCGTAAACGTATCATTTTTGAAAAAAACATTTTTTTCTGAAAATTTTGAATTCCGAGGCCATGTCCCCCCTTAAGCAAGTCCGTGTACACATCGGGGAGGGGGCCGCGGTTGGAGTTGCAGGCCGATGAGTCACTCCGGATGAGATTCCACGAACCTGCGTTAAAGTTTTTTCGCTCATTCCTGCTTGAACGTTTCACTGATGTTGTTTCCCGCATGGGAAACAAAACGTTTAATTAAATTGTTTATCTTGTTATGTAAAGTCGGCGCAGTTTCTTTAATAATTCTGAGTCCCGGCTTTTGGAATATTTTTGCGCGTATAAACAAACTCACAAACACAAATGAAGCACACGCAAAGGTATCTTTGACAAGCTTCTTGTCTCTCAGTGCTTTCGAAGTAAGCACGAGGAATTGAAAGCCTGCCAAAAATACATCACGCGCGTGAGTCATTTGCTTGAGGCTTGTCGGTGTTGGTTGTTTCTATTGGTCACTCTCGTTTGACTTGGGCATGAGCATAGCGACCCTGCGACCGCCCAGAGCGGCAGTGCAACCGGGAGCTCGCGCTGTTATACGTCGAAGCAGGGATGGGCAAAATACGTGCAAATATGTATCGAAATACAAATACAAAATACTTTGTCAAAATGTATTTACTTACAAATCTAATCACATTTACAAAAAAGCATTTAAGTACAAGATACAAATACAACCAAATGTATTTGGTCTCCTCCAAATACTTTTCCAAATACATTCCTCAAGATTTGCGTCAGCGACTTCAGGGCACCTGCAACGGTTTTCTGGGTATCTCATTTTAATTTTGCATCGCACACTCGGTAGTTAGT
This sequence comes from Ixodes scapularis, assembly GCF_016920785.2. Lineage (NCBI taxonomy): Eukaryota > Metazoa > Arthropoda > Arachnida > Ixodida > Ixodidae > Ixodes > Ixodes scapularis. Next base: position 240,283,585 of record NW_024609835.1, on the reverse strand, counting down.
GTGCGAGGCTCTAGTAACGTAATAGAAATATAATCTAAAAAAATTTAATCAGCTCGGACGTAATAGGTGAAAAAAGTACAGAGCTTCAAGCAGCTGTTTTTGTTGATTACATTTTGGTATAGATCAACAAAGAACCGAGACGACCAAGACGCGCAGCACTAGCTAGAGAATTTTTTATTGTTGCAACTCGCACCAGTTACGAAAATCTGGACGACCCGCGCATTTAGAATGTTCCAGGCAAAAATATGGATGGAAATCAGGCTGGAAAGCATCACAAGTTGTCACAGGCACTTATTTAGCCAGTCTGACTGTGAACGTCGCTTTCGTCACTATTCTTGCCCTGGAATAGCACCATAATCACAAAGTCACTAAACGCTTGTGCTTGATTGAGAGGCACTGCATTCGGTGCAGAACGTAATTTTCTTCCTGCTCTGGACAGCGCCTTTAGAATAAAGCCGGAGGAGAAAATGAAAAAAAGCCCCATGGCCGAATAAAGGATGGAGACTATATCTTACAACCACATGCATAAAAACATGAATTGTAACTTTGGCAATAACATTTATTTAACGTAGTAGAGACAAGTGCCGCGGGCGCCAGGAGAGCCCGGGCGCCCGCGGTGAGCGAGACGCGAACTGCCGCAGGACTGGTGTATGAAGAGATGAAGAGTTCGTTCGTTTGTTGTTGCCGGTGGCGTTGAGATGAAGAGAGAGCAGCTTTGGACACGTCTTAGGATGAGCAAAATGAGCCGCGACAATAAATTTGAGGGATGTATTTTCGCCCACAAAATTGTATTCAATTACAATTGTATTTCTAGTACACACGTCAAATACATTACCCCATTTGTAATTAAACAGAAATGCAAAATACACAAAGTATTTGAAATACTGCCCATCCCTACTTCGAAGCATGCTCTGCAACGCGCACCAGGAGCAGTACTCCGTGGCGGTGGTAGCAAGCGGTAACGCACCTCTAAAGTCCCGTAAGCACAGTGGCATCTGAGTGGGTTTGGGCGTGTTTGACAGCGGTTGCGGCTGCAAAAAACACGGATATTCTTGCTTTGTATGTCGCGTGCCAAGCTACCTCTTGAATTGAATCCCATGCCGGTGAATCGCTTCCGTTTCTCGGCGCAGCGCAGTCGAACACACTGAAAAACAACTGTGTGAATGGGCATATAAACACTCTATTTTGCATGGCATTCATTCTTACTGTTCGTCAAAATCTTGTTTCGGCAGCACTTGCAAGCATCGATCGTTTCCCCGTGTCATCAAGGAACACGACCGCTTTCACTGATGTAACGCATACAACCAAAATATTAGTTCGTAGGTAGATATCGATTTATATTTTCTCGTAAGCGCACGAACCACAGAGAAGCATGCAGCCCGTACAATGAATGCCTGTGAGGCCCGTCTAGGGCATGATAATGATAATGCAGTGCGATATTATGTGCGGCAGTGATAATGTGCATTGAGGCATCACAAAGGATGGGTCTAAGTTGATTGCAGGTATGTGCCAGCTTCGCGACCAAGTTGCGGAACCTCGGGTTGGCCACTATATGGGCACGTTAGTTTTATGTGTGTTTTTTTGTTTTTTTTTTGCAACTTTTAATAAGTGCAGACTAACAGAGCCATTGTAATTCTGTTGTGAGTATGTTCAGACAGCGGAAAGTCAGTCAGCACCGAGAGAGTCTGGTGTATTCGTTGGAGATGAAAGCCAGTGCAATATATCGCTGCTAGTCTGACGTATTTAGCGCTCATCACGCAACAGTGATACATCATGACCGCACGCCAGAACGATGCTCATCCAGACTGAAACGGGCACGGGCGGGGAATTGAATCCACGATCAGTGGGCTTTGCAGCTCGAGCTTTCGCTACACGTGCTGCCTATCCCCGAGCCACCAGCCATCGCGGTCGAAATCGAGCTCGAGAGAAAAATATCAAGAAAATCTCCGTTTTGAGGCATTTAGTACTTGTGTCGCCATCTGGTTTAACACGTTGCAAATAAAATTAAGAGGGTGATTTTATTTACACAAATACGCAAATACAACAATCGTAAGGTTTATCGTCATGGTCTTAAAATTAAGATTAGAAGCACCCCTAGTACATACGGCCAAGCGTTTTGTCACGTTTGTCTTCTAAATAATTTTATTTTCAAAAATATCTCAACACGCGCTCAAAACAGCCAAAACGGTCATATTTCTGGATTTTATTAACAATCTCCAGCGCTCTCAAGGGAAAATTCAAGGGCCGTACAACCTTCATTACGTCTTCATAATTAACCTCCAAAAGAATAAACACTCTGGTGCAATCCTGAAACTCAGGTTTGTGTAGCGAAATTTGGCCATTGAGTAAGGTGCAACCCCACCGTTCATGACGTTTTGGTGCTTTTTTGACGGCTTATAACTTTCTTTCTATGTAGCTTACAATTATAAAGTTAATGTCAAATCAAAGAGCTGTTTCTCAGCAATGCTTTAATGTCTCGATGTTACGATTATTTCTAGTTGTTAGTTAATTATTAATCTTTTAATAGGACACAGTCCCTAACATTGAAAAAATTATTTCTCGAGTTATAACGTCTTATCGTACACGATATTTTACGTGAACGTTCGGTTGGATGTAATAAATTTAAAAAAGTTAACAACGAACTGCACAGATAATGTATATTTTGAAATAAAAAATAAAATTTAAAATGGTGTTATTTTATGGCGCTATAAAAACGGAATCACGTCAACTAATCAAAATAACGAGACATTAAATTGTAAAGCATCCTTCAATATTACATTTTTCAGAACTTCCATATTGATATATTACACGTTAATAATGTTATAAGACCTCAAACTTTTCCCATTCAGTTACGGCAGACTGTAGTTTCTTAATATGAAGCACAGATGGCGACACGTGTTCAAGAACAGCTCGATGTGCATTTTCCGTCGTGTGCCGCTTGGAACACCACGTGAAAGACAGAAAAAGCGCCAGATGTCAGGGTGTCAGGTGCCTGGACGCCCGCAATGAGCGAGCCAGGGATGTCAGAACAACAATTGCGCGAGGCTGCGGGTACACCACAGCTACTCTTGCGCGCGTTCTACGGTGCATCGGTACCACCGTGATCGGTACACATGCCCGACGCGATTCAAATGAAATGGGCGTCATAAAATGCATTCTGTCATTTCAGATTCTGCCACGTGTGCAAAAACATTTTAATGTTTTTATCACTTGCAAAAATCATTTTCGCAATCAAACCATGCTTGTCGGAATGGTTTGGCTATAGTTTGTTTCATAAACCACCTCGGTGGCTCTTAAGTGACAATTAGTGCCACTAAATAAGCTACGCTTCAAAGTAACGACACTTGGCCATATTGTGGCTTAAAATCATGGTTGCTAATTATCTGAAGCTTTATTTGAAATCCCAAGAAACGCTTTTCCGGCCTCCACAAATCTTTAAACAGTTCGCGACAGAGCAAAGCAATATTACATGAGTTTCCTAACACCTAATCTAATGCTGAGGACGTCGTAATTTCGAATCATAACGATCGGCAGTTGCGTCTGCTCTGCACAAGCACCAAAATGACGGCGCCCACAACAATGTCGGAGAACAGAGTGCCGATACTGTAAGCGCAGCTGATTTAGTGGCTCTAGTGGCAATGATATTAAAACAAAACATTAACTCGTCTCAGTGTCTCTGAGCCAACGCGCTGGCCCATGATTCCATATTTGCCGGGTTTAAATATCGGCCGAGGTACCCACTGTCCGACGGAGGCCAATCTGAGATTTCGGTTGCACGTCAAAAGATTACCAGTTAGTCAAAATAAACCAGCATTTTTTTTTTTATTGGGGCGTGTTAAGTGATTTTTGTTGGATTGGCTTGTGAAACCTTAAGGTCTAAATATTTGCTTTGCTTTACCTTAGTTTGGAGTGCAGCCAACGGTACGGGCTGATGAAGCCACTGAAGCAGCGCCAAGAGCCCGAGGTCAAGCTGTTCGTCCTCTTTCTGTGCCTGTGAAGTCGGGCTAAACTAGAGCCACTGAATAAGCTACGCTTCATACACATCTTGGTGCTTAAAATGATGGTTGTCAGTTATCTGAAGCTTTATCTGAAATCACAGGAAACACTTTTCCGTCTTCCACAAATGTTTGAACAGTTCGCGACAATGCAAAGCAATATTACGTGAGCTTCCTAACACCGAAACTAATGCTGAGAAAGTCGCACTTTTCAATCATGACGATTGGCAGTTGCATTTGTCATTTGGTTTAGCTCGCAGGCTAAACCAAGTGCGGTGGCGGATCGTTGACCGAGTGTGTTGTGGCACCGCAGAGCAGAGCACGTGGAGAAATGCTCGAGCACGAGCTCCGTTCAAAGCACGGAGCTCACTGGGGACTAAATCTCCTCGATATGTTTGCGTTGGTCTTTCAAGTAACGTCAATTGTACCAATGCACGAGGACCGTGTCTCAAACGGCCCTTAGAGGCAAATGGCGGGGCAGCACTAAAATGTCTGGCCCTTGAAAGCGAATGGCGGCGGAGGACCCGCTCGTGGCACGTGTCTTGCGCGTTTCCACAACCATGGTTGGCGGCACTTATAGAAAGCACCTTTATCAAGGGCTTTAGCAGAGACCCTGGGTTCAGTCGCCCATCTGCATCCTACCATCATGCGATCGTGTACCACATATACTGCGTAATGCACGTTAAAGATCCTGAGCTAACAGTTGTACTGCATTTTTTATAACATTCAACGGGTAACAGTGTAACCCTACGAAACTGTTGCTCTCTAAAAAACTAACGACTAATTTTGAATCCGACGTTACATTGAATTTTAATGTTTGTTTGCCTGTTCGCGTTCTTTTTTTTTGTCTACATCTTTGATTATGCGGTTCTTATGATGAAATAGACTATTGTTGTCGGACTTCTATAGAAAAATAATATATAACTAAGAAAATGGCACGTGAAGACAAAATACAAAAAAAAAAGACACATAGGTGCGCGTAATAAAAATAAATAAAACAATAAAATTGATTATAATTGGGTTTTCAAAAGGTCTGAGCGCACAAAAGGCTATAAAAGCGGGCTCGATGCTTTGGATGGTGAGCTTCTTTACTGGTAGAGTAGTTCACGCCAGCATGTTCGCTCTTGTATGTTCCGCTTCGCTCGCACGATAAAACCAAATACTTTACTGGTAATGTATTTAGTGAAACAAAGCTACATTCTGCATATGTGAAATGCCCTCAGTTTTTACGTGATTACACACTTGTTTATCCTTATTGTTTTTGTTTACCACAACGATTCATCTCGTGTTCTTTTGTGTGCTATATGCAATGAGAGCACTGTAACCCAGGAGCATTCTACATCGCAGATTGTAAAAAAAAAAATCCTATGCTACATGTTACGTGTGCCACAATCAATACAAAATATGTTAAACTTCACATGTGGCCGTTTGCGTAAATAAACAGTGTTGTTTGCCAAGAACAATTGCGATTGTATGAAATCACCTGGGAAAAACTTGTTCTAGGCACGCGACCACTGGCATTCAGTGAATACTCACAATCGGCGCCGAGATTATTGGTAGCTGTCAGTAGGTGGAGTTTTTCTATCAACCCAGAGTTAGAACGTTTCCCTTTTTCTGTTGCAAGCAATCAGGAGACAAATTACACCAAATCTGAGGGTCATAAAGTATGCTAAAGTTGAGGCTTGGGCGAGTTGGTATATACTTCAAAGATTACGGCCTGAGCATTATATCTGTACAAGCTTTAGCTTTAGATCCGCTCTTAACTTGCGATACGCTCAACGCTAGTGTAAAATGTAGCGCTGTTTCAGTCTTAATCAGCGTACCACGTGCGTGCTTACACTATATTTTATACAACGTCAAACTATACCCGTTTGCATCTATTTCATTTTTGCACACCACTATTTGCGCGCATAAATCACCAAATTAAGACTGGTATATTGCTTAAACTCTGTGCAAAAGCTATTCACTGACCCAGAATCTTTACCTATAGAGACAGTCATTGCAATTACCACTGAACTCGTGATAAAATTAATTCTTATCAATAATTGCTGCTGGTTAATTTTTAACCTTGGCTTTTTTTATTATGACTCCCGCACCAGTCCTAAGGTGGGTTTACCAAACTCAATATCTAAAACTGAGTGTCATTTTTTGAGTTTTCCAGTCTCGTGGTTTTGTTCAAAATGAATACCCAGCTACCTAAATGAGACACCTGACCGCAGAAAAAATAGTTCATTTGTTTTGATTTTTCATGCATTTAACTTCTCGAGCTAGAAGTTTGGAAACCCAAGTTTATCACGTCATCACGTTTTCCTGGAAATCCGCAAAGAGCCAAACGCACGCAAGACAATAGGCCCGGCGCGTCATATGGCCTTCAAAATCACCGTGGAATGCTAACGGCGCACAAGAAATTTTATATTTTTCAATGCATCGGTTGTTTTGTTGTGCATGTGTTTCGCCATTTGGATAAGGATGATTTTCGCATTTTGTTCTGACCATATTTAATTGGGACGTGAGCTGGGAGCGTAGGCAACTGGCCTCCTTGCACGAGAACTGGCGCAGCCGTGAGCGTTCCAAAGAAAGCTCGTGCAGAAAAAAACAAGCGAAGGACCAGGGATGTCAAATTCAAGATATAGAAAAATACCCCACTGTATCGAAGCGCCACCACTCACGATTTGTCTCATTGATGTACAGGCCTGAAGGCGATCCCACCGCCATCTCTTGGTTCAGAATCACACTAACGAAGGGTGGGGTTGCACCTTAACGCCATCATGAACAGTAACTGAAAACGATCCACTATTCAGTCGGTGGGTGGCGAAACGTATCCGCATCTGCGGAGTCATGGTCGACGCGTACTCTAAGTGGCTGTAAGTTTACACGATGCCTGCCACGACGTCCAAACACATCATTGACGTTCTACGGTCTTTTTTACCTACTTTTGCCCTACCGAAAATATTTTTCACTGATAACGCGCAAATCTTGCTTCAAATAAAATAAACAAGTTCTTAAAGAAAAAAAAACAAACAAAAAAAAACGGCATCAGGCATCAGATTAGTGCACCATACCATCCTCCAACTAACGGGCAAGCAGAACAAATGGTGTGCGAAACGAAAAAAAAAAAGAAAAAAAAAAAAAAGAAAAGCTCTTTTGAAGCTTACGGAAGAAGCAGTTCAGTGAAGAATCGCCAGGTTCTTGTTCCAGCAGCACGCGACGGTCTCATATTACACGGTAAAAACGCCCACCAAAGCAATATTCGGCGGACGAAGAGCCACACTTCTCAATCTCATGATACTATGGCCTACGAACGAAGATCGAGAGATTCCCAGATCGGGAGTAATGGCAGTTTATTCGGTCGGACAACTCGTCTACGTGAGGAATTTCAACGGAAGTCGGGCTATCCATGTAAAACTTGCGTAGAAAAGGCTCTTTTTGGTTGACCAGAAGGTGTCATCCCTCTGAATACGTTCGATATCAATGCCCTTGAGTGTAAATATAACGAATTCACAAAACTCTCTTTATGTATTGTGTAACTGCCCTTGTATTTGATAGTAGAAGCTATGGTGGTGATTTGGACCTTTCACACCAGGCTCCTTTTTCTTATTTTTGGCATAATACTCCTTTGAGGTTTAAGTATGCTTCAAGAATCCTTTGGAACGGGGACACTTTACGTCAACGAGGCCATTTGTTCCAAGTAGTCAATCAGGGAATGCTGCTAGAAATCCGTCCCTCATATTAACGAATAAGCCGCACTACTGCACAGTGCAGTTTTCCTGTTCCACGTACAGTTGTAAGGCAGCATCCTCATTGATTCAACATATTCTGTTGCGGGTGAAGAAAGTCTTTGGGTACACGATACTTGAAACAAGTCTGGCACTGTACCCACTAATGTCGTCGTCCTTATAGAGCCTCATCATTTAATCGTTACCTCGTCACCTCATTTTGCTCTTCATCAACAGTAAGTACATTCGGCTACCGCCATATTACAATCCAAGAATTGAAACAATTGAGTTGTTCACTCCTCCAAAAAATGTATTATTTATATAATGTTATTACGTTAAATTACCTCGAGACGATCGACGTCCATCGTCGATCTTCAAATACTTATACCTGTATATAAACTAGATGCACAAGGGGTAAGTGGCCGAGTGCATGGTCTAGCGCACACCAGCTCGGAGCACTTGGAGCGAAAGCTCGCGCTGGAGAACCCACCCCGCCCCTGCCCGTTTCGATCTGGAAGAGCATCGTACCGGCGTGCGGTCGTGTATCCCTACTGCGTGGTGCACGTTAAAGACCCCAGGTTTGCGGTTGTACCGCACTAGCTAAATTGCTCATCTACAGCTGAGACACCGGACGCCCACTAAGGCAGACTAACTTCCGGCTGTATAAACATACCCACAACAATTTGCAATTAGAGGCATAATAACAGAGAACACAGCGTGCCGCCTCTTTTCTTTGGATGCCTTTTGTAAACCAGCGAAAGCTCGCGCGTTCTCTCTTTTGAGACGGTTAGAACGGTCGCACATAAAACCCGCGTTTCTCCTACCCGGCCGCCGCCTCCTCTCATTATGTGTAGTTGGTTATAACTAAATAAGCTATAATATAGGTGTATTATTCATATTTACTTTCAGTTTCAGTCAGGATAAAGGATTTTCGCGGGGACTAGAGCCAATAAATGAGCTGCGCTTAGAGTATCGGCACTCTCTTCCCCGACAGTGTTGTGAACGCCGCCATTTTGGTGCTTGTGCAGAGCAGGCGCAACTGCCGATCGTCAGGATTCAAAAGTGCGACATCCTCAGCATTAGATTCGGTGTTAGGAAGCTGATGTAATGTTGCTTTGCTTTGTCACAAACTGTTTAAAGTTGAGGACGGAAAAGCGTTTCTTGTGATTTAAGATAAAGCTTCAAATAACTGGTAACCATAATTTTAAGCCACAATATGGCCAAGTGTCGCTACTCTGAAGCGCAGCTTATTTAATGACACTATTCATGCTCTTGCTCAAGAGGCTTGTAATACCTGGAGGGGCCATGACACGTAGGCCCCGTGGATTCCACTACCTTTTGACACCTGCCTCTTCCTCATGGTTCCCGCTTGTGCCAGTAAATTAGCTACGGTTGAGAGTAACGACACTTGGCCATATTCTGGCTTAAAATCATGGTTGCCAGTTATCTGAAGCTTTATCTAAAATCACAAAAAAAAGCTTTTCCGTCCCCCACAAATCTTTAAACAACCCGCGACAGAGCATAGCAATATTGCATCAGCTTCCTAGCACCGTATCTAATGCTGAGGAAGTCGTACTTTTGGATCATGACGATCGGCAGTTGCGTTTGCTCTGAACAAGACCCAAAATGGTGGCGCCCAAAAGAATTTCGGGGAACGGAGTGCCGATACGTTAAAGCTCATTTAGTGACTCTAGGGATGAAGTGAACTCGGGTGTATTCTTTTCCTCTTCGTCTTTATTGTTTATTGATTTCAATCATATCAAATAATGAACACATTATATCACGCTACGCTTGTGTAATTATTTGTCTTAGATTTATTAACCTGACCCAGTACTTAAACCATTCATTTATCGATAGTAAATCTTCCAATATCTTTTTTAAATGTGAAGGTAAAAAGACAAGGAGATTGATGATGATACAGACGCCAACGCTGCCCTCGGAAATTTTTGGAACATTAGAAATCAGCAGTCTGTCTGCCATCCGCCAGGTAGCGCAACAAAACACCCAAACAGTTTTTAATTGTTTTTAAAATTAGCTAAGCTCTTCACCCATCTTCACCTATTAAAAAACCGAAGCAAGATCATTGTGAAAATTTAATACATAGAAATCAGGGTTGTAAAGTACCTAGGTACAAGTAACTGTAAATCGGTATCTAGGTACTTTGGTTGTACCTGAGGTACAAACCTAGGTACTTTCATTTCTTAGTATCTGTATTTGTATCTTAGGTGCATTTTCCAGTAACTTGTAACTAAGTGAAGTTACTTTTTACAGGTACTTTTCTATTTACTTCGTCAAAATTGTAGAAAATACAATATAACATACAACTAAAAATAAATTAATTGCAGTCATAAAGCAATTTAACGTCACGTAGTGCCTCCATGCAAACTCAAATTTTGCACTTTACAAAACTGAAAATGTTTGTGAAGAAAAAAAACTGGGAGGGCGATTAACCTTCGCCTTTAAGAGTTGAACGCGATAGAGTTATCGGGCCCCGTTCGCATGGCCTTCTCAATCGCTTCTCATGCTCTTGAGTCACACAACGACCTAGTTCTTATGATACAACACTCCCGGCGCAATCGAGGAGCTTTTGCCAGTGCTTTGATGCCATTTTACCCCGCAAGGTTTATTTATGTGTTTGCTCGGCACGCGCAGACAACACTCGATGCGATAATGCCTTTACCCTGACACAGACAGACATCGAGGCACTTCAATGACGGCAGGATCGCAGTGCCATTCCCAAGCCCTCCATTACCTAGTCGGTAGCATGTCTGGCTTTAAGGCAAATGAATTAGTTTATCAAGTGGGATCATTTGAAACATGCGGCGACCATTAATTCGTGTGTCTTTAACCATCTTCATTCCACGCGTAACGTCACGTTTCACATGAGCGTTGTGCGTTGTTTGAAATTCCCACGCGAATTCATGTGGCTGTGACGTCACGACCCTATCGACCATTCAGGACTTTCGCGTCACGCCACCGACGCCACCGACATCCGACGGATTTTCTGTGACACGAGCTCCTAAATGCGCTCGCGTTAAAATATTCTCTTCCTTCCTAAAAACATTGACACCAATAAAGCACGTTTATCGAACTTGTTTTTGTGTACATCCCAGTGTACAAAGAATTTACTTCACATAATAATGTGACAAATTTGAGAAAAATACTTGACGTGAAAATAAAAAGTATCTTTGAAGTAACTGTACCTGTACCTAGGTACATTTTTAAGCGAGTAGCTAGATACGCACCTAGGTACATTTTTTTATGAGTAACTGTAACTGTACCTTAGGTACATTTTTAATGTAACTTTTACAACCCTAATAGAAATGTATATCTATTCCAAACAATAAATGTTATTAGATGCCAATAAATCCGCTTGATGTTCAAAAAAGATATGCGTCAAAAACAGGTAAGTTTGAAGGGCTCTTGGAACGTTTTGACTTTGAAAATGAAAAAAAGCCATCGTTCACCTCTTGGGAAACCATTGTAGCTCTAAATGTTATAAAAGATTTTATCATAGTTTAATTATTTCCTCAGTGGCATTTGAAGTACCATGACTCGAAGCACAAAAAGGTGCTACGTTTGATATAAAATATCTAAACAAAAAATTTGTACACACCATTAAATTTTTTTCTGCATATTACCAATTATAAGCACTACATCTGTAGCTAATTTCATTGTCCTGGCGCCTGTCATTAAAACATATTTGCGCTGAAAATTGTCAATTTTAGGGCAATATTTGGAGGGATGAAAAAAATAAAGTAGTGCAAGTACCAAAAAAGTGTATCGTTACATTCTGCTCCGACATCATCTTAACAAAACTGCTATATTGGAACCGTGTTATTCATAATGGATCGTTCATAAAACATGAACTAGCGGAGCAGGTGAGGGTCCGCGCCATCATATTAGCAACGCTACAAATGCGCATGAACAGTAAAAACCAACACATACATCATATCAAATGAAAGAGGATTGCATTGCCTTTCGAATGACATCAATCCCACAAAAAAGTATTTAAAAGGAGATGAGTAATGACATGCCAAAAAGTACCTAAACTGCCACATTCAGTGGGACCGCGGCCTTAATCAGAAATACTTCACCTGGCACGTGACATTCGAGACACGAATGTTGCGGTGACTTAAACGCAACGTAAGAAAACAGTGCTGTGTGAAAAGTTGAACCGAGCTCAACTCCTTACGGTACGTTACGACGAGCCTTGTGTCCTTGGTTACAACGGTAACTCGCCGTCCTAACTCGTCGACACAGAAACATTCGTGTCTCGAATGTCAGGCGCCAGGCTATCTCCTTAAATTGGTAGCCCGACTTGGAAGCACAGATTTCCCGGTGACATTTCGCAGCGTAACGTAAGAAAACGGGTCTGTGTGAACGAGCCCTTAATATCGCTGGTGCTCCGGCTGCCCTTGTTGACCGGGTAGCCCGACTTGCATCCCGGCGCGAAGCAGTGTGCGTCCGTATTTTTTCATGCATTTATGACCAAGACGGGGGGAAATTCGGAACGGTGAAGACTCCCCACCACTACACCACAAAGAAAAGTGCTACGCTGCTACGTTCGGGAGAAGCGTACGGCCTCAGCTTCGTCTCCTTCTAGCTCATCATACGTCTGCCATCTGCCTCTAATACTCCTAGGGCTCGGAACTCCGGCTCACTCGCGGCCATCTACGTTGACCGTCTTCACGCGGCCTATTGTAAGCGGGCGCCGCTCTTGCCACTACATCCTCTAGAACACTGTAGTATGGGTAACGAGCCAAGCGCATTCGAGATATCAAACTGCGGTTCCACCGGTCGGAGGCGCGAGGAGTTTTCACTTGCTATCGACTGGCGGTGGTCCTGGGCCGGCTCACTAGAACAGTGTCTTAGCTGACTGTGTGAAAGAAAACATTGCAAAGGCAGTGGCGCGCGAGCGTCTTGAGACGCGGTTTGAGTCCCGCTCAGTTCGCGCACTGGCTTGGGCAGTGCTTTCTTTCACCCAGTCTTGGCTGAGATGCTGTTTCTATCTCGCCCATCTCTTGAGGTTGGAAGTTCGGCAAGACGATTCTTGGCTCTCGAAATTTCTTTCAGCTGTTTTGAGTATCGCGCAACCATACACAGACCGTTGTTTTGGAAGGAAGTGACACTTGAAGTTTAATCAACCAACCTAAGTTATAGAGATGGGCTTGACGTCGCTGGTGTCGTCAGCGCCGGGCCATAATTGGCCACCATACAACCCGATGTGTTCATCTCGCAATCGAGTGTCGAAACAGGGGTCACGTGACATGTTAGGAGATGGAAGTTTTCCAGAATCGAAGCTGTCCACGTATTCAGGGGCCCTATCTAGCGCTTTTTGAACTTCCAAAGCGACCAGGGAGAGGGAAGTGACGTTAAGCTCTTTGGATGGTGATTAGTGGAGTCGCTGATGACGAATTTCTGCCATGTCGTCACGGTGTCAGAAGGTGAGTTTCCGCGATGCGTGGTGTTGCTAAGATAAGTTCATTCACACCTACGTCACTTCCAGCCGTGAGAGTCCAAAAAGCGCTACATAGGATCCGAGATGGAGCCGCGTGGATGGCGAAAACTCCGCGGGTTTCATGGCGCGTGGCACACTCCGCGGCAGTCGGTGACGCGTCACACGAGAGTAGGTGTTCGTGCAGCGGATTCCCAGGCAAAGTCACAGCAAGGCAGCTGTCAGCAACAAGGCACCGACAAGATGAGAAAGGCTGAGAGGAGTTTTAAGGCACATCGTTCAACTTTAAACACACGATGAATCGCCGACGCTCGTAGACAAAAGGTTGCGATGCTGCGCGAACGGTTTCTGAGAGATGCTGCGTAGGGTATACGACGGGAACAACGGCTTCGCGACCGTTCGAAGGGCAAAGGATTCACGACGACAAAGTAGCGTCTTGCAACTTCAGTAAGCTAACGGGGCTCGATAGTCCCACGCTCACATTTCCGCAGAGCGAGCGCGGCCGGCCAGATCGAGGCTCAGTATGCTCTCGCGTCGCGATTGTTACGTCGTTGCACTGCCTACACTGATGACACGGGCACTGGCAGTCGAAGCAGCCCTCTCGAGACTTCATTCAAGTCCAATAGACGCCTTTATCGGGCTATAGAATCTGGTAAAACTAAAAGTAGAATTCCCTTCGGTTGCGGCGTAAGCGACGGCTTTATGTTTGTTGACACCTGTGTCGACAATGACGAAACATGCAGAGAAACATTGAATATAAAAAAATAGAGCACGCAGAAAGAAATACAAACATGGCAGGGGCACGGCCAAAGTAGACGTTAACGCTACGTAATGCATATACATACAAAATACGCCGAAAAAGAGAAAAATAATTAAATAAAAAAAAAAAAAACGGAATTAAGTTGTCAACGCCGAGGTAAGACAGTTCGAAGGGAGACCAGCCGGCAAAAAAACTACAATAGTCCTATAGGCAGCTAAGGATGTATTTGTGATCGCGGTTACATCGCACCGGCGACGTACGCCACATGAAGTTGGCTAAATAAAATTCTCGCCGAGAGCGAGCGCATGGATGACTTGTTTTCACTTCCGTACCTCTGCAATGCAAAAAAGAGGGTCGCGGGTCTAGCCTATAGGCGACACAAACATCGATAAGCCATTGGCTATGGCAGTAAAATATTGACCAGCCTATACCAAGACATCACCAATATTGGAAAACTCTTGGCTTTGACAGTTTAATATTAACCAGCTTAAGCCAACATATATTTAATATCGGAAAGCCATTGGGCTCTGAGAGTTCAATATTGTACAGCTTATACCGGCGTATATCCGATATTGGAAAGCTATTGGCTTTGACAGTCTAATATTGGACAGCTTATGCCGGCGTATAGCCAATATCAGAAAGCCTGTGGCTTCGACAGTCCAATATTGGACAACTTATGCCGGCTTGTATCCAATATTGAAAATCTATTGGCTCTGACAGTCCAATGTTGACCAGCATATGCCGCCGTATCACCAATATTTGAAAACCATTGGCTTTGATAGTCCGTTATTGTCCAATGTGATTCCAATATTGGGAAACATATGGCTCAGTTGGGCCATTGTTGGACCATCATTTGCCACATCAAATCCATTGTTGGCCCAATACTGTGTGCTGCCTGGGAGCGCCTTGTTATACTTCGTTTCAGCTTCGGTCCAGACGCAGCCGATGCTACAAGCGCGAGCATGTGGCCCAGAACAGTGCTTGCACTGCACGAGCGCGCGCGCTTGGCAGGGATGCTGAAAGCCCGGAGCTCGCGCTTGTAGCTTTGGCTGCGTCTGGACCGAAGCTGAAACGAAGTATAGCGCTTCTTGTACGGCGGTTATTGCTGCGGATTAGCGCGTGCACTGCGGTTCCGGTTCCTGTGGTTGGGTGCATCAACAGTACTATGGCGGACATGTGGGACGCTGAAATAGAAACGCGACAAATGCTCTTACATACGCAATTAGTGCATATCTGTGTGGACGACTTAACGCCCAGAAGAGCCTTCTGGCTGCGCGAAATCTTGCGCCACAGAGATACCGACTGGTACCCGGCGAACCTTGTTCTTAGGCTGAGGGGCCGAGACACAGAGCTCTCTTGAAGGTGGTTTTGTTCTAACTGCGTGTCTTTGAAACCAGGGTTAGGCATATCGAATAGAAAGCGATGAGGTCATACCCAGACAATTAGTCGCTCAGAGTTCATGACACTGCATCGTCTGCCCTACCCTTTGCTTGGAGAACGGCTCTTTTACTTCCTCTTCTTTCAATGCCAAAGTAAAAACAACAACAGAATCGGCGTGCACGCGCTGTTCCGCAGCAGCAAGCACGGCACAAGGATAGTGAGAGCGCTCACACTGCGCTGCTTGAGCGCTAACCGAGCGCCTACTGAAGCGCTAACTGAGCGCTACGCCACACGCACGTCGGTGCCACATGAGCTCTGCTTCCAGCTAAAGCCCCTCGATATGTTTTCGTTTACTTCCAGCGCTCATGAGGCGCTATCGGTGGCCGATTTGGCGAGCGCACGAGAGCACGGAGCACGTGGAGCGAAAGCTCGCGCCGCAGAACCCAGGTGGTGGTGGTGGAAAACCTCTTTATTGGTCCTGCGAAACCCCTACCCCTCTGTCACCCCTTCACCAACACACCTACGCACAGTCTGCCGGTGAAGCAAGCGCCGGGTTCGCTGGACGAAACCCCTTTGTCCCTCCAAGTCCACACACATCACACCATCCTTGAAGTCCTCCGGCCAGTCCTGGGTCCCCGATGCCTCATGCCCCCGTTGTTCACAGTCCCACACAATATGCTGCAGCGTTGCCCGACTGTCCTTACATACCCTGCACAAGTCACTCTCAAAATTCCCTGGGTCCACATGTCTCCCCAACACACAGGGATCCTGGGTTCAGTCCTCACCCCTGCCCGATTCGATCTGGATGAGCAACGTACCGGCATGCGGTCGTGCGTTACAACTGCGTGGTACACGTTAAAGACCCCAGGTTAGCGCTTGTACTGCACTGGCCAAATTTCTCATCTACAGCTGGGAGACTCGTCGCCCGATGCGGCAGACTAAGTCCTAGGCTGTATAAACATACACACAACCCCATTTTTCAAGCGCTAACTGAGCGCTCCGCTGTATAGTAACAATAAAGAAGTCTCCAATTTTGTTTTGCTATTCTATCAACTCAGTATCGTAAGAAAATGTCACTTCTCATAAATATTTGGGCATTACCATCACATCTACTTTAAGCTGGTTTGTTCACTTAGAGAACATTATCGCGAAAGCGTCTCGTCAACTGTGGAGTCTTCGAAGGACTATGCGACATTGTACCCCGGAAACTAAGCTTGTTGCGTACACTACTTTCATTCGTCCATTATTGGAATACGCGGACATTTTATGGGATCCGTATTCACAGTCATTGATTGAATAACCTGAGGGAGTGCAAAAAAAGGCACTGCGATTTATATATAATGCGCGCGGCATGCATACGTCTGTGCCATCCCTTTATGCGTTATCCGGATTAACCCAGTTATCGACCCGCAGAAAAGTAAGGCGTCTGAATTTTTGGTATAAATTAATACACGATAAGATTGAATTGAAGTTCGAAAATTATCTTGTGTACAATCTCAGTCGAGTCACACGGCAGAAGCATGACACTCTTCTTCGAGAGTTTCAATCTAGAAAATACATTTTGAACTACTCTTTCTTTCCGTGAACTGTCCGAAACTGGAATGGCCTGTCTCACAACATTACAGGCAGTGCCACCTTCGACTCATTTGTCAGCGCCTTAGATGGAGTTTTAAATCCATTTTACTAATCATTTGCCAAGTGTTACCTCTGTTTATTGGGAAGTGTTTGCACTACATGCCTTTTACTTTTTCTCAACTATGTTTCTTGAAGCCATGTATAACTTGAGCTATGCTGTTGATATGTGACATGTGTACTCACATGCCTTGGCCCACAAAAGTAGGCCGGCATTTATCGGTCCTGCCCGCGGCACGAGCTTTTTCTACCTTCGACAGTGCTTCGGCGTTTCGTGAGCCTCTAGCGTGCACGCGCAGCCGAAGCACGGCGGAAGGCAAGGAGCTCGTGCCCGATGCCGGGCATTCGGAAGACACGCCCTGCCATTTCTGTCCTGGCGGTGACTACAACGAGGGTAGGGTACGCCGCGCTGCCTGCTGCCTCGGCGCCCCTTGCTCTTCCCGTTGAACGAACTCCCTTCGTGCGCTGCCTTGCATACTACTCACGCCACTCCTTTCATTGCATGCCGTCGATTTCATAACTGGAAACATGCCTCTGCAAATACAACGCCCCTCCCCCCCCCCCCCCCCCCATAAAAAAAATGAATATGTACAGTGATTTTTGTTATTGCAATAATAAGCAATGCATCGCAGAAAACTTATTCTCTCCCAGATGTAGCACTATCAGTCCGAACCAGATGCCCAAGTTTCAGCGCTAACCATCGTTTTATTCAATAGTTATCTGATTTTGTGTGAATTGCAATGAGACAATTAGGCCCATTTTCGCCCGTTTTCGGTAGTTGGCGCCATAAAGCTCTATCGGCCGCCATTTTCCCATTGAGAATGTGAGAGAAACACTTACAACCCTTGAACAAGATAAGTTAGTTAGTTAATGGTTAGTGCTGAAACTTTTGCATCTGGTTCGGTTCGGACCGTTAGCCCTACACTTGGGAGGTGAATGAGCGTTCGGCGATGAGTATAGTATATTATTGCGGAGAAAACGATCCCGCAAATTGTTTTTGACATTCTGTACACGGTTTCTCATGGGCCAGGAGGCGATCCTTCCAGGCACGTCATGTAGCTGGGTCCTACCTATACGCTTTCGCGGGCTCGAGCTCAAGCCCGCAGTATTATCTACGCTTCAAGTATAGGTATAAACCCGAGAAGTGGTATCCGTTCGTCGTCACAGCGTCTGTGGCGGTTAAATGGCGGAGCCCATAGGTCAAAGAGCAATCTATCACTGCACCTTGCGTCCACGGGCCACCCCCATCTTCCATCGCCAGGGAGGTTCAGTCGAAGGCCGTTGCAGTCGTCGGGCTATCCTAGGGTGCCTCCAAGTCCGTCACAGACGGTGTCCCCTGTGAAGTATACAACGACGCGACACCTGAATTCCAAGTTGCGCGGTTGGACCAGAAGACACCAAAACGCTCGTACCCTGAAAAAAAAAAAAAAAAAAAAGCGGGAGAGGCAGTTATGTTGGCCTGTCAACAACACCACGCGAAGAGAAGGTGGTCGCGTCTCGCGAACACGAGAAGGCAGCCCAGTCTCCCAAAAACTTCCGCACCCCGGCGGCTCCTTCGGCCGATGGCGAGAGGAGAGACTGCATGCCCTGTTGCTCGGCCGCTCAGGGACGGAGGCGGTGCCGGCAGGAAGGCGGTCCCAGCGGGGTGCCTTCTCTCGGAGGCGGCGCCGCTGTGGGCGCGGGCCCCGCAGAGCGTCGCCGGCGGCTCCCCGACACGGCCGTGTGATGCGAGCGATGGATGCACCCAAGCGGGTCCTCGGGCCTTTCTCCATCGAAGCCCTGATGAGCCCCTCGGTGCCCGCGGGGCCCGCGCTCCTCTGCAATCTGCTGTGGCCCGCCGACTGGAGGACCTGCCGGACGCCCGCGTCGAACATCGCGCGCGATGCAGCAGGTGAGACCGCACGTGTCCTCCCGAGTAACCAATCGGGGTGCACCACTCGCGCCCGGGGTCGAGTTCGAAATCTTCCGGTCTCCCGAAACGTGTGTCGTGTTGGCTTGACAGGGGCCATGGGTGCGCAGAAAAAGAAGCGTTACTGTAATGCAGCGACGCGACGAAAATGAAGGCGGTCCGTTCACCGGCTTATTTCTCTGAAATAATTGTGTTCGTTTAAACAGCCAAAGGTTAGCCACAGTCGGCATCCAATGTCTCCGCTGGAGTTGAAAAATTTAGCCAGAGCAGTACGACTGCCAGCCTGTGAGTTTCAACGTGCATCACGCACTGCAGTATTGAATAGTGACAGCATGCCGGTACGATGCTCATTCAGATCGAAGCGGGCAGGAAGTGGGGATGGATCTTTCTTTGTCAAATAAATGTCCAATTTAAAGAAAAAAAATTGTCTTTTGCGTGGAGCGTCGCTTATGTCGTTCGACGCCGTCTTCCTTAGCATCATAGACCTCTAAAGGGGCAGAAAACGTGGTCCTGCATTTATGAGATGATGAAACGGTTATAGAATTTATGTGAGACATTTCATGAGATTTGTTATATTTCCATTAGACAACCACGCAATTAAATTGGTGAATTTACTGCTCGCAAATGTCACTCTTCAAACTAGCTCAGGCCAAATTTCAGCCAGGTGCGACCGTTAATTGTCCACGTTCGACAGACGTTTTCAGCGAGCACTTTATCAGTTGCCAGAAAATGAAAAGAAAAATATCCAGTTGTGTTTAGCGATTAGACATTTTTATGTCGAAAAAGTGGAGGGTCGTACAAATCAAAGGCGAGTTGGATTTCGTTAATGGTGACCGTGCACCAGCCTTGAAGACTGTTTATGTATAAATGTCTCTAAATATGGCCCAAAACGTGCACCGAACAGCGCACTTCGTCTTCATCTTCACGACGGTCTTCGTCCCCATGACGGTCTTCGTACCCACGACGGTCTTCATCCCCGCGGCGGATATCGTTGAAACAAACCGTGGTATGTCTACAAAGCAATATTAAGTGAAAGTGAGGAATAATTGCACAATATCCTGTACCAAAAAATTGTACGTGTTTGTACGTGTTTGTGCGCTGTTTGTGCCGAACGTATTGGTGTGAACGACGAACGCTCGCGAAAGGATATTTGAATGCGGTGTTTGGAGGTGTTTAATCGCCATCGACGGGACGCACTGCGTCGATTTGTGACCGTAGATGAAACTTGTGCCGCGTAGTAATTAGGGCCTTTGCACCTCTTCGTTCGATTAGTCAAAATAAAGGTTGATTTACCAACTGACATAAAGTTAAGTCTTAGAATACACACTTAAGAAATTACACATCTGGGGGGAATACTTCTCACCTTAGGAAACTTTCTTGTTATCCTCCTCAATCACACCTTCAGCGGGTGCCCCGACCACAGCCAAAGTCGAGAAACAAAGGATCCACACAAAGGCGGCCGAGTCGAACTCCTCCAGAGCCATAAGGGGTTCCAAGTTTGCGAGTTAGCGGGTGGAAGACTCCACAGCCATAGGGGATCAGATGTGCAGGAGAGTCTCCAGAGGCAGGGTGACGTTCATAGCTTGGTATCCAGGCCCGAAGTCCTCTGCGGACCTTTGGCGGCTGCTTATATTGAGTTTCGCAGCATTCTGGAGCCACTTTGACAACCAACCACACAATATTTTCTTACAGCCAATCAAAAGGCTCAGAGCCCAAAGCAAATATGAGCATCCTAAAAACAAGCGCATACACAAGACCAAACACATTCCGAAGGAAGCTGGAGAGAGCAGCTATCAACAATGCAAAGCACATTCGTAGACCGATAAGTTATACGCGGAGAAAAACCACCTCCGAAATGGAGATCCTAAAAGCAGACATGCACAAGACAAAACATCTCCGACGCGGCGTTCTATCAACTAAGTGTACTGTTACAGTGTTCAGATTCGCCCCGACTTGGGTCCTCCCGACTTCGGTAGAAATCATAAGCCATGTCGTGGAGAGGAGCAAACCCTCAGAGAAGGTAAAAAGGTAAAGTAAGACTAATACTAAATACTCGCGCGAGCACAATTTGGCGATACTTGGGGTGGTATGTTGCGCTTTTTGGACTCCCAGGAGACTAGGGAGAGGGAAGTGACGTCAACGACACAGCAAACGCAGATTGGGTGTTGATTTCGTTTTCTTCTGTCAACATCCAATCTGCGTTTGCTCAAGTCGTTGACGTCACTTCCCTCTTCCAAGTCTCCTGGGAGTTCAAAAAGCGCAACATAGCCCCCTTGGATGCACCACCACACACCTGAATTGAAGCAACAGTGGAAACGGTGGGAACCACTTGGTGAAAGTACGCGAAGAATTCGAAGACTGTTTTGTCTGCGAAACGGTGTTGGCTGCTGTTTTAGAGAATAGTAGAGGAAGTATCCTTATCCTCTACTCCGAGAAGGACAATACAATAAGAGGCGCCACTTACTGAACGTTGGAGCAAAAACAAAAACAAACAAAAACAACACCAGGGTCCGCTTACAATTTCGCCAGGAGAACGCTGTGTGCCCCACAGATGAATCACCAGATAAACAAAATGGAATGAATTTGGCTTCGAACTGATTTCTCATCCACCCTAATCTCGGAACGTCACCCCTTGCGACTTCTTCCTTTTCTCCCGATCGGAAGTATTAGGAAGCTCTTATAGATCGTTTTACGGCTTTCGCTGGAAAACAGTATACTAGCTAGCGCTCTCTAATAATTCCGACTGCTTACATAGCGCTCGAGCAACAACCGGTTACTCATCGTCAGCAATTCTGGCAATTTATATTCTTAATATTTGATACGACGTTTCAAAGTGATTTAAGCCAATTTGATTGCAGTGTTAGCGAAACAGTTACCGCCAGGCACGCAGCGCATGGATTGTTTTTCTGGGAGAACGGAAGGAACGGCAGATCACTCATAGCACTGACGTTACAGCGCCGGCTTAGCCACTGTAGTTTAGGTGGATCGATCTGACCATCTGTTGTGATTGCGGTCCCAAAAATCTTCGTTATATTTCGTTTTGTTGAATACTTCTGAGACGCGAACCTGAACTTCGGTCTCCAGCTCCAGCTTGAACTTTCAGCAGAATTTCAGATAGTTCTCGGCACTATATGATAACTTTACTCAATGCGCAACATACGCAATAGAAACACACGCACTTACGCACATATATATATATATATACATATAGTTAGGAAGAAGAAGTGGTACCGCGGAGTGGCGCGCGCTCGACGAGCATTCAGAGAGCTCGGACTGTTTCCGGACGAATGTCACCCCTGCTATCCATCTTGTATCTAATTAGTCATCATTAAATCGCCCTATAATTGTCACCTGGTACTTGGTGGAGGTGCGGAAGAATCCCCGAACTCTCCAATCCGCTCATCTGACCTGGAGCTGCGCAGCTGCCGCTTCAGCTCTGCAACCATGTCCGATGAGAACGCCAATACAAAGGACCAGAGGCCTCCACCCATCAAAAATTACCAACGTGACCCCCCCGAATTTGCCGGTACCTCTGATTCTGACGGGCAAGACTGGTTCAAGAATTACGACCGCGTGAGTCAACATAATCTTTAGGACGACATTATCAGGCTCGCCAACGTCGTGTTTTTCCTAAAAGGCACAGCACTACAACGCATGGTTCGATAACCATGAAACCGAAATAAATTCATGGGAAGCATTCAAAGCCGCCTTTCCGGCTGTCTTTGACACACCTGAACGCCGCAGACAGCAAGCCAAGGACAAGCATTCCAAGCGGTACCAAGCCGCCTCTGAATCTGCGACCTCTTATATCGAAGACGTACTAGCCTCTGTGGCCGCGTCAATGCAGCTATGCCAGAGGACGAGAAATTCAGGCACTTCTTTAAGGGGTTGTCCCAGAAACTGTTTCTTGTCGTCGCGCCTAAATCGTCTCCGACCGTCTACCAGCTCATTGCGGAATGCAAGAAGTACGAAGAGCCCCAAAGCGGCCGGATCTTCAACGCTCGGTTTGAACGCCTCTCGGACGTGTCCGCCCCATCTACCATCGGTGAGCTTTCTACTCTTATACGAAGAATCATTCGCGAGGAATTACGTGAATGTGTGGCTTCCTTTCGTCCCTCCGGCGACATTTCACGCCCACAAACCGAGACTTCTAGTGTCCAGCAAGTCAACAAGGATGAACTTCGGGCTGCGCTTTACCCCGTCGCTTCGGTTCCTTGCCCTCACGTCCCGCCGCCTGCTTTCTCGCCGCCACTTGCGCCTTGAAGCACACATTCCCACACCTTTGCCCCGGGCAGCATTTGAATAACGTTTCCGCACCACCTCGACGTTACGGACCACTCCGAGGCACTGAGCCATATCGAACCAAAGATAACCGTCCGGTATGCTTCTGCTGCCACTTACCTGGCCACGTTAGTCGCTGCTGCCACCGCCGTATTGAGTCCGTGAAATACAATCGCAACCCCGCTTCTACCCCTCAGTTCAACGACCACAACCCCAGCCGCACCACCAATGACCGACGCCACTGGAGTGCTACCCTTTTTCCTGGTTCTCAGCGTGGCGGGTCCCTATCCCCATCCCCCTACCCTCGACGCCTCTCTGTCTCGCCGTTTCTTGACGCCACTGCCGCATCTCCACCATCAAACTCAACAACGCAGCCTGTCGTGACACTGGAGGTCGGGCTGCATCGCCGTCAACAACGCCAAATCCTCCTTCTGTTGGCCCTACCACTATCGCCGTCGAAATTAGAAAAGAAAAAGTCGCAGCTTTAATAGACACAGGTGCAGCAAAATACTGCATTTCTAATAAACTCAGCCGCCGTTTACACAAAGTGCTCACTCCACCATCTCCTGGACAGTGACGTCGTACAAACCTCTCGGTCACTGCACTATGCCGGTTCAGATCGGTGACACTTCATGCATAATTCTGTTCAGTGTACTGGAAAATTGTGTTGTCGACGTTATATATTGAGATGGGATTTTCGGTCACTGCACTATGCCGGTTCAGATCGGTGACACTTCATGCATAATTCTGTTCAGTGTACTGGAAAATTGTGTTGTCGACGTTATATATTGAGATGGGATTTTCTTTCGGCCACTGACGCGACCATTGACTTCGCCAGCCGGGAATTGCGCTTGAACTCTTCGCCGACTAATGACGCCACCAGTGAACTTTACCCCAGTTTTCTTCACGCTAGTGACGATTAGATCTTACCTCCTCTTTCAGCTACATGTATCACATTCGTGCCGAACCGTCCTCTTCCATGCACCTCCGGTCTTATCTAGCCCATCGCCAGCCTCGTCACAAAGTCCAGGGGCGGATGCAGGAATTTCCAAAGGGGGGGGGGGGGGGGGGGGAGGAGGAGGGAGGGGTCAGCTGTTGGTCAGCGTACCATATGTTTAGGAACCCCCTCCCCCTCTCTCTCGTTTCACGCCCTGAATTTTACACATGCAGAAATCAAGACGGCGGTCAGGACATAAGGACCTCCTCCCTCTAAATCCGCCTTTGAAGAAGCCTCTCATCATTCCATACTGCATCGCCGACACACTTCAAGGACACGTTTTTCTCTTTATCACCAACACCTTAGTTGAACCACAAATTCTTCCCCGTGGTGCCCGCTTGGCTACACTCACTACGTCATATGTACGACAACTTCGTACCCCTTTCTGACTCCATTAACATTCAGACCTTGTCAGCTCCTCCGGACACCAACATGCACGTTGCGAAGATGGTAGATACCCGTTTATTTGACGGCCAAAAAGAAGCTATAACCCAGCTTCTTCGAAGATGGCAGACGTTGGAGGTCTCCTATCACATCGAAACGGGCGAGGCCTCTCCCGTTCGAAGTCGTCCATATCGAGTTTCATCGGCCGAGCGCAAGGCCACCCACGAACATGTCACTGATAGCCTAGGCTTTGCAAGAAAACAATTGAACCCTCATCAAGCCCCTGTTCGTCACTTGCAGTCCTCGTAAAGAAAAAAAGATGGAACCTGGCGGTCTTGCGTAGATTACCGTCGCTTAAACAAAATTACCTTCAAGGACGTCTACCCTCTACCCAGAATTGACGACACTCTCGACACTCTTCAAGGATCGTCCTTCTTCTCTTCAATGGACCTTCGCACTGGCTATTGGCAGACACCCGTTGCGGATATTGACAAACCTAAAACTGCCTTCACTACATTCGCTGGCCTCTATCAGTTTAACGTCATGCTCTTTGGTTTGTATAATGCCCCAGCCACATTTGAACGAATGATGAACACTGTGCTGCGTGGACTGGCCTGGAATACATGCCTATGCTATCTAGACGATATCATTGTTTTTTCCAGTACATTCTCTCAACACTTGAACAAGCTGAAGCACGTGCTCGACTGCTTTCGATCAGCCCACCTACAGCTCAACTAAAAAAAAATGTCTTTGGAGTTCGCCAAATCAAGGTTTTGGGTCACATTGTCAGCGCTGACGGAATTCGCCCTGACCCATCCAAGGTTCCAGCCGTTTCCGAATTTCCAGTGCCCAAGCATTTGAAAGACGTGCGCGCCTTCCTCGGTCTTTGTACCTACTTTCGGAAACTCATAAGCGGATTCGCCCATGCCGCTGAACCCCTGAACTCACTTCTCCGTAACACTGCGATTTTCCAATGGAGTCGCGAAAGAAACGATGCCTACCAAGCCCTCAAAACTGCCTTGACAATCCTTCCAGTTCTTGATAATTTCGTCCCCGGTGCCGACACGGAGATCCGAACAGATGCAAGCGGCCACGGCATCGGCGTTGTGTCGGCCCAGTACGTCTCCGATGTCCAGCGTGCGATTGCCTATGCAAGTCGTACGCTTAAAAAATGTGAGCAAAATTACAGTATAACAGAACGCGAGTGTCTGGCCGTTGTTTGGGCAATTTCAAGATTCCGTCCTTATCTCTATTGTAAACCCTTTACTATCGTCACCGATCACCATGCATTATGCTGGTTAGCATCCTTAAAAGACCCTTCCGGACGTCTTGGACGTTGGTCCTTGAAGTTGCAAGACTACACATTTACAGTGTACTACAAATCTGGGAAACGACACCTCGACGCGAACAGTCTTTCAAGATGCCCACTTCCCCCTGTGTCGCAACGTCCACTTCCGCCGACGCCGACACAACGGGACTCCATCGACATTTCTGCCGCACAACAGTCTGACTCTTTCTTAAACCCGATCATTCACCACTTACTGGGCTTATATCAGAACCCTCCTGCGCAAACTCTACGCCGTTCCCGTCTATTCCATCTCAGGAATGGAGTCCTCTATAGGCGAAACTATGACGTGCACGGACGGGCGGGACTTTTGGTCATTCCCCGACAACTACAAAGAGATGTCATTCAAGCTCATTATGAAACAGCCGGACATCTCGGATTTACCAAAACGTACTTCCGCATAAGGAGTCGTTACTTCTGTACGGGCATGACCGGCACCATCAACAAATATGTTCGAACGTGTCACGACTGCCAGACGAAGAAAAGACCTACCATCAGGCTTTCTGGTAGACTACAACCGATCCCACAACCATATATCAACCATTCCCGCGTATAGGAATCGACTTTCTCGGTTTTTTTCTTCTGTCGACAAGTGGGAACAAGTCAATCATTGTAGCTATTGATCTTTTGACACGCTATGCTGAGGCAACTTCTGTAGCCGCCGCCAACGCCAATGAAGTTGCCAAGTTTTTTTTCTGCACTCCATTCTCTTGCCCGTCATGGAGCTCCCCAATTTATAATTAGTGATCGTGGCGCTCCCTTTCTCTCTCAAGTCCTCAAAGACGTCTTGCTGATTTCTTCCACGGTACACCAAGTCACAAGCGCCTACCATCCCCAAACAAATGGTTTGACCAAGCGCTTGAACCACACACTTGCTGACATGGTTTCAATGTATGTTGCCGATCATTACACCAACTGGGACATCATTCTTCCCTACGTAACGTATGCCTTTAAATTAATACGGCACGGCAGTCTACAACCGGCTACTCTCCATACTACTTCTTCTATGCCCGCGAACCGTTCACACCTCTTGACACCATTTTGCCCTTCACACCTGACACCTTGGTTCAGCCGTCCGCAGCAGAGATCACATCGAGTGCAGAGGACGCTCGCCAACTCGCCCGTATGCGCACCCAAGAATCGCAGCAGCACCAGAAGCTGCGTTACGATGCTTGCCATCTGCCTACCACCTACGACATCGGCGACGAAGTTCTCTTGTGGACTCCCTTGCACGCACCCGGCAAGTCTGAAAAACTTCTCAAGCAATTCGTCGGCTCTTTCCGTGTCGTCCTTCAACTTTTTTTCAACAACTACGAAGTTGTGCCTGTTACCCCGCCCCTTGATCATCGTTCCAGATCTTGTGACGTAATCTACATCAGCCGTGTGAAGCCCTACTATCGTCGCGAGATGCAAACCTCTCAAACGCACCAGATGACCGGTGCCCGCACCGACGGGGGGAATATTGTTAGGAAGAAGTGGCACCGCGGAGAGGCGCGCCCTCGACGAGCATTCAAAGTGCTCGGACTGTTCCCGGACGAATGCCACCACTACTATCCAACTTGTATCTAATCATTGCTCATTAAATCACCTTATAATTGTAAGCTAATAATATATATATATGGGTATATTTCCGCGAAAGCTACGAGCGAGAATACAAACTCTGTAGAAACGGCGATCCTACAAATGATAGCATTATGTGCGCATCAAATTATTTTTTTTAAATTATTTAAAGCGTTCATAAGGATTTACATAAGCGGAAGCAAATGCAATGCAACAAATATATTTATATAAAAGAAGACACAAGAAAGTTCTTAGTGTTTAGGAAATTAGGAAGTACATCTATGAAACCGGATGATTCCTGAATGGTGACAACATTATCAGGTAGACAATTTCCTTCAGAAATAAATAATTAAAGCGGTGAACATTTATAGGTTTGTCCTTGGTTCGATTAAGTGAAGTTTTTGAAAATTGTCAGTGCATAACAATATGTAGAATTAAGCCGAACAATACGAATCTCTCTCTGGAGTAGGCATTTAAGCCTGGATGCTTTCCTTCTCTTCGGGAAAAGTGAAAGATCAAGTTCGTCTTTTAGTTTCGTGATACTTATGCGTGTGTATTTTTTGAGAATAAAGCCAATGATGAGGCCTGGCATTTGTCACTTCCTTGCATTTCCACGCTCGTGAAAAGATGCAACCTTTTCAAAACAAACAATGGTGCTGGGCTACTTAAATAGTACACCCTTACAAAAATATGTATGGACACTTCTAGGACGTTCTATGGACCAGCGTCCATAGGGAGAACAAAAGGCATCTATAGGCAGGCCACGACCTCTGTTGCCTCCGTGAAGTCGTCCTATGGCTGACCTATAGAATATTGGCCAACGGACGTTCTATGGACGTCCTATTCTATGGATGATGTGTGGTCATCTTATACCCTTTCTATGGCAAGGCGCCATATAGAGTCCATAGGGACTCTATAAAGTGTCTACACAGGGTCTTTACAGTGTCTATAGGGTGCTTGCAGAAAACCCATACGAAGTCTACAAGGAGTCCCTAGGAGGTCCACAAGGAAGCCATACAAGGTCTACACAGGGTCCTCATGGGGTCTGCAAAAAGGCCATAAAAGGTCTACAGGGAGTCCCCACAGGGTCCGCAGAGAAGCCACTAAGTCTGCAGTGGGTCTGCTATGGGGTCCGCACTGACCAACGTTTCTAGATTAAGTCAGTTGGGAAACTGCTAAAAAGCTTGCTCTGAAAAAGCGGCACCGATCTGTACTCGAAAACCAAACAAATTGCGATCGCAACGCCACCATTCCACCCGCAGCGGCCACTCGGATAACTGCACGACTGCGTGTTTTGGTTTGGGACTATCGATATTCGACAGCATGTGACTGTTCTGCTTTGGCTTTAATCGGCCACTTTGGCGCCGAAACATATACGGTAGAAGAGGGGTTTCAGGGATGCCAACCCCCGTCTCCCAGGCGGACACGCCGCGAATTGCCACCGAAGTTAGGACGCACCAAAGTCGGGACGCTCTACCTGAGGTCGCCGGTGAGGCATGGCTGTAAAAAAAAAAAATATTAATTGTGCCGCAAAACCCTGTAAGCTAAAAGTGTTTGCAAACATCACGCTCTTGTCATTTTGTACTGATCTCCAATAAAGGATTCTACAAAAAGAGCTTTTCCCCATTCGTTTTTACGCAAAAACGTGCTCTGTAAAAGTCATTTTAAAGAGTGTAGGGTCCTTAGGGGTCTGCAAAGAAGCCATACAAGGTCTATATGGAGTACGTAAGGGGTTCACAGGGAAGCCATACAGGGTCCACAGGGAAGACATACAGGGTCTACACCGGCTCCTTATGGAGTCTGCAGAGAAGCCATACAAGGTCTGTACGGAGTCCCTACGGGGTCCATAGAGAAGCCACTTTAAGCGATGGTGGTACCGCGGTGTGAGAATCGCACTCCCTAGCTCCTAAATGATTGGCCTCATAATAAAATGGCTTGCCTACACATTCCTGACGTGAAAAAAAAATAAAGTAAGTCTCTGATACTGCGCGTATATAGCAAAACTACAATTACTTACGCGTCGCGCGCAGACCCAGCCTAGTATACCGCTTTTTAACGACGATCATCCAGATGACCGCAATTTTGATAGGCACCAGTGCGCCCCCTATGGGTTGTGAAAGTTGCGAATATCTACGGGGGCCGCAGCGACCCACATTTACCTACCTCCCACTGAGAAAATAAAAACATTATTCCGGCACATACTAAACACTTCCATCTCCACAATGAGTATACCCTGAAGTTGGATATGCCTCTAGACATCAATGTAACATATTGATACCCGGAACTTAATTAACAACTCTTTAACTCGGACACCTCACTACACCCAAAGAAAACGTCTACCCGGCATCACTTTATTAATGCACCAATATATAGCTCACACCATAGAGAGGAAATAGGATGACCATAGGCTCACCGGGACCATAGAACGGAAATAGGAAGGAATGAAAAACTTTTTCTTTCGCGAAGATCTCTATAGCGTTTTTGTGTCCATTCTGTGGCAAACCAATGGTACATAGACGGTCTAAGAACTGTCTACAGGAATCCATAGGATGGACAAAGAGGTAATAGAACGGCAACAGTATGGACATAGGACGTCCATACATATTTTTGTAGGGGCAGCTTAGCCGGAAAGGTGCTTTCGTGTAGGTATCTCGACGTGCGTTCACAGCAAACGACATTGAGATATCCACACAAGTGGATGTTTTTTTCAATATGAACCCCGCTGAAGGAACAGGATTCGACCTTGAGGAAAACATGTGTTGCACTGAGGCACCGTACAATAACGCACCCTTTCCCACTTTCCCAATGATACTATGCGAAGAAATAGACGCAGGTATTGCACAGGTTCTCTTGTGTAAACGTAGAGCCTATGGAGCATATTTCCATTCACGCTACGGCGATGATGATTAGGAACTCACTGCCCTGATCTCACGTCATCTGTTCATGTTCACGTTCCAAGACGAGTTTTGCGAGTTTCTCCTATACCGACATATGATGTTACCCGAAGATGCCCGTGTGTAGAACGTAGAGCGTCGTTCCAGTTCGTGTACTGGCCGAGAATGCCAGTAATTTATTTATTTCTCGTGTCACGAAGGAACGGCTTCACTGACATTATTATTATGCTCTTTCCTTTTTAACAGTAAAGTTATTATGTCCTAAAAATCAGAGGAAAGCTCAAGATAAGCGCTACTATTTATGGTGAGCAACGTTTCGCCGGATTTCTCGTTCACGTTGACCACTAGATCCTTAGACTGCCCTGAGCTGCGGACAAAGGCTGCAAGGATGTTGTGGCGGTAGGCTCAGGACGTTGTCTTCGAAAACCATCGTCGACAGGTGCATCATTAGAGGACTTCGTCAGTGGTCGTCCGTGCTTCTACTCGTTTAACAAAATACTTGGCGGGCACGTGCAAATTGTTTTTTGCTGACCCGTGGGGAATGTGATGCTCTCGAAGATGATCACCATGACTGCTCAAACGAGTGCTATCACTGAGTTTCTTCAACACAAATGACGAACTTGTTGGATGCAGCACATCTCCAGAAATCCAGAAAGAACCAGTCCTAAAATATCTGGCAAAAACAGCCTGCCCGGGCTGAGGAAGTGCTTCCTTACGCGCGCATCGATCACAGCATAGCTTCTGTTTCAACTGCTTCAAAAGTACTTCCCTCCGCATGTCCGGGTGCATCAAGCTCAGGGCTGTCTTTAGCTCTCTGCCCGTAAACAGCTCGGCTGGATGGTCTTTATCATCTCCACTCCTGGATGGCTTCATTGCAGTAAATTCAGCACTTGTTCTATCAGCTTTTCTGGAACGACCACTCTAGATCCTCAGAGCTAGCAGTCTTCCCGAACGTTGAGTTCAGTCAGCTATGCTCGAAACGGCAACCAGTCTCGTCCTCCTGGGAGGTTGCTACCAGACAGGCACGTAGCCAGGATTTTGTTTCCGGGGGGGGGGGGGGGGGGGCGCTAATGCAACACCTCCTAGACTAGGAAGGCCTCAGCGCTCTTCCCGCATGGGCGAGAGAAGAGGCCATCGGTGCCGCGAAAGAGAAGGCAACGCGCGGTGGTTTACCCTCAATGCAACGAGTTTCTTCATATCCTTAAATGCCAACTGTGCACACCATTTGGGTTAGGAACAGATTTTCTTAAACTAGCGAATTATTGTTGCATTAAATCATTGATGTAAAATGTAAGAACAGGGTAGGTGTGTATCGGGGTCTCGAGCTAGATAGAGTTTACTTTGAAGCACGTAACTGTAAATGATGTAATTATCCCCGCAAGATAAATTATTTATAAATAATACTTGCCAAAAATTACATGATAGAGAGTGATTAAAATGGCATTACACATCACAATGCTAACAAGGTTGATGTAGTAAACACAAGTATAATAAATGAATTTGTGCCTAAAACAAAGTGGTTTATTTAAAAGCAAAAACTAGTGGTCTGGTGTTCCTTTTCGCGTAGAGTTGTTATTTCGGCAAGGAATTTATACAAAGATTTTAATTTATTCTGAAGTAGGCTTTACCTCTTTTTGCAGCTAGAATTACCTGAAATCTTGTCATAAATCTTCTGATTTAAGGTTCCTAGATTTATCTTCTAATAAAAGTTTTTGAGCTTACACCACAGCGTTAACAGGATAAAACTACAGGGTCGTTAATCTCATGCCTGCAACAAAGTACTAAGATTTATGATAAGCCAGTAATGTAGTCATGACAACTGGGTAGTAGACAGAATGGTGTTCAAAATTTATTCTCTTTGTTTGTTTTATACAAGTCGCATCACATCAACTTATCTGTGTCTAGCAGCGATCCGTTCGACGAAGACTAAACATTTCTACAAAATATAGTACAAAACAGAGTGATCATTAATGGCATCTGGTTTAAGTAAGTCTGGGCAACATTGCAACCTTAGAAATCAATCTTCTTCGTGAATGCAAGCAGCTCAGAGAGCTTTTTGTCAAGAGCTACTCGCATCTACACTACAAATCAAGTTGAAATTGTGCTATATCTCACCTATGAATGCTGCGAATGAAATCCTGTGTATCCATAAGGAACGTTCCTCACACATCAAGTACGCGGCGTGTAGACTTGGTGTTGACGTACAAACGGAACAGTTCAAGGACGGCACAAATGTTTTGATTTAAATGTACTACATATCCCGGCAC
The DNA here is from genome assembly GCF_016920785.2 of Ixodes scapularis. NCBI lineage: Eukaryota > Metazoa > Arthropoda > Arachnida > Ixodida > Ixodidae > Ixodes > Ixodes scapularis. Next base: position 240,251,007 of record NW_024609835.1, on the reverse strand, counting down.
GTGAACAGGCGTGTGTACATCTTGCCGGAGGTCACCGTCTTGAGGAAACTTGAACACATGCACTTTTTCGGTATTTTTGTAGTTGCCGCGACATCCCGTAGCACAACATTTGTTCAGCATGTCGATCCGCCGAACAATCACTCGCGCGCGTACGTTTTAAAACAAGACAGGGCAGGCGGGGGTGGCGTCAGGTGAAAAAAAAACAAAGCAACAAGCCCAACAGTTGCGACGGCTCCTCCGATTTGAACAGCCACGCATGCGCAGTCAGCGGGTTGGCGGCGCTCCGCGCGCCACCACCGCCACCGTTGCTAGGCAACCGCTGGGCGCACGAAATTCGCCGACGGGAGCGTCGCCGGACACCGCCGCCCGCCGCAAAGGCCATGGCCTCGACCGTCCGCCATCTTTGCATTCCGACTAGCAAGCGCTGAGGCCTTCCTAGTCTAGGAGGTGTTGGCTAATGACAAAATGCTGTATGAAGGGGAGAGGGGAGAGGAGGTCCAAGCAAAATCTGAGATTTTGAGGGGGGCCCCCCTCCTGGCGACGTGCATGCTACCAGACCACAGTGTATCCTTCCCTGGTTACAATACTGGGTCGGTTTTGGTATGGTGGGAAACAACTGCAGCACAGAGAACCCGGAAGTACGCCCCTTTCAACTTGAAAACATCTGCTGGAATCGGAACCTGGAAGTTGTCTACGGGCAAAGGCAAATGACTCAAGGCATCTGCGTTGCCGTTGCTCGAGCGGGGCCGATAGACCTGCTTGTACATGTACGTTCCTAGCGTTACTGCCCAACGTATTACTCTTGGTGATCCTCTCTTTGTGATGAACTTGTCCTGGCCCAAAAGTCTAAGGAGAGGTTTATGGTCAGTGATGGTTTCAAACTAACTGTCCAAGAGGTACTGATGGAACTTTGTCACTTCGAAAACTAACTCCAAGGTTTCTTTGTCGAGCTGGCAGAAGACTTCTGGAGGCGAAGGCTATGGGCCCCTTTAATCTCGATGAGCGTGAACAGAGCCTATAAGAAAATCCCTCGCAGCTCAGGATGATATTCTTCCTTGGATCTAAGTGTTGAAGCGCTTGAGCAGATGTCAAGAGCTCTTTGCTCTTTTGAAATTGATACGACGCGTCCGAACGGAGACATGCTGGGTTGTGAACCACGTTTATTGTCAGGGACGTGATAATATAGGCAGCCGATGCTTCGGGTGCAAAACAGAAAGGCTGGTGATAAGAATGATAAGTACATTGGAGGATGATACAAAGTTTCCAAGAGTCATGACACAGCTCTGATACAGCATTCCTTCCCCCTAGGGGCTATAGCGATCTACAGGCTTCCTTTCTCTGGTTGACCTTCGCAACTCTGGCGGCTGGGTGGTGCTGATGGTTGGTTCTGCAGGTGTTGTATCTTGTACTGCATCTTGTCGAGCGCCTTGCGTTGTCTTTGCCGCTGTCCCTGGTACTTTGAGCGCCAGCGGCTCTCGAAAACGGATCTGGTCAATGTGACGTCGGACTTCTCCCGACGGTGTGTCCACTGAGACCATCCTTGCTCCGGTCGTTGTAGTTACCGTCCCTGGCAACCACCTTTCTCCTTCTCCGAAGTTCCGGGCCCAAACTGGATCTCCGGGCCACAGCTTGCTACGGGGTTCCTGCAAAGGCACCAATGAAGCACCAGGATACGGCAGGCAGGCGTCTAGACGAGATCTGATCTGGTAGCCTAGCAGTCGTTGTGATGGCGAAGAACCGTCAGCCAAAGGAGTTCGGCGGTACGCGAATAATATTTTAGCCAAACGCGTAGCAAGGTTACCATGCGTGACCTTTTTTAGACCATCCTTAATCGTCCTGACTGCTCTTTCTGCTAGCCCGTTGGACTGAGGGTGGTATGGAGCAGTGCGTAGATGTTCTACGTTATTTCCCGCGAGGAATCGAGAGAACGATTCTGCCGTAAATTGAGTCCCGTTGTCTGTCACGATAGTCTTTGGTATCCCAAAATGGCTGAACATTTCGCGCACAGCTGCTATTGTAGAATCGGCAGTCGAATTCTTCATGGCCACCGCCTCTATCCACGTTGAGTGAGAGTCCACTGCAATTAATATCATGGCGTCCGACACCGGTCCCGCGAAATCCAGGTGTAATCGCGACCACTTTTCTCCCGTCTCCGGCCACTTCACCGGAACATATGATGGCGGCATCGGCCGTGCCTGGATACACGCACTGCAACTCCGGGAAAGATGTTCAATCTCACCATCGAGCCCTGGCCACCAAAGAAGTGTCCGCGCGACCGCCTTCATCGCCGATGCTCCTTGATGGGTCTCGTGCAGCATTTTTAGCATCGCTCCACGTGCTGTCTGTGGCACGACGACCCGGTGTCCCCAGTAGAGCAAACCCTGGGCTACGGTGAGTTCCAACTTCCTGTGAAAGAAGGGTTGCATTTGTGGGTCGTCATCCTCTAGGTGCTTTGCCCATCCGTGCAGCACATAGTCTTATACCCTGGACAGTAGCGGGTCCTCCGAGGTTAGTGACCGCAATCGTTGTGCCGACAGAATAGTATCATCGAGTTGGTTAACTTAAAGCACATATCCTGGCAGCTCGTCCGTCTCCTTGTCAGGAACATTTATCGGTAAACGACTCAGTGCATCAGCGTTCTGGTTCTGGGGCCCCGGCTTGTATTCTATCTTGTACTGATATGCCCCTAGCAGTAACGCCCAGCGCTGAATTCTGGCCGCCGCCATGACAGGTGTAGGTCTGTCCTCCCTCAGCAACCCTACCAAGGGCTTGTGGTCGGTAACGAGCGTGAAGTCCCGCCCCAACAGATAATCTCTAAATTTGGTTACCCCAAACACTAGGGCTAATGCTTCACGCTCAAGTTGCGAACAATTTCTTTCCACCTTTGATAGCGTCCGGGACCTGAATCCTATTGGTCTGTCCACGTGTCCGAAACTATGGGACAACACAGCCCCTACCCCATAAGGCGATGCGTCACACTCGAGACGTAAAACTTTGGACGGGTCAAAATGCGTAAGAACATCTGCCGTACATAACACCCGCTTGGCCTTTCTGAAAGCATGCTCCTCTGCTTGGTCCCATTTCCAGCGTTGATTCTTCGCTAGAAGGTTGTACAGTGGCGCCAAGAGGGTAGCCATGTTGGGCAGAAACTTGCTGTAGTAGGTCAAAAGTCCTATGAAAGAGCGGAGTTCACTTACGTTCTTCGGGCTCCGTGCTTCCATTATAGCCGCCAGGTTCTTTTCCGTAGGGTGTAGGCCGTCCTTGTTGATGCGGTGCCCGAGATAGCAGATTTCGTCCTGCCAGAAGTTACACTTCCCTCTGTGCAGCTTGACTCCGTTCTCCTTGAAACGCTGCAGCACCTGCTTGAGCACGCTCCTGTCTTCCTTTCTTCTCTCCGAGACAATGACGTCATCGAGATACGCTTGTACGCCGTGTATTCCTCGCAGCAGGCTCTCCATCTTGCGCTGGAAGATAGCGGGTGCGGAAGAAATACCGAATGGCAGCCGGTTGAAACAGAAGAGACCACGGTGCGTGTTGATGACGGTTAACTTCTTGGATTCGTCATCGAGTGGCACTTGATTGTACGCATCTCGAAGGTCCAACGTACTGTACCTGTCGCCCCCATTGAGTGCCGCGAACAGGTCGTCGATTACGAGGAGTGGATATTGCTCGGTGCAGCAGGCTGAGTTCACGGTCAACTTAAAATCGCCGCAAATTCTTATGGTCCCATCCTTTTTTAGGACAGGGACAATTGGTGCTGCCCAGTCCGCGTGAGGAACCGCAGAGATAACACCGTTTTTGACAAGTCTGTCCAGTTCATTAGACACTTTGTCACGCATGGCGTATGGCAGAGGCCTGGCCTTGAAAAACTTGGGTGCAGTTCCTTCTTTCACATATAGATGCGCTGGCGGGCCTTTGAGCAAACCCAGTCCGTCACTGAACAACTCCTCGTATTCTGACAGTAGTTCTTTCAGCTCGACGTCCTGCGCGGTTTCGGTTGTCGCCGTTAACTTCAGAACAGGTGTTCCAAGACAGTTCAACTTTTGTATTAAGTCGCGTCCACATAAACTTGGACCTGCGCAGTCTAGGATTGTCAGTGTCGCCGTCACCTCTTGGTCACAATACTTGACGGCAAGCGTAAGCTTACCAGCCACCGGCAGCTTCCCCAGGTAGCATGACAACTTCAGTCTCGAACGTTCCATCTTCGGCCAGCCATGGCAGTGCCTGTCATATACGTCCCTTGAGATTACGCAGACCGGCGAACCTGTATCCACCTCCATGACGATGTCGGCGCCACCCCAACAAAATTTCCTGCGCACAGGTGCAACCAACTGTTCGTCTGTTGAGAGATACGACTTCAAGGTCAACAGCTGCAGTGACATGTCGCTCTCATCGCTGCTGGCTTCGTTTCCGTGTATCGCACAAGCTTTGGCTTGTTTCTTGGTTTCCGTGCGACACATTCGGGCTGCATGACCTTTCTTTCCACACTGGAAGCACTTCATGTTCATGAACCGGCATGTTTCCGTTCCGTGCGCTGCGTTCCCGCATCTTCCGCACAAGTTAGCCTGCACGCGAGAACCTTTATCCGTTTTCCGGAAGTTGAATCTTCGCATTTTTTCGGTGAGCGCGTTCAAGGCTGGGGCTGGTTCCTCTGTCGGCTCCGGTTGCTTAATTTCTTGCGCGCCGTGCGTGGCTGCTTCAGCGGCTCGCACGATTCTTTCAGTTTCTTGCAATGTCAGCTTCGGCTGTGCCAGCAGCAGCTTCCGAACATCCGTATCTCGAATGCCGCACACAATTCTGTCTCGAATCATCCGGTCTAGCATGTTTCCAAAATTACATTTGTCAGCTATGCGTCGGAGTTGCACGATAAACTCTTGCGCCGACTCCCCCTCTTTCTGGGTCCGGTGATAAACTTGAAACTTTCTGCTATTTCGTTTGGTGGTGGCGCGTAGAAATCTTCTAGAATTGTCACGACCCCTTTATAGGTTAATTCGCTCACCTTCCTTGGAGCACATCGGCCACTCAGTACTTCAATTGTTCTTGACCCGAGGGCGGACACCAGCAGGGCTCTTTTCTTGGCGTCCTCCTTGATTTCGTTTCCTTCGAAGTACGATTCAATCCGGATGGTGTACGAGGCCCACTTGTCTTTCCCATCGTCGAACTGCGGCACTTGATACGCCATGCTTTACCCAGGGTGGCAATACGCCACTACCCGCGTTGATTCGTTCTCGTCGCCACTGCTACGACGCGTCCGAACGGAGACATGCTGGGTTGTGAACCACGTTTATTGTCAGGGACGTGATAATATAGGCAGCCGATGCTTCGGGTGCAAAACAGAAAGGGTGGTGATAAGAATGATAAGTACATTGGAGGATGATACAAAGTTTCCAAGAGTCATGACACAGCTCTGATACAGCAGAAATGAAGTCTCATCTTCTTTTTGCCATCGCCATTTTGTGTTAGCAGTGATAAGGTAATACAACGCTCGAAGAGCTGAGGACAGGTTCGGAATAAAACGCCTGTAATAGGTGATACGCCCAAGGTTGCTTTGAGGTTGCTTGAGGTCAACTGGTTGCGGAGCGTTCATGACGGCTTCGACCTTTCGTGGCGTTGGTTTCAGTCTTTCCGCTCCGATTGCATGACCGAAGAACTCAACTTCAGGGACAAGGAAGGTAGACTTCTACAGCTTGATATTGAGTCTTGCTTAATCTAGACGCGCGAGTACTTCGTGCAGGTTATTCTAGTGGTTTTCGTCATCACGACCGGTCATCAAAATATTGTTGAAATACACGACGACATGGGTCATTTCCTCCTGCAAGTTTTTAATTTCTCTCTGGAAGATCGCAGGAGCGGAGGACACTCCAAATCGTAGTCGGGTGTATTGAAATATACCTTTTCGGGTATTGATGGTGACAAGCTTTTGGTACTTAGGCTCGAGTTCTACCTGTTATTATGCGTCCTTCAGCTACAGTTTGGTAAACTTGGCGAGTAGATCTTTTAATTTAGAAACTGGATACTTCTGAAGAATGGATGCAGGATTCACCGTGACCTTGAAGTGGAGTGAATGGGTGCTGCACTGCTCACTCCGATGTTCTTACAGGACGGATGATTTCGTCACGCTGGAGTCGCTGCAGTTCCTCAGCTGCCTTTTCCAATAGCGCAAACGGAATGGTGCGATGTTTAAAGGAATTTGGAGCTGCTCCCTCTTGAACTGCGATCTTCGCTTTCGCACCTGTAAGAGTGCCTAGCCCATCGCAAGAAGACTTCTCTGTGCTTTTCCAGCAGTGTGCTCACACTCGGAAAAAAACTATTTTTTTCCCTTCAACCGGGCTCAGTCTAATACCCGTGCCACACGGGCAACTCGAATGCCATTTACAACGAATGACATTCGTGGGATCAACGAATCGGCTGGCGATCTGTCGCGCGTGGAACGCCCCTCGCTCGGAGCAGGCTGATTGGCCAATCGTTCAAACGTCATTCGTTGTAAATGGCATTCCAGTTGCCCGTGTGGCACGGGTATAAGAGCGTTGATCAAGTTTCTTCCAAGGGATTTTGGTCACGTGCAACATACGAAGATAGCTGCACTTCTTTTTTGAAACATGAGACAGACACGACGACCTTCCCTTGAACTTTAGAAAGGTCACCGCGATAGCTTCATAGGATGACGTCCGAAGGTTCACATTGTAGGTCAGCGAATTGGTCCTGAAAGGCCTTTGTCAGAATAAGGAGACACTGGCTCCGGTGTCCACTCCCATTTGAAGCTGCTGCCCTGCCGCTTGAACTGTGGCTATGCAAAGAAATGATCTTCGAAGATTCTAAGGACCAGATGTCGTATGTCACGGGTTCATGACTCCCGAACGTTTCTTCTGAATTGTTAATGATATGTACGGTACGCTTGTGGTGGTCCCCTTGCTGTCCGGAACATCTGGATGACCCTTACTGCTTCTTATACTTTCACAGGCTCGCAAGGTGCCTCATAGTTTGCCATGCGTTGCATCTTCTTTTTGAATGCTTGCAAACAGACTCATAATGAGGTCCTCCACAGCGATAACAGGTGATACATTTTGACGGAGCTCGTGTGGCTACATTGATATTATCGACCTTCTCCTTTCCGTCTCTGGGTCTCTTTGGCCGGGTGCCGGCGCCTAATAGAGCTATTTATGTTGAAAGTCGAAAGATGTGCTGCTCTCTTTGTCCCTGTGTTTATTTTTAAATCTTATTTAACCCCACCAACGCGCTTACGTCGTTCTAATGCTCCTTGACCTGGCCTTTTTTTGATTAGCAAGTTGGAATCGTTCTTCGCGGGTTCCATCGGTAATGATTGCTGGATCGCAAAGTGGAACGTCGAATCAGGATCCCCAACTTTGCAAATACTAAAAAACTAATTGGTTCGGCGTATTCGTTTAAATAATAATTGCCAAACAAAGGTGGCGTAAAATGTTTGGAACTCACGAGTTTTCGCTTGGCGGTCTGGGACTGTCTGCCGCGTACCATGCGCTATAGAAGAAAAATGACAGAGTTGCAAACAAAACGCCTATTTTAAATCTTGTGATAACTCCTTACCATATACTCATAGTGATAAAATATAGCAGCGACCCCCTCCCCCCCTTCCCCCCCCCCTTTCCCTCCCCGATAATAAAAAGATTAAAAATAAAACAGCGAGAAGCAAGTAGAGAATGGTTCACAGGCAGAGCGATGTAGCCATGATGGGTCTATTTTAGCTTTTACTTTGCTTGGGTGGATGCCGTCACAGCCGCTACTCAAAGCTACGCTGTCTGCATATCAACCCCGAAATAACGCGAGACTGAGCACGATCGCTTCATCCGCATCTAACCCACAGGCTTTGTCGTCCGTGGGCCTTTTCAAGACTCAGTCACTTTCGGCGTCTTTATTCCTACCTCGGATATGTCGCGGATGTCATAATCACGCGCCCAACACCCAACTTGAGTTCTTGCTTGAACGAACAAATAACAGCAACGCTATCTGCATAGGCCAGTATATGCGTACGTCACACCGCCGTGGCGACACTTCGGACTGCACTTCAGATTGGGTGCGAGCAAAAAACGCCAGGTGAGCCTGATATTGCCATGCTGTTCTGGTAGAAACCAGTAGAAACCTGCCTTCTCGCCAAAATGCCGCGGACTTCTTTAGTATGGGGGTGCTACGAAATATCTGGAAAAAGGTGTCAAGATCAGTTTCACATGTTTCCTGCCTGCCCGATTCGTCCGAAAACGTGGAAAGGCGGAGTGAAATGATAAGTAGAGGCCGTCGGACCACGATCGCCTGTGCCAGAAGCACTTTGCCAAGGGTGAATTCACGGAGACTTGTCGCAAGAGTTATTTGTATTGCTTCAACGTGACCTTGGAAGCAGAGTCAAGTCGCATGACCACCAGGACTACATCCCAGCGTCTTCGCGTTCAAATAACAACTGCCCGTAGACCACGTCGACGGGTGCCGTGGACATGGGAATCGCGAGAAAAACTAACTGTAGTTCTCCAAAAACAGGTAAGCTTGAACGGCGCCTGGTGTAAATTGACTCGGCTTAAATAGTGGGCACAATGTGATGGTAATCCTAGTAAGCGATGGCAATCGCCGACTTGTATCAGATGGACATGATCTGGTTTTGTTTTTCGAGATTTTTATTTGCGGCGCCGAACACTTCGGCTTCCGCCCGCGCTTTTTTAGTACCACGAGCAATTCTTTACCTGAAAATCTCAATCCTAACCGCATCTTGTAAATCAGACCTTATCGTCCCATTTTGCGGCGTCCATATGCTGTGTAAATCGCCGTACGTTCACTTCATTCACGCGGATATGTGCTGTAAAACGAGCCTTTTTCGTTTCTCCTTGGCCACTTCAGGTGTCGGACATCGCCATAACAAAATAAGCAATCCCATTTCATAAAAAAAAAAAAAAAACACGACGATTTACATGGACGTCTGCAGCATAGCATTCGAATTGTTTTTTGGCGGGGGACGCTGCCCTTCTTGCCCACACCTCACGGCCTTGCTCGTAGCGGCAAGGCTGAGATGCCCTTACTTCTTGCCCACAGCGATGACGCATGCGCGGTGCTGCTAATGCCGACAGGGGTGCACCAACTGATTTGCATACACGAGTTTATGTATGCACGTTGTACCTGCGTCTAGATTCACTCGCTAAATATTCATGTCGGCCGAGGTTGTTTAACGCGGAAGTTATAAACATAATGAGGACAATAATGGGCGATTAACTACCCTTAACCTGATGATTTGACCTCTAATGTGTTGGTTTATGGTAGTTGAATAGTAATCGAGTGATTATGTGATTAATGTTCTTATTAAGAATCCTTAGGCGTAATGTTAAACTTTCCCTAAGGCGGAATCGCCGGACGAGAGAGAAAAAAAAAAAGTATGACAGCCTGTCCAAAGCTTTATGGAGGACTACATTGAGAAGCTCGTGGTGTTTTGACTGAGAGTAATAATGAAAAGATAAACACTTTCAGTACTGAAATGAGTCCTTCGGAATAACATTATTCACCGTGGAGGACGTTAGGTTACGAGTTTAAAGCGATAATTTTCGAAATAATTACCTAAAATTGCACTTTAACTCTTGAAATATTTGCCTTAGTTGGCGCATTCCCATTAGAGTTGTTTCCTCTGTCGTCAAGACGTACCATGGTTGTTCTTCAGAATACAGACAACTAAGTTCCGCGGCGCGTTATTCTTTGGAAAATCGAAGCCACGACGAGGGGAGCGAGATACCGAAACAAAAAGCGAGAGTGCGACGAAAGTCTCTCCCGGAATCGGGATCAGCCTCAGCAGCGGGAGCAGCGAGTCATCCCGAACCGATCGGACAGCGTCGGCTCAAGAAAGGGTTACGTGGTACGACGGAAAGGCCGGCCGAGGAGGAGGAAGCGGACGGAACGCTGTAGAAGAGAGGGGGAAACCTCCTTCTCTCTTTAGCGTTTCCTCTGCTTCCTCCTCCCCAGCTTTCTTCTCACTCGCCCTACCTTCTTGAGTTGCAACGGACTATGGAGAAGGTTTCTGTACGCTCTAATGGCCCGTTCACACGATGCATTTTTCTCGCGCATTTAGTGTCGCGAAACGTAGTTTCGCGAAATGGTTGCGCCGTCTGAACGAGTCCGAAAAGGATCCGCGTCCTTTTCGGACTCGTTCAGACGGCGCTACCATTTCGCGAAACTACGTTAAGCGACACTAGATGCGCGAGAAAAATGCATCGTGTGAACGGGCCCTTAGTGGTCCTCGGGCGCGCAGCATTCAGCGCTTTTTTTACCCCCTAATTTCTGTATGGTGGATCTTATGTACCCTAAGTTTGAATAGCGACGACAAAAAGTTTACATAATTACGGAAAACAATTCCGAGAGTAGGCTAAAAAAATGAAAGCCGCTTACAACTCCCTGTAACGCCGAATTAGAGCGCAGCTCTTGAGGAGGAGGAGGGAAGGGCACTGGGGGGGGTTAAACTAACCAGGGGGGGGGGGTCACGTTACCTTGGGGGTCACGTGACCCCCAATGCCGATGATGTCATCACTGACGTCACTGATGACGTCATCAGTGACGATGACGATGCGGGTACCGATGACGTCATTAGTGACGTCACTGATGACTTCACGAGTGATGATGACGATGACGATGCGAATGTCGGTGACGTCATCAGTGACGTCGCTGATGACGTCATCAGTGATGATGACGATGACGATGCGGATGCCGGTGACGACATCAGTGACGTCACTGATGACGTCATCAGTGATGATGACGATGACAATGCGGATGTCGGTGACGTCATCAGTGATGATGACGATGACGATGTGGATACCGGTGACGTCATCAGTGATGATGACGATGACGATGTGGATGCCGGTGACGTCATCAGTGATGATGACGATGACGATGTGGATGCCGGTGACGTCATCAGTGATGATGACGATGACGATGCGGATGCCGGTGACGTCATCAGTGATGATGACGATGACGATGTGGATGCCGGTGACGTCATCAGTGATGATGACGATGACGATGTGGATGCCGGTGACGTCATCAGTGATGATGACGATGACGATGCGGATGCCGGTGACGTCATCAGTGATGACGATGACGATGTGGATGCCGGTGACGTCATCAGTGATGATGACGATGACGATGTGGATGCCGGTGACGTCATCAGTGATGATGACGATGACGATGTGAATGCCGGTGACGTCATCAGTGACGATGACGTCATCGGGGGGTCACGTGACCTCGAGGAGGGGGCCACGTGACCTCAGGGGAGTCACGTGACTTCGGGGGGTCACGTGACCCCCCACGAGGTCACGTGACCTGGGTGGGGGGCTCGCGCGGTGCATTATGGGACATTTCCCATGATGCACCGCGCGGTTACGCCGACGCCGACGGCGACGGCGACGGCGACGCCGACGGCGACGCCGCTCAAGCCGGAAACGGGCCCCTAAGAGCTGCGCTCTAAAAGTTGAAAGACGCTTACATCTCCACGTAATGCCGAATTAGAGTGCAGCTCTTGAGGAGGAGGGGAAGGTGCGGAAAGGAGGGCACGCCCCTTCTCCTCCGTACCTCTCCTCCTCCTCCCCTCCTCTCCTCCTCCCCCTCGTCCCCCTTCCTCTCTTGCCCCTCGTGACGTCACTCGTGAAGGCCTTGTGAAGGTCGTGACCTTTGTCATCACGTTCGTGACATCACTCGTAACCCTCGTGACTGTCGTGACGTCACTTATGATCGTCGTGACGTCACTCGTGACCCTCGTGACGTCACGCGTGACGTCATTATGGGAACGTCCCATGATGCAACGCGCGGGTCACGAGTGACTTGCGCGTTGCATCACGGGACGTTTCCCATAATGGCGTCACATGTGACGTCACGCGTGACGTCTCCTGACTCTCGTGAAGTCAACTTGGATTACATCGAAAGATAAAACATTGAAGAAAAAACACAGAAACGTCACAGGGATAACCAACTTAGGACGACATTTGAAGAATTTTTCAACTCAAGACAGAAAAGGTTACTTTGGTAATGTCCTCATGCGGTGTGTGACGGAATTGCTTTTTTTATTTCCTCGCAGTAAGCGGCTTTACAACTACTTATAGTTAATGTAGAAGTTGTTTCTGGTCGCCTTAAAACTGTAGACAAATTTAACAAAAACTTTAAGCCTATTGTTACTGTGCCACATGACACGCTGGTAGGCTCTGCCAATGTCATAGACGGATCGCATACGCCGGAATTAGTTTCGTCGGAGAGTAGTATCTCCAATTTTTCTTTTGAATACCAGAAAATTATAAAGCGTCTAGACCAGATGTTATTCTGAAAGCATTCCTAAGAAGATATGCAGAGAGGATATCCCGATACGTACTCTTGATATTTGAGGCTTTGCTCCAACAGGGCAAGATAATGGCGGATTGGTTGTGTGAAAAAATGTGCCTGATTCCCAATCCCGCAAACAAGATGACTCTTCAAAATTATCGCCTTGCTTTGTATTTTTAAAAGCAACATGTTGCAAAGTTTTAGAATGCATTATGTCAAAACGTCTATAGATCAATGCTTTGAAAAAAAAACAAAAAACAAAAAAAACCTATTCTACAGACCAACACGCGGCCCTGACGTCAAGCAGCTGCGGTGGCGCTGTCGACGGCACTGCACATGCTCAGGCGCTTCACTTCACGAGAATGCGGTTTGTGCGCACGCGCAGTGCCCACACCTGGTGTGGGCAAACGCGGCATTGTTCGTAAACAGCGTGTAGGTCTATAAGCATCAGAATGGGTTTAGGCAGGGCTATCGAGAGTCACACAGCTACATGATTGCTAAAACAAATCTGCATCAATTAAAAATGGACGCTTTCAGGTCGACCTTGAAATGCTTTTCAAAAGCATTTGACGTGCGCGTCCTGCAAAATTAATGATAAATTGCTTAACACACTAGGTACATTTCTGGGATTGAATCATGGATTGATATTAAGAGCACGCTCCTACTTAAGTAGTCCAGTGCGAGTTGCTCCTTTCAATAATGCTTGCTCTGACCGTTGGCAGTTTACTCGGAAGCGCCCCAAGGATCAGCGGTTGAGCCATTACAAGCCGAGGGGGAAACGCGCTGTGTCAAAAAAATAATTGCACATAATACAGTTGAGGTTGAGCGCCTCAACTAAAAATCAGCGGAAAGTCGCCCTGATTTATGTAAATGATATAGCAACGGATTTGCCTCTTTTCTATTGAAGTTTACACAAAAGACTGTATGTATGTATCTTTTTTTAGTAGCCACAGCTTAGAATCAGGACCTGTTCTATGTGTTTCTAGGGAACATATGCTCATGGCGTAATAATGAAATACGCACTCCGTGCGACGCGACCGGCACCTTGCCGCGCGGCCGTTACGCAAGATAAGCTGTGAATACCTCAGTGAAACCAAACCATGCTGCGTAGATTGGTACGCATTGAAGTCCGAACGGTGCTGTTACGCCGGTACAGGAGTACGAACTGCTGCGTCGTTAAGTTCTCCCATAGTTGTGCGTCGTCTCTCGTGGCGACGAAGCTTCGTAATTTTTGAACTCGCCGTTGTTTTGTGGGGCAGCGACAACGATGTATGAACGCGTGCCGTGCGACGCGAGACATTTGGTCTTCCGATCATGCCTGCCGTTTTCTTGCGTTGTTTGTTTTTGAGTGACGCGTTCATATTTCAACGCCGGTGGGACTGACCGGAATCCCATACCGCACCCGCAGATATGCAGCGCCCATTTCTTTTGAGGGATGCCCTCTAGAGGCGTTTCGTTTTCTACGTACGTGTGGAGGGTATTTCCGGACCAGTATCGTGTGCGGTCTGCGCTACCCGAAGAAAAATTCACACGGTACAAAAGTTAAAAAAATTTATCCAAGAAAAAAAAAAAAACAAAAAAAAACGATGGAACTTGAAATTACTAGGCAATAGGCGTTTGTAACTGGCAGTTTAGGTGAGCTTTAGTTTTTAATTAACCTCGTTTAAGCCATGAAATTCGCCTTTTTTCACATTTGGGATTGCGGGTAAACCGCAAGAAACGGTAAAACAAAGCGCCGGAATTGTTTTTAATCAGAGTAAAGCGAGGTAACTTAAAACTTGGTAAAAAAAACAAACAAAAAAACAACAAAAAAACAACAACGTTATTTTTGAAATCAAATAATGTCTGTTTAATTCATGTAAAATATACGTAAATCAGATTTTGCTTAAAAAGAGTAATTCGGTTTTCCGTAGTTCTCTTGTTAAGCACAGGAAATTGATTCTTCGACTCGCCCATCACTCTGAAAGAAGTGTAGAATACACATGCAATGTAAATTTAATTTATACCATAAAATGCACTTGCATTCAATACTTTCTTCCTGATATAATTCGCGTTATACGAGACAAAAAGGAGCTTGATTTGTTTGGTTATTGAGAAATCTTCATTTACGGTAATACTTCAGCAAAACAAAATAAGAATCACTCTTCCCCCAACCCCCCCCCCCCCCCCCCCCCACGAAAAAAGAGAAAAAAGAAAAGCGCATGGAAACAGTTTTTTTTTTAATTTTTTCGCTTATTTATTTTATATTAGCTTCATGCATACAGAGTCAATGTTGCCATTGCTTGTGAGGCCGGTGCTGGGCAAACTATTACCGGATTTCAGGAGCGCAAAAAGTAAAAAGCGTCAAAATAATATATTAAACGACGTATAATTACTGCCTTTGAACTCGAGCACAGTTTCGCAGTTGTTTCATGAGTGCAACCTTTTCTCTTGGGTTTTAAACAGAGCAAGGCGGTGGTATAATCTTATAAAGAAACGACAAGCTTGTGTAAAACAAAACGGACATACCCACCTATGCAGGCGTACCATACATATACAACTCAGTCTGTCTGCTTATGCCTATCTCTTACAGTGACCCTCCCAACCGGTCTGTTGGCGCGTTCGTGCTCTCATACGTTCCTTGTTATTGTTTGTTTCTTTCGCATTATATTTGCTGGCATAAGACACATGGACATGAACGGCATCAAAATACAAACTGTGTACAAAAACGTAGTTGTAAAACTATCTTTGTGGGAAAGATTTTTTTTTTGTGAAAAAGGTGTTTTTGTGTGAAAATCATCATAGTGAAATTGGTCTGACCTAGACCACGATTTAAACATCTTGATTTTCATTTTTCACACTGAACTCAATAGATTCGGGGTAGATCAATTTCAAGTTGTAATTTTCTCGTTCTACTACTACTACTACTACTACTACTACTACTACTACTACTACTACTACTACTACTACTACTACTACTACTACTACTGCTACTACTACTAATAATCATCATCATCGTCACATTTATTAGCAAAACTTGAGGTAGTCTGGGTATGTCGCAAGGCTAGGCAGTTAGGCGGGGGCCTGTACGCGTGAGTGTGTGCTATTTCGTAAAAAGGTACAGTGGTTGCACCCTATCGACGCCGGGACGGTTTCTCGTCGAAGCACCTGTACTGCGATTAAGTGAATGAGTTAAACCTATTTCCTGGGAAATATAAGAAGCGGCGAACAGTTAGGTCAGTTTTGGCAGGTCTGCCCCAGCCCTCACGCAACGTCACCCTCATTGTGTCGGCTCGAAAAACCAAAGTTCTGACCGGGCGCACTTCCGCCGCCACAGCTTCGAAGGCGAAAACACGCCACGGACGGCTGAAATCGTCACACGGTTGAATGCCAGCTTCTCCGCGAGTGGCGTTACGCGCGGTTTTCGTATGATAATAATAATAAAAAAAAAAAAGTTGTGTTTCGCTTGCAAAAAAAAAAAAAAAAAGAAAAAAAAATTGTTTTTCAGTTTTGTTACAATATAAGCAGCGTGGAACTTAATAGAGTAGACGAATTTAGGTATTGAGGAACTAATTTTGTAGATTTCGATGTTGACACAGTCGTGTGAACCACATGCATCTCTGAAGCTAGCATTCTTTAGAAGACATATTAGACATGCGAATGAAGATATTCTATTAACCTGTGCGCAGGTTAGAGATAGAATCCATACAAAGAGCAGCAAGTCGCACTAATAGAGCTTAGGGGTAATATTGAACTTCAGTTAATTTTGTTTTCTGAACATACACACAAAGTCGGTTACTGCCACGAGGAATCAGGGGCGGCTTTGTCATGTAGACAAGAAAAAAATCAACGTTGAAATAATTGTACACTACACCAAATAGCCCGACAAAGGTGGATACTGAAATGTCAAAAGTCAAATTTATGGGTTTTAATTGGCAGATGCGAAACGCATCTGGCAATTAAAATTTGCTTGCACTTAAAACGATCCCCAGGCGGTCAAAATGATTAACAAGTTCTCCGCTGAGGCCTTCCAGATGCAAAAGCCTGGGCATCTTTTGACATGCAGCCCAATTTTCAATTACACGACGGCGCCTTCTGTGCATTAACCTCTGTCAAATTGCGGGAACCTCGGCCGGGATTCAAATCCACCAGCTGGGGATCCGTATTCCGGCGCCTTGCCTCGGAGCCACCGAGGCAGCGATACTGAAATGTACCTGTGACCTTAAAAACGCTCTCCCAGAAAACGAGAAACATTAAAGCAATTGCTCCTTACAACTACAGTGACCACTATCTTTCAATATTATGTTTCTCTCTGAACAATAACGGAGTGGAATAAGTAGGTAGGTATGCATCTATTTGGCGCCTTTTAAGCGCAGGTGCCACACAAACGTAGCTTTCCAGTTCAACAAGTGCTTGTGAGGCCTATCTAGAGGGTGATAATGTGTTCAGTATATATATATGAAGGAAGATGGCGAGATTATGAGTTCTGTCGTAGGTTCGCGCCAGCTTCATGGCAAAACTGCATGAATCTCGGGTCTGTCAGTGGCGGACATGCTAGTAATTTGTCTTGGTAGTGATCGGCACAGCCGCACCGCACGGAAAAGCCACGTGCCTGCGTGGCTTTTTGTTCGAGCTAAGACGGGCTCCAGTTGGCCTCTGCGTTTGTTTGTGAGAGGGACTGTCTTTAGATAATTATCGTGGGGTATCCCTGGTCCGAGTATAGCTGTCAGAATTCGCAGGGCGGCCATGTCTCGTCTGGTGGCGGAAGTTGTCCACCAGGCTGCTCTGAGGACTTACCTCGTAGAAATGTCCCTTGGCCTGACGCGAGGGGTTGGGGAGCCTCGGGCATATGGTGCAGCTTTTATTGTGTCCTCTCCAAAATGTCCCGCATTGATGTGGATGAAGTGGACCAGATCGGCGAGCGGTGTTCTAAGGTAGGTAGAACAAGGGAGGTGTATATTTTTTCATCACGATGGGTTTTAGGTCCTTGGTCACGCTTTGTATGAAACAAAGAAAACGCCAGGACCGTGATGCAATTGTTGATAAGGTTAATCGGTTGTTCAGGGTCACTCCAAGTATCTTGATATTGTCACTGCGGTTAATAGCTTGGTCGTTGATCCTCAGAAATGGAAGTGGCTGTGAGATCTTTCTTAGTTTTGTGAAGAATGTTTATTTGGATTTAGAAGAACCGAGGGGTAATCGTTTAAGGTGGTCCATATGTGTCACCTGTGAAGATCTTGCTGGAGGTCGTCATAGTCTTTGAGCGACTTGATAGGTCGGATAAGGGTAAGATCGCCTGCATATAGCACGAGAGTGAAGCTCACGTGCGGAACGAGGGTATTTATGAAGATGCAGATGAATGTGGGGTCAAGAACTCTACCTTATGGTATTCCCGATCTGAGATATTAAGGTTTTGATAGGGAACCGTTCATATATACACTTTATTGTCTGCTGAAGATGAAGTCGGTTAGCCCTACTAAGATTCAGTCCTGGAAACCAGCACGCTCAAGTATCTTCCGTTAGATGGTGTGGTAGACCTTGTAAAAGACTTTTGTGAAGTCTACCTGAATAAGTTCGCATGGTACAGTATTGTCGAGGCTGCCACTGATCTTCTACACTGTGGTAAGGAGGGAAGTCACGCATCTCCATCCAGGACGAAATCTATATGCTGTGCTGGCGGGAGCAGGGGAGGGGTGTCCAAGTGTTTGCGTATCTCCCTGTTCATTGCACGTTCCATGGTGCGGCAGACCACTGAGGTGTTGGAGATGGGCCAACATGACTTTAATTTTTGAGCTGGTGGTCTATTTTCCTTGCAGACTGGAGTGATATCGAATATTGCCTCCAGGTCATGATGCTCCAGGTCAAGTATCCTTGTACATATCCTATCTGAATTCACGACGAGAAGTACTTCCCCTCTAGACTTGTTTCGGCCTTTCCTATAGAATTTGAAATGGGAAAGGTCAACTAGCTGGCTGTGTTGGACCGAGGTATCCAACCGCGCTTCGCATGCCGCGAATATAGTGTCCAGTTGTGATTCGGTAAACACACGAAAGACAAGCAGTTTATTTTTTACTGTTCTTAGGCTCGAATACCAAATTTGGAACCTCGGTTTGGTTGTAGGATGGAGCATCCCGAGAAAGTTACTAGTTGTTGCAGTCCTATTTGAAATCTAGCGAGGAAATGCATTTCTTGGTTCAAACACGAAAATGTATGACTGCATATATTTTTATGTATTATTTTTTTCTTCCTGCAGACCGCAAGGCTCTCAATATGTCAAGATTGAAAAGAAAACAAAACAAAATATAATAAATTACTAACATATACATTGAACGCCAAACCAATCTTTAATTTAAACGTTTAAGATAAGGCGAGCATTGCAGGAATGTAATTAGGGTATTTTACTTGATTAGACTGCTGTTTATCCCTTCTAATTGTTACCCTGACGTCCACCGCTCTTGAAGAAGATTGTCCGAAGGAAGATATTATTTTTTAAACAATTATTTAACTATTTTACCTTGAATGAAATATATTCTACAGTTCTTATTCTATGGTAGCTTGTCGTGATTAATTCATCCTTTAACTGGTTAGGCTAACGGTCATATGTAACGAATCTTAACCCGCGTTAATATGCTTACTAAGACATTTTCGGAAATTTTCTAAGCAGCAGTTAATAAACCGAACTGCTGATTCCACTTGAACTGCTGACCATTGTAAGACGGCCTTTCGACAATGTGCACCGACGTGCTTCGTCCCTGCCGCTTCTGTTAAATCGGCGGGCCTTGATTCAGAAAGCAACAGAGGTATTTCATTTTAGCTGAATTTCAAACCAACTGTCCACCGAGAAAGTGGTCAAAGATCGGGCACGCCGGGGTTCAGCATGGCCAACTCAGTTGAGGCACCAGTTCCGGAAAAACAAGTTCTAAACACGATCGGATTACCCCTCCCTCCCCCCCCCCCCCCCCCCCCTTCCCGATCCCCCTCCCTCTGCGTTTTGCCGGGTCTCTTCCACATTTCCCCTTTCCTTAGAGTAGATTTATACCAAGACACGGTGTTCCCTTCATCGTAAAGCTTTCCCATCGCCCGCTGATTCTTACCATTCATCTGTGTCTTTCCGCAGGCGAGCAGTGCCCCTCTCCCTGCTCCCCGGCGTCCCCACCGTCGTCCCACCGGCCGACGTCCCGCTGCCATCCCGGCGCGGACTCCTCGGCCTGCTCAGACAGCGACGGCGAGTGCCCGGGCAGTGGCGCCGAAGACGCCAGCCAGCCGCCGCTCTGCCTGACCGGCCCTACGGGCGGAGTGACAAGCCTGCAGCGTCGCCGGCGGACGGCTTTCTCCAGCGAACAGCTGCTCGAGCTCGAGAAGGAGTTCCACTCCAAGAAGTACCTGTCGCTCACCGAGCGGTCGCAGATCGCGCACGCCCTGCAGCTCACCGAGGTCCAGGTCAAGATCTGGTTCCAGAACCGCAGGGCCAAGTGGAAGCGCGTCAAGGCCGGGCTCACGGCGGGGCGGGGACCGCACTCGCACCCGGACGCACCGCGCATCGTGGTGCCCATCCCCGTGCACGTAAACCGAGTGGCCCTCCGCAACCAGCAGGATGCCAAAGGGTACGTGCTGTCGCTCGCATCTCTTGTCCCCTATGTCCCGAACACGTGGACGTCTACGAAGACGTGACAAGAGCCAGTGACGTGTACCGCCACAGGCTGTACGGCGCGCAAATATGTTTCTGTTGAGATGTGAGCTGCGCTGGGACAATCAAAATCTGCGACATCAAGCTTAGCTTACCACACCACAGACCACCTTTTTCGAGGCAGGAACTTGTTTATACCTCCTTAGTGGTTAATATCCACGATCTATTTTCAGTGAATTGCTTTCCGTTTATTCCCAAAACTACTAGGCGCGATGTCGCGCTCTATTCCGCGCCGTCCAAAAAGCTGGACCTCAGCGCCTCAAACGCGTTTCCGACTGGTGTGTTGATTGTCCTAGTACCGGTCCCGAAGTGGCAACAAATGACGCCCCAAAAGCCGGCGTGCGATTCTGTCGGATGGCGCGATCCTGGTGGTTGGTCGCAGAAGTAATTGCAACAAAGGGGAGCGGATATGTGGGTTGCTATTGTCACAGCTTCCTAACTTGTGTCTGCTTTGATTTTCGCGAACCATGCGGCTGCAGAGCAAGCTGTGACAAAACAAGCGTCTGTCGTATACAACTCCGCTGCTGTGTTACCCCCAGCAACGCTCAGCAGCGGGCTAAAGCAAGACCATTTCATGACGTGACCGGACGAAAGTTCAGGGACAATAAATGAGGATGCGATGAACGTACTAGTCGGAGACGCGTTCCAGACACCGTGCGTACATATGCGGAGCGCAAGTTCGTCTGCTTCTTGCACAAGGGTCGCGATGAAGTAAGAACGGCGACCTTTTATTGGCTGACTGAAAAAAAAAAAATATAGTGGATAGACCTCAACGCATCTAGCATTGAGGTCTATCCACGATCTTTTCAAATCAAAGCCAATCAAAGCTCGGCATCACTCTGACGTCACCGCCCCTCCTGCGCAAGAAGTGGGTGACTCGCTCTCCGCATACACGGAGGCACGAAGGGAGCCACTGGCGTGCACGGCCGGAGGTTGTTACGACGCGAAAATGTGCCCCAATTCAAATGCGATATGCTCTAGCACAATCAGGACCTGAGAGTTGAAACTTTCCGTCCGAGCTCAGCGTGCATCTCTTGGTGGGAATTTTTCGTATACCTCGTTACAGGCGTCTCTTCTCAGCGAATGAGTGTCCGATTGGTACCACATAAAGTAGACGTGTGGGCGCTTTTCAAATTTATAAGCATGAATATTGCAGCCCTCGGCATATCTTGCAACTTGGACCACTCATAAAACGTGTCTCGGTGATCTACCGCGAAATTGAGTCATTAATTCGGGGGACAACTGATTTGAATTACCCATATTTCAAATTCACATTTCAAATTAACAGGCGTCAGATGAGAAATGCAATGGTCTCATCAACAAGAGCAAGACACTTTTTAAATGCGCATTTAAAAAGTGATGATAACACATTGTGATCAGCAGAAGTTTTCAGGTAAACGGAGCACGGATAATTTTTAGTCACCCTCGTATATTCTGATGAGACTGCGTCTGATAACGATGTTCAGTGCCTTGGTGACCTTTTTAGAAAATGAACTAAAGAGCGTGCTAGTGGTTTTCTGTAGACACAAAAAACAAAAACAAAAAAACAATCGTGACAAAAGGCGACGCAAGCCCAAGCTTCAATATTCAGCGAACATTCAATAGTTCGTAGAACGTGCCCTGAAGATAAAAGAAGGCAAAACCGTTCAAAGAAAGTAGAGAGAAGGGGTTTGCTAACAGTGTTTAAATGTTCGATATAAAGGTATCAAAGCTAAAGTAGAGCTGACTCAATAAAAATAGATCGTAAAATAGAAAGGGAAAAATAAGAAACAGCATATTGTTCCTTGCAATCGGTAGGCGAACATCAAAAGGTGTGTCAAGGCTCAGAAAAAAACATTTTCGTGCTAGGAGTTTTTTCTGTTTATTGTTTTATATGAGCATGGAGGGTCTAATATATATATTTAGCTTGAATATATGTCGCCATATTAGATACAAAATTAATAACGCTATTATACAAAACAATTTTACGAAAGGACAGAACGAGCGGGTTGGTATGGATAAATAAACTTGAGGAAGAAAACGAGAAGGGACGGACAAACACAAACTTCCAACTGGCAACTGGAAGTATGTGTTTGTCCGTCCCTTCTCGTTTTTTTCCTCAAGTTTAATTTTACGAAGGTACTGACTGTTTTGCTAGACAATAATAATCAAAACAAATCATCGACTGTGTTTTCCAAAATAACTTTACTCACTTCAGAAGGCTTTTTTTAAAATTTATTTCAAGGAATTTCAAGGTTTACAAAGGTGCTACGTATAGCGAAGTGTTAAAATTTTGTTCTTCTTGCCCGAAATAACCTTTATAATTTATATCAGCTCGTAATAATAGAGTAAAACAAGTGTCACCACCTGTGGAATCTGTTAGAAACAGATGCAAAATATAAAACACTCGATCAAATGTGCCTCATAAGACAACTACATCAGCAACTTGGAGTTCTTATCACCATATTTACTGATATTGAAATCATGTATCCCATACCTGCGGTGCAATTGGTAGTGGTATATTTTCGAACTAATTTTAAAGTAATGCTTTGTTCGAATAACCACACATTAAACACACTAAAACACTTAAAAATATGATATTTCTTTCTGTCATTTACAAGATTTTTGACCTGGTTTATAGAAGTTTTGGCAAAGTATTTGCCACAGAAGCAATCAGAAAAGCAGAAATAAAAGCAAGAAATAAAAATGTTCACATTCAAACATTTTATGGCAATTAGTGACAACATGCAACAAGATGTTGAACACAAAATTAAATTAAAGCGTTAAATTCATATACGATCGAAATTTTTGCTATGATTAATATTTGGGTGAGAATAATTTGAGATGACAGTATAATATAAAATTATGATAAAACAAAAAGTTGGCGTGAAAATTATCTGACATAACAATACTGTTATAGGATATCGTTTTGATATAATTATTTTTTTTTTGTGTGTGAACCGTTCAAATCTAGTCAGAAAATTATATGTTTACCTATTAGGGTTTTATTTTTAAACCGTTGACCATCAAATATTTTATGGTTGGACGACGATGGCCAGACACGATACTAAACCATATACAAAACGGCGTGAAAAGGCTCACCACGACCCTCTTTTTTAACTATCAATATGTTTTTGGTTATGCGTCGGCGGCTGAAGCACCCGAGGAAATGCTATAGTTGAAAACCTTACTTCATTGCATTACAACGCATACTTCCATTCAGAACAGCACATTTCTTGGAAACAAAACCACCAGGTTTCAGAAATGGCGGAAAACATACGGGAGTTTAATCAACTATAGTGCCACCATCGAAACCTTCGGTTGAATTTTCTCACCCGTTATAAATATGTTTCGACCGATTGGCAGCTGACTGACTGACATCATCGTCGATCAGCCAGTATAATGCTGTAAATCTTGTACTTCGTTCAAAACAGCTTTCTCCTTATGTTTAGCACTTCAGGGCTATAAAGTTAGCAGTGCACATTATCCAACTAAACAGTCTCCGATTTTCCCTGTATACTATAGGGCAGATTCCATCAGTTCCGTAGCCTGGAATTTTTATGGGGGAGGGGGCATCTCAAAAATAAGGGAAGAGAAGGGGGGTTGCTGCTCGCTGGCCATGAAGCTGGACGTGAAGACTTGGGAGGGTGGGACGTGACCGTTTCTCAGGGAGCGTTTCGACCCCAAACTATCTTCTCTCTCCCCCCTCCCTTATACGCCCCTGACAGCATCCTTGGCTCTCATGGATAGGGTGATCTATTATAATTTTGTTGTGGTTTGGGACCATGACCAGATACGTGAAAACAATATGAGAATAAATCAGAAAACGCTAGGCCCGATTCGCGGCCGACCCGCCACTCTCCTCCCTCCCTCTTGCCTCTGCTTACATACGTCTTCAAGTATTATCGATTTTGGATGACACGCTCTGTTGTTCATTGCAAGGATTCTTGTTTTTTGAGGTATTCAGGTTTGCTCGACCCTCGAGGTCCGCATGTTTGGTCCTTCCTATTCCATTTTTTACCGTAAAACAGCTCCTAAAAGCAGCTCAGCATTATTCAGGTAATTACACTCTATAACTCGCAGTCAATGAAGCATTTATTCAAAATAATATTACAAACGACTACAACTCTTCGATACGTTGAGCTAGCTGACGCGTGTTGAGGATCTAATATTTATGAAAAAAAAAAAAACATAAAATAAACTGCGAGAGGTGCACATTTGACCAATGTGCTGGGGTATATGTCCGTGCATGGTGGTGGTTAAAAATCGGCCCATTCTAACATTAAGTAAATAAAACGAAAAAATTATGTAAAACGATTCAGTGGAAGGAATAAAAACTTTTGCAAACTCGTATCGAAAAATACCGTGAATCATACCGCATTCAGTCGTGTAGCTGTTTTCTAAAGTACCTTCGATCCACTAGTTAGTTTATCCGTTTTCTGCTCTGTGTGCATTATCATTCTTGATACTGGAAGCGTCCCTTGAAAATTCGAAGAGAAACCTTGCGCCATCATCGCTCCCTAAAACACGCTACTGCCACTGAGCAAGGGAAGTACTCATCGAGGTACGAACGGCCGCTGCGTGTAGTATTCCATTCGACTGTTGCGATCAGTGGGCTCGATGATATTTTCGCCGTTCCTTCCTAAACAGGGAAGATACGTTCGCGCTCCTTCATCACGTCACCCCATCTGAAAAATACTATCAGGAGAAACCACAGCGCCAACGTCTATCATCTGTAAATTAGCTGACGATAAATGCCTCTAGTCGCGAGATACTCTTCTTTCAATTTTAGAAATACGACGAAAAAAAAAAAGCAGTATAGAGCGAAATAAGAAATCGAAGATGTTCCGAGCAACTGCCCTTTCTCAATTGGCAGGATTCGGAGCAGTCTGATAGGCAACAACGTGTGGGTTACAAAAGGGAGGAAGGCGAGGCCGGAAAGGGGGAGCGGGGTGCAAGAAGTCCAAAAATCGTGACCCCACAAGAGCGCATTTGGCACTTGAACGACCCGTATAAGTGAGATTGTATGCTTATAGAGGAAAAGGACAGGGGTTTGGAAGCTTAGATGGTGCACGATTCCTACGGGGCGTTTAAAGGGGCACTCGGGTAGATTCTGCGATTTTCTATTTATGGTGATAACTCGAAATACGAACTCTAAACCCCTAAAAAAATTACCCTAATAGGCGGATGATTTTGCTAATAAAAAACTAATCAGAGATCGATAAAGCGTGACACGCTACTCATTTTTTGTCTTGGAGCGGACACCAGGTGTCACGGTCGGTCGACGTTTTCCAGTCACGATTGCTGTATTACGCTCACCCAAATATTTGCTGTTTCGTCAAAATAGAGCGCACAACGCGCCTAAAAAAGTAGCCCTCCCAAGAGAAAATAGTTGCCCTGTATTTCCACTGCCCTGAGTTTATTAGGACGTCTTGGCGTCAACAACTGGTCCTTTTTATTGACTAAAGCCCAACAAGCAATACGCCATCAAAAACAAGCTTTTACGAAAAGCATTTGAGCGTCCCTTTAAGGCGACAAATACGGGGAAAATACTCGTTCGCTCACTAAGACGAAGAAAACGATGACCCTTTAGAGATGCTGCGTTGCACTTTGTTCTATTTTTGTGTGTAGTATCCGATACGCGGGCACAAACACGGTGGTACCCAACTTTTGAGCTGGCTGAAACTAATTTGCCTAACACGGTCACTGAATAGTTTCAATAGAGGATGTGTTTATGGGCTAAACTGTTATGCAAGGAGTGTCACGCTACAGTGGGACAAAAGACACGTTACACACAAGTCTTGGCAACATAAAATACCTACAACTGATCAGCCAAAACATTATGGCCTCCCACCTAATACCATGTTCATCCATTCTTGGCACGCAAAACAATTGCAACCCATCTTCACATGGATTCTAGAACTCCTTGGTAAGTGCTTTGAGTAAGATTGTGCCAGATTTGTAAGAACAAATCGCGCAATTTCTTTAGATGCCAAGAAGTTGGTTTGAGAGTTGTTAGCTGGCGCCCCCTCATACCCCACATGTGCAGCGTGCTCAATAGGATTGATATCTTAC
Organism: Ixodes scapularis; assembly: GCF_016920785.2. NCBI lineage: Eukaryota > Metazoa > Arthropoda > Arachnida > Ixodida > Ixodidae > Ixodes > Ixodes scapularis. Next base: position 240,224,984 of record NW_024609835.1, on the reverse strand, counting down.
GAGTTAGGTGGCCAGGACATCAGATGGAAATTATCGTCATTCTCTCCAATTCACCGTAGCAGAATTCCGGCATTGTGATATATGGAGTGTTGTCCTGTTTAAGGTGCAACCCCACCCTGCATGACGCTTTCATGCTTTTTTGACGGCTTATAACTTTCTTTCTATGTGTCTTACATTTATAAATTTAATGTCAAATTAAAGATCTGTTTTTCAACGATACTTTAATGTCTCGATATTACGATTATATTTAGTGGTTAGTTATTTATTTAGCTTTTAATAGACCACAGTCTTTAATATTGAAAATTTTATTTTTCGAGTTATAACGTCCCATCGTCCACGATATTTTACGTGAGCGTTCGGTTGGATGTAATAAAGTAAAAACGTAAGCAACGAACTGTACAGATAATGTATATTTTAAAATAAAAAATAAAGTTTAAAATGGTTTTATTTTATGGCGCTATAAAAACGGAATCACGTCAACTGATCCAAATAACGAGACATTAAATTATGAAGCATCCTTCGATATTACAATTTCCAGAACTTCCATATTGATATATTACACGTTAATAATGTTATAAGACCTCAAACTTTTCCCATTCAGTTACGGAAAATTTAACTTTCTTATTATAAAATATAGATGACGACACGTGTTCAAGAAGAGCTTGATGTGCATTTTCCGTCGTGTGCCGCTTGGAACGCCACGTGAAAGACAGAAAAAGCGCCAGATGTCAGGGTGTCAGATGCCTGGATGCTCGCAGTGAGCGAGCCAGAGATGTCATAACAACAAGCGCGTGGCTGCGGGTGCACCACAGCTACTTTTGCGCGCGTTCTACTGTGCGTCGGTTCACATGCCCGACGCGATCCAAATGAAATGGGCGCCATGAAATGCATTCTGCCATCTCAGATTCCGCCACGCATGCGAAAACATTTTAATGTTTTTATCACTTGCAAAAATCATTTTCGCAATCAAGCTATGGTTGTCGGAATGGTTCGACTATATTATGTTTCAAAAACCAATTCGGTGGCTCTTAAGTAGCAATGATATTAAAACAAAACACAAAACATTAAATCGTCTCGGTGTCTCTGAGCCAACGTGCTGGCCCATGAATTCATATTTGTCGGATTTAAATATCGGCCGAGGTGCCCGCAATCCGACGGAGGCCAATCTGAGATTTCGGTTGCAGGTCAAAAGACCTCCAGTTAGTCAAAATCAACAAGCATTTTTTTTATTAGGCCGTGTTAAAGGGGCCCTCCGGAGCTTTCTGCGATCGTCTGTTTATGTTGTTATATAGCGTAGTAGGTGCAAGTTAATATGTATACAAAGTTTTAGATTACAAAACCGTTTATTAAGCAGATGGCAGAAGAAATATATCGGGACTACTTTTTCTTGGAAGACAATCCCCCATTCCCTGCCCATTGCTAAAACTTGATCAATGGAAATGCTGCATGCGAACGTTATTATTGCAACACTTTTTAAGCTTGTTGTAAATTAGAGTTTGAGAAAAACGTACACTGATTGTGGTGCGGGAAACATAGTCCGCAATTATCGCTTCAAAACCAGCGAACTATGTTTTCTCCCCGCAAGCGTGTTGCTAGGGGGTGATGCGTCGGCGCGTCGGCTCGCCTGCTTCCCGGGGCGCCTGCAGGCGTGCGTTTGCGGGACACGCGTTCCTTCTTCCCGTAGATCCCGACTCCGAAGCCAGCTTTGCGATCCTTCCACGTCAACGAGTCGAACTTCTCCTTGTCATCTGTGGAATGCGACTGCGTATTGCAGTAGCGGCGCGACGGTGCGGTGCGACGAACGACGACTGCCGAGCACAAAGTCCGGGCAGTCCGGGCTCCTTGACGACGGTCCGCGCGTGTTCGAGAGATTCGTCGGCGGTCGGCCGCATTGGTGACGCGCAGTGACGCCGGAATCCTTCGCTTGCTATTGGCTGACGCGTAAAGAGATGCCCCTCCCGTTTTCCGGGGTCATCTCAGAAAGGGGGGCCTGCCGGGGACTTTGATAGCAATTTTAATGGGGAAATCCGCCGCGCATGACCGTACTTTTATGATTTTTAGGATCCTTAGGGCCTGTAGATGGAGTTACCGCCATAAATAGACCATTGCAGAACGCTCCGGAGAGCCCCTTTAAGTGATTTTTGTTGGTTTGGCTTGTGAGAAACTAAGATCTGAAAATTTCCTTTGCTTTACCTTAGTTCGGAGCGCAGGCAACGCTACGGGCTGATGAAGCCACTGAAGCATCGCCAAGAGCGCGTGGTTAAGCTGTTCGTTATCTTTCTGTGCCTAGCGGTCGGGGAGCCACTAAATAAGCTAGGCTTCATACACATCTTGGTGGTTAAAATGATGGTTGTCAGTTATATGAAACTTTATCTGAAATCACAGGAAACGCTTTTACGTCCTCCACAAATGTTTAAACAGTTCGAGAAAAAGCAAAGCAATATTACGTGAGCTACCTGACACCGAATGCTGAGGAAGTCGCACTTTTGAATCATGACGATCGGCAGTTGCGTTTATTTGTTACTAACCAACAAGATGGCGGCGCCCACAACAATATCGGGGGGAAAAGTGCCGGTACTCTAAGCGTAGCTCATTTGGTTTACCTCACATGCTAAACCTAAAGCCCCTCTATCCTGGGAAAAGTGGCGCCATTCATTGTTGTAGAAATGCTCAAGGCACTTGCCGCACGCCACTTCTGGGAAATTCATGGCGTCTTAAATCTAGCTTTGTGCTGCGCTGTGCCGCCATGATCTTCCCAAGAGCTGCACGTTGCACCTGCCTCGTGTATCGACGAAGCTTGCGCTACTTTTGAAACATGCTAAACCAAGTGCGGTGGGGGATCGTTAACCGAGTGTGTTGTGGTACCGCAGACCAGAGCACGTGGAGAAATGCTCGAGCACGAGCTCCGTTCAGGGCACGGAGCTCACGCTGCAGAACCTGTAGGGACTAGATCCCCTCGATTCCGTTTGCGCTGGTCTTTCATGTAACCTCAAATGTGCCAGTACACGAGGCCCGTCTCTCGAGCAGCCCTTGGAGGCAAATGGCGGCGCAGCACTAAAATGACGGGCCCCTGAAAGAGATTGGCGGTGGAGCACCCACTCGTGGCACGTGTCTTGCGCGTTTCCACAACAATGGTTGGCGGTACTTGTAAAAAAAAAAACGCTTTTATCAAGGGGCTTTAGCAGGGACCCTGGGTTCAGTCGCCTATCTGCATCCTACCGTCGTGCGATCGTGTACCACATATACTGCGTAATGCACGTTAAAGACACCGAGCTAACAGTTGTACAGCACTTTTTTATATTTTTATAATCTTCAACGGGTAACAATGTCGCCGTACGAAACTTCTGCTCTCTAAAAAACTAACAACTAATTCTGAATGCTCCGTTACATTGCACTTTAATGTGTGTTCGCGTGTTCGTGTTTTTTTTTATATCTTTGATTATGCGGTTCTTACTTATGAAACAGACTGTAGTTGTCGGACTTCTGGAAAATATTATATAACTAAGAAAATGGCACGTGAAAGCAAAAGAAACAAAACATACACATAGGCGCACTTAATAAAAATAATTGAAATAATAGAATTGATTATAATTGTGTTTTCAGAGGTTTGAGCGCACCAAAAGCTATAAAAGCAAGCTCGATGCATTGGATGGTGCGCTTGTACACTGGAAGTGTAGTTCAGGGTAGTATGCTCGCACTTGTATGTTCCGCTTCGCTCGCACGATGAAATCAAATACTCTACTGGTAATGTATTTAGTGAAACAAAGCTACCTTCTGCATATGTGCAATGCCCTCAGTTTTCGCGTGATTACATGGACGCTTGTTTATCATTATTGTTTTTGTTTCCCACTGCGATTCATTTCGTGCTTTTTTGTGTGATACATGCCTTAGATACCAAGGTAACCCAAGAGCATTCTATTTCGCGGATTGTAAGAAAAGCCTATGCAACCAAACACGCGTGCCACAATCAATACAAAATATTCTATAAGCTTCACATGGTGACCGCTGGCCTGAGTAAACGTTGTTTGTCAAGAACAATTGTGATTGTATGAAATCACGTGGGAAAAACTCGTTCTAAGCACACGACCGTTAGCATGCAGTGAATACTCATAAATTCGCGCCGAGATGATTTTTAGCTGTCAGCGGGTGGAGTTTTTCTATCAACCCAGAGTTAGAATATTTCCATCTATCTGTTGTAAGCAAACAGGAGACAATTTACACCAAATCTTAGGGTAATAAAGTACTATGAACATTCAAACATTACTGCCTGAGCAGTATATGCGTGGAAGCTTTAGCTTTTGATGCACGCTTAACTTTCGATACGCTCAACGCTAGTGTAAAATGTAGCGCTGTTTCAGTCTTAATCAGCGTATCATGTGTATGCTTACACTGCATTTTATGCAACGTCATACTCTACCCGTTTGAATTTTTTTCACTTATGCACATCACTACTTGCGCGCATAAATCACCAAATTAAGATTGGTGCAGGATGTCACAAAAAACATTTACAGTTTTTTTTACCGCAAAATAAGCTACGCATTGCCTAACGCTCATTCTCCGCCCAAAGGTAGTGCTAGGTCACAACCAGATGCCAGAGTTTTATTCCGAACGGACACCTTATTCAAAAGTTATAAGTGATTTTCTGAAAATTTTCAATGGGAAAATGGAGCCCGTTTTTGCCCGTTTTCGGTTTCTGGTGCCATAGAGCCTCATGCATTCGAAAACTACGTCGGCCGCCATTTTACCATTGAACTTTTCAGAAAATCACTTATTTTTTTTAATAAGGTATCGGATCGTGCTTAAACTTTGACATCTGGTTGTGGCCTCTAGCGCTACCTCTGGGCGGAGAATGAGCATCTGGCGATGCCTAATTTATTCTTGCGGTAAAAAAAAAATCCTGCAATTTTTTTTTGTGACTCACTGTACATTGCTTAAACTCTGTGCAAACGCTATCCACAGGCCCAGAATCTTTGCCTGGCCAGTCCTGCATTTATCACTGGATTCGTATTAAAATTAATTTTTATAATTTATTGCTATGAATGAATTTTTAACTTCGGAGTTTTTTTTATTATGACTCCCGCACCAGTCCTACTTTAGGTTTACCAATCTCAACATCTAAACCTGAGTGTCATTTTTTTTGTGTTTTCCAGCCTCGTGGTTTTGGTCAAACTAAACACCCAGCTACCTAAATGAGACACCTGACCGATAGTTCATTTGTTTTGGTATTTTAGGTAGTTAATTCCTCAAGCTAGAATTTTGGAAACCCATGTCTATCACGTCATAACGTTTTCCTGGAAACCCACAAAGAGCCAAACATGCACGACAAAAGGGCCAGCCCGTCTTATTGCCGCCCACAGAGCCGGGAAAGCAACGATCGGTCACGGACTTCTAGAAGATTGGCGTTCATTCCTGCACCAGACTTAACTTTTGCCCTGCTTTCTTGTTCTTGAAAGTGCCAGTTCATCCTCGCCCCGAGCATGTGACACTCGAACCTTCTTTGCCGAACTTTCGAGATAGTGACGCACTGTAGATAAGCAGGTGCCCGCGACATTGTCGAGTCAGTCTCGCTCTCGCTCTCTATTACGCTGCCGAATCGCCGCCTGGTTTCTGCTGCCTCGACGCTCTTTCTATACTTTTTTTTGTTTATTTTATTTTTATTTTTCAGTTCACTGTTCGTCCTCTCGTCACCTTCATTCGTGACAATATAAATCTGATCACATTGAAATATGTGTAATTGGCCTCTGAAATCTCTGATAACGGCGCACGAGCAATTTTATATTTTTGAACACGTTGGTGGCTTTGTTATGCATGTGTCTCGCCATTTGGCTGAGGAAAATTTTCGCATTTTGTTCTACCCACATTTGCTGGAGACGTGAGCTCGGAGCGTAGGCAACTGGCCCCCTTGCACGAGAACTGGCGCAGCAGCGCCAGTTCCAAAAAAAGCTCGTGCAGAGAAGAACAAGCCAGGGACCAGGGATGTCAAATTCAGGATATAGAAAAATAGCCCACTGTATTGAAGCGCCACCACGCACGATTTCTTGCATTGATGTACAAGCCTGGAAGGCGATCCCACCGCCATCTATTGGTTCAGAATCACACTAACCAAGGGTAGGGTTGCACCTTAAAGGGATACTGAACCAAAAGAATTTAGTGCCCATAATAAGTGGCGCACGTTCTTTGCACGAGCCAGCAGCCGCCGGTGTGCGCGAGCACACGCAACGAATATGACGTCAAAGACCTCCATTCGCGGTTACGATGACAGTGAAATGCATGGGGTTCGGGCCAAAGGAGAATAAAGACAGGCTTTTCATCTCCACAAATGAAAGCTACCTGCTTGTTAGGCAATTAATCGCTTACCTTTTACACCAGACACCACTGTGTAGATGAAAAACTTGTCTTTATTCTCCTTTGGCTCGAAGCCCATGCATTTCACATTCCTCTTAAGCGCGAATGGAGGTCCTTGACGTCCTTTTCGTTGCGTGTGCTCGCGCACACCGGCGGCTGGTGGCACGTGGAAAGAACGTGCGCCACTTATTATGGACACTAAATTCCTTGGTTCAGTATTCTTTAAGATTCCACTTCCTATGAGAAAAAAAAAACCACAAATGCCTTGAACTGGTCAGAAATGACCTTAACATATGCATTATCTGTTGTTTCTCAAAGTCGCTTAAACCGGCAGCCTCTTCGATTACACGCACACATAGTTGACAAAGCAATCCCTCTTTATCCCCGGCATCCGTTATACCATTCGCATCAGCTGATGGTAGATAACGCAGATGGGGCATCACCTAGAGACGCTCATTCTTACAATATACGGGTGGCCAAAATATTTTGACTGATGTGTGTATTAGGCAACGCATAACTATTTACAGAGCACGCATTGTTAGTTATACGTAATCCTAATTAGGCGTAAATAATTACAACACGTGTTTCCTGAATGGGTGCAACATGTGTTCACCATCTTTGGAAAACAATATTAATACTTGAGTGGTTCAAAGAAAAGCAAACTCGCGAAGTGCTCGAGGCGTTTACCATCTTGGGTTTGGCCGATCGCTGCGTTAGTCAGCCATCAGTGGTTTGAAGTAAAAAAAAACAAAAAACAAAAAAAAAACCGCATCTCCACGTGGTGAATGATGTTGATTGGGGCGAAGCTCTGGTGGTGCTTGTCTGCGTAGACACTGAGCCGCAGCATGCCGAGCCTTTCATTCGTTTTCATCCATGTCACGCTGCGGTCAAATGCTCAAATGTGTATATAACCACGTTCCATACCGCACATTCTCTTTCTGACATCGATGAAAACGAACGAAAGGCTCGGCATGCTGCGGCTCACCGTCTACGCAGACAAGCACCCCCAGAGCTTCGCCCCAATCAACATCATTCACCACGTGGAGATGCGGTTTTTTTTTTTTTGCCGTACACGAGCACGGGAGCACGTGCTCACGTGCTCGTGAGTACGTGAGCTCACGAGCAGGAGCACGTGCACCCAAAGGCGGACAGACATACGGACATGGCTAGCCCCTAAGGAGCTCCGCTCCTAAAAGTTGACTTTCTGCAGTCATTTAGCTGCGACCACGGGCTGCGACTGAGCTGTATTCCCCCTGGTGTCGGTGTCCCCTGGCATGAGTCTTTCTTCATCTTTCTTTTTTTCATCTATTATATCAGAGTTGCGAATACACGCCTGTCTGCGTTCTGTGTACCCTTCCACTTTTGACCTTGTCTTTTTATACGCTATTTTTCATTACTTTCAACGTTTACCAACTTGTCCTGCTTACCACTTTACTAACCATACGCATGCATGACACACAAACAATGACACACAGCCGAGAAAAATGTTCATCTAATTATTGTTACTTTTGACAATACAGCCACCCGCTTTCACAATTTCAATGTGACGTTCTAGCTCCATCGTCAATGAAATGGTGGCATTATTCGTAGACCTTCACAGAGTCGTTTGTTAAAGTATGGTCTTATACGATTCACTATATTTCTGGAGTCGCAAGTTTTTATACTCAAGCATTCGACAATCCCCAGAGAGTGATATACCTCCATAAAACTCATTCATTAAAAAATATGTCACATTTTTATTTGCTGTTAAATGACTTAATGTGTATTGTGCCAAAGTGTATTGGACCACAACACTACGCTTCTTCCTCGGTCTTCTGCTCCCGCGTGTGCCGCATGAAGACGGTGCATGAACTCATAATGTATTGAGCTGGGTATGTTTACCTTTTTATTTCTGTGTGTACCTCCTAGCGGTACATCCAGCATAGTAAAACTATTTCTGTAACAGGTTGCTTGTCATCCGGTCGTGTGGTCCCTGAGAGGTGACTGACCTTGACGTGTACGGGATCTTCATTGGTAGCCGTTTGGAGATATTTCAAACGTCCCTTTAAGGCTGAAACATTGGTAGTCGAACACACTCACTTAAACGCTACGGGCTACGGGGCTACGGTACCCGGGGCTTGGCTACGGGGCTTGCAGGCCTGTAGCCAAGAATTTTTTTCAGGAAGGGTGGGGGGGCACCTGGCTAATGCCACATCATCTAAGCATTGTAAGATAGAGGGCCGGGGGGGGGGGGGGGGGGGGGGAGGAGGCGAAAGTGGATTTAGTAATAAAAGGGCATTTTAAAATTTATTGATACGTGATGCTATATAAATTTGATAGCATTTCTATCGTCCGTAGTTTATAGACTTTATTTGAGAGAAAGTCTATTCACTTTTTTTGTTTGGCAACAAATTCAGCGGCGCCGCCATTGGGTAGCCCTGGAGCACTTCCGGTCCGAGTATATTTTCTAATTTTTTACGCGACATTATTTCATCGCAAGAGTGAATTATGTGTGAGAGTGGCACAAGCGACCCCTTTCCCGAAAATGGCGCGTAGATTCGATCTCGCAAATACTGCGAAACCCGCCTTCTAGTCCATCACCGGAAGTGGTAGGGAGCTATTTGCACACTGGCGAAACTATTTTTCAACCCACGCGAGAAAGAGCGAATGGAAAGTCTATTAAAAATTGTCGGTACGACGTTAGTGAATAGGAGGTTGAAAAAGTCGTTAAATGTGAATAGTATTTCTGTAGACTGCCTGAAATATTTTTTGTAAGGGAAGGGTCTGTTAAATACTACGGCGTAGAGTTTTGAGCGCACACAGATACTGATTAGTCGCAGATAGCGAATTTCTGTTCGCGGACCATCAAAAGGCGCAGGCTCCGCGCTATGCTTCTTTCTCAGCACTCAACGTCGGAACTATTATGAATTTCGCGATACAAAATAGCATACCGGAAAGGGTAAAGGCCGGGGAGTCAGAAAATATAGTTAGTTGAGGTAGCTCAAAAATCGCCGGAGTACCCCTTAAAGGTGTATCCACACGACGGACCGAACTGCTCTTTTGGTCCGCGGGCCGCGCATCACGTGATCTTACGTCACCGGTTTTTGAGGTCCGCCGGCGGTCCGCGGCCCGCGCTTCTGAGAAATGCCAACTGACTTTTCTGGCCCGGACCGCGGCGGCGGACCGCGGCGTTTTTAGTATAATTGAAGCGCTAAGTCTGGCAACAAGCTGACTTTTGTTGTTTAGACTGGAATCCAAATGCAAAGTCGTTTTCTTTTGGCGCCAACTGTTGAAGACGAAGGAGACAAACCTTTTGTTGTGCGACGATGCAACTTTTTACTTCATCGCGCTCATGGAGCAATACCCCGCACCGTGGGACAATAGTCGCGACGACTACCCACATAATCATCTGAAGATGTTCCCCATGCCTTTTTCGGTTGACTTAAGTCGTCCTCGTCCTCAATATTCAACGCCAGGGCCACCGCGGCCAAACGTCTCTTTCGTTCAACCTCCATCTTGGCTCCTTACAAATAGCCTCAAAGCAGCTCGCTGCATGCGTTTGGCGGAGCTGTGAGGTCGAGGGTTAGACCGGCCCGTTCGCTCTGTCGTCTGCTCTTTTGGTCCGCCGTGTGGATGCTCATTGCTGCCGGGCGGCCCGCGGGCCGCGCATCACGTGATCAATCGGTCCGCGGCCCGGTCCGCCGTGTGGATACACCTTAAGGTGTATCCACACGACGGACCAAATTGCTGTTTTGGTCCGCGGGCCGCGCATCACGTGATCTTACGTCACCGCTTTTCGAGGTCCGCCGGCGGTCCGCGGCCCGCGCTTGTGAGAAATGCCAAGCGCTTTTCTCGGCCGGACCGCGGGGGCGGACCGCGGCGTTTTCAGTATAATTGAAGTGCTAAGTCTGGCAACAAGCTGACTTTTGTTGTTTAGACAAGGTTTAGATTGGAATCCAAATCCAAAGTCGTGTTCTTTTGGCGCCAACTGTTGAAGACGAAGAAGACGAACCTTTTGTTGTGCGACGATGGCGGCATGGTGCGACGATGCAACTTATTACTTCATCGCGCTCGTAGAGCAATTCCCCGCTCTGTGGGACAATAGATGCATGCCCTTTTCGGTTCACTTAAGTCCTCCTCGTCCTCAATAGTCAACGCCAGGGCCACCGCGGCCAAAAGTCTCTTTCGGTCAACCTCCATCTTGGCTCCTTACAAATAGCCTCAAAGCAGCTCGTTGCATGCGTTTGGCGGAGCTGTGAGGTCGAGGGTTATACCGGCCCGTTCACTCTGTCGTCTGCGCTTTTGGTCCGCCGTGTGGATGCTCATTGCAGCCGGGCGGCCCGCGGGCCGCGCATCACGTGATCAATCGGTCCGCGGCCCGGTCCGTCGTGTGGATACACCCTTAAGGGGTACAGAAACGAAACGTTTGCACTTCTACTTCTTTGTTTAGATGTGGTCCATGTTGTGCCGGCAGCCTATACTTCGTTTCACCTTATGTGCGAGCGAAGGCAAAGCTGGAAGCGCGAGCACGAAAGCTCCGTGCGTTCAGGCTTTGCTCGAGCGCGCGAGCTGGGGAGAAACGCAAAAAGCGCTGGTCTCGCGCTTCTACCCAGGCAGACAAAAATGGTTGGCAACATTATGGCCCAACATCCTTGGCCAATCCAAAAATCATTGGCCAATGCCTGGCCAAAGTGCATGGGCCATTCATGGGGATTGACACTGTCCTTTCAGTGGCCAATCTGTGGTTAGTGACTGGCAGGCTGACAAGGCCCAGCACATGGCCAATGTTGGCCCAGACCCATGCCGAACACAGGCAGCCAGCTCCAAAGCCTAGCAATATTGCTGGGCTTCGGAAGGCAAAATAATGTTCTAGCTTTCCCGAGCAGGACTAAAAGATTCCTTTCAAAAGTTTGCACTCTCCCGGCAGAGGTGGTAATACTGTATAAAGGTGTGTGCGAGACACTGTACAAATGAAAGCCCAGCAATATTGCTAAAAAATGAAGTGCTACAAAAATAATTGCTACACCTTTAGGAGTGCAATATTTTCAGCACTGTCAGGACAAGGCAGAATTTTGAAAGGTCTATAATTGGCTACAGTGGTAGGCACCTTCTGCAATAAGATATATCGACATTAGAACAGCAGGTGTCGACTGGACGCCTACATTTGCATATGCTGAAAGAACTAAACGCTGGATAACCACTACACAAATATTTTGCAATATTCATGGGCAACAATTGTTAGCTCCCTCAATACACGCTCACACATTATGAAAGACCCATTTGACAAGGCTGCAGGTGGCTGTGCTCGATTTGCTTTGTCCTGGATCACATTTCTTGAGGTGAGGAAACAAGTAAAAATCTGCTGTATCTACTCACTCAAAATAGAGAGAGTCTGGCCCATGTGGGCTTCGAACCACTGCATGCAGTTAATGGGTCTTTGATATTTGGGACACTGCACATCAAGAAATAAGGCAATAACGAGCAATGTCACAACCCAAACTTGTTTATTCATTCTAGAGACATGTCGAAAGAAATGGTGGACTAAACCAACAATAAAAAATAGTGGACTAAACCAACAATAAGAAATAGTGGACTAGACCAACAACAAATAAAATATTTTAAACAAAGCAATATCTGGAATGTTCAAAGTAATGGTGAGCTAAACCAGCAGTAAATAAAAAAAATTAAGATGAAGCAATATCTGCAATGTTCAACGAAATGGTGAGTTGAACCAGCAATAAACAAATTTAAAACACAATGTGATAATTGGAATGAAAAAATTAAAAGAAAGATGTCTTGAATATTGAAAGTAATGGTGAGCTAAACCAGCAGTAATTAAAAAAAATTAAAATGATGTTCAAAGAACTGGTAAGCTAAACCAACATTAAATAAAATATTCTAAAGAATTTAAGAGAAATGGTGACCTAAACCAGCAATAATTAAAAAAAATTAAACAAAACGATAAGTGCAACCTTCACTTCAGCGCATGGGAAGCCTTTCATTGATTCAATGTTCACTCGGGCGCACAGGAAGCCTTCCGTCGTCTGTTACGTCCCCCACGTCTGTCTCCCGCGCCTGCTAGCCAGGGTTTCACCACCTTCTTTACAGAGGTTAGTGTGGCAGTCCCGACACAGTCATGGTCCTTTACAGAGCCTGTAACAGTCATAAACCTTGTAAACAGCTTGGACTCAATAGCCTTGTCAGCCATCAGGCATTTTCAAGCAATCTATTTGCCCTCTGTGGAGTGATATGGACAACATGAGCTTGAAAGTAGAGCTCAGTCCTTCTAGAGCAGGGGTCTCAAACACGCGGCCTGCGACTCTCTGGGATGCGGCCTGCATCCTGAAGAAAAAAAAACTGCCATATGAAAATATCTTGAGTTTGAGACCCCTGCCCTAGAGCAATGATCTTATATAAATGTCAGTGGTTCACATACGTGGCTGCTAAGAGTCATCTTCAAATTGACTCATGCGAAACATAGGATCGGCCACAAGTAATTATTAATCAATGCTTGGCTTGCATTTAATTTTAAAGCCCGAGGAAACATTTAAGGTGACTATTGACAAGATGGCAATGTTCCCAAATTAGCAATACTTACTCAGTATGAGGCTCAGTATCTGTTCAAACTTCTGAAAGCTTCCTTTAGTGCCGCCAGACCCTTTCCAACTCAGCTGAAGGGCTGCTTCGTTGGCCACCAGATCCCCAAGAACCGCCCTGACGCAATCGTTGTGGTCATTTCCCCCTTTTTTCGAAAAGAAATGCACCTGGAACAGAGTGACAGCAACTTGGCAATCATACTGAAATGTCTTAAGAATTACTGCACTCACCAATGCCTCCATGTTGGATTCCTTTTCCAGGTACCTCTCAATGTCCAAGAGTTCACTTATGTTCGTTGCTGGGATTTTGGGGCAGTCCTCAGGAAGCCTGACGGGCTTCGAAGTTTTGCCGTGGGCCACTAACATCCTCCGAAATTGTTTAACTTCTGAAAGTATCTGGGCGTGGTTGTGAAGCACTTTCTCCTCAAAGGCTAAAAGAAAATAACAAATTTATACTAAAGTTACACATATGAAAGCTTGATTAGATTAGGAAACTCTGAAACATTTAGAATACACACCCAGCTGACGAGCCTGAAGCTTCAACAACAAATTTCTGATGCTGCAAGCGTTGTAATCATCACCTGTAAAAAGTAGCACTTTGGCATATATTTTCAACATTACACCATAACCTGATGAGGAATTGACGTCACATGGTTGCTGCCTTGCTTCAAATCTAGTTCCTACCAGTCTAAATATGTCTGTAGCTAGAATAAAACAGCAAAACGTTTGCAATGTACAAATCTCGTTGGGTAGCATATTGTAACATGCAATTCCTTTTACAACTGTGAGGACAATCAAAATAACACGTCTTTTGTTGATAACACACTTGAAGTTAACACATTGTATTTATCAACAGATTTTGTTCCAGCGCAGTATTCGGAGAGCACCATAAAGATCCAAGCTTTTTCATTAATCCTTAAGAGTGCTACAACAGAAAAAAAAAGCTATGACATCCAAGACCACCATTCTTAAATGTCACACCAGGGCTCTTATGGAACGACGCACCATGCTTCCTCGACAGGACTGGAGCACTTGAGTAGGTCGACATGGTCGGCTGGGAGTCTCTCTCTGCAAATACAGTGCCAGGCAACAAGACAACTTTATCAATGTGCTCTCTTTGAACGCTGCGTTTTAACAGCAGCACAGAATGAGGAGCCATGTTTTGTTTTAAGTGTTGAAGAATGGCACAACACAAAACAAAACCACAACATTCAAAATAAACATTCTCAAGTATTGTTGTACCAGAGCTCTCGTGGAACAACACTCCGTGCTCCCTCGACAGGGCCGGTGCACTTGAGTGGGCAGACATGGTTGGCTGGTAGCGTCGTTCTGCAAATACAGTGCCAGGCAACAAGAGAGCTTTATCAATGTGCTTTCTTTGAGCGCTGTGTTTCAACAGCAGCACAGAATGAAGAGCCATGTTTTGTTTCAAGTGTTGAAGAATGACACGACACAAAACAAAACTACAACACTTGTGATAAACATTTTCACGTATTGTCATACCAGAGCTCGCGTGTAACGACACTCCATGCTCCCTCGACAGGGCCGGTGCACTTGAGTGGGTCGACATAGTTGGCTGGGAGTGTCTCTCTGCAAATACAGTGCCAGGCAAAAAGACAGCTCTATCAATGTGCTTTCTTTAAGCACTGTGTTTCAACAGCAGCACAAAATGAAGAGCCATGTTTTGTTTCAAGTGTTGAAGAATGACACGACACAAAACAAAACTACAACACTTGTGATAAACATTCTGAAGCATTGTCATACCAGAGCTCTCATGCAACAACACTCCACGCTCCCTTGACAGGCCCAGTGCACTTGAGTGGGTCGACATGGTCGGCTGGTAGTGTCTCTCTGCAAATACAGTACGTGCCAGGGAACAAGACTGCTTGATCAATGTGCATTTTTTGAGCACTGCGTTTCAACAGCAGCACGGAATGAAGACCCATGTTTTGTTTGAAGAATGGCACGACACGAAACAAAACTACAACATTCGAGATAAGCATTCTCAAGTATTGTCGTACCAGAGCTCTCGTGGAACGATACTCCACGCTCCCTCGACAGGGCCAGTGCACTTGAGTCGGTCAACATGGTCGGCTGGGAGTGTCTTTCTGCAAATACAGTGCCAGGCAGCAAGACGGCTTTATCAATGTGCTTTCTTCGAGAGTTGTGTTTCAACAGCAGTATTGAATAAGGACCATGTTTTGTTTCAAGTGTTGAAGAATGACACGACACAAAACAAAATTATAACTTCCGAGATCAACATTCTCAAACGTTGCCATACCAGGGCTGTAGCGGAATGACACTCCACTCCCTTTCGACGGAATTGGTGCACCTGAGTGGGTCAACATGGTCGGCTCGGAGTGTCTTTCTGCAAATACAGTGCCAGGGAACAAGACGGCCTTATCAACGTGCTTTCTTCGAGCGTTGTGTTTCAACAGCAGTATTGAATGAGGACCATGTTTTGTTTCAAGTGTTGAAGAATGACACGACACAAAACAAAACTATAACTTCCGAGATCAACATTTTTAAACATTGCCATACCAGGGCTGTTGCGGAATGACAGTCCACTCCCTCTCGACGGGATTGGTGCACCTGAGTGGGTCGACATGGTCGGCTGGGAGTGTCTTTCTGCAAATACAGTGCCAGGCAACAAGACGGCTTTATTAATGTGCTTTTTTCGAGCGCTGTGTTTCAACAGCAGTATTGAATAAGAATCATGTTTTGTCTCAAGTGTTGAAGAATGGCATGACACAAAACAAAACTATAACTTCTGAGATCAACATTCTCAAACGTTATCATACCAGGGCTGTTGCGCAATGACATTCCACTCTCTCTCGACGGCATTGGTGTACCTGAGTGGGTTGACATTGTCGGCTGGGAGTGTCTCTCTGCAAATACAGTGCCAAGCAAAAAAAGAGAGCTTGATTAATGTGCTTTCTTTGAACACTACTAAACCATGTAGCGTTTTGTAGACACCACACAACACATCTATACATACCTTTTTTACTCGCAATTGTTTCATTCAAGAAACAGCACGTGTACCATTTTAACTGGAGTAGATATTATTAGAATAGAATAATCACCTGGTGGGCATGCGTAAGGTGGCGGAGAAGGCATCGGCCATAAGTCAAAGTCGTTGACTTCTTCACTTCCACTATCGTCGGATAGTACAATCCTTTTGCGCTTTCTCCTAGACCGCTTCTCCATTTCACTGTCTTCAGTTTCTAAGTCGGACGTTTGCTCAGCTGTGTCCAGTTTTTTCAAGGCATCTTCAAAAGTGTCTGTAAGAGCATAAAGATTTACAAGGCATTTTGTGAAATAAAACAGGGACCAATAAGGCCGTTAGTTCAGAGGAGCTGATGCAGCTAAGCCAAGGAATGCATAGGCATCAACAGATGATGCTGTAGAAGACATTGACAGCTTTCATGAACCAGCTTTTAACAAATGTTATTTCATTTTACTGGATGTCAACATTTTGATTACCGTAATTGCCCGATTCTAACGCGCACATTTTTTCAAGAAAAATACGGCTAGAAATGGAGTGCCCGTTACAATCGGATACGAAACCGAAACAAAACCGAAATCACGCTGCCGGCAGTCTCACTGTCATCGCTAATACAAGATGGCGGCGTAGCCTCTGCTCTAGCGATTTGCTTTGTTGTCAGTTGTCAGCGTTTGCGGAGCTGAAATGACCGCCGCACCAGCTAAGGCGCGGCGTTTTCATTACGAGGCCGAGACGACCGGCAACAGAGCCACTTCGCGTACTTTCGGTGTGCTCGAAACTTGTGTTCGTGACTGGCGAAGGCAAAGAGAAAAGATCTTCGCAGGCAAGTCGACCAGGAAAGGATTCAACGGGCCACGGACAGGGCAGCCACGGACAGGTGCTTTTTTGAGAAGTGCGGAATTTCGAACTCGCTGGACGGCACCGAGGACGACATGCTGTTGCACGTGGAGAGCGACAAAGAGCTGTCCGAAAGTGAGGACGAGTGTTATGCTTACGAGCGCAGTGCTTACATGTAGATGAACTTCGCTTGTTCTTTGTGCACAAGCACCGATTTTTCTTGCGCATGAAAACCGGGTGCGCGTTAGAATCGTGGGCACGTTAGAATCTTCATTTTTGGGCATGAAAACGGGGTGCGCGTTAGAATCGGGGGCGCTTTAGAATCGGGTAATTACGGTAACACCACAACGGTCCCCTCATTACAATATGGCTCTTATTCCACCTCAGACATACATTGTTGTGTGACGACAGGCCCTCCCCTATCGACTTCCCTTGAAGCAAAATGCATGAGAACCTAAAACTTACTTTTTGTGTGCAGAATCCTAATATCCAGTTGCTCCCATGTACTTTGAGTAGGGGCCTTTTTCTTGATTAGTTTACAGATGGTTAGTTTCGAAGCATCTGATGGCCATAAACAAGTTATTTTTTCTCCTTCATTTGCAGTCCACCAAGAGGGCACCACATATGTGCTCTTGTCTTTGAGAAATTCCACTATGTAGTAGCTGGAAAGTGGCAAAAGTCATTCAATAGCATTGTAGAAAAAAATGCTGTCGTTTAGGCAGCATGAGTCTAGTCTGCCAGGGCTCAGTGACATTGTCACGCGCTGGAGATGCGAAATTTCGCTAGAGCAGTGCCACCACTAGCCTAGGGTCTTCAATGTGCACCACGCAGTAGTGATTCCAGAAACATGTGCCAGTATGATGCTCATTCAGACTGAAACGGCCAGGGCTGAGGAAAGGCATCACCTTACGTAAAGTCTGTGTGTGTGTGTTTTTTTAACGTTGTAGACAAACTTTACGTTAGGCAGTGCCTTTCGGACAGCTCAAAGGAGATGAAGCAGAGGAAAGAATGCTTGCTTTCCTCTGAATGGAAAAAGCATCCCTTTGCAAAGAATGTCCGCAGAAGAGAAGGTTAGCAATCTGCTGTCTAGGCACGACACTAAGAATATTGACAGAAGGGAAGACCGACATGGATAGCGGTATAAGTCTTGCACATGTTTAAACTCATGTCCTACAAGCAGTACTTCATCCCTGTGTGTTAAAATGTTTGCAAGCACTACAACACGGCCTTCAGAAATTAGGACACAGTTGTCTCGCCCCTGGACATTCAGTTTAGAGCCCTTTAACAGTGCCTTGGTGAACTGCTGATCACAGCAGATCGCCAAGGCACCGGTGGGTCCACTCATGTGACAAGATGATGGTACCACGCAGAATTCACCCTGGGTGGAGGCAGCGGTATCGAGAGTGTGGCTTACAGCGCACGCCCTCTCCTCTAGGATCCTTCTGTGTAGCTGCTGAAGTGGCTTATTGCCTGATCTGACAAGGGTCTTCAGCCTCCCCAGGTAGTTCTCAAAAGGAAAACAGCTGAAGTTGTCAAGGGGTCCCAAGAGGCGACAGTCATTTGCGAGGTGAATGAGCAGATGCACATTGTACACGAGTGATGTCTTTCCATAAATTACAGAGCATTCCCTTACAAAAAGACGGAGCAGCTGCTCCGCATAGTCCAACATGTGCACCATCGACGGGGATACAAGAATGGCAATCCCCACATGAAGTAGAAGAAAATGTTTGTAAACTTCTGGCTTCACGACTTTTCTTATTGTGACAGGACCCGCATAAAGCAAAAAGAAACGAAACTCTGTCGCTTTCCAGCGATCAAACTCTTGGAGGCCTCGACATTTTCGCTGAAAATCCGTGGCACTGAGCTTCCCAAGTAGAGCAAGCTCACGAGACAGAGCTGAGACTGATGTTGAACCAAGTCGAACAGATAGGGGTCCTCTTAGCCACAAGCCTATCAGTTTTCGAACCACCCCGAGGCAGACACAGTGCATATAATCAATGGGAAATCTGCTGACCATGGACACCCCGATTGTTGCCAATGGAGAAGTCCCTTTGTGGTGCTCCTCTTGTAACTGAGCCTTGAATGAGTCGTCAGTACGCAGAGGAGCATTCAAGTTAGGAAAAGTCATGCGTCCATAATATACACCTGATGCGCAACACTTGTCACATCCATAGTACCCTCCATGACCTTTTGTGCACTTAACAAATGCTTTCGCAGGAGCATCACAGAGTACTGCTCGCACAGTAATGGAGTAATGCATCCCTTGAGAGTCCAGGCCACTCTGTAGCATGCACTCAAGTTCTTGAACAAATGGATGAAGATATTCATCCACAGAGCTTGGTTTTGAAGCCCCGCAAAAAAGGCCCACAACGAACACTCTGTCCAGCAGCTTATTTTGTGGGTGGTGAAGCAAACCTAACACAGGCCACACTTGTCTGCTACTACTCTTGAAGAGAGGAAGTCCATCCACATTAAAGGACACATCAAGAGTTCTGGTGTCCAGTGTGATAGATGGCCACATCTGCAAAGCATGGCGCAGGCCATCCTCCAAGCCGAAATGACAGTAGTCACCGTTTGACAAGGGCACAGAGGGAGTGCTTTTCGGCGTACCAAGCAGATTACGAGAATTGCTGGGAAGGCCACTTATGCGCCGTTTAAGAACTCCAAGAAGACCGTCCAAAGCTGCATGCTCAATGTTGAAAGATACTGCCCATGTACGAAGATCAGAAATAATATCATGACTGGGGTACTCCTCAGAGAGAGAAGCAGGTGACGTACCAGCTAGTTCTGGTTCGTCAAGTTCTTCTGATGCAACAGAAACATTAGTGAAAAAACTTTCTTCACTTGGTTCACGACGCAAAGCTGCTTGGTTTAGATCCGAAATAGGAGGATAAGAAACATGTTCAGTTCTCAGGCATGCGGTTTCAAGAGAGACTTCAGTCTCCAAAATCTGACTACGCGTGTCCACCTCTTTCATATATGATGAGGCAGCATACTTAATTAAGCGAAACTGGCGCCTTCTTTTTGAACTTAAATATTTTTCCATTTTTGTCACGTTACCTCATCACAGTGCTTGCATGTACTCCCAAACCTGAAAGGAATTAAAAATGGCTATGAGCAATGAATACTGGGGGCTAAACACATATAAGCCATAGGCGATTTTCAATAGGCGTCTGAAGGCATCTTTAAACTGACTCAATTGTTTCCTTATTTATAATTTCCACTCAGGTACACAAGCTTAACATGCTGATCGAGTATATGCGCCAGAAATTGGGGTAAGCATGGGGTGACCATATTCCTCAAGCTAGAAAACATGACATCCTAGCGGAAAAGGGGAGGGGGCAGGGGAGGCGCATTAAAGTTTGAGATTGGGAGAAAGATTTTAAAAAATTCTACATGCTTCTACATGTACAGCTACAGTACAAGCTACAGAAAAAGCTACACGATCCTACAACCGTGCAATATCCAGTAACAAAAAAAAATATTTCTACGCACGCGTCTTCGCGAGAGTTAAGATGTTTGTGGGCAAGAACAGTTCTAAATTTTACCCTCTGGGTAAAAATTTTAAGATACTTACGGTTATTTTTGGCAAATATACTTGTAACAAATAGACATAGTTTCGGTTTGCTTCTACTCGCTTGGTGCCTATTTCAAAACTATGTACTCCTGCGAAAACGGGACACGATTCTATATTGAAATAAAAAGACGGGACGGCAGAAGTGGGCATCAAAAACGGGACTGTCCCGGCCGAAACGGGACGTCTCCTTGCTACAACGTCGAGACATGCCGCAATATGGCTGACAAGCGTCGCGGTGTCTCAATATTCACGGACATACACCAATCCACGGCTAGCAATCGTACTTTACTAAATCGATCACATATAGCGCGAACCAACGTCACCACATCTCAAAGGCAGAGTGACCTTATGTAACCAAAATACGAGAAATTGGATTGGGCGTTATTGTGTCAGTTTCACATTTAGGCGGCAAGCTCGCGCCCAAATTCAATGAACGTGACGACGTAACGGCACTGCTCAACACTCTCGAAATGATGCAAGGCGAAAAAGCCTGCAGCCGGGAAACGCACTACTGGTGTGATAATATTCAGCTAAAAATCAAATTGAATACGCACCCCGGAGTTCGTTTTGGAAAACAGTGCGGAAGGAATTGGCGGGAACGACGACGAAACACGACGACACAACCAACACAACTGGCTTTCCAGGACAAGCTTGAGAAAACCATATACGGTAGAGCTGGTAGAGCCGTATGAGCCGTATATGATATACGGCCAATACGGTTCTGGAGAAAACCGGATAGACAAGTGGATGCTAACGGCTGTACCCTTTATATTAGGTGATAGCCTGTGCCACCTAGCTTAGCAACCAAAACAAGTTGCACATGTCCCTGGATCAACCAGAGCAAAGAAGTAGATAGCGCTAGGATTAGCGACACGCTCATACTTTAAGTAAAACACGCCTGCAAACTTTGCCTTTTTAAAATACTTTAGTCAAATAACATTGATAACTGCAAAAAAGTAGTGAATGCGGTTCGTTCTTTCTCAATTTTGTCCTAATTCAGAAACCGAAACTACGATACAGATCAGTGTACAAACGGCACGGGTATGGGTCCGCTTAAAGGACGCATGCAAAGGAAAAAAACTTTTTTTTTTTAACAGCTTAGATGGAAAAAGGATGTCATAAAACAATGTTACAACGAAGGAAAAAAACTTCGGAGCTATATTTACGGCGCTATACAAATTTTTAGTTGGCGCCGCGGAAAAGTGGCCCTTAATCTGGCCCTTATTTATCACGTGGTGCTCGCGCTCTTTCGGAAGCTAGAGCACTATATAGCTCCTTCGGAGCAGAGTAGCGCAATCTAGAACGCCGTCTCTCGGCGACTAGCGGCGAACGCCCGGAGGTTCCAACTGCGGTCAGAAATGCATGGAGAACGTGAGAAAATCGTAGTTTCTTCAGTTTTGTGGGGATGTGCGGAATGGAAATCATTTTTGACATAATAATGAAACATTTTGGAATAATATGCGATAAGTTTTGTGCCATACAAGGACGTAACTTTTTTTTAAAAAAATTGCCTGAGCGGCGTCATGCAGCAGACGACACGGCGACGTCACACCATTCACGTGACCCGCTCCGGCCAACCCGAAAAGCCCATCTCCGCTGCGAGCAAAAATCGTCTGCTCCAAACGCCATTGCCTTGGAAATTGCCTTCTCAAAATTTGCACACGCATCCGATATTATTAAAACTTTGATAAAGTGTTTAGCGCTTTACTAACTTCACGACAGGCTAGTTTTGAAAAATGTGAACTCGCCGTTAGTTTTTTAATTAGCCGCGTTATGTCGATCTCCATGTATTATCCCATAGGGCGGGCCGCCTCCTGGAACCCTGAGTACCACGTGACTCGCGCCGAGCCGCTCTGTCGGCCATGTTGTCGGCAAAACACGGGGTTCAAAGGATTGCGCTACTCTGCTCCGTAGGAGCTATATAGTGCTCTATCGGAAGCTTCGTATGGCGTCTAAAAGTAACTTATTCATCTTTGTTTGAAGTATAACAAAAAACTAAGATTAATAGGTAACTTTTAGAGCCCAAAAGAAACTCCTGAAAAAGCGAAAACAGACGTGATAGACCTGTGCGCCGGTCAGACGACGACGGCGGCGGCGCCCCGAAGCAGACGAACTTGTGCGGCGACGGCGGCGTGGAGAAACGCGTTGAAGCGGCGTTCGCACAACGCTCAGCGTGCGGCGGCGACGCAGCGCGGCGGCGCGCGGGCCTACCACGTGACCAGCGGCGGAATTTTTTTTCTTCGTTGGAAAATCGTGTTCTGACATCCTTTTTCCATCTAAGTTGTTTAAAGAAATGTTTTTTTCCTTTGCATGTGTCCTTGAAAGGGTGTAATAATCAGATGAGATCAACAAACATTCGCGCTTACTTCGGTTTCTTTCACGGTAAATTAAGCCCATTACAAAAAAAAAAAAAATTTTTTTTCCGTGTTTTAAGATTTATATTAAAATAAGTGCGCAATACTATATCTCAGAATGCCGATACGCATGTCATGCGATATGTTCAGAAATCGTCAACAGACAAATGTTTGGCAAGTCATGTTTGGCCAACCAATAGCCGATGTCTCATCTGGCCGGCTTTGGCCCGGATACATGCCAAACACTCCAGCCGACGATGGTTGGTGTCCCACGTTTTGCCAGGCCAGTGCCGATGTTGGGACCCAACCTACGTTGGGGGCCAAGCATTACCCAGAGCTTGGCCAATGGCTGGCCATTGGCCAGGTCTGCCTGGGTAGCTTTAGCTTCGCTCGCAGATAAGGTGAAACGAAGTATAGAAACACTAGCCTAGACTAGTGTTTCTTGGCTGCAGGCAGAAAAGTCAAGAAAATTAATTTTTAAACAAATGAACAGATTTCAAAATTGCGTCTGGTGGCGGTCTGTGAAGCTCGATGGAATGCCTTTATGTCATGAGTTTCTAAGAAGCAGCACCAGTTCGCGGCCGTGTTGCTCTCTCGTGGAGAAGCGAGGGGAGGAGGACACGAGATATCCTGACATCACGCGCCTCGTCGGTCTCGTTCAATCTCGACCTCTTTCTCCAGAAATACGGCCGTCCATTCAAGATATCGCCTTACGAGTAGTGTTGTAGAGATTGTAGTACAGCTCCTGCATTGCTTTCTGAAATCCAAATTTCGGTTCACCATCCCTTTAAAGGGATGGTGAACCGTTAAAGGGAAACGAAATGTTTGCACTTTTATTTCTTTTTTTAGATATGGTCCATGTTTTACCGGCAACCTAGAAACATTAGCCTAGAGTAGTGTTTCTGGGCTGGGGGCGGAGAAGTCTAGAAAACTAATTTTAAAACGAATGAACAGATTTCAAAATTGCGTCTGGTGGCGGTCTGTAAAGCTCTGTTGGAATGCCGTCACGCCATGAGTTCCTAAGAAGCAGCACCAGTTCGCGGCAGTATGACTCTCTCGTGGAGTTACTTGGTCCACCGTGCTTGGTCCTGACCAAGTAACTCCACGAGAGAGTCTTGGCGGAGAACACTCATAAACTGAGACTGCAGTCAAAGCTACAAGAGCGAGCTATGGTCCGCGCTGCTGGCTTTGACATGCATTTCTAGCGCGAGCGCTCGATCGTTCTCCGACACAACGCTTCAAAGCAGCGACCTCGAGCTCTCGTGGTTGTGGCATTGGCTGCAGTCTCAGCTCCAAAGGACTTCTGCAACGTGCCTTCTGCGACATCGAGATCGCCGTTCTTTGCAGACGTTAGGCAGTAGTAGCTTGATCGGAGGATGCGGGGACGTCTGTCAAGCGAACCATACGCTATTAGCGGCGAGATGTTTCGGCGGCGCCCTCGTTTGGTTACCTTTCGTGACGTCATTACCTTGTGAAGTACAAGTTTGATGGTGTTTGTAATGAGCATGGTGAAAGCCTGACATCGTAGCGCTCTCAAAGTAACACTCCGAACGCCGTCAAAATTGAAGTTCTTCCATTCCTCTTATTTGTGTCGCTGAAAAATCCTTTGCTAAAATCCTTGTCAGCATTCAACCAATTGGGGTGGGCCGACCACAGCGACGCTTTCGATCGCTCACGTTGGCAATTGCTGGGTACTGACGGCTATTTCTACTTACTGGTTTCATCGAGCCACTACTTCTGCGGTGTTAAACTACCACGGTGAAGCGAACGCTCGTGCACATAAAATACCGGCATGGCCGCCAATGATGTTACGAGCAAGCTGTGTATTAGCGGCGAGATGTTTTGGTGGCGCCCTCCTATGGTTCCCCCTTGTGACGTCATTACCTTGCAAACAACAAGTTTGATGGTGTTTGTAAGGAGCATGGTGGAAGCTGGAAATCATTGCACTCTCAAAGGAACACTGCCAACACCGTCAAAATTAAAGTTCTTTCATTCCTCTTACTTCGTCATTGATAAATCCCCTTTCCGACGTCATATTCAGCGTTCGGCCAATCGTGGAAGGCCGACCACAGCGACGCTTTCGGTCGCGCACGTCGCCAATAAGCCATAGGGTGTACAGTCCTCAGATATTACCACTAATCGAGATTGTCACACCATGACGCCAACAAGTGGCAAGGCTCGCAACTTCAACTTGAACGTGCGAGAACTATTGACGTCGCGAGCGCGATACGCATTGCGCTTCTCGCTGGCCGACATTGAAGTGAGGGGCAGAGAGCTCGCGCTCACGTCATTTCGTTTCCGTACCCCTCTAACCGCTCATTCACACTGGAAGCGGATCCGCGCTCGCGAAGCGGTTGCGAACGCGGTTGTATAAAGATCCAGTACAACTGCACGCGCACTCGATGACATCCAGTGCGCGTGCAATTGTACTGGATCTTTATACAACCGCGTTCGCAACCGCTTTGCGAACGCGGATCCGCTTTCAGTGTGAATGAGCGGTAAGGGTCCGAGAACGGGCGGCGTGTCATGTGATCGTGCTTTCTCTTTCACACTTGCTCTCATATTCGCGTGCGCTTGTTGCCGCGGCTCGGCGGTGTCGACACCACCAGATGGAAAGCCGTATAGTGTTGAATTTTTTATATCACCCTAATGCTGCGTAGGCGTTGCGCTGAAACAAATGTTCTCACTGTTAGAGTCTCAGGGGAACGCAGCCCTTGTGCCCGCTCCTTGACTCGCGTTGGCCTTCTTCGGGCGACGCC
This sequence comes from Ixodes scapularis, assembly GCF_016920785.2. NCBI lineage: Eukaryota > Metazoa > Arthropoda > Arachnida > Ixodida > Ixodidae > Ixodes > Ixodes scapularis. Next base: position 240,199,533 of record NW_024609835.1, on the reverse strand, counting down.
GACAATTTAGCACCGTCATCTCAGAGGTGTCGTGCCTCCTCATCTGGTGCTACGTTTAGTGCCGTGGAGAGGGAGCAGTGCAAAGGTGTCGTACCTAGGTGGTGTTGATTAGCCACAACTACGAGAAACTCGTGCCGACATCCGTGTCGCGGCTGAGTTCCACAGACCGAAACTTGGCGAGGTGATTTGTTATTGAAGAGAATTAAGTGTAGTCAGCTGCAGAAAGTCGACTGAGAAGCCGCCTCGCTTCAAAAGCTAAAGTCTGGCCACCGCGTTTCGAACATGCTTTGCTTGAGCGCCATCCTGGCAACCGTGGGCATGCCTTACCCGGATCCGTATATGTAGAGGGTTTGTCCATTTACTGGGAAGTGTAGGAGACAAATGAGGACGCGCCATCGGCCGAAAGTGGGCTGGGCGTATTCCAGGGCGTCTTCACAAATTCGAATGTAAACCAACCATAGCTGGAAATAATACCTTGGCGGTGGTCGCGAGAAACAAACTTAATAAGGGCATCGGAGTAACTCTCGGTCATTGAAATTATGGTGAACGTGATGTTTCAATCGCGGTCACCACTAATCATGGTGGAAGAGCACGACTTGCGCAACGATCGTCATAATCCGTACGCCAGGCACCGAGGGCCGGGAATCTGCCTTCCGAACGGTCACACTCTGTCCGATCAAAACAAAGTTCGAGCGGCACATTCGTTTCTTACATCTTTCTGCATGATCAAGATTCATGATCGACACATCACGTGCACCCAATTTTCAACCATGAAGGGTTATATTTACCTCTTACACGCTTATTAAAACCATATACCGATGATTAAAACTGTTTCTCGCTACCACCGCTAGGAGATTTTTGGGGGGCTTTTGGTTGGCCAAGGGAGCATTCCAAGCCTTCTTTCTGCGTCTGGTGCATGTCCTGGCCCTGACCGCGCCTCCCGTTGTCCAAACTCTCTTCACACACGGCTCTGGCTTTACCAGTCCTTGACTATCAGAAAATCTGCAGTCGCCAGCAGAAGATGGCGGCGGCCAAAGGCCGTATCTGCAAATATCTAAGTGGCGTTGGTCCTAGACTGCCATCAGAGGATGTGCACATTACGTAGATAAGGGCGGCCCGCACGACTGACCGAGAGTTCGGGCCTCCGGTGCGCGGTAATTTCCCGACCAGCAGCAGGGCACATCCGCGGTCCGAGCTGGCCTTCTCGAAGACTGAGATAAACGCGGCTCTTTCGATCGGGCTTTTTCGAACAGGCGCGAGGTGCGCCGTGTGGAGGTGGCAAGAGGTTTATTAGAGGCCTAATTGGACGGGGGCCGTCGACGGCCGCTTCGGCCTTGAGCTGTCAGCGGCCCGGCCGTTCAACCCGCCAATTACGCGGGCCTAACGACCCGCCGACAGATGGCCGAGGGTAACTCCGAAGAAGCGGGCCCTCCGAAAAGCGCCCGGGGATCAGCCGGCTGACCTGGGGCCCCCCGGACCCAGTCCGGACGGCCGGAATCCCTTTCGCCGATTATCGGCGGCCGCCACTCGCGAACGCCTTGTAATTTGGCCGCGCGAGAGGCATTTAACACTCGCGGAGACAGCGCTCGTTTTTCTCGGCCGCTGCCCGAGAGCCGTCGCCGGGCCGCCGCGCGTTTGCTGTGCCAACACGCCCGGCCCATTACGGCCGCCGTCGTCGGGTCCTCCGGCGGCCAAGTCCTCTCTCCCCGGCGTCGACCGTAGCACGGGAGCGGCTCCATACACGCGTCACAATGGACCATTAGCAGGCGCTGGGAAAAAGGCGGGCCCCCGGCGGTGCCTCGTTGTCGGCTCGTTGTCGGTGTCCATGGCTGGCTGTCGGGGGGACGTCCCCTGCGTGACCGCCCGATTAGCCGAGTCGCCTCGCCGGTCTGTGCTGAAGTTGGTCCTGGTGCTGGCTGCTGGCACCCCGACAAGGCGTCGTTGGAGCTAAGCGGGGATCGCACGCTTTTCTCGCGATATCAATTGTCTGATCCCAACAGAGGCTGCGAGCTCGTCGTTCTGTTCCATCAGCGCGTCTGCGTCAACGTCGACCCGGCGAGCATCAATGGAGCGTCGAGGGCGGGTAGCGCGAAACGGGCTTCGATCACTTCACGCCGCGCACACACCTGAACTCCATTACGATGCCGCGGTGTTATGATGTCTCCCGGCATTCTGTACTCCGTTCGCCCCTAAGCTGACAGCAAAGACCGAGCTACGCCCTCCCCGGACCGGTCTCGACCTTTTCATCGTCTGATGCCGCTTTCTGCGCTTGGGCACGATCACGTGTCGAAAGGTAGCTATATGATTGGTGCAACAAACACGTAACGTCCACCATACTGGCAGCTCAAAAGGAACCGAAATATAAGCGGTGGCACGAAATTGTTTGCTGGGAGCGTCCGCGATAAAATGAGAGGGGCAATGAAATGTCGCTATGGGTGCAGGCGTGCCGGTGACTTGCAGTCGAGTTTTCCGGGTTGTGGTACTTACGTGTGAAGTTGTGTTCCTCCGCAATCTCAACTTGCAGTATTCACTAGGTTGCTTAGCTGCATTCACTGGATCGAATCGTCTCACCGAGCCCCAATATCGCACTAGAAAAAAAAATTAACAGGAAAAGCAGACTTCTGTTTTTTTTTTTTTTTTAATTTAGACGTGTTGCGTTTTATTATCTCATATATTACGCTCATTTACCACGCTCATATTAACGAATGATCCATACTTTCCTTTTTTATTTTTAGTTATTCTAGATTAGTTATGTTGGGTATTTGAACAGTGAGCGAAAGTTACGAACTTAAACCAAAATAAACTTATGATTACAATCATGATCTTTAAACTTTGAGGCTGGGAAGCAGTTTTGAAGATAAGTAAGAAGGGACAATAGAAAGGGGACAGACAGGTGTTTCAAACTCAGCTAACAATCACGATTTTATCATTATTAATACGCATCCGCTCGCCTGCACTTTGACCATTTGTTTTTGGTTAAGGTTAGAGTTTGTAATTTTCGTTTGATGTCTTTCCCTAAACAGAATAGAGAGGTGCCGAACCCTTTATCTATTTCGACAGTAAAGTGAATACTTCTCCGCTTCGTGCTACCAGTTTGTGGCGCATGGAATGTTCCTGCAATGTTGAACACTATTAATTCGCCTCTACATATTTCCCCGTTCATGCAAGCATGCACTTCAATCCCACAGCGGTCATTGTCTCTGCCGGCACACCGTCACCGAACAGTGTATCATTGGCGGCAGCAGCCATTAGCGCCCTGTGCAGAAAGAAAGCTTCCATTGCGGTGACCGGTTTCATCTGCTTGCGAAAGTAAATTATTTCCCGATCGCTACCGTCGTTGGGCCCCTATTTGCTTGGCTTCAAACTCAGTAGCGCCGTCTATTGGGTAGCCCCCGCACCATTACTGGTTCACGTATATTTCCTATAAAATTTTGAATTTTTTACTCCTCATTTTTTTGTCATAAGAGCGAATTAATTCTGACGGTGCTATAAGTGGGAATTTACAGAAGATAGTGTACGTATCTCTATCTGATTTCGCAAATACTGCGTAATTCGGCGTCTAGTTCACGCTGCGCACTAAACGCGCTACAGGTTTTGGGAACATCATGTACTTCCTTGCCTCCGCAGCAAACTACTCATGGCGAGGAGTTAGAAGAGCGCATACATTGTCGTTATTTTCCGATGGGAGTTTTCGGTTGGTATATTGAAGGACTGAGGTTTGACTAGAAAGGGCGAAAGTACTCTTTTCCCGTTTGATTTTTTTTAATAGGTAATATACAGCAAAATGTACATTTCTAGCTAGGGGTGATCTTCTATATTAAATCAAGGACAGGTGACAAAAAAAAAAATGAAATCAGAATTCATTATTTTACTGCGTGTCTTAAAGGGATACTTCAACGAAATTTGAAATATTCCCGTCGTGTTCAAAAATATGTTGAATATGATCCACAATACCCGTAAATGACAATCGCACGTTTCTATTTTGAGCCTGGTGGCTATAGTTTTAGTTATAAATGGCCCACTCTGGCAAGCGCTCGGAGAAGGCCCAGCGGAGACCACGTGACATCCAACGCAATCGTGACGTAGGTCGTCTCAAGACGAGCAAAGCTACGGCGAGGCTGACGTCGAGAGGATGGCCTAGTCGTTCCAGCCGCCGAAGCGGCTGCTTTTGTACGAATTTTGAGCGACGGGTTAAAGGGATTCTTCAACGAAATTTGAAATATTCCCGTCGTGTTCAAAAATATGTTGAATATGATCCACAATACCCGTAAATGACAATCGCACGTTTCTATTTTGAGCCTGGTGTCTATAGTTTTCGTTATAAATGGCCCACTCTGGCAAGCGCTCGGAGAAGGCCCAGCGGAGACCACGTGACATCCAACGCAATCGTGACGTAGGTCGTCTCAAGACGAGCAAAGCTACGGTGAGGCTGACGTCGAGAGGATGGCCTAGTCGTTCCAGCCACCGAAGCGGCTGCTTTTGTACGAATTTTGAGCGACGGGTTCCAGGAGCTGCCAGGTTCTTTAAATCGACCGCGAAAATCGGTTTCGGAACCTATCGCGTACGGATTTTGTACACTGTTGGCCACAGGTGATGCATTTTTCTATAAAATTTGAGAAAGAGCCAACTTACACGAGGAAAAAGCAAAAAAGAAAACAAAAGTTTAACTCCTATGGAAACGCAGTGAAGCCACCGGTCTTCAAACCATACGGCCCTTTATGGTTTGAAGACGGGTGGCTTTGCTGAGTTTCCATAGGAGTTAAACCTTTTTCTTTTTTTTTACTTTTTCCTCAGATAAGTTCGCTCTTTTCAAATTTTATAGAAAGAATGCACCACCTTTGGCCAACGCTGTACAAAATCGCAACGCGTTTGGTTAAGAAACCGATTTTCGCGGTCGAATTAAAGAGCCTGGCCGCTGTTTGGGACACGGGGTATAGTTGCAGAGGCGGACAAGTTCGTCGATATCCGCTAAACGGATCGCACGGCGTTGCAGTAGCCTAGAGGAAGACATCCGCTTGCCCTTGCTTTGGGTTGCAAATCTCGCCCTTGTTACTTAATGTAAGTCTAAATTTCACCCAATTTTTTTTTTTTTTTATATATACTGGTGTGCCTATAAGCAGTTCCTGAGTAATACGAGAGAAAAATTCTTTTCTGCATCCGACCCCTGTCGCTGCTGCGCGCAGTTTCCATTATCGTAAATTTGGCGGTCATCAGAGAGGGTGCCGTGGCGGTTCCCTTTTTTTCTTTTTCTTGTTTTTTTTTTGTTGCAAAGTCTATGCCGGCCAATGAAGCGTCCTCCTCGGGCCCCGCGGCTGCCGACAGGTTCAACCCCGCTAATGATGTTTACGCGTCGCCCTGCTCTTTTGCTTTCCCTATATTTTTACGGAAAGCCTAACAAGAGTCGGCGGAATGTCCGAAATTGGCCCCGTGAATGACCAGTCATTTCTCTAGCTAAGCCGCCCTTGCTCTTCTGCCGGAACGTCGTCGCTGAACGACGCGACGCGTGACTGGCAACTTCTGAGTGAGGGTCATTTGCTTTGGGAAGAGTAGCCAAGTCACCGCGGTACTTATCCTGGTGATATTTGGTACCTAAAGTCTTTGATTAAGGTTGCTTGGCTTTGGTAAAGCCCAGCATCTAACTACTTGAGTAGAGGATGTCTCGGGTAAAGTTTGTGCTCGTGTTTGTTTGTCTTACCAGTTAAAGTTCTCCATCATCTATGTTGTAATTTGAGCGTGGTCCGTGGACGAAGATTCTGGTGTTTAGGCTTCGGAGAGCGCGGCCGTAAGTGAAAAAAGTAAAATGATAACATTTAATTTTTACTTTTTTTTTTTGGTTCGTCCGAATTGAGCCGAGTAAAAAAATATATCACGTTTAGAGCATGAACAAATAATTAATTAATTATTAAGTAATTATAAATTACTGTGCACTCTTTTGAGCGCTTTATAAAAGTGGAACTTCAGATTCCGTACATGTCATATCGTGCAATATGACATACATTTCTTAACAAGAAGAAATTTCATATCAATAGGGAAAACCGCGCTTGTTCACAGCGCGGTTTTATTTACCTTATTTGCTACACCAGCAAATAATATATATTTTTGTCCAAACATAAAACACTTTTTACACACTCGTATACACAAAAATGGGAGTCTAAAATAATTCAAGTAGACATTTATCGAATAAGGTTAACGCCGAATTAGGCTTACCGACGCTCTATACCCCGACGCCTAGCACCAGATTGCCAGCGGATAGCGAAGCAGAAGTTCGAACACGCGCTTAAATTTGGTTACAACTAGCCTTCCTCCAGCTCCTGGCCTTCGGCCTTCCACATGGCAACAAAGAATACAGCGATTGACCTCCATGGGAACATGGTTCCCGATCGCTACCGAATTACCCACATACAGGATCTCACCGCCACTTTGCACGCTGCTGAAATCCTGTATGCAAACACGATTTTACGAGCCTGCGTCCCTGGTCGCTACCCTATTCCCCACAAGTGGGGAATTGGGTAGCGCTTCAGGGACCGCCCTCGATAAAGTGGACCTGGTCAAAACATATCACCAAATCCGCGGTGAACGAACCGGCCAATGTTCCGAAGAACGCCATGGCCTTATTCGGTATGCGCGAATACCTCCGAATTTCGTTTAGCCCCCGAAATTTGGCACAAACCTTCCGAAGCTTCATTGACTAAGTACCAGATGGCGGGACCTTAACCTTTGCGTACATGGACGATATCCCTGTTCTTAGCGACAACTAGCATAAAGCATGGCACCTGCTTTAGCCCTTCGCTCGCCTCGAGGAATGTGAATTGGTCGTCCGCGCCGGAAAGTGTGCATTATAGGTCTGACGTTTCTGGGCCTCCGAGTCATGGCACACCACAACATCTTTACCACAGTGGGTGGAGGCCATTCGCAGGTTTCCGAAATTTCTAACAATAAATATCTTCGCCGAGTTTCTTGGGCTCGTAAACTCCTACTTCGTTCCTTGTCCTGGTGCCACCCCATAGCCTCTGCAGGGCGTCTTGCATGGAAGCCCAAGCAAGAACACAGTTCTGATCGTCCAGTTAGCGCGCGTTACTTGCGCGCTGACTGGTATGCCTGTCTCTTTCTCTCTCTATATTCTATTTTCCAAAGTTCAGCTGGCCTTTTATAGCATTGTGTTTACACTCTTTGAGAACCTTTCACGTCTCCTCGATTCGAAGCATGTCAACACCACATCCTATCAATCCATTTCAAGTTGAATGGAAAAATATATTACAGACAGGTTAAGGAACGACCGTGCTTTGGACGCAGATTCAATACCACTTATCATGCTGGGAATTCGAACATTTATGAAAAGTGACATGCAATGTAGCTCGGCAATCGCGGCATATGTAGGCCTCTTTGCATTCACTAGGAATTTTTAATACCAACCACCCTCACCGAACCCACCAGTGCTGAGGATTGCGCAAGCCGCCTGCGTTTCTCATTCGAGTAACTACGACGACCAAGCGGCAGTGGAACTTACGCAAGGTGTGTCTCATCCCAGTGTTGCCATGCTGTACACATACGTATTCTTGCGTACACACGCCTTGAAGGGACCATTGCGAAATAATTACCAAGAACCGTTCACAGTTTTAAACGATGGAACAGGCCCTTCATGCTTACTGTTCATCAAATGGCGTGAGGAGGCTATTTCACCTGACAGAATCAGCCGGAATATCTCGAACAGAATCAAGTGCACTCGACAATAAGCCCAACCACCGCGTGCGGGAGTTCAAACAAGACTCCTGATGTAATCACTCGTCTCATTGACCACCTCGCTACGAGGGGCACCTGTAGAGATCACAACCCTTGTACACGTCGTAGACGAACTGTTAATTGCCAGCTCATGGAGAGAGTGATCACACCGCACAAGCTCCACGGATCTTGTGGGTCGGTCACGCAGCCCACGTACCACTTTTACTTCTAATGTCCCCTTGTAATGCAATCCGCGGATGATTCCTCATGCCTGAAATCCGACAGGAGGAAACCAGAGCTGTTGCGAATTACCTTAGCGATTTCAATTTACGACTAATTTCTCGGAACCTCCTCCATCATAAGCTACCACAGGTGTGCTGACGCTTTCCTCGAGCTTTGATTTCGGTGTAAACGCCCGACCGGCGTCATGAACATGTGGTCTAGACTTCACTCGCCCGGACTTAAGAAAAGTGCGTTTATCAGGATTACCCTGTCAATGAGCACGGCGTATAAACGGTTAGGTCAGCCGGATTTCTGCGATACAGAGGCCAGATTCATAAAAAACCTCTTACCTACGACAACTTAGCTACGAAGTTCGTAAAGTTACGATCATCGTAAGACGAGGCGAGAACGGTATTCATAAACGCGTTCTTAAGTGAGAGGAGGAAAGTTACGACCTCTTACGGAGAAACGATGACTTCCGGTGCTGTTGCTATGGCAACGGCGTCTTCGGCAAAACGGACAACCAATTAGAGAGCTAGGCATAGTTCGGAGCACGTGGATTTTTAATAACAAACACAGGCTAACCACTCGTTGATAGACAGCTCTGTGTATGTCCTGTCCTGTCTGTGTGTAAATGTGTAGTGTTCAAGCTGATTCTCATAAACACGGGCGACCTTTCCACCACCGCTTGTCTGGGGTTCGTGTCCGTGCAGTGGTATATCGACGCTAACACGATTTAAACGCTTCGTCGACTGCTACAAACTCGATCGCTACGAAGTCAACACAACTGTCATCGTTGGTAAAAGCCCCGTGCCAGTCGTTTGCAAAGCGACGTAGAAGGAAACAAACCGCCGCGGTGTTTCTCGCGGCCTCGGAAATGCAGGAGTGAGCCGACGTTAAAAAAGATACGTTTGAACTACGAGAGTGTCAGCAAGAGTCACGCAAATACCTGTTCACACTCGGAGCGGACGCGTGCGTTTGATCGAAGTGCTGGATTCAGACTGCGTTTCGGTAAGCGCTTCGGGACCGATCTTCTACGATTGCAACTCGATACTGACGTGACACTCGGCAAAGAAAGGTTGGACCGGCGTCACGTAGCTCCCACAAACTGATACAGCTCGACAGTTAAAAATGGCATACTAATAACAAAGTGTACATACCGTGTTGCGAAGGTAATCCATACGGCGTTTATTTGGGCTCTATATCACACAAAACAAGGAGATAGAATCGAGGAGTCCCTTTTCGACGACAGCGTTCGTCACCGCTGCCTCGGAAAACAAGGTGATCGAGATGATAAGGGGAATCGGTTGATCTCTGAAATTTAGTTCAGCTATCAAACTATTCACACGGGGAGGGTCCACAAGGGTCGCGCGGGCATATTCCATTCAGCAAGCCAGCCGGTCGTGGGCAGACGGTCTTGGCCAAGGACCGTCTGCGGAGTGCCTGCTAGGCCTATATATTCTGCCGAGCTCGCTTGGTCGGTGGGATCGTCGCCTTTGTTGCCTTTTCCGGGTGTCTGGATCCAGCGTTCATGTTCGTCGTGGTCGGTTTCAAGTACTTCTTCATTTCTTTCTTGCTGCTTGAAGTCGGGACGCGCAAGAAGAGCAGGTAGAAAAATAAATGTCCGTTGGGTCGTCGCGACCGAGCAACCGAGCGACGTTGTCGGCCATGTTAATTTGATCGTAGAAAGTGCGTAAGACAGCTTCGGAGCTGTCGTAGGATTTTGTCGTAACCTGCGCAAAAGTTACGACAATTTCGTTTCGAGAATACGGATTTTCTCTCAAATTTGTCGTACGCATTTTTTTCGTCGTAAGTTCGCTTTGAGAATCTGGCCTCAGTTCTTCAGATGGGCTTACTTCTGGGCGTGAGAACGTGACGAGGAAAAGACTGAAAGCTAGCAACTTCCGCTTTACGGAGATTGGCTGCTTTCGGACGACTTACCGGTTTTTACGCAGGGTCTTAGAAAAAATTAGAGACTTTTAAAAAGAGTTGCACCACTACGAGCTAGCTGTCTGATTTCGACCATCTGGCTGTTGCAGTGGTAGTCACACTCGTGCATAACGCGGGAGCGCGTGGCTTTCTCCGGCGAGCGCTCGACTGGTGATACAACTGCCCTAGTCACGTGGGGGACCATGTAACAGCCGGCTCCAGGCCGGCTGTTACATGAGAGTTATGGGGAGTAATTTTCAATACTCAGAATTGCAATCTTCTTTTTTTCTGGATGGTGACATTGCTGACAAACCCTTGGGCTTTAGTTTTTGTTTCCTGTTGATAAGGCTTTATGACATTTTTGAGGAGCGTGATAGCAGCCTCCCTCGTCCGACGGCCCCGACAAAGCGGGCAGGATACCCCTAAAACTGGTGGCTTCATATTTGTCCACGTCACTAGATTTAGCTGCCGCGTATGCCACCAGTTTGATTACCACCATACATGGCATGTAAATAAACGAGAGTTCTACGAGAAATGCCGCGTCCTGACATTCATGTGGCCTGGGCTCGGTAGGGCTCGAGCCTTGGAACCTGCTCAGTCGCGACACCCTCAAGTGTAAACAATGTATATACATCGTTTGCAACTGAAACCGTTGCTATAGGCTCATCGCATCTGTGGCACTCCATCCAGTATTTTTGCCATTTCGGCCGCCATTCCGTTGTACTAGCTCATAGTATCACATCATGTACTTCGTGTGCGTTATTGACTGTGGCGGTTGCATAAGTTTCCTTTAACACCAGGATCGATGTTCCCCATATGTTTTGTACGATAAACACGTGAAACTCGTTTGAGCTACTTGCGGCAAGAGACATACTTTCTGAACTGATTTCCTTTCGTCGCATTGAGTTTATTCCCTTTCAGAATGTTCAAAATTTCATGTGCCACGAGTCACTTTGTTCCGAGTCACGAAGTTTCGCAACGACCGACCCCATCTCTGCTGCCCTGTCATTGGGAAACGAATCGATCGAAAACCAAAGTGAAGGGTTTGGCATGCCGCAGCTGCCGAACATGGTGGCCGCATTGTCGCCCGCGCGGCGGCTCGCTCGAGCCTGCGTCGAGGCGTCGCTTCTTTTTGGCGACACTATTTTTGTGCCGAAGACGGAGCGGGCGCGGGTCGTCCGGGGCCCCTGGGGGCGTTTGGCAACCCGGGTGGGCGGGGCAAGGCCTAAGCGAGGAAGGCGCTGGCGGCGTCAGCCGGCGACGAAGGCTCAATTAAAGCGCCGACCCGAAATGGGAGGGCTCAAGGGGTGCATGCCAATGTCCCGACGTCACCGGGCACCTGGGACGCCCGTCATGGAGCAGCCGCTCGTCCGGAACCGCCTTGTCGGAGGAGCAGAGAAGCCTGGGCTGGACCCGTGTTGGACACGTTCTTCTGAAAGGGGAACGAAAGCTGGTTCCTGGTTTCTTGTCACGGGGGAAACGAGTTCCTTTATCCAGTGCCAACGGTGTAAAAAAAGAACCACAAAAACGCGTTGTAGTTTTGCTTTTGCAGTTTGAACGTAGAGTTACGTTTACATTATATTTGTTTAGTCTTCGTAACATACTGCGCCGGGTTACATGTAGATGAAATGAAGGCAGATATGTTCCTTCTCTCTGACAATTCGAGTCATCTACTGCTATACACCAGGTGCTGTCAGCTTCGTCTTAGAATCAAGCACTCTGATAAGACATGAGAGACAACATGGCGTCCTCAATAGAAAGGTGAATGGCATCTGTGTTTTGTGGCAAATACATGCTCTAGGTTTTTGTACAATCCTCTCGCTTTCTTGTGGCAAGCTCAAACTGAAAAATAATGTCGTTTACTCCCACTCAAAGATGACTCCTTACCTCCTTTCTGAGAAATCTCAAGATGCCGCACATACGTTAGCATGTTAGCTATCACAGACATGGTATGGCGGCTCTTCCTCACCTTTCTTTAAGGTGCCTCGTTGAGTTGCTTGTGAACTATGTTCTTAGTGCCTTTTTACTGGTTCATCTTTCGGAGGGATCCTCGGGCCAGGATATTTTGGTCAGCCTGTGAGGCGGACTATGGCATGGAGTTGGTGTTCACGGTCCTTCTGGAGAGTTTTTTTTTTTTTTCCTGCTACCATAGCGCTCCATCATACACTTTTTTCTCAGAGGCAAATGAAGATCATCCAACAGGAGAAAAAGAAAACAAGAAAACAAAGAACACGGGTTAAAGACATGAGTGCGTCAACCATGGGGGAACTGGTTAAGTAATTGGACTCGAAGGGTTCTGTTTTCCCCCCCTTTTTTGTCGCAGGAAAGGTTTTAATCACTAGCTCCACTGGAATATAAAATGCTGTCATGGCTGCGTCAAATGGAATTTTTTCTTCATCTTGGAAAGTCGGGTTTTGGAGTCGTTTTTGAGGCTTTTAATGCGACAGCATTTTTAAGCTACTATGGTGTGAGATATACTCTTTAGGTGATGACTCTGCCCGACGCGGAGCTACCAGACAGAGTCCTCACACGATCGCAGGCGCGCGCCCCACAGCCCGCGACAAACTGGCACCGCTCGCTGGCGAAACGACGCAACTGTGAAAAAGATACATACATTATCTCTTTGCCTTGGTATTTCTCGTGCATCAGTCGCACATTCATGAGCAAGGAGCTCGTGCTCGTCTGATGCCATAGCAACGAGTTCGCCGCGGGAGGTTGGGTGCGCGCATGCGGTCGTGAGAGGTCTAGTCGATCACGTCTCATAGTTCCTCGCGCTAGTGTCCTCACCTAAAGAGTGTATATCCTACACCGTGGCTACTACTCACCGTTTTTAGCTATGTATATTCTGGCCTCGTAATGCCGTATAAGTATGCACCGCAGGCCAATTCAGCTCAATGTGCTTGCAGCCCGTTGCACCTCGTGTACCCGGAGCGGCAGTACGCACTTAGTCACATTCGCACCCTCTTCGAATAACCTGGTGATCTTGACGTCTTCCTAGAGGTCGCCCTTGAGGTCGCCTTAGACGTCGTCTTCAACGTCATCCCCTAGGGCGTCATCCTTGAAGTCGTCCTTAAGATCACCCCGGAGGTAGCCCTAGAAATTCTCCTAGACGTCGTCTTTGACGTCCTCCTCTAAGACGTCGTCCTCAACGTCGTCCTAGACGACGTTAAGGAGGGTGTTTAGGACGACGGCCTTGAGGACGACGTTCAGAGCGGTGCCTAGGACGACCTCAAGGATGACCACTAGGGTGATTTCAAGGACGACAAGGGTTTAGCGTCTTCCTAGAGGTACACTCTAGATTTACCGGACAAATTGACGTCACGACCTATACACCAAACCATCTTCATTAAATTTGGCGGTGCACAACGACAAATGCTATCGCATTCGTAGATAATCACCCTTGTGGTTTGTACAAACTTGCCTCGCCTATCAATTTGCAGCGCTGTAATTTTTAACCACGAATACGTCCTTAAATAGCTTTGTTTATGCGACCAGTCGAAAAGAAGAATTGCTCGTGATATTTTATTTTTACACAAAGTGGTTCACGGCCGTGTAGATAGTAATCTGTCGTCATCATTACAATTTCACGTGCCGGCTCGTGTTCCTATGCGTCCATGTATATTTTACCCATCTATCGAAGCGAAATTATCACGATTAGAAAGAATGCGGAACTGTCTGAACAGCCTGTCTCGTCATGTTGACGTATTTTCAGATTTCCGCGATCAAGCGCGGCGGTTTGAGGAACGATACTCTTTTCACTTAAAGCCTCACCGCAGCCGACACCGCCATCTGGCGGAGCCAATCAGGCAGCGTTTGCTATCGCCAGCCAAACCAATCACGAGCACTGAATGCGCCACGATCCTGCGTTTGTTTTTGTGCATGATTGGTATCGGCGACTCCATCGAAATCGACGGGCCCAATCTCCCAAAGGGAATGTGATATCCACAGCGCCTGACGGTCAACACACGAAGCCGTGAAAGTAGATTAAAAACCACGTGATCAAAAATCATCAACAACCAATAAACTAAAAAAAAAAAAAAAACGGTACGATGCATTTTTGACGCTGCTTGAAATGCGCAATCAGATCGTAGCGTTGACTGCGGTCGGACGTAGAGTAAAACGGTCTATAGACCAATTCTTCACGCCAATGCGGTGGCGCTGTTGTCAGTACTGCGCATGCCCAGACGCTTCACACCTCCCGAGTTTGGTTTCTGCTGACGCGCAGTGCCCACACCTGGTGTGGGCAAAGCGAACTTGTTTGTAAACAGTGAGTTGGTACATAGAGAGGCTATGTGGAGGTAAGAAACGAAGCGTATATCTATGCAAAATGAAGCACCTACGACCACTCCTGAAAATCATATTTACCCTGTTATAAAAGCTGGACGCGGTCAGTGTGTGCCGTGTTTTTGTTTTGTCCAATGCATGTGCATAGAACGAAAAATACATGTTCTTACTTATATAAAACAAAATGCCATCCCAATCTTCTCAATGCATGCATGAGTATGCACTTTTTTAACCTCCAACAGAGTGAGTTAGATTGTGCAGCATGACCCTAGCTGACTTTTGTCGAGAGGCAAGTCCACTAGGTCATCGAGGGATGCAGGAAGCAGAGAAAGCCGCCACCACAAAGGGTGTCCCACCTATAAAATGCTGTGTGTCTTTTTGCTTTCGATTTTATTTTCCGCAATTGAGAGAAAAAGGCAAATAACTCCTCCAACTGTTCTGACAACGGAAGTTGTCATGGCCACTTAAATGTCCATCAAATTCGTGCATAATGCGCGTACAAAGAAGAAAAAAAAGAACGGGGTTTTTTGTACCGTAGCTGAAAAAATATTAGGAGTTCCCATTTCAGTTCCACACCTGGAATGTCGGAATTTTCCCGTCTGTCCTAAAAGGAACGCTTTCGGTTCCGCGAAAGACGTCCGGCTCTTAAGAACGTCTTTCGGTCCGCACAAGGCCGGGTAGAATAGGCCACTTAATCACTATTTCAAAACTGATGAAAACCGGGCCGACTGTCCGGAAAGTTTATTTGTGCCGGCACGATCGAACGATTTATATTCGGGTTGTCTGGCGTTCTTAATTTTTTTTTTCTGTTTCTACTAAAATCTTTGCTTTCCAGACGATCGCCCTGTCCGGTGAAAAATCAAGGGTTAATTGTCGTTGACGAAGAGTGTAAGGTTGAAAAAGAAAAAAAGGAACAACAACGGTTTTCATTGTCGGATCCGGGCTCACCTTCCAGGGTGGCGTATCTGGGGGTGGTTGGGGGTCGGACCTTACAATTTATGAGTAAATGCAGAACAATCGTGTGAATTTGACATTTTTTTTCTTTTTTTTTCTTTTATCTTTTGAACAGAGAACTAGTTTGCATACGCATGCATTCCCTGCCAGTAGGTTAGGTTACTGCGCCTACTTTTTATAATATGAACATCATAAGGAATATTTAGTGAACTTTTAATGAAATCTGGAAAGGTGTTCCATGCTCTGTCTATTATCCTTTCACCTATTGATGCAAAAGCACATAGTATAGGTCTCTAATCAAACATTTCACGTAAAGATGCCAAAGTGCGTTTTTAATATAATACTGCGTATCTGATCACATGAGGCTCTTCTAGATCTAGGACTGACCACTTAAGGATACGCGGTGCAGGTATACTATATCTTTTCTATGGTGATCTTGAGCCACAAGTTTTTTTCGATTGGTTCCCTCCAAAGTCTATTTTTGTTTCCTGCTGAAAATGATTGCGAACTGAAATATTACCAAACACCTTGTCCAGAAGCTTAAGCCCAAAATTCGTCTGAGGCTTGTTGCACAGAAGGCGCCGTGTGACCGACATGTCGATATCACGTCAAAGAAGCCAAAGGTGGCCGAGATAAAACATCTGCCCTTCGCTGTAATGTGCCATATGCTTTTCATTGGTTTGGAACGTAAAAACCCAACTTTGTAGAAGCTTTATTAAAGAACTAACAACTTTCTATCGCTTTTTCTTCTTAAGCTGCTCTCAGAAAGTGGCGCTTCCTATAGCGCCATTTTAGAACGCAGCTCTTGGTCTCCCATTTCCGCGTTGAGTGGCGTCGCCATCGCCGTCGGTGTAACCGGCCCGCTAAATTTTGCGGGAAATTGAATTGGTGTTGAGGTCAGGTGACGTCAATTTTCCCTTTAAATCTAGCGGAGAAACTGAATTTGTGCACGGGTGACGTGACACGAAGTCAAGTGACGTCTAAATTTAGCGGGGAAGTTTTGGCTAAATTTAGAGGAAAATTTAGCAGGGAAATTTAACGAGAGGAGGAGAGGAGAAAGAATGGAGTAGGAGGAGGAGAGGGGGAGGAGAAGGAAAGAGGAGGAAGAGGAGGAAAGGAGGTAGAGGAGAGGAGGTGGAGTTGAGGGTACGAAGGAGGAGGGTCATACAGTATGACCCTCCTCCTCCGTACCCTCCCCTCCTCTTCCTCAAGAGATGCGCTCTAGATTGGCATTACAGAGATTTGTGAACGTCCTTCATTTTTTTTTAAATCTCAGAACTATTGCTGAAAGATCGTTGTCTTTGTGCAGGTTACTACTACCGTGCCCCGGATCGGCGACGTCCCGGCTGACCACGTCGCAGGGCACTGCCTTCAGCAGTTTGGAACCAGCCTGAGCTTTAAAACTCCCCCGTCCTAGTCAAGACACGGGACAGAGCTACGACTCTCTCCAGGGACACCTCCGACCAGACTCGCCACAGTCCATCTAGCAAGGACGCTTCCCTTTCCCCACCTTCATGGTTCATACCGAGTTCATCGTGGCCTGTGCGAGTACTGGATGATCCTCAGGCCAACACGTGACTGTGCACTGCGGCTGATGCAGCGGATATTATTGGCATGTGAAGCGGTCAGCGCCACCTACCAGTGATGGAAGGCTCAGCGCGGAGGACGGCCTACTTCTAAAGTGCCCCGGATTTCTTCCTGTGGAGGGTTCCAACCGCCGACAATGCCTCACACTGTGCCCAGTGCCCCTCGATCACTTCAGTGCGGACAATTATACTGGAGTCTGCGTACTGGCTGGGCCAAGCTTCGGTCTTGAGCGATCAGACTGAGCTCTTCGTGAGGCGATCGGGTTCACGACCGATTAGTACACCAGATTCGTTGTTTCCTTTGAACTCCCAGTTGCAAAGAACACCAAGTAAAGTTCAATGTTTTGTGAAGAGTACCCCGGTCACACTTCGAATGCTGTACGGGTTTTTTCTCTCCAATGAAGGATTGACTGCAATGTGAACTGAGAAAATTCTCTACCCCGCCGTGTTGCTGAAGGAAGCTTTCTTGTTGCGTGCTGTGTAATATACACATTACCTAAGCTAAGGCTGTGTGAACCTATCAGTTAATATTATTATTATTTATTAAGTTACTATTAAATTACATGTTATTTAAGCAAATGAACGAACCAATTTCCAACAGAGTGACGCGTGAAACCGAACGAATAAAATAAATATTCCTCGAAACCTGCGCACCTACTGTGCATTGTCCCATTGTTTTGCTACACCATCCTGTCTTGCTCCATAAGTTATCGTAAACAAATAAACAAGCTCTGTCGCTCGCGACTTCTGTAACTCTAAAGTGACGAAAAGGAGCCCTCGCGTCAGCGAGAGGATCGTCGACGACAATCTGCGATGTGCGTTCAGCTGCAGGTAAGTCTGTCACCTGTGCTGCTTAAGGAGCTGCTTAAAGGTAACACTGCAGCATTATCCACGTCTTTATACGGAAATTAACCCCACTGAGAATGCCATATACACACACGTGATCCATAACCACTATTACAATACGACAGGCCCACACGAAGAAAGGTGTGAGAAATAAGTAGTTCTATCAGTGGACATCACAATGTTAAGTAACTTAAGAGAACTTCCATTGTTTTACGCACGTATTATAGGCATAAAGCACAGAATATGGTCTGTGCTGTGCGCTTGCTCGATTTAATCATAATAATTAGGAAGTTTTAGACTAGCGCACGCTAAAGGAAGAATAGCGTCGTCGCCACTGCGCATACTCCGAACGCAAACCAGGTTTTGCGCTTTCCGTGCGCAATTTTAGCGTGCGCTATTTCTCAGAAATAGCGTGAGTAGGTACGCAAAGAGTCTTTGCGCTTCTCCAAGGAGGATTCGTGATGGGAAGTTGGCTAAAGCCAAGACAAGCAGAGTTAAAATATGGCGGCTTTCAGGATTATGTCGGCGGATATACGGCTGCCGCGGCTGCTTTGGCGGCGTCGTGAGTGCGACGTCGGCGGCATCTTGGCGACTACGATTCTCAATACGGGACGACATTGTACTCGGTTTGGCAACGATTACCGGCAACTTGATGCTTGCGACGCACGAACAGTTCTCGGCGAAGGTATCTACAATGTGCGAAGGTCAGTACACGAGACCTCTCTTGCCGAGGCGACGCAAGCGGACACGACTAATCAACCGGTCGCGTCGTATTCGCGTTTTTGAACAAACCTAAAATAATACTCCGGACCAAAGAACTTTTTTTTTTTCTAGAGTTACAGCATTTCGTGTGTGCATCTCGCAAGCGCGAGATGCTTGGGCTTTTGCGTCGCGACGGAGAAACGCTATTCTAAAACTCTCTTGCGTCGTGTGCGCTAATACAAGCGCTACATTTAGCGCTAGCGTGCGCTAAAATTAGTACGTTATTCGAAAACCCCCCTTTGAAAAATGAATAATATCAGGTGGGAGAAAACAGTACAATTCATCCGAGAAGGGAAGTGCTATAGTCTACTATGACCAAACATCAAATTGACTAGTGCGTTCTTCATTTAGAGAAAATTAGTGTAACATGCCGTTTGGTTATTTCATGTGGTAATAGATATAAGTGGTAGGGGTATACGTTTTTTAGTAGGGAACCAAAAAGGAATTTCTTGGGGGGCCTCAGAATGCCATGAGGTGTTCTACAAGGCGACATTGCTTTTGATGAGAGCCATATCAACTAAACTTCATTCTAAATGCACCGATTGAATTGTAACTTAAACACACAAAACTTGCAAACAACTGAAGTGGACCCCAAATATTTAAAGAAATTTCTCGTCAGTGTATAGAGATAGAGGGAGCAGAAGATGTCGAATTTTCTTCTCAAACAAATCAAACTTTCACTAAGGACGACCCTGACGAAAATACGTTATTCTTCGCAATGACAGGGCGAGGCCTACAACGAAGCGACGGAAGAATACCGATTTGAATCCCGATCATCTAGACAAATTGAATAAAAAGAAGTTTTAGACGATTGTGTTTTGGTTTCGGGAGCTGCCGCGACATCTTTATCATGCTTTGAAAACTGCGCCCACAGCAGGATCAAGCCCGTAAGAAAAACGATTTATTGAACTTAGAGCAGGCTTTGAAGGGCGCACTTCAAAGCCTCCTCTGCAGATGCAGATGATGTTTTCAAAGCTTCAATCTAAACCAATCTTTACTCTAGTATATACACGCGACTACGGATGGTTTAAGAAGTCGCATAGTCTTCTTTTAGCCCTTCCGCATGTGCTCGTGAGAGTTTTTCCGTTTTTTCATTAAACCAATGTTCCAGATTCGTTGTTTTCTTGTTTTTGTTTAAACGTTTTAGCGGGCGCTTATAAAGTTCTTGCGTATGGTGATCCAGGCGATGAAAAAATGGACCGGCTCTCCCCAGCTGCTGGCTCCCAAGATTTCCATGAACTGCATACGTGCTTTACATTTGGACTGCCAGACGGACCTGACGTTATTTATAGATGTAAACACTATCTAATAGTGTCGATTCGGAATAATTTACGGTATTAATGCTAGATTATGATATTGTTGTTCTGACAAAAATCGGGTACCGAACGTTTATAGAATTTGTTACAGCATATAATTTTCAGCAACATGTAATATTTGCTACACGGGGACAAATATTTTTGACTTTCTGTTATGCAACTTGACAAGCCTGCTCAGAAAAATAGTACTCGTGCCTGGTATTAGTGACCATGGCTGCAAATCTCTCAATTCAAAAGCCTACGATACAAAAAAAAAAAAGAGAGCTAGGAACATATATTTTCACATTCAAAGCTACTACAATGCTACATCAGCTGACCTCGAACGTTACATACTAATCGTTGACCCCAAATCAAGCTTAGATGATGTTCACTCCCTCTGGCACACCTACAAAGAAAACACAAAGCAATTAGTTGAAAAGTATGTACCAGGCAATATCATACAATATCATAAAATATGAAAATAGTAAAGTAAAGGCTGGGTCAACCGCAGTGTTATAAAAGCAATAGCCACTCGGAGAAGAGCCTATGAACGCTGCTGAAACAATAGAAGCTCCTCCAACAAAGTTAAACTTGCAACAGTGACCGCAAGCTTCAAAGAACAATTAAAAAAGTGCAAGGTGTTTTATTTCAAGGGACTGAACAGCAGCCTGACAGAAAATCAAAAGGATTGAATTCGTTAGGAGCAACAAGAAAACTGACACCTCTAGGCCGACATTGCTTCATGGGGATATTTTGGTTGGAGAGGACTTAAACACAACTACTATTTTTACAACCACTTTGAATCAGTTTTTATGACTCAAAAAGTCCTGTGAATGCACTTTTTTAACAAACCTGTTTATGACAAGATGACTCCAATTGATTTACAAGTAAACGAAACTCCGAAACTTCTTCAAGGAATAAAGACCTCCAAAGCAACGGGCCCTAACCTTTTGGCACATGTGCTGCAAAATTTTTTTGTGTCGTGGCTTGTTACTTATACATCATATTTGTGAAGAGTCTGGAAAACAGCTCATGTTATGCCCATTCACAAATATGAAGCTAAAGCTAATGTAGCGAACTTGGAGACAAACACAAAACACTACTAATCATCAACATGAATTTATAGCTGAGGCGCCATGTTAGACGCTGCTAACAGAATTTTATCATAATCTGTGTGTACCCGAAGGAAAAATCCATCAATGTAACCCTGTTTGGCAGTCAATGTTTTCTAGTGGACCGCTGACTGTGCCTGACTGTACGTCAAGCATGTCTGATTGGCCAACAGGTTACTCTGACCGACAGTCAAACTCCAGTCAGACCCCGCTAGTCGGCTTTCTGATGGTTTCCTGGTGGCAGTCGGCCGCCGCGAAATGCCATCAGGATGTCTTTGGTGGTGATTCTGATTGTACATCGATTGTCTCTGACTGTACGTCAGAAAGCTTTGACGTGCAGACAGACGTACGGTCAAAGGACGTAAAGTTCGGTCGGATACCACTGTTTCGTCAAATCTATGAATACGAAAAGTAATCTATGCACGAGAAAACGATTTCGGGACGTGAGCCCATAAAACCGCTGACGTTAGAGATATTACACGCAACCGACCGACAACCTTGATCAGAAGCCCGCCGAAGCGCCGAAAACGACACTTCGCACTTCGCTTCGCCCATAGAGGCTTCGCCGAGCTTTCATGAACGATCGCTCTCGACTCGTTTTGTTTTCCCGCTTGCTCCAACCTGTCGATCCTGCCCGGGCTCTACAATGTCTTATGTTTTAGTAGAATTTCTACTCGACAAGACCCAGCCTGTTGTGAGTTCCGACGATGTAAAGGACTTTAGCGGTGTAGTTGAAGACGACAAGGTGTACCAGGTCTACTGGGCCGGTGACGCGCGAACAAAAGGATCGTTCTACGACGCGAAAGTGCTCTACATGGCAGGTGAGTAGAACTGAAGTACGGCGAGTGATGTACGAGTGCTTTGCATAACATGCTGAAGTCTTAACTGCATTTGCAACGGAAGTATCTCGTATAAAACGGATGGTGAAATCTAGTTCTCTAAGGAGCGGCGTAGCATAGCGGTTGCCGTGTTCGATTTGTACGCAGGTGGTCGCGGGTTCGATCCGCGGTGGTCCTGCTTTTTTTTTTCTTTTTTTTTCTCGAACATTTTGTTTTATTGAGGCATTTGGCGATATTTATGAGTGCGTATAGCTTTACTCTTACATAAATGCTGCCCTTGTTGATGAAATTCCCTTGGCAGTGGCAGTCAGACGTCATCTGATGGACCATCAAGTGACGTCTGATGGTCCATCACGTTCCACCAAGGCTGCTGACTGGCAGTCAGTGTCCCAAATTACGTACCTTGATGGAATTTTCAATAGGGTAAGTGCTGAGTCTGGTAATGTGGCTGATTGATTTTTTTCGGACTTAAGCAAAAATTTTGATAAGGTAAGCCACCAGCTCTTGGTCAATCAACTATGGCAACTAAAACTTGGTTTCGATCTTACTCAGTTGCTGGAAACCTTTCTAACTGATCGAAGCCCGAAGGAAAAATCCATCAATGTAACGCTGTTTGGCAGTCAATGTTTTCTAGTGGACCGCTGACTGTGCCTGACTGTACGTCAAGCATGTCTGATTGGCAAACAAGTTACTCTGACCGACAGCCAAACTCCAGTCAGACCCCGCTTGTCGGCTTTCTGATGGTTTCCTGGTGGCAGTCGGCCGCCGCGAAATGCCAACAGGATGTCCTGGTGGTGATTCTGACTGTACATGGATTGTCTCTGACTGTACGTCAGAAAGCTTTGACGTGCAGACAGAAGTACGGTCAAAGGACGTAAAGTTCGTTCGGATACCACTATTTCGTCAAATCTATGAATACGAAAAGTAATCTATGCACGAGAAAACAATTTCGGGACGTGAGCCCTTAAAACCGCTGACGTTAGAGATGTGACACGCAACCGACCGACAACCTTGATCAGAAGCCCGCCGAAGCGTCGAACACGACACTTCGCACTTCGCTTCGCCCATAGAGGCTTCGCCGAGCTTTCATGAACGATCGCTCTCGACTCGTTTTGTTTGCCCGCTTGCTCCAACCTGTCGATCTTGCCCGGGCTCTACAATGTCTTATGTTTTAGTATAATTTCTACTCGACAAGACCCAGCGTGTTGTGAGTTCCGACTATGTAAGGGACTTTAGCGGTGTAGTTGAAGACGACAAGGTGTACCAGGTCTACTGGGCCGATGACGCGCGAACATAAGGATCATTCTACGACGCGAAAGTACTCTACATGGCAGGTGAGTAGAACTGAAGTACGGCGAGTGATGTACGAGTGCTTTGCATAACATGCTGACAGCTTAACTGCATTTGCAGCCGAAGCATCTCGTATAAAACGAATAGTCAAATCGTGTTTCTGTAGCGGTGGCGTAGCATAGCGGTTAAGGTGTCCGATTTGTACACAAGCGGTCGCGGGTTCGATCCGCGGTAATTCTGCTTTTTTTTTTTTTCTTTTTCTCGAGCATTTTGTTTTATCGTGGCATTTGGCGATACTTATGAGTGCGTATAGCTTTACTCTTATATAAATGCTGCCCTTGATGATGAAATTCCCTTGGCAGTGGCAGTCAGACGTCGTCTGATGGACCATCAAGTGACGTCTGATGGTCCATCACGTTCCACCAAGGCTGCTGACTGGCAGTCAGTGTCCCAAATTACGTAGCTTGATGGAATTTTCAATAGGGAGGCAATTTGTAGTTTTGAATGGTTGCAAATCAAACTCTGTATCACTTACATCAGGTGTATCACAGGGGTCAGTCTTGGAACCGTTGTTTGTTTTTTTTTCAAATTTATATTAATAGTATAGCTCAAAATATATCCTCTTATGTTAGACTGCTTGCCGATGATTGTATAGTTTATAAAACCATATGGGATGACAATGATCAACATACATTGCAGCATAACCTGTTCAGATTAAAAAAAAATGATTTACAGATGGGAAAATTTAACTGAACATAAACAAATGCCAACATATGCGTTCCCGAAGGAAATATTCATCAATGTAGCCCTGTTTGGCAGTCAATGTTTTCTAGTGGACCGCTGACTGTGCCTGACTGTACGTCAAGCATGTCTGATTGGCCAATAAGTTACTCTGACCGAGAGTCAAACTCCAGTCAGACTCCACTTGTCGGCTTTTTGATGGTTTCCTGGTGGCAGTCGGCCGCCGCGAAAGGCCATCAAGATGTCTTGATGGCGATTCTGATTGTATATCGATTGTCTCTGACTGTACGTCAAAAAGCTTTGACGTGCAGACAGACGTACGGTCAAAGGGCGTAAAGTTCGTTCGGATACCACTATTTCGTCAAATCTATGAATACGAGAAATAATCTATGCATGAGAAAACGATTTCGGGACGTCAGCCCATAAAACCGCTGATGTTAAAGATATGACACGCAACCGACCGACAACCTTGATCAGAAACCCGCCGAAACGCCGAACACGCCACTTTCGCTTCGCCGGCTTCGCCCATAGAGGCTTCGCCGAGCTTCCATGAATGATCGCTCTCGACTCGTTTTGTTTGCCCGCTTGCTCCAACCTGTCGATCCTGCCCGGGCTCTACAATGTCTTATGTTTTAGTAGAATTTCTACTCGACAAGATCCAGCCTGTTGTGAGTTCCAACGATGTAAGGGACTTTGGCGGTGTAGTTGAAGACGACAAGGTGTACCAGGTCTACTGGGCCGGAGACGCGCGAACAAAAGGATCGTTCTTCGACGCGAAAGTACTCTACATGGCAGGTGAGTAGAACTGAAGTACGGCGAGTGATGTACGAGTGCTTTGCATAACATGCTGAAGGCTTAACTGCATGTGCAGCAGAATCATTCTTTAGAGCGATGCGCTCATTGTCGGAATCTCGCGCTGCAATAGCAAAATGCTCCTGACTTGGTCCGAGAGGTTTGGGCTAGGAAGTTTATACCTTTCTGTCTGGCATCGGCTATTGGCCTTACGGCTGTGTCGCACCTCATTATTATTGCTTCATGAAGAGTGCAGACAAAAAGCATCCGCGAGCGTAGTTCAGATATGTCTGCTGCTCGCGTTCGTCCGTGGAAGCCAGGGCTGTCTGTCGTAGCACGCATGCTTGCTCTCTAGCTTCAACGGAGTCGCATAGGTTTTGGGAATTAAAGTGTATACGGTCGTCCTGAAAGGTTCAGACATCGAGGGCGTTTCTTTGAAACATGCTTACGGTGCATGTGGTCCCGTTTGGAAACGAATGTCCCTTTTGCCCGAAAAACGCAAATTTCAAAAGGGGGAAAAAAAAAAGGACGGGTACACACTTTTCCTGATTTTTGATGTCATGAATTACATTCATTTTAAGGATTTGTGAACCGTTTCACAGCCCTGCGAGAATGTCACCTCGGCTTGTGAACCGTTTCATAGCCATTGAAGATTGCCACCTCGGAAATTGAGCTTTATATAAAGAGTAAAGTTATACGCACTCCGGAGTGCACTCCGGACGAAAATGGCTATACGCACTCCGCTAAACTCGTATAAAACAAATGGTCGAATCGGGTTTCCTAAGCGATGGCATAGCATAGGGGTTAGGGTGTCCGCTTTGTACGCAACTGGACGCGGGTTCGGTCCGCAGTGGACCTGCTTTTTTTTCTCTTTTTTCTCGATCATTTTGTTTTGTCGAGGCATTTGGCGATATTTATGAGTGTAGCTGTACTCTTATATAAATGCTGCCCTTGTTGATGAAATTCCCTTGGCAGTGGCAGTCAGACGTCATCTGATGGACCATCAGGGCACGTTCCACTAGGGCTGCTGACTGGCAGACAGTGTCCCAAATTATGTATCTTGATGGAATTTTCAATATGGTTTCTCCAAAAAACTTGTAAAGTCAACACCTGGACGTCTGTGGATCCGTCGGCGTGCCACCAATGAGATAGCCAGACTGGCGCTGTCGACTATACGAACAGAGGTGGGAAGGGTTTACTTCCATCGTATTCTATACACGAACTCAACTCTCCTACGTCACGCCGCAGTGGTGGCGCGTCAAACGCACTTCTGGTCTGGGGCGGTGGGCAGAAGTCGCCTTGCGAGACATGCATTCTTGTGTTCTTTTCGAAAAAACCTGACAAAAACCTGCGTTCTCGTTAAAATGCTGCGACGGGGGCTGTACCGAAAGAGTCTGTAAAGGTTTGAAGATCAATTTTCATGTGTTTCTGCCCGCTCCATTCGTCCGAGTACGTGGATAGTAGCCGTGAAAAAGGTAAACCCGACGCTGTCGAACTACGATTGCTTGTGCGGGCAACACTTTGTGGTCACCCGATGTATTTGTTTTGTTCCAACACGAACGAGAGAAAACCGCTAAGTTGTCCGGGCCACCCGCGGGTTCAGTGCGTCTTCAAATTCACACGGCCGCCTGATCGTTCGAACTTTCGACTGCTCTTTTGAACTTGTCTGCTTTTTGTCGTCTGCTCGTTCAAACTAAAGCGGCCCGTAGGCCAAACTTTGACCCGGTGATTGCAATAAGAAGTAATTGCAGGCCTCAAACGACTTAAGTAGGCTTGGTGTAAACAGTACATACAAGATGTTGATCATTGGTACCAGTGGCCATCACCGACTTATTACGCTTGGTCTGTTACCGCTTCTGAATTTCAGTATTGACGTCGATCATCGCCGCTACCTTCTACATTTTTGCAGCACGAGCGACGTCGCGACCGAAAATATCTAAAATTCTCATCGTGGTTTTGGCGTCCATTCTGTGGCGTTCACGCGAATGAATCGCCGCACGTCAAATTATTTACGCAAAGTTTAGCGGTGTAACGAGCATTGATAGTTTCACTCAGGCGATTAAAGTGGTAAGACATTGCTATGAGGACGTAGAATCGACAATTCCAACGCGAAAGAGAGTATGCAGACTCACACAGACGCCGACAACGTGACATTCCAATGGTTTGTGGACGCGGGACGCGGTGCTTCTTGCCCGCACTCCATTTCGCATGCGTTCGAACTGTCGAGCTCTAGCTCTTTCAACTTGTCTGCTTTTTGTCGCCAGCACGTTCAAACGACAGCGGCCCGTAAACCAAACGTTGACCCGGTAATTGCGATAAGAACTAAGTGCAGGCGTCAAAACACTTTTGTAGGTTGGTTGGGGTAAGTAAGTTAAGTGTAAACAGTCGATACAAGAAGATGTTGATCATTGTTACCAGTGGCCATCACCAATTTGTAATGCCCGATTCTACATGCGGTTTTCAGTATCGACGTCCACCACCTCAGGTAGGGTCCACGCTTTTGCAGCCCGAGCGACGTCGCGACTGAAAATAGAGAGCAGAATCTCATCCTGGGAGTCAGGCTTTAGCGCCCATTCTGCGGCGTCCACGTGAAATGAATCGCCTTAAGTCACATTATCCACGCAAAGTTTTGTCTCGTTAATTTTGCTGAAGCCGCTCAAGTAGTTAGACATTGTTAGGAGGACGTCCAACGCGAGAAAGAGCACGGGGACTCCCACCGACGATGAAAACAACTTAATTCAATGGTTTGTTTATGGGCGACGGCGGGCTTCTTGCCCACCATCCACCGCGCATGCGCGGCGCCGGTGGCGTCCGCTAGGGGCGCTCCGGTTTGTTTGTAAACATGAGTTGGTGTATAGACCAGTGTCCGGAAGTGCTCTTCTTAGCCTCGACCGCAAGGAGCAAAAGCGTCCAATAATCTCGAACCCAGACGCTCACGGGGAGGGGGGCTGCTTCGGCCTGCGTCGGCCTGCGTCGGCTGTTTCCCGCCACGGGCTTCTTCGCTAATGTGACGACTGCTGTTTCGCCGGCATCGGTCTGTTTACCGCGATATGTGATTGTGAGTATAGTGCCCGTAATGTGAAAGCCGTTTGTCCATACGCCACTTTGCCGCTGTTGGTTTCCATCTAGCCGAGCCAGAAAACAACTCGCGACGATTTGACCGCGCCGCGAGTGACGAAGAAAAAGCAAACATGGCGACGGTTTGTACGATTGTTTTGGTGGCTCCGGTGTTGCGTGTCTTCAACGTCCTCGTGAGAAGATTGCCCTGCCCTTCGAAGTTATTGCAAGCTCCACGAGTGGCACGAAAGATGTGAAATCATCTTCTCAACTACAAATAAGCAGGCCTTCACGAGCAACGACAATGCCGAGCAGGCGCTCGGCACCGTTGTGTCGTCCGATGCTCTACAACACCGAGGTATTTTCATTTATCATTTGGAATGGCTTCAAGAGTGGGAAGTTAATCTATTTCGCGGATTGTTAACGCCGAAGCGAGTGCCCTCCGTTGCAGTGCCGTTGTCGCGCAAAGTGCAGAGAAAACCGGGTGGCGATGGCGGCGGTGCTCTTTGATCGCTTTGATCTTGCGCCGTCGGGTTCATGGAGTCCGGAGTAAACGCACATACGTGCGTCTGTTGGATCGGTGTTTTGGACTGCCTCAAAACTCTTCCTCATGCGCATTTACCTTGTGAAGCTTAGTAACTCATTACACCCCGTCGTCGACAGCGCTCATTAGACTATACGACGGACGAGCCTGCGTGATGTGAATTTCACTGCCTAAGATATTTGGTGTGCTGTAACGAGGGCTAATAAATTATCACCGCGAACTTCTGAACAAACGAGTCAAAGTTTCGTCTGTTATCATAACTGATCGCCTGTCACAATCTTAATCAGTAGCGTCCCTAGACTCCGCCCCCACAGGCACCCTGCTTCGTTGCCCGATAGTAGGTGTCTTCTGGTACCTCGTAGAATTCCAGCTCCCACTTCAAGTAAGTACCATCCTTTAGAACTGGCAATTTATAGTTTCGAACCCAGACGCTCGCAGCGTCTGTGTGTGGGGACGGGGGGACGCGTGTTAACATACTCGGAGCCCTCGTTTACGCCGCTTCGCGGCGGCAGACAATGCGGCACATTACAAATGAGAGCTAATCCGAGCTGTCTATGTAACTAGACCTATTCGCTAATATGAACGCCGCCATCCGCCAGTCATTCGATGAAACGTCGTGGTCTTGTTTTCATTCGCTAAAACGTCGTTCGATCAAGTAAACGCCTCCCACTTATTTCGGCTCGGGAGAGCTGCTTTGCCGCAGAAAGGCAAGCAGATCGCGAAAATCGGTCTCAAATGTGCCAAGAATGTAATGCCGTCTACAAGAAGCCAACAATCAACCATTTGAAAGCTACAAGAAAGCGGCAGCGAAATATTTATTACGCAATGAACCCGGACTGAAACGCAGATGTCAAAGGTCAGCAGACACCGAGAACATGTAAAACAAGAAAGGTTTTCCCTTGTTTTCTTGATCGAGATGGGTTCTCGAATGTTCACGACATCTTTTCTGTTGAAGAACGGGCCGCGGAGGCTTCTGGTGAAGACTTCCTTCACGATGTGTCGGTGCATTCAAACAGCCTGCCGCATCCAGCCCCCCAAAGCAACGCCGCCAACGCAGCCCCCCCCCCCCCCCCCCCTCCCTCCCTACTCCTGCCTGCCGGTTCTTTCCGCGTGGTGGCGTGAGCGTAGATAAACATGGCGGCGCCCTGGAATTGGCACGGACACTGGTCTATAGCCAAGCATAGCGGCCACGCAGGCCGCGTCACACAGGAAGAGGCATGTATAGATAACAGCACGGCAGCTATCACCATCGCGATTCAGTACGACGCATCCCCCTTTTTTAGGCCACAAGAGATACTATTATGTACAGCTCAAAGGCGATGATGGCACACATTGCTAAAAACTTTGTTCAAAGTTAGTTTTGTAGTCCAGACGCCGTAGGACAGCCGTTGCTCGTGTGGATCTTCTTGAGACCTGAGGTGTTGTGCTGGCGATGCCTGGAGACGTTTCGGGATTTTTATCGCACTGACGTCACTTCTTTCAGCATTACCGTAGTCGTCGATGTCGCTTTCGCCCGATGACTCTTGTTGGAAGGCTTCTGAGGCTACCAAAAGGTGCTGACGATTCCGCCGTAGTATTCTTCCGTTCTTTATGACTTTGTAAATTCTGGGAGCGGCAGTTCTAATCTGCTTAGCCTTGTGAGCCTAGGCCTGACTCCTCACTCGGACAGCCTACCCAGGTCGGAACTGGTGTTGTGACCGCCCTGCAGTCTTCATCTTGCGATGCTTCTTTACAGAGCACGGCGTCTGGTTGCTAAAGTCCTGCAGTCGCGAGCGCAGACATCTGCCCTGCAGGAGTTTTCCCGGCGCTCTACCATCTTCTAAGGGAGGAGAGCGATAACACATTAAACCTAACCAGAAGTCCGTATAAGCATCACTCTCATTAAAAAAAAAAATCCTCTTGATTATTTAAACGCCTATTTTTGCGAGGAAGCGGGGGGATAGACGTAATTGTTTAAAATCGTACCTGCCCAGAAACGCGACAAATTAAAAAAAAAAAAAAAAAAAAAAAAAAACAAAAAAACTGGGGATTTCCGTTTGTGCAAACTTTGAGAGGAATCCCGTATCTTGCAAATATGCGTTACGTCTGTCTATGACTGTGCATGCAGCTAAGTTGACATTCTTTTCTAACTCCGGGAAGTTGTAATACATGTCGAACACGGCAAGATACGAACATCCCGCGTAATAAAAAAGATCTGCGCCTACCTGGTACCATGTATGGTATGGAGTTTGACGCAGCATGCAGAGGATCGCTCGGCTGCCTGTACTCATATTTTAATCAAACGGCGCACTTCTTTAAGATAGCTTCAATGTCCCCACTGAGACCGGGCAAAAAAAAAAATATCGTCGTGCCCTTGTCTTACATTTGTAGATACCCAGATGGCCCTTGTGAATGCACCGAAACGCTTCGTGTCGTAGCTTCTTCGGAACAGCTACTTTACATCATTTCAGCAGAATTCCCTCTACAACAGAGAGCTCGGAAGCGACCGGTTTTAAATCCTCTTCGATGTTCTTGTGGCAAGGCATGTCTTTTTTACGATCGCCTGCAACTCTTTATCATTGCTTGTTTCCCGCGCAAATTGCTCTTTTGTTCCTTCACTTACTAAGAAGGAGAGAATGTTGACCCCGTGGTCAACATTCAACATCCATCATCAAAACCGGCAATGTCCCCTGATGCCGCAGGTCTCCCTCTTGACAGCATGTCCGCAAGGATAAGTTTTTTGCCTGGAATAAACTGTAACAGATAATCGTAGATCAGCAGGCGCAGAAAAAACCGCTGCAATCTTGGTGGCAACTCCACAATGTCTTTTGAGACAATAGCGTTCAATGGCTTACGGTTCGTTTCTAAAACCGGCGGCAGCAGCCAGGTGGCACCAGCAGGATGAGAGCCTACGGATGTAGCCTGTCTTGGTGTAATTTGTCAAAGGGTGAAAGATAAGGCCCACATTGTGTGCCAAAGGCTTCGATATACGCTACGTGTATACGAGCGCAACACATATTGGAGCTTGACGAGGCGAAGAGCCTGATACTTCTCCGCAGTAAAAGCGCGTTCCACTGTCACGTTCCAATTGGCCTGGGCCGTAGGTTCCACCGTACTTGCCTGTTATGCGATCACGGCTTCATAGCCTTCCAAGTATTTCTTGCTTCAGACACTAGGCTAAGCGGCGCCACCAGAGTAATAGCTCACGTTTGAAGAATGTAGCCGCCACTCCCCGACATACTCAATGTTTCTTGCTTCAGCCGCTAGATAGTGCCAAACGAAAGAGCCTTGCAGGCGGCCTATGAGGATACGTCGTCTATAAACAAAGTGATGGAACTTTTCGCAGCCATAAGCGATTCCCATGGATTCATTTGCAACCTGCAAATACCTTCTTTCCGCATCCGACATCACCCGAGACGTGTAAGCAACGGGACGCCAGTCAGTCACCATAATGACACTGCAGCAATGCAGATCCAAGGCCACCTTTTGATGCATCGGATGTTATTTTTGCTTCCTCCGCATGATCAGAAATGGCGATTTGCGAATTAGGGGGCCTTGCCGAGCGACTTGCAGATTTGAGTCCATTTTTTTTTACAGCGGAGCTGTTAAGGGCTAGTTTCCCCAGGATCGTGTCCCTCACAAAGAAATGTCGACACAAAACTCTGGTTGCCGCCGTCGCTCACAGATGGCGATAGCTGTCCAGAGTGTTGTGTTTGCCGGTTGTCTTGCCACCGTCGGTCATCGATTGCGGCAACATTTCTTTGGAGGAAGAAAAGCGGGAAGGGAATAGGGCGGCGAAGTGCGCAGCAGCGCGAATGGTTTTGTAACCGCCGGGAGGCTGCTAACGTCTAAAGTTTCACTGCGTCGAGCGCTCCAGATTCCCTTGGGAAAGAAGAGCAGATCGCTCGCCTGGAAAGCCACCGCCGAGAACAGAAGCTACAGCTCCGCTGCTCCTCCTTCTTCACTTTTTTTGGCTTTTTTTTGCATGGTTGTCTGTCCAGTTGAGCACCGTGTCCTTCCGTATAAGTTGACGAAGAAGCTTCGTTTTTTCCGTGACCGCGAGCAAATATTTCTCTAAATATTTGACCACCTCGAGTACGCGTTGCACAGCAAGCTTGTCGGTTTGCACGGTCATCTATCGCAAGCAGCTTACTGATGTAAGGCTGGGCAGACACCGTTCTTTCTAATTATATTGCCCAGGAGTGTTTTTTTCCCGCACACAATACTTGTACCTGGTCAAGTTGAACAATAAGCCCGCTCGTTGTGCTTCGTAAAGAGTGGCCTTTAGTAATGCGTCCTGCTCACATTTAGAAGACCACCCCCCCCCCCCCCTCCCACCAAAATGTCGTCTGTTTAGACCATGGGTGGCCAAGCTGCCGCTCGTGAGCGACATGCGGCGGCTCATGGCTCCCTCCCCCCCCCCCCCCCTCTCCCCGTTCGCACGAGCTCTTCCCCAAAAAGAGAAATGGAACGCGTTTTAAATAGAAAAAACAGGTTGCAGTTTGGTAATCTTGTGCTACTGCTACCTTACGTACGGTTGGACTGCTTTTGACTCGGTTAGATTGAAAGTAGTTGGAATTGCGTTTATTACTCTGGACAAAAGTTTGCTTCCCCCCCCCCCCCCCCCCCCCCCGTTTCTGCCTTCCCTCTTCCATGCGGCTCTTGGAAGTTTTTTGGTTTTGTTTTGCGGTTCTTAGGCCGGGTCAGCCTGGCCACCCCTGGTATAGACCTTCACCCCTGGCAACGTGTCAAACATTTCGCTCAGCATTTATTTTTTAATGACTTCGGGCGCCGACGAAATTCTGAGCGGGAGTTTAAGAAAACAATAGCCTCCGAGCGGTGTGCTGAACGTGCACTTCTTTTTATGTTTCATTATTCAGTGGAATCTGGTGAAATCCAGAGTTGTCATCGAGTTGGGTAAGAAACTTTGCTCCCGATAGCTCAGCCTGGATATCTTCGCGTCAGAGTATCTGGTAGTGCTCGCGCTTCGGGCTCACGTTGACGTTCCTCTGGTTAATAAATAGCCTGAGTCTGCACTCCTTTTTCTTTACAATAGCGAGAAAACTTACCCAATCAGGGGGATCAACCACTTTCAGGATGATTCTTGCTTGTTTTAGGCGTCGCAGTTCCTCCCAGAGAAGCCCCCACAACGTCAGAGGCACCCTTGTGCACGCTGGACCACCGCAACCGCGTCGTCACGTAGAACCATACGGTACTCTGACTTCACAAAACCCGTGCCTTCGAACAGGTTACGGAACTCCTCTAACATTGGAGCATTGCAGCCTGTGGACACACCTTTAACCGTTCGTTAGACTAGTCCCAGGTCCTCACTTGCTTCTAGTCCTAGAAAAGCCTGGCTTCGTTTGACGAGGAAGAATTTAATGCGGCATGGTGGTTGTTAATCGTCACCCCTATGTGATGACGCCGATATGTTTGATAACATTTCCGCTGTACCAACGAAGGACGGAGTTGCTTGGTTTTACATGCGGTTTGCTCCGCGATTTGTTATAGAAAGATAGAGGCAGCAAATTGGCCTGGAAACCTGTGTCCCCCTTCAGGAAAACATCTTGCTCCGCCAGGTGGGCCTTTCTCATCCAATCTATTTCCTTCTCAACGTAGCAAATGCTCATATCATAGATGTCTAAATCTTCGTCGACTTGATACTCTACTTCACCGACCTCCTTTTTTTTGTATCAAATTGCGAAGTGATTCTTTTCCTGACAGGAGCGGTAGGTTTTCCCAAAAGCGGGGCATTTACTTTGGGGCACCGGTATCACGTCGAGACAAGATCCTTTGGAAGCGACCGATTTCAGGTGCCCACACGCCTCTGCGAACCTCGCCGTGCCCAACTGCGCCAAAGTGCGGTATCGTTACTATTCCTCTTGTTGTGTATCCTCTGTATTCCCCAAGCTACTAAGTTTTTCTTGTATGCATCTTCCTCCTGACTTGAGACTGTGTCTGCATTCTGCTTTTATTGTTGTCACAATCTTATTAGCCTTTTATGAAATGTTTCTGGTGCTCTGTTTATCACGTGCCTTGTCTTTATCCTCCCGTCCCTGGAGCCCAACTACTGTGGGGCGTCCGAACCCTCGTTGGGGTCCGCGGCGAGTGCGCTTCCCCTCTCCCTTGGCACCTTGCCGTGGCACTAAGCATAGCGGCCACGCAGGCTGCTTCACACAAGAAGAGGCATGTATAGATAACAAGTCGGCTGCTATCACGATCGTCATTCAGCACAATACAACCTGTGCAAAATAAACAACTGTGTATCAAAAAGCGTGCCAAGCACGCTTTTTGATACACAGTCGCGGCTTGGGCATACTTTTTTTAAACTTAACTTGGAACTTACATGTTGATTGTCTAACTAAAAAAGCTAACAAAATGTGGGGGTTTTGAAAATAAACTTCAAGTATTGTAACAAAAAATCTAAAAACACCCCTTACGTTTATTTGATAAATTCTAGATTCTGCATGGCATTGTCGGGGACCCTGCTACAAACAATTTAATCGATAAAATAGAAGTACTAGAAAACCGCGGAGCGCTAGATTTGTATTAAATAATTACCAATATCGCCAAAGCTTTCCTGAAATGAAAGTTGAGCAGAACGGGCCATTATTAGATACCAGACCAAGGAACCTAAGGCTGGGGTTCTTTTACGCCATTTTCATAACGGGACAGTAATCAGAAAGAGAAAATACTTAACGAGCCCGCAATATGTATCCCACAGGCTAGCCTTTCAAAGTGCCAATCGCATCGTCATGCCAATCACTGTTGGTTTTTTCGTACAGGTGGAGACTGGAATTTGTTGTCATTTGCCACGTTTCCTGTGGCGTGTTCAACATGTGTGTTTTTCACCCGCTTATGTAACCCTCTCTCTGCAGGACCCAATGTAAGAAACTGTCAAGCCCATCCACTTCACGTGAAGACGGAGGACCAGCGAAGCAGTCATCTTTACGACAACTTTACGACAACTATACGATTTACACATGATTGCAACGAAGTCTCGCCTACGACTTCGTTGTTTAATTGCGTTTATTTAATTCTTATTGACTAAAGTGATCATTGCCTTATGGTCACTTATAGGCAAGTTCGAAACCCAAATTTTTGAGCAACACCTCGAGGACAGTTTTTTTTTTTTTTTTTTTTTTTGTGATTGAGCCCAGGTCTCTTGATCAGCATCGCGGAAGCGAAAGAACACAAGGTTAGATCGGCGCGTCTTGCCCCGAGCCTCGTCACAGCGCACTGTTAGCTGAGTCGGTTACCGTAGACGATAACAAGGTATATGGACCCCACTATCTACTAGTGCCAAGGAAGGCTGACTCACGCGGGCTGCCTCTTCTTTTTTTTTTTTTTTTTTTTTTTTTTTTTTGTTATACTTGCCACGACCGATCGGAGCGAAGGAGCGCCGTTCAAACGGGAGATTTTTTTTTTTGTTAACATCTATGTACGCATTTTTTTTCCAGACCCTAGCACCCCCCCCCCCCCCCCCCCATAACAGCTTCGCTGCAATAAATAAAATCTACTCTGACGATAATTAGTTGATTAGGGTTTTCCCACTGCACTAAGATAACAAGCAACTTAATTTTGAAATATGTGTTGACCTGTTCTGCTAACACAAATGTCACGATCAAAGGATGGGTTGAGCGAAACGACCAGATAAAGCGACTCCCATCAATCTGGCTGAAATGTATTTATGTAAAGCTTGAAAACAATACGATATGTCGACGGAACAAAAAAGCTAAATACGTTTTTATTTTGTGAAAATAAAGTACGCATCGTCGAAATTCATGCGAATTTCAACTGTTCTTGCGGAATTGGAGGCATGAAATCAAAGACAAACATTTTATACATAACTCAATTTCCAAAGAAACAATATATTTTATTGTGTGATGC
This sequence comes from Ixodes scapularis, assembly GCF_016920785.2. Classification (NCBI taxonomy): domain Eukaryota; kingdom Metazoa; phylum Arthropoda; class Arachnida; order Ixodida; family Ixodidae; genus Ixodes; species Ixodes scapularis. The sequence continues at coordinate 240,163,692 of NW_024609835.1, read as the reverse complement.
AAATACAAGCCCGTTGACATTTATTATAAGTGAGTTCCCGATCCTGTCTTTTCGCTGGCTCACTTTCTTTATATCCTATAGGCTTTTTCTAATTAATATTTTCTTGGTCGTAGTATACCCATTCTATTTGGGTTTATTTGTTTAAACATGTTATAGTCATTGGAGGGGCAGTTTGGCAGACGCGTTTATTTTCTTTATGTTTGGCTCTCAATAAAAATATATATAGTCTGCTCCTGCGGCACAGACCAACGTTGCCAGGTAGCACGCAAGAGAAACGCATATTCTGGCATACGCTTGGCAATCCTAGGGTCGTAGCTTGGCCGCAATTCGGGTTTGCTCCACGGCCTAAGTAATGCCAGAGTACAGCTCTCTCTGGGGCTTTTGGCTTTTCTCTGGCTGCAGACTGCCAAACTTGAATAAAAATGCATTAACGAACCAAGGAACAAGCAGGGAAGTCTAAATCTGGCACTTGTTCGGCAATTTAGCCCCGAAGCTGTTACATAAGAACTGAACATCAAGAAGTGAAGCCTTACTCTGGTACTTGTGTGGTGATTTGATAGTAATATAGTAATAGTAATATTTGATGGCTTAGGAGAGTCACGGAACCGGGAAAAGGTGATAGCCGTACCATAGAAACCTAAGGTGCCGCGGCTGGTAAGGGTGAATATGGGCTGGTATAATATACGAGATGCATGGCAATGTAAAAATAGAGTTTGTGGGTGAGGGTGCGTGCTGATGTTGCGGGTGATGAGGGCTTCTTAAAGGGTCACTCAAGCGGTTTTTGGAGAAGCTACTTTTTGGTGCGATGGCGTTAAGGAAGTGTCAGTGAATGAGTATCTTCAGTTTTAGAAGGCAGAACCGCCTATTAATCACGCAGGAATAAAATACGTGCGGACTCTTTTCTGTACTTGCGATGACCAATGAAATTATCGTATGTTTGAAAATTTTGGCGGTCGTTGTAAAGTTTCGCTAAAGAAACAATTTTCAGTTCATTTAAATATGTTGTGCATGATAATTTCACAAGACGTAAAATATTTCTAGTTTAGAATACGCGATGCTGCAATTATCGTTTCACGAACAAGGAACTACGTTTTCTCCTTGCCGTCCTCCGCGGGGGGTGAATTTCCCGTTCCCCAGGGATGCGCGGAAACGCACGTATCTCCGGGCGTTGCAGGCCGGTCGGCTCCTTCTATCCGCGAACATGGCGTCGGTGGTGATCGTCGGCGTGGTCAAAGCTCATCGTTCCTCGTAAAAGCGCTATCCTTGACTGTGAAATTTCGTTGTGTGTCGCTATGATAGCCCAGCACGTACTAGAAGGGAAGATCCACCTACACGTGCGGCGACGTCGTGGCGGCACTCTCAAGACAGCAGAAACGCCCGCGCCGTCGTGTTCGCTTACTTCGACTACAGTGATGGTTTCTAAGCATTTGTGTCCTCGAACATCGCCCGGATTTCTTATTTGGCGCATGCGTGTGCTCAAGTTCAAGGTATTACTGGAGCGTACCGTATAAAGGATGCGAATTTTCACGCGTTTTCATCACCGGAGAAAGGTGATTAGTGTTAGCAATCCTGAACGCTCCGACGTCTATCTGATCACAAAATCAGATTTCTCCGTTGCTATATCGCTGCTAAGATTACATTGTAGTTTATAATCGTAGAAAAGGCGTGTGGCGAGATTTGTACTATTGCAAAGTCGTGTATCAAAGTCGTGATCGTCCAAGACGGCGGACGGCATATTTTTATTTTCTTTCTTTCATCCACTGCACCCTGCAAGCCTATCAAGAAAAGATAATAAATCTTTAGGCTATAGAAAACTGTCTGTTTATATTCTGTTACAGCGTTGAGTAGCAGTGCGTCCCCTTTTTAGAAGATGCGGTCGCCGTGCTGGCGACCCGCTGCGCTTGTTGTAGTGGTTGCAGGTGTGTGTACGCGCGGCGCAGAGCGGTCGTTCCGGTTGCTCCGGTTGCAACGGACGCAGTCGTAGGTACGCGCTCGTTGCACATGTCTGAACCAGCCTTCCCCCCGTCCTCCCGAGGCGAAAGTCAACGTGGCGACATCGTTTGACATCACGTACCAGAGGTAACGCTGCGATATCAAACGTTGGTTTGGTTACGACTTGCCCCAACCGCAAATCGAAGAACGCCCGAAAAGGTCTGCGTTTCGTCGTCTTCGGAACCCGAACATGACTCCGAAGCGCTGCTATCGTCCACATCGCACGTCGGAGTGGCGTCATAGGAAATCATCCCCAAGTTGGCTGTCCGCCGAAGAATTTCAACCTCTAACGGCGTCAGGTCCTCGAGCGTAGAGAACTCCGCCATCATCGAAGTTCGAATGACAAAGAGGTTCGGCCGATGCGGCTACCTCGGGATCACTGCGCCGACTGCGCGACGGAACGTCGTCCAACGCCATTGGCCCGAGATCCTTTTGATAAGCATGCGAGGACCAATGAGAGTGGTTTCGTTTTCGGATGAATCCGAGGTTTGGCGGCCTTCAATTACATTTTTATTAAAGAAATGATAACCGTATGACTCTACTTTTTGGTTTTTAGGGATACTTAGGGCGTCTAAATTCAGCTGTCATCATCAAAACACGAACTCAAAAACCACTTGAGTGCCCCTTTAACTGGATGTATTTGGGATGATGATGATGATGGGACAGTGAAGGACGTTAGGCCTAGATTGCCGGGCGAGGGCTCCCTGCGTGCACAGCTTGAAGACGAGCCGGCCGAATTTCCAGCGAAGCAAGGAGTCGGGCACTGCCGTGGTAAGGCTCCAGGGGTCTGCGTCGGTGTTGGCCGGGCGGCGCTATTCTCGAAAGAGGGCCCTGAAATTTCCCAGCTTGCGATCGAGCCTGTAACCGAGCAGCGCGTGCACCCTGTCGATCGAAGACATGGTGCGTGCCATGGCCCGGTTAGCTTTCTGAGAATGGAAAAAAAAAACATGTCTTAGCTGGCTTAGCTGGCTTCCTCTTCCATCATTATTTAAATAATTTAGACATAATAAAATCATTTAAGCTCCGAGATGCCAGCTGACAGCCGAAATGCCAGAAGTAGATTTTGCCACTTGGTTGGCAAATTAGGGCCGAAAGCCCCAGACTCTGGCCAAAAAAGGACAAGTTTGGCACTACCTTGGCTTCTTCAGGCTTTTAAATGGCTTAAATTTCCAGACAAAAACTAAATTATTGCCTAAAGGACCGTGCTACCTAAGCTTACCCAGCCCAGAATAATCAAGGCCTGGGAACGTCCTCCACTTTCTCCATGGAACGTCACCATAGTGGGTTGACACCAGCTTAGCAATTGGACTTGAGCCAGGTGCCGAACATCCATCGACGCGTGCAATGGACACAAAGCTCAGCCGAACCTTGACGCAGTACTCGTGTCCAACCTGTGTCTTTGCTAGATCTCACTGCGATGACGTCATAATTCGAATGCACGTGCTGTGACTATTATAGGTGGTTTTTTTTTCAGATGCCCCTCTCAGATTCTGTTTTGTAGATGTGCTTGCTCTGGTGCTTCCCGACGTAGTCCATCGACGTCACACCCCTGCAGTGCAGAAGCTGTCGGCTCCAAGGTGTTCTTCCTCCGGAGCGAGGTCTCCTTCTCGATAAGAGGAGAAAGGTACCCTAAATTCATCAGATTTGCCACACCACCCTCGTGACCCGTCCTCATCCTACCAGTTTACATAAGAGGACACTAAGAATTGGTGTTAATTGTTCAAGCAAGTGCGAGCTTTAAAAAGTAAGCTCACAAGGAAATGCTCAACTATCTTTTCTTGGCGCTGGAACGCCCTACAAGGGCGGAGTTCGAAATCCAATAGCCTACACTGACAATGCGTGATATCTTTACATCAGGCCTCCTTCAAGACGTTCCCACAGCCATTCGGAAGAAACCTCCCTAAGCTACAACTGCAAAAGCGTCTACACAACCCTAGATGCACAGTGGTCATCTTCGTGGTAGAAGGCCGTTTACCTGCGCGCCGACCCGGAAAGGCCGAACAAAAAGAAAAAAAGCTTTTCATTCTTATGACGCGTTTGAAAGAACAACTCTTTGCTACAATCGAAATGGCTCTTGACATGTGCGATGCCCTGCACGACCGGCCGGTAACAGCGCTTTTCGCCAGCGGCGTCTAATTTTGTGGAGTTGAGACCTAGACACTGCGGGGCACCATTCGAATCGTTGTGCATGAGGAGTTACCCAAGCTGCTCCCAACGGCACAGCAAGTTCAAGTGTTCTGCTAGTCCAAATTCATCCGGTAAAAGAAGCGATATACGTTCGCGGGCCTGTGTACATCCTCTGCCCCCGTCGGCAAGTGTCCTTACCTCACACCTTGCCGCCTTTCTCTCGTGCCACCTTACTTGCTCCTTCTGACGGAGTATCATGACGCCTTAATCACAGTCAATGTATCAAGTACATTGCAGGCAAAACGCTTGCGTTTAACACTTCCTTTTTCCCTACGCAATCGCCACCTGGAACTCCCTCCCGACAAAGTTGTGCTCATTACTGACCCAATAAGGTTTCGCCAGGAAATCTCCTTACACATCCACTAATCATGCCCATCTAAACCATATTGATACTTTGTGTTTTATTCTACTGCTAATTTGATTCTCTCCTTTTCTTTTTTTTTTGTCGTTTTCAAGTGTCAAAGTGCGTTCAAGTTCTCGTTTACTCCCCGCTTATGTAATGCTTCACCCGGGCCCTTGAGCATAAATATATGGAATGAAATGAACATCTGCCCTTTTGCAATGCGGCCCTCGTGCACGTCGGGGGATATCTGTCGCACCCCCGATCGCCACCCCTTCTGCTATCCCCGTGATGAAGTCCTTGCTGTCGACTTGAATTTCGAGATTTTCCCAGAGAGGTTTTACGCACCCAGACTAGAGAGCAACCACTAGAAACTGATCACTACCTGGTCGAGAGTGGGCGCCAACCTCGGCAGTTTACAAGGTTACTATCTTCTCGTTGAACTGCTTTGTACCGACAGGTCGTTACTCTCTGGGAGCAGCGAGGGGTATAGTCACCGAGAACCTGAAAGGAAAACTAAAAACATAAATGTCTGGAGACAGGGTATCTGTACACAAAGTCACGAAAATCTTCTGCACGTCTACACGCACCGGCGAAGCCGTGACCGGAGGAGCAATGCCATAGTTCAACAGGCGGCGAAGAAAAGCTCGCTGGAGAAATCACCACAAAACCGTCTGATGTGGAGAAAAGCTCACCTGCGTTTCGACATATGCTAAGAAAACCTCCCTTACAAAAATATGTATGGACACTTCTAGGACGTTCTATAGACCAGAGTCCATAGGGAGGACAAAAGGCATCTATAGGCGGACCACGACCTCTGTTGCCTCCGTGAAGTCGTCCTATGGCTGCCCTATAGAATATTGGCCAACGGACGTTCTATGGACGTCCTATTCTATGAATGATGTGTGGTCCTCCTATACCCTCTCTATGGCAAGGCGCCATATAGAGTCCATAGGGACTCTATAGGGTGTCTACACAGGGTCTTTACGGTGTCTATAGGGTGCCTGTAGAAGACCCATACGAAGTCTACAAGGAGTCCCTAGGGAGTCCACAGGGAGGCCATACAAGGTCTACACAGGGTCCTCATGGGGTCTGCAGAAAAGCCATACAAGCTCTACAGGGAGTCGCCACAGGGTCCGCAGAGAAGCCACTCAGTCTGTAGGGGGTCTGCTATGGGGTCCGCACCGACCAACGTTTCTAGAGCAAGTCATTTGGGAAACTGCTAAAGAGCTTGCTCTGGAAAAGCGGCACCGATCTGTATTCGAAAACCAAACTAATTGCGATCGCAACGTCACCATTCCACCCGCAGCGGCCACTCGGATAACTGCACGTCTGCGTGTGTTGGTTTGGGACTATCGATATACGACAGCATGTGTCTGTTCTGCTTTGGCTTTAATCGGCCACTTTGGCGCCGAAACATATACGGTAGAAGAGGGGTTTCAGGGATGCCAACCCCGTCTCCCAGGCGGACACGCCGCGACTTGCCAATGAAGTTAGGACGCACCCAAGTCGGGACGCGCTATATGAAGTCGCCGGTGAGGCATGGCTGTAAAAAAAAAATATCAATTGTGCCGCAAAACCTTGTAAGCTAAAAGTGTATGCAAACATCACGCTCTTGTCAGCTTGTACTGATCTCCAATAAAGGGTTCTACAAAAAGAGCTTTTCCCCATTTGTTTTTACGCAAAAACGTGCTCTGTAAAAGTCATTTTAAAGAGTGTAGGGTCCTTAGGGGTCTGCAAAGAAGCCATACAAGGTCTATAGGGAGTACGTAAGGGGTTCACAGGGAAGCCATACAGGGTCCACAGGGAAGCCATACATGGTCTACACGGGCTCCTTATGGAGTCTGCAGAGAAGCCATACAGGGTCTGCACGGAGTCCCTACGGGGTCCACAGAGAAGCCACTTTAAGCGATGGTGGTACCGCGGTGTGAGAATCGCACTCCCTAGCTCCTGGATGATTGGCATCATAATAAAATGGCTCTCCTACACTTTCCTGACGTGAAAAAACAAAACAAAAAACATAAAGTAAGTCTCTGATACTGCGCGTATGTAGCAAAACTACAGTTACTTACGCGTCGCGCGCAGACCCAGCCAAGTATACCGCTTTGTAACGACGATCATCCAGATGACCCAAATTTTGATAGGCACCAGTGCGCCCACTATGGGTTGTGAAAGTTGCGAATATCTACGAATATCTATGTGGGCCGCAGCGACCCACATATACCTACCTCCCACTGAGAAAGTAAAAACATTATTCCGGCACATACCAAACACTTCCAACTCCACCATGAGTATACCCTGAGGTTGGATATGCCTCTAGACATCAATGTAACATATTGATACCCGGAACTTAATTAACAACTCTTGAACTCAGACACCTCGCTACACCTAAAGAATACGTCTACCCGGCATCACTTTGTTAATGCCCTATTATATAGCTCACACCATAGAGAGGCAATAGGATGACCATAGACTCACCGGGACCATAGAACGGAAATAGGAAGGAATGAAAACCTTTTTCTTTCGCGAAGATCTCTATAGCGTTTTTGTGTCCATTCTGTGGCAAACCAATGGTACATATACGGTCTAAGAACTGTCTACAGGAATCCATAGGATGGACAAAGAGGTAATAGAACGGCAAAAGTATGGACATAGGACGCCCATACATATTTTTGTAGGGGCTCACCTGCAATTCTTTATATTGAACGTTCACTGAATTTCAATACGTCCACTTAATTGATGTATGTTCCGATGCCACATGCGCATCCGATGCTGTACTTCAATGGAAAACAATATATTTTTTAAGTATATTGTTATCTATATCACTAGCTCCCCATATCGGTTTGAACTTAACGAAATAAAGGCCAAGTACACAGGTCCAGCGCCATTCGGATTTCCACCACTCTACAACATATTTCATGTCCGCAACAAGAAAATTTCTAAGATATGCATTATGAAGATCGTCAGTTGCACAAAAATAACTAAATAAAATATCCTATAGCCGGTGAAAGTATAACAATCCAGGAACTACGTAAGCCGCAGGCCGCGGCTTACGTAGTTCCTGGGTTGTTATTGCATATTGACCTACCTTTCATGTAGTAGTTTAAACTGCATTTAAAAAGCTACATATTTGAACATTTAAGAAGGCACGCACCTAATTATAAGCTCATCTAATCGTCAAATAAAAGAAATGCATATAAACTTTCAAATACCCAATAAAATATTACAACTCACGTACAAACGAGGGCTGCAGAGAGCGCCTAACTTTGAAATGCTGCACATTTTGTTGTGCTGTACTGCTCTAAAACTTTCAACCCGGTCTCACAATACAGGAGAAAGTTGTTAACTTCATCAAATAGGTACCAAATCGATAAAGACCACCTTGCATAAAATTTATTTTAGGGTGAGGTTTTTTCCGGGAGGTTGGCCCTAGCTGCTTCATTATGGGCGGGTGGTTTGCAGTCATACCAAAGAGGTTACGACGGTGAAGTACACATGTGTGAAACCATCTCATAATTGCGATCAGACGGTGGACAGCGAGGGTTGAAATCCGGAATCACACCAATCCCGTACTGTGTCCGGCAATTATTTTCTTTGGAGCCCTGCGCTGCCATCGATATAAATCGAAACCTGTCACATTGTGCACGGACCGCGCCAGCCCGCCCAGCGTGCATGCGACTTTGCTCAAGCTGCTCGATCAGCACGTCACACTACCACTTCGTTCACACCTAACGCTATCGGTAGCAGGCTGTGTATCCACTGATTACGAGGGGGTCGTTGTTATTAACAGATATGCTGCATCGTGAAATATACATCGCGAGGATCATCGTTGGGTCTTGAATAATGTCATGCATACATTCCGCTGACAAGCTTCGCCGTCCCAGCACTTAAACCGGGGCACTTCACTTTCTTTATTGGCAGACATCGCCAAGGTTCAGCAATTATATCACTGTCGGCGATGTGCCGTCGACGGTCTCCATAATAGAGGAGGCGCCCCGACCTCCCAGGTAAATCGTGCGCTGCCCCGCGAAAACAAAGACCAGTTGCAGCACCAGGTCCTTCAACGCTATTACGACGGCTTCTGGTCTTCGCTGAAGATCTGACGAACCCCCTTTGCGAAGCATCGGACTAAGACAAAGATGCGCAACCCATTCGGCAATCTGATCGATTCTTGTTCCAGGAGAACTTCAACAGCGAGTCAGGAAGGTGCTTCCTGAAGGGTTTATTAGACCTTCATAAGACTCGCAAACAGTACCTGGTTCTCCTGGAAAAAAAAAAGGAAGTTTTAAGTTTATCGTATTGTAAAGTAAAACAGAAAAATGCAAAAAAAAAAAAAGAAACAACGTGTGTCTTCGGTTTCGAATACATGACGGGTTGAACAAACCTCGTCACTCGAGGAGTTATTGTTGGGCCTCAAGGGTGGATATTGGCAGAATGAAGTCGACAAGAAAAATCGGGAGAAGACGACAACTTTCATTGTCACGGACGGACTGTGTGATAAACTCACACAGTCCGTCATGCATTTTGCCTACTGCTTATTGTCATTAACGTTTCCAAAGACTAATTAACACTTTTTTAACAGAGCTGAAAGGCCAAACCCGTCTCGTCAATACTGACGGCGCCGCCTTTTTCTTTCTCCGCGGAATCATGAACAATTACAATTATAGGCTCAGTACGATGTATATGTGAAGTCTTAACTTTGCTAATCATACGTCGCAACAAATCGATAAAATACAAAAAAAAAAATTGAATATGAAGTGCGGAACACCGGGTCATGCAGGGTTTCACGTCTTCAAATAAAATTACGGGCGGAAGATGTTTCAATACAAATTACTCACGTTATTGGGGATGATGTGTTGAATTTACAAATTAGACGGTGTTGTGCAAATTTTACCTCTCAGAAATATCATTTTATTTTTGTAGAATATTATCATTTGTTTGAAATAAATGAATTATTCCTTTGTACATACATTTGCCCATTGTAGAATGCGGGGCATAATCAAGCTGCACTGTTGCAGCTTTCTCTTTTGACCCTGAACACCCATTTTTCATATGAGAGTAAATAAATTCAAAGCAATTAGTCTTAAAGACTAACGCTTAAGGCGGAGATGCGCCGCTTCGCTAAAAATAACTAGACTTTTTCGGCCACATCGTGGTGGGAGGGACGTTCACCCTCATCCACGACTGCAGCTATTGTGTGCTCTGGAGGACTCCTCTCAAATGAAAAACACGCCTGACAAGAAAAATAACGTCTTGCTTACTTGGGAAAAGGGAAACTGATGCATTTAAAGAAATTCAGCAGCGTCTACATTTCCCCCCCGCTATCGGCCCACTGTGAGCAGACCGCCGTACATCAGTTCATACCGATGCCAATTTTGTAGGCCTCGGCTCCATTCTCGTTTAACAGTACGATTAACTACGCTATTTGTTGCCTGTCTAGGAAATACCACTCCACGAAAAAAAGGCGGCATCGCCATCATATGGGTTACTTCTGAATTTCTTTCCTACTTTTATGGGATGCCGTTTAAGGTAATCACTGATCATAACGCCTTGTGATGAATCGCAAGTTTAAGATACCCTTCTGGACTCTTCACACAATTGAGCCTGATGCAACAGAAGTTTGACATCATGGTTGTGGGCAAGTCAGGACGGAAGCATTCCGACCCGACTGCCACTCGCTTACCCCCCCCCCCCCCCCCCCCTTTTTCACTAAAACAAAACAAAACAAAAAAAAAGTTAGTTTAGGTTTAAGCGATCTGATATTTACCTTGAGGGAAAAATTACCGCAGCCCAAAGATTCTTCAGCATTTTGTCGGCGAAATGACGTTCTCGGAAAACCGAAATGCATTTAATGTGACACAGTACATTTTAGTTGTCACGTCCGTCTCCCGTTTCTAAATTATTCTAGCACCACGTAATTGCCCAGCATCGGGACTCCTTGGATACACTCGTATTCTCGGAATGATTCAAGAATGCTAGTACGTGCCTGGCTTCCGACATCACTCACGTTTACGGACTTGCCGAGAAGGCCGACTCCGAGAAACTTCACCTAAAGATCCCGCTTGCCTATTCGGAGAGCAAGTCGTCTGCTTCTTGCGCAGAGGTTGCGGTGACGTCAGAAAGACGCCGAGCCGTTATTGGCTGATCAAAACAAATTGTGCGCAGACCGCGATGCAACTAACATTGAGGTCTACGCCCTACCCTTTTAATGAAAGCCAATCAGAGCTCGGTTTCGTTCTGACGTCGAGCTCCGACTTCCAAACGGAGAGCCGGAGCACTGTCAATACAAAGCGCTCGTGCCTGGAGACGCTCCTTCTCGCGCTTTAGAGAAGAAAGGACACGCACACACGCAAAACGGTGCGAGTAAAATGGGTTCTTGACACAACATTGTTCTCGCTGCGTTTAGTACTTTGAAGCATGACTTAACTGCTAGTTGATAGTCTTGGTGCCATTAAGGTTTCTGCCATGCAATGGAAGCTAGGAAGTGATTTCGGAGGGGCGGGAAGGAAAGCATTGCCTTTTAATTTATAATTAAAATAGTTACTCGTATCCTAATGTGTGCATAGCAACGATTTAGAATGAAATATAAGCTTGTGCCATGCATGCTTTTTTTTACTGCTTCAAAAGTAACTTTTGGTTTCTTCAACCGCTGCTTCAAAACGATGCAATCACATCGCATCACTATAAACTTTGCCATTAAATACTGATGAAATCATCCTGAAAGAAAAGATTTCATACTAAAAAATTGTATTTAATACATGAAAACGCTGATTTGTGAGCTTGATTGCAGCTTCTATTAAAAACGTAACTGAAGTAAAAGTTCGGACTTGCACAACTTATGATATGCACTCGAACTGTCTAACTACGAGCGGTGCTTGAGTTCTGAGGTCTGTTGGTCACAAGGCACATGCAATGTCGGTACTCACTGAGCCTTACCTACTTCAGGAGATGTTTTGCTTAGCCTGGTTTTCGACATAGGGGGATTCAGTGTAGCTAGATTGGCAAACAATGTAACAGACTAATCCAGGGGAATATGTCTGCAATACTTAAATATGTACTAAATAAATAAATAAATAGGGAAATCAATCAATCAATCAATAAAAGGCTTCTGACTAAAGAAGCAGAAATTAAAAGAGTTTATAATTTTCCCTATAACTAAACCCATTTTACATTTTAACATCTCATTTCTTGCAGACGACTCATGGGCATGAACCCGGAGGAGGGGTCCTGGCATTATTCACTGAAGGTGGCTCTGGTGCTCCCGAAGGACCAGGGAGCCCTTCAAGAACTTTCTAAGTGTAAGAAGTGGCAGGAGAGTTTAGCACTATCGTTTGATGCAACATAAGAAACGCAGGATAGGCTCCTCCCTTGACCAGAGCGAGCACTGCAGGGAGACAAGTGGAAAGGAGGATACCACTACTCATGGTAACCAGAGGGCTTTGTGGGAGGGCTTTGGGCCACGCTTCTTAACCCGCGACAAACTATAGGTCATATTTTTTATTTATATTTTCAATTTCTTTATGAACACAACTTGTACCCATAGGGAGATTTTAGTGTTGAACAGTTTTTGTTTGTTTAGTCATTAAGACAGGATTTTTCTGAATTTACTTTCCAAGGCAATTTCTGAGATGATAAGAGATTATCCTATCTAGCCAGCTGGTAGTATACATTTTGGAAAGAGACGTTAAGAATTTTGATGCAGTGAGCACTTGGCTTCTCTTCACAATGTGTTCGCTTTAATGGTTCAATACTATCAGGGGCCAATAATGCCTATTTCACCTTTCTCCGAATCTTTAGAATTTAGAAGTATATTATCCCCTTGGCATGCGGTCATATTGCAGGGTGCTACCGAAGTTGCTTGCTCAAAAGATGTGGCGTCCTCACACTGAGGAACTTCGGTTTCACCAGATAAATGTCCATCTATGTGTGACACGACAGGATCATAGAAATATCTTCACAAAATGGTACATGTTGCAGAACTGTACTTACAAAGCCTGTTTTCTGATACAAAAGATTTGTAGTGTTTTGTCACCGTAAAAGTAAACGATGCATTGCCAAATAATCAGTATACGCTCAAATGTAGCTCTAGAAGTCAGGAGCAGGTGCCAATGTTTCAGAACTAGCCACCCTATTAGAAAGTTATAAGTGATTTTCGGTAGGTTTCAGTGGGAAATTGAGGCCCGTTCCTGTAAGCTCATGCCATTTATCTTTATTCATTCGTGGACAACCGTTTTTTATATAAACATATCCGAATCACTTCTAACGTTTGAATCAAATAACGACAAGAAGTAAAACTTTGTCATGTGGTAAAGACTGCTCACGCTGAGTTTGGGTGCGAACTGAGCGTTCGACAATGCATAGTTTATTTTTCCAGTACAAAATCACAACATTTATAGTGAAACACCTCGTACAAAATGGTGAGTGTGCAGTCGCATGTAAAAATGGAACACGTGCTTAAATACTTTCCAACAGAACGTGTGCTGGTTTTGAACATATAATAAAAAATATATTTATTTTTGCATCTGTGTAGGTTAGAGACGCCAGAGCGATAGACAAAAAGTCGAAGAATGTTGACTTGACGGGGTCCGTGCCCCTTGCACTTTGAAGACAGGTACAGTTATAAAGCAAACTACGAAGATCTCGGCATAAAAAATAATACACACATGAAAGTGATAAAGGTTTCACAGCTTTAAATCTCTCACTATACAAAAAGTAGATACAATGATTTAGGATTTATGGCGTAAATATCGACGTTATTTATGCAATATTTATTGAGCACTGAGAGTGATTATGTTTTAAAGACTGGAAACTAGCATGTGCGAATAGGAAACACTTTCCATTCCTCGGGGCGGCGGGTGCGGTTGGTGGGTATATTTTTAATTAATCTTGAAGCTAACGAATTCAGGAGAAGAGAAATGATGCGACCGAGTCAAGAGGTACTTATAAAATCGATGTGTATTTATGATTTTGTAACGTTAAAATATATTTTTTATTTTTCTATTTCTATGAATATATTATTTCTTACGTCAATATATAAATATATTGAGCTAAGAAATACACGTTTCCAATAAAACACAGATTGTTTTTAATTATAATATTTTGTTACAATTTGCTTTTGTGGTCGTACCCCAAACAAGATGGCAATACGATATTTGGGACTTAAATAACGCATGATATATTTTTAGTTTTATTTCTTTTTCGGGGAGAATGGCTCGGCAACGTGCAATTCACCAACATTTTTTCATACTTTGCTAACGACTTAGTTTATGTGGTGATCCCACAACAGTAGACATTCTGAGAACATAGTACGTAATACTTAATTTTCTTTTACTAATTCAATCGGAATGAATTAAAAACGAAGAGTTTAATTTATATTTACACGTTTAATAAATAATTTGAATAAAATTGCCTTTGTTTTTGTTTCATTAGTATTTAGACTATTCGTTTTGTGACCACGAAAAGAATTTTGACAATATAAAATTTTCGTTGGTTATTATGCCATCCGCATCCGCATACTGAGGAGCAGACTGGTGTGAACGGCATAAAAGATAAAAAAGATGTTATCCAAAAATGTTAACAAGATAATTATCATAAATATTAAAGTGCAACGGACCACGAATTTCACCTTGTGGAACGCCGTACTTTATCTATAAGAGTGATCAAAATTAACCGTCGATGATTACAAATTGCTTACGTTAATTTAAGCAAGAAGACAACAGGGAAAGAAAGGGACCACGTACCTGCTTGGTTTGTCAAAAAGTATTTTGTGATTTAGGCAATCAAAAGCTTTGGGGAAATCTCCGAAGATGCCAAGTGTCAAACGTTTACTTTATATATTCTGTAATATGAATTAATTTTGTAATAAAAGCGCAGATTTGGTTGATTTGCCATTTCAAAAACCAAATTGGGATCCTAAGACTATGCTTGCAAAGAAAAGAAAAAAACTAGTAAACGATAAAAATTTGTATTTTCGACTCCCATAGACACAACATGCCAACAGAAATCGGTCTATAATTAGACATAACCTTTCTATCGCCACTCTTATAGATCACATACACATTTGCAAACTTTATTTTTTGTGGAACTTCTTTGCATGACAAACACGAATTAAAAATATGTAAAAGATATGGCGTTAATATATTAAGTATAAATTTAATGTGTTTCATTTGAAGATTGTCAATATCCCAACTGTTGCTGTTTTTAGGCTCATAAATACACGAAACACTTCATGCTTGTTTGTCGTATTAAGAAACAAAGCTTCGCTAATCCTCTTACATACGCCATTTACTGCAGCACGGTAATATGAGCTCGAAGCCAGGTTGACTAAAAAAGATTTAAAACACTCAGCCAGTGGGGCACCAGACGTACGTTTTCCATTGACCTGGAGTTCTATAGAATTTTTTGACTAGTTTTCAGCTACAACAATGAGTTGCAATCGTTTGCACAGAGGAATATGAAATTAGTGTACTAACTTTATATTTGTACAAAACAAAACCCAGACCAAAGTGTTTGCTTAGAAAAAGTTTAATGTCTTAAGTATATTTTAATGTGTACTTGGTATTTTAGAGGTGCTGTCCGTGCGTGGACCCAGTTTGGTAACATATAATAAATACTAAAAGTGTATTTATGCTACTTGTAAACGAAAACCATACTCTGAGTATACATTTTCAAGTGTTCGATAAACTCACAAAATTAGTACACGGAGTATATTACTTTTCACCAAAAGGAATTTAAACAAATCTGCGGGATTAGAAGAATGGAAACATGACGACAATCTTTCGGCTCCTCTTTACGCTCCGTCAAAACACAAAGTTTATTTGTCTGACGAGTCTAGCTAAAGGAGGCTTCTTTGCAGAAGAAGAAATGAGCGTGTTGACAGCTACGATGATTCCCGCCTCTACCATCCCTGGTACTTGGCACAGCGCGTTTGCGAGCTCTTTTCGCTTCACTCTCGTGTTGACAGCTCTCGAATTATAGAACCCACACATGCCTCAGCCTACAAATCAACAGCCTTTAAACGTTGCTTTGAAGAGGGAGCTAGGCCACAGTCGTCACGCACCCTAACATTTATTATGGGTCATAGGCCTGTTATTGAAGCGAATGTTCCTAAGGTTACGAAACTCCATTTTGTGGGCGGCGCAACCCCATCTGGGTTCCATTTGTCAGCGGAGTTTGTTGTAGGGCATTCTGAGTGGTCCAATTCGAATTCGCGGTGACAGGTTCTTGTACATAAACAATCGCTCGTACACTGATTTCTTTATACCCCTAAAATTGTTCACTGCATTCAACCAACGTTCAATCTTGATAGGTCTCTACAGAACTTACAGAAGAGACATGGGCGAAGTGCGCACGGGTTCACGCTGCACCCGCTTGAAGCCGTAACTCGCAGTGCTGAATTTCGGCAGTGGTGGCGGTATTAAAAGGTCACTTTTGCGGCAAGAAGAGATATGAAAGATAATTTTATTTCTGAACATTGGTTCAGTTAACAAAGTTTGATCAGGTGACTGCGGGCACCGATACAAATACGGTGACATTGTCGAGAAAAGATCTTTAGTGCGATAAAGCGTAACCGCGATCGATAGTTGTGTCAAATTCAGAGTGGGTCCAAAATTCCTAGATCCAACAACGTGACTGTACGCTCAACCGAAACAAAACATATCAAAAAGATTGTTGACCAACGAAAAAAAAAAGAAAGGGTACTCTAGAAGCTTATACCCAGCGGCTCTAACCTGATCGACGCCCCACTTTGAAGCGCAAGTTACGCGCGCTTGCATGCCATTTAAATATAAACTTCGGCGTTTTCGTGTTTTTTTTTTTTTTTTTGTTTTGGCATTGCTAGACTTTCGATTTTCATAGGGAAAGCAAATACTGTAAACAACTTATTTTTCGCGGGCTCAATGTTTCGCCATTTAGGTCAAAGCTGGAGTTTTGCAATAATTCGCGGATTCTAATTTTTGCGACGCGATGGGATCCCAGTATAGATTCCACTGTGTTTACATTTTGCCGGAATTGTTCGCGGGACCTATTTTTCGCGAATTGTAGGCGATTCGCGAAAGTCGAAAAAATTAGGTCCTCGCGAAAATTAAGTCGTTTACAGTATTTATCTCTGGATAAATATTGTAACATATTACATTTTTTTCTATGTTCCGAATATTGCGACTCGAACTGCTTATAGCTGGCGCTACTGATTTTTAAAGTTGACTGACATAGATATGGTCAAAGATTCGTAAAATATATTCCAGCCGCTGAAAATCTTTGGTACTTTGGACTCAATGAGCGACACAAATTATTCGCACTGCTACAAGAAACCTCAAGTATTTCGAGAAAGGGTACCTTTTCAACTGCGGCAGGACCGTAAGTATTGATTGAAAATGCGTTTATTTGTGCAAGGCGGATACGAACATCCCTCTTGCCCAAGGGCATGAGGAAGGAAGGGGTTGGGGAGTCAGGTTAAAAGGAAAGCCTTGGTATCACTAATACACAAGCTAACCTGTGCCGGCTTGATGTCCTCGTATAAAATGGGACGGTGCTATGAGTTCGGGAGCTGGGCCAGGACGATGGAGCGGTTTCGGGAGCTGGGCCAGGACGATGGAGCGGTGAGACGCTGTCGCCGGACATTTTAAGTGCACCAAGAGCACCGGTGGATCCCCGCTGGCAGAAAGCAGATATAGACGGCTCCCATGAAAGCAGCCTTGATTTAAAAGCAACTGAAGCCATGGAGAGCGTTTAACAAATGGCGGACGCCTCTGGCGCACATTGGTCGCAACTGCGCATGCGTTGCGTTGCCACTGCGTGAGGAGGACAGGGGGCGCAGGGGCGGGCAGATGATAAACACTTCCGACTCATCATAGAACCTGGTACTGCAAACGCAGTCCATTATCCACGTGACCCCATTCGAGCAGTTGGATACTCTGTAATTTGGGCCACAGACTGTGTCACATCCAAAAATCAGAGAGAGAGAGAGAGAGAGAGAGAGAGTTTTCTGGGCGTTACGTTGTTAAAGGGGGAACCACTGACCGAGTGATAGGTTCACGCTCTGGTAGAGAGTCTGACCAATGAAGGGAGACAGAGACGTAGGACGAAAACACAAAGGAAATTTTATTTGGTTGCAGTCGGAAATTTGGTTACACCGCATGCGCTCTGTACAAATTGCTTCAGTAATACTGGATATAACGCTTAAAAAAACAAGGTTCATAAATCTTGGTTTACTGATGCTTATACAATCACTAGTGAATCAACTACGATTAACCTAATCAAAATATGATAATTCCAGAAAGTAACGTCAAGTGCAGGAAGTCTCATCTGGCGTGTCAATGGGTGACGAAGTCTCCATGCCGGGTCCGTCCAAGGTAATGGAGTCCCGGCGGTTGACTGAAAGGAACTCATCAACCTTGGACATTTTCCGGCTAACAAGTTATGAGAAATGTACTTTATTTTTAGAGCTGAAACACCCTTTGTAAGCGCGATATTTTTTTCTAATGTATAGACTGCTATTTATTTCGGCACGGACATTATTAAACTGGGTTCATTTTAAGTCTAAGATGACACCCTTCTAGAACAAAATGATTTGTCAAAAGTATTTGAAGGTGTGATGGACGCTTGGGCGAGTTGGTGAACTTCTTCTACTTATCTCGTTCTGAAAATTCAACCCAGACGTTGAAGAGAAAAATGAAGTAGTCGAATACACAAGAGTTATAAGTTCAGCGCGTGTGCTTGTCTTCCTGAGCGTCTGGTGTAAGACTGTTTTTACCTGCGCTGTCACCGTCAAGTATTTGAAGATGACAAAGTACCCTCGTTGTATTTGTATCTTGTTTCTAATAACTCTTCTAAGAAGCGGAATTGAATTGGTAATAAAATGCATATCTGTCGAAGTACCTTGTGTTTGTATTTCAATACATTTTTGTAAATATTTTGCCCATCTGTGAGTACTATTCCCCTGATCTTACGTCGTTTCCGGCGGCTCTCCTCTTGATCTCTCTTCTCTTTCATTTCGGTTGACAAAAGACGCAGGTTTCCCAATGTCGCCACACTTTATTGAGTGCGCATTGGAATTAACTCCCGTATATTATGCAGGTACAAACTGAGCCACCTCGGTGGCTTCGAGGGAAAGCGCCGGCCTACAAATCCTCAGATCGCGGGTTCGAATCTCGGCCGAGGTGCCTCCTGGCCTCGGCCGAATCCCGGCCGAGGCCAGGAGAAGGTATCATGTAATAGAGCTTTCGCTTGCACGTCAAAAGATCCCCAGGTGTTCGAAATTATTCATCAGCCTTTCGTTGGGACGTTCCAGGTGTCGTTCTTTGCTCTGCACGTGTAACCTCCAAATTCGTTTGTTTGTTTGTTTCGTAAATATTGAGAGAGAGAGAGAGAGAGAAAAAGAAGGAGACAAGAGCACGTGTGGACGTCAAAGCAAAGAGCCTTGGTTGGAATAATTAAAGGTAGACGCAAAGCTGACCATAGGCGTGCGCAGGATTTTTTATTAGGGGGGGCGAGGTTTCCCCAAAGCGCCCCCGCCGCCCCCCCCCCCCTCCCCCTCCCCCCCCCCCCTTTCTATCAACGCACTCCCACTGATGTCCTTACGCTCATAGTGTAGTGCTGAGACGAGGTATGGTTATGAAACGTTAATTTTCAAAAATATTGAATTGTAACACATACAAAATATTATTAAGCAGTAGGTTTCACTTTCTCGTGAAACGTCCGCAAAGAAAGGCAGTCCCTGCGCAGCTGAGGCGTCAGTGACACAACGCGCATACAAAGAATTTTTGTTCTTTCTAAACTAGAGAAAGATACGACACATATGCCATCTTTAACAGCAAAGAATATTTAAAAATATTGCCTCACCGTGACTCTGCTAGTATGGAAAATATAGTATACAGGGCAAACGCATGGGTGCACCTACACATGGCGAAAGCTGTCATATGGCATCTGCAACGTCCTTGCGGAGGACGAAAAACGCCACCCAATACACAACGTAATAGCAACGCTTAAAAGCACGAGAATATACCGCAGATTAAAAATACGAGAAACAGCAAGTTACAATATTTAGTAATTATTGAAGATAAACGCTATGACATGCCATTTTTTTTTCTTCTGAGCATCCAAATGTACAGTTGATAATCTTACTTTTTGGCGCTTGATAGAAACATGTAATAGAAACAACAAGATAACACGCACGCGTTATGTGATGCTCAACAAACATTATACAAACTAATGGATATGTTATGTGACGGTAAAAATATTTTATGACTAGATTACTAAAAATGTGTAGCACGTGGGAGATATAGTACTTTTCACCAATCGTGAAAAGTCTAAAGCAAAATTCTACGCGATTTTGTCGCGAACTGTTCGATGACTGACTGCGTCACGGCGTCTTTTTATGGTTGTTTTTTTTTTTGGTTGCGCGCACTAGAGGGGCGGAACTTCGGCGTCGGTGTTGGCCTCCTGCGCTGCCCGGAGGGTGCTGCGAATGGGACTTGTTAGGACTTGTTTTCGGTAGTACAAATTTTAGCGTCTCAAACTGTCACGCATGCAGAAGCGTGCCTGCTCTGGTGCGGAGCGCGAGATCACGATGAAAATACAAAGACAGAACAAAAATTTGAACGCCGTCAAAACTAAGACGCTGAGAGCGTGAGCCAAGAGTTGCCGTTTCACGCGTTCCAAAGTAGACATCAAAAAGAAAGAAAAAAAAATTAAAGCGTCGCGACACAGGTGTTGTGACGTCACCACCCAGAGATAAGAGACGCGTGCCCTAGCGGTGGTGTCATGAATTTGTCACTTTCGATTCTCTTGCAACGTTGAGTTTGGCCGATTTGTGGCGTCCAAAAGTGTTTTTTCGTTCTTTAGCACCACACAGAATTGTAAAAGCTCGACCAACGTGCCGTAAGTAGTGCTATGCTCAATCAGGTGAGCTTGTACTACCCAAAATGATGGCGCTACAGTTTGTTCAAAGCTTCAGCGCAGGAGGCCGGCGCCGTCGCGCCTCGAGTCGGGCCAACTTTGCGCCCCCTCCTAGATGATTAGGGGGAAGGGCCGCCCCCCCTGCGCCCCCCCCCCCCCCCCCCCCCCCTGTGCGCACGCCTATGGAGCTGACTGCTTTTGCCTCTGTTCGAGCAGGTTCGAATGCGAACGCCGAACTCGTAAGCCGGTGATCGGCTTTCGAACGCGTTCGAAGAATGAGTAGGGACAACGGCAGAGAGCTTGGAGTCTACCCACCATAATTTTTCCAAATAGATCTCGGCACTCGGACGTCCTCTCCGTCAATTTGTATCAGTACCCTCTGTCAAGAACATCAACTATGACGGAGCCTCGGAATGGAACAAAGGTAGTAGAACATTGTGCTTGGGACGCGAGGAACGGTAACCCAATACACTCTCAAGAACAAAGGGTGTAAAAGGGTGTATTGTTACACCCGTTGTCCTTTATTATACACCCCAAAACTTCAATTCGAGGTACAGTGTCCTATAGTCGAACAGACGGCTCTAAATTTTACAAGGGGCTTGATCGCCGTGTGGTACAACTTATTATAATAGTTAATGTACGTGTTACTGATTAGAAAAAAAAAAAAAATTGGGTTTTCTTGGCCCTACTGTAAAAACTCGGTGTTTTCTTTATGTGGTCTTTGCTACGTACTTTAGCTATTGTAAAAGTTATATCGCACCGTTTTCAAGCCCCTTGTAAACTTTGGTGCCGTCTGTTCGACTGTAGTGCTCTGTACGTCGAAATGAAGTTTTGGGGTGTATTATATGGGACAAAGGGTGTAACAATACACTCTTTTACACCCTTTTTTCTTGAGAGTGTACACACACAGCTTTTGCCATGCATTGTCATGACACTACACATATTATACTCAATTCTAATGGCTACAAAATCAAGTTTTCATTTCTTTCATGACGTTTTGCTTTCTTATGCATAAAACCTTTGTTTTGCATTTACTCGATAACTGTGTTTACTTGACCAACTAGATTGTTGATACATTAATTTTTTTTGCTATTACTTTCTTGTTTTTTTGCTGAGGAATGTACAAAATTGGTGGGGTCTCGAAAGGTAATTCCTTTTTAACTTTTGCCCTTTCAACGGAACTGAAGAAGTGCAAATAAAGACTGTTACAAAGTGCAGTGTGCGATCTTTAGAGCCCAGCACGCAGATGTTCATCGATCAGGGGAGGGAACAAAGCATTTGCCCTACGCACGAACGCTGAAAATGACCCCATGCATCCAGAAGCCTTTTTGTGAAAAGGTCTATGCAAAACGGCCAGCAGGGAATCTGGCTATCGATGTCTGTACACGTACTCGTGTGAGCAAGCTCGTGCTATAGACTCATCCCACTAGCCAGTTTGGCTACGTCGCCGCCACCGCCACCGCCACCCCGATGCAGCGAGGGCAATTAAATCGTGAAACATATGTGTAAAAATCGCGGCGAGTTACGTCGCCGAGCGGCGTAACCGTAGTAACCGCCGCTGACGCTATGACATAACCGAATTCCGCGCCACCACGTCGCGTCATAGCGTAAGCGGCAGTTGCTATCTATAAACCGCTTGGTTTTCTCACATGCGAGCAACGAAATTTTTGTTGGCATGTGTTTCATGCTTTACGGCACCTCCGGTTTAGTCTGACCAGATCCTAGTTTTGATACCACAAACGGCAGCGCTGATGTGCAGTTAGCTGCTGCCCAGTGACTCTTCCTCCACCTTTCTGATGGTGAATTCCGCTCGCAGATTTGGCGCTCTTCAAAAGCGCCTCCTTTTGGAGCGCGCATATCCCACTCGCAGATCTGGATCCAGGTTTGTCATCTGCCGCTCGCAGATTTGTGACAACCCAAGCTCTGCGGAGCGCTTCCGACCGCGCCGCAACCGCTCCGTTCATTTCGGGAGATCTCCCCGGAAATCGACAGCAGCACGTCACTGGTAATGACTGCGTATGTGCGCCGCGAACCGAGCACGTCCTGTCTGGTCCGGTCGGTCGGTTCTTACGCGGGTGGTGACGGGCACTCGGTGCACCGTGACACTCCGTGCGACGCGACTGGCGCGCCGCCGCGCGGCAGGTACCGAAGGTAGGCAGTGAGAACCCCAGAGAAAACGAAACCGAAACCACGCCGCGTACGTTGGTACGCTTTGAAGTCGGAGTGGTGCGGTTGCGCTGGGTTCACAGCATGAAGTGCTGCCTGTGCTTCGTCATTAAGTGCTTCAATAGTTATGCGTCGTATTTCGTGCAGACAAAGTTTCACAGTTTTTCACCCCGCCGATGTTTTGTGGACAGCGACAACGATAGAGCCGTGCCGTACGACGCGAGAAATTTGGGCTCCCGATCATGTCTGCCGCTGTGTCGGCAAGGCTGACATATTCTACACTGCCGCTTTGCGCTCTGCGTTTGTTTCCGTACCAGTAACACCTACATGTGTCAGCGCCGATGGGACGAACTGAAATGCCATCCCATACTCGCGGGTATGCAGTGCCAATTTCGTTGGAGGAATGCCCTCCAAAGATGTTTCGTCCCCATCGGTGTCGATCATATTTCCGGACAAGTATGGCACGCAATCTGTACTTCACGAAGAAAGATTCGAACGGTAAAAAGTGACAAATATAAATCTAAAGAAAACAACAATGAAACTCGGAATCACTGGAGAATCGGCGTTTGAGTATGGAAGTTTATGTGGTGTGCTTTCTTTCTTGATCAGCCTCCTTTTGGATATGGAAACGCGGACACCCCGAGTTCTGTAGACAATTTTTTTCTCGGCTTTAGAGCCACCAATCGCAAAGTGGTTCGAACTGGAAGTACCGTCCACTGGTCCCTTCCTACCTGTAAATTGTGCATCTCCCACGATGAGTAGTATTATCTGACAGCCTTTGACGGTCAAAGCCAGTTCCCATTAAGTTACGCCGCCCAAACTAAATTTCCACCTGGTTTCGCTATGTCAACTCTTTTTGTTATAATAAGTGTTGTGCCAAGTGACGGTCATGTCAAAGTACCTGCGCGCCGAAAATTAGCACCTCGCACAACAGGTTATTACACAACAGCTGACTGCAAAAGCCCTTGGCGGCCAAACCGTGTGTTGGCCGACAACTTTGTTTTCTCGGCTTTAGAACCACCTTTCGTAAAGTTGTTTCAATTGGAAGTACTGTGCACTAGCCCCTTCCTACCTCTAAAGTCTCCACCTCCCACAATCAGTGGTATTATCTTGACAGCCTTTTCATGGTCAAAACCGGTTCCCATTGAGTTACGCCGCCCAAACCAAATTTTCACCTGGTTTCCCTATGCCACCTTTTTTTTTTTTTTTGTATAATAAGTGCTGTGTCATGTTACTGTCAAGTCCGAGCACCTATGAGTCCAAATCTGCACTTCGCACAGCCCGGTTATAACACAACATTTTTGGGTCCAATATTGGACCCAAAAATACAGCTTTATTTCTTTATTCGTTAGAAACATAACTTTCACACCTGCTGTTCTAAAAAAACTTGGCACTCTTCGTGCACAACTTTAGTGAACATCTCACTCGCCTCCAAATATCATCGTTCCAGCAGTCCTAGGTTTACAGCGACGAGCGAAATAAATTTCCCACTCAGAGCAATTATGGTGGCGGCCGTCTTGTTTTTTGGAAAATTGCTCCAACTCCTTTTCGACCGCAACTAGAGAAATTACCCCTAATAACGACTCAAACTCAATATATAAGAAGTGGAGAACAGCTAAATGCCCTTCTGCCCCAGCACTCATGCCACGTCACCCTCAACTTATCGGCTCAAAAACCAAAAGTTTCGTCCGTGCGCGCTTCCGCCGCCACAGCTTGGCATGCGAAAAGGCGCCGCAGGCTGCTGAACGCGCCTCGCAGTCGAACGCCAGCTCCTCCGCTAGCGGCGCTGCGCGCGTTTTTCAAAGCGCCCCCTATAGTTCCCGCACGGAGTGGATAGACGCTTTCAGCGAGTCAGTTACTCGAGCTGCCACCAGTCGGCGCGCCCTTCGCGTGCTTTCCGGGCCGCCATAGCCGACCTTCAGTTCCTCGCCGTTGCTCCGCGTTGTGTGCTGCACAGGCCACTACCGGAGCCTCGTTTTCGTGTTTTTTACGTTCCGCGTTGAAATCTTGTATTTTCTATAGGTCTTTTCTATACTAAGGACTTACATTTAATCATTTGATATTTATATTTCGACATAGCTCTTGTATTCCCTTAGTTATGGAGTGGAATCGGACAGCGAATGGGTCGACGATACAAGATTATGAGGCTTCAATGACCATGTAAGTTCATCTCATTCTTACGTTTTGGTCGCTAATAAAGGGAAGTCAACACTATTGCGACATATGCAAATTGCAACTGACGCAGTGAGGCTATCGCAGTCGTGCTTCTCGCTGCATGCGCACGCTCGTTTCTGTAAAGCCGACCCGCATATAAGCGATTTAGCGTGCGACGAGACGAGCAGCAGAGATTTTTCACTGTCGCCCGTCGCATTGCTCGGTTTTGGGATTTCTAGAAAACGTCGCTCACCGTCTTGGTCGCTTGCTCCGTCGCTTCCATGCGGTTTGCCTCGTCGCGCGACTGACTGAGCGACAGCGAAGCGGGTAGCCGTCGCTTATCTGGTCGCTCGCCAAATCGCTTACATGCGGTTTATATTCAATTAATTCCCATTCACACAGCACTGAAGCATTGGCGCCTTGATATTAAGTATAAACCGCATGCAAGCGATTCGGCGAGCAACGAGACACGCGACGGTGACCCGCTTCGCTGTCGCTCTGGCAGTCGCGCGACGAGGAAAACCGCATGGAAGCGACGGGAGCAAGCGACCAAGACGGTGAGCGACGTTTTCTAGAAACCCAAAAAATCGAGCGATACAACAGGCGACAGTGAGAAATCTTCGTCGCTGACTCTCGTCGTTGTCGCCGTCGCTCGTTTCGTCGCACGCTAAATCGCTTACATGCGGGTCGGCTTTGCAGAAACGAGCGTGCGCATGCAGCGAGAAGCACGAATGCGATAGCCTCACTGCGTCAGTTGAAATTTGCATATGTCGCAATGGTGTTGACTGCCCTTTATTAGCGACAAAAACGTTAGAATGGGATGAACTTACATCGTCTCTAAAGCCATAATCTTGTATCGTCGATCCATTCGCTGTCCGATTCCATTTTATAAATAAGAAAATACAAGAGCTAATGTTGACATATAGATACCAAATGATTAAATGCAAGCCCAAAATATCGAAAATACCTAAAGAAAACACACGATTTCAACGCGGGACGTAAAAAAACGCGAAAAGAAAGCTCCGGTAGTGGCCGGTGCAGCACACAACGCGGAGGAACGGCGAGAAACTGAAGGGCGGCTATGGCGGCAGGGTCACGTGACGCCAAGATGGCGGCGCCCATGAAATGTTGCCTGAAAGGGTCTATATACTGACAAACCCTGGCAGATTGCCACGAGAAGCGGCCGCCGAAATGGAAAAGGTGGAGCGGTAGACAACGGATGAGAGGAAAGCCACGTGACTGGCGCCGCGCTGCGGCGAGACGCCGAAACACACTTCTCCCGAGCGAACAAGTGTGTTTCGGGTCCTCGCCACTGCAAAAGCTGTGAGCTGACGTCCAGGTTCAACCGAGAAATGGCTCTTTGATGCTTTGTGCTACCAGTTCCTCGAGCTCCAAATCTGCGAACGGGCAGTTTATGGCTCCGTCGTCGAACTGCCCGGCTTTGTAAGTATAGAATTGGCTATGGCTATGGGCATTGCGCCTCATGCGTTTCTAACTGCATGGTTTAGGGGTGCCGAGGCAGGACAGCAGCGTGCCAAATAGTAAGCGCTGACATCTACCATCCAGAACGAGAACGAGAAAGAGCTCGGCAGACAGTCCGAAGAAGGGAGCAGACGCAAGATTAGACGTGTTCATTTTGCCGCAACTAACGGTTTACCTTCGAACACTGCATGCCGCCGGCGTCTTCTTGCGCAGTGAAGCAAGAACCAATTTTTCAACGACCGCGCAAGTGATGGTTTGCCACATCTGTCTGTTTAATGTCTTACCAGCGATCTGAGCTCCGCCGCTGGTAATGACTGCGTGACTCGCCGTTCCTGGGAGGCGAACGCGGATCTATTCCTTTCTGTTTGTTGCATGGTTCGAACCTGTGTCGGGTATTTCTTCTGCTGGTGGGCAGCAAGGGTATTGATTGGTTGTGGGGAATTTCATTCAGCTCGTCAAGTTCCAGCTCAGGCAAGTTCAAGCAGCGGCCATTTTGAACCACGGGACGGTTTCTGGCGGCTCGCTCCCTTAACGCGACTCCATCTTCCCCTCGTCAATTTAAAGCGGGTTCCACGGACTGGGGTTTCTCCTCCCTCGCGGATTTCGGTAACCGATCCGGACCTACCAGTGAAATCCACAATGAGCACTACAACCATAGGTGGTGTCATGCCTTACTGGAGAGGCGGTAAAGCCATGGTCACACTTCTTATAGAGTCTGTAGACACTGTCTGAGTTTCTTCCTTGGATGACAGTCACATTGGTCATACGAATACTGTCAGCAGAAATGTACGAAGCAAACATGGTTCGAACTTGCTTAAGGCTTGTTTGCAAAGAGTTAGGTCAGCGGGTCTGCAGCGAACAAGGTGTAAGCAGTGTGGGTGCTGCTTTAGAGAGCGAGAGTGTATCCGGCACGGTCGTGGTGGCCGGAATGGATATCCTCTCCACTGGCGGCTGCATTCGCCGCGAGAGTCTGAAATTAAAGAAACATTACCTCCCAGACTTTTGGCCCCCCGGCCCTTCCAAACGCACGGCTGCCGAGCACGAGAAGCGTAGAGATCAACTCGTCCAGTGTTACGTATATTATTAATAAAGTAAAAAAAAAAAAAAAAAAAAAAAAAGCAACTGGTCGAAACGGAAATTGAAGCTGGGCTGGGGAGGAAGAAGAAATGTATACACCAACTCATGTTACCGAACAAACCGGAGCGCCCCTAGCGGACGCCACCGGCGCCGCGCATGCGCGATGGAGGGTGGGCAAGAAGCTCGCCGTTTCCCATAAACAAACCATTGAAACGTGATGTCGTCGGCGACGGTGTGAGTTCCCGTGCTCTTTTTCGCGTTGGAACTCTTGATTCTACGTCTTCCTAACAATGTCCGACTACTTGAGCGGCTTCAGCAAAATTAACTAGGCTCGATACACCGTAAAACTTCGCGTGAATAATGTGACGTCCGGTGATTAATTTCCCGTGGACGCTGCAGAACGGCCGCTAAAGCCTAATTCCCACGATGAGATTCTGCTTGCTATAGCGTGGATAGTAGCTGAGATGGTGGACGTCGGTACTGAAAATCGCAAGTAGAATCGGACATTACAAGTCGGTGATGGCCACTCGTAACAATGATCAACATCTCTTTGTATCGACTGTTTACACTGAGCCTACTTAAACCAACCAACCTTTTTCTTTTTTTTTATTATTATTATTTATTTATTTCTGAACGAAAACATACAGATACGTACGGGCCCGCAAAAGCACGAGGGTGCTTGTGGGCGGGTCCCGACAGCCAACAGAAGTCAAAATTATACAATATCAAAATGCAACTGCACATGCAACCGCACACATATTAAAACATAACAAAGTCTGCACTGAGGCGCACGCACTGAACTAGTTAGTATGAGTAAGACACCAATATTTTAGGCATCTTTTAACAACACTGAATGACTGTAAACAAAATAGATCGTCAGGTAATTTATTAAAAAAGTATGGGACATAAATGATCTTACTCTTTTTCCGTAATTCGTAAAAATCCTAGGCTGAACAAACCGCTCTGTTTTCCTTAGTGTTCTTTGCTTTTTTAATGGTACCTTGAATGTGTCGTTGTAATAATGTTTTAGACAAACTACATAGATGTACAGTCGTTCAATTGAAAGAATTTGAAGAGACCTCATTCTTAAATCAGGATCTACACCGCTCCACCTTGTTCTGTACGCAATATTTTTGGACACATTGTGTAGAATATTATCTAATTTTGTTTTCAAAATTATCAAACTTTTCAAACTTAAAAGTGTTTTGAGGCGTGCGCTTACTTCTTATCGTAATACCGAGTCAACGTTTGAATTACGGGCCGCTGTTGTTTATTGAACGGGCAGACAACAAAAAGCAGACACGTTTGTAAGAGCAGACGACAGTTCGAACGCATGCGCAATGGAGTGTGGGCAAGACGCACTGTGTCCCGCGTCAACAAAACATGGGTATGTCACATTGTCGGCGTCTACCTGAGCCTGCGTATTCTTTTTTGAGTTGGAATTACTGATTGTACGTCCACATAGCAATGTCTTACCACTTTAGTCGCCTGAGCGAAATTATCAAGGCTCGTTACGCCGCTAAACTTTGCGTAAAAAGTTTGACGTGCGGCGATTCATTCGCGTGAACGCCGCAGAATGGACGCCAAAACCATGATGAGATTCTTCTAGCTATTTTCGGTCGCGGCGTCGCTCGTACTGCAAAAGTGTAGACGGTAGCGGCGATTATCGACGTCGGTACTGAAAATCGGAAGCGGGGACAGACCCAGTGAATCAGGCGTAACAAGTCAGTGATGGCCACTGGTACCAATGATCAACATCTTGTATCTAGTGTTTACACCGAGCCTACTTAAAAGTGTTTTGAGACCGGCAATTAGTTATCGCAATCACCGACTCAACGTTTGGTCTACGGCCGCTTTTATTTGAGCAAGCAGACGACAAAAAGCAGACAAGTTTAAAAGAGCAGACGACAGTTGAAGGATACGGCGGTTTTCCCTCGTTCATGTTGGACCAAAACAAATACATCTGGCGACCATATGTATCTGTGAATTCAACCCAAAGTGTTGCCCGCACAAGCAATTGTAGTTCGACAGCGTCTGGTTTACCCTTTTCACCGCCCCTATTCACGTTCTGGGGCGAACCGAACAGGCAGAAAACACACAAAAACTGACGTTTAAACTTTTCCCGAATCTTTTGGTACAGCCGCCGGGCGGCGGAGAAAAGCTCACCGGAGAAAAGCTCACCGGAGAAAAGCTCACCGGAGATAAGCTCACCGGAGAAAAGCTCACCGCAAAACCGGCAGATGTGGAGAAAAGCTCACCGACCTTTCAGCGGATTCGAAGAAATGCTCACCGTGTTTTTTTAGCTTAGCTTGATTCTGCGTCAAACGTGGCAATTGAACACAATTTGCATTCGTCACTGCATTAAAAATATGTCCTCGTTTTTGTAATATTGTTGAAGTTCATTGGGCATATTTACTAATTCCTCAGAAATTAGTAATCACCCATTCTGTAAATTAATGAAGCCGCAAGTATAAAATCAGAACATCGTACACCGGTAAAAAAGGCAACAATTTATTGACAGCTGAGGGTCCGCCGTCGGTAGCTCTGTCAAATAAAGAAGTTTGTTCTTTGTGAGCTAATATAAAGAGCGGTGTGTGAATCGCTTGAACTCCAAATATTGTATAGCGCCTAATAGATAAGGATGTGTTAGTTGTTGTAATCAGTGTCGGCTACGCTGTTTTCTTCCTGTTAATTTCACTAACAAAACTTTTGTTGCGAGAACAGCTTCGTTGTGTCGTGTTTGTTGTCTTCACTCCGTCGTCGTCGTTTGAGCGGCTTTTCATCATGTATAAAGTTTATCAACTCGCCCTATTCGCTACCTACCTACAAAAGACAAGCTCTTATATAGCTCACGAGTAACAACGGTGACAGTGTGCAGCTCTGAAGGTTGTGGGTGGCTCACCGTAGAAAGGCACTATTACACAAAGGGCACTATTACACAAAGGGAACGTGTGGAAACACCAGCACGAATGGCTAGAAAACGTGCATGTCCGTGGAAGAAAAAAGCATCAAAGAAAATTTCAGGCACCGCGCTGTTGCCCATGCACTTTTGAATTTTCGGCATTTACAGCTTTGATTTGTAGGCTTTAGGCAGTCATCATTAAGTTTTTTAAGTTTTTCCTGTTCTTCAAGTTCGTAAAGATTTTAGTTAGGCTTTCGTTGCTAGAGAGTAAGCCGCAGAAAGCACTCGCCCGCAATTATTAATTTGGGAGCAATATAGGACATTTTTTTTTTACAAAGGTGACGAATTTTAATGATAATAGATTGATATATGTTACGCATGATCCAACAACCTCTAAAAAAAAAAAATATCGGTGAGCTGTTCTCCGCATCCGCCGGTTTTGCGGTGAGCTTTTCTCCGGTGAGCTTTTCTCCGGTGAGCTTTTCTCCGGTGAGCTTTTCTCCGGGATTCGGTACAGCCCTCGTCGCGGCGTTTTGACGAGAAGGCAGATTTTTTTTTGTATGTCTGCTTTTTTCTAAAAGAACACAGGAACGCATGTCTTGCACGATGACTTCCGCCCACCGCCCCAGACCGGAAGGGCGCCCGACGCGCGACCACCGCGGCCTGACGTAACAGAGTTGAGTTAGGCAGTTACCAAAGTCACTTGGCTGTCGAACTTTTTTTTTTTTTTACAATCAACGTACTTGAAGTTTGTTAGACGCCACAAAAATGGGTATGATATTTTTGTCTATTCTTTTTGTACTGAGTGTGTGCCTTCGATGACCCACGACTTCGATTATCCTTGGTTGTTGTGTCTAAAACTCTAAACCATAAAAAAGGCACGTGAGCACAAGGAAGAGATTGAGCGTGATTCCAACGAGCCAGTTCTCGATCAGCGGTTTTCGGGCAAAGGGAAAGAAATTTCGAGCCGCAACTCCGGGTAGTTGGGCTCTTATATGTCACGTGCAAATAAAAACCCCGGAGAGCATAAATACCCCTTCAGTGTCCCTCTAAAAGATTTGTAACTCGGAGATGCAACGTGACATGCCCCTTTGAAAGAGGAACAGCGAGGCGCTGCTACGATGTCAACTATACGGCCACAATGTGCGCGCTCATGGATGCAGGATTCCCTGTCGGCCTACGAGTGGACTCCCGTCGGCGGGGTTCGGGCGCCGGCACTGGTGGGCGTGGCGCCACGCCCCCCTTCAATCGGACGCCTTGTCGTGGCCAGGATGCGGGCTCGATCGATGGCGTCACAAGGGCGCCTGTGCACCTAGGGCTGAGGCCGAGAGAACCAATCGCCCCGACCTGATCCAGGCTTTGTTCCATCTTACGATGGAGCGCAGCGGAAGCTACAAGCCATCGAAGCCAATCCGATGCAGTGTGATTGCGACGTGACCTCCGGGAGAAATGCAGTGACGCGCGGGAAGGTGGTAGCGTGGTCTATCGTCACGTGAAACTGGGTACGGCCGTCGACTTCTATCGGCTCCCGGAGGCAGCGAACAACGGAGACGCCACCGCATCTTCGCGGGAGTGGCACCGGTGACATCTCGGCAATACGACTCACTCCTTATCTCCCGGGTTCATAAAAACTGACCCCCAGTTTCTCGGAATTATGTTGACCTTTTTTGACCGGTCTTCAGGAGCGATGACCTGCGACAACTATTAACCCGCGCTCCAAACTTTGGGGCACTCAAACGACAACCAGCATGTACCATCGGGCAACTTTGTACCATGGAGGGGGGGGGGGGGGGGGGGGGGGGCGTGACATTACCAGGATGATGGCGCAATTACCGTTGCTCCGGTCGCGGACCTTGTTTTCGCTCATAGCTTCTACTGGCACCGCCTGCCGCATCCCAACACGATCGAGCAGCGGAAGATTCTCCGCCGCGCCCGCCAAATGTAGACGCATTGCTGCTCTTCCATTGGTTATATGAGGAGGACCTGCGCGGCAATCTTGTGGGACGTACACCAGCGGGACGGCACACTTACCGTTGTTGTACTTGCAGGTTACTTACTCAGACAACTGTACAGGTCGAGCGACTACTGTTTGTTCACGGTGTCATGCCCCTTTAAGAAAAAAAAACAAAAAAAACATTAAGAAGCGAATTTTTGCATTTTAGTGTTATTTGTCGTTTTTATTATTTTGTTTATCGCACCGACGGCTTTTTGAGGCAGGGGATGTAGAGTTTAACCCTGGACCCGGTACTCGAAGTGATATTCAAGCAACAATCTTAGCTACCGAAAAATGAATTGAAGAAAGTCAAACAAAAATCCTCAACAAAATAAAAAATGAAATAAACAGAAAACCACCAATTCAAAGCTGCAGGAGTTATCCGACGAAGTAGCTGCCATTGAAACCGAGCTTGCACAATTCAAAGCTCATTAACCCCCTTGTCTGCCGAAGCTATCCCATCACTCGAATCCAAAATTGGCAACGTGCAAGCTGGTTGTGATAATGTCGAAAACAGCCTTCGTCACTGTAATCCTATGTTTTACGAAACTACGGACTCTGAACGCAAGACGTCGGTCTTATCCGAGAAAAAAGATTTTGGACTTCCGCGTGCGGTAATTTAAACAAACAGTGCGTTCTGATTGTTTCCAAAGAGGCCAGCGCCTGGGACGGGTCTCAACGGAACAAAAATCGGATAATCATTGTGACAGTTTTCCTCTTCAAAGACAAAGATTTATCCTAACGTCGGGTCTGTCGACAAAAGAGACTCATTTTGCTGTTGGCGAGGATTTTTCTCTGGACGCTCGCCTTGCTAAGAAGAAAATGGTTCAGTTTGCAATATAAACTTTTCGTGCTCCGAGTGTGCGTAAACACAAGTGGATTCACAATATTTTCCGAAATATTGACATTACGGCAGGGTGCACAGCTTACAGAATTGTAAACTATAAACTTAATGCGAGGGCACATTATTAACACTGTACGGTGCTACCCGCGCACGACTCAAATTTTCTGCTATTTTGTTTGAATTTCCTGCGGACTGTTGCAATTTTATAAGGCCCCGAGAAAGCCGACCAGCGTTGGTTTTCATATTCTATATTGTTGTTATTTTTTTTTTTTAAATCCCCAGTCTTCTCACCGAGCTGCAGCACTACCCATGCATTTTTTTTAGAGCGGTGTAATGACACATCCTATCCCTTAAAAATTGTAGAGCCCTTCCAGTTCAAGTGAAGATGGAGAACCAGTGAAGCTGTTATTTTTACGACGTCTAGAACAATGCCTAAAAGGACGACTTCTTGGACGACCTCAAGGACGACGCCTAGAGGACTTCTAGGACGACCTCAAGAAAAACTTCTAGGACGACCTCGAGGACGAAGTTAAGGACTACTTCAAGGACTACTTCTCAGACTACCTCAAGGACAATTTCTGGGACGACCATGAGGACGGCACTTAGAGGACGACGCCAAGGACGACCTTGAGGACGACTCTAGGACAACCTCAAGAACGGCTTCTAGGACGACCTCGAGGACAACCTCTCGGACGACCTCTAGGACGGCGTTTAGGACGACCTTAAGGACGACTTCTAAGGCGACGCCTAAAGGAATTCATCCTTTCTACTCTGGTGAAGATGGAAGACCGGCGACGCTGTACTGGCTTGAGTTTTGTGCCGACACGCCGCTTGTCCGCGAACACGATAGTGGGGGAACTAGCCCCTAAAGGCCCTGTCACATTGAGGAAACACGGCGGAAACATAAACAAAACATGTTTCTCAACAGTCGGGAAACATGTCGGCTGTTGGCTCTGTTGCCCGACACCCCTGTCACATTGAGGAAACAGCAACGCAACATGGACGACAGCGACAATGTTGTCTCGGTGTGACAGCTTTTGGCAACGGAAACCTCGGCAACTTGTGTCGGACGACACGTGTTGCCCATTTCGGTGGCTGAGCGAATGTTTTTCCAGCAACACGGCAACATCTATATTTTTCAGTAAAGATAGTCGCACGAGAATACTTCAATAATTGGCAACTCCCCATTTCTCAGCAGCCCCATCAGTATTGCAATTACCACATCCCTTCTTGCACTGTGTAATTTGTCAGAGCGGTCGAGTCTATTCGATCAGTTCAGTGTTTCGCTCAAAATGCCGTCAAACCCTTGCTAGGAGATCCTCAAAGGAGCCGGTGTCCATCCGAATCCAACACCGGTAGGCCTCGGAATCTTCCCAAAGCCAGCTCCCACATCAAATTTTCATAGGCACCTTGTTGATGCACTCTTGCGAGCCACTCGCTGGTCCATTTTGAACGCGGCTTCTTGGGCGGCGGCAGGTGATCGTCAGAATCATCTGAATCGATGGCACAAAGAAGTACCAAAGCAGAAGCTGCTGCTGTGGCCGGCGCGTGTGCCATCCTGCAAGGGTCTAGCCCTGTAGCAGAACGCAACCGCCAAATCTAGAGAACACGAGATGGTTCGCTCGGCTGATAAATCGACTACGGTAGAGCGACGGCGATGAGACGACGATCCAAAATAGCAACGATTCAGGGGGCGAGCGGAGCCAGCGGATCTGAGCCTAGCCGCCTATACTTCGTTTTAGCTTCGGTCCAGACGCAACCGATGCTACAAGCGCGAGCATGTGGCCCAGAACAGTGCTTGCACTGCACGAGCGCGCGTGCTTGACAGGGTTGCTGAAAACCCGGAGCTCGCGCTCGCAGCTTTGGCTGCGTCTGGACCGAAGCTGAAACGAAGTATAGCCGAGCCGAGCCGGCCGGGCAGACGAGGGCGAGAGAGAGGCAGCGCGCAGGAGAGGAGACAATTTGTGTTCTTCTGACACGCTTTCCCGGTGTGACTGGATGTTTTCCGAGTGTCGGAGAACAAGTTGGGAAACATGTTTTTCGAACGACAGCAACATGTTTCCGGACTGTTGCTGTTTACGCAATGTGACAGGGTCCCCGAAAACATATTTTGCTCATGTTGAAGGACAAAGTTCTCCGACTGTTTCCGCAGTGTGACAAGGCCATAACAGCATCGCTGTAAAAACATCTGACCTAGCGCAAGCTGGACGAATCCTTTCAAAACGTCTGGCTTCCTTTAAAATATTTCATTTGTATCCTAGTTTTTTCTTGCTCTCTTTTCTCAGAGTTTATATGAATGGAGAAGTGTTGTAAGTTGGGCGAGTTGGTATGATGACATGGTGAACAGAACAGAGCACACAACGTCCTTTACATTGTCCTTGTCTTTTGTGCGCTGTTCTGTTCACCTTGTATGGATGGCTTTATTTTCTACTAGAACACCTTATCGGCCAGCATTGTTTCGTTTGGTTTCCTTTCTGATTCGTACATGACGATACCGGATACATTCTGGTAGAGAAGCTGCCCGGCACACACCCGAAAAGCGCGCACTCACCAACCTTTGACCACGCGAACGCTCTGTCGAAGATATGGCGACCAAAAAATGACCACCCGAATTAGTCATTAAACCAGTACAATTATACGTAAATCAAATCG
Organism: Ixodes scapularis; assembly: GCF_016920785.2. Classification (NCBI taxonomy): domain Eukaryota; kingdom Metazoa; phylum Arthropoda; class Arachnida; order Ixodida; family Ixodidae; genus Ixodes; species Ixodes scapularis. Next base: position 240,128,009 of record NW_024609835.1, on the reverse strand, counting down.
CAGTTGACGCCATGACCCGATGTAACCCACGAAGCCGTGCAAAAAGTAACCGTCACGGCGCTTTTTTTTTCTTTTTTTTTTTGTGGATTTATTATTACTGGATACACAATTATGCAAGAAAAAATGGCCAGGACGACGGCGCCTTTATTGTGAGTGATTAGGTTCGTCCGTCATAACAGGTGTACCCAGATGGTTCATAAAGATGCACTTTTGGTATCTGCTCGATTTTCGAATTGTAGCGTCGGCTGCGCTCGAAGTTAAAGTGAAACAGACTTTTTGCTTTTTCCCGGGTGAGTTCAAACGTGGTGGTGCCAGCGTGCAAATAGCCCCCAAACCCTTCTGGCTCCCCCCTAGATGGCGGGTTTGACGGTGTTTGCGAAATTAAATCTAAGCGTTCTTATCGGTGAATGGTCGATTAAGCCACTCTTACATATAATTCCCCCTAATGATGAAATAATGATGCGTAAAATTTAGAAAATATACCCGGACCGGAAGTGTGCCGGGGCTACCGAGTGGATGGCGCCACTGAGTTTGTTGCCAACCAAAAGAAGGCGAGTAGTCTGCAGGTGAGCGTCGGTTCGCGCAGCTGGTCCCCGACTGCAAGGCGCTGCTCCCACTTGGACTCACAACATCACCTGGCGACTCATAACGTACCGAGGAATGATGCAGCGTTTGTATGCAGTCGGAACTCTAGACAAGGTCAGATTAATAAATAAAGTGGGCGATAAATTTCCTCTCCTGCGCGCGATTATTACTGTTACCAGAAGGGGTTACTCGCGAGCTAAGAGTAGTAAGAATTTAAAAACCCTAGACGCACCAACGGAAGGAACCAATTGAAATCTTCTCATTGAAGCACGTTCGGGATACACTCTACTCTCGAAAAAATGTAAACGCGTCTTTATCATTCTGCTAAACCCGGAGATCACGACAGTGCGACGTGTATGCGGCGCACTCGAAACCACACAGACCTCCCCGCAACCAAGCACAGAAAATCGCAACCCACGCATATTACACGCACGACACATTCTGTACTCCAGGCACGTAGCCAGGATTTTGGTTCGGGGGGGAGGGGGCCCGCCACGACAAAATGCTGTATGAGGGGGAGGGGGGAGAGGAGGCCCCAGCACAATGCAAGATTCCGGAGGGGGGGGGGGGGGGCGCCCCCCCCCCCCCCCTGGCTACGTGCCTGCTGTACTCACCTAATTTATCAGGGTGATCGAGGCTAGCTAAATTTTTCTTATGCGAGCCAACGAAATCGGTTTTGGTAGCCGAGAGACTACTGGCCGTGACGTCACAATTGGAAACATAAGAGAGAGAGACACCTCGTGCCAATAGGGGAGGAAGCGACGCTCGATATACGCGTGTTCCATCGCGGCGTAGAGAATCGACGTGAAAATGGCAGCATGCGCCGTTTCGGGAGCTGTCTCCAGAGCATTTTGAGGGAGGGTTGAGAACGAGTGTTATTTGTTTTCTCTGGAGGAACCCGCAATGATTCACGCGCCCGTTCTGTGGCTGGCGCGCGTGTTGTGTGTAGAGTCGCTTCTTGGCCGGACTGCCAAATATACTTCGTTTCTTCTTACGATGGACAGCAGCAGCCTCTCCGCCAGCACTCGGAGCCGACTCAACGCCTTGTGAGTGTGTCGTGACCTTTTGAAAGGAAGCAGCAACACACGGGGCACGTTGTCAAGTGACACGTACGCAGCACCTGATTGGCTGGGATAGCTCGTAGCGTCCGCTGCGGTCCATCGCAAGGTGAAATGGAGTAAGGGTGACTCTGCGCTAAACGGTGTACGAATCGAGGGCCGAGCGCAAGATGGCGCCCTCCGCGCAGGATCGCCGGGCGGCGGCGGCGACGCCCTCTGCCGGCGGCCCCGGCGTCTGGCGCAGGTGCTTGGCGGGGGCCATTAGGGGCCGTCGATCTCGGGGTCCGGCTGGAGCAACACGGCGCAACCTGTAATTTGGGCCGGGCGCGAAGCCGACGCGCTGTTTGCCTAACCGGGAGCTGTCGATGTGGCACCTCGGTCGGCGAGCGTGTAAAGGGCCGAGCCGGCCCATTTGCTCCCAAATTGCCCTGTCAGCGCCGGGATCCATGCCGACGCCCCCGGAGGCAAACCGGCCCACGGGATATCGTGCACTCGCACGGCCGCTCGGTCGGCTCACGCTGGCGGCCGTCCGACGGGGCTGCGAGGGGCCAAGCGGACAAGTGCTGCGGACAACCGGCCATTTGCCGAGGAGTGAAGCGACTCCGTCGGTGATGCTCGCGAACCCGAAGGTGCAGCTGTGAGAGGTAAACGAGGCATTCGGGAAACTTGCCAGCGCAAATACAGATGGACACGAACAAACCCTTCTCCGTGTCCCCGCCTCTTTGTGTCCCTCTCTTTGTGTGTTTTTCACGTTTCTTAAGCATGATGCACCCATTGGCCAAACAACACGCCTCCTTGAGCATCGAAATCGGGCGAACATAAAATAATTACATATTCGCAAACAAAAATTATGCATTGACCATGTAAGAACGAATTCAGTTAATTTTCATAGGATGGATGATTGGGCGAGTTGGTGAACCATATATTTGCGGTGACAGCGCAGAGAAACAAACAATCACCAGAAACTCAGGAAGAGAAGCATATGCGCTGAACTTACAACTCTTGTGTATTCGACTACTTTGTTCTTCTCTTCCATGTTTGGATTAACTTTCCAGAACGTGATAAGCTGCAGAAATAGCATAAAATCCAAGGGAAAAAAAAAGGCGCAAGACATGACAACAAAAAATGAGAAGACAAAAGAAAGAAAGAAATGGAAAAAGAAAGAAACGGAAACAAACATCTCCACGTGGTAAATGATGTTGATTGGGGCGAAGCTCTGGTGGTACTTGTCTGCGTAGACGCTGAGCCGCAGCATGTCGAGCCTTTCGTTCGTTTTCATCCATGTCAGAAAGAGAATGTGTGGTATGGAACGTGGTTATATACGCATTCGAGCATCTGACCGCAGCGCCCTCTCGTCTATAAACGTTGAGCCAATGCATGCAAAGTATGACGCGATTATATACGCATTTGACCGCAGCGCCATCTCCTGTATAGTCGTTGAGCGGCTACATGCAACGTTTCATCCATGACAGAAAACCCAGCCTTTGAGTTACTACCACATCTCAGAGCTCCCTACTCGTCCCGCAGTCGTGGCCGAGTGGTCAAGGCGATGAACTGGAAATCAATTGGGGTCTCCCCGCACAGGTTTGAATCCTGCTGACTGCGCAAAAATTTTTTCTTCTTTCATCTTTTTTTTTTCCCTGCACGAGCACGTGCGCTCACGATCACGAGCACGAGCACCACCAGCAAGATCGGACGGATAAGGCTAGACCCTAAGGAGCTTCGCCACTAAAAGAAACCCTTACAAGTATCCCTCTCCCTCACCGCTATTGTTTAGATAGGAATTGGAGCTTTTTGGTCGACTGCGCTATACAAGAACTACTTACACACTTGTTCTTCAGATGCTCTATTCTTTGCGCTTCCATTATTTCTCTTGTCAGTGGGTCTCGACCCCTACCTATTATGAAGCATTTTTCAAAATCTGCGACACAACCACAATCCCGACAGTGGATTCCCAAATGTCCAGCGACTACTCGGTGTGTGTTATAAAAATGCTCCCTTAAACGATCATTCAAACACCTGCCAGTCTGGCCTACATACACCTTACCACATGAGGGTGGGATAGAATACACGACTCCTTGAGTGCAGTTTACAAAGCTCTTTTGGTGCTTTTTTGAACAACCAACTTCCCGTTGCGCCAACCCATTGTCTTTCCTGCACAGGCTGAGGCTTATTTGGTGCTAAAAAAGCAACATTAACGTTAAGGCGGTTACCTATCTTCTTGAGACCGCGCGAAACTTTATGTACCGTATTTACTTGCATATTGGTCGATACGTCGTATAGGTCGACCCCCTAACTTCGGGACCCCCGAAAAAAAAAAAAAAAGTTGAAAAATATAATACCGGGATTCGCGTATTGGTCAACCCCCCAGTTTTGATGAGGCGATTTTTGAAAAACAGGTCGACCTATACGCGAGTAAATACGGTATATAGGGAACAACGGCCGTCCTTTTCTTTTCTGGATTTCGTTTAGGTAGTTTACTTCATCTTATTTTCTTTAATAAATCCCCTGCGACGTACGGCTATAAGTAAGGAACTATAGATATGCTGTTGACTTTAACCTGGCAATTCGAGCATCAGAGCTTACTTTAGGCGAATGACAACAAGACTTATTAAGGGCATTGATGAGACATAACTTAACAATGCCTCGCTCAACAAGCTTGTAGTGTGCTGACTGAAAATTAAGAGGTTTCTTCTCTCTCGGTTTGAATGACCAGTATGCATGATGCTCCGAAAAAAAAAATTAATCTAAGGTCGAAAAATCGCAAGGAACCGTTTGTGGATAGCTCATGAGTGATTTCTAGTGGATCTATACAGGATATTAGACAGGAAAGAACGTTAGAAAACAATATCTCAAAGTTATTAGCTGCACAATCTAGCATAATCAAAAAATCATCAAGAAAGTAAAACACCTTCACAACGGTAGAATCATCTAAGCTACTTGAAAGGATCCGGTCCCGATGCGCGAGATAAAGGTTGCTGAAAACTGGTGCAATACATGAACCAATGCTTACCTCTACTTGTTGCAGAAAGCTGTTATACTCCTTCATGGAAACGTAGATCTTAAATATGCGGTGAGCAATTCAAGGAAACTACTTCGGGAAATTGCTGACGCGGTCTGAAACGCAATAACACCAAAAGAGTCAACGCAGTTCTCCACACACTTCAACAGCTCATTCTGCGGAGGAGAGAAGAAGAGGTCCTTTATGTCCACTGAGAAGGCCTCGAGGTGCCAACGAATTGGTCGAGTGAAAGAGGGAGCTAGCTAGCTTCTAATCATAATCTACCTTTTCAAAGTAGCTAGCGTCCGCACCTCAGCTCTAAAATTAATCGTTCTAATTTGTAAAGCATCGTCATCTCGACCAAAGATGAAAAAAGAGCTTCCTTTTTTTTTTGGCTATACCTGTTATGTCGTACTAAACGTCGCGGGTGAATTCAGGACGAAGGAATTTTCTAGGATCACCCTATTATTGCCATTTGAGTTCAGTTTAGCCTTCAGTCATTTTAGTGCCAAATCATGCTCACTCAACACAGACGTCCGTTAGGACTGAGCACCGATTCAGTTTTATGGTATTCATCCGTGTTTTCTTGTAGATTTATTACTAGTTCCTTGCGATTAAAAATCGCAAGGAACCTTCTGTGGATAGCTCATGAGTGATTTCTAGTGGATCTATACAGGATATTAGACAGGAAAGAACGTTAGAAAACAATATCTCAAAGTTATTAGCTGCACAATCTAGCACAATCAAAAAATAATCAAGAAAGTGAAACACCTTCACAACGGTAGAATCATCTAAGCTACTTGAAAGGATCCGGTCCCGATGCGCGAGATAAAGGTTGCTGAAAACTGGTGCAATACATGAACCAATGCTTACCTCTACTTGTTGCAGAAAGCTGTTATACTCCTTCAGGCAAACGTAGATCTTAAATATGCGGTGAACAATTCAAGGAAACTACTTCGGGAAATTGCTGACGCGGTCTGAAACGCTATAACACCAAAAGAGTCAACGCAGTTCTCCACACACTTCAACAGCTCATTCTGCGGAAGAGAGAAGTAGAGGTCCCTTATGTCCACTGAGAAGGCCTCGAGGTGCCAACCAATTGGTAGAGTGAAAGAGGGAGCTAGCTTCTAATGATAATCTACCTTTTCAAAGTAGCTAGCGTCCGCACCTCAGCTCTAAAATTAATCGTTCTAATTTGTAAAGCATCGTCATCTCGACCAAAGATGAAAAAAAAGAGCTTCCTTTTTTTTTTTTTGGCTATACCTGTTATGTCGTACTAAACGTCGCGGGTGAATTTAGGACGAAGGAATTTTCTAGGATCACCCTATTATTGCCATTTGAGTTCAGTTTAGCCTTCAGTCATTTTAGTGCCAAATCATGCTCACTCAACACAGACGTCCGTTAGGAATGAGCACCGATTCAATTTTATGGTATTCATCCGTGGTTTCTTGTAGATCTATTACTAGTTTAATTGGCCCAAGGGGTGGAATCATAAATCTTCAAAATTTGAGAAAATCATTATGCATTAAAGGAATACAACTTATACAACTCGTACAGCCTTAGCGATTAAGGAACTGCCCGGTACAAAGAAGACGTTTCATTTCATTTATTGGTCTCTCTGGCATGTATCCAAAAGCCGTGTGCTAGTGACAAAAGTAAAAGAGAAAAGCAAAAATAAATGCTGTATATGCACGTTTTACTGACGGTACGTAAAAATATTTTTTTTACGTACCGTAAAAAAAGAAAATTTTTTTTACGCATGCCAGCAACGAAATCTTATCTCGGTCATAAAAAAACATGAGGTAGGTTTTACTTAACAATAACCTTTTGATTAAATTCAAATATAGAACTGCTAAACTAAAAATAGCAACGCGCTGCTTAAGAGGTACCTCACCCCGTGACTCTAGGAAGTAGCTACACGTCAAACGCAAGACAACGTTGATAAGAAGGAATGCACAACGGCGTAAAATAAGCTAGTATAGCTTTCAGACAAGTTCCCCTCAATATAATTTATTTCTGAGGAATTACTCTTTGAAGAATATAACAGACGACAAGTTTAATAACGCAGCTTTAGAAAGATAACTAACATCAAATAACAATTATTTATGCTATATCATTGTTTGAAATGATGAAAATGAATACCAGTGCGTACAGGCTTGACGAAGATGATGCTCATGACAAAGGTATAGAAGGGTATCTTTCACCGAATAAAGGGAACATAAATCCATCGGGGATTAATGCATCACTCGATTAGTTAATTGGTTAATCAATTTATTGTATAGCCCCAAGAATAATGCCAAATTACAAATTCTTTTTCACCTTTCAGAAAAAAACATGGAGAAACCATAACATGATATTGTTTCTTTCCCTATCTTTCTTAACTGCTTATTTCCTTTAATTTCATTCTCCACATAATTGTTCTACTCACTGAATGGAAAGAATATTTATAGAATAATGTGTTTTCTAAGCGACGGACATGCAACGATTGAATTGCGGCGTGAAACGATGGGCATTAACGATGATTTCAGGAAAACTGAACTCGCGATTGCTTTTCAACGAAACCCCTTAACAGAAAATAGGTTGCTGGTGAGCCCTGAAGGCTGTGGCAATACTCAAATTCTTTCTCTCGTTTTCGTTCTTCCTCGGTTCTCGGTTTTACAACTATATATGATTCTTGTCCCGTTACAAACAGGAAAAAAACCGATGGAACTGATTACCTAAAATCTTCGTCAATCTTGAAAAACTTTCTATTTTGGAAACAACGCCGATTTTCTAAATATAAAATCCAGCTTTATTTTTTTTTTTTGCAGTTTTGTGTAATTTGCAGATCAAGTACGTAGACATGCCGCAGTATCATCCGAGTCATTCTGTAAAATCCTGCGGTGATGCGCATAATTCCTTGCATGCAATATGGTGACCTGCCAAGCATGTATTGGTACGAGCGAGAAAATTTTAAATGGAATCAATCATCACCGTAGCTGAAAACCAAAACAGTGCTATGACAGCGCCACGTACCGTGACTCTATAATAGCACCGTTTTGACACAGCCCGAAGGGGTGTCAAATATTATCAATCGCCTTCAATTGGAAGTAATTAAAGCATCATGCTGCTGCCTAAAGGATGGGCTCATTTGCAAAATATTATCGTCAACAGAACAAGCATTATAAACCCTCAGCACTTGCAAGTAGTGATTGCGCATCAATTACCCAAATATACTCGATTTTTGTTTATATTGAAAATAAAGTTAACTTTGTCTCTAAATGAACGACTACATTTCTCATTGCAAAAAAAAAAAATACAAATGCTGATACCATTATAAGCATGTTTATTATGGTACTCGGCGATTTGGTTTTGACAACCGCTACGTGAAGGTATGAAACCTAAAATGAGTATTACACATTCGAGAGTGTCATTCTGGAAAATAAATGGGCGAGATGATTAGGCAAAAAAATGAAAGACGTTTACAATTCTTTGTAATGCGAAATTGGAGCGCAGCTCTTGAGGAGGAGGAGGGGAGGGCGCAAGGGGAGAGGGTATACCTCCCCTTCCCTCTATATCCCCGCTTCCAATCCTCACCTCCTGCCCTCCCATTTAGCGGGAAAATTTTTACTAAATTTCCCGCTAAATATAGGGAAAATATTCCCGCTAATTATAGCGGGGAAATTGATGAACACCAATTCAGTTTCCCCGCTAAATTTAGCGTGGAAACTGTGACGTCCCGTAATGCAACGCGCGCGGTTACGCCGACCCCGACGGCGACGCCGCTCAGCCCGGAAACGGAGCTGCGCTCTAGAAAGGTATCGAGAACAGGTGATTCCTTGCCGCAAGACGGGCGCAGGATGCATAAAGTATTTTCTCGCATATTGTCCCGCTTCTGCCTCGAACTAATGGCTATAGTACGCACCAGTGTTGCGGAATGGGCACCCCCATTCCATTCCAATTCCATTCCGGGGAATTAGAGTTTTCGATAATTCCATTCCTTTCAACTCCTAGGAATGGGGACAGTGAGCCCATTCCCACTCCTGGAATGGCTGAGTCGCTCCACTCCATTCCTCCAATTCCTTAACGTTAAAAGTGTCACTTGACAGCTGCATTACCTTGCAGGGTAGGGAAGAAATGTTCGGAAATGTATTTGGAAATACAAATACTGGGATAGATGAAAATAGTTGCTAAGATACTGATACTCAAGTCTCAAATATATCTATAAAAATGTATCGTGATACGTATTGGAAATACATTTTAAAAAGAGGCAAAAAGTCTTTGGAAATACAAATACAAGAATACATTTTAGGAAGGGCAGAAATATAGATTCTGATAATACAATACATTTTTCAAATTTCTTTGAGACGCCAACTGAGATGAGGCTTTAAGTTTGAAGTGGAAGTTTTTTTTTTTTTTTAGTCCCGAAATTTACTGTTCTTTGCTTTGACGCTTGTTTTTTGTATTGCATTTTTTTCTTTTGCGCATAAGTCTGGTAGGGCCTTACGCGGGTTCGCAGTTTTTTGCTCATTTTATTTCTGAACAACCGACTCCCTGACTGGCTCGGTATAGCTGAATGTAATAAATAAATAAATAAATAAAATATAAAAACCTGGCCCATTCCATTCCCATTCTGGGCAAAAGGCATCTAATTCCATTCCCATTCCATTCCCCTCACCGTTGCCACCATTCCATTCCCATTCCATTCCGGGGTCGCAAAAATGCGGAATGATTCCGGAATCATTCCAACTCCGGAGTGGCAACTCCGCAACACTGGTACGCACTCTCTCGATGTGTCTGTGGGACCGCTATCAAAAATGAGAACCGCTATCAAAAACGCTTCAGCAAGCGGGTAACTTCCCAGTCGGGTAGAAGACAGACAAGAGTGACCTTCCAGGCGCTCTGGGAGAAACGTATTTAGCGCTGCCATGTGTGTGCAATGTTTCTGCCAAGTTTCCACCATCTGCTGAGTATTTGAGCGTGGAGGAGGGTCCCCAGTAGGGCGGGTATTACGCGTCGATGGAGGCCAGTCTGTGCGGCTGACCGCGTCTTGCTCTGATGCTGTGCCTTAAAGGCTTAAAGTGCCCCTAAAAAAAAGTTTTTTTTTCAACACTTCAGTTGAGACACGCGTTTAAAAACAATTAATTTTATGTGAAAAAAAAACATGTTATAGACGGCGTGAGACGCTATTTAGTCGGTAGTCACCTTGTTTCCACCTGTTTTCTCTCTCGGCATTTCAGACGCGTGGAGGAGAGGTGGATCGGCTTTGCCTTCACGTTGAGGTGGAAAAAGCGAATTACCATCTCGTTGAGCGAATGATCATCCTGTGACGTCATGGACTTTGCACGCAGATTTTCAAATAAATCTCTCGCCGTCAATATTGCTCTCAAATTTTTTTTTGCTTTTTTTTGCTTAAAATTTATTTTTTGACACGCGTGTCCCAACCACATCGTTGAATAAAAGTTTTTTTTTTGTCTCAAGGGTCTTTTAAATGCTGCCCCTTCTACTCTACCTGGCGAACAAAACTGGATCAGCCGCTTGCATTGTTTACCTAGCAGGGAACAAGTTGCTGTTGGCCATTGACAGGTCGGGGCACTCATTTCTCAAAATGTCTCAATCGCTGCGTTTTTTTTTTTTTTTTTTTTTTTGTCCCCCCTGCCTTACCTGCCAATGCTCGGAATTCTGCGGGTAGGCTTCGTTGGCTTCTGGTTGCCAGATCTGGACGGCCTCCGACCAGACGCAAAATGAACGACCGATTACTTCTAGTGTACGTGCAATTTTCAATGAGGTACTTCAGCATTGCAGAAATTTCCTCAAGCCTTCATACCATGCATCGTCTCGATTGACTTAACGCTGATGCGCAATTCCTTCAGGTGGGCATCTGATAACATTCGGCTAGTTTTAAGTAAGCGGACCTTATCGACGAAGGGACTTCGCCCGAATGGCATTTTGTTAAATTCTAAGCTCAGATGAAACCAGGGTTCTATTCGACGCCGCTGCGAAAGAGCAAAAATAGCAGCAAATAGATAACTTTATGCTTGCCTAATCCGCAGTATATTCGCGCATTTAAGGGCACCATCTTCTTGCTATCCTACCACGCTGCTCCCTTTTCTACACAGAGGAAGGGGGCGTAAGAGCACCGTTTAACCCCCCCCCCCCTTTCCCGCTCCACAAATATACCCTCATCAATTTAAACCCAAGCCATTCGAGGAGGGGGGGGGGGTGGTTGGAGAAAGTTTAGAATACTTTTATTGTGTTGAGAATCGCCCACGGGCCTTGTCCACTCCGGAAATATATTGGGGTGATGTCGAGCAGAAATGCCATCTATGACAGCCCGTCGTGTCCGTACAGTGCATCCTCGCATGAGGTGCTCCGTGGTGGCGGGATCCCCGATCCCACACGGACTGCTGTCGCCGGTGATGAGCGGTCTTGGGTCGCCCGCTTGTCGGATTCGCTTTGTAGCGTCCAGGTTACCTTGCAGGGCTGGGGCTAGTGCCGAAATGGGGCGAGCATACGGCGGAGAATAATGCGGCCACCCCGGGAGTATTCCGCTGATAGTTCGCCATAGGGGCCACGGTGAAGTAGCCTATGGTGGTTTCACCCAAGGATACTCCCGGTAATCGCGCGTGGGTGGCGCAGCTTTGTCTGGTAGGGGTCGTGATAAAAGCGTCTGAATGAAATACATACTTTACATCAGTAATCCAATGTTTCTCAAAAAGATGCCCCCGAGCCATTAGAGTGAACAAATCTGGCACGACAAAACTTAGTAATGGCGTAATCACCTAATGACTGTAACACAGGTTCGTTGCCTTGCGCCAGGACCGTTACCGAAGCTGTATAGGCCGTGATCAACTCGAGAAGTTTTTCAACATTGCCGGTCATCTTGCCTGTGTTTTCGCGTTGCTATATTTAATTTCTAGCTTTATTCTTCTTTGGTTCCAACCTCGCTCTTCGTTGTACGTTTATGCTCTCGTTTATCTTTCAAACAAGACGCAGGGGAGACGCACCAAGAAGCCGGTGAGATGCTTCACCTCTCGAAATCCCGACCCAGTTCACACACCATTGAGTGCACTAACAACCGATATAGTTGTTGGTTAATCGAGATAATGCGAGGATATATTTGTTTAACTGTTTAGGTTACAATCGGTTGGTGTTACGAGAAGCGTCCTTTCAGGTCTGCGGCCTCGCGGAGCGTGCTTCTCCGTCTCGCCGCCCGGCTCTCCCGTCCCGGTGTCTCGGGTCGCATGGTTCGGGCTCAATAGGTCGTGTTCGCTATACACGCCGAACATGCGCATCATACACAACAGGTGTGAATTGACTCCGTATTGGTTTTGAGAAAATAAAAGATGACTTTTTTCAAGGTTGTACATTGTTAACCGGTGAACAATAAGCGAGCGATGTTTCTTGATATAAGCAGATGTGCGATCATTATAGCCCAGGAACTAGATGGATTGCTTTTTGTGGTTAACCAGAGCAATGGGCAGTAACGTAGAGGACAGTGAACAAGTGCATAGCAGACTTGGCAGTTCGGCCATGTTGATAATAAAAATGTCGATTCTTTTATTGTGCAAATTGATTTGCGTTCATACTCGGGCCTCAAGGCAATCCTCGTCTCCGGTTTTATTTATCTCTCTCTTACACACACAACGGTGCAGAACAGAGGAGCAATGAACGCGCACAAACATATGCGATACCCGAACAAAAGAGATACTATTTCTTTGTTATGATAAAGACCTATCAATGAGCAAATGATCCCGGAAGAGGTAAAGGCAAACGCGCGGTTTACAAGCAAGCCCACGATTGACCACAATAGATGTGTGCGCTGCGCATGCGCACAATCCAGATTCGCGTGAGGCGCAGAGTCTCTGCACGCGCGCGCCGTAGAGAGCCTGTGTTGCAGAGAGTTTCCAACTGTTCGGAGGTAGTCACGTGGTTTACGGGCTGCATTTTGCAATACGAGCTTCGAGGTGCTGACGAACGCGTTGATCGTTCGCGAACGTCTCCGACTTTCCTTCTGCTTTCTTCGTCGCCAAGCAAAACCACAACGCATGCGCAGCAGCCACCGCCATAGAGTTATTATAATGTACTCTAGAGGTTCAAGTGGCGCTAGTGTGCTGACGCAAATTGAAGCAGACAGCAACCAGTCGAAAATTGACTTCCGGTAATGCATTTCTATGGGAAAAAGTGAGTGCATTTTCTCCCTGCGCTCGATCATAAGAGCAAATATCCCAAATAATTCGTACGTACTAGGTAACTTGGAACATTTCTCAGTCAAGCCGACGAAAGAATTGGTCAGTTACGGCGTTTTTCTCTCGAATTCATCGAACTAAAAACGGTGCTATAACGGCTTCGTACGTGTATTTATGTGCACTGTCGGACACTGTTAGCGCGAACGCGGCGTCGGCGATTTCCAGCATGGGGGATATACATGCCAAACGAACGAAGGCCATCTGGAAAATCAAGAGCGGCGGCAAGAACTACGCAGCAACACCGGATCAGTAACTCGCAGTGCATGTACGATCAAAATAAATTGAAGGCCACGTAATCTATTCCGATTTTAAATAAGTGAGTACCGCTTTATTCTTTCTGTCCTGAGCGAAGCTGCGTGTTCTACGTTCAAAATATCACCCGCGCGCTAGACATCTTTGAGAACAAGTGCGCGATAAAAGCTGCCCGGCAGAGAAAACAATACGAAGAGACAACTTCCATATCCCACGGACTTTATTCTCTACGTTGAAGGTTTTTATCCGCTCATGCACGACGGGATCATTTTCATATGGTGACAGGACTGGCATATTAACAATATACAAGCGTCACCGGAATGCTGACGAGCCTTGAACACACTCTATATTCGTTTCGATCGTAATTTTGCTTTGAATCGTCGCTTGTTTTTACACACCTGCTGCGGAACACACGTTTGGGACTGAAATGCAGCGAAGTTAAACATTGCTCACTGATGAAGAAAAATGCACTAACTAAAGCAATTCCACTTTTACAATGTTAATTAAGACACATACTATTCGTTACGACCGAAATAACCAAAGTGTTCCGTGTTATTTTCCGGCGAAGAGACAAAATGCACGCGCGTTTTCCCATAGGAATGCACAGGAGCACCGCAAAAGTAGACTGGTTGATGTCTGCTTCAATTTGCGTCACGGAAGTCGCATAGACACTAGCGCCAGTTGAACCTCTAGCGTACATAATAATAACTCTATGGCCACCGCTCGCGGCAGTCCGCCATTAAATTTCAAACGTTCCCCGTGATTTGAGACGAGGCCTCTTCAATCTAGGCTCTCTAATGCGCCGTGCCGACTGCAGCGCCACCGCTGCGGCGCACTCTCAGAATATGCGCGTTGGTCTCGGGATATATATGTATGTTGAGTTTGAGTGCGTTTGAATGCGTTGCAACCACGCGTCAGCTGATACGACGATAACGTACGAGCGCCATCTATAAGGTAGCCCTGAAACGTTTTCCATCTACGTAGCCTATATAGTTTTCATATATTTGATGCATCATTCTCTCAACAAGGGGCATGAAACAATTCTGGCAGCGCTATGAGCAACCATTTGTTTTAGGTAGTACATTAATGTGATGTCGATATTACTGCAACATTTTTGTGAGAATTTTGAGTGACGTTCTAATCATCGAGGGAGAGATAAGTGACATAGGGGTTCAAAAAGAACGGTCCGAATAGCAGGGGAGATCCTCCTTCCACCCCTCCACAACTGCTAACGTTACACTCTCGCCCCTTTATCCTCGGTAACGCTTCGCGAAACCGGTGGGATAGGGATATAGAGGGAGACGCTGTGGCGGCAGTGTTTCAGGGCGTCCGGGTTTCGGTCTAAACAGAAACAACAGAAAGAGGTGAAAAAGAGGAACGCAAGTGGCGGTGATTAGCAGGCGGTCATTCCGGAGGATTCGTCCTCGGCGTCGCCCTGTGACTACTTATAAGCTCATCATGCAGCAACTGACTCCGCTACGGCACTGCTCTGGGACAGTCCATCCATCGGCTCAGATTCCTGCCGGTGCCGACGTCGCGCCAGGTGTAAACTGTTAGACGTGAGTCACTATACGACTGGAAAAAGACGACGCTGGCTGAGAAGTCTAGTTACAGGACGATGTTTACTTAATGTTAACTTATCCTTTTTTTAATCGTATTCTGTTTGCATGTTTGAAATAAAAAAAAAAAAAATATTATTTTTTATTTATTTTTATCTCTACTCCACTGATTTTGTGCGGCATTCCGGGCAAACCTGACGCTTTGAAAGTGTTGTACGGAACGGCGTTCCAAGCAACGACATTTCTAGAACGCGTTTCTCTTATGGGGAATGGAGGAACTTTGCCGTTCCATTTTTCGCCGTGGAACTGGAACGGGAATTCGTTACATCTTTGAGGAAATAACAAAAGGAACGGCGTTCCTTTTTGAAATTTTACTCGAGTTTTTAAGCATTTGGGTTCTTTGCTAGCGACTGATTGGTTGACTGATTCAAAACGCTTGGCGTTGTGTTTTCACAAAGCATGTCAGGGGACCATCATATTGAGTACTCGAAAAATTCATTAGCTAAGATTTTAGGTCTGGCATACGAGAATCGACATATATATATATATATATATATATATATATATATATATATATATATATATATATATATATATATATATATATATATATATATATATATATATATATATTTCTGAGGTAAGTTAAGTTATTACTGTATAAATCTCTATTTTTTGCTCATTTAAATTACTGCCACTTGCTTTGGGGTACTACCACGGCAACAACTCTTAAGATGAGACATTCCAAAAACGAATGTTACGTACAATTGCTAATGTGCCCTTCTGCTCGCATACAGAGAACCTGTTCAGAATGTATAACATATTGTCACGAATTAAGGCGACGAAAAGGCGAACAGTGAACTAAACAGAAAGTTTTAATGGGCGAACTTGTGCCAACCAAAAATAAGTAACGAAAGAGCGTCGAAGCAGCAGAAAAGCCGGCGGCGATCCGGCGGCGAATCAGAGAGCGCGAGCGAGACTGAGACTGACTCGACAAGGTCGCGGGAGCCGCTTATCTACCCTGCGTCACTATCTCGAAAGTTCGGCAAAGAAGGTTCGAGCGTCGCGCGCTCGGGGCGAGGATGAACTGGCACTTTCGAGAATAACAAAGCAGAAGGAAAGTTACGTCTGCTGTGGGAATGAGCGGGAATCTTCTAGAAGACCGTTACCAAGCGTTGCCTTCTCGGCTCTGCGGGCGGCATTATCCCCCTTTTAAAAGTGCATCGCCCCGATGCAAAACGAAAGGAAAACGGAAATGGCTAAAACAATTATGGCGAAACAAAACAGACATGCAGTTTCACAATCCTAACGCGCGTAGAACAGCTTGAGTCGAACTACGTGGACGACTTCGGGTCGTGGCTGGCGGCGTCCTGATGGTCGAGTTCCGTCGGGGAGCACCTCGTAGTTCAAGTCCCCAAGGCGGCGGATGACCTTGTAGGGTCCGAAGTAGCGCTTTAACAGTTTCTCGCTGAGGCCGCGGCGGCGAATGGGCGTCCACACCCATACCCTGTCTCCGGACTGGAACTCCACGTCGCGGCGGCGGAGGTTGTAGCGGCCTGCGTCGACACGTTGCTGGTTCTTTATTCGAAGACGGGCTAGCTGTCGTACTTCTTCTGCTCGTTGGGTGACCAGCCGGGCGTCGTCGGTGCCGTCGTCCGTTGGATCGTGGGGCAGCATGGCGTCGAGCATCGTCGTCACCTTTCTGCCGTGCACCAGCTGAAAGGGTGTAACGCCGGTAGTTTCTTGAATCGCCGTGTTGTACGCAAACGTGACGTAGGGCAGCACTTCATCCCACGTCTTGTGTTCCACGTCCACGTACATAGAAATCATGTCGGCGATGGTCTTGTTTAGTCGCTCCGTCAGCCCCTTGGTCTGCGGGTGGTATGCCGTGGTCCGGCGGTGGTCGGTGTGGCTCAGGCGGAGTATCTCTTGTGTCAGTTGCGCCATGAACGAGGATCCTCGGTCCGTAATCAGGACTTGGGGAGCGCCGTGTCGGAGGACGATAGACTCCACGAAGAATTCGGCTACTTCCACGGCGGTCCCCGACGGGAGTGCTTTTGTCTCGGCGTACCTGGTGAGATAATCAGTTGCCACGATTATCCACCGGTTTCCCTGCGCCGACGGTGGGAAAGGTCCGAGAAGATCCATTCCAACCTGCTGGAATGGTGCAGTCGGGGGCGCGATCGGTTGCAAGAGATCAGCCGGCTTCGTCGGTGGTTTCTTGCGTCGTTGGCATTCGTGGCACGAACGGACGTAGAGATGGACAGTCTTCGGAAGCTTGGGCGAGTAGTATTTTTCTCGGTTCCGTGCAAGAGTCCTACTATAGCCAAGGTGACCAGATGTTGGGTCGTCGTGGCAGGCTTGGAAGATCTCTTCTCGAAGACTAGCAGGAATCACTAGCAGCCACGTCGAGTTGTTGTCCACAAAGTTTTCTTTATAGAGGATACCTCTCCGGACGGCGAATCTTGGCAGGTCACGTGAGAAGGCTCGGGGAATCGTACCCCCTCGTCCCTCCAAGTGGTCGATCAATGCACGCAGCTCAGGATCGTCCCGCTGGAGCGCTGCCATGCCGTGAATGCTCACCGCGCCAAGAAAGTGGTCGTCGTCGTCGTCGTCCTCTTTGGCACATCCGGCAGCTGACTCGACAGGGGCTCTGGACAGGCAGTCGGCGTCGCTGTGTTTTCGGCCTGACTTGTAGACCACGGTTACGTCGTACTCTTGCAGTCGTAGGCTCCATCGAGCGAGACGTCCCGATGGGTCCTTCAGGCTCGCTAACCAACACAGCGAATGGTGGTCGGTGACCACCCGAAAAGAAGTCCCGTACAGGTAGGGGCGGAATTTCGTGATGGCCCAGACGACGGCCAGACATTCCTTCTCGGTCGTCGAGTAATTGCGTTCCGCGTTCGACAGCGTCCGGCTAGCGTATGCGATCACGCGCTCCGCACCGTCTTGTCGTTGGACCAGTACCGCTCCGAGTCCTGTATAACTGGCGTCCGTGTGGACCTCCGTTTCGGCTGATTGGTTGAAGTGGCCGAGAATCGGTGGTGACTGGAGCCGTCGCTTTAGTTCGTCAAATGCCTGTTGTTGTTCTTCACCCCAGTCGAAGTTCACGGCGTCTTTCGTAAGGTGCGTTAGCGGCGCAGAAAGCTTGGCGAAATCCTGAACGAATCGCCGGTAGTATGCGCAAAGTCCAAGGAATCTTCGGACGGCAGTTTTGTCGGTGAGCGGTGGAAAGGCCGCTACGGCGCGAGTCTTCTCAGGGTCAGGACTTACACCTTCGTTGCTCACCACGTGGCCCAGGAACTTCAGTTCGCCGTAGGCAAACCGGCACTTCGTCGGCTTGAGGGTGAGTCCTGCGGTCCTGATTGCCTCTAAAACGGCCCGAAGGCGTCGCAAATGCTCGTCGAAGTTGGCCGAGAATACCACGACGTCATCGAGGTAAATGAGACAGCTCTGCCACTTGAGGCCTGCCAGGACGGTGTCCATGACACGTTGGAACGTTGCCGGCGCCGTGCACAGTCCGAAGGGCATCACCTTGAACTCAAACAGTCCGTCGGGCGTGACGAAGGCAGTCTTTTCTCGGTCCCGTTCGTCGACTTCGATCTGCCAGTAGCCACTCTTAAGGTCCATCGACGAAAAGTATCGGGAGTGGCGCAGCCGGTCCAGCGTGTCGTCGATGCGGGGGAGCGGATACACGTCTTTCTTCGTGACCGCGTTGAGCCGCCGGTAGTCAACGCAGAATCGAAGCGTTCCGTCTTTCTTCTTTATCAGCACAACTGAAGAGGCCCACGGGCTGCTCGAAGGCTGAATGATGTCGTCGTTGAGCATCTCCTGTACTTGTTCATGAATGGCCTCTCGTTCCTTTGGGGAGACCCGGTACGGCGGCCGATGCACAGGGAGCGCGTCCTCGTTGGTAATGATGCAGTGTTTCGCAACTGTTGTCTGGCGCACCCTCGACGTCGTCGCAAAGCATTCGCCGAACTCGGCGAAGAGGTCTCCGAGCTGTCGTCGTTCCGTAGCGCTGAGCTTGGGGTTAACGTCAAGCTGTTGCGGCACTGTACTGGACGGCTGACATGGCGAGGGCTCGTCAGAGATCGCGGCGATTTCGGCGTCGGCCCGGAGTTCCTCGACGTGTCCTATAATGGCACCTTTCATTAGATGCTGCGCCTCCGGTCGAAAGTTCGTCACGAGGACCACACAACGTCTATCCTGCAGCTCTGCTACGCCCCTTGCGACGCCTATTCCTTTTCCGAGAAGCAGTTGGACGTTGCCTTCCAGAAGGACTTTCCCGCTGGCAACTGCGTCGGTCGCGACGGGCACAAGAACACTCGACCGTGGCGGCAGGTTCACGTGGTCCGCAATGACTCGGACGGCGGCTGGCGACGTTTTGGATTCCTCCGGAGGTAGCACGGGCTTTCGCAGCGTCAACCTGTTTGCTCCAAGGTCGATCACCGCACCGTACTCACAGAGGAAGTCCATGTCAAGGATGACGTCTCTCGAACAGTCTTTGAGGACGACGAACTTCACGGGGCAGGTCTCTCCGTGGATGTCCACGCGCGCAGTACACCTTCCCACTGGTGTGATGAGATGTCCGCCGGCGGTTTGTATTCTTGGGCCATCCCGCGGCGTCATCACTTTCCGAAGGCGGCCAGAGAGCTTCCCACTTAAAACGGAATAGTCTGCTCCGGTGTCGACGAGTGCCTTCGCGTCGTGGCCGTCGATGGTAACGTCGAGGTTATTCGACACCGTCACAGAAGCGTCGTTCCTATACGTCTTGTCGCTAGTGTGGGAGCCCTCCGACGTTTGTGGAGGATATTGGCGTCGTTCGTCACCGGCAATACCACCTCCCGGTATTGCCGCACTCAGTTTTCCCGGCGAGGCAGGGGGGACAGGCTTTCTCGGCGGGACCTACGATGAGGCGATGCAGGGCGTTGCGATGATGGCGATCGGTAACCGCGGCGGGGAGACGGTCCTGGGGATGGCGAACGGTGCAATTCGTCGATGTCCCTAGGTCGCTCTCCGTAGCGTGGTCGCGGGTCGTCGGGGTGGAAGCCTCGTAACCCCAGCTGCCGGTACGGGCAACGGCGGTAGACATGATCGGCTACCCCGCACCTCCACCAGAAAATGTCACGAATTAGGGCGACGAAAAGGCGAACAGTGAACTAAAAAGAAAGTTTTAATGGGCGAACTTGTGCTAACCAAAAATAAGTAACGAAAGAGCGTCGAAGCAGCAGAAAAGCTGGCGGCGATCCGGCGGCGAATCAGAGAGCGCGAGCGAGACTGAGACTGACTCGACAAGGTCGCGGGAGCCGCTTATCTACCCTGCGTCACTATCTCGAAAGTTCGGCAAAGAAGGTTCGAGCGTCGCGCGCTCGGGGCGAGGATGAACTGGCACTTTCGAGAATAACAAAGCAGAAGGAAAGTTACGTCTGCTGCGGGAATGAGCGGGAATCTTCTAGAAGACCGTTACCAAGCGTTGCCTTTTCGGCTCTGCGGGCGGCAATATTAAGTATCTCCAGCATGTGTAATTATAGGTTTTCAACAAAGTATAGAAATGAATTGTTCAGTAACCGTAGTTACGTAATTGATCTGCCTGGTTTAAACCAACGCGCTCCCAATTATCAATTTTGCAACCCTGAATTCTGGAATATACCTGCTTGCCGATTAAAGCTAGGAAAGGAAATTGAATCCTACAGATTACCTAAAGTGCTTAATTGTTTTATACTTAGCGATGTTCACTTAGATTCTATCGACATGAAAGAGTTGCATGCGTTGATGTGCCATTTTGTTATAGCAGACAGTGCTTTTGGTGTGCGTACGTGTTTTTTTAGTTCTCTCTCGCCCTGTCTGTGCTGTAAAATGCAATTCGGGGGCCGAGAGCTCGTCCAGCCGCTTCGTGCGGCTTTTTGTCTTGGCCTCCAGCACTGTAAATGGAAAAAAAAGATGTTATTATTGTAAGTTAAAACAACGAGAACTACTAGAACTGACGTTAGCAGTAAAGAAAGATGTGGTGGTCGGTTACAAGACAGTCCGGGGCAATGGCGAAGGGGCGGCAAGCAGACAGGGCATCACTTTAGTCCTCACAAGTTAATTTCCCAATTTAAAGAACGTAGATGCGACTAGGATGCTTAGTTTCAACGTTTCGAACGAAGGACAAGGGGACTCGGATGGAACGAGCAGAAATGGGAACCTTGCGGAGTTTCGAGAAGCAAAACCTGAAGAATGTGAAACCAAGGCACAGTCCGCCACTTGACTAGCCGGACATTTCGACCGGTGCCTTAAAATAGTCGGTGTGGACTAGACGTATAAAGCCCTCCGAGAATGAGTACTCAACGATCAGTTTCTACTGAGCTGTTCTAGTTATTTGCCCATGCCAAACGGTAGATGATGTTCCTTCCAAAGCTGGCCGACCTATTCTTGGAGTCCCACAGATCAAAAAATGCAAGCAAACCTAAGGCGGAAGAGCTGGTGAAGTATGACGAAAATAATCTTCACTTGACTTGTGCGTGACCGAAAAAATCCGCCTGGTCCAGGTATCGAACCCCGGACCTCTCCATTCCTAGTAGAGCGCTCTAATAACTGACCTAACCAGGGGTCAGACGTCAGTAGAGCGCACCAGTCACCTAGCTGTGTTCGGAGATTTGTGCTTGTCCTTTGCCCCTATTGGTCCCGTTCTCCAGGGATTATTTTTGTCATACTTGTTCAGCTCGTTTGCACCTTTGCATTTAATTGGATTATAAGCTGGCGAAGAATTCTACCTCGCCCGACACAATCACAAGGGCGGGTGGTGGAGGCCAAAAAGTTTTGCAATGGTTTATCTGCATTAAGCTTGACCATAAGTTAGAAAATTGCCGCTGCCCGCCACACACGTTCAGAAAAGTCACTCGCTGGATCCTGTGGCAAAACAGGATATCGAACGGAAAGTTGCCTAGAAGGACCAGAGGACCGACCCCAAGCTTTTTTTTATGTGAAGGGAACCGGGCGACGAGAGCGTGCCGAAATAGACGAGGCTTACGTCACATCTCAAAGCGGAACAAAAATCTCTGTGGCTAACGTTGCCGTGAGACGAGCGCCAAAATTTCCAGTAAAAATATACTAGTAGCGGAGACACATATAGGTGATGCGAAATAACTGTCCTTATTCATACTGTGTGCAACACTGTCGTACAAAAGGAGATGGTGCCTCCAGACGCATTCACATGATCGTCTCGTCCGTATTTATTTTGGGCAGGACTCTCCGAACTGGCAAAATGCATGATCAACCTCTCTGCAAATTTGTATTGGGCAACGAGTTAATGGCGCGGCGAGTCAAGGATTATGATCAAACCCAAGGTAGCACTAGTGCGTAGAGACGAAGCAGACCGAAGCGAAAAGGACGTACTGATCAAAGCAAACGATGAGAGCAATAAGAGGTGTTCCTGTAACATTGGTAAGGTCATCTCTATGCACGAAAGAAGAACGAAGTACAGGTTGTTGTAGAGGAGTTGTTTCCAGAGCTCTCGGAGGGTGACCGACTAGCTGGTTCTTTTAGAAAAGTTCAGACGGACAGTAGTCGCCATGGCACATCATGGCCTAATGTCTGTGCACTGGAGAGAAAACAACAACTCAATACAACCTGGTCGCGTATAAACTTTTCTAGTCAAGAATACCAAGGGAGATCCGAAGATATGTACGATTACGCGACACTTGCCAACGCACCAAGCCTTGGGCATCATGCCTACCACAGTGACACATTTCCAAAGGGTAGCTATCGACATCATTAGCCCCATTCTTCCACCCAAGAAAGATATGAGGGATAGGTGCATGCTATAACCATGATGGATGCAGCGGTACAATACCAGGACGCCGTAGCTTTGCAAACTATTGGGACATGAAAAGTGGTGAAAGAACTGATTGACATGTTTACGTTGTACAGCGTACCGGAGGAAATGGTCAGTGACCGAGGGAAAAGTTTTACCTCGGACCTGACGAAGGAGGTAAACAATTCGAGCGAAGCCGCTATGAGACATATTTCGGAAACGACTTGAACATGCAGACGAATTCGGCGGTTACCCGAGGCTCCAGAGGTATTCTAGGCAACGATCCCGAAAAACCTCGAGGAAAGACGTGGACTGAACTCGTGGACAGCCAGGTAGAGTTAGAGGTGGACCCGGCAGTGACCCGAGAATTCCCACGAATGAGGCGATCGAGCAACACGGATGCGGTGGTGCTACGAACAGAGGCTCCGGAAGTCTTTCTTTGGAGGGGGGGCTCGACATCTCCGAAATCCTTAAGGTTAGGTCGGTTTTAGGTTGACATTAATTGCCATGTTGGAATGAAAACATATTAATGCAGCGTGTTCGCATATTCACGCACATATCCATGGAAAACAAAGTAAAACGATGGTTCAGTAAAATAACAGTAAGAAGCTTGCACTGACAACTCATACAATGACTGGATAACCACTGATATCAGCCGCACCATCTGTTCTTTAATTTTTCTTTCCTATACCAACTTTTACATATCAACTGCAGCTGTGCCTATGCCAAATTGGCTATGTCTAAAAATGAAAACGTTCCTTCATTTAGGGATTCTCGGGGAAGCATGATGTATTAACGCAGACGTAGACAAAGAAGTGTTAAAAGTTTTCGACAAAACCCCGAGACTCGGGGGGAAAAAAAGGACAACACAACACAAAGTCTCATACACAGCAATGTTGCGCCATCAGATGTCTCAACTGGAGGCAGAGATTGCATACATCGGTATGTACCTCAGGGTCAAGTACATCGACCGTGATCGCTTCGGACTCCTGGCGTCAATGCAAGTTGGGGGGCATCACAAAAGGAAGGTGCTGAATGATAAGAGCTGTTTGAGACTTCGTGTTGTGTTGTCCTGAGTTTGTAAACATGTGTCGCCTAATACCTCACCACCCTGCGGGCACGACGCCGCATGCGCGCAAAGCTTTCGCCATCGAAGGCGCCTTGTCAAATTTGGGAGCTCGTAGACTTGCCTTTTCTAAGCACTCCCGAATTCCCACTCAAGCTCACCAGCACCCCCTCCCCCTCCTAATGATGGCCTTTAAGCGCCGCGGTAGTACCGCCTGCCTGTTTTGTCCGCGGGCCAGAGAAGCATCATGCATCTTCTGGGCTTCTTGCTTCCACACGGGGGAAGCAGACAAACGCTTGCGGACGTCGTCTTGTCGGAATCCATTCATTTCGCTGTCCCCTCTTAGTTCGCTCTAAACTGGTTGTCAAACAGGCTCATGAGTCCTGCCTGTCATATTCTTCTGGCTTTGACTTTTCAAGCAAGCCTCTCCGTCGCCCCGGTGCTTTTTGTGCTTGGCGGAGGTGAGGAGGGTGGTAGGTCAGCGTGCATAAAGGGTCATTTATTTCGGCTCAGGAGAGACGGAGGTACAGCAGATAGGCCGAAGGCCCATACCAAATAACCTGCAAACACACAAACTAAAAAAAAAAAAAAAGAGGGAGGGGGAGGGGGGGTTCGGCAGCTCGGTCCTGGGGACAGGAGGGGCTCAAGCCCACCCTGCCCCCCCGCTTCCGGAGCCCCTGGCTACGAAGCTGCTTTACTCTCGGCCACGACCCGAAGAGACCCCAGCCGGGACCACCGCCGGCTGTACCGGTTGAAGACGCCACATCACCTACGATCTTTGGTACATCGATGCTTCGACGATATGGAACCAACAACTCAGCCCAACATCCACTATTTCCGGAGCACGACTTGCCGAACTGGAACTGTGTTTACCATCAAAAAGAACGTTAGACTGTACCGAAGTTTGTGCGCTTCTAGATATTTAATTCAAATTCAACTCTTTTATTGATCTTTATTGATCCCCGAATTAGAGAAAGGAGGCAGAGAAAAAAGCAACTGACACGCTGCTTGACTAGCCTCCGCCCCCCGTAGCAGCCCAGGGAAAAACAAACATAAACGTGAAGACACTATAGCATTTGACATATTCATTATAGCATGGGAAAGACAACACCATTTATATTGCTAAAAAGGAAAATGTAAAAAAGAAAGAAAAAAGAAACGAAAAAGTATGTCAAAAGTAACAACACGTGCAAAACGCGTACAATCATGTTATACTAAGCTTTCTTTATTTTTTACATGGAAGTAACCATTAGAGAAAAAATGAACATATTTGTTTGGCGGACATACTGAAGATATCTTTATCGAGTTCATGAAAATGATTCAGAAGTTGGGGAGGGTACATTTTAATTCCCAGAGTTTGTTGCAGTGCTCATTCCCAAACTTCGAGTAATATAGCCTTCTCCACACCCTCAATTGCGCAATCTCTTTTTTATTATTTTTTTTTATTACAACGGTTGGCCCTGAACCAGTGCACAGGGTTACTTAAGAGACGGTGCCAGCGTACCAGTATATGCTCTCGAGTCTCGTCGGAAGCGGTTCCGACGCAGTCAGTCACGCTCAAACGCAAATCTGTCAACCAACTTTCCCGTGTGGCTCTTGTTGCAGAGACTTCCGACTAAAACCGGAACAACAAACGAAAGCGGCAAGCTGCCGGCTCAACCTCGGAGGGGACGACGTCGGAGCCGCGGTCCGGACCCCGCGTCGCTTGGCACGCCGCATGCCCTCTCCCCTCGGAACAGGGCGTCTCTGGTCCCGAGCGGGGCGTCGGCGAGCGACGGTCCGGCTAATGGCCGGCGCTGCATGTTTCGCGGGCCTATAATTTGGGCATTGCAGGGCACCCGCCCTCAGATTAAACGGCCACGGTGTCGAAAATTACCGTGCGGAGCCGAGAGGACGCCCTGCGAAATCCGATTTAATAAGGCCTCAATCGATGGCCGTCAGCGATCCCGCTTGGGAGCGTGCGCGCTAATCCGCTTCTCGTGATCCGCGCACAAAGCGGCCCCAGCTGGGAGCGGGGCAAGCGCCGGCCGAAGTCGAGAGCGCCGAGCAACGCCCCCGGCACCCCGCGCCTCGGTCGCATCCAGCCGACGCTGCGCGGGGCGCCGGCCGTTGGGGGGAGCAGTCCGACTTCGGTGATCTCTCCCCCCACACTCAGGACGGGTCGACTGACCGGGGGAGAAAGCTGCGTGCAAAGCGTCACAGAAAAATATTCGGAGCTCCGGAGCTGGCGACGCCACCCAGCGGAGAAGACGTAAAGGAGAGAAGCGGGGAAACCACCGCCAATCCGACTGTGGGTTGAGAACTGGTGCAGCCTGGCGGCCGAATTGTGAAGCAGAAAAAAAGAGATTGTGTGCACGCCGTTGAAGTCGCGAATACACTAGACGAGCGCGAGAGTACTTTTAGTGCATCGTTGGCTGTTTAAAAAGGTGTTGCAATGAATGTCCGGGGGACGTGTTTCAAGCCCCGAAAGTTCCGGAGGAATGACGCAATTCAACTTCTTTAATTGCTGAAAATGTATCTTCACCAAGGATAAGTTTATATTAAATTGGCAATTTGGTTTATGACTGAAGAAAATAGTATATAAGGCGCCAAACACAAAGATTAAGCAGAAGAGGTGGACAGGACAAGCCCTGATGTACAACGCCCCAACCACGTGAGGGGTTTTTCACGCGCCTCAGACGAGTCGGCGTCTCGTAAAGGAGAGGTGCAACGATTTTAAGAATAAAAGAATTTGCATCTCGTCAATTCTACGTTGTTTATCGTGTTCCGAAGTTTAAAGAAAACAACTCCTTCATTAAAAAATGTCGCGATTCCGCTGCATAATCGCAAAGCCAAAGTTGAGCTTTTTCCCCCACCTGCAGCCCCAAGTGGCAGCCGAAGGAACTACGGCGAAAAGATTACGTGACCTCACTCGGCTCTAAGCTGCAGCATAGCGTCCGCTAATGTCAGCAGAGAAAGGGAGAGGAAGCGTCCTCCGAGATAGCACGCGGGAAGCTACACGGCACCCCGAATTACGTCACTAGGAGGGGGACCAGGTGTGACCCTGAAAACTTGTAGAAAGTTGAGGGGTGCCAAAAATGCCATTTTTTTTTTTGCACAGCAATTAGGACACGCAGGCGAAATCGGTTTTCTGTTCTTTACTTCACAAGTTTCAGTGGGTAACTCCCGCAAATTTTTTACAGAAGTCCGGATATCGTAGCACCCCCCCCCCCCCCCCCCCCCTTTTTAAGGCTCGTTCACACATTTGCAACCGAGTAGGACCAGACCGGTTTTTAACCCTCTTGCAACGTCTTAGGACCAGCTCCGCTGCAGCGTATCCGGTCCTAAGAAGTTGTGAACGGCGCTTTACTCGGTTGCATATGTGTGAACTGCGCTTTAGCGTCGGATCGAGTCGCTCGAAGTCACACAGAAGAATGCGACGCGCACCATCTCGGTGTCTCGCCAGAAGTGGCTTGTCAGGCAGCGAACCAATTAGATTCACGCGGTGCAGAAGTGAGGCCGGGCGCGCCTTCTGGAACGTCCGAGTCAGTCTCCGTGCGGATGCGTGCAGCAGGCTGTACTACAATCTCGAGATTCACAGGTAAATTATCTGTAACGCGAAATAAAACGAGAGGTTTTTAACTTTTAAAGGAAACGTTTTTCAGTTGTAAATGAAATTCTTTACTGTAGCAATAATACAATGTAAGCAGCTGGTTGTTTCCGGCTGTCCGACGACTTAGGCCTAGCCGATCTGGCGGCACTGCGCAGCCCCCGACCGACGCGGGTTGGCGCGCGTACAGATGTGGTTGATCGCGCTTTCTGTCATGAGTTGCGGCTGACGCGGAGAGACGCGGACAACAACGAAACGCGCGAAGAACGACTTTCTGACTGGTTTTTATTCGCACCGAACCTGAGCGCATTGAACGTAGCAAATTAATGAAACTTTTTTTTTCTTCTCGAATGTCGCTTTATTTTAAAAGTTATAGGGAAATTAAAATAACAAAAACAAGCAAAAAATAACCTCCTCCATGACGTCCTTGGTCGTGGCTTGAGTGGCCGTGAACTAGAGGAGGGTAGTGAGCTCAGCGAGCGCGTACGGCTGGCACACTCCGTGTCGACGGCTCGAGAAGGCACCGCTAAAGCATGTGCTGGATAGGCTGGATAAAGCGGGCCGCCAGGGCGGCTCGCATTGCATTTGCTGCGCGACTAAAAACTAATTCGGCATGACACTTTACTGACCACAAACGACAGCAAACGCGGGGTGAAGATCAGTTCAGAACGGGAGCCACTTCGCGCTGCCGATTTGCCAAATGGTCAAACGCGCAAGCCAAAAACCTGCTCGCTGACGGCCTTCGGAGCGCTCGGAACCGGTCGGATCCTCGAGCCTATACTACCCTACACACTTAAAAAAAAAGTGTATTATTACACCCTTTGTCCCATTTAATACACCCCAAAACTTCAGTTCGACATACAGCACACTGACGTCGATCTGACGGTACTAACTTTCACGAACGGCTTGATAGCCGTGTGGTACAACTTATTAAATTAGCTAATGTACGTTTTACTAATTACAAAAAAGAAAGTCGAGGTTTTTCTGTTTTTGCTGCAAAAAACCTCAGTGTTTTCTTTCTGTGGTCTTTGATACGTACTTATACCGCACTGTCAGAGGCGTAGCGAGAAAATATTTTCGGGGGGTGTTTTATGTAGCTGATGCAATGACACACACAATAAAAAAAATATTTATATATATAATGAAGTCCGACTTCGGGGGGGGGGGGGGGGGGGGGGGTGCTACTGCCTGCGCACCGTTATTAGCCTCTCGTAAAATTTGGGGCCGTCTGTTCGACTATAGTGCGCTGTACGTCGAACTGAAGTTTGGGGGAGCATTATATGGGACAAAGGGGTGTAAGGTGGCATCCTTTTTTTAGAGTGTATAGCGCTGCTGCGTACATCCGGGATCTTACTACTCACGCGGCTCGTCGGCGCCTGATCCCACTACACCTTTCTATAGTATGCGCCGCCTTTTCCACCGCTTGTTGGTGGGGATATCCATGGGCGCTTTTCTGTTTCCGTATTTTATAAACTGTATTTGTTTCTTTTCTGACCAAAAATACTGAACAAAAACGATTTTTATAAATAATTGAAACAGTTCGCGCCACTTATATTTTATATTTCGACTAGAAAGAAGCTTTTAGCGGCTCTGACCAGTAGTAAGCCCAGCACCAAAGACGTCACATATCGCGCACTTTTGGCACCGCGGGTCGCCCCCGCAGGTGGAGGAGGTTTCCGTGTCGGCCGGTTAAAATATGACGCACTGACATTTTGTTACTCTCTCCGTGCCCTCTGCCTTGTCCGAACCCCAAGAGACGTAGAAACCGCAAAGAAGGTAGACGCTATCTAAGTATGATTGCAGGGCCCCTTTATACGGGTACGGAAGCCAAATTCTGGAGCTTATTTCTTTTGCTTCAGCATGACTTCAGCAGTCGAACCTCAAAAACATCAATATTTTGTTGGAAAACGGGATAAAATATGTTTTAAACAGAATTAAACGATAACCAGAACCGACCATGGTTGCTGGTTATGTAGGTTCAATGAAAGTTCGTGACGGCATCGGCCCCCGACTGCAGTGGCATGGGAAGTACGCTCACTAGTACCGATTACTTAGGCCAGAACGTAATACCGAAGGCTTGTTAAATAAAGCAAAAGCACAGTTGGCCACCTTGGGTTTAATCCGGCAGCCATTTGCGTCCACTCATTCTTTGATGTCACTAACCTCAAGGGCTGATAAACTGCACATTTCAACATGGCGCTCGCGACTTACAAAGTCGCTCTCGCCGAGGGATGCCGGACTCTCATAGCGACCCTGGTTTACGTCGCAGAGCTGCACCGGTATCCCCTTTTGTGTGAGGAAGTTTCTGCGCTACGATTTGAGAGTTGAGCGATCGTCCCGCCGTCCAACTTAGTCGCCGTCGATGTGCTAAGTGCGCCCGCTTGGACGATCGCATAAGCGACGAGGCCGACGAAAGCGGTGCCGATCGCTTCTCTTAATTCGTTCGGTGTTCGCCATTGAGACAAGTTGCGTTGCGAATTCGTGGCGATGCGAGCGTTTGTTCGTGGTATAGTTTTGATGTGTCAATGTGAGAATTGTAGTCATGTTTTTTGCGCTCTGTGCCTTGGCTCGGAAAATCGCGTCCCATTGAGACCAGCGCAAGCTTCCTCTACTCCGATGCTTTCTCTTCGTTCGTTTAGTGTTCTCAATTGTGACAAGAAATGTCGCAAAATCTTCGTGGTGTTCGCGTTTTTTTTTTTTTTGCGGTGGCGTGACAATGTTGCGGTCGCACCACTGTCGATGCGATAAGCTGCGTGAAATACTCGAGTGATGCCACCGCTGTACTGCCTCACCGGACTCGACCTCCTTCCCGCTTGCTTTAATAAACAAAGGATGCCAACTGGTATGGCATTTTGAAAGTGATTTTCATTTATCCGCGAAGCTGGTGCCCTCGCCGAGTCTGGTAATTTTGATCAGTCAGTGGTAAATCTGGTAAGCAGCAATAGGCCATATGCGATATGCACAGCGCCATCTAGTGGGGCGCCGTTCTTTGATCGAAGAGGTCTTTGAGGAGTGGAGCATATCTCTGACGTTTTCTTGCTTTATAGTAACTGCTAACGCTCGGAACTTTGTTTCAGCGATTTTCCAAACAGAGTGGGTGAACATTGCATGTTTTGCACATAATCTGCAGCTTTTCGTTCAAGATGCCAAGAAAGAAACCAAGGGGTTCAAAAGCATGTTCACCAAAGCACGAGCCATAGTGGGGCACTACAAAGGAAGCAGCAGTGCAAGGGCAAGACTGCAACATATACAAAAAGGATGGGCAGAGGAGTTCCTTTTGAGCTGGTATGTACCCACAAGATTAAATAGTGAGTACGCCCTTGGGGCACGCTTGCAGAAGCTCAAGGCCGCTGTTGCGTTTGATCTGGCAGAAACCGATACTGTTCAGAACCTTGACAATGAAGAAATTGCGACTTCTTTAAGCCTTGCTGTCAGTGCTGCAGCCAATTGAAGAGGCCACAACAGCTGCTTGTGCCGAGCCTTTCCCAACACACTCCATGGTTGTTACACTCGTTCACTGTATGAAGATGCTGCTTTCTGAGGGCGCATGTGGAACTCAAGACAAGACGTTTTCCCAGAATCTCCTCAGATCAGGGAAAGCAAGGTTCCTGGACGTAAGCACATAGTCATCTCATGACCTGGCCACCTTCCTTGATCAAGGACATCTGCTACAACAAGGAAAGAAAAGAGAATGTAGAGTTCCTACTAAGTACAATGCTTCAGGATGTACCAGACTCAACACAGCTCACGTCAAAAGGAAGTTGTGTCGAACTTCAATCCCAAACCAGTAAGCAGTCTTCAGTGTGGAAGTAGTGAACAACTTGGCATTGCCAAAGAAGAATGATGCACGGAGTTCTCTACTGCAAGACGTCTACAACTACTGTCAGTCTCCAGTTTTGCCACGCAGCGACAACCCATCCCACTGGTGCCAATCTATAATAAAAAAAAGTACAAAACCCCCGAATGTGTGGCGCGACAATACCTGGCAATTCTGGGAACCCAGGTTGCAAGCTAGAGACTATTGCAACGTGCTCAAACACTGTGACAAGCCGACGAGAGTCTTTTGCTAAAAAACACGTAAACAAGTTTTTTTTTTTTTTTGGCATGGGTATTATAAATATCTCAAGCTGACATAACAAGCCTCCTCATTTTTTTATCTGCAAAAAAAAAAAAAAAAAGATGTTTAGTGTATTTTCTCACCCCCCTCACGTATGGATCGTGGAAAGGAATCCAATAAGGCGTAAGATCCTTTTTTTTTTTTTAAGTTCCATGTGAACTGTGATTTGATGTTCAGCGTCCGCGTGAACCGTGATATTGTGTTCAGCATTCTAACATTTTAGTGGCTTTTATCTTCAACTATATATCGTTAGACCCTAGTCATTATCGTCAAATCTTGCTTTTTTACAATAATTTTAAGAAACATTTTGGAATAATAACCTAATTTTATAAGATGTACTCTTCTTTAGTAGCTGCTTGCTTACTATTCGAAAACTATTCGAGACGTGCTCGATTCGTATTCGTATTAGATTCGGCGCCGCAATTATTCGATTCATTTTCGATTCGGTTACAAAGATCACTATTAACACACCCCTATACAGAAGATATTCAACATTTTCCTAAGCAAAGTTTATTAAGAGCCACGTCACACTAGAGAGACAAACTCCGATAGCAGTCGTGCTAAATACTCCTTTTGGTAACGTTACCGAAAAACGTAATAGGGAAGAATTACAATTACTCTTTGTTAAGAAATACTCAGTTGGATTAGTCGATTACTTTAGAAGAAAAGTAATTGTTCGTTACTTCAAAAAGTTGAAGACTTTTAGAAATCTCCGTAATGCGAAATTGGAGCGCAGCTTTCGGAGTATTTTGACTTGCGATATACCGTACGGGAGACACAAATCGGAGTTTGTAATGGCCAGCCAGATTTACCCATCTTAATTTATCGAGGATTACGCTGCCAATGTGCTCCGCCCTCGAATGGTGCGGTTTTCGCCGTATTTTTCCTGCGGTATATATATAGCTTGCGCGATGCCAATCCTGCAGGAGTGTGGTCGATGTGTTGGGAACGCCGTCTCATTGGTAGATGAGGTTATGGCAGCACACACACATACGTTTGAGCGCTCTTATCTGGATGAATCCGACTTGAGTTTTAAATCCCTTCGACACATACGGTCGTATTTTCTTTTTTTTTTTTTATCTCGGTGAACCCGTCTTGAGTTACGAAACCCTGCTCTTTGAAACCGGAAAACTTTCCATCGGAGCCTAAAACCGGCTGCGCTCCGAGAAGCTTGTCAGGTCTCGGGTGGGGCCACGACCGGTAGCATCCGAAATAAAATTAGGCGTAATTGATTCTGACCTAATGCTCTTACCAGCAACTCTAAACGACATTTATATTTTTCCCGAGTTAACGCGCGCACGAATTGCTGCCTCCTTAGAGTTCGATCCATCGGTCCTCGACCGCGCCGTGCCCGAGGCTCGGAGAGGCGTCCCCGGGTTGCGGCGGCACTGCGGTCATCGGCGAGCGGGTCCCGACGACAGCGAGAAGCGCCGGAGCATCTGGGGCCTCTTGATTACAGCCCGTGTCAGCGGCAGCTCTACGCGGCGGCCCTTATTAAAGAGGCGGGAGCTCCTCGGCGCGTTTAATTAGAGGCGACGTCAGCTGACGAGCCGACGCTCCGCGAATTAATGAATAACGGGTGTCAGCGGGCTTCCTCGGGACGCGACAGCCGACGCCCCCCGATCCTGCGCGAGAAGGACACGGGGACAGGCGGCGACAGCGCTCCGCTCGCCCCTAAGCTGGCAGGGCAGTGGAAGCTATCGTGCAGTCATACGTTTACATTTCGTTACGTCACGACCACACTCCCGTTCTTATCAAACGAGCAGAAAGCTAGGTCACGTGACGAAAGGGCAGGCGTTTGATTGGTCCTTCGAGCGCGTGGCTCTGGCCCTGCACTGTCAGCTGAAGGGAGTGCGCGTCTCGGGCTACGCGCCACGCCGCCGCGCACAAAATGGGCCCTGGTTCGCCACGCGGGGCGGAAACAGTCGTGGGCTCCGGGGTACCGCTGGTTGCGGCCGGCACGGAATGACGCCACGACGCGAGCGCGGCTCTATGAATCACTTGAGACCCCGAGAGAGCATTATTCGGGCTCCCGGTCGCGGCCGGAACCCCCGGCGTCCTTGGAGTGCGGTGGGCGGGCGGCGACGGTCCGTTGGGTCATCCATCAGAGGGAGGCCGCAGTTGCGCGCGCGGGGCTCATTGTCGAAGCGGCACTGGTTCACTGGCGAAGCGCGCTCGCCTGCGCGGGAGACGCATTAGTGCCCGAGACCCACTCAGCGCGGACCCCGCGCACTGCGCCCTGGGTCCCGCCCCAGCGCCGACGGGAGCCGAGACTCGAGAGGGAACCGCGTACTGCTCGAGTGCGCCGGACGACGCCGAAGCTCTTCCTTTTTTTGTTGCTGTCGGTTCGCTTTTCGGGCGAATCCCAAAAAGCATCCCTTTCGTCACGTCGGTGTATTTCCTTACTCCGTTTCACTGTTGACGATGAATCGCCGAAGACGCTACGACCCATCCGAGTCAATCCAAAAAGCCTCGCGACTTTCGGGGTGGGAGGAACGATGCGCGGGAGAGCCTGGTCAGGTGGTGTACGGTCGCGGCTTTGGATTGGCTGGGAAGGCCCGTAGCGGCCGTCACGGTCCATCGGAAGGGAGAACCGAGTCGACAATGATTGCTGACGGAGTGAGCTGCAAGCAGTGACGTGCATCTCATTATCGTATTCTTTTAGCGCCCTCACACTTCGGTGAATCAAAAACAGCACGGCATCGGAAATTTCCGGGTTTCCTATTTACGGAGGAGGGCGTCGCGGGGCTAGAATAAACTTCCTTCATGACACGGTTCTGCCATTCGAGGGATAAGGCGGATTTTCACAGTCCCTCCCGCCTGGATAAAAACGAGCGCGAAAGGAATGATGCCTTTTTTTTTTCAGTAGCTAACTCCGATCGACAATGGGACGGCTAGTGTGTGAGCCATCCTTCGCAAAGATGGCGACATCGATCTGCGTTTTTTTACCGGTCGAGTTGTAATTTCGAGTAAGGTTTTCGTCGTGTTCGACTCTAGTCACTGACAGCCCTGAAGGCAGGGCGGGTCCCAAGCACATATACACTCTCAGAAAAAAAAAGGCACCCTTTGTCCCATATAAGACACCCCAAAACTTCAGTTCGACTTGCAGCGCACTGACGTCAAACTGACGAACCAACTTTCACGACCGGCTTGATAGCCGAGTGGTACAACTTGTTAAGATAACTAATGCGCGTGTTACTTACTAAAACTATCGGGGTTTTCTTAACTTTATTGCAAAACCTCAATATTTTTCGTAGGACTATCTGTTTAATAAGTAATATCGCACGGTTATCAACCCGCTCCTAAACGTTGGGGCCGTCAGTTCGATGCCAGTGCGCTCTACGTCGAAATGAAGTTTTGGAGTGTATTACATGGGAGAAAAGGGTGTAAAAGGGTGCTTCCGTTTCGGCTCTCATCTTTCGCGTATATATGAGCATCGAAACCACACTCGCTGCCTACATAATGGGTGTCCATGATGACCTGGGGATCAGCGTGAATGTGATTATACTAGCCTGCTCGTTGATTTTGCGACGTCGCCGCGCTCTGTAGGGAAAGAGGCGCAGGTTTTGGGTCCGGCCGAGTTGGCTCTACCGAAACACTGATGGACAGGTGAGTGCTTTGCTGCCCCGGCGGCGCTCCAGAGATGAAGGCTACTTTCGAGAGTGTCACCAAATCAACACGACATCCGTCCCAACACAAACGACATGCAACAAGTGCCACAGAGAAAATCACTTGTCATTCTGAATTTCTCTCCTGCAATTTTCCAGCGGTTGTTCTTAGCGTCCTTATCTAGGTAGTCTGGCTGCGTCTTGTCATATAAAAAGGTATACAGTTGCACAGCTTCGAGTAGCCGCTCCATTGGGAAAGGCAGTGGGAGAAATAGGGGTAGCAGACGAAACAATACGACGCAACTTTCCTTCGGAACATGAAAGACGCGTGGAGAACTGGCTTGTGCGTCGCCATGGCATCGCAACGTCACTATCTACGCCACTTCCCATTGGTTTCTCTCTTCTGCGGCGGGGAGCGGCGAGCTCTGAATCGCGCAAGAACCGGTTGGCTCTGCGGCGCTCTACGTCGTGCCGCTGAAGCCGAAAGCTGGTTTTGGTCGGCAGCCCCCGTCGCCCAGCGTCGTGCGGCAAGCCAAGGGCCCGCACTGCAAGCCCGATTCCCGGCTCCGGGAGAAGACCACTCAACGCGGAACCTGAAACTCTGACCAGCCGCCGCACCAAGGGGGAGGATCCTGAGTACGGTTTGCTGCTGGACAAGCCCAAGCCGAAGAAGACGACGATGGCCAACCAGTCGCAAGCCCCCGCCGCTTCTCCCGTCATCTACATGCCCGTCGCACCGCGGACGGCTGCCCCCTTCCACGGTGAACTCTACGAAGACGGTGAAAGACTGGATTGACCAGTATGAATGCGTTGCCAGCCACAATGGCTGGACCGACGAGCAGCGCCTGTACAACGTCTACTTTTCGCTTGAGGGGACCGCCAAGTACTGGTACGAGAACCATGAGTCCTCTTTGACGTCGTGGGACGTTTTCAAGACCGATCTGAAGGCTACATTCGTCAACTACCACCGCCGAGAAAGAGCCGAGGACCTACTGCGAACCAGGACCCAGGGCCCCAACGAGAGCGTCACCAGCTTCGTAGAGGACGTCCTGAGCCTGAGCGCCCGCGCCGACCCTCGGGCTACTGAAGAGAAGCAGCTACGAATCCTCATGCGCGGCGTGAGAGACGACATCTTTTGAGGCCTCGTACGCAACCCGCCGGCAACCGTCGACGCCTTCGTCACCGAGGCTACAAACATCGAGCGCGCCCTCCAAGCGCGCGCTTCCCACTACCAGCGACAGCCAAGCGTCACTGCCACCGCGCTGCTTAGCTGCGAAAACGCGCCTGGTACGGATATCCGTGAGATTATCCGGGAGGTCGTCCGGGAGGAACTGCGAAAGTTGCTGCTAACCACCGGCCGTCCGCCAACCATTTCCGTCGCCGGGGCTATCCGAGAAGAAGTGCATCGGGCGCTCCAACCAGAGGTTCCCGTCACCAAGGTGGCACCGGAGGAACCGATGTTGAGCTACGCCGCCATGGCCCGACGACTGCCGCAAGCTTCCCGCCAAGCCACGGCGCCGCCCCGAAGAGACGCCCCAACGCCGCAGTACCCCCGACGACAGGAAGATCAGGCGCACGTTCACCCAGAGCGACCTGCGCCGAGGAAGACTGACGTCTGGAGGACGGCCGACCGACGCCCGCTGTGTTACCACTGCGGGGAAGCTGACCATGTGTACCGCCGACGCCCGTACCGACGACTCGGGCTGCGCGGATTCCACCCGAACGACCCGTGCCCCCGTTATGGTGAACGACCTCGGGAGATCAACGAGTACCTGCGACGACCTCAGTCCCCCGAGCCTGCGTCCCGCCAAGAGTTCCGATCTCCGTCGCCACGACGTCCAGCTTCGCCGATGCACCGACCCCGACGTGAAAGCCTGTCACCCCTCGCTCTTCGCCGGGGAAACTAGGCGCGGCAAACCCTGGAGGTGGAGTTGCCGAAGACGACCGACGCCAAGATCCTCCACGAACGTCGGAGGGCCCCCACTCGAACGCTACCAGAGATCGAAACGACGCCCCTGCAACGGTGTCCAATAGCCACGACGCATCAGCGCTCGTGGACATCGGAGCAGACTACTCAGTCTTGAGTGGGAGGCTCTCCCGCCGCCTTCGAAAAGTCACGACGCCGTGGGATGGACATCAAATACGAACCGCCGGAGGGCACCTCATCACACCGGTCGGGAGATGCACCGCTCGCGTCGAGATCCACGGTGAGACGTGCCCTGTCAAGTTCATCGTTCTGCAAGACTGTTCGAGGGACGTTATCCTCGGCATGGACTCTCTCTGCGAGAATGGCGCCGTCATCGACCTCGGAGCAAACCGGCTGACGCTTCGAAAACCTGCTCTACCACAGGAGGACTTCAAAGGGACGTCATCCGCGGTACGAGTCCTCGCAAACCACGTGAACCTACCGCCGTGGTCAAGTGTTTTCGTACCCGTCGGGGTCGATGAGACTTTCTGCGGTGACGTTTTGCTCGAAGGAAGCCTCCAGTTGCTTCTAAAAAGAGGGATCGGCTTCGCAAGAGGCGTCGAGGAGCTCCAAGACGGACACACTGTCGCACTCGTAACGAACTTCCGACAGGAGGCTCAGCACCTTACGAAAGGCACCGCCGTGGGTGACGCCGAGGAACTCTCGGACTCAGCCGCAATCACCGGAATATTAGAAGACCTCTCTTCGTGGCCACCCAAGACAACGCCGCCTTCGCGGTTTAACATCGACCCAATCCTGCCTACCCCACAACGGCGACAACTCAGTCACCTGCTCGCCGAGTTCAATGAGTGCTTCTCCACGTCGTCAAATGTGCGCCAAACGTCCGTTGCGAAACACCGAATTGTCACTGAAGACAACGCGCTTCCTGTCTATCGGTCGCCGTACAGTGTCTCTGTCAAAGAGAGAGAAGTCATCCAGTTTCAGGTCCAAGAAATGCTCGATGACGACATTGTCCAGCCCTCAAGCAGTCCGTGGGCTTCACCGGTAGTCCTGGTGAAAATGAAAGACGGGACTCTTCGCTTCTGTGTGGACTGTCGCCGACTAAACGCCGTAACGAAAAAGGACGTCTACCCGCTGCCACGCATCGACGACACTGTGGACCGGCTGCGCCATGCCTGATTCTTTTCGTCGATGGACCTGAAGAGTGGGTACTGGCAGATCGAGGTCGACGAACGGGATCGTGAGAAGACTGCATGCCTTCGTCACGCCGGATGGACTGTACGAATTTAAAGTGATGCCGTTCGGACTGTGCACAGCGCCGGCGACGTTCCAGCGCGTAATGGACACCGTTCTTTCCGGCTTGAAATGGCAAAGCTGCTTCGTGTACCTCGACGACGTCGTGGTATTCGCAAGCGACTTCGACGAGCACCTGAGACGTTTGCGAGCCGTGCTACAGGCTATCCAGAATGCTGGACTGACACTAAAGCCGTCAAAATGTCGGTTCGCTTACGGCAAGCTCAAACTCTTGGGCCATGTCGTAAGTGCTCAGGGTGTAAGCCCTGATCCTGCCAAGACATCTGCTGTTGCCGAATTTCCGAAGCCATCAGACAAGAAAGCCGTAAGAAGATTTCTTGGACTGTGCGCTTACTACAGACGTTCCGTTCGCGATTTTGCGAAGATTTCTGCACCGCTCCCGCATCTGACCAAAGACGACGTGAACTTCCATTGGGGGGAGCAACAAGAACAAGCGTTCAACGAACTGAAGGAAAGACTCCAGTCGCGCCATATCCTCGGACACTTCGATCCATCAGCGGAAACGGAAGTTCACACGGACGCTAGCAACGCTGGACTCGGTGCGGTACTCGTCCAAAGACAAGACGGAGCAGAGAGGGTGATCGCTTACGCAAGCCGGGCACTGTCCAAGGCAGAGAAAAATTACTCGACGACCGACAAGGAATGTCTCGCAGTCATCTGGGCGTTAACCAAGTTCCGCCCGTACCTGTACGGGATCCCGTTTCGCGTTGTCACGGACCACCACGCTCTCTGTTGGCTCGCCAACCTCAAGGACCCGTCAGGACGCCTTGCTCGCTGGAGTCTGCGCCTGCAAGAATTCGACGTGACCATTTTGCATAAGTCTGGCCGCAAGCATAACGACGCCGACTGTTTGTCTAGGGCCCCAGTCGAATCTCCTCCCGAAAGCACTGACGACGACGATGACGCCCGTTTTCTCGGCGCAGTGACAAATGCCGACATGGGAGCACTTCAACGAGACGACCCGGAACTTCGCGCCGTGATCGAACACCTCGAAGGCCAAGGAAGCCTTGGCCCGAGACTTGTCAAGCTTCGTTCTGCGGCGAGGTGTGCTCTTCAAGAAGAACTTCGGAACGAGCAACCCTGCCTGGCTGCTAGTTGTTCCGGCCAGCCTGCGAGAAGAAATCTTTCAAGCATGCCACGACGACCCGACGGCTGGACACCTTGGCTACAGCCGGTCGCTCGCCCGGATTCGTGACAAGTACTACTGGCCGAGACTCCCGAAAACAGTCCATCTGTACACACGATCGTGCCATGAGTGCCAACAACGTAAGAGGCCTCCGACGAAGCCAGCAGGACTCCTGCAGCCGATACCGGCCCCGACTGGGCCTTTCCAGCAGGTCGGAATGGATTTACTTGGGCCGTTCTCAACATCGACGCGAGGAAATCGGTGGATTATCGTCGCGACCGATTATCTTACACGATACGCCGAGACGAAAGCCCTGCCATCGGAAACAGCCATGGAAGTCGTCAAATTTTTCGTCGAGTCCATTCTCCTTCGACACGGCGCACCTGAAGTGCTGATTACAGATCGTGGGTCATCCTTCATGGCACAGCTGACTCAAGAAGTTCTTCTGCTCGGTCATACCAGCCATCGACTAACAACCGCTTATCATTCTCAAACCAACGGGCTAACGGAGCGGCTCAACAAGACGATCGCCGACATGATTTCCATGTACGTCGACGTAGAGCACAAGACATGGGGCGAGGTGTTGCCGTACGTCACGTTTCCGTACAACACAGCGGTTCAAGAAACCACGGGAATGACACCGTTCCAACTGGTACACGGCCGGACGGTTACCACGATGCTCGACGCCATGCTGCCTCAGGTGCCAACCGGTGATTGTCAACGACGACGCTCAACTGATCTCCCAGCGCGCGGAGGAAGCTCGTCAGCTGGCAAGAATCAAGATTCAAGACCAACAGCGAGTCGACGCACGCCGGTATAACCTTCGTCGCCGGGACGTCCACTTTCAACCCGGAGACCGGGTATGGGTTTGGACACCAATACGGCGCCGCGGTCTCAGCGAGAAGCTTCTGAAACGCTATTTCGGACCCTACAAGATCATCCGACGCCTCGGCAATGTGAACTACGAAGTCCTTCCCGACGGAACGCGCCCATCTGCAAGACGTCAGCCACGACCCGAGGTGGTACACGTCGTCCGGCTGAAGCCATATTACGAATGAGAGAACTTGTCACTCTGGTCGACGAGTGAACTGTGAACTGTGAACTGCGGCTCGCGATTTTGCTTTCCTTTTGTTGTGGATTTTTTTTTTTCTGTCGTTATTAATGTTTTGTGCCGCATCGGGACGATGCACTTCTTTTTTTTTTTTTTAAAGCGGGGGATAACGCCGCGAGCGCACCTGACCGAAAAGATAGCGCGCCCATGGCCTAACGGTTATCGCGCTTACATTTCACGTAGAAGGCCAGGGTTCGAGTCCCGGCCGCGGCTACACATTTTTGTTGACACTAGAATGTGATGTTCTGGTAAATTCGAGAGCCGTCTTGGTTGATTCGAGGTTAGAATGTTCTACGCGCCGAACCTTTTACGCCGAATGCTCCAGAAACACACGCGTGTACAAATGCTGCTCCGCGTGCCAAGCCGGAGTAGTCTCGCCCCTGCGGTTTCGCCGACATCGACGCCCGCGACGCTCTGCTGTCTTCTTCTGTTTTCCTTTTATTAATTTGGGCACAAGTTCGCCCCCATTAAACGTTTAGTTTACTTCAGTTTCCGTCGCCTCATTACTTGTCATCCGTAGCAATATTGTGTATTCTCCAGGCAGGGACCCTATGCCTTTGAACAGTTTCGAAAACTTGGCTTCGATGTCTTTTGGTATTTTCCATATTTCATCCAAAAAGCCAACGATTCCCAAGGCTTTGACCGCAGGGAACCCTAGAAGAGGTGTGCACAAGTTTCGAGCGACGTGTACAGTTTGTCGTGAGTGCCTATTTTTCCACGTAATTTTTGTTCGAAATTTTCCGATGGCGCAAATTTTTGCACCGCTCGGTCTTCGAAAATTTTTCTGCTTCGTCACGAGAGCACGAGACGCCTGAAAAGCATCCGTCAACGAAGTCAATTCTGCTCCTGTGTAAACTTTCATTCGAAGTTTTTGGCCATTTATCTAGCGCTGTCACGAAATGCGCAGATAAAGTGTTCGGCGATTGCTCGAGGGTACCCAAGAAATGCTCCTTATCAGCTGCGGCGATACCGTCAAGTTTCCTGCCGTCGTCCTTTTTAATGCGGCACGCTTTTTCGAAGCGGCCCAACGTTTGACAAAAACGGCAGTTTTGTCGTTGGGCGGGACAATTTGTACTGGTATGTAGCGGACAAGCTCAAAAACTAGAAAACTTCTTGTCGTTTATGGGCTTTCGAGTAGCTAACCGTCGCTCTTTCCCGCTGCTTTTTTCTACTTGACGACCTGAATAAATACTTCTGAGTTTCCATACTCTTTCCCTATTAGTTCAGCTTGTTGTTTCTTCACGGCTTCGCTTGTACAAGATTTCGACAAAGCTATGTGTAACGTCGTTTTTGAATACATTTGAAGCTCCTCCGCGAGCGTTTAGTCTAAAAGATCGACTACGAATCGGTCCCTGATGAGACGTTCTCTCATGTCTTTAAAGTCACAGCGTTCTGCAAGTTTGCGTAGCGCTGTGGCAAATTGGTCTACTATTTCTCCCGGTTGCTCTCGGCATTGGTTGAAATGAGCACTCTCGTACACTATGCTTTGTGTGTGCACAAAATGCCCTTGAAACCTTGTCTTTATCAGGTGAAACGTTTTTAACTCTTCATCTTTCACGCCTACTGACCGCAGAATCTCCCGCGACTTTTGGCTCATCGTATGAAGAAGTGTTGTTACTTGAACTTCCTCGGGTTTCTCGTGTAGACCGGATGCTATTCTGTAGTCGTGAAACTAGTTCATCCAGGCGGGCCAGTCCACGGTGTTGTGAAAGTCGAACGGCTTCGGAGGCTTCAGTCCTGCCTTGTCGACGTGACGCCGGATGCTGCTGCGATGGTGAGGTCTGCGCTGCCTTCGTTGGTGCTGCGATGCCGAGGTCGGCGCTGCTTCCGCCGTTGCTGCTGCAGAAGCGCCCGTTCGTATCGATAGCGACATTCCGTAGGAGCCGGCCGCACTTTTGACACCATGTCAGACAACCAGAGAGCCAGCCGGGCCTGACCAAGAAGCCCTCTGTTTATTGATGCAACCGTGAATACACACAGATGAAACCGATCACATGACTTGTGATAACAGAAAGAAAAGTGCAGCTCGGCGCGTTATCACGATGACATGACACTCCGGACTTGGTATCCCGCCTGATAGAAGGTCTGCCTCGTCGGATGGCTGCCGTTGTAGACGCTGAAGGCGACTTCACAAAGTATTAATTGGCTCCTCACCAAGACGAGCTAGTGAAATACAACAAAAAAGCAAGCCGGCCCAGACAGCTGCTGCCGCGGCGCTGGCATAAACATATCATATCACGTCCACGCTGTTTCACTATTTTGCAAGAGCCACCTGCTCTAAATCCTTCACGACGACGTCTGCGTGGTTCTGATAACTGACGTCAGTCAAGCTCCACAGCTCTTCCGTTCACGAACGAACTGACTTAAGTTACTTTACACTCTTCTGACACACAGGGTTATAATTTAATGAGTGCGGTGAACGAGAGCCTGGCTGCCTGCAAAATGTAATTGACGAAGTAGCTGCGTTTCGTTAAAAAGTTAAAGAGTGGAGATATTCTTCTGATAGCCAATGACGAAGTAACTGCATTTCGTTAAAAAGTTAAAAAGTGGCGATATTCTTCTGATAGCCAATGAGCGTAAAGGGTAGGGCGTGCACGCGCTCGAGATGCCACTCGAGGCGTGCGAGGACGAGTTTCTCGAAAAGCTTGCCCATGCACGTAGTAAAAAAATTAGGTCTAAGTTTTTTTATTTTTTTTTTTTATTTCGGGGCTTTGTTTGGTTAGGGAATCATGGTGACGATAGCGTGCTTCCACTCTGCCGGTATGTCGTCTCTTTGCCAAACACCATTGAAGTAGTCTAGCAGTTGTTGGAGTTGTGCGTCGTCGAGGTTACGGAGAAGTGGTGGAGGGGTTGCTGTAATTGTGAAAAGTTGTATTCAAGCTGTGCTTTTAGATCAGATCGAGAATCATGAGAGCTTGTGTATGAAGCTGAATTGCTGGGGCAACAGCATTGTTCTCTACGCTGTGTATAGAGCTCCCAATTCTCCGCCTGACTTTCTAAATCAGTTATGTAACCACATGTCCTTGTACCGGAACAATAAGTTTGCAGTCATAGGTGATTTCAACGTCCCAGGCATAGATTGGACTCGACTGTCAGATGCTTCATGTCCCTTCATGTAAACGTTCGTTGCCATTGCCTCACTCTGAAAACAAAAATTTTTAAGGGTCAGTTATTTAACGCCATAGTCAACCTAACCCTAAAACGCCTGGGAAAAAAAAGAAGCAAACTTTTGTTTATATATTTTTCGCAGATGTGCGGCACAGAAAAAAGAAATTTCAACCAGCTACAGAAAACAAAGGGCATAATAAACAACATAAATAAAATCTCCAAAAACAAAAAGATGGTTTGCGCCGAAAAAAAAAAAAAAAAAGCCAGTAGTTTTGCACGCGACCGTGAAAATATAACGAACAAAAGAGTACGCCAAGGAAGTAAAAAAGAAAAAAATTTACTCCCGGTGCTACCGCTGCACCCTTCCCCTCTTTCCGCAGACGGCGCGACGCAGACGCAACGCGAACGCGCGGAGGAAAACAAACTTTTTTTCTTCTGCTCCTTTCCTTTTTTTTTTTTTGGGGGGGGGGGGGGGGGGAGGGAGGGGTTTGAATTAGAAGCTCGTCCACCCCCCCCCCCCCCCTCTCACATACATATGTGCATACACATTGTGGGTTTTTGCTCGCCTCTACCTTGAGAAAAAAGTTCATAATCAGTGCAGCGCTAGCCATGTCTACAATATAACGTTGCTGTGTAAATTGCCGTAATGAATTCTGAAGGCAAACAAACGCAAAATCGCCAACATTGTTTCCGTCAATCAACGCTCTCGGGCGGTCAACCTCAAGCATTTCGATTGCACACTGAGAAAGAAATCGACGAGCCAACTTTATGTTGGCTTTGCCTTAGGGAGGGTGATGCCATCCTTTGTAGTACCCGATGCCGACAGTGTACGCTCACGGATAAAATACAAGGAAATTGCCGGTAATAAAATGCCGGCGTAGTATAGTGCCAAAGCTAACAGCTCGAGCTGAGAGAAGAACGAACGCCCGTTCGAAATTAAAAAGTAGACAAAAGCGTCCGACAGGAAATGGTCTGATATCACCAGCCTAGGACAGACGCGTGCACATTGGGACACCCTAGCCCGCTAAAAGTGTTTTGTGCGAAAGACAGCCCTGCGGCTCATGGTAGGGAAAACGATTAGCGACGCTTTGTCCTAGCTGAACGAGCAGATCCTGGAAGCTACCGCGTCCGCGGACTACAGCTGAACACTCTCACTCTACATGCAAAGCTCGTGCATCTCACAGCCAGCGCGAAAATATTGATGGCTCGTTATTCCCACCCGCAATGCACCCAAAACAAAAGCGTCAATATAACAGGATTACTCACCCGAAAGAAGTCAAACGAGCAGCATGATGCTTGCGACTCTCCGGCCACGACCGTTTCCAGCTCTCCGTGAATTGGCGCGAAGCCTTAGCACCGTCTGAACACTTTGCTGTGGATTAGTGCCTCTGCCCCTCTCCTCTTGACCGAACTACATTGTGCCACTTAAGAGGGACCAGTCCCCTCTTAATATGAAGGGACACGCGTGAATCTTCCTGTCGGTCTTTCCTGCTCAGAGGGACCAACGGAACGGTTTCCTTGGTCTC
This sequence comes from Ixodes scapularis, assembly GCF_016920785.2. Taxonomy (NCBI): domain Eukaryota; kingdom Metazoa; phylum Arthropoda; class Arachnida; order Ixodida; family Ixodidae; genus Ixodes; species Ixodes scapularis. The sequence goes on along the minus strand of NW_024609835.1, from coordinate 240,083,036 downwards.
TCTTAATATGTTGGTGTCCCTCTAGATGTTGCTATTTTATTTTTCTATTTCCCTCTTAAAAAGAGCTGTCTCCCTGAAAGCATTGTTGTCCCCTCTAAACTCAGAGGGACAGCGTTTTTTATGAGAGACCGGTTTTAGAGTGTACGAGACCGACCAGGCATTATCAGCCACACTTACTGGCACCTTACTTTGCTCGCACCAATCTTTTTTAAATTTTCTTTTTTCCCCAGGAAAATTAGTGACTGGAATTCTCTTCCCCCTCAGTTAACCGTTTCCTCCCAGTTCATGACTTCATAGGTCCTCACTGCTACATTTCCTTCTGCTGCTGGTGGCTTTTTATGCTCTGTATAAAAGTTATTTTGTACTTCCTGTCGAAGGTATTGCTTGTATATTGTCATGTATACGGTGTGTGATTTACTCTTGCTTATTCACTCCTGCTTGGACCATATTGGTCTGCAGTATGTTATAAATAAATAAAATAATATAAATAAATAAGTTAATATGTAAATTGGTCTTCGCCGGGTGATGTGTTTCCTTGGAGCGAGTCGAGTACCCGCTTTAGTTCGACGAGGGGGAAAGAGGCATCCATGTCAGATGGGTCAGGGAAGTGTGGGGGGGGGGGGGGGGGGGAGTTTTTGTGTGTGTGGTGTGTCGGTTGGTGGAGGGAAGAAGGTGTGGTTGTTGCTCGAGTTCAATTGGGGTAATTTTGTTGGCGAGATTGATGCGCGTGAGGGGGTCGCAGGGTTGGGTGGGTGTGAAGAGTGTGCGTAGGTTGCGCCATGCCTTTTTAGTTATTAGTTGGCCGTTGAAGGAATCGCAGAGGAGGTGTTTGGAATGTATGGCTTTCTTCCACCTTTTCACTTGTTTATGTCTTGTTTTCCATAGGTTGAGAAGATGGGTGTCAGTGTACGGGATGCCGGTTGTGGTTTGAGCTCCTTTGGTGAATTCGCGCTGGGTCTTGAGGAAGTGGTTGGCCCAGGCACTAGGGTCGAGTTTAGCAGGTGGAGGGTTGTCGGAGGTGTAGTAATGGAAGTGATCCCAGTTCGTGATGGAAGCGGTGTTGCAACTATTTTTTGTTTTACGATGGTGGTGAGTCTGAGATGGATGGGGCAATTATCAATTGCCACCTTGCTTTTCGTCAGATGCAGACCATTCAGGTACGGATGTCCCTCGATGGAAGGATAGGTCAGGATTGGTATCGCGTTGTACGCTGTTACCGGTTCGGGTGGGTTGTGTAGTGTCGTTGAGAAGGGACATGGAGGTTTGTGCGGTAGCTTGTTCGAGCAGGCGTCCATTCTAGTGAATGTTAGAGTAACCCCAGGAGATATTTGGGTTGTTGAGGTCTCCGAGAAGAAGGATGTCGTGATCCGTGTGGTGTGCTATGAGTTTGGTAAGCCAGGGCGTTTGATTTATAATCTTGCGGCACGGTTCCCAGTACGCATTCACAATGGTGATGGGATTGGGGCAGTTTTGTAGTTGAAGGGTGGTAATGGACGTGCTCTTGGTGAGCAGTGTTGATATTTTTTTTGTGTTGAGGTGTATCGTGGGGTATTGATCCGATCCATATGTCGTAACGAGCAGGGCGGTGTATGTGTTTTGCTTCCGGTCAATTTTGGTGATAAGGGGCATACTATGGGAGGTTGTGAGTGACTTGCGTGTCCTGTGGAAGGATGACGTCAAGTTTGCGGTCGATCGTGTTTAGGTAATAGTTGAGACTGGCTCGTTTACGCTGTAGGCTGCGGATGTTCCATTGTAGGATGTGTATGGATTGTTCAGACACCATTTTCGCCTTCATTTGAGGAGTTGTCGCCGTTTTGGAGGGGTATTCTGCTTTCATTGTGACACCGGTCGGGTGTCTTGCGTTTCGTGCGTTGTGGGCAATGTACTTTGAGGTCTGAGGGTTTGAGAGTTGTGAGGCGCTCTGGGATGTTCTGGAGAATGAGCTTGATTTGGTTCAGGTCGAAAGGGGCCTGGGAATCGGTGGGATGAGAGGGGGAAGTTGTGATTTCCATTTGTTGGTCGTCTGGTGACCGGTTAGCGACTCCTGCCTTTATCCCGTTGACTATGTTGGTGGTGTTTGGTGCGCGCTGGGCAGCAAGAAGTGCCTGTTTGTATGTGTCAGAGGCAGTTAGGGGTTGTGGTGCGGGTTTGGTTCGGCTTGTAGATTGGGGGAGAGGGGTGGGACGGAGTGCTTCTCTCACCTTGTTACGGCTCCGACTTCGGGCTTTGCGCGGTTGCTGGGTTGGGCCTTGTGAGGTGGGTGGTCGGCGATAATTTTCTCGTCTGGAATTGATATCGGGCGTCTAGGGGGAGGGAGGCGTTGGCTTGAAGCGTGGGGCAGGTGAGGTTTTTCCACTCGTGAATTTCGGTGCTGGAGGAGGGGCGCGCTGTTCGTGGGGTGCTTTGGGGCGCTGCTGCACTCGCCTTTTGTAGGCAGCGAGTGTGGCTTGTGCGTCGGCCTGCTTCTTGGCGGGGCAGTTCGGGTCTTTTGAGCAGTGTCTCTACAGTTGATGCAGTAGGGGACGCAGTTGTGAGGGGTGTCCGATGTGGTGTTTTCTTGGTAGCAGATGTCGCAGACGGTGAGCTTGCCCTTTGTGGAAGCCGAGGGGCAGCTGGTCATGGTTTATGTAAAGTTCTGAATGGTGAGATGACTGGTTTGAAGGAGCTTATCTTGGGCGGAGGGGCGGTAGGTGTCGGCGACGATATGTTTCGCACGTCGCGGATCTTGAAGTATGTCTCGTGTACTTCTCAAGGTGTGAGGTGGACGGCGGTGATGACAGCGTCACTAAGGAGGGTGGACCTGAACTCCAATAGGGAAACCCCGTCGGTCAGCTTCATGATCATAATAAAGTGATTTTGCGTCGTTTTTTTTTGTGTAATAGCGCACGGTAGCCCACGGTGTAGGGGTGTACGGAGACGTGGTAGTATGTGATCACTCTTTACAGGTTTCTAACATTTTTGTAACCACCACCTTCAAACTGAGCTCTGAACACCACCCCCTTCCCCTAAACAAGACCAGAGAATCATCGTCTTAACAGGAAACGCGGATTACTTTTTTCTCCAAGACTGCTTTCGCTTCTCCTACAACATTTTGTTAAAACAAAATGTCACTGAATATTGGCGATTGCACTAGATCTTGCGCAGACTCCCTGTTTCTGTACGAACTGTTTTCCTTTAAATACAACAAAGGTTGAATCCAGAAATTATGAGCCACTTCACTTTGTGAAAGTGGACGACCCGCGAAGCTGTTTAGCATGACGAGGACGTGGCACAGAATTTTGAACAAAGGTACGAACACAATTATTGTCTCGATCGGTGGTCATCGATCAAGTGCAAGTGGTCACCGACAACACGTCCGTCGTTTTGTCTGGTTTTTCGTTTGCTCTTGGCGTTTTGTGCACGATCTTCATCGGTGGTGTTTGCCGCCTGCCGCCGTCGCTGACATTCTCGTTGCCATTCCCGCCGTTGCTCTTCGTAGGCGCGTTACTCCTCGGGAGTCTGGACTATACGCGGCCTCCCTATTACGACGACAGAAGAGAAGTGAAATTGAAAATGAAGAACGGAAACTTGCCTTTCTGGGGTTTTATATACATTCGCGGGGACGATTATCGCAGCCCCGAGGAGCCGGAGGAAACTAGACCCACGCGACGGGACCGCCATCCGGCTGAAAGTAGACACGCGCAACGGGACCACCTTCCCGGGAGAGCGGAAGGAAACCAGGCACGCAAGCGCTTGGAACGACGACAAAAAGGGGGCGCTCCGAGTATTTGTTGGCGCACATGAAAAATCCACGAAACCCAAGCCATAAGCAGCTTTGCTGTAATAGACGCATAACAGTTCCAGTAAGCTTTCCACACTTACTCGGCAAGTATTTTGAATGGCGATTATTCAAGGATGTGATCTGCAAGATCTGTTCCGGGTGACCAGGGTCCCTAAACTCGCCAAACACAAAGTTGAAGACGAAAGTTCACGGAGTGCCGATGGGACGTCGGCGAAAAAGCGCGAAGTCATCGTCGTGATAGGCCAATCGGTGTGCTCTGTCAACTTATGCCCCAACTTTGTGTTTGACGAGTTTAGAGGCTAAGTTCAGAGTCTTGCAGAGTTTTTGAAGCAACTGAACCCAGGGTCGTGCGATGCGGTATCATTTGATGTTGAGGACCTGTACTGTGTGACATCACAAAGACTTGCTAGAGGCAGAAGGGTGGGGCAGGGGGGGGGGGGGGGGTTAGCCCAAACATTTGCCTGTCCTAAAACTGTTCCAAGTCTTTTCGGTTGAATCGGGGAAGCGTTCTGTGTAACGACCAACAATAGACGGAGCGTCCTGTTAAGCTTTACTGAGCTAGATTCGCTCGATTCGGGGCTCTTATGATAATATACAGACAATGGAGGAACTTTGCTCCCCTGCTTTCGGAGAAGAAAGTTTTTTTCCTTTTTGAAGAAACCGTAGGTTGCAAGATGGTTCATCCCTTTATGTAGAAACATATAGACCCCTTTTTGTTCTAAGAGTGTAGGGAAAGATGGTTCCATCCCCCTCCCCGAAACGACGCGGGGTACTTCTTTTTAAAGGTTGGACGACTCCAGCCGTTGCAGCTGTAACTGTATGGCCTGATTGGGGGAAGAAAGAGAACGGCTTTTTTTCACAAGTTTTAGTGAAACCACTCTTGGTATGAAATTACGGAAATCAGGAGCTACATCGCTGACACTTGGAGGTTGTTAAATTATTTCCCGACTCTAATTTATGGCCTGAAAGACCCACAAAGATATATTCGGACTGACGATGGTTCAAAGACGACTGACTGGTTTGCGTCTACACCGAAAAAAGAAACGTGCTGCAAGCTTTCTCGTCTCTTCATTTTTTATGAATCCTAAAACATCAAAGTGGCCGACATTTTTAAGTTCGGTTGTATTTAAAGAAAAAAGCTATTGTATTTTTTTTACACTTCGAGCATTTAAAGGTTTTGTGTCGAACACAGAACCGCTACAGTTCTTATTTTCCTCACTCCCCCTTAAAACAAATTGGTCGTCACTTGGAGCGCATACGCGGGAGGGTGAGGTCGCGTCCCGCTCTCCTTTTCACCCGCCTGCGCGGGTAGCGGAAGAGGGCTGTACATGTGCCGTTCACTTTTCCTTAACGCGCAAATACAAGATTCGGGTTGACGCACTCAATGAATGGGCCGCGGTCTTCACAATACCTCTCAAGAACAGTGTTGTACTCGTTACTCGGAAAAAAAGTAATAGATGACAATTACAATCAATCTCGGTTAAAAAGTAATAACTTGGATTACTTGATTACATAAGAAGAGAGATAATTGGTTGTTACTTAAAAATGAACCGTTACTTTTCTGATTACTTCCAATTTTCTAGAGCGACACGTTTTTCTACCGGTTTTAAAATAGGTCTTTCGCGCTACCCATTATGGGATCACCATAGTACGAGCTACTTATATCCTTTATTCTTCAAACTGCGGTGAAAGATTCTATTGACGGAAACCTGGTTTGAGGATATCTTGGTTGAAACAATGGGTGCAGTTAGAAAGGAGAGGGGGAAATGCTAACAATTAGAAGTAATTTTAGTAATTCCATAATTAATTTATATACTCTCGTGATTACTTTTTAGAAATGTCACATAATTAAAAAAATTACTTAACTAATTGAATACAACCAATTTGATTGCTTTTAATGACTACCGTACAAGTCTGCTCGACTGAAATTACTCCAAATTGCAAAATTACTCCAAAAAGTAATCTATTGCAAGTAATTTGGTGACTTGTAGTAGGTACCGACAAGTCCGCTCAACTAAAGAGGCAGCTGAACATTAGAGTCATTTTTTTTTTAGTATGACCGTGCTCGACGTGCCGACAAGGCACCGGGTAAGGGAGAGCGTCTTTTGACAAGCGTTAGAGGAGCAACACGAGCTCGGTCGGCTACGACGCAAGGTCGTGCGAAGAGAAGAGGATCTGATATAAAGTCACGAGAAGTAGCGCACCTATTTTCAGGGTTTTGCTTCGGTAAACATGAACATACTTTCAAAGAGCACGCCGTTAAGTGTCCGTTTGGTGTCGTGTGTGGAGTGTGCGATCGCCTTGACGTTTTGGCTTTTCTTTTGTACGTTGGATAAAATAACCCGTCGCCATGACGACGTTACATCTTCAACGGGCAAAAATGTATAGACAAATAAAAAAAAAAGTTTATTCAGTACATACGTATCAGAATTCACTGCTAGGCTAGTTGGTAATGCATTATAGAGGACAACAGCGCAAAAGACACGGAAGAGTAGAAGAACAGGGCAGGACCTGTTCTGTCCTGTCCTGTTCTTCTACCTGTCCATGTCTTTTGTTTTGTCTTGTCCTGTCCTGTTCTTCTACTTGCCCGTGTCTTCTGAGCTCTTGTCCTCTATAATAGAATACAGACGTGTGGCCATTTGATGCTCAGTCACTTTTTAAAAGGTTCTTCACAATTCAATCACCGTACTAAAACTTTCATAGACGACAAGCAAGACTAGACATATTCGGTATCGATTAAAGCAACGCAAAAACGCTGCCCCGTCTCTTTTTTTTTTTTCAACCATTTTTTGCTGTTGTAATCACTTCGTTTACTTTTTTTCCGACTTAGATGGTTTGTGGTGAGCTCTCTAGGATATCGTTACATTTAATTTCGCGTGTTTCAAGCACCGAACTCTTCTACGGCGAAACGCTTCAGGGGCGCACGTTCCTCCCGCGGAACGAAATTGCGGAATCCCGGTGTCCCACGCTGACAAAGGGCAAGAAAAACGGGCCAGGCATGTCAAGTGGGTCAGCACGTGTTGGGAGCAATGCAAAGGCACCATGGCACATAACACGGAAACGCAAATAAAGTTGGACCCAAACACTGCATTTGATTCGCGTATTCTGGAATACTAATATCGAGATAAGTGCATCTTACAGCTAAAATGAAAATACGGGGATGCATTTGTATTTTATGTAAAAAGATATTCCTGAGATACTTCTGCAAAAGCGGAAAAAAATTATTCCTGATTACATATACCTATTGATGAATAAAAAGTTAGGGAGCAAACAAGCTGGTGGTTAAACATTTGACTAAAAACCGCGAGGCTGGGAAAAGAAGAAACAGACAAACACAACGTTTCAACTTGAGACCTTGTGTTTGTCCGTCCCTTCTCCTTCTGGTCTCTGGAGTTTAGCCAAATGTTTATACCTATTGAATTACATTTGTTCCCAAACGGTGGTAGGTGGAAACGGTATAGTCCGTGGCGAACGCAAATAGAAATCAACGCTTGTGTTCCCCTTTTCGTTTCTTTTGATGCTCTTTCACTCATTTCAAACCCTTCATCTAGAGAAAAGTATCATGCCAAATGCGGCTAAAAACACTGTCACTTCCTGTGACTCACATAGTTACTGGAAGTTAATGACTGCTTGCCATATTGTCACGAATGAAGGTGACGAAAAGCCGAACAGTGAACTGAAAATAAAGGTTTAATGGGCGAACTTGTGCCAACCAAAAATAGGTAACAAAAGAGCGTCGAGGCAAGCAGAAAAGCGGGCGGCGGTTTGGCAGCACTACAGAGCGCTAGCGAGACTGAGACTGACTCGACAGGGGCTCTGGACAGGCAGTCGGCGTCGCTGTGTTTTCGGCCTGACCTGTAGACCACGGTCACGTCGTACTCTTGCAGTCGTATAGGCTCCACCGAGCGAGGCGTCCCGATGGGTCCTTCAGGCTCGCTAACCAACACAGCGAACGGTGGTCGGTGACCACCCGAAAAGGAGTCCCGTACAAGTATGGGCGGAATTTCGTGATGGGGGGCCCAGACGACGGCCAGACATTTCTTCTCGGTCGTCGAGTAATTGCGTTCCGCGCTCGACAGCGTCCGGCTAGCGTGTGCGATCACGCGCTCCCCACCGTCTTGTCGTTGGACCAGTACCGCTCCGAGTCCTGTATGACTGGCGTCCGTGTGGACCTCCATTTCGGCTGATTGGTCGAAGTGGCCGAGAATCAGTGGTGACTGGAGCCGTCGCTTTAGTTCGTCGAATGCCTGTTGTTGTTCTCCACCACATTCGAAGTTCACAGCGTCTTTCGTAAGGTGCGTTAGCGGCGCAGAAAGCTCGGCGAAATCCTGAACGAATCGCTGGTAGTATGCTCAAAGTCCAAGGAATCTTCGGACGGCCGTTCTGTCGGTGGGCGGTGGAAAGGCCGCTACGGCGCGAGTCTTCTCAGGGTCAGGACTTACACCTTCGTTGCTCACAACGTAGCCCAGGTACTTGAGTTCGCCGTAGGCAAACCGGCACTTTGTCGGCTTGAGGGTGAGCCCTGCGGTCCTGATTGCCTCTAAAACGGCCCGAAGGCGTCGCAAATGCTCGTCGAAGTTGGCCGAGTATACCACGACGTCCTCGAGGTAAACGAGACAGCTCTGCCACTTGAGGCCTACCAGGACGGTGTCCATGACACGTTGGAACGTTGCCGGCGCCGTGCACAGTCCGAAGGGCATCACCTTGGACTCAAACAGTCCGTCGAGCGTGACGAAGGCAGTCTTTTCTCGGTCCCGTTCGTCGACTTCGATCTGCCAGTAGCCACTCTTAAGGTCCATCAACGAAAAGTATCGGGAGTGGCGTAGCCGGTCCAGTGCATCGTCGATGCGGGGGAGCGGATACACGTCTTTCTCGGTGACCGCGTTGAGCCGCCGGTAGTCAACGCAGAATCGAAGCGTTCCGTCTTTCTTCTTTACAAGCAGAACTGGAGAGGCCCACGGGCTGCTCGAAGGCTGAATGATGTCGTCGTTGAGCATCTCCTGTACTTGTTCATGAATGGCCTCTCGTTCCTTTGGGGAGACCCGGTACGGCGGCCGATGCACAGGGAGCGCGTCCTCGTTGGTAATGATGCGGTGTTTCGCAACTGTTGTCTGGCGCACCCTCGACGTCGTCGCAAAGCAGTCGCCGAACTCGGCGAGGAGGTCTCCGAGCTGTCGTCGTTCCGTGGCGCTGAGCTTGGGGTTAACGTCGAGCTGTGGCGGCACTGTACTGGACGGCTGACATGGCGAGGGCTCGTCGGAGATAGCGGCGATTTCGGTGTCGGCCCGGAGTTCCTCGACGGTCTTATAGTGGCACCTTTCGTGAGATGCTGCGCCTCCGGTCGAAAGTTCGTCACGAAGACCATACAAAGTCCATCCTGCAGCTCTGCTACGCCTCTTGCGGCGCCTATTCTTCTTCCGAGAAGCAGTCGGACGTTGCCTTCCAGAAGGACTTTCCCGCTGGCAACTGCGTCGATCACGACGGGCACAAGAACACTCGACCGTGGCGGCAGGTTCACGTGGTCCGCAATGACTCGGACGGCGGCTGGCGACGTTTTGGATCCCTCCGGAGGTAGCACGGGCTTTCGGAGCGTCAGCCTGTTTGCTCCAAGGTCGATCACTGCACCATACTTACAGAGGAAGTCCATGCCAAGGTTGACGTCTCTCGAACAGTCTTTGAGGACGACGAACTTCACGGGGCAGGTCTCACCGTGGATGTCCACGCGCGCTGTACACCTTCCCGCTGGTGTGATGAGATGTCCACCGGCGGTTCGTATTTTCGGGCCCTCCCACGGCATCATCACCTTCCGAAGGCGGCGAGAGAGCTTCCCACTTAAAAGCGAATAGTCTGCTCCGGTGTCGATTTGCGCCTTCGCGTCGTGGCCGTCGATGATTATGTCAAGGTTATTGAACACCGTCGCAGAAGCTTCGCTCTGACGAGTCTCGTCGCTACTGTGGGAGCCCTCCGACGTTTGTGGAGAATATTGGCGTCGTGTGTCATCGGCAATACCACCTCCCGGTAATGCCGCACTCAGTTTTCCCGACGGGACGCGATGGGTGACAAACTGTCTCGGCGAGACCGCCGGAAGGGCGATGGCGAGCGTCGGGGGGATGGTGAACGGAATCCTCGGCGGGAAGACGACTCAGGGGAGGAAGAACGGCGGAGTTAGTCCTCGATGTCCCGAGGTCGCTCCCCAAGACGTGGTCGAGGGTCGTTGGGCGCAAACCCTCTTAGGCCCAGCTGGCGGTAGGGGCATCGACGGTAGATGTGGTCGGCTTCCCCGCAGTGGTAGCACAACGGGCGTCGATCGGCCGTTCGCCACCCGTCGGTCTTCCTGGGCGCCGGTTGTTCTTGCCGGACGTACTGAGGTCGATCTTCGAGACGTCGAGAGTACGGCTGTGCTGGTGCGTCCCGTCGTCGTGGCGCACGAGGTTGACGGGCAGCGGGTGGCGGTCGTCGGGCCATGGCGGCGTAGCTCACCGTCGGTTGCTCGAGCGGAGCGGGGTTGACAGGAGCCCGTGGTTCGATGGCTCTCTCGAGCTCGTCCCTCACAACTTCGGCGATGGACAGCGACGCCGGGGGGTCGGCAGCAGGCAGCAGTCTCTTGAGTTCTTCGCGAACGACTTGATGGATCATCTCGCGAAGCTCGTCGGTGCTGGTGCTGAACTCGGAGCTTGCCGACGCCAGAGTCGAAACGTCGTTGAGCCGACGGTAGTGGCGCGCTCGGGCCATTAGCGCCCGCTCGATGTTTTTACGCCTCTCATAAGGAAGCGCAACTTTTTCTAGTCAGTGGCTTGCGGGTCGGCGCGGCTGCTCAGGCGGAGGATGTCTTCAACGAAACTGGTGACCGTTTCGTTGGGGCCTTGAGTCCTCGCCTGGAGAAGGTCTTCGGCCCGCAGCCTACGATGCTGATTCATGAACGCCCGCTTCAGCTCCATGACGCAAGCGTCCCACGACGTGAGCGCAGCCTCTTGATTCTCGAACCAGTGCCTCGCAGTACCCTCCAACGAAAAGTAGAGGTTCTGCAAGTACTGCTCGGCGGTTCATCCGTTATGGCGTGCCACGCGCTCGTAATGTTGGATCCCGTTCTCGACGTCCTCGTGGATCTCCCCGTGGAAAAGCGTCGGGGTCCGAGGGGAGACGGGCAGGTAAACCACGGAGGGGGCTGCTGTGGTCGGCGCCGTCGAGGAAGCCATCGTCGTTACCGCTTGCCTTGTCCTCGCCGGGAGTGATCCGAGTTCAGGAGCTTGCCCTTGAAGACGGCGGCTGGCACGATGCTCCGAGTCTTCAACGGAAGGTCGTCGGGAAATTGTGCTTGCTGACCGAGTCCTTGTAGGGTTACGCTGCACGGGTTTCATACCCCGCACCTCCACCAGAAATGTCACGAAGGAAGGTGACGAAAAGCCGAACAGTGAACTGAAAATAAAGATTTAATGGGTGAACTTGTGCCAACCAAAAATAAGTAACAAAAGAGCGTCGAGGCAAGCAGAAAAGCGGGCGGCGGTTCGGCGGCAATATGCTTAACGAAAGGCCCAAATCGAACCTTGTTTTGCATGAGAGGCGTCTCGTACTCGTCTTATGCCCGTCTTAGCGAGCCAGAGTGGGGAGATTGGTCAACAGAGCCGGACCTGTCCACGCTAAGGCGGCCTGGTTTTCGTGGGACCTGCTGTAACATGAGAGAAAAAGAAGTCCCACCCAGAAGTTTTGTACTGTAGGTTATTGGTTGCTTCCTCTTTCCCCTTAAAATATAATACGATACAATACAATACAATGCAATTGGTTTTCTTTTTAGAGCGCAGCTCTTAGGCGCCCGTTTCCGGCTTGAGCGGCGTCGGCATCGCCGTCGCCGTCGGCGTAACCAAGGTCACCCCAAGGTCACGTGACCCCTAAGCCACGTGACCTCCCAGGTCACGTGACCCACCAGGTCACGTGACCCCCAAGTCACGTGACCCCCCAGGTCACGTGACCCCCACGGTCTCGTGACCCCCAAGGTCACGTGACCCCCAAGGTCTCGTGACCCCCGAGGTCACGTGACGCCCCGAGATCACGTGGCCCCCCAGGTCACGTGGCGCCCCTCCCCGAGGTCACGTGACCCCCTCCCCCGAGGTCAGGTGACCCCCCCGGAGCATATTAAAGAATGAGGGGAGGAGGAGGAGAAGGAGGAGGAGGTGTCTACCCTCCCCTCAGTACCCTTCCCTCCTCCTCCTCAAGAGCTGCGCTCCAATACGGCGTTACAGAGAGTTGTAAACGGCTTTCATTTTTTTATTACATTTTTTCTTTGTACGCACGTAAGCCAAGAAGGCTTGTCTATGGGACGCGGCAGTTGACTAACTAGAATATTTACAGTTTCAACTCATTCTATGAGTTTAATCAAACAAACAAATTATAAGAAAAGAAGCGGTTCGTACACACGTACACAATAACATGTAGCTATTTACTGAACCTCTCCAATTGCTGTTTTAATAATCAACACAATTCATACAGTGGTTACGTTCGTATGTTGGTAAAGCTTTTAGAGCGCATCTCTTAGGGGCCCGTTCCCGGCTTGAGCGGCGTCGGTGTCGCCGTCGCCGTCGCCGTCGCAGTCGCCGTCGGCGTAACCAAGGTCACCCCAAGGTCACGCGACCCCCAAGGTCATCCCAAGGTCACGCGACCCCCAAGGTCACCGCAAGGTCACGTGACCCCCAAGGTGTGACCCCCAGAGGTCACGTGACCGTCCCAGGGTCACGTGACCCCCCCCTGAAGTCACGTGACACGCCCCCCCCCTCCGAGGTCACGTGACCACCCCCAGGGTCACGTGACCTCCCCGATGACGTCATCGTCACTGATGACGTCACCGACATCCGCATCGTCATCGTCATCATCACTGATGACGTCATCAGCGACGTCACTGATTACCTCACCGGCATCCGCATCGTCATCGTCATCATCGCTGATGACGTGATCAGTGACGTCACTGATGACGTCACCGGCATCCGCATCGTCATCGTCATCATCACTGATGACGTCATCAGTGACGTCACTGATTACCTCACCGACATCCGCATCGTCATCATCCCTGATGACGTCATCAGTGACGTCACTGATGACGTCACCGGCATCCGCATCGTCATCATCACTGATGACGTCATCAGTGACGTCATTGATTACCTCACCGGCATCCGCATCCTCATCGTCATCATCACTGATGACGTCATCAGTGACGTCATTGATTACCTCACCGGCATCTGCATCGTCATCGTCATCATCACTGATGACGTCATCAGTGACGTCACTGAAGATGTCACCGGCATCCGCATCGTCATCGTCATCATCACTGATGACGTCATCAGTGACGTCACTGATTACCTCACTGGCATCCGCATCGTCATCGTCACCATCGCTGATGACGTCATCAGTGACGTCACTGATGACGTCACCGGCATCCGCATCGTCATCGTCATCATCACTGATGACGTCATTAGTGACGTCACTGATTACCTCACCGGCATCCGCATCGTCATCGTCATCATCGCTGATGACGTCATCAGTGACGTCACTGATGACGTCAGCGGCATCAGCATCGTCATCGTCATCATCACGAATGACGTCATCAGTGACGTCACTGATGACGTCACCGGCGCTCGCATCGTCATCGTCATCGTTGTTGATGACGTCATCGGAGTCCGCATCGTCATCGTCACTGATGATGTCATCAGTGACGTCACTGATGACATCATCGGCATCGTCACGTGACCCCCAAGGTCACGTGACCCCCCCCCCCCAGGTCACTTCACCCCCCAGTACCAACACCTCCTAGACTAGGAAGGCCTCAGCGCTCTTCCCGCATGGGCGAGAGAAGAGGCCATCGGTGCCGCGGAAGAGAAGGCAACGCGCGGTGGTTTACCCTCAATGCAACGAGTTTCTTCATATCCTTAAATGCCAACTGTGCACACCATTTGGGTTAGGAACAGATTTTCTTAAACTAGCGAATTATTGTTGCATTAAATCATTGATGTAAAATGTAAGAACAGGGTAGGTGTGTATCGGGGTCTCGAGCTAGATAGAGTTTACTTTGAAGCACGTAACTTTAAATGATGCAATTATCCCCGCAAGATAAATTATTTATAAATAATACCTGCCAAAAATTACATGATAGAGAGTGATTAAAATGGCATTACACATCACAATGCTAACAAGGTTGATGTAGTAAACACAAGTATAATAAATGAATTTGTGCCTAAAACAAAGTGGTTTATTTAAAAGCAAAAACTAGTGGTCTGGTGTTCCTTTTGGCGTAGAGTTGTTATTTCGGCAAAGAATTTATACAAAGATTTTAATTTATTCTGAAGTAGGCTTTACCTCTTTTTGCAGCTAGAATTACCTGAAATCTTGTCATAAATCTTCCGATTGAAGGTTCCTAGATTTATCTTCTAATAAAAGTTTTTGAGCTTACACCACAGCGTTAACAGGATAAAACTACAGGGTCGTTAATCTCATGCCTGCAACAAAGTACTAAGATTTATGATAAGCCAGTAATGTAGTCATGACAACTGGGTAGTAGATAGATTGGTGTTCAAAATTTATTCTCTTTGTTTGCTTTATACAAGTCGCATCACATCAACTTATCTGTGTCTAGCAGCGATCCGTTCGACGAAGACTAAACATTTCTACAAAATGTAGTACAAAACAGAGTGATCATTAATGGCATCTGGTTTAAGTAAGTCTGGGCAACATTGCAACCTTAGAAATCAATCTTCTTCGTGAATGCAAGCAGCTCAGAGAGCTTTTTGTCAAGAGCTACTCGCATCTACACTTCAAATCAAGTTGAAATTGTGCTATATATCACCTATGAATGCTGCGAATGAAATCCTGTGTATCCATAAGGAACGTTCCTCACACATCAAGTACGCGGCGTGTAGACTTGGTGTTGACGTACAAACGGAACAGTTCAAGGATGGCACAAATGTTTTGATTTAAACGTACTACATATCCCGGCACGTGAACAGGCGTGTGTACATCTTGCCGCAGGTCACCGTCTTGAGGAAACTTGAACACATGCACTTTTGCCGCGACATCCCGTAGCACAACATTTGTTCGGCATGTCAATCCGCCGAACAATCACTCGCGCGCGTACGTTTTAAAACAAGACAGGGCAGGCGGGGGTGGCGTCGGGTGGAAAAAAACAAAGCAACAAGCCCAACAGTTGCGACGGCTCCTCCGATTTGAACAGCCACGCATGCGCAGTCAGCGGGTTGGCGGCGCTCCGCGCGCCACCACCGCCACCGTTGCTAGGCAACCGCTGGGCGCACGAAATTCGCCGACGGGAGCGTCGCCGGACACCGCCGCCCGCCGCAAAGGCCATGGCCTCGACCGTCCGCCATCTTTGCATTCCGACTCGCAAGCGCTGAGGCCTTCCTAGTCTAGGAGGTGTTGCCAGTACCCTTCCCTCCTCCTCCTCAAGAGCTGCGCTCTAATTCGGTGTTACAGGGAGTTGTAAACGGCTTTCACTTTTTAGAGCGCAGCTCTTAGGGGCCCGTTCCCGGCTTGAGCGGCGTCGGCGTCGCCGTCGGTGTAGCCAAGGTCATCCCAAGGTCACTTGACCCCCCAAGGTCATCCCAAGGTCACGTGACCCCAAGGTCACCCCAAGGTCACGTGACCCCTCCCCAAGGGTCATCGGGGGTCACGTGACTCCCCAAGGTCACCCCAAGGTCACGTGACACCCAAAGTCACGTGGCTCCCCAAGTCACGTGACCCCCGGGGTCACGTGACCCCCGATGACGTCATCAGTGACGTCACTGATAACGTCACCGGCATCCGCATCGTCATCGTCATCATCACTGATGACGTCACCGGCATCCGCATCGTCATTGTCATCATCACTGATGACGTCATCAGTGACGTCACTGATGACGTCACCGGCATCCGCATCGTCATCGTCATCATCACTGATGACGTCACCGGCATCCGCATCGTCATCGTCATCATCGCTGATGACGTCATCAGTGACGTCACTGATGACGTCACCGGCATCCGCATCGTCATTGTCATCATCGCTGATGACGTCATCAGTAACGTCACTGATGACATCACCGGCATCCCCATCGTCATCGTCATCATCGCTGATGACGTCATCAGTGACGTCACTGATGACGTCACCGGCATCCGCACCGTCATCGTCATCATCACTGATGACGTCACCGGCATCCGCATCGTCATTGTCATCATCACTGATGACGTCATCGGTATCCGCATCGTCATCGTTACTGATGACGTCATCGGCATCGGCATCGTCACGTGACCCCCCTAGGTCACGTGACCCCCACCCAAGGTCACTGACCCCCCCCCCCCAGTACCCTTCCCTCCTCCTCCTCAAGAGCTGCGCTCTAATTCGGCGTTACAGGGAGTTGTAAACGGCTTTCACTTTTTTAGAGCGCAGCTCTTAGGGGCCCGTTTCCAGCCTGAGCGGCGTCGGCGTCGCCGTTGGCGTCGCCGTTGGCGTCGCCGTCGGCGTAACCGCGCCCCTCCCTCTCCTCCTCCCCTCCTCCTCCTCCCCCTCCTCCTCCTCCCCCTCCTTCTCCTCCTCCTCCCCTCATTGTGTAGTATGGTCCGGGCGAGTCACGTGACCTCGGGGGGAGGGGGTCACATGACCCGTTTCCAGCCTGTGCGGCGTCGGCGTCGGCGTTGGCGTCGGCGTCGGCGTCGCCCCTCCCCCTCCACCTCCTCCCCCTCCGCTCCTCCTCCTCCCCCCTCCTCCCCCGCCAAGGTCACGTGACCCCGGGGGGTGACTCCCCTCCCCCCGCCGAAGTCACGTGACGGCCCGCCCAAGGTCATGTGATCCCGTCCCCTCGAGGTCACATGACCCCCCGGACCTCTGCCCTCCTCCTCCTCCCCCTCCTCCTCCTCCCTTCATTGTCTAGTATGGTCCGGGGGGGTCACGTGACCTCGGGGGGAGGGGTAAAGGAGAGGGAGGGGGAGCAGGAGGGGAGAAGGACTAGCAGGCATGATCACGAGGGAGGAGGAGGAATATACCCTCCACTCCTCCTCCTCAAGAGCTGCGCTCCAATTCGGCGTTACAGGAAGTTGTAAACGGCTTTCACTTTTTTTATTAATTGTTACTGTTTTTTTCTCCCTCTGTTCATTGATCTATATTCTTGCTATTTTTATTGCATGTGGATTTTTGCAATTCATCAGCTTTTCAGATGGTTAAAACGTTTAGGCACATAATATTTTCTTGTAGTCTCTCCATACTTTGTCTTCATGAATGGTTCAAAATATTTCCTATTTGGACGTAACGTTCTTTCTTTAACAATTTCTATTTTGTGGTAATACATCAAAAAGGATTTTGTAATTACGTCATATTTCAATTGACCAATGAAGTAAAATATGCCTATTTATTTATGTTTGTCCTCTATTAAATCGTTTCCTTTTTTGATTTGGCAACCCACTCTTCTGAATATCTGTTTTTGGAGAGCTTCAACTTTTCTTTGGAGGTATTTGGCACAGTTCCCATAAACAGTTATTCTATATTGTATTACAGATTTTCCCAATCAGTTATAAACCATATAAGTGCAGAAGGGGGGATCATATCTTGAATGTGATATAAGCCATCAGTGTTTTTAATTTTCTCTCATACTTGCTCCATGTGAAAGTACCATTTAAGATGTTGGTGTAAATACACTCCAAGGTATTTTACATTTTTACATGTTCAATTGCTAAGCACGCACAGTTATTAAAATTTTTATTGTGCATTTTAATGGGTAATTAAGCTATCACTATTTTTCTGGCGTCTCTAAAGCACATTATTATGAGTTTTTGAAGTATTTACGATACTATGATTTTTACAGTACAACAAAAAATATTGTGAATGTCTTCTTGTACTTCTCGAAAGGCGACTTCATAATTTTTATCAGCGTATACGTTTACTGTATCATCTACGAACTGGGATAATTTTCTTGTTAGTTTTACCTGACCAATCTCATTGACATATAAATTAAACAGTAGAGGCCCAGAACTGTCCACGGCGGTACTCCTTGTTTTACCCTAATTGCCCTACTATATTTCGATCCTAGTTTCACTATTTCATATCTGCCTAGAAGATAATTTTGTAACAAGTCATGCACTTTTCCCCGAATCTCTATGCTGTACAATCGATCTAATAAAATATAGTTACTTGTTGTTTCAAACGCCCATCTAAAATCTATAAAAACAGCTAATACATATTTTGTACAGTCAAGGTTTTCAGTTTGTTATAAAAATTACAACAAATTTAACGAGGTACCTAAGTTTGGCAGAGTATCTCGATTCAAGCGATATATTGTAAATGTATTTCACTTCTCAGGTACAAACACGCTTTACAAGATGTATCACGATACAGAGATACAGATTCTCCAAAGTATCTCTAATATACTATCGCGATACATCGGTATCGCGATACTCTTCAGCCATGAAGTGCGACAGAATTAACGCGAACACTTCAACACTGAGTCTTCGCGTTTTACTCGCACGAAATATCTAAGACCGAATTTCGTAGTCCAAGTTGAACGCATTCAATCAAAGTAGAAGCTTTGATAAGAGTGTTTCCGGTGAGAGAAAAACGTTCGATGTCTTTTTCGCGTTAGCTGTCGGGCAGTGTAGTCCTTGCTTCGTCTTTTTATTTTCTTTAGCCCATGTCTCGCTTTTTCTAACGCCGGCCTTGGCTTACGAAGCTACAGACGCGTGTGATTTGCTGATACTCGCTTTTTTTCAAACTCCGATCGCTTAGGCTCTCGTAATTGAAGTGAGCACGAATGCTGCACGGGGATAAACATATCGTCTGACTAGCGTTGCGAATGCTGGCCCATGTTCAGTTTTTGTCTCCACTCTAAGTAGGGGATGAGGCCGAGTCGCCGAGGCCCGTCTCCCGCCGAGCGACAGGTGCGCGCCATGCCGACAACGCCGAGGTGGGAAAAGGGGGCGGTGCCGGGCGCCCATTCATCACGCGCTAACCGGCGTGGCAAATGGAATTACCCGGCCAGGTGCCCACCGGATGCACGTGTGACCGCATTTGGCGCCGGATGACGGCCCTCGCGTGTACATGTCACGACGATTAGCGAGCTTCGCGGAGGGCACGCAAGCCCGGGCTGCACCGCCCTGGCCGCCTTGGCGGACTGCCGGCCTTCCAGATGGTGGGGAGGCATTCTCTCGCTCCGTCATGTTGGCGGAGGGTGCTGCTTTCAAACGCGGTAGTAGACAAAAAGAACAAGTCTCTGCTTCGCTCTGCCTCCAGGCGGGTACTGGCAACAGATAGAGGGACACGAGAACACCAGCTCTGGCAATTGGCTCAGGTTTCTTTTGTTTAGTGGAGACGTCGAGGTAGATTGAATATTATCTCACATAGTTTAAACTTTTTAACATCTGTTTCTTGGAATACTATGCAAACGCAGTTTAATGTACACGGAATTATCACAATTATAAATATAGCGTTTAATGACGGCAAAAGATTGCACGTCGCGCGGTCTATGTCGTGTTATTCGTAATTGGTACACAACGCATACTGTTGTATTAATTTTTGCGAGTGACAGGTATGTGGTTGACAGAGCCGCCATCGTAATATTCTTCGGTAAATGGTTTCAAGAATACAGCAGCATCAGCTTTGCAAAGTCAGGGAATTAGGAACGTTTTTTTATTTTTGAAAAGTCGAAAAGTGAAAAGCAGCAATCCACTATTCACTGAGCCGATTCTTTGCTGGCGAACCCAAGAAATTTGCTTTCGAATAGAATCAACCCGCACCTAAAATATTTGAGACTAACAAAGTTTGTCGAAATCATAAAAACTCGCCCATCAGATACCTTTAATACTCTTTTTTTTATGGCTGACGCCTCTGACGAAACAGTGGCGCGTCTATCAGCAGTATATAAGGGTGTTTTCTAGGCTTTACAGATTTTTGAAAAATAAGATCAACCCACACAGGTGTGTTAAAAAAAAAACGTGAAAGTTACACTTATGCGGTTTGTGCAGGTGAATTATACGGCCAGGGGGGGCATTATGTGGCTGGCTAATCTTTGCGATAAGTTGGCTAATAAATTAAAATTCGCCAATTAACTTTTCAATTAGTGAAAATAGACATATGGTCCCAATTAGAAATTTACTGAGCGTCATGAAAAACCACTAAATTAACTTCTTTCAGAATGACTTGATGCTCGTGAAAAACTCAGGGGCGCACCAAAGTTACATCTCGTGAAGCAGGCGCAAAGCTGGCAGTGGCAAAACGCGGATGATTAGATTATTACCATGCTCCGTCACTGCCAGCTTAGCGCCTGCTTCACGAATGGTAACTTTGGTGCGATTCTCGTTCGTTTCACGTCCCGGCTTATTAGATATCAATGGTTCCAGAAGAGGGCTGTACTCAAAGACAACGCGTCGGTCATCTGGTTAATGGAGAACCTAACAGCACGAACAAACGGATGAATGCAATGGAAATACGTATCAGTTTGTTTACAGGAAGAGCGGAAGGATGTTTATCAGGAAGCAACCCGGCAACCGCCCTATTCTCATCGACCGCGACTGGCCTGGTCAAGATTGAGTAAACGTTTCGAGAATATAAAGCCTTTAAATAAATGAACACAACTACGACGCGCAATTATAAGAAACACTATGACAGCGCGTAATGCATTTGGTGCATTATAGATGACGTAATGACTGCAAAAACACAAACTCTTTCACCTAAACGCGCAAAGTTTACAAAACATATCTGATGGCGTATGTTTTTTCCTAGCTTCACTTTGTTCTCCACTTGATGTTCTCTGGGGAATCGGACATTGTGCAACTCAGAGACTATAAATGTGATATCTGCCGCGAATCTCAAGGTGGGGAGCGGTGTTGCCTTCTACTTTCAAAACAAACTCAACTATCACGTACTATAGATGATTTCACTTGTATGAATACTAATTTTGAATCTTTGGTTGTAAGTTGCGCAGGTTTTATAATAGGTATGCTTTACGTCCGCCCTCAAGTATTTTAACTGTTCTTTTTAATTTTCTTGAAGACTTTATTAAATATGTTTTGTCAATGAATCTCAAAATAATTTTAGTATGAGACATCAACATTAGTTTGTTGACTAACGCTCCTTCGAGTGTAGAATTCTTGGAAATCGTTCAAGCAGGTGGATGTGAACATATAATCAGTGTTCTGTCACGCATACATGAACGTAGAATCATTAATTGATATTTGTTGAACAAATTACCAAAATCGGATGTGTTCTGTGGAGTTCTGAGTGATCGCTTACCATTCTTCTGCTTCTTTTGCCACCATAATTAACAACACAAGCTCGCGTACGAAAACCCAATATTTTGCAGACGCATAGACACAACTACTTTGGAAGGTTCCTATAATCTTGTTTTGACAGAATACTGGGATCATGTTTTTAAGGAACCTAACCCAACAAAATTTTATAATGTTTTTATATCAAATCTAGAAGAATATTATAATCTAGCTTTTACGAAAGCGGTATGTAAAAATATAAAATGTCAAGGAAGCCATGGGTAATTCTAGAATTTTACAATGTAATTAAAGCATGTTAACAGATGTCTACAACATTTATCCAAGCTAAAAGTAAAAATGTACTTCTTGAATATAAAATGCAGAAACAAACTTGCTCTTGATATTAAAAATCCGAAGACAAAATTTTATAAATATACTATTTTTGATATTTATGAATACCCTTCAAAACTGAGAAATATTGTGAAACAATTATTGTCAATAAATCGAGTTTTATTTCCAAAATAGCTTAAACTAAATTTTAATTTTATTTCATTTATTTTCACCCTTAAAGGCCCGGGTAGGCCATTACTCAGAGTGGGGGGGGGGGGGGGGGGGCGAAATGTATAAAATAATACAATATTAACACGGAAACATTAACAAAATATACAAGAAGAGACACAGCAAAAGTTATATGTGTACTCAATTAAACTGGGCTAGTAGAATATTATAAAACTCCGCTGCATCTGTGATGCTAACGATGGAGGATGACAGCTTGTTGTATTCACCGATAATATTAGTGATAGGACGAATGTTTATCCGAATCTGAAGATTCGGAAAGATTCGGAAAAGTAGCCGAATCTCAAGCGATTCGGAAAAGTTCTGAAAGATTCGGAGCGTTTCCATGGTTGCCAAATCACGTTAATGTGTGTTTCAGCTTTTCGTGATATTAAATTCACTAAACTCTACAAAGTGCACAAAATAATATTGTAATAGAATATCACAGTAATAAATAGAATGCTCCGCTTTGTTTATATTATTTCGGATGTTTATCGAGAACGGGTAGCCAGACATCCCGGGAAAATTGGTTTCGGTTCTGGGTTACGACCCAAATAGGCATGCATGGTGCACGCACGTGGAAATACAAGCGTATGTTTTCATCGCCGCAAGAGATCGATGCCGTACGTGCTGTTCGGTACAGACACATTTCGTGCCCATATTTACTGTCACAGTGGCACACACCACACAAGTGAGTATGTTTGATTTGATTATCTCCAACGAGTGTCCACTGAGGTATTCCTATCGGACCGTGGGAAACAATCTGAAACTCCTGGTTAATGCTATCCAATTTAGTTAGTGTTTGCTTCCGAACAATGAAGTTGCGTTGGACACCCCTGTGTTATGTTTCTTTTTCATCAAATAAAGTTCACGTATACAAAACTTGCTGCCGACGACGGAGAAACGACAGTGCGACGTTTTTCTTTGGCACCGGTGCCGGTGCGCGATCGAAGTTGTGACGAGCAACATTCATCTCGCTCTCGAGCCTTACAGGTACAGGCATACGCAGCTCTAGAGAAGGACACGAATCATTTCCTTGCTTGAATATATAGTTATTGTGCGTTGGGCCACATTACGTATTGCGTTGCGCCACAGCGCTTTGCTACATTTTACTGATCACCGCGAAACCGCACAAAAAGCAAGACCGTGCATTGGTTGGGCCTACGTCAACCACACCGATCAGCTCAGCTGAACCTGGGCGCGTCCCGGGTTTAGAATGACAGTTTAGCACATACCATATGTTGAAATAAACAAGACGAAATCCGGTTATATGCAGTAACAGTACCTAAGAAAAGCACAACTGACCGCATTCGCAAGATTTACGACAAAGTTCATGCTGCCGCCTGCAACCAGCCACGAATTAGACGAAACTCCGAATCTGCCGAATATTCGTCGCGGGAAGTTCGGAAATTTCCGAATCTGTCCGAATCCGAATCTTCGATGATTCGTCCCATCACTAGATAATATAAGGAATGAATGGCGCGTTACACGCATTTTTATTACCGGACATTCGTTTAATTGGTCAAGAATTATTCAGACCGGATGATCTATCGGGGGGTGAGTGGAGGACGCTTTTTAGCTCTGGACTGTGGTACTAAATTTTATGAAGGAAAAAGCGAAGAACCTTCTTCCAGGTTTTTAATATACAAGTCTAAGTTTACTTTTTATATAAGAAATACTAGTGGTGTAGGTGTAGGATGATAAGATGAATCGGGCGGCTCGGTTTTGGGTTGACTCTAAATGGCTGATTAAGTAGACTTGATGAGGGTCCCAGATGGTAGAAGCATATTCTGATTTAGGTCTTACGTAGGTCTCGTAAGCCCTCTTTCGGACCGGAGATGGTACGTTTCTTATGGCGGATTCCACTGGTAGTTTTGAAGCGCGCCGGGATCCGTAGACCAGATTCGAGATGGAGCACGTAATCCGAACTGTGTCGCTCCGCCTCCGGATCCCCAGAGAACATGAACACTCCTACGGGATCGGCGGATACCTTTCCGTCATTGACCTTCTCGGAAATTCCCTTCCCGCGGTCCCGGATCTCGAAGCACATGTTTTGCAATCGCGGCGCTAACAACAGGTGTTCAACGCATGAACGAAATTAATCATTATGTAAAAAAACGCGTGTCGATAAGCGGCGATGTTCGTCAGCGTAGCGGTCTTGCTTCATTGGAATACTCGTGAACGGTGTCCAAGTACGTCTCGATTCTCGGCCTCTTCTGCGGAGGTCCCTAAAGGCAGTCGAATGTTTGCGGGACATCGATGTAAGACTCGTCCTCGCTGCTGCTCGAACCGCTGCGGCTGGACGTGCTGCTCGAACAAATTGGCGACGTACTGCCATCAAGCAGCAGCAGCAGTAAAGCGGACGGTGCTTCGCGAGCGGCCATTACGAATTCTTGTGAGGCAAAAGGCGGGATGCCCGGCGAGAGAGGAAGTGCCGTGTGCGTGCTGAGTGCTGGCCAGTCTAGCTTCCGGTCGAATCCGCCTAAATCGGCGGAGCGGCTTTTCTCGGATCCGGTTCGAGATCTGGAGTGAGAGCTGATCCAAAACGACGCGTGGAATACGTCCATCTCGACCCCGATCGCCCAGTGAAATAGTCGCGCTCCAGAAAAGTTGACCCCGGCGCGCTCCAAAGTGACCGATGGAATTCGCCATTAAATTACGTCGGATGAATCCGAGTGTCCGAAAGGCTTCTGCAGTAACGGCTTCGATGTGAGGTTTCCATGAAAGATTAGGCGTTAGCCTTATGCCAAGATATTTATACACTAGAACTGTTTAAATTGCGTCTTTGTCAATAGTATATTGAAAGGTCGGAGAAGACATTTTACGAGTGAATTGGATGAGTTTGCCCTTTGATTTTTACAGAGACATGAGCCATTTTTCGCGCCAGTTTTTAATTTTTGTGAGATCCCTTTAAAGCTTGAGATTATCGGTTTCCGATTATATGATGTTATAAATGACGCAGTCATCTGCGAATAGGCGTATTGTACAGGAAATGTCTTGCGGAAGGTCGTTAATAAATATAAGAAAAAGCAGCGGAGCAAGTACGGATCCCTGTGGTACTCCTGAGATGACGCTTGTAATGTTTGGTTCATGGTCGTTAATGACTTTGTAATGCGCGCGAGACCCAAGAAAACCATTAATCCATGAAAATGCACGTGTATCTAATTGCAGGGGTGATAGTTTAGAAAGAAGACGTTGTACGGAAACGCGGTCAAATGCCTTTTAAAGGTCAGGAAATATGGCACCTGTCTGTACATGGCATCCTATGCTGGTATGTAGCTCATGAACAAATTCACCGAGCTGGGTTTGGCAAGAGAAGCGCCTACGGAAGCCGTGCTGTTGACTAAAGAAAAAAGTGTTTTGTGAATAGGAGGGTCATTATATGAGAGTACAATATGTGCTTGAGAGGTTTAGATGCGGTGCAAGTTAGAGAGATGGGGGGATAGTTAGAAGCAGAGGACCGTGTTCCCTGTTTGTAGACTGGAAAGGCTCTCCCAATCTTCCAATCAGAGAGTATGCTACGTTCGGAGAAAGGCTGGTGAAAGATAAGCTTCAAATTTTCACTGAAAATACTAACTGTATTCTTTAGAATCTTAGCTTTGATATTCTCTTGTACTGCTGAAGAAGTGAGTTGTTGGTTCTAAATTAACTTAATGATACCAGGGGAGTAAATAGTAATGGAAGACGTGGGGTTCGTAGCTGTTTTGAGGAATGGTGGGAATATTATGTAGACATTCATTTGTAAGTATAGAAAAAAGTATTCATTTAGCACTTTAGGGCACTCAGTCTTTAAAACAGGTTCACCGGCACTATCCTTCAGGTTGATGTTTTCGAGGCCACTTTTAGGTGACATAAGCTTTCACAATTCGTTCGGGTTCTTGAGTAAGTTTGTAAACAGGTCTTGTGAGAAGTATTCAATTTTAGATAATTTAAGGCTTCTTGTATAGTTTCTTAGTGCAGTTCGGTATGATTACCAGACGCCAGATAAGTTAGTTCTTTTCACCTTTGCAGAGAGACGTTTTTTTCTTATTGGCTATGGACCGGAGTGCTTTGTTATACCAATCATTAGATGAGTCAGTCTTGATGCATAAAGTATGGATGTATGCTTGAAGCAGGCTATTAACTTTATTCTTATAAAGCGTCCAGTTTTTTTCGAGAGACCTTATCGAGAATTCCGTTACGTAAGTCTTCTGAAAGGTTAATTGTTCGTTTTTTATTGCTTCATAATTGGCTTTAGTATAATCGTGGATAATTTTACAAATTGGGTCGTTCACAGTTACCGAGGGTGACAAATGAATATGAAGGATCCTATGATCGCTCAACCCATCACAAAGCAGAATCAACTTTACGAGAAACGGTGATGTGGTTAAAACGGGAGATCAACGATGTTAGCGGAGCGTGTCGGTTTGTTAACCATTTGCGTTAGATTAAAGGCTAAACACATGTCGCTAAATTTAGTTGATGTACGCGACCCCTCGGGTGACAAGCTAACCTAATCGATTAGCGGAAATTTGATATTGCCAGAAAGCGATAAGTCGTGCTTTTGAAACCGGCCTTTTATCTCGATTAACACCGAAGAAAGATTACTAGTGAATTATGAATCACAGTCGGGAGGCTTGTAACACACGGCTACGATAACGTTACCGAATGGAGTGCAAATACATACAGCAGACAACTCAATGCTTCTATCTACAAGCCTTATACCAAGACACGAAATAATCTTTTTGTTTGCAATAAGCACGACATCCCCTCTGCAGAAACCCCCGTCTATCATGCCGAAAAATGTTCCTGTCGTCGTTATGAGGAAATATTTTCTTATCGATACTGGGACTAAGCCACTTTTCTGTTACTATAACAATATCGGATTCACTGTTTTCCACAAGAGCACAAATATCGTTGCGCTTGGGTACGACGCTACGAATGTTAGTAAAAAGGACACAATGAAGATGGTTTTTATCCCGCAGTTGAATATGACGTGTACTAATGGTCTATTTTCTTACATTTTTATTGTTCGCTACGTTCACGATTGGCAGGGTCCAACTTGAACCTCAACTTTTCGGAGCCAGAAAGGGAGCACTTCTTCTTCCTATTCATTCCAACGTTCAGACACAGTGTCGGGGCAGCCAAAGAATAACAAATTACGTCGTCGAAGTCGATTTTTATAATCGTTACATAATTTTTTAACATTGGCCAACTCAACACTATGTTGTTTATCGGAAAAGAGCTAGACACGACTCTTGCTTGCGCTTGCTCTGCCTCGATTGCATTAACTCACTGAAGCATTCGTGTTTTTCCTTCGTTTTCCAGAGCCATTACCATAGTAAGCATGTCACATTGAGCAGCCTCAATTCGCTGAAGAGTAGCTAGAAGGCTAGCGATAACCTCGCTATTAGTAAGAGGGCGGGGGTTGGATTCGATGTCGCCAAAAGCACTTGCGAGAGCGAAGCGACATAACAGAATTCGGCACAGCACTCAAAACAATAACGGCACATCAATCCCAGGTAGGAGCGAACGACACCGTTGGGGCACGACACCATACATGAACAGGAGGGGTATTTTCGACAAATGTTTCGTTTCTCATAAGAAGGAACGGAATCGACCGAAGTGACGATATCGCGTCTGATTCGCTATGGACTCAAATAACGAGAGAGGGAACTTTCGTCATTTGAGCCTCTAACCAATTAGACGCAATATCGTCACTTCCGTCACATCCGTTTCTTTTTGGGAGAAACGAAACATTTGTCGAACATAGCTCCCCAGGAATCGCTAATGAGGAAGCATGATACATAATAGTGGTAACTAACCTGAAGAAACAGACGGGTTTGGATCATGACTCGTTTGGCGAAAACGTGCCCCAACTGGCCCGTCGATGGAGGCTCCTTTTGTAGATCCCCGTCAGAAGACGTGCCCGGTTGCATGCTGAATTGCGCTGTTTTGTCCAGCTCTGGCATGGTAGGCGGTATAGGGGAAAAAATATCAGCTCCTACTTTGGGAAACAAATCCCGCGCTCGATGCCGCTACTTTCTTAACAGGTTGGTCAGGGACGCCATCGGGAGAACCAGTGCCTGGACCTTGTGAAGAAACATGGCTTGTTTGGTGGTGACGAGCCGTATATATGCAAACCTCATTGGCCAGACAAATTTAATACACATTTTGCGTCATCTGGCGTGTGTGAATCATTGAGCGTATATAATAAGAATTGCTCACCTCTTCCGATATTGAGCTCATATTTTTAGAACCAACAGATGAAATAGAAGTTTGCAATATACTAATGTCCCTAAAAATAACTTCTGCGCATGTGGTCTTGATGATATCAAGGTTACTCTTATTGAAGCAGGAATTGAGATAGCATTGCCTTTTTTTGTTGGCCTTTCTAATAAAATAATAATCTCTAATATATTTCCAGAAAAAAAATTGTTAAGGTCATCGTTATCCACAACGGAGGCTGTCACGTTTTGGGAATGTGATGAACCCCGAAATCAGTAAAACAGATCGAACAGGTTACGAACTTCAAACGTATATATTCGCAGAAATAAACAAAGCGGAAAACAAGACAGGTGTATGTACAGTTTCAATCCCTTAGACACACAATTTGTTTTTTCGTTCGGTACATTTACGACCTTGAAGTGTCCCTTCTTGTAGTCGCTTGTACCTTCTCCCAATGATGATTGTCCCCTTTGCAGGTCGACGGCGGACACCTCGTTGGTTCGCGGCAGACTCCCGGGAGCGGGCCACGGGGGGACTGTCTCTGGAGCGTGGCCGAGGTTGGCTCTGTCCTCTATCGAACCAATCCCTCCTCGTTACGTTTTTTTCCCTCGTTCCTCCTTTTTCCTTTCTTCGCCGTAGGTCCCAGCTTGTTCATCTTGCCATCTGCTTTCTTTGTCTTCTCCTGTTCACAATTGTGACAATGCAGGGGACTGAGACTCTATAGAAAAATAGGACAGATTTGTTCTAGGGTTGGTACGGGTGCAGACGGGCGTGTGAGGACAAAGTGCACCGAGGCGCACAGAAAACTATTGTCGCTTATGTTACGTGTCTCGTATATAATATTTCTTTGTCATGTAACATATCCCATGGGGGTCAAGCAGGACGATGATTGAGTGATAGGTTAGAAGGCCCTGAGGAGGTTCCTGAGATGGTCCAAATATGGCAATAACTCACTCTGCTGGCTCTCAGCATCTTAGAAATCCCCAAATCATGATGATACGCGGTCGATTTCCCTACTGAAAAGGAAATATATATATAAAAATCCCAACACAAAGAGGCCCTCTCAGGCGATGGGAGAAGCACGTTCCAAAACCAAGACCACTGTCAGCCGATAGTAAGCGAAGAATCCCCGCGCCTTCGACTGGTAGACCCGCGGAGTGATATTTCGAATGCGCGCGGCTCGTCGCCCCGACAGCCCGGACACCCGGATTTTGTCCAGCTGATTTAGTCAGTCGTACGTTCCTAGCCGACGCAGTCAATCCTGTACCATTGCAGCCACGCTTCATCGCGCCATGGCTCCCGCTGATCTGACGACGATGATTCAGCCTTGCGAGCGCGCGCTCGAGAGCAGACCAGCAGATACCGAACACATCACTCCTGTGAAAGACCAAAAAAGAAAAAGATGTAAAGCGTTTTTATTAAATCAATTATTGCTTAATTACGTTCTATTACCGCGAAAAATTAATATGTGTCTCATAATACGTTTTGCTGTTATCATCTAAAAAAGCATATATATAGATTTTTAATAACAGCATTTGCTATATTTACGAACTGTCTAGTTTTCATTGCTCACATGTCGTCCTAGCTGCCCAGGAACATGCTCCTCCCATCTCCAGATTTATGGCCTCAGTGTGCTTGCTTTCTGTAATTGTCGTTTTTGTTTTAATAAGGAAATCGGCCGTTTATGTTTGTCATTTTGGAATTTCTAGGATTTTAGAGTCCGCACAGGGAGTTGCCATATTTAGGCGATCTCAGAAACCTCCTTAGTGCTCAGTGCACCTTCAAGCGAGCATACCTATTCGCTCGTAGCCACAGTTGGTGGGTTTTTGCCACTTCATTGCAGTGATTAAGTGTTGGCCTGATCCTAGCAGGGTCACCATTCTTGGCGCAGGCAGAGCTTGGGTGACGAGAGAGATTATAGCGGATTTCCACATTTCGTGTCATAAGCAGTTATCTGTCAGTGAACCGTCAGTGGCACTGTCAGGAAAGGAGATGTACTTCCTGCGGGAAAATTAGTCACGTACTGAACGGGTAAGAAGGTAGATTACTGACGCGCTTCTCAATTGGCGAGTTTGGCTCTGTGTTTTTTGTTTTTTTTTAGAGCGCAGCTCTCAGGCGCTTGTTTCCGGCTTAAACTGCGTCGGCGTCGCCGTCGGCGTAACCGTGAGGTCACGTGACCCCGGTGACGTCACGTGGCCCCGGTGACGTCACGTGACCCCCGTGAGGTCCCGAGGGTCACGCGACGTGACGAAGGTCACGTCGCCTCACGATTACGCCGACGGCGACGGCGACGCCGACGGCGACGGCGACGCCGGCGCCGCTCGGAGGGAGAAGTGGCAGGCAGGATGAGAAGTTAAGGAGGAGGGAGGAGGGGGTATACCCTCCCCTCAGTACCCTTCCCTCCTCCTCCTCAAGAGCTGCGCTCTAATTCGGCGTTACAGGGAGTTGTAAACGGCTTTGTCCTTCGTGTATGTTCCGTTTTCGTCGTTCGTGGTTTTTGAGCTGTTTGCCCCATCACGGATACTTAATAATTTTAAATCTCATTTCGCACCAATAACATACGGCGTCCCGCAAGGTTTCACACTGGGACCACTGTTATTCCTAATTTATATTAACAATATTATGAATTTACCTAAATCGCGTGATGCTTTATATGCTGATGATCAGGGTGTTGGAACGAAATGTTTTTCGTTCCGTTTTCATTTTCGTTCCATACAAAAAAGTTCCGTTCCGTTTCCTCTCCGGAACGAAAAAATAATGCTCCGTAACGGTTCGTAACGGTTTCTTTCTATAATAATAAAAACAAAAAAATCGCAGCAAAAATTAAAAGGAACGTAACGTTTATTTTTACACAAAAATAGATAATTCAGGTGCTCTAGAGGAATCCGCGGAAACGACATTGCTTCTGGGATCATGTTCATTGCCTTGAGAATGAGATCATGATCAAGGCACCGAGCATGATCTCAGAAGCAGCATGTCATCAAGTGTGCTCGGTGAAAGGCAAGACCTCTGGTCCGATAAAATAAATTTCAGCGCCGAGAAGGCCCTGAAGGCCCATAGGGATGAAGAAGTACATTTTGCAACAGAGTCTCAGACTGCCGTATCCGTAGAAAAACAAAAGATGGACTTCTACAACGCCGGGTCACAAACTTCCCGCGCTTGCCGTGATCTGTTGTCTGTCTGTGTCGTCCGAAGAAAGCATGGAGGGAGAGGGCGCAAGAGCCAAGGAGAGCATTGCGAGCGTGTGAAGGCGTCGCGCCACCGCGCTCTCATTGGTGGGAAGCAATGGTGCCTTGCGTCATGTTTTTTGTTTCTCGTAGTAGTTTTTGTCTTTGTTTTTGCTATGCTTGTTCGCCCGGAGTTTAGACGCGGGGGCGATGCTTGTTTTTCTTTAATTATGGTACAAACCAACGGCAGTCTCTTCGCTGCGTGAAACGAATTACTGAAATACCTGATATTTTCCCTTGAACCGAAAACCGATAAGAACATTTTTCGGTTTCACTCCGGAACAAAATAATAAATAACGTTTCGATTACGTTTCCGTTCCGCCAAAAAATATCGTTTTTTTCGTTTTTCGTTTTTGGTTTTCGTTTTGTTCCGATACCCTGCTGATGATACCAATGTCCTTTTTTAGTGGAAATCTGGATCAGCTCGAAGAATTCGCAAATAGTTGGCTCAGAAAATTATCATTTGGCTAAAAAGTAACCAGCCTAAACTTAAAAGTAGTAAAGAAAAATATGTATTGTTAATATTAAAAAAAACGAAACCCACTTCACGTATAATAAATATTCTTTTGAAGGGGAAACACATAATGCATAAAATACCTAAAGTTTCATGGCGTGTGGTTTAAAGAAACATTCAGTCAAACTGTTCACAAAAAAAAAAAAAACACAAAAAAACATCAGGGTTGTCGTTTTAATACCGATAGGAACATTAAAAAATCAGAATTACTACCAAAAAGTTTGAAACTGCAATTATACTATTCACTTATCTACTCCCGCATACACAACTGCATATTAGCGCGGAGAACCCTTACGCAAACAAATGAACACAGATTATTCATTTTTCAAAAGAAAGCCGTTTGATTTATTAAGAACCTGAAGAGGTACGACCATTCATTCCCAATATTGAAAAACTATAACATATTAAATATAGAAAAAGTCCTGCTACTTAAAGGGATTGTCCGGTCAAATTTTGTATTCGAGAAAACAATTGAATATCATTGTTACTGCCTCGAGAAGCATCGTACGTACAATATCCGAATTTTATATGCTCCTCTGATTGAGTAATTGAATTTATAGTGCTCATATCGCATTCTAGCGTAAACGTTGTTTTCGTTGGCAACATTGAAGCTCTGACGTCACAAAACACAAAGCGAGCATTTTTGTCTCGTCGTTTGCCTGCGAGTGAACGCTTCAGCGTGCTTCGTTTTTGTTGTTGTGCTCGACTTGTTTCGTGGTTGGGTGAGATTTTTGTTGCGCGGTTGGGTGCCACAACGACCGGGCAGCACATGCGAGCCAAGACATGATGTTCCACACTTTTCCGCGAGACGTGCAGTGACGAGCAAAGTGGATCGTTGTCGTGCGTAGGGACTGGGTTCCCGTCCAGATCGAGATCCTGCTTATGCAGCAATCATCTCACAGAAGAAAGCTACGAGCTGAGCTCTCAGCGGACAGAAGGCTTGTAAGCTGAGGTGGGATGCTGTGCCAACGATATTAAACTACGGCCACCCACTCCTCGCCCAAATCGGATCAGTCAATTTAGGCCTGTTCGATTCGCCTGAACTGGCTGAACTAGTTCGGCAGTGCAGGAACTGGTGCATTCGATTCAACCGTAAGTTGCACGACCGCTGCACTGGTGCGTTCGATTCATCCCAGTTCTGAACGAGTTCAGACCCAGTTCCTCAAAATCTTGCACCGGCTCCGGACTCGGTTCAGCGTCCATGCAGAAGCAGACAGCGATAGCAGAACTCCTCGTCCGTCTCTGCTCGCGGTGCCATTTTTCGCAGCGCTTGCTCAAATGTGCGATGTTTTAACGCCGATACGGAGGTTGCATTTCCTCTCATTTATGATAATAACGTACCCGCGGTGGACGCGGAATTGAGATCCTAACGAAGGGTAGAAATTTGCTTGATTATGATAATCTAAAAGCGTTTTAGGCGCCTGCTCGCGTAGGTTTGGCTCCTGAGTGTTGAAATATTGGATCACGTAAATTGTTTCTTTTTGATGCTATGTGGGGATCCACAGGGTTGATATTCTTACTTACAGACACGGGAAAGGTATTGCCCTCTTGATAGTCTCCGCCTTCAGTTGCTCTTGGATGCATATTGACGACTCCGATACATTGCAGAGGTCTATGATTTAGTGCGTTGGCACTCGCATGTCCCCGTAGCTGAGCATAATACTGCATGCTTTGTCCGCTGGTATCTGTGGACGCCCACTAACGGGCCTGGGAAAAACACCGAGAATCGGCATTTTTTTGCCGATTCTCGCTTCAACTTGACGCCAAAGTTACGGTCGATAATTGTCTTGGCCAAGACGTACGCTATCGTCAGGCCTTCGTCTTCGAGGTGACCGGTATACCGACTGCGCGCTGCCGCCAGTGACTCCCTACGCAAAATCATCCTGATGCCGCGAACCTATCGTCGAAAGGCAGATTCCCTTTGAGAGGCATTTGCCGCTACCTCCTTGACTTGTAACCGACTATGGTTCAGAGCTTCCTGGCCAAATCGAACAGACCTTGATTATGCAGCGAAACCGAAACCAACAGCTTGGCCATCTCGAAATGATACCAGAAGTTGTATTTAGCACGCGTGCAGCCCGATATCTGTTTGAACCGCGTGTGAAAATGAAGCGTAGCTACAATTCACCAAGCTCGTCCAAGTCAATTGGTGACGAGTCGGACATGCATTTGAACGGTTCGCCGTTTGCCTTCGACCCGTGGACGTCGCCTCTGAGGGAATGACCCGCAGCCTCATCACCGATCTAGTGGATCCGCCGAAATGTGTACTCAGATGCCGCTTCGTGTACCTAAGTGCCGCTTCAGAGGCGAAATCTGCATCCTTTGCTTTGCAAGCGCCCCTAGTTCGATCGGCGTCTGTCGCAGTTGTGTTTGCGCGAAACGGCATACGTTTGCTCGAAGCTTATGGCTCTCTGCGAGTAACATCCTGCTAAAAGGCGTGACTTTTTTTGCACGTGCTTGGGAACTGCATTAAAAGAACCGTATTTCAGTACGGTACTGCCTAGGAGACTATATAATTCGAAACAAAATACAAGACATCCATCGACCAACGCTTCTTATCCCGACCATCCGACAAACCTTTGCGTTTTGTGACGTCACGCAGCACCTACGGATGTCAGCCATTGACACTGGCGAAATTCGGGGTGCAGTTTCGTACATAGGATCATGAAAGGTTTAATTAATAACTGGAGATCATATATCAAAATAAAAATGACGTTTGTCTATATGAAGGCTCCCTCGACGTAACGAGCGCAAGAACTTAAGTACTTCCGGTTTCGACCGGACAATCCCTTTAAGTTATCGTTTTTTTTTTTATTTTCAATGGAATTAAACAGAACACAACACACTTTTTTATATCTATCATAAAGCCTCTGCAAATTACAGTTTCAGAAACGCACAGCATATGAACCTTCAGTTGGATCTATCTACAGTACACATCACCTTACATATTTCGTACCAGATATATTCAACACATGTCCAAATATAGCGGAAACGGCCAAAAACACACATTTCGTTTTTTCGTAGAAAAAAAGAAAGAATTGTACAGTATATACTAAATCTCCCATGATTGGCAAGTGGCACAAAGCTAACGGTTATATGTTAATATATCTGATGGATTATAAAATCGCTGTATTTTTGCATAAATATTCTGTATTATATTTCAGTTTGTCCTCCGAGTAGTGTAGGAATTGGGGCTGGAGCCTCGACAGACGACAACTTGCACACTTTTGCCCCAGCTCCCAGACCCTTTTTTGTGTTAGAAATAAAGGATTTATACATACATACAGATAAGTCATCCACAGTTCGGTGATTTCAATTCAATAGTACGAAAGATCGGTTTTTAAACCGGTAAAAAATCAGTCTTTTTAAAGATCCTAAGTAATTCGAAAAGTAACGGTATTTTTATTACGTAATGGCCCATTACTTTTCTTCCAAAGTAATCAAGTAATCTAATAAAATGCATTAATAAACTAAGACTAATTGTTATTGGAATTAATTTCTTTTTTCGAGTTGCATGTGTAACACTGTTTTTGAAGATGTTTTCGCGAATAAAGACAGTACCGTTTCAATAACCCAATGCCCTTGTGCACTGCGTCTAAATGGATATTTATTTTAGAGCTACGTGCACTTGATACTGTCTGAAAATGTGTTGAACTTTTTTTTTAGTTTCTTAAATCATTCGCAGAAGCCGCAGAAACCACCGGTTCACTCGCGCTCAACTCTCGCAGACAGGTGCGATACTGAGTCAGGCATGTTCGATACCATGTTTGACAGCAGTACTTTCCTAATATGTTGTTCGCACTATATTAGAATTTGACATAGTGTTAGGTGGAAACGTCGAACATTATGTCC
Organism: Ixodes scapularis; assembly: GCF_016920785.2. Classification (NCBI taxonomy): domain Eukaryota; kingdom Metazoa; phylum Arthropoda; class Arachnida; order Ixodida; family Ixodidae; genus Ixodes; species Ixodes scapularis. Next base: position 240,047,680 of record NW_024609835.1, on the reverse strand, counting down.
TGTCTAGCAGCGGTTCAAATGCTCAACGGGCCTCGGTTGTGTTTCCCGTAAGCCAGCGTTTCCCAAACTGTGGGCTGTGACCCCCACAGATACAGCATGTGGCCGTGGTTAAGCTCCTGAACTTGACGGTTTCTCTAGTGAAAAAGCCATTTGTAGGAGAAATTTGTTGTGTCCAATAAACACATATGACTATGAACATATAAGAACCATATAAGAACGTTATAAAACTATTTAAGATATATAATAACATATAAGAACCGTACAATAAATTTATAAGAAACTTCTCACAAGTTTCTTATATATAACAGGCTTGAGTTGAACTTGTTGGTTCATACTTCAGGTAAGGGCAGGCGAAAAAGAAAACAAAAACAAAAAGACATACACATAATGAAAAGACCATACACGCAGCTGAAAAACGAACTAGACCGGCGGTGTTTATGGTCTTTTCTTTATGTGTACGTTTTTTTTTTAGTTCACCTGGCCTTTCTTATATGGTTCTTATATGTTCTTGTATATCTTGTATGACTGATGTGTTTATTGGACACAAAAATGTCTCATACAAATGAGATTTTTCAATAGGGTCGCGAACTTGTCTTCTCTTCTGTAGCGTGGATGACAAAAAGAAAGGACTGGTACAAGAAAAAAATCATAAGTTATTCCACTCTGTGAAGGTTGATGACCGGCGAAGCTGTTTAGCGCACGACACAGACGTGACACAGAGTTTTGAACGAAGGTATGAACTATCGCCGCCCCGAGGAGCCGGAAAAAACTAGACACGCGCGACAGTACCGCCACCCGACGGATGGCATACACGCGCGACGGGACCGCCACCCCGGGAGAGCGGAAGGAAAGGAAACTACGCACGCAAGCGCTTCAAACGACGACAAAAAGAGGGCGCTGCGACCGTAGACATGGCCGACGCTCGTCGAACAGCGACAAATCTTTGAGAAACCTTTATTACACACCTAAAAGTTTACTGATTTTGAGAATACAGCCGATTGATAACTAATCTACAGAAAAAGGCATATCCAAGTGATGAGACGTATAAGTATTGCAAAGAATGAACTGATTTTGCATCAGATTTGGGACCTGAGTTTTTGTTGACGCACACAAAAAATCCACGAAACCCTAACCATAAACAGCTTCGCCGTAAAAAGAAAATGACTACGAAGAGCGCGGGCAAGTAGGACGCTGCGCTTTTTTCTTCCAGTTAATTTTGGCAATCTCAAATAAGAATGACCAGCCCAAGTAAGACACCTACGTCTGCATTTCGTCATTTGGCGACCTCTGCGATGTCTGTGCCTGGCCAAGTTTCAGGGGAATCTGAAGATCCAATAGACAAGAGCCACTTACAGCACCCACCGGGCTCATTGAAAGCCACTCCATTCAATGACGAATTCTCTGGAGAGGTTTACGATCCCCTGAGACCGTTCCGAAGTCCAATGCGCCGCAAATACACGAATGCCAGCTTAACATCAACCGGAAAGACCATAATTACAACGCCACGGCACGTGCATCGTCTCACGTTGATTCTAAAGCCCGCATACTTTGAGAAATGAATTAATAAATGGAAACACTAAAGACCTTTAGAAAACTTAGTTACCGCACCGGACGGTGTTATCTTGTGAGGCGAAACCGAAGGCGCAATCTTCTAGCAATCGATTGCAGAAGTGCAGAGTCAACGAAGGCTTTCTCTAATATCTCAAGCATCGGAGGAATTCCCGTAAACCCTACACACCACACCCAAAGGCCTCAGCCATGGGAGTGATCTACGGAGTTGCAAGACATCGCCGACATGCTTCTGGAATCAGCCGTACAAGCTATTTCTCCCGCTCTTCCCATCCGGCGTCTTTGAAGTCCGAAGTTGCGAAACTTGTTCTCAGCACAACTGTTCTACCAGCCTATGTCACTGTCGGGTGCACAAGGTTCAACATTCTTCAATACACTGAAGAGTTGAGACAGTGCCCGAACTGCGACGCATGGACGTATTCGTGGTACCTGCATGGAAGAAACCCGCTGCAGTTGCTGTGGAGGGGCTCACGACAGGAGAAAATGCGACGCGGATAGCCCAAATGCGCGCTCTGTGTTAAGAAACACGAATCAAGATTTGAAAACTCGAACAAAATATATACAACTACGAGAGCAACGCTAGAGCGGTTACAAGTGTGCAAGACCAGTCGTACTCGCATCAAAATAGCAAGCAGCAGCTAAGCCGCCTTAACGAACGCACTCCAGAAGAAACTATGTTTGCAAATGATCGCCCAGGATCGGGCCGTATGCAATGGAAATCCCAGTAAAAAAAAACAACAAAAAAACGTAATGAACCAAACCAAACAACTCCACACGCGTATCAGCTCAATGACACTGAAAATTTCCACCCCTTTCCACTCAAAACCACCCACAGACAGGACACAAAAAAAACAGAACACAAGAGAATAACACGAGAAACAAACTGCAAGAGTCCTCCCCCTTCGAGATTAAGAACAAAACTGAATACAATCACCACATTCCTTCGCAATTTTTTTTTTTCACTTGGAACTCTGAAAATAGCTTCCTTCCGCCTGCATAACAGCCATCCACTCATCTTGTTATGGTGTTAAGTTTACGAAAGGTACACGCCGAGGCCAGTATATCTACACCGTAGACCCATGCAGTCCGTTGTGGGATTGAATGCGAGAGGTCTACGTAATCGCTTGTCAGATTTATGCCAGTTCGTTATTAAATATCGTTTTCCCCTTATAGCAATATCAGAATCACGAGTAAATGTTAACACCAGGTTATCAGCTTATAAGCGTCTTCATGCCCCCCAAAACAACAGGTGAAACATCTTTTTACGTTAACGAATTTCTTGGTGAGGCCTTTGTTAATTAATACAGTTAATATTTTCCGAGTCAGCTTTTGTCCGGGTTCACAATTAAGACGGTGAGCTTTTGTGTGTGATAGTTTTAAAAACTGTTTATTAAGCTTATAAACGTGATGCAAGGAACGCGCGGAATGCGCGTTCCTTGCATCAATGCAAGGAATGCAAGGAATGCGCGGGCCTCGGAGGCAGGTTGGAAGTGCTCTCGCTAGTGATGCGCCTTCCGTTACATCTTCCTTTTTTATTGTTTTAGAGATTCATTCGAACTGGTGCCTTCACTAGCCTCCCCGCTCTTGTTACGGTTGTTGTACTGTGTCCTTTTGCTGACTGAGAGTCCGTTTCACTGCAGCTTGTCCCACTGGCTGGTGTGTATGGTCGATTCCTCTCTGGCTTGAAGCGTGTGGCTGTGCGACAGTGGGTACCGCAGTCTTTGTGTCCTGCAAGTCTGCTTTGTAGGTCTAATGAACGATATTTCCTCTGAAATTGCCCCTTGTTGTCTTAACAACGAAATACATTGGGTGAGGCGTTTTTTACACGATTGTTCCTGGGATCCATTTTCGGTGACTGCCGAAGACTTTGACGTTGGATACTTGACATCTGGAGCGGGTGCCGCATGAACGTCTGCATACACATTTTGCTCTCACCCAGTTTTTAGAATTTTTTTTTACGTTGTTACTTATTTCGGGTTCCAGGAGCTCTGCGCTGACTGGTAGTGTTGTCTTGGTTCGGCGACTAAAGTGCCTTTGTGTTGGTGATCCGAGCTTTTCGTTTCTTGGCACGCTGGGCCAGTTTAGTAATGACTTTTTTTTTATTTCTGTTCCGTCACTCTCTTATTTTTGTATGATGTTATTCACCACTTGCACCTCTCGTTCAGCTCGTACATTCGATTGTTGGTACCTGGGACTTAATGATTGGTGTTCAGGTACCCATTCCTTTTCGAACTCTTGAAGTTTCCTACTAAAAAGCAAGGTTCATTGTCCGAATTGAGTAGCCATTGGTGTCGAACCAGCACTTCAGTGTTTTGATGATGTCTACTGCTGTTCCATTTGTTAGCGTTTACAAGGGCACTGTTCGATGTGGGAAAAGGGCAAGCTTTCAACATGGAGTCAGGCACGCAAAAAAGCCCTTTATTCACTTCTTCCTCTTCCCTCGTGCCGGCCAACCCGATACGAGAGGTGAATTACCTCACACAGGCACCAGACCCTGTCCAGTCTCCTCATGGAGGCTTTTTGTCCGGTGTCCTCGGCACAATGTGGCGGAAATAAATTCAATTCCATTCAAAGTCGATGTAGCCTGATTAGCTGTATGCTATCACCAGGTGGTCGTCTTTCTCGAATGGTCGAAGAGATCTACTGCGACTATTTCCACAAGAGACTTGGTACTTCTTTTGGTAGTACTGGCTTCTTCTGGCGTGCTTGGCATATTGTACAACGTTCAACGAAGTCCTTGGTCTGCTGTGAGATTGCAGGCCTGCAGACTATTTCTTTGGATCTCTTGATGGAAGTTCAATTTCCAAGATGTTCTCGTGTATCTGCTGGAGCAGTCGTTTCCTCCAGGTTTTTGGGAATGATTATGCAGTTGCCCTTGAAGAGAACGCCCTCCTAGAGAGCAAGTTCGTCTCGGAATGGCCTAAAGAGCTTCATTGCTTCTGACAGTCCACTCGTTCTTTTTCTGGCCAGCCCTGATGGTACGCCATACAAACTAAAGTAGGTAGTAGTGCTAGAAGACCTCCATGTAGCAATTGCTTGTTTTAGGGAGTTTTCACTGACGTAATATTGCTCACCAATTTATTGTCGTAAGTTCTATGGCACGTGCTGAAAGCAAGTGTTCCTTAAATTCGCGTGGCACACTAAAATCGGTATTGCACGGAGGTTTCATAGCGCCTGTTTTTTTATCTTCTGCTAAATTAAATATTTTTTCCTCATTCCCACTAACAAAATAGCGAATTGACGTGATGTGAAAACACCATATTGAGCATGAGTCTCAAAACTAAATTCCTACAACCCGGGGGTTTCCCAGACTATCGTCTTGGGTTACACACGTTCCCTAAGTTCCTTGACTGTCAGCTCCCCCGAGTAAAGTGTATTTCCAGATTAAGCGCTGTTTTAGCAAATTTGAGTCACCCTTTGGGGCTTAACTATAGACCAATCACTCCCGATTTGTATGTAATGTTTAAAAAGTCTGCAAGTTTCTGTGCTGATTTACGGCATCAATACAGAGAATGGGAAGGGGTTTCCAAAGATCGAACAGTTTGAGAATCTCTGACCTACAGTAACGAGCAGAATGGTCAATCGCCAATGTTTCAAGTCATGTACTCTCCGTTCATAATTTGTAGTCAAATTAACTCACACCACAAAATGGGCAGCCTACTCGCTTTTGTTCGTTGTGAAAACTTAAAGGCGGCCATACTCAGAGACTGCTCTATTTCGTAGAATTCTTACAAGCACTCAGTGTTTTAGGATAACCGTGCAAATTTGTAGACGGGTACCTCAAAACACGACCTGTTAAGAAACTTCTACAAAATAAACCAGCCTTGGAATACGACTACCTTACAATTTTCAATATGAACACATACACTAGTTACAGTTAATAAAATGTTAAGAATAATTTTTGAATAGTTCATTGACGGCTATGTTTACAACTTTACTTAGTGGCCGATCTGGAGCATAACCTACTTGCGAAAACAAATTTCGCGTACCTCACAAAATCTTTTTTTTTTTCGCGCACATCACCTCATTTTGAGCACCCGGTAATTTGTGCAACTACACCTGATATAACAGGGCCCAGCAAGCGTTTGTTGCGGTAGAAGGACGATAACCAGCGGACCAGACAGTGACCGTGTTTTTAATAAGAAAGTGCGAGGGACAGTAATTTGCTCTCAAATGTTTTCCTTGAATTCATTAAATAAGTTGCCAAGTGCAGCCGGGAAATATGAATAGACAGTATAAATACGTGAGATTAGAGTTGCTGGTTTTATTCTAAGCAGGAAATAAACACCTTTTAGTTGTGGCAATAAAGATGTAATTGTAATTCTTAGCATCTACTAGTGACATCCAGTCCCCCAATCCCGAAAGTTTGTCCGTCCGTCCGCCCACCCGTCAGTACATTTCTGGCTAAATTTAGCGGGGAAATTGATGCCCACACCGGCCTATACACAAATTCATTTTCTCCGCAGAATTTCGCGGAGTAGATTGATGTCCCTTGACCTCGCGTCACGGGACCTACAGACCAATTCATTTTCTTAGCTATATTAAACTGTAAATTTAACGCCATGTGAGCTAAACACCAATTCAGTTTTCCCGCTAAATTTGACGGCAATGTCACGTGACCTGATGTCATGTGACCTCTAAGATATTTTAGTTTCTCCTCTAAATTTGGCTGGAAAACTGGTGACCTGACTTCACGTGGGCGACACATTAAATCAGTTTCTCCGCTATATATGTTGCGAAAATCGTTGTTGCATCGCCTGAGGTCACGTGACCTATGGCTCGTAGCCTGACGTCACTGGAACTATGCACCAGTTTAGTTTCCCTGTTAAATTTAATGGAAAGATTGACGTTCCGTGACCACATGTTCCCTTACCTACACATACAGACATATATATATATATATATATATATATATATATTGATGACACGTGATTGTATATAGTACGTCTTTCAAACAAATTAAGACGATCGCTTCTTAAACACTGCATTCCGTCATTATAGGAGTTTCTAGGTAAAGGCCGCTGCCAATCTTTTCACACTTTTGGGCCTGCAGCAGAAATGCTCCCCGACATCAAGTTCACCTTAAAACAGTAGTATGGTACATATCCGCCTATTTAAAAAGAGGTTTGGAACTGGGGTCCTTCGTGTTAGTTTTGGTTCTACAGTTGTTTAAAGGGAAGCTGAATAGGTTTCTGAAAGGAACGAGTTAGAGGTGAATTATAGCGTATTTTTGTCCCGCGAATGGGAATATCGCAATCATTGGACCAGAGCATATCCATAGACGCGAGAAAAACCGAAACACCAACCACCGGGTGCGACGTCCTACCTATAGGTCTCAGCTGCCTTGCGCGTGCCGCTTCTGATGGAACGCATACGGCACTTTTGACTGCTCGGGTGAAGCTTGGGGAAAGCGCAGAAATGTTCAGATCTCTGTTATATTCATCATCATCATCGTCATCATAATGCCTTTATTTGTGCCAATTAACAACCAACAAAGGTCTACAATGTGGCACAGTGAAAAAAAAAATTGCACAACTGTAAAACATGCTTAATTGATAAAACTAGCATGCAACAAAACACGACAGTACATTTTTAGCGACGGAAAATAATCTCATCTAATTGTCTACTGAGATTTACGTAGCTATCAAAAATATCACTTTTCATGCCCAAGATTGTTTACACTTGTCTGCATTCTTGTTGTTGGTGATGTCATGTGTTGATTGTGGGGATAAAAAGTGAGAGCTGTCCTATTTGAGCGAGTCGGTACGTTAAAGTTCACTGTGAACAAAAGTGTTGAGTCAATGTCCCCGTGAACTATTTTATATAAGAAGGCAACATCGCGCGATAATCTTCTGAGGGATAGACACTGTAGGCCAAATTTGTCGAGCAGGACTTCATAGTTGTAAAAATGCCTTCGGCCAAGGTATTTGTCATAGATTATGCGCACAAAACGTCTCTGAACTGACTCTATTTTAGCTGCATCACGTAGTGTCAGTGAATTCCACACCACAGAGCCAAAGTCTAATCTCGATCTGATAATAGAACAAAATAAACGAAGGAAACAAGCATAGTTCGCAAACTTTCTAGTTAATCGAGTAATCATTCCAAGTAATCTAAATGCAGAACAGGCAATATGGGCTACATGGCAGCCAAAGGACAGAGTAGTGTCAAAGTACACTCCTAGATCACGAAGCGATGATACTCTTAAAATGCACTTATCATCAATTGAGTATGAATAGTGTATAATTTCACGTTTTTTACTGAAAGACATGACCTTCGTTTTTTCTGGATTGATGATTAAGCAATTTTCCCGACACCAGTCTAAAATATGCGATGCGTCACTCTGAAGAAGGTCACAGTCATCGATCAAACTAATACTTAAAAAGAGCTTGATGTCGTCTGCGAATAACAGCACGTTTGAGTTTACTACGCAATTAGATATCTCATTGATAAAGATCAAAAACAATAGTGGACCCAAATTGGAGCCCTGTGGTACTCCCGATGACGGATAAAAAGGATCAGAGAAGTTATTTAAAATGCGTACGACACAACGACGGTCAGTCAGGTAGCTTTGAAGCCATAATAAAAGCACAGGAGAAACGCCATTACGTGACAATTTGTGCAGCAGCAAAGCGTGGTTCACCTTGTCAAAGGCTTTCGAGAGGCCAAAATAAACAACGTCAACTTGACCGCGATTACAAACAAAAGGCACTGAATAATCAACGAAAGTACAGAGGTTTGTCTCGACTGAGCGCCCCTTGGTAAAACCGTGCTGAAAAGAACTGATACAGCGCTTGAAATAAAAAGACAGACGGGTGTGCATCACTATCTCAAATACTTTTGAAAAAGAACATAGCAATGATACAGGGCGATAGTTCCCAACTTGCGAAGTATCCCCCGTCTTATGAATAGGAACAACAATAGACTCTTTCCACAGAGATGGAAATATACCCTTACTCAATGAAATATTAAATATATGCTCTAAGATAGGCGCAAAAAGATTCGAGCAACCTTTAACAATAAAGTTAGGCACATGATCTGTACCAGATGTTAGTTTCGGCTTCAGTTTCCTTATAGCCGCCAAGATCTCGCTAACAGTGACTTTGTCTACTGCACAAACATCAGAGTAGACAGGATCGTCAAGAAATGCACTATCTTTAGGAACATCGGAGGAACAACAACCACTGAAATGACTTGCAAAAAAGTTGGCGATATCCTTCGGGTTAGACAGATAATCAGAATTTCTTCTTAGACAGATACCGTGTGTACTGCCTTTTGTATGTTGTCTAGCAAATTTCCAAAACTTATCTGGTTTGTGAAAAATACTATTTTCTACTGCGTTTAAATGCACACACTCGTCATGAATAAACAACTTTTTAACAAGAGACCGATAAATGCTGAACTTAGCATACCACATTTGCGATCCATTTTTTTTGTACAATTTGTGACAATGTGATTTTTTCTTTATGTAATATATTAGATCTTTAGAATACCACGAAGGATACTTTCTAGGTTTCGATGACCGTTTTGGAATAAAGTTTTCCATTCCATTTCTCACTACCGTCGTAAACGACTTCGCCGCTGAGTCGACAGAATCGTCCTTCAAAATGGATGACCAGTCGTAATTTTCAAAAACCTATAAAGACCAAAATAATCGCCTGTGTTGAAGGAGTAATACGTCTGCTTTGGGAGAGCTGCAGATTTCAACGAATTATGGAAGGCAACAATAAAGGGTGGGTGAAAAGCGTCAACCTTAACAAGTGAAACATCGGCAAGAGTTAAGCCGATGATTGGCACATTTGAAAGAAAAAGATCAAGGACGTTCCCAGCGCAGTTATCAAACCCGTTTAATTGACTAAGGCCATTAAAATGTATGAAATTCAATAGGTGAGACGACTTGCTTGCTGTTATACTGTTTTGACTAGTAACAAATCCTGACTGCCAGTTGGCACCAGGTAGGTTAAAATCACCATAAATGTGCACCCTGAACTTTGAAAAGTCAATTTCTTTTTCCAATGTATCAAAGTGTTCATTAAAAATACGATTATCCGATAGGGGAGGGAAATAATAATTCCCAATTAGGTAGTTACAACCATCATTTGAAAGCAATTCTATCCAAACGCATTCTGGGTGGGTTTCAAGGTCTTGTCTACGATGCGAGGTAACTGACTGATTTACGGCGATTAATACACCGCCTCCGAATTTCTGGCGAGTTAAAGCATAATCACGGTCACGACGGTGGACGGTATAAGAAGGCGGAAAATAGTCTGCACTTGAAATTTCCTCGTTGAGCCATGTTTCAGTTAGACAAATTATATTAAAATTGGAAGAGACTACATTTGGCAGAAATGTGTCTGCTTTGGTTCGTAAGCCACGAGTGTTTTGGTAGTTTTCATATTCACAGTTTAGATTTATATGAGAGCTGGGCAGTCACAGAAGGCCAATGACCTATACGTTTGTTACACCTTGTTCTAAACGTAAGCTATACGAGTACAAAACATAGCATTATAGATACACGCACGCGAATATGAGGAAAAGATGAGACCTAATGAGTAGAGACTGTGCAACAGATAATAACGACGAAAGAAAAAGTGTCTAAAATACGTCATGATTCTCTCCTGGCATCGAACGGGACGGGAAGGAGGGGCGGGGCTTCAGCGTTATCTAGAATGCGCTGTTGTTGATTTGGCGCATCAATTATAATTTTGATATTCGTAATCATGGAGGCAAAACAAAGATGATTAAATTATTTCTTTTCGAATACAGAATTACATTATTTTCACTTTAAATTTTTTTCATTTTTTTTTTTCATTTCTCGAAGAAAAATGTTTTTAACTTCGTTAAGAAAACCAGCACTGCAATATTCAGCTATATATGCAAGAAATTATAAGCGAGGATTCTCTGATTGATCTTAATGCGAATTTAGAATGCACCATACAGTTTTATACACGAATAAGATACCGCTACTTTGTTGTAATGCTGTACCACATGAGTTGAGAGATCGAGGAACTTCTTAGGTTTCTAGCGATGAACAACTTTCGTAACAGTGCATTAAACAAAAGGAGCACAACAGTTTGACAGGTTTGCAAGCAATTTTATTACCCGAGAACTATTCATTTATTTATTTGACAATACTATCAGCCCCGCAGCGGGAACAATAATAGGAATGAGCTAAAATATTCTGGCGGGCTAGTTGGTTATACATAATTAATTTACAAATGTCCACTTCTTCGTCTGTCCTCGTCCTAGAGCTATTTGTAAATTAAATAGGAATGAGCATTTAGAAAAAAAACAAACAAAAATGCAACAGCATCAGCATTCAATTTCCAACATGCACACGGAGAACATCATAAATTGTTCTTTACATACCGCTTTAAATATACAGTCATTCTAATCAATTCAATTTGTTTTAAAACTAGACGACACGTTGAAAACGAAACTGTTTGAAGATAGCCATATGGTCCAATAGGAGGACCCGTTCCCAGTAATTTGGATTCGTAAAATGAGTTACGCGCACCGAAAAAGAATGAATGCTGCGACGCAATTTGAATAATTCAGCATATTTAGTTTCATAGTTTCTGCCATGCAGGGCAGTAGGTAAGAAGGGCGACGATGGTGGCGTCGAATGGCCCAGGTTACTAGAATTAGCGTGTCCTCTTCATTAACTCCAGGAATTCCGGGATGCCAAAAGTCGATGCCCCAGCAGAGGCAGAAATCTTTGTAGAAGTGTAGAGTTTTTGTTCATGCGAATTGGTTGGGTTGTTAACAACAAAAACTGATGCAGGCTGTGTTTAAGACTGAAAATAACTAAAAAAGGCACTTGAAAGTACGAACGATTTTGTTCGGTAAATGTACGTTATCGACTGCGGCGGAACTTTCGGATTGATTTGTCTGTCCTGATTTGCAGGCAGGCAAATATTGCGGCACGATATTCGAAAATGTTCTACCTACAGCGCCATGGGAGATAATGTTGCCTTTAATGTTAGGAAAAAGGGTGACAAAAAAAGAAAAGAAATGAGTAGTTTGACGCGTGCCCTGTCAGGAGAAGGGTCAGCCGCCTTGTCCAAGCGTCTAGAGGTTTGGCGATGCCGAAGAAACGAAGCCCACATGGCTGCGCTGATCTAGAAGAAAGAAGGCCGTGTTAGTGCCTCTCCAAACACTACAAGGTCATCAGAATCCACACAAGGGTAGAGGACATGGCACTCACCGACGTCCCGTGACGTGAACCTGGCGTAGAACCCGAGACCGTCGTTGTGCTCGTCGGTGGACATCTTGACGAGCATCCTTTCCGACGAGGACTCGATCACAGCAGGCCGGTCCTGCAACGAAGGTCACTTAGCTCGTTCTCGGGACTATAGTCCGTTGCAACTCAAGCAGGTAGGGCGAGGGTACGGAAGGCCGGGGAGGAGGAAGCAGACGAAACGCTGGAGAGATGGTAAAACGTCCTCCTTTCTGCAGCGTTCCGTCTGCTTCCTACTCCCCGGCCTTCCTTTCCCTCGCCCTTTCTTAATTTGCGACGGACTATAGTAATCCTAAACTACGGTGACTGGAACGCTTCATCGATAGCATGTTCAACGTCCTATCCCCCCTTGCATCGCAAACGGTCTCGAAGTGGCAACAAATGACGTCACAGAAGCCGGTGTGTCATCGCGTCTGATGTCGCCAATTTGGTGGTTGGTCGTAGAAGTTCCGGGAAAAAGCCACGAGAAAACGCGATTGCCGTGGTTGCCACGGTTTCTCGCTGCTGAAGCTTCCGTGGACTGTCAAGCTGGGAAGCGGCCTGCAGCAGAACAACGGTCTGCCTGCTACTGTGCCAACCTCACCACATCAGTGTTGCCAACTCAAAAATAAAAACCCACTGTAGGAATACCAGAAAACCGCTAAATTTCAGGCTCCCACAATTTATAGCTATAATAAGTCTAAACGGTTAAATAAAAAAAAGAAACCTTAGAAGGGAACTACATTGTTCATTGCAGATCGCTTCCATGCACAGAGCAATGTCCGTTGCGTGATCTTACTGTTACCAGGTGTGTTTTCTGTTATACCTCTTGACGTATATCTTTACCGTTACGATCTTTAGTGCAATATTCTGTGGCAGTTCAAAGGTTCCGTGATCAAATTCACATGTTTTGAAAAAAGCTCCATTTTAGAGTATCCGAGTGTCTAACGTCGCTTGGAGCTTCCAACAACCGGTCTCCTATAGTTTAGAATGGAACTGCCACTATGTTTTTTTTTTCTTTTACATTTTTTATGCATAGTTTATTGGGCCCATTTCATGCGTCGGACTTAAAAAAGGAAACGAATTCGCACTTTCACGTCAGTGTTGGACAAAATACTCGACAAATGTATTTAAGTTAAATTACTAAATACCTACTTCATAAAACATTTGGAATACTACACAATATACTTTCCCTGCAAAATAACTTGAGTAGAGTAAAAATACTTCAAAATGCAATTAAAGTACCTCGGAAGGTACTTACACATTGCGTAATTTGCTTCGGCTTCGCTGACACTAGAATGCTTTATTTGCAAGGGATAGATGCAAACCAAGCAAAATCACAGTGCTATTCTAAGCAGCCCCAGTACATGGATTATACATCCGCGGTACATGCTACAAGATAGCTTTTAGACAAACGAGAAAAAATTGGTAACTATACTTGTTGTCACTTCGCAGATAATCACGTGTTCTTGTGTGTTTTATAATGCAAAGCTTAGCCGCATCATTTTACAAAACGCCGCGAGTCACCACATCCGGAACTCACTTTATTGAAAGAAAAAAATCTATAATACGCAAAAGAATGATTGATTAACAAGATAGTATGCATGGCACTTGAGGCGCCTTCTTCAAGCCGGGTACCCCAAACGCTGCATTCAGAGATGACTAAACTTCAAAAAGAAAGGCTCAGATGGACACGAAGAAGCAGTGCTGTATTTCTCGCGGTGGTCGATTTTTTTTTTTTTTATCCTTTACACAAAGCTCTAGAAACGCCTTCAAAAAGGCGTACAACTTTGTGAGGACCAGGGATGGGCAAAATACATGCAAATATCTATCGCAATACAAATACAAAATACTTCGTCAAAAATGTATTTTATTACAAATCTAATTACATTTCCAAAAAAAGCATTTAAGTACAAGATACAAATACAATCAAATGTATTTCGTCTCCTCAAAATACTTTTCCAAATACATTCCTCAAATTTTGCGTCACCGACTTCAGGGCACCTGCAACGGGTTTCTGGGTATCTCATTTTAATTTTGCATCGCACACTCGGGAGTTAGTGTGCGAGGCTCTAGTAACGTTGCACGTCAAAAGATCCCCAGGTGGTCCAAATTAATCCTCAGTCCTCCGCTGGGGCGTGCCAGATGCCCGCCGTTGGTTTGGCTCGTAAAACCCTCAAATTTGACTTTTAGTAACGTAATAGAAATATAATCACGAAAAAATTTTAATCAGCTTGGACGTAATAGGTGAAAAAGTACAGAGCTTCAAGCAGCTTTTTTTGTCGATTACATTTTGGTATAGACCAACAAAGAACCGAGACGACCAAAACGCGCAGCACTAGCTAGATAATTTTTATTGTTGCAACTCGTACCAGTTACGAAAATCTGGACGAACCGCGCATTTAGAATGCAGGCAAAAATATGGATAGAAATCAGGCTGGAAAGCATCACAAGTTGTCACAGGCACTAATTTAGCCAGTCTGCCTGTGAACGTTGATTTCATCACTATTCTTGCCCTGGACTAGCACCGTAATCACAATGTCACTAAACGCTTGTGCTTGATTGAGAGACACTGCATTCGGTGCAGAACGTAGTTCTCTTCCTGCTCTGGACAGTGCCTTTAAAATAAAGCCGGAGGAGAAAAAGAAAAAAAGCCCCATGGCCGAATAAAGAATGGAGACTATATCTTACAACCACATGCATAAAAACAAGATGTATTTTCGCCCACAAAATTGTATTTAATTACAATTGTATTGGAAATACCCACGTTTTAGTATTTAAATACACACGTCAAATACATTACCCAATTTGTAATTAAATACAAATGCAAAATACACAAAGTATTTTAAATACGTATTTCAAATACTTGTATTTGAAATACTGCCCATACCTGGTGAGGACTTATTATTTGCATTTTGGAAGCTCATGTTGCACGCAGCTTATTTCCAGTCTTTTTGCAAGAGCTATGCTCATGATATTGTTGGGCTCTTGGGGTTCTTGCCATATAGGCATAAAAAACAATATAAAAAAACATTGTATTTTTTGGTGCCCCTACAATTTTCCTCTATTTGCTGTTTTGCTGGCATTTGAGCCTGCATCTTTGGTCCTGGCTTATTTCCTGTTCATCATTCGGTCGTTTGTGCTTCAAGTTTGCGATCGGCTCAACTCTGTGCGGGGGTGTGCGGATTATTATTCCCATTAGATATTCAAGCGACAATGTTTTGTGCAAAATGTATTTGAGATAATAAGTACAAGGGATACAGAGGAATGTAATTATAATAGAATAGCAAATACTTACGATAAAATGTATCTGCAAGGCATAGAATGACTTTCAAAACTTGCTGAAAGACAGAATCTTGAGTGGGGTATTTGAGATAGGCCCAAGTATGACATGCACAATTCAGTTCAAGGCATGTTTCGAGGTTTGCCACTGTAATGCCTTAATGGCGTCGCAAGCATTAGCGTCACTGGCAGGTTTGTTACCAGAAAGTAAAAGTGACGACTCGATGAGTTACCACAAAAATTAAGTAATTTATGATTCCCAAATTCATATTCGAGAACATTTAAAACTGTATAAAAACGATAAAACGCCCGTAAAACGGTAATTGCTCCCGCTCGACGACTCAGAAAATCGATATACCTACAGGGAAAAAGGCTAAATCGGCAACACAAACCACGGAAAGCAAGGGCATGCCACATTTGCGACGTAACCAACGGAAAGGAAAAAAAAAAAAAGTTAACGCCACACCAGTCGAAGAGGGTATCCAGGCACCTTACCCGCAAGGCAAACTCACCTGCCCGCACAGGCGCGTGAGCCTCTCCTCAGCCAACTCCCTGTGCCCGCTGAAGACGTCCACGTAGTTGGTGCTGCAGTTGCCGCCCATCAGCGAGAAGCTCTGAAAGCGAAGCGACAGCACCGCTCCCTTGTGCGCCGCCAGGAACCAGGAGCAGGCGCGCTTCTTCGGAGGCTGCGGGTAGCCCGGGCTCGACAGGGCGCCCTCAGAGGCCGTCAGGTTGCCGCCGCAGCCTCCTTCCCCGCTGCTCATGTACGCCAACAGAAACTTGACGAAGTAGTTGGAGTAGCTACTGCGTGCCGTCACGGTGATCCGATCGCCGGTGGAAAACACGGGGTTCGGGCTCACGTCACCGCACACGGAAGCCAGCACGCGGGCTCCGGGGCCACCGTCACGAACCTACGAGTGGTCAGGCTTCTGATTCTTCTGCGCGCATACTTTAGTCATTGGCAGGATGAGAACGGTAGGGGGGTCGTGCAGTTGTCCCGCCTCCAGGGCGAGCGTCTTATCCATGACGCTTGGGCGTCTCATGAGGCTCGGACGTGCACGCCCATCCAAAGCAAGACGTAGGGCAGCGGACGTGTGCTGGAGGCCGGAGATTCGAAAGAGACGTCCTGTCGTTCTCATCCTGACGGTGACTCGAAAAAGAGGCCATGACTCTGTTGAACCCTCCTCACCTGCATCAGCGTGTGAGGGCAGCTGTCGTTGATGAAGTTGCCCACGTGGAAGCGGACGAAATAGAGCGCCAGTGTGGTGCCGGCGGGCAGCCCCTCTGGAGCCACGGTGATCGTCACAGGCTTCATTAGCGACGACCAGTTCGGGTAGTCGGTGTTCATGATGACGCCGCTGGCTAGGCGGTACGTCTTATTGTGGCCTGCGGAGGAGAAAATCGGAGGGTTTGATGCCCGGAAGAAAGAGTCGGAAGTAGTCCCCATTGCCTCGAGATAATTTAGAAACCTTCGCTGTTTCCTTGCGACGTTGGGCTTTGTCACGGCAATTGGCCATGAATTGAAATGGTAACTTTTGTGGTCATTTGTAGGATGAACTGAAATAAACTGTACAGCTCGGTGAATAGAAAAAATGGCTCTATGTTTCAACAGGCAAATGTTTATGGCAGCCAGAACAAGTTTCAAAGGACATTCTCGAAGAACAAATTGTGCGGGAGAAGGGAATGGAGGAAGCCGGAAAGAGCCAAGGAAAGGGGAGAGAAAGCATCGAACATGGAGACGACAATTTCCCGAAAACATTTTCTTCAGAGGCTACCTCAACCAGCCCGCGTGACACTGAGCACATCGGCCACCGACTCCATCGCCACGTTGACTCGGATTGCCGGCCAAATCATGGACGCGGGCTTTCGATTCAACTCCGTGGTTCAAGCACGTGACACCTCACTTCATGCCGCACGACAATCGCCTACCATATAGGAAAAGATTGCCCAGCTGCTGTCAGGATGGATCAACTCACGCGTGAGCTCAAGGACCTCGGCATGTGTCACTACCGATCCTCAAGCGCAAGTAGATGAACCAACCAAGAACGCCGCCGGAGCAAGTCTCCTGCAAAACACCAGGTCTGCCTGCTGGCATCACTACCGTCACGGCAAGGACGCCAAGAAGTGCCAACCTCCGTGTTCCTTCTCGGGAAATGGCAGGGTCGCACACTAGAGGCGGAGAGTGTAGTTGGCCTGGAGTCCAACCGTCTTTTCTACGTAACCGTCTGAAACACCAGGGGTACCTAGTAGATACGTTGGCCGGGATTTGCGTCGTTCCGCCTGCGCTGGAAGATCGACGCATCGACCAAACACACCGCAACCTCTGCAACTATGTGCAGTGAATGGTTCATCAATTAATGGGTACAGACACAAGTCAATCACTCTCGACATCGGCCTTAGATGGACGTTCCAGTGGGTTGTCTTAATCGCCGACGTCCTTCGACCGATCCCGATTTTTTTCGACATGTCGCGCTCATGGTGGATGTAAAGCGAAAACTGCTTCACGACACTGAGACTCGCCTCACCGTATAGAAATATCCGCGAAGGGAATCTAAGGGACGCCCAGCCTCCCCCAAGTGCAGCCAACCTCCCAATGGAAGAATATCCTCGATGAATTCCCCAACGTGTTTCGCCCAACTTCAAGGGACATTCTGTTGAAGCACACGGTGACCCACCATATCGAGGCGAAGGGGCCCCCGGTGTTTGCTGGACCTAGACGCCTAGCTCCAGATTGCCTGCGGATATCGATACCAAGAAGTTGAGCACATGCTCGAGCTTGGCTACGTCTTGCTTTCCTCCAGCTCCTTGTCCTCGGCCCTCCACATGGCCTCAAGGAAGAGCGGCAACTGGCGTCCATGCGGGGATTACAGAGCCCTCAACCAGAGCACGGTCCCCGATCGCTACCCTATTTCCCACATACGGGATTTCACCGGCGCCTTGCATGGATCACCCATTTTTAGTAAGCTGGACCTTATGAAGCATGCCACCAAAGTCCTGTAGGACCGACTGATGTCCCGAAGACCGTCATAATAACCCCATTCGGCCTGTTCGAGTACTTGTGAATGTCGTTTGCTCTCCGCAGCGCGGCCCAGACCTTCCAAAGGTTCATCGACCAAGTCCTACGCGGCCTGACCTTTACTTTCGCATACATGGACAAAATCCTCGTTTTCAGCGATAACCAGGAACACCACGTAGACCCCCCGCGTTGGCTTGTCACGCGCCTTGAAAACTACGGATTGATCTTCAACCCTTCAAAGTGCACATTCGGCGTCGAAAGCCTGGAGTTCCTTGGCCAACACGTCGACAGTCACGGCACACGGCCGCTGCCACAGTGATTAGAAGTTATCCGTGAGTTCCCGTAACCTCCTACAACAAAGAAACTTGGGGAGTTTCTCGGGCTCGTGAAATCCCACAGGCGCTTTGTTCCTCAGTGTGCTACTATCCTCCAGCCCCTGCATGACCTCTTTCAAGAAAAATCAAGCAAGAACGCCATTCTGACTTGGACACCAACTGCTGACGCAGCGTTCTCCTCCATCAAGGAGGAACTTGCAGAAGAAACACTGCAGAACCATCCAAAGGCCGGAGCGAAAACATCAGTCATGGTAGACGCTACTAACTCCACTGTCGGAGCTGTCCTCCAGCAGAACATAAACGGAACGTGGAAACCAATGGCATTCTTCTCCAAGAAGCTGTCAACCACTGAGTACCGCTAAAGCACTTTACGAAGGGAACTTCTGGGAGTCTACCTTGCCATCAGACATCCGCTACTACCTCGAGAGACAATTATGTTTTGTGATGACAGATCACAAGCCGCTGACGTACTCTTTAACATCTAGCAGTGGAACGCACATGTCTAGAGAGATACGGCAAATTACTTACGTCATGAAGTTCACGAGCGATATCCGCTTTGTACCAGGCAAAGATAACTCCATAGCAGACGCACTCACTCGAACTGGCGTGAACACCTGCTCTACCAAGCGAAACGCTGTCAACAACGCAGGACTAGCATTAGCGCAGAGCACAGATACAACAATACCACATCTACGGGAAACGACGTCACTGAATGTCCAAGACGTAAAGATTCCGGAATGCAAACCAACATTGGTGTCCGATATGTTGAGAAAACAATCAAGACCATATATTCCCATAAAGTTCCGGAAACCTATTTTTGAAGCAATTCACTCACTTTCACACCCGGGAATTCGAGCCACACAACATATGTTAAATGCTCGATTCATCTGACCTAAGAACAACGCCTATATTCGCAACTGGATACGCATCTGTGTGCAATGCCAGCGCGCGAAAGTTGGTCGATACTTGACAACACCGCACGAAAACTTATTATCTCCGTTTCAGCAACATCCACCTTGACATAGTGGGACCACTCCCGCCAGCCGACAATTGCCGGTACATTTTGGCTTGCATCAACCGCTTCACGAGGTGGCCTGAAGCCACACCGATCAAGTCGATAACAGCAGAAGCCGTACACTCTCAAGAAAAAAGGGTGTAAAAAGGTGTATCGTTACACCCTTTGTCCCATATAATACACCCCAAAACTTCATTTCGACGTACTGAGCTATATAGACGCTTTACACACGCGCCAAATTACAGCCGCCATTGCTGACCTTCTCTTGTCTCATCGAGATGCCGAGCAACTGAAACGGTAGTTGACGATCCTCTACAAAGGCCGATGCTTTAGAAAGGGACACAGTTGAATCTAATATGGCAATAACGTGGCCTGCTATGGTAATGATGAAGTGAAATAAACGGAATAAGAGGAAACAAAAACTGAAGGTCAGTTATGGCGGCGTCCATGCACGGCTGCTGCAAAGCGTCTATAGTCGAAAAGACAGCCCCAAATTTTACGAGGGGCTTGATAGCCGTGTGGTACAACTTATTAAAATAGCTAATGCACGTGTTACTGACTACAAAAAAGAAAAAAAAATCGGGGCTTTCTTGGCCCTACTGTAAAAACTCCTGTGTTTTCTTTATGTGGTCTTTGATACGTACTTTAGCTATTTAAAAGTTATATCGCACCGTTATCAAGCCCCTCGTGAAATTCAGAGCCGTCTGTTCGACTATAGGGCTCAGTACGTCGAAATGAAGTTTTGGGATGTATTATATGGGACAAAGGGTGTAACTTTTACACCCTTTTTCTTGAGAGCGTAGCACGGGCCTTGATCAGCGTGTGGGTTAGCCGTTTTGGAATACCAACCACCATCACGACAAACAGAGGAAGACAATTCGAGTGTACACTCTTCCAGGACCTCTCACGGATCCTAGGTACAAAGCATATTCACACTAAATCCTATCACCCCATCTCCAACGGAATGGTGAACAGTTTTACACCCAGCTAAAGGCCAATTTGAAGACGAAAGGTACAACCGCGCCTTGGACGAAACTCTACCATTCGTTATGATCGGAATACGCACCTCACTAAAAAGTTACCTGAGATGCAGTGCAGCAGAAATGGTGTACAGCGGGCTTCTACGCATTTCTGGTGAATTTCTAACACCTTCCACCACCACTGAAACCACCACAGCAGAGGACTAGGCAAGCAGTCTACGTTCCTCACTCGAGAAACTACGACCTACACCCGCACGACAGGGGAAATCTCGCAAGGTGTTCCTCAGCCCAAGACTGTCACGGTGCGCCCACGTGTTCATACGCACAGACGTCATGAAGCGACCGCTGCAGAATCCAAATGAGGGACCACTAAAAATGATAAAACACGGCGACAAGAACTTAACCGTGCTCGCCAAGGGACGTGAAGATATAAGTTCACTCGAAGGGATAAAAAGAGCCCATCTGGAGCAACCCCAAGCACACACAACTCCAACCATAATACGATCTGTACATTTCAAAGGAACTCCTGGTAGCTCGTCTCCTGCACCTCCTCGCTAAAAGGGGAAAGGGGGGGAGGGTAAATGCAGCGGTACGCTACAGGGAGTATAGGCGACGAAAACCACCAGCACGAGAAAACGCCATAAATTACACGCAGGGGCTCGAGATGGCTACGCAAGAGGCTACGCAGTCCACATACCACAACCTTTAGATTTTGACTTTTTTTTTTTGTAAATAATGTAAAGTTATATTTTGTTAGCGAACGAGAATATCTTTCTTGGTACACAGCTTTACGGAAAATCGTGTTCTCAACCTCATTATTCGCTGTTATTTTTTTGTTTTTTTTTATGCAGAACGCGATGATTGGCTGTAGGTGCGCTCTCCAGAAAAGTGAACGTAAGGGCGTCGTTCATAACAAGTGCGGCTATTACTCAAGCAAATACGGTATAGTACACCGTGGGAAAGTGATAACCCCATCACGGATACCTTAGTATAGTCTCAGGCGTCCAAAGAGTGTGCGATTCAGCCCCCAAAAAGTTTAATCACAAAAAAGAAAAACATATAGCGTGGAAAAGAGGTGATCTGAGATCCGCGTCATTTTTCCCATATCCGGGCTCCTCCTCGCTTTTTTGTTTTCTATGGCGTAGAATGCGAAGGCATTTTTTGTTCTAAATTTAGAGGTGTCGCTAATTTCTTCTCTGTAATAATTATGAAGGTTTTTTTTTATTAGCTGCCAGTCTGCAGCACAAAACAGTACAACTTGTGCGCAAGGGTCGTCAAGGGATAGTTAAAACAAAGCAGTTACTCCTTGGACCTCTAGTCACTCAATGTTGTCAGAGTACCGAAACTACCAAGCTTCGTTTTAGAACCGAGTCGCGGCGCAGCAGTCGCGCTCCAACCCATCTCCAAAATAGCGAGGCCCTCTGCGGTCGAAGCGAGGCGCGTACATTGTGGCGTTCGTTCCCGGCGAGCTCTTCACAGCACTTTCCTTGTCTGTGGCGGCACTGGTTTGTTTTTATTAAAGTTATTTCCTTCGTTCCCAGCAGTCCGTGACTTATTCTTAGCTGTCTCGTCTCTTTCTCTCGCCTCGAAACACGTTCAAGTCGAGTGTTAGGCTCAACGCCTGAGGCCTAGAGTTTCAAACCGAGCACCAGCGCAACCTGAGCGAGCAAACGAGCCCGCAACTTTTTTTGGCGAACCCGATTAGCGGCTACTTAAGAAAAAAAAATCTAGAGAAAATTAATGCACCGTCCGTTCGGTCCTAAGTCATCGATGCTTAGGGCGGCTAACTCGTGAGTTCCCGCCGTAGCCTTGGTGACGCAGAAACGTTTTATAAACATTTGTTTGTTGTTTTTCTCCCGTCTTTAAAATGGCCGAGTAATAACTTCCGCCGCAGGCTAAACCAGCCAATCATAACTCAATTCTGCGGTATTGACTTCCGGTAAGTGGAGAGAATGGAATTCGGTACTCTGGGAACATTCAGTAACTCTACTTGGACCGAGTTGTCATTGGACATTGACTGGCTATTCCCGAATGGCAGGTATGCCACGGTCGTTAACGATGGCTGTTCCAAGTACCTAGTGGTGAGCATCTTGCAAATTTTTGCAGCATCAGAAGGCATCAGCAAGTTACGTTAAATGTCTGCCCAGTTTCAGCATTACAGCAATTTAAAGGTTGATAGTGGCCCAGCATTTCATGGCAGAGACTTCTCGACGTTCGCCAAAGAATTCGGATTTAGGCATCACCACATTACAGCAAGATTACCCGAAGCAAAGTAGAAAGTAGAAAAATTCATGAGGACACTCAAGAAACTTATCCTCGCGAGCATAATAAAAGACGAAGACTGGGACGAACGACCTTCAATCCTTTCTGCTAGCCTATCGTTCGACCCCACACGGCCCCACGAACATTATACCGTTTCAGATTCTCTAGAAGAGGACGGTGCGGAACCTACAACCAGCACTCCCAGGCGTAGATGACAGCAATAATGCTCACATCGAGGCACAAAGGAATAATGCAGCCAGGAAACGATACAACAAAGCATATATGTTGGCGTGCGGCGTCACACTCAGCATAACAAATTCGTGCCTTGTGAACTCGTGCTCAGTAGACAACAAGAGCTTACTTAACAAGCTCACTCCGTTCTACGACCCAGGACCATGTATTGTCGTAGCAGCACACGGCTCTCGCATCACAGCTGTTCACAATGGCAAAGTCACCACGTGAAACGATGGCTTATAAAGATGCTTCGAGAGTGACTGTTCCATCCGGACAGGAAGATACGGACCTCAAAAAGCCAGAGAAACTTCAATGAACACTCATACCAGTCAAACCTTACTGAATTTCAATGTAACTTTTTTGAAACTTTTTGATGAAGAGATTTTAGAGATTTTCAGTCTGGCAGCACAAGAAAAGGTAACATTGATCATGGCTTCCGCGTTAAGTATCTTTTCACGCAACCATCCAACATTGCAACTGATAGCCTATATTCCGTTCTGTTTTTGCTAACGCAAGTGTGAACGCGCAGGCACGCGCAATCAAAGTACCACGGAAGCCAGCGAGCTCGCGCTGAATGCGGATCTTCTAGTCTCAGCTGAAGAGTGAACGGAATATAGGCTCATTAACGTGCATCACCCAGTAGCGATCCACGACCACACGCCTGTACAATATTCGTCCAGATGGAGATAGGAATAGGTGCCGATTGAGCCCTGCATTCATTGGTTCTGCATCGCGAACTTCCGCAATTGCTTTAAGCAGCGGTGGGTTACCACACTCGACCAGCGAACCTGTTTTTCGTCTTAATTTGATGCATGTTAAGTTGCGCTCAAAGCTAGGATTACAAGGTTACGCGGTGAAAGATTGACAGATAGAGATGAGTTAAAATGTTGGGATGATTGCCTTCCTGGACCGCGGTCCCAGAGCAAATATTTCTATTCCGCCGTATATTTTGAGACATTTAATACCATGCTGATCAACCAAATAACATCGTCCACCGCGTTAGAAAGCGGTGGCGCTACATGAGCTTAGATGATGAAAGTGGCGAACGGAGACTCACCATCATCGAGACCAAATTTCACGGCCAGCTTGGACTCTGCCTGGACCGTGCCTGTGTCAAGGAGTAGCTTGACGACGCCCCACACCGAGTGGGTCTGTACGATCTCCAGAGGGGCACTGGAACCGCACAGTCGCTGCGGTGGCTTCGGCACGTCGCTCCCCTAAGGCAAATGTTTATAATGCGCTTAATAATTACCAACACGTAAGAAGCGAAAGCATGGAGATCAGCTGGACAGGAAACATTATATTTAAACCCTGAGACACGAGGAGATAAACTAACGAACGGATTGTCCGCTGCTTATCCTTGTCTCGGGGCTTAGATTATGATCAGAAAGCATTAGAAACGTCATCGAATCGCTCCGCGCACTAACCAGACAAGGCAGTTACCATGACGAGTTCCGTGATGTCAGCGCGCGATGAGCGCCTGGTTAGCGAACTATTTGTGCATCGCCGAGGAAGAGTGCTTGATGATAACGCGGACGTGGGAGTAGCTTCTGGCGCAAAATAATGTCTGGCTATATATAGCAAAGCATTTTAACAGTGCACACATAAAAGTTAGCAAACTATAGAAATGTGTTAATGACGCGTGGGCGCTCTTTAAACAGAATGTTATCAGGCTAACAGAAAACGTACAGCCACACTTTTGATGTACAGGGTATTTCAAATTGCGGCCAGGCTCTTTAAATCGACCGCAAAAATCAGTTTCTTAATTTATGCACTACGATTTTGTGCAGCGTTACCCACAGATGGTGATTTTTTTTCTATAAAAATTGCAAAGAGCGAATTACCAAAGGAAAAATAACAACAAAAAAAAAAAGAAGAAGAAAAGTTTTAACTCCTATCAAAACGGAGCAAAGCCAGCGGTCTTGGAACAGTAGGGCACCTTATTGTTTGAAGACCGAAGCAGGACGGAGGGAAAAGGCGGAGAGGGGTCGAGCTCCAAGTAAACAAAAATTGAAAGAGAAACAACAGTTTATCTACGTGGTTAAGTAGCCGAGTCTCTCTGCGGCACACTCGCATTTCCTTGAGGAGATACCTCATGCACTCTGGTTTTTGTGAACTCAGCATTTTAGCGCTGACATCATTAGCTTTCATTTCTTCATGTGACTACTATGGGCTCATCCCTGATGTGATAAGACGATTTAAAATTACACCGCGCCGCTAACGTGCTACGGTTTCTTAATGGAACAAGAGAGCAAGCGCACAGTTGCATTGTCGCTCAATTTCTTTTTTTTTTTTTTCGCGAATAATCGTATCGATTTAACATATCTCCAAAGGAAGAGAAACATTGTTTTGCTTGCCCGACTATCCTTACAGCAGCATTATAAGACAATACTTGTGTTTTAATGGTTGTCTTTGACTGCTAGAAACCTGAGCTCATAGCTTTATCTTTAAAAGTTACCTCTGTTGAGCAAGAGTTCACGCAGCCAATGCGCGCCCTAAAGACATAGTGCTTGTAGCATAGCAGTGGATTCTTGTACAGGTGTATAGCACAATAAAGAGCAGAGGAGCGAACATTAAGACGAAACATCACTTTGTTCAAAAGGAAGTGGGATAGAGAAGAGTATGTTAGTGCATTATAAGTGCAGAAGTGGTATGTTTCGAGCATAAATGAACCGACGGCATGAGACCGTTATTTATGACGCGTATCTAGTGCTCGGGACATGGGAACGGGGGATTCCCAGCCGCTTGAGTGAGGGCCGCGTCCCAGCGAGTAATGGGCCGCATGCGACCCGTGGACCGCCCGTTTGAGACACCTGCCTTAGGGATACTCGCAGGTTACAACTTTTTTTATAGTTAAGTCAAACACTTCAATACAAGATAAGCGAATATCAGACCGGCTTTATCAAAAAGCTTTCTGTGATCGGATGACAGTTGTTTCTCAAACTTTGTGTTTGACAGCTTGCCCCTTCCCCACACTCGCAAGGGACTCTCCGCAACGTCAAGAACCCAAATGAAGGCAATATCGGAAAGCGCATAACCAAAACATTCCAAATTTGTTAATTTCAAAACAATCCTCTCCGCCCATAAAAAGGGCGAATATAGTTAGTTACCACTTAGGTAATTGCAAAATGTAGTTAAGTTAGTGAACTAACTACTGACTCGTGGTACTATTTGTAAGTTACCAAGTTTTTCTCAAAACTAATGGTAACGAGTCTTTGAGCTACGTATACAGTGCTTTCTAAGCTTAAATGGAACGCGCAAACAGTGTCTTTTCTAATGGCTGGGATATCCTGGTTAATGCTGCACAGCGGCTTTGTAACGTTGCGCTTCGGAATGGCTCGTTGAGTGCTACGTCACAAGACCGTTATATAGCTTCCGTCAAGGTAGCACTCCCATAAGAAAAGAGACAGTTCGCTTGTTTCGTCTAAGTTTGGTGAGCACTGTACGTACACGTGTGCGCTAGAGTACTATAAAAAATTACACAAGCGATTTTATTGTTCTGTGTATGACTCAGCTGATTCGCGAACAATTTAATTTTCTTGCACGGTTTCGGCGACTGTTGTTCGTGTGCCAGATTGGTTCGAGTACGAGACAGCTAGAGCTTTTCAGACAAGCCCCTTCGTCATGTGCCGGTCGGTGTGATAGGTTCGGTGCTCTTCTAACTGTGCGCTGCCACTCGGTTACCCAAATATTTATCTATTTACGGGCTTTGGTTGGTTCGTTTGTGAATGTGAAAAGCTGAATATGTTTAGGCTACAAGGCAACACGGGACAGTACAGCAGCTGGAATGTCTCTTACAGGCCGTGAAAACTTCACAATGTAGTTTCCCCTGTAGGCCTAGGAATAGCCCAAAAAGGGCAAGAGACGAACTGTCTAAAGGAGGGTTTGAGTTTGAGAAGTACTGTACGTGTGCCGGAAGAACGGCGCGAGGAAATGATCAAAGGATTGTGTTGCCGGCTCTCTCGAGCACGCTCCTCACCTCGAATGACTCGAAGATGGTGAGTGCCGCCGAGTGGTCGCAAGGTAGTGAAAATGCGTCTATGCGCATCATCATGGTGCTACCCTCCGTGGGCAGCAACGTCCACAGACAGCGCAAGCCGGCGGGAGCTCCGGCAGGGTAGTCGGGACTGCGCAGCTCCTGCCAGCCGGTCACGTTGAACGTGCCTCCGCACACGGCTGTAGGTCCACGAAACACGACATTCGACAACCTTGCACGCAGGAATTCGATAACGAAAAGACTCACGTGGAATCTCCCGGAAGAGCGCGCTGAAGGCCGTGTCCTGGTATGCGCTGGATAGGTGCACCAACATCGCGTTGCCAGCCGAGAGAAGCAGCGCCGGGGGCCGGTCGCAGAGACGGACCATGGGCTCGTGTCGGTCGTCCAGGCTGTCCCAGACCTGAGAGTCACGTGGTACAGTGAGGTGCCAGTCCACGTATCAAACAGACCGCCCGCATATGCTCGAGGAGGAGCAACGAGTTACCCCGACCAGCGCAGTCGTAATGTCGTATGGCCTTGCGGTCAGCGCTGTACTAGCACAATCTCCTCGATGTGCGCAGCGTGCGCTTAACGGTGCGTCTACGCCCCCAAAAGACGTCTAGCTATTGTATAACCAAAATCTGCAGAGTGTTGTTGAGAGTTCCACGTTGTTATAGCCGTATAGCCTATAGGCCATGCAGTGTGATTCTGGGTGCTTTTTGGATCGGTGCAGGAAAATGCATCTGAAAGCTGTTACTGCTGTGACAGTATACCAAGAAATTCGATAGGCTATTCGTTCCCGTTCACACAAAACCTCCTTGTGAGACATCGCTTTGACGAAGTCGACGGCTGAAAAGGTTGTGTTTTACAGCGACAGCTGATACCGGCTCTTCCCACCACTGGAAATGACGTCCGTTGTTGACTTTGTAGTTAATGATGTCGTAGTTGGCGTTGTAAGGCGTAGGGCGTCCGTCCATGTTAACAAATCTTTGAAAAAGATCGCCCGCCGCCCCTCGAAAATCGAACATGGGTTTTTATGCGTCCGAAGCGGAGGCATCACCACAGAGCTACGCCAATGCTTTTTATAGTGAAGCTGTATGACTCATTAGTCAAATTTTTCGTGTCCGTCGACAATAGCCGACAAAAACCCATTCCATGAATTATAAAAATAAAAAGCTGCTTAAAAATTGCTTTGTTACTAATGCGGCGAGTGCTACGTGTCTCGCATTTTTCACGGGAGCTTTATCACCTGTCATGTGTTTTTGACACTTTTTTGTGTGTTTTTCTTACTGAAACAAATACTGAAGTGTGTGCATGCGACACACACCCTAGTATTTGTTTCAATAAGAAAAGCACAAAACAAGTGAGAAACCAGATGAGATGATAAGGCGCACGCTAACAATTCGAAGCACGTAGCGCTCCCCGCATTGATAACAAAGCAGTTATCAATGTCGTCAAAAAATAAGAGTTTTGGTACAGTGCATTTACTTTTCTTTCATCAATCACTTAGTATAGTCAGCCGGCAACAGACAGGTGGCGCCCGCAGGGTGGAAGCCCAAGGTTATACCCTGTGTCGTTGTAACTTGGCAAAGGGTGAGCGATAAGCCCCACGTTGCGTGCCGATAACTTCGATATATGCGCTAAGTATACGAGCGCAGCGCACACATATTGGAGTATGACACATCAAAAAGCACCATACTTCGCAGTAAAAGCGCCCTTCGGTGATACGCAGTCACGTTCGGATTGGGGCCGTATATAGCTTGCGCCGTACGGTCATGTTATGCGATCGCGACTTCCTGGCCTACCCAGTATTTCTTGCTTCAGCCACTAGGCTAAACGGCGCAACCAGAGTAATACTTCACATTTCAACAATGAAGCCGCTACTCCCAGGCATCCTCAATATTTCTTGCTTCAGTCGCCAAAGAGCGCCAAACCAAACGGCATTGCAGGTTGCCTATGGTGCAGTGGGCAATCGTTGCCGGCGATACCACAGCTTCGCTGGCCAGCCACCTTCAAAGCGTGGATTGGAGCCCAGACGCGTCTTTTTTTATTGCCCGGTATTGTGGAATGACACATAGCATCATACCCTCGTTAGATCATGACACCAAAATACATCAGGTGACTGGCTGAGGTCAGAGTCAATAAAAGTCCCTGTTGTTGGCAAACCTCTCAAGCAGTAGCAACCACTCAGGCTGAGGTAGCAGGGGCCTTGTACAACTCTTTTAGAAAACATACATCTCCAACAAATTACTTGTGCGCCGGACGCACATCGGCGTGACGCCCGGCCATGCGACACCGCCATGAACTGTGCAATCGTAGAAGCATGAGGAAGTCGTAGGGTACACTATCACCCTTTCCAACAGGTAAAAAAGAAAATCTCTGCGTGGACAGAGGCAGGTCTTTTTTTAGGTTCCCTGAAGAACGTCCCAAAAGAACTCTGCATTCCAGCAGTCTAAAAATACATGTTCTATTGTTTCTTGTCTTTTACCACAATAAGCATTTTCAGTCCACATAAAGAGTAATCCCTTTTCCGCCATCTAAGCTTTAACAGAAAGCTTCGACTATGCAGTTAAAAAAAAAAAAGATTTTAGTGCCTGCTGGAGCAACCATTCTCTTTACCCGATTTAGCACATATTGTTTTGGGACTCCACTCTACAAGGCACGGTGCAAGGAAGTCGGAAAAAGCAAACCTTTAAGGTCTTTCGTGAAACGTTTTCGCGAAGAGCTCAGTCAAATATTCACGCGAGAATCGATTGACTGAACATTTATAAGCCCTAATAACTTCTCTTAAATATCCGCAGACACAAGCACCAATGTCTTCGCTCGTTGATGCTAACAGTTCTGGCATAGCTCTGCACAACCTGATTTGAAACACAGAACGCAAAAGAG
This sequence comes from Ixodes scapularis, assembly GCF_016920785.2. NCBI lineage: Eukaryota > Metazoa > Arthropoda > Arachnida > Ixodida > Ixodidae > Ixodes > Ixodes scapularis. The sequence continues at coordinate 240,017,903 of NW_024609835.1, read as the reverse complement.
GATCCTTCTGGTCTCGAGGAAACATAAACCTGTTTAACAACTGTCTTAAGAACAGATGAGACAGGCCGAGACCACCAGCTGTTGCCCCAAGAAAAATATCTGTTGTAATTTGATAATGCAATTCAAGCAAAGGTGCACGCGAGCTGTACAAGAACTACGATAATAATCATTACAGTCATTTATCGTCATTATTGTCCAGCTCGCTTGCAGCTTTGCATTAATTGCCTTATCATAATACTCTTAAAACGCAGGCCGCTCATACTTGTTGGTGTTAGACTAGTGGCAGATGATAAGACTCGTTTGCTTTATTGCCGTATAACAGCTGGTTAACTAAGTTGACTGAGCGCTTCACTGGAAATGGAGAGGTCCCTGGTTCGACACCAGGACCAGACGGAGTTTTTCGGTCGCGCACCAGTCACCTAGCTGTGTTTGGGGAATTATGTTTTTCCATTGTTACCCTTGTTTGCCTTCTCCAGTGTCTATTATCGTCATCATTGTTCTACTCATTCGCACTCCTACAGAGCTGCAAATAAACACGGCGAAAACGCGGTGTATGCGTTGGATATGTTGACACGCGAACTGCGTAAAATCTGTACCACATATCGAACCTTGGCAGCAGGGTACGCGTTACAAACGGATGCGCGAGCCAATATTTACAGTCCATTGCCTCCCCACTTGTTCGCTCTTGCACGCAAAGCCTCGGTTTGATTGCGCCACTATTGATCATTGCCGCAGTAGTGATTCAGTGGTACGCCAAGATGACGTGTCGGCAAGTCGGTCCTAAAAAACCCGTTCATACACGGCAGGTTTTGAAGGCCGATTCCCGTGCACAAAACCAACACACTTTTCCCAGTTGACTGAGCTACTCGTGTGGTCACAAAACACCTGCGTTAGCTCAACTGCCTTTTTAACACTGTCTTCATCCACACAAAATATCACGACATCATTCGCGTAGGGACAAATACGAACTTTCGTAAATTGAGCTTTGACTAGAACTGCTGCGCATAATACTTAAACAAAGGGATCTCAGGAAAATACATAAAAGCAAAGACAAAAGGGGACATCCTTGTCGCACGGAAGTATGAACACGTTCGGGCACAGCCTTTTTTACAACAAGACGGGTGGTGGCAATTAATTTAGGCCATGCGTAAACCTTGGCACAAAACTAGCCCGACGTTCACGTGCTAAAAAAAACAACAACAACATATATTTCGTGCGACACACGGTCGAAAACTTCTGCTAAATCGATCTGAACGACTGCCACTCTTCGTTCAATACTATCACAACATTCTAAAATACTCCGTGCGACGTGGACGTTCGTGACAAGGCTTCTTCCGCTTATACCGCATGTCTGGTACTAGCCGACAGTAACGCTTATCACACTTTGCGAACGCTCAGCTAATACCTTCTTCAAAATCTCGTAATCCACGTTTGTGAGAGTAATCAGGTGATACGAGCTTGCATTACGGAGTTTAACATGATCTTCGCATTTTGATATAAATATCGTATGCGTACACAGAAACAAAGGAGGCAAAACGTGCTGGCGATACGCCTCGGTAAACACACACAGCACAAACGGGACAAGCTGATTCTTGAAAACGTTGTGAAATTTTGAGCCTAAACCGTCAGGGCCGGCTACCTTTCCCTGTTCTAAATTGTCGATGGCTTGTTCTATTTCGCACAATACTATCGGCTGTTCGAGATATATATATACTTTTTTAATGTCGTTTGCCAGCCTCGCAATTAACTGTAAATACATACTCCAAAAGCCATCCTTTTTTGGCACGAGGTAACCAAAAGTTCTTTATAGTATACTGTAAGGAACCTTATAGCTTACTATAAAGAACATGAAGGACTTATCTAAAAACGCGCGCTCAATGAAGTCCTTTTCACTAGAAAGAACCTTCGGTACGAAATTTCGCTATATTCATTCCTACCCGCGCTTTCTTTTTTTTTTTTTTTTGTGGTTATATTTTTGAGCGGCAACCGTTTCCATAGCGCTTGTACTGTTGGGTATTAATCGATTCCAGGCTTTTTTTAAAACGGATAGTTTCGTCAGAAAAAACGTCGGGCGATATGCATTCTTCCTTAATTAACTTCTGTAGTATAGACCATTCAACTCCCGTGTTTTATTATTTTTTTTTTCTTCGTGTTTCCATAAACTCGAGCATTGTAAAGCAATCATTTTGGCTTCCTGTTATAAACAAATCCCATTTCGCACCGAACGCTTCCCTTTCGGCGCTTGCCAAATCTTCGAGTTTTTGGCAGACCACACTTAAGAAACAATCTTCATTTAGTAGCTTCGTGTTAAAATTTCCCTAACTCTCAGGTGAAACTTTTGGGGGCTTCTTTAAGCCCACAAGAAAATGAGCAGTCCTGTGGATTAACAGAGGACTGCTCATTTTATCAAAAAAGTAATTATCAAAATGTGTCACTGCACATTCTAACGTTTTTTTTTATTATTGTTGATTTGATGTTTATCCATCGAAACAGCGTCAGGAACTGTGCACCTCTGTGTTGCGACACGCGCAGCTTTTCTTACTTAACAAAAACAAAAAAAAACGAGAGTCTTACCTCGAGAAAATCGCCGCATGGCGTCGAGGCGTTCCCCAGCGCGAGCGCAGTGACGTTCAGTTCGAGGCCGTAGCCCGAGCGTGCCACCAGCGTCCACACGCAGTCCAGGCGGCCCACGTAACCGGTTCTCTTGGGTGCGCTCAGAGAGCCTGACGCCTGGTGGACTGTGCCGCCGCAGCCCTGTAGGGGCCCTGTGTACACACACAAACACGCAGCCGGTCAAATGTCGTGCGGCTCCGTCACGCTGTATCCACACTGGCGGTTGAACCACCTTCACAAAGCGGTTGCGAACGCGGTTGCTTCAAGATCCAACAGAATTTTACTCGGGTTCGATGGTAAAAACGAGAGGATTCGCTTCGCGGTCGCCATTCGAACGCCAGTGTGGGCGCACCTTTTAGTCCCCCACACAACTTGCATCGACGTCAGATCATCTACCATTGTGGTTGCCTTGCTGCCGAGCGGGTACCTTCTATCGCTTGCATATCAAAGCGATTAGCTTTGTTAGGATCGTCAGGCCAGTTTGAGGTATGTTTACGGCCGTTTATTTCCCCCTAAATTTACCGGGATAAATGAAGTCACGCGACTTCATGTGACGTGACCTATACACAAATTCAGTTTCCCCGCTAGCAGAAACAACTAACGTCATGTGGCTTCTCCACCAATTCTACGCTAAATTTAGCGGAAATAAAGGACGTAACATGGCTTGCTGTCACGTGACCTACTGACAAATTTATTTTCCCCGTTAAGTTGGGCAGGAAAGTTGATACGTCACTGGCAGGTCCTTTTTCAGTTAACTCTACAGTTATCGCTTAATTAGACAGCATAGTTGGTTTTTCACAACCGAGTTTGCCTTTGTTAGTGAGGTTTCGCGGCAGAACCAATGTTTCGTGTGTAGGGCTGTGACGTCATATGACGTCATGTGAAACTGACGTCACGAGACTCTGCTAAATTTTGAGAAAAAACTATGGCGTCACATGACATGGCATCACGTAAAACTGCCACAGTGTCACGTAACACTGTGATTATGTGTTAAATTTAGCGGGGAAACTACGAGATCAGGTGACAATGACAACCTTAATACTCGTAATATTTATCCTTTGACATTAACAGTAAAATATATTAGTTTTTTTATTATTGTAGAGTGAATTTTCATGACAATGACTAGGTAAATATTGCACTCAGTGTCGCCATTTATAATTTGGAGTTATATCCGTTGAGAATGAATTTAGTGAATGAGTTTCGTATTATATAGTCGTCCTATATATCTAAGCCCTTGGATGTGCACTTGTTGCTTTTGTAGTCAACCGTCTGTTTAACAGAGCTAATTTATCTGCCACGTTTGAATGTTCTATATTGGATTACTGACCTGTGTATTTTTTACTTCGTTTGTTTATGAAGTGATACATAAATTCTGAGTTCTCGGCACCCTCCGCCAACTGGGGAGGGTGCCGAGAACTCGTCAAGCTGCACAAATGCGGTTTTATTTCTCAGTCCCCTTCCATCATGTACCTGTACTCGATGGGAAAATAAATATTAATAATAATATTATTATTATTATTATTCTTACAATTTTTACGTTTGTCCTATGTTGAGTAGTGGTGGAGAATGATTAAGTGTATTATGTGTGCAGCAAAATGCAGAGCCTTGGCTGTCGCCACAGTTAGGTTGTTTAGGCCAAGGCACCGGCAGCGTTCCTCGGCAAACAAGCAGGAATGTGTACCAGCAGGCTGTGATAACGTCACGTGCAACCCGTGCATAGAGGAGAGCGCATCATTCTCACCGAGGCTGCTACGGTAAGAAGCCCTGAAGCCCGTCCCGCCAGGATACTCGGTGAAGCTCTCGAGCAGCACCGTCATGGTGTTGCCCGTGCTCTTCGCGACTGGAGAGCTGGCGGAGCGCCCGCAGTACTGGTAGATGGCGGGAGAGTCGTCGGCGTCCCCGTCGAGCACTCGCAGCAGCGTGGCCGCGTTGTCCTGCGAGCAGTTCTGCACCCGGCTGCCCCAGCCCACGTCGAGCATATCCAGCCGGAGCTCGACCACGCGTTCTGGAGCCACTCGAATGTTCCAGCGGCAACGGCCTCGTGAAGGGACGCCCTCCAACGGCAAGCCGAAGTGACCGCTCTCCCCGGTTAGGTTACCGCCGCAGTCTGGAACCCCAAGGATCACTTGTCTGCCCTCAGTGTTGACCCGACTCCGTTGACCCCTCAGCTGCAGCGACGCCCTCGCCGGAACGATCAACCGCTTCGTCCCCTGACTACATTTTCTTTGCGTGAATAGAGAGTTAGTAGATCGTTCGGATACCTCCGATACCCATACCCGATAACGATACGATGTATGCAAAAGGCGGCGGCAGAGCTTCGGGTATTGTGATCGGAGTCATCGGAAAGATCTACTAAAACTCTCTCATGTGGGCGGGAACGTCATCACGTGGCGAAAGGTATGACAGGCCCAACGAGGACATAGCTTTCATCAACTCATGTTTACAAACATGCGCGGCGCCAATGGCTTGCCCAGCGGCAAGCCATTGGCGCCGCGCATGCGCGATGGGGCGTGTGTCATAAGCGCTGCGTAACGCATCAACAAAACAACGGAATGTGATGTCGTCGTCCGTGTTAGTTCCTGTGCTCTTTTCGCTTTGGAATTGTTGATTCCAAGTCTTCCTCACAATGTCTTACTACTTTAGTCACCTGAGTGAAATTAACGAGGCTCGTTACACTGCAAACCTTTATGTGAATCATGTGACGTGCGGCGATTCATTCCACCTAAGTGCTGGAGAACGGACGCAAAAACCTGATTCACATGATGAGATTCTCCCCGCTATTTTCAGCCGCGACGACGCTCGGGCTGCCGAAGCGTTGACGGCAGCTCCGATTTTTGACCACGATACTGAAAATAGCAAGCAGAATTGAACCCAGTGAATCAGGCATAGCAAGTTGTTGACGGCCACTGGCAACAGTGATCAGAATCGTCTTGTATCTACTGCTTAAACCGAGCATTCTTGCCCTAAACAATCTTCAAACTTAGAAGTCTTTTTAGGCCTGCACTTACTTTTTATCGCAACGTTTGGTATACTTGCCGCTGTCGTTTGAACGAGCAGACAACAGATTGAGTGATCACTCGGCCATTTAATAGTGAAGACGCACTGAACGCGGTTCTTGGGTGGTCCGGACAACCTGGCGGTTTTTCCACGTTAATGTTAAAACAAAACAAATAAATCTGACTACCACAAGTGATTCCCGCAATTCTGATTGGACGGTGTCTGTTTTTTCGTTTCCGTTTTGTGGCACTTATATCTACATTCTCGGACGAACCGAGCAGGCAGAAAATACATCAAGACTGATCTTCACACCTTTCCCAGCTCTTGTGGTACAGCCCCAGTCACGGTGTTTTGACAAGAGGGCAGGTTTAGTATGTTGTCTTCCAAAACAACAAAGGAATGCACGTCCTGCATGGCGACTTCCGCCAACACCCCAATAGCGGAAGCGCGCCCGAAGCACTACTACTTTGGCGTGAGGCAACATGCAAAGTTGAGTTGGTGCTTGATTGATGCCAACGTTACGAAAGTTGGTTGCTGAATAACTCAACTCTCTTACGCATGCCGCGGTCCTGGCGCTTCGGAAAACTTCCGACCTGGTGTGTGGGAGGATGGTACCATGCGGGCCGGGCATTGCTATGTTATTAGTGCGTTGGCATTCGTGCCTACATGAGAGGGAAAAGCTGAAGGCGTTCGTCTGTGGACAAAACAGTGGAAAGGGAAGCAAGATTCATTAGTGGATTCTTAGGCAAATACGTTAGCATGACTCTTGGGAAACGCCACACACGCCCCCTTTGAGTAACGCTAACACTCACGCCGTAACGAAGCCCAGAAGGGGCAGCGATAAATAGAGGAAGCTAAAACAGAAAAGTGGAGGGGTCAGCGGTTATCGTTTCCCAAAAGAGGACGTGTGTGGCGTTTTCCAAGGGTCATGGTAATGCATTCTTTAAGGATCCACCAATGGACCTTTCTTTAGCTTAGAAGAAACCAGACTAAAAACTGCCTTCTCGTGAAAACGCAGCGACTGTGGCTGCCCAAAAGAGCCGGCAAAGGTGTCAAGATCAATTTACGCGTGTCATTTCGTCTTCTTGGTTCGTCCGAGAACGTGGATAGGTGCCTTGAAAAGGGCAAACCAGATGACGTCGGGCCACGACTACTTGTGCGGGTTTCACTTTGAGTTGAATTCATGGAGAATTTCGGTCGACACATTTCTTTCTTTCTCTCCAACATGAATGCGGGAGAACCGTCAAGCTGTCTACTGCACGCGCGGACCACGTTCAGTGTGCCTTCGCGTTCAAACGGCCGCGTGATCGTTCCAACTGTCGTTGGCTCCTTCAACCTCGTCTGCTTTGTCAAACTGTCGTCGTCACGTTCAGACGACAACCGTTCGTAGACCACACGTTGACGCGGTAATTGCGATAGGAGGTAAGTTGAGGCCTCAAAAGACCTTTAAATTTGAAGGTTGTTTGGGGTAGGTAGGCTCGGCGTAAACAGTGAATACAAGCCCTACCGAAAAATCAGTTATAACTTTTCGCTATCAAGATTATGCAACCGGAAATCTATCTGGATTTTATATGAACCCTATCTCGAATTTAGGTTTTCAGAAATTATTCCTTTGTCTGCAATTTGGATTTCGGGTTTCCAGAAACAAATATCCGGTTTCATAATCCGGGTAGTAAAAAGTTATACCGGATTTTTCGGTAGGGAGGGTATGGTGATCATTGTTACCGGCACCCTTACCGACTTGTTATGCCTGATTTACGTGGTTTGATTATGCTCGCCGTTTTCTGTATCGACGTCCAGCGTCACTGGTAACGTCCAAGCTTCTTTTGTAGTCCGAGCGACGTCGCGACTAAAACAGCGATTAATCTCATAATGTGAATCAGGATTTAGCGTCCATGCTGAGGCATCCACGCGGAATGAATCGCCGCATGTCGCATCATTCACGCGAAAGTTTGTGGTGTAACGAGCCTCGTTAATTTCGCGAAGGCCACGTAAGTAGTCAGACTTTGCTAGGAAGACGTAGAATCAGCAATTCCAACGCGACAAAAAGCACGAGACTCACAGCAACGGTGACACCATCGCATTTCAAGGGTTTGTTGATGGACCACAGCGAGATTCTCGCCCACACCCCATCGCGCATGCGCAGCGCCGGTGCCGTGCCGCTAGGGGCTCTCCGGTTTGCTCGTAACCATGAATTTTTGCTGGACTTTCAAGGCCACCTACCGGAGGTCAGTGCGTTCGGCTGCTACTTGTGTTCTTACAGCTTGGACACCAGTCTCGGCCTCTAATCCATATAGTTCTTATAATGTATGCTAGAGGTCCAATTGGCGCTAGTGTCCATACGACTTCCGGGAGGCGAATTGAAGCAGGCAGCAGCCAGTTTATTTTTGCGGTGCTCCTGTACATTCCCATGGGAAATGCGCGTGCAAATTGTCTCTTCGCCGGACAATAGCACGGAACACGGACACGGGCGTTGTCTAAATGTCAGGCTAAGGAACATGCCTTAGCGCTATGGTCATCTCCTGCGGGACATTTTGTGGTGGATGTAAGAGACTGTGTGTGTACCCCACTCTTCGAGCACACGAAAGTACTCAAACGGTTTTCTGGTCAGAGAAGTAGAGGACTCTTCAGAGCACACATCATACTCTCCAAAGGCGACGCCTGCATCAGTGCTCCCTCAGTAGCCTTATCGGAAATGGAAAAATTTTACCTCAGCCTTCATTCCTGAAGATCCTACTCATTATTTTGTTACTGAATTATTTTTCTTCTTCCTCCCTTTTCTTATTTTCTTCTCCTTTCCTTTTCGTCTCCTTTCTTTAGGGGCGAAGCTCCTTAGGGACTAGCCTTGTCCGTCCGGCGTCCGTGCTCACATCGATTGCCATCCCATCTGTCTTCTTAAAAAAAAGAAAAAAATGTTTGCGCAGTCGACAGGATTCTAACCTGTGCGGGGAGACCCCAATGGATTTCTAGTCCATCGCCTTAACCACTCGGCCACGACTGCGGGACGAGTGGTGGGCTCTGAGATGTGGTAGTAAATCAAGAGCTGGGGATGTCATGAATTAAACGTTGCATGCAGACGCTCAACATCTATACAGGAGAGGTCGCTGCGGTCAAATGCGTATATAATCGCGTTAAACGTTAAACCATCAGCACCATCAAAATCAGCACCATAAGCACTACCTCAGGGGGTAAAGGTGGGTGAGGAGGAGTGGCAAATCCCGTGCGCCGACATCCTGGGTCCCGAGTGAAAGATCGCGAAACAAAGCAAAAGAACACGATAGAAACAAACCAATGTTGCCAGCTGAAGGACGACAGTCGCAATGGTAATCGCGAAGACTGAAAAATCTCAGCAATATAATTAGTGATAATTTAGCGTTGTAAACTAAATTTTGAGCTATTCTAACGCTTATAAAAAGCGGTATATTCATTACGCTGCATTAACTTCCCTTCTGTCGAAATCTCTGAAATCTGGTGGTTGCGCGGTTTCATATTTCTGGGGCGCAGCCAACCGCGAAGCCGGTGATCTCGGCTTTCTGGTTTAGTTTAGTGTTGACGGAAGGCCGTACATCTGCGCGCTATGGAAAAAGAAAGCTTCGAAAAGTACGCGAATATCTTTCCGCCGGTAAATTCGTGTATTGTTGAAGCTCATAAAACTGCTCTGATGATATAATTATATTTATGAAATCGAAGGCAGTTAGTAACCATCTGTGGGACCCCGATGGTCTGCCTGCATGCTCCGCTGCTTGTGGCAGCCAGAATGCACGAGAAAATAGCGGACCTTTTCCTCTAGAGTTAGTACGTATGATCTCTATGCACTACCTATGAAGAATAAAATCAGTATCATCCGCACCACCAGAGCTTCGCCTCAATCAACATCATTCACCACGTGGAGATGCGGTCATTTTCTTTTTCTCCTTTGCTTTTATTTTCTTTATCTTTTTCATTTTTTTGCATTATATTATTTTGTATATACTTACAAAAGCATCCTTCTGTTTCCTATCCTATCCCTTTTTTATCTTTCCTCTTCTTCTTCCATCTTCCTTTTTTGTCTTTAAATTACCTTACTTCTTATCGTCTTCTTTTCTCTTGCAAATAAAACGCCAGTAGTCAGTTAGCGCTCTTTCTTGTCTTCTCGTTCTTCCTTCTGTCGTCGTTGCGTTATTTTTAGTTATGTTTACCCAACTAGCCCAGCAGATGATTTTAATATATTTTAAAACACTTTTGTTATTTGGGTCGTACGGAATAGTATGTACATTTATCAAGATTGTAAAAGTGGACTTGCTTAAACTTAGCGCATTTTTCTTGATCAATGAACCATGTTTAACTTCGCTCTATTTCAGGCCCAAACCTGTGTTCCACAGCAGGTGTGTAAGCTCAAGCTACGATTCTAAGCCAAATAACGATCGAAAATAATATAAAGCGTGTTCAAGGCTCGCCAGCACTCCGGTGACACTTATATGTTGCTAATATGCCAGTCTTGTCACTAAATGAAAATGACCCCATCTTGCATTTTTACGAGCAGTTAAAAACATTTAAAACGTAAAGAACAAAGTAGGAAAGGCGTCTCTTTCTAATATTTTCTTTGCCGAACAGTCTTTATCGGGCACTCGTTTTCAAAAATTTTGAGCGTGTGGGTGATGTTTTGAAACGTAGAGCATGCATATTCGCACAGAGCAGAAAGAATAAAGCAGTGCTTATTGAAAATGTGACTGTGTTACCTGGCCTTCAATTTATTTTGATCGTACATGCGGAGGGAGTTACTGATCCAGTGTTACTGCGTAGTAGTTTTTGCCGTTTTAGTTTTCCAGGTGTCCTTCGTCCGTTTGGCACATATACCCCCATGCTGCAAAGCACCTACGTCGTGTTCGCGCTAACAGTGTCTGACAGTGCACATAAATACATGTACGAAGCCGTTTTAGCACAGTTTTTAATGCAATTAATTTGAAAGAAAAACGTCGTAACTCACCGATTATTTCATCGGCCTGACTGAAGAACGTTTCAGTCTGCCTAGTGCGTACGAATCATCCGGGATATTTGCTCTTATAATGGAGCGCAAGAAGAAAATGCTCTCAATTTTCCCTTAGGAATGCATTACCGGATGTCAGTTTTGGACTGGTCGCTGTCTGCTTCAATTTGCAGCGACACACTAGCGCAAGTTGAACCTCTAGCGTACATATAATAACTCTATGCTCTGATCTCTACGAAAATTTCTGGATCGCACTTCCCCGCTCCGCAGGTGCGGCCATCGGACGGCCATCTTGCATGCACAAAAATCGCGTATCTGGAGCATTGCTGATGCTGACGACACCGTACTGAAGACACGTTTTCTACTCGTTCGTCGTCATTTATTGACGAAGGTTTTTAAAACCTTCTGTAAACGTGCGGCGTGTTGTTGAGAACACGTGAATTTTTTTACAAAAGCGTAGTGCGGCAGGAAAAAGACACACCTCGCCAAAAGCAAGTTTCGCTGGTCTCGCGGCGTGATCAAACCTTCCTTGGCACGCCGAAGGGCTGCATCTCGGTGCCTTAGCACGCTTGGATACTGATCAAGGATCAAGGCAGCGGCAAAGCTTTAAAGGTGCGTCGCGTCCAGAACTTCGTAGCCGATCATATATCGGCTACGGAATTTTGGATCGTCCAGCTGTTCCGGCGAGTTGCTATCAATAAATGGGAAAACAAGCTTTGGGTTCCTATTACGCACTAGCAACCATGACTACGTTCCAAATATACTCGAATGGATCACATGGTAGCACAAATATAGCAACGCTGTGGAGCAAGGCACGTTTCTGAACACAAAAGTATGAAAAGGCGAGATAGCAAATTTTTTGAAACGCGGCCCATACTGTTGTGTCCATCCCGTCGCCGCCGCTGCCGCTGCACCCATTTCTCCCTTTTCCATCGCCACTGGATCAATCTCGCTTCTGAACCGAGAGGGCCGCGAGGTACAAATACGGTCGTCAAAATAAAGTTAAACGCTGCTCCAGACAAGGGAAGATTTACGAAAAGGCCTCTTTGCCCCCCTCCTTCCGACGCGCTTAAGCGGGATAAAAAAAAATTCTGAAAGAATGCCTCGTTCTTGGTCAAGTCGTGATTATTTTGTCAACAAACTAGATTTGTGGAGCCGAAGCAGGACAGTGAACTCGGCTAGCTGTTTTTATTTGGCAACGTCTTCGGTATTTCAATCAAAAAAGTGAAAGCCAACTCCCTGTAACGCCGAATTGGAGCGCAGCTCTTGAGGAGGAGGAGTGAAGGGTACTGAGGGGAGGGTAGACCCATCCTCCTTCTCCTCCTCCCCCCCTCATTCTTCAATCAAAAAAGTGAAAGCAAAACAACTCCCTGTAACGCCGAATTGGAGCGCAGCTCTTGAGGAGGAGGAGTGAAGGGTACTAAGAGGAGGGTAGACCCATCCTCCTTCTCCTCCTCCCCCCCCTCATTCTTCAATCAAAAAAGTGAAAGCAAAACAACTCCCTGTACCGCCGAATTGGAGCGCAGCTCTTGAGGAGGAGGAGTGAAGGGTACTGAGGGGAGGGTAGACCCATTCTCCTTCTCCTCCTCCCCCCCTCAATCTTTAATATGCTCCGGGGGGTCACGTGACCTCGGGGGGGGGTGTCACGTGACTTCGGGGAGGGGGTCATGTGACCTCGGGGAGGCGTGACCTTGGGGGACACGTGACCTTTGGGTGTCACGTGGGGATCACCTTGGGGGTCACGTGACCTTGGGGTGACCTTCGGAGGCGTCACGTGACCTGAAGGAGTCACGTGACCTGGGGGGACCTTGGGGGTCACGTGACCATGGGGTTATCTTGGGGGTCACGCGACCTTGGGATGACCTTGGTTACGCCGACGGCGACGGCGACGCCGCTCAAGCCGGAAACGGGCGCCTAAGAGCTGCGCTCTAAAACGAAAAAAAGAAAGAGTGATAAATGGACAGGTTCACGAGACTCGAAATGTACCGACGAAGGGAAAGCGGTGCTCCATAAAAGTTAAGAACGTAAGATGGCAGCTTAGCGGCACGGTGTAAGATGGCAGCTTGGCGTTCGATCCAACGCACGTTGGGTAAAAGTCACGACGCTTTTTTACAGTTCAAACAGAGCCTGGGGACCATCGCTAAAGTGTTAGAAACGGTTTCCCAGTGGCGAGAACAAAGCTCGGCTGCCAAGGCGAGATTCCCGCTTACCTCAGTCCTGGATGCCGAATTCGTCATCGCAACCCTAGTTCTGTACGACGTTTTCTCAGTCACGCTTGTCCTGAGTGGGGTGCTCCAAAAGACGTATCTCGAAATTAACAGTGCCTCGGACATCGTGAAAGACACGATCGTCGTCCTGAACAAAAATCGGAACCCCTTCAACATCGAGAAGACTTTCGAAAAACGTTTCGCACATGCAGAAGACATTGTCTAGAAAATGGGAGCCCAACTAGATGTGCCTCGTCTAGTGCAACAACAAATGAACTGCGAAAAAATTGCCTTTAGAAACAGCCGAGTCATACTTCCACGCACATGTCAAGATTCCTCATGTGAAATCCGTCGTGGAAGACCTCAAGCAGGTTTGTCGAAAGTGGTGCTGGAGGTGCACTGCCTCGACGCACTGTTGCCTAGCCACGTGAATGACAAAGAAGCTGAAGCAAAGCTTAGTATCTTGGCAGCGAAATACGGCGTGCTCCTCGAAATGGGAGACGTAGCATTGCAAACCATCCTCAGAGCCAAATTTTCACTGTGCGTGGTGAAATGAAGACGAAAACAAGAGAAGGGGTATCTTCCATTGACGGCTGTGGAGACACTTCAAGAGTGGGAGCCAGAGCTGTATCCCAACATCAGGACTCTGCTGCGCGTTCTCGCAACACTGCCAGGTAATGTTGCGACGAATGAGCGGTCCTTCTTTACCTTTCGTCGGTTTAAGACTACGATTAGATCGCGGTGTGGCGAAAAGCGACTCAATGGTCTTGCCCTCCTCAACGTCCATCGAGATGCCAACGTCGACCAGCAGAAGGTAATAGATTGCTACGCGCAGGGAGCACGACGACAGAAGGCGATGTTCGTGCTGTGAAGAACCCTTAGTTTGATAACTTGTGTAAATAATTATGTCTGTTTACTGTCCTCACAAAATGTAGGGGGTTGTCTTCTTCCTCTCATTAGGTAAACGTGAATCTGTTCAATAAATACTTTATATGTTTTTCCATTCAATTTGCCTGGGCACTGCGCGGAAGAACATTGGAGCTCGGATTTAGGGGCGAAGCACCTTAAGGGGTATTCACACGAGGGAGAAATCCCGGGGATTTCTCCCCGGCACGCGCATCCCGCGACGAAAATGGCAGGCTTCGCGAAGTGCAAAAGCCTCGCGTTTTCATCTCGGGATGCGCGCGTGCCGGGAAGAAATCCCCGGGATTTCTTCCTCGTGTGAATACCCCTTTATCCGTCCGGCGTCCGTGCTCACATCGATCTTGCTGGTGCTCGTGCTCGTGATCGTGCTCGTGATTTCACGTGCTCACGAGCAGGTGCTCGTGTAGGGAAAAGAAAAAAAAAAGAAGAAATGTTTGCACAGTCGACAGGATTCGAAGCTGTGCGGGGAGACGCCAATGGATTTCTAGTCCATCGCCTTAACCACTCGGCCACGACTGCGGGACGAGTAGGGGGTTCTGAGATGTGGTAGCAACTCGAGAGCTGGGGTTTCTGTCATGGATGAAACGTTGCATGTAGCCGCTCAACGTCTAAACAGGAGATGGCGCTGCGGTCAAATGCGTATATAATCGCGTTAAACTTTGCATGCATTGGCTCAACGTTTATAGACGAGAGGGAGCTACGGTCAAACGCTCAAATGCGTATATAACCACCTTCCATACCACATATTCTCTTTCTGACATGGATGAAAACAAACGAAAAGCTCGGCATGCTGCGGCTCAATGTCTACGCAGAGCACCACCAGAGCTACGCCCCAATCAACATCATTCACAACGTGGAAATGCGGTCATTTTTTTTTTGTTTTCTATTAGTCTCACGCTTTCATTACAAGACCATAAAAAATCAAACAGTTATTTTTGTTTGGCTGTATCTCGTAAAACACGTAGTCAGTGAGAGTAAAGTCGCTGAGGAACCCCACCCACTGTTTCCCTATTAGAGTTTAATTACTCCAATAAAATGTTCAAAATGCCGTCGCGTCACACCATTCTCAAGAACTGTGCATTTTTAAGATTGAGTCAATAAAATGAAAATTAAAAAATCAAGACATTTTGATCACGTTCGTCAAGGAATCAGAATGTCTATACATTATTCGGCCTTCCTACATTTGTCTTGTTAAAAGATCCTGTCTTCTCCGGTCTCCGTGGTGCTTTTTGTCTAAATTAATGTATCCTATTTGGTCGAGTCTCTGCGAAAGGTCTGTCACGCCGCGTGGCTCAATTGTCTGTGTTGCTTAAATGGAGACAGTCACTGTTCAGATGTAGAATATAGAACCATGCACACGTATGTCTCTCCCTCTCTCTCTCTCTTAGTACTCATGGTGCAAATCTTTGAACCACTGAAGCAGCAAGTGAGAGTTTATAAAATAGAACAAGAAACGAATAAAATTTTGTGGGCATTTTTAGGTTGTAAGAAATGTTAAACACGACTAATAGTTTCCTTTTTATATACTCTAAAAATTGCTATCCCGCGCAAACTAGAAAAAAAATTACCACCGCCGCTTTCCTCCTCCCCTCACCTCACCCCCCCAACCCCCCCCCCCCAAAAAAAAAAAAAAAAATCATAGCCATTAGTTTGTCCTTGGCTCCAGAGGCACATACGATTCGACGCACCTTGCTCTCGCGAAACACGTATATATGGCGTCGAATCTTGATCGATATCCACGCGTGCAAAGGCACAGAGACGCAACACTTTGGCATGCCAAGGATGCCTTGACCACGCCGCGAGACCACCGAAACTTGCTTTCGACGAGTTGTGCCGTTCTCCTGCGGCGCCGCGCTTTCGTAAAACTTTTTATGTGTTTTTAAAGGCAACTCTCACCGTTTTCAGAGGGCTTTAAAAAACTTCTTCGGCGAATAGTAACAAACGAGTAGAAAACGTGTCTTCAGCACGCTGCTTCCAGCCTCTGCAACGCTCCAAAATCGTTACTTTGCTGTATGCAAGATGGCCGCCCGTAGGCCGCACTCGCGCTCCAGCGACCAAGCGGGGATGCGGGATCCTGTAAATTGTCATAGAGATCAGTGGTCCCAGCCAGAGCCTTATATGTAGAGAGTTTGGCCATTCATTGGGACATTGCGAAGTATGGGAGACAAATGAGGAGGCACCATTGGCCGAAAACGGACTGGGCGTGTTCCAGGGCGTCTTTACGAATTCGAATGTGGCCAACCAGAAGCCGCAAATAATACCCTGGTGGTGGTCGCGAGAAGCAAACCTAATAAGCGCGTCGGAGTAACTCTCGGTGACCGAGAATATGGTGCACGTGATGTTCCAATCACGGTCATCCAAAAGCATTGTGGAAGAGTGCGACTAGCGGAACGATCGACATAATCCGTACGCCAAGCGCCAAGGGCTGGGAATTGCCGTCCGAGCGGTCACACTCTGTCCGAGCAAAACAAAGTTGAGTTTGAGCGGCATATTCATTTGTAACATCTTTCTGCACGATCATTATGGAGACATCACGTGCACTCTCTCTTCAACCATACAGGGTTACTACACCTCACTCTTACGCACTTATTAAAACCATTTACCAACATATACCTTTGATTAAAACTGTTTTTCGCTACCACCGCTAGGGGATTCATTTAGGCTTTTAGTTGGCCAAGAGAGCATTTCAAGCCCACTTTCTGCGTCCGGTGCACGCCCTGGCTCTGCCCGCGCCTCCCACTGACAAAACTCTCTTACACGGCTCTGGTCGCGGCCGAGTTGAGACAGCAGTCGTGTTCAATCTGCTCCGCGCTAGACTCCACTAGGTGGCGTAGACAGTTCGCGCCCTTGTCATCAAAGAAGTGTTGGTTGACCCATGCGCCTTACGTGATATGCGGTAGTGGAGTCGGAAGCCTTTGCCACCGATGCTCCAGTCGCTGCGGAACATGACCAAGGCGGAGGAGGAAAGCGTGTAGTTGCCAGGCGCATTCCGTCCACAGGCGCGCACCAGCTCGGGGTCTCGCATCAGCGTCCCGGAGAACACGGTCACGTTGTCGTAGCTGCAGTCTTCCGAATCTGCGTGCAAGGCACCCTTGGCTGCGAGACTGAACAGTACACCGGAAGCAAGACCTGCCACTGCCGACCGATCGCTAGGAGAGGGCTGCACGCGTCGCTAGCTCTGCTTGGGGCAGAATGCATTGCTGAACATTATACTGTTGGTCTTCGTAAAGGGACGGAAAACATAGGCGTCCATCATGAAGAAAAAGCAGCGCACGGGGACAAGGACACAAAGATGGCGATGTGTGTCTTAAGCCGCACTGTCCATACGTCGTACAAAGGACACGGCGTACGCTGTAGACGCGATGACAGGATGGTTGGCCAACATGCTTCAAGCTTGTTCGGTGCTTGTTTGCCTAACATATGCTCAGAAGGTGTCCACTTTTAAAACATGAAATGCTTTGTAACGCTGCCCCCAATCCCAATGTTCTGTCCACCCGTCCGTGCATTTTCCGCTAGATCTAGGGGTGAGAGTGGCGTCACGTGATCTATACACCTCGTGGAGGTTGACGGCAGGTGACCTATACGTGAAATCAGTTTCGACGTTAATTTTAGCGGGAAAATTCACGTCTTGCGGCCAAAACATCAATTCAGTTTTCCGCTAAATTTAGGGGAAAATTTACCGGGACCGTATACAAAACTCAGTCACCCGCTAAATTTAGCAAGAAAATTTACGTCTCGTGACCGAAACACCAATTCCGTTTCCCCGCTAAATTTAGCGGGAAAATATACGTCACGTGACACCAATTCCCATGCATGATAGAACTTTGATGGCAAACGTCGCTGCCAATGTTTTGCATGACCATTGTGAAAGGACCACCATACAAGGAAGAGACAAACCCCAGACATTGTTTGCAGACTGCCCTTTGTATGGTGTATAAAAGGAGTGTGAGCGCGGCTTTACGCGTTTCTTTGTCGTGCCTTTGTCTTCGCGCATTGCTTTTTTCGCCATCTGTTGTTTTCCAACTTGCCCAGCTTACCAGCCCATACTTGATCATAACTGTCGGAGATGCTTGCCTTTTATCGAGGTCAAGTATACATAGAAATGCCAAGAAATGTATTCGATAAAATATAGGGCGTTCAAATGAATCTCGTAATTGTTTCCAGTCAACTACGTGCCAGTTGCTCATACCGAGGCGGGGGAAACACTGTAAAAGCCTGCAGCAGCGATGTGACAAACGCAAAAAATAATGTATCGGAAGGCTGTACAAATAAAATAGAAGAATTCGGTAACCTCGGGTGCTTCTTTTGATTGCTTAGAACTTAGCAACGCTACTTAAACGGTAATACTGCCACGAGCATTCTGAAATTTTTGAGTATGAATTGCTTTTAGGAAATAAATGTGACCGAATTTTGTCGGCCAGAATTAGCATAAAAGAATAAAACAGGACCGTTAAACGACAGTTGGAACATCGTATGATACAACATTGTGAAAAACCCGAGGGCGCTTCTGAGCGGGACCAGGCAACGAAAAGGAGGAGCAATAAAAGACTCGAATGGTGGATGAAGGTATGAATAGTGTCAGGGGTGATTTAACGATATGCCTACCTTCCAAGTCGAAAGTGGGCGCGTCAAAACTCAACTCCAGATGATCTCCCGGTTGCACCACAATCAGGTAAGAGCAATTGAGGTTGTTGGCGTAGCTCTCGGGGAACCTGGGTGATGTGATGGTTCCCTCGGGCTCCGTGAACACGTCACCGCAGGCTGAAGAGAAAGATCACGCAGCAGGCTCGTGGGTGCGGCTACTGACCTCTGTCAAGACATCAATGCCCACACACCTTTTCCCACGACCATCTCGAATCCGTCACCCTGACGGCCATTGCCGTTCGAGCGGAACAACACGCGTGCTCGATGAGTGCGTGCTACTAGGGGCTGCGGGGCATGGAGCCCACAGAAGCGTCCCATGGAAGTCCAGGACCCTTCGGCGGTCTCCTCGAACACCTGGATCAGAAGGTCGGTCTGTTCGGGGCCGTATTTGAGGTTCACGCGACACTCACCTGAACGAAATCTGCACTGCAGTCCGCCGTTGTCTCGAGGTCGAAGCGACCTCGGAAGGCGATTCTGGCGCGGTGGCCCTTCTGGACGTCCAGTGTCCAGTCGCACTCCGCATTGGCCGGATAGGCGGCCGGACGGTTGGGTGTCGTCACTGTCCGGTCTCCCCGAGAGTGGACCAGGCCGCCACAAGCTGCGCCAAGGACGGTGCTCGGACGGATGCGAGGACAGCTTTTCGACACGCTGTTTTTATGCCTCAATAGGTGCCATACCGGTGGGACACAGTTTTTTGACCGACGTTTCGTCGACAGACTGTTTTGCATGCACTGCGATCTTTTATCGATAGTCCCTGTCTTCGAAAGCTCTCGCGTTCGTTTTGTAAACTCATCTTGTGACGCTTCATCGAAGACGTTTTTCTGTACACAACGAATCGGCCGCCGCTTGCCAGATACTTGGAGGTCACGACGAGGCTTGGCGAAAGCTTGCGCATGATATTATAATACAGTTTCTCCAAATGGACCGAAGCGAGGGGTGACCCTCCGTACCGCGGTCTAGTGTAAACCTAGGATTAGTGTTTGGAAATTCTTTTCGTGCTTTACCGAAACCGCTTCGGTGGCTCCGTTAGAATGCGGATACGCTTCAAGCAAACCAAATGAAGCCAACAGCTCCATCGAATTCACTTAGCACAAAAATATGATGTCAACGAAACGTCACAAAGAGCATCTGTCCACGGAACGAGTTTCCACAAAACGTCGAAGTGTCGACGAAACGTGTGTCGATGAAAAGTTCTTTAGAAAACTTGTTTTCACCCTACGGGTTTTGAGAAAACTATACGGGCCTGTGCTGTACAAGAGCGAGAGAAGGCGCCGCAAGGACAGAACGTTTCGTGGCCGTCATACCCACCGAGTCCTGAGACCGAGACGCTGACGTTGAAGCCCTTGGCCGAACCTTTTCCGTCGGAGTGAAAGAGAAGCGAGAAGGTCGGTCCCTGCAGCAGGCCGGGACCGCGCAAGCCGCAGTAGCTGTCCAGCGTTGGCGACAAGCTGTTGCTGCCGGTGCGAATCTCCACGAAGTCCAAGCTGCAGTTGTCTTCAAGCGCGAAGCTGCTGAAGTTGAGCTGCGAGCGCGTTCAAAAGTGGTAAGAGTTTGAGGAAAATCTTCTATGATAACTTGAAATGCAGATTGCTGACACCTTTTTTACGTATCTAGAGCACCCGTTGCTTGCCATAACCCCAAGTAGGATGCCTTCATGTGCGTTTTGCTTATATAGGTGGGGATATCTCGCCCTTTTGTCCTACACGTTTATGTTGTTGTTTTTTTCAGAAGCGCGTGAAAGAGGGTGTCCTGCACTTGAAACAGTGTGTTCCTGTCGCGTGAAAGAGGGTGTCCCTGTCTGCTTCTGCACGGACTCTGAACCGACTCCGGAGCCGGTGGAGGATCTTGAGGAACTGGATCTGAATTTCTTCAGTACTGGGATGAATCGAACGCACCAGTGAAGCGACCGTGCAACTTCCGGTTAAATCGAATGTGCCAGCTCTTGCATTGCTGAACTAGTTCAGCCAGCTCAGGCGAATCGGAACAGGCCTCATTGTTCGCGCTGCTTATGCCATGGACAAACCTCGGTGCACAGTTCGTCGAAAGCGCGTCCATCGCAACCTCCGCGTCTGGCTCACCTGCACCTGCGTTCCCCAGACCTCGGGAACGACGACCCAGAGGCAGTCGGTGTTGGCGGGGTAGTTGGACGGGTAGCCCGGGCTCGTGAACCACATGCTGCCGTCGGCGATCCTCAGCCGGCCGCCGCATTCTGGGGACCGGGGCAGACTTTCAGACACTCTACCGATGAACGAAAGGCAGCAAGTTTCAAAGCTGGCAGGCACCACGTTGCGAAATATTGGCGAATTCCGCAATCACGAATTATGCTTTTCCAATACGACTGTTCATATTGTCGTTCAAATGTGGGTTCCATTTTGATTTATCACATATCGCGTAATCGTTTTTTAACGCGATAGAGTTAAGGAGCTCCTGTCGCAGAAAAGCCAATGTCGGTGGCGTGACGCAAAAATCAAGGATTGGTCGAGAGCCACATGACATCGCGCGGGAATTTCAATCAACACTTACGTGAGACGTGACGTCACACATGTAATGAAGGTGAACAAAACATGACGTGTAATGCGAATGAAAGCTCACCGCATGTCTCAGATGATTTCAATTTACGAAGTAATCAATTTGCTTTAATGCAAAAGTTCAAGAATTTTAGGCGGGATGAACCCTTCGGTTGGGAGCCAGACACGCTGCTGACTAGGCCACGCATGGCACGCTTGCACGGCTTGGGAAAGAGTGGGAGTACATGTTTTGCTATCCTCTTTCACTCTTAAAGGGGCGGTGCAATGATTTTAACACTGAACGAATGTGCAGCTTGTATTTTTTATATTGTTTACTTCGGCATAAGTAAGAGAAAAAGTGCCACCGTACCCCAAAATACCTCTATTTTGCTGCGTAATCGCAGAAGAAAAACCCCTTTTTTTCCCAACCTGCGGCCACATGGTGGCCGCAAATGAAACCTGTGGTGTGGCGTCATTCGGAGTGGTTTTTGTAAGTGATAGTGTTAGGCAATTGTAAGCTTGATTTAAGGTTAAGTTTAAAAATCTTGTTGTTTAGGCATGCAGAAACGCTTCAAAAGCCTAATATTGCCGCTAAAAGGGTATGAACTCTTTGTGGCGCCATCTACCGCAAGTCAACAGAACCTGCCGTCGCCGTCATCCGTCGACGCCCGTGGCGCCTACGGCGGCTACACGAGCAACCCGGACGTTTTGTCTTTCCCTCGCTCGACGGAGTGCGTTGGTCGTGGTCCGTAGTATCGTGGTATCGTTATTGTTCCTGGTGTCTCGACCTCGACTTTGACTTCGACTGCCCACCGCGCCGCCATGTTGGTCGGGAATCGACGGGAGAGCGGGAGAGCGGCGAGCCTGGCGAGCCGGCGAGCGCTGGGGAAACGGAAGCCAGAAGAACCCAACCGGAAACCAACGCCACTCCGAATGACGTCACAGGCGAAGCTGGTGCCGCTTCAGTGTTGAGTTGAGGGGTGCCGGAGATACCAATTTCTTTTATTTTTTTAATGAAAACTAGGGCAAGTAGGAAATAATAGTTTTCGGTCCTTCCTTTTATATGTGGCCGGAATCAATTCCCGCAATTAATTAGCCAAAGTCCGCAAATTGTTGCACCGCCCCTTTAAAGTCGAAGCGTCCGCAATTTTCATTATGCTGCTTGAGAACTGCTGTAGACAGTCCAGAATGTTTTTCGTCGAGGTCCATGAAGTCTTTAATAACATTTAAAACCAATTAAATCTATTTAAAAAATCTGACTGGCTTCGTCCCGTAAACGGGTCTCCCACGCCGAATTAACGAGTTTTGTATTAGCATTACCGTATTTAGAATGTTTTGTTTTGTGTATGAACGTAATATCACCCTCGATCCTATTATGTTTGATAATGTTAATGGGAAACATTTGATCTGATATTCAGGAGCTAATTCGTCATATCACATTTGTGTGCACATTACCCCTGTATTCACATTATATCCAGTTTAAAAAGCGCGGGCCATTTATACTCCTTTCAACCCTAAGTTGAGACTGCGGCGGGAGCTACTTGCCCACCGGATTAATTATCCGCCTCCCTTTTATCACGTGATACGGCTCTCTGCGTGTGGGTACGGGTGGGAGCGTGATCACGTTGCAACAGACAGACGTACGTCCGGCCCAACGATGACGTACACCCGTGAGCGATTTGAAGGTGAACAGCCCTCTTCTTGTTTTTGACGCTCCTGCAAGTTTTGAACAAGCTCTGTTCCAGAAGAGGGCTAGTACGCAAAGTTTAGACCCCAAGCCACGTACCATTTGAAACGTTGAGAGTTAATATAGCTTTAGGGAGCCGTAAAACAGGCAAGAAACCAGGTAAGGTGTTCATATTGCCGGCGAGTGTACCTTCCACTGAAGTCTCAGCTTGGGGGAGACCCAAGTATACAGCAGCTGCTGCGCCACTTATCCGAGTTCGCCATTGTTTGGGCGCGTGCTCTCAGCATGTATGCAGCATGCAGCATGGATTGGACACGAAGGTTGCGTCGACGTTTGGCGTGAACTAGGCTGCTATCCGACGCTTTGTGCCCAAGAAGCGGCGACCTCCAATGTTGCTCGATGGGCTTTGGAAAGGATCTCTTGAAGTAGGCATATAACAGATGCGCGCCGTCGTCTGCCTTGGTTATACACGTAGCCACGGACGGGCAAGTGCATATTCGGCTCGCCCAAAAATACCACCGCATTTAGTATCACCTTCAACAAAAACTGAACGATCATATCCTCGCAACAACCTTCTTGACTCTATGAGTTCTTTGGTTCTTTTTTTTTCGCGGCTTCCAAACGTTCACGCTACATGAGGGTCAATCCTGTACTTCGTACTACACACTGCTCGGATACTTGCGTGTGATTTAAATCCACTTACTAGAGCAGCGCCAGTAGTTGGCTGCCGACGACACGGCCGCCCAAGAGTCTACGTAATGGCTCGGGTTGCCAGAAAGCCTACGGCTATGTCCTTGCGGGCTGTTGGTTTGTCGTGTGCGTTGGGAGATTTTCAGGCCCATATAGATGTCTCGATTTTTTTTATTCAAATCATTTGACTGCAAATTTCATTTAGCTTGCAACGAATCTAGAGCGGCGATAAGCCTGGAGTGGGTGGAGCGAATATAAGGAGAATGAACGAGGAAGTTCGCCTGGCGGCACGCTTTCCGCGCAGCATGAACAGCTCCGACACCGTGCGCAGACTGAATGGCGCTGGACAAAACACGTTGCTCGCTTGTATCATATTTGAATAATTTCTGCAGGACTATAGAAGTGCTCGGGAGAACATCTGCCACGTACATGCCGGCCGCCACGGGAACTGACAAACGATAACGGGCCGGATTTTGTGTAACAATTTCATTGAATTTCTGGCTGGCAGAAATATAAATAACACTAAAGGTAAAACACACTCAAACACATGTGCAAACATTTAACCAGAGAAAAAAAAATCATTACAAAAAAATCCACTGATGGATTCTTAAACGGCCCCTAAAAAGGAAAAAAATAATTAAAACAGTCTGTTCGGGACACGCAGGTCGAAAAATTATCTCTACACGAAAAACAAAAATGGTTTCAGAGCAATATTCACGGCGCGAGATTTATTTTAAAGTCTGCGCACAAAGTCCATGATGGCACGGAATGGTGATGCACTCTCTCCACCTCATTGTGATGGCCAAGCCGATCCACCTCTCCTTCATGCGCCCGAAATGCCGAGAGAGAAAAGAAGTGGAAAGGAAAACTCGTGGAAGAAAACTATCGACTAAATCGTGTCTCGCGCCGTCAATAATGCTCTAATTTTTTTTTCTTTTCATGTAAATTTGATTTTTTGACGCGCGTGTCTCACCCAGACTGTTTAAAAAAGCTTTTTTTTTTCTTTTCTTTCTAGGGGCTCTCTAAGAAATGCTTTAGCATGACCTTTGGAAGCGTCACACATGTCCCCCTTTGGGAAACCCTAAAGGCCGGTTCAGACACTTGCGTTTGAGTGCGTTTGACTGCGTTGCGTCGAGTACCGAAAGCGAGTCACCGGCACATCTGTGCTTCGTATGAAGCGTGGAATCCAATTCAAGGAATCATCTTGGCACCCGATATAAGCAGCAGGGATGTCCTGGTTTCTCGCTGCCGCAACGCAGTCAAACGCACTCAAACGCAACTGTCTGAACCAGGCTTAACGTTGACCCCATCACTTTCCTTTCTTACTTTCTCTTTGGCTTCCTCTTTTTAGCCTCGTTACGGAGTCAGTGTTAGCGTTTCCTAAAGAGAGACGCGTGTTGCGCTTCCCAAGGATCATGCTAACGGATTCCCGAAGAATCCACCAATTGATCTTCCGGTAACTGTTTCGCCCCCTTTTTTGTACTCTGCCTCTCACAGTACGTCGATGCCCTTACATGCGGTCATCCATATCACTCGTGGAAAGAGCCACATCCATACCTCTCGTGGAAGGAATTTCATCCACATCACTCGTCGAAGGAACCGCATCCATCGTTTTAACTACACACACCCATCACAGCCAAGGCACCGCTCCTACGGAAACCAAGAGTGAAGAACAACCGGCGACGACAGAGCGGCAACTGTGCATGCACGCCCGCATTCCACCGCGCCACGGCGCTACACCTCCGAGGTAACAATGCCGCAGTGCTTAATGAGATGGCGTGATCGGAGAAGGCCAACGCTGGGCACAGATTGGACACGACGATTGCGTCAACGCTTGGGTCGAACTTCACTCAAAGCCGGGCACTCATGCAGCACTCGTTTTCAATCTGTGCCCAGCGTTGGCCTTCTCCGATGACGCGATCTCATTCAGCACTAAGGCTTTGGTATCTAGGAAGTGTTGCACGGCGCCTCCTCCCCTCTGGCTCCGCGCCAGCTGTGCGTGTGACTTTGACGAAAACGAAAGGGCTCGTTTTGACGAAAACCCGTGGTTGTGTGTCTCTCAGTTTGTCAGCTCCGGGAAGAAGTGGAGAGTTTGACGCGTGATGACGTCAGCGCTTCGGGCCAACGGGAGTGTCGCACGCGTCACCATATCCCCCTCCCTCTCTAGCTCTCGTCTCTCTCTCTCCGTCGCTGACAAACTAAATACACCGCCGGGTTTCTGTCAAAACGAGCGTTCTGGTGCTGACGCATTGAAAACGATTTTCTCACTGTGCATTATTTTCCAAAAAATCGAAAAAAAGGAACGCAACATCGGTGGGCATTTATCGTCGAGACATTGGAAATAGGCTTTTCACAAGACCATGTGTCTAGATACCACGTTTCTTTTTTTTCTTCAGATAGCACGTTCTGAAATTTGTACGATGTTTTCTTAGCGGTTTTCGCGCATGAATTTGAGCCATAACGGCCACTACAACACCTGGCCGTGACTGAAGCTGTCCAATCAGCACGTCAGGAAAACACCAACTTGGCCCAAGTCTGGCAATCCTAAGGGCCTAATCTGCGCCTGATAATGTTTTGCTCTAAAGCTCAAGTTGAACTTGAAGTTCGAGGTTAATTTTCGCAGGAAAGGGGGCAAAGGAAGTAGAAAAAAAAAAAACAGCTTGACGAGATTCCTACCACCCTTAGTGTTCAGCGATGGACACGGCGTCAAAAAAAATCACCATGCGGAATTTAATAAAATTATTCAATATCTTCTACAGCATTGGATATGTTTAAAATAATACTAAACACCACTAATAATGACACTGCTATTTTGCTTCGCTACATAACTGTCAAAGTGCCAGACACGAACCAAAGATACCATGTACAAACCAAACAACCCACGGAGAAGCCTAATCTTGGCACTTCTTTTGCAATTTAGGCCCAAAGTTGGCAGGCGAAAAATAAAGTTCCAATAGTAAAGCCTAAATCTGGCATTTGCTAGGGAACTGAGGCCCAAAGAAGCCAGGTTACAACCGAACAGGTACCAACCGAACTCCTAGGAAGTGAAGCCTAACTGTGGCACCTAATTGGAAATTTAGGGCAAACATAACCAGACACTGTCCACAGAATATCAAGTTTTGTTATAACGGCCTTTTCGGGCCTTCATAGCCATGAACTACCAGACAAAAAATACAGTGCCCCAAAGATTTCTAGTTGGATGCTAAACGCTTGCGCAAACAGGAAAGAGGGCTCTTCTAAAGCAAGTAAAATGGGAGAGAATATCTCAGTACAAGGTCCTGGCAGCTACTTGCTCAGTTATCGAAAAACGCCTAGCAGTGTCACGAGGAAAAGAAAACAGCACCAGCTGAGTTGCTTTTGAAGTGGCCAGCTTCGAGCAAAAAACTAAAATAGTCCGCATCTGGTGTACTCATCACGCTCCAAGTTGTTGGCTCGCGAGGTTTTTTATGACTCAGTGATGAATAATAATCAATATTGCTTAAATTATCTTTGTGCCAGGAGGAGTATGCTGCATTTTTTCGGCCTAGCTTATTGTTGAGTTATATTTCGCTTGTCATGCTGTATTTGTTTAAAACAAAATTGGGCAACCTATTTATCATTTTTTATTGTTCCATTGTGCGCTTCTTTCTTCTCTAGACATTGCCAGAAACTTTGCGTACGCACTCGTATCATAGTTCCACGAGGGTCTGGAAATACAATAAAACTAATAAAAATAATAACTTTAGCCGCATTTTTTATTTTTCTAAAGTTGTGACCGATTTGGCGCCTTGCGTGCCATTTTATTTTTAGCCAAAAATTCTTTCAGAAACTTCTAGAAGTTGCATACCTCCTCCCATATTTCTAGCCAATAAAAAACTTCTTGGCAGATTCGCGGTAGTCGGCTATTTCTACCTATAGAATAAAGGCCTGAAAAAAAAAAAAAAAACAAAAAAAAAACAGCTGCAGTGGTGTGTTTTGAGCAGTTCTCGCGGACCCATACAACGGTCCGCTGGAAGCGTGCGGGAAATATGCAAAATATAAAATTTTTATTAAAAAAAAAGGACTGAGGGGAACGCCTGAAACTCACAACACTATCCAAAATTACTTATCTATCATATTTAAGGGAACAAATAACAACTATATAATACGCACAAAAATGTAAGCGGAAATATTTAGGGGTCATATTCTCAAAATCAAAATTATGAATGCGTTAGCACTGGTACCCACACGACAAGGAACTTTCTGACGGTGTCCGTCTCCGGTCAAAACAGTGGAAAAAGAAGCGCGCCGCGTAGAGAGGAGGAGAGCAGAGAAGAACAAAGGCGAGAGGGAGGCGACGTCCCGGGGTGGAAGCCAATCCGCTCCTGGATGCTGGGGCGAGTCCCAACTCACAACAGCGTGAGGCAGCGAATGCCGCTGCTAAGCGTGCAAGGGGAGCGAACGACACAGGAAAGCAGAAGCAGCGCCTAGCTCGGCTGTCCAAAATGAGGCGCCAAGAGGTGGCAAACCAGCGCTGGTCCGCGTGGGGTAGAAACCGGAAAAAATTAAAATAAGATCCATTGGCGGATTTTTAAGGAATGCGTTAGCATGACCCTCGGGAAACCCCACACGTCCCCATTTTGGCAAACCCTAACACTGACGCCGTAACGACGCCAGAAATGGGAAGCAAAAAATAAAGCGAAAAGGAAGAGTGAAGAGGTCAGTGTTAGCGTTTCCAAAGGGGGACACGTGTGGCGTTTTCCAAAGTTATTCTAACGCTTTCCCTAAGGATCCCCTAATGGATGTTCCTTAAAAAAAAAGACTATGTAAAAAATGTGTAAGAGAAAATTTAAGCATTTAGAAACTGTTTGCTCGCTGAATGACCATCACCCACTTTTCTGCGGGACGAACAGGGTAGAATAGAATGTTTCTCGCGCGTTCTATCTCACTAATGTTTTTAGGTACTTTGCGCAGTCCAACAGCGGCGTACGCGACGGTCGCCGGAAGCACCAACCGTTGATTCGGTACGCAGCGCTGAGTTGTCCCGAGCCCTGGGGCCTCTTCACGTAGTACACCGTGGTAGCCGAGTCGTCCGGGACCATCACCTCTCGGTCGCCGTGCCGGCACATCCGCCCTGGGACAGGAAAACGGTTCTTCCATATTCTGATGCACACTTGCTCTTTATGTGACCGAGGGCTACGCGGTGCGAGAGACGCATTGGGGAGTTTTCGTAGACCGCGCTTCCTCCCCCGCTAAGCGTTCCGCAACGAAGAAGACTGCGCCTGCGCGCCGATAGCCTCGACTGTGGAGTTCCCGCTATCGTAGCGGGTTGCGGAGTGCCTTGCGGGACGGCGAAAACGATCTACGAAAACTCGCTATTGACTGATTGCGCAGCGACCAGATATACCGAACAGTGCTACGTTTTATTGTGCTGTAGAGTGAGAATCTTCGAACACAGGTGGCATCGCGAGCACGCTGGGACAAAATAAACTCTGCGTATAAACTCAACGGAATCACTATCAATATAAAAGAAACAACTAATTTTTTTTTAATTGCCGCAAAAACTCGCAAAGTTAGGTATAACTTAAATCGGGAACGTGCTTATTTGAAGCGGAGACCTAAGCTGAACGGACTCACTCATTTCGTAGTGAATAAATTTATATATGCAATACAAAAATTCCTAAGCATGCACTTAATTATTTTTTTTAGAGAGGGACAGGAGGGAGTTTATTGTTTATTTGGTTCAGGAGGTCACTTCTCAAAGACGACTTGCAAAAAAAAGCAAATACTGCTCCGTTCACGTAGAATAAGTATAGTAAATGCCGCCAGTGCGCCAATTCCCGTTTCACTCTCCGCCGATGGCACGCCACCACGGAGCATTTCAAGCGCTCTTTACGCACGTGTGAGCTGAAAGTATTCCTGCTGGCAGCTGCCTGCGGCGGTGGCGTTGGCGCGGTCCACGGTCAGGGCCAGGGTCTGGTTGCGAAGCAGCGGAACCGCCCACTGGCAGACCAGGTGGCCACCCGACCTGAGCGAGTCCTCGGGAGCCGCCAGGAGCCCGCTGGTCTCGGTCAGCGTGTGCCAGCACGCTGCAACACGGACGCCCGCGAAGCTTAGCGAGGCGTCGCTCTTGGTAGAAAGTCGCCCTGCTTATTCCCTAGCCACGCATCGCGGGAACTTTTAAGTGCAGCTAAGTGCGACTGCCGTCAGACTTAAACGCCAATAATGATGCCCGACGGGCGCCCTAAACCGCAGTTGCGCCGAACTATGGTTAGCTGTTACTCTCCACTTTACCCTAACTATCGGAGCATCTTTAACCGCCATTAAACCTGACCTCAGTCACACTTCAATACTGTTAAGGGTCATCGTAAAGCTAGGGTACTAGACATTCCGTCAATGGCAGTGAAGGTGTGATAGCACTTAAATTATTTCTTTAACGAGCAGCACGTTTGACCAACATTTAGCCTATATATTTTCGCGCTAAATGCGGAGGTGAAATTGACGTCCCGTGACGTCATATTTTTACGTGGCGGTACGACATAAGACTGACTGAGACGTCAAATGTCCTGATGACTTTAACGGGAAAAATTAATGTCGCGTGACACTATGATGTCACGTGGGCTTGTGACGTCATGCGGCAAGGCCAACAGGAGCAGGAGAGTCCCCTGCAATGTTCCCACGTAATGCTATTGCTTTAAGAACAGTACACTAAGAGGACACTAATTGTATACTTTTGTGAAGCAAAAAGTACATTCTGAGTACATCTGTTGGGATGCTTTCAACGTCTGCAGTATTTTCTATTGTCTCTGATGAGATTAGAACGGCAGGACGTCTTTTTTGTACGACCGATCTCCGGCACGAGCTCGCTACCTTCCGCCGTGCTTTAATTTCGCGAGCACGCACGAGGCTCGCAAGACGCCGATGCGTTATCGAAGACAGAAACTCCTCTTCTCAATCTGTCAGTGGCTGGAGTGTGCTTCCTATTCTAGCGGCATGGTCCGCGCGCCGGCCCAGTCTGGAAGCTAATGTGTATTCAAGACAGAGACGTCCACATGCCATAATAAACTGTATTTACATATTGACAAAAGCAGAACATAAGAAGCGGTGATGCTGAGCGCTCCTGGTCGTTGGCCTGTTCTGCCGGTGCGCATGCTGCCGACCTTCTTTTAGTGTGGTGCCAGGGATGATGCCCCTTAGAGAAGTCTCCGAGTTCTTCAGATGCTCAGGAGACGGAGTGGTGATGAGGTTTAGTAAGTGGCGTTGGGTTGATGGCAGGATGGGAATGGAGACGAAGGCGGTAAGATCGGCGGTGCGTCTACCTGGGCAAGTTGCGAATGTTTCAGTTCCGGGTGTGCTGCCTTGAGACGGTCTAGTGAAACAGTGTCTCGTCGACAGTTGACATCTAGGATAAACAAAAAAACAAAAAAACTTGATTTAATGTTCAAGGGTCTTAAAGGGTCTGTCGTGAGGTGGTTGGAGAGGATGTACCACGTCATGAACCGCGCCCTGGCGAACAAAAACACGTGTCGCAACACTTAGGTCCTCAGAAACGTAGGTTGGAATGCGTTTGTTTGGTCTGGTGGGAGTAGCACGGTTCTTTCTCGTGACGTCGCGTAGCTGTATGGAGTATCTGGAAGGCTTGGAAACGGCACTGGCTGCAGGTGACTCGAAGAACGCACGCGGAAGGTGAAGTGTTGTTCCGTAAACTATGTCAGCGGCAGTGCACCCGAGGTCTTCTTTCAGGGCAGTGCACAGGCCGAGCAGTATGATGGGCAAGGGTGCACTCCAGTGATTTGCGTCGTCACGCACTTTGAGGGACGCCTTTAGTGATCGATGAAAACACTCGACAAGACCCTTGGCGGTTGGGTGATACGATGTTGTGCAAATTTGTAATGAGCCCAATAACGTCATGAGATCTCGGAATAAAGAGGATTCTAATTGTTCTCTTCTTTCAGTGGATATGGAGGATGGAACATCAAACCGGGCGATCCAGCCTGTTTCGAGGGTCCTCGCAATGATAAAAGAACTGATGTCAGGAATTTGGATGGCTTCCGGCCAACTTGTGCAACAATCGATGATGGTAAGCATATACGTGTTCCCATCTCACGGAGGCAGGGACACCACGAGTTCAATGAATGTTGCAAAGCGGGTGGTGAGTGTTAAAAATGAGGCGGACGGGGTGACTCTATAGCGATGCACTTTTGTGCGTTGGCACTGCAGGCAAGTGCCTGCCAAATCTGTGGCATCCTTGGTCATCCTAGGCCATAGAAAGCATTGGGCAATAAGGTGTTGAGTTGCCTGGGTGGGAAAGGTTGTGTAGGGAGTCAAAAACAAGGCGCTAAAGGGCGATGCAAGTCTGTGGAAATATCGCAACGTATTTCAGAATCAGACC
Source organism: Ixodes scapularis (assembly GCF_016920785.2). NCBI lineage: Eukaryota > Metazoa > Arthropoda > Arachnida > Ixodida > Ixodidae > Ixodes > Ixodes scapularis. Next base: position 239,986,318 of record NW_024609835.1, on the reverse strand, counting down.
CTGAGAGATGAAGATCCTGAAGAACCAGATTACCGTCTGTAGTTCACGTATCTCTGGGTCTCCTTGCTGTGCTTCTGCAAGATTGTTGAAATTGACGACATAAGGGATCGCGTTGCAGCGGCCAATGGGAGACAGAGCATTTGCAGCTGAGTTCTGCTTCCCGTGATGTGTCTGATGTCGCTGGTAAATTCAAATATGCAAGATAGATGCCGACTTTCCCTTGTGGAAAGTCGTTTCATGGTTCCTTACAGAGCGTAAATGGTTTGCTTGTGGTCGGTCAAGATGTAAAATTGACGACCTTCCAAATAATGAATGAAATGTTCGAGGTTCAAGTAAATGGCTAGCGACTCGCAACTCAATGCACTGTAGTGCGAGTCTGCTGGCGCCAGCTTATTGGAGAAAAAACCTAGCGGTTGCCACAGCCCGTTCACCCGTTGTTGTACAAGTCCGCCGACCGCGGCGTCGGAGGCGTCGGTCATGTCGGAGGGTTATGCATCCGCAACGGGGCGTGCTAGAAATGCAGCGTCAGCGAGGAACTTATTCATCAAATGCGCAAGCTTCGTTCAGCGTCCATTGCAGTGCGGTTGGTTCAGCCTCGCTGCCTCAAAGCAGATCGGTGAGAGGTCAGAGGACGGCAGCGGAATAAGTTAGAAACGTCGGTAGAAATTGACGAGGCCAAGAAACTCGCGGGGCTTCCGACACGAAGATTGCGTCGGAAAGTTCTTCACGGCCTTGATTTTAGATGGAAGAGGTTGGATGCCATGGGAGTTTTTGTGATGAACGAGCAACTCCAGCTGTGGCACACCGAACTCGCACTTCGCTTTGTTGATGGTGATACCATTGTCTGAAAGCCGTTGAAACCAGGTCTCAAGAATATGTTGATGCTTTTCAGCTTTTGTGGTTGACACAAGTATATCAGGACCCTGCGAACGCTCGGGGGAAGTCGTTGAATCACCCACTTCCGCAGCAGCGTCGCGTCGAAGGAAACGGCAATTACTTTTAGAAATCGTTTGGTTCATCCTAGCACTTGAATCCGTTTTCGACGTCCCACTACTCGGTTTTGGGAAGGTGCCAGAGTCGACGTCGACATTGCTCTGATGACGTCGTCTGATCGGCGAGCTCAGTTCTAAGCGTCTCGTAGGGGGAAACTTGAGGAGATGCGAGGACGAGGCCTCATATGTTTGTGGCGACTTCGGCTGGTAGTTCCGCAATTACAAGGTGGAATGGAAACACGCAACTCTCGTTTGCCTAATTGGGCAAACAAGAGTTGCGGGGACTCCAGAGGAAGGGGTTGAATGTACGACCACCGGAAGCTAAGGTTCTCGGAGCGCACGGTGAAGCCGGAGATTAGGCTGTGGTTCGAGTATCGTTTCAACAGTTTATGAATGGCAGAGACGTCTTGATGCCATAGTTAGCTACATTTACACATTTACAAAAGCAGGGGACCAAAAGGGGCCAAGGCAAACATCCCCGGGGTACTCCCAAAGTAACGGGTCGTCTATCAGAGTAAATTTTGTTATAGTGAACGTATTGGCCTGTTAAATAACCAGTTATCAAATTTAAAATTTGTGAGTTTCTAAGAATGTTTGAAAGCTTTACCAGCAATTTTGAATAAGATGCCCTGTCAAATGCCTTAGAAAATTCTATGCACATTTTGTTATTCTGTCCCCTTTCATTAATTGTTTCAGGTATTTCATGTGTAAATCTAATGAGCTGGGTTTTGGTCAACAGTAACTTTCTAAAACCGAGCTGATATTTATAAATTAGATTATGCTTATCTAGGTTAATAAAAAGTCAACTAAAATCCTCAAGAAAGTCAGGTGAAAAATCTGTTGACAATTTAGATCCCCTGATGACTTTTTTCAACAGTTTTTCAACAAAAACACACCACAGCTTTTGTAAGGCTACGTCAGGGGATAAAGTATTGCTTGTTAGGAAAGACAGAAATGCAGTTCGCTAAGGTATTTATGTTCGCATCGGTTTATTCATGTGTCGAATTCAAAAGATAAATTCGTTTTTTTTAAGAAAATAGTTACGATTCCAGATGCATTTTTCAGTCTTCCCCCGTATGCAGCTCTACGAATCAAAGTGCACAAAGAATAATTCCGGCAGAACCAACAATGTTGCTGTCTAATTAAAGGATTAGTCTTCTTTGTGATGAGACACGAACACCATGCTATTAAATTTATTTTCAAATTTTATTTTGTTCGTTCAGTGCACCCGCTAAATCTAGCAGGTAAACTAAATTTGTGCGTGGATGGTATCAGCCAACGTGGCGTCCTTTTCCCCGCAAAATTTAGCGTGGAAACTGAATTGGTGTTGATGTCCCGTGACGTCAATTTTCCCGCTAAATCTAGCGGGGAAACTGATTTTTTGCATAGATCATGTGACGTTATTCTTCCCGCTAAATTTAATGGGGAAACAGCCAGAAACATACCTCCAAGTGACCTGAAGATCCCAAGAGAGCTAATCACTTTATAAATGCAATATTTTATCAGGAATTATGATTTGATATAATCAAGGGAGTTCCCCAAAGTGGTGAATATTTACGTAAGAAGTAATTGACGTCCGTCTGAAGTGGAGCAGATATCGCTCCCTCTAGGTGAGTGGTGGCCGCTGGAAAATCCGCCTGGCCCGGTTTGATCCAGGGAATTCTTCATGTCTGGCGCAGCGTTCTATCAACTGAGCTAAGCAGGATCTGGCAGTGAGCAGCTGGTAGCCAATTGAAAGTATTTTTCAGAGAGGATAACTAAGACGCGCCATGTACAGATATTTAAGAATAAAAAAAAAAAACTTGTGCCTCATTAATAAACTTTTTCAAGGTATATTTATGTCAGATGCGATATGTTTTTAGTGTAGTACATCTTTTATAGAAGCGTATAAAATGTACGCTCTAAGTGCGCGGAACTATAAGTACACATATAGTAATTTATACAGTCGCAAAGATTCGCCACTTGAGGCAGTGCCGGCCCTCGCACCGAACGCATGGGCATAGCCTACTGTACACTTACAAAGCCTGGGTGAACGACGACGGGGAGTGCCCGCGGTCACAGATTAGAGCACGAGGATCTAGTAGCACAGAGCATCAAAGAGCCATTTCTCGGTGAACCTGGACCTCAGCACACAGCTTTTGCAGCGGCGAGGACCCGAAACACACTTGTTCGCTCGGGAGAAGTGTGTTTAGGCGTCTCGCCGCAGTGGGCCGCCATTCACGTCGCTCTCCTCTCATCCGTTGTACGCCGCTCCACCTTTTCCCTTTCGGCGACAGCTTCTCGTGGCGATCTGCCTGGCTTTGCCAGTATATAGAAGGCTATGACATCGGCGGCCGCCGCGGTTCAACGTTCATGACGTACGTAGTTCGACGTCGGTGCTGTAGCTGGCGCGGAACCCGTGTCCTCCAGCTAGCCGGTGGAACGTGTACGAGACCGCCAGGCGAGACGTGGCCGACTTGATCTCCATGGGGAGCGGATGGCCACACTCCAGGTTCCTCACGTGCGCCATCTCCGATATCTGCGAGGGAGGTCGTCCACATTGTAGAAACATACCCCGTACTCCGTTTCTAGTCCGACCGTAGCTGACGCTACTACCCGATCGGGTTGTAGGGTGGGAACAGCGCGAATAGGAGGAAGGACAACAAAACAAGAAGTACACAGACACAGCAGCTGACATTGAAGGACACAGAACCGGGCCTGATGTATAAGAAATGAAGTTCAAAAGGGTGAAGCTTTTACACATCGGGCCCTGTTCCACGCTCTTTAAAGTTAGCGCTGCGCCTGCGCGTTTCTTGTCCTTTGTCATATTTGCGCCTTTCCCACTTTGTGAGATGATCAACCAACTCGGCCAACTTTCCGCCTTGCATGGGCGTACCAACCGGGGGGGCAAGGGGGGCACTTGCCCCCCCAGTTCTCAGAGTGGGGGGGCAAGGCATGCGTTTTGCCCCCCCTGAAACGGCCGCCACTGGGCAGAGCAGACACAGGCCGGCGGCGCCCAAGGAATACCAAGGGCACTGCCCCCCGACCCGCGCGGGCATATTTTTAACGCGCAGGCGATACAAACCCTAGCAACGGTGCTCACGCACGCCGGATTGGCTGGTTCGTAAAGCCTTGCTCCACGAACAAGGCTACACGGTAACCTTACGGAATCCATCCGCGAGACATGGGCCGGACGGGCCGTCCAGACCAGGACGTAGGCCCTTACACAAAATAAAGTTTTGCTTGCTTGCTTGGAGATAGGCGCTGCCGCCGTCAACATAGGCAGCGGATGCAATGCGAGTTTCCGAAGAGGTAGCGTAACTTAGTGGTGAGATGTCTGCCTCATACGTGTCAGACCCGGGTTCTATTTATGGTGTGGGCCGGCTTACTTCTTTTTATTTTTTTTCTCGAACATTTTGTTTTGTCGAGGCATTTGGCGATATTTACATTTCTTTTTTACCATTAACACTAAAAAAACGAATGTTGTTGACGAAACATCGCTAAACTAAATCGTATCGACTCTATTTACGGAAGTGCATGGGGGGCAGCGGGGCTTGGGTTGCCGACCGGACGCCGCAAAGCGGCGTGTACGGGGGGGGGGGGGGGGGGGGGCTAGGTGGGTTAATAGATTTGTAATTAGCAGCCGCACACCGTCACCGCGAAGCGGCGTGAACGCAGGCGCGGGGGTGGGTTAACGCGCTTCGAGTGATACACGAGCAGCCCATCCGGCGTGATCGTCGTTGTTAGGGGTTCTATCGCCTGCACCGTAAAAGGAGCAGTGTGTCCACCTCCTGTAGTGGGCAAGAATTCCTACATTGGAGAGAAGCGGGGACAAGCCCTTTCTTCAAATGCGTCAAGTCTCCTTGAGCTTCGGAATACAAAGAAACGCCACTATTCGGAGCTAATCCCACAGTTACTCGACCTCTCTTGCGTCGTGTCTGCTCGCTCCCCGCGCCTCGTAGCAGTGTTGTTGAAGCGCGGGGGCTCGTTAAAATTTGGGTTTTTTTTGGACTATCTAAATCACTTTCTTCCTTCCCATCCCCCCCTTTTCTACTCCGCATGCTTCCCCCTCTGCAAATATCAGCTGACCTTCCGACCTCTGTTCTCTGTTGATAGGCAAAACAACCACTAAAATTAGAAAGTAATTTGTAATTTGAGTGGAAGTCACTCAGAAAAGTAGTTAAAGTAAACTACTGATTACTAGAATAGAAATGTAATTAAAAGTTACTAAACTACCCAGAAAAGTAGTTAAACTACAGTAACTTGAGTAAAGTAGTTGAACTACGTACAAGTCTGGCCTGGCAAGCGCTCTGCGTAAGTGTTTTCACTGATCTGCCTAGCCCCGCACACCATCACATGGGCCAAGAAAGGTGTAATTTTACTGCAGAGGAGAAATCAGCAGGGTCCAAGATGGTGACAATGGAAAATGGGGGACTGTTCCAGTGGCTGATGGCTTGAGAAAGGAATGACCAATTGAAAGCGTTCGTAGAGCCAGAAGTGTGTTTGATGGTGCAGACGTTGTTGAGGCGAGAAGATGTTCGGTCGAGGGGTAATAACAAAGTGGTTTTGAGGTCGGGAATGTGGTAGTAGATTTTGTGAATAAGGCACAGCTGAGAGACTTTCCTGCGAAGCTGCAAAGAGGACATGGTTAGTTCAGTTTTTAGCGCCGAGACACTGAAAGAAAAGTCATAAGTGGATGAAATGAAGCGAGCAGCTCTGTTCTGAACTGCCTCTACAGCGTATTGATGAGGTACAGTCGATGGGTATTCCAGATGGTTGAAGCATATTCTATTTTTGGTCTGACATACGTGTTAAAGGTTAGCTTAGGGACAAAGGGTGGAGCGATTTTTTAAGTTACGTCTGTTTAGTCCAAGAGTTCCAGATGAATTGGCGGTAATGACTTCAATGTGGTTATTCCAGGGAAGGTTAGATGTTAGTCTTACACCAAGGTATTTATACACAGTAGCGGTCTCAATTAGATCGGAGTCCAAGAAGTAATTAATTGACAGAGTGGTTTTTTTCTTGGTGAAGTGGATTAGTTTGCGTTTATACTTGTTTGGTGACATAATCCACTCTTTGCACCAATTGTTAATTTTATCTAGATCTTCCTGAAGCTGGTTATTATTTTGCACACAAGTTACTTTGTTATGGATGACGCAGTCGTCGGCGAAAAAGCGTTTTTTTGAAGAAATCCCAATGGGAATGTCATTAATAAATATTAAAAAGAGTAAGGGCCCAAGTACGAACCCCAGGGGGACACCAGGAGATACATTTATTAAGGAAGATTCATGATCATCATGGACGTGACCTGTACACGGGAAAAAAGAAAGTCACGAATCCATGCAAACGGTTATTGGTCGAGGCAAAAAGATGATAGCTTAGAAAGAAGGCGTTGATAGAGGACACGGCCGAACGCTTTGGAAAATAAAAACTACGTCAGTTTGGACGCGCCATTCAAGGTTAGTGTGCAAGTCATGGATGAAGTCGCAGAGTTGCGTTTCGCAGGAAAGTACCTTTTGAAAACCGTGCTGCTGTTTAAAGAAAAGAAATGGGATGATAGGTGCCTCATGATATTGGAGTAGAGGATATGCTCAAGTAGTTTTCAAGAAATTGAAGTCAATGATTTAGGGCGATAATTAGATGCGGAAGAGCGGCTGCCCTGTTTAAAGACTGGGAATTACCCTTCCCACCTTTTGGTCAGATGGAAGGCAGCTTTGAGATGAGGACTGAATGAAGATGAGTTTCAAATACTCACTAGAAATAACACGGGTGTTTCTTTTAAATTTTAGGGTTGATGTTATCGGTTGCAGCGGACGAAGTAAGTTTTAGTTTATCAATCAATGTTTTAATACCAGCGGAGTTAACGTTAATAGGATGCATGCGCTCGTAAAGCTCTTCAGGGAGAGTGGGGACGAAGTCCAAGCACTCGTTAGTAAACAGTAATGAAAAGTATTCGTTAAACACGGAACTATCATGCTCGACGTTACACATCCGACATTCCTAACTCTCCCCATCTTCCTAAACGTCCGTGTGTGTCCTAACACCAGAAACCGGAATTTTAAAGGTTAAAAACGGCACGTTGCGAATATGGAACGCGCACTTTCATGCAAAGCTGACGTCAAGTTACTCAAATCGAAAAACATGCATATTTACAGTATTGTTATCTCTTCTGGTGAAGGCTAAACAACCGTTGCATCCGTTTTCGCGCACGAAACGGTGACTCCCAGAGAAAGTAAGAACGCAGTGATTGTCTTTATTTTAACAATGTAAACACACTTGCAGGCGTGCGCTGATGAAGCCTCAAAATCAAAACTCTCGTAGTGTGATTCGTGACTGCTCCGGCTACTACCCAACCTCGTTGTCACGCCACTTTCTGCAAGCAAACACTAAAATTGCCAGTAAACACACAAAAGCGACATCGATACAATTATCTTGTAGAATATCACCTTATTTAATCATAACTGTTTCAATAGGCACTACAAGTTGTATTTATTTTAAGAAGAAGAAGCAAAATTTTTTTCGTGAGAAAAAACAAAATATTAATCCTAAGTCTGGTAATGTTGTAATTTTGCCGAATCATTGCCACATCTTTAAAAAAGTTCGACAAAAGTTGCGCCGAATTTTCGATTAAGGGGGGGGGGGGGGGAGAGGGTCGGGTTTGCCCCCCCACTCAAAAACAAGTCGGTACGCCACTGCCGCCTTGTTACCCGATAGAGCCAACAATCAAGCGGTGTCAAAAGTGTATGGTCACGGCGCTCGTTTTCTTAGTGGGGGTGCACTCAACAGCTAAACCTAACAAGCACAAAAAAGCAAGAGCAGGATTGCGGCGTATTCACTGTGATTGATTTAGTTGATGATATCAAAGGCGAAGAGTGCCGTGACGATTCATTTTGCGTGCTGCTTCATTGCCTCCATCTCACTGTAGCGTCGGCTGCGCCCAGACTTAAAGTGAAAGAACTATTATAGTTCTCTACATCACCAAACAAAGGCCAGCGGATACACGGTAGCGAGTGCTCCAGCAAGGTTGCTCTGGGAGGCAGCATTACGGCCGGGTTATCTATAGACCCTTTTCATGGCAAACGCCACCAGGCGGTGCTCCAGTCTTTGACGTCCCAGACAACTTCCGGTTTATAAAAAGAAAAGGCCTCCCTAACACCGCTGCTTGTAATGTATATGTAACGTTTAACCACCATGCATTTCTCCAGGTGAATGCCTAAAGAGCGAAGCGCGAGATCTGTTAAAATGTTTCGAGTATTCTTGTAAACCAAGTTGCGTCCTTCAAGATGTAATATTGTACAGCAGAAGGATCTCGTTAAATCTGCAACTTCGTTGTACGTGTAGTATTTATGCCTTCTAGCACTGTTGACATAAGCCCGCTTAGCAGGTTTGCAAAGACGGAGCGACCGGAATTCGCTAGAGACGCAAGCGGCAGTTCATGTGTCTAAACCAAAAGGCTCTATAGATGGCATGAGAACGGCAGGCCGCCTCTTTCCGATTTCCGACATCCAGCCCACGCCCGTGGCCTTCCGATCTATAGTATACATTGGTTGCGCGTGCACGCTGGAAGCTCACAAGACCAGCATTACGGCCGTAATGCTGGTCTTGTAGGAAGCCCGAATGTGAGACAACTGAAAGATTTCTCTGCCGTTTTCGTTTTGTCAGTGGCCATATAGGACGCGATCATTCTTAATACCAGCGGGCTAGAATGGAAGACAATACCATGACGACACCCGTGCAGTCGCTCAGGTCTCCCGCCGTAAAGCGGAGCGAGATACGCCGGCCCTCGGGTGCTTGGATGTTCCAGCGGCAGTGTCGCCGCTGAGTCACGGGCTCCGGGAAACCAGGGCTCGAGAAGCTACCTTCGGGAGTAGTCAGCACTCCACCGCAGCCTGCAATGAGTGCTCTCGTCATGCAGGCCGATGTGGACAAAGCCTCGGTCAGACTCACGCTGAACCTGGTACTGCCAACGCAACACGAGGGAAGGACTCTTTCGGGGTGATCCGGATCCGACCTTAGCGCGAAGATACATGGAGTTTTCTGAAGACTGAACATCAGCGGAGATGTTGGCGCCGCACCATCGTCCCAGCAGCTCTCCTGCAAGCAGACACGTTCACACACAAGGGTCATCAGTCCGGCGACAACGAAGCATGCTGGCAATGCCGTCTCTGCGTACCGGTCTTGTTGCCGTCGCGGACCTCGATGAAGTCGCTACCCGTGCAGGTCGGACTTTCGCGAAGGTCCAGGCCTTGAATGGTGAGTCTCACATTCGTCTGGTCTGTGGTGCGCAGCATCCACTCGCAGTCGAAGGCGACACCCGACAAGAGCTTTTCGCGAAGCGGCTGCAGGTTCTTGCTCGGGGCGCTGAAGGGCCACAGCGTGCCGCCGCACTCGGCTGCATGAAACGCCAAAGCATCCAGAGGGACGGCTGCGGCCGACTGTGTGTGAAGAATGTCCATTACTCCTCCCTTTTTCAGTAGATTCGGCTTCTTGGTACATGCCAATCGCAAAACATCAAAATTTGCAAAGAAATTGATATATAGTTTTATGATGTTTTTATAATTTTGAATTTTTATATTTGATGTATAAAATGTTCAATGACGATTAAGATCGCGAAATTAGTAAACTACGCATTTGAAGATCCCCAGGCAACCCAGAACATCATGAAAATGAGCCTTTTTTTTTTCTCCGCTGTTCTTGTGACATCACCCGCAATCGGATTTAAGTTGACAAGTAGGCCTATAGCCGTCTCCTCTCCATTGCAGTCCTCTGTACCTTGAATTCGTCAAAGAAATTTATTAACAAAGAATTATTTTCCGCACTGCCAATGAGTATTTATGCTAACATTCAAAAACGTTTTTCTCTTCATATACTTTTGGGGCATCTTCACATTTTTCCACTAGAACTTCTGTTCTCAATATTGCCCTATCACAACCAAAGTTTGCATGCTTATACCTTAAAGTATGTATAGTGCAAGTATCCTTGTTTAGTTTTAATGTTTGTTTTATTTATGAAAAAGTTTGGAAACTTTTGTTAGCCTCTTGAAATGGCTTTTTTTTTTCTATTTTTAAATATTCTAAAAGGAACGAAGTGTCACACACATAATTTGTGTTGTTCATGGCACTTAGTGGTTTACAAAGAGCGAATAAGTTTATTTACTAGGCCTTCTTAAGTGTGTTGCCATGGCTCACGTGTGCACAAGGAGATGTTTTTTTCAGTTATTCTTTGTTAAGAACTTAAGAAAACAAATTATATCAAATATAACACAAGATTTATAGAAAAAGATTACGAACCAATAACTGTAAAAACTTCACTTTCATATCATAAATTATAAAAAAAATCTTTGAGCCTTTCCACTCTGGGGAAGAAGGAAGACCAGCGAATCTGTACTTTGGTGGGAATGAAGTAATGGCCGGCCGCAAGTCGGCAAGCGAGAATGGTTGCCGCCATCTATGAGCGACTGCGGCAACCAGACAACCGGCTTGCCGGTTGTCTGGGCGCCGCCGTCGATCTTGGGGAAACTATACTTCGTTTCACCTTATGTCCGAGCGCGGCCGATGTTATGAGCCGAAGGGCCAATCGAAGAGCGCAAAAAGCGCAGCGTCATGGCGTGCTCTCTGCGCTTGATAGGACTAGCCGGCGGAGGAGCCGTGCACAGAGAGACGGGGAATAGACCCCTTTCAAAAAATCGGGCAACAGCGAAAATCCGCTGAACGAGTCCAACAACATTGGGCGGCCGGCGCCATTGGGAAGGACCCTGTTGCGGCCGGCATGGTTGTTTTGACTGTAGCGTTCTTGTTTCGTCGATCCCTTCGCCTCTGTATGGCTGCAGGTCGCGTTTTCCCGATCACGGGTTGGGTAAACGACCTTTCCCAGCTCCCAGCCGTTAAAGATGATGAGCTATATCGCTTCTTCAAGTGCCGATCGGACTCGGAACGACAATTCGACAGAAGTTACAACTTTCTCGTTGAGGGGTTCGTGGTCGCCGCATCTATAAAGGCCAACTACGCACGAAAAAGGTAATTACTAAGATCTTTGTAGTTACGACATCAAACATGTCATCAAAAAATGATAGGAACCGGTTATAATTTACGGGCTGTAGTTAGAAGTCGCCAGTACTCTCCGGATGTGCGACAAAACAGGCGCAGGGGTCCCGCTTCGCTGCCGCTCGGACGGTCGCGCGATGAAGCACACCGCATAAAAGCGACGAGCGAGCGACCAAGGCGATGAGCGTCGTTTTCTAGAAATCCCAAACCAAGCGACGCGACAAGCGACAGTGAATCATTTTCGTTGCTCGTAGCCGACTTTCGTCGCTTGACTCGTCGCTCGTCGAATCGCGTTTTTTTACTTGGAATTAAGACCTAAAATTTCAATGCGCATGTTAACCAGTAAAGGACGTATTTGACACAAGTTCCTACTTGATACGTCGAGTCCCTTTTTCTTGAGCGGGATCTTAGAGTTGGGAAATGTAGAGCAGCAAATTTTGCAGTGAAGCAGAAGTTGCAAGCGCGTGCATGTTGCTTTGCATAAAGCACGCGCTGCACAGATGTCTGCGCTACAGGCAGGTTAAAGCGTCAGGTCGTATGGCTTCATGCGTACCTAACATACAATTTACACGCGAAAGTTTGAGGCACCGCGAGCTCGTGCATACCTGAAGCTAGGCGCTCGCTAAGCTGTCACGTCCACAAGCGATACCACGAGCAACATTATATTTGTATTTGACGCCTTGATTTCTTCAAGCTATACTTCGTTTCAGCTTCGGTCCAGACGCAGCCAAAGCTACAAGCGCGAGCTCCGGGCTTTCAGCACCCCTGCCAAGCACGCGTTCTCGTGCAGTGCAAGCACTGTTCTGGGCCACATGCTCGCGCTAGTAGCATCGGCTGCGTCTGGACCGAAGCAGAAACGAAGTATAGCTGAAACTTGAAAACTCTACCTCCAAACGCAACAAAGTGAGATTAAAAACACCTGACTCAAACACCCAAGGAAGCGTAGCGTGAGAACGGTTCGTGTTCCGTTTTTGCACTTCAGCAGGGAAACGTTTGCGCGGCTACGCCGCCGTCAACCGATAACGAGTACATTTCCGAATACGTGCCTTAATGCCAGACTTGTCCAGATACCCACTCTGCTTACAGAGGGGTACGCAGCAGTACGTTGGCATCGTGGGCAGGAATTGACTAGCGTCTACGGCCAACGCAGCGTACGCAGCGGCGCGCGCTATCCTGCAGCATGGCGGCTGCCACTAGTTGCTGTTGCCTACGACAGGTGGCGCTTTTTTTTCTGATGGGTCTATACAGGCAAGTCCTATCAACTGCAGCGAAAGAGGCACAACGCTATGACGTTGTGCCTCTTTGGCTGTTTGATTGGCCCTTCGACTCATAACATCGTCGACCGCGCTCGGACCGAAGCTGAAACGAAGTATAGCCCTTAACAGCTCCGTTGTAAAAATATTTTCCCCTGGTGCATGTTCCGTGCTAAACTTGTTTGGGATTTGAAGGATGTGCTGGGATTCTGTGCCGTACCGAGAGACACGGTTGCCCTGAAGCCTAGATAGTCTCCTGCAGGTCCCGTCTGCACGTAGCGGACGGCCAGCAGGCTGTCCGAACTGATGAGGCTGTCTCCCCGCTCGCTTCCGCAAAACATCCCCAGGGAGGCTGCATTGGCTGTGCCGCCATCCAGGAACTCCACAAAGTCCTTGGGCCTTTCTTGGTCATGGCAGCTGGAAGGCGTCGGCAGCCATTAGCGCACCATTCCTCGATAAACACTAAAATATTTTACACCCTTCCCTAAATTGTGTTAAAGCACACCCTTAGGATGCTGGCGATCTTAGCAGCCCCCGGGGGAGAGTCTTTTCCCCAGCAAACAGGTTACAGGTAACGAGCACATTCAGTTCTCACATGCACAGATAAGCAAATACTTATGATGCAATGAATCACTCACGAGAGAGGAATCACGACCCTAGTGTGCACTTTACCGCCTGATATACTCGACAGTTCACAGAAACTCATTCGCAACTATAAGGGTCTTTTTTCGTCAATATTTCACGCAAAGCATAGCGGCTCTAAGTTCATGGCATGTATTTCTAAACAAAAAAAAGTGTTGGTACAACCATTGATTTTTTGACATAGTCGGTAAAACAACCTCCGCTACAGTTGTTTGAAGCGAGGATCAGTGCGGCGAACACCTTTCAAAAAGTACTCTCGTCACTTCACTGTAGACCCTCTTTCTGCAGACTTTATACAGGTGCCCTTTAAAATCGGAGGGTGCTCCAAGAAACAGCACTCTATAAACATACAAAAAGGGTTTATTCTCGAAATAATGGTACTGAAGAAGCAGAGTGATTGGTATAACTCTCTGGAGCATCCCTTTTACACCCTTAAGGGTGCACAGTTTCTTAGAGTGTGGGGGACCCACCCGTGTGGCATGTGAAAGGCCTCTGGAAAGTCGACACGGATGCGCCTGCCCGGTGGACCCTGAACGCGCCAGTCGCACTCCACCGAGTGGGCAGGTCCTCCGTGGGGGTTGCCCGGCGATGACACCGTCGCTTCCGGGGATTCTGCTGTCAGGGCCACAGGGCCGCCGCAAGATGTCGACGCCTCTTCCCAGCGGAGGCGGAAACGCTGTGAAGACGTCGAGATAGATTGTACGAACACTGGCGATGATAGTTTTATAGCTGTTGGGTCAACGCGGTCGTTTATTTTGACTCCAAATGTAAACATGAATGGGCCTCGAACTATGAAAACCTATCTGCCAGAATAAGGTGGTGCTTGGAGATATCCGTGTCTGGAGCTTAAAATAGCTTAAAAATTTCGAAAAAAAAACCTGCTATTCGCAAATTCCAGCTACGGTGTCGCCGCCCAGACGGCTGGCTTCGGAAACGCAAGGAGAGGGATATATTTCGTTTGTGTAGGCTCGTATACGTAGAGACGTAGATGACGGAGGCTCATGAACACCGCCAAAACTAATATTACGCGGCGATAGTACGATGAGCTGGTGACGTGATGTACTACAAAACTCCATCGCGACAATCAAGACGTCGAAGAAGGCGCAGCCTCCGTCCGTTCGTCACGGAATCCGCCGCGCAACGATGCTTGTTCGGTGACTCTACTCGACACTTGGACACGTCATTTTCACAACCCGTGTACTCGGCGGTAGGATGACCCTCGTGCACCTGCCTTCGCATAGGACAGTGACCGCGAATGCGTAAAAGTCGATGTGACCAGCGTCACTGCTTCCCGCTTGCCGATAACAGCAGACCTAAACAGAAGTTATGAAGGGCAACGGGAGGTATTGACGGACGGCCAATACGTGCTGCTGTGTACATTTTGAAGATTAGTTCTCTCAACAGAGGTGGGTTAAAAGTTTCTTTACTCGAGATATATCAAATGTAAATACACTGCATACATTAGGGAGATTTAATCGTGGTTTCAGTGAATGCGCATAGCGACCCTGCTCCATCGCTTTGTTCCGTAAGCGTATGGTTACCTTGGCAGTCGGCCTGCCTCTTCCAGTGCCATTCGCGATTAGCTACGTTGTTTTATAAAGCTGTTTTTTTTTTTCTCTTTTTTTGAGTATGAGCAGTGCACAGACATTTTGGTCGAAGTAGTGACCGACCGATCGCTGCTGCGCCTTGAGTTTTTCCGATATCGAGTAATACCGAGTATATCCTGAATAACGCCCTAGATTTTTGTGATGATTATGCTGCTTGACACCAAATAAAGTGTTATAAATTCAGAAAATTTGTGCCTGATATTTGTAAAATTGTGTAAAATGATTGCATATGATTGCGTGATATTGAGCAATATGTATGCGAATAATGGGGAGCCTCTCTAAAGCTCTACGTCTTTGAAGAATGGCAATGTGGAAACTCAATTTGAGTTCACCGTATTGTAATATGCCTGTAAACAGAAGTTTGGACCGTGTTCACTAACGTGCCGGAAACCTCGTCCGCTCACCCGGTTCGTTCGTTTCGTCATTTACGAACGTTGTTTGGCAGTTAACCTAAAAGGTAATTGGTCAAGCTTCGTTCGCTCGTCCCGCAAGATGTCTCCCACCGCTTGTCGTCTTCTATACTTTACTGTTTGCAGGCGATCAACGCTCAACATAATATACATTTCGTTTGAAGAAGTACATAATATGCATTTTGTTTGAATCTACTGCCCTACCAGACTTCGTTTCGGAAGACTGGACGATCTTGTAATTGGTCAAGGTACCACTATACCACAATACCCACAGCGAAACGATCCCCCTTTCGTCTGCGCCGGTGCCCAGTGTTTTCATATTTGCGTTGCGTGTGCCCAGAGAGCGCTGTCAGATGTTTGATTAGCTGCCCGTGCATCTTAAAAAGGGAAATAGTCAAATTTTGAAGTTGATCGCACAGTATCTGCTGTCGCAAAGCAAGTCGATTCCACTTAATTACGATGCTCACGGCGAATTCTCGTGAACCAATCCCCCTCTTGACCGCCATCTTTGGTTTTTGCAGCGCCCTCTATATTCCCTGGAACTTGCGTATAGGTTTTGCGGGTGACATTCTTTATTCAAGACACGGATGTTGCTACAGTTCATTTACGCTCCATTGAGTTCACTGCCGTCATGGGAACATATTGGTGATACACTCACGGCCTTAAAGGGACCTCGGACTCGGTACACGACGGTGGCCTGATGCGACGTCGTCTCGGGCAGCTCCGGAAAAGTCGACGAAGAGCCGCAAAACTTGCCCTGGCCGAGAGGCGGAGACTCCGGCTCGGCACCGTTGAGCACCTGCATAGAAAGGGATGTGCGAGTTAAAAGATTACCGTATTTTTTAGTGTATTTCAAAAGTGCTTGCTCTTTTGGAGCCCAAGTATCCCGTACTAATCTAACCGGGCTTCAGAATGTGATTCAAACCCGACGCATAAAGTGTGTCTAAGATTGACATCACGCAGCTGCATTCTAGCAGCTAGTGATTTATTTCAAGAAGAAAAAAAAAAAGAAAACACTGCGGTACGGTCTGCTATTGACAGTGCTCACCTGTAGGAAGGAATCCCTGCATGCCCCGTCTTGCGAAGGCATCTCCAAGAGTTCCAGGGTGATCTTAAGCTTCCGCCTTCTGTCCGACCGAAGAAGCCAGCGGCAGTTCTGCTCGGTAGACAGCACGTCCGTGTCAGCCAGTTGTCCAGACCCTTCCGTCAGGTTGCCGCCGCATTCTGGGAAGAGGCCACAAGTCTTACGACGCATCTGGCGGAGCATCTGAAACGGCGACGAGCTTCGTGCACCGACCCTTCTGAAATCCCGGAAAGCGCTAGGCTAAAGCTATCGGCTTGAGGACACTTCCATTACAGATACGATGCACCCTCGCGGACAATATTACTCTCTCAGAAATAGGGGGTGTAGTGGTTACACCCCTTGTCTCATGTGTAACACCCCAAAACAAAATTTCGAGGGTCAGTCCATTGACGCCGAACTGACTATACCAACATTTACGAGTGGTTTCATAGCTGTGTGATATAACTTACTAAAAAACTATGTACGTACCAAAAACTACAAAAAAAAAGAAGAAAACACTGTTTTTTTAGCACAGTTAACTAACGCTTGAGTGTTTTCCCGTAGTCTTTAACGCTTACATTAGCTATTTTATTAATTGCTGTATTACTTGACCATCGAGCCGCTCGTAAAAGGTGGCAACTTCGCTTCGACTTTAGTGGATTGGACGTCGAATTGTAACTTTTGAAGTGTTATCTATTTGACTAGGGGTGTAACTAATACACCCCCTATTTCTGAGAGAGTATATGAAACACTGAATCTGTTCCTCTCCTGAGCCTCTGGTCCCCGTAAGGTCTATAATTTTTTAATCTGTCCTATGTTTCTAAGCATGGGTCCACAACTTCGGATTCTGTTCGTATTTCGGAGCACATACCTCTCAAAAACTGGAAGGTACGCCAGGTAAGCCCAAATATCCGTTTCAGCTCATATTCTCCTGGATACTACTTCATTTCTAACCAACTGCTTGCTATGCTAGCTCTCGAAGACAGGCGTTTGTAATATAACGCAAGATAATAATGTATGTTTCCACATAGAAGAGCATATAAAACCCATACCGGTCGTTCCTCCAGAGTCTCCTATTGGATTCGGATCAGTTTTCGCACCATTCCTTCGCTCACTGTGTTTATGGTCGATCCAAACCGGCACATAATACTTGTACGTGCGCCTGAACACGCCTGTGACGCCTATGACATTTTAAGTATTCCGGTGCAAGCATACGGAGCGAAATGTTACAATTTGGTCTAGACAGCCATCCTGAGTGCGCAAATTTATTCCGGAATACCCGTTAACTTGGGAAAAGATACGCAGCGCGGCGCGCAAACGCGCAAACAGCCAGCAGCCAGCCAACGCCACCTAGAGAAAGGCCCGAAATGCTTTGAAAGAATGCGTCACCAATGTCACAATATGGGGCTTTGGAGACGGTACCCGGGCAGTGGCGTGGAGGAGTGTTTTGTCAATGCGCCGAAGTATAGTATTCTTAATGAGTTATAAAGCATGTTATTAATAGAATTTGACTACCAAATTGGCATTGGATGGAGTTTATATATTAAATACGTAAGATAGCGCGTAGGATAGGTTAAGAATACCAAAATGTATGCTTTGAGAGACGAACTCGCATGAAGGAATTAGCTCCTGACCGTCGAGGCATTTGAGCAGACAACGACTGTCTCTCCGGATGCTCGTGGCCGCTGTCTGGCTCAGCTCTTGCGTTCCCGTGTTTCCGCAGACTCTTGTCTTCGAAGTGCCAATCTTTCCTCCCGGGCGTCGGCGGTTTCGCGCAAACGGCGTCGTCGCTGCACCTCGGTTTTACGTTGTCGCATACGTCGCGTATACTGGGAAAGCGAAACCATGGGCCTACGCCAAGGTGTCATCGTAAGAGCACGCGGCAAATGTGGCGCGTCATTGGAAGCGTGCGGGAAGACTCTGTCCCTCTTGCGTAAGAGGGAAAGTGCAAGTAATGAACGAGCGAACGGAGCAAAAGAGTACCACGGGAACAGCGCCTCGACCTTACGAAACCAGTCTATCCTGTCCAGGGGTGTTACCTAGAGGAGGGGGGGGGGGGGGGGGGCTTATGGGGCAACAGTCCCTTCCCTCTCTCCCCCCTGAAATCCAGCCGACCTTATAATATACACATACGTTTTGACCCTCCCTTTTCCCCTCCGCACCCCAAGTCATGGACATCCCCAGCAACCTCAGCCCTCCCTCTCTAGAGAAATCTTTCCTGGCTACGCCACTGATCCTGTCCAGTTCAGACCGAAGACGGCTGCGAGCACCGGAGCAATAAATATTTTTTTAAAAATATGAAGGGTTCCAGCGAAGGGCGCAGAAATGCAGCCTTGTCAGGGTCACCCACCGGAGGTCAGCTTGGCGGAGAAACCGTTGCCCATGGCCTCGTCATCGACGCTCTGGAAGGTGCGCAGGCGGGCCACCAGGAAGCGCGACGAGCTTACCACGGGGTCCGGCAGGTCGCGGGAGCTCACTCGGCCGCACCATTGGGCGAGAGGACGCTGCTCGGGGCTCGACAGGGGGTCAACTGAACAGAGATGGCAGTAATGACACTACTGTGATAAAATTGCAATAATTGAATTGCTTTTTGTGGTAATGGGTAATGTAGTTAATTACTTTTCCAGGCTGGTAATTTAGTAATGTAATGAAATACTTTCAGGCAGCAATTTCAAAAATAAAATTACTCACTGCTTTTGTTATTAATTTGGTCTCAGATAGAGAAGTATGTTTGCAAGCTTTAAAAAAATGTTTTGCACGGTAAAATGTAGTGAAAGAGACCAGAGCAATGAAGGACGGGCCATCTGAGCCCAGTTTCGTACCAAAAACTCGACTGACGCGCAAAGGCGGACTGGAAAGGCGCTGGAGAAAAGCTTACGTGCAGGGACATCGCTGGAAGGCCACGCCTCACGAACTCGAGGCGAGACAGACTCACGGCGTCGCGTCATCAAGACGGTACTATACTCGTTATCCCTAAGCAACAGTACTGTGGTGCTACGAGCCCAACAGAAGAATCAACAGCCTTCCTTTGATCACCCAACCCGTCCCTTCCTCTGCGCGTGGGTATGAACGAGAGCGCGGTTACGGTGGTGGAAGGTAGACGTATGACTTTTCCAACGAGCACGTAGCTTCCACCTCACTGTCCCCTTAGGGATGAATGGCTTATAGGCTACAAGGCGAAGGGCACATCACCAGTGAGGCCAACACATTTTAAAACCTGAGAGGACAGAACAAGCAGATTTTTAGCCTTCTTCTTCTTTCGACAAACCAGTTCAAACCGTAAGCTTCGACCATTGTGAACAACGAATGATCGTAATAAATAGTGAATCTCAAATGCCTTTTCAAGACCCAGAACGTTTCGTGCGTATCCTTGGTCTTTTAAGTAAGTGTGATTTTTGTAGTCCAAAAAGACGAGAATCGAGCGAAGCAGATGCTGCTCGCGGTATGCCTGGCTGCCTTTCCTTGTGATGTTTATTGGGGAGGAGCATAGGAGCATACGTCGCCACCCGTTTGTTGGGAAAGTACAAATTTCGGAAGCGCCCGCAATCCCTTTCATTGAATGGCGACGCTTATGCCTAGCCCCTTTGTGTGACAACGCGCCATAACTTGGGCTTTTGGAGTGTTTTGGGAGCAATATTCATCGAGAGGAATGCCCGAGAATTCGTCGACTAGTGCTCTTGGGAGAATAGAATTAGATTGCATCCGAAGCGGGGAAGGAAACGTTTAGCGTGACGACTTCTTGTAAGAACAAGCTCCCATGGCCCGACTTAACATATACTGACACGGCCTATGACTTCTTCGAAATCGGAAAAACAGAAACATCTCACTTTTCAACTAAGGACCTTCACAGTTGAATGGACAGCGAAATCGGAAAGTCGACTGTCTCCGAGTAACAGTTAAAAAGGAAGCTATTCGTCATGTTGAACACTTTTGTCATGTGCGCCAGCAAGACGACTGTTCTCTATGGTTCACTTCTAAGAGTATAAGGCAGTTTCACTGTAAACAGTAAGATATGAGTTTTGGTACATATACTGTCAATAAAATTAGCACGAATTACTGCCTCCATGTATCGAAAAGTAATGTCTAAGTAATTTCATTACTTTTAGAAAGTAATTTTAATGTAATGTCATTACTTTTAATCTACAGCTATTTGTAATGTAATTTAATTACATTTTACAGCTTTCGGAAAATTAATTACTAATGTAACTTAATTACTTTTTTAACGTAATTCTGCCCACCGAACACAGGGGCACTCCGCTGTCATCGCACGTGTCGACCGAACGACCGCCGCGTTCTTCGATGTCACGCAGAGTTAAGGGGCACTCCAACTTGCGGCGTACTTTTCGGCGCATGATCAGAGCCGTTTATTCGCAACTCTCACGGCATATAGCTATGGTGTCTGGAGCGCGTCTCCGAGCGGTGTGTTTGTTTACCGCGCCGAAAAAAATAGTCTCTCGATTTCCGCGTGATGACGTCATAAGAGTGTCACGCTGTCGCCGGTCGCGATCCTGGCGGTGTTCCAGCAGCGGTGATGGATGTAGCAGACACCTGTTCTGCTGCAGGTAGCTCGCTGGTGTGACAGTCCACGGAAGCTTCAGCACCCAGAAGTTGGCACGCCGCGACGACAGCGACACTTGCGTTCGCTCCTGCTTTTCGCCAGTATTTCTACGACCAACCGCCAGGATCGTGACATACGACAGCATGACACTCCGGTTTCTGTGACGTCACTTGTTGCCACGTCTGGACCACGTTTGTTGTATGTGCGAGATAGGACGTTAAACACACCAGTCGGAGACGCGCTCTGGGCACAAGATTATAGAGGATACACTAGATCCTATCGAAATGGCTGTCATCTGAATGATTCCCGGGGATCAGGAGTACATTTGGCCCGGGACGCGTGAACTTTTTTTATTTCGTGAAATACGAGCCTTACCTGCTCGTTCTACATGAGGAAAATGTAAGTGAGTACTTCCATTTTGAGGCCGATCCTCCGGGAGCTAGGTAACGCGATTCTCACACTGCGGTACAACCATCGCTGAAAATTGCGAATATTCTCAGAGTTGGGCCCATGGGCGGAGCACGTGACGCGATAGAACAGACCGGCCGTGATATAACGAAATATAGTTTGTTATCTTATCGAGAATCGGTGTTGGTTTGTTATCCTTCAACAGCGCCAGCCGGCGGAGAAAACGTGCAATGGCCCGATCGTCAGGCTCGCTTAATCCGTCTATACTTCGTTTCAGCTTCGGTCCGAGCGCGGCCGATGTTATGAGCCAAAGGGCCAATCAAACAGCGCAAAAAGCGCAGCGTCATGGCGTGCTCTCTGCGCTTGATAGGACTAGCCGGCGGAGGAGCGCGCACAGAGAGACGGCGAATACCGGCTGGTCCTATCAACTGCAGAGAACACGCCATGACGTTGTGCCTCTTTCGCTGTTTGATTGGCCCTTCGGCTTATAACATGGGCCGCGCTCGGACCGAAGCTGAAACGAAGTATAGCTTCGTTCTGATGGAGCCGATGAAGTGGCATTAACAATTCATCGTCACGGCTCATGTCGTCTGTGTGTGTATGGCATCACTGGCTAAATCGCGCAGACAAAATGTAGGATTGCGGCGCATTCACTGCGCGTGATTAGCTTAGACCGTGATTTCATACGCACAAGAAGCACCGTGACGATGCGATTTCGGAAATGATTGACTGGGCTATATCGGTTCGCAGCGTCGGTTAAGGACGGGTTTAAAGTTAACGGAGTGTTGCCGGCGTTAGTAGAATCAGAAGTTAAAAGAGTAAACAGCCGAACTTTTCCAGTAGAAACGGCCATCCACGCGACACCATAAATGCAGAGCATGTACACTAACGCTTCGATGTCTTGCAAGAATAGGTTTCTTAATGTATCGTTTCAAAATTTGCTAGAAGTGCAGCTAGGTGGCCAAAGCTTGAAGGGAAAATACGAACGGATAAACTTGCCCCGTTCGCGAAAAAAAAAAAAAAAACCCCGCTTTGGTCTATCTGCGGCGGCATTCGCGTGCGAACGTCACGATCGTGCTTGAAACGGTGCGTTTTCAAGCAAGTGAGTGAGTCAAAATGAGTTCTCAAAGCTGGTGAGTGCTTTTGCAAACAGGATGTCCGTCGGTAACAGAGAGTTTCAATTTTCGTTATTTTCGACACTTGACTGCTAGCATAACTATTAATAACGCCATTATGCTTAGATGTGCAAAGAATAGCCTGGTACGTTTGTGTTTAAATTAGCATTTATTTTGAAGATTACACCATCCATTTTTCTTCAGTGCAATCGCATATATTGCTGAATGCCGTTCTGCAATCAGACTGCAGGGAGGTAGTTAGGGCAAAATCTTTGAAAATGCATTTGTTTGGAATTGATAATGCACCACAGCTAGTCTGTCGCTACTAGAAAAACCGCCAAATAGAAACACAAGTACAATAAAAAACCTAACAGGAAAGGCGCACTCTTGGAACTAAACTTAATTAAAAAAAATGCACACTAATAAAAAAAATATTATCATATTTATGCTGGCACGAGTCTTCTCGTAAGAAATCGAACTAAGACCGCGGTAGGGCAAGAGGATCCTCGCTAACGCAGTCACCCTTCTGCGTTCTTCGTACAGACTCATATGCTTCCCTCAAAGCCCTTTTTTTTTTAACATTTGCCATGATCACACTGTCATAAAATGACGGGGAATAAATGCATCTACCACAAAGTGAGCACGACGCGTTTGTAGGAGGAACACAAGGAGACGACTGCTTTATTGAGGCCTTTAAAGCACTTTTTAGCTTTGGTTGCGAAGAGGCGCTTTTGCTTTACGGATTGAGATTTTGAGCAATATTGGTATTAAAACGCATATCTTCAATGTTTTCTACGTCAGGAAGAGGATAATTGATGGGTTTTTTGAGGAAATCAATTTCAAAAATGGTACTTTTTGGTTTTCGCATAATATTAGCGTAAACATACCGCAAAGGATAATTTATACAGCCCAGCCATTTTATAATACATATAAAGAACGTGTTTTGGGCTCTCCGTGGACACAAAAAATATCAATGTAACCCAAGAAGATCGCCAGTAATTAATTGTCAAAGTTCGTCAACAATTGACCGAGGGGTCATTTTTGACATTTTTGCAGAAAAAAAGCAAAACGCCTAAGATTATTTTATGGTATTGGAGCCTTTTAAATGTGTCCCCAGAGTGCTTGAAAAAAATATAATATAATGTGGACTGAAAATCCACGGCGGAAGATCAAGCGAAACATACGACCCACGACGGGTGTGAAAAACACTGCTTTTCGCCGCGGCCTCTTTAAAAATTCATAAGTCGAGACCAAAAAATCCGACGGCGCCATAACATATATTTTTACATCGAAATTAAAAATTCGACCCTTTTTGCCTGCACGATTTGAGATTAAACCACCCATATATATATATATATATATATGTATATACTGTCTAGGTGGTGCTAGCCGCCACACTATGTAATATGTTCAGTAATATGCTTTCATTTATCCCCTGACCCCTTATAACAGGGGTATCAATCTCATTCGGGTGTGACGCCCAGATGGCGCATCCCCGAAAAAGTCGAGGGCCAGCGCTGGGAAACGAGGGGAGCATTATATTTTAGTACAAAAACCAAAAACTAAAACAGCAGCCTGTTTTAATGTTGTAATGTAGCCGTCCCTCTCAGCGGCACATCTGATATTTCCTTGTGCTCTTTGCTTTTCGCAAACTCCCAGTTTTACCTGTGACATCTTCAACTTTGATTTCGTCATCTGATTACTTTGGGCCCTTCTCCGATGTGTGATAACAAGATTTGTAACGACACAGAACCACTCACGTGCTTGCATTTTCCAATAGAACAAGAGAGCAAGCACACTGTTGCTTCTGTGTGACTCAGTTCACTCGGGAAGTATTCAAATTCAATAGATAAACAAAAAAAAAAGAGAAACCTTCTTATAAGAGCGTTTTCTTGCCTAAATATATTTTTAGCAACATTCTAATTTTTGTATTCAGCTTAATGTTTTTTTTTTTTTTTACAGCAAGAAAGAAAAGTTATTAACTTTATATTTGGAAGCTTCTCCTGCTCGCAGCATTGTACTGCGATTGCCTTACAAATGAGTAACACGATAAAGGGATGAAAAGCAAATATTAAGACGAAACAATACTCAGTCGAAAATGGAATCGACAGATGCAAGTGAGCATGTGTTATAAGAGCAGAGCGTTTCGAACGTAAAGGATTCGACGACAATAAATGAATATTTATGAGGCACATTGCGCTTGAGACATGGGAACGGCGGTAAGCGCCGGCTTAAAGGGGCCCTGCAAGGACTTTTTTTACTGGTTTTTAATTTGCACCGAACTTGAGCACAAAAAACGAAGTAATTTAATTAAACTTTTCTTTTTTTTTGAATTTTGCTCTATATTAAAAGCTATAGCCAAATTAAAATTACAAAAACAAGCAAAAAACAACCTCCTTCATGACGTCCTTGGTTGCTTGAATGGCCGTGAACTAGAGGAGGGATAGTCAGCTCAGCGAGCGCTCACGGCTGCCGCACTTCGCGTCGAAGGCTCGAGAGGCCACCGCTAAATCATGTTCTGGATAGGCTGTATGAAGCGAGCAGCCAGGGCGGCTGGCATTCTATTTGCTGCGCGATTAAACACTAATTCGGCATGACACTTCATTGGCTACAAACGACAGCAAACATAAGGTAAAGATAAGTTCTGAACGAGAACTACTTCGCGCTGCCATACCGCCAAACCGCCAAACCGCAAGCTAAATCTGCTCGCGAAGGCATTCGGAATGCTCGGAACCGGTGGGATCCTCGAGCCAGTATAGACCGTTTTACTGAAAGAGGGCGAGAGAGAAAAGGGGAAAGGGCTACCGCCGCTTTCCCCCTTTCTGATTGTGTAGAAAGAGTGAAAGTCCCGGATGAGAGGCTTCGCCGGTGTTGGGTGTCTGGTGTGCGCGAGCTTCGTTCTCGCTTTCTTTTCGGTTTTAAACTCGCAAACTTAATTAAAAGCCCGAGACTTCGATGGCAACAGTCGCCCGGTCACCGGGACACCATTGCTGGGTCGTAGGGTGCACGAATAAAAACAGAAAGCATAGAATACTGTCCGAAGACATATGTAGCTTGCAAGGAATCCAGCAAGGCGAGAGCGGCTGCAATGTCTTTGAACTCTATCGTTTTCCACATGAACCCTGTCTCCGGGGGCAGTGGATTGCGTCCGTAAACCGAAAAGGCGTTTCCTCAACGCCATCCTCTCGACTTCGCTCGGAACATTTCGTGAATGGAGCGCGCACCGAACGCTGTACCGCCGATGCACATGGGGTACGCTCTCAATGTGCGTGCGAGTTTTCTCATGATAACTGCTGTTTCAGCTTGTAAAATTTCTTAACTGAATTTATCTTAATAGTGATAATTTGCAGTGGTGACTGAATCGATTTTATCATCTACCACGCTTAGTAGAACGCTTATTTCCGCCGCCGGGTGAGGCTGGAAATTGTTGAAAACGTAGTTCTATTGTTCTTTGTTTTTTTGTTTTTTTTTAATCGCGATCTCTTGCGCGATACCAGAGAGCCGGCAAAAGCGCTCCTTGGAGTGCCGCTGGTGGGTTGTTTCCGTTGACTAAGGCGCTTTGAGGCGCTTGATAGTCGCTGCAGTGAACGTCTCGTGTGTTGCAATCTGCGTTTTCGAGGCCAGTGTGCACGTTTCTTTGTTTGGGTCATGGCATCCGCCAGTGTGGCGGCGGGGGGAACAGCGGCAGCGAACGTGCCAGCTATAAAAATTGGAGGTGAGTTCTCAAAATATTGCATCAAATAGTAAAATAAATCGTGGCTCCTTCGAGGCTTTCTGCGGTTCGATAAAAGTACATCTAGAGCGCCTTCGTCGTTCATTCACAAGGAAATATAAGAACAGGGACACGAAGATAAAAACAGCACAGCAAGACGATATGTAGCAGCTCCGGGCGTTTACAAAGTTAATTGAGGTTCCCGTTTTGTGTATCGCTTGTTGATTACTACTAAAAACGGCTACGTTGAAATAGGCCCATTATAAGCAAAAATGTATAAATGGTTCATCATTTCTAGTCATGCGGAAAGCAATGGAGCTAAAAAAACATTGCAGCCGTACTTGCCTTGCCGGATTCCATGCAAGCTACATAGGTCCTCGGGCAGTATTTGACGCTTTCTGTCGTTATTCGTGCACCCTATCACCCAGCAATGGTGTCCCGATGACCGGGGGACTGTCGCCATCAAAGACCATGGCTCTAATTAAGTTTGGGAGTTTCAAACGTAGAAGAAAGCGCGAACGAAGTTGGGGCACTGCAGACGCCCAACACCGGCCAAGCCTCTCATCCGGGACTTCCACTCTTTCTACACAATCAGAAAGGAGGAAAGCACCGGTAGCCCTTTCCCCTTTTCTCTCTCGCTCTCAAAATGGCGCTACCCACGATAAAACGGTCTATACGACCGCAGCGCCGCCGGGTACATACGGCAAGGTACTTCCGGTACCCTTCTACGCTCGCCGCTCGTCGGTGCCTGATCCCACTACACCTTTCTAACATGCGCCGCCTTTTCCACCGCTTGGTGGCAGGTATGTCGACGGGTCATTTCTTCTTTCCGTACTTTATAGAGTGCGTTTGTTTCTTTTCTGATCTAAAATACTGAACAAAGTTTACTTTTATAAATAATTGACACAGTTCGCGCCACTTATATTTTGTATTTCGACTAAAAAGAAGCTTTTAAGGGCTCTGACCAGTAGTAAGCCCAGGACCAAAGACCTCACTACCACGGGCTTTCGGCACCGCGGGTCGCCCCCGTAGGTGAAGGAGGTTTCCGCGTTGTCCGGTTAAAATATGACGCGCTGATATTTAGTTACTCTCTCCGTGCCCGCTGGCTTGCCTGAAATAAAAGAGACGTGGAAACCGCGAAAAAGGTAGACGCTTCAATATGATTGTAGGGTCCCTCTAATGCTTGGGGGCCACGTCCCAGCGAATCGCGGGTCGCTGCATTATTTAGACCCCTGCATTAAACCCTGGCTAACCCTTAGGTTATCCAGAGTATGATGTACGTTTGTGATAGCAGGAGGAAAAAAGTAGATGTGGTAGTTCACATATATACTAACAAGTTGGGATAGAGGCTTATAAAAAAATGAAACTATACACGAATTGAACTGCCTCTAAGATTAGAACGTTGTGGTTTGTTAAGGTCCTCCTTCCATTATTGGCGTAAGAGTGTCTGTCTGAGTATGTTACAGTTCATCCACCGCGTTGAAACGATTTTTTTAGGTTACCGCTATTATCTTTTAATCAACTCAAAAGAAGGTAAACACATCATAATTGAAAGCTGTGTTTTGAATCAATGAAGAGCAACCTTTTTCCCTACGTTGCGATGCGTACGACTGTCTGCGCCTGATATGTGCGCTTATCTGTTCAGTCATTTGTTAAACCACGACACCTTCATAGCAGCTCTCTGCATGTGAATAGTTTCTACGTAAAGTGAAAGTTTGACGGTGCGTTAATATAAATAAAGACCTCGAACAATACATAACAAACTATGCCCATTACGAAGTGGTGCAATTATTATCGTATGTGACTGGGGACAGAAGTGAAAGAGGTGCCACCATAGTGAATCTGTGCTTTACAAACTTTTTTAATGCGCAAACAATCATGTATTAGAGACAAAATATCGAGTAGAAGAACATGCCCGTAATCTCGCAGCCTGGTTTAAAAGGGCAGAGAGGTTCTGATTTACCATAGGACGATCGAGTGTCAGGAAGAACAGTAACCTTTAATGAAGCATAAGCTCAGCTGGGTTGAGAAAACAATATAGCCTGTTAATCTCGCCCCTCAAAATAAAAAAAAGTAAATTTTTTAAAATACTTGAATATCCGAGTGCAACTCCGGATCCCTTCAAGCAAAACTTAAATAATCACGCAGGAAAGATACATAATCGTGTTGCTAGAGATACGTTACAGGGAATTGTGATTTGAGAGCCAGTGTAACTGAACTGAAATAATGGCCACGTTGAAAATCTATTAGTCAGAGAAGTCATTGCACCCGTCGCAAATGTTTACATAATATTCTCCTAACAGTATACGTCTCTGTAAAAGGCAATATATTTTCGAACAGACTCATGTACAACAAAGAATAAATAATTAAAAAAATGCTTTGCCCGCTAAAGTAAAGTAAAATTACCCAGCGCACTCTTCGTGAACCAAAAGACAAGAACGCGGGGTAACTAAAACTAAAACAGCATAAACATAGTACATTTTATCTCAGCCAATATAAACTCTATCGTAACTAGTCGGTATCACTTTTAAGAAAACGTAAAAAGGAATGCTACTCTAACCTTATCTCTAAAGATTGCCATCAACACTAATTATTAGGAGAGACAAAAAAGAAAGCTCCTGATCAAATAGATAACTACACAGTCGAAGAGCTTAATAGCTTCTTCACTAACATGGGCCTACAGCTTTCCAATAATATTAGTGTGAACGGCTGTCTAATGACTCCACAGCCCGACTTTATCCGGAATACTTGCGTGATTGAAAATATAACGATTACAGAAATAGGAAGTGTATCATTTCTCAGATGCCTGCAAAGAAATCTGAAGTATCTGAAAAAATATCAATTAAAGTGCTATAATTAAATATTTACATACTGGATATTCCACTACAACATATGTTTAACCACTCTTTAACAACTGGGTTATATCTAAATTCATCTGTAAATAATTTTTTTGTAAATCAAAAATGACAAAAATTTGTCCTATTTTCACGGGTGGAAATATTAATGGTAACTACCCTCAGAATTATAGACCAATATCAGCTCTAAACAATATAAATACAGTATGCGAAAAGCTGATAGTGAAACGTATTAACGCCTTTTTGGACAAATTTCATGTTATAACACTCCTGCAACATGAGTTCCGGTCCAATAGACAGACACCGAGCGCTGTTCTTTCACTTCGTCATTTGATAATTGATTCACGTAATGAAAATAAAATAAAGTTTAGTGTTTTCTAGATTAAAAAAAAAGCTTTCGACACTGTTGATCATCTAATTCTACTCAATAAGCTAGAACAATATGGTTTTAGGGGCTCACCTTTATGTTTTCTTAAAAGTCATTTAACATCTCACTGTCGATTCGTTTTTATGTTCAATTAAAATCTTCTACTAGGCCAAACACAGCAGAAATTCTACAAGGATTCAAACTTGGTCCTGTAATATTTTCAATACAAGTCAACGATCTCTCCAAATTGCTTACCAATTCACAAATTATAGTGTATGTTGACGGCAGATCCCTTTATTGCTCCTATTTTTTTCTAGATAACATAAAGAGTAATTAATGAACTAATTCTTGTTCCAGAATGGTGCAACTATAACACGTTGGCTCGATCTAAATAAAAGCAAGACAAAATATGTCATATTTCACTCACAGAAGAAAACCTATGAACAATGATAACTGTCAAATTTACTTTGGTAATTCTGCAATAGAACAGGCAACAACATTTAAGTACTTGTGTGTTATTTTGGATTCTCATTTAGATTAGGAAATCATATTGCTTGTATTCGCCAACAATTATCATACGAATATTATATATTGCTGGACTCGGCAGTATTGTAACTTTCGCATAATCAAAATGATATATATCTTTATATTTCATAGTCATCTCACATATTGTACGGAAGCTTGGGGTACAACCTACGACACATATCTCACGCCCACAAGAATCACGCAGTTTATTTCACCAGCTCCGTATCCTAACATTTCGGCATATTATAAGACACAAAATTCCTACAATAGAATTGTAACTACATACAGCCCATTTCCAACCACATTACTCGTTAAAGGTTCTCGTCGAACTAGCGCAAGTTTTGCTGGGATTTTTGATCGTCCAGAACTCCACAGCGTATACTGGGAAAGACTAGTCCAATTCACTGGTACAAAAATTTGCAACTCATTGTCAGCTGTTCTTCGAAACTCGCATAAATTTAGTAAAGCACTGAAGCACGATTTTCTCTTTTCTCCCTAAACCATCTTCATCTCATGGTCACTCTTTCGTTTAGTTAATTAATATAGTTCGAAAGAAATTCTGTCCATGTTCTCTTAAGTTGCTTTTTATTTTGTCTTTTAATTCACATGGTAAAGGCTCTGCCTCTCAGGTAATAGTATTTTTTTTATGAACCCACACTAGCTAGTTGGCTATGAACCCATTTGTCTTTCCAATTATTTGTATATGCCTTCTGAAAAAACAAACAAACAAGAAAAACAGAAAAAGTACTGATGTGTTTAGGTGTGTTTTGTTTCACGGAATTGAAATTTGGAATAGTCTATTCAGAGATATAGTAAAAACTGAATTGTCATTGCTGTTTCTGAAAAAAAAAGTACAAGTGTATGTGCAAGTTGTTTTATATGTTTCACAATTGCAATATTTCTACTTTCAAAATCGTTGTATTTCAACTAAACGATTATAGTTGTGTTTTCATTGTTATGTGTGGTTTATTTTATGCAGCACCATCACTACTAAGCACTCTCTTGAGGCGATGTACGCATTCAAATAAATAAATATAAATAAACAAATACATAAATTAGTAAATACAATAATATCAATAATAACAATATTAAAGCCAAATAAACAAATCAATGGCGACACATCTCACATTTAAGCTGCCAGTTTTGATAAAGCTAAAAAAATGTGTCGCAAATCGCCCTGCAGTAGTGTTGCTGCGTGAAATGTTCTTGGTATAGCGCTAGAGGTACTAAGTCACTACTTGCCCGCTAAATTTAGCAGGAAACTGAATTGATCTTGAGGTCACGTGACGTCATATTTTTCGATAAATCTAGCGAGGAAGCTAAATTTCCGTATAGGTCACGTGATCATGTCACGTGACATTATTTCTTGCGCTAAATTCAGCTAGGGAACTGAATTTGCGTGTAGGTTACGTGACATGAAGACATTAGACGTAGTTTCTCCCGTTAAATTTAGCGGAACAATTCTCGGTTACGCTTTTAGAGGCTTCACTTCACCTGAAAACCTAGCTCCTAAAATTTCACGTTAAAAAAAAAAAACTGCGCGCGAATTTGTTGATGGCAGTCGGGACGGGGAAGCTTACCATCGAGTATGCTGATGACGTCATAATTGCAGGACTCTTGAATGTCCCAGTTCCTCATCTGCAACACCGTGACTCGGAGACGCAGCCGACGCCTGGCGGGGGCCACCAGAGTCCAGGAGCAGTTGAGGCCCTCGCTGTAGCGGGACGGGAAGCCCGGCGTCGTCAGGTTCAGCGTCGACGTCGCGTTCGCCAGCTCCAACCGACCGCCGCAAGGGAAGCCTGTAAGAACGCCGAGCGACGTCTTGGGTGGATCCCTCTCAGAACGTACTCAGTAACAAAATTTTTTTTTTTTGCTTTCATTTGCACGCAATTTTTCGGGACAAAAGTAGAAAAGACGGATAAACGATCAACTCTACCCGACGAGGCCCTGTCACCCTAGTACACTGCATTAGCAGGCAATGGTAAACACACGTATTGAACAACCAAAGCAAAAAAACTATTGGCAGAACACAACAGCACGGTATTATGAATCATATTACATTCACAAAAAAGTGCCTGTCATATTTTATGCGGTAATTATAGGGTCAATATATTTCTAAGAATCGGTCAAATAAATGGTTACTATGTCCTATCGCCAATGCTATAGACAGTGTATGTGGGTACAATTTTGGCAAAAAACTAAATTACTTCTATAATTCGTAAACAAATACACTTTTTTACAGCTTAAAGCGTTAATAAACAGCCCTTCACCAGACAGTACGAAGCGTAGGAAAAAATTGTGAACAGCAGGAGACTGATAACATCATAATTGCAGGACTCTTGAAAAAAAAACAGGCTCTGATCGAAACATTGAATAAAACCTCTGCTATTATTCACACTTTTTCCTACCTTTGATAGTGTAACACACTTTTTGTAGCCCGCCAGTGGATTCTAGCTTGAGCATTAGACATCTATAAGGGTTTAAAAACGGTCTTCTAAAAGCGTACAGCAAGTGCTTTAACCTCTTGCAGCCTTATTTCTTCTCTCTCTCTCTTTTATTTTTTCTCATTTGGAGTAAGACATTCATTGTAATCATAAATTATGGTTCTGTTGCATGTAACATCCTTAATTTTTTGAAAGGTGTTGGTCTCACCGAAACCCTTTCAGACGGCTTTAGCGGAAGTTCTAGCGACTGCGTTAAGTAATTATTGCCTGCACTAAAACTTTTCGCTCGGAGACCAATTCCTTGAGCTTAGAATGTGCTTTCCGTGAAATATTGACGAGAAGACAGCAACATACCTACTTGTGACTTTCGTAATTGCAAATATGGTCACCGGGAAACGAGTGCCTTTAAGTTGTCAAGTCCAGGGCGGTGATTTTTCTCCAGTGCGTGATTCATTGTGACTGTATTTGCAGGTAAGAACAGCAGGTGGAACTTGTATCTTGTAAGCTTGTTGTTCGTAAAAACCTTCCCTAGGGTGCTGCTATAATTTCCAGCATCGTGTTGCTCGAACATCCTTAGCATCCTTGGGCCACACTTTTGGTGCGGGGATGGACCCTCACCCGTGCTGAGAGTGGGCAGGGTCTGTATGAAGGTGGCGTTCACGGCCTCCCAGCGCATCCTCCAGCGGGCGTAGGCGTTGTTCGGCTCGAATCGAATCAGGGCTCCCGAAGAGCGCAGCAGCAGCGGCTCGGGCACCCGGTGACCGCAGTAGCGGCCGACCTCCGGAGAGCCTTCTTCCACGCCGTCCAGAACCTGCGGTATATAGTACGCCCCGCCACTGACGGTCTGCTATAACCTGCACCGTCTTTGTGCCACTGGACGCGCAGGATGTTAGAGCATCACACATACGAAAGACCCTTTTCAAAAACTCGTCACGCAACACTGGCGGCCGACATATTTGGGCATCACTTCCTGCGAGAAGCGTGCGATTGGACCCGAGTTTATGCCGAGCGCTGACGCAGAACTCGTGTCGAATACAATTGAACCCGAGTACTCGCCAAGAGCTGCCGAAGTGCTTGTGTTTACTTTTTATGTTCAAAGATCAACCCCCAAAATAAGCTGACCTCGGATAATCCACGCAGCAGCTACCGAAAGGCGCACATTTTTTTTAAAAGGGTTCATTCGAGATGACAGAATTGCGATGCGGGGCGTGCTCGTTATAACTAGGATGTTTTGTTTTGTTTTTGGAGTTAATTTGTTTTTGAAATTTAGAGTGGTGTTTTTTCAAGCTAATTTAAGCCCCACATTTGGAGCTTTTCAGTTTTTTTTTTTGCTAGATTAAATGTTTTTTTTTAGATTTTTGATGTTTAATTCTTTTTGTTCCGAATTATTCAATACTGTTGGGATGGAAAGAGCAAGGAGGTCAGAAAACCTGGGGAGGCCATGACGTCAGGCCCGTGGCTTCCCCAAGCCATACCCTCTCGACGCTCGCCCCTTTCTCGCGCTTTCTCACCCCCCCGTGCAAAGCGGTGGCTACAGACCAATTAGCTTTCTAAATTTTGATTATAAATATGGGCCCCCTGCTCGCTGCTCAATTCCGAAGTGTGATATCCTCGGTTGTAGGAGACCACCAAACTTTTTCCTTAAAAAAAAATAATCAAACAAACCTTCATATTGTACGGTTTCTATTAGAAATATGTGAAATAATTTGTGATACAGCTGCAATAGTGCAAATTGATTTTTCAAAAGCTGCTCGATTCCAAAGTGTGATATCCTCGGTTGTAGGAGATCACCAAACTTTTTCCTTAAAAAGAAATAGCCAAACAAACCTTCATATTGTACGGTTTCTATTAGAAATATGTGAAATAATTTGTGATACAGCTGCAATATTGCAAATTGATTTTTCAAAAGCCTTTGACAGAGTGGAACATCCTTTCCTTTTTACTCTTCTGAAGCATATACAAGTAGGGGAAACAATTGAGACAGGCGTGGAACTTTGTTGCAACGATATTACGACTAAGTGGGTTATTAACGGATCTCTCTCAAAGACCATTCAAGTTCAATGCTTGGTATGTCAGGATTGTCAGGGTTGACTTGTATTTGGAACCACTCTGCAGAAACATCATAAACAACAACACTAGTCGAGGTTTTCGTATCCGCGGTTGCAAGGTGAAACTCCTCGCATATGCAGACGATGTGGTGCTGGTCTGTTCCAATACACTTAGCATACTAAACGCAATGACATGTGTTTCAGATTTCTGTGCTACGTCTGGCGCTGCTATTAACAAAGACAAAAGTTGTGACTCTTGGTGTGGGGAGTGGGGACAATGCCACCTAGATCTGTAGACATTACATGATCAACAAGCAAACCAAAACTTTTAGGTGTACCTTTAAGTGCTATGGACAACCCGAAGTCTATGTGGGCAGGGTCGGCATAAGTGTTAAATCGACTGCGTGCATGTCGAACATGAGGTACCTTTCGATAATTGGTCGAGCTGCCATTTGCAACGTCTTTTTTTGTCGAAACTGACTAACATCCTTTAGGTCATACACTGTTCGAGGACGACGGTCAATATGTCCAATAGGGTATTTGCCACATTCATTTAGAGGTCTTCCTACGAACCCATGAGACGAACTGATTTATTTCGTTCTATCGAAGATGGTGGTCTTGGCTTAGGTCATATCCTTGTGAGGCAATTAATTGCCAGGTGGAAGTTCGTCCAGAAACCAGAGCACCCGTTCCTTGAACTTTGTAAGAAATAATTTTGACAAACTACAATAAACCAAAGAACCGACTGGAGGTCTCGCACAATTTTGGAAAGTTGCGAGTTTTTAAATAAAAAAAGTAGCAGACAGCGTAGATTTTCTAAAAGCTATATCTAATCAGGCCCAGGCCTTTCTAGAGTCATGCCCAAAAATAAGTCTTAAAAGTAAACATTTCGGCGGAACTCCGCCTGGTTAGGTAAGTAATAAGTTCAGGGTACTTAGTAGACTCTAACCAATTCCTTCACTGTGCCCGACGTTACGAAGCCGGCTTGGCTCCTTGAACACGGGCGACTGTATGTGGGCCCAAAGGTAGCAACCTGTCGTTGTTTTGTTCTTCTCTC
Organism: Ixodes scapularis; assembly: GCF_016920785.2. Taxonomy (NCBI): domain Eukaryota; kingdom Metazoa; phylum Arthropoda; class Arachnida; order Ixodida; family Ixodidae; genus Ixodes; species Ixodes scapularis. The sequence goes on along the minus strand of NW_024609835.1, from coordinate 239,951,240 downwards.
TCTTAGCATTGTTTTCTTCTTTTGTTTTTGTGTGTGGCACATCGTAGCCCGTGTATACAGCTGCTTCGAAGCGTTCCGGTGGATCGGTTCAGATTGTTGTTAGTATTTTGTATGTAAAAACAATCAAATTATTACAAATATTTGAATACATCAAGGTATCTTTATAGTACCTATGAAATAATGGAGAAAAGTTAAAATGGTGTAGAAAAAACACTAGCGCCAACAGAAAGTGTCAAACACGTGACCTGCGACGGCAGGCAAAAACACTAGTTTCTGCCACTGCGGCTTCCACGCTTTGTAACTCGAGAACAAAAATCTGGGGAACATGAGGTTTGCGCCCTCCATTCGAGAAATGCCCCTAAATCACATATTTTTTTTTCGTCGAAATTGAGAATTAGGCTCTTTTAGCCTGCCCAATTTGAGATGAAATCACCCATATATATATATATATATATATATATATATATATATATATATATATATATATATATATATATATATATATATATAATGGTAGTGAGGGAAAATCGACGAGTGTTGCCGTAGTAATATTGTGAACGAAGGTGGGAGAGAGTGATTATTGAATTTATTTCATTAATGTTTGGGGGAGGGAAAGGCAAAGACAGCTGGCGAAAAGTTAGGCCAAAGGCTTGGATCAAACCCGCAACCTTTGCCTATCCGGGGCGACGCCATGAGCGATAAGACCATTCCGGCCGCAGGTTTCGGCGGACGCAACTTTTGACCAGCTCTCTGTTGACTGTTGGTTTCGAATTCACTCAGCTGGGTAGGCGACATTCATTGCTGATTTAATGCATATGTTAGTTTCGTGCTGCGGCAGTGACGTAGCACGTCATTTCAACTTGCAAATGTCGGAAAGGGTCCGTCTTCTAAGGTATCTGTTTCTCTTCCCCATGAAGACGAATAGGAGGACGGTCCGTTTCCGGCGTTGGCAAGCTGGAATGACGTCCTACGTCACTGATGCAACTCCGAACTAGCATGAACAATTAATCAGCAACGGCTGTCACCTACCCAGTTAAGCGAATTCGAAACCATCAGTCAAAAGAGAGCTGGTCAAAAAATTGAGTCCGTCAAAACCAGTGGCCGGGATGATCTAATTGGTCAAGGCATCGCCCCGGATAAGCGAAGGTTGCCAATTCAGCCCCCGCTCCCGGCCCAATATTTCGCCAGCGCTCTTTCTCTTTTTCTTCCCCTAACATTAATGCAATAAATTCAATAATCACTCTCTCTCCTCTTCGTTCACAATATTACCCCGGCTGCACTTGTTATCTTCCATCACTCCCATTATATATACGGTGCAGCCTGTCACGATGGGGAAGACTGGTTCCATAGATATCTTAGAAGACGGGCCCTTTCCGACATTTGTAAGCTGAGATGACGTGCTACGTTTTTGCCGCAACTCATAACTAGCATGGGAATTAAATTAGCAACCGCTGTTGCCTACCTAGTTCAGCGAATTCGAAACCAGTAGCCGGCAATGTCTAATCGGTCAAGGCGTGACCCCGGATAGTAAGCGCTTGCGCTAATTAAAAAAAAAATTACTTTTACAAATGATGTGACTATTCACAAACGATGGGACCACGCTTATGCTACGTTTTACTAAAGTCATAATGCGGCCGACACTGTGAGGAAATAGGACGAATCAAGACGTGCTGAAATCCAAACAATAGTAATGGTGTTTGTCAACTTTTTTTGTGCGTGTTATCATCTGCTAGTTCAATCGCAGAGAGTGCGTCGCGACTTTGCATTTTTTGGTCTACGCGTACGTCTTTTGTATTTGTTTCGCTGGATCACCGCGTAGGGGGCAGAGATAAAGGTGTGGTGCCTGAAAAAGACTCTGCTTCTACCATAAAATTGTGTAGGGACTTCCAATCTCCAACTTTGCACAGTGCCCTGACGTATGTGAAGAGAAGCCATAGAGTTGAGTGAGAGATAATGCAAATTGATTGAACTTTCAGGCTCCTAACATTTATCACGAAATGCTTGATTAAATAAAAACAAACATTACAGATGTGTTGAATAACGCTTCAGAGTCGCAGTTCACTAAAACTATTAAAGAGCGCTCAAAGTGTCGACGAATCACTTGGGATCATTTTGTCCTGAATCACATTGGGGACCATTTTGTCCGAGACAATTTCGGCTAAGAACATTTTGTCCGGGACAATTTCGCCCAGGATTATTTTGTCCTGGACCATTTTTTTCTTACAACCGTTTTATAACGTCACCTTTCTTTTTCTTTTAAGCTCCTAACGTTTTACTTACATCGTACGAGTGCCAGAATTACTTTGATTACACGTGAATATAAAATATCCAGTTTTCAGAATTTAAATACAATTTCAAATATAAAATAAAAATATAAAAAAAATATTGAAACTATCATATATATGTCTCTCCAACTCTCGCATTCGAAGTACTGCCGATCTTTGGCCCGCACTTGAAAATCGAAACCCGTCATTAAACTGTTCTGCAATATGTGTTCGGGTGCATTTGTACGATGCGCTATAAATTGTTGCTTTTGGGACTTACCTAGTGTGAGGAGTTAATTAGAGAATTTTAGAAAATTAATTTGCAAGACATACCACTTTACGCGCGTGCACCGGCTTTCACCATCGTTGCCGATGTACCGTTACTTCGAAAAAAAAAAATGTGTTCATTTTAAAACGTCTATTTTTAGAAACTACGTCAATATAAAGAAAAATAATTACCCAGCAAATATTTTTCTGATGTACCTGATTTATAAACCTAATTAGAGCAAGCCATATTCAACCTCTTTCTTTACATGACTTTCCTAGAGAAGGCACTTTTTTTAAAAAATTTTAAAAGCTTCAGTCATATAGTTGAAAAGACTAAATTTTATATTACTTCCTCTGTTTCATGTTGAATCCGTGCTTAGAATGACCTTCCTGATTTTATTGATATGATGGTTGTATACGAGGGGTAACTCACAAAGTAAGCTTCTCTAATTTATCAGTCCAAACGCCAAACGAACCCAGCCACTTTGCAATGTATGCCACCCGGCAGTTGCGCCGCCAGATGGCGCTCATCATTACTGGCCGTCGACCATTATCCAAAGCCCACCACCCACTGACAGACCACAGAGGCTACGTTCGATGGATCGTGAGAACGACGAAGCGAAGACTAGAAAATTGCTGGACCCCAAAATAATATAGTTTACAATGACGTCAACAGGTTTGGGCACAAAAATCAAAGGGGAGAGTCACAAGCATGATCATCATCATCAGACAAACAAAGCACATACGCTGCAACGCTTGGAAAAAGATGAAGCTACTGAGTAAGTGTTAAATGAATGAGGTGCCCTTATTTATCCAATTTGTTCTGGTGGAAAAAAAAAACTACAATAGAACCAGTAGAAATTTATAGATGGATTATGAAAGATGCCCGTCTGTCAAGCACGGAAATCGTGCCTTTATTTTGTAGATGCTCGAACGAGTGTGAAAGAAGGAAAAAAGTGGCTGTACGTCAAGTTCAACTGCATTGGCCAGTGATAGCCCTAACTTTGCACCGTCTAATTCATCCCGTTTAAAATTTAAAAAAAAAAAAAAAAAACGAAAAAAAAAACTTAAAACAAAAGTGCGGAGTAAGCGATTTTTGAGTAATTACTTGATCAGAAAGGTTATAAAATGGAAGAACTAGCACCATCAAAATTCTGATTGCCAGTGTATTAAAACAAGTTTTACACTACAATATACCCTTAAAGAATTCGGTGATTATTCTAAAAATAAAGCCAATGGTTCTAAAATAAAGCAAGGCGAATTATTTTTATCTTTCTCAAATAAATGAGAAAAACTTTCTTTTTAATTTAGCCTAGTGCCTTCCTTTTCCGCGAGTTTGAATTTTAGTTTTTAATTGTTTTTGCTTTAAATGCACCAGGATTTTTATTGGCTTTTTATGTGCACCACTAAGTGGCGAGACGTTTTAGGCCTTCTGTGGCATTTTTACGGATTCTTTGGGTTGCAGCCAACAAGACGTGACCCCAGAAGAGGAAAATAAATTGAATTGTTGGTGAAATTAGCTCATATAGCCATCCGTAATTAGACGAAATACAAACTCGCGTTATTTATATAAAAACTTTCTTTATAAAGATCATAATTTTACTTCAAGGTTTATAAAGTAAGACTGAGACTTGGAATTACATTGACGCAAGATTTTGCAAATCTAAAGTTCAAGCCAACCCATGCCATGCGTTGCACAGACGTTCCAATGTTCATATCAGTCCAAGTTTAGCTAATCGTCCAATATGCACTATGCATGGGTTCGTTACTTTAGAAAACGAGCGCATTACTTTTCAAATGTGCAAACGGTGGTAATCAAACTAGTATAAAAAAAATATATTTTGCAGACGCATTTGAAGTTTCTCTAGTCCCTGATAATTTGAAAAACGCAGGGCTCATTATGTTAGTATTTCTTGCTTTTTGATTCGTTCTTCTTTCCGGCTAATTCTGCAATTTCATCGGCTAAGCAGCGATGAGAGGATGCCTTGCCATGCCCAGCGTTGTTTAAGTTGTTCGTGACCATAGTTTGCAGCAATACAAGCTGCAAAATACCTTTCCATATGACTTGACAGAAAACTACCGGTTGGCGATTCTTTCTGTCAATCTGTGTCTTTAGCGAAGGGGGTGATGTCCTGTTTCCAAACAGTGACGTCGAGCAGTCGGAACGTCGAACCACCTAACATTTCTGCAGCAACGTGGTTCAACGGGCAGTCGTACAGGCACGGAGGTCCGAAGGGACGCCTGGCAACGGATGACCTATTGAGAGGGTGAAAAGGCCGGTGACGGAAAGAGGAAGAATGATTTCTGCTCACCTTTTTTCTCATACTTTCTTTTATGGATAAGAATGTTTCATTACCGAATGCTTACTCGGGCGTCTGTGCGGAGTTCACATATTCTTAGAAAGGGGGACATTTTTATGCAAACTTCCGTAGTGATAATTGTTGCAGAATGGACACGCCGCTACAAGCACGGCGGCGCTTGTCACATTATCTGTCCGCCTTCTCTCTCCCTTTCCCTCTCTCCTTCCCCTCTCATGTCTACGATATCAAGCGCAAGCTGCGCAGCAATAAACATTGTTGGCTACCAGTCGCCATCGTCATGTTTCCTGCGGCGCCGTATCAGTGGCGACGAGGATGGGATCGTAATCTTCGGCAGCTCTGCCCGGCAGACATGGCGAGCTATTCAAGCCCGCCGCTGTTCGAAGAAGCCGTCGACAAATGGCCCGCCTACAAGATCCGACTGGAGGCATTCTTCGAAGGCAACGGGGTGACGGACGCGAAGAAGAAACGCGCCTTGCTCGTCGCAGCGCTGAGCACGAACACCGTGGACGTCATCAGCGGACGCTGTGCTCCAGCAAAGGTGAATGAACTTCCGTACAGCGAAGTGGTCGATCTTCTGCAGCAACATTTTTCGCCAAAACTGAACGAAACGGCCCAGTCGTACAAGTTTTTCTCACGCAACCAGCTGCCGGGGGAACCGGTAAGAGACTGTTGTGACCGAACAACGGGACCCATTGGTTTCGTGAAGGTGCGGAAGTGTGTACAGGAAGGCTGGCCTTCTCGTCTAGCACAAGAGGACAACCGTTTAAAACCCTACTTTGACAGGAGAGACGAGATGACTGTTAGTCATGGGCTTTTGCATTGGGGCCATCGCGTGGTTGTGCCGGAAGTGGCCAGACCAGCAATGCTACGACTACTGCATGACACACATCAGGGAATGGGCTCCATGAAAACGCTAGCTCGCTCAATGCTGTGGTACCCGGGCATTGACCAAGATATTGAGCGACTCGTAAAGACATGCCATAATTGTGTGCAGGCCGCGCCGATGCCACCAAGACAAACACCTGTTCCGTGGCCAGAGACGGGGCGACGCTGGTCCAGATTGCGCATTGATTTTGCGGGACCAGTGGATGGTTTTATGTTGTTAGTTGTGGTAGATTCACACACGAAGTAGATTGAGGCGGTGCCCATGAAAAGTGCCAATGGGGTTACTACGGTTGAGGCATTGCGAACGGTATTTAGCACCTTCGGGCTGCCAGAAGCCATTGTATTCGACAATGGCCCACAGTTTACATGTGAAGAGTTTGGAAAGTTTCTGCGGCTGAATAACATCGCGCACCTCCGTACGCCACCTTACCACCCCCAATATAATGGGCTGGCGGAGCGCGCCGTCCACACAGTAAGACAGGGGCTTAAGCAAAACAAGCAAAGGTCGCTGCAGACTCGTTTAGCAAGGGTGCTGCATGGGTACCGTCGGACACCTTCCGCAGGTGGCAAGACCCCGGCCATGCAGCTAATGGGATACGAGCTGCGCTCAAGACTAGATAACGCAGTTGTACACCCCCCCCCCCCCCCCCCTTCACGGGTCGGTCATCGGAACGACACTTATACCAACGATCCTGTCCACACAGGGGAACCAGTATGGGTGCGAAATTTTAAAAGAGGTGAACCATAAACACCAGCTAAAGTGCAGTCTACGGACGGCGCACGCATGGTCACCGCCGACGGCAACGAGGGAAACGTCCTTCACAGACACCTCGATCAAGTCAGCCCCGGCTTCCCGAAAGTCCACCGGAAAGCGCTCCCAGTCCGCCACGTCTCCCGCAGCCGGAGGCGGCGCCAGGCCTGCAGCGACCTACTCGAACCAGGAGAGCCCTAGTACGGTTTTCCCCCTAGGAGGGAGAAGACTGTTGCAGATCGGCCTCGCCGCTACAAGCACGGCGGCGCTTGTCACCTTATCTGTCCGCCTCCTCTCTCCCTTTCCCTCTCTCCTTCCCCTCTCCTGTCTACGATATAAAGCGCAAGCTGCGCAGGAATAAACGTTGTGGGGAGGAAGTGGCCGAGTGGGCTAACGCGTCTCAGCTCGGACCGTGGAGCGAAAGCTTGCGCTGGGAACCTCCTGGGTTCAATCCCCGCCGCCCCCGCCCGTTTCGATCTGGATGAGTTTCGTACCGGCACGCGTTCGTGTGATCACTACTGCGTGATGCACGTTAAAAACCCCAGGTTAGCGGTTGTACTGCACTGGCTAAATTTCTCATCTACAGCTAAGAGACCGATTACCCGTTGAGGCGCATCTCCATCAAGGCTGTATAAACATAAAGAGCAAGCCAATTTTTTTAATAAACGTTGTTGGCTACCAGTCGCCATCGTCATGTTTCCTGCGGCGCCGTAACAATAATGTGGAGGATTCGCTCACGAGCCAAGCGAATCGGTTGCTCTCTGGTAGAGGTCGAAAACAGAGGGTACCTGAATATATCTGTTTTGGCAGTCTTCCGGGTAGATGGAGAGGCTGTTCCAGCTGATCCGTGGGTAAGTGCCGTCAGGAACACGTACGATCCACGCAAAAGAACCGACGAAGACGTCTTCTCGTGGGTAAAGCGGTGACTCGATCTCGCCATACGATCCTTCAAGCTCAACCTTCCGGGCTGCAAAAAAAAAAAAAAAGAAAAGATTTGTAAGACACGAATATTACTTTGCTGTAGAAGCGCCTACCGGTCTCAAATTGTGCTCGGAATCCAGCAGCAACGCCATCGTCATCCGAGTGGAACTTGATCCAGAAGCCATTGGCAAGGCTCAGGTTACCGGGCAGTGAGGAACCACAGAAGCGCCCGAAGAGCCTTCCTGCGGCGTTTTTCTCGCGAATTTCCACGTAGTCCTTGTTGCAGAACTCACTGTCTTCAAGCTCCCAGGATCTGCAAATAGAGACAGTAAGGCGAGAAGCTCGCATAGAGGATTGTCTTTTGGGCAGCGACTCACATGAAGCTGACGGACATCATGTTCCCTCTGGCGGCCGACAGAGTCCACACGCAGTCTCTGGAGCGCGGGTAGCTGTCCGGGTGGTCGGGGCTCGCGAAGGAGCCCGCCAGGGATGTAATGGTTGCCCCGCAGTCTGTAATTCGGGCGGTGCATCGGCCCCTGCCGCACTTTCAGATGTGTCCAGGACGGCTTACCGCTCAAGAAGGCTCCGTACGTGGCCCTGAAGACGGCCCGGTAGGCGTGCACGTGCAAGGCGCCTCCCCTGGATACGATGCTTGGAGGCACCTGGTTCGAGCAGAGGGTCTGCAGTAGCGGTGCCTCTGCTGTGTCCCCGTCGCGCACTGTCACGTTGAACTGGGTGCAGTGCTCCTCCGGCAGCGAGACGTGGGTCGGCGTGAGCGTGACTCGCTCGCCTGCGTGCGCCGCCCTCCCCCTGAGTACGCTATACTCTGTTCACCTCTAAGCTGGCCGTGCGGGGGAAGCTAAGTGTTTGTTGGTACGTCAATCTTTAGTCACGTGACTCCTGCTCGTACCCACGCACCGAGAGCAGGGCCAGATCATGAAAGGGAGGCGGCTGATTGGTCCGGCGGGCACGTAGCTTCCACCGCTCGGTCAACACAGGGGGGAATGGAATATAGGAACAGAGATGCAGTCCTGGCGAGCGCGGATGTAAGTGTAGGAAAAGGAAGCAGTCGATACTGACCAGTTTGAGCCGTGCGAATAATCCAGTTGCACGTGCCGTCGCCGCTGAAGTACGGATATCCCATGGTGGCGATGGCGCCGCCCTTGTCAGCATCCAACGTGGCCCCACACCCTGCGCATGCAGCAGTGCACTATAACAACGCCCTCGCTTATGGACTATGATACGTATTTGTCCTATGGAATGCTACACGGTAAGTACATTTACACGGACTCATCTTAGGTTGTTTCAGAGTTTTTAAGGTCTTAACTGACGCCCTTAAGTTTGTTCGACCAGCAGCGTTCAGATGGGATTCGCTAAAGTGAAATGCGAGTATACAGCTTGTTTGTTGTTTCTCTGTGCGGTCACTTTTTAAAGGCAACTTCAGAGACCCCAGGATAGCAGTCGTAGTGCGGCGGTAAAATTTCTTATGTATACAGCCAAGACAGCAGGGTCGGCTTTCTAGAAACAGCGTCTCTGCTAGGACAAAGTGAAAGAAAGCACTGCCAAAGCTAGAGCACTGGCGTTTCAAGTCGAGTCTCAAGCGCTTGCGGACACGAGGCTTGGCAAGCTTTCTTTTACGCTGTCGCAGCTAAGACGCTGCTTGTATAGCAAGCCGGCCAACGCCCTTTGGGGCTCACTAACTACCCGCTGAGTAAACATAAACACAACACAATTACTTCTCAATTGCAAGTACAATTTGGATAAAAACACATAACGTACAGTTTTGTCTACACTGAAACAGCACACACAGACGCCACGAAGCACGCCCGAAACTTATATTATAGTTTGTCGACTGATCGGCCTCGTTTTCCCGGTGACCACGTGAGCCATTCATAAAGTCAGAAATATGTTGCTTATCCTTTGCCTATAATTCGTAGAAAACAAAAATGTTTCGTGCTACGTGAGCTGCATCTCCTAGTAACAAGCATGCGTATAGAATAAATTATTTGACAGTCTTTAAAGGGCTCCCAAGTGGGCATTAGTGCGGCCGATATAAGTTAAAACACCAAGAAGCGGGGCGTGCGGTACAATCAGAGCTGCCTGTTCCACTGTTCTGTAAAACTACGATGCGCGCTGAAAAAAGAAATTCTCCCTCGCCATTTTGTTCAATATCAGAACATGCTTGGTCATGAATGCTAGTAATCTTACTTGCAAAACAAACAAAAAATTATATATATATATATATATATATATATATATATATATATATATATATATATATATATATATATATAAAACTGAGAAGTTTTATATCCACGCCTTCGGCCTCCCGCCACCATGCCCGTTATATCTATATATATATATATATATATATATATATATATATATATATATATATATATATATAAACAAACAATGAGAATGAGTGAAGACTGACAAGTGCAGCCGTTGTAATATTGTGAACGAAGAGGGGAGAAGGTGATTATTGAATTTCTTTCATTAAAGTTAGGGAAAGGGCAAAGGGAAAGAGAGCTGGCGAAAAATTGTTTCCTTTTCTCTTTGCCTTTTCCCTAACTTTAATGCAATAAATTCAATAATCATTTTCTCCCCTCTTCGTTCACAATATATATATATATATATATATATATATATATATATTGTTGTGGCGGTGCTGCGAATGAGAAGACGACGAAAAGGAGGACAGGAAGAAGGCGCGAGAAAAAGGACGCATGGCGATGAACGTTGAACGCCGAACGCTGGGATTTTAAACCGTCTTGATTTTCCTAACAATTGGTGTCTGAAGTGGGATTATGGAAGATCCCAACACCTCTCAGCCTGACCTGGTCATGACAGCGATCGGCACGCTACAAGCTTCGTTGGCCAGCTTGCGAGAGGAGCAGAATCGTCACCGAGGAGAAGACCGGCGAGCTTTAGCAGAGCTACGTCCGGAGGTTTCCGCGCAACTCCAGCATCATCCTGGGACCGAGTCATCACGCCAATTTACGGGACCTCGAGTAGCGCTGCACCCACCATCGCGGTCCGGCGAGACTACTGAAGGTACGAGCGAAAGCGGCACTGCTAGCGCGGCAGATCTCTCCTTGCAAGCCCCAGCAGAAACCGAAAATGATGACAGAGAGCAGATACTTCCTTCGGGGGATGCTAAAGAACAGCTGGCTTTGGCTTCACAGCAGATGATTGTCAAGCTCGACACCTATGATAGACGCAGCCCCTGGAATGCCTTTCAAGTGCATTTTGATCTCGTCGCGGACTTAAACGATTGGACTACCGCATCGCGAGGAGCGTTCCTGGCATCTACACTCCGAGGATCAGCTTTGGAGCTGCTTCAGAACCTTCCTTGTGGCAACCAGCGGGACTACAAGGCGCTTGAGGAAGCACTCGAAGGGCGCTTCGGTAAGAAGCACCTCGGGCGGCTCTACCACGCCACTCTCCGAACGCGGATACAAGGACGAAACGAATCGTTGTCTGAACTGGCCATTGGCATCGAGAGGCTTACGCGACTCTCGTATCAAGGCTGCACAACTGCGACACTGGACTCTGTGGCTGTGGAACACTTTTTAGACGCAATCGGAGACACTGAAGTACAACAGTTTGTCCGCCTGTCGTCACCTGCCTGCATGCGTGACGCTGTTGCACGAGCTATGGAGGTAGAGGAAACGACGAGGGCAGTAACAGCCACCCGGCGGGTCACTGTGCCAGGTGGTTATCAGCCAGGCACGTCGTTTGCTTTACATCCAGTGCCGCTTCTCAACACGGATCGGCACACTTCTCACGAGGCAACATGGATGCCACCACATCAGAGGCCATCTCCAACATGATGGCGCTGCGGCCAAAAAGGCCACATCCAGAGATATTGCAGCTGGCGTAGTAAAGTAAAAAAAGGCTATTCCAGTCCGGAAAACTAATTCCAGCCGAGCGTACCGGTCAAATCTCGGCTGAGAAAGAAAAGAAAGAGCCGGTCCCAACGCTGCAAGTTCAAAAGTTACAAGCTGACAAAGACGGGCTTTTTGTGGATGGAGAAATACAAGGTGTATCATGCAAGATGCTTGTTGACACCGGAGCCAACGCCACAATCGTAAGAACAGATGTATATGAACGAATAAAGACACCCGTAATATCTTACAAACGCCTTTCTGGGTGCTCACTGCGCACTGTCACAGGAGATACTGCGCCAACCACGGCGTGATGTGAACTTACATTTCTTTTTGGCACGCAAAAGTTTCTGCAAGTTGCTTTTGTGGCTGAAATATTTGAGGAATGCATCCTTGGACTCAATTTTCTACAGGCGAATGGTTGTTCACTGGATCTCAAGAGTCACACATTGGACGTAAGTGACGAACACGTCGTCTTGTACGGCCAACGAGCAATTTTAGAAAACGGCGGTGGATTCCTTCTATGCTCCAAGTCCACTTTGATTTCTCCACAAAGCGAAAACGTTATCTGGGTGACGGACGGCAATAACTGCTCGGATAATATTGTGGTCGCTGAAGGAGACGCCACGTGCGATACTGTTCCAGGAATCATTATAGCAAGAACGCTAATAGATTTTGGCAACGAAAAGGTTCCTATCCGTATTGCCAACCTAACGGATAAACCTATCCACCTGAAGAAGGGGTGTCGCATTGCGAAGTGGTCCCGTGCTGTGAGCTTTACTCCCCCACGAAAGGATCTTGTCCATATGACAAAAGAGGAATGCCGGCTTCCTTGCTGGATCTAGCAGACCGCTCCAAAGGCCACCTTGATCAAGCACAACAAACACATCTCCTGAGTTTACTCAACAAATACAGATATGTGTTTGCTTCTACTTTGGAGACCGGACGGACAGGTGCTGCTCAACACCGCATCGATATAGCAAATTCAGCTCCGATTAAGCAACAGCGCCGGCAAATTCCGTTGGCAAAACGTAACGAAGTCGGTCAGATGATCCAAGATATGCAACAACAAGATGTTATTGAGTCTTCATCGAGCCCGTGTTTGTCGCCGGTCGTCTTGGGAAAGAAAAAAGATGGCAGCACGAGGTTCTGCGTTGACTACCGACGATTGAACGATGTCACCAAGAAGGACTCCTATCCACTCCGTAGGATTGATGGCACATTCGACGCGATTGCGGGGTCTTCCTGGTTTTCCACATTAGACCTCAGGAGCGGATACTGGCAAGTTGAAATGGACCCAAGAGACCGCGAGAAGACGGCATTCTCTACTGGAGATGGTCTGTGGCAATTCAAAGTAATGCCAGTTGGCCTTTGTAATGCCCCTGCAACGTTTGAGCGTCTCATGGACCAGGTTTTAAAGGGCCTGCCGCTCGACGTTTGCTTGGTTTATCTGGACGATATACTTGTGCACGGCAAAACTTTACAGGGAGCACTTTGTAATTTGTCATTCGTATTTGACCATCTGAGAAAGGCAAACTTGAAGCTAAATGCCAATAAATGCGTTCCATTTCAAAAGAGAGTGCATTATCTCGGTCATATCGTCTCTGAAAAAGGAATGGAGACGGACCCTGAGAAGACAGAGTGCGTCAGAAACCGGCCTCAACCTCAAAATCAGCGCGACGTTAAAAGCTTCCTTGGACTGTGCACCTACTACCGGAGATTTGTAAAAGGTTTCGCCGCAATTGCCAAACCGCTGTACGCTTTATCAGAACAGAATACGGCGTTCGAATGGAGTGTAAACGCACAATATTCTTTCCTCACATTCAAGAATTCCCTTAGCGCCCCTCCAGTTCTTGGATTTCCTCGACCAGACTGCAGGTTCGTCCTCGATACCGACGCGAGTAACGTCGGTTTGGGTGCTATGTTGTCCCAGATTCAGGATGGCTCCGAAAAATTAATTGCGTACTATAGCAAAGTTCTAAACAGGGCAGAACAGAACTACTGCGTTACGAGAAGGGAACTCTTGGCAGTTGTAAAAGCCGTGACCCATTTCCATCGTTACTTGTACGGCACAAAGTTCCTTTTAAGGACTGATCAAGCATCCCTCACTTGGCTTTTAAACTTCAAGAACCCGGAAGGCCAAGTAGATAGGTGGGTAGAGCGGCTGGCACAATACGAGTTCAGGATTGAGCATAGACCCGGCACGGGACATGGAAACGCTGACGCACTTTCGCGGCGACCTTGCTTGTTTGGCAAGGTCGCCGGCATGGCAGGCATGCCATGCGGCATGCCTGCCATGCGCGACCTTGCTTGGGCATGGGCGACCTTGCTTGTCTGGTCACCCATGCCTGAAAAGCGAGCAGCGCCTTCCATTGGACTGCCAACCGTTGTCGTCCTCCCAAATGACAACGTGCCCTGCGATGGTAGAACCCCAGCAAGATGACCAAGACCCGACAAACTGGACTGCAGATGTTTTCCCTGTGCTTCAAGAAAACGACAGCAATTTGCAGCCTATTTTGCAGTGGAAGCGGTGGGAGAAGTACCCAGCTGGAACGTGATTGCACCATGCAACAGCGTCGTGAAAGCATACTGGACACAATGGGATTCCCTCATTCTACAGGATGGATTGCTGTGTCGTTGCTGGGAGAGCAAAGACGGAAGAAACAGCACGCTTCAGCCCATTTTACCTCAAGTCCGTGCCGACACCGTCTTGCGTGAACTTCATGACAGCCCTGCTGGCGGACATCTTGGGATATACAAGACCCTACAACGAGTTCGAGAAAGGCTCTACTGGGTTGGATCAACTCGAGATGTGCGCGAATGGTGTAAAAAGTGCGACCACTGTGCGCCGCGTAAAGGGCCACCATCACGAAGCCGAGGGAGGATGGTAACCTACAACGTCGGTGTCCCGTTTGAAAGAGAGGCCATTGATGTTGTAGGTCCACTACCGAAAACGACACAAGAAAATCGGTACGTCATAGTCATTGCTGAATACTTTACCAAATGGCCAGAAGTATTTCCAGTACGAACGTACGACGCAGACACTGTAACCTGGATCTTGACGGAAGACATCGTTCCAAGATACGGGGTACCACTGGAAATTCATTCTGATCAGGGTCGGACTTTTGAGTCGCAAGTGTTCAAGGGCATGTGTGAGACACTCGGAGTTAGGAAGACGAGAACCCCGCCCTTGCATCCTCAGTCGAATGGCATGGTAGAAAGGCTCAACCGCTCACTCAAGCAATGCCTTTCGCTCTTCGTCGAACAGCATCAGGACAATTGGGACACTCTAATTCCGTTCTTCCTACTTTCCTACCGGTCAGCCGTTCATACTGCGACAAGCTACTCGCCAGCGATGTTGTAAATGGGCCGGGAGCTAAGGCTGCCTGCGGACATCACTTTTAGCACGACAGTGCTTCCATCGCGTGAGACAACACGCAAATTCTTTACTCTGACTACTCCCGCCACCTGCGAACGAAACTGAACTGTGTGCACGATTTTGCACGAAGACATCTGCACCTGAGCAGTGAAAGTGCAAGAACCCGCTACAACCAAAGCTGCTCGGGTCGCATACTCCAGCCTGGAGACAAAGTGTGGCTGCACCAGCCACGCCGCACCACAGGTCGCTGCCCGAAACTTCAGCCCAATTGGGAAGGCGCCTACGAAGTTGTCAAGCGACTAAACGACGTCGTGTACCGGGTTCGGCACCTGCTAAGCCGGAAAGTTCACGTAGTTCATTTTGATCGGCTGGTTCCCTATCAACCTGACTGAATATTTTTTTTGCACCACCTCGGGACGAGGTTCATGTGTTGTCGGGGGGCAGTGCTGTGGCGGTGCTGCGAATGAGAAGACGACGAAAAGGAGGACAGGAAGAAGGCGCGAGAAAAAGGACGGGTGGCGATGGAGCGTTGAACACCGAACGCTGGGATTTTAAACCGTCTTGATTTTCCTAACTATATATATATATATATATATATATACATACATACATAGTGAGAAAAAAAAATGAAGCAGGGTGATACCGTTTGTGGTACGCCAAACGGTTCACTAAGCCGTCGGCAGAGACGTCAGATTGCATTTCTCGGGAAACAGGTTCGGGGCAATACCACCTATACTAATAAGAGACTGAGCTCTTTTACCTCGGTGTAACGTCATCCCGCTAGGATGGCACCAACTAAGCAATTGGGCCGAAGCTCAGTGTCCCTCAACGCACTGATTGCGCACCAGATCCGTCCGAGAACTAATGCAGCATTCGCGTTCAATCTGCGTCTGCTCTCGATCTCACTACGATGACGTCCAATGCACGTGCACGAATTTCTTTACAGTCGCTGACAGCATAATAATAATAATAATAATAATAATAATAATAATAATAATAATAATAATAATAATAATAATAATAATAATAATAATAATAATAATAATAATAATAATAATAATATTTATTGGCTCAGGAGAGCCGTGGCACCGTGGAAAGGCGACGGCTGGGACTAGAGCCACTTTATATGGCAGCGTAGCTGCCAGAGTAGCGACACGACGCAAAATTATCTAGATGCACGACGTGAGAAGCGCTGATAGTGATCTCCATTTTGGGCCTGGGAGGTTGCCATGGTAACCGTGCTTCTAGCGACGCCGGGCGGCAACCTTTGTAGTCTAGTTGATATCTCCATTCGTTCGTTGAAAAGTGGTATAAGACGCTTGGCATCGCGGTACGGCAAGGACCTCTGAAGGTGCCGGTGTTTTTCTGAAAAGTAAGACGATTTGCAGCCGGGGGACTGTCCGACGACGAGAGCTGCTATGGTATCGTAGGTGCACGGACAAGGCGAGTGGTTTTCGGCGCCGCCGGGAAGGCGGCCGTTTCGTGGGACGAACGCACCGTCCTAGTACTTTCGGACGTCGCTCCGATGGGACAAAATCCGATTACGCCGGTCACGACAGGACGATTGGCTCGGGACATGACTGCTGCACGACTGCCACATAGTGAGCGAGTATATGTTTAGCATCATACTTCTTCAAGACCCGATCATCCCTTCAAGATGAGATTTTCTCACCGACTGGTGAGGAGCGACGTCGACGGGGTTCAACCAAGAAGGACGGCATGGTGGTCTCTAGGGAGTCGTTGACGCCATCAAAAGAGACGGACGCCGGATATGAGGTGTTCTTGCCGACAGACCAAATGGTCGTTCCGAAGTTTACCGCCATTCAAAAAGTCAATATTTTTATTTGGTGTAGCACAGATATCCGTGTTAAAGGGGCCACTAAATTATTTTTAAACTTCTTCTTCCTTACCTGTAATCCTCAAATCAAAAGAGAACTGTGAAATCACGCAGTCGTGACATGCTAGGGCACCGGTGCGATGACCCCAAGCTTTCACCGTGCTTTTTAAGCACACCGTAGAACTTGGCATTCGCAAGTGATGATAAGTTTTGTCAGGACACTCATTGGGCCAGGAAAGCGAATTCAAATATCCATGGACGAATTGATTGCTGACGAGCGCATACATCCGAGCGACGCAGTTTTCGTGTCCAACGCGTGAGTTGGGGTCGGCTGACGTCATTTTGGCGTTTGTAGGCATTGTAAAGAGGATATTTGGAGCCAAGCACACTGACATTAAGGAGCACAAAACTGGGCCAGCTACAGAAAATAAAGATTACCCTCCTAAGAAATAAATACGTCTGTAACTTGTTAATTACAAAGATGAACACACCTCTGAGCATCTAAGTTTAATAGTATATGTTGATGCATTGTTATATAGCAGGACATTTCATATACGTCACTTGAGCAAACGCCAGTTTTTCACTTGAAAAACAAACCAGAAAACACTGCGATCAAATGCCAGCTATTGCAACGAAAGCAAGTTATATCAAAATCCTCAGAACTGCCAATTCGTAAAATTGGTGATTAGTAAAAAAAATTAAACATCGCAGGAGTTTCCTCGCTAAAAAGTGCTGTGATTATTCGGTAACCCAGAGCTGAAACAATTTCCCCTAGGCCGTACACGCGCCGTATAGCTTTTGTTATGATTCTCAGAAATTAAGACTTCCAAAGGAAGCTAGAAAAAGGCGCAAATTTTATCATAAAAGCTATGTGGAGCGCAGTTGTCTGCTTCTTTTTGCAGGGGTTGTGGTGACGTCAGAACGCCGAGATCTGAGTGGCTCCGATTGAAGGATAGTGGGTAGACCTAAAACCAAGCTGCCTTGAGGCCTGCCCCCTATTCTTTATTCAGAACCAATCAGAGCTTGGTGTTCTCAGGTCACTACAACCCCTACTAAAAGAAGCAGACGAACTTGCGCTGCGCATATCGTAAAATCGTTGATTAATATGCTTAGGAGTTGTGTGAATATTTATACAGCGTGTAGTTGGTCAGCCATTTCAAAGCTGCGACGAGTCACTCGCTGTAGATGAGCAATTTAGCCAATGCAGTATAACCGCTAGCATGGGGTCTATAGGTCTTTAACGTGCACCACGCAGTAGTGATACACAACCGCAGGGCGGTACGATGCTCATCCACATCGAAACGGGCAGGGGTGGGGATTGAACCCAGGTTCCCTGGTTGATTAGTACAAAAGGTAAACATCGCAGAAGCTTCCTCGCTAAAAGTTTGTGATCATGCGGTTACCTGGGGCAAAAACAAATTCCGCAAGGCCCAACATGCGACGCATAGATTTCGCATCGATTCTCAGACACTCCAACGTTCAAATAAAGCTAAGAGAATGCGAAAATTGCATGCTAAATGTCTTATCGATCCTCAAACACATCCGAAAACCCGAGCACCGCTAAGGCGATATTACTGACGCTGTCGCACAGGTGCTAATATCCAGAGCGATCTTGCCAAGAAAGGGTATAAAGTATCATTCTTTCATATCTTCACGTTATACCTACGTCAGAAAGCACGAAGAAGCCCTAAATCGTCGGCAAGCTGCGGCACATCACGACTCTGCGTACCGAACAAAGTCGCATCCACCAGCCCTGGGCGCTGCCATCTTACCGATGACATCACGGTTTTTGAGAGGTCACGTGACGAGTCGTCACTCGGTTGCTACTAGGGATGCCGCGAACTTTTTTCGAATCGAAGTTTCGATGATCGAATCAAGCGGTTCAAAAGGTTCGAAAGATTTCGATTTTTCGAATTGTCTATATCGTAAAATTCGACGGAGGTCGAATTTTCGAACTTGTTAAGCTAAGAAGTTCGACGCTTTTCGAACCGTCGAACTTATTAAGCCAGAAAATTCGATATTGTTCGAACTTTCGAACTTTTTGCGCTCCAAGGTCGATGCTTGTCGAACTTTCGAACTTGACTGACCAAACAATTCGATGAATATCGAACTTTCGAACTTATTTATCAAGATAATTCGAAAAGTTCCGAACTTTCGAATTCTGAAAAGTCAGAATTTCGACGAACTTCGAACTTTTAGGGTAAACGTTCGACGTTCGTCGAACTTGGAAAGACCGGCGGACCGTTTCATTTAATTTCAAGCAGTGGGGTACATTCGTAATTTTTTTTCTCGAACTTTTACACGCGGTGCTGCGTTCCTTACGAAAGACAATGTCGTTTATTTCAATGTTCTGGCATGCTTAGGTTTAAAGAAATAAATCCCCGAAGGGGCGAGGAAGGACGACGGGTTTTTGACGATTATCGTTTGTGCCAGATTTGAAGCACGCTGCAGCCGGAACTATTTATGGTAGATATGTTATACTTTTTTAAGAATGATCTATGTATAGCCTAGGTAAGTACCGTCTTAAGATGTGATTATTGTTATTCAACGTGAGTTTCGAAGAAATGTCAAACATGTATCTGTATGCAATTATGACCTAAACTTTATATTTATTTTCGTCTAAGTTGTTTGAGGTATCGCATTCAAATTAACACCACAGACAGTACATATCATTGCCATCTGCACAATACAAAATAATATATTTATTGTTTTTTTTTACGTTAAGGAATAAATTAACTCATGGGAGAAGATTTCTAATAGTGTTCAAGTTCAGCACGTCATTAAAAGAAAACTTTTTTTTTTTCGCTTCACGTTTTTGGGACGTGTTTCTTGTAGCCTGTACACATTTTGGTAAAAGAAACTTGTTTCGAAGTTCTGAACCTTTGAATATGCAAGAATAGAACACTTCCGACGAATTCTTGATAGTTTTTTTTTTCTCCTGCTTTTTACTCCCGCATTTATTCTTTTTTTTTTTTTTTTTTTTTTTTGCTATCGGCACAGGTTTTTAGGTCGAAAAGACAGCTTTGAACTTCCGAACCACTAAGCATGTGACGAGTAGTGCCTTCTGACAACGAGTTTCTAACAGTTACCATCTACGCAACCTTTTATGCAGTGAAGAGCGACAGTAGCTATGCATAAATAATTTCAGATCAAAATAAGCTCGACCGCGCCCTCTTTCCCCGTATTGTTTTCTTTAACAGTCTGAAATACCAGCAAGGAGGAGAAGGAAGCTGAAGCCCCCCCCCCCCCCCTCCCGCCGCTACCCTCTTTCCCCCCGTTTTTCCTCTTCCGACGCCACTTGTATGGTAGAACGCTCCTCGACCTCGAGTTGTGTCGGCTGTTTTGCTTTTTGCGAGGCGATTCCTCCGTCCCAGAAAATAAACCTCCAG
The DNA here is from genome assembly GCF_016920785.2 of Ixodes scapularis. Lineage (NCBI taxonomy): Eukaryota > Metazoa > Arthropoda > Arachnida > Ixodida > Ixodidae > Ixodes > Ixodes scapularis. Next base: position 239,931,336 of record NW_024609835.1, on the reverse strand, counting down.
GACAATTATAAACTTCACCGGATCGGATTATTACCAGCGTGCAAGGGGTGGCGAGGTAGTTTGCCAGGTCTCTTCAAGGTTTTTCTGAGCCTCAACCTCCTGCTCGCCCCTGACCGTTTCGAACTGGATGAGTCTCGTAAAACAGTGTGTTCGTGTAATCACTACTGCGTGATGCAGATTAAAGACCCCCCCCCCCCCCGGGGGCTGGCGGTCACAATTCTGCACTGGCAAATATTCTAGCACGTCCGGGACACTCGTCGTCTCATTTAATTGCCTGACCAACTTCGCAGAATCTAGATATCACACCCTAACTTTTCTAAACTTGATTTTGTAAAAACCAGTGAGTCGTGAAAACGTTATTTGAAACTGAAACTGGTGGAAAATCTTGGAAATCGGACTTCGAACTTTGAAAACTTAAATTAGAAAGAAATTCAAAATCTTCAAAGTTTATTTTTTTTTTTTTTTTTTTTTTAATTTAGCGTTAAAAGAGAATCGAAACCTTCGAACTTTTCGAACTTTATGCAGAAAGAAATTCGAAATCTTCGATGTGTTCGAACTTCAAGTCTATAAAAATTCGAAGCGTTCGAAGTTTTCGAATTTTTTTCCCAAAGAATTTCGAAATCTTCGAATTTATCGAACCTGAAGGAAAAAAATATTCGAAATATTCGAATTCGAAATTTTAGAAACCGTGAAAGCTTCGAAATTTTCGAATTCGAAACTCTGCTGTGGTCAAAAGTTGCGAATTTTTCGAATTCGAACCTTGGTCGGTACGAAAATATCGAAATTTTTCGAAATCGAACCTCAGTTCGCTTCGCAAATATCGAAACCTTTCGAAATCGAACCTACGGTGGTTCGCGACATCCCTAGTTGCTACGGGAACCGAGCCAGCTCAGCTCGTTGTTATGGTACCGCGTGTGACCAATCGCGGTGAGAGGCGGCACAGGGAAAAGCGTGGCGCTACTCTGGCAGCTACGCTGCCATATCGAGTGGCTCTAGCTGGGACCAAGAAGATCCGCCGTGCCTCGTCTAGTGATGATGATTATGAGCTAAGAAATGCGTAGCCTTTTACGTTCATGCCGCTTGCGTCATGAGCTTCGGCTTTCATATCGCGGAGAGATAACAAGATGCTCGGCGTTTTTGAAGCCGTCAGTGACGGCGAGGAGGTCGAACTATGGAGAACGCTCCGTCCAGCTCGTTTTCCCGAAGTTCCGTGTTTAGCAACACTAGGCAGGTGCAATGGATTTTTTACTTCATCTTTTTCGATCAAGCGCGGCGCAAAGATGGGGCACGACTCTGGTCCAATTTCCTGCAGCGTCCGCGTTCGGCTACCCCGATTGAACACGAGTCCCATCTGAACGGTCGCGCAACGTTCGGTTCGGCGACGTGGGTCGGGCGCTGCGTCCAAACACAAATGAAAAATGTTCATAGGGTCCCTTATGTTCCCCCTAAAGGCTGAACTCCATGGAACGAATTATGTGACTAATAACTGGTGAACGCCACCCGACGGCACGCTCGCTTTGCGCGCGACGTAGCAGCCACTGTGTTGATTCCACGCGCAGAGCAAAAGCCGCCGGACAAAATTCGTCGGTTATTCGCAGCATATCCGTCCCATGGAGTTCAGCCTTAAGACGACTGGAAGGCGAAAGGCCAAGCGCCGATGCGTTAGACAGACACCACTCTTAATGTGTCGAGTCATTCTTCTTACTGTGCTGAGTGATCCCTCGCAATGTGCTGAGTTATCCTTCTCAACGGGCTGAGTCAGTCTTCTCAATGTGCTGAGTCAGCCTTCTCAATGTGCTGTGTCATCATCCTAATTCACTTAGTCATCCAAATAATTCGCTTAGTCATCGAACTATTTCGCTTAGTCATCCACTTAATTCGCTTTAGATTATCCTAATTCAGTTTAATTCCTCTTAATTACCCTTAATTCTTCTTAATTTAGCTTTGTTGTCCTTCTTAATTAGCTTTGATTACTCTTTTCTTCTTCATTTGCTCTGTCATCTTTTTTAATTCTATCGCCTCTCATTCAATTCGCCGGAGTGGTCACGTAAATGTTTTGGTGCCTTTTGTTTCGCCGACGTCTTTTCGATCAAGGACTTCGAAGGTCAACCGAACGATGAGGCATATAAGGCTTTCGCCTTAATAATTTATGTTATTACGGTTAGAATTTGGCTCTGTCAGGCAACAGAAATCGAAAATGTACAAAAGCGGTTCATAAGAATTGTGTTTGACCGCTATATTGGAATGAGGTCTTTTTATTATTATAGAAGGCTACTTCACCGGTTTGCATTATATAAACTTGCCGTGAGGAGGCAGTCGAGAGATTTCGTTTTTCTTCATAAAGTTGTTCATAATCACGTCAGGTCAATGGGTTTACCACGATTCATTGACTTCCATGTTCCATAAGAGCCAGCCGGAATGTATTAACGTTTTATCTATCTTGCTTGTCCCCTGTATTCCCTTTTTCACGGATTCAATTGCCCGTCAATAAGGAACATGACCTGGATATTTTCATCTGTCTTCGGGAATTTACCTTGCTTGTTCGTGAATGGATGTCTCTCGCCTAGAATAAGATTTTTTTTGTGGTATTTCTATTGAGTATTTTAGTTTTTGCTGTATTGACATTTTAGTATTTTGCGCACCACAGTGGAGACTGAAAAGTTGTTTGTTGGCACAGAAAACAAAAAAATATTATTATTATTATTATTATTATATTATTATTATGTTGTCCCCACTGGCGCAGTTCTCAGTTTAGCCACTAGGGGATGGTTTTGATCTCCTTCCCACGAGCGTGTGGCGTTCTTGGCGTCTCACCGATAGTGTAGCGGGCCTTGAATCCTCGTCCAGCCGAGAAGCCGGAGGCCTTCATGCGGATCCTGATCCTGTTGCCCGCACTCGTCACGTTGGCCGGCAGCGAGGACCCGCAGTGGCGCAGCAGCTCCGGCTGAGCGTCTCGCACATCGTCGTACACCTGCGCAGCAGCAGCAGCAGCCTTGGAGCAGTAGGAAGACAAGGCCTGCGCAAGGCGTCATCGCCAGTGGATCCCCAACTCGCCCCACGACACGCCGAAGCTCGGCGGGAGACGCCGCAAAGCGGCAGACGCGTTCGTCTCGGTGTCGTCGCCAAGTCGTTTTCTTGGCTTACGATGCTCACGCAAGCTAGGGGGCGGTCCATAGGTCCACTAGCGATGACGTTTGAGGGGTGGAGCCGCAGGCCTCGTTTTCAATAGCCGGTGATAAATAAGGGCTTAGGGAAAGCTCCCCTTTCCACTTTAGCAGAGCGAACGGCTGAGTGGAGCTCGCATCTCCAGCGTTCTCTCTGCTAAAGTCGAAAGAGTTGAGAGGTTTGTAGCCACCAGTAGCGTACTACACCGGGGCAGCGAGTCAACGTACGGCCAGGTAGCTCTCGGAGCAGTTGACGCTTTGCGGCATGTCGAAGTCGAGCACTTGCAGGTTGATCACGTGGCCGGGGGCCACAGTGACCCTCCAGTTGCAGTCGTCCTGGGCGTCGTAGTTGGACGGGTAGCCCGGGGACATGAGCAGGGCCGACGTCGTGCTGAACACGCCTCCGCAGGCTGCATGCAGAGAAGGCGACTCGAGATGCGAGCTCATGCAATCGCCTGGTTTTAGACACTCTGTCAAGTGCAATACGTAGCGATAGCACTTGATGGGGATTTAATCAGCGGCATTTCGAAAAAAAGCCTCTGCCTCCACTAAATTCAGAATATGAAGTGCCAAAAAAAAAAAAAAAGAACGACAGGACAAAGAGAAAAGCTCCTAGACTGTTTTTTTTTTTTTTTTTTTTTTTTAATACGCCGTTCCAGCCCTGCTACGTAACCTCCGTTCCTAGGCAGTGGAGAGGCTGTGTATTCGAGCACTGCCTCCCCCCCCCCCCTCCCCCCCCCCCCTCTGCGCAGCGCAACGCCGTTGGTCGCGTGTGTTATGACGTGAGCAGCTGCTCTTCGTTGCCGACCCTCTTTGCCATTGCCTGGCTACGGTGCGACCAAGACCAAAACTAGTAAGCAATACCAGTCTAGGGTTCCCATATATAAAGGTCTCACTTTAAAAATTGGGTAGACCAACTTGAACACTTCTCCCAAGTTAATTGAAAGCCACTGCGTACGTCTCGTTAACAACGAATGGAACAACAAAATATTTGCGCGGCTAAAAACCTCGATCGCTGGTACATAAAAGAAAAATACGCGAGAAAGAGAGTAATAAATACTGCGGTGGAAGATGAAAATTGCAAATAGGTCAAGTTCAATAGATCGAGTTCACCAACCTGCTTGGGTATGACACCGCTGTCGTAGATGCACCGAAGGAACTCTAGTATTTTTGCACGTGTCACAACCTCGCTGGAGCTCTGCGCGTGTCGTGCACGAGACTTCTCGAGCACTGCCGCCTGCCTAACATGAGCTAAAATTATGGCTGATTCACGCATGCGCCGAACGCTTGGTGCGATCGGTCTATTTTTGTCGGGCTATGCACCCCGAAACGAATGAGTGGAGTTTTCAGCGGGATGGCTCGAAGGAATAAAGGAGACATTATGCCTCACAGTTCAGTGGTGTTTAACTTGCTGTCCGCAATACTGAAGACAATATTAAGAGTTCGGAGAAAACTTGAAGGCAAACGCTTAAAGGCCGATTCACACACTTGCATTGAGTCCGATTGAGTGCGAGGGTTGCTATGGTAACAGCTGCGTCGACACTAACAAAACCGGTTTTTACCCCGTTTTGTTGGAGCAGACGCACCTGTAACCTTAGCAACACGCGCAGTTGGTCAGACTCAACGCAAGTGTGTGAGTGGAAATAATTTTATTATTTCCACTCACACATTATAAATAATTAAGTGGATATTTTGGAGTGGAAATAATTTTCTCGTAGGATATAATTTTTTACGAACATTTCAAGGCTGCCTTTAAGAAAAAGGCTAATGCGCAGAATCTAGTCATAAACTACGATGACATTTAAATAGAAATGGGCGAATAGAAGGGTGTGTCTAAGATGCTTATGCTGTTCCCAATTCAATATACTGACTTAAGATGACATATAAGTATATTTCTTTCCAAGTCCAAACCACGCCACAAAAATGCCATATCCGGAATTAAATTGCTTACTGAGCCATTGATGCCCGTTCGTCTCCTCGGCTTGCATAAAGTTCAAGGCCTCGGAAGTGGAAGATGGCGGGAGCATATTTTTAACATTCGCTCGCTTCCTTAGGTAAACTGCATAAAGAGTCATTCTGTTTGCCGCAATACGAAATATTGAGACGTGTTGTGAAGTGATACAATGCGTCTTGCAACGTCCGACTTCCTAAGCGCAGCCACGGCTTACATCCACAGTAAAAGAAATCGAAATTTCACCGGTGTTCAGAACAAGCTTGACCGTGAATGCGTGTGTTGACGCATAAACTACGCTCAACTGAGAAAGGCAGCCGATGTTTCAGAGGAACGACCTTCTCACGGATTGTCCAAACAGTGCACAACAAATGCTTAAAAGAAAAAAAAAAAAGAAAAAGAAAGGCGCGCACGCTTTTCACTTAGAACGTGAACCTTGCGGCAAGCACGTACGTTTTTGTTGAGGACATCAACCACCTCGTTTCCTCCACCCTTCCTTTTCTTGTTTTCGGAGGAATATGGAGCCACAACAACAGCGGTCGCCTTGCCGACAGCCTGTAGAGCGTTTGATTGGCATTCCGTACCCACATGATGAGCACGCTCTAAACCCCTGTTCAACGATGAAAGCGTGCAATACATCTACACCCCCCCCCCCCCCTTCCTTCCCGGCCAAAAAAGAGAAAACGCTCTAGAACCAAAAAAGAAAAACAACATAATTTCCTAAAAAAAACATAGTGTGAACTGCTTCAAACATTTTTTTAATCCTTTGCATAAAACGTGTCCCGTTTTCGGACACATTTCTTCGTGTTTTTACAGCGGAGTTGTTAAGGGTTAGTTTACCTAGAATCGTGCCCGCCAGCAAACAAATGTCGACACAACACTCTAGACAGCTACCGCCATCTATGAGCAATGGCGGCAACCTTTCCAGCCTTTTCACTCTGGCTTGCCGACTTGCGGCCGGCCATTACTTCATTCCCACCTTAGGACAGCTCCGCTGGTCTTCCTTCTTCACCATGGAGTGGAAAGGCTGAATTTTTTTGTTTGCATAAAACGTGTCCCCTTTCGGACAGCCCCGCGGTAGTATTAAGGGCAATGTGCTGTGTTGTCGACCGCAAGTAAAATATTTAGCTGCTATCCGAGTGAGCAATGACTCCTGTACATACATCGGTAATATTTTTAGTAACGGATGCAGTAGGTACGAAAAAGGTTAGCAAAAGTGATTGACGGCCGGAACGGTAAAATCAAGGCACGCGGAGCCTTGATTTTAGGTCGACGAGAGTACACCGAGAGCGAGGATGGTTTTGGCCCTTCCCTCCTTTCTGTTTCGGGGGTTGCCTCAATAAATATTCATCGTTGGAGAAAAAAAAGATTGTTTTACTCAATCGATACTGTGAGTTTTGATATTTGCCAGTTCAGCTTCTTAAAAATAATTCCATTTTAATTATTGAAAGATTAATGCTACAAGGACTTTATTATCAAAAACCCTGCGTACCTCTAACATTCTCCTCATTGCAAATTTATGAGATGCGAAGTCGCCCTTAACGAATCTATGAGATGTGCATTAATACACCGAAATTTATTTCCTTAAAATCATACCATCGTAAAAAAAAAGAAAAAAAAAGGTTTACCCGATGCTTGATGAAACACTCTGCATACGTATTTGCTTTTGCAGTTTCTTGTTTTTCTTTTCAATATTATTTTTGCTTTTCTTGGTTTAATATAGCTACATTTTTCACTGCATAATGATTTAACGGAAGATTCAGAGTTCTAATAAATAAATCACCGTTAGTTTCGATGAGGTGCCAACGTGCTTTGTGTCGTCTACGTGCTCAGTAGTCAAGCAGAGATTAGGTGAGAAGGTCGCGGGACGTAGAGACCCCAATTCTTTAACAATCACGGCGCCCACCCTATTGAAAAACGTAATGCACTCCCACTACCAGTATAGTATAAACTTATGTGAAAGAAGCTATAATATATATATATATATATATATATATCAGTGTAGAACGCATAGGTAATTTTATGCTTGACCATGGCTGTCTACCATACTTTCCCTGTTAGATATCATATGAATGACATTGTTTTCTTCTACCTATCTTCATTCATATATTTATTAGGGATTTTTAAATTAATACCACGTGGTGCACAGCAACCGCCGATACACCGAACGTGATAATTCGTTTGCAAGATATGGGCGTACTTTATGAAGCACCTAAACTTGTAAAGTCTGCAAAATAAAATTGTTAAATTTTAAAAACAAAACTCTCCCATGGGTCTTGTTTATGATATAATGAATAGGCAGTATATTTTCCAGTGCATTTTTATAATAAATATCGTCGAACATTATTCGGTGTTTATTTTTTTTTATAATGCTGTAATTTGGCGACCTGTTTCGGGCGAACACAAATAAAAAACAATGACTACCGATGGAAGAACTCATGCAAGACAAAACTTTAAAGTCTAAGAAGGAAACGATTTGACAAAAACAGTCCGAGCTTAAGCAAACATTCCTCAGAATCGGTATTTTTATGTTCCAACCGATTTTATTTTTGGTATGAATAAATGTTGATTTTTTTTTAAATCTTTAACCGACGATGCATTTTTAAAATGTCGATAGGTCCTTTTTCAGGCTAAAGGCCGACGTACACACTTTCCACTGTTTCTCACTCCCCTCCTTTTCCATATCCTCTCCAGCCTTCAACTTGCCTTAACACTGCTCCTTTGGCGGTTTAGAAGATGGGGACGCTAACAGGATTATCTTTCCTGCAGAAAGCCGAGCTTGTACGTCGGGCTTTAGAAACGGAAAGTCTGCGGCCAAATTAGGACGAATGTATGTGCTGAAGTGCTCACCTCCGGAAGTGTCGAAGCGGTAGGTTGCGCGCAAGCCCTTGCCCTCAATGGAGCTGTCACTGCGGAAGTGGATGGTCAGCTCGTTGCCGTGTGACATCAGCTCGGTCGGGGTCGATGAGCTGGCGCAGATCTCCGAGATGACCGGCGACGTCAAGTCAGGACCGCCGTGCACCTGAGCCCGAAAGACACAGGGGCACAAGATGACGTCAGTGGCTACGTTATACGATACTCTTTATACGATCTCAGAGTGAGATACTCCAGTATCTCACTCTGAGATCACCCTCGAATATCTGGGACATCGGTCACTTGCGCCCTCTGTCGGCGGTGCTCAAAAAAATATCGCAAAAAAAAAATTATTTCAACCATAGATCAACATAATTGCCAATATTCCCCGGAAAAAAAATAATACAATATTAAATATTATTATTCAAACTTGGGAACTCACACTTCTTTATTCCTTTACCCAACATGTGGCCTTGATGGCATACCGAATTTTATAGTTAAGGGGTGTGTCGACATATTGGTTCCCATTCTACACCACATATTTTCTATGTCGCTGAAGCACTCTATCTTTCCGACCGCCTAGAAAAATGGCTTGGTAATCCCTCTTCCTAAATCAGGCACCTCAACGAATATCACAAACTATAGACCGATATCATTGCTTTCCGCATTTTCGAAGGTATTCGAAAAAATCATTCATAAGCATCTAACACACTGTTTTAAGCACTTAATACCTGAAATTCAACATGGCTTTTTGAGCGACAGGTCTGTTGAAACAAATCTTGCGTGTTTTTTAAATGATGTTGCCCCCAGAGTCTGTTCTCGAGAGCAAGTTGACGCAGTGTATTTTGATTGTAGCAAGGCATTTGATCGTGTAAACCACAAGTTACTGTTACACAAACTTTCTGTTTCTGGTCCTAGCGACGAGTACTGTTCTTGGTTTGAAAGTTATCTTTCTGCAACAGAAAACTGTGTCGGCTACGCAAATGTTAGGTCTTGTTTTTTTCCTGTGCCATCTGGTGTACTTAAGGGTTCCTATCTGGGACCTCTTCTTTTTAATATATTTGTCAAAGATCTCCAAGACATCATTCGCCATTCGAGCCTCTTGCAGTTCGCTGATGACCTCAAGATCTATAAAAATATTTCGTCATTAAATGATTGTGCTCTACTGCAGGAAGATATCAACGCCATCTGTCTATGGTGTAAAGATAACGGGCTTGATCATAACATTGGAAAAAACAAATGTAATATCTTTCACGCGTAAGACTAATCCAACTGACTTTCTGTACTACTTAGAAAATTCGTCGATTACTCGAGTTACTATTGTGAAAGATCTGGAAGTGATGCTAGACTCCAAACTCAACTTTAACTCGCACGCGACATACGTTGTGAGCTCTTGTTTTCGTCTTCTCGGCGCAATTTCAAGATTTAGTAAGTGTTTTTCAAGTGTTTGCCTTTTCTACGTACTTTACCGAAACATAGTTCTTCCAAAGCATGACTTCTGCACTGTGATTTGGAACGGCCTTAGTGCTACAGCTTCCAATATTGTGGAACGCGTACAGAAAAGATTTACCAAAACTTATCATTTTAGATCCCCATCACACGATCTATATGATTACAACGAAGTGCTTAGACAATTGCAAATCACTAACCTTGCATCAAGACGATGCTCGCGCGATATTTTATTCTTGTTTAAATGCATACATTCTAATCACGATATTAGCTCTCTGGTCACATCTATTAACTATCATATACCCGGTAGAAATGTTCGTTCTAGTCGCACTTTCCATGTCAATTACAGCGATTTCAAGTCACCCTCGGGCCGACTGCAAAACTACTTCAATCATCTGGAATCAGATGGCATTGACATTTTCAACCCTAACCAACCTCATTTTAGGAAGTGCGTGCTTCATGTATTGAAATAATGTTCATGCTTTGCAACTATTCAATTCCTGTGTTTTTCCTTTAGAGGTGTGTGAGGCGACCATATTTTTCTTGTTTGCGTTTATATGCTATCTGAAATGTTACTAACAAGTGCACCAATGTATAGGCTTTGGCCGTTTTGGGGCACTCAAAATAAGCAAACAAAACAAAAACAAAAACAAATAATCTTCTGAATTGGTTCTTCAGAACCACCTTTAGAAAATCTTGAATTTGCTCTTGAGATAAACTGTAAGGTGCCTGAGCTGATTGTTATTTTCGTCCGGAACGAAGTTGCTCGCTGTATCGAAGCAGGGCCCTGATGTCATGCAGCGGAGGAAGGGGGCATGGTGGCCGACTGGGCTAGCGCACACCTGCTCGGAGCACTTGGAGCGAAAGCTCCCGTTGCAAAACCCAGGGATTAATGATTCAATCTCCGCCTCTGCCCCCCGTTTCGATCTGAAGGAGCACTCGTACAGGCGTGCGATCGTGTATTACTATTGCGTGGTGCAGGTTAAAGAACCCAGTCTGGCGGTTGTACTGCACCGGCTAAACCGCTCATATACTGCTGAGAGACAAGTCGCCCATTGAAGCAGACTCATAGAGTTATTACAATGTACGCTAGAGGTTCAAGTGGCGCTAGTGTGCTGCTGCAAATTAAAGCAGACAGCAACCAGTCGGAAATTGACTTCCGGTAATGCATTTCTATGGGGAAAAGCGAGTGCATTTTCTTGCTGCGCTGGATTATAAGAGCAAATATCACGAATATTTCGTACGTACTGGCACATTGGAACATTTCTCAGTCACGCAAACATAATAAATGGTAAGTTACGGCGTTTCTATTTGAAATTCGTGTCATGAAAAATGGTGCTAAAACCGCTTCGTACATGCATTTATGTGCACTGTCGGACACTGTTAGCGCGAACACGGCATCGGCGCTTTCCACCATGGGGGATATACGTGTTAAACGAACGAAGGACATGTGGAAAACCAAGAGAGACGGCAATAACTACGCAGTAACACTGGATAAGTAACTCCTTGTGCATGCAGGCGATCAAAATAAATTGAAAGCTGCGTAATATAGTCCGATTTGCAATAAATGAGTACTGCTTTATTCTTTCTGCTCATGAATATGTGCAAAGATGCATGTTCTGGGTTCAAATCATCAACCGCACTCTCCAAATCTTTGCAAATAGGGAAGAGTCAGAGAACAGGCGCCCGATAAGAACTGCCCGACGTAGGAAATAATAAAAAGGCACACCTTTCGTAGTCCACGTACTTCATTTTTTACATTCGAATGTTTTTTAACCGATCGTAAAGATGCACGACGGAGTCATATTCATAGAGTGACAGGACGGGCATATTAGCAATATATAAGCGCCACCGCAATACTAGCGAACTTTGAACACGCTCTACATTCTCTTCGATCGTTAGTTTGTTTAGAATCGTCGCTCGTTTTTACATACCTGCCATGGAACATAGGTTTGGGCCTGAAAAATAGCGAAGCTTAACATCGTTCACTGGTAAAGAAAATGCTGTAAATAAAGCTATTACACTTTTACAAGATTAATAAATGTAAATACTGTCCGGTACAACCGAAATAATAAAAGTTATTCATGTTATTTTCCGGCGAAGAGACAAATTTCACGCACATTTTCCCATAGGAATGCACAGGAGCGCCACAAAAGTTGACTGGTTGCGGTCTGCTTCAATTTGCCTCCCGGAAGTCGCATAGACACTAGCGCCAGTTGAACCTCTAGCGTACATTATAATAACTCTTTCTGCAGACTAACTTCACGCTGTATAAGCATACACACATCCCAACTTTTTTGCAGCGGAGGAAACACTTGCGTCGAATCGACAATCCACGAATATTTATAAACTAACAGGGAGGTTGGGTCACTAGGAGTCGCCACATTTAATTGGAAAAGAACTGACGTCCTGGGGAACCTATCATGACAACGCAACTCTTTAACCAGCGAGTAATGAAAAAAGCCAATGTTACCGGAATCAACATGGGCTTTCACTGCCGGCGGCCTCGGATAGTCAAATATTATCTTTGCAGAATTTGCAAGCTCGGTTTCCACCGATATTTATAATGGGTGCCAGTGGGTTTTATTCTCTAAAAATCCACGCAAACGGATGTTTTTTCATGACCCTGACGACATCCGAAAACGGATGTCTTCAGGGCCAATAAAATATGACGCAACATTGGAAAGACGAAAATCAGTCCTTTTTCGGACAGATGGTCAGGCCGCAAGCATACATTTCGTCATATTAAAGCCGTCGCAGCCACTCCTTGCAAGGACTAGTATTCCCTGCACCCGGAACAACGTTGCTGGAGCGAGGAACGTACTGGTGCAATTGACTTCACAAGGTGCACAGCCCAGCTGAACTGGGAGGCAAAGTGAACTTAGCGCATCGCCAACTCTGCAGCAACTGCCGTTTTCAAAATGCGATTTTGAATATTTTTCTGTCGCTGAAGGTTCAGCCAAATAGAGGTATATAATTCGTTCGCCCTAAACACAGAACATAAAAAAAATATGTTAGTTTTTTTTTATGTGTGTTTTTTATTTGGAAATTTTATTTTTTCTACGCATTTTGCACTGTCACACTTTTCTTACAAAGTTATATTTCGGGCCGAGAAACACCTTTTCAAGAAGCAAATAGCGCGTGGCACGCCCCCTTTTTGAATGCGCTCCTTCGTTACCCAAAATAATTAAAAAAAAAAAACAACTAACACTTTATATAAAAGCATTTTCGGAATGAAAATTATCTTGCAATTATTCCAAAGTTTTTTTGTTCGTTTTTTAAACCAATACAATTCTAAGAGGTTGTGCACAGTGCTTCCACGTGTCTGCTTCCAAACACCTGTGTTTTTGAAAGACAAAATCGCATAAGTGGATGCTGTTGTTTCGTTTAAGGGTGGCAGCATCGCACGAACCAATATTTTGAAGTCCCGTAAATTTAAACCTAGTCGAACACCATCGAGGGGCTGAGGGTAGCCTACGTCACTCGAATATACTTGGCGGACCAAGTTACACGGCAAGTCACAAAAAGGCTCAGCAAGCAAGGCGCCAACCCGAAGAGCGAAGGCATGTCTCTAAGACTCTAACAATGGCTACTAAGCTGGCGGCTATTGAAGAAATGACTCTGAGGCTGTTGGCGCCAATAACAATTTGTTACTCACCTATCTTTTTTCTTTTAACTTAATTATCTCGAAACACTGTTTTCCAATATATAGGTACCATTATTTTCTTAATCCGCCAATATAGAGCGTCGCTTTTGTTCCTGCCACTTTCATAGGTGTTGAAAAGCACTGAACTAGAATGAAAAATATGAACCTAATAGATTTCCTGCTACACATTTTTTACTAAGTAAAAAAGCTAAAAGTTTAGTACTAAAAAAATGTATAGAAAATTCATTTTTCAGTTGGTTTTATCAATTCTAGTTCAGTGCGAAAAGCAAAATATTTCAAACAAAATATTATATACATATGACAAAAAGACTCACAATAATACAAAGAACTGCACCTCAACATCGCCTAAAATGCGTGGGTGAATAGTATTCAGTCTGTACTCTTAAGTTAATACTAGAAGCTCCGCCTTCAGCGCGAGCTCGCTGGCTTCCGCAGCCCATTGGTTGCGCGCGTCTGCGCGTTCAAAATTGTGTTGGCAAGGGAAGAAAGCTCGCGCTGAAGGTGGAGCTTCTAGTATCAGTTTAGAAGTGAACAGAGTATTGTCACTGACACTGCGCTGCATCATTTCTCGACGCAATGCAGTCAAACGGACCCAAACGCTCTTAAGCGCAACTTTCCGTAGGGGCTTTTACACTTTAAAAGACACTGCGTGCCGAGTACTGACCCGGACGTAATCGAAGGGGCATCCAGAGGCCGTCTCGATGTTCACGTCGACGAAGGCGAGGCGTACCCGCTGCCCTAGAGGCGCCTTGATGTGCCACAGGCACTCGGTGTTGCGCGGGTAGCCGTGCGGGTAGTTGGGCGTCTGCAGTGAGCCCCGGGGCTTGGTCAGCGTGCCGCCGCAGCCCTTCCAGGCGTACTCGATCCGGAAGCCCCGGAGCCGCTGGCTGCCGTCCGTCACGAAGTGCAGGTGCACCACGGGTTGCGAGGACACGATCGGTGGCGGAAGGGTGCTGGGCTCGCCGCAGAACCGCCCCAGATGCCGGGTCTGGCCGTCGGAGTCGGTCTCGTTCACCTGCGTGCGATTGGCCGCCCCTGAACCCTTTCTGCCCTCCTCCGCCGGGACTCGGTCCCTGAACCAGTCGTTGCAAAAAGTCGATTTCAACCAAACAACTGCAGACATCTTGATATTCACAAGTTATAGACGAGAATAGTACAATATGAATTAGTACAAATTATAACCTCAAGAAACAATTATATTAATTTCTAGGTCACTCTCCGTCGCCATCGCCAAGGTTCGGGGCCATTCATGTCTCAGCATGACTTCGTGAAAAAAAAAATCAGCCATACAGGAAAAATGTGTTATATTTATGCAAAAATAGGCATGAGACTAGTACGATATTAATTTATACTAATTAAAATCTTAGGAACCATATTGTTTTATTGCTGATCGACATTTTGTTTATATAGGGTGCTTCGACATTTTTTTAAAGAAAATTTCAATAAAACACGAAAAACAAACCAAAGCGGAGAGCAAGCCGTCTGCTTCTTGTGCATGAATTACCGTGACGTCAAAACAACAGCGAGCTCTGATTGGCTTTGATTGAAAGGATAGTGGGTAGACCTCAATGCTAGATTCCTTGAGGTCTCGCCACTCTTTTCTTTCAATCAGCCAACAATTAAGAGCTCGGCCTTCTGACATCATCGCAACCCCTGCAAGAAGCAGACGAACTTGCACTCCGCATAAGGATTGGGTAACATGACTTTGCTGGATTGCGAACCAGTTTGCCATACATTAGTCATCCTTGACTCCATCTTTCCTGCGAGTGGGCAGTTGCTACCTGGGCAAAGGATCTACCCATGTCTTTCTGGAAGAGCATTCAAACGCGTTCAGATAATGGCGCCCGTGACGATAATACCTCGTCTGCTACATGTTCCCCACTAAGAAAGCTAGAATCGCTGTTTTGCCAAAAGCACACGCTGAGACTACCTTGAAACCGGTAACAACTAAACGATGGACATTCTGAACTTGTAGGAACCGGATGGCCTCTAGAAGAGCCAGTTAATGCTCAAATATGAAGCGAATGAATCAACATATGTTGACAATCATTCTGGCAGGCCATGTTGTAGAAATAAATCTGAAAAGCCTTGCGCTGTAGCTGATCTTTATGTTGTCATCGATCGAACTTTTGGCAATTTGTTGTAAGAATCAATGGCAATGCGGTAGCGGCTTTGGTCAAATTTCGAGAAGTTTGTGCAGACGCAAAACCGCCGTGATTAAGATAAATTCCCCAACGTTACAAAAAAAACTTTAGTTTTGTTGTAGGAGGCTGATGCACCGTGCTGGATGCCCTAGTCAATCTCCAGCCACCAAACAAAATAAAGCGAGGTATTTTAACATTTTTTGGGCCCGTATGACCCTCAAGAAGCAGATTTAGCATAGGTTATCTGAACGTGTTTTATAATTACTGTGGGAGCATTTAATGAGATGCAACCCTTTGAAAACCCTGAAAGTTACCATTTTTGTTTGTGAAATGGCTGGCGTCTTGATTCGACAGCTTTCAGCAAGAGCGCCCTGTATCTTGCGGTCTCCTTGGCAATGTAACCTTTTTTGGTAAATGATTTCGCCCATTTTTTCTTGAGAAGCGCACGCACATTTTTAGGCTGAATATTGACAAAATACGCATTTTTGTATTTTATGATCAAATGCTTCAATCGATCAAAGGCTTCAAAGGCACGCCACGTCAAGCTTTATGATTCCCGAATTTCTTGTTGGGACATATTGGATGATGGCACTGTAAGTTTTTGGCTGAAGTGACGAGGAAGTCCTTGGTAGCTTCAAATATTGTCTAAGGCTAATTATGTGTGCAGGGGACAAGCGTATGTATCCACACAAATTATGAATCTTTCAGACACCAAAAATAATTA
This sequence comes from Ixodes scapularis, assembly GCF_016920785.2. Taxonomy (NCBI): domain Eukaryota; kingdom Metazoa; phylum Arthropoda; class Arachnida; order Ixodida; family Ixodidae; genus Ixodes; species Ixodes scapularis. Next base: position 239,915,384 of record NW_024609835.1, on the reverse strand, counting down.
CGTATTAATGATTTTAACTTGAAACATCTTCCACAAAATCTACAAATCCGATGGGACCACATTTTAAGCGGAAGTGCTTGGCCATCGCATATGTTGTGATGCCTGCTTATCCTTTTTGAGAAATGGCCGAGCGTTTCACGAATTTCACATCCTTATAAATTCGCCATTTGCGGTGTAAATTCAACAACTTAAGCAGAAATCGATTTGTCATCTCCACACTCTAAAAAAAGTTTGTGCGTCTACTTTCACGCACAACCCTTGGAGAGCCAATCACCGCAACTTACGGAGGCAGCTCAGCGAATGGCAATGCCGAAACATGTTTAGACCAAAAAACGTAGTCTGAGTTGTGACATTGAGCAATGCAAAGCGTCACGCTTGCATTGCTTAATGTCACAACTCAGACTGCGTTTTTTGGTCTAAGCATATATTTCGGCATTGTCATTCGCTGAGCTGCCTCCGTAAGTTGCGATGATTGGCTCCTCAAGTGTTGTGCGGGAAAGCAGACGCACAGGCTTTTTTTAGAGTGCAACTGCGTCTGGTTATTTAAGAACTTACGGACATTTATTAAAAGCATTGTTAAAGCAGTTTTACCAAATGAGATTTTTGTGTCACTGAGACATTAGTACCGAGCACTGGGTTCAACTGCGTTTACAAGACGCAAGGCGGCTGAGAAACCTCCCAATTCTGCGCCAGAGAGCAGCGCGACGACAATAAGACGCTCGGCAGTTTGCCGACGAGACAAACTGGATTCGAGTCTGAGTGCATAGGCGTCGCCGACATCACCGAGATATTTTGTATTGCTGCATCACACCAAGGCAGGCTCGGTGATACTGAAAAAGCCTTAGCTTTGCATATACCTATAAGAATATCCGGTGTAAAAGCAATGCTTTTTAATGGTAACCTCCAATCCCAAACTTTTGTACGTCCGTCCGTCCGTCTGTGGATCCTTCGTTTAAGTTAGCAGGGAAATTGACATCCCGAAACCTATAGACGAATTCAGTTTCTCAGCTAAATGTAGCGGGAAACTGAAGTGATGTTAATGCCACAGGATGTGTCAACTCAGTTCCCTTGGTAAATTTAGCGGGAACATTCACGTCTTGATGGCTAAACATCAATTCAGATTTCCCCCTACATTTAGCTGGAAATTGGCGTTACGTGAACTTTACATCTTTCGACTTCACGTAACCCAACGTCACTTGACGTATACAACCATTCAGTTTCCCCACCAAATTTAGCGGAAAATATACGTCACGTGACACACAAATTCGCTCCAAATCCCTGCAATGCATTCATGCATTATTGAACTTTCAAGTTAAAGGTCGCTCCCAAATTTTTTTTTCGTTTTGAAACTTAAAATTAAAATAAAAAAAATCTTAATTAAAAAACTGAAGTAGATGAGACTCACTATATTTAAATCGAAATTATTTGATTGAAATCAAAATAATTTAATTTAACTCACTATATCAATATATTAGTGTTTTTAATCGCTAGATACATTTTAAACAGGACAGATTGATTGATAAATACGTACGATCACAAAAAAATGCGGGAAAAAGTTACCGTAAATTTAAAGTCCAGTTCAATTAACAACATTTTATTAGATATAAACACTGCCATTGCAGTACAAAAGCAGCTTGATATTTTCAGGTTATTGGAAAAGCTTTATGAAGCTGTCTTTATATTTGGGTTTAGATTTGCTTGAAATAGGAGACTAATTTTATTGCGCTACTTTATTTCCAATTCTTATTTACTTGCAATTGCATGTTACGTAACTGACCAACTAAATTAGTGAAAGAAAGTTCAGCGTTCCGATTGTACAGAAGATCACTGTTTTGTGATCGTGTTCAATCTGATATAAACCTTTCTTGCTTCATGATTTCTTGATTTTCATGCAAAACAAATTCAGAAGAGAACATCAAATGAAAGACAAATGGTAAAAAATACCGTTGGATTATTTCTGACTGAAGAGGTTTGATTTCAATCATCATAGTAAAACCGGCCTGATTTAAATCAGGATTTAAATCATGATTTTATTCGTCTTGATGTTTGGTCCCCTTCCTGCTTGAAATAGAAAGGCTCACCAGAACAAGTGTTTTGGTGAAAAGGGGTCATTTAGGGCATTAACCCAAGGGGGTAACAGTAGGTTTCCGCCAATACTCCAATAAAATAAGTAATTAAAAAAAAAAAACTCGCAAATTTTATGTTTTCGCTAATAGTATCGCGTAGCGTACGTTTCGCAGTGCAACAATTACGAGCCCATGGTATTCGCGGTTCCGGCGTCGTACCAAGAGCTACACGATGAGGAGCAGACACCCGTTGCAGCGAAAATTGGAGAGATCAACGACCACACAATCGACGACCACAAGGCAATCATCTCGACTTAAGCAAAATATATCAGAGTAGAAAATTCACATTATAGACAAAATAAATGAAAAGCCTTCCCATCTGAAATAGCCAATGACTTGTTTTAAGATACTCAAAGAGAACAAATGGCCCAGATATGTTTCACATCTATCGAGAGCACATAAGCAGTAATGTTTTCATCTTTCATTATGACCATACTTTCATTTCATTCCATTAATTTTTCTCTCTGGGCACGAAGGCTTTCGTTCCTGTTCGTTCTGTTTTGTTTGTTGCTTGCTTTGTTCCTGTTTCTTTGTTTCCTTGAGTATATTCAAGGCGATAAATATGAAGTGTTTCCTTCCCCTGGTATCATGGTAAAATACAGCCTTTACACCCTCCGATGAAGTATTTTCCGCAAAAGGCCGCTAGGTGCTGTTCGAAGCTGTCAACTTATTCATATATTCAAAGGTCCAGTTTCAAGCATTGTCTTTTCGTATCAGGTTGTTAAGTGGTGAGAACACCTCGTGTGAACTTTTCGAAAACGTCAGTGTATTCATTACAGCGCCTGTAGCGTCGGAAATGCTCTGACATAAGGTGAAGCGAAGTGTGATTTATTTGGGTACTGTAATCGTAGTAAGCAGCCTTCACCCTTCGGGGTGCAGGCCTTACCTCGAGGTAGTCGTAGCTGCAGTTGGCCTCGTGCTCGATCTCCAGGGTGGAGAAGGCGAGCGAGATGTTGTGACCCGACAGCGCCTCGATGGTCCAGGTGCAGTTGGCGTTGCTCGGGTACGGCGCAGGGAAGTTGGGGCTCTCGATGACACCCCGCGGCTGGTGCCGGATGACGCTCGAGCACACTGCGGACCCCCGCGAGTCGCCATGGTTAGCGGACCCGGAGGCATAGAGTCATTTCCTCACGGTGTGAAACCATAGGGCGAATCCGGGGGCCCTGATTGACATTTTCTTCAAGCACATCACAAATGTGCACCCTCCGGCAACTAGAGACACGGCGCAGCGTCGGGTTCCTTTTGTGATCCACACGCTTCCCGTTGTTTACGTCGTAGAGAGAGGAGGCATAGGGGGAATGGATGCTGCTCGCGGCTTGGGAAAACAGCCGGCAGTGTTCTTTAATGCGTACACAGATTCTGTTTCGAAGACGGAAGACGCCTCGGATATATGCTTGCGTCATATCAACGCTTCTCGGTCTACTGTCACGAGCCGTCTTATCTCATACAACGACCGCGAAAGGGTCATGATAGCGCTCTGCTTGCGAAAAAGCGTGACTTTCAAATAGGTCGATCAGAGCCCTACCCTGGTTTTGCTTCGTTTTATGTCGTAATGAATTCCCAATACAGGGCCCGGAGGCCTCAGAAGTGTCCTTCCGGGAGTTTTGACTCAGTAGGACTTGACATCTCATTGGTAAGGCCGTTCAATATGAGGCGTCACATCTTTTGTGCCATGTTCTCAAGTTCAGTTCAGTTTCCTCGAGGCTGTAGCCCAGCCATGCTCTGCTTCGGCTTGCGTCTATTTCGCTTACGCCCGCACATGATCTTTGACATCCCTGAGAATGCTACACCTGTCTTGACAACGTAGCACTAAAACATTCCGTGTGTATGCAAGGCTTGAACGTGACATCCTTGCACCGTGCTAATAATGACTCCTAGTACTTCTCTAAAAAACGACGTTGATAGTGTGAAATGTGTACCGCAGAAGGTACTTTCTTAGCACCAAGGCCATCATAAAGGCCGCTGATGTGACGTCAGTGCAAGCCATGTATGCGGAACGCAAGTTCGTCTGCTTCTTTTGCGGTGGTTGTGACGTCAGAACGCCCAGCTCTGATTGGCTCTGACTGAAGAATAGTGGTTCGACCTCAAAGTAAGCTGCCTTGAGGTCTACCCATTATCCTTCCGTCAGGGCCAATCAGAGCTCGGCGTCCTGACGTCACCAGAAACCCCGCAAATTTAGCAGACGAACTTATGCTCCACATAGGTAGCTACCTACTCTGCCCGTTGGTAAGCCCACCCGTGGCAAAGCGAAGACAGAGAGGCGATCAATGACAAACACTTTCTTAAAAATTAAAGGAATACCGAGGTCTCTAGTTTCCACTTTAGTGGTTCTTGCGGTCTTTTAAAGTGATACTTGGCGTATAAAGAAAGCAAAACACAAAAAATTCCAACTATAAAACACTGCAATTTGCTCGTCATAAAAATCAAGTGAGAAAGCCCCATTTTGGTATAGATCTACATTTCCCAAAGGTTATTATTGTGGGTCAACCACGAGAAATCTTGTTAATTTTGCCCCGTGAGGGCATTCAGTCGGTCGTGTTCGGAGTACAAATTTCGCTCCATCACCGAATTAGTCATTTACCTTATGCAACAAAATAATTTATTAATCAAAAATGTTAAAACTTGTTTTCCATCCATCACTCCAGCTTCCATAGTCACCGGCAGTTGAGATCGGCTGACAAGTAGTTGCTGTGTTTCTTAGTGAGGGGAGGGCACAATCTTTTCATTTAGAACTAGAATACCTTAGAGGCCAGGCGAAGTTTTTATTCGAGTCTGAGCAAGCAGGTTGAAAACAAATAAGTTGGGAAAAAAAAGTATGTAATAAAAATATGTAAATGAATTTAACGGTGACAAGCATGGAGCCAAGCGACATCTAGAAGGTCCTGATACGTTGGCCTTCGTTTATATATTTTTCTCCGCGTTGTTTTACGGTTGCCACAAGTTGGTGTAGATTTCTTTTTGTTGTTACGTTGATGCAATGTGAATTTTAGGACAAACCAGCTCCTAGCACCCCTGAAAAGTCACAGATATCTTATTGTTAATTTACACTGCACTGTACACCTTGACCTATAAAATTTGTCTTTCTCCCGCGACTTAAAAATTTCAAGAATGTCCGTGGTTAACCCAAGTTCAGGGTAAATTTAAAATATATCCCTGGTCTGTTTATTATGCGCCGCAAAGAACGTCTTCTTGTATTTGACAAACTCTTCAGGGACAATTGATAAAGTGCTTGTTCTCGCAGTTATTAAAAAGAAGTACAAGCTTACAATGGTTTTTCTGTGCAAGCTTGTCAAAAATAGATGAAATTACTTTGCTCGTGAGTGATGTGGAAAGTGACTAATTCCAACCAGAGCTCGGCGTTCTGACGTCCACGGTCTCTCTTGCCTCTACCTCCCCCTTAGTTGCTCGGTGCATGAAAAGAACAACACTGGGAGGCACTTTCTGTTGTGGGAATCTGTTTCGAAGCCATTCTTGCCAGACTAAGTGTCAGCGGTCTTCGCACTCGGTCGTGGGACTGCAACCTGAGAAAGTGGGGAAGCCTTACGAGCCGTGTACACGACGTGGAAGCCTCTTCCAGCCCCAGATGCGTCGCTTCGGAACCTCAAGAATATGGTGGAACCACTGGAAGTAAGATGGCCGGGCCTCTGTTGGAGGTTGCACAGCCGCGCTTTCCTTTCTCCTCTTGCCGAGTCGCCGTCAAACACCTGGGCACCAGAGGGACGAAAGTGCACACGTTTAGGAGCCTCAGTCGTCACTGGTTACCACGCAGTTCTTAAATATCACTGAAGTCGGATTAGAGTGGGCCCGTACATGTGTGTTATTCTCAAAGCAATAATGAGCAGGTGACTGCAGGGCGTGAGCCGCTGCAGGATATCATCGGTCCTCTGTTGTAGGGTCAGCCTGGTCCTCTTAACATCACATGCTCGTAGCAGATACGTATAAATGGGCCTCAGTTTTTCGCCCCCACAATAAAGTCCCAGCTCTCGTTGCCGCACGTTTTTTTTACATTTCATAGGTAGGCAGTGACAATATTTGTTGAACTGAGGAGGTGGCATTAAAAGATACGGGTGTAAAGTGGAGCGCCGTACCCTGCTCCACGCCTTACTCCTAGTATTATTTTATAGGACTTCAGAAGGCGTAGTTAACAGTATATCTCTCGGACAGGCCGGTAACAGATAATCAAAATGCATGTGCACTGCGCGTCACTCTTAGCTCAAACACGATTTCGAGGCTTTCTTGTACTTTGCTTAGAAAGTTTTTTCACGGCCACCCCATTTTACCACTTTGAGTATTGTCCTGAATGAAGGCTTTCCGCAATGCTACTGATCGTTATGGCAACGTTCTATTTTAACAGATAAGCTAGAAAAACTGGCGGTCGCTCGTTTGCGCTAACAGTGTCGCGCTGTGTACTTATTTCATGCTTGATATTAGTACCAATCTTGATTAAAATAACCCACGAACAAAGACAGGAATGGCGGTGGACATCGGGTTTTCGTAGGTTTTTAAATGCATATGTTGAATTCCAAACTAACAAGAACCTAAGAAGGTGCCACTAAAAGTCGTGAGTCGAGCTGTGGGTGTCACCTTACTTAAAGATCAAGCAAGCAATTAAGTTCCATCGCAAGACCGCCATCGTTGGACCTCGACATGGCCAACTTGCCTCGAGCGCGTCATAGCCGCAGTCCGGCTGCTCTTCGATGTCCATGTCAACAACGGTGAGGGCGATCCTGGAGCCCTGACTGACTCGGATCAGCCAACGGCACTCAGCGTTGTGGCCGTAGGGACGAGGGTAGTTGGGAGACATCAGGCTACCAGAAGACCCGGTGAGGACACCGCCGCATCCTGCGCACCAGCCTCGCGTGAGACGGGGCGGTGCCCGTTTTAAGGGTGCTTCGAACTCACCTGTGAGCGCACTGTCGTAGAACACTTGGAACCCTTGGCCGAACATGGAAGAGTCACTGACGAAGCGCAGGCGCAGGCTGTTGCTGTCCGACACGAATCCCACCGGGGCCTCACGACCGCAGAAGGTTCCCGCCAAAGGAGAAGTCTCCTGGGCGCCGTTCCTGACACAGGCACCAAGCTTTCAAACACAAATTTCTGCCGGATCCCCGGCTTACATTGCATTACCATGCATGAACGTGGTCAAGGACTAGGACACAAACAAACACAAGCACACAAACTACAAGCGGAAGGTTATCGCGCAACCACTGCGGTTGATTAATTTAGCAGATGATGGTACACACAAAGAAAGTTTAGAAAGTTTTAGAGAGCTGTAAAGTTGCACTTCAGACAATGCTGCATTGGCCATATCGGCTCGGGTTGTAAGCAGCGCTTGGATCTAAGGTGAATCGAAGTATAGCGTCAAGTGCAACATTCTTTGCTCCTTCTGACGTAAAGATGCGTTAAAAAAAACAGTTCAGCAAGGAGGAAATGGGAATGGTGACGAGAACAATGTTCCTACCCTGCGGAAAGTTATTTTGTAGGTCGGCGGTTACTCTTCCTTTCAGGACAGCAAATATATGCTTGATGAATCACGTCTCTACTGTGAAAGGGTTTAGTGCTGACCGTATCTCCAGACGGTGCTGTGCAGAGTAGTGTAAGCCTAAGTTGAAATCGTTTTGAAATTGCGATTGCTAGCTTTGGCCGATGCTTTAATTGGGATAATGAATATTTTTAACGCAGTCTGCTTGCCCTGCTTCATTCGACAAACATTCTTAACATTTTAAATAAATTTTGGATGTTCGGCGGACATGAATTTACAACTTCAAATATTAAAATAATAGCCTATCCGGCGTGAAACAATTCGAGCACAACAGTGGTCTTGTATCACGAATAAGTAAGTGGACGAATTCGTATAAAAAAGCACGTTACAGGTCGGACACTCGACCATCAAATATCTGTTGCCTTGATGTCAGCAGAAACTTTGCTCAGCCATTATCATCAACAGGTCACGCGCGGAGGAGCGGTAGTCTTCCACTGGTAAAGCGGAGGATAAAAAGCTCCGCGCCGAATGACGAGTTTGTTTCGGATTTCGGTAATTGCCTCAAAACAACCAGTACAGCAGTCCTCCGCCGCAGCCGATCGATATCCAGCTCATAGCCCCACCGCACAGTCCCCGCCCCCCTGAACTGCCGCAGATGCCGAACTGTCGATGAGACGAATGTTCAAGGAACGGTTGCTACGAGAGTTTTAATGAAGGTGGTTTGGCTACCTGAAGAGTATTATGATCTTACGCCGCCAATTACTGTTCACGCAACAGGAATAATTAAACGTAGTGAAAATTTTAAACTTTCGTCCTCAGCAGGTCCCCACTATATCAATGCAAACATTCTTAAAATCACAGCTGCTATTTCCAGCAAACTTAATAATATAATCTTCTACCATGGCACTCTCCGAAAGCTGTCTACCTTGTGACTGGAAGATCGATGGAGTTGCCCCCCCGATTCACACACATGAAATTCGGTTTTCAGCCTCTAACTCTCACCTTACCTCATGCACCTCTTTATAGTCTAAACTTCTAGAGCATATCTTGTATTCGCACATCATGACTCACCTGTCTACAAACAATTTTCTCTTCAGACATCAGCATCGCTTCCGCAAGTGTTTATCTTGCGAGACCCAGCTGAACGAATTTGTACACGAGTTACATACTTGAATGTCATGCACAAACTAAAGCCGTATTTCTGGACTTCTCAAAAGCTTTCGACCCTGTTCCTCATCAGCGTCTTCTCTGCAAGCTATCGTCTCTACCCTTAGTACCTTCCTGAACTTCTCATTTTCTCGCGTATCGCTTTAAATACACAGTCCCTAACAATCACAAATTAGAGACTAACAAGCGTTATGTCAGGAGTTCCTCAGTTTTTCTTAATCGTCATTAACGATCTTCCGTGTAAAGTTTCCTTTAAAATACATCTTTTTGCACATGGTTGTGTCATATATAACAAGATTTCACCAGTTAACTACACGTAACAACTCCGGAATAATATAGAGTAGCGTTCTGCAAGGCATAGGCAGTTTCATCTGGCCCCCTGCACTACACCAGAAAAGCCCCCCCCCCCCCCCTTGCAGCTTCCTTACACAGAACATAGACTCAAGGACCACGTGAGAGTGTTGACATCATGATGACTTAAACAGGAAGAATAAGCACTTTCATTTGGCAGAGTACAGCAACCCAATACATGGACAGAAAACGTCATTCATTTCCATTTGCCCTGTCTTCGCCTGCCACCCCCCCTCCCCTCCCTCGCGACTACTTGCCGTCCGGCCCCCTCCGTGTCATCTTCGTGACGACTCGGCCCGCCGTTGCAAATGTTTACCAGCACTTGACCTAAAGAAAAATAGCCACTGGTGCGGAAAATGTCTAACTTCACTAAAGTAACCAAGTGCAAATTGATTTTATTCACCAGAAAAGAGTCCCTTGATAGCCATATCAGTTTACTTACTAAAACAACAAAGTGAATTAACCCGTTTCCATGTACAAATATCTGGGCATCAGATTAACTTCTAAGCTTTCTCAGAAACGCCATATTCAAACAATTTCTGGCATCCGAGACTCTCGGACTCATCAGGCGAACCCTGCGAGATGTCCCTCCACATGTTCGAAATAATGGCTTATGAAGCTTGCATTATACCTAAACTGGAGAATGCTGCAGCTATTTGGAACCCCCATCAATCATACCTAGGGTTCCGCGTTTCGGTTTCTATTTTTTCAAAATACGGCGTACTTTTTTCGGTGTTTATTTTAAAATTATATTTTCGGTTTTTTTCAGCTTATATTTATGCCCACAAAATTTTATCGGCTTTTTTCGGTGAATATAAAATAATCACCAACGGACACCGGGTCAGACGATCCTTGTAACTCTAATATTTGTGATTCCTCAAAGATTAACGGCACAGATACATTGAAAAAGAAATGGACACTGTATTTGGCAAATGCCTGCGACTGTAAAAGAAACAAGAAAAAAACACAGAAGCACGGAAAAGTCAGGTATGAAGCTTATGCCCAAAAAAACATGTAACTTCACCTTCCGTACATCACGATTACGCGATCTTATTATAGTACGCACACATGTACTTTCCCTGGTTCTCATCGTTGATCCGAACTCCTTCTTTCCTGTTAACATGACCCTGAGCTTCGAGAATGCCCTCTCAACGCTAATACTGGACACTGGCAGGCTGAGGAGATTAAGCGCTGCCTGAGCCGAAATCGGCAAATCAACCAATTTTGACCGCCGAAAAGAGACACGGTGCGACGTTTTGAAGCACAACACAACAAGCAGAGCTTGCACCATGTCAATCTTCCTTACAACGAGTTTTAAAACAAGCCCGTACATGGCGAAGTCATGCGGTATTTCGGAATTCACGTTCCGATCAATGATGCGCACATTAAACCAAAACGTCGTGATGGCATCCGTGTATCCCATTCATTCGGACACGTTATAAATTTCGATAGACACTGTCGTTTCCCTTTTTCGCCACGGCTCTGCGGTACGACTGGAAGGTCAAAGTGACCTTTTCCGGTTCAAATTGAATTTTAAAATATGGAATCGATGTACTTTTATCGGTTTTTGTCGGTTGAAATAGAAAATGCCGAACCTAAAAACTGACCTTTTTTGGTTAAAACCGAATTTCCGAACATGGATTTGGCGTACTTTTATCGGTTTTTATCGGTTTAAACCGAAAACTCCGAACCCTAATTTTCATACCTTGTCTACACATTAGAAGCAGTGCAAAACCAAGTCACACTTTCAACTTTCTTTCAACTTTACTCTTTCTCTCCAGCGGAGAGGGGGAGGAAGAAAACAAAGCAGTCTGTTGTCGCTTAACAGAGTTTCTCCTCCCCACAAGCAACGAGAGAAAACTATTTTACATACTAGTGACCCGTGGAACAAGGTTTACATAGGATCAAGACACACAACATTTAACAAAAAACAAAAACAAAAACAAATTTGACGTACATTACGAACATTTTTTGCAGGTCGGAAGTCACATCGAGAATAGGCACAAATAACACTAGAGAAACAATGAACGAATATCCTTTCTGCTCAAACTCGTCAAGTCCGAGCCGAGTCTATGTGTACTATTTATAACATTAGGCAACGAGTGCTGCAACATCTGGAGGCCGTAGCCTGTTCTCTAGCGATGCGTTGACCATCCGTCAACACAACGGCCTGCATATGCAGGCACTCTACGCTTCATATTGGCGATTCATAGAAAAACAGGTTGATTTTGCCTTACAGACGTTTGATATGTTAGAAGAAGTTTATAATGATAATGCTTTGTAATTGGAACGATATGAAGGTTTTTTAAAGTTGTAATGTCTGAGCGTTGAACTCCGCATTGCACATAATTCGAATTATTCTCTTCTGGAGAACATGCGAGTGATGCATATTTGTAGCCGTTGTGCTACCCCAAACAAGGAAGCAGTAATTATAGCAAGAGTAAAAGAGGGAGTTATAAAGAAGAATTAAGACAGAAATGGTAATATATGACGGGATTTATAAATTATGCCCACAACTTTTGAAAGTCTGCCAGCTATGCATTGTACTTCGGCGTCCCAGCTCATGTACTGATTAAATATCCCACCAAGAACCCTCACAATTTGTACAAAGTCAATATTTCGTCCTTGGAGAGAGTGCCCTTGAGTAGATGAACACACTGTATTTTTGTATCAAAAAAGTATTGCTTTCGTATAATCTGTAGTAATTACCAAAGAGTTTGAGAATGTTCTGTCACTTATCTTCTGCAAAGCGCTATTTGCCGCATATAAAACCTGGTGGAGGATCAGTGTTGTACACGTTTCTCGAAAAAAGGGACGAAAGCTCGTTCCTCGTTCCTTCTGATTGTTGGAACGTGTTCCCGTTACAAGTTCCATATGGGAAAAAGGAACTCGCTCCCGTTACAGTTTAAAAAATGGAACGTATCGTTACATATACGTTACATCTGTATTTCGCTAATTACCATAATTAGTTAAATCAAGCAGGGTTTTTTTATCTATCCCATTAATAGTCAACATACGATTTTGAATCCTGTGATGGAAGGGCACCAGGAGAAGAAAACAAGCGGAAACAGGGTTTCATTGGTAGATATATTTAAGTTAAAATCTCCGCTTTTAACCATATCCATGTTTGTAGTGGACGATTCAGACGAGCCGAATGTACTTTTACCCAAGATTTCACGAGCGCTTTAAAACAACCTCACACGTTTTAATTTAACCAAGTCTCTTGCGATAACTTAATAACAGTTGCTTCAAGATGTTGCTGTCCGTAAGACGAGCAAGGGAAGGAGAGGGTGGTGCTTTTGGAGGTCAGTTTTGAAAACTACAAATACTTCTTTGCGAAGGTTAAATTTGTTGTTCAGCTTAAAGTTGGGGGTCAAGAGAAAGAATAAAGGTTTTTTTTTGTGTATCTTTTAAGCGACCAATGTTCGGGATACAAGGGTGCGTTCGATATCTGGGAATCTGCGATCTTGTTGTAACTGTAGGTCTTCTTATGGAAGTTCAAAAATGGCTGTAGTCGGAATAAGATTTCTGGGTGTATGAGGATTCGTGGAACCAAAGAAAGTAGCTGAGTTTGAAACAACCCTTTTTCTTTATCGTTTCCTACGACTAAAAGTTTTCCTCTTTGTACCGCAGTTTCGGGCACTCAAAAAGGAATCAATGTCCACCAGCTCTCCTGCACCCGAAACTGTTAGCAAGCGACAAACACACAAAATAAACCATAAAATTAGTAACCAAAAAGTTAACGAGCTCCTGCACTTCGTAAAGATATTGTTTTTGTACTTCCAAAATTTGCCTGTTAGAAATGAAATAAAAATTACCCCACTAGATGAAAAAAAGGAACGCCGTTACTTTTTCCGTTCCAGTGAAAATGTAACGCGTTCCCGTTCCAGTTCCAGCGATGCAAAATGGAACGGCGGCGTTCCTTCGTTCTCCTAAAAGGAACGCGTTCCTAGAACGCCGTTCCTTGGAACGCCGTTCCGTACAACACTGTGGAGGACTTTCCCCGAAAAAAAAAACAACTGGTGTCGTCTGCGTAAATTATAATATCTGCACTGTCGTCTAATTTACTATATCATTGATGTATAAGTTAAACAGAAGGGGTCCAAGGATGCTCCCCTGTGGCACCCCTGACGTCAGTTTCTTTAAGCTAGAGCGCTGACTATCGATCACGACACACTGATGCCGATATTTTAAGAAACTCTCGATCATCGTTGAGGCTACTCCTCACACCCCGTATGCATTCGATTTTTGAAGGAGAGTTTTATGATTTACACGGTCGAAAGCCTTTGAAAAATGGACCTTTTCCAAATACCGACGGCACCAGGCGGTGGCTATACGAACTAAAAATAAAGGAAATGACCTACCTGCGCTACCAATCGATAATGGGAGCTACGCTACCAGTTGCTTCGCTCTCTGAGCTGCGTCGCGTGCCGAACGCGATTTTAAAAAGGGAAATCCGTAGCGTCCACCCAAACGTCGTGTTTTTCTTTCCGTCCACTTTCTTTTTTTGTGTAACACAATTATATATATGCTGCAATTACGTGTTCTACTCGTCGATCTACAGCCTCATTCCGAATTTCCTCGATTTTTCGTGCCGACTTCCACCGCTTGGCATCGCGCGCTCGCGCGTGTGCAGAACGCTTCTCGAAAAAGGTCCATTGATGAAGACCCCCAAGGTAATAAATTTTCTTTCGATGTTGTTTAAAATTAGTTCCTTTTGTTTTAATAGCGCGAGTTCCGTTGAATGCCCCTTCCAAAAATGAAACTGGCAAGATGTTAGGATAGAGTGTTTTTCGCAGGTGTATAATCTGGCATGTATTATTTTCTCTAGCCCTTTGAAAACACTGGGAGACCAAAAACATGACTATAATTTCTCAGGTGGTTTTTATCCCCAGACTTCAAAATAACCGTAACCTTTGCAACTCGCGTTTTTTTAGAAAAATGGCGATTTTGAAGTGCCAAATTAAACATATGCCTTAAAAGAGGAGCAATTTATTTAATTACATATAACTGCCCCTAATGTAAGCCCTAACTAATTAAATGAAAAATGAATATTTCTTGCGAGCAACAAGTTTACAAGCGACACGCACCAAGTGCATTGGTATTTACACCGAAGTTGCAAATACACACCTAACCAATCCCGCATGAGAGAAGAATCATGACTCTGTTTCGACTTATATACTCGACCATTGAAAGGCACTCATTTGGAGATACCCGCCTGTGCAATCACGAAACTTAAATATACGTTGATGTGAACTCGCCAATATTGTACATAAGGCAGAGTATATCTAAGCTCAAAGGATATATCTCCAATACAGGCAATAACAATTTCTTCATTGTCGCTAAAACAACCCCGCAAAATCTCTGTTTGCAAGTGATCCCCATTTGACCCTGTTCTTGTTTCGGCTTTGTCACTCGGACTTTCTCAGAAGGATCATTCTCAAAATGTCAATCTCGGTTGGGCACGCCGCATCTGGTTTGTTCTCGTTACATGCTTTGCGGTTCATCCACAAGAAAGAATAAAAATAAAATGGAGTGCTTTGAGGGCGTCGGTCAACGCAAATTCCTAAAAGCTCTTTTTTCAAGTATGTCTACCGCCCCCGACTCCCCTACAACACGCACGAGCTAACACCGGGTAGAGGAAGGTGAGCCACAATCCATAATTAGTTATAAGGGCATTACGAACTACTACAGGGCAGAGAGGCGGCGTTACCCCGATCCTTACAAAGCGCTTACCAGAGAAAAGCAAGGGTTTTGCAGGCAGATACAGGCAGGATCTTTTCCGCACCCTTACCTTCAAAACAAGATGCACCCGGAAAGGCACACGAAGGAATGTAATTTCTGCAAGAATCAGTTAGGCACGCGCCAACACGTCATTCGAGTATGCGACTTCGTTAAGCCAATCCCCCCATCACTTACCTTCCCCACTACCCCCACCCCATCCCTCATCCTCCCTTACCGAGTGATGGGAGACGTTGCTAACCATCCCCGTACTGGAAGACCAGCTCGTCCTGATCTCCAGGGGCCAGGCGGCTAAGGAAACATATGGGTCCTGTGACGAGGGAACCACTTCGATCGATGGCGTCTAAGAAGACGTCGTAATAAGCTCGGTTCAATAAAGTTGCTTCTCTCTCTCTCTTTCTCACACATATACACACACACACGTGCTTTGGTCCTGCGGTTTGGATAAAAATCTATGAGATACGTCTGTTCTCCTCTTCAAACATGCAGCGAAGGTAAGGACCCGCTCGTTGGGTTTTCTGGATGTGGTCGCAGGCACTAGCAAATGAAATACCAAAGTGCTACTTTGCGTGAAATAACGGCCGTGGGAGGTAGCACTAGGACTGGTTGCTCTCCATTCCGAACTATATTATTTAATTATTTTCTTAAAGTGAGCTGTAGCGCAAGACACATGCTGTCGGAGCAAACTCAAAAAAAAAAAAAAATTATTTTTTGACTTTCGTTTGAAAACGTGTTGACTTCTTGTTGACTCTGATTACTTCTTTTTAACTTTTACTTTTTGGTGAGATAGTCAACAGAAAGTTTGTTGAAATGTGTTTGTTAATTTTCTGTAAACTGGGTAAAAATAAAAGCTGTTGATTTTCTGTTAACTTGGAGTTGATTTTTTCTGCTGACCTCTTGTTGCCAGTGTCATTAGAAAGACTGCAGACGTTTTGTTTACTTTGTGTTCAAACTATTCAGTTGACTTTCTGTGGGCAGTGTGAACACAAAAGGCGCAAAATTTTTGTTGAATTTTTTTGTCATAGTATATATTTGACTATATGCTAGAGTTTCTACGAAGTTCCTCTGTAGTCACCGACAAGGTGATAAGGGCAGAAGAAACTTCAGCTGTCCGCCCTTTAGTGCGAGCATCCTATACTTGACAATACTTCAGAGTCACGCACACCTCGAGCGCGCGCGCGCAGTCAAATCGCGGCACAAGGTATGGAGCGCGTGCTGGAGGTCCGGCGTTCGAAAAACATGCCCTGTCGTTCTCAATCTGTAAGTTACTATAGTGACTTTGTTAACCCCATTAATCTAGTCAATTAGTAAAAAAAAATCAATAATAAAAAAGTGCAACTCTCTTGACTGTCTCATCCTGAATGGTGCTATGCAGAGAAGAAATAACATACCCTCTAGGCGCCGCTTTTTGTTGATGTTGTTTTAGCGACTGTTCCGAGAAATTATTGCTTGTACCAATACTTTCTAGTAAGAAATAGAGTCCACGAACGTCGAAGCGCTGTTTTCACTTTGACAAAGTTCAGAGAACAACATGGGGTATTCGGAACCTTTAAAAATCCTGTAGTGGTCACCGACCAACTGATTATACCTTTAAAATGTGGGGTAAGTCAGGCTGCGCAGCCAGCAGGACCGTGATTAGGGTGTTTTGAGTGCTTCATGATGTTTGCGTTCGCTCTGTTTGTTTGTTCTGTGTATTTTTGAGAGGCATGTAGTGCTTTCAGTTACTTTATAGGTACACAATTTCACACAAAAAGCCACAAAATTAAAAAAAGCTCGCAATTTGTTTACCGTTATTTTGCGGCAGTTAGTCAGGAGCAGAGTGAAGACCCGTGGTGAGTCTTCCAAAATTTTGTTGAATAAATAGCTAAGGTGTACATCATATTGTTTACTTGTTGGACGGCTGTACCTTTTTAAGCGAAACGCTGTAGGTTTTCAATTGCAAAGCTTTAAAAAAACATCTTGGAGTCAACGAAAATTTGTTGACTTTCCAATAATCAACAAATACTGGCCGATATTTGAATTTGAATATTGGGCTAATATTCCAAAGAAAGGGCGCAACAGAAAGCTATAAGACGCACGACAAAAAGCTGTTGACATATTTTATACCCTGATGACTTTTTTCAACATCTTTTTTGTTGGTTTTCTCGAATGCTTTTTAAAAGAAAAGCACTCGAATGTCTTGTAAGGTAATGCAGGGCTGATAACCACGTGCCATTCGGTCGTAGCGCGAGCGGAACCACATGTGAATTATCCCAGATGCGAAGAAACCGGTTTGGGTGTTTTGAGACGGTTCATGAATGCATTACTCGAAAAAAGTACGTTGAGAGGGTGTATATACACGGGTGTAAGTCACTGAGACAGTGTTAATATACCCTTAGGGGTGTAACATTAGTTAATGTGTACAATTTAGTTTTTTAAAAATCGACGCGCACTTAAATTTGCAGCAGATGACTCGCGTTATGAATAATAAGATACTGGTCACAGTAAAATGGGTGGATGGGAGCGCCTGCAAGAGCAAGGTACGTGGGAGAATCATGGCAGACCCCAGACGAAAAGAAAAAGTCACTTGGTTTGTCTTTGCTCCAAGCCAACGTAAAGTTTGCAAGTAGGTCAAACGCTTGCCGATGACTGTTGGAACCTTTAGAATGAGCGGCACTTTGACCTCACCGAAGCTCGAGGAAGTCGAAGGCGCAGATGGTACTGTTCTCCAGGTCGAAGTGCGTGAAGTTGAGCCTGATCTGCCTGCCGTCGGGGACGTGGAGCAGCCAGACGCAGTCCCGATCCGCCGGGTAGTGGCGGGGGAAGAGCGGCGACCGGACCACGCCCTGCGAGAGGAAGAACTCCCCGCCGCATGCTGGGAGAGGGAGCGGAGCAGAGCGTGAGCGGAGCAAGAGCGGGAAGCCAACAGCGCGAACACTTCTTGAATGGAGGCGCAGGAAGCGACTCAGGAAGCCAGCGCGGAAAAGCATCCCCAAAATAAATCAAGGCCCGCGCTTTAGCATTTTGACGTCATCACGGTAAGATCGAAAGTGACCACGAGTGCTGCTTTCGGCTGGTCTTGGTGTCCAGTCAATCCGTGAGACGACGCCCGGCGTAGGGCCCTGGCCCAGTGGCGGCAAAAATCATTTTGTGATTACGTTGCGCGGAGGTAAAGGAAGTCGCTCAGAGGCTTCGATCATTCTGAATGGCAGTGGCGCTAGGCACAGCTTGGACACGAGTGCGGCCTCAGCGTTCGGCTGAGACTCTTGTTCTCACTGAGAAATCACGAGTCTACACACGAGCGGTGGCGCAGCACACTCGCGTCTAAGCTGTAAGCCGCGCTGGCCCCCGGTCAGTGATGTCGAAACGTGCGGCCTCGCCACCTCGAGGATGCTGGATGCATGCGCAGTCGGCACGTACCGGTACGGCCGTCTAAGAACTCGAAGTGGGCGAGGAAGCCGTCCCGTGCGACGCTGTCGTCGGTGCGGAACAGCACGTGCAGCAGTTCGCCCGTAGATGTGATGGTGGGGGGCGCCCGACCGCCGCAGTACCTGCGTCGCCCAACAACATTTTAGCGGGAAGCGTGTATTATCTTTATCACCGTTAGCGGTAACACGAGAGCGTGTGTGGCATTTGGTAGCAATATATCACTTTAACGGTCCGGCGCGGAGCTGAAGCGCATTCGCGTCGCAGCAGTTGCGCACCGGGTCGTGAGAGCGATCTGTTAGTAGCCGAACGCACGGGCTCTCGTGTTCCCGCTCGAAGGTATAGAGCCGCTAAAGAAGCTCGAAATATCGGCGCTCCATTTCCCGGTTATATCGCGGGCGCCACCATTTTGGTGCGTGTGCAGAGAGGGCGCAATGGGCGATAGCAACGATTCGACAATGCGACTGCCTTTATTTACGGCGTCAGGAAGCCCAAGCGGTATCGGGCACCTCTGCCGGTGTCTGGCAGTTTGCAGGATGAGTCCTACTGCGAACGCGCAGAACGCGTCTCGCAACGCCGTAGACTCAGACGGTGGGATGGTCATTGGAACGGACCATAGAAGCGGAGGCCGCTTACCTTCCGACGCGCTCGTCCGAGGAGTCGTGAATTTCAACGTAGTCGTAGCTGCAGTTTGTGGACTCCTCGAGGGCGAACTGGGAGAAGCTCAGGCGCACCGTATGACCCGGAGGCGCTTTCAGGAGCCAGCGGCAGTGGGACTCGTGGCGGTAGCCTGACTGGGCGCTCTCGCTGGCGGGACTCTGGAGCCGACCGGGCTCGCTGAGCACTCCGCCACAACCTGCCGGACACGAGGAGTAAACAACGTCCACTAATATTCGCATCCCTTCCCCACAAACATCGTCCACAATGTGGGCCCTTCATAATATTGAAACAAAAATGCACGCATTCACACGGTTCGTCCTCGTAAATGGTGTATATACAGGGTGTTTAAAATAGCGGCCAAGGCATTTTACATCGACCGCAAAAATTAGTTTCTTCACCTTTCGCGCTACGGTTTCGTGGAGCGCTGCCCACAGGTGGTGCGTTTGTTCCATAAAATTTGCAAAGAGCCAACTCACCTGAGGAAAAACCAAAAAAAGGAAAGAAACCTTCACTCCCTTGCAAGCGCAGCGAAGCCCCCGGTCTTCAAACAGCGCCCTCTTGTTTGAAACCCGCTGGCTTCACTGCATTTTTATAAGAGTTAAGCCTTTTTCATTTTTTTTAACTTGTTTCTCAGGTAAGTTCGCTGTTTGCAAAATTTATGAAAAAATATCACCACCTGTGGGCAACGCTGCACAAAATCGTGGCGCGATAAATTAAGAAATAGATTTTTGCGGTCGATTTAACGAGCCTGGCCGCTATTTGAAACACCCTGTGTAAAGCGGGGAATTCATATAACCAGTGTTAAAGAGACACGACCGTATGGCCACTGAGTTTGAAACTGAACGTTGTCGTTGCTCTCTTTCTCACCGATGTCCAGCGCCGAGTAGTTGGCCAGGAAACCGCGGTGCTGAACGGAATGGTCCGAGTGGAACCGCAGACTCAGCCGGTTGTACGCCGACGTCACCGGGTCCGGAGGTACGGAGCCGCAGTAGCGTCCCCTTCGACGCTCACTGCCGTTGCGCCACGGTTCCCAGACCTGCGCGGAGGGCCCACCCGCAGTCCAAGCGCCTGCTTACAGGTCGGCCGATTTTCGCCATTCGCTTCGTATTAGTGGAATTCACGGTTCGAGATGAGAAGGCAGCAGGTGGAGCGGTCAGTATTGCTCAGTTAAAATTAAATTCCCACTACGGGCTTAATGATGCTCACACCGCGTAATTCGTTGTGAAACACTTCATTAGAATTCGAGGAGCCTCATCAGACTTCGTAAGTTTAACATCAGGGGGGCCACCGGAGTATGTGTTAGGACCGCTACTGTTTCTCCTTTATATTAAGGACGCGACGTCCGCCGACCAACTAGCGTTAAATCAATGTCTGGATTAGATTAGCTAGTGGTGCCTTCATTGGAAAATGGAAATAAACTTCAGGAAGTCATCACACCCACATCACAAACAAAAATAACATTTCCTCTTTTCGGTATCAAATTGGACATATAGGACTGGCTGAACTAGAAAGCTTTAACTTTGTAGAAGTAACACTAAGTGAAAATTTGAAACGACAATCTTAAAATTATATATATCTGTGCAGCAGCGTACAGCAGACTACGCGTGTTCAGACAGACACTTAAGGATGAAAATACAGAAGTAAGACTCACGTCATACAAAATTTTGATACGACCGACACTTGAGTAGGAAGCTGTTATTTTAAACCCCGTTACCGAGACCGACAATAAAAGAAACTTGAAAGAGTGCAAAAACAGTCTGCACTCTCTGAAGAATACAATCTGATTACCGATTGGTTTCCTCGGTTACGAAAATGTTAAACGAATACGTGCTTGAGCAATTGGGGATTGGAAGAAAAATAGCGGGCCTAAAGTTTCTGTTTCAAATTTTTCCTGCTCAGCTAAAATAGATCCCGATCTTTATCTTAAACCTGTTAACAACCAGTCGGCTCGTTTAAATATCTCTAAAGCATTACTTCAAGAGTTTCCTAGAATTTATGGGTTTAAATACTTTTCCTTAAAACAATAAATGACTAAACCAAACGTCCTGAACACATGGTTAGCTTTATTAACGTGTCTACATTTGAATATGTCCTTCGACTTTTTCATTCAGAATAAAACAGATGAAGCTTCCACGTTCCCTGCCATGACTGATGTATATCTTCAGCAATGTATTGCTTTTCTTGTAATGTTTTGTGTTTTTTATGAATTTGTTCTTTACATTTTTAAAATGCGACACACCAGGAAATGCCTTCAAAACGTGTTTCTTTTGCCATTGTATGTCCTTTTTCAGTGTTCAAACTGCGACGGATTAAACTTCGCTTCAAATAAGTGTTTACATTTATGTGAACGGATATACATTAATGATGTATGCCACATCTAGTGTATCTCCCTTTAATGGTCCATAAGACAGTATCTGAAAATAAATCAATAGATTATTAAAATAAATGTCGACTGAGGTAACTACAGTTGAGTCAATTACAGCTGAGGGAGATCGTGTAAATAAGGCATATTTTCGAACAGAAAGTCAGGAAGTCGCTAAGAATGAATCACCACTAATAATTGTCTCCAGACTAATTAGACTGGACTAACTATGACTTGCCGCCCATGGTCGCCGGTAGAGTAAGTATGCTGGACTACCCAGGTAGCACCCAATGTTGTGCGAACATTCTCTGGGTGTTCTGAATGTTGAAGGAACGTTAAAACACCATTCGGAACGTTTCAGGAACGTTCGTATGCGAACATTCCCAACAAGGTAAGCTGGTCAACATTCTAGAAAAGTTCGTTGGCGAACATTCGTATGCACAATGTTCTCGGAACGTTCCTCTTCGAACATTCATATGCGCAACATTCTTGGAACGCTCGCTTGCGAACATTCTAAGGAATTTGCTGGCGAAGCCAACTTTACGGAGCTCTCACGCAATCTGTGGTTCGAAGCGCCATCCACTATATGCCACTTTGTGCCACAAATATGCAAATTAAGTGGAGTTTCTGGAAACTGAGCATAAGGGATCAATTTTATCTAATATTCGTCTACCGAGGAATGTGATATGAGGTGCAGCAGAAAAACAACCGTTTACAAAACTTGATAATGCACTTGACACTCACTGCGTATGTAGAGGGGCAGTTTTGAATAGACCCGATTTTAGTATGAGAGTATAAGAATTTTGAAAAAGGCATCCCACCTGAATTTGGGATGCCATTTTTTTATCTGTTCTTAAGCTCGAAGGGATCGTTTACGTATACAGCACATCTTGAATGAATGAAGGTGACACGCAACAGGTAGGAGAAACTGTCATTAGTGTGTGCGCAGGCTGGTACGCGGGGAAAGCAGCTAGCTTATGCTTGCGCCTTTTAAAAATCTTCTTCGATTAAAAAATATCGCCCTCGTGAGGAGTTTCATCACAGTGCGCCTCATTGGGGCTGTAGCCTACACAAGCCGTAGTTGTGGAATCTTTGTAAATAGTCGTCAGAGAATGTTTCCTAAATGTTGCGATTTACCCACGCCACGTTCTGAGGAGGTTGAAAGGATGTCCCTGCATAAATTTGCAACATTTCAAGAAAGTTGCAGAACTTCTTTAAATGTTCTGAGAACGTTCTTAGAACCTTCTTAAGATGTTTGAATATTGATTGAATACCCTGGTAACGTTCTATGTCATTCTCAGAACGTTACAAGAATGTTTTTTAGAAAACATTCCCTGAATGTAGCGATAAGTGACTGCGCCACATTCTGACAACGTTGATAGAAAGTTCTTACGTAAATTTGCAACATTCCAAGAATTTTGCCTATGTTCTTTTGAACATTCCCGGCATGTTCTCAGAACGTTCTCGTGTTACGTGAGTAACTATCACTCGTCGCGGACAGTCGCGTGCTACCGCGGGCGACCATCGACGCAAGTCATACTTTGTCCAGTTGCTTGCGCTCTCGTTCGTCTCCTACTTGTGGCACCAAGCAAAATGTCGGACTGCGGATCTCCTTGTCGGGGTTAGATTCTCGCTGAGAACCTTGCTGAATATGTGATTTCGATTGCTTGATCTATGGTTCTGACCAACTAGTCACTTCTATTCTTAGGCTGCTTATTAACTGTGTGCTACGGGCTATGCATCCTTTTGCGTTGCCTTGGGTTGCGTGTAAAGCTTTTCCATAAACTCCAGCCCATAAACACATGCTTTCTTAAAAGTAAAATCTTCCGACAAACTGCTGTGGTTCAAATGTTGTTTGTCCCTCTACTAAGGTAAGCTGTGCATGCCGGCCTAGTGGAACACCTCCTCGATAACAAAGCTGTCGTGCTGATAGATATGTCGTCATCAGCGAAAGCCAACGCTGGTCACAGATCGCATGGACAGGACGACTGCGTTCAGCTCAAACTTGACTCAAAGCCGAGCGCTGATGCAGCACTCGTTTGCAGTCTGTGTCCAGCGTTGGCCTTCACTGATGACGCAAAAATGTCAGCACTACGGCCTTGTCTTCTAGGCGGAGTTCCCCAGTGACACGCTGACAAAGGTCACCTAAACATAGCACTTTCAAAATCGCAGCCCCTTTAAAATTGTGCACCAAGAAGGAACAGCGTCTATTTCTTTTTTTATTTACTACGTATTTCATTCTGCAAGAAATGAAAAGTCAACAAATATTTATCGTGTCAAAGGCATACGGAAGGCCTGTATGTCACTCCGACATGTCTACAAGTGGAACACCGGTTTTTAAAGCGTGCATTCAAATCTACTGATGCCACTCGCTCAGGCGGGGCTTAGATTTCGACGACACTGCATTTAATATCAGTGGTTGAACGGCTTTTACACGGAAACCGCCGTGTCCTTATCAGTAAAATGGCTGAAGAATTCAACATAGTCATGGCTCGGCGCACCCCATTATTCATGATGTTCTGCTCTAACACAAAGTATCCGCCTGGTGGGTGTCAAGACAAGTTACGCCATTGATTAAGGAGCGCCATGTGTCCGCGTGCGAGACGCCACTCCGACGCTATGAAGCTAAAGGAAGTTGTTTTGTTAAAGCACTGTCACGGGAGACGAATGTTAAATTCATATGCCTAGTCAGAGACCAAGCGGGCAAGCAAAAAATGGAAGCACACTTCGTCACCAAGACCTTTCGGGTAGCTTCGGCACAGCACGAGGATCGGTCTTCCGGGATCATAGAGGACCAATAGTCGAACGCTACATGCCAAAGGGACTCAGTGTCAACAGCACGTCGTATTTTGACCTGTTTGAGAACAATTTCAAGTTTGTGCTAAGGTAAAAGAATAGTACTTTTCTGACCTTTGGTGTGTTGCTGTATCAGGACAATACGTACCCACATACGGCAGGTACGAGAGCGTACAAATAGCAAATCCTTACGTCTTCAGTGCATTCCGCATCTGCCATACTCAAAGGACCTGGCACCCAGTGATTTTAACTTGTTCGGACCACTCAAACCAGCTCTCCGCGGAATGCAGTTCCGTACAGGGGAAGGGCTAAAAACGGTGGTGCATCCCTGGCTTGACAGTCACGCGCAGGGTGTTTCCTTTCGCGGCATCCACGCATTGGTGAAGCGTTGGCGCACATGTATGAAACGCGTAGGGGGAGAGGGGGGGATATGTTGAAAAGCTTTAAATTGATTTTAGTCCTGTTTCTAATATCATGCTGATAAAAATATATAGCGGTTACATTTTTACTTTGCCACGTGTATTGCCCATCAAGAATTTTCGCAAAATCTTTCTAAAGCACTTTCTAGATCTAGAAAGCGCTTTACTTACGCGGGTTACCTGCGCCTAGATCTAGAAAGCGCTTTACTTACGCGGGTTGTATCTCAAATAACGCATACTGCAAGGCTGCGCTTTCGTTCTCGTGACTTTGAGAGCACTGCCCACAACTTGTGCGGCAGAGTATGACTGCGTTTTTCTCAATGCCGTACATGTGCGCCTTTGTTGCAGATGCACGAGGTTCTGCAGTGCATACGTGGTATAGTATATTCCATTTTTGCCCAATTCTTTTTAAGCGAGGTGGGCTTTAGGCCGTATTTCCTTCTGATGTACGAATTTTCTGCGCTAGCATATTTCATGACTGCCTTGAACAGCTCTTTCAGAAAGTGCCCTTTCCTGAGCAGGTCTTGGTTCACATTATCTACGATCACTAGGTGTATGTGTACATATGTAGAAACGAGTGTAAACGATGAATGTAGGAAGCTCGCGGGCAACCTCCGTAAAGGGTTTCCGTCCGTTCATCCAGAATCGTGAATGGGAGACGCTGGCTTTTAATGAACACTGAACTATTTGTGAAGTTCAGTGAAATCTGAACGAGGGGAACAAATTTATTTTTACTACAGGATTTCATTTTTACACAGAAAAAAAAGTTGCAGCAGAAACCTTTTTTTTTTAGCATCAACTTGATCGTTGATATTTATTCTTATCAAGTATATATTCAACAATTTTAAAGCAGATAGATCCATTATTGTCGGTACAGCTTTAAGGAGCATATACCTATTACCACTGTTGTGCGTCAATGCAAAAGGTGGGTCTTTTTCATAAAAAACTGGCATTTTCCAGTGAACTATGATTTAATTAAGAAAGATTAAGATTAATTTGTATCGTTGTAAAAGTTTGCAACTGGCCCGCGCTGATGCATATCTAATATTGTTTTTTAAATCAATCATGTTGCGGACTCGCAAGTTCAGTAAGAACATAAAAAAAACTAAGTCTATTCCAGGTTTTTAAAGTTTCTGCATAAAGTTCAGCAAAAAATTAAAAAAAGAACACGCTACATATTGTTTGCCAAGCATGTGAGAAAAACAAGGGATAAGCATGCTAATAAAAGCAGTACCATTGCATTGGTCCATTGCAGTGGACAATTTTTATCGCGAAACAATGTGTGCTCAGGTAGTTCATCTTCGCGTAGCTACCATGAAACTTATAGTGGACGTTTGAGAAACTCTCAAACTTGCGTTTTTTGACCAGCATGGTTCTTTTTTAACGGTCCAGGCAATGATTCCGCTAGGTACAGTCAGCATGACCACGTAGTAGCACCATGCAGTTGAGTAAGCTTCAAAATGTTGCTTCATCCAGCACCACGCACTTTCCTAAAGACGAAAGATGCGAGTTGCCATTCCCGTTGATGAACCCTTCTCGCGGAACGCGATACAACGCGAACAACTGATCACGGCTATTTTTTTATAAACTGAAGACTGTGAATTAAGGAATTGAAGATTAATTTGAGGCTGATAAACTCATTATATTCGGTGCTTTTGTTGCAAACGGCGCTGTGTGGCTGGACAAGTTAAGCTCCCCATACACTCCGTTCACCTCTAAGCTTATACACAGCGCAGTGGAGGCTACGCGTTCGCAATCAAACGCCTCCCTCTCATCACCTGATCATCTGGCAGAAAATAAACGTGTGACTTATGCGACGAACACGTAGCTCCGACCGCATTCTGAGCGGTGCGCTTCCGACTCACCTCGACGTAATCGTATGCGCAGTGTCCGTCGTTCTCGATGTCCATGTGCTGCCAGTCGAGCTGCACTAGGTTGCCGGGGGGAAGCTCGATGGTGTAGTTGCACAACCTCCTTGCCGGGTACGGCTCCGGGTAGCGGGGCGAGGACAGCTCGCCGCGCAGGGACGTCCAGTGACCGCCACACACTGCGCGGGACCCCCGTGGGGCCGAATGACGAGTGCTCGAGGAGGCACACTACGATAAGCCTTTCGACAACATGCCAGAAGGCCAGGCGCGAAGCCAGAGCGATTTATGGGAGCCTCATGGATGTTCTCCCTTGCTTGTGCAACATATACCACGTGACACCGAAGAGAATGAGAGAGGAAGAGAAGGCAACGAGGTTGCTCAAATCGCTACAAATACTTTAGAAGGAAGAATAAATTCCACTCCGCTCATTTGCATGAGACAGCGTGCATGCGGCGCCAGATCTTTCCCTTTGGACAGCGCCCCTTTCAGAGAGAGCATGCGCTTCGCGCTGACCATGATGTCGCGCAGTCGCGTGGCGCCTAGAGAGAGGGCTGCCTCCGGCGCACTGAGATTCCAGTGTTGCATATCGCTAACGCGCAGGCGATACACACCCTAGCAACGGCGCTCGCACCGGACTGGCTGGCTCGTGGTGAGAGACGCTGCCGCCGTCAACATAAGCAGCACCTACAACAAGCGTAGTGGTAAGATGTCTGCCACCATACGCCAGCGGACGCGGGTTCCATCCACGGTGTGGGTCTACTTCTTTTTTTTTTCTGGAACATTTTGTTTTGTCGAGGCATTTGGAGATATTTACGACGTTTTTTTTTTTTTTTACTAATAACACTGAAAAAAAACGAATGTTGTCGACGAAACTTTACTGAACTAAATGGTATGGGACTATTTCCGGGGGTGCATAGGGGACACTGGGTCTTGAGTTGCCGGCTGGACGCCCCGAAGCGGCGTATACGGGGCAGGCTAAGTGGGTTGATAGTTTTGTAATTAGCAGCTGCATACTGTCGCCGCGAAGCGGCGTGAAAGCAGGCCGGGGGGGGGGGGGGGGGGGGGGGGTGCTGGTTAACGCGCTCCCGAGTGATACACGCGCCGTCCGTATCCGAAATTTAAGTTCCCGCGCTTTGCCGAGCAGCCAATCCGGCGTGAGCGTCGTTGCTAGGGGGTCTATCGCCTGCGCGCTAGAAATACGCTTCCGGGTTCATAAAATGAGTACAAACGGCTGTCTCGACTGGCGCTTAGCAAACGACGTCGGTCATTAACTGGTCATCGGCTGGTCTTCAATGAAGGGCAATACCGTGTCAGTAGCCCTAAGAGGGTCACGGGCGTAATGAAAAAAATATGGCGAGAATCTGTTGTGGCTTGGCGCGCAGTGTTGTATGGGTAGGGTTCGTGTAGAATAATAATATTTTATTTAGCGTAGTGGTCGTCAACGTACATGGATATCATTTATGATTGTGTTTGATGGGGAAATTCTCTCAGTCCATTGGTTCGTGAATGGTACGGACCGGCTACCTTGTGAACCGTGTTGACGAGGGGAAAGATTTTCTCAGTGAGCTTGGCGATGAATGGTGTGCCCTGATCACTGATGATAACTTAGGGTGCACTGTGTTGCAGTAATATTTTTAAAGAAAGAATTCCGCGGCTTCCTGTGCACTTGCTGGTGGGATGCACAAAGTCAGCGTAGCGCGCGAGGTAGTCGAAGGCAACGATAACCCATTGGTGGTTGTTAGTGGAATGTGGAAAGGGGCCCAAAAATCAATACACATGTTATGCAACGGGCTGAAAGGTGGTAGAATTGATTGAAAGAGTCCAGATTTTCTGGTTTCGCGACTTTTCTGTTTTTGGCAAAGATGACAAATGCGGATGTATTTCTTGATGGTGCGAGAAATGCCATTCCAAAAATAACGAGCCCGGATCCGCAGGTCTTACTATAAGTCTAAGGTGTCCATCTGTCGATCATTGTGATGAGTCCTTCTAATGTCATTTTGGAGTAGCACGGCAAAAAGCCAAAGACGTCCGTGTGGTACATAGTCTCTTCCGTAGAGGACTCTTTCGTAAAGTGTAAAAATGCACGCACGCCGTTGGAGCTGGAGCGTAAACTTGCTAGAGCGTCCAGACAGGTAGTGAACAATGGGCTGCTGCGAGTCTTAGTCTAATAATTGAATATCCGCTATGTCAATACTGTCTAAAACTCCTTAAGACAAAGGACGTCATCTGATTCTCGTGTAGAAGAATCAGTAGGAAAGGGACAGCGAGACAAGCTGTCTGCGTCCAGGTTACGCTTCACTGACTTCTAGATGATGGTGAAGTCATAGTCTTGTATTTTGAGGGATTCACGTGCTAGCCGATCAAGTGGGTCCTTAAGAGTTTTGAGCACACAAAGGGCAAGGTACTCTGTCACGATGCCAAAGTGATGCAGAGTATAAGTGTCAGCTAGAGCATACAGGCGAAAACACAAAGGGTAAAAAGGGGGCAAACACTCGGCTGCTTATGCCTTCCTCTCCTTTGTGTGTTCGTGTTTATGTTTTAGCTGACACTTATAGCTAACATGTACCAACTAACTCAACTTCAGACTTTAAACCAAAAGTGAATGCCGTAAATGTATGGACGAAATTTTTAAATTGCTTATAGGACTGCTAAACATTCATGTTCGGTTGTTGCGTAGTTCTGCTCCCATTGTGTGGAGGTTCCACCGTCATACGCAACTACTCATGGGGTATTGCCAATGTTTTGCGCAAGAACAGCACCTTAGCCATGACCGCTGGAATTTGTGCGAACTTCGTTTTCGGCGCCTTCCAAGGAATGGCCACTAATGGGTATAGAGACCAAGACACGTTTAATTGCATCGAATACGTCTACTTGAGGCGAGTCCCAGTGAAACACTTGACCAATACGAAGTAGCTGGTTGAGGGGTTCGACGAGGTTAGAGAAACCGGGTATAAGTTTCCGGAAATATATGCAAAGGCCTAGAAACCTGTGAAAATCTTGTAGATATTTAGGAACCAAAAATTCAGAGACGGCTCAAATCTTTTTCGGATCAGGGTGAATTTCATCGATGCTCACCAAGTGGCCAAGTACCTTCGTTTCACAAGCTAAAAAGTTTAACTTTTCTTTGAAATTAAGCTGGAGGTTTGTACTAAGAAAGCAGTCAAGCACTTGACGAAGTTGGTGAAGATTATTGTAAGATGTCCCAACGTGGTCAAGAGAACATAAACCAATGTTTCATGTGAGATCCCGGAGGAGGGGCATTACATAAGTCAAATGATATTACCATGAATTGGCAAAGACAATCAGGAGTAATAAACACTATTTTTGGCTTGTCTTCCTCAGAAAGTGGGATTGCGGCAATGGCCTCTGCGAAAATAAAACCGAAAATTAAAACGATGATCCCTGAAGCGCGTCCAGTGTGTTGTCGATTCGAGGCAACGTCTTGAAGTCCTTTGTAGTGGCTTTGTTTAGGCGGCAGTAATTGACGCAGAAACGCCACGAACCATCTCCTTTCTTCGCGAGAACTACAGGTGGCGACCAAGGACTGGATGAAGGTACGATTAGACCTCTGTCTAACACGCCGGCTACGTTTTTTTTTGTTTTTTTTTCGCTTAGCTGGAGTAATTTTGTATGGCCGGTTTTTCAGTGGAGTTGCCGAATCGGCGTCTATTGGATGTGTAACGGTTATCGTCTGAGTGAAAGCGTTCTGACTGAAGTCAAACAAGACGCTATATGCGGTCAGGAGGCTGTGGAGGGAGCGCTTTGTTTTCAGCAGCGGTCAGAGAAATCTGTATCATCTCGACGGGGTGCTCGCGCGCAGCGTCGGTGGAAGCGACGGGTAACGTAGTTTTGTTGCACCTATGGCGTGGTATGTGGTACAAAAAACATGTGCGCCCTTTTGTCCGTTGTACGTCGGGTGTTGCGTATAATATCCCTCTCTCCTGTGGAGGGTACTATGTGGGACAAACTGGCCTATCTCTCAATGAGGGGCAACGTGAGCACAATATATCCTTAACATCAACTGTAGAAGGCCACTTTTCTGTGCATTGTAAGAGGTGTACATGTTTTCCATCGGTTGACAAGACCTCAATTATTGGATGGTACGAAGAAAAACACACACGCGAGGTGCTCGAGGCGTATACCATTATAGGCTTAGGTGATAACTTCATTAGTCAGCCGTCGGTGGCGCTTGCCAAAAAAAAAAAAAAAGTTTCCTTTTTGCGGTCTTTTGGGCGTGACTGAATTTTATGCCCACGTGCCGGTGTCTCTGTCATCTTGTTTTATGGTTCTTTTCTTCACGCAATACATTTCAGTTGTGAGTACGCGCTTCCGTTCTCTTCTTACCTCGTCTGCTGTGTCTATTTGTGCGCGGTCTATCATCATTTTTAATCCTTATCAACTAGCCCAGCTTACTACCTTACTACAGTTGAATTCAAAAAGGTCACTTCACAAGATGTCAGAGACGCAGCTTGATAACAAAGTTCAAATGACAACATGCGGCCGCCTCCAGGAAGTATAGACACGGTTGAGTGATCGAGAGACTGCATCAGTTTCCCTTTGCGCAGGTGTAGCAGGGCGTCCATGAGGGAGTGTCAGCAATTTAAAGTAGGGACGAACACTTTCAGCAATGCATGACTTCGTGGCACCCGTATCGACCAAAGCTGTAAATGTATGTCCGTCAATTTCAACCTGAACCGTCGTTGGTTCGTCACAAGGATGATGTACGTGGAGTTTCGATAGTGCAGCCTGGCCTCCATTGTTAGCACAAGCTGCTGGGTTTAGTTTGATATCTCATTGGATTCGGTAACGGCATTGAGTGGCGACATAGAGCGCTGGCTGGCGAGGCTCAAGCGATGTAGATCGGCCCCGGCGCAAGTTGGGCGGCGAAGATGAATTTCTGGCAAGGTGGTCTCAGAAGGAATGGTGTCGTCGGTGTGGAAGTAGCGGGAGGGTCCCTCCAGAAAAGTCGGCAGACTGGGGCGTCTCTAGGTCGACGGCAATGATGTGCAATATGACCCGGCGTATGACAGTTGTAACAAATTGAGTGGTTGTCTTCCGTTCCTCAGACGTCCGTTCTGCGACGTGCGCCGTAGGTTCGTGGGGGCGTTTGGTTTTGGTGGCGGCCTGAGGTAGCGTAGGTAAGAGTCAGACGGCATTGAACAGAAGTTGTTGCGGCGGTGATGCTAGCACGTGTGTTAGAGTTAGTGGAGCAAGCTGTGACTGCCCGAATTTTTTGTTGCACAACTTTTTGCATAGATTCTACGTGCGGATGTTGATGTGCGACGTAGTGCCCATCAACATCCGCACTGTAGTGCCCATCAACTACGGCACTAAGTGGTGCCGTAGTTCGTCGCGGATGATGGTTCGGATCATTGTTTTAATGGCCGTGTTCAATTTAGAGGCACATTGTGAGTTAAAGGTGACTGATATTTCTGCACGTCGACCGAAAGAGAAGCATGTTTAGAAATAACTCCTACAAACACAGTTTTAACTAAAAGAAAATAAAAATATTAAGGAGTCAAATTGCACATGTTTGTAGGTATGAATGAAAGAATGTAATCAGGATGTAGGTAACGGTGTAAAATACACTTTTCGCCCCCAAAAAGCGCTATATCAGCGTTGTAAAATTACTTTTTTTGAGTGAGGATCAATTTCAGAACGTGCTCTCATTTCGGAAAGTCGTCCCTAAAAAGAGGCACAAAATGGAAGCACGTGACAATACTCAAAATATTTCTCTCAACCTAAGTATTACAATAAGCCCTTGAATTTCTTTTTTTTTTTTTTGTTGTTTTTTTCTTTTTTTTAGGCGGGGGGATTAGTGTTTTTTAGGGAGCACTTTACTGCGGTTGTTGTATTCATGCAAAGATTCTCGCAAGACTACATAGCCACGGTGGCTAAGCGGTACCACCGCACACAACGTTTATGAGGGTGTGAAGCGGTCAATTTCCCTGAACACCACCACTGACCCGCTTCGTAACTGGCGGAGAAGCCCTGCAGCTGGGTGCTCTGGTCCGTCCTGAAGCGCACGTAGAGGACGCTTCCGTGCGACAGAACGGCGGGCGGAAGCGCGGAGCCGCAGAAGCGGCCCAGCAGAGGAGCGTTGTCGTCCCGGCCGTCGTACACCTGCGCACAGCCAGCGCTGAGAGTCACCAGGCCGTTCTGAAGGACTCCAGGTACCGGAGGTCAGTGCAGGGTTCTAATTGGGCATCAATCTCGCGACAGCGTTTGGATGCGACTCGTGCCGAAACCGTGAGAACACGACGCTCAAATGAACCCAGCACGATGTGTCCATCCTCTGTCCTATCTTGTTAAAACACCCGAGACTGGGTGAGAAAATCTTAAAACAACCATAAGTATAGAAGAGACAGGGGAAAAATCAGCCAGACGACGTCCCGAACTCAGAAGTCATCTGACTGACTTCTTTCCCTGTCTCTTTTACTTTTGGTTCTTTGAAGATTTTCTCACCCAGTCTCGGCTGCTTTAACAAAATGGTAAGCTCACACCAGCTCACCCGCGCCCTCACTGCGTTTCCTTTGCGCCATGCTGGCGTACTGTAGATAGGCTTAAGAAGTTCATACAGAATTGTAATCTGGCTGTTGGGGTGGTGTACTTGAAGGAGGGAACTGGGTAAGTCGTGCGCCGTAAGTGATCCGCATTATTGGTGCGTGGCACATGCATGGGTAGGTTACTGAGAAAATGTATTTCAAGTACAAATACAATCACTCTGCTTCAAAACTAATAAAATACGGTTGCAATTACGTCGGCCGTCTTCGCCCTCAGAGCGCGCCGTTATGCCGCTGGTTACGTAGGCCACCTCGAGGCTCAAGAAGCGGGAGTGCGTATATTATTCGTTTGCCCGCGTTCCCTGCTAGGTCGTTCACATTGCACTATAAATGACGCTGAAAACCAACATGTTACTACTATACACTAATTTTAGTTTGTGATTAAGAGCGCCTTAAACATGGCACAACAACCATTTATAACCGCCTTATTTCTTGTCTCCTTACAAATGACCTATTTTGAGACGCTGGCATGCAATAAAAGTACTGTTTCGTGCTGTTTATAAAATATACCTTGTCCTTGATGCATTTTTTTTCGGCTAGGTTCTCTCGACTTTATATTTTCTCACACATATCTTCAATGTTCTCGCGTTTATAAGGAGGTTAACATTTATAAAAAAAAACCTAAAAAAATCTATAGTGGCAAAATGGGGTCTGTGTGCACCTTGTCGTCCGAACCCCGTAGCGGGCAAAGTAACCATCGGTTGGAAGCTATATCTGATGGCTTTAAAACCGGTAACCTTATTCGTAGTAATCCCGTCGAATTGACAATTCATATATTCACTCGGTTCAAAGTCAATTTTTTACCGATAAATACGACTTCTATAGCATAAAAAATTTAAATGGTTGAAAGACTTGACCTAAAAACAGAACCAGCCCATTAAAAAAACGAAAAAAAAAAGCCATCGAACTTTCCCAAACTTTCCTTTTTAATGCCGGGATAATGCACCCATGTGGACAGAGCTGGATAACGTCGGATAGCGCTCTGGCGTCGTCTGTTTTGTGCCTCACAGACGACCAAGTGGCGTTGCGATCTCAAGCAGGAAGAACGAACAATCTCCGAGAGGAATCTCAAAGTCCGATTCAGAGATCATACGAAGCTGGGAGTACGGAACGGTCATTGTTCGCGCGGTGTAGACAGATGTGTTCGCGGTAGTACAAAATAAAATGTTCCCAAAAAACAAAACAGCCCGTTGCTTACGTCGCGAGACTGATTTCGAATAAGGAGCGATTCCAAAACCTGCTTCAATTTCGAAACGTCGATTCCGGAATGGAAACACATTTGAGAATCGCTCGAGCCAATCTCGCCTCCTAGATAACGCGTGTTTTTTTTGTTTTTTTTTTTCTCCGAAGCTGTTTGTTTGGTGAAACGCGTGAGCTACATAAACCTCTCTTTCGAGAGTGTGGTGTTCCTCGAATGCCTCGGCAACTTCGTTAGGCACGTTTGGTAGATTGGCATCTCACCTCGAGCGCGTCCCACCGGCACGCCGAATGCTGCTCCAGGGTGAAGCTGTCGAAGGTGATCTGGAGCCTCTCCTCGGGAGCGGCGCGGATCTCCCACTCGCACAGCAGGCCGTTCTCGTAGGGGCTCGGGTAGGACGGCGACGTGAAGCGGCCCTTGGCCCGGGACAGCACGCCCCCGCATCCAGGAACACCTGTGTACGCCCGCCGCAAAGCATATCAAAATTGGGCCTGATGACGCACGGGCTTTATAGGCGCCTTGCACACGGGCCAGAATACAGCCGCCATCGCTGACCTTCTCATGTCTTACCCAGATACCAAACCATAGAAGCGGGCTTGGACGAGCCTCCACAAAGGCCAATGCTGGGTAGAGGGGAACAGTAAGATCTAAAATGGCAATGACCTGTCCTGTTATGGTAATCATAGAACGAAGCGATCAAAATAAGAGGAAACAAACATGAGCCATTCCTTTCTGCGAGGGTGGATGACCAGCGAAGCTGTTTAACACACGACACAGACGTGACACTGAGTTCAGAACAAAGGTACGAACACGTTTATTGTCTTGATCGGTGGTCACCGTGACGAAAGGTATTTACACACATGCCGAGGACTATCGCCGCCCCGAGGAGCCGGAGGAAACTAGATGGATGGATGGATGGATGAATCCGGCTGAGCACTTTGGATCGGGCGGTAGCTTACGCCACCTAGCCATTTTGTTTTACCATTTAAGCTTAGAATATTTAAATGTGAAGTCTATATTCACTCCGCACTGCAAAGAAAGTGAGGCTATAAAACCCTCTTGCCATCAGATAAAAAGAAAATACCTAGTTTTCTCTCGCTTTCTGCCACCATTCACTTAATCTTTGCTTGGTAATCTCTACAGTTTTGAAATCCACTCTCCCTTCGCTGTCTCTAATACCCAATGACTTTATTCAATCTATGTTGTCTTCGGTAGGCATAGGGTGAAGCCAACGTTACTAGAACAGTCAGTTGGGAAACTCGCCGTCGAGACTTGGGCTGCTGGCGTCCACCGAGACCGAGCTAAATACGACAGCAGCGCCACTCTTTATTATTTGTCTGTAAGGTGGTCACCTTGAGCTTTTAGAAAGCCTGTTTTTCCGTAAAAACAAACGGAAAAGACTCTTTTTGTATAAAATTTGTTGGAGTTTAGTACAAAATGAAGAACGTGTGATATTTTTAAAATCTTTAGTGTGCAAGGTTTTTTGGAACAATTAATATTGTTTTTATCCAACCATGCCTCAGCGGTCCTTTCAGGTAGCGCGTCCCGTCCTAGGTACATTTTAACTTCGGTAGAAATTCGCGGCGCGTCCGCTGGGGAGACGGGGGTGGCACCCATGTAACCTCTTCTGCTGTATCTGTTTCGGCACCACATTGGCCGATGAAAGCCAAAATAGAAGTAACATGCAGTTCCTCGCGTGGCCGCTGCGGGAGAATTGGCGGTGTTGTGTTCGCCATTAGCTCGGTTCTGGAGGACAGATTGGGGCCACTTTTTCAGAGCAGTCTCTATGGCAGTTTCCCAACTGAGTGGTTCTAGTAACGTTGGATGAAGCCCTTTACAGTAGAGTATCAAGTGCTCAGCCGTCTCGTCCTCCTGTCCACAAGCAGTGCACACTGTATCCATTTCCCGCGCGCGCGCGAAAACACACGCGCGACGGGATGGATGGATGGATGGATGAATACGGCTGAGCCCTTTGGATCGGGCGGTAGCTTACGCCACCTAGCCATTTTGTTTTACCATTTAAGCTTAGAATATTTGAATGTGAAATCTATATTCACTCCGCAGTGCAAAGAAAGTGAGGCTATGAAACCCCCTTGCCATCAGTGAGTAAGAAAATACCTAGTTTTCTCTCGATTTCTGCCGCCATTCTCTTAATCTTTGCTTGGTAATCTCTACAGTCTTGAAATCCACTCTCCCTTCGCTGTCTCTAAAACCCAATGACTTTATTAAATCTATGTTGTCTTCGGTAGGCATAGGGTGAAGCCCTTTACAGTAGAGTATCAAGACACGCGCTACGGAACCGCCACCTGGCGGAAGAAAAGGAAGCTAGGCACGCAAGCGCTTGGAAGGACAACAAAGAGAGGGCGATGCGAGCCTCCTTTGAGTTTTTGTTGACGCACACGAAAAATCCACGGAACCCTAGCCATAAACAGCTTCGCTGCAAAACTGAAGGTCGGTTATGGCGGTGCACATGCAGAGCTGCTGCAAACCGTCTATAGCTTCTCCCGTAAAACTAGTGTGTTTCGTTCACACCCACGGTGACAGTACGTTGCGAGCGATGCGCACTCCGGACCAATGAACCGCCTCGCTTTCATCGCCTGACACCGCCCTCTGCACGTGGGTATGGGCGACAGCGAGATCACGGGACAGAGGATAAATGTTTGAGCGCTCCAACGAGCACGTAGTTTCCACCACACTGCCAGCTTAGGGTCAGGAGGAGGAGCAAACGAGTTTTCTGAAAACGCCAACGAATCTTTTTTCAGCGGACAAGGCGATAAACGACGTCACACGCGCACTAAACGCCGACCTACATAGGACGTATTCTCACCATATCTACGCGCGTTTTAGCGGGCCTAATCACGGCATTTGGCGGTTACTTTTTTTACAGAATGGAACAGGAAAGGTTCACCAAACCGCACACGGCGCTTTTGGTCAATGTCTCCTCGGCGTTTCGTGCAGTGTAGCCCGCCTCTCGCTTTTCATGAAAGGACGCAAAATGTAGCTCGGCTGCTATATTATTGCGCTCCTCAAGGAGACAGAAATAACTAAATGTTAATCAACCACGAAAGCCTAAATTGCTAACGCCTGTTTCATGAATGTTGCTTACAATCGCCAAGTTGCCCACAAGTCCCGGCAGGAGGACGGCCGCGATCTCTGCTCAAAACCCTTCCTTTTACAGTTTTTTTTCTTAGATCGCCCGCAAGATAAATGGTTTGTCTTCTGTCTCAGTCGTTCGTCGCTCAATCCAAAACGATATAGCGTTTTCGTACAGTTTGCCAATAAAACAATGAAGGCGCCGAGCGAGATCTTTTTTTGGCGGCTGAGTAAAGCTAGTCAGCCGGCCGCATATTTATAGTCGGTTACAGGTCAAGAAGGTAGCGGCAAATGCCCCTCAAAGGGAATCAGATATCCCTCCGCCACCTCCGCATCCAATAGCGTCCCATCGTTTCCGTGACGTCCCGGCCAACGCGCGAGCAGGGGCTTGCTTTTCTGTGCATATTTGCTCTATCTCTCGACTTTGACTTAGCATTGTGGAAGCCACGAGAGGGATATTAAAGTTTTCCTTCTCCGATGAAAACAAATACGACTCTCGGGGGTAAGCTTCCCCCCCGATGGACACAAAGGCTGCCTTTCAGGGGTTCGGTCCCCCCCCCCCCCCCCCAATGATTACAAAGGTCGCTTTCTTAAAAAGGGTGATCGGAGACAAGTTGGAATCCATTGAAGCGGAACAAGGAGTGTTTCCAGTGAACTCCTCTTTCGACTGAGGATGGATTTGAAACGGGCGCATCAAGCTTGTGGGAGGAGCTTCTCCTACCTTCTTGACTTGTAACCGACTATAGGCAAGCCAATCCTCAAGCAACTTCCGGCTCTCAACTCGGGAGCTGATTGGCCGGCACCGCATCGTGCGCTTCCGGGTACGCCACGCCGAAATACGCCGAACCGCCCATATCTGTCTCGGTCGGATCGCCGAATATGCGCATATTTACGCCGACCTCGAGGCGGCGAGGAAGTGCTCGTCCCGGCGCCCGCTATACGTCGGTATTACGTCCGCCAAACCTCCTCGGACGGCGTAAATACGCGCGTATTCGGCGATCCGACCGAGACAGATCTGGGCGGTTCGGCGTAATTCGGTGTGGCGTACCCGGAAGCGTACGGCGCGGTGCCGGCCAATCAGCTCCAGAGTTGAGAGCCGGAAGTTACCCGAAAATCGGCTTGCTTAGCTATGCGGCCGGCTGGCTGGCTTGACACAGCCGCCGAAATGGGAGCTCGCTTGTCACGTTCCCCGGTTTATCGGCGAACTGTACGAAATCGCTATATCTCTTTGGAACGAGCGATGAACGACTGAGACAGAAGAAAATACCATCGATGTTGCGGGCGATGTGAAAAAAATTACAAAAGGAGGGGTTTTGAGCGGAGATCGCGGCCGTCCCCCTGCCGAGAGTTTTTGGCAACTCGACGTTTCCAACAAACTTTTCTGAAGCATGTGTTAGAAAATTGGGCTTTGGTTGCTTATTAATATTCCGTTATTTCTGTTCCCTTGCGGAACGTAATAATATAGCAGCCGATCTACATTTTGCCACCTCTCATGAAGGCGCGAGCCGGGCTACACTGCATAATACGCCCCTCTTCCCTTCTGTGAAAAAAGCGCCCGCCAAATCCCGCGATTACGCCCGCTGAAACGCGCGTGAATTCGTCGAGAATACGCCCTGTGTGAGCCGGCCTTAATAGCCAATTCACAAGACGGACGAAATCGCGATTTTCGTCCGCGGACGTGAGGACTGATAAATTTGAGCGCCATTTCCCTTT
This sequence comes from Ixodes scapularis, assembly GCF_016920785.2. Classification (NCBI taxonomy): domain Eukaryota; kingdom Metazoa; phylum Arthropoda; class Arachnida; order Ixodida; family Ixodidae; genus Ixodes; species Ixodes scapularis. The sequence continues at coordinate 239,876,439 of NW_024609835.1, read as the reverse complement.
GGAATTTTGCCGGGAGACTGAGTTGAAAAGCGTTTAGTCTAAGCGGCGGCAAAAAGTTGTCTTGCCTTGTATTTTTTATTTTTTATTTTTTTGACAATTAAAACAAAATTAGCTCAGCGTTTTGTTTTGTCATTTTGTCGCGCGTTTCTTGGTCCCGCACGTGAAAGAAACTTTAGAAACTTTGTTCGGCTGAAGCAACGCAGATTCTGGTACTCCTCCGGGTCCGTGTCAAGAAGCTCCAGTCAAAACTCGTCTATAGCACGCCTCGATAATTCTTACACATCCAACCAAGCTTTCAGCGAGCAAGACCTTTCTTGTGGCTGTGGTGTACTTGAGTGTTGTGCACGAGCGCCGAGTGCATGAAGGCATTTCCAAACGCCCCTTCGTGAGCCCAGAACTTTCGTCGCTTGAACACCGAACCCTCCTCGAGCACGACCATGCCTGTGTTACTGTCATGCATGCCTTGGGTTAGTAAGGCTAGTATCGCTTCGCGCGAAGACTATCACGGTGTTTTGTCTCGATCTGTACGTAACAGTGGTGTACAATTCTTTAGAGCGGTACCAAACGTACATTTCTCTCTTGGACAACGGCGCCACGGTGCGATGTTGGAGTTTCGCGGCACTGTGGGGTAGCGAACAGGTTCGGTTCGTCCCTGCTGCCGTCTGCTCGTCGTCTCCCTCGTGTGGATGCGCTTGGGAGACGGACGAACCGCGGACATGTCGTCACGTGATCAATCCGTCCGCGGATCAGTCCGTCCTGTGAATCGGTCATAAATATGTCGCAAACACGCCCTATGCGGTTTGGCCTTAAGGGGGTACGTTAGTAGAACGCCATATTGTTGGTCATTGTTCTTAGCGCATGCGCAGGACTGGCTCCTGTTTATTTTCTTTCAACCACAAATAATAATAATAATAACAACATTAAGAATAATATTATATTTGCGAGACAGAAATGTGATCCTGGGTGGCGTGCAAAGCAGTGTAGAAATGTTAGAACCCGTACGTGAGTGCGCCTTCCAGCCCGCCACCCACATCCTGTCATGATTGGGACAGGATATGGGGTGGGCTGATTGGCCAATTCCTATGCTGATTGGAAGAAATGCACCCAATCAGGATCATTGTTCCTAGCAGAGGATAGACGCGAGTCGGTTTCCCAGTCCGAGCGTAGCGGACGATTTGTAGGGGTAAATCTAGCAGCACCAAAAATGCATCGTCACAGCCCTCGTCGTCTTTGTGCCTCTGCTACGCAATAAAGGAAATTTTGTGAGATTAAAGTATGTAGATGTAATTGAAAATAAAGGGTTTCCCCACAAAAATATTGTATACCTTTCTGATTTACAAACGGATTTTACTTTCTCCACGCGATTCGTGTAAACGACCGCTGGATAAAACAATCTGCGCATGAAGGAAAGTCTGCTTTCCGCCATTGACTGTGTTTCATTTTAGAGCGCAGCTCTTAGGGGCCCGTTTCCGGCTTGAGCGGCGTCGGCGTCGCCGTCGCCGTCGGCGTCGGCGTCGGCGTAACCGCGCGGTGCATCATGGGAAATGTCCCATAATGCATTGCGCGAGCCCCCACCGGGGTCACGTGACCTCGTGGGGGGGCACGTGACCCCCCCGAGGTCACGTGACCCCGGTGCATCATGGGAAATGTCCCATAATGCACCGCGCGAGCCCCCTACCGGGGTCACGTGACCTCGTGGGGGGCACGTGACCCCCCCCCCCCGAGGTCACGTGACCCCCCGAAGTCTTGTGACTCCCCTGAGGTCACGTGACCCCCGCCGATGTCGCGTGACCCCCAATGACGTCATCGTCACTGATGACGTCACCGGCATCCACATCGTCATCGTCATCATCACTGATGACGTCATCATCACTGATGACGTCACCGGCATCCACATCGTCATCGTCATCATCACTGATGACGTCACCGGCATCCACATCGTCATCGTCATTATCACTGATGACGTCACCGGCATCCGCATCGTCATCGTCATCATCACTGATGACGTTACCGACATCCGCATCGTCAGCGTCATCATCACTGATGACGTCATCAGTGACGTCACTGATGTCGTCACCGGCATCCACATCGTCATCGTCATCGTCACTGATGACGTCACCGGCATCCGCATCGTCATCGTCATCATCACTGATGACGTCACCGGCATCCGCATCGTCATCGTCATCATCACTGATGGCGTTACCGACATCCGCATCGTCAACGTCATCATCACTGATGACGTCATCAGCGACGTCACTGATGACGTCACCGACATTCGCATCGTCATCGTCATCATCACTGGTGAAGTCATCAGTGACGTCACTAATGACGTCATCGTACCCGCATCGTCATCGTCAATGATGACGCCATCAGTGACCTCAGTGATGACATCATCGGCATTGGGGGTCACGTGACCCCCAAGGTCACGTGACCCCCCCCTGGTTAGTTTAACCCCCCCCAGTGCCCTTCCCTCCTCCTCCTCAAGAGCTGCGCTCTAATTCGGCGTTACAGGGAGTTGTAAGCAGCTTTCACTTTTTTAATTGTAAGCGAGTTATTCGATTAGAATGAACTAAATCATGCTTTCACTCATTAATGACGCTCTAAAGGGAATACGGTTTTGAATAAAAAGAAGTGCGCTGAAATGTTTGTGACGCGAAGAACAAAACTACTGGCTTTCGCATACAGCGTTAAATCCGAACCATTCGTGCCTGCTACCTAATACCGATACCTCGGTATTTTGTTTAATCGAGCAGATTGCACCTGCTGCACCTCTGTCAAGTTCATTCCTCACACGGCCATGCGGAAGTTGTGGAATTTTGGAGCCAAACATCTCCCATCGGTAAAAGAAAGCGAGTTGAACATAAATACTTAAAATCCAAAGAATAAAACGCGGTAGACAAGCAGACGACAATCATGTTCTTCCACGATGGCCTTGAGTGAAAGAACGTGCTTGTCATCTGCTTGTCCTGCGTGTTCTGTTCTTTCGCTTTTAATTCTCCCATTGCACACCGGAAGAACAATTATATCTTTACGCAAGTATTATTTTTAAAAAAAAAATTTTGGTGTACGCGTACAGCAGGTGGGATACTCATGCCCAATAATTGACGCATCGGCTAAAAGCTGGGCACAAAAATAACTTATTTTCAATACAGTCGAAATAGTTCTAGGCTATCAACGTCAGAGATACATTTGTCGCCAGGATTACGTAAATTTGCAGCTGGGTGAAAAGTAAACCACGTAAGCATCTTTTTCATGTGGTTCGCGGGAATCTGCGTATGCATCGTCATCGTTACTCGTCATTTTACGGAGTTAGGTTCCCTATAGGAACTAAGGTCCCTTAAAACTTACTGAACCGATGTGCAGAACTGTATCGTTCGAGGCATTCTTTTTTCCAAACACAATAACCGATTGGAACACGCTTTTTGAAATTATTGTGGATCTGGGAGCACTGACTGCCCTTATTCACGTGCATCTAACGCATTTATAAATGAGGAAAAAAAAACATATTCTGACAAGAAATTTACAACGTGATTTTTCGCTGCTTTAGTTCATTAGAATGATCATATAATTTAATGATCTAAGCGTTCTCTGTATGTTTCAATAGCGGGAAGATCGTCTGCCCCAGCGGGCGTCTAGTGTCGCCGTTGTAAGACATTAAGCCAGTGGGTTACCGTACCGCTGCTGGCCTGGAGCCTTTAACATGCAGCACGCAGTAGTAGTGACATTCGACAGCATGCAGGGATGATGCTCATCGAGATCGAAACGGGCAGGGACCCCTAAAGAAACAAGCTATAGCACAAATAGGTTTTCTTTTTTTCCTGGAATTAAGATATCTAAGCCTGACACCTGTATGTACGGCTGCCTCCTCGGCAAAACACTATTCGCGGGCAAATATAGAAGCAAAGGCTCGAGCAGAAAATGCTTTCGAGCGGCGTTTTCCCACCTGGTACGGAAGCGTAGGTGGCGTGGAAGCCCACGTCGGTGCTCGAGTCGTCCGAGTGAAAGTGCAGCAGGGCCAAGTGGCTCGACGTGAGGACCGGGCGCGGACCGGGGGCCCCGCTGCCGCAGAAGGTCCCCAGCAGCTGGTCCCGCTCACTGGCGCCGTCGTACACCTGAGCCAGGTCACGAAAATGTTTCGTCGTCGAACATCTCGCTTGGCGCAGGAAGGGGGGGAGGGGGAGAGGGGGAGGGCGGCATTCGCGGACGGGAGAAATCCGACTGATTTTCCCGCGGAACCTGACCTTTTCGTCACATGAGAAAAACCTCAGGTTTCACGATGCCCGAAAGCATGTGCGCAGCCCCTCTTCTAGCTGTTAAATATCTTCATGACACTAGGATGTCGCAATTGGGCCCCAGCCTGACGTCAAGCGTCCTTCGACCCATTGACTGGGTCACGTAACCCAGCCGAACGGAGAGGCAGCACTCGTGTCGAATCTGTGTCAGCGCTAAAACTATCGCTATTAAGGCTTTAAGCCTTATATGCCTCGTCGTTCGGTCGACCTTCAAAGTCCTTGAGCGAAAACACGTCGGCGACACGAATGGTACCAAAACGTTTACGTGACCACTCAGGCGATTAGAGACAATGGAATTAAGAAGGATGACAAAGCAAATTAAGAGGAATCAAAGTGAATGAAGAGCAATAAAGGGAATTAAGATGAATTAAGTCGATGACTAAGCGAATTAACATGATGACCCAGCACATTGAGAAGGATGACTCAGCACATCAAGAGGGGTGTCTGTCTTTAATGCATCGGAGCTTGGGCTTTCGCCTTTATGTCGTCTTAGGAATCACATAAGAGACCCTGTGAATTCTTTTGTATGGTTTTTGATTAATCTGAGTAGTGCTGACCCGCCATGGGACTACTTGCCTTGAGGAAATCGAACGAGCAGTTGTGGTGGTGCTCCATCTGCACGGTGGCCAGGTGGATCTGGATGCGCTTCCCGGGAGGCACGGCAACGGTCCACATGCAGTCCCGCGAGGACGGGTAGTGGTCCGGGTAGCCCGGGGAGCTCACCGACCCGACGTCGGCCACCGGGAAATCCCTGCCGCACACTGCACAGGCCGATAGTGAAGCAGCATGAAATGCTTCGGAACAATCCCCCAAATGTGCCCGGCTGTCCACTCGCACGTTTACTTGCTAAGTGCTCCGAGGAAATTAACGTCACGTGACACCGATGTTTGACCCCGTGACGTCACGAGACAATGCAGACTTGGAGTGACTTCAGGTCTCGTGACTTCAGCTTCCAAGCTAAATCTAAAAGCGAAATTTAGGAGTTTTCTCAATGAATTAAGCAGGGTAATGGATCTCAAGTCATCTGAAGTCACGCAACTTTAGGTTACGCCATGGCATCTTCTGACGCTACGGTGTCAAATCGAGGTGTCTGTGATACCATTACTTCAAGTGAGGTAGTCAATTTACTTTATAGATTTGGCAGGAGCATAAGTAAACATTGTTTTTGCTTTTCATTCCCGAAACGAATGTTTAATATCCTCTAAGCAAATTTTGAACGATCGCTGTTTAAAAACTGCATATCAGGCATTATAGGACTTTAGAAATAAAGTGGTGATTTCGTTGTTGATTCGTCAGACACTGGAACACCGCAAGTGTGCGAGCACTCACCGGGATCCGTCGTGATCCAGTCAAGGGCAAAGCCGATGCCGGTGACGGAACTGTCCGTCTTGAACCAGAGGAAGAGGCTGTCGTGCGTGGACGCCAGGTTCTTTCCGCGGAGCGTGGTGCCGCAGTAGCGGCCCAGGGCCCGGCTCATCGACGTCGGACCGTCGTGGATTTCGAGGAAGTCGAATCCGCAGTCGGAACCGCCGTCTTCGAGGTGAAACTCTGAGAAGCTGACGTTCAGCACCTGCATGAAACAGCATCCCGCTGGTGATCGAACCTGTGTTATTGACTAGCTACGCTGACACAGCACTCGTGACCAATACGTGACCCTGGCTGGCCTTCCGCTGATGATGTAGAACATTTATCACTACGGCTTCTCATCTAGGTGGTGTTGCAGCAGACAATACCGCGACACTCATCTTGTTTTGTTTTTTTGTTTTTTTTTCTTGTGTGTGTGTGGCTATATAACGTGTGAATTTTCAATAAACATCAGTTGAGAGTGCGCCTTGTCCTGTTTCCCTTCGTATGTGTCCCTGTATTTTTTCGGCGCTTTTTGCTTGCAATGAACCAACTGGCCCAAATCTCCACTTTACTAGCCATCGCATACTACCAGAAACAGGTATCTATGCAATATGCCATGAGTCAGTTCGCCCACTTTCCTTTTTATACTGCTACGATTAAAAAAGATAACACATCTCTGTGTTTCCGTCCATGAGGTTTTCACATTGTTCAGAGCTCATGAGTTTGTTTTTAATCTTTTCTCATACTAATATTACTTCTACGTAAGGGTCGTGTGTCCTGCTCATGTCAAAGGTTCATGCACGTAACCTTTTCAATTACAATGTTTACATACTTATATTCGTTCGGCATCATCTTATGTATGTTCTAAGGCGATACCTGCTTTCGGTATGGAATAAGAAGCTTTGCTTTAGCGCTCCAAATGACGCGGCTATGCCACAGCATTAAACTAAGACTAAAAGTGCTCAGTATGCCGGACGAAGATGATGTGCTGTCTGAGGCTGCCTACCTTGCCTCGAGTCGTCCTCAGCACCCAGATGCAGTTCCGCTTGTGGGTGTACGCTTCGCCGGTCTCCGGGTACCGCAACGTCCCGTTGGTACCGTACAGCTGGCCCCCACACGCTGCGACGGAAAATGCGACATTTTACTAAGTTGGAAATTAATTATATAAGCGTAAGCTAGGCAGTGACTCTTCCAGAGTATCGTTGCAGGATTCAAGAGACGACTGAAGTTGCTCATTTGGCTTTTGTACCACCATTTGTAATGTACCATAGGGAGTACAGCCTCCCACTTTATAAAGGACTCGTTCGTCTGGACACTTTACGCCGCGGTGTTAACCACACCTCGGTTAGAGGCACATTGGTTCCAGAGGGAGAACAAAACAAAGGATTAAGAAAACCGTTACTTCTCACGCGGACCGAAAGTCATGATATAAGGTTACACGTTACTGTTCATCAATATCAACTTTACTCGGTTGCCAACAAAGCTGACCACATACACCTAGTGCGTTGACTATACAGATGCGCTTCCAGCATATGCAGTATGCAGAGAAGCTTACCCTGCCGCGGCTCCTCGCAGAGGGGCCCGGTCCACTCCGGCGTGCAGGTGCAGGCGACGCCCGTTGGTCCGTCGTTGTGGCACGTGCCGTTGTTCTGGCACGGGTCGCTGGTGCACCCGCCTTGAGCCTGATCGCAGAGCCGGCCCGAAAAGCCTGCCTCGCAGACGCACTGAAAGCTGTTGCCGAACGCCTGCGCCAAGAAGCCGGGTGGAGACCATGGCCTTTGTTCTGGCTCCCTCGCGCTGCACTGCCTCTTGCACGCCTATGGCCGCCATTGGTGCGGTTTTGTGGTGATTCCCGTGCGTGTACGTATGTAGTACTACAGGGTGCCTCGAATAGCAGTTAGGCTCTTTAAATCCACCGCAAAAATACGTTTCTTAATCTATCCCGCTAGGATATTATGTAGCGTTGCCCACAGGTGGTGCATTGTTTCTATAACATTTGCAAAGAGCGAACTTACTTAAGGGAAAAGTAAAAAAAAAGAAGAATGCCTTAACTCCGATGGAAACGCAGCAAAGCCACCGGTCTTCAAACAATAGGGCGCCCTCTTGTTTCTCTTTTATTATCTGTTTTCTTTCCACGCCGCCCCCCTCCCTCCCAACTAATGTTGACCGTCTGGCCTCTGGCTATCACATACACGTTACTATTTCCCAGTGTTGGCGGTAACGCGTTATTTTCTTCTGTAAAGTAGTAACCTACTCGTTACCTTTTCAAAACAGTAACGTGTAACGCACTCACGTTACTTATTTCGAGTACCGGATAATGTAGTTACGTTACTCCTTACATATTCTTCCCTAAAATACTGTAGACGACCTGTGTTTCGCGGGTTTAATATTTCGCGATTTAGGTCAAAGCTGAAATTTCCGAATAATTCGCGGGTTCTAATTTTTTCGGCGTGGTGAGATCTCAATATAGATTGAAATGTGTTTACATTTTACCGAAATTGTTCGCGAGACCTATTTTTCGCGAAATGTAGGCGATTCAAGCAATTCGCGAACATTGGGTCCTTGCGAAAATTAAGTAGTTCTGAGTGTTACACTTAAATTTATTCCGTGTTACTAGGTGCCAAGCCATGAAAAAAAACTGTGAGTGTGCAGGCGAGCTGGTGGTAGCTAATCATGTCGTTTAACACCTAAGACTGGGGTACAAAAAAGGAAAAAAAAAACTTTTGTTTCTTCAACTAACGTGTTTTTCTTTTCTGCCTCACAGTTTTAGGTGTTAAACGACATATATGATACGCCATGTGAAGTTTCTGGCTTTTGGCCTTTTGCTTTGCGTTTTTTCTTTTGCTTATTTTGGGTGAAACCGTAAAAAAGATAAGGAAAATATATTCAGTTTCTGCATGGGCATAATGTTTCTTGAAATATGGTGCTTATGCATATATCCAACGTCAAAACATTAAAGCATGCTATTTCAAAGTATTAAAACGGCTGCTCCGTTCCACGGTGCACGATGCGAAGACGTCGAAGACTAGATCGGTCAGTACAAACGCGCTGCCCGCCACAATGGCTGGACAAACGAGCAGTGCCTGCAAAACACCTATTTCTCGCTTGAGGGGACTGCTAGGCACTGGTACGAAAATCACGAGTCTTCTTCCCCATTGTGGGACGTCTTCAAGAACGAGCTGAAGGGGACGTTTGTCACCCCACACCGCCGAGAAAGAGCCAAAGACCTACTTCGAGCCAGAACCTAGGGCCCCACCGCCTTCGGGGCAGATGTATTGCGCCTGAGCACCCTTGCTGACGCGCGAGCCACAGACGTCAAGAAGTTGCGGTCCTCATGCGCGGGGTGAGAGACCATATACCTGGAGGCCTCGTCCGCTGCCCTTTGGCCAGGGTCGAAGTTTTGACACCGACGCCACGAACATGAAGCGTGCCTTGCAAGCCCGAGCCAGTAAATATCAGAGACTACCCATCGTCACTGCCCTTGGGCCGTCTAGCTGCGAGTTTTTCTCCAGCATCCAAGGCATTGGCGAGATAATTCACGACGTTGTCCGATAATAGCTCAGGAAGCTTCTGCTGCCTAAGAGCCGGCTTCGCGGTTTATAGCCGAAGTTGTCCGCGAGGACGTTCATCGGGCAATCCAAGAGCTCCTGCCAGCGTAGCGACACCCGAGGAGCCCATCCTGACCTACGCTGCAGTAGCTAGGAAACCGGCGCCAACTGCCCGGTAGTATTCGGCGCCGCCTCGACGTGAGCTACCAGTGTCGCAGACTTTCCGACGTCGGGAAAGGCAGCCTCAGCTCGTCTGCACCGAACAACCGGCGCCTAAGAAGACGGATGTGTGGCGCGCGGCCGATCAACGACCCCTGTGTTATCGCTGTGGCGAGGCCGACCAGGTCTAGCGGAGATACCCATACCGACAAGTGGGCCTGCGAGGTTTTGCGCCGAGCGATCCGCGACCTGCCATAGGGGGCGACCAAGGGACATCAAGGAGTACCTCAGACGGCACCTGTCCCCGGTGCTGACTCTACCACGAGGTTCTCGCTAACATTCACTTCGACGTGCGTTTTCGCCATTCTGTCGCTCTCGGCGGGGAAACTAAGTTCGGAAACGCCTGGAGGTGGCGTTGCCGAAGACGACCTAAGTAAAGAGCCTCCAACAACGCCAGTGCGCTCCCACACTCCCGACGCCACGCATCGAAACGACACTTCCGCAACGGTACGCAGTAACCTAAACGTTGTTATCGACGGCCACAACGCATCGGCATTCATGAACACCAGAGCAGACTACTCAGTCTTGAGAGGGAGGCTCTCTCGCCGGTTGCGAAAAATTACGACGCCCTGGGGTGGACCTCAAATTCGAACCGCCGGAGGAAACCATATTACGCCCGTCGGAATGTGCACTGCCCGAGTCGAGATTCTCGGCGAGACGTGCCCTGTGAAGTTCGTCGTTCTGCAAGACTATGTGAGGGATGTTATCCTCGAAATGGACTTTCTTTGCGGGTATGGCACCGTCGTGGACATCGGGGCAAACCGGCTGACGCTGCGAAAGCCTGTTCGTCCGCCGTTGGAGACCAACACAACGTCAACCACGATCTGAGTTGTTGCCGACCATGTTAACTGCTGCATCTCAGACATCATCTTTTTTCCGCTTGTGCGTCTGGTGTCGCACTAACGACGACGACAACCAACAGACAGTCTCGAGAACAACGCGCGAGCAATCATGGAACTGATGACCTACCCCAACTAGCTGCCGATGCCCGGTCTATACCAAAAGTACATCTCGTGTAAATACTTGTACATAGATTAAAGAGCACTAGTAAAGTCTCTAATGGCGAATTCCACTGGTCGTTTTGGAGCGCGCCGGGATCAACTTTTCTGGATGGATCCTATTTCACCGGGCGATCGGGATCAAGACGGACGTGTTCCACTGGTCGTTTTGGATTAGATCCCGCTCCAGATCTCGATCTGGATCCGAGAAAAGTCACTTCGCCGATTTCGGCGGATTCAACCGGAAACCAGCCGGACCAGCCCTCGGCGCACACACGTGACTTCCTTTCTCGCGGGGCATCTCGCCTGATCTCGCCCATCTCGCCTCAGAAGAATTCGTAATGGCCGCTCGGGAGGTGCCGCCTGTACCGTCCACCTTAGTAACCCTACTGCTGCTGCTGCTTGACGACAGCTCGTCGTCAAGTTGCTCGAGCAGCTTCCGGCATTCCGGCCATATTTGCTAGAAGCTCCTGAGCTATTCCTGCCGCTCGTGCGTCGAACACGTGTTAGCGCCGCGATCGTGAAAACGTTTTCGAAACGGCCACGGCGGCCGCGGAAAGGGGATTCCCGGGCAGGTGAATGACGGGAAGGCATCCGCCGATCCCGAAGCAGTGGTCATATTCCACGGGGGATCCGTAGGCGGCGCGACCCCGTTCGGATCGTGTGCTCCATTCCGGATTTTGTCAATTGATACCGGCGCGCTCCAAAACGCCCAGGGGAATTCGCCATAATAATGTGTAGCATTATCCTGACTCCGCGATCGAGTGTTTCCGTGACCGTCATAACCGACGCAGCCATGTGCGGTGAATCTATGCTGGGAGGCAACGTCGAACTGCTTTTTGAAATATGAATTGTCGTAGCACGAGGTGTAAGGATCTCCAAGAATGACGTACAACTGTTCTCGTAACAAACTTTCGAGAGAATCTACAGCACCTAGCGAAAGGTACCACCATGGGCCACGTCGAGGAGCTCCAAGCATTAGCCATGGTCACCGCAATCTCTGAGGAACCACGTCATCACAACACAAGAGCTCGTCGACGCCGCAGCTCGGCATTCACCTCGAGCTTCCAGCTTCAAAGTGCCAGAAGCTGGTTAATCTTTTTGCTGAATACAGTAACTGTTTAGCCACGTCGCCAAAAGTTTGCTGAAGGCTAGTGGGAAAACATCGCAGTGTTACCGACGACGACGTTCACCCCGTACACCAGTCACCGTGTCGTGTCTTTTTGAACAAGAGGAAAGTCATCCAAGAACAAGTTCAGTAAATGCTCGACGATGACATCATCCAGCCGTCAAGCAGTCCATGGGCTTCGCCTGTTCTGCTTGTAAAACAGCGTTTCCACTCTCGTGAAGAAGGAAGACCAGCGGAGCTGTACGCGATACATTGTCGTCGTCCGTTCTGCGCGCTGTTTCCTACAATAAATTCCCACCAACGCGCCCAACTATCCATTCTTCAATTAAAGCTGGAAAGGTTGCCGCCATCTACGAGCGACGGTGGAAACCATACTGGTTGTGTGCTTGCCGCCGTCGCTTATTGATGGTGGTAACTGTCAAGGTAGGTTTGTGTCAATACACACGGACACAATCCTGGGGAACCTAGCCCTTAACAGCTCCGCTGTAAAAGGACGGAACCCTGAGTTTTTGTGAGGACTATCGCCGACTCTGTGAAAAAGAAAGACGTCTTCCCGCTGCCCCGCATCGACGCTACTCTAGACCTTCTGTGCCACTTCCTATACTTTTCGCAGATGGACTTGAAGAGTGGCTACTGTCAGATCGAGATTGATAAACGGGATCGGGAGACAACTGCTTTCGTCACGTCCGCGTGAGTGTACAAATTGAAAGTGATGCCCTTTGTATGCACAGCGCCAGTGACCTTCCAGCGTGTCATATACACCGTGCTAGCAGGCTTAAAACGGCATATCTTTCTCGTCTACCTCGACGACGTTGTGGTGTTCGCTAGCAACTTCGAGGAGCACTTACGACGACTCCGTGCCATACCTCAAGCCATCAAGGCCGCTGGACTTGCTCTCAAGTCAACGAAATGTCGGTTAGCTCATGGTGAGCTCAAGTTCCTAGGTCACGTCGTAAGCAGCGAGGATGTACGTCCCGAATCCAAGAAGACGCGCGCCGTAGCTGACTTTTTCCCGCCGTCGGACAAAAACGCCGCAAGGGGATACCAGGGCCTCTGAGCCTACTACATCCGCCTCGTTAGAGATTTTCCGAAGCTTTCTGATTCACTGACATACCTTACAAAAGACGCCGTAAAGTTTCAGTAGACAAAAGAGTACCAGCGGGCGTTCGATGAGTTGAAACAAAGACTTCAAACACCTCCCGTCCTTGGCCATTTCGACCAGCATGCAGAAACAGAAGTTCATACGGACGCAAGTAACACGGGGCTTGGCGCGATGTTTATCAAATAAAGTAGGGAAGAGAGTGGCTAGTCGCCTATGCATGCCTGACACCCTCCAAGGCGGAAGGTAATTACTCTACGGCAGAGAGAGAATGCCTCGCCGTCGTCTGGGCCATCACAAAGTTTCGCCTGTACTTGTACAGAACACCGTTCCAATTAGTTACGAACTACCACTTGCTCTGCTTGCTTGCGAATCTGAAGGACCCCTCAGGACGCTTCGCCCGGTGGAGTCTCCGACTGCAGGAGTCTGACATGACCGTGATGCACAAGTGGGGCCGAAAACACAGTCAAGCCGATTGTCTGTCAAGTGCCCCAGTCGAGGCCGGTCCTGTCTGCACTAAAGACGCGACGACGAGTCTTTCCTCGGCGGAGTAACCTCAGTGACATGGCGGCACTTTAGAGAGATGATCCTGAACTGTGAGGACTCATCGAGCACCTAGAGGGACAAGAAGTGCGGTCCCCCCGTTTTTAGACAAACACTGCCAACCTTCTCCACCCGACAAGGTGTGCTCTACAAGGAAAATTTTAGCCATAACAACACGGTGTGGTTGTTGGTGATCCCTTCCAGTCTTTGAAAAGAGATATTTCAAGTATGCCACGATGACCCGACGGCGGGACATCTTGGATGAGGCAGGACGCCTGCCAGGATACGCGAGAATTTCTACTGGCCCCAAGCTTGCGAAGTCAGCCTATCATTACATCCGACCCTGCCACGAGTGTCAACGACGGAAGAGACCACTGACGAAACCGCCAGGACATCTTCAGCCTATTGCACCACCATCTGCCCCCTTCCAGCAAATCGTAATAGATTTACTAGGACGTTCCCACCATCGACGCAGGAAACCAATGGATAATCGCCGCGACCGATTACCTTACACGGCACGCCCAGACGAAAGCCCTTTCGTCAGGTGCGGCTGTTGAAGTCGACAAAATCTACATCCAGTCCATCGTCCTCCGGCACAGTGCCCCCGAAGTCCTCATAACTGACCGTGGATCATCGTTCATGGCCCAAGTGACGCAAGAAATCCTTTGTCTCAGTAGCACCAGCCACCGTCGAGCCACTACGTGCGTACCATCTGCAGACAAATGGACTAACAGAACCCCTAAGCAAACAATCGCCGACATGATCTTTATGTACGTGGACATAGAGTACAAGACGTTGAACGAGTTATTGCCCTACGTCACGTTCGCCCACAACACCGCGGTTCAAGAAACCACAAGAGTTACATCTTTTTAGCTGGTACATGTTCGGAAGGTAACGACCGTGCTCGAAGCGATGCTGCCCCACGAGCCAGCTGATGATGGGAGCGACGACGCTGCAGGTGGTTGCTCAACGGGCCGAAGAAGTCCGCCCGCGCGCTCGACTCCGAATTCAAGAGAAGCAACGTGTCGACGCTGGCCGCTACAACCTTCGTCTTCGGGACTTTCACTTCCAGCCCGGAGACAAGGTGTGGGTGTGGACAGCCATTCGTCGCCACGGCCTCAGACAGAAAATGCTGAAACTCTACTTCAGCCCCTACGAGGCAATTCGTCGACTCGGACTTCCGAGCTACGAGGTGATGCCTGACGGTTACAAGAACATCATCACGCCACCCACCATGACCTGAAGTCGTCCACGTCGTGCCCCTCAAGCCGTACTACGCTCGATAGGACCGTGAACTGTGATCACAAGCTACGCTCGACATGAGTGTTTTCTCAGACAGAGATAGGGTACCTCAACCTTGTTTCTTAATCTGGCTGATTTTCTTTATTTTTATTTTTCTATCAGTCCTAATTTTTCTCAAATAATTTTTAATAATTTTAAGTGGGAATACAATTGGCATCTTAAGTTATTAAATCTCCTCTCATTTTGGTCTTTCTCTTATCATGCATTAAACAAACAGTTGTTAGTAAGCACTTGTCCTGTTCATTCCGTGTCCTGTCCTTGTCCTTTGCGCTTTTGTAATTAAGATGTTTAACCAACTAGTCCAACAGTTCATTTTAATTCATGTTTATGATTTCGCAAGAGTTTAACAATTCTATCGTATTCGTGCTTATTTAAATATTTACTCTACATAACCTCAAGCGCTGAAGCACTGTATAGGGGATTGGGCGAGGGGGGGGGGGGGGGGGGCGGGGGAGGGAAGGAGTGACCACGAAAGTAAAGAGGGGAAAAAAGGGGCAAGTTTCATAAACACTGCAGTAATTGGAAACACGAATAATGACTTCTTGCACAAAGTGAAATAATTGCCCTGTTCATCTTCTATTAATTAAAACACACTAACTGACTATTTAATTGAAAATATTTTTTCTCACTTTTGAAGAAAGTTAGAGTCTAACGTGTCAGTTCTTCTAATGTGTCAGTGTTTTCCAGAGTTCCCCAGTCACGTTACAGTTTACCACGCCGGGGCACCTACCACAAAAACAGCTTTAAGCAAGATTGGTGACATTTAGCAAATTCCCACATTCTACTTCAGCTAAAGAGTCAAACGCAGGATAGGGATTGGACACGAGTCTCCACCGAGCGCTGACGCAGCAGTCGTGTCCAATGCTTGCCCCAACTTTGCCTTTTTAGAAGACGCTGAAAGATCACCACTGTGGCCTTGTTATTTAGGAGGCGTTGGACAGGCTAGCGGCTCGTAAACCTTGTCTCTAGTTTTTTTTTTTTTTTTTTTTTTTTTTTCCTCAATGTCACGTTGTAGATGTTACGGGGGAAGGAGCAGCATACATGACGCTATACCATGATTCATCTAGCGCTTCGCGCCCGATCTTTTTGAGATTTTCGCGAAAAGTTTGCTAGGTGTGTATTGGTCTTTTGCTGATGCTATAGGTCCGCCACTCCTCAGGTCCGCGGCAATGGGCGCGCTTTGATGGCCCCTACCTGACAGAAGCCGTGCCGGCAGGGCTGTCCGCTGCACGGGTCTGCGAAGGGCTGCTGCGCGGGCTGCTGGCCGTCTGGCCGGGGGGCTGCCGCCACGCAGCCGTTGGGTCCGACGCCGCTGCCGACGAAGCCCGCCGGGCAGCGACACTCGCGGAAACTGCCGGACCGGGCTGCGAGCACGCGTCCATTTGCGTTTGAACCGGGTAAACTGCGATGCAACCGCTTGCAAACGCCTACGATGAGAGATCACAATGGGGCCCCTAGACTCGTCAAACACAAAGCTTAAGCCGAAAGTTCGCGGAGTGCGTTGATTCGACTTCTGGCGTCAACGCCGCTCGAGTTCGATCGGCGCGCTCCTTAAACTTCCTCTCCTACTTTGGCTTTTACGAGTCAAAGGGTCTCAGAAGTCATGTATCAGGTATCGAGCCGGAACACTCTTGATCAGCGTATGTTTCACGTATCATGCTTTCACCATGCGCTTCGTTTGATGTCGTGTTCGCACGTACGTTCGACCTCGTAAGCACTAACAAAACTTGAAGTTCATTATTATGCTGCTCAGAAGTGTTACAAGCCGATGGCTTTGTCCCACATAAGACACTCAAAACTTCACTTGGACGTATAGCGCGCTGACGTGAAACCGACGGCACCAACTTAAACGAGCGGCATTTTTGCCGCTCGTTCAAGTTAAATAAATAATATGAGTATTACTGACCACAAAGAAATAATCGGGGTTTCCTTGGCCCTATCGAAAAACCTAGTGTTTATTTTAACCTGTAATTTTGATGCGTGCTTTAGCTGTTTGATTAGTTATTTAGCACCGTTACCAAGCCCCTGGTAAAAATTGGGGCCGTCTGTTCGACGTCAATGAGCCGAACGTCGAGCTGAAGTTTTGGGGCGTATTGTATTGGACAAAAGGGTGTAACGCTACACCCTTTTCTTTTAGAGTGGCACGCTATAAATAGCGTCAGTGTGCGAATGTGTGATCTCGTTGTAAGCAATTACGATCCGTCGTAACGCAGTCTATCACACTCAACACATAATTGCGCGAACCATCCTTTAGTTTATACAACAGCTTGGTCGATATGCGGAAGCCAGATAAATGCTGACACAAGATTGCAGTTCATACAAAAATATATTAATAAATAAATAATGAGGAAACAGGGGAGCTTAAGAAAGTAAAAATGTTGTCCATACCGAATGAAAGTCTTTCGGATTGTTCTCCAAGCGCCGAAATAAACGTCAACTTGCGCAGCCCCTTTGAGTTAGGCTGTTTTGAGATGACGTCCTCAAATGGCCAACAACAAAGTGAGGAGCAGGTTTTAGAACCTTTTTCACGAAAGAGCACGGACAAAGTAAATATGATTAAGAGAAAAGCTCCTACGTTTTTTCTTAGCAAAAAAAAAAAAAAACACTACACATCAAATTAAACGCTTCAAAGTGATATGACTTAATTCTCATAAAAGATGTTAGCTCGCCTGAAGGAGTTTTTCGAAATCATTTCCGCAAAACAAAAAATACTGCAGAATAGGTATCTATTTCTCTTTTTACAATGAACTAGCACCCGATTACAGACTCAAAGCCGGTATGCTGAAGGCAAGCTCGTCTGCTCCTTGCGCACGGGTTGCGCTGACGACAGAACCCCGAGCTCTGATTGGCTGATGGGAGGACAGTGGCTAGACCTCAATGCTAGCGGCCTCCAAGTCTACCCACTATCCTTCCAATCGGAGCCAATCAGAGTTCCGCGTTCTTACTTAAACACAACCCCTGTGCAACAAGCAGAACAACTCGCGCTCCGTATTGAATGCAACTCCCGCGTAAACATTAAGATATACGAAAAGGGGGACTCAAAAGTAAACGGAATGAATTCATGGAGGGTGAGCTGTTCGTAGTAACAACCTCCGCCACCTTTCAGCGGCACCCCTCTAAGTCAATCCGCAGCCCTGCGTCGTCGGCTGAAGTTCTAGTGGCATGTTGGGATTTCTTTCATTCCTCGCTTTTTGCAATGCCTGATTTAAAGAAACAGCGTGCGATCGTAAAATTGTTTTCTTTTCTAGAGAAAACGGTGGCGGAAACTTGTGTAATGCTTCAGACAGCTTAGAGTGAAAATGCTATGAAGAAATCGCAGGTCTACCAGTGGCTTCAAGGCGACCATCCTCGTTCAGGGCGACCCTAAACCTCCTCAACTGATGAAAGCATCGAGAGAATTCGGGCATTGTTCACTCTGAGCTTGTTCCTCCTGATGAAAGTGTTAATCAGGTGTTTTACCTGGTATTTTTGCGATACTTGCGCAGCTCAGTGAGTCAGAAACACCCCGATTTGTGGGAAAGGGGAAAGGGGGGAGGGGGGCTCTCTCTTGACAATGCCCCAGCACACACTGCCCTGTCAGTGCAACAATTTTGAACAAAAATAGCATGACACCGCTTCTGCACGCCCCTATTTAGCGGACCTCGCCCCGTGTGAGTTTCTTTTGTTGGCCCTGTGAAAAAAAGTACTGAAAGGAAAACGTTCTATGGAAATGAAATTTCCTTCAAATTACACTTTGCAAAGAAACGAGAAGTGATTTTTAAGAGCTTGGAGAAAAAAATTACAACGTGCCACTAGAACTTTAGGGGACGACGCCGGTCGGCATACTGACTCGGGAGGGGTAATGCTCAGCGCTGGTAGCGGTGGAAGCCGGTACTTTACTAACGGCCCGCCCTCCGGAAATTATTTCCGGTTACTGTTGGGTCCCCCCTCGTATTCTTCCATGCAGTACACCGACTGGGATTAATTACTTAGTCATATTGTTGCATTGAGACACTGATCTTTTTTTTTTTCTTTAGCAACTTTTATCGACTGCAAAGCTTTGTTTGTAGCTCTGCAACCGGGGTAGCAATATGCCTTGTTTAATTTTTTATGCAACTTCTTCGACTGATGTGCGTTGTAGCATACTTTGTTATATGTCTTTTTGTTTCAATTTTGTTATGACGCCCTGCTGCCGATTTTTTTTGCATGTTGTACTTTGATTTGGAACTATAATTAAGGTATTTTTTCTCACACCGCAATGGAAAGCGATTGCGCTTTTATTTACAATTCCCATTCCTATGTTGTAGTTTATGTGCCACTCTAATGTATTCTTCGCGTGAAATAAGTGTAACAGTAATTAACTAGTAACGAAGTTGGTACTAAATGAAACTACAGGATATAAATACGTAGCTTTTATTCTGCACATCACTCGCGTAAGTGCCGCTGTCCGGGTTGAAAAAAGGCAATGAAAAAGAGAAGAATACAGCGAAGTGCGAGGTGCGGGTGCGTGCAAGAGGCTTTTTGCTGGACAAGACAGTTTGTCTTCGGTTCTGCCCCGAAGCCACTACACCGACGTCTGGCCTCGCACCAGCGCCCGGCAAGCTCCTGTCTCGTCCCCGAAGGCGTTTCCGGGCCAGTTCATATGGCATAAGCCTGGCCGACAGCCATGGTTCAAAAGGAAGTCCGCTGGCCGATCACCTACTCTAACTCCAAAAGGACGTGTGTCAGGGGCTGTCTACCTGATATTTAAATTAAAAAATGTTTAAATTCGTTTTTTTTTGTTTTTTTTTGTTTTTTTCTAATCTTTAATCTGAATTTTTAATTTAAGTTTCTTTCCTTCTTCTTGTAAATATATATCATTTTCATTTGTCTCACCGTTTTTTCTCACCTTTCTTGATTTAGCGTACGATCGCGATTGAGCGTGACAGTGGCCATTTTATACGTCCTTTCGATGAACCTTCTGACGTCACTGAAGCTGCTCAAGTAGCAGACAAACCAAGACGAGTATAAAGCAAGTGTCGGCAACAACATTTTTACATTATTTGGGGGCTGTCAAGTTTTTCATCACGGTCCAATACTGGGCAGCTACGGGCAGATTGCTTTGCAGTCGGCGTAGTCTCAGTGCCAATTCTGGTGAACTCGGTGGAATCACTTTCCCCGGGCGACACTGGTAAAAGAGTTTCATCAGTCAGTCACCAGAATGGCCACAGTGTCCTCATTCTATTCCAGTCGGAGCAGGACGATTGTTCAAAATTACACTCGCGGTAGTGGTCGGTTAAAACTTGCGAGCGAAAGGAAATCACTTCTAGTGGGAACATTCCGCCTGAAGACACTTTTAGTTCCATAACTATACGAATTTAAAAACCAGCAAGATGAATTTAAAAAAAGAAAGCTCCAAGGAATTAGTTTAGAATGATTCTGGATTTTGACCTGTGATAGAACTCGTCGTCATCCGTCGTTTGCACTTACGAAGTGCGCGTTGGGAACAAAAAAAAAAGGATGATGTGACAATGGCTGAGGGGAATCTTTCGAACTCTACACGTGTCCGATGCAGCCACGCTTAAAGAAAATATACTGTCTCTTGTTTTTTTTTTTGTTTTTTTTTTGTTTAATTAATAATAGCCGTTCTAGCGCTAGCATTAAACAAATACCAAAAATACATAGGTCTTTCTAAAAAAGAAAAGAAACACAAATAAGCGGAAATGTGTTTATGATCAACGTCAAATATGTCTTCTAGTTATATTCGTATAATTAAAAATAATTTTCGCCTTCCACACATTTCATCGCAATCATTTAGATTTTTTTTTTTTTTTTTTTTTTTTTACAGCGGAGCTGTTAAGGGCTACACTCTCAAGAGAAAAGGGGTCTATCGTTACACCATTTGTCCCATATAATACACCCCAAAACTTCAATTCGACGTACTGAGCCCTATAGTCGAACAGACGGCCTGAAATTTTACGAGGGGCTTGATAGCCGTGTGGTACAACTTTTTAAAATAGGTAATGTATGTTTTACTGACTACAAAAAAAAAATAATCGGGGTTTTCTTGGCCCTACTGCAAAAACTCGGTGTTTTCTTTATGTGGTCTTTGATACGTACTTTAGCTATTGAAAAAGTTATATCGCACCGTTATCAAGCCCCTCGTGAAATTTGGGGTCGTTTGTTCGACTATAGGGCTCAGTACGTCGAAATGAAGCTTTGGGGTGTATTATATGGGACAAAGGGTGTAACGATAACTCTTTTACACCCATTTTTCTTGAAAGTGTATTTTCCCCTTGATCGCGTCCGGTACCAAACAAATGTCGACACCCGTGGTCGACACAACACTCTGGTTGCCGCCGTCGCTCATAGATGGCGGTAGCTGTCCAGAGTGTGGTGTTTGCCGGTTGTCTGCTTGCCGCCGTCCCTCATAAATGGCGGCAACATTTCTTAGGAGGAAGAAGAACGGGAACGAAACGAGCGGCGATGGCGCAGTAGCGCGAATGGTTCCGCAGCCACCGGGAGGCCGCTATCGCCTCAAGTTCCACTGCGTCGAGCGCTTCGAATTCCTTTGCGAAAGAAGAGCAGATCGCTCGCCTGGAAAGCCACAGCCGAGAACAGAACCTTACAGCTCCGCTGCTCTTCCTTCTTAAACAGAGTGAAAAGGCTAAAAATTTGTTGTCTCTAAATTACTGTTAGAGCGTATCAATTATTAGTGTATAAACGCATTTTTTGTGTTAAAAAAGAACAGTCATCCAGAATCAAGTGAAACTATCTTAAAAATAATACTGTTTGAAATCGTAATTTTTGCCAAATACTTGCCCGCAGTTTTTCTGCAAAATAAAGTTGACCGTTTTTAAACTATGGGCAAAAGTATAAGGCGTCGAAGTCGCTGGTTTTTTATATTCGTTTCGACTATCTGCTCGAAGCTTAGTTTGTCTCCAGTACCGTTCGTTTACAAGCTGAATTCCTTACAAAACGGCGGCCCTGTCGAAATGTGAAGAATGGTTTGGCGGGACCCAAATATCTTGGCGCCAGGGTCGACCTTTTTAGAACAACGTCGGCGCGAGATGCAATGCAACCCTGATCTTACCAATGCAGGTGGCGAGGGGGCTGCATCCACCGTTGTCCACGTTGCACAGTCCTAGGTAGGTGCAGGTTACACCATCTCCAACGTAGCCTGCGAGAGGCCCAACTCCGTGACTGTCTGCGCTGTGCCCCTATACATTCGGTGCTTAAAATGCGTTTCTGAATGGTGTGCTCACCCTCCTAAAAACCACCCACGTATCAAAAAAATATGGTCCCAAAATGGAAAGAAATTACTTCGCAGGAGCCTTGGTGTCATGCTGTCGGATGTCGCGAACCTGGCGGTTGATCGTAGAAGTTCCCGCAAAGCGTTCGAGGGAACACGAGTGTAGCCTTTTGGACGGTCAAGCTGCAGAAGAACCTGCACTGGAACAGGCCTCTTCCGTATCCGCTTCCGCTAGTGTGTTACTGCCGGGATCGCGGCTCGCAACAGTACCATACTTTATGACGTCATCAAGTGGAAATCTAGAGACTACTTTTGAGTACGCGGTCGAGGCGTAAGTTGAAACTCCGTTTCAGTCGTCATTGTTTGGGTGAAGAGTTTGGGCCGAGGGTTTTTTAATCCACTGTGCGGATTTGCGAGAGGATTGGGAGTGAATAAAAAACAACGAAAAGAAGTTAATAAAAACATCGCGCACATTTTGATGTAATTTAACGGATAGAAAATGATAGTGACTAGACAACGCACTTACTTTTACGAAGAAACTTGCGAAAAGAAGGATGGTAAGTCCTAGCTCATGAAGCATTCGGATACATTCACTAATAAGAGCGCTCGTCAGCATGAATATAGAACGCGAACTGAATATCTCTTATGGTATTATTTATAAAAGGCAATGCGTTATCCTTCTCAGCTGAAGCTGTAAAATGTTTTAAATATGTTATATAAAAAGTACCATCTATAAAAAAAATATTTTGTATGCATTTTTACAAAACAACAATTCTGACGATGCAAACTATTTTTTTTTTTTTGTTTCAACTTACCTTAAAAACAAGTTACAGTTAGTGGGCTGTAAAATTTAATAACTTATTGTGAATAAAGTTTTTTCGAAACTAAAATGAGACCTCAAACTCAAACATAGTATTAAATATCGAGGTGCTAAGTAAGAGTAGAATATTGCACGCGAACAATGGTGTCATGATAAATGGGGTAGGAAAATACATCTTACGTGGCCATGGACATGTCAACATCTAAAAAAAAAAAACACGTTCTGTTAGTGCTATGAAATGTTTACTTTTACAATACATTTTGTTTTTCCATCTTCACGACGAACAGGTGGACATCATTGAAGTAAGAGCTTTGTTGTGGAATAGTGTCGCTTTGGTAGTCGTGCTGCCAGCGCTGCCGGATGGCGACAAGTGCAGTGCGGTCGTTCCAGATTTCGGCAAAACCTTGAGTTCCCGATAGCAAGATCAGGATTGATAGCCATAGACATGAGTGAGTATCTTGCACTTTGTAGTTTTATGGGCCACGGTAAAGTTTGCATGCCAGCTCTAAGAAACGCGCTTTGCTTTATTGATTGTCTGATAGCTTTATTAGTACAAGCGGTACTAAAGTTTTCGATAAAGTTGACTCAACCAGTGTCTATGAGGTTTTCTTAGATTTTATAAAAAAAAAAAACTCGAGACACCTATTTCTACAAAAATCACTTAAGTACTACCGAACAGCTTGGAACCATAAATAAAATCACCACTAATTGCCTAAATAAAACTGAAACAAGCGCCATATCAAAATGTATCAATATAAAGCAAATCTAAATGTATACATCTAAATATTCTTCACAAATAAATGTAAGATTGCAAAAAACAAAAAACGTCGGGGAAGCAGCAGAGACCTTCGTTTAATGCAAACGATTCTGTGCCTAAATAGCGCGCAAAGAGAAATTTCCCATTTTGAAGATAAAAAGAAAAATCGAGCATATAAATAAATTGATGCAACTTTATCATGTTTGGTCAAATATGGGTAAATTGGACGCAGTGCGTGCCGCAACGTGGCAGACGAGAGTCACATAGCTGCCCGTTGTACGACGTTCCTAGCACGTGGTACTTTATACGTGTGCGTGGTGCATTCTCAGGTATTCTAAAAAGGACATTAACAATGTGCACCAAGCACACGTGGATAAATACACCTGGAGTAGGAAGTGTGCGTACCACGTACATAAAATATCACACCGCGTTCCATGGCCACCAGCTATAGAATAAACGAACTCCGACAATAGCCTACGCTACCTCCAAGTAACGTTATCCCACTCGGATGGCGCAAACGCAGCAATCGGCCCGAGCTCGAGGCGGGGCGTACCGAACTCTGACGTCACTGCTGGTAGAGCACTCGGGGCCAATCTGTGTCTGCACTCAATCTCATAGTGATGACGTCGAAATACTTGCGCAGGATGCATTTATTCTACGTCGCGTCGACTACCATGTAGTTACATGTGCCCGCAGATTGCCCCTGATTTAATATTTTCATTTTGGGTACATTCGTAACCGAGACGAAAACAGCCGAAGAACGCAACGGGACTGCGTAGTGGTAACTTTCGTACATGTGGGGCTCCTACTCTAATCTCGTGCTGAAAATAATAGTGGCTACATATTTTACCGGGCGAGTAGAATATGACTGGGCGAAGAGCGTAGGGCGTCTTCGGATGACGTGGTTCGCGCTCTACGCGAGTGCAGAGGCAGATGGCGCCGGAACCCACCAGGCGGGCAGGGTCCGCAGGAGCGTGAGCCAATCGTGTTGAAGCAGTCCACTCGGGGATTCTGGGAGCAGCCTCCGTTGTTCACCAGGCATTCGTCCACGTCGCTGCAGCTGTACCCGTCTCCGGAGTAGCCTGCGAGCGGGGACCTCAAATAGATAGAGCCATCTTCCGGACACGGTTCATACTAGCCCAAGGTTGTTTTCACTGGGGCCACGCACGTTGCATAAGGTTGCAAATTATCTCGGATTACGTGAGGGATGGAAGGTCTCGGGCAGTCTTTGACAGTCTTTGATAGGTCGTCTAACGTTTACTGCATTTAGTAATGCCCCTTTGTTGGCGGTAACGCGTTACATTAACGGTGTTACCGGTAACCAGTTACGCTTTGCGTTAACGTAATAATGTACTTGTCGTATTCTCAAAACTCTGATGGGTAACGTACTTGCGATACTTATTTCGAGTAACGTGTAACGTAATTGCGTTGCTCGTTATATATTCTTTACAAGACTTAAAAAATTACACTTACCTTTCTTTCGTGCTTTTAGGCGCAAAGTTATATATTTCTTTGCATTTTTAGCGTTTTTCTTTGCTTTTTTTCTGTATACTGGCAACTATGTTCAGTTTCTGCATGGGCATAATGTTCTTCAAAATATGGCGCTTTTATGTACCTTTTAACGTTAAAAAGTAAAACGTGTTTCTTCACAATTACAAATGTAACGAGGAAGTGATGTGCGTTACATTATAATGGTAAGAGTAACCGTAACGCGGTCTTTTTATTCTTAGGTAACGCCGGTCGGTAACACGTTTTGTTCTTTTTATTTGCAAATAACGAGTAAAGTATTACACTTTACACACAGCGCTGTGTCTGTGTTTCCTTTTACTGGTCCTTCGTCTTTTTTGCGCTGTTTTAATCCATTCAATATGACCATCAACCAACTCGCCCAACTTTACATCTTGTTAAAGTATTTCCCTACTTTTTTCGGTAACGCTAAGAATACTGGTAAAGCCTAACCGGATATCAAATTTCCTGCATGCATATGAGTGATTCCAGCCTATACATTAATACACTTACAGCTTCGCCTTCCTCGACTCGCAAAGGGGCCCACACCGCAGAAAACTACCACACCTTTAGCGACATCTCTCACATTTCGAGACCATTATTTAAGAGGGAGATCGTGCATGCGAAGAATGGGTTAAAGCCGTGGTTGCGAGGCGTTTTAGTCTTTTCACTGATATTCCAATACAACTTAAAAATATTTAAGCACTACGTAAAAAGAGTCTTAATATGTTTCCGTATCCATAATGTTATATCGTATGTAGAAACCTAATAAAATAACAGCCATTGGAAGGTTCATAAAAACCTAAATATATAATTCAAACGAAACACCACAAGTACTTGAAGTTGGCAGGAAGCATTTCAAAGGAAATCTCCTGGGACCTTCAGACACAGTGAGTCTTGGGTACTATCGCGACATTGTAGCTTGTTACTTAATTTGGAAACTTTTAAGTGTGACTCGATATATTTTTAGGTAACTGTAACGATAACCTAAATACTTGTCTAAAAAAGGAACTAAAATTATTGGCAAAGATGCAGATATTTTTTTTCCAAATTAACCCAATTTGTGAACACTACCGCGGGTTCGACCATGTTCGGAGGTTGGGCCCCAAATTAGACCGAACAAAATAAAACAAGAACTCACTTTTTTTTTTTGTCAAAGCAAAATGCCAAGGGCAAAATGCCAAGGGCAAAATGCCAAGGGCAAAATGCAATGCGCAAAGGGCAGACATCTTCCTAGTTTTATGTTTTTTTTTTTATTTTTAATGCGCAGATATGCGGATTTGGCATTTAGTTTATGTCAACCTTCTCGTGCGTGACTCTATCGCCCCGTGTTTACCCTTTCCGGCGTCATCGATCACCCCCGCCTCTTCAGCCAAGCGACAGAGCCACCTTGCGGAGAAACGCGTTGCCTAGACACCTAACGGTGAACTGTTTAACGCCGAACGAGAGCCTTCTTCGTCGGTGTCGCATCAGTCGTAACAAGCTTTCTTTGCAAAAGCGAGTCGCCGCCAGTAGACACTGTCTGACCTGGCCCACAGACGATGTTTCTACTGTCCGAATTGCCCTTTCACATGTAGGCGTCCTGAAGCCGTGATCCACGGTCGAGTCTTTTGTTCTGCGTTGCACAAAAGAAATTAAAAAGAAAGGCGAAACGCATTTCGAGTCGAGTTTTTTGTTGTTTTTGTTCGCTTCTTTCTTTACCACGTTTGATGCTAACGTTCTTTCCCACTTCATTCAATTCCAAATGGTTTAGCCTTCTGCTCCCCTCCCTAATATTGTAATGTAGCCCGTCGGTTAATTGGTATCTCCCTCTCCTGTCAGCTGAGGAAGCAGAATAAAACAACTCTTAAAGAAAGAAAACAGTTGAATGGTCACTAACCGTTATAGCTCAAACGAGAGGCTGTCATGAGTGACGGACGGCAGGTGTTACCGTGACCCGGCTATGAACTGCGCTTTGACGTCGTCGAATATGGTGGCGATAACTTCACTGTGCGCTGCGTACACTACAAAAACGTATACGGAGCCAGAAGGTTCTCTTCCTCCAACCTTCGCAAGCACCTCGGGGTGAGTTTCGACTTTCATTTCTGGACACTACCGCTAGGCATGATTACAGAACGATGGAAGCCTGAAACCTCGACAACGCTCTACGGCCTCAACGGCTTCCCCACCATTAGGAAAGTTTTCATGCGTACGAATACTGCACAGCCGTCCACCGCACCCTTTGAGCGCCTCTTTAGCAAGAGGTGGGATGTGTTCAGCATCAAAAGGAGAAAGTTAAGTGATCTTTAAAAAGCAGTTGCGGCTGCGTTCGCGCATGAACAAAATAATTTATTATTTAATTCATTTTGTATCCAAGCAACATACGCTTTGATTAAATAATGTCGCTCGACTTTAATAATGTCTTAAAATGAGAAATAAGAGTTTTCAGAGAGTTCCAAGATAAATATAAATTGTTGTCATTGCGTACTGTTACCAATGCCGTCATCACTAAATAAAAAAAGTATATTGAAAGTAACTATATTCCTATGACAAAGTAACTGTAGCTGTAACGCGTTACTTTTATTTTTTGAACTAACTGTAACTGTAACTTAAATATATTTTTCATAAACTATCTGTAACTGTAACAATTACTTTTTAAACATAGCTTTCCCAAGACTGGACACAACCGACATTTCGCTGCGAGAATGTAAATAAAAATTGACAGATTCAAAATCACTTTCCAGTTTTGTCTACAGGAAAAGGTTTCACTATAAATTATTATTTACAAAACAAAAACATTTTGACACGACGGCTTGTTAGCGCAGATAAAATTTGTGTGACTTGGAAAAAGGTTTTCTTTTGTCTTGGTCTTGATCATTGAATTAGGGCGGAGCTAAGTTTTTTTAGGTGAGTGATTGCATAGGAACAAAAATAAAACGAGCTCGTTCTTTCTTTCTTTCTTTCTTTTTTTTTTTTTGCCTTGCGCAGGAGGCAGGGAGACATTCGTTATTTCAGAAACGTGCCAAATATTTTTTTTCAGGTTACTGTATTAAATGATGCCGAATACGAACCTCGCTGCCCAAGCGGACATCTTGAGCTTTCCCCTAATCATGTTCGATAAAACGAAATCACTTCACTCTGGTAAACATGTTCCAGACTATATGCACTGGGCGCCTTAGCGAGTGACACCGACACCTCCAATCATAGAGTTATTATAACGTACGCTAGAGGTTCAAGTGGCGCTAGTGTGCTGACGCAAATTGAAGCAGACAGCAACCAGTCGAAAATGGACTTCCGGTAATGCATTTCTATGGGAAAAAGTGAGTGCATTTTCTCCCTGCGCTCCATCATAAGAGAAAATATCCCAAATAATTTGTACGTACTAGGTAGCTTCGAACGTTTCACAGTCAGGCCGATGAAATAATTGGTCAGTTACGGCGTTTTTCTTTCGAATTTGTCGCATTAAAAACGGTGCTAACCCGGCTTCGTACATGTATTTATGTGCACTGTCGGACACTGTTAGCGCGAACGCGGCGTCGGCGATTTCCAGCATGGGCGTTATACATGCCAAACGAACGAAGGACATCTGGAAAATCAAGAGCGGCGGCAAGAACTACACAGTAACACTGGATCAGTAACTCGCAGTGCATGTACGATCAAAATAAATTGAAGGCCACGTAATCTATTCCGATTTTAAATAAGTACCGCGCGCTTTATTCTTTCTGCCCTGAGCGAAGCTGCTTGTTCTACGTTCAAACATCACCCGCGCGCTCGATAGCTTTGAGAACAAGTACGCGATAAAAGCTGCCCGGCAGAGAAAAGAATACGAAGAGACACCTTTCATAGCCCACGGACTTTATTCTCTACGTTTTGAAGGTTTTTATCCGCTCATGCACGACGGGATCATTTTCATATAGTGACTGACTGGCATATTATAAATATACAAGCGTCACAGGAATGCTGGCGAGCCTTCAACACACCCTATGTTCGTTTCGATTGTAATTTTGCTTTGAATCGTCGCTTGTTTTTGCACACCTGCTGCGGAACATACGTTTGGGGCTGAAATGTAGCGAAGTTAAATATCGTTCACTGATGAAGAAAAATGCGCTAACTAAAGCAATTACACTTTTACAGTGTTAATAAAGGTACATGCTATTCGGTACGACCCAAATAACCAAAGTGTTCCGTGTTATTTTCCGGCGAAGAGACAAAATGCACGCGCGTTTTCCCATAGGAATGCACAGGAGCACCGCAAAAGTAGACTGGTTGCTGTCTGCTTCAATTTGCGTCACGGAAGTCGCATAGACACTAGCGCCAGTTGAACCTCTAGCGTACATTATAATAACTCTATGCCTCCAATAGAGCGAGGCAGTCGTGCAGGATTTTGTACGTCACCGGCGGAAACCAGCGCGGGGCACGGATTCTGCGTCATCGTTTGGCTGCAGGACCCGCATTCAATCAGTGAGTAGATGAGCAACAGCCAAAGGCTCACGTATACCAGTGGTGTCCAATGTGTGCACCGCGCTGGCCTACGGTACTCGACGTAGAAGATCCTGCATAACGGCCTTGCTATCGAAAAGGTGTTGCTGGCAGGGAGGACCGCCTTTTGGAGCGCTGAACCAACACTACCCAGAAGACAAGGCCGGAAGATTTCCCCGCCAAACGTCATCACCAGTGGATCCAAGCAGCGACACCTAGGTTTCGACTCAGCATCGCCGCCAGCTCGTGCATGCCTCCCCAACCAGCGGGAGGGTAGCACGCGACAACGCCAAGACTGACGCGTCTGAAACTTTGTTGTGACTCCAGCTGAGCCTCAGCGTTTTTGCCATTTGGGGCCAGCCGGGGATCCAGTAACGATGACGTAATGAGCAGGCCTTGTCTTCTGGGGGGGTATTGGCCGAACCGACTAACGAGGAACGATTGGCTGTCGCCTTGGGAAGCATCAGTTACTGCGGAGGATCTTCGATTCCTGCTCTTTTGTGACTTGGCGGTTCTCTAGACGGGGTAATAGCATGACCCGGCGAGTACTACACTAGCGGTCCCTGCGCACCAATTAATCAGTTATTAAAATGCACCGAAACGCCCATCTCAATGCCAATGAAAACGATTTCTTCGAATTTTATTCTCGTGCCCATTTCTGAAGCGTGATCTTTCTTTGCTTCTCCCGTTGTTCGCCTTTGTGACGTATTTATCCTGTGTTCTAGATCAGAAAATATGAAATGACCCTGCAATTTTTTAAAGTATCTTTCTCGTTGTCTTTGACTGGTGTTCATGATGCCCGTGAAATCCCGTGCCAATACAAGTTTAATTAAACCGCCATGCGGTTTTTATTCTAAGTATTGTATCGTTGAATATGTGCAATCTAGGGCTCTCTACGTTAATAAATTTCCTCATTGAATGCGACTTTAAAACTATGCAACACTTACAAATAAAATGCACTAACTGGAGTGGTCTTCATAGTTCCCGATTTGCCTGAGAATTTTCTAAATATACCAACAAACATCGCTGAAATAATAACCCACATGGTGGGCCAAAATAGTTTGTTTTCGACAAGTTACTGAATTTAAAATTTGGTTCTCACCGTGTTTTCTCAAAGTGAAAGACTTTACTGGTAACAATAAAAAAGCGTCGTGAGCGGAAGTCTTTGGAATATAGACGTTGTTTAAGACTAATTACAACCAGTTTCATGGTGTCAAATTAACGACCCCGAAGCTCGCTCCAGCAGCCGCGCAACAGCGTTAAACAAACGTTCGGCATAGTCAATTTTTAGACTGCCCAATCGACTATGGTCGGTGGCAGGTTAGGAGTTCGGGGAGAGGGAAAGGGAGGCTCGGGAAGAGGAAGCAGATGGATTGCTGGAGAGTAGAAGACATCACCCTCACTCCGGCTTGCCACCTGCTTCCTCCTCCCCAGCCTTACTTTCTCTCGCTTTAACCTGTTTACCTGCTAGTTCTAGTTCTAGTTAACTCGAGTGCGTGACGGACTATAATAAGCCAGCCGACCATTCATTTCACGGTACTGAAAGGCGCGGGTATATTTGAATATTGGTTTTCATATCATTTTCACCTGCCAATTTCACAATAACTATCCTGAATTGCGCGATACTAAACACCATACCGAAAAAGGTGAAGGCCGGTGATTCCGCAAATATAGTTAGTTGGGGCAGCTAAGAAATTGTGACAAGTACCACTTTCAGCCGACACTAAGGAACACAAACGGTGCATTACAACGACTGCATTAACAAAATTATTCCTGCGGGGAGTTATCCAAATGGCGATATTATCAAAAACTTCAACCTGTTTTTTTTTTTTGGTCATAGTTAACGTATTTTCATATAGAAGTATCAATCCGTACACTGGCACCGCTAGTTCTCATATCAAAACATGGGTAGAGATAACGGAATGCACCTGCGTTACCGAAGCGAGGCGCAGCTAATAAAAGTTATAACATTAGTTATAGCTTTATTTATAACATTTGTTATAGGGGCTGGTTGTTGGGCGAGTTGGTATGGTGCGTGAGAAAATTTGATTGCGCTTTAAGATAAGGACATTGGAAGAACAGACACAACAGAGCGCTAACTTTCAACTGATTGAATTCAAGGGCCTCAGCGTAGATACACACTGCGTCACCGCACCACGTCTCAACCGATCCGTGACCCCGCCACGAACCCCAAAGTAGAGTAACTTTTTTTTCCGCCCAGTCAGTTGAAGCCACACTGACACAACGCGTGCTGGAACTATTGATGGCGTCCGCCTCAGTTATCTCTCTAACAGTCCTATCTTTATGCCTAGTGAGAACAGCGGAAGAAGCAAATAATGGTTAGCACCCGCAGTCATGACAGTGACACGACAGGTGGCTATCCCGAACCCTGTTCACTTTCTGGTAGTGTTCTGTTAGCCGTACATTTAAACATCTGCCTGTCGGACCGACACATATCTTGCCACATGAAAGTGGAATCTGATACACCACCCCTTCCGTGCACGCGACAAACGGACTCCTGTGCTTCATTGTGGAGTCCGTCGGCTGCCCAATCAAGCACAGGTACCAAACCTTATACATTATTTTCGAGGACACCCTGGTATTTCGGAAATTTCCGAAGGATTTGCGGCATCAAAAGTTTCGCGAACTTGGAGAGCGTGCACGACACCTAAAGGTTCTCCTCGCCATTTTCATTCTGTCAATAGCTGAAGGTTTGGAGTACGAATGGGCGACGAGGGGAGGCGTACCTTGCGGGCAGGGTCCGCACCCGAAGCCTCCCGGGAAGTTTAGGCATGCCACGGGAGGATTCTTGGAGCAGAAGTGCCTTCCAGATGCGCACTCGTTCACGTCTTGGGAACACGACAGCTGACCGGGACCCGTCGTCCAGCCTTGGTCGCAGAGGCAACGGAAGCCAGGCTGCGAAACCACGGTTTGCGAAATGTCTCACATTGCAAAAAAAGGCCCTGAAAGGCACGTCCCGTTCTACCGTCCCATTAAGCAACGGGGTTAGAAATTGACGTCGATTAATTAAGGCTGAAAGAACACCATGTGACGTGACTCAAGTTCAAATTAGAGTCGGCATGCTGCGTCCCTGGAGAGTTCGTAGCGTTTTGTTTCATGCAGACACTGTCGAAATAGCCCCTGATCAGTTCTCTTTTGAATTGCCGTATTTATTTATTTATTTACGGAACATACCCTCAGCGCCCGAAGGCATTATGAAGGGAAAGCGCAGGTAAAAAAAAGATGGGACGAAAACAGTAACAAATTAGCGATAGTAATAATATAACAAACAAACAATCAAACTGGCCGGGGATCATTAAAAAAATGGTTAGTAATAGCATTTCAAAATAAAACAGGTTCAGTAATGGTACCAATTAAACCGGGGTTGGTCGGATGCGCACCGCAACGTTTGTTAGACGTGGGCTCAGGGCTGGTCAGAGATACTCTAAAATGTATTCCGGAATACAAACACTAAGATACACGTATACTAAGGCACAAATACATATACTGAAAAGGCATTTGTATTTATACACTGCAGCATGTAAACTAACACGTCTAACCCACTTTAGCTGGTCCTCAAAATTCGGTTTCGCAACGTTTCGCGCTGCTATTTCTTACAGAGGTACGGCTAGGTGGTGGAAGCTCGGAGTAAAAATGTCAACTAATGAACCCCCCTCGTTCAAGAACAAAAAAGAAAAGCCTGTTTCTGCCTATCTGCAGCGGCATTCGCAGACGACGTCATGAACGGGATCGCATAGGATGGCTCAACGAGAGACGCGAAAGATGGCTCAACGAAAGATGGCTCAACGAAAGATGGCTCAACGAAAGATGGCTCAACGAAAGATGGCTCAACGAAAGATGGCTCAACGAAAGATGGCTCAACGTGAAAGATGGCTCAACGAAAGATGGCTCAACGAAAGATGGCTCAACGAAAGATGGCTCAACGAAAGATGGCTCAACGTGAAAGATGGCTCAACGAAAGATGGCTCAACGAAAGATGGCTCAACAAAAGATGGCTCAACGAAAGATGGCTCAACGAAAGATGGCTCAACGAAAGATGGCTCAACGTGAAAGATGGCTCAACGAAAGATGGCTCAACGAAAGATGGCTCAACGAAAGATGGCTCAACGAAAGATGGCTTAACGAAAGATGGCTCAACGAAAGATGGCTCAACGAAAGATGGCTCAACGTGAAAGATGGCTCAACGAAAGATGGCTCAACGAAAGATGGCTCAACGAAAGATGGCTCAACGAAAGATGGCTCAACGAAAGATGGCTCAACGAAAGATGGCTCAACGTGAAAGATGGCTCAACGAAAGATGGCTCAACGAAAGATGGCTCAACGAAAGATGGCTCAACGAAATATGGCTCAACGAAAGATGGCTCAATGAAAGATGGCTCAACGTGAAAGATGGCTCAACGAAAGATGGCTCAACGAAAGATGGCTCAACGAAAGATGGCTCAACGAAAGATGGCTCAACGAAAGATGGCTCAACGAAAGATGACTCAACGTGAAAGATGGCTCAACGAAAGATGGCTCAACAAAAGATGGCTCAACGAAAGATGGCTCAACGAAAGATGGCTCAACGAAAGATGGCTCAACGTGAAAGATGGCTCAACGAAAGATGGCTCAACGAAAGATGGCTCAACGAAAGATGGCTCAACGTGAAAGATGGCTCAACGAAAGATGGCTCAACGAAAGATGGCTCAACGAAAGATGGCTCAACGAAAGATGGCTCAACGTGAAAGATGGCTCAACGAAAGATGGCTCAACGAAAGATGGCTCAACGAAAGATGGCTCAACGAAAGATGGCTCAACGTGAAAGATGGCTCAACGAAAGATGGCTCAACGAAAGATGGCTCAACGAAAGATGGCTCAACGAAAGATGGCTCAACGTGAAAGATGGCTCAACGAAAGATGGCTCAACGACAGACGCGAGGGTAATGCAGCACGTGGACCGATCATGTCACTACCGAAAACAGGCAGTCATGAGGTATTTAAATCTCCGTTTTCTTTCTGGGTTTACTTTTTATCAATAAATTGTCGCGCAGTTATAATTTAAAATTAGAAAGACGTTCCGGCATAGTGAAAGTGTCCGAAGATCGTCATTTAATTTGGAACCAGTGCAATCGACGCTTCCGTCATCTGTCGTTGCCACATTTAACTCCGCTATCTTGATCCTGGCGTCGTCTGCGAATGCCGCGGCAGCTAGCCCAAACAGTTCCGTTTTTTCTTTTTTTTTTCTTTTTTTTTTTACCAAGGAAAGTTTATTTGTTATTATTTTCACACCGTGCTTCCTCCGCGTGGTTGAACCCTTGTAGTAAATCGCAGCCTGACACGTTAAGAAACTGATTTTCCCGGGCCGCCCAGCGCATTAAAAGCGTTTGTTTACGTGCTCTATATTGGAATATTCTTGACATACGTCTCCAAAAGCGCTAAAAAAAGCATTAAGGAACACAGATACAGACACACACAAAGAAAACACTTTTCGAACACTAGGGGCAGAGGGTTATTTCGCAGCGAACGCAAATGGTTTGCATTGCTATTTTTATGCTTTTTCACCCACCGTATTTTAGCTTAGATTCCTCACCTACTAATAATTACAATGCCAAATGCCGATAAAAAGAAAACGAACAATTCTTGCCTCCAGGGAACTACAGGAGAGCAACGATTATTTGACATGCTTAAAAAAAGGCGTCTGTTGGAAACTAAGCGTACCTTGCTTTGAGATGCACCTCAAGCTGTCGTTTTAAGTGCTTCCGAGCCACACATGACACAGATATTGGACAACAAAGGTATACTAGTTTGCACGAAACCCGAGCAAGTTCAGTGCAGGTAAAGAGTTTGGAACGGGTTTCCGACGAATGTGTTAGCTTCTTATCGCCCCCATACATATCAAAAGTGGTCCCCAAAACAAACCAAACAAGCCAGAGTGTCACTCGGTCTGACGTCGCGATCCTGGTGCTTTGTCGTAGATGCTCCGGCAAAAAGCACTAACAAACGCGAGTGTCGCTGTAGGGTGTGTTCAGATGACGACGATCTGGGGTTGTGCCAATTTTATTTTTGTTTTCTAAAAAAACGTTTATATGGTGTAGCAAAACATGTCCACACAAAGTAACGTAACTTAATTTTGTCAAATGTTTTTTTTTTTTTTTTTTTTTTTTTTTCGTAAAACCAAAAACGCGTTTGAGAAGAGGGGGTACAACGATTTTCCCAACTGCACATAAACCAAACTTTGAGGTCCGCAGGAATAAAAGTTTGTGGACATATGTGTTTTCGATTGCCACTCATAGATGGCGCCATAATTTCACTGGTGTTGACATACTCAGTATCCAAGATGGCAGCTTCCACAATTTCCAGGTAAAGCACGAGCATCCTCGCAAAAGTGTCGTAAACTGTTGCAAAAACTTAGTACTCCTATGTTAAAGTTTTCATACCTTCGAGTAACTCTTGAGGTGTAATCTTTATAAATATGGGTGTCCAATAATTCTACATTGTTCAGTAAGTAATCTATATGTGGCTTGTCCACTCTGGTGGACACCATGAACAGCAGCATGGCGGGGCCATGAGCTATGCACAAATTGTATTTGGTCAGCAGCGCTGTAAATATACTGCGATGGTCCAATTTTCTGTTGTAATGAATAATGTGCCATAATTTTACATATTGTCACAAATGAAAAGTGATGAGGCGGCAAATAACTGAGTAAACTAAACGTTTAATCGGGCGAAATTGTGCCCAAAATAAAGAAGGAAACTAAAGATAACAGTAGAGCGTCGCGGGCGTCGAAGTCGGCGAAAGAGCAGAGTCGAACGCTGAGGCGAATCTGACACCGGTTCGCCACGCAGAGTGCCTTATGTACAGTCGGGGACAAAAGTCTCCAGAACGTGCGAGCTGCGACTGAAACGCATTGCTCTGCCATCTGCCGGCGGGTCGCCTGGTTTCGAGGTCACAAAAAAGCGCATGCGCGTCCTACTGTGCCTGCCAACATGTGCTCTTTCCCGCTCTTCTGCGGCTTGGCGCCTAAGTCGGAATCGGGCGCGTGGTACCGCCTCGGAGATAGCGCTTACTGACATGGCACCTATAAAGCAAGAAGTCACGGCAGCTCAACTGAGCGATAAGCTCAACTGGTTATAAAGCAAGGTGCGCTGACACGGCGAAATGCGGCGCGATGCCGCAGGCGGTATCTCCAGTTTCGTAATCTGTAGCAGACGCTCGTCAGCCACCAGCGCCATCTCTGAGGCGGTACCACGCGCCCGATTCCGAGTTACGCGCTGTGCCGCAGAAGAGGGGGAAAACAGACATGTTTGCTGGCAGAGTAGGACGCGCATGCGCTTTTGTGTGGTCTCGAAACCAGGCGACCCGCCGGCAGATGGCAGAGCAATGCGTTTCAGCCGCAGCTCGCACGTCCTGGGGACTTTTGTCCCCGACTGTACATGCGTAAGCTTCTGGACTAATCGGCGTAGAATGTTCGACGACTGGAACTTTCGGAACTCGATCAGACGAGAATGTTCTCGAACTCACGAGAACGAAATGTTGAAAGAATAAATAAAAGAGCATTCCACTGACTGGAATCGAACCTATACTTTCTGCGCGACAGTCAAGCGCGATAACCACTTGGCCACGCACGCGGTCGCTCGCCGACGAGCGTGGCAATATTCCAAGAAAAAATACTATTTTTTTTTTAGAGATACATGATTTGGTACCAAATCACCTTTGAGAGAAGCAGACATCGATGCTTTATAGGATATTCCAATATCTGACTCAAAAATCAGTGTCGTACTTGAAGACGGACTGCCGTCAGGAAGTGATGAGGATCCTTTAGGGAGCGGATGATGACATCGATAATGCCATAGAGGATGATCAAGGCAGGTGTGATGATTGCTGGGAAGATGCCAGCCAAAGTGATGACATTGATGACGAGTATCGCGACACGGAACCCCAGGCTCCACCACGAAGAAAAAAACGTCGAGATAAAAAAAAAAAAAGCCAAAGTTATTGTCATGGGACGAAAGGGATGTTGTGCCCCCAGCGCATGCTGTCCACTGTAGTTGGCGCTCTGTAAATAATAAACTACATTTCTCAAAGCTACGAAAAAAAATCCCGGGTCTCAACTCAATACCAATAGTTGCAAAAACGCAAAATGTTATGATTTGCATGGACGTTTTTGAAGTATGCAACAAAGGGATAAAACGCTACGAGACACATGTGCGGTGACGCGGACGCGAGCTAGTCGATGTTATATGGATCCATTAGTGATAGTGTGTGAGGACGAAAGGCGCTGGCCTTTGTTTCTACATGGGCTAGGCTTATATATCAGCGGTCCTGGATAGCACAATCAGATGTGTCTAGGTCCCTTTTCGGTTGTGAGCCATGACGCTCGCCCACGTTCATTGAAAGTATTAAAATAAAGCAGCAAAAACTAATAATGTGAAAGGAATTAATTCCAAGGTCAATATATTAGGGTCCGGTGAAATAGAAGACACCTCTCCCCCTCCCTTACCCTCGGGCGGCTTCTTCTACGTAGAAATAGAAAAGGGTATGCATGGGATGATTTTAGAAAGAAATGCCTCGTTGCTGGTGAAATCGCAATTTTCTTCGTTCGTGATGCCACGTCCCTCCGTTACATTAAATTTGCCCATGTCGTTACATCTCCTCGCCCCTCCCACTCCACACGCACGCACGCAAGCCTGACCCTTGAATGCGCCCAGAATTCATGTCTTTTAATAGAACGCTGTAGCCGCGCGTTGCACTGTTCTTTCGTTAATTTAAAAACAATCATTGGTTGTTGTTTTTTTTTTCAAACATTTTGTTAAGCCATGTGGGTAGACGCTGAAAGACGCTTATAGACGCTTGTATACCTATACGACCGTGGATCATATATGATGGGATATTAGGAAGCGGCTGTATTTGAGTACTAAATCGTCGCGTCTCGAGGACCGTGTGCGGAGGCCACATTGCTTCTTCCGTGGCCACGCCTTCCGGGCGCTCCAACGGTCCATTGCTGAGGCAGCTGTGACTGCGCGTACCTGTCCCGCGACGCGAGGCAGTCCAATGCAGGTGCCGTGGTCGCAGAGGGCACTCGCGCTGGCCAGGGAGCAGTCGTCTTGGCGTTCCGTGCAGTGGGCCCCGAAGAAGCCCTGGGTGCATTGGCACCTGCAACACGGAGTCTTCGTTATCGGGTAGTTAACGCGAAACGGGTGGCTTTCCCGGGGTTACAATGACAGAGATTTGGGTAGGTGCCACCGCCAGAAAAAAAAGGTGAGAAAAAGAAGGCTTCAAAATCAGGAAAATAGTTGCCAGTCACCGGGATATAGACGGGTGCGCAGCGAACGATACTTAGCAGAAATGGGCGACAGGACACGCTCGGGACGCGATCCCCAGCGCCGAAGACAAAGATAGTAGCTCCCAGGAAGCGATAGTTGCATGGCGTGGTCTATACTTCCCTCACAAAGAGAATACTTCGTTTCACCCAAGTCCAGACGCAGCCGACGCTACGAGCTCATGGGTCCACGCAGCGTCGAAAGCGCACCATGGTGCGCTTTCCACGCTGCTTGACGGACATCGTGATGCATCACGGTGTCCGTCATTGTTGTGTACATGTTCTTTCATCGCTGAACCAATTAGAAACAGGAAAGGCCCAGAGACTCGCCCTTTTAACACTGCTTAATTGATTCCATTAGCTCGTAGTGTCGGCTACCTCTAGAATTAAGTCGAAACGAAGTGTGCTGAAAACAAAATGACATAATAATCTAAACCCTGAGACAAGGAAACATAAAATAATGGACAGGACGACACAAATGTTTAGATTATGATGCATCCTAATCAGCTGGCCTGCATACGTTTGCTCCAGACAAAATTACTTGGTTTAGTTTTATCCTTTCCCCATAACACTCAAAGCAAATCTTAAACTATGAGTCATTCTACAGAGAGACGATCAGAATATCTAGATAATATCAATATATGTCTCGTCGTGGGTTTTATGCCATAATCAAACCGCCCGTTAAAATGCTCGGAATCACCAAACATTACGAAGGAAGGGTACTGCGCTTAAGTGTCTATATAACGTGAAAAATAATAACAAATTGCATTCGTTACTTTCGATTTCATTTGCCTAATGTTTCTCAGAAAAAAAAAATGAGCTAGTGATTTTTGTATGAAGTACTATTATTAACATTCAACTTTGGTCGTAATTCATTAGTAAAAAACACTGTGTCTTAATGCGCATAATTAAAAGCCGTAATGTCTTCGGTACCGACTATTCTTTATTGCATATCTTTTCCCGGGAATTTTGGTTTGTAATAAATAAATCAAACTTGCGTGTGTATGTTAATACAGCTTGAACTTATTTTTTCGCAACGGGCGACTTGTCTCTCAGCAGTAGATGAGCAATTTAATCAGTGTGGTACAACCGCTAGCCTGGGCTCTTTAACGTGCACCACGCAGTATTGATACATGACTGCACGCCGCTACGATGCTCATCCAGATCGAAACGGGCAGGGGTGGGGATTTAAACTAGGATCCTTGGGTTCTGCAGCGCGAGCTTTCGCTCCATGTACTCCGAGCTGGTGTGTGCTAGCCCGCTCGGCCACCGAACCCCCAAATCTTCGTTAGTATGAGTTGCGTTTTAGTGCGTATCGTAGTAATCATAAGGACCTTTTTTGTAAACGCATATTTGCTTCTGTACAGGCTCTTTCTGGAGCGGTTTATTTGATTAAAATCGACCGTTAAATAGTGGGAAGTTGGTCGTCGTCATTAGACGCTGTGGATAAGAATGTTGGTAGTCCTGATCAAACGTTACTAATAACTGATTTATAAAAAAATATATTTTATCCATTCAGTTTTGCTAACGTGGATCATGCGTTGCTCAGTGAACTTCCTTAATTAATTCGTCTAAGCCTGATGCTTGTTTGTTGAAGTAGAATTGGACGAACTAGTTTTTTCTTAATCTTCTAATGAAAGCGTCGCAAAGAGAACCTACTAATTTCATGGAAGATTACAGTTTGGTTGTACAAGCCAATTGCCTGGAGAGCAAATTTGTAGAGATGAAAAAAATCAACATCACAAATAAAAATATAAAAAAATATCTATAGACAGAAAGAGAGTAAACGTGGTAGTCTTGGAGTGAAACCAAAATATAAACGGTGGCCATGGTGTTCCCTAAGCTGTAAAAGGAACATATAAAATCGGCACCCGCATGAGAAAGCTTGGAAATTTGCCGATTCACCATTTAGGAAGTAAATTTTACATACAGAGTTAAAGAAAATTTGAGCTTTCTATGTGCAGGAGTCAATCGTTCGGGCAGGTTTTACTGCGTAGTAAACATTGTGAACACCCAATATATATCATACGCATCCTTCAATTTTTTTTTCGTAGTACCAACATTCAAAAATGAATCCCCCGCAAAGCGACGTAGCCAAGTCCAGCGTTTTAGCATAACTTTGCAGCACTATTCCGATGCCCGAACTAGGGCTTTAGTTATTTTCGACCCCATTTCATGGGCCCCTCACCTGTACGCCCCAGGAGTGTTGACGCAGGTAGCGCCGTTCTGGCAACCTAGGTCGCTGCCGGCCAAGTGAGCACATTCGTCCACGTCCTCTTCGCAGCGACCGCCCTGCAAGACCAGCACTTGGTTTAGGATTTGGAATGTCAAAAATGGTTGCCGAAGCTTTCCTTTTTGTCA
This sequence comes from Ixodes scapularis, assembly GCF_016920785.2. Taxonomy (NCBI): domain Eukaryota; kingdom Metazoa; phylum Arthropoda; class Arachnida; order Ixodida; family Ixodidae; genus Ixodes; species Ixodes scapularis. The sequence continues at coordinate 239,835,530 of NW_024609835.1, read as the reverse complement.
AAAGTTGACTATTTTCCTAAAACTCGAGCAAAGTTGTTCTAAAGTTGAACCCTATGATAAGGTTCAACCGTTAAACAGTGTTGCTCGACAAGGCTCGACTATTGCACAATATTGCCCTACTTCAAGGCAGTTTGGAAAACATATTTCATGCGGCAGTTAATTTTTTGTTAGAAAGTGGTAACACAATATAAACAACAAAAAAAATATTTTTTTTAACTTAGGTATTTTTCTTCCCCCACCTGCTGGCGTCAGCTCGATCAACCATTTTCGCGTAGGCTCACAACAGTTGATCCTCAGCCTACTTTTTGTGGATCTTTGGGAGATTCACGACATCCTTACCTTGAATACCAGTCATGCGGGCCTGTATCTCACCTGCCATCCTGCCGGGCAAAGGCAGAGGTAGCCGTTGTAGCGGCTCACGCAAGTTCCGCCGTGTCCACAGGGGTTGGAGCTGCAGGCGTCCCGTCGCAGGTTCTGCAAGGCGACTGCGTCATGTACGTCCCCACGCACTGAGGATTGTTTCACGCTAAAGGGTGTAAAAAGGCGTTTCAGAGACTTGAACCTATAGCTACACCACTTCAGCGCCTCTATCTCAAAAAGTATGCCTTTTTTTATGTTTCACGAAATGCACTTATGTTTTGAAGGTATGCGAAAGCATGCCAAGGTGAAGTGAGGCGAACATACTTTTTCAAGGCTGTTTGCCAAACTACCGCCAGCTTCAAGCAACTGAAGCGGAGGTTGCACTAGCAACTACGTCAAATAATTTTTGACTACGGTTATGTTTCCCGCTGGGATATTTATTTCATGGACTTCGAAAGAGTATGTTCTACGTTAATTATTCACGAGAAGAAAGCAACATACTTGCAACCTTCGGTATTTTGGAGACGGTCGTACTCGAAAGCCTGTCCCAGTTGTCGAGGATACAAGACGGTGGAGCTATCAAGAAAGTCATATTTTCCCTTTCGAGCGTCATTCATTGCGTCGGTATTTGTCTTTTGTGAGTAACTCAGGACTGTGTGTAGTGTTTGTTGTTTGTAAACTTGCTGCTCAATAAAATGTCAGTAGGGGGCTCTTAAAATTGCCAACATTATATTTTAAGGTACTCACGAGCACTCTAAGGGTGTTACAGTCACACTCTTAATGGCGCTACCCATGGGATGAGCGAATGCATACCCTTGTCAAACGGGCTAATTTAGCGCACTTTAACCGAGTGCACCAGCTAACCGAATGTCACTTTAAGGGCTTCAGTGCCACGCCTGAAAAATTAGTTTCATTCGCAAATGATAGCTGTAACGATGGGTAAAGTACTATTAGGCACGGAAAATGTCAAAGTAAAGGCATAAATGTCACGGTTGTATTTTGCGTATTTACTAAAAACATGAAACAAGACAAAGTTACAGTAATGAACAATCTTTACACCACTTGGATAATTCTGATCAATTATCAAGAGCCAAGATGAAAAAAAAAATGGATCCAATCTTGGCGTTCCGCCTTGTCCCACTGAGGTCTACAAGGAGGCCCTGGCACTAGTCGTGATTACCGTGTTGCCTCCTGTAGCGACATGCTGAAACAAATGTAGGCTCTATCCTTCTCTGCTGACCAGGATAGCACTGGAATAACTGACTTTCTCATCGTATTTTATCGATTCACAGCCGCGCTAATCTTGATACACATCAGCCTAAACTGTAAGGTTAAGCCCACCCCACTATTTGTTTGCAATGACACTCATTTCTGTTCTTTCTCTCAAAATTTTCGAATTCCTTTGAGAACAAAAATAATGCTACGGTTTTGGTTTCTGTGTTGTTACGTTTTATTGTTTAAAAGAGCTGCTGTCGAGTCCATGCACTCGATCGAGTGAAGTGAGTTCGTCAAACTTACTTGAAGCCAGGTGTGTTCTTTAGGAAGAAACCGCGTGGCACACCACAGAAATGACACTAAAGCCGAAGTGCACTTGGTTGAAGGTCACTAAATTAATCAGTCTGACTTTGGTATTAAACTCTTGAGTGTGTATAATTGTTTATTGCGTAAATACTCATCACAGTAACTCACGTTTTGTAGCCTTCTCATGGCTGCCTTCAGGCGCAGGACCTGCGAAGCGAGGTGACTCTTCGGTGACTCTTCTTTTGATATCCCACTTTTCTAATACTTACCGGCATCTGTAGACTGCGAGTTAGGTTTCTTTTCGTCTGGCGTAGCTGCGTTTAAAGCAAAGAGGACAACGTCAATAAGGACTATAGGAATTCGCAAGCAACTAAACTTCAAAAGCTGGTTTGGCCATTGTGAATGAAAAATTAAACTTCAGTTCCAAGGCTCTCTTGGTATGCGTGTCTTATTTTACTGGTTCTCATCTTTTTATTAGTAATAATTTCATTTCATTTTTTTTCCATCGCAGCGATACATTATCTATGAGGGAGGCCGAGGAAAAAAACTGTTTATAGACAGCTTGATGAGCCCTAGGCCCCTTCATCAAACACAAAGAAGCATTTAAAAAAAGTACAAAAAGGCAAAAAGAGAAATATGCAGTCCAATTATAAACACTCAGCAAAAAATATCCAACAGCATATACACACACTATCGTCCTAGAAACAAGACAACATACGACAAAGATAAAAAAAAATCTAATTGTTTCTATATTTTTTCTCTCATCTAGATCATTCAAAAGCTTAGGAAGTGTCAACTTTAGCATTTAATACCCTTGGTATTTTTAGATCTAAGAAAACTACGACCAAGCTTGTAATTGTATAGTTTTTTTTTTAGTATCAAGAACTTGAAAACGTTCGAATAGTTGTTCGGTATGAGTATATTATGGAACACTTGAAATGATTCTTAACATGTTTTTACTGTAATAGATTTTTTTTTTAATTTGTGAAAGTAGTAGTGCGCCAAACCAGATGGCAATAGGTTAAGGGAGAATAAAATGAGTTTTAAATTGATACTTCTACAGTGGTTGTGGGAACACGATGCATATGACCATACCATATGTGTCCTAAAAATAACGACTAAAGTGTTAAAATAATTGATAATTTCTATTGGATATAAAATTAATACAATGGCTTCGGTTAAAAGCACCGTTTTGCACGTCGGTCGAAAAAGTACGGCTTAAGTTTTGCTATAGTCCGTTGCAACTCAAGAACGTAGGGCGAGAAAAAGGAAGGCCGGGGAGGAGGAAACAGACAAAACGCTGAAAAGAGAAGGATGTTTCCCCTCTCCCCTCCAGCGTTCCATCTGCTTCTTCCCCTCCAGCCTCCCTTTCCCTCGCCCTGCCTTCTTGAGCTGTACCTTACTACAGACTTATCTTCAAGCAACTGCACTGTGCCTAAGTATCACGTTGCGTTAAAGCCAAGTTCGAACTGTATACCAAAGCATTATCATTTGTACCTGGGAAGAAAATACAATTGTCATCCGCGTAAATTGCAATTTTTGACACAAATTTTATCTTGATAATGTCGTTCACGTAAATGCTGAAAAGGACTGAGTATGCTACCCTGCGAAACCCCGGATGTAATAGGCTTAATTTCAGAAGAAACTCGCGCGATAATAACGCTTTCGATGTTCCAAATCTAAAAGTCTTGGTTCCTCTAATGCCGTAATAGTCTAGTTTTTGAAAAAGAAAGGTGCCTCTCCCCCAATTTCCGCAGTATAAGTTCGTTCTCTTTAAGTAGAGCTCTTTTAGTTGACTTATTCTAACAGAATTCATACTGAGAGGTGCTCAATATACCGTGTTTATCAGAAAAACTTACTAAGCAAAAGTGCAATATATTTTATGCACATTAAAAAGAAACTGGTAAAATTGAAATAGGTCTCTATATTTGCTCATCGCGTTCTTATCTTTTTTTTTAAAGAGTACAAGTAGCTTAGCAATTTGCATTTTCTTGGGGAATATTCCACCACTTAGGTTACAAATGTGAGTCAGGCTTTAGTATCTCAAACAAACTTGACTGGTTTAATTTGAATATCGTCCGAGTACCAGCTGGTGCTATCTTTTTTTTTTTCTTTTTTAACGGGGAAATAACAGAAATTATCTCGGCGTCATCAACGGGATGAAAAAATATAGGATTGTCATTTCTATCTTGGAGACATTGATTAGCATCTAGCTTGGAATTGATATGTGTCAGGTTCACAAAATACTCCTTCAAAGCATTAGCTAACGAAAATTCGGCTAACCGCGTACTGTTGGGAAATATATGATTGATTTGGGGAAAACGCGGCTCTGAGCGGGCGGTTACAGGATTTAGTATTTTCCGTACACAATCGGTGCACCCAAACGACGCTTGAAAGAAATCGGAGAAGTACCGCGTTCTTTCATTTCGGATTTTCTTTGTCAGCTGGTTGCGATATGATTTGAATATTTTCAGGTCATCTGGGTTTCTTATTTTAAGAAATTCATCGTACACACCATTTTAAATATTGATCTTGTCGGGGACAATGAGCCGCGCGGCACGTGGAGGGACGGCGCCTCTAGCGGGGAAGAAGAGAAGGAAAAAGATGGTCGGGGCTCGTGGCAGGGAGGACACGAGCAATGGACTACTTCCAAAACCGACGCGCCCCATCGCGGCGAAATACCGCGCAGTGCACTCTGGGAACTAGTTGGCCACTCAGTTTCGGTTTCGACTGAGCAGCTTCACCTCATGCTATCACTCCGCGACCGAATGCGCTGCTTGCGTTTTCGATTATCTAACTTTTCACGAACGTACAACAGACTCATTCTCGAGCGATACAAAACGAAGACCGGGGCACTTTCCTTGGTTCCGAAACACCGGATATTGTGTGTGCGTATCCGAACGTAGTAAGACGTGGCTTAGTCACCTCACCCTACGAGTGCATGTTCGAGCTCAATTTCAATAATCCCGTCTAGTACCACTGAACTAGAACAGAAATTTGTTCATCGGGAGCCTTATACGCATTTTGTTTGCCAAACGTCCGTTTCTTGTTACTTCATTGGGCGAAAAGAAAGCCGCATCCTCACAGGGTATCAAAGTTGAGCCCAGCGTTTACGCATGAACTTTTAAGGAAACGCAATAAATTCGACCTCACTACTGCACAGAAATTATTATGATGTCTTCCTCGTGTCATCATATATCTCCCACTCGAATATTATGCTGGTAGAAGATTAATTTCTCGCAAACGCTGAGATCGGCTAGCTACGACGGAGGCCCTAACAAGCGTCCCCTACTCCTCGCTAAGCCTTTTTGGACGAGCTTTTACTGACGCCCAAGATCTGCGCCTGAACGGTGTGTCTGAAATTATCTTGGCATACTCAGGCAGGAAAAAAAACAAACACAAAACAAATATTATGGCTATTAGCAACCGTCAAACGCGCTTTGAATTCGTTCGAGCACTTGTGTGAAGAATGTCGCACCGTGCGACGGACGGGCATGAACCCCTATGCGGTGCGCATGGGGGTTCATGCCCGTCCGGCGCACTTCCGGGGAACGGTGCGACATTCTTCACACAAGTGCTCGACTTTTGCTTTTTCAAAACGGTCTGTATGTGCGAATTTGCCTATATGATTGCAGGATAACTTTATGTGCATACGCGATGTTCAATATTAATGGAATGCAAGCGGGTGGCGACTTCACTTCGTGCAGTGCTACGGGTCAGTACAGATAAGAGATAAGAAGTGTATCAAATTGAGCTTTTCAATGGCGCCTCCGAGTTTTACCTCGCATACTCAGGCATATTAAGAAATACAGTAATTACAAAAAGTAATATTTCGTCTATGGACGCACGAAACAAACAAACTTCCTGATCAACAACACTAATGTAAAGGCGCGAGCTCGATGTATGCATTCTTACTGGTTGCTACAGCTTGTTGATTCGCATACAAGCAAGATCCCCGAGCTTCACAGCGTCGAGATTCCCAGCACTGGCTCGTCCACATACCTCGATTGGAACGGTAACAGGAAGGTTCAAGTACAAAAATACAACAAGCATGTGTTAAGACAAGCTATACGTCTCAGGCTTGTGCTAAAGCTTCGAGGCCTGGCCATTTAGGTTAGTTTAGAGACCACAAATGACGCTCTCGGGACCAGAAAACCATCTCTTGTCGACGTGTCGATCGAAACCGAAACCATGCCACCCTCCTCCCTGGCCAACTAGTTCCCAGAGTGCAACGCGCGCCGTGTTGCATGCAGGGCTTTATGGAAGTAGTCTATTCGAAGGCTGCAGGACAACGGAAGAGCCGGTGCCCAGCAACCCCTCCAACGGCCGTGGCCCCCTCCTCATCGGACTCATACTTGAGTATCAAATAAACCTATCCTAATTGTAGTGTTTCCCGTGTGACTTCCTCGGAGCGAAATGAACTCCGTCTGATCGGGCGATACAGACAGACGACCCATTTAACTGGTGCTTCCAACCTCGACCCAATCAGTCTGCCGTTGTTTCTGTTCGCTCCCAGGGAGTCCCACGAATCGCAATTTCTAGATTTAGGTTTCCTTTTTTTTTCCTTAGAATTTTTCGTACCCCGCTAAGCACCAGTGTTTAACGTTCTGCCGCCATGTCCAGGTCTTAGAATAAGGCCGCCCTTCCCGGTCAGTGTCTGATATTGACTCGGAGGCGGGAGAAGGCACAAGTGGGCAAGCGAGCGTTGCGGCAGTGCTGGAGCCCCCATTTCCAGCGGTGAACACGGGAGACGTCAGCGAACTAATGCACGCCATGATGGTGATGTTCGCGATGTTTTCTAGACAGATGGGTTCGGCCCAAGGGGTGGTGAATCCCGCACCTACACCCGTGCCGCGCCTGGGGTTGAGCGTGCCGACGCCGACTTATTCGGGCTACTCCGACGGAACATCGGTACACGATTTTCTGCAGGATCTAGAAGCGTACATTGCCGCGTTGGGCGCGTCGGATAAAACGGCCCTAATACAGATCGTCCCAATAGCGTTGACGGGCGACGCAGCGCTTTGGAGACGAATGCAGAGGCCGTTCCCTTCGATGGCAGACTTCCGGGCACGATTCAAGGAGGCGTTTCTGTCTCCCGACTATGAGATGCGGATCAGAGATGAGCTAGCCAGCCGTACTCAACATCCGGACGAGAGCCTCGTAGAATACGTCCGCGCTCTCCAGGAGCTCTATTCCAGAGCCACACCTACAGCGTCAGACGCGGAGAAGGTAGCTAGGGCGATCCGCCAGTGTCACCCTAGATTTAAAGCCTACTTCCGCGTACGTGATTTCGCTGATCTGGAAACACTTGCCAAAGAGGCGCGCATCGTTCAGGCGAGCTTGCTCGCCGATTTGTAGTATCGCCCCCCTCCACGCGCAGAGGAATCTCTGGATCCGGGCTGCTCCTGGACAGGACGAGGCGCGGGAGCTTGCGACGACTCACGTATGCCGTACGTGGCCGTTAGAGAACATAGGAGTGGCGAAACTGCTGTGCCCCGCGCCTTGGATCCCTTCGCTTTTGAACAGAGGCACAGAGCAGCCAACGCGGGCTCTTCCAGGGCGCATCTCCGTGGGGGAGGTGGCGCAGCTGACCATTGCGGAGTCGCAAATCATCGCGAGGGTCGAGGAAACTACAATGACTCTCGGCGCGACACTGCATCGCGTGGTGGTGGCGGCAGACATTCAGCACATGATGGCAGGGGACAGCTCAGGTATTATATATGCAATCAGCTTGGGCATATCAAGCGTTAGTGCACATGGACAACAGCTTCTCCCCCATGGCTCACAGGGAAACGGGAGAGGCCGATGCCACTAATTGTACTTCCAGACTCATGGTTGCCGGCTGAGGCCCCTCATCAGTCTGCTAGCGGGGCTGGATTTGCGGTTGGCGACCGGTTGGTGTTTGCCCTGTCGGCATGTCGGACTCAGTGTGTGACATCTGAGAAGGGCCGTACGTGCGCGTCAAAATTTATGGTAGCATTTACTACGCACTAATTAGCACCAGTTCAACCCCTTTCTAATCGGGGTACAGAGTCTACGAAGACTGTCGTCGAAGAGCACTTCACGCGCGTGAAGTTTCCACCGCGCTGCGTTTAGCAGCTGGATCGACTAAGGCGCAAAGGGAATTACGGCTTCACCTTAGCCTCGACGGCAGACGAAGAAGGCAGCGTTTTCTTTCTCTGCCAGACATACAAATTCCTGTGATCTTAGGACAGGACTTCGTCTGCCGGGAGGGGATTAGACTTGCAAAATAACGGGTACCACTGAGTTTCGGTAAGGGCCTAGAACGCTCACTCTCCACATAACGAGAGGAGCAAACATTAGCTGCGTGAATCGTATCGGGAAACGTTGAAGCGATTGTCGCTGCTTACAACGGGCCGGTAGAACAACGGCGAAGACTAGCAGACGCCTCGCATCGACACGCAGCTATATTTACCGAGAGGCCGGAACTTACAAACATTTTACAACATAGAATTGACACAGGAGATGCTAGGCCATGGGGTTGTAATCCCAGACCGCTGAGTGCGCACGAGCGAGCTCTCCTAGATAAGGCTCTCGATGAGATGATAGACACGGGGGCCGTGCGGCCGTCACAGAGCCCCTAAGCTTTTCCGGTAGTCTTAGCGCCAAACAAAGACGGCACCGCTCGCCTCTGCGTTGACTACCGCCGACTTAATGAGATGACACCGAAGGGATACATATCCCTTCCCATCTCTTGAGTCCATCATGTACTCGTTGGATAGCGCGAGGGTTTTCACTACATTGGATTGTAGCAGAGGTTTTTGCAGAACCAGGTAGAACCAGAGGATGTCCAGAAGACGGCGTTCACCTGTCACAGGAATCTTCTTGAGTTTATCCGCCTTCCGTTCGGATTGTCTAACTCGCTAACGAGTTCCCAACGGTTGATGGACATCGTGCTGGAAGACGCGAGGTTCAACTTTTTCATAGCATACATGGATTATGTTGTTGTGTTTCCAAAGTAATTTGAGGAGCACCTAATACACCTTGAGATCATATTAAGGAGGGTGAGCATGGCGGGGTTAACGATTAGTCCAAAGAAGGTACAGCTCGCGACCTCAAGAGTCATCCTCCTGAGTTTTATTGTAGTTGATGGTACCTTGAGGGCCAAACGAGGATAATTTGAGGGCTCTTCGCGACGCGAAGAGCCTTCAAAGGTTTCTTGGAATGGTCGCTTTTTATCGGCAGTTCATTCCAGGCTGTGCTGGACTTCCACGGTCACTGAACCTGCTGCTCCACAAAGGCTAGAGATGGGTCTGGGGCCGAGAACAAGAGGTAGCTATCTCTTTCCTCACGAAGGCGATAGCAGCCGCAGCTAGCCTGTACCTGCCAGACCTTAACCGTCCATTCGTTGTACAGACAGGCGCGAGCGACTACGGCGTCGGTGCGGTTTTATTGCTAGAACTTGACGGACAGTTGCGCCAGGTGGCATTCACCAGCCGAACCCTTACACCACCAGAACGCAATTACAGTGTAGCGGAAAAGGAGGGCTGGCCGTCATGTTTGCTCTAAAAAAGTTCGACCAGTATTTAGGCGGGACCACTTTTGTTATTCAGGCAGACCACGCCACTCTAAGCTGGATTCAAATGTAGGAAGAGGCGGTGAGGAGGTTAGCTCGGTGGACACTTACCCTGCAGCGATACTCTTATACTGCTGAGTACCAAAAGGGATCGACCAACAAGGTTGCAGGCGCACTTTCTTCGGCGCCTCATGATAGTGGTTGGAAGGAGGGGACGCAACCAGGGGATTCCGAGAAACGAGCCTCCCGCGCGGCCGCTCATAAGCGAGACAGCGGGACGGAATCGATGCAACAGGAGCTCGTCGCAGTGTTAGCAGGCCGCACGAGGAAATAAAGGATCGTGACTTGGGGACAAGCGGTGAGCAAGGAAGAGCTTGTCGAGGCCCGAAAGGCGGACGGTTTTTGTCAGCGGGTGTTGGGGAAAATTGGGGAAATGGCAAGTAGCACCGGGTATGCTAGCGGTCAAGTTACCGAACATATTGATTCATACCTGCTGGCTTATTGCTCTGCTATATCCCAACAATCGGTAAGGAGGAGGGGAACGACTCTTTGTTCAGGGTGGTGATTCCCAGGAGGCTATGGAGGCGGTTTATTGGATACTTTCACCATTCGACTCTGGCTGGTCATGGCAGCGGCAGCAAGACTTGTTAAAAGTTATGTCTCGTCGCGGCCTGGTCGTGGATGAGACAGAACACACTCCAATACGCTCGTAGCTGGCCAGCCTGCCAGAAAGCGTAGCCGCGAGGGGTAAAGCCCCCACGCCTGATGCAGCCTGTAGTGAGTCATTACCGATGGGAGATGGTCGTTTGCCACATTATCGGCGCACTACCAAGGCGTTCCCGTGGGAACCAGTATTTAATGGTGATAACCGATCATTTCTCAATATAGGTGGAATTACACCCGCTGGAGGAAGCTGGTTTCGGAGCGCAACTGAGAGAAGTTGTTGGAAACTTTTATGCGCTTCGGCACACCCACATGTCTCATCAGCGATAACACTAGTTGTTTTACTAGCAGGGTGTTTATTGACTCCTGCTTGGCGCTATACATAAAGCACAAGAGGACGACATTGTACTATTCTCAGGCTAATATCACTGAGAAAATGAACCAAAACTTGAAGAGCATGCCGATCAGGCTATCAGAGAGACACAGGGACTGGGACGAACACATCGTCGAGATGGGTTTTGCAATCCGGACAACCGTGAACAGATTGACGGGGGGACGTCTGCGCCTCTGAACATGGGTAAGGAGCTATCGTCTCCGCTGGAAAACGGGTTACAAGATAACCAAGGTTCAACAGAGCGCCCATTTCCTAAGTACGCGATGGGTTAAAATAATCGCCTGTCAAGTGCGTTGCACGATGCAAGGGAGAATCTCGATGCCGCCAGGATCGAACAGACGGCCCAGAACGATAAGAGTCATCGTCACCTGGAGTACAAGTTGGGGGACCTGGTCCTCATGAGAACCCATCCTTTGAGTAATGCAGCGAGCGGATTTGCAGCCTTACTTGCTCCGAAGTGGGAAGGGCCCTCCGTGGTAAAGGCACGACTGTGACGTCTTACCTACAGGCTCGCTGGGAAAAATATGAACGAGGAGTCTGTCTCGGTCCACATCACAGGCCTGAAGAAGTACCAGCTTCTTCAGTTACGTTACGATATGATTTGAATATATTCAAGTTATCTGGGTCTCTTGTTTTAAAAAATTTATCGTAGAGACTATTTTAAACATTAATCTTACCAAGCTCTGGTGTGATCCATGGCTTACGAATGAGCCGCGATAATTTAGATTTCTTCTACGGAAAATTACGCTGGTAAATTACGCTGAAAAAAAAAACCAAAGAAAGCTTAATCAGAATCATTCAACCACCAAGCACACACAGACCGTAGAGACGATGTTCCCTGTGACGAGTAGAAGCGAGGCAGCGGAGCTTCTTGGTCGGCGGAACCAATGTCTCTGAACCGGCCAAACAATCACCATGGAGCGGCGGATCCGGTGACGAGCGGACGCTAGTCTCCGCCTCGTTATAACGATCCTCAGAGCAGTCCACGCCCAGGCACACACTCGTCCAGTCGAGCACATGAACATCAACTATGCACTCCACGCGGGAGCACGAGAACAGCACAGGACACACGGCCAAAACGACAGGTTGGGATCGCAGAAATGAGCGCCCCGCAAGCTCCGACTGGTCCCACGGATATGAATATGGGTGTGGTGGTTTAACTTCCTGGTATCGGGCGATCACAGTTTTAGTAATACTAAATGTAGCCAAAAAAACAACAACTTAAGTTTGATTGCCATGCCCACCCAACAGTCCTCCAATCTTCGCTTTGCGATTTCAACCACCCTAAGGACGCAGTCATCGTCACGCTGGCCGCGCTGGGCACCATGGTTTCGACCTTCATCTTCATCGACGGACATCGTATGCATCGTCTGCGTCGTCTATGTCGTCATCGTCGTCTGCTCCTGCCCTGTCGATGTTGTCGGTTCCAACCTCCTCAGCCCCAATGCAAATGCATAGTCCGCCAGGTCTGGTGGCATGGGCGGCCTTGGCTCTGGGCACTCCATTATGACATGTCCGGCTGTCTCCACCTGCCGGCCGCGCAGCTGGCACGTACCGTCCATCCCCGGCGTGTACTTGGACCTCAGGTAACCTGTCCTTCAACACTCCCTTTAGTGCCTCGCACAGCAGCCCACTGACCTTCGAATTGTCGACGAATTCCTCGCGCACGATGCTCTTCTCCGCACCGTAGACGACGAGGGGCGGCCGTGCGCCGACCGTGGCGATTCATCCGGTCGTTTCTATGTCCTTCACGCGTTCCCTGACCCGTTTCACCGTCCCCGGATATCGATCTCGTACAACAGCACCCGTGGCACGTCATATCACCCCATGAGCTGGTTCATCCTCTTTACCCATTGGGTGTTGATGCTTCGAAGGTCAATGTACTTGAACACCTGGCGAGCCCCTCGTTGTTCTGGTTATGCGGTGCATAGACGCCGCTCGAAAATCAGTTTGCTGCTGGCCTCACGGGCTTCAACGCAGGACCAGCCCATGTCGCCTTGGACGCACTCACTGGTGGTGTTTCGGTGTGTTCCCAGCGCCAGGCGACCCACTTCTCGTTGCATCAATTCCAGAAGTACTCATGTACGCGCCGACGGGCACAGCACGGCATTGGCGTACGTCAGGCCCGGCACCGCCACCATTTTTCACAGTGGCCGCACCGTCTCGTACCGGTAGAAACTCCACATTCCCCTGCATCTCAGGTAGCCCTTGCGTTTGTTCGCCGTGGTCCTCAGCTCGGTTTTATGTTGTTCCAGGTACTTTCGTCCCAACTGCAACGTCACTCACAGGTATTTACATTCGATCTTACACTCGACCTCTTGGCCCTGAATGTTAACCCTCTGCGACAGCTATGACGGGGCATCCTCTGTCCCCTGGGTGTCCCGGTTCTCCACCTCTGCCCCGAGGACTCAAGACTTGCTGGGGTTGAACGCTAGCCCCAGAGTGGTTCCCTCTTCTCCGCAGGCGTCCAGCTATTTCTGAAGCTCCTCCAGAGACCCTGCCATAAGCACCACGTCATCCGCATGGATTAAGGCAGGAATGCTCTGATCAGCTTCCCTCCCCTCTTCACTGCAGCCCATGTTGAAACCCTAGTGACTGCCCTCCAGTGCTCTCTCCATCCTTGCAACGTACAACGTGAACAGAAGTGGTGAAAGCGGGCACCCTGTCTTAGTCCCATTGTGGCCCTTATGGGCTCGGTGAATTCCGCCCCTCCACCCCCACTTTACCACAACACAGCCGTCTTTGTATATCTCCTGGAGTAAGTCCCTCCATTTCACAGGCATTCCTAACTGCTCCAATACTGTCCCCAGAAGCCCATGGTTCACAGAGTCATACGCCCTGGAAATGTCCAAGACATCGAGGTATAGAGGCCTCTGCTCATGGTTGTCTATCTCCATGGCTTGTGTAATCACAAACCAGTTGTCCTTTATACTCCTTCCCTTGTGGAATCAATTTTGGGTCTCCCCCAGTATTTTCTTGTGCTCTGCTCAGCCCTCTAGACGTTGCTTTACTACATGCATGAAAGGCCGGTAGAGCACCGAAGTCACTTTTATCGGACGGCATTTTTTCAGGGCCATCCTGTCCTCTTTCTCCTTGTACAGCCTCCTGACCCGGGAACTCCTCCATTCCTCCTGTATCTCCCCCGTTTTCTATCACACAGGAGAGCCCCTCTCTTAGCCGTTCCCAGGACTTTCTTCCCATCCTCGCCACAAGGCTTGCTGGAAGGTCATCTAGACCCGTTGCCATGTGGCCATCCATGCGTTGCATGGCCACATTCAACTCGCCCTGTGATATAGCTCGGCGCTGTTGGGTGCCTCATATGGTGTCCTTCAGGGTGTCACTCTGTCTTACTGCATCTCGTTTCTCGAAGCTCTTCGCCATTGCTAGAGCAATCTGCCTGATATATTCCAGTTCAGTCAGGACTACTACGTTCCTGGTATCTCTTATTGTTGTCGGGTTAGGCTCTGCCCATCTCTCCTCACCTCTGTCATGTTGCCAGAACTTTCCTAAGGCATCTTTGCCACTGCTTCGCGATTCCTTGAGCAGTTGTAAGTCCACCTTCTTCATCTTTCTCTGCACCACAGACAAGAACTCAATATTTCTTGCCTAGTATTCCTCCCATGCTTTCAGAATGTCTTCTTTCTGCTCCCTCATTTTAACTTCTTCACCGTGCCTCTTGCGTGCCGCTCTCCTCCGGTCTCTTGAATCTCCCAACTCTGTGTCCCACCATCCCCTTCTCTTTCGTAACTGCTTCCGGTGTCCGTTCCTTATTCCCTTCGCCTATGCAATCCGCTTGCGCATCCAATTCATAACGTCTGTGTACTGTCGGATGGGTTCGTCCTCCACCTCCTTTTCCAGCTCCTCCATCACACTCTTCACTTCTAAACTGGTCAGCCCTTTAGGTGTCGTTAGCGTTGGCGACTGTCTTGTTTTGTTTGCCACAAACTCTAATGACAGATGGCGGTGGTCACTTCCAAGACTCGCAGCGCCAGTCTCATCTATTGTTATTTCTTTTAGGCTTTTATATAGTGTTGGGGACATGACAGTAGTCTCTGCATGATGAACGTTCCCGAACTGCCCATGTGATCTTCTCTTTACATTTGATTGTTCCGTTCACCATCGCTAATCTCATTTTTTTTTCATGCAACGTAAGAGTTCCCGGCCGGTCTTGTCTGTCCTCTCATCTAGTTCTTCTATATACTCGTTAAAGTCGCCGAGTAGGATGGCAGTTAGGTTCAGTTCTTCCACGTCCTTCTGTACGCAGGTCAGTTGTGCCTTGTCTGTTTCCTGGGATTTCTTACCAGTCGAGAGATACACTATTCCGACCGCCACCTTCTTCTTTCGTCTTCCCTGTCATCTACAGGCGCTCCACACAGCTTTCTCTTTGCCTTTCCCATTCGCCTGTAGCCGCCCCCAGAAATCCCAAACCTCCCCCTTTTCGCTCTACGCCTCTCTCTCTGCACGCCTAAATTTTTAGGGGGAGGGGGTTGGGGGGGGGGGTCATTCAGAATACAGGAGTCGTTGCGAATTAAAGGGGTGCTGTTAAAGAAAGGACTAGAACCGCTCCGTACCGTTTGCGTCCATTTTATCTACAAGAACAACTCGATCGCCGGTGCGCCGGCTCGCGAGCCCGCGCTGTAGCCGGGCTCTCCTCTTCTTCTAATATTCAACATCCTCCCCCCGGCGGCGTTGCGGATGGTGTTCCCGCCTCGAGGAGATAGAGGCGCTGAACAGGGCGGCGCAGTTGCGAGCCGTTAGAAAGGCGTAGCGCGCATGCTCGAGTTACGCCGTCCCTGCCCGGGAACGTAGTCGTCACCCGACCAAGTTTCCATAGCAGAGGAGGTGTGCTGTCGTCCTCTACGATGACCACGTCGCCGATCTGTAGTCGAGGCGGTGATGTTGTGGTGCTGATGTGGGCGGAGCGTAACTGCAGCAGATATTCTTTTCTCCACCGCTTCCAAAGGTGTTCCAACGTCCGCTTCCACACTTGAGCACGGCGGCGAAGGTCCACAGGTGTCGAGCTCAGCGATGTAGGCTCTACTTCCAACGGTAGACTGATAGCGCGTTTTCCTAGGAGGAAGTGCGAAGGTGTCAATGCCTGAAGATCGTCGGGTTCGGAACTTAGATAAGTCAGTGGGCGGGAATTTAAAACGGCTTCAACTTCAAGGAGCACGGTGGTCAGTTCCTCGTATGACAGACTGTTGCGACCCAGACATCGTTTCTAGCAGTCCTTTACAGAGCGGATGACGCGCTCCCACCATCCTCCCCACCAAGGGGCTCGCTCCACGTTGAAGCGCCATTGAATTCGGAGTCCGCTTGTGTAGTCTTGTACTTCAGGAGAGGAGGCGAGGTTGAGGAGTTTCGCGGATTGGTGGAATGTTCGAGCGTTGTCCGAGTAGACTATAGATGGCAGACCTCTGCGAGAGACGAAACGACGAAAGGCGAACAAAAAGGCTTGAGACGTCGTGCGCGAAGTAAGTTCGAGGTGTATGGTTCGGGTGACCGCGCAAGAAAAAACTACGATGTAGGCCTTCGTATCAACCGCGGTGTTACGAACATATAGGGGTCCACAGAAATCGATGCCGACGACATTAAACGGACCTGTTTCTGTGATTCGCTCACGCGGGAGAGGAGCCATGGGTGCAGTTTCTGGTACGAGCCTCCGGCGCTTGCATGGTAAGCAGGTGTGCAAGGCCCTTTTTACGATCTGCCGTCCCCTCGGTACCCAAAATCTTTCCCGTACCTCAGTCAGGGTATCTTGTATTCCACCATGAAGCAGTCGGTTGTGTGCGTCCAACACTAATAGGTGTGTAAATCTATGCTTGGGCGGTAACAAATAAGGGTGCTTCAAATCTTGTGATGCATTCAGCTCCTGTAGGCGGCCTCCAACACGCATTGTACCTTGTGGTCCGATGAACGGAAGTAGACGACGGATGCCTGAGCTGGAAGGCAGGGGTCGATTCCCTTGTAGCGCTACGACTTCAAGTGGAAAGGCTTCGATTTGGACGACGCGAATCCAGTAAGTCTCAGCAGATATCAGTTCTGTCGAAGTTAAGGGTCCCGAGACAGAATTACGACTGGGCGACGCATTGTTCATGAAGCGTCGAATCCACGCAGTGAGACGGATGACGCGAGATAGCGATCCGTAATTAGACAACTCGAGTAACGGGCTCGTGTTGTTTGACGTCGTGACCGGAGCGATCGTGCTCGATGATGCTACCGTCTCTGGAAGAATGGTGAGTTGGTTGCGAGTTTCTTTGACGGGCCAATCTGTCGACGACTGGGTTAACCAGAGGGGTCCATTCCACCATTTCTGACTTTTGAGTAGAAAGGTAGCTGATACCCCTCGTGTGAGTAGATCTGCGGGGTTATCGTGACTCGGGCAGTGGGACCAAGGGAATCCTTCGGTGAGACGCTGGATTTCAGTCACGCGGTTGCGGACGAACTGTTGCCATCTTGCTGCGTCACCGGCGATCCAGCATAAAGCAATCTCGGAGTCCGTCCAAAATTGGACTTCCAGGTGGGCAATTC
Source organism: Ixodes scapularis (assembly GCF_016920785.2). Taxonomy (NCBI): domain Eukaryota; kingdom Metazoa; phylum Arthropoda; class Arachnida; order Ixodida; family Ixodidae; genus Ixodes; species Ixodes scapularis. The sequence continues at coordinate 239,818,524 of NW_024609835.1, read as the reverse complement.
TTGTTGTCTTCTTTACGTAGTCGAAGAGGCGAGCTCCTAACAAGCAAGCTAACAATTCCAAGCGGGGTAGCGTCACTGGTTTAATGGGCGCGATGCGGGAGCGGCTGATTAGGATGTTTGTCGTGAATGAGCCCTGCTTGACGGGTGTTCGCAGATAGATTGCTGCACCGTAAGCGCGGGGGCTAGCATCGACAAAGATGTGCATCTCCACCGGCGTATCTCTCTCGATTGCTAAGGGTAGGGCGTTTCGTGGTAGACGCAGAGAGGAGAGCAACGCAAGCTCGGAATACTAAGATTCCCATTCCCCTTGTTCCTTGGGGGTAAGGACCTTGTCCCATGCGTGGTTGATAATCCAAAGTGTTTGAAACAGAAGTCGTGCACGGATCACGAATGGCGCAAGGTATCCTAGAGGATCGAAAATTCGCGAAAATGCCTGAAGGAGTGTGCGTTTTGTCGCTCGATGCGGTGGGAAGGAGGCTCCATTTGTGCTGATAAGGACCTCGTCAGCTGTGCGGTCCCATTCCAGACCTAGCACCTTTATCGCGTCTGTTTCCGTTGTCGCATTGTCGTACGAAACACCATCCTGCAGGAACAAACTCTGGAGGCGAGAAGAATTCGATGACCACTTACAGAGTTTCATCCCAGCCTTCGCCAGGATGGACGTGGCGTCGCGGTAAATGTGAAGGGCCTCCGTTTCTGACGCAGCACCCACAACGAGGTCGTCGACGTAGAATGAGTTCTGTAGCTCGGAAACGACTGAGGGGTAGTGATTCTTCATTGATTCAAGGTGATAACGGAGCGTTGCTGCCAGAAGGAGCGGACTCGATGACGCTCCAAATGGAACACGAATCATCCGCCATTCGACAATGGGAGGCTGAAGCCCATCTTCTGGTGGCAAGTGTTCGAACCAAAGAAATCTAAGGGCGTCACGGTCTTGTGCTCGGATGCCGATTTGAAGAAAGGCCTTGTGAATGTCAGCGGTCAGGATGACTGGACTGCTGCGGAACGTGAGGAGGAGTTGTACCAGGTCCGTGTCCAGTTTGCGGCCTTTGTCCAGAACACTATTCAATGACGGCATGTTCGGAGCGTGGGACGAAGCGTCAAAGACTACGCGAAGCTTAGTTGTGACTGCCCCCTTGCGCACCACGGCGTGATGGGGTAAGTAGTATACACTTTCAGAAGGAGTGGAAGAGGCTGGAATTCGCTCAGCGTGCCCTTCGCGAAAATACTGTCGGATAGCGTCGTCGTACTGTATCAGAAGTTCTGGATTGTGCTGAAATCGCCGAAGTTGAGCATGTAATCGAGTGACAGCTGTCAGGCGATTGTTGTCACTGATACCAAGTTCTGGGTGCTTGAACATCAGAGGGACTTCATAGCGGTCCCCCTTTTTAATGATCTGTTCTCTGAATTGAAGCAACGCTGGGTGAGTTGCCGGGTCGGTGGAGGGAAGGTCAGAGATTCCGATTGCATCCAGTCGCCACATCTCGGATGGATCAGGAAACGGTCCGGTGTTCGCTATTTCGTAGCTGATTAATGAAAGGGCTGTTGTGTTACTCCGGCAATCAGTTGAGCAATTGTAGCGGCCTTGTACCATCCACCCAAAAAGGGTATGGACTGCTGTCAGTTGTTCGGTTAGACGACGGATTTGTCCAGTTACTACCTTCCAGTAGAGGTCGGAGCCGACAAGTACACTTATCTCTGTGTCCGCCTGTAAACTCGGGGGAGCGACGTCACCCACAATCAGCCCTTCGGAATGTAGCTGATTCAAGATATCATTGTCGAGGCGAGGTGTTCGTACGGTACAGAGGTCGGGTACTTCGAGCGCCTCCATGGTAACCTTGCTCGTACTGTACTGACTTTGTAGTGTCAAGCTCACACGGCGGCAACGATAATTTGTCGGGTGTCTAGTGTTTCCGAATGTGTAGACTGTGAGCTCTTCGGTACCGAGGACTTCGCATTGAAGCCTCTCGGCGGTGTCTCGCTTTATGAATGTCCGTTGGCTTCCGGTGTCCAGGAGAACTCTTACCAGGGTACTGTCAGTGGTACCCGTAGCCCATGCCTTCGCGGTTTGGAGCAAAACCGATGAAGCTCCCGTGCTGCTAGTGGGAGCGCTGGTGACGTGGTTATCGGAGTCTCCTCTGTTCTCGTCTCTACGTGATTCGCTGAGCGGCGCAGCGAGGTTTGGTCTGGACTCGTCTTGAGGGAAGCGCCATACGTCGCAGAGGATAGTTATATGACGTCCGTTGCAAGTACCGCAAACCAGTCGTGTCGATGTACGGCAGTTACGGGCTACGTGGTTAATCTTGCCGCATTTGAAGCAACACCTTGCAGCCCTCAGTCGGTTCCGTTTCATATCTGGCGATATATTAGAATCGCAGTCCTGGAGTTGGTGTCCCAGGTTGCCACAAAGTAAGCACGACCCAGGCCCTGGCGTTATCGACGCAGTCGGCAGGGCGAGAGCCGATGGAGAACTGGGATGGGCGATTGAAGGTCGTGTCCCCCTTCGGTCTTCTTGTGGTGGCACAGACGAAGACCACTGACTCCCTCCTTGACTCTCCTCGCGACTTTCTATTTGTATTCGAAGAAACTTCAAAATCGTGGCAACTTCGGTTGTATCTGGGATGCTGATACCGGTCTGGTAAATGCCCGAGTCGTTCGGTGACTCCCTTTCCTTCAGGTTCAGTCTAAAGAGAATAGCGAGGTCATTGGGGAGCGATCTCATAAGAACGCGCTTGAGGACGACTGCGTACTGAGTAGATGGGACGCCTAAGCCTTCAAGACAGCTTGTGCGGAACTGTACAGAGTCATACAGATGTCGCAGCTGCGCAATGTTGTTGGAGCTGTGGACGGGTGCCAACGCTAGCAGTTGGTCGATATGCTCGTCTACCAGAATGCTGTTCCGTCCAAATCTTTCAAAAAGGCTTTTGATAGCGAGCTCGTACCCTTCTTCCGATAGCCTCACCCATTCAATTGCCTGTTTTGCTGGCCCAGTCAGATAAGTCTGTAAATATTTGAATTTTTCTATGCGTGGAAGTTCGACGTTGTCGTGAATCGTCGCTCGAAAATGATCCCAAAACCCTTGCCAGTCCCGGAGGTTCCCCGAAAAAGGAGGTATTTGCAGCTTCGGTAGAGCGACGGTACGCGGTGTTCGTTGAACGGGTGTGTGAGAGGGGCCTCCTGCTCCGGCAGAAACGGAGGCCCTGGTCGCCGATGACGGTAGCGTTGTCCGTGACTTGGGATGGATCGCTGGCGATATGGTTTCGAGCTAGAGCACAACGAACTCGGGTGACGGTGTGGCTGATGTTCATGTTGTACTCTAGCGTGCCGGCAACCTCGTTCTCCAGGCCGTCGTCGTCCACCAGATCGCTGATCTGCTTGTCCAGGTCTATCAGCTGCGCTTCTTTTTGGAGGAGGAAATCGAGGTGTACTTGCAGATCGGTGGAGTCGGGATCAGGGCCTCGTAGTAGATCGGTGAGCATGTTCAGGGTACGGGTAACGGCTGAACGGACGACGGCGCGTGTCCTCTTCATGCGGTCCATGAACGTCGGTGTTCGCGGTGAGGCCGAAGCGGTCCTTCAAAGCCTTCCCGGGTTTCGGCACCAGATGTTAAAGAAAGGAGTAGAACCGCTCCGTACCGTTTGCGTCCATTTTATCTACAAGAACAACTCGATCGCCGGTGCGCCGGCTCGCGAGCCCGCGCTGTAGCCGGGCTCTCCTCTTCTTCTAATATTCAACAGGTGCATTCAGAAAAACAAGGAGGGTGTACACCCCCTTACAGGGTGTGTAGGGAAATCACTGACCGGCGATGCAGCCGAGGCAGCAGATGCCGTCATATTGTCCGCGCCTTTGAGGTGGTAAATAGCTAGTATAAGGTGGTAACGGCTGCAGTTACTCGCTTTGAACTAGCCGTTTTTAGGATATGCCCCGCCATTTCGAAGCGGTCAAATGCATGGGACCTTTCACTCTAGACTATTAACTCTATTATCCCGACAGAAAAGCTTCGTACCCCAACTAAGGGTTTGTGTACTGCACTTTGTGCTAGATGAGGAACCTCTGCGATTGACTAGGACAAAAGAATATTCTGAAATGTGGTTATACAAAGGCGGTTCAATGGCTCTAAGGCACTGCTGGGATCGCGGTAAGACGCCGAATGTCTACAACATGGGGTCAGGGCACTGATAGCAGACGCTATCAGTGCCCTGGTTTCGACTTCAAACCTAACCGGAAGTGACGTCAGTTGCACGAAACTTTTTTTTTTTTGCGGACAACTTTTTATTTGAATCTTGATAGTAAATGGGATGCAATTAATCATGATTAAAATAATATTCTCCTTTATTATTCACCTTGCATTTAAAATATAGTTTTTTTAATATAATAAAGCTTTTATCCTTTAATTTTCGAAAAGCTTGTCTTAAAATATGCTACAGTTTATTCTTTATCGGAAGTTTAAAAAAAATATATAAATTAATTCAAATTACATGTGAACAAAATGCCACCAGTTTGATTGTATTTATAACTATGTACTGATATGGGCTGTGTTGCGCCTAGTTCTTAGTCGTGAGGTTCTTCTAGCCATTCAGACTTGTTAAAATACGCAAATGAATTTTAGATATTTGTTTAGAAAGAACATCGTATTTTTATTGCCGAATGTTTTATCATATCTAAATGTGATATAATTCACTCAAAAATAAGCTATCGTATTAGAGTTGGTCCTTCGAACACGTTCACACTGAAAGTTCAATCTGACACGCCCAAAATACCGCACGACGACACAAGTCTTGACCTGGTGCATAGAAGATATCTTGGTGTTTACTCCATTATGACTATGAGTCCATGTTTTTGGAGTTTATTTCTATTAAAATTCGGAGGATGTCCTACAGATTTTATTTTTAGGTAAAAGTTCGGTGACGGTGTGCATCTGAATTTATTTTTGTTAGATTTCCAGTTTCTGAAATTCATTGTTGACCTGCATTGTCTTCCCAATTTGTTTTAGATTAAAAAACAAAATACACGTAGTGCGAACAAAAACATATCAGCAACTTCGTAAGAACTGACCTGCCTCGAGTGATATTTTTGTAGTTGCATTTTGCATTGGCGCCCTTGCCATTGGTCATACCATACTATAACTATTGCTAAAAGGTGTTGCCTCAGTAACAGTTAATAATTTTAAATAACTAAACTTTAGGACGTAGTTGGTGAGAAGCATGGAATATTCAGCTTAACTCCGCTTCTGTTGAACTTTAAGGATTCATAGCATTTATTGTTATAAAAACACTACCCATCATTTCTGTAAGAAAAACAAATAGTACTGTTCAAACTGCAAACCTAAACAATGGCTTTTGTAGTGACCCAGAGGTCACATGTCTCGTCCTCAACGAACCTGGACGAGGTAAAATGTAGACACCCCTTTTCCAGTAGCCCCAGATTTCAAAGGAAACTGGAGTGGCTTCTCTTTAGGACTACTGGACTTTTAGTCGGACAAAATTTATTTGTGAAACACCGTCTTCTTTTTTTCGTTGTGACATTGAAATTTCAATTTTTCCGATAAATTCGAGCTGGAAAAATTGTGTGAGTAAGTGTTCTTCAGATTTCTTTATTTATCTGAAAATACAGAACACTAATTATAACTCATATCTATTTTCCACATCAGCAATACAGTCCATCAATAGTCATACAAGCAACTATTCTAATAGAAATCATCCGTTGCCAAAACACAGAAGTATAATGCCTGGATCTGTGCCTTGAGAATAGAGGCGACCTTACCGAACATGAAAGCTTGCTTTTGGAAATCGGTATTATTCCGTGCGGCATTATTCCTGTATTTCTCAAAAAAGCATGGAAGTGAATAACCTATAGTAAGATGGGTTTCCACCAGATCTGGTTTTATTGACCTCAATAATACCACTGTGGTGAAGCCAGTATGTCTAAGCCTGAGTTCGTAGTTTTGTCTAAACGATTTATTTAGGTAGTTGTCCAAACCATACCACAAGAAAGCTCATCCGACATTTGTATCTGGTAGTTCTAACACTATGACTTGTGTATGAAAAGAAAAAGGTTTTGTTTAGAATGACTACTTTAAATATATCAATTGTTTAACTCTATAAACTTCAGGAAAGATATAATATTGAGTCATCATTATCAATTATAAAATACACTGACAGATAGCTTGTTTTTAGGAATGCACTGATTGCGGAGCTAGAAATAAAAGTAATGTGTTAGTGTATTTTTTATATTATGAATGAGTACTAGAATTAGGTTGGTTTTTTTATATTTGTTTTAACCGACAGGTAAAGACAACATATTCAATGAAAAGTCTATGTCCGTTGAAGGGGAAAAAGACGACACAAACACTGAAAGGTTCGTGCCTTTTTTTTTTTCCTTCAGCATTTTTTGTTATGTTCAATGTACACCAGCTCGTTTGTGCACTCACATTCAGTTTAAAGGTATTTGAAGTTTATTTTACCGAAAATTATTTATTTTCTTCTATTCGATTTTATTGCAAGCTTTTTATTTCTTCGCCGGAAGGCGGGCTCTTTATATTATTTGTAAGTATAAAAATCACCCCTTCCCCGACAATTTTGGTCAAATTAAAATGAAACAATCATTGACAAATCAATTTATGCCACCTGGCATGAAGATGTTATCGTCATGTATTGAATAATTATCATAAATTGTGACCTCAGCACACAAAAACAAAGTATTTCACGAATCAAAAGGCAACACGCTGTTGACTGTCATGGATAAACAGTAATTTTTTCAACATTTTTTTATCTTCATCTAGACACATTAAAAATTGTAAAGAACAGTAAGGCCCTCCCCAACAACCGAAAAAGTGATTATTCCCCAAAAATTGTTTGGAACTTGGCCGTGAGAAATGTAAATCAATAGTAACCTTAAGATATGATAATGCATGTAGTTGAAAGAGATGTGTGTATACTGTAAATGACCAGGTTTTGTGTACATGAAACAACATTTTTATCGCAGTAAAAATAGTTACTGATCTTCACGAGAGGCAATTTGCCCACCCCTTCAATGCATCAAATGGTCAACGTCGTAGACTTGAAAATTGTTGTGAAACTTGGGTTGCGAGAGTCTGCAGTACTTATGTCAGGGTCACCCATAAATGACCACAGTACGGTGCTAAAATAATAATGTATTCCTAAATAAAAAGTTGAAACATATGCAAGTACTTAGAATTAAAGTGGTCTGATAATTACAGCCTTAACCAAACCAGAGGAACTCGTCGTCTTACCTGGTTGCGCAGACCATCGACATTGGTCTTGAGTTGGTCCAGTCTTTGCCGGAGCTCCTCGACCTTCACTACAGTGTCTGCCAAAGACTGCAGCTGTAAAATAGTCGGCCATTTGCAGCAGTTGGCACTAAATAAAGTGGGGCTGTTGTACATAAACCAGACCATTTTAAGTGGTAAATCCACCTAAAATTAAAAGAATTCGATTACACTTGAGCGGGGCCTAGTATTAGAAAATACATTTGTAAAAATAACTGCCGGCGTCCTACCAACGAACACACCAGTGATGCTAATCTATAACATTATTCACAACACCTAACCAATGCTACTTTTTTAAAGACCCCAAAAAATGTATAACGTCTGGTAGGTATTTTTGTAATTAACTAGTTTTATGACGAAAATCCCAGGAGAAGGAGAAGGAGGGGGACAAAGGAGAAACACAAATTTCCGAACACAGCTATACCCGTTTTCACCTCAAGAACCATAGTAAAAAAAGTTCGGCTCCTCGCGGAGCATGACTAGTTCCCCTCGTTACGCTGAGAATTGAGACATATGTAGGTGTATTTTAGATTAGATACGTGTTCTCTTATCAAGACGTACACGTTTCAAACGCCAAAAGCATCGCTTCTTCCTCCGACGACCAAATTTTGTGAGAACTACCTCGCGCGGCGTAGGAACATGGAGCAAAACTTCTTTTTTTCTTGAGGTGAAAACGGGTATAGGAGATTGGTGCGCGGCCGAATAAATCCGCCTGGTCCTAGAATCGAACCAAGGACCTCCCCGTTTCCAGTGGAGCGCTTTACCAACTGAACTAACTAGGAGTTTGACGTCACTATAGTGCGAACGTGTTTTATCAGCTGCCACCAGTCTAACGCCAACAACGGTGAACGGCCTGCATTTTTAAGTTTTGTTTTCTAAGTCATTATTGTTCAGCTCGCTTCCACCTTTGCATTTAATTGCATTATCACAATAAACTAGTTTCATATCAGAAGCATTTCTAGTTAATTCATGCTGCACACAACCCTTAATTGGCCCTTGAAGGTCACACCGGCTAAACATTATTTGTGCCAATAGTCTAAATTTATTTAGTTTGCCAAATCGGCACGTTAACTTAAGCGCTCGTGGCGTAATTACTCAATCATAATGATTCGGAGCACTAGAACTAATAAATACTGCCCTTTTGTCGAACTTATCTTACAGGAAGTGCTGAATCATCGTTCAAAATCAGTGTGCTGGCGTGTTCGCGCTAAATTAATCCGACGTTCCATGGAGAGGTCCGACATTGATTAGTTAGCAGTGATATATTTCTCCTGTATGTATCACTGCTAACCTATCAACGTCACATTCATGCTCGAATTACTTTGAGTAAAGGGGTGCGAAGAATGGAATTTCAACACCAAATGAATTCAAATCGAACAGTGACGAAAAGTTGTCAAAAAGCAAAACGTTGAACCAAATAACGGGCACTCATTTTTCATTTGCAATATTCACAGGGCAAAAGAAAAGGAAGCCGTATATATAAGGAAAAAGGCCCTACGTGTTTAGTTTCTTGCAGGACATGCGGAAGGGAGATAAGCTAGCACGAATGAAAGCGGTGTTAATGACCATATTTTAACGACGAAGAGCTGATGAAGGTGTCTCCTTATCCACGTCTGGATATACACAACGTGATGGGTAACCTTGCTTTGGCACCTTGTTGTAGTCGAGGGGAGCGACGGGTCAAAAAGGGCGGATGAATAATCTATGTGAGTTGTATATTGATAATCATTTTCATTATCTAATAAACATAGTATAAATTGCTAAACACAACATATAGTACACATAACATACATAAGAAGAAACACATTTTTTCAGGACCCGATTTCAGTTGATTCCTAACATCCATCAATTAACCTGATCCCTGCGAGGTACTGAAACCCATAATTTAGGAGATAATCCTTCTAGGTCTCTCTAAGAAAACCCGTTTTTTTTTTACTATTTTCCCGACTAATGGCCAACATAATTAATAATCAACTTTTTCCAAAACGTCAACAAAAGATAATGACAGGTTCGCACGCCCAACCTTGATGAAACCAAGATGGAGGTTCTAAACACCCCGAAGGGACGAGGACTTACCTGATCAGAAGTCGCCGAAGGAGCCAGCGTTCGAGAGGCCTCCGCAACCTGAAAATAAAAATAGGCATGTCTCTGAAATCTAAAACGATTCTAAGCGGTTGGGCTGCGATAAAACATTCTGCCACTTACATGAAAAACAAAAACACCGAACAGGAGTTTATATCATAGTTAAAAAACACAGCCACGTGGCTGGCTCGAAGGAATCGCTTAACTGATGTCAGATCAAGTGTCGATGACCAGGAACACAACCCTCAAGGCTTAAGCTCTCTGTAGCACAACAGAATTTGGTGGTGTAGATGTAAACAGTGAACACTCAGTGAAATATAATTTTATGGCTGCTATTCATAAATGATTACATTTCGGAAACTCGGCCGTCTTACTGCCTCGAGCGAATGCTTTTGCTTATTTTTCATTTCAAATGAAAAAAAACCACCCGGCTAAGTAATGAAACAATATTTTGGATATCTTAACGTTCCACTTCATAGCATCGCACAAACAAAAATATTTGTAGCATGCAGGGATGGGCAAAATACATGCAAATATGTATCGAAATACAAATACAAAATACTTCGTGAAAAATGTATTTAATTACAAATCTAACTACATTTCCAAAAAAACATTTAAGTACAAGATATGAATACAACCAAATGTATTTCGTCTCCTCCAAATACTTTTCCAAGTACATTCCTCAAAATTTGCGTCAGCGACTTCAGTGCACCTGCAACGGGTTTCTGGGTATCTCATTTTAATTTTGCATCGCACACTCGGGAGTTAGTGTGCGAGGTTCTAGTAACGGTAATAGAAATATAATCACAAAAAAAAAAAAAATGTAATCAGCTTGGACGTAATAGGTGAAAAAGTACAGAGCTTCAAGCAGTTCTCTTTGTCGATTACATTTTGGTATAGACCAACAAAGAACCGAGACGACCAAGACGCGCAGCACTGGCTAGAGAATTTTTTATTGTTGCAACTCGCACCAGTTACGAAAATCTGGACGACCCGCGCATTTAGAATGTTCCAGGCAAAAATATGGATGGAAATCAGGCTGGAAATCATGACAAGTTGTCGCAGGCACTTATTTAGCCAGTCTGCCTGTGAACGTCGATTTCGTCACTATTCTTGTCCTGGACTAGCACCGTAATCACAAAGTCACTAAACGCTTGTGCGTGATTGAGAGACACTGCATTCGGTACAGAACGTAGTTTTCTTTCTGCTCTGTACAGTGACAATAAATTTGAGGAATGTATATTCGCCCACAAAATTGTATTTAATTACAATTGTCTTTGAAATACCCACGTTTTAGTATTTAAATACACACGTCAAATACATTACCCAATTTGTAATTAAATACAAATGCAAAATACGCAAAGTATTTGAAATACGTATTTCAAATACTTGCATTTCAAATACTGCCCATCCCTGGTAGCATGTTAGTAGATTTTGCTATTGAGCAGAGACAGGTGAAAAACACGCGCGAAATGGAATTTGATGACTTGACGGCTTAGGCAACCTGCGTAAAGGTTGGTTCAGATGTTCGCGTTAAAGCGCGACCAACTGCGTTACAACTTTGTGCGTTCCACAACTATGCGTTAAGCTGTGCGTTCAATGATCAACGCTCTCCAGCAAACCTCTATGGTGCTCGACGTTCTTAAAGCACATACACCAGCGGCTACCTGCGATAACGACGAGCTTCGTTCGCCAGTTGCTGGGCATGCAGATATTTACGCGAGCGCATGTATGCTCCAAACGCTGGTGAACTGTTTGTAAGAAGAACTGTAACCCGACGTAAACAGCGAACAAATCAACTCGATAGTCTGCGTAGGCCGCATCAAGGGGCGAAAGCCGAATATTCTGCTGAAGAACTCAAGGGCTCTGAACTTCAAAACAAATGTCGGTTTAAAGTGCTCGGCTATGACACCTTTGTCGCAAAACAAAATTCAATCGATAAACAAATCAATATTTACGTCATGAGACATATTTTGTGTTAGGAGCGATCACAAACGTGCTTTTACCCGCATTTCAGACGTTGACTCTAAAATAGAATCATGTTTATAATGATTTTTAACGCTACCCTCCAAACCCAAAATGTACTCTGTCCACTCCGTCCGTTTTTCTGTCTCTCCGTCCGCCCGTACATTTTCCGCTAAATTTAGTGGTGAATGTGACGTCACGTTACGTCACCTTGCGTCACGTGACATCTACACCTCGGGGAAGTTGACGGCACGTGACCTATACGTCAACCTAGTTTCCCCTCAAAATTTGGCGAGAAAATTCACGTCTTGTAGCCAGAACATCATTTCAGTCTCCCCGCTAAATTTAGCTGAAAATTGACATCACGTGACCTATTCATTAATTCAGTCACTTGCGAAATTTAGCGGGAAAGTTCACGTCTTGCGACCTAGACACCAATCCAGTATTCCCGCTAAATTTAGCGCGGAAAATCGACGTCACGGGACCTGACGTCACGTGACCTATAACCGTTTAGTTTCCCCGCTAAATTTAGCTAGAAATTGTATGTCACGTGACGCACCAATTCGCTCACCAATTCCATACATGGTTTTAGATAAGATCTAAAACCATGTCCGGTGACCATTTTTTAATTTTTATGATAAAAATACATTTTGCTGGCTCTCATGCCCAGAAAAACAAAACCAATCCTTGTTTCGAAAAAACAAATTAGTCTTTGAGAAAAAAAAATTTGTAAGGACCCTCTCCGTCACGTGCACGTTTTGTGTATCGCGCGAAGTCGGTATTTCGGGCGACTTCCCCAAAAAAAATCTCTTCTGGCTACGCATCTAGAAATATTTACTGACAAATTAGGCAAAGTAATGATCGACAAAAAGTATTAATCACCGACTATTAGGTTTGTTATTTTGAGAAACAAAATCGCAAATATGACACATTGCGCCATAACGCTCTGGATTAAAGACGCTTTCTTTTTCTGTATTTATAAAAGCTAAAGTCTGGAAACGTTTACAGTGTGTTGCTCTTTATATAGTTCATCTGTGCATTAAGTATTGTTGTTCTGGTTAGCGGGAGAAATTTACAAAAATGTGCACACAGGGGCATTTAACTAAATGTGCATTTTTTCGAAAATCATTTAAAACAAAAGACCACACTCGATATTCCTTAAACTCTCCGAAATTAACGTTTATAATATTTACAAACAGAATCAGCAAAAACATAATGCAGTATTTGTGTGGCTTTTAACTTATAAAGCTAAAAATATGGCCAAATTGACGTTAACGCGGTTGCCATAAATGGGGCGTGCACATACCCGTTCTTCACAATTGCATTATTATTAAAAAGCGTAAAAACGTTACGGGTGGTCAGGAAAATACAAACTGACAGTACAGAGGTGGACGGTAGTTTTGAAGGGACAATTCCTAATACATTTTTGTATTAGGAATTGTCTTGTATTAGGAATTGTATTAGGAAACACCGAAGGACCTGTCCTTCGGTGTTTCTACTGAAAAACTGAAGGACAGGTCAGTGCTTTGCTGCCCCGGTGGCGCGCCAGAGATGAAGGCTAGTTTCGAAAGTGTCACGAAATCAACATGCCATCCGACACAACACAGACAACATGCAACAAGTGCCGCGGAGACACTCACTTGCAATCCCGAATTCCTCTCCTATAATTTTGCAGCGGTTGTTCTTAGCGTCAGTATATAGGTAGTCTGGCTGCGTCTTGTCATTTAAAAAGGAAAACTGTCGCACAGTTTCAAGAAACCACTCCGTTGCGGAAGGCATCGGGGGGAAATAGGGATAGCAGACGACACGAAACACGTCCTTCGAAACGCGGAGGGTCGGTTTGAACTTTGCCATGGTATCGCGACGTCACTATCTACGCCACCTCCCATTGGCTCCTCTCTTCTGCGGCGAGAGGCGCCGAGTTCTGAAGTCGAAAACTGGTTTGGGTCGGCAAACGGCAGCACCGACCGTCGCGCCGCAGGCCTCCACAACGCCAATGTGGTCGTGCCTTGATGCCCGCTTCAGACGGGGCAATTTCCCCCAGCAACTTGACGTCGCAACACCTGCAACACGGGCCGCCCGCGTTCACAAGCAGCAATCGAATTGCTACGACTTGTCATCACCATCTCAAAGGGTCTATTTCCAAAAAAAAAAAAATAATAATTTCAAACCAGAACCAAGCCTTTAGTTGTCGTCATCACCAGCACGGGCTAACACGTGAAGATGTTGCGTCCCTGATTGGCCTGCTGCCGCTTCAAACGTCTTCGAATTGCTCCGAGTTGCTCGCTTGTTTCGAGCCGGACCCGATCTCAGCAATTCGTGTCGATCTAGGGGAAGCTAGGGAACAACCCGCCAGCAACCTCAAAATTGCTGGAAAAGTTGCACCGTCTGAAGCGGGCCTCGGAGCTGGGTGTCGTGTGGCCCAAATCTGCCGCATGGGCCTGGGGTGGCGCCACCGGTTACAGCGGGGCCAGGAGCTCGTGGTCAGACAGCGTTTAGCGAGGCTGGCTTGGGGCGTCTTGGGGAGCCTATTTCTTTTTGTTTTGAGTAGTGTGAGAAGCGATAAAATATTGCGTGGCTGGCTAGCTGTGTCGAAGAGACAAGGGACTCGCGACGATGTCGATTGCGGCGAAGAAAAGACGGTGCGCTGGTGTTTCGTGCCAAGGTGCAACGTGGGTTTCAACACATGCGAAAAGAAACACTCCTTATTTCGGACGCTAAACGACACCTCTCTGTTCGCAAAATAAAATCATCTGATTAAAAAAAACTGTCATAGAGTAAAAATTTAGGCCTAAGAAGAACGTGTGACCGGTGTGAAATGCCTGAGAAAACAAATTCCCTCATGTGGGATTGCTCTTCAATAAAACCGCAATTGAAGTTCCTCACTTTATCTGGCCCCTCTTGATGTTTATCATCGCATGACGCGTGCTCACTAGATGAAATACATTCAGACATTTTCTGGTTTATAAGATTTGCCTTCGAATGCAGAAGTGAAGAAAAGCTCGCTTGCATTCATACACCAGAAAGAAAACTAGGTGCGCGAATGTAAAGCTGTTGAAAATTAGAAGAGCTCTGAAACTTAAGTGGAAAGGAATGCCCATCGCATCGCATACCATACTCAAGCTTTACATTCTTAATGCTGATATGTAACGTGAGGTAGACAAGAAAATAAAGAAGCGAGAATATGTAAGTAGCTGACCGCTCCTAAACGGCTTTGGCACTTGGAATATAAGGTTCTGCCGCTCGCGCAAGTCGCTTTGTTTAACCGGGTGTGAGATAGGCTGTAACGCATTCTTTCTCACAGAAGAGCGGACAGAAACAAAGAATACGACCATTTTCAAGCTGAATAAAGCGTCTCTGCTGCGACCGGCAGGCCCCTGTCAGCCGTCGAGCGGCCACGCAAGATTTTTGCAAAAAGAGCTTTCTGGCCGCCGCCATTTTGCGAATTGAGCGACCCCTATCCGAAAAATTTCTGCCACCGACCTGCGCTGTGGAAGCCCGGTCAGCGCGACTCCCCACCTGCATTGTGCATTCTGAGTTCATCGGCTTTTCTTGGAAGTTTTTACTTTATTCGCCGTTTGGGATGCTTATGCTTTGTTTGTTACCTTCCATTGTGAGAACCAGAGAATACCAGGGCTCATCATGTCGTATTACACCTGAGACTGCGGTGGAAGAAATCGGAAGAACTTTCAGTAGAAGGAACAGACACAGAGAACGTCTGTCTGTTCCTTCTACTGAAAGTTCTTCCGATTTCTTCCACCGCAGTCTCAGGTGTAATACGACATGATTAGCTACCACCAGCTCGCCTACACTCTCACCGTCTTTTCAATACCAGGGCTCGTAGCCTCCTTGGTCTTCGCAGGAAACGAACGAAGAGAGTGAACGTCAAGCAGCCCGCGACGCAGGCAGTTCGACGCTCTTGGAGGATTATTTTCGTTCAGAAAATCTCCAAAAGGCTTCCCGGCTATGTTCCGTGTCTTCACGAAAAATAGCTGATAGGGTTGGTTCCGGGGTGTGGCGACGGCGTAGACACGTTCGTTCATTTGTTTTGAAGCTGTGCAAAAAAGCAGCTCTCTTTTACATGTGCCCCAAAACACGCTGGATTCCGTCCGATCGTCGTGAAGTGACTATCGTCGACAATGTGCATTGGATATGCTGTGTTATTTGAGACCTTTCTCAAATCCTGTTCGGATAACGCGCCACCGTGGGGTACGTACAATATATGTTGTTCGATTGATGAGACTCGTTAATGTTCATGTTGTGGGCGGGGAATATCCATGCAGTTCGGATATCCTGTGTGGTCAAATATTTTCGACGGTTAAAATCTTTGTAGATTGACATGGCTGAGTATATGGTGCGCCGACGCAGAAAAAGAACAACATAATATGAAACCAACAGTCGCATTTGTTCTGTCGCGCACGGAGTCACCAAAACAGCTTTCATTTCGTTGTTTTTGTTCCCAAAAATAGTGCAATGCATTCTTAAAAATCCCAAGAAATTCTATTCGACATAGAACACAAAATGAAAAATAGAACGCGGCAATTTAGCCTCAACCAGCGTCCGGAAGTGTGCCTACGCAGGCTGCCACAGCCCACTGACCAGAAAACCCACAGCCCAGCGCAGTCGGGCAACACTGACGTACACTCTCAAAACCAGGGATGCGCGCTGTAAACCGCTTCGTTCGAGACTGCCGCTGCCAGAGTTGCGCGTCTGTTTTCCACGTGCCGCCGCGCCGCCACTCGCCGAGATCCGGTCACGTGAGGAGCCGGATCAAGTGCTCTGCAGGAAAGTAGACGTTGCGCGCGCCCCGCCTTACGTTCCCCTGCTTTTTAGCGCGACGAGCGCTTCGAACGCGCGGCGACGCTATTCGCCGATTTCAGTCAAGTGAGGAGGACGATCAACATGCTGTGCAGGAAAGGCTGCGCTACGGGGATGAGCAACTCGCGCAACTCTAGCGGGCCCTTAGCGCGCGCGCCCTAGGGAGCCTTCATGTAGCGCGCCGTGTTCCGCACCGCCCTCACCGGCGTGCTTGCACATCGCGACCCTCTCACGGCCGCCGGAAAGCACACCTTTCCGTTCAAGTACACCCTATCATGAATGACTGTTTCTGTCCTTGTCGTCGTCTTCCAAAGTGCCTGGTGTCATATTTATCCAAGTGTCTCTTGTCTGAAATCGCCGTGCGCGAGTGTTGCATTCCAAAGACAGGGTGTCTTCTGTTTCACTTCAAAGCTTATGGTATCTTTTGGTGTTGTTTTTTCTCGACGCTTCCCGCGTGACGCTTCTTATAAAGAAATGTATCTTTTGGTTGCGTTCCAGGGGGCCGGTTAACATTCTTTTGGGTGTTTTGAAAATACCAGGACTCTAAGAACATGCCTTTTCGGGAACTTATTTCTTCGTCGAGAATGATGGGGTATTGAGGATGATGGTGTGGTTTCTCTGCTCAGCATGATTGGCTAATCCGCTCCCCTGTGTCATTTTTAACATCATTCTGATGCCTGCGTAGTCGTTCCGGAGTTTTTAATCTCCCCAACGTACGACCACGAAATATCCTGTAAATACATCCCCGCATTTTTTTTTTTTTTTTGACGATTTTTTGGAAGTAGCAGACGACGGCCGATCGATAGTCGATACTAGTTCGTGTGTCATAGTGATGCCGTACTTCCGCATGAGGCGAGGAAGTGTCTCGCTTGTGCCCTTGACGTAAGGGATGCACGTACGGCTGAAAGAAGAAACGGTGGCTTCTGTTCTTGGATTTCAAAGTCTCCTCTAAGTCTTGTTCAAGAATCTGAATGGGTATCGGTTATTTTCGAGGTCCTGTTTGATCACAGTGATTTATTTTTTCAAAGTCTCTTCGATAGAGCAAACCGTGATGGCCTGCCTGAACACTGCAGAGGGCACTGACGACTTGTGTGTCATAGGATGGTCTGACATGAAGATCAGGTATGGGCCGGTGCGTTTTGGTTTTAGGCATACATTGTAAGTCAATCAATTAGACCACCTCACAGTACGGGCGTCCAAGAATGGCAAACAGCCTTGCGACTCGACCTTCATAATGGGGTTCCTTGAAGGGTGCAACGTAAAAAAAAGTTAAGTTTTCTTGCTGTCTGTATGGCTGTATTCTAGTTTGATATGTACTTTTGATACCTCTTTCTATCATATGTTTGTAACAATCAAACAGGAGTGACTAGTGTGTAATTGCGGCTTTTTTAATGAAAGCCGTAGCTGTTTCAGACGTCGTGTGTGGTTTCAATGTCGGAGTTAATAGGGTCTCAGGTTTATCATAGGCCACAATATGAGGGAACTACAATGAACCGGGCACGTTTGTCATCCAGACAAGGTTATTCACTGTCGCTAGTTGCGTAGCAATTTTGTATAACATGAAAAGAATAAGTTCGGGTTTGTCTGGAACATTGGCCCAATGATGTAGCAGCCACATTGCCTATACTGTGACTATCTTCCTAAATAAAAATAGAAGCATTCACTGCTATACTATGCGTAGCTAATGTAAGTGAGGGTAGCTCGAATTGGTACTATATAGACTTCATTTCTAGCTTTATGAATCAAATTATTATGAAGACGCACATTTAAAGAAGGCTCTTACAATATCAGATAGTATAATAGGAGCAGGGTATCTTTTTCGGACCCTAATTAGCCTCCAGCAAGAGCTCGGTGACTTTTGTTGTGCTTTGGCGGTTCGAAGTTGAAGAGGCGCCGTAGCGCTGTTGGAGGCAGGAAGCTCGTGCTGGAGGCGGGACCACTGAGACACCTCCCTGCCGTTTTTATACTGCAATTATTAAGTTATTATTGAAGTGCATAAAAAAAGAAGGATGCCGCAGCAAGACAATTTCGGTGGTGCAGAGACATTTGAAAGCCACGTACCGAGGCCATGGCGACAGCAAGGTCCTTGCCATTGAGAAGAATGCCTCCACTGCCGGACTGAAAGCTGATGTTTTTGTTTCGTGCGGCCTCGAAGACCAGGTGCCCGTCTTGCACTCGCACACGTGGCCTGTGAACAGAATAAGAAATAGACAGCATTACTTTTTTTATGCGCACTTGCTGAACAACAACAACAAGAAAAAAGGTTTAGTTAGAACCGGCGCCAAACATAAAATATTTTATATTACTGATTCAGAAACACCTATATCCTATATCTGTATATCCTATATATCAGAAACACCTAAGCACATATATTCCTGTTCGCACATTATCATCCAAAAATAATTCTCCTTGGTACAACACCAGACTTAAACGACTTTCCAATAAAAAGAAACGCCTCTTTCTTGTAGCCAAACTTTCAAAACAAGATAGTCATTTTAACGCCTATCACTGCGCCGAGCAGGAGTATAAACGTGCAGTATTAGAAGTAAAACGCAATTTTTTTTTTTTTTTTTTTGCTAACACGTTGCCCACAATTTTATCTACAAATGTTCGTCACTTTTGGAATTTAATCAAACTTAATGATAACCACGGTGATCTGAAGCTTAATAATAATAATAATAATAATAATAAATATTTATTTTCAAGTGCCCAAAAACAACCAACAGGTCTTTTCTTTGGTACACATAATAAATGAGGAATTAAAATAGCAGAGACATGGCAAAAATACACAAACGTTACGAATTGGCAACAAGTACTTTCCTTTTCATCGCGAACACCCGAGAGTCGCTAAATATATCCACTTCAGCATTGTTGATGCGATTAAAAAGCAGTTGGCAGCGTGATAAAGGCGAGAGGTCACAGACAGTATTAATGAAAAAAGTACAATGATTTCTAGTGGGTCGGGAGGGAACATTTAAATTAACATCACTTGAAAGCGATCCACAATCAGATACACCGTTTACTAACTTATGAAAAAAGGCTAAGTCACGTTCCGCTCTTCTATCGGACAAGTTTGTCAACGAAACTTTTTTAAGAAATTCATAATCAAAATAGAAGCGACGATGAGAGTATCGATCATACACAGTGCGTATTAACCTCTTCTGTACATTTTCAATGTTCAATGCCTGAGTTTTATTTAACGCATTCCAAGCTACTGAAGCAAATTCAAGTCTAGACCTGACTAGGGCACAAAATAACCGAACCAAGGAAGCCGGGTTATTAAAGTGCTTCGTAATACGAGATATAACGCCAAGCATTCCTGGTGCACTGCCAACGACAAGTGACACATGGGCAGTAAACGTTAGAACACTATCAAGGTATACGCCAAAGTCTTTTATAACAGAAAGACGTTTGATAGGCATCCCCTCTAAAACATAATCGCAGTCTATTATGGTGTGACGCCTTGAGAAAGATACGACTTTTGTTTTCAATGGATTCAGAGATAAGTTATTCGCTGTACACCAAATAGCAATCTGTGAAACATCATGCTGTAGAGCGTTGTAGTCGATAGAAGAGTGAATATTCATAAAAAGCTTGATGTCATCAGCAAACAACAATATTTTAGCGTTATCAACGTATGACGGCAAGTCGTTGATGAATATCAAAAACATTAACGGGCCAAGGATGGAGCCTTGTGGGACACCAGATGTGGAAAAGAAGTGGTCGGAATGACTGTTATCTACACGAACTGTGTTCCGTCGAGATGATAAATAACTACGGAAACAGTTACATAGCTATGGGCAACAACCATATGACGATAATTTGTGTAACAGCAATTCATGGTTTACTTTATCGAAGGCTTTAGACATGTCAAAAAAGATACAATCAACTTGTCCTCTGTTTGTAACAACAGGGGCAGAGTAATTTAAAAAAGAGCAAAGATTTGTTTCAACCGAACGTTTCTTCAAAAAACCATGATGACACTCTACAAACTTATGCCGAAAATAAAAAAGAATCCGGGAATACATAACCCGTTCAAAAACTTTAGAAAATCCAGATAGCAAAGATATTGGGCGGTAGTTGCTTTTCACAGACGCACATGGGGAACGAGTAGGTCAAGATGAGTGTGCATCATTGCTAAACGATATATTTATACAATCTTTTTCTTCCACCGATGTTTCTGTGTACCCCAACTTTAATGGCACTGACTTTTTGCCAATTAATCCAATATTAATATCATATGATGGTATAGCTGCAATAATTAATAACCTCAAGCTCTCTTCTTCATCCAGTATTGACATTATTAACTCAATCCTTAAAGAACACGAAGTCGTATTCATCAGGTATACTATCAATGATTTTTAAGCAATTATTGGAGGAAGGCTGCCTTTGCTAAGACTGGAAAGTTGGAAAGGTGACTCCAACTCATAAAAGTGGCAACCACTCCTCACCGAATAACTTCCGGCCAATTTTTTTTTACATCCATTCCTTGTAAGATACTCGAACATGTCATATATTCTAACCTCGCCTGTTTCCTAGAACCGAATTATTTTTTTTTTCACCCAACTCAACACGGCTTCCGCAAATCATTTTCCTGCGAAACACAGCTTATATGCTCTTCACTAATAAGCTTCATTCTGTCATTGACCGTGGCTCCCAGATAGACTGCGTTTTCCTTAATTTCTCTAAGGCCTTCGATAAAGTTTCTCACCGGCTACTCCTATTACAACTTACCAACCTCAACACGGATCCGAACGTGCTACGCTGGATAGAATCACTTTTAACTAACCGTTCTCAATTTGTGCATGCCAATGGTACTAACTCTTCAGTTTCTCCCGTCTGGAGTCCCTCAGAGTTCTGTTTTAGGTCCGCTACTTTTTCTCATCTATATTAATGATCTGTCTGAATGTGTCTCCTTTAATATTAGTTTATTTGCTGATGATTGTGTACCATATAGAGAGATAACAAATAACACCGACATCTCTGTTCCCCAATCTGATATTAACTATGTATCTAACTGGTGCGACAAGTGGTTGATGCAACTCAACCTTAATAAATGTAAATCCAAGAGAGTTTCCCGCCATACTAACATATGCTAGAATTACTACATTGACGACACTCCGCTTCAGCCTGTGTCCTCTTACAAATACTTTGGTGTTTATATAACCTCCGATCTTTCCTGGGAAACTCACACGAACTACGTAACTAACAACGCCAATCGCATGATTGGATGCTTGGATATCTCAAACGAAATTTTTCCCAGTCATCAGTGTCACTAAAACCCTTTTTATATACTACTTGAGTACGCACTAAACTTGAATATGCATGTTCTATCTAAGACCCCGGTCATAACACTACCATTGCAACATTGGAATCAGTTCAAAATCGTGTAGCACGTTTCATACTTTCTAATTACCATCGTACATCCAGGATTACTTCAATGAAAAATAGCCTTGGTTTAACCACACTAATGAACCGTAGACGCATTTTTCGCCTGACTGTATCTCATAACATTTACCATAAAAACCCTTTCATGCGCCGTGAACTTCTAACTCCACCTACTTATGTTTCATCCCGCGTAGATCACCAGTACAAAGTCGGTATCCCCAATTACAAAACTAACACTTATTATAACTCCTTTGTTCCTCGCTCTAGCTCTGAGTGGAAACGCCGTTCCGCTGACATAGCCTCCATAACCTGTATTGTTGATTTTAAAAATGCCTTCTTTTCTAGTTGGTATTACTGTTATAAATTGTGTAAATATTTTGAAAGTGTCTGAGCAAGCGTGCATTGTTTACTGTATTATAAATATCAACAACTGTACATTTGTCACTTGTCCCCTCCCACCCCCCCACCCCCCTTCCCCCACTCTCCTCTGTAATGCCCTTCGGGGGCCTTGAGTGTAAATAAATAAATAAAATAAATAAACCTCTTTTTCCAGGTAGCACAGTTCTTTGGGCTAACACTTGGCTCCTGTCCTCACAAAAGTTTTTCTTTGGTTTTCGCTTTGTTTTGGATAAATTTTGCCTCATATTCCTATGTTGTTTAAAAAAAAATAAAAAATGAAAAAAAACAGTAAAATTGTACACAGATACTAACTCTATTACTCCTTAACCTTGAAAAAAACTGTAGAAACGATGTTCATTTTCACACTATTGAACTTGTACTTTTTACTGAAACAAAATAAAAAAAAACAAGAACGAAGACAAGAAAATGAAAACTCAGGAACAAAAAAACATAATTACCGTATGTAGAAGAAAAGAGCACAAACATATTACTAGTTCTTGATCAAGCCCGCTTCCTTAGCTAGGGTATAGCTTTAAAGATCTAGTTTTATTTTGCCCCTCAATTGGTATTACTTGTCAAAAATAACATTTGGTAGACTCGCCACCTCTTTTTCAAATTGGCTCTTAAACGATTGTGCCTTCCTAGGTGGTACCGATCGAGGTATACTATTTTTAATTAATTTATCTTCTTCACTTTAATTTATGTCCGCAATTAAGGGTCCTGAACGCCCAAAAAAAGCCAAGATATAACCCGGCCAATTTCAAATTTGATATTCATTAAACAGAGCCTCGCTTTTTTGGGTTGTGCCAAAGTTAGACTTCGCTGCTTGGTTCTTCGGCTGCCACCTGAATTCATTGGACCTCAGTTACCAAGGAAACGTCAGAATTGGGTTTCCTTTCTGGTTGTTTGGCTTTGGGCTGAAGTTGCCAAACCAGTTCCAGAATTGGGCTTCACCACGTGTTGCTTAGCTGATACGTGGCATCTATGGCTTATGTCTGTGTGATGATGTGACTCAGTGTGCAAAAGAAGAAGTGCAAGTCAACCCATGGATCGGCCCGGAAGGAGAAGGAAGATGAAGAAGGAAAGAGATTGGTAGTGCGTGCACGGAGCGCGTGAAAACGACTGGCGGGGAGAACGTGCTGGGTGGGAAGGACTAGGAACGACGATCGGCCAAAGCAATTGGCGACTCGCTCCTACTGTCTGACCAGCAGCCTGTTCCAACGAGGCAGCGGATAAAAATCTACGCTGCCCGGCTTCCTACTGCGCGAGCACTTGATGCGGTGACTCTTGGGTCATCGACGGAAGCCAACCTCTCCCGCTCCTGACTGCCTGCCACAACCGTGGGCCGACAACGACAACTCCACACACAAGACCCGCTGCTACGCATGGTTGTTCCAAGACATGGCGACTGTTGCGTTTTCCTTTCTTCGATCTCTTTAACTAAGTTTTCTTTTCTTTTTTTTCTTTTAGTATAAGCCTATGAACTCTCTGATTTCTTTTGTAAATACATGTTTTAAGAAAAACGAAGGACATTGTATCTACAGGGTGCGGCCGTAAAAACTTTCACATTTGGCACGCCTAGCAAAAATCGAATTTCAAACATGCATACCTGAAATTGGGCACACAAACGTCGTTTATTCCACAAAGTGTTTTGCCTATTTTTTTCAGACGTCAACTCGGGAGTAGCGAATTATTAGAAAGATAACAAAAATGGCAGACGTGCATTTCCTATGGCCTATAGCTGCCCGTTCGCCGTCTGCTATCTGGTTCTCGACGCCGCTCCTAGGTGGCGCACTGAACGCAAAACACGCGGGAAACGCCGCACGAAAGGCTGGTGTCGAGTGAGATAATCGCGATAAAAAAGTGATTTGAACGAAACATATGAACGATTGTTGAAATTACCTGTTTCAAGTCAAGTTTTGACAGATGGTCGTGCAAGCAAGAGGACACCATGATGTGACGAGATCATTTATTTACAGCCTGGAATAGCAAGTGGTGCTGCTACCGTTGCAGACAAATTCGTTTTGAGTTGTCATTTCATTCTGATTTTTACAGGGACGCTGTAACACAGTTTTTTTTTTTTTTTCATACAGCTTGGGTATAATTAACACACACATTTCGGAAGACATATTTGTAAAAGAAAAAGAAATCATATTAACTGGAGCAATATTTACGACGCTGGAGTCATTTCGGTGGGCCGGTGACAAAACGGCTGTTATTTGAGAGAGATAGTCGTCTTTTTGCTGGTTTCCCATTGGTACCTCTATCAGCAGCCTCTACTTTGCTCTCCGCGCGTGGCAAGCAGCACGAGAGAAAGTAAGAGGGAAACTAATAGTTTAAATACCGTCAGAAAGTGGAAGCTGTGCGTTCATTCAATTGTTTATTCTTGAAAAATACATTTTCTGATACTATTATTAAATTATTTCTGTCACGGCGATTTGAAACAATGTTGATGCTGCAGCGGCCCTTTAAACGACTAAGGTTCGGTCGATTCGATGTGCCCGCCGTTTACAGACACGCAAAGCCGAATTCGAGCTTCGTACGCCAGGAAAGGCCATTCGCGCATCCCATCGTCGATCTCAAGGAACGCGCATTCATTTTTTTTTCAGCTCTTCGATGCTGGGGATCCCCTTCTTGTAGACAAGACCTTTTATAAATCCCCATACGAAAACGTCGCACATATTTAAGTCGGGGGATCGTGGAGGCCAGTCCATATAATCTGATTCCCGACCCATCCACCGCCGAGGGAACGTGTTATTGAGCCATGACCTCACACTCTTTGCGTTATGGGTAGCCGTCCCATCCTGCATGAATATACAGTTTTCTTTTGTCATGTGGTACCTTTCAAGCTCAAGCATTTCCGTTTTCAGCATGTCCAAGTAGGCATCTGCGTTAACGGTGCCATTGAAAAAGAAGGGGCCCCTATGCCTTCACGCCAAATCCCACTCCACACTGTCACCTTCGGTGAATGGAGATGCCGTTCGTCCATGGCATGAGGGTTATCGCGAACCCATATCATGCTGTTCTGGCGGTTCACACGTCCATCTAGGTGAAAGTTTGCTGCGTCACTAAATAAAAGAAATTTCAGGTGTCCCGGGTAGCTCTTAATTCGCAACAACTCCGCCTTGCAAAATGTAAAAATTCTAAACGTCGGACGTTGACGCCGTCGTGCAGGGCTTGGACAACTTGCATCTGGTACGGGCGCAAATTATTTTTCCGCAGAATCCGTCGTATGCTTTTTTCCAAAATTCCAAACAACCTGGCTGCTCGTCTTGTTAACAATTGCGGGCCGCTCTCGAAGACAGCAAGCACCGCTTCAATGACCTCCCCAGTTTTCAGCAGGCTCTCACGTTCACTGACTGCATTCTTTTTTTTTTTTTTTTAAGTCTTCTCCGCTCACAAAACGATCCGCCCAAGTAAAAATAGTCGGGCATGAAGGCGGGCCTTTATGAAATGCCGTGCGAAATTTTCGTTGTGCTGTGGCCACCGAGTTCCGCTCCACGCACCACTTGACCAGAGCCGTTACACGGCTCTGCACTTGAGTGCCTGGGCACACTCACTTGCCGAGTATTGCGGCATCGCAGGGCGGCGCGGAAAATATTTTGATAATAACTGCAGAAGATAGTGCAACAAAAGCAATAAATAGGAACTATCAAGATGCCTCAGCCGCGGCACTCTTGATTCCAAAGTTGAGCTTTCACCGGGAACGGACCCGTCAAGAGAAAAGCAGACGACAAAGGAAGACACACGTTCGTCTGCTTTAGAACATATGTTATTAAACGAGGGCGTCCGCCAGTTTCTAAATTTCAAGTAAAAGGGCATAATCGTTCACATATTTTGGTAAAATCACTTTTTATCGCGATTATCTCGCCCGTCACCAGCCTTTCATGCGGGTTTCCCGCGTTTTTGCGTTCAGTGCGCCACCTGAAGGCGGCGTCGCGAATTAGACAGCAGACGGCGAACGGGCGGGTATAGGCCATAGGAAGTGCACGCCTGCCATTTTTGTTATCTTTCTAATAATTCGCTACTCCCGAGTTGACGTCTGAAAAAAATAGGCAAAAAACTTTGGAATAAACGACGTTCGTGTGCCCAATTTCAGGTATGTACGTTTGAAATTCGATTTTTGCTAGGCGTGCCAAATGTGAAAGTTTTTACGGCCGTACCCTGTACTATCTTGTCGATTATTAACCCGAAAGAGCCTTGCAACAGTCTGGCACTTCGGCAATCATGTGGTCAAGAAAAGAAGCGCCATTAAAAAGTTTAAAAAGGTACTTGAGCAATTTGCCCTAAAGAAAAACCTTTTTAGGCCAAAGTTATGTCGCTAGGATGGGCGAACTTGGGCCATTTTAAGTGTTTCTTTGGCGTGCTGCTTGGGCATTATGAGCATGTTAACGACTCTTAGAAAAAAAATTACTGTTTTTTACAAAAGGAAAAAACACAAATGACTTATACTTAAAGTTTGCACTCGAAGGAAGTGGATTATCAGTGTTTATAACTTGCTTATGCATTTTTTAGAAATACATTTTGACTTTCGTACCGAGTACATTGATAAGACCTTGAATGGCGGGTTAAATTAATTTTATTTATTAACGTATTTAGTTTAAAATTAAGTAATAGGTTTATTTATTTATTATATATTTGTTAATGTATGTAATATAGTATGCATTTATTTATTTTATTTTATTTTATATATTTATATATATTGTTTCTTTTTTATTCTTTATTTTTTATATATTGTTTACTTAATTATCTTCTTTATCGTTTTAGTTGTTTTATATCACACTGCCGAGTTGAAATGCAACGCATCCCTACTTCCAGGTAACACAAGGTTCACCGGAACCAAGCATAACATATACTACAACTCGAGGAGGAGACGACGGGGAAAAGCAGGCGACAGGTACATTCGCCCCTACGATAGGAGCTCGTTTAAACCACAGTTCCGAGATGACCCACACCTCGATCGATTGCACATAGTCGCTTAAGCGGTCTTCTTCAATTTTTTTATATAAAGCGGATTGGTCAACCTGCGACGATATACGTCATTCCGTGTTGCTGTTACATACAGCACTGTTTCGCAAAACGCTTGGCGACATCGGGGAGTCAACGATTCCACTCTTCGTTCACAACGCACTGCGCTGCGATGGCGACGTTTTTGACAAGGGGAAATACAAAACCACGGCGACCGTCATTGGCGCTTGGTTACAGATAACAGAACCGAAAGTATAGTAGCAGGGAAGACGCGGTGGCACACGCTAGCGAAACGTGCCTGTCTTGGACACAAATTTGCCAGAACGCCGTTTCGGAGGGTCGTTGCGGAGATTGCGGGGTCCCGAAGACGGCCGTATTAGCACCCCGTGAACGCAGCGCTGCCGAGAATGCTCCGAAACTTCGATGCTTCCAACGGCTTCGTTTGCTCGTTTGACAACAATAGTGGTAAAAACTTCAACGCAACCAAAGTGCTCTGCGCAGTGGCGTAGGCAGAGGGGGGGTTTGGGGGGTCGAAACCCCTCCCGAAATGCCAAAGCTACCCCCCCCCCCTCCCCCCAACGGGGCCCGCTCATTCCCCTGCTCACGCAGTCGGTATTGCACGAGGCACCGAGCAACGGGGGAGCACGGACCATCTCCAACTTACAGGCTTTCGGAAAAAATTGTTTGTAGGGTGGAAAATGCTAAAATTAATAAAATATGCAATATTGCTTAATTCATGTTAATTCGATGGGATGCGAAACTTGATCTCAGATATATAGAGAACGGATATTTCGAAACATTTGTGGGCTGAAGGATTTCAATTTCAACACAAAATATGACAAACTATCCTCACTGAAATACACAGTTCAATCAAACCAATGTGAACATGATAAAACGAACACACGGTGATAATATAAAACAATGTCAGAAATGTAAGAAATAATAAATGAATTGTAAAAAAACAATCGCATTGTAAGCAATGGGTGGCGCTGCGCTCACGCACACGTTTTGTGATCAGAATTACGTGCTTTCGACTAGAAATTACCCTGAACAGTACAAGCACTGTTCAGGGCCACATGTTCACGCCTGTAGCATCGGCTTTGTCTGGAATTAAGCTGAAACGAAGTATAGACCGAGCAGTCGCTCACTCGAAGTGGGCGCTCTCAGGTACGTTTTCAACCGTCGTAGTGAAGAGAACGAGTGCTCAGTTTCCGCCATTGTTAAGGGCAGAGTCTGAAATAGGGCCTCCGGACAGAGGGCGACCGCCTGTATGCCGCGGACGTGACGGGGGCTTCACGTTTCTCCCTCTTGCTTTGGACGCCTAAAATTTCCCTATTTTTTTAGACGTTTCCCTCACTTTGCGAAAATCGTCGCTCACGGATGCGATGAAGTCCGTCTTGCTTTCTGCTTTGTATGTCAAGGTGGCATCCGATGCAATTCCTTATTACTATTAGCTTAATCTCTTCGTTGCACGGAACATCAGAAACTTGAAGAGACAAGCCTTCATATTCTCACTACTCTCAGGCGCAAGGCGAGCCAAGTTCCTTTCCACGTTCGGCGTGTAGTTTCTTTGTGGTGCGTCATGTCATTTCTCCGAGTGACGGAACGACGAGTTCAAACTGATGACTTCTCCTAACCCCCAGGATATGCTGCTGCCTTTGGACCACGCTGCAAGATAAAACGGCCTAGCAAAGATAACACTCTTTCCTTCGGCATCCGATTCTGTAGCACAAATTTGTTAAACCTTTAACAAATAATAGATCTTGGTTTTGTGATTGTTCAGAATTACCTTCACCCTCAAGGAGGTTCGCCCTAAATATGGGCCCCTAATGTTTGTGCGTGACCGGTTGCTCCAAATTTTCAGTGTAGAAAAAAAAAATTTTTTTGCTGTTTATTTTTTTTTATTATTATTATTTTTTTTTTCTGAAAGTATAGCTATCCTTTTGTTTTGTCTGGCCTTCACGCGTTGGTATTGCAGTGCTACTTCGAAAAGCGGAGGGAGTTGTGTGCTGTGAGAAAGCTTTTAAAGTTGGTGGGCCGCAATTACGACGACAGTAGAACAGTGAGCCACCCCACGCGTATCCCTGTAAATGAAGCCTGCTCCGTTTTGAAAAATGCAAATGCAGTGTTACCCGTTTTATCTTAACAATGCCTCCCTAATATTTGCCTGAGCGTCAGTGCCGGCGAGCTCACCTTCCGTCATTGACGGGGGGGGGGGGGGGGGGGAGAATGGATGGATGGATGCCGTTGAACCCCTCCCGAAATAAAGTCCTGGCTACGCCACTGGCTCTGCGTGCTTCGATTGGCAGATTGAAATTAAGGCGATCTTGGCTGACGCTAACGCTGAATCAACTCAACAGCGTTTATTAAAGAACGGTTGCGACGTGGTCGAAAAGAGAAACCGAAAAAAGATGACGCGGGAGGGCGGAACATTCCTCCTGTCTGCCTGGAGAAAGAAAGAAAAGGTCGCTTTCCTTCCCTCCTTCTCGTGTCCGCTTGGGGGCGCCTCAGTAGAAGAAAGAAAAAAACGCGCCATTGCTACCTCCCCCCCCCCCCTCCTTTTTTTTTTTTCTTAGAGTGTGCTTTGAGTGTGCACCCGCAGCCAGAACAAGTTCCCACGTCAAGCTTCTGAGGCTGGTTTGGCTGTCATCTAGCATCTTTAGGCCTAAACCTAAAAAGAAGAGTGCCGGAATCAGGCTTCACTTGAGGTTGTTCGGGTTTCGTGTGAGAAACTTGAGCCTAAACTTCCAAACAAATGCAAGATTTAGACTTCACTATTGACTCTTCGGTGCATACGTGGTATCCTTGGCGCAAGTCTGGCACTTTGGGAATTATGCGGCGAGCCAAAGAAGAGCCATGTAAATGCTAAAAAAATTCACCCAGATACTAACTAACACCTTGAAGTAAAACCATGCTAGTTACAAGCTAGGCCATAGGTTTGCCAAGCTTCTGCCAATATAGGAGTTTCTCTGGCCCTGGGGCGGGAGCATGACCAAAAGCTGAAGAAAAATTACGCGAAAATCCTCAAAATCGTGCTCAGATGGACGCGTGCGCCAGGAAACGACGCCGACGTATACAGCTGCGAGCCGCTATTGTGGCGACACATTTTACGCCAATTGCGTTAATGAACTCGGATTTTGTACACCTGTAGTTAATTTGCATTATATCGTCCTGAAGCTGAATGTTATCGTTCACCCATAAAATTTTGTTATATATATATATAACAAAATTATTTTCAAAAAGACGTATTTTAGAAAGTAAAAGCAAGTACCTAAATATTGGTGATAAAAGTTCTTCCAAGTCCTTCCTTTGTTATCGTACATTACACACCAACACGCTCAACCATCTGCAAATACGGAAGCCTGAGTTCCTTTTGTAACACTTGTTCAGTTTGATTTTGGATCGTTAGCGACTGTGTACCGAATGTGATATGCGAGAAGTTCTCACTAATTCTGGTGAACACAGGGATATAACTGCAGGAATAATAACAACAACAAAAAAAGCTTTCGTAGGTGAAAAAGAAAAAGAATGTGCCGCGATCTTTATTTTTGAAGTTTTATAATGCAAAAAATGCAGCATTTCAGGAGCTCTCTATTAGATTTGTTTAGAAGGCATTAAGCCGTCGTTTCTAGGAGGAAAGGACCTAAATTTTAATCAATTTTCCCGCCAAATGTAACAAAAAAAACTGACGTAATTTTTTTTTTTGCTAAATTTAGCGGGAAATTAATTTAGTGTAATAGGCCCAGTGACGTCGGGTCACGTGACATTAATTTTTCCCACTATATTTAGCGGAGAACCTAAAATAATTTATAAGTTTCGGGACATCAGGTCACGTAACGTGAATCTCCCAACAAAATTTAGCGGGGAAACTAAATTCGTATACAGGCCACGTGACTTCAACTTCACCGCTAAATCTGGCGGGAAATGCAGCGACGGACAAACGAACACAGCTTTGGGATTGCCGGTTCGTTAAAAATCATTTCATGCATTCAAAAGAAACAGCGGAAGTTGTAGAATTTAGCAGGCAATAACATGTGCGTGGCATCGATATGAATCTGATACTGCAAAAACTCTGCTAAAAAAAATAGAGATTACCCTAAAACGTATTGGCGCTGGTTTATATCAGTATGGGGTTGAGCACGAGTCAGATATGCTACAAACAACACTGGTCAAACGCCTGGCGTCCTTCTCCATTGATTGGGACATTTTTCTACCCAAAAGATATATTAACTTTCAAACAAAAAGCGTTAGTTTTCGTGCAGTATACGGTCTTATAAGTCCAGCTTCGGGGCGCCGCCATCTTACTGAGTTGTTGGTGCGCTTGGGCGCGGCCATAATTCAATTATGACACCTTAGCAAGGCTTCGTAATCGGATTATGGAGCGTCCCAGCGCACCCCAACCGAACAAGATGGCGGCGCCCAGAAGCCGGACTTACGAACGTGTATACACCAACTCATGTTTACAAACAAACCGGAGCGCCCGAAGCGCCCCTAGCGGACGCCACCGGCGCCACGCATGCGCGATGGGGGTGTGGGCAAGAAGCTCGCCGCCGCCCATAAACAAACCATTGAAATGCGATGTTGTCGGCCTCGGTGTGAGTCCCCGCGCTCTTTTTGGCGTTGAAATTGTTGATTCTACGTCCTCCTAACGATGTCTGACTACTTGAGCGGCGTCAGCAAAGTTACCGAGGCTCGTTACACCGCGAAACTTCGCAAAGCTTCACGTGAATCATCTGACATGCGGCGATTCATTCCGCGTGGACGCCGCAAAATGTACGCTAAAGCCTGATTTACATGATGAGATTTCGCTCGCATTTTTCAGTAGTGACGTCGCTCGGACTGCAAAAACGTGAACCGTAGCTGAGATGTCGACGTCGATACTAAAAATCGCAAGTAGAGTCTAACCAAGTGAATCAGGCATAACAAGTCGGTGACGGCCACTGGCAACAATGATCAACATCTCCTTGTATCTACTGTTTACGTCCAGCCTGCTTACCAACCTTCAAACTTAAGTCCTTTGAGGCCTGCACTTACTTCTTATCGCAAGTACCAGGCCCACGTTTGGTCTACGGGCCGGTGTCCTCTAAAAGAGCAGACGACAAGCAGAAACGTTTGAAAGAGCAGACGACAGTTCGAACGATAAGGCGGCCGTTTGAACTTGAAGACGCACTGAACGTAGTCCCAGGTGGTCCGTACAACTTGACGATTTTCCGGCGCTCATTTTGGAACACAATAAATAAATTTGATGACCAGAAGTATCCGTGAATTCAACCGAAATGCTTCCCGCCCAAGCAATCATGGTCTGACGGCGTCTGGTTTTCCCTTTTCACGGCACATATCCGCGTTCTCGGATGAACCGAGCGCATGAAAACTGACCTTCACATCTTTCTCGGCACTTTCGTTACAGCCCCAGTCGCAGCATTTTGACGAGAAGGCAGGTTTTTGTCTGGTTCCTTTCAAAACAACGCAGGAATACACGTCTCACATAGGCACTTCCGCCCACAGCCCCGGACCGGAAGTGCGTCCGACGCGCCACCACCGCGGCGTGACGTAACAGATGAGTTCGTGTATAGCTCACAAGATAAAAAAAGGTCATGAAACTTAGTGTTTTTTCACATGATGCATCTTGTTGGCGAATCCTGAGTCGCGAAACTGGGTTTCGGGAAACAGATGTTCTGTGAGAACACGACCGAAAAAGTGGGGCGCCCCCGAAAAAGAGTTGCGCGTGCTCCCCGCTTCTGGAGCGATATTTTGCTGAAACCTCCCCGAGGCCTGTCAATCACCTGAAGGAGAAACGCGGACGCTGCCAATGGCCGCTCGGCATTGCTATGACGTCTTACCTTCCAGGTGGAGCGAGCTTTTGGATGGGTCTGATTTCTGGCCGATCCCGTATCCGAGCCAAAGCCGAGAAGAGTAGACAAATATGGCGGCCAGAGACAAGCGGAGAAACAGTGCTTACGGTTTGCGTGCGGCCGATATAGGTTTGCAGTACGGGTTGGTGGCGTGGTGCACATTCATCAACAGTGGCGGCGAGTGCAAGTGCCCCATATAACCATCATGACTGGGGACGACTTATTGTTTTAGCGGTGCAAAAATGTCCGAAATACTTCGAGATCATCCGCCTGTACGTTGGCGTTCGCGGTTTTTAACGGGTTTCGCAGGCACAGTAAACCATTGAGCCGAATTTGATGAAGTCTACGGAGTGGTTAATCGAAAGTAGACTTTCTCTTTATACTGTGCATACTTAATATCACTTTGATGCGAAACGCTTGATGTTCCAGGTGCAGATGTCAAAGTTCGGCGCAATTCACGTGAGTCAATACGTCACGGATTTTGTGCGCCAGACTCCACGTGTGAACAGGCCAATTTTGCGAAATCTCGGTTTCGCTAAACCGTTGCGCGGTGAAAAAAAAAAAAAAAAACATCTTGTGAATAAGCCTTTAGAGAGCAAAAGTACCCCGCTTTTTTAAACCCAATAAAACAGCCCATATATATTTCAATAAAGATGGGAATTCCCGCCCGGTCCCCTCACAGAAGCAATGGAACGTTCCAACTACTGTGATTCGTCTAAAAAAAAAAATGAAGTGCCACTACTCGAAAGTAATTTCTTCACTGCGCGTTAGGCACTAAATTGTTGATAGTCGCGACTCCTGCAACCTTAGGGGGCGCTACTTCCTTATAAACATGGCGGCTGAGAACAAGTCGCATTCCTTAGGCCGGCGGGGCTGGCTGAACGAGAGATGTATTCAATTTAGCGGACGTTCTTGATTTAACGCCTTAATTTTTAGACACATAAACTTCTACGGTTAAGTGTAGTCTGCGCACCTGAATTACAGAGCATAGTTTTCTTTTCCCGGTACTGTTCATTATTTAGTATCAGTGTTTTCGTTCAGGAAAGTTGAGTCGAAACTGAAACGGGCTCGGCAGCCACGATAATCAGCTCTAATCAGCTTTGATCCGTTAATGATGACGGTGACGGCAACTCTATTGTGGCACTGGGCATGACGTTTACCTAAGTCGTATAAACCTCGATCGCGCAATTTTTTCGCACGGGAAATTGAGCCGCCGCGCGTGTCCACGACCAAGAAACAGCTCCAAACTTCGACTACAAAGAGCACAGGCTGCACGGAAATGACAACAATTAAGCCAGAAGATCTTCAGGAACAGTTGACCCGCTAGTGCATCGATACGCTACTGATGATCGCAATTTTACTTCGGCTTTGCTAGACATCGTGGAGTTATTTTGACGCATATCTGCTTGTTATGATTCTATTATGTAGCCAAAGTGTTACTAGTATTTTACTATCGCTTCAAGTTTGAGCGTAGTTACGTAGCTTTTAGGTCTACTGGAGCATAAAGGTCTATTAACGAAAGTGAACTTGTATTTCAACTTAGAAAAATGGTTCTCGCCAGCAGTACGGAGACGGCGGCAAATGTAAGGTGATGAGACTGAGTCTTCAGTCTCATCGCCGAGGATTCACACAGATCATCACTGCATCGAACTTGACTCCGAACTTTGAAGGGCATTGATGCGAATCACGCACGGATGACATTCCATGATCCGGCAACCTACAAAAATGAAGACGCGTTGCTGTTGGGACGCAAGGCATTGTGTGAATGTTAGAGGAGCAAGTAATTGCGGCGCTGTTTCAGCTTTGAGCTTTGCTAGACCACGCCCCCTGCTTTTTTGAAAGCAGACGCTTCTCACTGATCGTCAGACTTGTACCTATGTCAAATAGTCTACCCAAGATACTTTATTTCAAGTACTTTTTGATGTATCTTGGTATCTTGCAAATACTTTTGATCGAGAGTATTTGATACTGTATTTAAATTACATTTCTGAGTATCTTGTGATCATTATCTCAGATGCATTTTTGACATTCTGCCATTTTCCGAGTTTTTCGGTTTGAAGTGGGTATGGCACGAGCACACGTGAACACTCTCTCGGGCAATTTAATCCTGCCGCTAGCTCCGATAAGCTACAGTGACTTAAACGAGCTCGTGAAAACATCGCTTCTGTGCCGATTGTGACTCATATTTCACCCCAAAATTCGTACCATGAAGGTTTTACCCTCGCCTTCCCGAAGGCGCCTTTTGTTTCCTAAAATTTCCCCAAACATCATAAAAAATAAGGGTGGTTCTACGGAAGATTGCCACACTGACGCGGAACGCAGAACTGGAAACGAGTCATGACAAGAATGCAGACTTCAGTGTCAAGAAGATAACGAATCGAAGAAAAAAAGAAGTGGACAGAAAAATAATACTTTTTTGTGCGTGTTGTAAATTTTACCCCTCTACGGCAAAACGTTGATTTTTTTTTTCATTTTTTCGTCAGTTTGGCACTTATTGCTTTCGCGAACACTGTCTGTAAGCCAACATTCATAAGCAGAGAACAGGACAGGAAACGAACTACGAGTAGGACGAGCTCCCAAAATGATAATAAAGCGTCCCCCAAAGTTGAGTGCCTTTCTAAACGCAGCCTATTTGAAGAAGGTGCGACCAGTGGGGTCGCTATCATGTGGACTTTTTTCGCTATCAGTTTACTCATTTCCGTATTCCAATTTCGATTATAGTGAACTACCCACATAGGGAATATGGATTGTAGTAAACGGTGTGCCTAAGGAGCACCGCAGCACGTTATATTCGGCGATGTCACTGAAGCTGAAGCGACCTCTTTCGTTTTTTGTTCCAGAAATGTTCTGTAACATGTAACAGTGATACCCTGCTCCTTATAGTTGGACTGCATAGAATAGCCCTACGATTTTTTTCTTCGTTTTCTGATGTTGCGTGCTAATAAACGTTCCACTGTGGTAAACTAGATTTACGCAACAGTATAATTGTGTTTCTCACTGACGTCGATACAAATATCGCAATGCGGAAGTATCTTCAAAAGTAAGGGAATTACATTTCTATGTATTTGGTACTCTCCTTAAGATACTTAACAGTTTAAGTGACTTCAGTGGTATTTTAAATACATTATGAAGCTGGTATTTAGTAACTTAACTTGAATACTTTTATCGAGTATTTTGTCCAACATCGCTAGTCGTACACAGCGGGCTGGGTGCTCCAGGGCTGCTCGGACTCTGTCAAAATTATGTAATCGCAAAATGGGCCCAACTGTTCCGATGTTATCGAGGGGATTTTTTGATGAGAAAAGCCAACAAAGGAAAGAGCAAACGCGCCGATAGGCTTGGGTACTTAGAGCTTCGAGCTGACCGTTTACAACCCAATTCAAGAAAAGCTGCTATCAAGTTTAAACTTCAACTACATAGATACTGTCACTCTCACTCGACTGTTTTACAAGGTTATTAACAAATCAGTTATCAGCTACCAAGTACCCAGGTGTCATCTTGAAAGTGATTAGAGAGAGACAAGCCCTCAAAATAGTTTTCCCGACACCTATTCGAAAAATCAGAAGCCTTCGATCATATGTTGGCGTAAGCGGGATTTCATTAGCTGCGCCGTTTCAAGGAACAGAGCTGATAAAAGAAAATAATCTTTTGCCGTTCCACCACACTAATGGACACATGGGAAACAAGTGACGAATCTTCGGACTTCTGTTGATTTAACTTCGTTCGCCAGCGACGAAAACAGGGAACCGGGTTCCAATTATGCCGTTTTCCAGCTCATTGCACTGCGTAGCTTCTCAATGAAAGGGTCTACATCAAACCGGGATTTCTACAAGAATGTCTTTTGAATCAAACTAATTAAGACGCTATAAATATAAGATACTGTGGGAACATATATTAGTTTCTTTACCCCCGTGTGTTTCGGAAAAACCTCTGGTCTAAAATACTTCGACGAAGAAACAAACATTTTATCCAGAAAAACATGTTTTAGTTCGCAGGTATTCTTGAAATGCATGAAAATGATTGTTCCTACTTAACGACTACATACGGATTTTGAATTTTATGAGTAGCGGTAAAAATATAATGCATATCATTTCATTTTGTTTTTCATACGCAAAGCTTCTTTATTACTGCAATTTCTTCATGAAAATTCACTTATTCAAAATAGTATGTATTAAAGAAAATGTTTGTAACGCTCGGAAAAGTGCTTAATTCCAGTTAAAATATGTGCTTTTGTAAACATTTTGGAGATTGATGTGTACAATTTTAGCTCGTCATAGTTGAAAAAATGCAGTCCTCCGATTGCATGTTTTGAATGGGCACACAACGCCAGAGGAACATTTTTTTTAAGTCCCTGGAGAGGCATCTATGTGAAAAATAACCCTTCCTCGAAAACACTTCATAGCGCAGTATTTTGTCGGTGATACACTTGGTGAGTTAGGATTTGAGGCACGCTTTTAGTTCGAGACGCTGTCCAAAAAGAAAGAGCTTTGTTCGGAATCGCTCCTCACCTGAGATTTGTCGCGTGACGTAAATAACGCGCTAAAAGGTTTTTTTTTTTTTTTTGACACTTTATTTTATTAAATATGCGTCCTATTCAGGCAGTTTGAATATTTTTGGGAGCCTTTAAGGGATTCAACAATTGGCACTCTGGTGAACACGAACTCAGAGTGTACTGTTGTTGGACAAACGACCAGATAAAACTGAACGTGACAACCTCGAGCTCCAAAGTTGAAGGAAACATTGTTTTAAAACCGGTGTTCACAATCTTACGCGGCAATGGCTACGGAAACACGATGCGATTGGCTCGAAGTTCGACGACAATCTGGCAGCCTATCGACAGACAGAAACATGAGAAAAAATCTTATTCGTGAGTAACAATGCACAAGAAACATTCGTTAATATTAATTTTTTTTTCCTGCGTCTCTTTGAGATTTATGTTGTTGGCCTCGGAGTGTGGCAGGTATTGCTAGCTACGTTTATTTTGCTAAACTATTATGAATGTCTAACCATGACGTCGACTTATATT
The DNA here is from genome assembly GCF_016920785.2 of Ixodes scapularis. NCBI lineage: Eukaryota > Metazoa > Arthropoda > Arachnida > Ixodida > Ixodidae > Ixodes > Ixodes scapularis. The sequence goes on along the minus strand of NW_024609835.1, from coordinate 239,780,738 downwards.
ATTTGTAAAACGAACTGTGTGTAGTTTGTATTATATGTTTGCGTATATTTCATGCTTCGATGTCATATACTTCTTCGTGCCTTAACCAACAAAATTCGGTTGCGACTTTTTTTTTTTTTTTTAATCAATAAATAACAAACGTGTTTCCACCATTCCAAAGAACCCGGGGAGAGCGGAATTTGTCCAGCCTGCATTAGGATATGCTATTCACTGGGAGCTTTCGCTGGCTCCGGATGCGTTGCACGCACGACACACTTATTTCCTCGCCAAGGGATTCAGAAGTATTGAGACAAGATTAAATTTCTTTATGCCCCGAGCCAGCTTCTCTGAGTCACTCTCCACCCCACTGGCTGTCGCCAAAGCAACAGTTCTTAACGTAGCGGCAAGCGGACGCGAAGCGTCAAGCTTACACGCACAGTTGCGTTGACACGCAGTCAACCACAATTAAGAGCCAATAGGAACGGGTTCCTATTGGCTCGAAGAGCGCCGCTCCGCCCTCAGAAGCGTTCACACCTGAATGCGCGCATGGGCCTTTAGTACAGCTGCTTGCGCTCTTTTTTGACTCCTTCCTTGTGGCGCCAAGGAAAAGCTTCAGGCTGCAGATCGCACTGTTCGGGATTCGATTACAGCTCCGCCTCTTAGGAAATCTCGCTAATTATGATTAGTTATGATTATGTACGATTAATTAGGGCTAGTCATGCCGTCTAACGCCTCGATGCTCATGCATTGTTTTGCTATGCACGCTTTATTTATTCATTCATTCATTTATTCATTCATTTAATGCTTTATTTAAAAATTTGTTTTCAAAATACACAAAAGTTATTTGGACCCATAGCCGTTAAGGCTAGTCCGGGGTCCAATCGTAATATAGGTTCAAAACGCGGCAGAATACAATGGACTCATGCAATGCGCAAGAAAACAAAAGAAATCACGTTCTGGAAAGTAATTAGCTTAATTTTATAATTGTTAAATAATCTTTTTAAAGAGGGCATAAAGTTATTTTCTAACTTTATATTAATAGGTATTGCATACCAAACTAGAGACCATAAAATTCAATCAGCCTTTGTCCATATGCATTATGGCATGGAGGTAAATTAAACATATAATTCGCTGCAGCCCTTTTTGTCTTCTGCGAGATCGAAATAAATTCAAAGAAAGGGGTTCATTAGACTATGATTTTACGAACTTTCTGAGCAATTTTTTAATTTGTAAATACAACTGAATGGCAACACGTTTAGCGATTTGAAAAGAGGCCTACTAAGGTTAGTGTTTCTTGAAAATGTTATAAATCGTATCGCCCGTTTTTGCAACCGAGTTACCGGATCTAAGTATGTAGCGTAAGTATTACCCCGGGACTCAATACGATAAACCAGCTGACTGTGGAGGAATGCAAAATAGAGTACACGCAAAGTAAATAAATCAAAAGATTAGCGCGCCTTTAATAATGTATAAAAAACATATGCAATTTTTGAATGCATGTGGTTAATTTGGCTTTTCCAGTGCATATCAAAATCAAACAGAACACCTAAATATTTAAACAAGTAACATGTTGTAGTTCTGTATTATCTATCTCGTCGTAATTAATCGCCTTTTTCTTGGAGTGAAGCACTGTATACTTAGGTTTATTTGGGTTGATTGTAAGTTGATTGCTCGGTGAACCATGTCAGTACCCTAGTCAATTCTTCATTGATTTTATCCTGCAATTCGCCTACCGGATCCCCAACAAAAATCAGTGCCGTATCGTCGGCGTACTTCTGAATATTCTAAAATCAATGGAAAATCATTTACCTAAAGAGAAAAAAGAATAGGCCCAAGAAATAAGCCCTGTGGCACACCAGTTAACACCGTTTGGGGGGTAGAGATAAAATTATTTATTACTACGCAGTGTTTACGTTTAGAGAGATAGCCATTAAACAGCTCCGACGTTTTCCCCCGAAAGCCATACTGATGGAGTTTATAAAGCAAGGTACTATGATTAACTGTTTCAAATGTTTTTTTTTTGTTTTTTTTTTATACCTAAATATACAACAACGGCAATTTTACTTTCATGGAGGGCTCTGTTGAGATGTTGAGTTAGGACAAAAACAGCTGAGGACGTGGATCTATTTGGTCTAAATTCGTGCTGATTGCGGCAAAATATGGAGTATTTAGTTATAAAGTCCTTTACACGTTTGCATATTTTTTTTCAAAAACTGTGGTAATTGTACTTAGAACTGAAACTGGTCTATAGCTGGACGGTGCCGGAGAATCTCCACCTTTAAAAATAGGTACAACCTTAGCTATGCTCAGCTCGTTAGGATATATTACACTCTCTAACGTGTGATTAAACAGAATTAAAAGATGAATACCTAAAATATCAATACTATCTTTTAATGGCTTAATAGTAATTGTACCTAGTCCTGCGGTTTTACCTATTCTAAGATTCCCAACTACTGATATTATTTCATTAACTTCAAGTTCTTGCATTACAAAGCTATTTGTAATTGGTGTCAATGACTGCTAGGAATCAGGTACGTACGGCAACTTAGCTGCGGCCCTATATTAGTGAAATAATCATTAAAAGTGTCTGCCGTGTTCCGTTCGATTAAATCAGGTAATACATGTGTTTATTTGCACAAAGGCCAATAGCATCATTGACTGTGTCTCAAATTTTTTTAATGTTTCCGTCCGCTTGCCTAATTTTAGATGAGTAATATTCTTTCTTTTTCTCAGCATAAAAACGGATCTGTTCCTGAAATGTTTAAATTGGCTTAAATAGTAATTATTATTTTTATGTTGTGTTCATTTATGATACCATTTATCTTTTTCCTTTAGTACCCCTAAAATTTGGCTCGTCATCTAAGGACAAACCGGTACATTGTATTTATTAGACGTCGTTTTTACATCACTCAGTGTTATCGCGTTTTTAAGACTAGTAAGAAATTTTTGGATTCGATGTCAACGTTTTGATTATAAGTGGAGTATAAATCTAGTGGTTCTAGTACCCTGCGAAGCTGCGCATAATCTAGTTTAGTGCGCTGTTCAGGACGACAAAATTTTCTTTTATGAATTATTTATTTTTGTAAAACAAGGAAAAATGACCAAATGGACAGCTATTAAGCTTGGGTAAACACTAGCACGGACATCTGTATCAGTATTGCAAAGCGCATGATCAATTAATGTACTGGAGGTGCTAGTAATGCGAGTAGGTTCAGAAATGAAGTTGCGTAAGTTGAAAGATCCTAAAAGCAGCGTATATCTATTATAAGTATCACTATAGCCAGATCAATATTAAAGTCTCCAACGACTACCAATGTGATCATTCTATCCTTTAGACAATGCCGTGAGTACTGTCTCGAATTTTACAAGAAAATAGTTTACTAACGAACTTGGAGGTCGATACACTAAACCGACTTTTACGCCATAATCAAGCTTTATAAAAAGTGTTTCAATGACATCATCACTAAGAGTGGCAGGCGATAGAACCTGGAAAACAATATTTTCTTTTACAAAAAACGCGACGCCGCCACCTCTTGTATGCGTATCACATGAAAGAGATGATAAACTGTATCCGTGCATAACAACGGTTTCATTTTTTTAAACAAATTTCACTTACTGCGATTACATCAAAACCAGGCACATGCTGGGAAACATGCCCAACTAACGAGTTAGAATTTTTTTCGTGAACTGCGTACAGTGTGCTCAACTGTTAAACATAACGCGGGAGCGGTGGCCGAAGCTGATACCAGAGCTGTCTAGCGATTAAATCAATGACGCGGCAGAGAATAAGCCGGCTCTTCTTGGGGCCCTAATCTGGACACTTGGCGGAAAAGTCGGCGAGAAATTCGCCGGCTATGATTGGCCGGCGCCAAGGTCAAGTGTGGCGTTGACCAATCGCGGCCTCCAGATTTCTCGCCGTCGTTTTCGCCAAGCGTCCAGCTTAGGGCCCTTGGTGGGATTGTCGCCACTCCCCGATACAATTATCGCACGACCTCCTCGTTCCTTTCTTTATCACCCACGCTTTCATTTTTTACTTGTTTGTTTTGTTGTTTGTTACAATCTGTTGTCACATCTACGCATTTGCCATGCCGGGCTACCATATCTCGGTGATCTTGCAGTTTCTCTAATAAAAACCACCTTCTTTAAACAACAAAAAAAATCAAAAAGCGGTTTTTTTATTGCCGAGTCACGCATCGGTGATTGTTTCGGAGCTGGGAGTGTAACTCCAGAAAACAGCAGCTGCATGAGCTTCCAGAGTGAGCTGCTAGGTGGCGCATGCAGTCTTTCCGGCCACCGCTCCCGCGTTATGTTTAACAGTTGAGTATACTGTACATTGCAATGGAAACTCAAAAGCTTATCTTCGTTCTGTATCAGTTGTTCAACATGCTGATAAGTGAAAGACGCAATAAACGTGGTAACACAAGTCTTTGCGTCAGGTTCAGAACAGTTAAACCATCCTGATCAAATCCCCCTCACACGTGATCTGCAAGACAGGCGAGTTATCAGTCTTCCGCATAAGGACCTTGCCCTGTGACACCCAAACATAATTCCAGTTTTTCTTTCGCTTTGCCTGACAAGCTTTGTTTAGTAATACCTTTTTTTGACACAAAAATGTTCATTTATCTAAAGTGGATCATTAGCCTAAAATCCAAGGTGGGTGGTGTTTAACCTCGTCTTCTTAGCCGCTGATAGCAGCCTGTCACGCACCCCACGAGAGGCGAACTTTACCACAACATTGGGTTTCTTTTTGTCCCTCGAATGTACCCAATGTACAACGTCGATGTCACTCTCAGATGTCTCGGTTCCAAGACATGTAGCAATTGCCCTCATAGACGCTGTCAGGTCCTCATCTGCAACAACTGGAAGCCCTTTGATTTCGACATTCATGTTCCTACTGTATGGTTTCAGTTCTACTATTTCTTTTTTTTTTTTTTTTTTTGCTTCACTGAGCTCCTTGCCGAGCTTTTGGTTTTCCTGGAGTAGCCGAGAACTTCGCTTTTTTTTACTTCCGTTAGCTTTTGGCGGAAGCCCACAACATCCTTCTTGACTTGCTCAACATCCGCGTTCAGGAATGTGATCGATTCTTGTATACCAACGAGTTCGGCATGGATTTCAGTGTTCGAACTTGACACCTTCGCGACATCTTCTTTATATATATCTGTCGAAAAGGTATCTAGCAAAACTACTAGTTCGCTTAGAACTCTGACGAATCCCTTTGTGCTATTGGGTGACTTATGTTGTCTTGACCTGTGTTTAACGGTTTTGTTAGGATCAAGTGCAACGCTTTCGCATGAAATCAAGTCCTTAGACATATATCTACGTTATATAAAACAAAAATAACCGTGAAATTTAGAAGGAAAAAACAACAGATATTTGTGAAAATTGACAGATCAATTTCTGTTGTTGTGATAATTCAATGCGTTATAAACTCTAAGAAACAAACTTGGAGGCATTCATTTCGTTCCGTCCTTGATTATATCGCAGAGGGATAATCACAGTAAACAAAGTGTTCCTAAGGTTTAAAAATTTGTTTTAAGAAAGGCGTAAAAGCTGGGCTAAGGCGGTTTGTGTAGGTGAGTTATGCGGCCAGGGGGACATGGTATGAGGAAATAATCGTTATAATAAGTAGGTTAATTAACTCTAGTTTAATTTGTGCAACGGGCGCAAACCTGTTGCACGAATGGATTGCGCGACGTAAAAACCGGCGCGCGCGGTTCTTCCGCCTCGTATTATCCGCGGCATCGCAGCACTGTGCCCGTTGTACGAGTGGTAACTACGCCGCCATACGCTTCCCACGTGCACCAAACCTTTCTCAAGTTTATTTATTTAGTGGTTTTTGATAGCACTCTGCAAGTTTCCAATTGAAACACTGTTTCTTTTCACTAGTTAAAGCGTTAATTAACACATATTGGTTAAATATCTGACTTATCGAGATGATTGGCGCCTATGATATGTCCCCCTGGCCGTATAGCACACCTGCACAAACAAATTTAGTGTAGTTTTTTTTTCGTATTCTTTAAAACAAATCCATAAAGCATAAAAAACAATGTAGATTTTACTGTATCTTATATTAACTAATTAAAATAAGACTGCCTCTTTAATTATGATATGTTATAAAATTTTCCTCTTGGAATGCTGGATAATGCTGCTATTCTTTGAATGACTGACAGTGTGAATTATTTAATTAGCCGATAAGCAAATAAATTCATACATAACAAGAAAAATAGAGGAGATTGTGTCTACTTCCTACGCTCTAGAAACACGAACTCGAAGAAAAAAGTAACGGCGAAACGCAATCCTTTGTGGGTGTCGTCCACTTCTTCGTTCAACAGTCTCAAGTTTCCACGATGTTAAAATAAATGCAATAGCTTTATGAAACATTTTTTTAAATGCTCTATTTGAAATTCTTTTTACGTTTTATGCACCAAACGTTTTATCTGTTTTTATAACAACTGTGAAATGAAGTGCAGTTTATTGTTCAATACATGACGCTGCCACGAGTAAAGGAATGTATCTGGTAACGTCTTTATCTCCGGTAACATTTTTAACTAGCCACCAAGAAATGCGTTTTAGGGTTCTCTAAACTAACATCTTTTTATCAACAAAATATTGCAAACGAATTAATTTAGCTTGGGGGTGTACACAAACCAAGCAATACGAAAGACAATAGGTGCTTTGCTGTTGTTAATATAAATGTCTTAACCATGAGAATGATATACTGAATTTTATGTCTATATTGAGAAAACGCACAGCCCTTTTGTAAGGTAAAAATAATCTAACATCAGTCTCCTGATTTTCTGATACTAATTGTCGAGTTATGAATTTAGTTGTTGTATCGTCTTCCCTCTATTGTAAGCGTGATCGTTAATGATAATGACGCTGTTAGAGTCAATCAATTGAATTTTTTAATTTTTATTTGGAAAATCGCTAATAAATAATGGGAACCATGCGAAAAGCTATGAAAAATCAAATATGTACAAAATAAAAAAATGACTTTTGCCAGATGCACTCTAGTTTACAATGAAGTGGTATAAAAAAGGTGTGACTTCTGTCTAAAATATCTATCTAAAGATGCACCCAAAGTCACACTCCGTAATAAAAAAAAAAGCGTATTCCGTCTGCCGCTGCTCAGTAAAAAAACAATATCAAGAACGGAATAAGACCTTGCAATTTGATTATAAGTAACAGATTGTCCAACATTGATTTAGCAAAATTCCGTTAGGAATAAAATTTTGTGTTCTAGAATCGGGAAAAATATTCCCCTTCGGGCACAGGCAACCACCGGTGCACAATAGCATGCAAAAACACGGCAACACAATAAATGTACTTTCCCCTAGGGGTTCACACGAGCTTTCTTAATTAAAGTCACGTTATAACGTCAGCCCTTATATTTTCATCAAGCTGAGCTGCCTCCATAGACAAAAGATAGAAGGAAACAAACAAGCGCCGAAGGGGCGTTTGAGTTGTGACTAATTTTTGTTCCGTGAGTTCGCAGAAATAATGCTTTACTCTCGTCTACCACTTTCTAGAGCGCAGCTCTTAGGCGCCCATTTCCGGTTCGAGCGGCGTCGGCGTCGGCGTCGGCGTCGGCGTAACCGCGCGTTGTATTATGGGAAACGTCACACAATGCACCGCGCCGAAACGTCGCGTGAGGATGCGCGTTTCGCGCGTGAAAGGAGGGCGGGAGGAGAAGATGGTACGGATAAGGAGGGAAGGCATGCCCCCTCCTCCTCAAGAGCTGCGCTCTAAATCGGCGTTACAGGAAATTGGAAACGTCTTTAATTTTTTTTTTTCTTTTTAGGAAATTTTACAAAGATATGTTTTGTGACGTGAAGTGTTGACCATAAAACACACTACTTCCTTGGACTTTAAAAGGATACGACTTTTCGCCCCGTGGCAGGGCAATCACAGCTGCCCCCAGGATCTTCTTGGCCCCTTATCCACTTTACATACGCTGCTATGGGGAGCGGTTATCATTATTGTCGCGCACGACAAAATTCATGCCCTGTATAGAGGAGCTTTTAGCATGGCAGAAAATCCCTCCCATGGCTTCAGTCAGTAAGAGACGCGCCTGCACCGCGGCAACCGGCATTAAGAAGAGTCCTAACTTTAACCTGCTGTAAATGGGCTGTTACTCTTTGGGACAGCTCAAACCGTAGATTTTCTCCGCAAAAGATTGGGACCCGAGCAATGGTGCATGCTTCCTGAAGGGCCCCAGGGCATAGGGAAGTATCCATGGCGGACTTGCCGACAGTAAACGCGCTCCTGCTTCATGACAACCAGCATTGGCAGGTAGACTAGCTGAAACCTCTAAAAAACAAGTGTTCTTTTTTTTTCTTTGGGGGGGGGGGGGGGGGGGGAATTTTTGGAACGTGGACTTGGTTCGCGAACCATTGCGACCGAAGCAGCGATTCTTCTCGATCAGGTAGGTTCGAGGCAAAGGGGTATATCCATGCTGGGCTACTCACCGGTCCTGCAAAGCGTTCGAAGGGGCGCCCAGGACAGCGGCCAGGCTCCAGACCATGAGCGCGAGCATCGTGGCCTGTCCGAGCACGCACTGTCGCACCGCACGGGCTGCGGAGCTCACCGCGAGCGTGGGCGGTGGCAGGAGCAGCTGGCTCATGTCGTCGCGCGAAGGGACGGCCGCCCGCGCCTGGCGGTACGAGGCGGTACGCGCGCCGTCTTGCAAGGAAGTGTCTACTCGTTCAGGCGGTGCACACCGTGGGTCAAGGGCGAAAGGGACTTGCCATTTTCCTGCCAAACATTTATTTAAGCAAAAAAAAAAAAAGAATTCGGGAGGTAGAGATGTGTTCTAACATCATTCATTAGTATTCTTTCGTGAATACACACAAGGCCGATGTCCCATGGGCGCCGAATGGCGCCTGCATGTGCCGCACAAAGAGTTCATTGAAAGCGGCATAAGTCAGGTTCCTAACTTGTTCAGCTCCCTAGGAGCTCTGTCGCACGTAGCAGGTGCTCCAGGAAGAAGTATTCCGCAGAACCTGCTACGTGCATCCTTTTGGGGAGGGCGTGCTTCACGAAGAGGACGAGTATGTGTTATGTAAAAAAATAAGTTCCAAATACGGTCACTGCTAGCAAAAAACTACCTTGGCACGTAAGTTAACCATTTAATGATCTGACAAAAGCAGAAAATGTGAGTTATGCGTATTCGGAAATCTGTAAAGGGTCGGCATTAAGTTAATCCTTTACTTATAATGTAGCACGAGTGCTACATACGAAAAAGAAAACATTTCTGTATGTCAAATCAGGTGACTCCCTTTAAAACAAAGGGTTATAACAATATTCGTAAATACTCTAAAACGATGCGGTGCCACGTCTGCTATTTATTGTTGATCAGTCAAAGATAGAGACCAAGATTTTTGTCTGAGCGCAGTTATACAAGTAAGGTTGTTTTTAAGTTGATGTTATATAATAACTCCTTATTCGCATGATTCTTTTAATTAGTATTTTTTAAATGAATACACACATCTATCGAACTATGTCAATGAAGATCTGAAAATATCGGACCTGTAGTTACACTCATACTGTTGAATTTTGGTACGTAGCACAAGTGCAACGTCATGCAGGTGAAGTACTTCGTTTGACAAGATCTTCTGGCAGTTGTCACTTCCAGCGTTCGCATCGAGGACGCGTGCTTTTCTTGGTTTCCACAGACCCGAATTGGTTTGTGCTGTCTCTGGTGATTGCAAGCCTTTAAACAGTGTATTGCTCGGGTTATGGAGCAGAACCTGAGTATGCTGACAAGCGCGACAGATGGTAAATGTCTGTTTCATTTGTTTCTCCTTTTTTTAATGCATTGACTAAAGCGCATGTCCCTCTTTATAATATAATTTATCTTTCATATGGTTACCGCCAAAGGTTCCGAGGCATTCTATGAAACCCAAGCCGTGTGTCCCGAAAGAGCAAGGCCGCTCTCTGTCTGATAACGATGAGGAATGTAAGAAAAGGGTTTGGTCTCACATATTGAATGTTATTTCATGCGGACATTTTACATGAAAAACCTGGCTATAAACTTTTCAATCGGAAACAAGTGTTCTAAGAGAAGCTCAATTACAAGCAGAGGCACCCAATGGCGACTAAGCTACGTTTATGTATATCAGAATTCAAAGAAAAAGATATAAATTAATATATATATCACACCTCGGAAGAGATCAGGCCCACTGGATCGACAAACCTTCCAGTCAATATGTTGCAGCAGGATGCGCACCGTACCACTTTTGTAAGTTATTATTTCACGATGGGGTTCGCAACCACATTGAGCAAGATATGCTATTCTACTGCACAAAACGTTGTCCTGAGAACGCCTTTGAATTGCGGAAAAATTCACTTGGCTTTTTGCTGTGATATTTCTATACATGGTTCTAGTCAAGATGCAAAAACACCAAACGCTGGTTTACCTCGTTCTGCTTCAGCATGGCTGCTAGATTCACGAGTGGGAAACTGGTCGAAGAAATCACGCACCTCCCAAAAAGCAGTTTGGGAAGTTGAATGGGATAGCACGAAAGAGAATATTTCTGTCGACGAGCAAATCGTTCTTCCCGAAAGATATTCTTCTATTGTTGTGTATTTATATTCGACTGTACAATAAATGCATTCTGTTTATTACATTCTAATGCATTGGTGTTGTTTTTAATACAAGCTGTATCTTATCTACACGAAGTAGCATGTGTTAAATTCCTAAATTTACCTGGCCCCATGTAAGAATTCTGTAATTTTTCTGATGCACTTTGCTTGTTCTCATTAGTGTCATAAATAGTAGAAAATTTATATTAGCGCAAAATAGTAAAACATAAAATGTAGGGTTGAAGTATTAATATGAGACCCATGACGAACCCCAGGTCACTGCAGCTAAAATAGCTTTTAAGCCTATGATTGCATATAAATACAAAACAAAATAATTTCATGAAGTCGAATATGTTTAAAAGCAAATCATTAAGGGGGAGGTAAAACCATGTTACGTAATTTTATAATGATTAATCATTATTTATAAGAATAATAGGTTCGATACTATACCACGGGAAAGAGTTGAGCATGTTGGTTACACATATTTAGGAGACACCAGCTGAACAAACCAACCAAACGAATGTGAGGAGAACGAGAGAGACGTATTCAACCGCTGGACTACATTTAATTTAACATTTACATTTATTATTATAATCTAAATTTACATTTTCATATACAAAGTTTACATTTCATGAAACCATCGACAGGCTAGGATCAATCAAAACCACTGGATCAAAACCTAGCTCGCGTCACTTCTTCCTTTTTTTTCCTCATTTTTAAACTAGGGCATCCTGTTCGTCTTTCTACTTATGGGCGATACCTCCACCTCGCAAGAACGTCTTCTCTTCTCTGGTTAAAGTCACAAACGGTGAACTAACATGTATGTCCCCTTTCTCTTTTACGTTTAAAGCTTCCAACACCTCACGTGCGAACCGGTTTTGATGGTGCCCCATGATGGTAACTTTGTCTAAGTTTGCCTTGCACTTGCAGTCACGGCAATGCAGGGCTAAGTCACCTGCTGCCGTCAAGTTCTTTAAACTATCGGAATGTTCCCGAGTCCTATCGTTTATACACCGCCCGGTCTGTATGATGTAACAGCGGCTGCATGTCAGGGTATGTGGTATATAACCTCCTTGTCGCACTGGGCATAAACGGTCCTGTGAGTAATGCTGTTGCTGGTTTGGCCCCGATTGGCCATGCGGCACGGCGAATGGGCTTTATTTGGTGCCGAGCACAGCAATTGTACCTCTTGCCAATTTTCCATCTTTTTTAAACTATGTGTAATCCCATTAATATATGACACAACCACAAACGGTCTTCTTGTCTTCTTTTGCTCTGTGGAAGGGTCGTTGCGTTCGCGTGTCGTCTTGATGGTGCGGCCAATTCTTTCGCACACGGAGTCAACTACTTGTCGAGGGTAGCCCGCGTCCTCGAGTCTGGATATATGTAACTCAAAGCTTCCGGAAATCTGATGCTTACATGATCTGTTCAGGCTAGAAAACAGAACTTTGACAGCTACTGTCTGCTTAACAGTTTTGAATGCTGCGACAAGAAGGGGAGAAACCCTTTGCCTGAACGGGCTTGGTATCTTCAGCAAACATGACCTGCTCTGAACTCCAAAACCAAATCAAGAAACTTGATGGTCTTCCTGACTGGAAGTTCATGCGTGAAGGTGAGCTCCATGCATGACTGCTGAAAACTCCTCAGGATGTTGTTGAGGCACCCGTCGATATGATCGTCAACTTCTGTAGTGCATAAAATGAGGAAATCATCTACATACAAAAATATCGCCGGGATTCTCAAATTCTTAATACTTTCTTGGATGGCACGCCAACACGCTCAGAGGAAAAACTTCACACTGATGTGGGGCCACCTGGGGTCCTATGCATACGCGATTTCTCTGTACATAGCGGCGATCTTCGTAGGCCACCACCGTGGCTGATAGGTAATAGCGCGACAGTTCTAAGAAGGTATCCACTTGAATCCCTGCCGTATTCTGGAATGATGTGAGGCCTTGGTCTTCTATGATTGACCGAAGAACTTGTAGTAGACGTGCATGCGGGATGGAGTAGAACATGTCTTGAACGTCCTTGCAAAACCCAGACACGATGATGTTCCTTTTTTCTTTATGAAAAGATATCACATTTTCAGAATGGGAAATCCGGAAAGGGTCTTTGATCAAACGAGGGAGATTTTTTTGGAAAGAAATTTAGACGCGCAAGCTTCCCACGTGTTTCTCTCCGAAATTATTGCCCGGAACGGACTTCCCTCTTTCTGAGTTTTGGCTGAGAAGAACACCACTAACTGGTCAATCTTGGCTGCCTTGATCTTGCAGCAGAACCCACCATAATGGTTACTTTGTAATGTCGTGAGTATGGCTCTTTTTGTTGCTGTTGTTCTATTGACTTCAACCGGAACGAACTTCTTGTTTGTGGCTCGAAGGGTTTTTCTCCAAAAGCCCCTGAGTCAAGAACTACAAAACCTCCTCCCTTATCGGAAAGGCAAAGATTAAGGTCCTTGCTTCTCCGCTCTTGTATGGTAGGTTCAAAGCTCAGACGTGGGAAAGCTTGATGTTTAAGGTTCGCGAAAACCTGAATCCCTTGCTCAATGACCTGTGGGCTTCTTTCAAGTGCTGCTTTGGCAGCTATGTTCCTTACGAGCGCTACTTGGTCAACGGCTTCAAGCTTAGGTGCAATGGCATATTTTGATCCGTGCTCTAAAACATGTTTAGTCCGCACAGTTAGAACAAAATCCCCAATCAAATGTGATGGAGACATTTTTTGGATTCGCTTGGTTTTGGCAATGTAAGGACAGATGATGACGCCGTATCGGAAGAAAGCGAGAAATCCATACAGTCGAACCCGGATATATCGAACTCAAAGGGGATCGTAAAATAATTCGATATATCGATAATTTGATATACAAAAATATATTAAATTAAGCTCCAGTTGAAATTTCTGCGCGTCTCTGCCAATATCGAAGGCCGCGACAAACGGGATCTTACCTAATAGAGCCACTAAGAGTCACTAAATACAGTAGAGGTTAGTTGGGGAAGATAACAGTGTTTGCAATCGTTTACGTGCGCGCGACGCGCGACATTCGCACAGCACCAACGACACAACATGATTTAAAAAAAAAGAAAGAACGGAAAGAGCGAGCTGCATAAAAACAAACAAAAAGCTCGATCCATAAAGTAAAGCTAAGCAAGCAACAAAAAAGAAACCTCACTAAATTCAAACAACAACAACAAAAAAAGAAAAGCAAAAGAAAAACGCGCATCGCAAAAACGGCGAAAGAAAAAAAAAGGATAAGGCGTTCAAAGTGCGATTGCTCAACCGTGGTTGTCGACACACTCAACTTGACAGACTTTTTTTTTTTTTTGCTTTTATTTTGGGGTTAAGGAGAACTCCCTGCATTCCCTCGCGGGCGAGCCTTTCCCTTTGCCATACTCCACTTTTTTTCCTTTTTCTTTTTTCTTTTTTTTTTTTTTTTTACGGGCGCTTTTTTTTTTAGAACTGCTTTTTGTCGAGTATTTCCGTGCGCGTATGCTGGCTTGGCGCAATCTGACCGCGGGAGTTGCAAAGGGCCGCCGTGCTTCGTTCGCTATATCGAGTGTTCCCGCCATGGGAGTCCATGAAAGTTCGATACAAAAAGACAACGCTCCTATACAATTACATGCGATTTTCAAGGGGATGTTTGGACTGTTCGATATAAGCAATAATTCGAAATACCCGGTTGTGATATAACCGGGCTCGACTGTATATTGTTTAGAGTGTCGTTGGTCGTCTTTAGGTGATAGGAAAAGGCAGAGTGACTCGGGCATTTGACACGTAAAAAGTCAGTGAGAAGATGTACCTGCCGCCATTTTTCAGACCTAAGTATCTTCGAAACCCGCTGGGCGTGTCCCTGCGATGGCTTAACCGCTCCGAAGAAAGCCAGCACATCCTTTAGTATGATATTCTTCCGTATGCAGCGTGTGAGCAATCTTGCTTGGTAGATGTTGTTTGCGATGAGGAGGCTTAGCCCCGCAGAATTGATGGGGTGGAAATTGAACATGAAAGAACTCAGGTAATTAGAAAGAAAACTAACCACGGGAAAGAGTTGAGCACGTTGGTTACACATATTTAGGAGACACCAGCTGAACAAACCAACCATGCAAATGCGAGGAGAACGAAAGAGACGCATTCAACCGCCTGACTAACAACTGCATTTAATGAAACACTTCATCTTCATCGACAGGCTATAGGATCAATCAAAACCTAGCTCGCCTCACTTCCTTTTTTTCCTCGTTTGTAAACTACCCAGGTAGCACAAAAATGTGTTGTGTCTGGCCAGCCTTTGGCCAGCCTTTGGCCACTCCCCGGCCAGTTCCGCCACTGGCCCCCGGAGATCAAAAGATCACCGGCAAGCGTATGGCCACAGACAACTCAGTTTTCCTTTGGCCACTGGTAATAAAAAGATTATTGGCAAGATCAGGAAACAGACAACTAAGTTTATCTCTGGCCGCCGGTAATAAAAAAAAAAAAGAAAGACCGGCAAGCACCTGGTCACAGAACACTCACTTCTCTCTTGGCCACCGGTGTCCAAAAGATGATCCGTAAGCGCATAAGCGCCAACTACGGGGGGGCAGTGGGGCTCGTGCCCCCCCCCCCCCCCCCGGACGGCTTCACGGGGGGGCAGAGCCCCCCCCCCCCCCCCCCCCGGCCCCGGCCCGGGATTTTTTTTAAAGAGCTTGGCTTGGGTCTGCGCCCATCGACAGTGGGCTGTTGGCCGTCCTGACTGGCAGCTATTTCACAGGGGCCTGTTTATTCCCGCTTCTTATTTCCTTTCAGGCTTTTAAATGGTGGATCTCGGGACAGTGACAGGTCAGACATTCAGTGGAAAATTCCCCTCAGACGGAGTTAGATGCGCGGAATATGTTGTCTGAATGAACAGCTGAAGTGCCCGCTTCAGCTATGACAGGCTAAAAAAAGTCTTGAAAGCGTCGCGACATTTCTGTCGGTTTTTAGACAACAAAAATGCTTCTGAGAATAGGAAGCATCCCCGACACAGTGAGTCAGTGACTGATTCTGCAGACCTGCTCGCCAAGAAAAAAATTTTAATTTCTTGCGCGTCTACAAATGAATGCTCTTTCGGCCAAGAAAATATTGTACACGTTTTTGATTGGTCAGTGAAGGGCTTTACTACCAGTCTTGTCACCGAACAGCGACTCGAATACTCGTCCAGAAAACAACTTTTGGCGGAAAAATTTGTAACCCCAGCTTCGCACAAGGTATAGTGGTATCAAATGGTCTTTGCTACCGTCTGAGAATTATTTTTGGCCCTCTTAAAATTGAAGTCAGACGTATAATTAAAGCTTCTTGTGCCACCATTACCCCACTTTCCCCTGCTGCATGTGTTAACAAAATAAACAAAACATGACAATAAAATACACACCAGAAGCCAAATAACAGCATCGCAAAACACAACAAAAACAAAGGGACACTGCTTTGAAACAAAAGCCTGTAAGGAAGAGAGCGATTGGGCCTTCGGAGTCTCTACGAAGGCCAACTTTGGGGAAAGAATAATCATCATGCCCGATACGTGTTCCTTTTGTCATTTTTAAAACGTTTGTATGAACAGTGCGGCGCTAGGCGGCACAATCCGCTCCCCTTTTCCGTTTTATTCTGAATAGGCTTCACGAACATTCCCAGGGAAGGCATTCATACATATACGCCGCAAACAGTCAGTAGAATAGCAAGTGCTTGATCACTTCCTCTGAGGCAAGGTCACCGGAGCTTATTACCTGTGGAAACTATTTTATATTAACTCCCTGGGTTGAGGCTTATTTGACAAAGAGACGGAAGCAACTGAAGGATCGTGATTGGAGTCCCAGAATAACGAGCGGGGCCAAGCGAAGTTCAATTGAAACTTAAACCGTGAGCCGACACGAACACCGCAAATGGAAACCTAAACTCAGAACCCATTGACATTCTTGAAACGTAAGCCGTTCTCATAGGAAGTCGACTCGCCCAGTTCCGACTCGGCTAAGAACGTGACAGTTCGTCCGGTATCCTGTGTAAAAATTAAGACGAATGGCTCTCCGATGGGTCCCTGCTGTAACCAAAATATTAAAATATTTTGGTTACAGCAGATTCATTTTCTCCTGTTCACCATTTTCAAAATTAACACTTTTGGTGCGCCTGCGTATCCACTCGGGGAGTTTGGTACTATATGGGCATCTCAAAATACACTTTACACACAAAATGGCCCGCAAAATTTAGATCCTTGGTGCAACAAGTAGGAATATTCCTGAAATACGTGTTTTACTGGTCACATTTATGCAACAAAATTTTAGACCCGAACTACCCCTGCAGAAAAAAAAAAAAGATTCGCTTTTTTGTACTGGTAGTTTAGTCTTGCAATATGTTTGCATAAATGTGGCCAGTAAAACACGTATTCAGAGAAATTTCTACTGGATGCGTCAAACCGCTGAAGTTTCCGGGTCATTCTTTTGCGGAGCGTCTTATTTGGGGACACCAGGTAGTTAGCTGTCACAATGTCCGTGTCCGTTTGTTTATGTCCTTGTCCCTTTTTCTCCAGTCTCGGGTTTACCAAAATGCTCGGTAAAGGCTCCGACTGCTGCAGGTGACCCTTATGGGGAGAACCCACGGAACAAATAAAACAAGGACCTTCTCCTCCTCTCCCCCCCCCCCTTTTTTTTTTTTTTTTGAGCCACATTCCGGGTCTGCCCCCCCCCCCCCCCCCCCCCCCCCGGGAAAATGGAAACTCTACGCCGCTGCGTAAGCGTATGGCCACCGATGTATCATTTTTACTCGTCTACCGGAGACAAAAAGATGCTTTGCAAGCATCTGGCCCCATCGCACACTGTTTTCTTCTGGCCACAGGAGTTCAAAAGATGATCCAAAAGTATATGGCCACTGATGCAATATTTCTGCTCAGCTACCAGAGACAAAAAGATGTCTGGCAAGCATCTGGCCACAGAGCACTTTCTTTTCTTCTGGCCACCGGTCTTCAAAAGATGATCCGGAAGTGTGTGGCCACTGATGCTTTAGTTCTGCTCGGCTACCAGAGACAAAAAAATGTCTGGCAAGCATCGGGCCACAAAGCACTCTTTTCTTCCAGCCACAGCTCTTCAAAAGATGATCCGAAAGAGTGCGACCACTGATGCATTATTTCTGCGCGGCTACCAGAGACAAAAAAAAAAAAGAAATGTCTGGCACCACAGGGCACTCTTCTTTCTTCTGGCCACAGGTGCTCAAAAGATGACCCGAACGCGTGCGGCCACTGAATTATTATTTCTGCTCGGCTACCAGAGACAAAAAGATGTCTGGCAAGCATCTTGTTTCATGCCCTCAGCGTCTAAGCTTTGAGCCGTGATTCGACTGCGTTCGAATTGGTTTTTTGTATTTATTTTGTTATCTCGCGGTCCGCACTCGAGCAGTATACGCTCCTACATGAGTGGCAAAAAAAAAAATTGGTTTGCTCTTTATGTTTATACAGCCTTGGTGGAGGGATGCGCCTCAACGGGTAATCGGTCACTTAGCTGTAGATGAGAAATTTAGCTAGTGCTGTACAACCGCTAACCTGGGATTTTTAACGTGCGTCACGCAGTAGTGATCACACGAACGCGTGCCGGTACGAAACTCATCCAGATCGAAACGGTTTGGGGCGGCGGGGATCGAACCCAGGAGGTTCCCAGCGCAAGCTTTCGCTCCACGCTCCGAGCTGAGACGGGTTAGCCCACTCGGGCTAACGCGTCTCAGCCTCCCCTTACATTAGTGGCAGTTTCGGACGCTCAAATTTATACTACGCAAAGCAAGTCCTGACAAGTCCCATTTCGCGGCCCTCCCTGGGCAGTGCAGGTGGCCATTCAAAGCAGCAGAAGTAGATTAGATGCTTTGTCCAACCCCCTCTGACCGCGTCTTCTGATAAGCCTCCCTACCTTCTTTTGTGCTTTCGTGTGACTGTGAGCGAGTGCGAAGGTCACTTCCAGCACATCAGAGGGGTGGTGCGAAACATGTGACCGCTCCCCCGCAGGACCAAAAACGCTTGGACGAAAATTTGTCACGTGACTCGCTCTGACGGGCTCACTGGGGAGTCTTTACCCTATGCCAAGTTATGGTTAGATGTAGGGGCAACGTAGGTCCGGTTTCCAAAAGCGCCCGTCTGTGTTCCACTGATTTTTATGCGTTGCAGTCGCAGCCGTGGATTTTCGTCGTGAACGGCCGAAATACATTCATGCAAACTTTCCGGGAGTGGCCGTTTATTTCTTCGGAGTTTATGGAATCATAGTGCTGTGTTTGTTTGATGCCTTTTGTCAAAGAGCTGCTCATCGGCGGCCGCGAGACATCCGTTGAGTGTGATCGACCGCTGCCGGAATCAGATTATGCATCTATCACGAAAGAGAGTTGCTCATCGGCGACCGCGAGACTTCCGTTGATTGTGGGCGACCGCCTTCATCCTCGACGTTGTGTTTGTGAATCGTTCTGTGCTGCCCGAATCGGATTATGCATCTATCACGGATTACATGAGATCGCTGTTTTATTTGTAAGTACTCTGCAAGCATGCTTCTGATAGTAGTCCTGCTTCCATCTCAGTAGACAATTTCATTGTATACAAACATAAACTGCCGATTACGTCCCAAGCAAGACATAAAAAGGAAAAATAAAGGAAAAAATGCAAGTATCAAATAATTTTTTTTAGCTTTTTTCTTGAGCTCCCTTTTGAAAGAACTGGCTCTGGCTAAAAATGCATAACTGTTCTTTAGCCAAGATGGTTGTTCAACTTTGACCATAGTCCAGGCCTTTAGATGTCTGGACTCTGGTCAAAGTTGAAGGGCCTGAGCCTGGTCTCAATTGAATAACCTATCCATGGTTTTGTTTCTGAAATCGGCCGCACCGGCAAACGTTCGACAGCCTGGTTCTGGCCGAAACGAAATGACCTTACTTTGGCTATGGTTGAACAGCCATAACCTGGTCAATGATGGACGGCCTCAATCTGACCAAAGTTGCGCGGCCTTGATTCGGCCAGAGTAGGACGGCCTTCATCTGACCAAAACCGAACGGCCTTAATTTGGTCAAAGTTGAACGGCTTTAATTCGGCCAGAGAAGGACGGCCTTTATCTGGCCTACGACCTCTTCTAGGTCGTGATCTGGCCAAAGCTGAACGGCCTTTATTTGACCAAAGCTATATGGCCACAATATGGCCAGAGTTGAACGGCTTAACTGCGGCCAAGGCTGCGTGGCCAAAGGATAGCCAATTAAAACCAGCCAATCAAAGGCCACAGGCCGGCCATCCTTTGGTCGGTCACATTTTCAGTGTCCGGCCACCTTTCGGCCTCTTTTTGGTCCAGGGACGCCGCCAGGATCTTCATAATGGGGGGGGGGGGGGGCAGTGGGGAGGCGAACTAAATTGGGGGGGGGGGGCAAGGAGGGGGAGGGGGGGAGGGAGGGGAAGGGGGAGGTTGCTCTGAGGTGCTATTGCCCACGGGCTTATCGAAGATAGCCTATGCGGTGTGCTCATTGAAAAGGGAAATGTGGAGACACGAGAAGGAAGAAGGGGGGGGGGGGGGGTATCACAGCAGGGACCTCTGCTCCCTGTGCTCATACTCCCAACCAGGTTTTACTTCCCTTTCTGAGACAGTCCGGAATTCGCCAGGCTCCCCTTCGTTCACGTCTCCGGTCTCCGCTGAAGATAAGCACCGCAGAGCGGAATACGGAGAGAAAAGCCAGCAGGCGTCACAAAGGGGAGCTACTGTTTCTAACGCGCTTGATAGCTTACTCGCCCGCAGTGCGACTTCCAGTGGCTGGAAGTTAATAGAAAAAAAAAGGCATGAACGGCTCTAAAGTCTGGACACTCGTTACACTGGGTCTTTAAGGATGCGGTCCCACGGCAGCCATCTTGAACAAGGCGTTAGTTCAACCAATAGATGGCGACACGCACCCGTGGGGTGGCCGAAACATTGGTTCACAGTGGGATGGCTCGAGCATAGAGTAATATAGTAGAACGTAAAGAGTGGCCACTCGGACCCTATCGCGGCCCAGAAAGTAGGTTTCACGGCAGCCGCCAGCTGGCGCCATAGTGCCTATTTATTTACATATTTGTTATATTTGCACCGTTCATAAATTGTTCTATCTTAATTTAGAAGCTTTTAAAATTGTTAGTAGCTTCGAAGGTCAGAGAAAAATATTCCAATGATTGCGACTTCCGCTTGGGCAAAACGCCGCCATAACAGCAGCCTGCCCAGGCTCCCTGGGTGTTGGGCTCGGCGGCTCGGGCGGTCTGTCTGCTGTTCCTGTCGTCAACGATTTCTCGGTGTTCACTTCGTGGAAAAGGTGAGCCATTTCAAAACACTATTACGCAACCACATGACGAGTGTTTCACGTGTCTGTTGGGCGTCAGCGTCTTTCGGGCTCACCGCTTTTCTCTGTTCCATCAGATTTCATAGCGTGAAATGCGGCAGGGCAGAAGCGTCTGACGCTGCAAACACGTGCGCGTTGTCTTCAGCGGCGCTGATTCCTTCCAGCTTTCACTTCTCAAACGCGCGTGCATTACATGCTCATTTAAAGCGTCGAGCTGTCTCTCGTAGTTGTTTCTTTTTTGGCACTTACGGTGAAATGGAGCTGTGCACACAGTTTCTGCGGGGGCCGAGAGTCGGTGACGCCAAAGAGAGGTCCTTAGACGCTTCGCTCAATGTGGTGTGGTTTCTTCATCCTACTCGCACGAGTTTTTCCTTCTTTGCGTGAGGTTTTGTCCTTATTAATGTTGAAAGTACATACCGCAGCACCGTGCTTTTAATTTGATCTGGTCGAGAACAGCCAGCTCGGGGAAATGAAATCACAGGTGAGCAAGGCATCCGATTATCAGCGTAATTCGGTGCACCCTGCGCGCTGGAGTATGCTGGAGCACCATAGTGAACCATAGTATCATGAGGCGCCGAAGCATTGGTTTCACATCGTCCGAGTTGGTGTATACTAACATGTAATTCATCTTTTTATTTAAGGGCGCTGTTCGTGCACCGTGGTTACCTCGTGATTTATACAGTACGAACTTGACCTTGTGTTTTGTATATTAGTACAGTTTATTGCGTCATGACCAGCTCCCTTTTCGCAGGCATATCAGAATCTCACGGCGCCAATTCTGTAAATTGTTTTCTGCAGCGCACGCCGTCGAAATGCCCAGCTACGGTAGCTACTGCTGCGTAGCGTGGTGCTCTAACAACGGAAGAACGTGCAAGAAACCGGGAACAAAGTTTTTCCGGGTTCCACGGGACAGCAGGTAGCCATGGTTTTCACCTGTCTTTGTTCTAAAAACTTACTGGATGACTGTTCAGCTGTCAAAGCGAAAAACGGAACGTTTGTTTCTTCAAAACTAGTTTCAAAACTGTAGTAAGGGAAAAACTTGGGCGAGTTCTTTTGCATAGGGATGAATAAAAACAGTACAGGCGAGACGAAGGAACAGAGCTCTGGAGTACTCACAGTACCAAGTTTTGCTCAAACTACACTAAGGTGGTTAAGTAACACAGTCACTTACCAGCCGTGGAATTGTTATGTATTTCATTTTTCTTAAAACTGTACTTCGTAATCTCGCACATAGCCTGTACTTATGAGAAAATAATGTATAGGACACTACTGTGTGTTTGCCTTCACATCAGCACAGACGTAACACTTCACTGAATATATCATGAACAAAAATAGTTGTCATTGAAAATTTCTGCTGTTCTTTTTGTGACATCCTATAACTTCGAAGGAACAAATAAAATTATATATCTGTGATGAAGGGACAGAGGCATTCCAGTTAAACAGAGATGGCCTATGTATTAACCGCCTCTGGCACTTTAATGTCCAAGTCATCTTCAGGCATTTATATACCTGTACCACATGTCACAGGTCTAAGGCGTGGGTCGAGTACGCCAAGAGACATGACCTCATGGACAAACCGGCGGCGCGCCTATATGCGAGCTACTACGTGTGCAGCGACCACTTCACTGTACACGACTTCATGGACCCTGGACGAACGAGGCTCACAAAAACAGCAGTGCCCAGTGTTCGTCCCCAGGAACACTGGCAGTCTGTGATATGTCGTGGTAATGCTTTATTCACTTCCCGATGTATGCAAAATATATAAGTAGAAAAACTTGGCTTACATGTAACTCTACTTTCACTGCTTCGTAAGCTCTGACGTTACTCTTACTTCTATCTAGCATCAGTGGTATGGTCACGTTTAGGCGATCGTGTCATGTTTGCGCATCTCCATCACAATATCGTGTGTTCACTTAGTCTCAGTATCATTGGTTTTGGAGCTTCCCTAGCTCCAAACCTTCCCATCATCTAGGAATGTTTTGTTTTTGTTTCAATGTCCAGAACGTGTTGACTGCTGTGTTACACCCCCAACACTGCTGCTTTCGTATCCAACATTTTGTTAATTGCAGGTGACTTCATCTTGTTTTTTGCAGACCTCCTGGAGGCCAGCACCTCGCACGGCACGCCTTCGGACAGCCAGCCGGTTACCCTGTCCAGGGCAGCTCACGGTGAGGAATCGACTCTGTTTGAAGCAACAACTTGTTTCTAATAACCAACTTCTTGCAGATCTCGCGGAGGCCAGCACCTCGCACGGCACGCCTTCGGACAGCCAGCCGGTCACCCTGTCCAGGGCAGCTCACGGTGAGGAAGCGACTCTGTTTGAAGCAACAACTTGTTTGTGATAACCAACTTCTTGCAGATCTTGCGGAGGCCAGCACCTCGCACGGCACGCCTTCGGACAGCCAGCCGGTCACCCTGTCCAGGGCAGCTCACGGTGAGGAATCGACTCTGTTTGAAGCAACAACTTGTTTCTAATAACCAACTTCTTGCAGATCTCGCGGAGGCCAGCACCTCGCACGGCACGCCTTCGAACAGCCAGCCGGTCACCCTGTCCAGGGCAGCTCACGGTGAGGAAGCGACTCTGTTTGAAGCAACAACTTGTTTGTGATAACCAACTTCTTGCAGATCTTGCGGAGGCCAGCACCTCGCACGGCACGCCTTCGGACAGCCAGCCGGTCACCCTGTCCAGGGCAGCTCACGGTGAGGAATCGACTCTGTTTGAAGCAACAACTTGTTTCTAATAACCAACTTCTTGCAGATCTCGCGGAGGCCAGCACCTCGCACGGCACGCCTTCGGACAGCCAGCCGGTCACCCTGTCCAGGGCAGCTCACGGTGAGGAAGCGACTCTGTTTGAAGCAACAACTTGTTTGTGATAACCAACTTCTTGCAGATCTTGCGGAGGCCAGCACCTCGCACGGCACGCCTTCGGACAGCCAGCCGGTCACCCTGTCCAGGGCAGCTCACGGTGAGGAATCGACTCTGTTTGAAGCAACAACTTGTTTCTAATAACCAACTTCTTGCAGATCTCGCGGAGGCCAGCACCTCGCACGGCACGCCTTCGGACAGCCAGCCGGTCACCCTGTCCAGGGCAGCTCACGGTGAGGAAGCGACTCTGTTTGAAGCAACAACTTGTTTGTGATAACCAACTTCTTGCAGATCTTGCGGAGGCCAGCACCTCGCACGGCACGCCTTCGGACAGCCAGCCGGTCACCCTGTCCAGGGCAGCTCACGGTGAGGAATCGACTCTGTTTGAAGCAACAACTTGTTTCTAATAACCAACTTGCAGATCTCGCGGAGGCCAGCACCTCGCACGGCACGCCTTCGGACAGCCAGCCGGTCACCCTGTCCAGGGCAGCTCACGGTGAGGAAGCGACTCTGTTTGAAGCAACAACTTGTTTGTGATAACCAACTTCTTGCAGATCTTGCGGAGGCCAGCACCTCGCACGGCACGCCTTCGGACAGCCAGCCGGTCACCCTGTCCAGGGCAGCTCACGGTGAGGAAGCGACTCTGTTTGAAGCAACAACTTGTTTGTGATCACCAACTTCTTGCAGATCTTGCGGAGGCCAGCACCTCGCACGGCACGCCTTCGGACAGCCAGCCGGTCACCCTGTCCAGGGCAGCTCACGGTGAGGAAGCGACTCTGTTTGAAGCAACAACTTGTTTGTGATCACCAACTTCTTGCAGATCTTGCGGAGGCCAGCACCTCGCACGGCACGCCTTCGGACAGCCAGCCGGTCACCCTGTCCAGGGCAGCTCACGGTGAGGAACTAACTCTGTTTGAAGCAACAACTTGTTTCTGATAAACAACTTCTTGCAGATCTCGCGGAGGCGAGCACCTCGCATGGCACGCCTTCGGACAGCCAGTCGGTCACCCTGTCCAGGGCAGTTCACGGTGAGGAAGCGACTCTGTTTGAAGCAACAACTTGTTTCTGATAACCAACTTCTTGCAGATCTCGCGGAGGCCAGCACCTCGCATGGCATGCCTTCGGACAGCCAGCCGGTCACCCTGTCCAGGGCAGCTCATGGTGAGGAAGCGACTCTGTTTGAAGCAACAACTTGTTTGTGATAACCAACTTCTTGCAGATCTTGCGGAGGCCAGCACCTCGCACGGCACACCTTCGGACAGCCAGCCGGTCACCCTGTCCAGGGCAGCTCACGGTGAGGAAGCGACTCTGTTTGAAGCAACAACTTGTTTGTGATAACCAACTTCTTGCAGATCTTGCGGAGGCCAGCACCTCGCACGGCACGCCTTCGGACAGCCAGCCGGTCACCCTGTCCAGGGCAGCTCACGGTGAGGAAGCGACTCTGTTTGAAGCAACAACTTGTTTGTGATAACCAACTTCTTGCAGATCTCGCGGAGGCCAGCACCTCGCATGGCACGCCTTCGGACAGCCAGCCGGTCACCCTGTCCAGGGCAGTTCACGGTGAGGAAGCGACTCTGTTTGAAGCAACAACTTGTTTGTGATAACCAACTTCTTGCAGATCTTGCGGAGGCCAGCACCTCGCACGGCACGCCTTCGGACAGCCAGCCGGTCACCCTGTCCAGGGCAGCTCATGGTGAGGAATCGACTCTGTTTGAAGCAACAACTTGTTTCTAATAACCAACTTCTTGCAGATCTCGCGGAGGCCAGCACCTCGCACGGCACGCCTTCGGACAGCCAGCCGGTCACCCTGTCCAGGGCAGCTCACGGTGAGGAAGCGACTCTGTTTGAAGCAACAACTTGTTTGTGATAACCAACTTCTTGCAGATCTCGCGGAGGCCAGCACCTCGCACGGCACGCCTTCGGACAGCCAGCCGGTCACCCTGTCCAGGGCAGTTCACAGTGAGGAATCGACTCTGTTTGAAGCAACAACTTGTTTGTGATAACCAATTCTTGCAGATCTTGCGGAGGCCAGCACCTCGCACGGCACGCCTTCGGACAGCCAGCCGGTCACCCTGTCCAGGGCAGCTCATGGTGAGGAAGCGACTCTGTTTGAAGCAACAACTTGTTTGTGATAACCAACTTCTTGCAGATCTTGCGGAGGCCAGCACCTCGCACGGCACGCCTTCGGACAGCCAGCCGGTCACCCTGTCCAGGGCAGCTCATGGTGAGGAATCGACTCTGTTTGAAGCAACAACTTGTTTGTGATAACCAACTTCTTGCAGATCTTGCGGAGGCCAGCACCTCGCACGGCACGCCTTCGGACAGCCAGCCGGTCACCCTGTCCAGGGCAGCTCATGGTGAGGAATCGACTCTGTTTGAAGCAACAACTTGTTTGTGATAACCAACTTCTTGCAGATCTTGCGGAGGCCAGCACCTCGCACGGCACGCCTTCGGACAGCCAGCCGGTCACCCTGTCCAGGGCAGCTCACGGTGAGGAAGCGACTCTGTTTGAAGCTACAACTTGTTTGTGATAACCAACTTCTTGCAGATCTCGCGGAGGCCAGCACCTCGCACGGCACGCCTTCGGACAGCCAGCCGGTCACCCTGTCCAGGGCAGTTCACGGTGAGGAAGCGACTCTGTTTGAAGCAACAACTTGTTTGTTATAACCAACTTCTTGCAGATCTTGCGGAGGCCAGCACCTCGCACCGCACGCCTTCGGACAGCCAGCCGGTCACCCTGTCCAGGGCAGCTCATGGTGAGGAAGCGACTCTGTTTGAAGCAACAACTTGTTTGTGATAACCAACTTCTTGCAGATCTCGCGGAGGCCAGCACCTCGCACGGCACGCCTTCGGACAGCCAGCCGGTCACCCTGTCCAGGGCAATTCACGGTGAGGAAGCGACTCTGTTTGAAGCAACAACTTGTTTGTGATAACCAACTTCTTGCAGATCTTGCGGAGGCCAGCACCTCGCACGGCACGCCTTCGGACAGCCAGCCGGTCACCCTGTCCAGGGCAGCTCACGGTGAGGAAGCGACTCTGTTTGAAGCAACAACTTGTTTGTGATAACCAACTTCTTGCAGATCTCGCGGAGGCCAGCACCTCGCATGGCAGGCCTTCGGACAGCCAGCCGGTCACCCTGTCCAGGGCAGCTCACGGTGAGGAAGCGACTCTGTTTGAAGCAACAACTTGTTTGTGATAACCAACTTCTTGCAGATCTTGCGGAGGCCAGCACCTCGCACGGCACGCCTTCGGACAGCCAGCCGGTCACCCTGTCCAGGGCAGTTCACGGTGAGGAAGCGACTCTGTTTGAAGCAACAACTTGTTTGTGATAACCAACTTCTTGCAGATCTTGCGGAGGCCAGCACCTCGCACGGCACGCCTTCGGACAGCCAGCCGGTCACCCTGTCCAGGGCAGCTCACGGTGAGGAATCGACTCTGTTTGAAGCAACAACTTGTTTCTAATAACCAACTTCTTGCAGATCTTGCGGAGGCGAGCACCTCGCACGGCACGCCTTCGGACAGCCAGCCGGTCACCCTGTCCAGGGCAGCTCACGGTGAGGAAGCGACTCTGTTTGAAGCAACAACTTGTTTGTGATAACCAACTTCTTGCAGATCTCGCGGAGGCCAGCACCTCGCACGGCACGCCTTCGGACAGCCAGCCGGTCACCCTGTCCAGGGCAGCTCACGGTGAGGAAGCGACTCTGTTTGAAGCAACAACTTGTTTCTGATAACCAACTTCTTGCAGATCTCGCGGAGGCCAGCACCTCGCATGGCACGCCTTCGGACAGCCAGCCGGTCACCCTGTCCAGGGCAGTTCACGGTGAGGAAGCGACTCTGTTTGAAGCAACAACTTGTTTGTGATAAACAACTTCTTGCAGATCTCGCGGAGGCCAGCACCTCGCATGGCACGCCTTCGGACAGCCAGCCGGTCACCCTGTCCAGGGCAGCTCACGGTGAGGAAGCGACTCTGTTTGAAGCAACAACTTGTTTGTGATAACCAACTTCTTGCAGATCTCGCGGAGGCCAGCACCTCGCACGGCACGCCTTCGGACAGCCAGCCGGTCACCCTGTCCAGGGCAGCTCACGGTGAGGAAGCGACTCTGTTTGAAGCAACAACTTGTTTGTGATAACCAACTTCTTGCAGATCTTGCGGAGGCCAGCACCTCGCACGGCACGCCTTCGGACAGCCAGCCGGTCACCCTGTCCAGGGCAGCTCACGGTGAGGAATCGACTCTGTTTGAAGCAACAACTTGTTTCTAATAACCAACTTCTTGCAGATCTCGCGGAGGCCAGCACCTCGCACGGCACGCCTTCGGACAGCCAGCCGGTCACCCTGTCCAGGGCAGCTCACGGTGAGGAAGCGACTCTGTTTGAAGCAACAACTTGTTTGTGATAACCAACTTCTTGCAGATCTTGCGGAGGCCAGCACCTCGCACGGCACGCCTTCGGACAGCCAGCCGGTCACCCTGTCCAGGGCAGCTCACGGTGAGGAATCGACTCTGTTTGAAGCAACAACTTGTTTCTAATAACCAACTTGCAGATCTCGCGGAGGCCAGCACCTCGCACGGCACGCCTTCGGACAGCCAGCCGGTCACCCTGTCCAGGGCAGCTCACGGTGAGGAAGCGACTCTGTTTGAAGCAACAACTTGTTTGTGATAACCAACTTCTTGCAGATCTTGCGGAGGCCAGCACCTCGCACGGCACGCCTTCGGACAGCCAGCCGGTCACCCTGTCCAGGGCAGCTCACGGTGAGGAATCGACTCTGTTTGAAGCAACAACTTGTTTCTAATAACCAACTTCATGCAGATCTCGCGGAGGCCAGCACCTCGCACGGCACGCCTTCGGACAGCCAGCCGGTCACCCTGTCCAGGGCAGCTCACGGTGAGGAAGCGACTCTGTTTGAAGCAACAACTTGTTTGTGATCACCAACTTCTTGCAGATCTTGCGGAGGCCAGCACCTCGCACGGCACGCCTTCGGACAGCCAGCCGGTCACCCTGTCCAGGGCAGCTCACGGTGAGGAACTAACTCTGTTTGAAGCAACAACTTGTTTCTGATAAACAACTTCTTGCAGATCTCGCGGAGGCGAGCACCTCGCATGGCACGCCTTCGGACAGCCAGTCGGTCACCCTGTCCAGGGCAGTTCACGGTGAGGAAGCGACTCTGTTTGAAGCAACAACTTGTTTCTGATAACCAACTTCTTGCAGATCTCGCGGAGGCCAGCACCTCGCATGGCATGCCTTCGGACAGCCAGCCGGTCACCCTGTCCAGGGCAGCTCATGGTGAGGAAGCGACTCTGTTTGAAGCAACAACTTGTTTGTGATAACCAACTTCTTGCAGATCTTGCGGAGGCCAGCACCTCGCACGGCACACCTTCGGACAGCCAGCCGGTCACCCTGTCCAGGGCAGCTCACGGTGAGGAAGCGACTCTGTTTGAAGCAACAACTTGTTTCTGATAACCAACTTCTTGCAGATCTTGCGGAGGCCAGCACCTCGCACGGCACGCCTTCGGACAGCCAGCCGGTCACCCTGTCCAGGGCAGCTCACGGTGAGGAAGCGACTCTGTTTGAAGCAACAACTTGTTTGTGATAACCAACTTCTTGCAGATCTCGCGGAGGCCAGCACCTCGCATGGCACGCCTTCGGACAGCCAGCCGGTCACCCTGTCCAGGGCAGTTCACGGTGAGGAAGCGACTCTGTTTGAAGCAACAACTTGTTTGTGATAACCAACTTCTTGCAGATCTTGCGGAGGCCAGCACCTCGCACGGCACGCCTTCGGACAGCCAGCCGGTCACCCTGTCCAGGGCAGCTCATGGTGAGGAATCGACTCTGAAGCAACAACTTGTTTCTAATAACCAACTTCTTGCAGATCTCGCGGAGGCCAGCACCTCGCACGGCACGCCTTCGGACAGCCAGCCGGTCACCCTGTCCAGGGCAGCTCACGGTGAGGAAGCGACTCTGTTTGAAGCAACAACTTGTTTGTGATAACCAACTTCTTGCAGATCTCGCGGAGGCCAGCACCTCGCACGGCACGCCTTCGGACAGCCAGCCGGTCACCCTGTCCAGGGCAGTTCACGGTGAGGAAGCGACTCTGTTTGAAGCAACAACTTGTTTGTGATAACCAACTTCTTGCAGATCTTGCGGAGGCCAGCACCTCGCACGGCACGCCTTCGGACAGCCAGCCGGTCACCCTGTCCAGGGCAGCTCATGGTGAGGAAGCGACTCTGTTTGAAGCAACAACTTGTTTGTGATAACCAACTTCTTGCAGATCTTGCGGAGGCCAGCACCTCGCACGGCACGCCTTCGGACAGCCAGCCGGTCACCCTGTCCAGGGCAGCTCATGGTGAGGAATCGACTCTGTTTGAAGCAACAACTTGTTTGTGATAACCAACTTCTTGCAGATCTTGCGGAGGCCAGCACCTCGCACGGCACGCCTTCGGACAGCCAGCCGGTCACCCTGTCCAGGGCAGCTCATGGTGAGGAATCGACTCTGTTTGAAGCAACAACTTGTTTGTGATAACCAACTTCTTGCAGATCTTGCGGAGGCCAGCACCTCGCACGGCACGCCTTCGGACAGCCAGCCGGTCACCCTGTCCAGGGCAGCTCACGGTGAGGAAGCGACTCTGTTTGAAGTAACAACTTGTTTGTGATAACCAACTTCTTGCAGATCTCGCGGAGGCCAGCACCTCGCACGGCACGCCTTCGGACAGCCAGCCGGTCACCCTGTCCAGGGCAGTTCACGGTGAGGAAGCGACTCTGTTTGAAGCAACAACTTGTTTGTTATAACCAACTTCTTGCAGATCTTGCGGAGGCCAGCACCTCGCACGGCACGCCTTCGGACAGCCAGCCGGTCACCCTGTCCAGGGCAGCTCATGGTGAGGAAGCGACTCTGTTTGAAGCAACAACTTGTTTGTGATAACCAACTTCTTGCAGATCTCGCGGAGGCCAGCACCTTGCACGGCACGCCTTCGGACAGCCAGCCGGTCACCCTGTCCAGGGCAATTCACGGTGAGGAAGCGACTCTGTTTGAAGCAACAACTTGTTTGTGATAACCAACTTCTTGCAGATCTTGCGGAGGCCAGCACCTCGCACGGCACGCCTTCGGACAGCCAGCCGGTCACCCTGTCCAGGGCAGCTCACGGTGAGGAAGCGACTCTGTTTGAAGCAACAACTTGTTTGTGATAACCAACTTCTTGCAGATCTCGCGGAGGCCAGCACCTCGCATGGCAGGCCTTCGGACAGCCAGCCGGTCACCCTGTCCAGGGCAGCTCACGGTGAGGAAGCGACTCTGTTTGAAGCAACAACTTGTTTGTGATAACCAACTTCTTGCAGATCTTGCGGAGGCCAGCACCTCGCACGGCACGCCTTCGGACAGCCAGCCGGTCACCCTGTCCAGGGCAGTTCACGGTGAGGAAGCGACTCTGTTTGAAGCAACAACTTGTTTGTGATAACCAACTTCTTGCAGATCTTGCGGAGGCCAGCACCTCGCACGGCACGCCTTCGGACAGCCAGCCGGTCACCCTGTCCAGGGCAGCTCACGGTGAGGAATCGACTCTGTTTGAAGCAACAACTTGTTTCTAATAACCAACTTCTTGCAGATCTTGCGGAGGCGAGCACCTCGCACGGCACGCCTTCGGACAGCCAGCCGGTCACCCTGTCCAGGGCAGCTCACGGTGAGGAAGCGACTCTGTTTGAAGCAACAACTTGTTTGTGATAACCAACTTCTTGCAGATCTCGCGGAGGCCAGCACCTCGCACGGCACGCCTTCGGACAGCCAGCCGGTCACCCTGTCCAGGGCAGCTCACGGTGAGGAAGCGACTCTGTTTGAAGCAACAACTTGTTTCTGATAACCAACTTCTTGCAGATCTCGCGGAGGCCAGCACCTCGCATGGCACGCCTTCGGACAGCCAGCCGGTCACCCTGTCCAGGGCAGCTCACGGTGAGGAAGTAATTCTGTTTGAAGCAACAACTTGTTTCTGATAAACAACTTCTTGCAGATCTCGCGGAGGCGAGCACCTCGCATGGCACGCCTTCGGACAGCCAGCCGGTCACCCTGTCCAGGGCAGTTCACGGTGAGGAAGCGACTCTGTTTGAAGCAACAACTTGTTTCTGATAAACAACTTCTTGCAGATCTCGCGGAGGCCAGCACCTCGCATGGCACGCCTTCGGACAGCCAGCCGGTCACCCTGTCCAGGGCAGTTCACGGTGAGGAAGCGACTCTGTTTGAAGCAACAACTTGTTTCTGATAACCAACTTCTTGCAGATGTCGCGGAGGCCAGCACCTCGCATGGCACGCCTTCGGACAGCCAGCCGGTCACCCTGTCCAGGGCAGCTCACGGTGAGGAAGTAACTCTGTTTGAAGCAACAACTTGTTTCTGATAAACAACTTCTTGCAGATCTCGCGGAGGCGAGCACCTCGCATGGCACGCCTTCGGACAGCCAGCCGGTCACCCTGTCCAGGGCAGTTCACGGTGAGGAAGCGACTCTGTTTGAAGCAACAACTTGTTTCTGATAACCAACTTCTTGCAGATCTCGCGGAGGCCAGCACCTCGCATGGCACGCCTTTGGACAGCCAGCCGGTCACCCTGTCCAGGGCAGCTCACGGTGAGGAAGCAACTCTGTTTGAAGCAACAACTTGTTTCTGATAACCAACTTCTTGCAGATCTCGCGGAGGCCAGCACCTCGCATGGCACGCCTTCGGACAGCCAGCCGGTCACCCTGTCCAGGGCAGCTCACGGTGAGGAAGTAACTCTGTTTGAAGCAACAACTTGTTTTTGATAAACAACTTCTTGCAGATCTCGCGGAGGCGAGCACCTCGCATGGCACGCCTTCGGACAGCCAGCCGGTCACCCTGTCCAGGGCAGTTCACGGTGAGGAAGCGACTCTGTTTGAAGCAACAACTTGTTTCTGATAACCAACTTCTTGCAGATCTCGCGGAGGCCAGCACCTCGCATGGCACGCCTTCGGACAGCCAGCCGGTCACCCTGTCCAGGGCAGCTCACGGTGAGGAAGCAACTCTGTTTGAAGCAACAACTTGTTTCTGATAACCAACTTCTTGCAGATCTCGCAGAGGCCAGCACCTCGCATGGCACACCTTCGGACAGCCAGCCGGTCACCCTGTCCAGGGCAGCTCACGGTGAGGAAGCAACTCTGTTTGAAGCAACAACTTGTTTCTGATAACCAACTCCTTGCAGATCTCGTGCAGGCCAGTTCCTCGTACGGCACGCCTTCAGACCTCAGCCCAGTGACACCATTCTCCTCTGCCAGCTCTGAATCAGCCGAGGCTTGTAAGTGTCTAATTTAATTTGCTTATGTGGATGTCTCTATGCTTTTCATGAGTAAGATTCTTCTGTGCAAATGGAAAGTTGGTATTACTTCTGGATATCTTTAGTTAACAGGCATTAATGACCTAAAAGTTTAATACCCATAAATATAAGGTGGTGTTGATTTTTCACATTATATAAATATAATGCAGAGTTGAGTGGACAAGCTCAACTCTATGGCCACATATATTGTTTCTCAGCTGGCTAATATTGTGTTTCTTGGTTCCAGCTATTTCACGCGCCTCCACGCCCAGTTTCCGCAAGTCAGCAGTGAGACCTAAGGACGTCATAAAGCGTCTTCAAGCCAAGGTCTCGCGCTACAGGAAGGCCATCACAAGACTGCGGAAGCAAGAGCAGAAGGCGCCTCAGACAGCTACAGAAGCCCTCGCCATGATTCGCCCTCATGTCACTGAGGAGGTATTCCAGCTGGTGTCAAGTCATGTGAAACTGAGGTCGAAGGGCAGGGGGAAAAGATTTCCGCTGTGGCTAAAAAAGTTTGCCTTGCACCTAAACTTCTGTGGGCCGCAAGCGTACCGATTTTTGTCCACACACTTCACTCTGCCTTCTCGGCGCTCCCTGAGAAGGTGGCTGTGTAATATCAAAATGACACCCGGAATTATTCCAGGCGTAATGTCGTCTATCTCGACCAAGACGCAGTCGTGGAATGAACGGGACCGAGTCTGTACCCTCATCTTTGACGAGATGGTCCTAAAAAAGAACTTGGCCTATGATGTCACTCAGGATGTCGTTCAAGGATTTACGGACGATGGCATCGAACGCACTTCCACAATCGCAGACCGAGCCTTGGTTGTCCTACTCTCTGGTATTTCTAAGAGGTGGGTTCAGCCTGTCGCCTACACTATTGGTCATACATCGACGCCATCGACCGTACTTCGTAACTTGCTGACATCCCTGATCGAACAGCTAAATGACATCAGAATTACTGTAAAGGCTGTCATATGCGACCAAGGGGCCTCCAACGTCAGTTTGGCAAATCAGTTGGATGTGTCGGTCAGTCAGCCATATTTTACTGTAAAAAATGAACGTGTCTACTTCATTTTCGACGTTCCACACCTGATAAAAACAACTCGCAACTATGTGCAAGCGCACAGGCTTCACATCGAAAATGAAGTTGTGGATTGGACGTACATAGTACAGTTATATCATTCAACACATGAGATGCGGCTGCGATTGGCACCAAAGCTGACTGACCGGCACATTTACCAAAAGCCTTTCAATAACATGAAAGTCAAACGGGCCACACAGGTTCTGAGCGCCTCGGTATGCGTCGCACTGCTGTCCCTTGTGTACGCAAAAGAACTTCCAGAGGCAACCATGTCTACGGCATACTTTTGCGATCGGATGGACAAGCTTTTTGACTGTTTAAACAGTTCGAGGTGCAAAAAAACAGAGCAAAAGTTGCGACATGGAATTCGGAAGGGAAATTCTGAGTTAGTTGAGTTCCTTGAGAAGCAGCTTACTTGGATTGCAGCGTGGACGTTTGAGGGGAGACGCCAGTCACAAACCATCATAGGCTGGCAAGTCACTATTAAAGCCATTCTGCTGCTCTGGGAAGATGTTTCTCATAACTACGACTTCCAGTTTCTGCTGACCCGGCGTCTTCAGCAAGATCCGCTTGAAAACATGTTTGGGCGTATTAGGCAGAAGCAAGGCTGCAATACAAATCCCAATGTGTCTCAGTTCACTTCTGGGCTGAAGAACATTGGGATTCAGAAGCTTTTCAAGCTTTCAGAAAAGGGCAATGTCGAAGACGACGCGTCTGGGCTCCTTCAGGAGTTGTCGCCATTTTCGCTTCAAAGTGAATCGCTTGCAGACATTGTTGAATCTGTCCCGCCTGACAACTTTCCTCCGCTAGACAACATTGCAAAACTGGCGGCACATGACGACTCGCACATCATTGATGAATCTGCAACGTACTATGTCGCGGGATTTTTGATAAAACTTTTTGCTGAGAAGACTGCGCCTGGTTGTTCATGTTCGGAATTGTTGAACAATGAGCATGACACCCTGTACCATCCTCATCAGTATTTTACAATGCTTAAAGCGTACCACATCCCGGGGAAGCTTTTTGGAAACCTGACCGTGCCCTCAGAAGCTGCCTTCAGATATATCCAGCAGCTTGAGTTACACTTCCTTTCTGTCATTGAAAGAGTGGCGCACCTTCGTAATGTCTGTGGTATTTTGTATGCCAAACTCGTGGACGTTGGCAGTTTTATGTTTTGCACTAAGGAGTGCCATACGAAGTTTTTAAAGATGTTTTGCAGAGTACGTCTCTGCTGGCATATACGCTTTATTAACCGGAATTTAGACAGAGTTAGGCTCCAAACTTGCGTCTCTGGGGCACAACTGGTGAAGTTCAAAGGGTAGTATAAATTTAAACATGCGTTTAGCATTAGTTTTGCATTTTATTACATATGTGTTACAGGTGCGAAGAAAGCTTTATTTGAGCAGTGCAAACCGAGTGTCAAGCATTTTTGGTATTACTTTTTTAAGGCTGGGTCGCAGGCCACCTGGCTATATTAGTGTATGTCTAATTTCAAAATACTTTGGCCTTGTATTTTTATGTATGGCCATGTTGAATGGGAGAGTTGTCATTTTTCTATTATGCATAGTCCTGTACATTGGTCACGCAACTTGGATGTCATTGAGCCTTTCCTGGTCTTGTTCACGATTGCTGCTTTAGTTTGATGTGCAACTTGTGCATAGGCAAGAAGAGTCATATTGTTTGGACAATGGCCGCGGGCTAGTCATGTTTTGAATTGTAATTTTATGTTGTGGGGACAATCTGCAGGTGTGGAATATACCAGGATTTGTTTTTAGAAGATTGTTCCTTATGATAGATGCGACGGAATTTGTGGATAACGGATTGTTAAATAATGATTTGTTATGCTAACTCTTTTTGTGCCTTAATAATTGATACTAGAAGTTTTTGTACACTAACAAGGCAGGCATTTTATACAGCGATCTAGTTAGGGGAATTTGTTTGTGTGGGTACGCAAACAAATTTGTGTGGATTCTGAAGACTATACCACTACCCTGTGTGTGGACTATTATAGTCCGGAAAAGACGGTACTTAACAGAACGGTGCACACTGCACGCCGAGCAGTTCCAGGTATAATTTGTAATGACCAGGTTGCAGGCCAGCAGTCGACCAGTCTTTACGAGCGACTGCAGAACCACTTGATGTGTTTTTTTCTAGTGTGTTCGTGTTCAATGTTTCTTTATTGGTATGGATCTTCGTATTGGGTCACCCGGTTTTGGTGTCAGTTGTGAACTTTTAGATGTTTCCTCCCTCAAACCTGTACAAAAAGGCTGATGAGGTTTTTCTGACAAATCTTCTTTGCAATACG
Source organism: Ixodes scapularis (assembly GCF_016920785.2). Lineage (NCBI taxonomy): Eukaryota > Metazoa > Arthropoda > Arachnida > Ixodida > Ixodidae > Ixodes > Ixodes scapularis. Next base: position 239,744,314 of record NW_024609835.1, on the reverse strand, counting down.
TCCTGAAACAATTAAGTGCAAAAATAAATTTCACGGTCTTTTGTTTCTGTTTTTTATGTAAAGTGACTATTTTTTATGGTTATCATCGTGGCCAAAATAAAATTTTTAATATTTGTTAATTGCTGCCTTCTGTTGGTTGTCCCTTTTTTCCTGTTCCGTGACATAGTTTTATATTTTATATTGGGATTGTACATGGTTACCTCATTACCTGTCTGTCCTGAAATTGCAAATGAATTTAAGCGTGCTTTTGAGTTGTTGAATACACAGATAAAACGCCCAAGTAAATTCTAATTTAGCAACCGTAACCAAATTTAAAATTGTAATTAAACTTGAGGAAGAAAACGAGAAGGACGGACAACCATAGTTGGAAGTTTGTAAGGTGTCCGTCCTTCTCGTTTTCTTCCTCAAGTTTAATTACCTCTTACCAACCCGCGCCGCTCGTTCTGTCCTTAAAATTGTAGTTAGTCACGACAGCCTAGGTGGCGCAAGCTACCGCACAATACAGTTGGAAGCACTAATAGTTATCCATTCATTTGACTACTAGTATTCTGTGACTCTATTCATGTTAAAAAACGAAACCGAAAGCATCCAAACAGGAAGTCGAGAAAAATTTCACGGCGGCCGCTAGAAGTGCTGGTAGTTGAGTGGGCCGCTGGGGTCTATGGGAGTGGCCACTCTTTACGTTTTACTATATTACTCTATGGCTCGAGCACCATCACGTTCCCCTCGTGGCCTTGCTCGCGCCGCTGCCAGCTGTGCTCAGCTAGCTCGAGTAGCGTGGCCCAGCAAACGGATGTATGCGCCAAGCGAGCCGGCACGCTTGGCGACATGCAGCTAACACTACTGTTGTTCACGCAGGTTCTTACGTCCCTCAGAGCAACTGCTCCGCTCGGCGCGGTCACTAAAGGGGATGCTTTTCCGTACGTACCCGAACCTACTACGACGGTTATCACCGGACTGCACGTGCCGCCGGGCATCGCCGAAGAGGATCTGCCAGTCATCACCGACTGCGACGGCTCCTTCGATAAGTCGATCGTCGTACTGGATTTGCCAATCTTCTTCGAGCAAGGGACACCACGTGTCTTCGTCGATGGCTACATAAGCGCACGGCACTTTGACTGCGTGGGATTTGGAGCCGGCACGCTTGGCGACATGCAGCTAACACTACTGTTGTTCACGCAGGTTAGTCCTTACAGTCCTATCTGTGTTCGAAAGTCCCTGTTTGCGTTGCCGGCTCCTCCCACGTCAAGTGCTGATACCTTCTGTGGCAGACGATTGAGACTGCGTATATCTCGCAAATATTTTCGCCTCTTTGCACATCGAGTACTTTACCTGTTTCTCTTGTTGCTACTTTCCGGGGATGTAGAACTTAACCCTGGCCCCCTTGACGCAGTAGAAATTGACCTTCTTAAACGTTTGCAGAGCGGTCAGGCTTCCATTATGAGTAAGCTGGACGCTATCGACAGTAGGTTTAAGAAGCATGAAAACATGATCGAGGAAATAAATAAGAAGCTTGTTGGTACGGAGGGGAAAATCGGGGTCGTTAATCAATTAGTAACAGAACAAGCAAAGCTAATTGAGCTTTTGGCAAGACAAATTAACGAATTGGAAAACAGGAATGTTGATCTAGAAAACAGAAGTCGTAGGCAAAACCTTGTTTTCTATGGTGTGGATGACACGAATAACAGAGAAACATGGAATGAATCTGAAAATCTCATTAAAAGTATCTGTAAAGACAAGCTCGGTGTGGACCTAAAAACGGTGCAAAGGGCGCACCGTGTAGGTCGCTATAATGAGAACTTTAAACGACCAATCATCGTTAATTTTGCCTCCTACAAGGAAAAACAGGATATTCTGTCTAACGCCAAAAAGTTCAAGGGATCAAACTACAGTGTAGACCAAGATTACTCGCCGAAAACCCGTGAAATTCGAAACTTTGAGAATATGCTAAAACAAAAAAAGCGGATAGTGGCAACCGTGTAAAGCTAAACTTTGATAAGCTCATCGTAAATGATAAAGTGTTTACATGGGATACGGAAATAGAACAAGTTGTTCCTGTCAAAAAAGACTGACGCCCCACGAAAAAAGGAAAAAAAAGAAAAGCGCGTTCATCGTGACCTAGTTGCTGTTGTAATAAACTGTAGAAGCATCGTAAATAAAGTTGACGAATTGGCAGGCTTAATCGACTCAGTAAAGGCTGATATCGTGTTCGGAACCGAATCATGGCTAGACGCTTCCATAAGTGATAGCGAAGTCTTTCCGAAAGGGTTTGTTTCTTATCGAAAAGATAGGTCACGCCTCGGCGGGGGCGTTTTCTTGTTGGTCCCTATTGGAAAAACGTACAAGAAACAAACCTGCCGCTTTTACAATTCTGGTATGACACCACCATAATTTCTTGGTATTATGTATGCAGCTAGTTTGGTTTGGCGTTCTGCATAACTGGAGATACCGGCACCGCTATGGCTCCGGGTCTGTCTATACTGGCAGCCAGTTTGCTTGTCGATATGATTCCGTGTGGCTGGTATGATTTTGCGTCCGATGACGTAGGCGACCGCCTTCTTTCCAACAAAACGCTTACACCACAGGACCACCGGTATAACTAAATCATACATGCAGAAAGACGACCGCCATCTTCCACCAAAAACGTCCATCGTTCACCACCCGTATCGTACATACACCATGTATGTCGAAAAAGAACATAAGCCGCGTTTACATGAATGCGACTTAGTCGCATTGAATCCAGTTGCCGCATTCAATATATGATCATGTAAACGGCATAATGCGCAAAGCGCATCGCATTTTGGAACGGGAAGGATAATCGCAGGGCGCTCGCTGCAGGAGCGAGTGAACAGCTGAGAACATGGCGGCGGCCAACCTCGTCAGCGGCGCGGAGAGCGGTCCCGCAATTTTTTTTCCCGAGAACAAACGCAAGCTTTTGTTGCGATCATAAGTAAGCGGAATATAGCGGAGCTGCTCGGTGAGGGCGGCCCCGTCCAAACCTTTGCGAAGTACGACTTGCGCGTCCGAAGGGGTCACAATGGCTTCAGTGCAAGCACGAATGACATCCGAGAGCTCCGAGCACTGTAGAGCACTGCATGGTAGCGCAGAACGAGCAGCTCCTACTTCGGTGCCGTTCCTGGCTGCGCAAGAGCCTCTCGGACTCGGGGTCCGGTTGGTCCTGTCGCGATCGGCGAGGTCTGGCGCGGCGAAACGCGGAGGCTTCCTCAAAGCGTGGGCACACACGTCGCCTCTCGTTCAGAGTGAACCGGCGGCCCGGCCTGGAGTCCTAAACGCCTTGGTTTTGATGCTTCTTCCGTCTCGCAACTTCTTCCACAGCACCGAAGACAGCGGACACGATCTTTACTTTCACTGAATGCGTCGAAAGGACTCCACGTGCGATGCACCGGAAAACGTGGTGCGGCTGGTGCCGGAACGGAACTGCGGAACTTCGAGCTTTGAGTTAACGTGCACGGCAAGAAACCGATCGTAACACCAAGCCGCGGATACCGCATCGCCGGTCGACAGCGGCAAACGGCCCGTTGCTCGTACTCGGCAAACTCGGCGTCTTTTCGTGGCCCCTCGCGTCCTCGCAACCAGCCACAACCTCACCAGCCCGCAACCGTAGCGACCGTAGCCGGCGTTGGAGGAAACCGAAACCGAAACTTAAGGCTTCCGCCCAGTGGCTTCGGTGCTTCCGCTGCCGCGGCTTTTCTAAGTTCGCGGCTTCCACTTCCGGTCGTCGCGGAGATGGCGAACAATGGCGAAGATAGCGCGATGTGGTTCGTTGGCTCGTTTACGGTTACGGGACAGATGTTTTGCGGTCCGTTTCTACTGCGTCTCTGGTTCTAAACTCGACGGCGCCTCTCATAGTTCAACCAGGTGTGGTCGGCCTGGGTCAGCGCGGTCGGCTCGCCTCGTCCGATCTCCGGATCGCCGGCGACTTCCGAGTTCTTTAGGCCTGGGATTCGAAGGCGTCTGTCTCCGTGAAACGGTAAGCGAATCTCGTCCCGTTTTCGTTCTACTTTTAAATTACGTTTGGTGCGCTACTGTGTAAGCATGCGTGCCAAGTGTTCGTGACAATTTTGAACTAGAATAATTGTGCTTCATTGCGGTTTGTCGTTTACCGCAAATGTAAATCGAGCAATGAACGAGGAGTAAATCGAGCAATGAACGAGGAGCCATGCTTGAAAACGATGTATGTACGATGTTAACTTCTACCTGTGCGGCTTTAAAGAAAGTCAAGACTGGTTACGGTTGGATGCGAGGCTGGTCCCAATGCAATGTTAAGCACTTAGAGCGCCTTTCTGAACGGCATGTAAGCAATATAGCGATCAACGAGACGAGCGACGGCGAGAAGCTACGAGTGCCGGCGCCGAGCGACGAAGATTTCTCACTCCCGCTGCTTGCGCCGCTCGGTTCTTGGGCTTCTAGAAAACGTCGCTCATCGCCTTGGTCGCTCGCACCAATCGCTTTCATAATGTGTGTGTCGTCGCGCGGCCGTGTTTATTCGAATATAAGTCGACCTTTTTTTTTCTTTTTTTTTTTCGGAAATTGTGATTAAAGAATTTCGACACCTGTATTCGCGACCAAATTTTGCGACCCTACCGGAGGCATGAAGCTATCGAGTCACCGAGCCGGCGTTGCCGTAGAGCCGCGCCGCTTCTTGTTTCAAAAAGCTTTTGGTAACCGAAATGGCTCGCCGCCCGCGGTGGCCCGTGCCGCTCCTCGGGCGTCGGATGTCGACATCGCGCCTCTAGCGTTCCCCTTGCTGGGCAACGGGGAAGGAGAGGAACGCGATGCGCCACGCACTTTACCCTCCAACCTTGCAAACGCGCAAAAAAAAAAAAAAAAAAAAAAAAAAAATTACTTTTGTTAGTTGCTTGAGGCGGCTCGGCTCGCGTGTTGCTCATGGCGACACGGCGGCTTTGCTTGCGTCTTTGTAGTTTGTCTTCCGTCGCTTCGCACCTTCTTTCGTTTCCTGTCGTCATTTTACAACGGTGTCAGTGAAGTATTGCTGCGAATACGCGAGGATGTCTACCCAGCTGAAGAAGCTTCGGACGACGATGACATGTCCAGAAGTTCTGACGGTGATGAAGTTTTTGGCATCGCCCCGTGATTTAGCTGAGAGTGATGTAAATAAAGGTTTGTTTCTTTATTTTGCCCAAAATTTCCCCTGTTCTTAAAAATAAAAAAAAAGTCGACCTATATTTGAATTACTTTTTTTTATTCTCTATGGACCCAGTAAATAGGGTTCGACCTATTTTCGAGTAAATACGGTAACTTTAATTTTTATTTTGGTTTACGTCGGACGCAACTCGAATGCTTGACAGTCACGTTGGGCGTAACTTTAATTTTTATTTCGGGTTCCGTCGGACGTAACGTTAGACACTCCGTTACACTTAAGGAAAATAGGGGCTGCTGGTTCATCATATAAACCAACCATTTGTGTTTAATTAAAATGCATCACTGACCTCAAAAAAAAAAAATGATACTGCTATCCTAGAGTTTATGCTATAGGAATGTAGCGCTTCAGATAAATTTGTTAATTTTTACTTTTAGTCCCTGCCCCCTCCAGATACCACATCTGGCCTAAAGCAGTGTTCCGGATCTCCTTCCAAGACCTCAGGCGGGTCGTCATTCAATCCATGAGTCGGCGGCGTCTCATGGGCGTGTTGCTGTTGCTTACTGGATGGTGCTACCGAGGGAAAAGTGGTCATGCTTGGGAAAGCCAAGTATGGCCGCCGTAAGTATACATATTGTCTTTACCTTTGCTGGAATCCACTTTTAAGAAATGCACAGTTCGCATGTGTGCATCTCTCAATGTTTCCACAGTCGGCTGTGTGTTTTTTCTTTTTTTTTTGAGTGCTCCAACTCTGCTAGTGCTAGTTTCTCTATCATGCAAATGGGATGCAACACTAAACCACATATGCTCTCGCAACAAGCAGTGCTGTGCAGAAGCACAGTGGAATTTACTCTAGCTTTATAATGCAGCACAAAATAGTTGACTCCAAGTATAGCTACTTTTGTGACTCCGTTTAACCAAAAGCTCTGCCGAAACAAACTTGCCGCCTTATAGGTAGTGCAAAAGAACCTCGCGTGCCTAACCTGGAGAAGGGCATTTTTTTTATAGGTCAATTTTTTCTTAAACCAATACCTTCAGCCTCCTTGAAATGTTAACATCATGTGACACACGGAAGAACAGTAAACTCTTTAATGTTGGCGAACCTTTAATTTTCGCGGCCTTTAATTTTGCAGAACTCAGTGGCTGCGATTATGTGCTCTGTGACCGATTCGAGAAGAAATAGGGGCCACGAAGATAAGGGGGTTTTACTGTACATCGGAGGAAAGAGGAAGTCACTTTTGTTTGTATGCAAGAGTAAAACCAACAACAACAATCATGGTGTCGACACTTTGTGAGCCTATCTGTGTCTATTGAATGATATCAATTTTGTTTTAGTTCGTTAAACATTGTTGCCTGTACACTGTGGGATGTCGTCTTCAACACGAGCAGTGGTTTTCCCTGAAGTAGGCAGCATGGACGCGTGCCGCAGCGCAACATAGTTCATTTGCAGGTGGTACCGCAGGTTGAAGGATGGTTGGCACAATATGGGGGAATCACAATTCAATGTTCTACCTCGGGCGTAGACAAGATTTGCTCATTCTAAATCATTTTGTCTAAAAATCGGGGATTTGCGATGAATGTACCCGCATGGTTGGAAGGGCCAGACAAGCCTTGTGAGCGCTTCGTTTTCTAGCGTCTCAGTCCTGAACCCACTCACGCACCTGATGTGTAGATGTTCCAATACATGGGACCACTTATTTGGAAAATGGTGAATGGCAACTGTTATCTTTATCAGACTTCTGTATTATGGTCAAAGTTGGACTGCATATTTGCAATACTTTTTCTCACTTAAAAATATGTCATACTAAAATATGTAGAATAGCCGATGACAAAAAGAGAATGGCTGGGCGTCCTCCAGCACGTGCTTGTGCTTTTTACCCCACTTTGGACAGATGTGCTCGCTCCAGGCTCATGAGGCGCTGACACGTCATCGAAGGTAGCAGACGGGCTGGTGGTGGAACAACGGAAACTTCTCCCTGCCTTCCTCATGCTGTCAGTGAGCGTGTACCTCTATACTCTAACTTAGCTTAACCTGCACAGAGCTGAGGAGAATAGGCTTGGCGAGTGCCCTTACTGCATATGCATTTGTACAGCTGAGGCACTTTCTGAATCAAGAACATTGTGTATCTTACCTTCAAAAACACATCATTTTGGGGGTGCAAGAGGAATTGTAAGGCATATCTTTGTTTGTATTGTCCTATTACGTATCGCAGGCACGTAGCCAGGGGGAGGCTTATGAGGCCCGGCCCCCCCCCCCCCCCCCGATATCTTCCATTTTGCATGGGTCCTCCTCTCCCCCCTCCCCCTCATACAGCATTTTGTTATGAGTGGGCCCCCCCTGAAACAAAATCCTGGCTACGTGCCTGACGCATCGACTCCAACTTAATGCGGAGTCGACCCACCTTGTTGATAAATTTAATGCCTGCCAGGTAATTTGTTTTGCATTCAGTTAATATATCAGTATTCAGTTAGGTATCCCAAGTCATTAGTCGTTGAGATGCAGTCTCTCTGTAAGTCAGTCATGTTTAACATTCATAAAACTGCTTGTCAAATAATGGCACTGTCGAGGACATGTACTCGGCTCGAGCAATCGCTGTCCACAAGCTGGTTGTGTGGATACAGGCAGCAAACATCCCGGTTGAAACGTCCTTCCTCGCAATGTAGCTCAAGACTAGGTCAGGGCCCCACTCACAAACGTCTATACTTTGCATCTCTTTAAGCTGGACCACTTTTTACACTACAAGCCATTGCAGCAAAAACAGTGTGACACATGACTATAAGCTCGACGTACCATGGCGTCCAACTTGAAGGTCACATGGCTTGCAGCTTCTGCCGTGGTTAACTTTAAACTGAGATAGTTTGGAATAATGCTCTTGGTTTTTAGTGTTGCCCGGCACGGTTAACAATTTGGTGATATAGTGCTGCATTGAAAAATCTGCATTCGTGACTGTATCACCTTATGAATGCATACTAGCTATTAAACTCTCCATTCTGCAGAGAAATGAAATGCACTTTGCTTCCAATTGCAGCTACTTCTGGAACTTCATGGTATGAAGCACCTTATGGCTGCAAGCTCTGACCGATCTTGTTCTCTGGTCTGCGCAGGCCCATTGCAGGGAGTCACTCCGAGAGCCTCACCAGAGGTTCCTGCCCGTGGTCGTTCTAAATTTTTTTCTTGTAGGTATGCATCCTTTCTGTCTTTCCCTAATGTACTCGGGCGTTTTCTTTTCATTGTCGCAGATTTGCCTCAAAATTGGTTCAGCACAGAAATGGATGCTGTACAACCGTATCCCGCATATTTTGTTCAAGATAACTTTTCTTTGCGAAAGCTAGATTTTTTTTATAAAGGTTAGTTTTTTTTGTTTTTATTTACAAATTTATTTGAGTTTCCATGGGCAACACTAAGACGTTATGCCAAGGGCAAGGACAAGTTCGCTGCTCTAACTTGTTCTCAACTGATTGCAAGAAATTTTGTTAATGTCGTGAAACCTCTTTCCAGCACTTGCTTTGCAGCATGGAAACAAATTATACATGGGACATACTCTTTTTTAGACTGCTTGCTCATTCTGCAGGTCTGCCTTCTATAGATGTCGTGCTACTGGAGAGCAGGCGAATTCGATTGTTGGTTTTGCCATTGCTTTTTTTTAGCTGTTGTCTTAATAGTTCTTGTAAATTTAAAAATTTTCCTAAAAAGCAAGTCGGCAAGAATATCTAGTTTGACTAGTTAGCTGGAAATAATGATCTAGTACCCTTTAGTCAGTAAAATAGATAGTGTGTGCCGCTGTTAGTGTCAAGTTGAGATGCACGCTTTTTAGGCATTTTGCGCAGAGTGGTACCCATTTTTATTGGTTAGCCTCTTGGTGCGCCAACTAAACTCTTTCTATCCAGACACCTGCCCTTTGCTTTTATTTGGCAGGCTCTGGCAATAAAATAATATAGTGTTATTCCTCGGTGGCTTAAAAACCTAAAGAAAGAAGTTTCTCCATGTTTAAATGCAAAGTTTTATAAAGGCAAAAATGAATTAAGCCAGTAGCAGACGACACATAGCCTCAACAGTGCTCCGCGCCAACAGCGTTGCGTCAAAATAGTGGTCGTCTCCTTTTTGCTGCCTTCTGTCTCCCTCCTTCGGCGCTCTCCTCCCTTTCCTCCTTTCCGCCACCTTTGTCACCACACCCACTGGCTAAACTCTCCCACTATACGGCTCTGCATTGCAATAGTAGTTTTTTTTATAGTCTTTAGAGTTAAATGTGAATATTTGACAGAAATCTCCCAGGTTGGGGTGAAAGAGGGTTAAATGAATGCATTTGATCATTCGCCTTAATTCAGTACCCATCATTTCAAGGCCTGTGTGGCCTTGTCCTGGGGTGTGTCTATGACTGTGGCTGTGAAGGAGCAGTTTTTTAATAGGTACAAGTACAAAGTCTAAAAGCAAAAGGATCTATGTGCTGATCACGAAAGAATATGCTAGCCATTCTAATGTAGCTCTGCCAAGTACTTGATTGTGATTTGTTTTTATTTCCAGCTACTTGGTTGCCTCAAGATCTGGGTATCCTAGTGGCCACAAGCTTGGACTCAATCTTCTTCTGTGGTCCGGCCAGGACCATGGGGGAGGTAATCCCAGCAACAAGAGCATCACAGTATCTCCCTGCCTGTGACTTTCGATTAGCATCACGACAAGGGCGTGCTCATGCCACCAAGTGTTAGGTATGCTACTCAAAATAAGCATTCTTACCTATTCTTGAAGTGAAACAGCAAAAGCACTGCTAAGCCTAAAATGCAAAAAACATTCAAATCTCGGGTTGGATGGAGTTCCAATTACAAAAAGGCGTCTGCAGACATGATTCACATGTGAACTTAAAGCCCACGGATGTAGGTTCGACGGAGTCACAGAAATAACTTCCTGCAGATGGCTTCGCTAGTGCTATACCCAAACAAATTCTTAAAATAATCATTGTGTTACGTTGGTGTCATCAATCTTATGTACCTACCCCACCCAGCAGTCGGGAGATTTGAAATATAAAAAAATGGGAACTTGCACATTGTCAGCTCTGCAAAGATAATATATTGAACCGAGCATAGCACGTTCAACTTAAGAAAGCAGTTCAGTGCAGGCCTAGTTTTAAGGTTCACATATTTGTTACTGCCCTTCATAATGAAGTAAAAACTGCTAAAGTTGTGGCCCACTACAGGCTTTCTATTAGTGTTAAAAAGTGTTATGGCAGTTTAAACAGCTCGCTCCAAATATTTTCTAGAAATGCATAGGTTTATGGAAATTATTATGTGGATGTTTGCAGACAGTCATGGTGAGACCAATCTTTAGTGCCAAGTGTTCCACTTATTCAGAGTTGGTTGAGTCTGTAAATATTGTAGGTCGCAAATTAAATTTTTATGGTATGCAATGGGCACAATCATACGTAATGACTAGCTCTACCTAGGGGAACTTTATACGTTTACTACGGCAAGATGGTTTCGCAAAACTAAGTATTTAGTTTATTCAACTCCTGCACTAACCTTATCTCTAGAAACTTTTTATATTCTTTACGATGCTGAGTTAGGATTCTGGAAGTAGTTTTTCTAGAACTACGCTAGACATTTCCAGTTGATAATTTTTCTCGCAAAGCATTCGAGAGAGCCAAACCCTATAATATACGGATGGAGTTCCAGAATGATGCGACTGGCAGTTTGAAACATTCGGCACTGTAACAGTAATAATGCCATGTCATTTGCCTATGTAATGCTCATTTTCGCAGATCAAACTGCTTTTTCCGTCTGCACTCATTTTCAGTGGACTCATTCAGCGAACTCGCACCCGAGACTGCAGCGCTGGGTTCTGCGAAGTAATTTGAATGAATATAGATGCAACAGGTTTCTTTGAGTGTGCGTCTAACACGTATTCTTCACATTGAATCTGCTACTGTATTTATGACCGTGTCCTTAAATGTATCCACATTCCAGCTTATTTTTATTTTGACGTTTGAGTTTTCTTCAGTACTTTTCTCAACATCTGTGCTTGTTGAGCCGTACTCAAGACCATACATCTTGTCTTTTCCTATTACATTAATATATAAAACTGTTGATGCCGAGTGAGAATTCAAGGTACCGAATCTGTCGTGCGAGTTAAATAAGAACCAATAGAAAGCTCTACAAAGGAAATTTTGTTAAAGGAGGCTGTATAAGCATTAAAATAGCACATGCCATGCTAAAAAAAAAAAATACAAATTCTTGTTAGGTATGCAAGGATGACACTGCTGTGCTGTTTCTGATGTGTCACAAAAAAAATCAGTGCCATACAGTGTTCCTTATGGAAGTACAAACTGTCGAATTCAAAGCCCAGAAGTTTTATTCAAGAATGTTCCTCAATACAAATGTATTTAGAGATCTGAGCCACTGACTCATACATGACTATGTGGCGAACATTCATTTTCATGTGCATTATAGTTTACAAGGTCAAGTCTGCATTGATTTATTGCATTCATGCTGAAACTGGGAGGGGTTCTCTGGGTATGAATAAAGATATAAACATTTCTTAAAATCAAAACATTTGAGAACAGACTATACGGCTCTGCATTGCAGTAGTAGTTTTATTTGTAGTCTTTACAGTTGAATGTGAATATTTGACAGAAGTCTCTCAGGTTGGGGCGAAAGAGGGTTAAATGAATGCATTTGATCATTCGCCTTAATTCGGTGCCCATCATTTTAACGCCTACGTGGCCTTGTCCTGGGGGGTGACTGTGACTAAAATAAGAGGATCTATGTGCTGATCACGAAAGAATATGCTAGCCATTCTAATGTAGCTCTGCCAAGTACTTGATTGTGATTTGTTTTTATTTTCAGCTACTTGGGTGCCTCAAGATCTGGAGATCCTAGTGGCCACAAGCTTGGACTCAATCTTTTTCTGTGGTCTGGCCAGGACCATGGGGGAGATAGTCCCAGCAACAAGAGCATCGCAGTATCTCCCTGCCTATGACTTTCGATCAGCGTCACGACAGGGGAGTCCTCGTGCCACCAGGTGTTAGGTATGCCACTTGAAATAAGCATTTTTCTTACCTATTACTAGAACAGCAAAAGCACTACTAAGCCTAAAATGCAAAAAAACATATTCATATATTGGGTTGGATGGAGTTCCAATTACAAAAAGGAGTCCGCAGACATGATTAACATGTGAACTTAAAGCCCGCGGATGTAGGTTCGACGGTGTCACAGAAATAACTTCCCGCAGATCGCCTTGTTCGTGCTTTACCCAAACAAATTCTTAAAATAATCATTGTGTTTCGTTGGTGTCATCAATCTTATGTCCCTACCACACCCAGCAGTCGGGACATGTGAAATATAAAAAAACAGGAACTTGCACGTTCAGCTTAAGAAAAACATTCAGTGCAGGCCTATATTCATGGTTCACATATGTGTAATTGCTCTTCATAATGAAGTGAAAACTGCTTAAGTTGTGGCCCACTACAGGCTTTCTATTAGTGTTAAAAAGTGTGATAGAAAACATGATTGCGCTTGGAAGATGGGGACATAGGAAGGACAGACACAACAGAGCGCTAACATTCAACTGATTTAATTCAAGAACCTCAGCGTAGAAACAAACTTTGTCACCACACCACATCTCAACCAATCCGTTCTGCCACGGACCGCAAGTATGCCAACTCCTTATCCGCCAAGTCAATTGACGCCATACTGACACAACTTGTGCCGGAACTATTTATAGTGTCAGCCTCCATAATCTCGCTAACAGTCCTATCTTTGTGCCTCTCAAGAACAGTAGACGAAGCAAATTGTTTGCACCCTCAGTCATGACAGTGACACGACAGATCATCACTGCGAGTGCAAACCATTATTTGCTTTGTCTACTGTTCTTGCTAGGCACAAAGATATGACTGTTAGAGAGATTATGGAGGCTGATGCTATAAATAGTTCTGGCACGTGTTGTGTCAGTGTGGCGTCAATTGACTTGGCGGATAAGGAGTTGGCGTACTTGCGGTCCGTGGCAGGGCCACGGATTGGTTGAGATGTGGTGCGGTGACGTAGTGTGTTTTTACGCTGAGGTTCTTGAATTAAATCAGTTGAAAGTTAGCACTCGGTGGTGTCTGTCCTTCCTATGTCCCCGTCTTCAAAGCGCAATTATGTTTTCTAACGTACCGTACCAACTTGCCCAACAATCAGCACTCGTTAAAAAGTGCTATTGTGTTTTAAGCAGCTCGCACCAAATATTTTCTTGAAATACATAGGTTCATGAAAATTGTTATGTAGATGTTGGCAGACAGTCATGGTGAGGCCAATCTTTAATGCCAAGTGGTCCACTTATTCAGAGTTAATTGAGTTTGTAAATATTGTAGGTCGCAAATTAAATTTTTATGGTATGCAATGGGCACAATCATCCGTAATGACTAGCTCTACCTAGGGGAACTTCATACGTTTACTACGGCAAGATGGTTTCGAAAAACAAAGTATTTAGTTTATTCAACTCCTGTACTAACCTTGTCTTTAGAAACTTTTTATATTCTTTGCGATGCTGAGATAAGATTCTGGAAATAGTTTTTCTAGAACTACTCTAGATATTTCCAGTTCATCATTTTTCTCGCAAAGCATTCGAAAGAGCCAAACCCTGTAATGTACGGAGGGAATTCACAGAATGATGCGACTGACAGTTTGGAACATTCGGCACTGTAACAGTAATAATGACATGTCACTTATGTAATGCTCATTATCGCAGATCAAACTGCTTTTTCCGTCTACACTCATTTTCAGTAGACTCATCCAGCGAACTTCCACCTGAGACTGCAGCGCTGGGTTCTGCAAAGTAATTTGAATGAATAATGATGCAACAGGTTTCTTTGAGCGTGCGTCTAACACATATTCTTTATATTGAATCTGCTAACTGTATTCATGACCATGTCCATAATTGTATCCACATTCCAGCTTATTTTTATTTTGACATTTGAGTTTTCCTCAGTACTTTTCTCAACATCTGTGCTTGTTGAACCGTACTCAAGTCCATACATCTTGTCTTTCGCTATTACATTAATATATAAAACTGTTGATGCCGAGTGAGAATTCAAGGTACCGAATCTGTCGTGCGAGCTAAATAAGAACCAATAAAAAGCTATACAAAGGAAATTTTGTTAAAGGAGGCTATATGGGCATTAGAATAGCACATGCCATGCTAAAAAAAAAAAATACAAATTCTTGTTAGGTATGCAAGGATGACAGTGTTGTGCTGTTTCTGATGTGTCACAAAAAACAAAAAAAATCAGTGCCATACAGTGTTCCTTATGGAAGTACAAACTGTTGAATTCGAAGCCCAGAAGTTTTATTCAGGAATGTTCCTCAATACAAATGTATTTTGAGATCTGAGCCACTGACTGATACATGACTATGTGGCAAACATTCATTTTTATGTGCATTATAGTTTACTAGGTCTAGTCTGCATTGATTTATTGCATTCATGCTGAAACTGGGACGGGTTCTCTGGGTATGAATAAAGAGATAAACATTTCTTGATATCAAAACATTTGAGAACGGACAAAAGGAAGGATCTGAGAACGGTATCTTAGATTCTCTTCTTTTTCTTACAGTATATCTAATGTTCACTTTATTTCACCTGATGCATTTAGTTTTTAGCGCAGCTGTTAGCACCCGTTTCCGCGTTTCGCGGCGTCGCTGTTGGCGTAACCGTTTAACTAAACTTGGCAGGAAATTGAATTAATGTTGTGGTGATGTGACGTTAATATTTCCGCTAAGTCTAGCTGAGAAACTGAATGTTTTTATGGATGACGTGACACGGTCATGCGACGTCATTTTCCCCGCTACTTTTAGCGGAAAAACTGCATTTGTGTTGAGGTTATGTGACATCAATTTCCGCGCTAAATTTATTGGGAAACTTAACCCGCTAAATTTAGTGGGGAAATTTCCCCCTAAATCGGAGGGAGCAGAAGAGGAGGACGGGAGGGGAAGGAGGGGCATAACCTCCCATCTTCCTCTTCGAGAGCTGTACTGTATTTTCTCATTACAGAGAATTGTAAACGTCTCATATTTCATCTCATGTTTTTTCAACTTTTATATTGCAGGTGCGCTTGCAGCACAAATCTGGGTTGTGCTGATCCTCTACGCACAAGTTAGGAACTCCTGAGTGACAAGAGTGGGAGTTTGGTCTGACAGCTCAAGGGACACCATTGTTCAGTATTGAATTTTTAATTATCTTCTTTTGAGCAAAGTTAAGCTTTGCTGCATGCAGTTCTTCTAAAAATAAATACCTGCAACCAAATTTACCAGGTCACGACATTTTGCCTCTGCTCTTAGTGCTCCTGGTGAGCCTCAGATAAGAGCTTACTGGTGTGCAAACATCATAATTGTTTGAAACCACTCACTGATGTAGAGACTCATTGACATCCGGCATTCCAATGAAACGCTGGATATCCACAAGTCTTTCTTGAACAATGCAAGCGAGAAAGGAAGCATACAATCATATTGTATTGGGGGACATTCTACAGAGTGTTTTTTTTTGTATATTTTAGATTTAAAAAAAAAGCTGTAAAAGCTACATTTACGCAGTCTGTACATGTGAGTTATATGGCCAGGGCGGCATGGTATAAAAGGCTAATTTGTAATGATCAGTCGGCTTATTACAGAGATGTGCCAGACTTCTTTCAGAAAACTAGATGGAGGTTCATTCTCGCGTGGTTTTATCCCGCGAATTTGAATATCCCGTTCGTTTTCCACAAAGATATAACTAAACGTGAGAAAACACAAAAAAAACATCCTACCAATAGTGACATCGTAAGAAGACCTTTCAGCCGCCAAGTGTGTGTCGCTTAAGGGCCGCGCGTCCAGTCGCAAGTTTTCTAGGTATATTCTCCCACATTGGCACCAGTCGTGACACATTTTTCTGCCCCTTTAAAAAATAGCATGTGCGTGCATAGCTTTCATAGGCGTATTCGCAGCAATACTTCACTGACACCGTTGTAAAATGACGACAGGAAACGAAAGAAGGTGCGAAGCGACGGAAGACAAACTACAAAGACGCAAGCAAAGCCGCCGTGTCGCCATGAGCAACACGCGAGCCGAGCCGCCTCAAGCAACTAACAAAAGTAATTTTTTTTTTTTTTTTTTTTTGCGCGTTTGCAAGGATGGAGGGTAAAGTGCGTGGCGCATCGCGTTCCTCTCCTTCCCCGGGTCCATATCACAAGAGCGAATGACATTTTAGCGAACGGCGACATTTGAGCGAATGGTCGTTTTAGCGAATAACGGGGGCGCGCGTTAACCCATCCGTCGCGCTGCGCTTTACGCCGCTTCGCGGCGACAGTCTGCGGCAACTCATTACAAAAATATGAACTCACTTGGCCCACCCGAAAACGCCGCTTCGCGGCGTCCGACTATTCGCTAAAGTCTCGTTCGATGAAACGTGGGCGTTCGCTAAAACGTCATTCGATCAAGTGAGTGCCTCCCCACCGCGGGCGGCGAGCCATTTCGGTTACCAAAAGCTTTTTGAAACAAGAAGCGGCGCGGCTCTACGGCAACGCCGGCTCGGTGACTCGATAGCTTCATGCCTCCGGTAGGGTCGCAAAATTTGGTCGCGAATACAGGTGTCGAAATTCTTTAATCACAATTTCCGAAAAAAAAAAAAAGAAAAAAAAAAGGTCGACTTATATTCGAATAAACACGGCCGCGCGACGACACACACATTATGAAAGCGATTGGTGCGAGCGACCAAGGCGATGAGCGACGTTTTCTAGAAGCCCAAGAACCGAGCGGCGCAAGCAGCGGGAGTGAGAAATCTTCGTCGCTCGGCGCCGGCACTCGTAGCTTCTCGCCGTCGCTCGTCTCGTTGATCGCTATATTGCTTACATGCCGTTCAGAAAGGCGCTCTAAGTGCTTAACATTGCATTGGGACCAGCCTCGCATCCAACCGTAACCAGTCTTGACTTTCTTTAAAGCCGCACAGGTAGAAGTTAACATCGTACATACATCGTTTTCAAGCATGGCTCCTCGTTCATTGCTCGATTTACTCCTCGTTCATTGCTCGATTTACATTTGCGGTAAATGACAAACCGCAATGAAGCACAATTATTCTAGTTCAAAATTGTCACGAACACTTGGCACGCATGCTTACACAGTAGCGCACCAAACGTAATTTAAAAGTAGAACGAAAACGGGACGAGATTCGCTTACCGTTTCACGGAGACAGACGCCTTCGAATCCCAGGCCTAAAGAACTCGGAAGTCGCCGGCGATCCGGAGATCGGACGAGGCGAGCCGACCGCGCTGACCCAGGCCGACCACACCTGGTTGAACTATGAGAGGCGCCGTCGAGTTTAGAACCAGAGACGCAGTAGAAACGGACCGCAAAACATCTGTCCCGTAACCGTAAACGAGCCAACGAACCACATCGCGCTATCTTCGCCATTGTTCGCCATCTCCGCGACGACCGGAAGTGGAAGCCGCGAACTTAGAAAAGCCGCGGCAGCGGAAGCACCGAAGCCACTGGGCGGAAGCCTTAAGTTTCGGTTTCGGTTTTCTCCAACGCCGGCTACGGTCGCTACGGTTGCGGGCTGGTGAGTTTGTGGCTGGTTGCGAGGACGCGAGGGGCCACGAAAAGACGCCGAGTTTGCCGAGTACGAGCAACGGGCCGTTTGCCGCTGTCGACCGGCGATGCGGTATCCGCGGCTTGGTGTTACGATCGGTTTCTTGCCGTGCACGTTAACTCAAAGCTCGAAGTTCCGCAGTTCCGTTCCGGCACCAGCCGCACCACGTTTTCCGGTGCATCGCACGTGGAGTCCTTTCGACGCATTCAGTGAAAGTAAAGATCGTGTCCGCTGTCTTCGGTGCTGTGGAAGAAGTTGCGAGACGGAAGAAGCATCAAAACCAAGGCGTTTAGGACTCCAGGCCGGGCCGCCGGTTCACTCTGAACGAGAGGCGACGTGTGTGCCCACGCTTTGAGGAAGCCTCCGCGTTTCGCCGCGCCAGACCTCGCCGATCGCGACAGGACCAACCGGACCCCGAGTCCGAGAGGCTCTTGCGCAGCCAGGAACGGCACCGAAGTAGGAGCTGCTCGTTCTGCGCTACCATGCAGTGCTCTACAGTGCTCGGAGCTCTCGGATGTCATTCGTGCTTGCACTGAAGCCATTGTGACCCCTTCGGACGCGCAAGTCGTACTTCGCAAAGGTTTGGACGGGGCCGCCCTCACCGAGCAGCTCCGCTATATTCCGCTTACTTATGATCGCAACAAAAGCTTGCGTTTGTTCTCGGGAAAAAAAATTGCGGGACCGCTCTCCGCGCCGCTGACGAGGTTGGCCGCCGCCATGTTCTCAGCTGTTCACTCGCTCCTGCAGCGAGCGCCCTGCGATTATCCTTCCCGTTCCAAAATGCGATGCGCTTTGCGCATTATGCCGTTTACATGATCATATATTGAATGCGGCAACTGGATTCAATGCGACTAAGTCGCATTCATGTAAACGCGGCTTATGTTCTTTTTCGACATACATGGTGTGTGTACGATACCGGTGGTGAACGATGGACGTTTTTGGTGGAAGATGGCGGTCGTCTTTCTGCATGTATGATTTAGTTATACCGGTGGTCCTGTGGTGTAAGCGTTTTTTTGGAAAGAAGGCGGTCGCCTACGTCATCGGACGCAAAATCATACCAGCCACACGGAATCATATCGGCAAGCAAACTGGCTGCCAGTATAGACAGACCCGGAGCCATAGCGGTGCCGGTATCTCCAGTTATGCAGAACGCCAAACCAAACTAGCTGCATACATAATACCAAGAAATTATGGTGGTGTCATACCAGAATTGTAAAAGCGGCAGGTTTGTTTCTTGTACGTTTTTCCAATAGGGTATCTGACTGATCGTTACGACTAGGTCCCTATACTACGTACGCCTGGCCATATAACTCGCCTGCACAAATTGCATTAATTTAGCTTTCACGACCTTTCTAAACATATATGTAAAGCTTAAAACTAAATTGCCGTGTACAACAGTGAAAAGGCGAAACCACCATGTTGGAGCCATATGGCTCCAACATGCCGGTATCGCCTTTTCGCTGGTATAGGATGTCCCATATTACGTTATCCATGTATGGTTCCGTCCGCCTACGTGGTTCCGCCATAATCCACCACGCCGGTATAGGACGTCCCATAATATGACACGCTTGTATGGTTCCGCCTACCTGTATCGTTCCGCCGTAATCCACTATACTGGAGCTGCCTTTTCGCTTGTATAGGATGTCCCATATTACGGTTACGCTTGTATGAGCCTTTTCCATCATCTTTCCATCATCGATATTTTCCAACAGGGCGTTCATTCATCGCTGAGATCATCCCCACTCGAACTTGGTCATGACGCTATTGAATCAATCTGGTGTACAGTCACGTTACCTGGTAGCTCTTCCTATGTTCTTGGTACGTATTACCGACCACCGAATTCGGATCTTAGTATAATCCGATCGCTATACGACATTGTTTCTGAGACCTCAAACCAAATTATTCTCCTTGCGGGAGACTTTAATTTGCCTGACTTAGAGTGGAGGGATGGCACTTGTGTATGCACGATTGGTAGCCGAAATAATCTTGAAATGAAAAACATTGTGGATACGATTGGGCTTCAGCAGTATGTGAGTGAACCAACAAGGAATAATCACATTTTAGACCTCTTGTTTTGTAGCTCTCCCTACCTTATTAACACCGTTAATATTATCCCTGGTATCAGTGACCATCACGCTGTTGTGGCAAATATCCAAACTGAAATCAAACGAGTAAATTCATGCGAATCGAGGAAAGTCTTTTTCTTTGAGAAGGGCAATTACTCTGGGTTTTCTGAAGAGCTTCTTGACCGCCTTCCCTTATTTGAGTGTCTTTCTGAGGAATATGATGTCCATAATTTATGGGATGCTTTCAAGAAAATGTTGCTTCAATTAACGGATAAATATGTTCCCTGCATAGATTCTAGAAAGCTAAAAAAACGAAGAAAACCATGGGTAACTTCAAGTACTCTTAGGATAATTAAAAAGCGAAGGAGAGCATTTGATAGATATAAGAAGACCAAAAGTAGTAATCACCTTGAAAAACTGGCTGAGCTTACGCGTGAATATAAAAGGAGCATAAAGGGTGCTAAGGAACAATATCTTAATACACTCAATGACAGATTAAAAACCAACCCCAAGCTTTTCTGGAAGTATTTAAAGGGATGTGGATCGGATGCAGTAGGAATAAGTGAAATTACATATAATCAACAGACAGTTTCGGATGATACAGAAAAAGCAACGTGCTTCAATAATTACTTTCAGTCTGTCTTTTTGCCCAAACACAACTATGTTAATCCATCCACTGTTAGTACGGTGGAATTAATGCAGCCAGTTGAGCTTGGCATGAGTGGTATTGAGAAGGCGTTAAAGAACATAGATGAAACAAAAGCAACTGGACCGGATGGCATTTCTCCGCGTGTACTAAAGCGATGTGCTTACCCAATTTCGGTTTACCTTTATTTAATTTTTTCCAAGTCACTGGACACAGGACTTTTGCCAGATGACTGGAAGGTAGCTCATGTCGTCCCTATTCATAAGGGGGGGCCAAAAAAAGACGTCGTAAATTATAGGCCCATTTCATTAACTTCCGTCTCATGCAAAGTCATCGAACATATTTTATATTCAGAGGTAATCGGTCATATGATAAGAAACAACTTGCTGATTAATGAACAACATGGTTTTCGTAAGGGGTTTTCATGTTCATGGTTTTCGTAAGGGGCAACTTGTTGAATTTTATCATGACCTTGCATCTGATGTCGATGAGGGAGGGCAAATAGATTGTATATTCTTGGATTTCAGAAAAGCGTTTGACACGGTCTCACACTCACTTCTTCTCAACAAACTAAGAATGTTAAATCTAGACTCGGCTGTGCTTAGATGGATAGAAAATTACTTGTTCCAGCGTCGTCAATGTGTAGTACTGAATGGCAAGAAATCTGATTACGTTGATGTAACATCAGGAGTTCCACAGGGCTCTGTCCTGGGTCCACTTTTGTTTTTAATTTATATTAATGATATTTCTGTTGGAATTTCCTCTTGTATTCGACTTTTTGCTGATGATTGTGTAGTGTATAGAAAGATTAAGAGTTCAGATGATGTCGCCCAGTTGCAAGCAGACCTTGATCGTATTCAAAGTTGGTGCTCTACGTGGAAAATGAATTTAAATCACAAAAAGTGTGTTAACCTTTGTTTTACAAAGAAAAGGAAACAAATTGAATCTCAGTATTTTATAAATAATAACCCTATAACCAAGGAACTTACTTACAAATACTTGGGTGTCATATTGTCATCTGACTGTTCATGGAATGCCCACATAGAGGAAGTAGTCTTAAAAGCTGGCAGGGCAATGAATTTTATCCAACGTAACTTAAAATGCTCACAACCTAACTTAAAGACAACTGCTTATTTAACATGTGTTAGACCCATTTTAGAGTATGCATGTGCTGTCTGGGATCCAGCCCAAAAAACGTTGATAGATAAGCTGGAGAAAATACAAAACAGGGCGGCTAGGTTTGTTCTTGGACGATACGGGAGGAAAGAAAGTTGTACAGAAATGAAAAAAATGTTAAACTGGGAACCACTTTCCGTACGTCGGGAAAAACTGCGACTAAAATTTTTATACTCAATAGTTAAAAATAAAACGGGAATAAATAGCGAGACTTACTTAAAAGAACCCTATTATGTTTCTAGTCGTAATGATCATAGTCTTAAAATTATAGAGTACCGCGCTAGGACATGCATGTTTGCAAACTCCTTTTTTGTACGAACAATTGCACAGTGGAATCGGCTGTCTGAAGAGCAAGTGTGCTGTTTCAATGAAGACGTGTTCTTTTCATCCTTGTAACCCCCCCTGCTGTAACGCCCTCGGGCACTGCGGGGTAATCATTGAATGGAAGTTAATAGAAAAAAAAGGCATGAACGGCTCTAAAGTCTGGACACTCGTTACACTGGGTCTTTAAGGATGCGGTCCCACGGCAGCCATCTTGAACAAGGCGTTAGTTCAACCAATAGATGGCGACACGCACCCGTGGGGTGGCCGAAACATTGGTTCACAGTGGGATGGCTCGAGCACCATCACGTTCCCCTCGTGGCCTTGCTCGCGCCGCTGCCAGCTGTGCTCAGCTAGCTCAAGTAGCGTGGCCCATCAAACGGATGTATGCGAGAATGTCAGGCTGGGTATAAATTGTTCTCTGATATAGGGACATACGGTTCGGCGGTTGTAAAGGGCTTTCGCAATAAATCTTACCAAGAAGGAATCGAATGTTGATTGACGTGTCAATATTCTATCAATGAAAATTTCCTCTGCAGGAATGCACGCTTAGTAGACTCAACCAGTGGAAGCGGACGTCAAGTAAACTGCTTTGCGATTTACGGTACTTACTCACCATTTTAATGACGACTAAAATAACGTCACGAAATATTGTGTTTTACGGGGTCCGGAAGATGTTGCAAAGGTTGTTACATTATAGTTCCCGGAAAACAAACACCGTTGCAATATTTTCGGAAGTACCAACACACATAATGTTGTAAGTACAGCTTAGGAAAACCATCAGAAGAAATAGGAAGACGTCTATTTGCAATGAAGACGCTATGAATGAACGGCGTCTAGCGACGGCAAGTTATGAGCGTTCGGGAATTTATAAGTTGACGTGATTGCTAACTATGGACATGCGAACAATGAAGACTAGTATTGTCGGAAGATGGTGTTGCGGTGATGACCTGATATCGGACGACTCATGGCAGACGAACAAGCAAGTTTCTTCTCAGCGAATGGTAAGTGTCCAGTGTCAAGCACAACACTTGGCTACCGACGTTGTCGACGTTTTGAACACTTACCGCTTTCGACAAAAGTCCTGGCACCTGGGCTAACTTTGTGGAAAGACTCGAAGTCTTCCTTGATTCCAACGCCATCATGAACAGTAACTGAAAACGATCCACTATTCAGTCGGTGGGTGGCGAAACGTATCCGCATCTACGGAGTCATGGGCGATGCGTGCTCTAAGTGGTTGGAAGTTTACACGGTGCATACCACTACATCCAAACACGTCATTGACGTTCTGCGGTCTCTTTTACCTACTTTTGCCCTACCGAAAATACTTTTCTCTAATAACGCGCAAAATTTTGCTTCAAATAAAATAAACAAGTTTTTGAAGAAAAAAAACCGGCATGAGGCATCACATTAGTGCACCATACCATCCTGCAACTAACGGGCAAGCAGAACAGATGATGTGCGAAACGAAAAAAAGCCCTTTTGAAGCTTTGAAGCAGTTCAGTGAAGAATCGCCAGGTTCTTCTTCCGGCAGCACGCGACAATCTCATCTTACACGAAAAAAAAAAAAAAAAAAAAAAAAAAAACGCCGAAGCAATATTCGGCGGACGAAGAGCCACACCCCTCGATCTCATAATACTGTGGCCTACGAACAAAGATCGAGAGATTCCCAGATAGAGAATAATGGCAGTTTAATCGGTCAAACAACTCGTCTACGTTAGGAATTTCAGCGGAAGTGGGGCCTTCCATATAAAACTTGAGTAGAAAAGGCTCTATTTTGGTTGACCAGGAGGTGTCATCTCTCTGAATACGTTGGATATCAATGCCCTTCAGTGTAAATATAACTAAATCACAAAACTCTCTTGTGTATTATGTAACTGCCCTTGTATTTGATAGTAGAAGCTATGGTGGTGATTTGGACCTTTCACACCAGGCTCCTTTTTCTTATTTTTCGCCTCATACTCCTTTGCGGTTTAAGTATGCTTCAAGAATCTTTTGTAACGGGGACACTTTACGTCAACGAGGCCATTTGTTCCAAGTAGTCAATCAGGGAATGCTGCTAGAAATCCGTCCCTCATATTAACGAATAGGCCGCACTTCTGCACAGTGCAGTCTTCCTGTTCAACGTACAGTTGTAAAGCATGCATCCTCATTGATTCTACCTTATACTGTTGCGGGTGAAGAAAGTCTGGGTACACGATACTTGAAACAAGTCTGGTACTGTACGTTCTGGTTCGACACCCACTAATGTCGTCGTCCTTATGGAGCCTCATCAATTAATAATTACCTCGTCACTTCATATTGCTCTTCATCAACAGTAAGTACAATAAGCTACCGCCATATTACAATCCAAGCATTGAAAAAATTTAGTCGTTCAGACCTTCAACAAGTTTATTATTTATACATTGTTATTACGTTACATTACCTCGAGACGATCGACGTCCATCGTCGATCTTCAAATACTTATACCTGTATATAAATTAGACGCACAAGGGGGGGGGGGGGGGGGGGGGGGGGGGTCGGTGGCCGAGTGCATGGTCTAGCGCACACCAGCTCGGAGCACTTGGAGCGAAAGCTCGCGCTGCAGAACCCACCTCGCCCCTGATCGTTTCAATCTGGAAGAGCATCGTACCGGTGTGCGGTCGTGTATCACTACTGCGTGGGGCACGTTAAAGACCCCAGGTTTGCGGCTGTACCGCACTGGCTAAACTGTTCATCTACAGGTGAGACACCAGACGCCCACTAAGGCAGACTAACTTCCGGCTGTATAAACATACACACAACAGTTTGCGATTAGACGCATAATAACAAAGAACACAGCGTGCTGCATCTTTTCTTTTGATGCCTTTTTTTTTTTTTTTTAAACCAGCGCAAGCTCGTGCGTTCTTTCTTTTGAGACGGTTAGAACGGTCGCGCATAAAACCCGCGTTTCTACTACCCGCCCGCTTCCTCCTCTCATTATGTGTATTTTGTTATAACTAAACAAGCTATAATAATGGTGTGTTATTCATATTTACTTTCAGTATCAGTCAGGGAAAAGGAGTTTCGCGGTAACTAGAGCCAATCAATGAGCTGCGCTTAGAATATCGGCACTCTCTTCCCCGACAGTGTTGTGAACGCCGCCATTTTGTTGCTTGTGCAGAGCAGGCGCAACTGGCGATCGTCATGATTCAGAAGTGCGACATCCTCAGCATTGGATTTGTTGTTAGGAAGCTCATGTAATGGTGCTTTGCTTTGTCGAAAACTGTTTAAAGTGGAGGACGGAAAAGCGTTTCTTGTGATTTCAGATAAAGCTTCAAATAACTGGCAACCATGATTTTAAGCCACAATAAGGCCAAGTGTCGCTACTGTGAAGCGTAGCTTATTTAACGACACTATTCATGCTCTTGTTCAAGAGGCTTGTAATACCTGGAGGGGCCATGACGTAAGCCCCGTGGATTCCACAAGCCACTTCCTTTTGACATCTTCCTCTTCTTCATTGTTCCCGTTTGTGCCAGTAAATTAGCTGCGGTTCCGAGTAACGACACTTGGCTTAAAATTGTGGCTTAAAATCATGGTTGCCAGTTATATGGAGCTTTATCTAAAATCACAGGAAACGCTTTTCCGTCTCTCACAAATGTTTAAACAACCCGCGACAGAACATTTCAATATTGCATCAGCTTCCTAGCACCGCATCTAATGCTGAGGAAGTCGTACTTTTGGATCATGATGATCGGCAGTTGCGTTTGCTCTGAGCAAGACCCAAAATGGCGGCGCCCAAACCAATTTTGGGGAACTGAGTGCCGACACTTTAAAGCTCATATCTAGGCACAAAGTGAACTCGAGTGGATTATTTTCCTCTTCGTCTTTATTGTTTATTGATTTCAATCATATCGAATAATGAACGCATTATATCACGCTACGCTTGTGTAATTATTTGTCTTAGATTTATTAGCCTGACCCAGTACTTAAACCATTAATTTATCGATAGTAAATCTTCCAATATATTTTTTTAAATGTGAAGGTAAAGAGCAACGAGGTAGAGGGGCTTAGAGTGATAAACCGGAAGTTCGGAAGTGGCACCCCCCCGGTTGCCGCCATATTTTACGCAAATGTGACCACTCGT
Source organism: Ixodes scapularis (assembly GCF_016920785.2). Classification (NCBI taxonomy): domain Eukaryota; kingdom Metazoa; phylum Arthropoda; class Arachnida; order Ixodida; family Ixodidae; genus Ixodes; species Ixodes scapularis. The sequence goes on along the minus strand of NW_024609835.1, from coordinate 239,718,295 downwards.
CACGTGACCTCCCAAGAGCCGTGACGTCACAGGTAAGATGGCAGCGCCCAGAGCTGGCGGATGCGGGTTTGTTCGGCGCGCGGTAGCCATGATGTGCAGCTGCTTTCCGACAACTTCGGGCTTCTTCGTGCTCGCTGACGCAGGTATAATGTGAAAATATGAAGGAATGAGACTTTATACCGTTTTTGCGCAAGATCGCTCTGGATCATCTGGATATTAACGCCTGTGAGACAGCATCAGCTCTGCATCGCCGTACCGGTGCTTGGATTCCGGGATGTGTCCGAGGATCGATAGAACTTTGAGTGCTTTTAACATGAAATTTTCGCATTCTCTTAGCTTTGTTTGAACGTTGAAATATCTGAGAATCTACGCGAAATGTATACGTCGCGTTAGGGCCTAAGGGAAGTTGTTTCAGCCCTCCGTCACCGAACAACCATAGCAACTTTTAGCGAGGAAGCTCCTGCGATTTTAACCTTTTGTGCTAATCCACGATTCTACATTCGATCGCTTTTCTTCCTTTTTTTTTTTGTGTGTGTGTGTGTGAGTGCGAAGTGCACCCTTATTTTTAGCTACGAGGTTGGCGTTTTATTGAGTATGGGGAAGAATAAATCGTTGCAGGCACCTGCTTCAAAGCTATTCGACTTGCTATAAGAACAACTGTTTTGTTGCATGCATAGATTAACTGCGCATTTTTTCTGTTTTGTAGGATTTATTGCAGCTATACTCTTTTCCATCAAGAGTGCATTGTATTAGTCGGTCAATTATTTAATTGTTCTAATTACCTGGATAAGATGATTCATATTTGTGTTCATCCCTTGCCTGGAGAGCAGTCTTGTTGAAAAATGTTGACTACCATTCCTTTCGGTCTCTTCAATAGACTCTTTTTAAAAGTGTGGGCTGTCTATACTTCGCATCACCGCAACTTGGAAAAGGCCAACCGCCACAGCCCCCTCGAGCCAATCAGAGAGACGGAGCGAAGGTGTGTGACAAATCTGTGCAGACGAGCACTCTGGTGATATGCTGTCATGTGCCTCTCTCCAATGTGTGTATTGACTCACCGAGACCGTAGCCTTTGCCGTCTGCCAAATTCTGATGAAACAAATTACAGTAGCTACTACTGTAATTACCCCAGGCTTTCATACTTTGGGTATTTGTTCGACAAGAATGTTATGTCCGCCATCCCTGTGAATTCGGCTCAGCACCTATTGGACTCGAATGCTGCATTGGCGTTCGACGTGAACTGGGGCCCATTCGTGTGCTTTGCGCCGAAAAAAATGGTGACGGTTGTGCTGCTTGATAAGGTTCTGCAAAGGGTCTATTGTGTCATACATATAGGAAGTGTCATGCTATATAACAATGCATCAGCACATACTATTAAACTATATGCTCAGAGGTGTGCTTGTTTTTCCAATTAACAAGTTACAGCAGTGTGCTTTAATGCTATTATCATGTGTGTAGTTTTAAGTATCCCTCTGCAATGCCTACGAAGGCCCCTGGAAGGAATAAATTAATAAATAACATTTTCACATCACTGGAGTTGGTTTTCGGATGCACCACATGTTCAGGAAAGGTTGAACGAGTGCAGCCCCTTGCAAGAAGTCTGCCAGTCTGGTATGACCCCTTAATTAATATTGAAGGGTCAGAGAAGCGAGTGTCCTCGTAAGGTCCAGAGCGTGCAATGGACACAATTCTTGGTGTGTAGACTCTCAATGCATGAAGGCAAGCGGAAATATGTTTATCTGGTTAGTGTATCAAATATGTTTATTTCCACTTGATTACATAATTATTGATTCCTAGTAAATGGTTCCATAACGAGTTCTTTCTGCGACAGTCTCGTGTCAGGCGTTCAGTCGTAGTACCTGTGGACCTTGTTGTCGGATGACGCTCCTGGCACGTCGGTGTTCAGTTTGGTCGAGTGGCAACTTTGACCGACTGATGCTGTCTTGTAATCATACGTCATGTGCACTGAAGCTGCAGGGCTGGCTTCTAATCCGAAAATTTTCCTGGTAGTTTTCGGCATTAATGTAGCAAGCTCGGGCATGTATTGCTTACGTGGCTGTGCCTTTTGCTGTACCGTTGACTTGAAAGCTGGCAACAATTTTTGTTTGCTATCCAAGTCTGGTGATGCTTGCAGTTCACTTTTGAGACCAACCGACCATTCTATTCCTTCAAGTCACTCAGGGGCATTCTCCCTCAAAGTTCGAAATTGTGTGCTTCGTGGAGTGGACACAAAAAATTGGTGTCAGCAAATTTTTAGGTATTGTCCTTGGACGACAACCGACACCAAATCCACTGTCACTGCATCGCCGCTCACCTGCTTTGTCGTGCTTACCTCTTGTTGAGGTGATGGACATGAGGAGCTTTGGGGTAATCAGGGATTCAGAATCTTCGATTCAGCACCTTCGGCATCAGGGACAAAGGTCGCCAAAGGTAATCCTTAATCTCCCGTGGTCGCTCCTCGAGACGTAATCGAGGGTCATTTGGCACGAACCCTCGCCGACCAATTCATTGGTACGGGCTGCTTTGGTAGGCATGGTCGGCTTCATGCAGTGGTAGCAAAGTGGTTTTCGGTCGCACATTCGCATCACCTACGTTTTCCTCGGTGTACTTTGTTGAGCACAGTCCTACACACGATGTCGGGAATGCTTCGGCGTGTCTCATTGAATTGGCATTGAATACTAAGGGGCAGCCGGTGGCGGTCGTCGTGCCATTGTGGTGTAAGTTGCCCTTGGTTTGTCAGATGCCGCTTCGCTCGCAGAAGTCTCGGTTGAAATACCTGTCAAACTTGTTCCGAAACAATCTCGGCAATCAAAATAAAAGCCGGGCAACTGATGGCAGGAAGTAGCTTCCTGATCTCCTCCCAGACAACGTCGTGGGTGATGTCGTGGATGCCTGGGAGTCTGGCGTCGAAGTAGTAGCTGGACAACTCGAGTGTCGAGACGCCGGGAAGTTGTTCATAGTGGCAGGCTCGGGCATGCAGTGCACATTCTATGTTGGAAGCCTCAGTGATATGAACACTTCGACTGTTGTCGGGGGGTTGCGGACAAGGCTGCCGAAGGTGTTGTCCCTCACGTGAGGCGCATGGGATTCTTAGGTTCTTGACTTCTGTAGCATCAAGGTCGGCGTGGGCGTGGGCGCTCGATCAAGCGCAAAACATCCTCCACGAGTGCGGTGGCGCTCTCATTGGGGCAGTGTCCTGGACAGAATCAAGAATGTGGCTCTCTTTCGTTGATGTTGGCTGACGGATGCGCGCTTCAGCTTGATCTTGCAAACTTCCCATGACGTTAAGGAGGATCCATGGTTCTCAGACCAGCGCCGGCAGTTGCTTCCACGAGAAGTATAGGTTCTGCAGGAGCTGGTTGTCTGCGACACTGTCATATTGTTCAATCCAGTCCTTGACGTCTTCATACAGCTTGCGTGAAAAAGCGTCGGAGTGTGATTTGCGACGGGCATGCAAACAATGGTGTGAGGGGACACGGTTTGCTGCTACAGGTTTGTCATTGTTGGCTTAGTCAGCTTCGGATTTTCTGACAGGAGACCGAATTCCGGTGGTTTTTCCTGGTAGCAGCAACTGGCTCGGATTTCAGGTGCTTCGTGGTGTATTTCTGAGGTTACTCCTTGTGGTACTCGGTCGTCTTGCGGTTGTTCTGCCAGGCTCGGGTCAGGACTTTGCCTACGGCTCGACAGGAGTATAAGACGCAGAATAGTCCGCCAGCCGTGTCCCATTATCGGGTAACTCGGCTGAAGAGCCGCCGGGTTCACACAGAGTGAAGGGCTACGGGTAAAGTGCCCAGCACCTCTAACCTGAACACACGATTACAGCTGAGCATGACCTGCAGTGTCCCAGAATAGTGAATATTGATAGAAGATAGGACTGGAACAAGGATCCGTGACAGTATAACAAAACTAGCAGAAGAGAATCTATCCTGACCACTGAAGAAGCTGCATTGCTTTAGTGGCATTCTGTCCGAATAAATCCTCTCCTTCGGGGTTTGCCGACTGCCGTGGACGAACTGAACTGAAATGGATGTGGGACCACTTTTCTGGTAATGAGCCACTGCAGACTGTTGCCACAAAGCGGCGTGAGCTGGGTACGTAACACGCTGGGTGAAATGTCCGGACAGCTTGCAATTCGCGTAACGAGTGTGGATGAAACGTTTGTGTTGACGAAACGTGCGACAGACCAGCGGGATCAATGCCAACTGCAACACCTGTGCTCCGTGAAAGTGCACGTCTACGCCGGAACAATTTGTAAGCAGCACAGCATCATTCAGCACGGCACGGGAACTACCAGCTTCAAGGCAGCCTTCCGGTGCGCCGCACAACCGAAGTGAGCCCTCGGTCATTTGATCGAAGCTGCACCACGATTGCACACCGCCAAGCACGACTCACGCAATTTCCGTCGCTAAACTGTGTATCCAAATATATTGCACACGCTTCACTGCAAACCTCGAAGATTCCGATGGTCAACGGGAGCACAGAAACGTCGCCTTAAATTTTATCCTAGCGGTATCCGAATCAATCCGAGGTCCGAGCAACGTAGGTCAGATTGTCTCTTCCGTGGCAATATCCCGGTCGGTCACCAGCGAAATGCACACCGTTTCTCCGTATTTTCACGTTATACCTACGTAAAACACCACGCTGAACTCTGAACTCGCTTTCGACCGGCCTCATATGACGGCTTCCGCGTCTGAAATCAACTCGCCGAGACGAACGACAACCAACAAAGCATCCGACAAGCTCCGGCCCAGCTGGGGCCAGCCGCTGCATGGGCGCTGCCATCTTTCCTGTGACGTCACGTATTTGGTTTGGTCATGTGACGTGTGGTCAAATTTGCGTACAATCCTCCTTATGGGGGTCACTTTCGAGTGCAGACCGGAACCCCGGTTTATCGCTCTAAGCCCCTCTACCTCGTTGGTAAAGAGACACGGGCTATGTTCCAAATCTTACCCGAGTAACCTGCCTCCTACGTCAGCAGGTAATACCACGTGACATCGCGAGTAAACGATCCGCGACTCGATTTTGGAACGGCCAGGATAATCACCTGGATACTACGCGGATTGGCTTCGTCTTGGGCGACGGCAAAAAGAAAACAGCAGCGATGGCAGAAAATAGCAGACGATCCTATTGATCATGGAGAAAGCACCCGAAGAACGGTAATGTTAATGACGACGCGGTGTATTTTGAGGTGGATCCACCAGCTCCGTTTACTCACCTTCGTTTTGAGCTGTATATTGAGATCAAAATTACTTACTCCTTACAGCTAGACATAAAAAATGTGTTTTTATTAATCAGCGCGATCGCTGCAATTCTAGTCACGGAGCCCTAAACGCATATATTCCACGCATTGTAATTTGCACCGATTATGTTTTGCAGAAATATATTCCACACGGTGTAGCGGTGCAGCGCGAGGGTGCTTTCTCCAGAATGATATAAAACTCACGTTCGCTTTGACGCGAATGTGATTACAGTGAAATTTTCGAAGCCTTCACTGCTTTACAAACGTTATCCTCTCATTACACACACTCTGGAGGAAACAAAAATATTACATTATCATATACCGAGTTCAAACATTTTCGGCCTTGAACGTGAGATTACGGCATTCCCCCAACGCCGAGGACGAGGATGCGGAGAAGCTCCTGTTTACGCTCGCACTCAGATAATAACAAGTACACGTTCCCGGGGAAGGTGGACGGTCTGGATGTAATGCAGTCAATTCCTGCGTTGACAACAGCAAATCGCAATAACCACACATGCTGCACCTAATTCTTTGTCATTTCGAACGTCCGCCACCAAAACCAACAGAGCAAGCGAGCTTTGACGGCTGTAGGCGCAGAAAGCAGACGACGAACAGATCACGTGACGTATTTACTCGATTTGATCCGACTTTACCCCCCGATCGAGGAGGGTAGCGCGAGTAATTACTCCGGAGTAAACAACCCGCTTCTGGAACGCGAGTTCTGACGTCATCGAGTAAGCTCGAGTAAGTTTTGGAACGCCGCGGTACGAAACTTTTACTCCGGAGTCGGATCGGGTAAATTTTGGAACACAGCCACGGAGATTGATGATGATACAGACGCCAACGCCGCCCTCGGAAATTTTTTGAACACTAGAAATCAGCAGTTTGTCTACCATCCGCCAGGTAGAGCAACAAAACACCCAAACAGTTTTTAATTGTTTTTAAAATTAGCTAAGCTTTACACCTATTAAGAAACCAAAGCAAGGTCATTGTGAAAGTTTAATACATCGCAATGTATATCTATTCCAAACAATAAATGTTATTAAATGCCAATAAATCTGTTTGATGTCCAAAACAGATATGCGTCAAAAACAGGTAAGTTTGAAGGGCTCCTGGAGCGTTATGACTTTGAAAATGAAAAAACGCCATCGTCCACCTCTTGGGCAACCATTGTAGCTCTAAATGTTATAAAATTTTTTATCATAGTTTAATTATTTCTTCAGCGGCATTTGAACTACCATGACTCGAAGCACAAAAAAGTGCTACGTTTGATATAAAATATCTAAACAAAAAAATTTTACACAACATTAAATTTTTTTCTGCATAATACCAATTATAAGCACTACATCTGTAGCTAATTTCATTGCCCTAGCGTTTGTCATTAAAAACATATTTGTGCTGAAAAATGTCAATTTTAGGGCAATATTTGGAGGGATGAAAAAAACAAAGTAGTGCAGATACCAAAAAAGTGTATCGTTGGATTCTGCTCCGACATCATCTTAACAAAACTGCTATATTGAAACCGTGCTATCTTTAATGGATTGTTCATAAAACATGAACTAGCGGAGCAAGTGAGGGTCCACGCCATCATATTCGCAACGCTACAAATGCGCATGAACAGTAAAAACCAACTCATACATAATATTAAATGAAAGAGGATTGCGTTGCCTTTCGAATTACATCAATCCCACAAAACAGTATTTAAAAGGAGATTAGTAATGGCCTGCCAGAAAGTACCTAAACAGCCACATTCAGTGGGACCGTGGCCTTAAGCCGACGTCGTAGGCAATTATTTGTGTACAAAGCTGCTTCCTTTTGGGGTGGCAGAAGAAATGTTAGGGGAGGCGCCCGCTACCCCTCGCCTCCCCTTGGCGCCGTCCCTGTTTTGGTCAGAGTTTGGCCGTTCTACTTTTACTTGGCCAAATGACCATGTCAGAGAATCTTTTGAACATATCTGGTCGGAGACTGGCCAGACAAAAATAAACGGCCAAAGGATGAATTGCCGAAGATTGGCCAGACGGTTAGTGCTGCCTGGGTAGGGCATCCTGTTCATCTGTTTACTTGTGGACGGTACCTCTACCTCGCAAGAACGTCCTCTCTTCTCTGGTTAAAGTCACAGACGGTGAACTAACACACATGTCGCCCCTTTCTCTTCTATGCTTAAAGCTTCTAACACATCACGTGGAAACCTTTTTCGATGGTGCCCCATGATGGTAACTGTGTTTAAGCTTGTCTTGCACATGCACTTGCACTTGCAGGCAAGGCAAACTTAGACAAAGTTACCATCATGGGGCACCATCGAAACCGGATTGCACGTGAGGTGTTAGAAGCTTAAACATAGAAGTGAAAGAGGACATGTGTGTTACTTCACCGTCTGTGACTTTAGCCAGAGAAGATAGGACGTTCTTGCGAGGTGGAGGTACCGCCCACAAATAGGCAGACTAGCAGGAAGCTCTAGTTTAAAAATGAGGAAAAAAGGAAGAACTGAGGCGAGCTAGGTTTTGATTGATCATATCCTGTCGATGAAGATTAAGTGTTTCACTTAATGCAGTTGGTAGTCTAGCGGTTGAATGCGTCTCTCTCGTTCTCCTCACAATTGTATGGTTGGTTTGTTCAGCTGGGGTCTCCTTAAAATCGATATAGTGAGATACAACATAGGAAAGACAGTACGAGGGGGAAAAGGGCGCGCGAGATAAGCCAATATGGAAAGGAGGTCGCTCCTTTCCACTTGAGCTTTCCTATAGTTTCCGCCCATTTCCCCTGGCACTCTCTTTCTTGTGTTTTATTTGGCTGCATGATACATGATGTCAATGTGTTATTTCGGAGATTCCACCCAGGCAACACTCCGAGGGACATTCACCTTCCAGTTTTAAGCTAATTTATTTGCAATATTTACTGAGTCTGAAATATTAGCCGTTTCCAGCTTCTACTGCAGGTGCTGTCGTGTAACCTGGGTCACGTGGATGTCGTGCCGCGAATATTGCTCAGGCTTTTTTTTTTTCTAGACTTTTCACTGTTTCGAGGGTCGCGATGTTACAAGCGTTGTTGACGTTGTGACTGTGAAGGAGTGTTCAAGAACCGTTTTCTAATGCCTTATTCATTAGACGATTTCCTTTTAGCCGTTGAATGACGGTGCGTTGCATATTGTATAAGGGTCCATTCTAGAGAGTTAAAAAACAAAATATTTTCCGCCAGGGAGGCCAAATTAAGGCCCTTTCACACACTTGCAACGGAGTGGGATGGACTGAGGCAAGACCTGTTTCTAAAGCGCCGTTCACACTCTTGCGACCGAGTACGACTGAGAGAGACCAGACCGGTTTTTAAGCCTCTTGCGACTTCTTAGGACCTGCTCCGCTGTAGCGCATCGGGTCCTAAGAAGTCGCAAAAGGCTTAAAAACCGGTCTGGTCTCTCTCGGTCTTACTCAGTCGCAAGAGTGTGAACGGCGCTTAAGCCTATTGCTACGGCCTAGGACCGGATGCACTGCTGCGGAGCTGGTCCTAAGCCATCGCAAGAGGCTTAAAAACCGGTCTTGTCTCAGTCCATCCTACTCCAGTGTAAGTGTGTGAATGGGCCTGAACTGTGTATTTCAGTGAGGATAGTTTGTTATACTTTGCCTTGAAATTGCCATCCTTCACAAATATTTCGAAATATCCGTTCTCTATATATCTAAGATCAAGTTCCGCATCCCATCGAATAAACATGAATTAAGCAATATTGCATATTTTATTAATTTGAGCATTTTCCACCCCACAATTAATTTTCCCGAAAGCCTATAAGTTGAAGATGGTCCGTGCTCACCCGTTGCTCCGTGCCTCCTGCAAAACTGACTGCGTGAGCAGGGGAGCGAGTGGGCCCCGTTTGGGGGGGGGAGTTCGACCCCCCCCCCTGCTCTGCCTACGCTACTGAATGGGGGTGCCCATTCCGCAACACTGGTTGAGAGGCGTCAGTCGAGAACAGGAAGGGGATATCATAAATACCATCTACTCACATTCGTGGGTCTCGAGGAAAACGAAAGGGCAGGTCCTTTCCCTACGATCCGCGGTTCTTGCTGCCGTCAACATAACATTAACACGTTGCCCATCGGCGATCAAAATCTCACAATCGCCCGAGCAGAGCGGCTCGAGCTGCGCGTGTGCTTACTCCGATCCCCGGCACGGCGAGGCGTCCAAACCGCAAAGGCCTGTAGGCGCGGTAGGCGCGCCGTCTAATGCAAATGGGTGGGGTAGGTTCCATTCAGGGGCGGATGAAGGAATTATCTGGGGGGGGGGGACAGGTGTTGGTCAGCGTACCATATGTTTAGGAACGCCCTAAATTTTACACATGCAGAAATCAAGAGGGGGGTCAGGACATCCGGACCTAGGGTGACCACCTTCCTGCTAGCGAAATGCGGGACACAGGAGGGGGGGGGGGGGGGGGGGGGGGGATTTATTAACGCAGCACGCACCACGAACCCAGGCTCTGTTAACACATTTAATATTCTGTGCTGTTTATACACCTGCTAATTGTACTGCAGCAATTAAGCTCAATTAATTTTCCCTCCCTGTGATATATTTTTGTGCTAAATTTGCTATTAAATACGTCGAAGTTGAAAACTTAAATATCGACTGCAGCGGAACTCAATGCATCAAATCGAAATAAGAAAGACTACATTTTTTGGGGGGTAATTGTTTCCCGTCAACGCTTATTTTTACCGACATGATCCTATACAGATTTTTAACATTATATTCTTCTTCGACCGTTGCGAGTTGCATGCTTTTTGCCTTGTATGGCTGCCTACACTAAAACAAAAATCCACAGCAGCCCTTCGCATTGACAGAGCCATTTCAACATAATGACAATATTTTGGTGAGCAATTTTTCTTAGAATATTTTGCCACCAAGGGGAGAGGCACAACGGAGCATGCGCGTCGCTTCTCCTGCAAGAACAACGGTTGCTTCCCGCAATGCTTGGATAGAAAATGCTGTATCACTGCGATTCACACGATTACCAGCGACCTCCGCGCTTCCCCGTGTATCGTTTGTTCGGCAGCGCCATGAGTTGCAAAGTAAATTTTACTACAGTTTGAAATACGAGACATTTTGAACATTTGAGAATTTTTTGCGGGACGCGGGACACGAGCCCTCAATGCGGGACAGTCCCGCGAGTCGCGGGACGGGTGGTCACCCTATCCGGACCTCCCTCTAAATCCGCCCCTGGTTCCATTTCTCTTCAGTAGAGGATTTGGCTGCAGTTTGAGATTCCCGCCCTACACCCCTCTCCTTGATGATGATGATGGTAATGATAATATTGCCAATATTGCATCGCCGCACCGTTTCCGCGCCGCAGCCGGAGGAAAGAGCGCCGGCGCGCTGCCGCCGACCATTTTTGACCTGCGCGCAGGTCTAGCTGCCAATCGCCGTAACCGCCCATTTATGCATCCCTCCATTTAATGACACTGTAAATCAATAAATCAATCATCCGTACATGGTTTTATTCCGCTATGACGAAGATGAACTTAAATGCTGAAGTCCAGGTGGCGCAAGCTACCGCCTATCTATCGTAGGGAAAGTTTATCAGCGATCTTTCCCGCAGCTTCCTCAGCTGCTCCCGCTACTCCCGTAGTTCCCGCATATGCTCGTGCTCCCCTCCGTCGTGTCGCCACGCTGCCTGCGCGAGCTTCTTTCGGCTTTTTCACGTGCTAGCGCCTGGTCGGCAGCACCAGCGGTGTCCCGTGTGGCCACGATGAGCTTCCAACCATCCCAACTTCCCGGCGGCGCGTGAGGACCGACTCTGGAGAACAGCGTATGTTCGGCTGACTCACCTGGAGGATGCGCTTTAGTACACCGTGCTGTGTGACCACCGAGTCCTCCTTCCAGCACCGACAAGCTCGGCCGCGATTTTCGCAGAAACTGTGCGTACCGGCACCTTGTCGTCGGGATAAGATGCTTATTCCCGGCTAATTCCCCTGCACGCGGGTGCCGCACATGTGGCTCGCCCCTTCCATCACCGTCTTGAAAGTTAGCGTCTTTGGGATAGAACATCTGCGTACACATTGCTACACATTGCTAAACCATTTTGGGAACCGAGCTGCGTCGTGTCTCAAGCACCTGCACACCGAGCTGTTCGATCAGTTCCACCCAACAGGTTCTCTCCTTGAATGCTCGCATTGCCCTGTTTGGACCCTACACCTTCTCATTTAATACGTAACATCATACCCCACATCACATTTTGTGCCGAAATCAGTTTTCTAATGTACTGCCTTCTTTTATAATGTGCAAAAAGTTTGGGGGGAAATCGCCACGTCACCAAGGTGGGTTCATTCTAAACAGCAGTAAGCATTGCGTATATCACCGATAGCTGATAACTCAAGAGCAGCCTAACTACTAACTGAAGCCAAGCTCTCTCATTAGTCACTTGCGAAGACAAGTGAAACACTGCAAAAGCCACAAGAGTCTATGAAACACGGGAAGAATTGATGGGTGCAGTGAAGTATCCGGAAATTTTTTCGGGGAAGGGCTAAGATGTCCAGGGTTCTGGGATCGTTAGGGGCAGGTGGGTGGGGGCACTATACATGTGCATATTATAGAGTCGGCTGCATTTTGAAGAAGCTGTTCTACTACTGGATGGATGGGTATATATACGAATGAGGAAATTGAATTCTCCCACAGCCATGGGTCTATGGGTTAATGTTGAATATCTCCAAAGCTAGCTGTGTCACTTATGTAAATGAGCCAGTGCATTTTATTTTTAGTGTTTCAATTTTATTATGAGGCTGCTTTGGATTACATTATCCATTGTGGTCCCAAATTGTCCTCGTCATGTTAGAGTTGGCACTTTTTTCTAGCTTATTAGTGGTGGGTAGCTTATCGTGGAGGCCATCCTCTGTCTTATAGGGCACTATATTCTATATGAAATTTTGGTATCTGTGGTGTTATGCATCTTCTATGAACGCACTGCTGAGGAACCAAAGCAGACTGCCCAGAAATAAGCATATATTAACTTGTTTTCATTAAAAGTAGCCAAAAGTATAACGAGAACTTCTTATATTCCGTAAGAAAGCCTAGACTAGTAGAAACTGTGAGAATACTACGACAGTCCGTTGCACTTTCCCCAATGTGAGGCCTTCGCTTCAACCCGACGCCCGCGGGGGCCGGCGAGCGAGAGACCGACCGGGGGGATGGTTACAGGGGTTCCCAAGGATGGGGCGCCAGGAGGAGTGCCGTCAACTGCTGCCCGAGGACGAACCCCGGCCGCTGCTGGCGCCCAAGCGCCGGCAGAGGAACCAGCTGCACGCGCGGGTGCTCCGGGCCAGGGGTCCTCACAGCACCCTCGGCTACGGGGCCCTTGCCCTCGCCGCCACACTCGGTGAGTCGCCCTGTGTCCGACCGGTGTGTGTGGCGTCGCAACTGCCCGTGCGTCCAAAGTGGTCCCAAAGCACGGAGGAGGGGTTAGCGTGTTGGCTTGTCACGCGTCACGAACCTGCTGGTTGGTTGTAGGAGCTCCGACAAGAAAGATGAACGCGATTCCCGCTCAAGCTGGATAACAAACTACAACGGAGTGGGTGTCTGCCTCTATCCAGAACCGTAGATAGAGGAAGGGTTTGGCCATTTATTGTCCTCGGTAACCCCTTGCTGCCCCTTGGCTCCTCTCCCAGGAGTGACGTCGCACTTGGAGATGCCTTGTGAACGATGCACGCGTGTCTGCCATTACCGTTCCCCTTCCTCCCCCCCCCCCCCCCCCCAAAAAAAAAGAAAAAGTAAAGTAAAAATAAATTTTGTAGAATACCGCGCATCTGCCCCATATTCCACACGAAGCACCCATTCCCAAATCTGTAAGATTTGAGAAAATATGCACAGTACATTGATATGTAAAATTAATGACCAGACAAGCGGCCATTCCCCATTTTTTTGCCATTATCTATAAATTTTGAGTGGGCGCTTGCCCGATATTTTGCGGTAGTTCATGAAAAATAAGCGATTACCCACGGCAGGCTCCCGACTTTAAAAGTTAGGAAGCTTGTTTTGACTTACAACTTTTATTTATAGATTAAAGCTGTCGTTAAAGGGCCCCTGAAAAAAAAAAAAAATGTTTTTTTAAACAATGTGGTTGGGACACGCGTGTCAAAAATAAATTTCACGTGAAAAAGCATTTTTTGTAGCAATATTGACGGCGAGAGATTTATTTGAAATTATGCGCGCAATGTCCATATGACGTCACAGAATGGTCATTCGCTCTTTCCACCTCAATGTGAAGGCGAAGCGGATCCACCTCTCCTCCATGCGCCCGAAATGCCAAGAGAGAAAACAAGTGCAAAGGAGGGGGCCACTGATTAAATCGCGTCTTGCGCCATCAATATTGCCCTAAAAGTTTTTTTGGGTTTAGGTGAAGTAATACAACAATTATTGTTTCAAAACACCGACCGATGGTACTCCCTGGTGTCAGCTCCCAGGCACAGAAAGAGGGTTGTAGCACGAGCATTGATTACATTTGTAATGGGCAAATCGGCCGCCCATGAGTGTAAGTTTTTTTTTCTTGTAAAATTAATCTTTTTTTTTTTACGTGTGTCCCAACCAGACTATTTAAAGAAAACATTTTTTTTCTTTTCAGGGGCCCTTTAAAGTTATCATCATATGAGTACGGGTTTCTAAATAATGGTCGGTATATAGCTTCGATCTCGTGGCACAAGCTCTTCAATTAGCTGCTCTTCCATGAAGTTATGATGCTGATCCTCTCCTGACCATAATGCAACTATTTGTGATGGGAGAGGGGGACGTCCAATGCTACACACTGTGCAGATTATTTTCCCTGCCATCCTTTTCAAACCGCGAGGTGAATTAGGTATGCAAGTTTATGCATGAAAAAGCTAATTTGTTGATTTTTGTCTCGTTAATTTTTATGCGCTGATACGATGATGGACGCTGGGATCTGAGCCCTGTAGGCAGGGCCAATCAATTGAATTCAAACTTATTATTTCAACACGAGCTAGTTTACTATTTGCAGAAAGTCATCTACTCCTGAGTTGCTCGAAGTTTATTTAGTAACCTTTTCCTCGAAGGTGCTAAGGAAAGAAAATCTCGTTGACGAAAGACCTCGATTGAGGCCAGCTGTAGGCTTTCACGGCTTGATCATCCCATTTCAGGATCCTTGCCTCGATCAAGCATCCTTATTGGACACACTCACACATAATTAAAGGGATGCTGAACCGAAATCTGGATTCTACAAAACACGCGGCAAAAGCGTGCAACGGGATGCTACAAACACCAAGACATCACTCATACAGCGATATCTCGAGCGGATGACTGTATTTTACAAAAGAGGAGGCACATTTGGCTGAGGTGTTGACGTCATGTTTCTCCGAGAAGGAGAGGGAACGGCCTCGCGTCTCCTTTGTGCCGCCGTCTTGAGGGAGCGAAGCGAAGAGAGGAGGAAACTAGGTATCTTGACGGTCACGTGCCTCGTTGGCCTGGTTCAATCTCGACCTCTTTTTCCAAAAATACGGCCTTCCATTGGAGATATTGCCTTACAGGTAGTGTTGTAGGGATTGTAGCGTCCCGCCTACATCTCCTGCATTGTTTTTTTTAAATCCAAATTTCGGTTCACCATCCCTTTAAGATCCTTCATTTTGGGTTTTATATTTTTTAAAAATCCAGGGATAAAAGTCGGACGCTTTGCCAAAATGGTAACCTGGGAGAAATCATGTTTAATTAATTAATTATAAAATTTGGCGTTTTCAGGTTATATTTAGAAATTACAAGTATAATTAACTATTGATCGGTTTGAATACATAGATTAATACTAGTGAAGTACCTTAAACAAGATAGCATTGACCATGGTAAAAGCTTACATGGGCTTCTGATTTTCTTTATAAATGCTTCTTGCTTCTATAATATTCTCCCTGTGCACAATCTCTGTCTTCATCCTAGGCCTGTCTGGTTTTTGGACATAGTGTCTGAATCAGTGGCGGATCCAAAGGGGGGCGGTGGGGGCGATCGCCCCCCCCCCCCCAAACGCCTAGCCAGGCAACCCCCCCCCCCCGGGGTTCTTCGACAGCTCGAAGAAAAAACGTAAGCAATCGACGCGAGAAACAAAAGATTATAACAGCGGTGGGTGGACGCGCCTGCTGGGCGCTTCCAAAGTGGGGTTTATCTCCGTCAAGGTCATGGTACGTCTTCCCGAGAGGGACGGCGCCAGGAGTTTCGAAGTGGAGAGACAGTGGGGAGGCGCACCAAATATCAGGGTCCTCGACTGCAGGCACACTTCCAAACAAGGCCAGCACGTCGAGCACGGGGGGAAAATACCTTCAACATATCTAGTCCCCTTTCTCTCTCTCTCTGTCTCCCTCTCTCTCTTTGGGGGTTGTCTGCGAAACATTTGTGCCCTGAAAGCTCCCAAACGCAGATGTCAAGCAGCCTTCCTCAAGGGTAGCGGATTATCCTTCCTCTCTAGCGGCCGCCTTTTCATCACTTTTCGTTTGATGGTTTCTTCGTGGTTCTGGGCTTCTCTTTTGGCATGCCTTTTTTGGCTTGCTTTGAGATGCTGTCATTCACGGGCTCACTAAAGGTATCTTATTGGCACGGTGTGCTCATTGCCAAGGGAAGTGCGGAGGGGCGTACCGGGAGGAGACGTTCCAGGGGGGGGGGGGGGGGAGGGAGGGAGGGGGGGGAGGGGAGGGGAGGGAGATGCAGCTTGTACAACCAGGAGACCAATTGCTTTTCTTCTCAACTGAGAGAGTAAGCAAATGCTCTGGGTACAGTGTAGTCTGAGTCTGAGCTTCTCCTGAAGACGCTCCGGACTTCCCCTTGATTTTGGCTTAAACATAAGCCCTCTTTCGCCCTCGCCTCCATCCCTCACTGAGGATCAGCGCCGCAGCACGGAATACAGAAAGAAGCCGACGAGCGCCAGAAGGGGGAGATGTTTCCTCTAATGGGCTTCATACTGCCTGCGGTACGACTTCTCATGGCGGGAAGCTAATAAAAGAAAGATAAACGGTACGAGCACTCTAAAGGCTGGAGGCTGCTTACACGGGGTCCTCAAGCCGACGCCACAGGCATTTATTTGTATACCATGCCGTTTCAACTTAGGGTGGCGGGACATATTTTAGGAAAGGCGCCCGCTACCCCTTGTCTCCCCTTGGCGCCGTCTTTTCCAGTTAAACGCGGCTTCTGTGGATTGACGCAGAGCTTTCGCGCGGCTTTGCAGGAGTGAATATATGTGTGTCGAACGGACTTGGGGAAAACGAGGCCCTTTCAAAGATGCGGTTATACATAAATTAAATAGACAGTGCCTGTGCCCATTCGAGTGAATACCGACTCCCAAACATCCATGATCCAGTCGTGATCGGCCTTTAGCCCAGTTGAAATTCGCCGATTTTACAACCGCTCTGCCCTATCATATCTCTGCACCTGTCCTCTCGACCCTGACGAATGAGCTAACTACCCAGAAACAAGTAAGTGTTCCTTTGTTACAGAAAATATCCAGACAAAGTGCAATTGAATATAATTTGGAAGGATCCATTGCTGGTTTAAGGTCTTGTCTAAGTTCAAAAGTTATAGTTGCCAAACTGCAACATGCTTTCAAAAATATTCAACAATTATTCGCTTTCGTTCTCTCGAGTTGCATCCAGAACACGTGAAAACACGAGAAAACAGGAAATATTGGGTTTGACTCGAAAACAAAGGACCCTACGTATGATTGAGAGGAAATGCCATTAGGCAGAAACAAAGTTCTGTAATACTAACATCTCTAGCAAATGGCTTTAGCTCATTTTACATTCCAATGTACAATTTTCTTAGAAAACACTCCAGAAGATCTCGGGTGAGGACGGCATTTTGTAAGTGTAATGCATTGACCGCATGTCCACGCTTGCCGACCCAAAAATTCTACCAAAAGTTTGTTTGCTGCAAATTAAAAGTTGTCATTGTGCCCCATTAAAAGAAACAAATTAGCTAAAGACTGAAAAAATCTCCGAGCGCATTCAATGCGCATGATAGGGCTGATGTGGCGCACTTATGGAGGAAAAATTGACGAGGTAACCAAAAACTATCATACTCTAGTTGCTGAATAACCATGAGACAGCATGAATACTGCCAACAATTGAACTGAAGCAGAATCAAACAGCCGTACGTTGAAGGAAACTGAGATCCAAGCACACAGTCATAGGTCCTCAATGTCGGCTGGGCTTGAAGATGGCAGACTGGGGCATGGCCGTGGCAATCGCGTGACGTGTCGGTGACGAAGTCGACGAGCTGGCCACGCTTGTTGGCCAAACTCTTCCCCTATCTATGGCTCTGCCTGTACCCATATTTGCGGCTGTGCCACCGTCGAAATCGTGTCAGGCAACGGCACGACACTTTAACAATGTCATTGGGCAGAAATCGAGGGACCGCAAATGCAGACGTGGTAAGCACACCGGTTGGAGGTGTGTTAGGGCAGTGCGACGTGGTTGCGAGCACACATAAGATGGAGGCCGTCTCCGCAGCGGTGGTGGGCCTGGCGACCTTCGTGGTGCGCTCCCTGCTGCCCCAAAGGCGCCCTGCCCGGTCCCCCGAGGAGCCTTGCCCGCGAGTGGAGGACGTCTGGCACCGAACGCTGCCCATGCTGACCACTGAGACTGCCTTCCGCCACCTGGACGTCAACCAGGACGGCACCCAGGATGTGGTGTTTGCCTTTGGCACAGGTACCACCGCGGGCCCGGTGCCCACTTGAGTTGCACCATTCGAACTAAAAAGTGTTTAGGCTAAGCTGCCAGGACCACCAGTTTGTCCCGGCCGACCCGTCATAATTGTCCTGTCTGGGACTGATAGGCCAATCCTAGTGGTCAGTCTCGACTTTCAGGACTGACTACTAGGAGTACTTGGCCACTAAGTAGAGTAGAGTACTAAGTATGCTACTCTGAAAAGTGTTTGAGTAGAATGCTAAATATGAAAAAACAAGAGTAACTAGTTACCTTCAATGTAGTACTCTAAAGCGGGTAATTATTTTCCACAATTCAGTCGAAAAATTAACTACAGTATGTAGGAAGTAATACGCATCAGCCAGCATGGAGATTCGAACGAATGATCTTTTATGTCGTGCGCTCGTGCTCAAAACCGTGGCACCGCTGGGAGACATGGCGCCATCTATTGCTGGTTACCACATCTCTTTTCTCTGGAAAAGTCAGCGTAGAGCGTCACCATCAGCATGGTTGGGGTATCGCTGCGGTGGCCTTCTTTCCCTTGTTCCTCTTCGTGGCTGCGGTCCCGGGTGAGGCTGACTCTGGTTAAAGTCACTGGGACTCTGTACCGTGCCGGCTGTGTCTTTCCCCGTGGAGGTCAGCTCTCGTCGAGAATCCGTTGCCATTCGTAAGTGTTCACGGGTTCTTCGGTGGACCCGACCCCCTGGGGTTAGAATGTCGTAAGACCTCGGCACTGGATGTCCCACGACTATGGCAGATGACCATGTGCGCCGCAAGGTGTTGTAGACGGTGACTGTAGAACCCGTGTCAATGTTTGGCAGCGTTCTTGAGCTTCTATCGTAGTTCGCCTTTTTGTTGCCGCCTTATTTCCATGAGATGACATGTGACAGCCCTGGGTGGCACAACAGCGGGCAAGTAATGTTACAATCGCACAGGTAACAGTGTTCTTGTGAGTCCATCTAGCACTTCGTTCATGACACTCTGAAAAACTTCAGGTGCTGTGCTTATTCCGAAGGGCATTCTCTTAAACCTGTACCTTCCATACGGAGTACTCATGGTGCACAACTTTGAACTCTCTTCATCAAGTCCGATCTGCCAGAATCCCGAGGATGCGTCTAGCACAGAGAACACTTTCGCTACCGCGATTCGAACGACAATGTCATCCATTGTCGTCATCGGGCAGTGTTCTCTCCTCAGGGCTCGATTCAAGTCAACTGGGTCCATGCAGATGCGCACTTTGTCCTTCTTTGCGACAACTACCATGAAACTGGCCCATTCTGTCGATTCCTTTACTTTTGTCAAAACTCCCTGGTTCTCCATTCTTTGAAGTTTGCACTTGACCTTTTCTTGCAGTGCCACAGGCACCTTCCTGGCTGGGCAAACGACGCCTTGTGAACCTGGCTTCACCTTCATGTTGTACACAAATCCCTTGATCTTTCCCAGTCTGCGGAAAACGTCTGCGTATGGTCTGGCAGGGTCACAAAGATTTGTACCTGCTGCATTTGTGTCTTCGTGTTCTCTTGACACTGAAGCCAGACGCTTGATCATTCCAAGTCTTTCACTCAGTTCTCCTCCCAACGTCACCGGTACCTCTTCCCTTAACCACAAAGAACTCCTCCTGGAAAGTTCTGGCTCCATTCGGCACTGTCAGTGCTGTTCTTCCACATGCTTTTTTCTTGTGGCCAAAAAACGATGACAGTGTGGTATCGCACTTCGGGCTTTTTTGTTGATCTGTACTTTGGATCTGTACTGCACCAGTCTCTTCGGAGGCATGGGTTCGGATCCCACCACTGCCACCATGTAGGAAGCAATACGCATCAGCCAGCATGAAGATTCGAACGAATGATTTTTTATGTCGCGCGCTCCGCGCTCGTGCTCAAAACCGCAGCACCGCTGGGAGACGTGGCGCCATCTATCGCTGGTTACCACACAGTAAACAGATGTAAAACCGTTATTACAATAGAGCCTTATTTGTTTGCATAACAGCTGTTTCCCAAAATTTGTGTCCGGCAGCTTGTCTCTTTTCACACAAGCACTGGACTGTCTGGAATATCAAAGGCAAAATGTATGCATTGCAAAGCAGCTAGCTAAATCAATTGGAAGTTAAGTATTTTTTTAACCATCCCCCTCCCATAGGGAAGGATGGAAGTAAGTTTCGAATAACTTAAAAAAAATGCTTAACTTAGAAAAAGAATTTTTTTTTCCTACCTGGTTAGGACAGGCATGTCCCAAAATGAATGTTCGTCGAAAAAAAAGGAAAAATATTTTATTTACATATACAAAAAGAATTTTTCAATTTGTGGGCGATACCAAACTGTACCCCAGTGAGATGATGATGATGATGATAGCATTTGTACCCAGCTAGTGTGCGCTCTGAAGGCCCGTTCACACACTAGCAACCGAGTACAACCGAGAGAGACAAGCCCGGTTTATAAGCCCCTTAAGACGTCTTAGGACTGGATGCGCTGCTACGGAGCTGGTCCTAAGACGTCGCAAGAGGCTCAAAAACTGGTCCTGTCTCTCTCGGTCGTACTCGGTTGCAGGTGTGTGAACAAGCCTTGAGGTCTAGCGAACTCAGAGCGCGCACTTGCTGTGTACAAATGCTATCATCATCATCCCACAGGGGTACACTTTCAGTTTTGCCTGCAAATTAAAAAGGCCGAGTCTACATCCACGCGCGGGGACGTAGCCAAGTCTGGAGGAGATAAGGCTAGGGGTGTCGCAAACTTTTGTCGAACCGGATTTTTAGGTCGAACTTTCGGGGTTCGACTGGGTCGAACCGGTTCGACGAACCTTCAAACTTTTCACCAAATTCGACCGGTTCGACTTTGTGGACAGTGTGGCCAGACCTTGAAACAAGCATGTCTAGGTTTGGAGAATTTTTTTTTTTATGCAAAGGGTTGTTTTATTTTATTATCAGTTGGAATTAAAAGAAACCAATTCTAATCAATGAAGAAGTTAAAAACTTAATTGTTTTATACTGTATTAACTGAAATAACCAATCAGCGCTTCCCTTAATTCATGCCTTAGCCATCACCATCCAATCCGAAGCCAACTGGCCAGCCTGTCGCGCATGCGCGCACGAGTCGAACCTCAATAAAAGGTTCGTCGAACATTCCACTAAAAGTTCGAAAAAGTCGAACCTGGTCGAACTCGAACCTCGGCCGGTTCGCGACACCCCTAGATAAGGCTCCATCCACGCAAAAGGTCACGTGACTTATAACATAAAGAGATAATTTGTTTTTATGTACATATTATGCTTTCTTACAAGTAAATATAGGATCTAAAAATAAAGAGGTTACATTTTATTGTTGTTTTAAAGTTAATATATCACGTGACTTTACAAATTCTTAGATAATTTATCAATGTTTCACTGTTTTCTAACACTGATACGAAATATCATGCGTCATAAAAATAGTATCCGTAGATGTCTTTATATTTATGTTGTCCAGGAGTCACACACACGTGTGGGCAGCGTGCGTGCCATCCGTGCGTGTGGGCGTGCAGCCTGCAGCCATGTGGTGTGGGCTTGGTTGGCTTGGCGCGGCTGCGGCCTCTGGGGCCTTCGCCCTTGTGCACATCGCTGCCGAGGCGAGGCGGCGAGGCTTCGCCGTGTATGTGATTGGCTCAATTCGTTTAAGGCGTTTTAGTGTGAGCTTATGTGCATCGAAGGGGACAAGTGCGAGCACACGCTTCGTATGTTCTTGACTTACGCGCACGCTCGCTATCTCACAAAGATTGTGCGAGAAGGGAAAGCATGCATTAGACTCAGTAATAACAAACCTATTGAGAGCATTCAATCGAGAAAACTGGGTAAAAGATTCCAGAAACAGTTTATTTCATGACAAATAAAACAGTAGCCGATGCACAGATGCCACTCATCCACGAGATCACCGATGAACACGAAGCCCTTCTTGCGGCAGAACTCCTGCAGGAGCCAGTTCACTTCTTTGTGCCGATCATTCTACGCCTGGATCACTGCACTCTGCCTACGCTGACACTCCAACGAAAAGAACCTGTTCTCCCAACTCGGAAGAAAAAGCGATCTGCGTCGTCGGATTGCGTTCCAAGATCTGAGCGGCCAGCCGACGGTATTTGTCAACGTACGCGCAGGCACAAACGCTGGTGTTGTGTGTGCCAAAATCGAGCAGGGCGTCAGACACTTCGAGAAGCAAAGCCTTGATCCTAATGTTACTAAACACCCGCACTTCGACAGCCACCCGGTTATTCGATGTGAAATACTGGGACAAGTATTTCACCATCGAATCCCCGGCAACCAAAACTGGAGGCATATCAGAAGCGCGACCGTGTGAATACACAAAGTTTTCTTGACCAAAAAAACAATAAAAAAAAAAAAAAAAAAAACTTTAGATAAACTTGCTTGGGGATTGGGGAAGACCAGGCAGGAACAGCAGTCCGCGCACGGCAGGAACGCAAGGAGCAATGGCCACCGAGCACAAGGCAAAACAATGGGAGACAAGACCGTAGGTTGATTGCTGCGTGGACGGAGAGAAGACGGAAAAAGAACTGCTTCCGTCCACGCAAAAAAGTGACGTGGGCGCCGGAAGTGACGTAGTGCGTGGATGGAGCCTTATCTCCTCCCGACATGGCTACATCCCCGCGCGTGGATGTAGACACTCCCAATTAAAAAAAAAATTGTATTGTAACATTTTCATTGGGCAAAAAAAAAAAAGTTTTTTTGCCCATTCAAACATTCCGCAAACAAAAAACATGCCAATCCTTCCCAGGTAGAAAAAAAATTTTTTTTTCTTTGGTTCAGTGTTTAAGAAGTGGGTATAAGTTACACAAAAAAAGTGTTTAACTTAAAGTACTCAATACTTACTTTTGAAAGTACAGTCTAAGCTCATTATAACAGGCCTTGATTTGGCCAAGATTTCGGTCTATTGTAAAAGGAGTATGTTGTATGCAAATATGAATTTGAGTCAATGGTACGTAGAGGAAAACCAACCAAACTTCACAAATTGCTATGTCATATCCAAATGTCTGTTCTAACTAGGTCTGTTATAATGAGCTTAGTCTGTATTCGTAACGTACCAAGCTACTCCCAAAACTATTTGGGGTAGAGTAACTCGACTCAAGTGTGTTATGTGCAAGTCCGGTCCCCCGTGCTACCCACAGGAGCGGATGCCCTGCGCTACCCGCGGGTCGTGTGCGCCGTCTACTTCCCGGGCTTCGAGTGGTGCGGCGGGGGGGTGGCGGCGCTCAACGGGCTCACGGGAGAGGAGATGTGGCGGCTGTACGTGGCCCACGAGCTGTTCGCTCTCACCTGCCGCGCCGACCTTGACGGCGACGGCGTCACTGACTGCGTGGCCGGAGGGCGCATGGCTGTGAGTCCCGTGCGCCGGCGTCCAACGTCGCCATGGTGCCTGGAACGCCTCTTCGACCAACGCATTTAGTGTCCCATGGCATCCGGCGTGTCGTACTGTCGGATGTCGCCATCTTGGCGGCCGGTTGCAGAAAAAAGACGAATGAGCGCGAGCATCGCCTTCATCGTGGCATTTCACCTCCTGGCTGTCGAACCTTCCATAAGCTGTCGAGCTGGAAAGTGACTTGTAGCAGAATGGGCATCTACCGCATCTTCTTCCGGCGTGGTGCCACTGCCAGCGACTGGGAGGTGCACGATACTTCTGTGATGTTGTAGGATGGAAATCGAGGAACCACAAATGAGGACGCGGTAAACTGTTGGGCACGCATTCCAGGCACCGCGACAAAAAAATGTCTGTCTGTCGCGCTCCTGGGATAACGGACGTTACGGGGCGCAGGGCCTGTACGCCGTGTCTGGCCGCACGGGGGCACTCATCTGGAGCGTCTCCGGAGAGGCGCTGGCCCTGGTGGAGGAGTCCAACATGTACACGGCCCAGCTCATCCGGGACGTGGACGCCGACGACGTACCCGACTTTGTCGTCGCCCACGGCGGGGACCCGCTCAAGGAGCCAGGTGCGAAGGGACCGGGCGGTCCGAGGTTAGAAAACGTGGGGCACCAAACTCTGTTGTGCGGCAGCACGAAAGCTTAGAAGCCGGTTCGCTTTCAAAGTCTAGGCACAGCCGTCGAGACCGAGATTCCCCCATTTGCTAGCCAGGTTCACCCGCACTAGTGACAAATGTGTGCGCACAAGCGACAGGCGGTTGTCGAAAGAGCACGATGTAACACTCGCGTGCTACAAGCCTTCATCATCTTCCCGCGAGGCACGACGGTAGCAGCAGCAGCAACAAAAACATAAGCCTGATAAAGTTCTGTAGAGGAATACCCAGACACTATGTCCACCATACACAGTCGTTATGTTTTCCACATCCCTTCTCTGAAATTGAAATAAAAGAATTTTTCCACTGTGCAGCCATGGGCATGGTGCCCTTGTTTTAGTTCTTCTCTTTTCAGCTGCCTCTGTTGAAGCAGCTTGTAGTTTGATCATCATATTTCTGGAATTCACAGGCCACGAAGGTAGAACCCAGGAAACATGGGCATCCATTTCAGAAAATCATCATTGCAAACCTAACTTTAGAGGCCTTTCTTCATTGAACTCCTTTTGGTAGGGAGTCAATTTAGAGGAAAATAGGGATGATACTACTTTAATTGATTTCTTTTTAATAAAAGGTTGCAGGTCCTTATGCCTGGCAGTATCGGTACTACCATAAAATAATGGTAAAGCGCCTACCCTCCCCACTTTCACTGAACACTAGGTTTCTAGACTTGGGCGCTTTTCCGGTCGAATCAGTAATGACCAATATGGCAGTCAATAAAGATCTTTAAAGGCAGGGTGAATGGAATCTGAGAAACAAAATTTATTTTTTCGCAATATCCCCGTCATCGCCGCTGGCTGTCTTGTCGCCGCCGCAGCGGGGTGAGTATTTTCAACTGATGCTGGCACTTTGCAGGGGGCGGGCGCTTAACGTATAATTTTCGGAATTCTCAAGTTTGGGAAATGTTTATAGTGGACGCTTCTGCTGTATTTTACGGTATGTAGATAGATAGTGATAAATAGTAGATTGATGTAGATCGGCCCGCCAAGTTTGTTTCTGCATGTTCAAGGATGCAGCTGCCTTTGATAAAGACGGTGTTCCTTAAAGCACGGTGAATCCCGCAGGCTCCCAGGTCCGCCTTGCCGGACGCTTGCTGGTGGTGAGTGGGCGCAGTGGCAGGGTGCTGCGCTGGTCGCTGGTGCCGGACCGCCGCGAGAGTTACTACTCACCCCAGCTGCTGCGGCAGCCCGACGGTAAGGACGGTGCGAAGCACTCCGGAGAGAACGATCCGGATGTAGTCTTTGGAACGTGTCTCCAACTGGTGCGTTTGCCGCATCTCCAAACCCTTTGATTTTCGTCCGACGACTTTGTACAAATGTCCTGCTGTTGACTGCCACAATCCTGGCGGTGGCTCGGTAGCAAATGTGGCAGACGCCCGTTCTGCTGCAGGTGGCTCTCCAGCTTCGCAGTCCACGAGAGCTACAGTCAGACGCCTTACAAGGAAGTGCATAGGACCGGCAAACTTTTTCGTAGTACAGGTAACTGTTGTAGTAGTCGAGAACAAAAAAATCTATCATGCAAAACCAAAGTTGTGGTGTGGCTTGTCGATGTATCTGCACAACGTTTGAGGTGTTTTAGGAAACAATAAAGCGCCAAATACGATATGAGCAATGTCACAAACCAGATTTTTTTAACTCTGACAATCGACTTAACAAAAGGGGAACGGTGGTCGAGTCTCCTAGCTTATTGCAGCACAGAACACTTGAGGCGGAAGCTCGTGCTGTAGAATCTATACCCGTTTCCACCTCAAGAACCGTTGTAAAAGAAGTCCGGCTTCTCGCGGAGCATTCCTGATTTCCCGCTTTATGTAGAGAATTAAGAGATATGCAGGTGAATTATAAATTAGATACACGGTATCTCATCAAGACGTACATGTTCCAAACGACAAAAATATTGCTTTTTCCTCCGACAACCAAATCTCGTGAGAACTACTTCCCGTCGCGTATGAATAATGCGCAAAACTTGCTTTTTTCTTGAGGTGAAAACGGGTATAGGCATTTTAGGCTCGATTACCACTTCTTTTCTTTCTAAATAAAAATTGTATTGGCACGCGTTTTTGTCCTCACTACTGCATGACACAGTCTAAAGACGCCAAGCTAGCGGTCATACTGCCAGTACAACCACGGGCAAAGTTTGTCGTCTACGGTCGAGACACCGACATCGACCCCTGATCACATAGCGAAGGCGTCTGCCGATGGTTTAAATTTGGCCCTTCTTAAATCGGGTGGGTGGCTTGCGCCGCCACGTGTCATTTGGACAAAGCTCTCGAAGCAGCTGCGCTGCTCTCGATTGCATCTATAGTCACTAGATGGCGTAGGAGCGGGTAAAGTCAAAGGTTGTTTCCTCGAACGCATATTATCGCTCCAAGGTGGAACAGTTTGGAACTTCGATCGAGCAAGATCGGCATGTTGGTTGAACAAATGCCAAGATAGCATAAAAAAGTTGCGACTTTTTTTTTTTTATATACTGGGAACGGCTTTTCACAAGGACCTAATTTTCGCGAATCGTCTACACTTTGCGAAAAATAGTTCAGCAAACAATTCCGGTAAAATGTAAACAGATTAAAATTTATATTGCGATCCCACCATGTCGCGAAAGTTAGAACCCGCAAATTATTCCAAAACTCCAACTTTGACCTAAATTGCGAAATATTGAGCCCGCGAAAAATAAATCTTTTACAGTGTGTATACTTTCGCTCGTGCGAGTCTTCTCAAATGCCCCGACATACACGCAATATAAGAAAACGAGTGCGTGCATTGCACGGACAGAGTGTTGAAAAAAGTCAGAGTACACTTAAGCACTTTTGAGTTGTGAATGCGAAAGCATGAATGTCCTTCTGCCGCTCACTTAGTTCATCTGCAGTGTAGTGGCGTGCACAGCCACGTTTCGCTACTGTCGAGGTAGCGGCCGATGGCCAAGCGCGCGCTCGTGAAGTGGCCCCGCTGCACTGAGCTTGGCCGTGCAGCCACTCCAGAGTCTGCCCATGCGGGCTCTGCTGGCTCGGCAGCCATCTGCTCCCTCTTACCGGCAGCCAGGCCGCTGTGCCGCCATGCAGAGGGCTTCTCTGGTGGCGTTTCTTGGAACTATGCTGCGCGAGAGCCAATGGGAGCCTCATTCCTTGAAACTATGACGCGCGCCAGCCAATGGGAGCTTATTTATACACAAACTCAACTCTCCTATGTCACGCCGCGGTGGTGGCGCGTCGGTCGCACTTCCGGTCTGGAGCGGTGGGCAGAAGTCGCCGTGCCAGACATGCATTCTTGTGTTCCTTTAGAAGATACGAGACAAAAAACCTGCCTTCTCGTCAAAATGCTGCGACGGGGGCTTTACCAAGAGAGTCTGGAAAGGTTTGAAGATCAGTTGTCATGTGTTTCTGCCCCCTCCGTTCGTCCGAGAAGGTGAATAGTAGCCGTGAAAAGGGCAAACCAGACACTGTCGAACTACGATTGCGTGTGCGGGCAACACTTTGTGGTCGCCAGATGTGTTTGCTTTGTTCCATCATGAACGAGAAGAAACCGCCAAGTTGTCCGGACCACCCACGGGTTCAGTGCGTCTTCAAATTCACACGGCCGCCTGATCGTTCAAACTTTCGTCTGCTCTTTCAAACTTGTCTGCTTTTTGTCGTCTGCTTGTTCAAACAAAAGCGGCTCGTAGACCAAACTTTGACCCGGTGATTGCAATAAGAAGTAATTGCAGGCCTGAAAAGACTTAAGTAGGCTCGGTGTGAACAGTAGATACAAGATGTTGATCATTGGTACCGGTGGCCATCACCGACTTGTTACGCTTGGTCTGTTCCCGCTTCCGATTTTCAGTATCGACGTCGATCATTGCCGCTACCTTCTACACTTTTGCAGCACGAGCGACGTCGCGACCGAGAATAGCTAGAAGAATATCATCATGGTTTTTGGCGTCCATTCTGCGGCGTTCATGCGAATGGATCGCCGCACGTCAAATTATTTACTCAAAGCTTAGCTGCGTAACGAGCCTCGATAATTTCGCTCAGGCGATTAAAGTGCTAAGACATTGCGATGACGACGTAGAATCGACAATTCCAACGCGAAAAAGAGTATGCAGACTCACACAGACGCCGACAACGTGACATTCGAATGGTTTGTTGACGCGGGACGTGGTGCTTCTTGCCCGTACTCCATGCGTTCGAACTGTCGTCATGCGCTTTCAAACTTGCATGGCTGCTTTTTGTTGTCAACTCGTTCAAACGACAGCGGCCCGTAAACAAAACGTTGACCCGGTAATTGCTATAAGAACTAAGTGCAGACCTCAAAACACTTTTGAAGATTGGTTGAGGTAACTACTAGGCTAAGTGTAAACAGATACAAGATGTTGATCATTGTTACCAGTGGCCATCAACGACTTGTAATGCCCGATTCTACTTGCGGTTTTCAGTATCGACGTCCACCATCTTGGCTACGGTCCTCGCTTTTGCAGTCCGAGCGACGTCGCGACTGAAAATGGCGAGCAGAATCTCATCGTGGGAGTCAGGCTTTAGCGCCCATTCTGCGGCGTCCACATGAAATGAATCGCCGCACGTCACATTATTCACGCAAAGTTTTGCCTCGTTAGTTTTGCTGAAGCCGCTCAAGTAGTCGGACATTGTTAGCAGGACGTAGAATCAACGATTCCAACGCGAAAAAGAGCGCGGGGACTCCCACCGACGCCGACAACAACGCAATTCAATCGTTTGTTTATGGGCAACGGTGGGCTTCTTGCCCACCATCCACCGCGCATGCGCGGCGCCGGTGGCGTCCGCTAGGGGCGCTCAGGTTTGTTTGTAAACATGAGTTGGTGTATAAAATTGCTGCTACAGATGACAGGCTTCGCATCATTGGGACGGGAGTTTAGGTGCCGTTTGGCGCGGCTTCAAAAGCTGATAACGCCGGTTCGCTCTGTGGGACAGTTAATGCTTTCTTATTAAAAAAACTTGTCTTGGAGTGGTGTGGCGCATACTCAATGACATGAGCAAAACAAAAGTATGCACAAGCGTGGACAATAGCGCATGGCGGAGGTGCAGCGCCGCCTTTGTAACGCTGCTTCCACCGCCGCTGCGCCTCGCATGCTCAGTTTTCAGTCTAGATAATTTGTTAATGTGCAACCTTGTCTCAAGATGCCGCTACGTTGCTGCATACAGGCTTCCTATGCAGCAATGTAATCACATAGCGCCATCTAGATTCAAGGTCGCTCACTAACAAATTACAGTCAAACCTCAATGTAACGAAGTCTGTAAAATTTGGAATTTACTTCAATATATTAAAATTTCGCTCTATAGAAATTTGGGGCTAATGTTAAAGAAAGTTCCCACAAATGTTTCTCGGGTGCACAAAACTCGCTGAGGACGCCTCTATTTCAATTGAGAGTAGTCCGTCAACTTTTTCTGGACCAGTTTTGGCATTATTATTGGTATCACACGACTTTTGCATGGCGAGACAGCCTGCATCGCGTCTTCCTCTTGCTGTGTACTTGCAAACAACCTGAAGACATTGATCGTGTCCACCACTTCACGGTTACTGGGCTCATTGCAGGTGTCTTGCTCATCAGGCTCGATGTTGTCCCCGTCTTGCAAGTTCCCACGAACATCGCTATCTATCGCCTCATCGGTCACCTCCTCCGTCGCATGGCAGCAGCGTTCGCACATAGAAAGTCGTCGAAGTCAATGTAGTCGGGGGCGGCTCCATCGCCTTCAATGCTCTATCGCCCAGGACTACGAGAAACGCTCACTTTTAGTTCGGCCTCTAAACAAACTATGCAGCGCGAACGGAGCCCACGGATGAAATGGCGGCGGCTCTAGTTTCCTCTAGTGACTGTTCTGTACACCACACTCGCTACACTTGCTAGATTCGGCCCCTTTCACTCTTTGCGCTTTATCGGCGGCCCGTTTCAGCGCATGTGCTTCCCAAAATCTCCTTTGGGACCCGAAAGTTTGCGACGGATTGTCCATGAAACATTGTTATACATCGAAATTCCGGCCAATGGGACCTCGTTACATAGAGGTCAAAAATACATGGCGTGCATAGACTTACGGTTAGAAAAAGTTATGTAATTCGTTACATCGGGGGTTTTGTTACATAGAAGCTTGTTACATTTAGGTCTGACTGTATTCAGACCCAAAACTGAGAATGCACGGTGTGGTGGCAACATAGGCGGCGCGGAGGCGGTTTTAACCGTTGCCGCTGCGGCAGCATTTCTGTTTACTACACGCATCACTTGAGAGCGACAATTTACGTGAAATTAATTACTTTTCACTTAGCAAATTCGTAATACCTGTCATTTTTGCTTTGTGCGGAAAGAAACACATTGAACACATAGAGATTGGCCAAGACTTAATTTTTTTTGTTAAACGGGCGTTTCTCTAGTAGTGGTGTTTGTTATGAAGGTGTTTGACTGTACAACAGACAAAATTCGGATGCTGCATTGACAGCGATGCTCACTCTTGCTCATGCTTTTTTCCCAAACCTCTACGGTCAACCGCCAGGATTGTGACATCCGACAGCTGACACGCCTTCTCCTTTATGCAATTTGCCACTTCAGAACCACTTTCAACGAATGGTCAAGATAGGATGGTAAATGCACACGTCAAAGACACATTCTAGGCAGTGCACTCTGGAGGAGAGGCTCGAAGGGGGGGTCCCTCACAGGCACGGAGGTGCTCCTGTTTGGCACGGGCGGCGAGACCCACGGCGGGTCACTGTGGCGGTTGCGGCTGCGCGACCTGCTCGACGGCCACATGTCTCGGGCAAGGGCCGTGTACACGGACCCGGACAAGGGCGTGATGACGCCCCCCGCCCTCGTGGACGTGACGGGAGACGGCGTGGCAGACGTGGTCTCAGCCATGTTCAACTCGACGGTGGTGGCCCTGGATGGCGTCACCTTCCGCCGCCTCTGGAGTC
The DNA here is from genome assembly GCF_016920785.2 of Ixodes scapularis. Lineage (NCBI taxonomy): Eukaryota > Metazoa > Arthropoda > Arachnida > Ixodida > Ixodidae > Ixodes > Ixodes scapularis. The sequence continues at coordinate 239,687,462 of NW_024609835.1, read as the reverse complement.
ACAGCTTCCCGCAGTCCGAGTCGTACAGCACACCTGCCGTGGGCTACTTCGACGGCGACGACACGCCGGACGTTATGGTGACCTACCAGACGGGCCCGGGCTTCCCGGTCTACTTCTATTCGCAGACCACTGTGCTGGATGGCCGCACAGGCAGGCCACTGCTCGCGAGGCCCCTGCGGGCCGCTGTGGGCACCCAGGCGTCCCCACTGGCCGTCAGCCTGGAGGGCCGGGGCCGCGACCTCTTCCTCTACTGGCTCTCCGACTGCCACGGGACCCACCGGCCGCTGCCCTTCCGCTTTGCCCAGGGCACCAGCGTGTTCCAGCAGAGCCGGGCGGACTTCTGCCGGCTGCGCTTTAAGGACGCCCTCTTTACGCGCCTCTACGCCCTTAGCAGTGTCACCCACCCGCCGGGCATCTTGGTTTATGACTCTGGTGAGCACTGTGCCACCTTCCACAATGGCATGTTCCACATTCTGTAACAGTGCAGGTTGTCTTCTCAGTTAAAAATTCCCATTAGGTTCCAATTGAAATTTTCCCATTGGTACCAATTAGGTTCTTGGACAACCAATTGGTCACTTTCATTGGGAACCAACGGAAATTATTTGGAACCCATTCAGGTTCCAACTAGAAAAATAGTTTCAATTGGTGAGACCCATTAACCAGTGTGCTTACAGTTGGAACCCACAAAAACCGAGTGGTTCCAATTAAACCAGTTGGAATTCCAATTGGATTTGATGGGAATTTTTAGTTGGGTTCCTTATGAGTATGTGCCACCTAACGTACTCTATTCGTCCCAAAACTGATGGGCAGTTTTAGGACATGTTTGCTGGGCCAATCAACAGCCTCCCACCATCACCCAACTGCGCTTTGTGCGTGTTGGTACAGCCGAGAGTGCAATAACGTGTCAAAGAGACAATGTATGACTAGTTCATCTAACACATGCCACTGCCCTGTCAGTTTGGGTGTGAATAGAGCCACCCACCTCTTATATTTGCATGTGGTGCCTTTCATAGCTGCTTGCACTGACTTCCATAGCAGCACATCCCACATTTTAGAGTGGCACACCCCACCTTCCATAGCAGCACACTCAACATTTCTTATTATCAAACCCCTCTCAAAGCTGTACACCCCACATTTTATGGTGGCACACCCAACCTTCCTTAGCAGAATATCCCACCTTTTTAGTGGTACTCTGCAGTTTCGAAGCCTACATTCTATAGTGACACACCTCACCTTCCATAGTGGCATAGCCTAGCCTCTATAGCATCACTCCCCAACTTTTGTGGTGGCACACCTTATCCTCCACAGCTGCCTATACCACACCTTCCATAGTGGCACAGCCCACCTTCCATAGCGGCATACCCCAACTTTTATAGTGGCACTCTTTACCTTCCATAGAGGCACACCGCACCTCCCATAGAGGCACACCTTACCTTCCGTAGTGGCACAACCCACTTTCCATAGCGGCACCCCCCCCCCCCCCCCCCCCCCCCCCCCCCCGATTCCATAGCGGCATGCCCCAACTTTCAGAGCAGCACACTCGACATTCCATAGCATCACATTCCACTTTCCATAGTATCACACTCCACCTTCCATAGTGTCGAACCTCCATTTCATTCCAGCAGTCCCCACTTTCCAGAGAAGCATACTTCACTTTCCAGAGAAGCATACTTCACTTTCCATAGCATCGCACACTACTTTCCATAGCATCACACCCTACTTTTCGTGGCATAGCACCTCACTTTCCATAGTAGTACACCCCATCTTCCATAGCATCATACTCCACTTTCCATAGTGTCTCATCCCCCTTTTCACTGTAGCACATCCCACTTTCCATAGCAGCACACTTCACGTTGCATAGCATTATACTCCATTTGCCATTGCCATAGCATCATACTCTACTTGCCATAGCATCGCACTCCACCTTTCCTTGCTTCACACCCTACTTTCAATAGCAGTACATCCACCTTTCACAGTGGCACATCCCACCTTCCTTAGCATCAAACCCTCCCTTTCATAGGAGCACATCCCACCTTTCATAGTGGTGCACCGACCCTTCCATGGCGGTATACCCCACCTTTTAATTGGCACACCCCACCTTTCATAGTGGTGCACCAACCCTTCCATGGCGGTATACTCCACCTTTTTATTGGCACACCCCACCTTCCATAGTGGCACACTCCCATGTTTCTATTGGCACACCTGCACCTTCTAAGCTGCATGCCCTAACTTCCATTGTGACACACTTCAACTTTCTACTGGCATACGCCACTGTATTGAAAAGGTTTGAAATGCCAAAGAAGGATGTTAAAAAAGCCAGAGATGAGACCTAGGAATTTGGCAATATATCATATAAGGAAAGAACTAAATCTCAAAATAAAATATATGCAAGAAATCGGCGTATTTAAGATGTCCGGATCAGATTGAAAAATTGGACAACAAGTCTCACTGCGACGGCCGTGAGGTTTCGTTGTGGGGTGGGTGCTGGACTATGGTGGAGCGTCGAGTTGCGGGTGTTCTTGCTTGCTTTTCGGTATTGCACAGATCGAAGGTTTGGCACGCTGTTGACGTCTCTCCAATGAATCAGTTTAGCCCGAGTGTAGTCAAGCCAGCGTTGGTTGTTGCCTACGACTTGGAAGCCCAGTCCTAGTTTGGGATGTGTCTGAAGCGCCCAGTCCTGGCTGCTGGCTGTTCTGCACTCACTCGCTCATGCACTTGTTCACGTCACCTTTTCCTTCCCTCTTGTAAAATTTGCAGGGCCTCTTATGTTATCACTAAGATGACTTCAAGGTAAAAGCCCAAGCGCCGATGCATCGAAGACAGACACGATGTACTTTGTTTCAGATTTTTCTTTTTTTACATTATTCGCTTTATAGTCCTTCTTAATTACCATTGATTACTCTTACTTCTCTTTAATTTCTCTTAATTCACTTTAATTCCTCTTCATTCACTTTGATTCCTTTTATTCTGTTTTGTCATCCTTCTTAATTTCGTTTCCTCTAATTCGCCTGAGTGGTCACGTAAACGTTTTGGTACCTTTTGTGTCGCCGACGTGTTTTCGGTCGACTGAACAATGAGACATATAAGGCTTTCGCCTTAATGATATCCACATCATCACATCCACCTTCGATACCAGCACGCCCCACCTTTCATAGCGACATGCCCTGCCTTCTCTGTACAACATTCCACCTTTCTATTGGCAGCCCCCACCTTCCATAGTAGCACAGCCTCCTCTCTGTTGGCATGGGACACCTGTCTCTCAGGTCATCAGGGTGCAGTCACGTGACAAGGATCACATGACCACCTTCGTGCTCCCTCGTCCCCCGTCACCTCGTCCATCGCAATGACAGCAGGTCCCTCCCTGGCCCAATTTTCCTGTTTTTATTTTCATTCCCGCAGACGACAAGAGGGACCTGGAGTACGCAGGGCTGCCCAACTTCACCGCAATCGGCGCCCGCTTTCTGGAGGAGCATCCAGGGTACGCCTTGGGGCCTTCTCGTAAGCATGAGCCAGAAGCTTTTCCTCGCAGGTTCCGTTCAGGTGACATCCCATTGCGGAGGCGGCGTCATGTGGGTCCCCACGACGGAGGAGGGGTGCAGCGCACCATCTCGACCGGTGAGTGGGGTGCCGGGCATGGAGGCGAGATCCCCACACCCGTGTTTCGCAGGCACCCTGCTGCCTTCGTTGGGGCCACACTCGGCGCACAGCGTGGACCTTGCCTTCGCCACCTTCTGGTTCCACCCGAGCAGCGCCAGGGCGCTTTCGCCGGCCGAGAGGCGCTGCCTCGATGCGCTGCGTGAGCAAGAGGACCAGCGCTTTCTGCCACAAAGTATGTAGCCTGTCCAGATGCGAGGGGCTAATCGCAATCTTACACAGAGCTCTTACAATCGCCATTCTTTGTGTAAGAGGAGCAAAAAGAAAGAGCAAAATGGTCGACAGACGCTCGGAACAGGAAGGTTAAAGGGCGGGCCATCGAGTGGATTCTGAGATTGTCTATTTATTGTCATAACTCAATCTACGGGCTCTAAGCATCCTAAAAAACCCGACATTACATTTTAGAGTGGATGATTTTCCTATTATAAATCCAATCAAAGATTGTGCCACACCCCTCTTTCTGTGCCGTGGCGCAGAACACCAGGTGCGCCACCGGACAGGAAGGCAGCAGGGGAGGGCACGCAACAGCTGATCATGAATGACGGCTTCCCAGCTGACTGAATTTTCGAATATATGCGAATTAGAAAACTCAGTCTGCCGGGAAGCTGTCTCTCGTGTTGGCTGTCGCGCCCTCCCCTGCTGCCTTCTGATGGGACGCATTAGTATGGCCCCTCTAACAGTGGTGGAACTGCTGCGCCAATTGAGCAAAACTGCGGCAGAACGAACAACCTGCTACGTGCTGCTCCAAAGGCTGTTATTTGTGCACTATTTGAGCCATGTCTGCTCCAAAAGAGAGCTGTTCTCGAAAAGGAAACTGCAAGTGTCTGGCCATTGCATTGTTGCCGATACATATTAATGCTTTTCAAAGTGTTGATCGTGGCGGATTAACCCCTTTAAGCGGGCTTCTCTTGAAGCACGGTGCACTGCAGAGAAGCAATACCCGCGAAGCTGACACTGTGATCTCACGACTCGCTTCCCCGCAGTGGAGCCGCGCGCTTAGGCGAAAAACGCACCTTTAAAAAGGTCTAGTGTATGCGCACACCTAAAATCTCCAAAATTTAACTGTGGCTATTGTGCAAGGGTATATGTTAGGCCTCTTAGGCAGCAATGTTCTGACAACCTGTGTTCAATATTTGTGCTTGTTTTTTTTTTCTTTTTCATTCAGAATCGAAGAAAATGTTTGCATATAGCAAGAACCTTTATAAATCCCCTCAACTAAGTATGGCTAAACTACTTTGCAGGTTCAATTTTAGATAATATTTGTTGTTTACTTGCAGTCCCAATGTAGGTATCTGACTTTCTGAGACCACAGTCTATGAATATAGCTAGATTAAATTTAACGGAGCTCATCAGGAGTCAATAAAAGCTTGGGAGCAACCTTCGAGAGTTCAGCTGAATTTTCGTCTAGAGGAATTATACAATAAAATTTTGTCTTTCAGAAAATAATTAAATTATATTGTCATTTGCTTTTAGGAGTATCGTCCGCACAATACCCAAATTTTTATTCTTCCACCGCACAAGCTATTTAATTTTAAACAGAGCCCAACTGCTCACGCATAACAGACAGCGTTTTCGTTTTCAACAGCGTACACTCTGACGTAACATCAGGCAAAGAGAGCCACCTTAGCTTTTGACTGCAGTCTCAGCAAAAACAACTTCGTTCTAAGAAAAACAACATCTACGGTATTGAGGGAAGCCCAATTCTTTGAGGATGATCTTTGTATGCATTATCAATCGTGTTGATCAAATCCAGGAGTAAAGGCTGGTTCACACACTTTGCGGGAGTCCGACCAAGCATGTCTGCAGCCTTAATCCTTTTTTAACGCGAAGGCATTAACTGTCCCATGGAACGAGGCGACGTCATAAGTTTGAAGCGCGAAAACGGCACCTAGTTTCCCTGATCCCAAAGGTCCCATTGGCTGGCACACGGCGACGAGGCTTCCATTAGCCGCTGCGCGCGTCAGTTTCAGTGACCGCCGCCAGATGGCGCTGCGTGTCCGTGCAGCCTAAAGCCCCTCTATCCTGGAAAAAGTGGCGCCATTCATTGTTGTTGACATGCTCGAGACACGCGGCGCGCGCCCCTTCCAGGAAGAACATGGCGTCTAATATCTAGCTCAGGGCTGTGCTGTGCCGTCATAATCTTCGCAAGGCTGCTTGTTGCACATGCCTCGTGCATCCACGCACCTTGCACTACTTTTGAAGCATGAAAGGGCTTTAGTGCAGCCTAGAGTTCCTATATAGGCTCCCTACAGAAGCCAGAGTTGCGCATTCATCCCTGTATCACCGTCTTTCCTGCACGGCACGTTGACCCTGTCCTCACGTGACTGAATTTGGCGAATAGTGGCACCGCGCATTTAAGGCACGTGGCATGCTTCAAGGCAGGGGAACGTACGCCGGGGCGCGGGTAACATCTACTTTTCAGCACAGCATTTGATCCGGGTCCTCAAGTGATCGGATCTCAACAAATAGCGGCGTGGTGGCACATGGAAAACAGACGCGCAATAGGGAGCCTACGGAGGAACTCTAGTGCCGCCTGCATCGATAAAACTAACCGCCACAACCCCATGCCACTACGGGTCTCGTGCTGGTTAAAACGGACATGTTGGTGCGCGCTCGGGGGCTTCTGCTCATCTTGTTGCCGACCCGCATACCGTCGCCTCCGTCATCCACATCGTCGGCGGTGCTTCTGCCCGTCTCGCTGCCTACGAACATGGCGCCGCCTCTAGCATCCACAACGTCGGAGGGGCTTCTATGCTTTCGCATTCACAACTCATAAGAAGTGCTTAAGTGTACCTCCAGCTTTTTTTTTTTTTTGGTTGCTATGGCAACAGAGTTTTATGTAGCTTGCAACCGCCACCGCTGCTGCGCGGCCTATCTAAAGCTTTTGCAAGAGGCTTCAAGACTGGTTGCAGTTGCACTCAGTCAGGCCCAACGCAAGTGTGTGAATCGCCCTTAAGTCAATGCCCGCAACTCTGACATTACCATCACGACAGGACCTGCCATGCATACTTGCGAAATTTGGTGTGAAGTTTCGTATCAATGTTCATAATTGATTTAATCAACATTGAGGCATCTCTCAGTGAAATAAATATCACATATGACTATATTTAGACCCTCTCTCCGTGATCGGCGCAAAAACTTGGTAACTTCCAGATATCACTGGACAATTGCAGAACCACTATTCACTTTGAATTTGCTTCAAACCCAAAATGTATTATTTGCACGTGCCTAACGAAGATTTCTTGATTTTTGCACGAACAGTGCTCACATCGATTGCAGTGAATAATTATTCATTGTGATTGGTTAAAGTAGCTATATCCTCCACTTAGCTGCTCTATGAACAATAGCAGATGAAATATGAGCAAAAGCAGCATGATACAAACCCTACGAAGTAGCCAAAATCATTTTTATGTCAAACACAGGTGGAAGACGCCATCGGTACTTGTAATTAGGGATGGGCGAATATTTGGTTATTACGAATAGCCGATCAAATTCTGTTCTATTCGGCATTCACCGCAAATCAAATTTAAGTATTCGACAATATCGAATTATTTTATTTTTCCCAATACTTCGGCTTGGATTTTCGGCCAGGTGGCGCAAGCTTCCGTCCATTTAGACCATTTCGTGTTCCCGAACTCTGTACACTTGAAATTAACAATTGCAGTACTTTTAATACCAAATAAGGGCCAGTATAAAAATATAGTTTAAACATATCTTGTGGTATTTGTTGCTTGTACTATTAGAACTATTAGATTCAAAATTATTTGGCCAAAATCACTATTCGCTTCAGACCCAAAATCCTCTATTTGCCCATCCCTACTCGTAATAGCAGAGTGTTTGAGACATCTGAAAGCTAACAGTCATATAATTGTTCAATAAATAAATAAATATCTGTGGCGACCAGGTCCCGTGTAGGTGCGACACTTTAAATAATCTCCCAACACTCCATGTACTCTTTCTACGGGCTAGCTTTCGAAGATACTACATGCAATTTTCTGACTTGAAAGCTCAAAATATTCTCCTCCAAAGGTGGGAATCTCTGCTCCAAAACCTGTTTTTTCTTGATACAAGAGCTGCTCCAAATCACCATTTGTCGGTTCCACCACTGCTCTAGTAGCAGAGACATGAACAAGCTAATGGACTTCCCACTTTGACCAAAGTTTTTTTTTTTGGTTCCGGTAGAACTGATAAACTATGAAAAACGCTTGATTTTCGTTGGTTCAGATTTATTTGGCAGATTGCAACTTTTAAGGTTGGACAGCTAAAAGGAAAAACCAGTTACTTTGTGCTACAGTAGTCTCCGCAAAAAGCCGAGCCGGCAGCTTCCGGCCTGGGAGGATCGGCGAGGGGGAGGAGCTCACGGCCCGCGCCCTTCCCTCAGGCCCCCTGTTCGGGCTGGACCACGACGCGTACGAGGCCCTGGCGGCCTCCCAGTGCCTGGGGGACGGGGCCTCTGAGGAGGACTCCTACGACCCCTTTGATCGGCCCATGGGCCAGATGACCGTGTACCGGGTGCGCCTCAGCTGCCCCCACATGCTGCCCTTCGAGCGCCAGCGCTGGCCGGCCTACATGGGCGCCCTGGCAGACGGATACGCCCGCCCCTAAACGCACCCCCCGACCGGTCCGCAGCAGTACGCCTTGCCGACAATCAACGCACAGGTGAGCGTCCAGTGCAGATGCAGCCTTCTACAGCGATAGCTGTCATGGGCTCTTCCCACTGGTGGAAATGATGTCTATTGATGATGACATTGTTGGCGATGTAGGGCATCCGTCGTCGACGTTGCGAATTTCTCGAATAAGATTGCCCGCCACCTACAGGAATAGAACCTGGGTCCACCGCATACGGAGCGGAGACATTACCGCTTAGCTACGCCGTGGCGCTAATAACCTGCTTTGTGCTTTGGGGTTTTTGTGGTACCTAATGCACAGTGCACGCGCTCTCTGAAAAAAATAAAATAAAAAAATAAAATAACAAAATGCCATTGTAGCACTGTCAGTGCCAAGAGCTCGTGCCGGAAGACACGTGTTCACACGGTCCGGAACACAATAGAAACGGAAGCGTTCAGAATTTCTAGTACCCGGTGCCCTCTGCATGCACTCTCTGGAGAAGTATGGAGAAAGAGCCGATAACAGAACGCCGTTATAGCACTGTAATTGCTAAGAGCTCATGCTGGGAGACGTGCTTTTACAGGCTCCGGAACAAAGAAGGAATAAAAGCGTTCAAAATTTCCAGTATCCGACGCCTACTGCATGCGCTCTCTATAAAAATACAGAGAAATAGACGATAACAAAATGCCATCGTTGCACTGTCAATGCCAAAAGCTCGTGCCGAGAGATGCGTCCACACGCCTTGGAAGAAAAACGGAACAAAATGGTCAGATTTCTATTTGGTTCTGAATGCTTTTGTTCACGCGAGCGACGCCAAACAACTTTGCCATGATGTGTCGCAGCTATCGCCGTGATTGTACCGTGGATTAACGCAGGGCCGCTTAATTTCTCAATGAAGGGGGCAGCGCAACAGTATTGGTTTGGAACGTTTGTGCAGTTTACACAAACTTCTGGTCACTAGTGCAACAAAAGTGTACTCGCACGCGACGCCACTGACCTGGGAGCTTCTTTGGTGCAGTGCAGTTTCGACTAGGGATGCCGTGAACTTCTTTCGAATCGAAGTTTCGATGATTGAATCAAGCGGTTCGAAAGGTTCGAAAGATTTCGATTTTTCGAATTGTCTATATCGTAAAATTCGACAGAAGTCGAATTTTCGAACTTGTTAAGCTAAAAGGTTCGACGCTTTTCGAACCGTCAAACTTATTACGCTAAAAATTCGATCTTTTTTGAACTTTCTAACTTATTGCGCTGCAAAGTTTGATGCTTGTCGAACTTCTGAACTTGACTGAACAAGAAATTCTATGAATTTCAAACTTTCAAACTTATTTATCAAGAGAATTTGAAAAGTTTCGAACTTTCGAATCCTGAAAAGTCGGAAGTTCGACGAACTTCGAACTTTTAGAATAAAAGTTTGACGTTCGTCGAACTTCGAATGACCGGCGGACGGTTTCATTTGAATTCAAGTAGTGAGGTACATTCGTGATTTTTTTTTTTCTCGAACTTTTTACACGCGGTGCTGCGTTCCTTACGAAAGACAATGCCGTTTATTTCAATGTTCTGGCATGCTTAGTTTTAAAGAAATAAATTCTTGAAGGGGCGAGGAAGGACGACGGGTTTTTGACGATTATTGTTTGTGCCATATTTGAAGCGCACTGTAGCCGAAGCTATTTATGGTAGAGATGTTACACTTTTTAAGAATGATCTATGTATAGCCTAGGTAAGTGCCGTCTTAAGATGTGATTATTGTTATTCAACGTGAGTTTCGAAGAAATGTCCAAACATGTATCTACATGCAATTATGCCCTAAACTTGATATTTATTTTCGTCTAAGTTGTTTGAGGTATCGCATTTAAATTAACACCACAGACAGTGCCTATCATTGCCATCTGCAGAATACAAAATAATGTATTTATCGTTTTTTTCACGTTAAAGAATAAATTAACTCACGGGAGATTTCTAATAGTGTTCAAAACCATTTTTTTTTTTTCGCTTCACGTTCCTGGGACGTGTTTCTTTTAGCCTGTACACATTTTGGTAAAAGAAACTTGTTTCGAAGTTCTGAACCTCTGAATATGCAAGAATACAACACTTCCGGCAAATTCTCGATAGTTTTTTTTTTTTCTCCAGCTTTTTATCCCCGCATTTATTCATTTTTTATTTATTTATTTATTATTTTTTTTTTTACTATTGGCACAGGTATTTAGGTCGGAAAGACATAGCTTTGAACTTCCGAACCACTAAGCGTGTGACGAGTAGTGCCTTCTGACAACGAGTTTCTAACAATGACCATCTACGCAATCTTTTATGCAGTGAAGAGCGACATTCACTGGACGCCCAATTTGAGGTAACTGCTCACAGCGCATGCCCGGGAAGAGTTTCCGTCAGCTCTTGGGCAACCGCTCGAGAAGAGGGGAAGGAAAAATCCTCTTATCACCGGGACTCTCCTTTGTAGGTCCTAGGCTTCCCCAAACATTGCTATTCTCCCCTAGAAGATTATAGAAGATTAACTTGCCACTCAAAACTCTTACAAAAGTATCGCTCCCCTCTCTCTCTTCTCCTGTGGTAAGAAAGCAGCAGAGAGCTCAGCTATGACCGCCAGTGAATACTCCCTATACATATGCATAAATAATTTCAGGTTAAAATAAGCTCAACCACACCCTCTTTCCCTGTATTGTTTTCTTTAACAGTCCGAAATATCTGGAAGGGGGGGAAGGGGCTGAAGCCAAGGCCCCCCCCCCTTTCCCGCTACCCTCTTTCCCCCCGTTTTTCCTCTTCCGACGCCGCTTGTATGGTAGAACGCTCCTCGACCTCGAGTTGTGTCGGCTTTTTGCGAGGCGATTCCTCCGTTCCAGAAAATAAACCTCCAGGACAATTACAAACTTAACTTACTATATGCCAGCGTCACTCGGGCGGCGTTTGATCGGATTGCTACCAGCGTGCGAGGGGTGGCGAAGTAGTTTGCCAGGTCGCTTCAAGGTTTTTCTGAGCCTCAACCTCCTGCTCGCCCCTGACTGTTTCGAACTGGATGAGTCTCGTAAAACTGTGTTCGTGTGATCACTACTGCGTGATGCAGGTTAAAGACCCCCCCCGGGCTGGCGGTCACAATTACTGATCTATGGTCACACGTCACTCTGCACTGGCAAATATTCCAGCACATCCGGGACACTCGTCGTCTCATTTAATTGCCTGACCAACTCGCAGAATCTAGATATCACACCCTAACTTTTCTAAACTTGATTTCGTGAAAACCAGTGAGTCATGAAAACGTTATTTGAAACTGAAACTGTGGAGGAACTTGAAAACCAAACTTCGAACTTTGAAAACTTTGACTAGAAAGAAATTCAAAATCTTCAAAGCTTTTTTTTTTTTTTATTTTTTTTTTTAATTTAGTGTTAAAAGAGAATCGAAACCTTCAAACTTTTCTAACTTTATGCAGAAAGAAATTCGAAATCTTTGAATTGTTCGAACTTAATGTCTATAAAAATTCAAAGCGTTCAAAGTTTTCGAATTTTATTTCCAAAAAATTTCGAAATCTTCAAATTTATCGAACCTGAAGTAAAAAAATATTCAAAATATTTGAATCCGAAATTTTAGAAACCGTGAAAGCCTCGAACTTTTCGAATTCGAGACTCCACTGTGATCGAAAGTTGCGAATTTTTCTAATTCGAACCTCGGTCGGTACGAAAATATCGAAATTTTTCGAAATCGAACCTCAGTTCGCTTCGCAAATATCGAAACCTTTCGAAATCGAACCTAGGGTGGTTCGCGACATCCCTAGTTTCGACGGCGAAAGCGGAGCATTTTTTTCAGTCTTCACAGAACCCGACAACGTAGTCGAGGTATGGTGCCTGAAGCGTGTCTTCGACTGACGCGTTGACTACATCCTCGAAAGTGGTCTCTCGATTTCCGCCCTGTGGTGTCTTAAAGGTGCCGCGCCGTTGCCTGCCACAATTCCGGCAGTGGCAGGGCAGCAGAGTTGGACGTCCCTTCCGCTCTGGGTCGATCTGCAGCCAGACCTTGGACGGAAACCGAAGAAATGCGAGATGGGGCACCCTTTACAACTGCAGCCCTTGCATCCGTTTTCCTCTTTTGCCAGTGTTTTTCAACCAGCCGCCAAGATTGCGACAACCAACGGCATGACGAGCTCGCTCCCGTGACACAATTCGTTGCCCCTTCGGGACCGCCTTTGATGTGTAAGTGGCATAGGACCGTGAACGCACCGGTCGAAGACACGTTCCAGGCATCGTAGTCGAGAAAGTTGCAGCGTCCACATATTCGCGGGGATTGCGAGATCGACGGAATCGTGGGGATTACCTTCGATGACAACGGTCAATACAGTTCATAGACTGGATACGAGCGTGTGACAGTCGACATTTTGGTGAATGTAAAAAGAAAAACTACCTAATCTGTGTTTCGTAGGTTATGGATGTTGAGGATTAACTTTGAGCAGTATTTACCGAAAGTACTAAATTCGTTGCAGTGCTCCACGTGTGACAAACTGGACCAGTCATTGAGATCAACAGGACGAGCGAATGAATGGGTGACAAATGAAAATGGCTATTCTGAGAGCGATATCAACGTGCTTTAAAGCCTGGCGCTGGTGTCCTTTCTGGATCTTGCGATTGCCTCTAAATTGTAGTGGCGGGCCTTCTCCGTGCTGTACGGAAAAGTGGGCACGCCTACTGCCAATGTCAGATACTATATCCGTTCCATTCATCGTCAGACCACGTTAGAGTCATTGCGTCTAGGGCTTCAGTTTCTGTTTTAGAGTATTTGCTGGTGCTCAAGCTGGTCTCGCACCGTTTGTATGTGCAGTGTCATTTATTCATATTCGAGAAAGTTCTAAAAATCAGATTGCGAAAATTGTGAATTATAGTTTCCAAGTGCATCGCTTGTCGGCTGGATGTGGATACAGTGGTCATGGATTCTATTGGAATGCAATTCAGCGGGGACTCCATCAATACCCGAGGCATTATTATTGTGCCCAAGGTGGCAGTTATTAGGGACTGTCAGTAGAGTGGAGCTATGAAATCAGATAAATTCTTACAGAGCCATAAAAAGGTTAGGAAGTTTGTACAAAGTTCAGCATGTTGAAAAAATTTAACTTAGCTTTGAAAGCTAAGTTAAATTTTAAAGTGCTCCCACTGCGCACTGTGTGTGCAGTGGGAGCACCTTATGTACTATTTCATTTAAAGCGGTATTGTGGAGGAACCAAAGCTAAAGGCCCATGCTCGCATTGTTCTTTCTGCCAGGCCCTCCTGTTTTCTTAGCCAGGACACATTTCAAAGCAATGTGCTCGTGACTTGGTTTGGTATTGCTCCGTTCCATTATAACTTGGCGAACAGTGAAAGTTGAAAGTGCATTGAGCAAATAAGAGCGTTGGAGCAAGTCACGAAACATTGCACCACCGCACCTTACTCCATAACTCTCATTACTTACAGGGGCCGTTGCTTCCATTGTTTGCCGAGCTACGGTGAAACAGAGTAATCCCCTACTGTAAGGCCGAGCAAAGTGCAGTAAGTTGAGACATCTCATTTGTAGCCCGTCAGAGTTGCTACCAAAGTAAAAGTTTTCAAGCGAGCCAGGCTAGTCTTTGACGTCTGAAGGGCAGAGACCGGAACTGCTCCTTTCTTCTGCAGCGCAGAGATCGTGGATGGAAATGGAAACGCCACAAGTCGGGCACATCGCAGTGCCCAGGGGTGCCCTTTCAGGGTGCCCAGGAGTGACCCTACTTGCCCTGCGGCTCTGCACTCTGGAGCTGCTACAGGCACCCCCGGAAGGATAGAGACTAGCTGGAAAAGAAACTGGAGACAATGTCAGGCTCGCAAGACAGCAGTGCAAGTTCCTGCTTTGGCATACTGCCGAAGGCATGTGCTAACACTTGCATGACAGTGACCTTCTTTGTTTGCAATGCTCAGGCAGGGGGAGGTATCCCGACAGTTTTCTTGCATGCGCTCAAGGGCCAGTTGCAACCATGGAACTGTCCGTTACAATTGTGCAAGTGTCGAACTTGTTCGTGCAGGTTTTGCCTCCGAGCATAAAAGCTCGTAGCTCACTTGTTGTGCAGAAAAGTCATCCATCGAGAGGACCGGAGCCACGTCAAAATTGAGGACAAACGGGGAGACGCAGTGTTTTGCAGTGCCGCTTTTCTTGGCCTTGTGCTTTTCACACTTGTTCTTCGAGGGATACTCCACCACACCCGTGGAACCAGTGGATGACACAGTGGATGTTGGATTTTCCCGTGCCATACACGCGTGCCAGTGGCAACAAAGCATCATGGAAGGTGACCACTACAGCGGCAGTGTGGTGGCCAAGAAGAGACAAAAGCTAGGCAACAGCATAGGAAATTTTTGGGGCTTGACAAACCAGGGCAAGAGTGTGAAACGTGGCAGAGAAGGTCGCAAGAAAAGCCAACCTTAAAAGGCCGGAATTACTCGAGGGTGGTCCCGTTAGTGCGACACAAAATGCTGATGAGCAAGAGCACGAGAGATGACACCTACACTAAAGGTAAAGGGAAGAAGCAAGAAGACAGGAAGGAGAAATAAACGAGTGAAGAAAAAGAGGAGCGAAGATTGCTTTCCTCAACATGCAAGGTGGAAGACAAGCAGGGATATAGGTACAAGCTTTCCAGGTGCCGCTGAACAAGATTGGAATACATTTGCAGTGGCAGAAACGCAATTCGGGGATGAAAAGGAGGCTGCCAAGAGCTGCCTTGGGACGAAGAAAGCGGAGGAAGGTGACGGAGTGCCCAGTATGTTCGGAAGGATGCCGAAAGAGACAGCTAGCCAACGGGACGGTGCAATATGACTAGGATTCCGTGTTTCCACCGTTGATGTTTTGGTGAAATTCAGACGGCGTTTTTCTGAGCCTATTTTATGCTATAAATTCGGCGTTTATCGGAGTTCATATGTTTAAATTTTCAATTTCTGAAATTTGGTGTTCAATTTTGCTCTATTCCCGATTGTTCAAAATCTTAAATAAAACGAAATATGGGCGAGTGAAGGCTCACATATCCGTATATATTTATTGTACCATTGGTTAAAAGAGTGCCCGTTACACAAGGTTTCTTCACCTGGATACAGCAGACGATTCCTAGGCATAGTCGCTGGGAAGATTTTACTTTTAAGTGAGGCTGTTACAACAGGGTAGCACTGTTTTACTGGTGCTGTCATTGCTAAATGTAAAAATGCAGCTTCCAGGTTCTAAGCTTACCTATAAAGCCACTCATTGATTGGCATTTGTGATTACAGATGTCAGCATATGATTAAAGATTGCAATACGTGACTGAGGTACACTAAAAATGACTTTTCAGCAGATCGCACTTTGATGTCTCGAAATAGAAGGCAAACTTTTTTCCCAATTAGTTACCCATGTCAGACACGACACTTGAGGAGTGCGTTTTGTAACGTAGCCAGACTTCATATCGAAATAGCCCAAAACCCCATCTTCTTTGTGGTAAGGCAGGAATGCCCAAAGCATTTCTACACGCAGCGCATTCCTATAAGCAGCACGTCAAGTCTTCCTTTTTCACACGGCACTCCGGCGGTGACATCATGCTCCCTCACTGCGCGGGCGCAGTAAACCCCGCCGGCTCCGTGACGATGCATCTGCGTTGCTGGGCTTTTCTTTGTTTTCTTTCTTAGGCGCGTCCGCTTTGACCTTGAGCGCCCCGCCAGCTTCTGCGACGAAGCATCTGCGTTGCTGTGCTTTTGGTCAGTGGGAATTCAGGTGCCGTTTCGCTGCTACAGACGGTTACAGACCGCTGACTTTGCTCCATGGGACAGTTAATGCTTTGGCATTAAAATATTGTTCCGAAGTGGCAAGCAGACTTGCACACATGGTGGGAGAGTGTGCAGAAGGTGAGAGGGTAGAGAACGAGCACGTGGTTTAGAATAAACGGGGAGTCACAAATGGAAGAGGTACAAACTTCCCATCCACTCGTGCTGGAGTGCTAGCTTTGGCAGGCTTTCTTTCAGATGGTGTTTCAAACAAGCCGACGACGGGTAGCACCAAAAGTAGGCGTGGATGTTTGCCATTAGGTGTCGTCCTTATGTGGCAAGGGTTCATTGCAGAAGATGCCATCCACGAAGCAAATGTTGGAGTGGTCATGCTTACGCGCGAGTGACACAGAATACATTTCCTCTTACTGATGATGATTTTGGGGGTTAATGGCACGAGACATTTTGTGTTACTGCTGCATTTGCCATGATAGCATTGAAGCATACATTACTTTCCTGCTAATTTTAGCAGAAAAGGCTGCTAAACTCGAGAGTGATTCCCTATTCACAAGAGTCTGGAAGAGGCCCAACATGTAGCTTTTCTCTCTAATGCGTTAATTTTTCAAAAAGTAATGTGCAACTGTTGTTTAGTTAGTCTTTTTTCTTGAAGTAACAAGAAAATTAATTACATTATAGCTAGATATACCAGTCCTTCAAGACACTACTGGTCTCAAAAGTAATCTGTAACGATACAAGAGAGCCTGGTATGTGACAACAGGCGGCGCTAGCATGGATGGAGCGGCTAAGAGTCTCTACAGTCGACTCCCATTAATTCAAACTTGCGAATAATTCAAACTAGCATGCAAGTCCCATCCTATGCGTCTCTATGGGAAGAAACTCCCGGTAATTTGAGCCTCGCTTTATTCAAACAAATTTTCGGTCCCCCTCGAGTTTGAATTAACGAGATTTGACTGTAATCTAGCCAACACAGCTGGGAGTCTGGCAACCGGAAAGAGATATCAGAAGTTCACACCCGCTCTGAATGGGCCACCAATAGATTGCAGTGACGCTTCGTTGTACTGACAGTGTTTCTCGTTAATGTATAAGCGTCTTCAGCTCTGTACACTCAGTCAATTAATCATTCTTTTTTCTGCAACATTCTCCAAAATATTATCATTCCTCAATCCTCTTGCCTCAAAACAAACTCTTGATATTGCCACCGCTGTCAAACTTCAACGCCGCGAGTAGCGCCATCAAGTAGAGGCACTGCCAACCCTTTCGCTCAGTGGACCTTTTTCCAGTAAGCTGCTGCGCATGCGCACAATCTCTCCCCAGGCCTTACTTCCTGCTGCCGTGTCCATTTCGGAGGGCACCATCCCGCACGACCAACAATGGCAGCGCTTATCTTTCTGAGTCTTAAAGGGGCACTGACACATCAAAATCATATTTTTTTTTATTATCCGAAACGATTGAAAACGATGCCGGGACATTACCCTCAAAATTTGAGATTTGGGAATTCAGTATTCGTGAAGTAAAAAAACAATTTCCAAATGCCGAATTCGAAGTTCCCGCGCGATCGGCGCCGGTGCCTTGACGTCAAAAATTGAGGAGACCTGAGAGTCGACTTCCTTTGACCACTCCCTGCTGTTGCCATGGCGACCCAAAGCGAGGAGGAAGGGAGTGAGCGGCGGGGTTGCGCCGGACCGGTTTTGAGCGGTGTCGCCTGTTTTCCGTTGGAGGATACAAATCCAGGAGACGGCACCACAACGAACTCCCGATTTTTGGTATTTCAAAAAGAAGGGCCGTAGTGCGTTCGCAATTGCGTTAAAAAACATGTTTTAGGATTGCCGTAATTAAATGTTATAGAGATGTCGCCTACAAAGCTTCTAAATTTCCTGATTTTTGACGTCACCGATCAAAAGAAGCGAGGAGGCGAGAGGCGGGAAAATCAAACGCCAAAAATAAAAAGGCGCGCGCGCGCGCGGGAAAATTTTTTTTCGCGTGGCGGATTTTTTTGCGTGTCTATGACTACAACTTGCATCGTTTTAGACAATAAAAATAAATACGACCTTTGGGGTGTCAGTGCCCCTTTAAGTCTTTTTTGATGAATCTCTTTCTGGATATCAGTAGCATGGGGTATAAAAAGCAGCGAAAACTGATACAACGGCACAATGTCAGTGTGGTTTAACATGCGGAGTCCTGTTGGGCTGCCCTTCATTTGTAGTTTGCGGAGAAACCGCCATGCAGCGCTCGTTACTCGGAGAAAGTCCATTGCATAACTTTTTTACGCTTGCAAAAATGCAAAAACAGTGTTGTCTGAAAAAACAAAAAGCTTATTTCTAAGTTTTGTTGTTAGAGATCAATACCGTAAAGGATGACCGGTACTTGCATACAGTGATCAATTATGGACGTTAAAAAATGTAGGTATACAGGAGATTGTTATTCTAAACTACTTGTAATGGCGAATTTCGGGTGGCTTACTGAGAATGGCCTGGCAAAACGAAAACGCCCCCTCAAGGACAGTAATGCACCTGGCGGCCATTTCTGGCCCTGTTCCTAGCTTTGGCTGAAGTTCAATGTTATACCTTCAAAGATTTCTTCAGAATTAAAGGGGTAGTGCAACGATTTTCAGACTTTGGCCAATTAACGGCGGAAATTAATCTGCGTCACCTATGGAACGGAAAACAGAAAACCGCATTTTCTTGCGAGAGCTAGTTCTTAATTAAAAAAAAAATGAAACAAATCCAAGGTCGAAGTGCCTCTCGACTCTCCATGTCAACTTTCGAGTGACATACTCTGGGGGGTTCACATAGTTTCCCCGTGGTTCCTCTCTTCAGAGACCAGCCACTTCCTCCGCGATTAGACTTTCAAAGAATTAGCCTTGTCGAAGGTCGCGGCGAGTGATGGAAACAAAGGACGGTTCGTCACGGGGCTGACGGCGAGCGTAGCAGCGGAGGGGGACAGGGTTTGACTTCCGCGTACCCCCACACGCTGTCATTTTAGTTTTCGTAGCCGCCACAGGCGGCTGCAAATCAGCAAATAATTCTTTTGCCTTGCCATGACGCAGCAGATTAGCAGTTTCTCGGGGAAAGGTGACACGTTTTTGGTCACATGGGCTTGCATAAACAATATAAAAAATGCAAACTGGCAATTCTTTTAACATTAAAACCGTTGCACTGCCCCGATTACATCCAACGTTACAACCAAACAACTTTGTTCCTTTGGAATTCCGTGTGCCGCGAGTTTGTGTTCAGCCGAATTGTGAATAAGCGGCATTCTCGCAAGTCATAATTGGGATATATGCACGTGCTATGCGAAAAAGACGTGTTCTTCAATCACCCCTTCAAGTTTTACGGCCCATGCTTTACAAGTGGTCACAATGCTTGAGTGACAAAGCAGCCGCCTTGGTGGCTCCGAGGCGAGAGCGCCGGCCTACGGATCCCCATGTGGCGGGTTTGAATCCCGGCCGACGTGCCCGCAATCTGACGGAGGCTTATTGCGGAGAAGGCGCCGTGTAACCGAGCTTTCGGTTGCACGTCAAAAGATCCCCAGGTGGTCCAAATTAACCCTCGGTGCTCCGCTGGGGCGTGCCAGATGGCAGTCGTTGGTTTAGCACGTAAAACCTCCAAACTTGAAATTTTTTTTTTTGAGTGACAAAGCAGACTTACTTTTTGTTACCGTGCTTTATCGTTTGAGCCGACAACTTTAGGCCATGTGCACCATGGAACAACAAATGCAGACCAACCTAACGCTCAACACTGAAGATCCTAGACAACGAGTTTTGAAGATGAATACAGCAACAGTTCTTTCTTTCAATTGTGCCCAAATGTTGTGTCTACTGGTGAGGCACAGCAATGGAAGAATAAAACTTGGGAGTCAATAGCCCAGTAGCCTCGAAGCTTACCTTGCAATCAAACATCTGTTTGTGTGACACAACATAGAGAAAAGAGAAAGAAATCAAACAAAGTCGTTCCTTCGAACTGGCCAGCTCAGCACTTGTTCAGTAAAAGCGGAAAATTAGAGGTGTGCGAATACTTTAGCAATTGCTATTTAATGTTGTAGCACACTTTCTCTCTTGAAGGTATTCTCGGTATTCTAAAATTGCAAACAAGGTCTTCAGAATTTTTTTTTTTTTTTCATTTTACGTTAAACTTTACTGTTACACACCAGCACTCTGGCATCAAGCTTCGCATCGACATGTTAGGAGAAACGGTTGCTGTGTCTGAGCATCGTGGTTGGATAAGCTCTAAAATTTTGCTCATCGAGCCAACCTTTCTTGCTTATAATTATAGTCTGACCCTTAACTTAAAAGCACAGTGCCGAAAAAGAAAACACCTTCAAATAAATTGGGTATTCTTTGCTCTGCTTGCCATGCTACATTGTTTTATACTCTACTCAATTTACCAGTGCCTCTTTTCTTTAATACCAGTATGTGAAACAGCCCACGTAATAACTATCTTTTGGTAAGTATGCTTTTTAGAAAATATTTCTAGCAGCAATTCCTAAGAGCATCCAATGCTAAATTCACATTAAATGCTAAATATTTGTATTGTAAAATATTTATATTCAAACTGCAGTAAAATTTCAACTCGCACCAATTTGCAGTAAAAAATGATATTCGCAGACCTCCAGCAGAAACGTATTCACCATCGAGAATGGGAAGCTGCCTAATAAAAATTTTAAAAAGAAGCTAATTGGATTACAACGAGCACTCTACGGGTCGTACCCCATGGAAGGCTAGGGTGGCAGAAACGGAAGCCCAGAATCTGGTCCTGCGCATCCCGGTAGCTCGCTCGGCGCCTGTGCCACAGATGCACCCTCGTGGCTTCGCCCATCGTTCCCGCCGCACAATCAGACGAAGGAGCCCAGGAACTGCGGTTTCCCAGACGATGCAGTCCCAGGCCACTTCGTACTTCGTACGCAATAAAGACTCGAAAACCGTCGTCCTCAGAAATTTCCTTTCTTGTCGTTTAGTGCATGCATCCAAGACCCATTTCGTGCCCTCCGGCTCGGCGCGTGCCCGCTGAGGACGGGGGAGTGTTTGCTGGAGGGACATCAGATGATGTTGGCCAGGTAGTCCTTGACCTCTGCGGGGGCCAGTCGCCGGAAGCCTTGCTCGTTGCACAGACCGATCTCGATGTTGTCTGCCGTCATCTGGCCCTCGAAGCCCTCCTTGAGGGTCAAGATGGCCGTGTGCACCGCGTCTTCCAGCTCCAGCTCCTCGCTGTACCTGCAACCGAGAAAAACCCCCTCGCAATCGTGGGCAACGCGAGACTCACGAGCACGAGGCATTGCGCGTCCCTTTACGCGAAAGATAGGTTGGCTTTGCTGCAAAAGCAAAAAAGCTGACGGATGCGGAAAAAAGGACACAGACAAGTGCCAATTACAGTCGACTCGGTAATTCAAAGTCTGTTTATTCGAAATTTCGGTCAGTTTGAGGAAGGTCTGCAGTTCCGGCAATTAGTAGACATACGAGTCTATGGGAAGAATGTGCGACGATTCTAAGTTTAACCTCTGTGACTGGTTAATTCGAAGTACGCTTTTACGAGCTCAAGAAATCCGGCAACTCTGGGAGCATGAAGAAGCCTCAGTATCATGCCGACCAAGCTTAAATCCAACCCGTGCAGATTGCATAATTTTTATCTACTGTACGCGCGCGGTCGGGAGAAAGAGGGAATGAGCACGACGTGCGACTATGCCAATTAAGCGGCCAAGCCGTGCCAAGTGAAGCCGGCGTGGCTGCAAGTGGGTGCATCAAGGCATCGTTCCCACAAAAAGATTACGAAGTGTGCTACGTACGGCCAACAAAGCTTTGTTTGAGGCATTACCTAGCCCTATGAGATGTTTTGTCCGTCAAATATATCGATGTCAAGAAGCATGTCGTGATCTGCAGTCTGCTTTCGGATGGGGACATATTGTGTGGTTAGGCCTAAAAATTATTGCTTCGCTTCTCGCGACGAGGAAAAAGCTTGAGCCACTGGGTTACAATTTTGAGTTTTCTTTGACAAAAAAACTGCTGTAGGTGGTCTAAGAATGGATTGAAATTTGCAGAGCATAGTTAATACACCGAGTCTTTGTCGGTGGAATGCTGCAGATCCGTTCGTGGAGGCAAGAAAAAATAAACTTTGTAACAAAAAAAAAAAAACATATTTTGAGCCGTCTTTTTAAATTTTAAATTCAATGTATGCTTAATTTGAAGTGTGTTGCTGTCCCCATGAGCTTAGAATTATTGAGTCGACTGTAGTTTAATTGTGGCCAGATGCCAGCATATTTATACTGTCCGATGGAGGGTGTGCAACATACTGCAGGAAAAAAAAAACTAGCCCCAAGACAAACTTGGAGAGCCAATATTGCTATAACAAACCAGATAGGAATTCACTTCTAAACAAAGAAACAGAAGCTTCAATTATGTGTGCAGAGGTGTCACTTAATGCATCTATTCCAAACATGAGCTGGTCTCTTATTAGATTCGTAGAACATTGTTAGTGAAAACAATTAGGGAAGGAAATGGTACGATAATGACATGGTTGTAATATGCCATACACACATAGTGGACATCAAGGACGACGTCTGGGATTATGTCAGCAACAATGTCTAGGACGACTTCTAGGACTACCTCGGACGACCTCAAGGAAGGCGTCGAGGGCTACCTCTAGGATGACCCAAGAACGAAGTCCAAGATGACCAAGAACGCTGTCTAGCACGACATTGAGGACGATGTAGAGGATGACCTCAAGGACGTCAGGTCCCATCAGCTTCAACAACCTGCGCTTATGCGAACTTGCACCTCAGCCACGGGGATTATGTGGCCTTGCACATCAGCCATGGGCGGTGTGTGACCTTGAGCATAAGTGGGCCTATAAAGCTACCACTTTGAAAAAAGTGCTACTCGGGCAGACAAAGCGCAGGCGTTCTTTAAATAACACCTTTTAGTGGGCTAGTTGGTTTGTCTAGGGAAATAAATAAAATGGGCTAAGGACGACGATAGAGGCATAAGCAAGCAAGAGATATAAAGCGCTCCCTGCGTCGTACTTGTTTCTGCCTCTGTCCTCGTCCTTAGCGCATTTTACTCATGTTCTTCGAATTTCGCAAATAAATTATGGAATGTGATCAGGGCCCCAAAGCTTCACAGTGTAACAAATGTGAGTATGGCCTTGAAGTAGAGACAGGAACCACCTCATGCATTAAATTTTACATGACAATTTAGGAATTCCTTTTTGGCGTATGAGGCCACCAGTTTTCTCCTCCCCAAACCCTCGAAAAAGTCCTCGGCTTCTGAGAATTCTATTGTACATCATGTGCTCGCACCTGCCCACGTGCCATGTATAGGACACTCGCAGCGAAATAACCTCACGACCAGATCACATGTCCCTTTCCTCCCGACGTTGACGCGACCGATTCATCTCAATCTGAGCTGCAGACCATTTACATCACTTGCAAAGCAAAAGTTAACCGAAATAGACAAAAGGTCCGACGTTCCACGCTCAGTTTGAAATGCGTGAAGAACCGGGGCAATAGAAGCACAAAGGTGTCGCGCAGGGATACAGATCCACATACTGAACAACAGCAGTGTCAACTTCCCCAAAAGTCCACCCAACCTGGACAGAAGGGTACACTCGCAAATACTTTCTTCGGAGGAAAGCTAAGCGCAAGCGTTACAATTTGACTGCAGTGAGGTACAGCAGCCTCACTCTTGTCACCTCTATGGCCACAAGTCAAGGAAGCACTACAACTTTGCCCCCCACAATCCAAAAGGAAGTGGAGAGGAGCGACCCGAAACAATTTCTTTGGGAAAGAGAGGGCCCCCCACCTCTTTTCGAGGAAGGTCTTGCCGTTGACGTGGTTCTTGCCCATGGCCGTCGCCTTCCAGGCAAAGTACGCCCCCTGGAGGGAAGGAGAAACGGCCCACACCCAGGGGGCCCCGAAGGTTTGCAACGTCTACACGGTTTTATTCAACTATTTTTACGAACACGAAGCTAAAATAAAACACCCCAAAAAAAGAAAAAGAAAAAAAAAAAGAAAAAAGGTTTAGTGAAATATTTATGCATAGACCCCCCTCCCCCACCCCCATATTTTGCAAAACCTAAACCAACTTTTATGTATTTCGAGGTCAGCGTCTCGAAATGGACATTAGTTTCGATCTTACTCCCAACAGAAGATCTGTCTCATGGAGTAAACATTAGGCTAAAGATTTTTTTTTCCATTTTTTTTTTAAGGGCCTGGTGCATATGTTGCAAAGGGAGTTTTCCCCCAAAATAGGACAATGTATATGCTATGAGAAACATTTTGAGTTGAGGCAAAACCAAAACTAACTACACTTCTCACAACATAAATTATATGCTTAATTTTCTTTTTTTTTTTTTTGGGGAGGGAAGGGGGGGGGGGGTAATGTAATGTCTTTTTAAAGGTATTAACATCCTGTACAGTCAATCCCCAAATTTCTTTGAGCAACAACAAACGTACGCTCAATGGTGCAGGCACGTGTGTCTGTGTCCCTCCCCCCCACCCCTAGGTAGATGGTCACTGGATCGAACAGCAACAGATGCGCAACCTCATTGCCTGGCTGGCAGCAGAATACCAATCACAGGAGGACTACTCATATGAGCGACAATGGGAATGATTACAAATATCTGGTGCAACATCTGTTCCCAGGACGGGACGCTCCACCCCAGTCCCTTCACATTTTCTCTTTACAGGCTAACTAATAAAATCCCTTATAATTTTTTTCTGTTTGTAGGTAGTCTGTGGAAGATTGCTTTTCAATAAATTGACTGACAATGTGTGGCTCACAAGAGCTGTTTTCCTTCCACACTTCGTTTCATACTTAGAGTACAACGCTCTCGAAGCTACTGGTGCAAGAGTGTGGCTTAACATAGCATCTCATTTGTGCGGTAGCACATGTAGATGAAGTGCAAGACCAAACCACGTGCTCAAGCCAGCAGCTTGAACAGCGTAGTACACTAAGTATGAAACAGTATAACTTCAAATTTATACAATTATCGAATGAGTCAGCCAATTCTCTCGCATTTTACTGCATTAGTGAAAGATAAACACTCATTTCCCTCGGAAAGAGCTCCCAGATTATTCAATCTCTGTTTACTGGCAGGCACTTGAACAGCTACAAACTGTAACAATCTTTTCTCAGAAGAGAAACTGGATTGAAATGATAAGGGAAGTTGGCTCATGTGACAGGGAATCAGGTGAATGAAAAACCCAAAGAACGCATTAAGTATACTGACTGCTTCGACCCAAGTGTGAAATTCTCCGGTCTTGTTGGCACTTCCTTTTCCTCCTCCCCAGCCAGTCTGTACCCAACCTTCCGAATATAGTAACAAGACTGCCTGGGCTCAGATATGCACAAACAGTGCTCAAACTGGGAAAACCTTTCGCTTCTCCGAAGGGACTGTTGAGAGAATTCAAGGTGCTTGGAGAACCGAGCTTGAGAAAACATGCCCGTATAGTAGTGAAATTAGTGCTACGGGCTCACACAGGAAGCTATGGGAGATTTTGCTTACACAGCTGAGACCCATCTCAAGAAAGGGTGCTTGCACACCTTACTTTCAATGAAGGAGGAACCTTGGCTTCACTCGGCCCTCAGAACGCCTCTCTCGGAACTGCTTACAATTAAAACGAAAAGACAAGCAATGCTAATCCTCGGCAGCTGAAGGGTTATTTTGATGGCCAATTCCAGCGACGGCTGCCTTTTAAACTCTCGTTTCGAAACCCAAACAGCAACTTCAAGGACCACGAAAGGTGTGGCAATGAGTTGGGCTACCTTGAGTCAACTATTAATTTAAAGTAATCAACTTCTAGCTTTTGCTACGCACACTCCAACGAAAATAGAAGATGGGATGCCAAAGGGCAATGGCACACACTTTGAGGGACCAACCCTCATTCATTAAACTGCAATATCCATCATTGCCCCTGAGGAAGGCCATTTGCAAAAGACCTAGGGGCACTGAAAGGCATTCCCTCGTGCCCCTTCACAGAGGCACCGAGGATACGTGCCTGGATTGAGTCTTCAACAGGTGCGTCTAGCATCCCACGCACCGAAGGTGGTCTCGAATTGGCAATGAATGACGTCGCCCGAGCTGGCACGCCGTGCCACCGTACGTCGCAATCCTGGCGGTTAGTCGCAGAAGTTGTGGCAAGAGCGACGAGCGAATGCGAGCGGCGGTGGCGTCGCGACTTCTCGACTTCCAGCTGCCGAAGCTTGCACAAACTTTAAGTCTGATGGCACACGCAAACCGAGTTCTACGGTGAGGAATGTGTGGCAGCATCCCCCGCCAACCGTAAGATAAAACCGCCTGGCATGAGCCAAGTGCGCAATTCGCCCAGTGTCACGAGCAGTATGTGCACGAGCGCATGTGAAATGGAGCTTTCTACCAGGTGCGCCGCCGCCGCCGCAAATGCAGCTGGGAAGTTCGTACAACCGTTGTCGCCGTAAAAGGGGGGCTCACCGAGGGGTCGCACTGGAAGACGTAGCCCCTGCCCTGGTCCCAGCCGGCCACCAGGAGGGACACCCCAAAGGGGCGCACCCCTCCGCTCTGGGTGTACTCCTGCATGATGTAGGCCACCTTCTGGACCAGCTGGGCCGTCGGGATGGGCTCCCCGTAGGTGAGCTGGTACTGCTGGGCCAGCTTGCGGGCACGCCGCACCAGCAGCCGGTAGTCCGGGCCCATGCCGCTGTACACCATGCCGATGTGGTCCGTGACCAGCTCCACCTTGTGAATGCTGTGCTCCTCGTACAGCACAGACTTGTGCTTCTTCTCCGTGGCCAGCACCACTCCGTTGGATGCCTTGATGCCCACAGAGGGCGCCCCGGCCGCCACCGCCGCCAGCGCGTACTCTATCTGCACCAGCTTGCCCGAGGGGCTGCAGACACGCGTCCGGGTTGAGCATCAATCAATCGACGGTTCTCATTTCGGTAAATGCACCTCACAAGTTATTTGAAAACCATCTGAACCCATAGCAGTTTTGGCTATGGGTCTATGTTAGAATGACAGTCACTAATAATATCGACAAAATGCCAGTTAAAGCAAGCAGTTAATGTACAAAACGAAAGATGTAAAATAAATTAATAAAAACACGTATTTAACAGTGACAAAGAATAATTATGGTATATGCAAATGCATATCAAGATAATAAAGGACATATATATATTTTTTTTTTAAATGGGGTGCTTTAACAAATTTTTATAGTGTGAATGTATGACTGAAGATGGTAATTTGTTGTGGCTGTGTCGAAGGACAAGTGGCATATGAAACAGCGAAGCGGTTGTCCAGGGACGCACAAGTCGCTGGCGTGCTCAAGCAATGTTTTAGGACGTGCCGTCATTTGTAACGTTGCCTTTGGCTTCATAGTTGCACAGAGCATATATTAGGGGTTTAGTGTCAAACTAACAAAGGGCACCTGACACACCACAGTAGAATTGCAGGCACCTTGTCTGGGATTCAAACCTGACAACTAAAGATTCATAGGTTGGTGCTTTGCCTCGAAGTCGGCTAATAGTTGCATACTAATTAGCAATGTGTCAGATTTTAGCCGAATTGGAGATTTAACCCCGAATCTTGCAAACCAGTAAAGCTGATTTTTCACCACCTTTCTACAAATTAGGCAAAAATATGGAAATGTCAACTGGTAGATAAATATATAGATTTGTTCGTTTTTTGTTTTTTTTGGGGGAAAATATTTTATATTTGGAAAGAACTTTTTGGGACCACAGAGTCAAAGATATAATAATTCATTAGACCAAACGTGATGAAATGCAGTGAAATGATACGACGTCTTGGGTGACTTCAAGGACGACCTCTAGGATGTCAGGTCACACCAACTTCAGCCACCGGCGCTTACGCGATGGGTGCTTACGCAACCAGCGCTTATGTGACCGGTACTTACGCGAACGGAGCTTGCGCAACTGGCGCTTATGCGACCTGCGCTTAAGCCCAGGGCGCTTGGGCCACGAGCATTTCAGCCACCATCGCTTCAACCACAAACACTTCATTACCTTGATTACGCTACCTTGAGCCTGGTTGCGCCTATGGAATTACCGCTTTAATAATAATAATGCTTTATTATTCTGTGCATCAGAATGACCAGTCTTTGTGTGAGGCACATTTGCGAGTATGAAACTTGCAATACAGACAGATAGAATGATATGGTTATGATGAGTAAATCTAAGTTTTTTAGTTCACATTCAAAATGCACATAGTTTGTAGGAGCATCTAAAGGCATAAGGTTGGTCGGACGCACATTCTGGATGGATGGATGGACGTTAATGGCTATACTCTTTTGTAATGGGCGGTAGCTTGCACCACCTAGCCTAAGTCTAAAAAGACCATGATATGATTCCTCACGCCCTTCTAAGACTAATTTTTTCCCCCAACTCCTAATAATCAGGATGGCGGTGTATGGTTGAGCGCGATTAATGCAGGGCATTCATTCCTCCCATCTTCAAAAACGGTACGGAAAGTTTTCCCCGAGTACACCACCTCGGCCGAAAAGGGCCATATGCACTACGCGAAACTCAAATAAAACAAATGGTTACAACGAGTTTTCTAAGCGGTGGCATAGCAGAGTGGTAAGGTGTCCGCTTCATACACAAGTGGACGTGGGTTTGATCCGCGGTGTGGGCCTACTTTTTTTCTCAAACATTTTGTTTTGAGGCATTTGGCAGTATTTACGACTTTTTTTTTTTTTTTTTTTTTTTTACAATCAACATTAAGAAAAAAAAAAAATTGTTGACGAAACTTTGTAGAACTAAATGGTATTATGGGACTCCCATTCCAGAGATGCAATCGGGGACAGCGGGGCTTGGGTTGCCGGCTGGACGCCGCGAAGCAGCGTGTACGGGTGAAGTTTTCTAATTAGCAGCCGGACACTGTCTCCGCGAAGCGGCGCGAACGCAGGCCGGGGGTTGTGTTAACGAGCTCCCCAGTGAAACACGCGCCGTTCGAAAAGGGTGACCCACATGGCATGAGCTCTCCGCGTAGTGCGTATAGCAATTTCCGGTCGAAGTGCACGACGTAGTGCGTATAGCTTTACTCTTATGAGTATTACTGGGGGTTAACACGCTCCCCAGTGATACACGCGCCTCCGAAAAGGGCGACCCAAATGGCATGAGCTCTCCGTGTCGTGCATGTAGCACCACTCCACTTGAATGTAGATTATTCGATCGGCTGAATCAGCTGCAATTGTGGGTTCACCTCTGTTGGTGCAAATCAAATAAGGCGAGTCATCGCATTCAAGAAATCTATGGGTACCTAAATAACGCCCCGAAAGTATTGTGGGCTGAGCACTGCACTTTTTTTTCGCAGCAGATCACCCCCACACTTCCATTGCATTCTACCTCAAGGAAAGCATCTCAACTCCAGTCATTTCTACATCGGAGTTGATAGGGCATAAAGCGGTCCCGAGAGAGAACACGTCGGTCGCCGAACAAACAGCCTCAAGTGGAACCCGGCATGTCCATGGGTGCAGGCGGTTCTCGCGCGAGCGGTTGTACATGAGACAAATCACCCTACGCCGTCGCTGCAATCAGCTGCCCTGCTTCCCTGCGACGAATTCACATGTGACGGATGGACCGTGTACCACAAGGATCGCCTGGCGTAGCATTTTCAGAGCCAGGGTGACACAGCACAAACCACGAGTTACCCAGAAGAGGAAAGCGAAGCACAAGGGGCAGTTCGCATGCCCAGATCACACCCCTTTTGCAACTAGGAACAACTGCCTGGTCTACAACTATATCTAATAAAGACTCACCTAAATGTTGTCAAGGAAAAACTATACCGCTCCGATGCCATGACGCGAAGATTTGATGAGAGACTCGAAACAACGAGCCAACTAACGTGCTAGGGCTGCGTCTTGCGACTTTAAATGACTTGAGCCTTGAGCCGCTTGAGCAGATTTTGGCAACGCAGATGGTTGATTTTCTTTTACTTTTCCCCAGCACTGATTATTTTAACGAGCCTTACACAAACAGAATATTGTTTTGGTCATCTAACGACTTTGTTTATTTTTCTTTTAACGTTGACTCCGTAAGTGTGACGTCATGGGTCCAAACAAACCGTTGCTAGGGTCGTTGTTATGGACAAATACATGTGGCTAGGTTTCGCTACGAAAACCCGACCCTTCAGAAATCGGGAGTAGGATTTAAACTTCTAAAAATCACAGATATAGAAAGCTTGACTGTCTTATATGTTGCGACAGAAGTGTGCCGGTAATCGCTTGTTTCTGAAATATTTACGACTGCAACTTCCGGTCCTCAAGATGCCTGCAGCAGACGACGAATGCAAGAAGAATGCCGTCTGCCACACGCCCGCCGGCCAAGCCGGCGCCAGCGTCTGAATCGGGTGAATGTAAATGATATTCTGATATTGCATTTATTTGAAATATGAGTTTCAGACACTTATAAGAATTCATAGTGGGGTGCGATGCAAAATATGGTTTATCAAAAGTCCGGGCGTCAATCGAGATGATCGTCTGCAAGATCGCAATGCACCCGTGAGAAAAGTACTTCGGGCGATCGGTAGAGATCCCAAAATTAGTTTGCGGACTCGCGCTATGGGAGGGTGCTTCGTATCTGATTGTAACCATCGCGTGGAGAAAGATTCTTGCAGTTTCTTCAGATTTCCGCAAAACCGCAAAACGCGAAAGAACTGGATAAAAAATGTAAGGTGAGTTTATTACAGATCGTACTCTCATTGCGGGTTCGATGGAGATCTTCGCCGAAAGAGCACATCCACTAAATTTAATGCATACAAAAAAAAAAAAAAAAAATTGCGATAGACATGCAATATTTTAACAACCTGACAACCTCAATATTAATAATTACAAACGACTTACCTCGACGGCGTACGATTTGTTTCTCATGCTGGCCTGCACTACGCCGTTAATGCACTTCAGGTCGTCGTCGTAATTCTGATCTGCATGACGTGGTTAGATTTTACGTAATTTTCGCCCCTCTGAACTAAGCTGGGTTCTTCACAAAAGAAAAAAAGAAACGCACATTGCGGAGGCCTCTGCGGCCATGGCGATACACTTGCTTGTGTTGCTCGTTTACCGACGCAATTCAATGAAAAATCTACCGTGTCGTCTGCTACCAAAGCAAAGTGGAGTGGAACACTTCAAAAATGGCTTTCATCGTTGCAATACGACGCTGAGATGACAAGAACATCTTCATAATTAGATATCAAGAAGTTAGGTTGCTAACAAAAAATTATTTACTTACTTATAAGCGAAAATGTAGCGTCGTGTGGAGTCTCCATGCATTAGTCCATAGCAACGTCCCTAGCAACGGTTTGTTTGGACCCAGACGCCAAGTTGTGACGTCATCACTTACGGGGTTACATACTGGAGGAATCTAGAATCGGAATAATGAGTGATAACAACACTGGTAGCACGGCACGCACGGAGCCTGGAGGGCGTCGTCTTCTAGCAGCTAGTTTTGTACAAAATAAATGAACATTTATTTTTATTATTTTTCGATATCTGTTTTGAGAGAAAAAAAATCGTTCTGCAGGGTTATTTTAGAGGTAGAGAACCACAATACTAGGTGGCGCAAGCCGACGTCTAATTGGGTCAACGTTGGATTGGATCGTGTTCCAATATGTACTCGATTTCTCACTCAGGGTAGAAGTTTTGCACCTCAGTGTTCGAAAAAGCAACCCGCGTTCAGGGTTGCTACACTTACGTTGTCACGTGATATCACTAGCCGGAGTAACTCGTACCGACCCGAGTTTAGAGCCCGAGTGATCAGCAAAGTGCCATTCTATCCGTAACATCTCATCCGTGTCATGGCGTCCAACGATCCGTCCGATCAGCTGTTCTCCAAGCTGTCCCCGGAGAGCGGCAAAGGCGTCTCTCCGGACGCGGGCAACTACATCCTGGTGGACGTGTGCGCCAACCTAGTGAACAAGAAGTACAGCCGGGACCTGGACGCCGTCGTGCAGCGCGCCAAGGACGCCGGGGTGAAGAAGATGCTGGTGGTCGGCACGTCGGCGCACAGCACCAAGGAAGCACTGCGCCTCACTCGCATGTTCCCGGGCACGCTCTACTGCACCGCCGGTGGGGACCACATAGTAGCCCTTGTAAACGGAAAAGTAACGCCATTCCCCCTCTCCCAGTCTCTCTCCCCCTGGCTGCGCGACGCCATTTTTGAGCAAAGGCTCCAGCCAATGACAACATCACGTGCGCTCACCTAACGCCGTGATTGGCCGGCGCGCTTCCCTCTCCTTCTCCCAACCTCACTCTCCCTGGCCACCCATCGCCGTTTCTTGGTAAAGGCACAGGCGAGGAGGAACGTTTTGAACAAGGAATTGCCTTACTTTTATATATGCAGAAGCGTTAGTAGTACCCCCAGGGCACCGAAACCATGGGAGTCTGCATCAACGCCGACTTGACTCGTTGCAGGCATCCACCCGCACGACGCCAAGTCCTGGGACGATGACACGCTGCAGCTACTCCGGGAGGTGGCTTCGAACCCGGAGTGCGTGGGCATCGGCGAGTGCGGACTCGACTTCAACAAGAACTTTTCGCCGCCTGAGGTGCAGCTGGAGGTGCTGCACAGGCAGGTACTACGAGACTCTTACATACACAAAGAGCCACAAGAAAAACCCTTTCTGAAGAGCTAGAGTAAAAAAGGGGGCGTGGCAGTTTCTGTTTATTTCTTTCATCTCAGTTGGTGCAGCCACAGTGCCTTTCCCTCATATAGCGGTTTTAGTGTATGTTGCTGTGCGTCCCCATTCGTGAAAAAAGCTCCATGTCGGAAGTTTGTACGTAGAAACAAGGCTGCCAAAATGCAAGCTGAACTCTCATTCTACATTTCTTCCTGATCTCGCGATGGGGAGGGGGATACGTTCACTAGGGGTGGCCAAACTGCAAGCCGCAGTTTGGCCACCCCTAGGCCAGTTGTTGCCTGATATTGAGGAAACTTGTAAGTGCAGACAGAGATGGACACAATGAATGGGACACGGACAAGAGCTTGTTCCTGTCCCTTTCTTTGTGTTTGTCTGTTTGCACTTACAAGTTTGATGAACAGTCAGGTAGGGACCCCAAGTCAGAAGAGTGCCCCCCCCCCCCCGTAAACCGGATCTCCCGTTGTTGCCGTTGCAGGTGGCACTGGCCTGCGAACTCAAGAAACCCCTGGTGCTACACGAGCGAGATGCCTTCGCCCCGATGCTGGCCGTGCTCGAGAAGTATGCGGACCGGCTGCCCCCAACCGTCGTGCACTGCTTCACCGGCACGAGCGAGCAGGCACTCAAGTACATCGCGATGGGCTTCTACATCGGGGTCACAGGTGAGGCGATGTCTGGAAGCCACGACAACAATCCACCAGTCCTGGTGTCGCGACTCCGCGGCAACTGTCGGAGCGGACCTTACGCTTCTCGGTACTTTTAGGGCGACGCAAACTCGGCAAATGAATGGCTCTGCGGCATTGGACGAAGGGTCCGCCAAAACCACAGCGTCTAGCCAAAAGCTGAAGTTCTCCTCCTTTCTTTCTTCGGTCCATCCTCTCGGAAAAATTGGTCTCGGAGCATTGTTAGTCTATTTTCCACGTTCAAGTTTCGGAAACCCCCTCTGGCGAGTTCTTGAAACGTAATCGGGCAAATTAAGACTCGCTGGTGTGACTGGCCGTGCCAATCCAGCAAGATGAGAATGGTGTCTCTTTCGGGTGTCCAGCCTCCAGCACACTCCCGTGGCATCGCGTCATGTTTCAGCCGCGCGTGTACGTTCAAGGATCGCGAGACGCAGAAGAGTCGTCGAAGGTAGGAAGCTCGCTCCAAGGGTGGTGCCATTCAGCGGTGCCAAACTTCCGAGCTCTAGGGGAGGTGCAAAAGGAGACGACGCCTGCCAGACGACAAGTCCGTAGTGCTAGAGGCGCCGAAATTCCATTGTACCAACTTCCCCAACAAGCACCCAGTCGGTATACCTAGTTGCAGAGACTGACGGCTTGACAGATGAATGGATCCGGTTGAGGCCACCTAATCCAAGGATAGATCTTGCGCCATGCAATCGCGGCGCCCGGGCAACCGGAAAACTTACCCGGGTTACTTGGGAAACTCATAAGTGCAACGAAGAGGGACACGAAAAAGTTGATGCGTACGAGGCCTTTCCTGAGTCCCCGTCTTTGTGTCGCGTCTCCGTTCTCCCAGTTTTCTGAGCGTTGTGCACCAACTGGCCCGACGGGTCTTGTCTTACTCTGGTCGTCTCCCCGGCGGTCGCAGGCTACCTGTGGAAGGACAAGGGCCCACTGCGGGAGGCCCTGCGAGGTGTGCCCACGGAGCGCCTCCTCCTGGAGACCGACAGCCCCTTCCTGTGCCCCAACCCCAGGGCGGCCCGGCTTGGGGAGTCCCTGAAGTCCGTCCCGAGCCCCCGGGCCCTGGGCCTGGTGGAGCGCTACTGCTCCTTCCAGCGCAATGAACCCTGCTCGCTGCCGGCCACCCTCGAGCTGTGCGCAGCCCTTCTGGGGCTGGAGCCCCACGACCTGGCCCTTAGGACCACCTACAACGCGCTCAGCCTCTTCGGCCTCGACTAGGTGTCCGCACCGCCGCCGCAGAGATTCGGGTCCGCCCTGGCCGGCTGTCGATGGGTGCCGTGGAGGCGTCCTCTGTGCCGCGACACCTGGAACGCGTCTTCAACCGGCGTGTTGAGCATACCGTACTGCTACGAAATGAAAGTGGTTCGTTTGTGGCAACAAATGATGTCGCACGAGGTGGCGTTTCGTGCTGTCAAATGTCCCGATCCCGGCACTTGGCTCTAGAAGTTCCGGCGAAAATGGCAAGCAAACTCGAGCGTCCCCATTGTCACTGGCTACCGAAGCTTCGGCAGGCCATCGTGCTCGAGAGCGACCTGCAGCGGGCATCTGCCGCATCCGCCTTCCCTGCTCTGCCGGCACCAAGATCGTGGCAAGCAACGGCTCTATGCCAAAGTGACGTCGTCGGGCAAAGCTCGGGGGACTACATTTGAGGACGCGATGAGCGCACTGGTCGGAAACGCGTTCCAGGCACCGAACCCTCCCTGCCTGCCTTCGCCTAAGCTTGCTCATTGGGGCACTGCCTCTGTCGGCAGTTGGAGGTATGCATGTGCCGGCTATAAATTAATCGGCTCCAGGAGACTCGGATGAAAGGCTCTGCCCCTCGTGTGAGAGGTGTTGTCAGTCTTCAAATATGTCTCTCGCACGAGGGGCAGGATGTCTTTTTAAGCTTGTTGTCCCGTTAAGCTCTCCCGTTCCTATTTCGGACGCTTTTGAGCCATGCATTGCTAAAATAGAAAGGCTTCGTTGGCTTAGACTGCGGCGGGTGGCAGGGCCCGAAATCTCGCGTCAACCACGTTGTGCCTTTGACCCGCAGAGTTGAGGGCAATTTCCTCGGCGTTGGAATGCTGCCAGTCCTTACCAGTCGAACCCGGTTATAAGGAAGTCGGCGGGAAATTTTATTTATTTAATTATTTAGACATACTGGCAGCTACCATTCGACAGCTGAGGCAGGGGAGGGTGTACGTACAAAGAATTAAAGTGTACCAAAATAAAGTATGCAACGATAACTAGGAAACACCGATGGAAATTCTTTGATGAATGACACATTTTCTACGTGCAAAATATGTTTGCTATATCCAGAATTTGTTGTACATATATAGAGGCTTTGCAGAAAAAAATTGATTGTTTATGCCCACTACACGTAACAATCCTGCAGCATATAGCATAGCCTTTCAATATGGCTGCTGTCCTATTTTTGTAACTTTTCAGTACAAGGTATAGCTACAATGAAGTTGGAGTTATTTCTGATCAGCTTCCCCAGATGGTGCAGGGTGGCGCAACGTCTCGTCCACCTGAGCACTTTCCAGTTTTCACCGTGTTCTGCTTTTACGTTTCCAAGTTCGCACACAAGTAAGCTTGTGAACTAGCTTCTGAACAAGCTTGTGATGTGGCAAAGCCAAATCCGTCGAGTGCAGAGAAGTGCAATTGTTTCTGGAGAAATCCCGGCCGATGCTGAAACGCGACGCCAAACAGGACTACGAAGATTTTATTTTCCACTGAAATTCTGGCACACCATTTTCCAGTAATTTTTGCAAAAAAAGTTTATTACGTTTGACAATCGTTTGGTTATATTTGCAGCGCGTTCCTTCGCAATTGTTCATTAAAAGTGGGCTAGAATCACACGTATAGCAGCGGGAGTATATGCGACGAATAGTTCTTTATATACAATATTTTGCTATTCCCGGGTTTGTTACACGTGGGTTTGCCGGCAACCATTCTGCTCTCGGTGCCTCTGCCAAACAATCTTCTTTGCGAGGGGCCCGAACGAATGCAGGCCCCTCGCATGGCTTGTGGCTCCTACAGGGCCATACCTGCCCAAAGGAAATAAATTAGTGAACAAAAGGTAAGGGCGCAAACGAGCTGGTGGTCCCTTTTTGTCCCAGTCTCGGGGTTTTTGTCGAAATGGAAATAAATTGTTGGAGACTGATCCACTGCACCTAATGTGTACAGCTGCTGTTTTCTCACATGCTCAGGGACGGCCGGCCAGCTTTGTTAGCTGTGTCCACCAGCTGCACATGGGTGCCAAAGTGCCCGAATTTCTGTTCACTTGCGAGAATTAATTATTGGACGCTGTTCTTGTGGCTTCACTTCCCTTGCGCGACTAAAATGCTGGTTTTGGAAAGAACAGCAAAATCGGTTGTTTAGAAAAGCTCGTCCTTGGAACCAAAACAAAGTATGGTATGTTTTCCCCCATCCCCCACAAAAGCATCCCACACCTGGGGTGCACTTGATATTTGGTGCTAATGCAGATAATAGGTGCAATGACTTTGATTTCAACGACTTAGCTCGAACTGCCACTTATCGTAATAAAACATACCATATACTAAATTTGTAGGTGCTGCACTTCGTGCAAAGCTGGATGCTTACAGTAGATGCCAAGTGTCTCCGCTGAAGGGGAAAGAGATCCAAGGTTACCCGAGACATTGAGAAATTAAACTATTGAACAAGGTTTTCAACAAAGGGTGTGATGCAGCTTGTGGTATGGAGACGTTATTTTACAATTTAGTGTCTTGGGTCACCTTGGATTTTACCAAGCCAAATACTTTAAGGAACACCTTCATCATTATCGAGCAAAATGTGCTTACAAGGTAAATTTAAAGTGTTTCACAACGCCCTTAAAAGATACGCCCGAGGGCAAACCATTAAAAGGAAGCCCATAATTATCATTATTAATATGAACAGGTGTAGTCTATGAACAATAAGATAAAAATAACCATTACCCTCACTACTAGAGAACAAACGTTTCTGTAGTTTAAGTTTTGTATAAAAATAAACCAGAAAAGCTTTTCTTTTTCTTAAATGATAGAGCAGTGCGGCATCAATGGCACTCACTCCTTTTGTCTTTAAATAAAGACATCTAAAAGCAAAAGATTGCTGCCCAGTTCAAGCTGCCCTTCAACAGGTCAACATATCGTGGAGACCTTTACGAGTTCCTATTCTAAGAACATCATTGACTAACAGAACTAAAATCTGTCAGTTAAAATATGCCTTAAAACGATGAAAACTCTCAACTACCGCTAAGGACACTCTAGCTCACTTTCTGAAGTTCTACAACCTTTCCACTGCTCACCCCAGTCACTCTAAGTATCTTAGACCAAAGAATGTGGGTAGAGATTATTTCAGTTTTCCCAAGACAATTTGCTATAAATGTGGCCAGGGCCACAAGTAGGTTGTGCGGGAAACTCCAACGTAATTGCTGTGCCTGCGCTCGAATATGCACCTCCAAGCAGCTCGGGCTCGAGCCGTCTCACTTGCGATCCCTAGGCTGCTCGTACTGCTCAGTGTGGTCACCTTTTCAAGAATCTCGGCGTACTGCCAAATATAAGATAAGCAAGAGTCTATTCTGTGACTGCAGAAAGCCACATCAAATAAAAATGCAAAATGATGCATAGTTACCGAAAAAATAAAGTGCAGGCGAGCTGGTGCAAGTTGAACATGATTGTAAACCTGAGACTGGGGCAGGTTTACAATCATGTAAAGCCCCAAAGCCAGACCGCTCCTTTATCTTGAAATGCGAGATTCAAAACGATCGTCACGTCATTCTCCCGTCATCCACACTTAATTACCCAATCACAGGCATAAAGATCTTTCGTGCTTATTTGAGCTTTGAAACGAGGTTTTTGAAATGTCATCGAGAGAATGATTAAATTATGACTCCTTTCATCTGCCACTCACCGACAAAACAAGGCACAAATTAGCGGCCGGCAGTGACCGCCATGGCAAAAGTTTAGCTTGCATCGTGAAATCTTCTTTGCCATTCGTATTCGTCGCTCTCAGCATTCACAGCCTCAGCATTTACAGTAGGCTCGCGATAATTCAAACTCGGATATTTCATACTTCCGGTTAATTCAAACAGATCTGAAAATTTTGGTTGTCCCGCTATGTTTTTAATGTATTTATAAGCCGCTTAATTCGAAAGGCGTTTTCGCTTAATTCATACTTTTTAGTTCTCGCGGCCCCGTTGAGTGCGCTTCTTTCCGAGCACCGGTGCACCGCAGAGAAGCAATACTCGCGAAGCTTGTTTTTGCGAATGTTGCTTTTCCGCAGTGCAGCGGTGCTCGGAAAGAAGCGCACTCAACGGGGCTCAAGCGGGCACACATTAGCGGAAAACGGCATTCACATTATGTGCTTCAAGACTAGCAATGATGACCAAGATGACATCGACGATGAGGAACAGCTCACTGGCATCATGCTTTCTGGCCTTGAAGCCCATAATGTGAATGCCGAGCTGGCGGAATACGCTAGTCTTTACGACGATGTGTGTGTTTGTCGTAATGACTCATTAGAGGACATAAGGAAGTAATGCCAGCACAGTGCAGCAGTGAGTGAAGATGGCGATGAAGAAAGGGATGACCCACTACCAACTGTCACAGCCGCAGAGGCCTTTGAGCACATCGCTCAGCTTTGGAAGTTTCTGTCTGCAAAGGAAGAGTTCCGTAAAGAGCTAGTTGCGTTGGCTGGTATTGAAAATTTTGTTTCAAGATCTCGTGTACTGACTAAACAGTCCACAATCAACAACTTTTTTGCCGGATGAATAAACTTAACGTTACAGTTCTTTCCCCA
The DNA here is from genome assembly GCF_016920785.2 of Ixodes scapularis. Lineage (NCBI taxonomy): Eukaryota > Metazoa > Arthropoda > Arachnida > Ixodida > Ixodidae > Ixodes > Ixodes scapularis. The sequence continues at coordinate 239,648,384 of NW_024609835.1, read as the reverse complement.
ATGTGTTATGCCTGTACTTGCTTATAATTATTCTATGTAGAGGAAACTGGCAAAAATCTGCTTTGTATGTGTAGCTATTCATGTAACAAATCATAATGTTGTCTAGTATCATATTTAGATGAATTTCTGATAATTCAAACTTCTGGTAATTCAAACTAAAATCTGTGACTTCCTGGAGTTTGAATTAATGAGAGTCTACTGTAGCTAAAGGCAAGAATGTTCAGACAAGCTTCACTTTGAGTTGAAGTAAATGGTGTTGACAACCAGCCTCAACTTCCCCAACAATCGGCCGACCTTAAATTCAGCTTCGGCTTTCTTTCGAAGTCTCCCCTCATGTTCAGCCCCTTCTTTCTTCTGTCGCCAACACTCTTATTCAGTTTCAACCTTCTTGGCACTTTTTCGAAGCGTCCCTTTGTCGTCCTTTTTCTTCATTCTTTGTTTCGACGATACTTGCGAGAGGACATGCACGTACATTGCCAACTCCTACTTTTGACATGTGCACCCCATGACTGACAGAGGGAGTGCAAGTGGTCAATGGAGCACCTAGAGCGGCAGGTGGAAACGTGGAAAGGACAAATATGCTCTCCACTTTTGCTATTGTTTCCGCTGTTTTAGAGCACATCTTTCCTCTCCACCTGTGCTGCCCTCCCACTTTTGAAGGTAGCAATGTCATGCCAGAAAAGGTCTAAGTTGGCACCCGTTAGAATGCAAATCTGCATTAAACTCCATTTTGACACCTTCTAATCAGCCCTCCCATTTTCTTAAGTATAGAAAAGGTTATAAGAGGGACAACTTCACTCGTAAACATTGGTATTCACATACATTTATTTTTATACACACTCATTCTTTGACCCTTCCCATTAAGAGCCAGAAGCATGAAGAAGATGCCAAAGGACCAACCGCATCACGTCCTGTGACCCACCAAAGTGGTCTGGAGCATGGCCAGGCATTAAAATGTCCCTCAGGTGCCCCCCCAGCCGCGGGAGAACCACGCTGCCCCTGCAGGTTGCCAGCTGACATGCAACCGACATGCCGCCGATGTACAATTGACGTGCCGGTGAAGCGCAATCAATGTGCCACCGACATGCCGCCAATGTGCCAACATTCCACCGATATGCCGCTGATGTGCAGTAAACATACTGTCGACATGTCGCCAACATACCGCAGATGTGCAGTCGATGTGCCACCGATGTGCCATCTACATGCATCGGATGTACCATTGACGTGTCGCCAACATGCTGCTGGCGCATGGTTGACATGCCGCCGATGTGCTGCACATACAGCCGACATGACACCAATGCGCGGCTGGTGTGCGGCCAATGTACCACCGACGCGCAGTTGGTGCACAATCCCCGGGGAAGTGGTCTTTTGGTGCCAGAAGAGCCTCCAGGGATGTCCCTCGAGGTGGCACCTCACTGGGGCCCCTCTGTGGGGGGCGCTTCTCCGGCCTGCACCTGTAGCAGCAGGGGCCGGGGGGCCAGGGGGGGTCGCAGGGGGGGCCCAATGAGGCGGGCCAGCAGGGGCCGGGCACCTCGGGGGGGCACGGGGATCACCTTGATGCCCTTGAGCGGCTGGCCCCCCACCACCCCCACAACGGGAGGAGCCATCACGTACGCAGGGCTGCCCTTCACCTGGTTGGCTGCAAGGAACAGAGGTCGGCATTTTAGGTTGCACCCCCTCGCTCATAAAGGCAAAACACAGCACAAAAAATAAAGAGAGACTAAAGAACTAGAGAGCACAGTGCCTGTCCTGTCTAGTTGCTTGTTCTCTATGTTCTTCATGTGCTGTTGCGTTTTTTACAAATCGCCAGCAGCCTGCCGCCTGGTGATGGCATGGCACGGCAGTGGAGGTGAACACAGCGGACGCTTCTGCTGTAGGTTGCTCTTCAGCTCGACAGTTACCTGTCGAGCTGAAGAGGAACTACAGCAGTCACAGGTTGGGAAGTTGCGGCGACAGCTACACTCGCGTTCACTCACACTTTTTGTCTGAATTTTGATGACCAACCGCCGAGATCGCAACATCCAACAGCGTGATGCAGTGGCTCTCGCGACGTAATTCGTGGTCGCGTCGGGACCACTTTCGGTGCACGGCGGGCGTTGTACCCGGTCTAGGCACCCTAGCCAATCCGATCCATTGCCACTTCTTAGGAATGACTGCACAAGGGGCTGAAGCCAGAGGCGCCAGCTCGACGCCACTCACCGAGCACCACGGTGGGCTGTGGAGGGCCGCTGAGGAGAACGGGCGGTGCCAGGGTGGTGGGGGCGGCCGAGACGGGAGGTGCCTTGGGTACCGCCAGCAGCCTGGGTCCGAAGGAGGCGGCTGGCTGCGGCTGCGGCTGCTGCTGCAGGCGCAAGGCTGGCCGGGGGCCCCCCACCAGGTTGCACACCACCTGGGCGACGGACGTTCGAGTCGTACCTGGGGCTCGGCCACGGCCGGCTGGGCTAGGCTGAGGCAGGCTCGGCTATGGCCGACTTGCCCCAGGCCAGCTCGGATATGGCTGAGCGACTCACCACTCGGCTAAGGCCGTCCCGCTAACTGGCCTCGACGTCGTAGGCATGTGCAAATAGCAAACTTTGAGTTTGAAGCAAATTCGAAGCAAACTGTTATTTGAGCCAAATATTCTCGATTAAAAAAATAGTGAACAGTTGCTGCACCATTTAAACATTTCACTACTGTAGCATGAAGCTTAAGCAGAAATTTGGCTGAACTCCTTGAAGTAGTTGTCAAGCTTACATTTGCCCACTGCTAAAAACAGTAAATTTTAATCTATTTATGAACTGAGCTTTGAGATAGTTAAATGCCTAAAAGGCCTAGAGGTAAATAATGGACTTGATACAAAATTAAACACTAGAATAATGCCCAGATATATGTAACTAACTCAATATATACATCCTCTTGCTATACCCAAATATCCTCCCCTTTCAATCTCAAATTAAAAAAAAAAAAGTGTGGCCTCTAATGAATGCAGCTTGTGAGGACACTGCTGCCCAACACGTCTTGCATAATAGCCCTAGTTTGATTTTGGATAAAGTGTGAGGCAGATAACACTGCCCATCAGGTTGCAATTTTGCTCTAGGTAAATACACCATGTGCACATGCATACAATCCCTCTCTAAAAAAAATCCTTCTCTGAAGAATTCCTCCCTGGAGAATCCCCCTCTGAAGATATGCTTTTTCTCTAAGCACGTGGCAATGTTGCAGTGATGAGGTTTCACTTCTCCACAGTGCATCGGTGCCATTGTGAAGTACCCATGCTCAGGGAGGCAAACTAACCCAGCACGACCGTGACTTTGTCAACGGTTCAAGAGGTATGATTATAAGAGTTTATCTCGAAGCAAAGAATATAGTACCGTAATATTTGTAAAAAGTATTCGAAAACTAAAATATTTGAACAGCCATATCTTTGGAGAAACAAGAAACATATAACATTTACCTTTTGTAATAACAAAAGGAGAAAATAGCCACAGAAAAAACATGAACAGAACACACAACTCTCTCAAGAGAAGGTTCAGGCCAAAGGTGATTCTGTCTACAGTGGATATTAAAAAAAAAAAACTTTCAGCCTTTCCACTTGAAGAAGATGGAAGACCAGCGAAGCTGCACTATAATGGGACGACCTCAACGATGACTTCTTGGACGACCTCAAGGATGACGCCTAGAGGACGATGTCTAGGATGACTGCTAGGATGACCTCAGAAACGTTTAAGACGACCTCAAGGACGACGCCTAGGACGACCTTAGGGACGACGTCTAGAACTACCTCGAGGATGACCTCAAGGACGATCTCGAGGACGTCTAGGACAAACTCAAGGACAATGTCTAGGACGACCTCAAGGATGACTTCTAGGACGACCTCTCGGACGACGTCTAGGATGACCTCAAGGATGACTTCTAGGACAACCCCGAGAATGACACCTAGAGGACGTCGTCTTCGAGGACGACGCTAGCCTTCTTCTATTTTGTTTTAGGCACAAGTTCGCTCCATTAAACATTTAGTTTCCTTCAATATTTACTGCCTCTTCAACTGTCATTTGTGACAATTTCATTTTTGTAAAATGCTGGGAAAAACCAGAATACAGTCAAACCCAGATATATCGAATCCAAAGGGGATTGTAAAATAGTTCAATATCTCGATTATTTGATATACAAAAATATGTTAAGCTCCAGCTGAAATTTCTGCGTGTCTCTGCTAATACCTAAGGCCGTGACAAACGGGACCTCACCAAATAGAGCCTCTAAGAGTTGCTACAGTAGAGCTTAGTTGGTGAAGATCACAAACACCGCTGCATTTACGCCGTGTTTGCGATTGTTTACGCCTGCCACGATCTCCACACAGCACCGACAACAAAACACAAAAATAATTAAAAAATTAAATTAAAAACAAAACAGAAAAAGCGAGCTGCATAGAAAAAATAAACTTGATCCATAGAATAAAGTTAAGCAAGCAAAAAAAAGAAGAAACCTGCCTAATAAATTTAGGCAGCAAAAAAAGAAAAAACAACTGGCAAGCAATAACGGAGAAAGAAAAAGGTAAACAAAGATAAGGCGTTCAAAGTGCGATTGCTCAACCGCTCTCAACACCTTGACGAAAATTTTTGTTTTTTTGCTTATTTTATTTTGGGGTTTAGGGCGCAGCTAAAATGGTGTTCGGGGAAAGAGCGCATGCACGCAGTGCAGGCTACCACTCCCTGCCGTCCCTAGGCTCGCACGTGCCCTTCCCCTTGCTTTTGCCATCCTCTTCTTTTTTTCTTTACAACCATTGTTTCGGTGCGTATTCTCGTGCGTGTATGCTGGCTTGGCGGTCTGCCTGCCCCGCAACGCGAGCCATGTGCTGGCACCGGCGCTACCCGACCACGCAAGAAGCGAAGCGACGGGCGGCCGTTTTAGTTTGCTATATCGAATGCCCCGCCATGGGAGTTCTGCCATGAGAGCTCGATACCGAAAAATAACGCTCCTATACTATTACATGTGATTTTCAAGGGGATGTATGGACTGTTCGATAAAAACAAGAATTCAAAATACCCGGGTGTGATATAACCGGGCTCGACCGTATTCGCTAAGACATTCAACTGGTAGCAGCACGCAAAAAACACAAGGACAAGGGGAGGAATTCACAAGACGAGCGCTGAAACGCAAGGACAAAGGGAAGAATTCACAAGACGAGTGCTGATTGCTGTAGAAGAAATGTAACGGATCAATGTGGCAATGCCGGCAAATTCCTCCCTTTGTCCTTGTGTTTTTTCCGCGCTGCTATTAGCTGTAATCATGAACCAACTCGCCTGCATCGCCACATTAAGACATTCAATTATAAAAATATGGATGTCCACACAAAAACTTCATGAACTTGCCAAACTCAAGATATTAATATTAAAAACTACAAGAACCACTCAGAAGACTACAAAAGCTTTTATTTGTGAATTGAAAGCAACGCTGCCTAACTTCACCAGACCCCAACTGGACCCTGGAGCCCAATTGTGCCTCATACCCCAACCAGAACCCAACTGAAACCCTCGCCCAAATCGAACCTCATCCAAACTCCAGGTCCACACCACATCATCAACCAGACCCCAGAGCCCAACTAGATCTAAGAGCCCAAGTAGACTGCAGAGCCCCAACCAGACCCCACAATCCAATTGGACACCAAAGCCCAACAGAACTCCAGTGCTCAACAGGGCACCAGAGCCCAATCACATCCCACAGCCCAACTGGACCCCATAGCTCTACTGGACTCCAGTGCCCAACCGTAACCCACAGCCCAACCAGACCCCAGTGCCTAACTGGACCCCACAACCTAACTGTAACCGAACCTCAAGAAAATTAGAGCCCGACTGAACTCCATAGCCTGACTGGACCTCAGAGCCTTGCTGCACACCACAGCCCAACTAGAACCAAAAACCCAACCCGACACCAGAGCCTAATCGACTCCACAGCTCAACTGGACAACTAATAACCCAACCAGACACCATAGCCCAACTGGACCCCATGGCCTAATCATACCCTACAGCTCAACTAGATCCCAGAGCCCTACCAGATCCCACAGACCGACAGGACTCCCAGACCCATCAGACCCCAGAGCCCTACCAGACTCCAAATGGACCCCAAGCCCAGCCAGACCCCAGAGCCAAACCAAACAAAGCTCAACTGGTCCCCATAGCCCAACAAGATCCCAGAGCCTAGCCAAACCCCGAGAACTCGAAGCCCGACCATATCCTACAGCTAAATCAGACGCAACAGCCCAACAAGAACCTGTAGTCCAACCTGACCCCAGATCCTACAGCTCAACTAGACCCAAACCAAACCCCACAACCCAACCGGAACCCAGAGCCCAACTGAACCCCAGAGCTCAACTGGACCTCAGAGTGCAATTAAACTCCCCAGCGCTACAACACTTTAGCCCAACCGGAAACCACAGCCCAACTGTACCCGTAGAAATTTAGAGCCAAACTGGACCGCAAACAACTCAGAACTCAATCAGATTACACAACCGACCAGATCCCAACCAGGCTCTAGAACCCAACTAGAACCCCACTCTAAAACCCAACAGACCTCATTATATCGAACACGGATATATAGAATTATTGCTTATATCGAATCATTGTCGAACTATCATAAGAATTACATGCATTTTAAATTTTTTATAGCAAACTCAATCGGTTAAAAAATGAATATATCGAACTCCGCAGCACCGGAAAGCTGTGCTCCGGAGACAGGTGGCAGGCTTTCCCGCAGCACATCGGAGGATACGCGGACTTTCCCGCAACATATCACAGGATAGCGGTGGCGCAGCAGGCGTTTGCGACTTTTATTCAAGCGCATGCCTGCATAAGGTTTTATGCCTGTGGTGCCGGGAACGCCATCCAGATTCGGCGGCATACGGGCTCAGTCCAGTCAGCTCAATCCTATCGCCCTGTGCAGTTTCGTGGCTCCGGGCAGCTCCGGGTTCGTTCCTCCGACGTTGCGTCAACCGGATGTGGCGATGGCAACAAACGTAAAGAAACATATGTCGCTGATGTTCGCGATGAAGCTTGAAATCATGCGCCGCGTTGAAAAAGGAGAAAAGAAGTCCAGTGTTGCCGAAGCATACAACATACCGCGAAGCACTTTGAGCACGCTGCTGAAGACAAAAAGTGACATCAAATCGAAGGCTGAGCGAAGCAAGCACTCTGGCACACGCCACGTTCAGACACCGGCCTTCGAAAAGGTGGAAAGATCACTTCACAAGTGATTCATGGACGCAAGGGCTCGGAACATTCCGGCGTCAGGCCAATGCTTCAACAGAAAGCAAAGGACTTTGCGTTCATCCACCAAGCACAAAACGTTGCCGCAAGTAGCAGGTGGCTGCAACGCTTCAAAGCCTGTTACAACATTGTCGGGAAGATGGTCTCGCTTTTACGCCGCTACTGCAGTGCAATCGACGGCAGTGGTCTGGCGCTGGTGGACTGCTTGGAGACAGTGAAGCCGGCCGTAATAAGGCATGCGGTCAGCTCCATGCAGCAATCTACGCTGCGGCAGTTTTTTTCGCCGGAATAAATAGTTCACCTTAACGCTTCATGTGAGTACTAGTCATTTTTTGCCGTTAGCTTTTTACTGATTAAATCGCGCTGTACTTAGACGCTTTTTTTGTGTGTGACATTGCATATCGAATTTTGATTATATCGAACTATTTCGCGGTCCTCGCACTGTTTGATATAACGAGGTTCGACTGTATCAGAGCCCAAACAGGCACAACCAAACCTTAGTTTGACACAGCCCAAGGCCCAACTTGGCTCGAGAGAACTCTGTGCTCAGACTCACCTGTGAGCCTGGGACAAGCCGTGCTACCAGGGGCTTGGACTTGGGTTCCTGCTTGATGACAATGGTCTGGAAACCCTTGGCCCTGGCTGGAGGTTCGGGCTCCGGCTCATCCCGGCTGGCACGCTTGGCCGGGCTGCGGGGCCCCCCCTCCTCGGGCCGGGGCCTCTGCGGCCGGGGCTCGTGCGCCCCCGAGGCTGCCGCCAGGCGCGGGGCCTTGCTCTTCTGAATGGCCTTCTTGGCCCGCGCGGCGGCCGCCTGTGCCTGGTGGATCTTCTCAAACTCCTCCTCGGTGCGGCTGCGGTGCAGGTAGATCCAGAGCTTGCGGTTGACGTCGTACTTGACGCAGGGGTCCTTCTCGTAGTGCAGCCGGTCCAGGGCCCCGCTCACCACCGTGTGGATCTGCTGGTCGCTGGCAGGGGCCAGGTACTGCGAGTCCTTGAGCAGCTCGCAGATGTCCGCCCGCGTGCCCTCCCCATTGGGCAGCCGCGCCGCCGCGTCCCGCACCAGCGACAGGATCGTCACGAACGGAGGCCGGTCCGAGACCAGGAGTGAGTGCTCCCGGGCCTTGTTCACCCCGCTCTCCTTGCCATACACCCCTTTCACGGGCCCCACCACCGCCTCGTAGCCGTGAACCCGGAAGGTGAAGGCCCGGTGAGGGTTCTGGTATCGTATGCACTCCTGCGCCACAGCGGGGGGCAAAGTAGAACAGCCCACGCTTTCACACCCATCTGCCCTGGAGGTCGCCCACCAAGAGTCACTGGGAAGCTAAACTCAGAGTGTCAGCACTCTTTCCTCCTGGACAGTAATTTGTTTGTTCATCTCACGTGATATTTGTTTATGTAAAAATGGCTCATGGGTTCCGCCGTTTCGGTGCCTAAAGCCACACTGGCACCATCTATGACAGTTACGGTTCTGAGATGCAACTTCTGCGAAGATGGACTTTGCATTGTTTTGAACTGCTGCAGCAAGCGGGACAACAGAAAGCATTTTTAGAGTGCAGCTCTTAGGCGCCCGTTTCCGGCTTGAGCAGCGTTGCCGTCGGCGTAATTGTACGCTGCATTATGGGACGTTTCCCATAATGACATCAGAAGTGATGTCACATGTGACGGCACGAGTGACGTCACTAGGGTCGTTAGTGATGTCCCAAAGGTCCCTCGTGAAGGTCCCGATGAAGGTCCCGACCTTCACAGTGAAGGTCACTAGGGTTGTGAGGGTCAAGAGTGATGTTACGAGGAAGGAGGGGGGGGAGGAAGAGGGAAGGAGAATGAGAGGAGGATGGAGGAGAGGAAGGGGGAGGGGAGGGGGAGGGAGGAGAGGGTACGGTGGGAGGGGCATACCCTCCTCTCTGTACCCTTTTCTCCTCCTCTCAAGAGCTGCACTTTAATTCGGCATGACAGGGAATTGTAAACGTCTTTCATTTTTTCCTTCACCGTGAGGTACATCGGTATAAGTTTGCAGCACCTGGCAGCATTGGTTTTTGACACCAATATTGCTGAAGTGTAGCTACTCTAAAGCTTATCTTATTTGGTAGCTCTAGGGCTGCCGGCTCACCTGGCTGCGGTAGTCACCTCGTTCCTCGTCTGTGGTGGGCCGCACCGTCCAGTCGGTGGTACTGCAGGGATGGAAAGGATGAGTGGAGTTCGCTCCATCGGGGAGCGATCACTCACCACTTGGGGGGCGGCGGCGAGCCCTGGGAGGCGTCCAGAGCATCTGGGGCCACCTGCTCCCGGCCCTGCAGCCAGTGCTGACACAGGGCCAGGCTCTGTAAGTCCGAGTCACGCCCCGCCCCGATCCACTGCCACTGCTGCTGCTTCTCCTTGTAGTCCAAGTAGGGCACAAAGTTTTCTGGCAGCACGCCTGCACATACCCCGGAGCCACCCGAGGTTCTCTGAGCACCAACTACGAAGCCTTGTTTGAAGGTCGCGCCGCGGTGCTGAGACTGACGGCTTCGTATAATCGAATTGAACCATGTTGCGTCTGTGCTAGTGCATGCTCCTTGCCTGCAGCCTCTTTGGTGGTACAGGTGGGTGTGGCTCTATTAAAGCTTTTTCCTTTGCTATAAGCTGTTGCGTCCTGCATCTCTCTTTCCTTCTTCAAGGCTCGGGAGGCACCAAAAAATAAGGTTTTAGGCCTAACTTGAAGATAAAACCCGGCACAACCAGGGAACAAACGTGCCAAAATTCTCCTTTCACAGACTAGATCATGGACTACTTGATACAGAAAGTCGTAGCTAACATCAACATGCCTATTACCTGACGGTCAGTCATAATTCATTGGCTGTTTGGGGCTCTTGTGCATGTGCATTTTACCTACTTTTAAGACCAAACAGACGTTATGGAATGCGATACTTTGGCAATGTTCAGTGGCTCCAATCAGGGTAAAAAATAAAGTAAAAAAAATTAAATAAATCAGGTTAATTTAATCTAGATCAGATTTATTTTATTTATATCAGATTAATTTGATTTAAATCACTAAACTTCACCTCATCCTACGATGTAACGAAAGCTTAATGCTAGAGACTGCCGGATTTAATTACGAGCCTGTTAGAACCACGTGGTACCGTATTTACCCGCATAATGAACACGCTTTTTTTCTCAAAAATTGACACATAATAGAGGGGGAGGGGGGTGTTCATTACACGAAGTAAAATTTTTGCATTTACACACTTCGTGCAAATGTCATATTAGGTGCCAATATAGCGCGGCAAGGTACTGTGACACGTCTCCAGTGACAAAGGCGCCCCAATGCCTGGTCGGGGACGCGCCACAATAACCATGCTTTACAAATTGCAAACCTTTTTAGGGCACTTTCGGGATGCCTTTTGCCGAAGGAAAAGCGCCCTACGAAGCTCACTCAGCATGAAAAGCAACACAACCGTTCTCAGGCGATATATATTGCTAGTATCCGGCGGGCATGCTCAGGTATAATCCGTGACTACGCGTATAAGAACTCGCACGAAGTCCAACCCCCGACTGTCGAAGCCCGCTCGCACGGATGGAGTTTCGTTCACGGAGAGGCTACCAGACACTCTCAGCCTACGGCGAAGCGTGCACCTTGCTCTGCCGTTCTGTTGCGGATTAAATAAACGGATTTACCCGGAGTATGTGAAATTAGGCTTAACCACTTTCACAATTTCACTGTCCGAAAGCGGACCACAGACGACAATTAGTTTGTTGACATCAATGCATCCGATAGGCGAAGAATGTCTGGGGATCAGTAATTCCTTAACCCAAGCATCGCCAAGTGTGCGCGACACTCGGTTTCACAGTTGATCACTTTTATAACTACCGCAACTACACACTTGCTGCCATCTCGAGAGCAGGCTGGCTTGGCGTGACATGGCTTGACTTGGCCTGACCGCTTGGCGGCAAAAGAAAACTGGCTTGGTGGCTTGCTAAATTGGACGCAATTCGAGACTCGCAGATCCGAAAATTGGAGATGCGTCAATTACGGGAGGGAAAAAAAAAAAGTAAAAATATTGATGCCCGTTGTGGGGGCTGCGCTTATTATGCGAGTAAATATGGTATATTTGCTCCGTTGTATGTATCAGTGTGCAAAGACGCGTCATGCGGAGGCGAGCTTTTTGACTGCTTATCGAGCCCTTGCAGTGGCTCCATCTGCTTGCTACTACTGAAGACTAGTGAAGGGATTAAATATTGTCTGGAAGCGACTTGGCGATAACAACCTGGGATCGGAATAAGTGGCCATCAAGAAACGCAGACTAGTCAGATCGAGTGTTCGACACGGGAGCATATGTATGGACCACGTTTGGAAGGGAGCTACGGGTCCGGGTACATACACAAAGGCAGGATTGGATCGTTATGGCTAGGGCAAAATCACTTTATGTGAGTGTTGCCTGCATGCCCTCCAACTTCTCCAAACACTGACATGTTCATGAAACAGCGTGAATGTCTATGGAACTAAATGCCACATACCTTTACTTCACTGATATAAAATAGCGCGCTATCGCAAGAGAGAACCATTAGGGTAAGATTAGTGCTCTTGGTACTCTGCGAATTCGAATTTCTCTTAAGCACTCTTTTGCAATGCGAATGCAACCCTTTTTGAAGTAGTGCTCCGCTCGCCAGTCTTTGGGCCCCAATCCATCGTGGGGCGAGATGGAGTACAGTATAGCTAGAAAATAATGACCCTTTATTACTACACATATGTTTAAATATGGTAAGATTGATTGATAAATCAAATCAAATCCTTTAATTTTTTTACAAGACGAACAAGCCACCTGATGAGATACTACGGCTGACATAAGGCAAGTCCGGCACAAAAAATTAACAGAAAAAAAAGAAGGGAGAAAAGAGCAATCCATTTAATCAGAAGAAAGAATTATTGTAAATTAAAGGTACTGTTTAATGAACTACCTCTTAATGATGTAACACCAGGCATACTAGAACAAAAAAAGCTTGATTATTTTAATTCACATTTTTTCCCCATTCTGATTTGTGTGCATAAGACATTACATTTTCGAGTTTTTGTCCCTTTCTTCCAGATTCTGATTTGCTTGCATTAAGACGTTGTGTAATTGACAGACAAAGTGCAAGATAGAAAAAGGTCAATGATCCGATTTGTTTAAAACAAAAATAGCAATGCTTTTTGATGATGATGACTTTTCGAATTTTGGTACAAAACAAATGCACATAGATAGCTTCAAATGATAGACAAACGGTAAATAAAAACTTTTTTCCGAATTATTTCTGTGGAAAAAGTTTGATTTAGATCATCATAGTAAAACTGGTCCGATCTAAATCACAACTTAAATAATGAATTAAATTGATTTTTGTTCTCCACCCTGGTGCAGCCACCGCCTTTGTCAGTGAGGGCACAAGTTACAAACTTGCGTAAAAAGCCAGATTCTGTTTCCGGGCATTGCCAACAATGGTTCAGAAGAAGCCCATTTTGTATTTCAGCATCATATTCTTACAAATTAGATCAACAGACTGACTGAAAAAAATTGAAACTCTAACCAAGTTTGAATAAAAGCAAAATACCCTACGTTTCGGGACCAGCTCGGTCCCTTGGTCACGTGTGACTATAGGTTGGGCGAATCTTCTTTGTAATCTTCATCTATATCATCTTAATAATCTTCAACTCCATCTCCATCAAGGATATCCAGCAGTAGATTATTTCCTATTTATTTCCTAACCAGACAGATCTCTGTTGAATATTTTTAGATTAAAATTAGATCAACTTATAAGGATGGCGCAACAAATAAAAGAATTCACACAAACATTCACTGAAAGACGCATTTCGGGAGTAGTTTAATCCTTTGACGACGGCCGAAAATTTTGGTTCGAACAAGTCAGTTGCTTATACCTAGGACTCCGTGTTTTCGGAGTTTATTTTTCGTGAAATTCGGAGGGTGTTTTTCGGAGTTCATTTTTTAGCAAAAATTCGGTGTTTATCGGAGTTTATTTTTCATAAATCTCCAATTCTCCAAAATTCGGAGATTAATTTCGCAGTGTTTCTTATTAAGAATAATAAATAATAACCGGATGCAAACGTATGCCAGATAAAAATAAAACGCGCTTGTATCTATTATGATTTCTTCAGTTCAATTTGGAGATAATTTCTTCAGTTTAATTTGGCGTTGGTGTCACTGGCAATACTAATTTGTCCCACGACACAACTCGCACACAAGTGTGGCTTCGATAAACGTCGATACCTTAATATCAATAAACTGCCGGAGATAGCCGCAAGGAAGCTCGTAGTCATCCCATCAACCTATCCCGCTGCCGCGCGAGGTGGATGTAATAGAGAAGTTTCAACTGCCCCTCTTCCCTATTTTATACAATCTCTATGGTCCATAGCTTTCACTGTTACCCCCAGAAACATACCCTCTCCTTTCTCTGAATCCCAAATCCCATGGCCCAAACTGGAAACCAAAAGAGGGGCTTTTGTCATGACACGAATGGTACGATGACCCGTTTCTCTGAACCAACCTTGACGAGACAAGTCGTAAGACCCCTTTTGACAACGGTCCGAGGCTCGAAAGATAATTATGGTGTCATTTTCCCAGGACCATTGAGCCTGCGCTGCCAAAAATGTAAAAAAAAAAAAAAAAAAAAAAAAGCAAAACTAAAACTTTTTTTTTTTTTGTTGTTGTTTGGGGAGGAGGAGGGGGGGGGAGGCATGGGCACATAACAATTCGGAGTTTATCGGATAAATCTGAATCGACAAAAATTTTACCGGCGGGTGTTTTTCGGAGTTTTTCGGATTTATCCGAAAACACGGAGCCCTACTTATACCCGAATGGATGGCCGACGAACTCGCGTAACCTAATTGGCAACAGGCACACGAGAATAGCCCGTCATGCATCAATTCGCCCACAAAAGTGTGAGAAGGGTGGAAATGGCACAGTCAGCCTAACACCATAATTTCCGGGGCAAGGGTGCCATTGCGACATAACCGTTCCAACATTACTGCAGCATCGCGTTATTCGTGCGTCGCAGAGGCTACTAGACAAGCTGTGTTTAGAATACAAAATAGAATATACAAGTGATATTGTTTCGCTTCGTCGTGGACAGCTTTAACATTTCTGGGCGATGAAAAAGCATTTCCTGCGGTTTTGGGAAAAGCTCGAAGTAACTGACAACAATGATTTCAGGCAACCAAATGGCTAAAGCACTCTGAAACGTAGCTTATTCGGTAGCACTAGCGAAGGTCACCGTTGCAGCACGGTGGGCGTTCGTCTCGGAAGGGATGCCCCAGAGACCCCCAAGGGGCCCATTCGCCAATCTATGCAGCCATCTCTTCAGGCGGCTAACTCACCCGCGAGAAGCATTTTGAAATCGCGTGACCGGCTCCGTGGAGACAAGGAACTAAAGGCACCTATTGCTCTCGCCAAATGACTGCCGTAGGTCCGTCCTCCCCTCGAATATTAAAGTTTGATTTAGAGCGCAGAAAAAGGGTGAAGGTGCTTGAAATGTAAGTCAAATGAACCGCATTCGTGTACTTTAGGGGCGGCATGCAAAGTTATTCCTGGGGAAAGCTGCGTTGATCGAGAATTGAAGAAAACAACGGGCAAGCCTTACGCCTGGAGAGCGAAATCGACCAAAACGCTGACTAACCTCTTCCCACAGAGCCGGTTGTGCGACCTTGAGGCCACTCTCACGGGCGAGTTAAAACCATGAAGAGAGACGCCCGCGTCGGTCGGCAGACGGGCCTGGGGGACTCACCAGGACCCTGCGTCCCCAAAAACCGAGAGGGGGGACTCACCGATGTAGTCTCCTGCCAGGAAGCGCAGGGCGGAGGAGACCATGTCAGCCCAGCTGTCCTTGCGGGGCGAGCACCATTCCGCCAGCTGGGCCCCCGGGGAGTGGCTCCAGGCACGCACACGCTCCTCCAGCTGGGTGCACGTGGGAGGCGTAACAGTGTCACGCGAAAACTCGCCGGTACACAAGAAAAGGTTTTGAACCGAAGTCGTTCTGGTTGCGAATCCAACGCCAGACCAACTGTACCGACGGTACGGGCGGAAAAAAGTAAATCTAAATTGTCACCGCCAGGCGACAAGTGGTAAGAGGGTGGGCGGGAGGCTGGGGGGAAGAGAAGAAGCGCATGCTTCGGAGAAAACGGGGAGACGCAAGATGGCAGGGTGATGGTGTGCGACCGCAAGGGACGCAAACTTCGCGCTCGGCTCCCGCTAAAGGACTAGCTTTGGCGGAGCTTAATTTCAGAAATGCTCGAGGCACGAAACACGTCCTCGGTTCGTTTGTGCAGCATTGCTGCGAGGCAATGTGCAATACGTCCCGTTACCATTGCCTTTAGGTTGACAGCGCAGCGAGGGTAACTGCGCCGAGCTGTTAAAGGGACACTAATACCCCCAAAAAACTTTTTTAATTTTTTGCCAGGCGATTCATTATGGTGTCAGAAGACTACCCCATTAATATTTTGTAACACAGTCATGTATATTTTTATTAAAGCCAAAAAATGCAACTGCTCGAAACCGAAACCAGCGCACGGAGGTTGGAAAAGTGGAGAGCAGAAATTGAGTGGCGGAAGTCATGTGGCTACACCCGACTCATCGCTTTTTTTTCCCCTCCCATTTTTTTTTTTTTTTTGTGCGCAGCAGACGACACGCGTTGCGAGGACTGTTTGTTACGCGATTCTTTTGCAGTTATGTTTGTTCCACTTGCTGTTCTGTACTACAAGATGAGTTGTTTTTTTACATTGAGAAGTTGGAGATGAGTAGTTAATGCCTGTGCTGAATTTCCGCGATCGGCTCCGAAAAGAATACACCCAAGATGTTGCGTGAAGAGCTGCCTCCACATGTCTTGCGTCCAAAATAAGTGGCTTTGTGCAGCAGAGGTCTGCACAAGTTTCCGAAAGATCAACAGGATAGGGACCAATGGCTGGCTGTAATTCCTGTAGAACATTTACGGACACATTGGAAAGCGGACGCTACTCGATTTATGTGCTTCTTGCATTTTGTGAAAAGTAATTACATTGAGTTTGTAGGTGTCAAAAAGGAAATCCCATACCATTTAGTTCAGCAAAGTTTTGTCCACAACATTTTTTTCTTTTCAGTGATAATTGTAAAAAAAGAAATATAAGTATTGCAAAGTGTTTGAAAAAAAAAAAAAAAAAGAAGAAGACGGTACACATACACTGGGGCTTGAACCCGGTTCCGCCGCGTGTGAAGTGGACATATTTCCACTGAGCTACTGGGGGAACTTTTGTGTTAATAATGCAGCCGGTCAACTGTGGGTTGGAAAGTTTGCTGCCGATTTTCTTCTAGCAAAGGGGCTCCCGGGTCGAAGTCGGGCAGCACCACGCATCGGCCCCATTCGCACCCAGTAAAGAAATGGTATGTGTGCGTATTCAGCTCAAAGTAGGCACTTCGTGCTTGACGTTTGCGCGAGCGATGTTCTCAGCCACGAGAAGGGGGCGACGGCTCGGCAACGTCTTTGTGTAAATCAGCTTGGTGGTCGGGCATGTCGTTTGGGATGAATGCCAATTCTTTTGATCGGTCCCGAATTTCTCTTTCAAGGGCAGACAGAATTTTCTGGTACCGTGAACGACAGTTCTGAAGTGAGGTCCCACGCCCGTCGTCCGCTGCCATTGCCGTCCCCGCGAGTCCCACGATACGCGAAACGACGCCATGTTGAGAATTACGCAGTGAACGCCAGAATCCTTCCGGTTCTCTGTGCAACTTTTTTTCGATCAACCTATTTGCAGCTATTTAGAAGCCGCAAAAAATGGGTTTCATAATTTTTTCTATTTTTAATATTGAGTGTGTGCCTTGAATGACCCACCACTTCGATTAAACCTGGTGGTTGTGGCTAAAGCTTAAAAAATGGCCTGTGACCACAAAAAAGACAGTGAGCGCGACTCAAAACCGGCCAGTTCTTGATCGGCGGTTTTTGGGCCGAAAGAAACCGAATTTCAAGCCGCAAATTTTGCTCTGGGTAGTTGGGCTCCCATATGTCACATAGAACTAAAAACCTCGGCGAGCATAAATGCCCTGTCAGTGTCCTTTTCAGCTGTTACCCTCACTGTACCGTTGGTTGCGTGTTTCTCACGATCCGGGTCGTGGTTTCGGGATGTCTACACACTCTAGTACTTCTTTGAGTTTACAGCCGCAATATTAAAGAGTGGCTACTGCACGTCGTGAGGAGAGATGACCAATGCGCAGTGTCTTCACATTGGCTCTGCAGAGGCGCACATCCAAGACTTCCCAGTTGGAGGTTTTATAATAATAATAATAATATTAATCTTTATTTTTCAGGTGCCCTAAAACGGCCGAGCGGCCTTCTCTTAGGTACACCAACTCGTACAATAGAAACTCTTAAACAAAAATCCTACTCATTAAAAAAGAAATAGATATGCATATACACTGACGCACTACGAAGTGACCAAAAGTTCATCCAACTGACAGCGAAATGTAGGCAGGGGTGTGGTGATGTCAACTTGAGGTGGCACAATGCTGTTATATAATGTCTGTAAACGAGAAGGAGGTGAAACACGGCACGGTGAGCAAATATCAAAACAGGTGAGCTGTCTCGTCGCGCGGAAAGGAACATGGAAATTGATTTTACTAATAAGCCATGAAGAATCAATGGCACCATTAATGATCTTATGCAGGAATACCAAGTCAAGGACTGTTCTCCTGTGTGATAAAGGCCAAACCGGCCAAAACAACGAAGGGCCTTTGGCATGCCTCGGTGGATTTATTTCGACCACCCGGTGATCTTTTCACGTACGACTGAAACCTCGGTTACGAGGGGCTTCTTTGCAATAAGCAGGCGTGCATCTGAAAATTTGGGAGTTTTATGTGCCAAACCGACAACGGGCATCTGGCACACCCCAGCAGAGAACTGAGGATTAATTTCGACCACCTGGGGATCCTTTGACGTGCAACCAAAAGCTCCGTTACACGGCGCAGCCTCCGTCAGATTGCGCACACCTCGACCAAGATTCGAACCCGCCACATGGGGATCCGTAGGCCGGCGCTCTCGCCTCAAAGCCACCGAGGCGGCTACACATGCATCTGAGGTTTATCTCCAAGGTGCACGTCTGGCTATGTAACCAAAGAAAATCTTTTCTGCCTCCAATATGTGCCTGATCCATGATGATATTTGCCATGTACAAGGCAATAGCTAAGACCTGTTGCTCTGAATCTATCCTATTTACTGGAGTACTAATAGACACACTGCTCGGTGAACAAAGCCTGTGTGGCCACGTTCCCACACGGCATGCAGATGGCCAATCAATGAGATAGACAGAAGGAGGAGCCCAACAACCTATTGGACAGAGATAACATTCAATCTGTGCAGATGGCATTTTCGAGGATACTTTTCTGAAACTTGTCTGCACTGCACGCAGCTTCATGGGGGTCTGAATGTGCATGTGCCATGTGCATGCCTTGTGCGTTTCAGGAGCAGAGCGCGTGCGGGAGCGACAACGGCGACGCAGAAGAGAAGGCATTCGAATCAATCGAAACGCGCGATTAAGCTGGAGGCAGCGGGGAGCAAAACTGGAAGTCATCGAGCAAAAGACTCGAGCTCTCCGGACTTCTCCCTGGCCTGACCTTCGGATGATCCGAGTCCCAGATGTCCTTGTCATGTCACGCCACCCCGAACGAAACCTTTAAAAACGACGCCTGGACATTACCATCAAAATTCAAAGTTTGGGAAATCAGTACATGTGAAATGAAAAAACAATTTCCAAAAGCTGAATTCAAAGTTCCCACGTGATCCGCACCAGTGCAGTGACGTCGAAGATTGAGTCGTCTCGTTACTAGAGTTTCTCTGCCGCCTCTGAGCCGTCTCGACCGAAAATGCCGTGTTCTTCCGCGTCCCGCGATCAACTGCGCTTCTCCGTGCACGCTGCCTATCGCTGTGAGCAGATGACGCTTCACTTTCGAGTTCGAAGTTTTTTTAGGGCCCTCTCAGTGATCTCGAATTCTTTGAAACGGTCAAAGGCCAAAGAGGACGCGCAGTGAACTTTTGTAAGCAACGTGAGGGTCCATGCCGTGCCGGTGCTGCATGAAAGGCCGCCCCGGCATAGTCACAAGCAAAACTATGATGCACAGGCACCAAACCCAGTTGTTTTGACTGTTTGACTATTTCCTTTTCGAAGTCTGAGAGGTCGTCAGGTACCGGAAAGGGAACTTAGTCCAATTCCTCGACTCCCTGATCACCCTTAGTGCAAAGTGTGCCGAGCTTCACCATGTCTTCCGAGGAAGGACAAAAAGCAAGGAGACATAATTTCCAACCTCTGATTTTCATATTTCAAAAGATTGTGTTCGCAAGTGCATTCACAAGTGCGTTAAAAAAAAACATGTTTTACGAATGTCGTTATTAAATATTATAAAAATGTCGCTTACAAAGCTTCTAAATTTCATAATCAATTACATCATACATCAAAAGAAGTGAGGAGGTGAAAAGCAGGAGAAAAACGGCAAGAATAAAAAGGCGCATTAAATATTTTTCGCGCTGTGGTATTTTTTTTGCGTGTCTACGACTACGATTTGCATCGTTTGAGACAACAACAACAGATAAGACCTTTGGGTTATCAGTGCCCCTTCAAATCCACCGGCCCCACCCTCGTCCCCTAGCTTGTCAAAACCACAGCACCCAGACACCGAAAGCACCCAGCAAAACGGAGAACTGATCATTTTATTGCAAACTACGGTATGAAGTTTGTTCCCGCAATTCTTTTCATACTTAAGTGCTCCTTCCAAGAACATCTCATTGTAATACTCATATACTCGCTCTATTTCCCCATGTGCATATCATTTGTAATAAACTAGCGTAAATAAAGTTTTTTTGCTTTTTTTCGAGGTTTAAACGGCCTTGTTTTGCTTCATTACCAAAATCGAGTTTCTATAAAATATTAACTAAACACATTAAACCTTCTTTGAAATCATTACATAATTATTCGCTATGCTTCTTACGATTGGCTGTATGCGTGCTCTTCGGGAAAGTTTGTGTGCACACCGCGCGTAGCTGACCGAGTGGGCAGCGCGGCTGTGGCCTAACGGTTACCGTGCCTGCCTCCCACGCGAAGAGCCAGGGTTCGATTCCTGGGCGCGACGCGCGTTTTATTTACTTTTGCAATTTACTGTTCTGGTAAATTCAAGAACTCTGTTGCATGTTCCAGCTTAGAATGTTCTATGCGCGAACCTTCTACGCCGATTGTTCGAGAAGCCCACGCATGTACAAAAGGCAAGCCGCAGTGAGTCTCGCCCCAACACTCGATCCTGCGGTTTCGCCGAGATAGACACCCGTGACGCTCCACTGTTTTCTTCTCTTCCCTCTCTTTTGTTTTGGGCACAAGTTCGCCCCACTAAACGTTTAGTTTGTTTCAGTTTTCGTCGCTTTATTAACTGTCATTCGTGACAATACGGTATACACTAAGTGTGGGCAAACATCTCGTATTAAGTATACAGTGTAGACCGCATATAACGTATGTCGCGGGAGTCGCGAAAATCTGCACTATAAGCGGTACCGCGTTATAACCGAAACATCAATTTTTCAGGCCAAAATACATGCCATGTGACAACTTACCTTTGTAAAAGAATTTATTTTATGTTAGATGAAAAATAAAGCTTAGTTTGAGGAAAGTCTTTATCTCACCAGACTAGTACACTTCTCTCTCAAGTGTGTCACACATTTTGAAAGAAATGAGCGGCTTTTGCCTGGCGCAGCCTCTTAGCGGCGTCGCGGGTTGCGGACGGATGTTGCGAGCGTTCAGGATTGCTAACCCTAATCACTTTTCTCCGGAGATGAAAACGCGTGAAAATTCGGATCCTTCATACGGTATGCGCCAGTAATACCTTGAACTTGAGCACACGCATGAAATGCGCCAAATAAGAAATCCAGGCGATGTTCGAGGACACAAATGCTTAGAAATCACCACTGTAGTCAAAGTAAACAAACACGGCGACACGGGCGTTTCTGCCGTCTTGAGACAACGCCACGACATCGCCGCTCGAGTAGGTGGATCTTCCCTTCCAGTACGTGCTGGGTTATCATAGCGACACAGAACGAAAATTCACAGTCAAGGATAGCGCTTTTACGCGGAACGATGAGATGAACGCCGTCTACGATGACGATCACAACGTTGATCACAACTGACGCCATGTTCGCGGACAGAAGCAGCCGGCCCGCGACGGGCATGCAACGCGCGCAAACACTTCTCCTCGACCTGCTATTGGTCTGTCGTTGCGGTTGTTGGTTTCCAACGCAGCGGAGGGACGCACGCACGTGAACGACACGTGCGTGCGTCCCTCCGTCGCTAGGGCAACTGAAGCCTCTCTCTTCGCTTCTCCCGCTTCTTCGAGCACCCTCCTTGCCCCGCGAGTGCCGCTTGCGCAACGCTTGCGGCTCGCGCCGTCAGCGCCGTTATCTAGTGTCGCACAGGCAAGCGTGCTCGCTGCTCCGGTTGTCAGCGCGGTCGGCGGGCTGTGCCAGAAACCGCACTATAACCGGTATTTCCCTTCGCGCGCCTGCGTTTTAAGCGGTATGTAATTACATAGAGTTCTATAAGAGGCAAACCGGTGGTTTAAAAAAAACGCGTTATACCCGGTCCAGCACTATAAGCGGTTACGTTGTAAGTGGTCTATACTGTATACAGGGTGTTCTCAACTGCTCTTCGAACGTAAAATAATTTGTATAAATAAACCAACGAACAGACTGCAATTAAACTTTTCACAAAGACGTCTTCAGGTGGTGATGTATCAAACTGAAATTTTATGAGTGCAGGTTTCAGGAAAAAATTGAAGCCTTAAAAAAACAGGTTTTACAAAGAAGCTGCTATGTGCTGGGATCTGGAAAAATATGTGTCCATAAATGTTAGAACAAAAACTATCGTTCAAACGACGCTCCTTCATTCCGATTGGTCATGGCAAGTATAAATAAAAAGAGGGGGCAACCCGCATGAGTCAGCCTTCCTTGGCATTATTAGATAGTGAGGTCCTGATTTTTTGTTATCATCTGCTGTCACCCACTTATCTCAGCTAAGAGTGGGAAGTGTTCTTTAATTTCTTTTTCTTCTTGGGCTTCTGTAATGCTGATAAAGAGTCCCAGTTGCTGTGAAACCTAAAATAGTGGTATACCATCCTGTATAGGTATACCAACGACCAACAACAGAATGTGTATCGACCTCATGTTTAGCAAGAACATATCCTAAGTAAAAATACAACCAATGGCGGTTTGGCATAGTGACCAGAAGGCAATGACCACTTTAGTCTTGAAGTGGCCAAGGTGGCCCTTCATTTATTTACAGGATATATTTACAGATACCGTTCGAACCGGGAACCAGCCAGCTGAAGGTATAGCCGTCGAAACCTTTCTCGAGCCACCTGCCCGAGCGATATCTCGTGGAGCTTTTTTCTTTTTCTTTCACCCGCGCACTGGTGCGCGTCTTTGCGCGTGGCTCGCTTTCTGTAAGCCACATCGCCATCGCGGACACCTAGTTGCTACAGGTCTTCCCCCCCTAGTGGAGCAGTAGGGCTTTGCTCCACGAAACAGTTTTTTGTTTGTTGGAGGGTTCTTGAGCAGGCCTGCGAGTGTTGTCTTGCGGCTTCTGCAAGGTGACTGATGAAAACACGCATGCAGCGTTGCAAATTGAGGCTGTCATAAAAGCAGGTTTACCCAGTCAATGGACATGACGTCGGTTTGTCCACTGATGATGATGGTGAAAGTCTTCTTGTCTCGGGCGATGACTTTAAATGGGCCATCGTAGGGTGGAGTTAATGATGGACGCACGGAGTCACGACGTAGAAACACATGTGTACATGTTGTTAGTTCTGTGTGAATGAAAATTATCCGTGGTGTTTGTTGTCGGGGCAGGGTCGGTCGCAAAGAGGATAGCAGGTCTCGTAGATCTTGAAGATACGAAGGAAGGTCGGGTGGTGGAGTGGACAGGTGTGTGAGGAACTTGCCAGGAAGTCGAAGTGTTGTTCCAAACACTAGTTCAGCAGCTGTACATCCAACATCTTCCTTCAAAGTGGCCCGGATGCCCAACAGCACCAAAGGAAGATGGTTCACCCAGTTGGTCCTGTCGTCCTTTGTGATGAGTGAGGCCTTGAGTTGCCGGTGTAGTCTCTTGACCATGCCGTTGGTGGACGGATGGTGGGCTGTCATGTGGATGTGGCACATTCCAAGCATTTTCGCCAGTGATGCGAAGAATGAACTTTGAAATTGCCTATCACGGACCGTGATGACGATAGAAGGGCAGTCGTACCGCGTAAACCAGTTGGTGATGAACGCTTGCGCCATGGTTTGTGCGGTGATGTCCGTAATTGGAATCGCTTCTGGCCATCTGGTAAAGCGATCCACGCATGTAAGGATGTATCGGCACCCTTGGGATGGTGGGAGGGGTCCGACAATATCGACATGCACGTGGTCGAAGCGGGCGTCTGGTGGCTTGAAAAGATGTAGTGGGCTCTTTGTACGACGCTGAATCTTGGAGCGTTGGCAAAAGGTGCAAGACCGCGTCCAGAGGCGAATGTCTCGGTTGATGTCGGGCCAGACATATCTCGAGCAGATCAGTCGTTGGGCTGCACGAATACCAGAATGGTTCAGATCATGGAGTGAGTGGAAGATGGGGCGTCGAAAAACGGTCGGGATGTACGGTCGGGCGTACCCGTTGAGGTGTCGCATACCACATCGCAGTTTGCAAGTGGTAGAGGTACAGGTCGAAGCTGCAGTGAGGTGGAGGACTCTTGGAGTCTCTGCAACTCGTCGTCATTCTTTTGGGCTGTTGCCAGTTTGGAGAAGTCGAGGTCAGGTGACGCACTGAGTGTCTCGACGCGTGACAGGGCGTCTGCCGCCTCATTGTTCGCTCCAGATACGTGGCGCAGATCAGTTGTATATTCTGAAATATAAGCGATGTGACGAATCTCCCGGGTCGAATACGAGGTTCGATTAGCGTGGAAGGTGAAGGTGACGGGCTTGTGGTCTGTAAGGACGTGGAAAACCCGGCCTTCCAGGAAGTGTCTATAATGCTGTATTGCTGCATAGATGGCAAAGAGTTTGTGATCAAACGTGCTGTAACGTGTCTCCGCCGGCTTCAACTTCTGTGAGAAGAAGCCTAGCGGAAACCAGTCCGTCTGGTTGTACTGCTGTAGCACGGCTCCCACTGCGACATCCGAAGTGTCGACCACAAGTCTCGTGGGTGCGTCTGGTCGTGGGTAAACGAGAAGTGCCGTGTCGACAAGAGCTTGCTTTGCAGTCTTGAACGACTCCTCTGCCATCGAATTCCATTGGACCGGTGATGTGGGACCTTTTGGTGAGTGCAGCAGATCTGTTAAGGGTTTGAGAATTTGGGCGCAGTTGTCAATGAAGCGTCGCTGGAAGTTTACAAGGCCCAAGAATTCTCGCAACTTACGAAGTGACTTGGGTTGCGGAATGTCCTTGATGGCTTCCATTTTCGAAGGTAACGGGTGAATGCCTTCGAGTGTCACTCGGTGTCCTAAGAACTCGAGGTCGGACGTGCCGAAGACACAGTTTGCTGCGTTGACGACGAGACCATAGTTGCGTAGCTGCCCGAAGAGTAAGAGCAGATGTTGTTCGTGGTCTTCCGGGGAACTGCTCGCGATGAGGA
Source organism: Ixodes scapularis (assembly GCF_016920785.2). NCBI lineage: Eukaryota > Metazoa > Arthropoda > Arachnida > Ixodida > Ixodidae > Ixodes > Ixodes scapularis. Next base: position 239,623,526 of record NW_024609835.1, on the reverse strand, counting down.
GGTCGTCAACATATGCAAACACGAAGGGTAGCCCGCGTGTCACTTCGTGTATAAATCTTTAAAATGTTTGTGCTGAATTCTGAAGCCCAAAGGGCATTCGCACAAACTCGAATAATCCAAACGGCGTGGTGACAGCAGTTTTCGGAATGTCAGCTGGCTCAATAGGTATGTGGTGGTAAGCTTTTACTAAGTCCACCTTGCTGTAAATGGAGGTCCGTTGAGTTGTTTTGTGAAGTCATGCAGGTGTGGTAGAGGGTAACGATCAGGCAATGTGTTGGCGTTGAGGGCGCGATAATCGCCGCACGGCCTCCAGTCTCCTGGCTCCTTCTTGGGCACCATGTGTAGAGGTGATGCCCAGCAGCTGTTCGACGGCCGAATGATTCCGAGCTCGAGCATGTGCTCAAATTCCCGTCGAGCAGTTTGGAGTTGTTCACCGGAGAGGCGACGAGGTCGTGCGTATACAGCTGGACCAGAGGTGACGATGGTGTGAGTCACACCATGCTTGGTCGGTTGTGCCATGTTGGAAGGCCTCGTGACTTCAGGAAACTCGGTAAGTATAGATGCGAATCCCGTAGATGGTAAGATTTGGCGTATGCCAAGTGATGAAACGGTTGCAAACATACCATTTACAGCCAGGCGTGTCGTACCATCGAGAAGACGACGGTGGCGCATGCTGACATCTAAGTTAAAGTTGGACAAAAAGTCAGATCCTAAGATGGGACAGACTTGATGTCACCGATGATGAAGAGCCACCTGAAAATTCGACATAACCCTAGATCGAGAGTCATTGATCGCATACCGAAGGTGGGTATGGTAGATACATTTGCTGCGATTAGGTTTCTGCTTTTATCCAGGTGTCTTCTCTCTGCTGCTGAGGGTGGGATGACAGACACTTCGGCGCCGGTGTTGACAAGAAGTCTGCAGCCGGCGAACTGATCAGCAATGTAGAAAAGGCGGCATGCTGGTCGGCCGAAGTCACTTACCGCCTTTAGTGACTGGCCGGGGTATTTTCCTGCCAGACACAAGGGGGGAGACACTTCAGGGCTTGCTGTTCGTACTTTCGGTGGTACCAGCAGGTACTCGGACTTGGTGACGGCGATTGCGCTCGAGCGGAAGATGAGTTCCCCTGGTGGGAATGGCTGCGTTGTGAAGAACGCCGCATACCACCGGCATGTTTTTGCAGGGACGCGACGGTCGACCTTTGCTTGAAGTTCCTGTATGTCGGTTGCCGACGACTGAGGTTCTGTCAACGCAGCTAGCGTCGGTGTCGCGTACTCCGCCACACAGTCAGCCATTTCAGCAAGACGGTCCAAGGACACGTCGTTTGCTGGGGCTAGGACCATGTGAATGCCTTGCGGTAGCCGTTGCAAGAACAGCTCCTGTAAGATCGAGTTGTTTACGTCAGAGGCCTGTTCTCCAAGAGGCTGGTGCATCCGGTGCAGGAGTTGTGACAGCCATTGGTCTCCGAGTTCTTCGGTTGTCAGAAGACGTTGGAGCGGATTGGTGGTCGATTCCGACTTCCTCAGTAGGACAGCGGCCTGTAGTTGGTCGTACACATCTGCAGGTGGGGTCGCCGCAAGCACGTCGTTGAGTTCGTCAGCGATGTCAGGTGGTAGGGCGGATACTATGTAGTAGTATCTGGACAGCTGGGTGTTGACTCTCCTCAAGTGAAATTGGGCCTCTACCTGAGCGAACCAAGATCAACGGTTCTTTGCCCAAAATGGTGGGAGTCGTACCTGTAGTGTGGCCAGTGCTGTGTTTTCGGGAGATGCCTGGTTCATGATGTTGTCCGATGTCCCATGCTCGTCCGCGTAACGAGACCCGTCAGGTCGGTTCATGACCCTGAAGTGCAGTCCGGGATTGGGGTAGGGCGATGGATGCTGGTCAGCGGACGAGTTTGCTGATGTGTCGAGGTTGGAATCCGTCTTCGGAGGTCTCCGGGTCACCAATTGAAGTCGCCAAGGTGGCCCTTCATTTTTTACAGGATATATTTACAGATACCGTCCGGACCGGGAACCAGCCAGCTGAAGGCGTAGCCGTCGAAACCTTTCTCGAGCCACCTGCCCGAGCGATATCTCGTGGAGCTTTTTTCTTTTTCTTTCACCCGCGCGTCTTTGCACGTGGCTCGCTTTCGGTGAGCCACATCGCCATTGCGGACACCTAGTTGCTACAGTCTCTAAGAATTAAATAAAGACAATTAAACAATGAAGTTGTGCATGTGTCTTCGTTGCAATCATATGCAAATCGTACAGATGATGTATAGCTGTCGTAAAGACAACAGTACCGCTGGTCCTCCATCTTCCCGTGAAGTGGATCGGCTCTACGATTTTTTTCGTATGCACAAGGAAAAAATGGCAAAAACCGTTTGGTCGACGCTACTGGTCACAGATGGCACAAGATACAGCAAGCTTGGAATAATTCAAACCCAGATATCTCAGACTTCTGGTTAATTCAAACAAATTTCAAAATTTTGACTGTCCCGCTATGCGTTTAATGTATGCACAAGCCGCTTAATTCGAACTGTGTTTTCGTGTAGTTCATACTTATTGTTACCGCGGCCCCGTTGATTGCACTTCTTTCCAAGCACCGGTGCACTGCAGAGAGGAAACACCTGCGGAGCTTGATTACGCGGTTGTTACGAAGTTACTGTCACGCGGTGCCCGTTTTCATTGCTCATGCTTAATAGTTCAAATCAAACAACTTTGTTTCCCGATGAACAAACTTAATTTTGTTTGGAGTTGTCATGTGCTGTTTAAACAGCCCATGATAACCAACATTTTTGAGGGACAAATAAACTTATGTCATACATTTCACAAATGTTTCATAAGTGGCATCCCTGCTTATGATCAGCAGGCCTATGTAAAGGAAATCATCAAGTATCTGCTTTGTATGAGTAGCCATTCATATGAAAAATCATAATTTTATCTTGCATCAAACTTAGATGAATTTCTGATAATTCAGACAAAATTTGTGGCTTCCTCAAGTTTCGATTTATGAGAGTCTTCTGTAAAGCAAAAAAGTGACTGATGAGTGAGATGAATAGCGAGATGAATACACAAAAACAAATCCAGCAAATCCGAGCGTGTGTGGTACAGATGGTTTTCCCCGATTCCACTCCTATGCGAGGGGAAAAAAAACAGCTTTTCTCAGGCTTAAAGTTTTTCCCTAAGACCTACGCTCAAAGAATTTCAGTATATGTGCAACACCTGAAGAAATCGTTGTGAAAAGCTTCATTGCAGCCTGTTCAATGGCTTATTTATAGAATTTTTTTTTTTACATCCGAAGAGGGCTTGAGAGCACCCCATACAAAACAAACTCCGAGAGTAGTGAAGGGCCGTCCAGACGGTACACTTCAGGAATAAGTAAAGTGACGCTTCTCCGCCGTATAAAGTGCAACGATCTGCTTCCACCTTGGTTTTTGCTAGTGGGAAAGCCTTCCTCCACCAATGTCCGCTTTTGTCCTTCATGGAAGCTTAGAGCATGGCCATCACGTGGACCCGGATGTTCCACGCCCCGTTGGCTGTCAGTCAATCGCTCGAGGCCTCCGCCGTTCTATGAGCCCCGAAAACGGGAAAGGGAAGGACACGAGGGCGCTGCAGGACCAACGAACAGGCAGTGGGCACACCACCGGCGGGTGGTGCGCGACATCAAGTCTCACGACCGCCGACTTCATAAAAAAGTGGAGGACGCTAGGAGGGAAGCCGCTTTTGCACGGCGGTCATCCAAACAGAAGACGGACTGCCGGACTTCAACTTTTGCTTCACATGGCGGAGAAGCGTCGCCTCGCACGTTCCGAAGTATCCCGTTTAGACGCCCCTTTGCTTCGTGCCGTCTGCGACGACATGAGGCAGCCTCTCGGAAAGCCTCTAGACGGTGATTTAAAAACGTTCAGCCTTTCCACTCTCGTGAAGAAGGAAGACCAGCGGAGCTCTACTCAATACACTGGCGCAACGCGCACGCACGCGTTTCCCGCTTCTTCTCGTCCGACACGCCGCCGATCATGGACACGTCTCCGGCGAACCAGAGTCGGTCGCACACGGCGCACGTGACGCCAAACGGGCAATCCACGAACTCCCTCCGGAACCTCGCCGTCGCGCCCGGGAACTGTTCAGCCACCGTGGAGTGCAGTTGTCGCCGGGCCTCGCGCTTGTACTTGGCCTCTGTGGCACGATCGTTGTCAATGACGTTGGCCCGCCGGCGCCCTTTACATCGCTGGTTCTGTTCTCAGTGGAGGCTTTCCAGGCGAGCGATGTGCTCTTCTTAGGCAAGAAAATCTGAAGCGCTTGACGCAGTGGAAGTCAAGGCGACAGTGGCTTCGCGGCGGTTGCAGACCCATTCGCACTGCTGCATACGTCACCGGTCCTTTCGCAGCCAGTCTTCTTTCCCCGAAAGGACGCAGCTGACCCATTCTAAGTCCAAGCCGAAACTGATAAGGGCGTAGGAAAAAGCGCGCAAAACAGACGAGGACGAAGTGACGTACGTGACGAGCGCTGCGCTCGTTACGCGTGCTTCTTCCTTGTCGTCGTCTCTTTTGGTGCTGTTTCCTCCGATGAATTCCCACCAACACACCCAGCAATCCATTCTTCTATGATAGCTGGAAAGGTTGGCGCATTCTGCGAGCGACGGCAGCAACCAGACTAGTTGTGTGCTCGCCGCCGTCGCTTATAAATGGCAGTAGCTGTCCAGGTAGGTTTGTGTCAACAGCCGTTTGATACCGGACACGATTCTGGGGAACCTAGCCCTTAACAGCTCCGCTGTAAAAGCACAAATGACTAAAAAGAGAAGAAGGGGACAGGAAAGAGCACTTTGTCCTGTCCCCTTCTCTTCTTAGTCATTTGCTCTTTTTAAATCACTATCTAGATGTTCAACCAACTAGCCCCCAAATGATCTTGATCCTCTCGGAGAGCGCGGCCAAGAATGTTGTGGACCTCCTTGGCCGCGCGCCGTCGAGAAGGCGGGGAGCACACGGTTGATTCGATCGGTCCTCTACCCGGTAACGGCCCAAAATGCGCGCAATGTGCGATGTCGGTTGCTGCCTGTACCGCACGCGGCGCGGGTATGCATTCCGGGAAGTTGTCACCCACCTTGGCGGCGGACATCTTGTGTTCGGGGGTCTCGCTGAACAGGTCTCTGAGCAGGGCGAAGAAGCATGAGGGTCGGCACGGGGGACTAGGGGGAGGGCCCACGCTGCACGCGCTCCTGCACGAGAAGGCAAGAACGAGATGAGGCTCAGGAACGCCGAGGCCCCTTCTGGGAGGTCGCAGCGGGCTCCACGGGAAGGCGGTTCTCGAAAGTGCTTCCACGGTTTCGGCCAGATAACGTCTTAAAGTGTCATGGTGTTGCCTACTGCAATTCTGACGGTGGCGCGGCAGTGCAAATGAATGTGGCAGACGCCCGTCCTGCTGTAGGTCACTCTGCAGCCAGAGAGTTAACAAAAACCGAAGCAGACGAGAGATGGGATGCTGCGACGACAGCGAACCTTGTGTCTGCTCGCCTTTTTCGCCGGCGTTTCCACGACACACCGCCTGAACCGTGACATCTGACGGCCCAACTAACCGGCTCCTGCGATACTAATTGTTGTCCTTTTGAGACCACTTTCAAAGCATAGGTGGGATAGGATGGTAAATACACTGGTTGAAGACGCGTTCCAAGTGCTGTAATGACAACGAACGCGTGCATGGCACCGCCGCCCGCCACGCACTTGCTTTCCTTAAGCAAGGTGTGCTTTGACTTTGAAGCGAGTGCCTTCAAAAACGTCTGTTTAGTCTCTGTCTGTAAAGGACTACGAAATGAGATTTCAAAGCCAGCTCGAAAATCAATTCAAACATTTTTTCAGGAAATGGATTTTCGGAGAGAAGTTTAAGGAACCGCAAAAGTTCGAGGTCCTGCAGATTCTTTGCGAGGTGACCTCGCAAGCCGAGAAAGAGGACAGCCAAATTTTTTTCTTCTCCAGTTTTTATTGAGTGCCGGAATACGCAAATTATGGATTCTGCAGACCTGCAGTTAGATGCTGAATTTGTTTGGCAAAATTATCAAATGATAAACCTTGCTCGAAAGCTGCCAGTAAAGACGTAATTCTTTTACCGATCCTTTCGACGGATTTCAATAGCGACCGTCGCTGCCTTTTTTGCAGAACACTTCCGCACAGAGAAGTTGAGCAACCAAAAGTGAGTGACAAACATTTGCTCGCACAAAGAAGCTGCAATGGTAACGAGACTACCGCAGCAGTCTTGCAGGACCCTATTGCGAGAGTGAAGCAACCAGAAATGCCATTTGCCGCTCAGCTGACAGAGGGGGGGAGCATCTTTCTTGCCGGACCAGTCAATCTCCTGTCTCTTACCGCCTAACCCCACTCTCTGCACGACAGAACCGTAATACCCCAAGATATGCCCACCCCCAAAAGATAATTCGCCTTAAGTTGAGCCTAGTTGGGTCATATTAGTGATGCATCAGCTTGAACTTACAGAAATGGACGTAGAAAGTACAGGACAAAAGAAAACAGCTGACTAAGAACTTTGCTTTCGTACTCTTCTTCTTCCCACAGCTTGTAAAAAAAGGCGATTGCGAAGAAGGAGAGCACTGAAGAAAAGTTATCTGTCAGGTCTCATCCATTGTCCTGTTCTTTCCACGCCTATTTCTGTAAGTTCAAGCTGATGCATCACCGATAATTCGCCCCTTATTTTTGGCATCATTTGCTATTTTTTGAAAAAAAACCAAAAGATAGCCCATTTCTAATAATTGCAGTGCCCTGGCCAATAGTGACCTCGGCAGAAACGGTGTTACTTAGCCACGGAAGGAGATGGGCGAACAGTGAGAACTGGGAAGGACAGTCGTCTGGTTCATTGATCCTCCCTGCAATCACAAGTTTTGCAGGTCACTAAATCAAAAACTAACAATTTTGCAACATTTTTTTTTTTTTTTTCCGCATTGAAAATTAGTTTACTCTTCATTTTCATCTGATTTGCTTTCGATTTTAGGTGGGCTATCTCTCGGGTACAGTACGAGCAGAAAGTGCAGACCGATGGTTGATTAATTCAGCGGGCATTTAGCTTCCACCACCCTGTTGGCTCAGCAGTGAACGAAGGACACATAAACAACTTCATTTTTGCGGGCTCAATATTTTGCAAAGTCGGCGCAGTACGGGTTTCAGGAATATCTTGCCGGCACAAAATTTTATGAATCGGGGCGGTACACTATGTATTTGTTACCATAGGAAAAGATACTAGTTGGGTCTATATTTTTTGCTATATTATTCTAGTCGCAAACTTTGCGAAAATGAGGTCCTCACAAAAATCGAGTCGTTCACAGTCCACCATTTCAATGACCGCCTTCTGTACGCTGCCCTGTTCGTCTACCGGGCAGGGGCATGCGTTCCGAGCAGGCAAAGGGGGCGGAGGCACTCACGGGGGTCGAGCCGCCGGGGGCGACGGGGGCGGGGCCTCTGCCGGAAGCTCCTCCTCCTCTTCTTCCTCCTCGGGTGGCGGGGGGGAAGGCGGGGCCGGGGGAGGGGCCTCCGGGGCAGGGGGCGACGGGGCGCGCTCTCCCACCACGGGCGCCGGGGCCACTGCCACGCGCGCCTTCTTGGGACGACTCTCCTCTGCATGGAGCACCAGACGACGGTTAACGAGGACGGGTAACGCCGGCGCCCCTAAGTGAGCAATGCATGGAGCGTCGGCACTTTGTAATGTCTCGTGGGAGTCGCCATCTTGGTGCCTATTGCGGATCAGATGCGTATAACAAACATTACGATAATAAAATGCGACTTTCTGAGCTTTAAAGGGATACTTCAACGAAATTTGAAATATACCCGTCGTGTTCAGAAATATGTTCATATGATTCACAATATTCGTAAATTATAATCGCACGTTTGTGTTCTGAGCCTGATGGCTGTAATTTTCGTTATAAACGGCCCACTCTGGCAAGCGCTCGGACAGCAACCAGCAGAGAGCATGTCACATCCGCCACAATCCTGACGTAGTTCGTTTTGGGAGGAGCAAAGCTGCGGCGAGGCTGACGTCGAGAGGATGTCCCAGTCGTTCCAGCCACCGAAGCGGCTGCTTTTGTACGAATTTTGAGTGATTGGTTAATCTTCTATAATCTTGAAGAGGGACAATAGCGACTTTTGGGACACACAAAAGATATTCTCGGGGAGAGGGGAATTCCTCCTACCCCTCTCCTCTCGTGGTGGCCGGAGGCAAGACAGTTTTCGTCACTACCTGTCAAGGTTCCTAGACTGGCATTACAAACAAGGCGTTAGCGACATTCACCAGGTGCTTTGCTGATTGTGTAATTCGTTTTAAAATTCCTTTTCGCGTCGAGATTGGAGTGTCCAATGTGAACACATATAAACCAAGAAATAAGCGCCGAAATTTCTTTGTAGTATCCCTTTAAGCACGGTGTAGGGAAGTTTGGGCGACGTTGTTTCACTACGTCGCGGATTGCTCGAAAACTTTCTGGAGGAAAAAGGAGCACTTCCTGCGATTTTAAACAAAGATTTAGACGACTCTCATTACAACAAGGTGGAAAGTTGGGCGAGTTGATTGATGGTCATATTGAATGGGTTAAAACAGTGCAGAAAGACGAAGGACCAGTAAAAGAAAACACACAGACACAGCGCTGTAGCAGCGCTGTGTCTGTGTGTTTTCTTTTACTGGTCCTTCGTCTTTCTGCGCTGTTTTAACCCATTCAATATGACTCTCATTAATTCAAACTTTCTTAATTCAAATTTGCAGATAATTCAAACTAGCATGCAGGTCCCATCCTATGCGTCTCTATGAGAGGAAACTCCTGATAATTCAAACTTTGCTTCATTCAAACATATTTCCAGCGCCCCTCGAGTTTGAATTAACGAGATTCGACTGTATAGTGAGACTCTGAGACCTCCACTGAGCAAATGACGTAGTATATGACGTAGCAAGGTCCCGACTCGAGGAGAGCTCGAGAAAAATCAAGACAAGGTGGCAGTTAGTGGCCAAAATAATTGAAACCTGTAAGTGTGGAAGACTACTAAAGAAGGAGAGATTGAACGTGACGATAGCCCCGTGATCTAGGAGGAGCTGCACCGTGCATCTCGTCGAAAGGTACAAGGGAGCCACTCTCTTCTTATACTAGAACGGCGATTCCGTCGTCACTACAAACTGCGGGCCCACATGCCATAGACCAGTGGTTCCCAAACTTTTTGGACCCACAGAACCCCAGGAAGCCTTGAAAACTGCCGTGGAACCCCCGCCCCTGCCCATGTTTGCCAGCCGAGAAGCAATAAAAGCCCAATTGTAGGCAATTTTGCTTGTGTTGCTTCTCATATACTATCCCCACCAGATCAATTGCCAAGTCAGTACAAAGGGAGATGAAGGCGCGTTGCACAGTCATGCCGCGCAGCCCACGACATGAGGGGTGCAATTTGGGTGTTCGCGGAACTCATGAGACCAGCCTGAGGAACCCCTGTATTCCGCGGAACCCAATTTGAGAACCCCTGCAATGGACGATTCTGAAAGCCAACCAGGGACGTCACAAACCCGTCAAAATTTGAGTTCGACCGGGTTTGGCTTTTTCATACTCTTAAAGACCGACCAACGAAACCATTTTCCGCAAGGTAGGAAAATGCCCCTCGCGTCCTCCTCCTTTCACCCTCTCCCAAAAATCACGTGACGGCAGAGGCTTCTTTTGTGTCGGCTTTTTCTGTAGGGATAATCCTCAAAAAGCGCGAAACGAGCGGCTAGCTGCGAGCGCCACAACGACCTTGAGACGTCCAGGTGTCTTCCCTCGTTGACGCGGGCACACGCAATCCGCAGGATTGAGGAAGCCAGCGCGACCGAACTCTTTTTCCCATGAGCTGCAGGTCCGAGGCCGCTCGGTCGGTGAAGATCGAGGGGTCTTGGTATGCTGGGTTCGTTCCAGCAGCCGCTTTCTGGCATCGCGCGGCTGCTGGAACCATTCTCGCGTCTGCACACGGATTGGCTTGCACAATAAAGGGTTCAGGTCGTCCATAATACATTTATTTCCGAAACTTATAAATCAAGTGGCTTTCCCTAATCTCTTCATTACTGTTTGAAACACATCTCCTCTCATAGGTTGTTCATCCCATTTTGGACTCTTTTGCGTATTTATTCCTCCATACGTCTGCTTGATGACTGTTTTATAACTTGATAAAGACCTTTAAATATTGGCTCGGGCTTGCGCGATCAACGCTGTCCCGGATTTATTCAATATTGGAAAGATTGGCGTCAGGAGGGGTTGAAGAAGCAAACCGTAATTTTTGCTTCTAATGAGGACGGCACAATCGTAAGATAGGTCTTTGCTTCACCTGTATCCACAACGCCCCATCGTTTGCACGATCATAATTTCTCAGTGACATAGGTGTATACCACCTTTTACTCATGGTTACTATAGATGGGGCCCCACAGGCTTTCCCGTTATCAGCGAGTCGACTTTTTAACGACCGGCGACTCTCCTGAGTGAGAATAAATATTATCACCTTCAAACAACATCCACCCCTTTCTCCCCCCCTTTCCCGAGTTGGGGAAATATCAGGCAACTCCGGGAAGCAGCCTGCAGACTGCGCTTTTCGGCTACTCATTCTCAACACATTCGAACGTGGAAGTAAACACATCACATCAACGACGCCCTGTTTATTTGCAACCTAAATAATGTGGCTCTTCTGTTGGGACCCAATCAATTTCATCATCAATCATTATTTGTTACAACTTCATGGTGAATGTGTGTTCGTAGTGATGCCACAAAGTGGTCGATTCAAAGGGAGAAATAGGTCCTCGTATTTATTTTGCGGAAATACTCGCTCCTGTGACGCTCTAGTGCGTAAGGTCAAAGCACCCGAGGCAGTGCGTAATACTTTAAAACTGTCGTTGATGATGAAATATTTGTGGGAAGCGCGTAAAATTGTTTACACCACGAAGACATACCTAAACACTACAAAATATCGCAATTGCAAAAAAATACAGAAAAAAATCAGCTTGCGAAAACCGTTGTTTTCCTCTCTCTCTATTTCTTTTTTTTTTCGCGCCACTACAAAAAAAAAAAAAAAGCGGCCGAGCAACGAAATTTTATCAAAACCTCGCTTCTTGGAGAAAGGACACCAGGCTATATGGTAGTGAATCTGCCAGGGAGTTTGTAGAAATAATGGGCGACCATTGAATCTGCACGAATCATGCCCGCGATATTTCCATTTTCCTTCCACGCGATTAGAAGGCAAGACGCTGGGATAATTCATGTGCACTAACATTCTGCTTCTAAAAGAAAGTACCAGATTTCTAGCGCATGTCATTTTAGATGTAAATAGTTTAATCACTGTGCACAAACATTCAAGGCCTGGAGGATGACATGGAAGCATGGCGGAAAGCAGCTTGCTGAAAATAGAAGTCTGTATTGCATTGCACTGGTGTTAAAAAATATTACGTATTTTTGTCTTATTTCCGTGCCAAAATAAAAACAGCGTTTAGAAACCGAACACTGCGTTTTGAGGAGCGCCGAAAGGACATTAAAAACCGGGACAACCAGAGCTTGTCCTGGTTCCTTGTTTGTTCGGAGCCTTTCAAAAGGGGATGAAAAATTATGAACCGAGTGACCCGACTTACCACATTAGAGCAGTTAATTTCCATTGCGACAGGCTGTCTTCAAGCGTCTAGCATAGTCCAGCTTGTACTGGTTCGTTTTTACTTTCGGTTCCTTTCAAAACGTTGGCTCTAAGCCACTGGACCAAACTACCACATTCATAATCTGCGGAAGCGGAGAAGTGGAAATGCAACAAAATGAATGGTTCGCCCACGACCGGATAGAAGGGAGCCGAAATTTCTTTCAAGAAACACACAATCTTCTCTTCAATTCTGTCTAACAATTTTATGTGAAGGTGAAGGTGTACTTGGCTATGGCATTATTCGTTTAGGAATCAAGCGAAACTTTGTATTGGATCATTAGATGTCTACGTTCACTCCCATTCGATGCTTATCATGTTCTCGACTATGTACACGGGGTGGTTTTCAGCGGTAGGTTTTTAATCTGATTGCCCGCCCGCCAAAGCGCGAGCCAGAACGCACTACGGCCGCGGGCCGTCGCGCTCTTCTCCTTCTTCTCCGTATCAATATACAATCAAAGACGCAGGCGGGGCCGTCAATCGTGCTGGTGTCGGGAACCAGTAATTCTGACCCTTGAAATGCAGGCGTGACGCAAAACCCAGAGGCGTATCGTTCGCCCACCTACGTTCCTCCCAGGCGGCGGAGACTGTCGTTTAGAGGGGATTATATTCTGAACGGAATCGGATCCAAGTTACTCGAGCAAGCTCGCATTCTGCTCGCAAAGCCCAGCCACTAAGCAAATGTAACGGACGGTGGTTCGAGAGGCGTGCAACCCTTGCCCGCTTCGCCCTCCCAACCACTTCTCCGCTTCCGTAAATTTTGAATGTTGTGGGTTGGTCCAGTGGCTTAGAGACCACTTTTTGATAGGAACCGAAAATAAAAACGGACCAGTACAAGCTCAACTATGCAAGATGCTTGAAGAGAGCCTGTCGTAATGAAAATGAACTGCTCTAATGTGGCAAGTCGGGTCAATCTGTTTATAATTGTACATCCCCTTTTAAAAGGCTCCGGAAAAACAAGAATCCAGGAAAAGCTGAGTGACGCAAGGCGCCTCGTATTGTTCAGGTTGTCCCGGTTTTTTATATCCTTTCGGCGCTCCTCAAAACTCAGTGTTCGGTTTCTAAACGCTGTTTTTATTTTCGCACAGAAATAAAACAAAAATACGTAATAATGTTTCACACCAGTGCAGTGCAATAGAGACTTCTATTTCCAGCAAGCCGCTTTCCGCCATGCTTCCATGTCATCCTCCAGGCCGCGAATGTTTGTGCACACTGATTGAACAATTTACATGTAGATTGACATGCACTAGAAATCTGGTACTTTCTTTTAGAGGCAGCATGTAAGTGCACATAAATTCCCCCAGCGTCTTGCCTTCTAATCGCGTGGAAGGAAAATGGAAATACTCATTCACAACCATATATCCTGGTGTCCTTTCTCCAAGAAGCGAGGTTTTGATACAATTTCGTTGCTCGGCCACTATTTTTTGTAGTGGCGCGAAAAAAGAAGAGAGAGAGAGGGAGGGGGGAGGAGGGAGAAAGCAACGGTTTTCGCAGACTGATCGTTTTTGTTTTGTTTTTCTGTATTTTTTTGCAATTGCAATATTTTGTAGTGTTTAGGTATGTCTTCGTGGTGTAAACAATTTTACGCGCTTCCCACAAATATTTCATCATCAACGACAGTTTTAAAGTATTACGCACTGCCTCGGGTGCTTTGACCTTACGCACTAGAGCGTCACAGGAGCGAGTATTTCCGCAAAATAAATACGAGGACCTATTTCTCCCTTTGAATCGACCACTTTGTGGCATCACTACGAACACACATTCACCATGAAGTTGTAACAAATAATGATTGATGATGAAATTGATTGGGTCCCAACAGAAGAGCCACATTATTTAGGTTGCAAATAAACAGGGCGTCGTTGATGTGATATGTTTACTTCCCCGTTCGAATGTGTTGAGAATGAGTAGCCGAAAAGCGCAGTCTGCAGGCTGCTTCCCGGAGTTGCCTGATATTTCCCCAACTCGGGAAAGGGGGGGAGAAAGGGGTGGATGTTGTTTGAAGGTGATAATATTTATTCTCACTCAGGAGAGTCGCCGGTCGTTAAAAAGTCGACTCGCTGATAACGGGAAAGCCTGTGGGGCCCCATCTATAGTAACCATGAGTAAAAGGTGGTATACACCTATGTCACTGAGAAATTATGATCGTGCAAACGATGGGGCGTTGTGGATACAGGTGAAGCAAAGACCTATCTTACGATTGTGCCGTCCTCATTAGAAGCAAAAACTACGGTTTGCTTCTTCAACCCCTCCTGACGCCAATCATTCCAATATTGAATAAATCCGGGACAGCGTTGATCGTGCAAGCCCGAGCCAATATTTAAAGGTCTTTATCAAGTTATAAAACAGTCATCAAGCAGACGTATGGAGGAATAAATACGCAAAAGAGTCCAAAATGGGATGAACAACCTATGAGAGGAGATGTGTTTCAAACAGTAATGAAGAGATTAGGGAAAGCCACTTGATTTATAAGTTTCGGAAATAAATGTATTATGGACGACCTGAACCCTTTATTGTGCAAGCCAATCCGTGTGCAGACGCGAGAATGGTTCCAGCAGCCGCGCAATGCCAGAAAGCGGCTGCTGGAACGAACCCAGCATACCAAGACCCCTCGATCTTCACCGACCGAGCGGCCTCGGACCTGCAGCTCATGGGAAAAAGAGTTCGGTCGCGCTGGCTTCCTCAATCCTGCAGATTGCGCGTGCCCGCGTCAACGAGGGAAGACACCTGGACGTCTCAAGGTCGTTGTGGCGCTCGCAGCTAGCCGCTCGTTTCGCGCTTTTTGAGGATTATCCCTACAGAAAAAGCCGACACAAAAGAAGCCTCTGCCGTCACGTGATTTTTGGGAGAGGGTGAAAGGAGGAGGACGCGAGGGGCATTTTCCTACCTTGCGGAAAATGGTTTCGTTGGTCGGTCTTTAACGCAAAGTTTGAGAAAAGTTTGAACGAAGTTTGCCTATTGTGTGCAAGTGTGAAAATTGAGAACGAGCTGACATCACCTGGCAGAGGGCGGAAAGAAATTAGTGAAACCATTAAATGATTATATGTCTGGTCTTACATTGCACAAACATTGGAAACCTTTTTCTATAATTTAAAATAAACTACCGCCTGAATTACAAGAAGCAAAAGTGTGCAAGCGAGCTGGTTAGGAAACATCCTGCTCTAAACCCTCAGACACGGAAGAAATAAAATAACGTGCAAGAGGACAGAAAATCTCAAACGCCGCCGAGTTTATTTGCGAGGGAACTTCATTATTTAGCCGTCCACACGGAGAGAAAACAGGGAAAACAAATGACATGCCGCCGTAGAGATTTGATGGAATGCAGCCGTAAAGACTGACTTCCACCCTAGGCACCGCACCGACAGGTTGGAGTTTGAAAGTCAGTCTGCCTGGCTGAGTTCCGTCAAATCTCTGCGGCAGCACGTCTTTTGCCTTCCCTCGTTTCTGCCCGCGTGGACGGCTACATATTGCTGTTCTCTCGCAAATAAACTCAGCTGCGTTTGAGAATTTGTGTCGTTTTGTTCGTTATTATTTTCTCTCTATGCTTCGGGGTTTAGATTATGATCTATAAATTATTTTTCCGCAAATTTTGAAAACATTTGCGTAAAAGTCAGGCAACATTTGTCAAAAAGATTAACTTTTCTAAATTTTTCCAAAAGTGTGAAGGTTTGGTAGTCCAGTCGAACCTTAGGACCGACATTATGTTTGTAAAATCCCTAAAGCCAAGAATTCCTCAAAGCACAGGCTAAAGCCTGACTAGAGCTATTCTTGCTTGGGTTAGAAGTTAAGCGGCATTCGTCTGCTACCATTGCAACTGTACTAGCTCTTCTCTTCTGAAGAGAACAGCTAGTGCGGTGAGGTTCAGAACATTCTGTATTGAGCTCATGTCATTTGGGTGTACTGAAACTGTTCTTTCTCGCAGCCTACTTTCAGCTACGCAAATGTTTAGTTAAGGTCCCTTGAGGTTTGCTAGTGTGAAGTTTCACTGCTGTAAAAGTGCTCGCAAAGAAAACTCTTCAGATGGTGAAGACGATGTCGTACGGAGAAGGCATTCACTGAAGCGACCACCTTGCAGGGCCTTGGGCGCCTTCGATATCATCAAATATTTTCTCGGTACCTGCGACGACGATGGCGTTGCGGGCACAGACTTCAAAAATCATGTTGTGCCACTACCCCCGAAAAAGTGCACACGATCCACGCCAACCAATTTTTGGAAGTCGAACTAGTTTATTTGCCACCCAATTCAATGTTTCGTTGTCTAACGATTTTACGACAACAAAATATTAAACACGCTCCATCAATTTTGTTTTACCAGGTTTCAAGCGAGCCGCTATGCCTGAAACGTTACATACAAAAGCGTAAAAAACACACCTTAAAACGAAAAAAAAAAAAGTTTGTACGTAGAGCCTAAACGAGCACATAGTTTAAGCGTAAAGCAAGGGCTCACGTGGGCGGGGCTTGCGGGACAGGTTGGTGCGTCCAATCAGGTCGTCCAGGGTGACTGAGGACGTGTCCAGCTCGGCATGGTCCTGATGTAACGAAACAATCGGCGGCCGTGCCGGCAAATGTCCCCCATTAAAAACGTGGAACGATGGCAACCTCACCGACCGTTCCCGTTTTTCGTTTCACCCTAGGTCAGAGCCCAGTGAAAGGCTAGAAGACTTTGAGTGCAAACACACTAAAAATATGAGGTCAACGCTGATTCGCTGCGCTTGGTTGGCTTGGCCGACGAGAGCAGACGCACAGAAAAATTACCAACACTGTGACATCACACCTTCGGTGCAGCTCGATCCCCGAGAACCAAAAAACTCCTGGATTTTGGGTTTTCGGGGGCATTGGTGTTATACTTACTTTCACCTTAAGTCAGAGTATAGCCAGCACCAAGAGCCAAAGGGGCACTGGCTCATGGTGCTGACTACACTCTGACTTAAGGTGAAACTAAGTATAACACCGATGCCCCCGAGAACCCAAAATCCGGGAGAATGTGGAACACAGACATGCTAGGAGGGGGCTCCCACAAAAAGAAAAAAACGGCGTTACTGCTTCCTACTCGCGATGCTGAAGCATCCCGAATTCTTTGTTGGCTCGCAGCTTCCAAAGCCATCCCCTTCCCCCATTGGTGTGCTCAGGTCCACCTCCTGTGCCCTATCTTCCAAGGTCCACCCACTCGTCTCACCCACTTAACAGAGACGCAACATGCGCTACATTAAAACTTTCAAAAACAAGCAGAAAAAGGGGGGCGACTATTGAGCATCTTTTCCAAGAAAAAGAAGACGGGGAGAGTAGAACACCCACCAGTCCGGCAAGCCGCTTGTGCCGGTGGAGCAGCAGCATGTCCCTAAAGCGCTCCTCCGTGATCTCCGACAGGGTGAGGCACTTGCTCAGGAAACGGCCGGAGTCTGCATACGGGAAAACTCCTCAGACGCGTCAAGACGCGCGCCAGCAGCTCCAGTGGCTGGATCTCTCGAAGCGTGAGGGATAGGGTGGCATGACTGTTTCACATACTAGCTTCGTTCAATTTACCTGCACCTCCTGCGCCGGTGCAAAAAAGTGTAGGGCAGTGTACTTCCAATATGTGTATTCAGGTACGACTGGAAGGACCCTGACCTACATTTTTCTGCAGTGGTGCAGGAGGCGTGGGTAAATCGAATGAAATTATCGCGATAAAGGCAAACCCTGACGAACTTAAGAGTAGGTTGCCAAGATGTTTCTGCGCAGTGGCGCTGATGGGCACGGTTTAGGCGCCATGCTCTTGCAAGGAGTAGATGGAGTCAAGCGTGTGGCAGCCCATGCGAGTCGCAAACTGAATGATGCAGAAACCTGCCGCCCTTCGTCGGAGCTGGAATGTCAAGCTATTGTGTGGGTGGTCGAAAAATTTCAATGCCACTTGTATGTCTCTCCATTTATAATGGTATCAGACAGCTTGATTCTGCAACGGCCACTGTCCAAGAGCGACCTGACATCAAAACTGGCCCTTTGGGCTATGCAGCATCAACAGCATAAATTTGTGGTTCAACGTCGAAAGAGATCTCTCCACGTAGATGCTGCCTTCCTCTCAAGAAATTCCGCCCAGAACACAAAACTTTCTTCCCTACTTGACTTTGCAATGGCGCAATATAACGACGCCACACTAAGAGACAAAGGCCGACGTCTTCAGATAGCTCAAAAAACTACACAGACATGAAACCGACCGTAGTGCCAAAATCAATTATTTTATGCTCTACAAGGCGACATTGTTCGCCACCGGTCGTTGCCTGCCACTGACTGGCTTCCTCTTGTACCCTCGAGTTTGCGGGAAGTTGTCGTGCAGATGCACCCGCGTTTGGACACCTCGGTGAAAGAAAACCAATGACCAAGTTGTCAGAAAGGCTCTGAAGGAAAACCTGGCTAGCAGATGTTAAAAGTTACGTGGCTTCCGTCGTACCTGCCAGTATCACAAAGTAGATGTGGCAGTAAAACTAACACCTCCCTCGCATATTACACCAATAGAAAGTCCATTTGAGATTGTTGAAATGGATCATTTGGGCCCGTTTCCAAAATCATCCCAAGGAAACGGGTACGCCCTCACGGCCGCCGATTGTGTGAATAAGGGGGTAGACTTGAGGATGTACCCGACGCCTCGGCGTCTTACCTAACGCAGTTTGTGAGATGGCACCTTGTTCTTAGACACGGAGTACCAGAGACAATCATCGGCGATCGAAGAACTTCTTTCATGTCCAGAAAATTTTAAACCAGACTTCACGAGGTCGGTTGCACCCAAGCCACAAGCATGCGTTCCACGGGCTCGTGGAACGCATGAATTGCACATTATTGAACTTCTTGGCAGTGAATGTGAATGACTCGCACAAATCGGAGTTAGTTTCTTCCTGAAGCAGTCTTTGCCATTAACACATCTTTGCAGGAAGTCACGGACGAAACTCCATTTAGACTTATTTATGAAACAAATGCCGTACTCCCTAGTAAAAGCCACACCGGTCATCCGTGGGACCGACAATGTAATGAGTACCTCACAAACTGTGCAGGAAATGTAATACGCGCACGGGTGCAAGCTCGACTCGCCATTTTGTGCAACCATGGTTTATGAGAATACGCAGGTCCCGATGACGCGACAACATCAGTTTCGCGGATGGTAGTTAGGTTTGGTGCACCGTCCAATGCGGATCCAAGGCAAATCAGAGAATCTGCTACCACGTTTCCAAAGACTCAACAAGATTGTTTTTGACGTTTAGACCATGTCACATACAAGCTCGAAGAGTTCCCGGAACTCTGCAATGGTCGAAGAGGTCAAACCATTCCTGCACATCAAATGCAACTGAAGTTGCACCTTAAAGATTTCCATCCTTTGTCCGAAAGTTTTGTTTTTGAGCATAAAAAATGACAAAAATAAAAAAATACAAGCTCATAGTTATCTTCTTAAAATTTCACCCCAGAAAAAACTCATAATAATGAATCCAAGTTATGTAATAACAAAAACGCTAGTTTTCCTAAAGTGAAATTTATGCCAGAAAGCGGAAAGGAGAAAAATGCGTTCAAAGTGCTCCAACCTCTACCTTTTCTTTAGCGTTGGTGGACCGAAAATAATTTATAAAAAATTAACCATGCAGTACAATCTAATGAAACCTTCTGGGAATACCCTCTAGATCAAAGGTTCTCAAACTGGGTTCCGGAGAACACAGGGGTTCCACGAGCTGGTCTCATGGGTTCCACAAACATCCAAATTGCAACCCCCACCATGCCGCAGGCTGCGCGGCAAGACCATGCAAAGCACCTTCATCTCACTTTGTATTGACATCGCGATTGATATGGTGGGCATATATGGGAAGCAACACAAGCAAAATTGCCTACAATTGTGCATCTGTTGCTTCTCGGTCGGCAAATGTAGAGGGGGGTTTCACGGCAGTTTTCGAGGCTTCCTGGGGTTCCGTGAGGCCAAAAAGTTTGAGAATCCCTGCTCTAGATGTTGGTGGATGTAAATATGACATCTTTCAAAATGAATGTTTTTTTTTGCAGAAATTGCTTTTTCTGGGTAGTGTCCTCCCTTAAGTGGGACGAGTGGACGCATTAACGGAAGTGAAGGACCCCTTCCTGGTGCAGAAAGGGGTCCTGCCTTGCCCGTCCGGTGTCTGTGCTCACATCGATTGCCATCCCATCCGTCTTCTTAAAAAAAGAAAAAATGTTTGCGCAGTTGACAGGATTCGAACCTGTGCGGGGAGACTCCAATGGATTTCTAGTCCATCGCCTTAACCACTTGGCCACGACTGCGGGACGAGTAGGGGGCTCTGAGATGTGGTAGTAACTCAAGAGCTGAGGATGTCATTGATGAAACGTTGCATGTAGCCGCTCAACGTCTATACAGGAGAGGGCGCTGCGGTCAAATGCGTATATAATCGCATTCAACTTTGCATGCATTGGCTCAACGTTTATAGACGAGAGGGCACTGCGGTCAAATGCTCAAATGCGTATATAACCACGTTCCATACCATACATTCCATAGCAACGCAACACGGAACTCAGCACTACCTATGAGCAATAAAAAAAATCAGCACCATCAGCACTACCTATGAACAGAATCAGTATCATCAGCACCACCAGAGCTTCGTCCCAAACAACATCATTCACCACGTGGAGATGCGGTCATTTTTTTGCTAGACGATGAACTTTTATTATACTTTTAAAGGGCAAATCCGCTCTATTCCAGATTTTGGGATAATAAGTGATTCCAGATTTTGGGATAATAGGTGATTTCATAGTAAAAATAAGTGCTACTGTCAAGACCGGTTATAACGAAGCCAACGGGAATCGAAAATCATTTCCTATATCCGTTATTTCGTTATAACTGACTTCGGTTAATGATGTACAAAAGGGAATGGGAAATCGTGACCGCTTCGCTGAAGTTGTTATTTCGTTATAAACGACTGCATTATAACCGGTCTCAACAGCAATAAAATGCACTATGTCATTTGCCACGTGAAAAATGAGATATATATATTGTTAAATCTTACATTAAACCATCAGCAGAAATAAAAACCGAAACTTAAGCACCGTCCGGCAACATTGACCTCAGGGCCGCCAAAAACGTGACTACCACGTGGTATGAGATGTCACGTGAACCTCTACCCATCGATGGGCGGGATCAAGGCGGGCCACCGTTGGGGCGGGCGTGTGCCAGACGCAAGTGTCGTCTGCACAGCAGTCATCAGCACATTTTAGTGTCTACGATATTTGACCATGTCTGCACAACTGCACAATCAGTTTGCGCACATAGTGTGAACGAAACTCCGAGAGACTATAATCACAAACGGCGAGATAACGACGGAGGTTGTGACGCGGGAGTGGTGAAAACGGCGGGATGGCCGGATGGCTTCCAAGAAGAGCGCTGTGCAGGCACATTACGCCAATCACGTGGACGCCGCTGAGCGCCGAGAGGAAACGTTGCTGACGTCACCTGTTACGCTTACCTGGAGAAGTAACAACAAACATCAAAGAGCAATGGTGATGACGTTTAGTTCAATGTTGACTATGCCAACACCGTAGCCTTGACTGCGCTGTTGATTGCACCTCAATTCGCCTGCAAAAGTCAGCCTATTTTGGCAATTTCGCACGTTGCAAACTTTTCCGTAACGTTTAAGAAATATTTAGACAGAACTCAGTCATAATATTTGACGTGTGGTTTTCCTAGGTGATACTGAAGAGGACTGCACTTTTTTCAAAAACAATAATGAAGTGGAGTTGCCCTTTAATATATGCTGCAATAGTTGGCAAAAAGATTATTTTCTATCAGCCTTACCATGCTACTGTGTTTCACAAAAACCACCCTGGAACAGCAGATAATTTATCAAAAAGGTGAAGTTTTCAGAAATAAGGAACGCAAAATAGTTATTTGCGAGCATGTTGGTACACTTTAAGAAACTATAGTATGTAAGACAACACATGCCGTCTTCCATGCCATTGTTTCCTGAATTGTAGTGAAACGGAACTTTTCTCACCATTCACGAAAAAAGACCTTTTGAGCGCTTCGTTGCAATCAACATTTGGCCTAACAAATGGGTGGGTGATGTTGTGGTGATCGCATCTGGGACATTGCTGCATGGACTTGCTGCAGTAAGTCAGTTGTTAGTTGCTAGCTTCCCGCTTCTCCCTACAAGTTTTTGCGATACAGTGAAGTGCCTTTATAACAAATTACACCGGATTAGCTAAGGTTTTTGTTGTACAAGTCTCTTCATTATAAGGGTTGAGCGCAAATAATAATATACGCGTGAAATTGATTGTGCACTAAATGAAAGATAACAGTGAGATTTACGCAGAAAACCACAATGCGACACCACTTTCTAGAATACTACTAGAATACCCAAACATCAAGGAAAAAAGAAAAAACAATAAAACTAACACCTCATTGTAGGTGGAAAAAGTATAGACTTGCACCAATAATCTTGCCATAAATCATGTACACATTTAATTTGATACGACATAAATACAAAAATGTTTAAAGTCATTATTAGATTCCTAATGAGTGTGTTGGTAAGATGTACTAGATAACAGAATACTTTTTGTAAAACGCCTCGGAATGAAAAAGTGTCAAAACAACCGAGTTTCCCCAACTTCAGTATATTTCCTTAAGACGGTTCTAGGTAGCTTAAATTAAGGAAAGCACCCCCTTTTAATCGCGGGATTGGGCGTTGGTTTCTTCAAAGCGGGGAACTGCCAATCCGAGCAACGGCTACTGTGCGAGAATCTCTCTAAGATGACGAATGGGGCTCGCAGAGTGCCCGCCGACCGTCTCGTTTAACTGTCCCCACCGGAAGGGACGGGGCACTCACTGGTGTCGCAGCGGTGGGGTCCCAAGGGTCCCGCGGACAGGGTGGAGGCCACCCGCCGCATGTCGGGCCCCAGAGACGTCTCCAGCCGGTGCAGCTGTCGACGGAACTCCCGCAGCAGCTTGGGGGGGGCCCCGCCCTCTGCAAGGGAGAGTCACAGACTGCAATGCTAGGTGCATGGTTTAGCGGGCCACACACTTGCGTGGCCGAAAAACTAAACAAATTCGACGTTCGTGTTTAGACAATGTGAGGTCAGTCGGCCTCTGAGGAACGGCAATGCCGGTTTACGCCGCAGACGAGAGACTCAGTCGGCGCGGTGCCGCCGCTAGCCAACGGTCTTCGACGGGCATCGCACCGTAGCGATACGAAAGACTGCACTCCAGTATGATGCTCGTCTCCGGATGGAAACGGGCGGGGGTGGGGATCGAGCTCGGGGTCCTCGGGTTCCACAGAACGAGCTTCCGCTCCGCGCGCCATGAGCTGCGGTGCACCAACACGCTCGGCCACCGATTCCTCTAGACCGGTCTCGAAAAGGGCAGAGCCGTTTATGGGGAGAGTTTGGCCAGTCTAATGTTCTCGACGCCGTAATGCCCCCCCTCCCGAGTGAGCCGATCAGCCTGCGGCGCAGAGCGAGAGGGGCGAGCGCATGCGCGTGAACCCCCAGCTCCTCCCAGCTGAGCGGGGAGGGCCGCCATTTCCATTCATTCGCCCGGAAGAATGCATAGAGAGGACATCCAAATTTCGGTTCTTTCCTTTTATTTGGCAGGCTCTGGCAAGAAAATCATATACTGTTATTCGCCCGTGGCTTAACAAGCTAACGAATGAAGTTTCTCCATGTTTGAACGCAAACTTTGATTCGAGCGAAAAAGAAATAAGCCCGTAGCAGACGACACGTAGCCTCAACAGTGCTCTGCGCTGGCAGTGTTGCATCAAAATGGCGGTCGTCTCCACTTTGCTCCCTTCTTTCTCTCTCGCTCCATCGATGCTCTCCTCTCTTTCCTTCAATTTTCTCCTCTCCGGCACCTTTGTCACCACACCCACAGGCCAGACTCTCCCAATATACGGCTCGGTTCTGGAAAGCGGGAGCAGATGGGTGGAATGGACCTCCCGCAAAAGCCCCGGAAGGTTGAGCATGAAGCACGCGACAGAGTGTGGGGACGTCCCGTATGCTCCTCCCCGTTCCCGCGGCATCTACCGCGTGACTGGCACCTCCTAAATGGCGAGGTTGTAGCGCCGGATTCCCTGAGCCACCCGGTGGGAGCCGCAAGGGGCGTGGGATTAATGCGAGTGCTGCTTCAGCGTTCAGCTGGGACTCGCGTCCTCGCCGATCGACCGCCTCGCCAATTGAACCCGCACAGGGTCTGCTCCGTGAGTGTCTCAGTACCGCCTTGACACCTTTCTCTCCCAAAGGTCACGACTGGTGGATCCACGCGGTGCCGCCCACCTTGCGTCTGCACCGTTCACGGCGCATCTCGTAGCGCCAAACCTGCAACAAGCGGCAAGTGCACTGAAGCTCGACCAGAGACGTCACAAGGTGGCAGACGCCAAGATGGACGCGTCTGCCACCTTGTGACGTCTCTGGTCGAGCTTCAGTGCACTTGCCGCTTGTTGCAGGTACGGGATCCACAAACCGTGATGCACGGGTCTCAACTTCTAGGGGGTATTGCCCGGGCGTGCTTTTAACAATAACTAGCGCTTAAAACATTTAGGTGCAGCGTTCAATGTGAAGATCATGCCGAATACCAAATTATTTTAATTAATGCGCGAACCTTCCCAATTCTAACTCAGGCACGCCATGACGGCCTAGTGATGTACCGGAACCCGAGTTATGTTTCGTCTTCGAAAAGGAAGAAAATTAGGTTTCGGCACTTGGCTGGTGTAAACTACCCGCACATTCTGACAAAATGGAGCAAAACATAGAAGAGCTAGTATTGAGGAGCAAATTAGCGTAAATGATGCTGAAATCATATCAGTGACCTTGAGAACCTGTCAGGAAAGAACTCTGAGAAACCTAAGAACGCTACGTTTGACTGAGCTCTCTTCAGGCCTGGGATGCCTTTTTTTGACCATTGCCCAGGTCTCCACATCTCACCGCGTCGCTCTGGGGATTCCATGGCCCGTTAACGGCACGTCCAGCTGTGACTAGCCCCGTCCGAGCAAAGGAAATTAATTCGTCGAGTGATGTTTTATCGACAGGTAATTTTGTCCACATTGCAACATTAATTCCATAGGTAAACTGTCCTTCGTAGAAAGGCGCTCCCATTCATTTCATCCATACATCTTGTGACACTTCGTCGAAGGCTCCTTTCCATCCACATCGCCTCGACCGAAGGCATAGTGATAATAACTAGCTTGCCGAACCCTTGCCGGTTCCAACCAGTCTGGCCATAAGCTCCAACCTGAGGTTATAGACCGTTCCATTAGGGTCATAGCAGAGAGGGTAATGGAGAGAAAAAAATGCCCTCTCCCTCTCACCCAGATGTCGCCTGCTCTTCCGAGTGGGCAGTACTTGGCATCCGGCTGGCGTGCAAACTCTGTTTAAAATCGCGTCATATTGGAAATTCCAAGCGCAGATGCGCATATTTTGGTATGCCAGTTATCGTGTAATACTATGCTAGATAAAACAAGACTAACAGGGTTCAATTGCGCTATTACCTGCGTGCAAATAAAAAATAAATAGGGAAAACTATGTCAGATTGGCTGGTCTCTCCGGCGAAAAGTAAATCCGGTTGCTGCACCTTTTTTACTATACAAAGTTTGTACTGATGTAGGCCTTTAGCGACCATGAGTGGAAGTCTGAAATAATAAATAAAAACGTGCTCTCCTGCCACAATATACGCAGTATTTGAGTGTAGTACTGCCGGCTGACTCAACTGCTATTTAAGTAACGGAAAAAAGATATGCTAGTTGATCATTTACCGAACTAGAACAACAGAAAGCTATAGGCTGATTTTGGAGTAGCCACAACTATTCTAAGAACGCGAACCACTTCACAACGGCAGCCACGAGCGAGAGTTCGATGTTCGGTAGAGCCCGCTGATACAGCCCAAAGATGGAGAACGGCAACCTCCCGGTTTGTCGTCTGCTAGCGGAGTCGGGCGCGTGCCCTCTCTCTCGTTTTACCCCGCCGAACCCGCTGAATTTCCCGGATGTATGGAGAGGGCGCTACTGTCGAACAAAATGGTGCCGCCCAGAGAGCGCTAAATGGAATGGTCTATAGTAGTCCACTTTTCCCGAGGAAGCCTAGGATTAGGGCTCAGGGAAATCGGAAAGGGTAAAGAGCACTGTCGCCTTGAGCATGTAAACAGAATTCAAAGAGGAGATTTTTGTGCCTAAAAAAAGAAAAGAGTGGGACATGTATGGCCACAAGAAAAGGCATTTTGACGCAGGCACAGGACTGCAGTACCCGGCATTCCGGACATGCTCCATTCCACTTCGTTTGCCGAAAGTGTAATAGGTTTTTTTATCGGTCACACAAAGCAACGTGACCAGGACGCCGAATGCAAAGAAAGGCCTCAGAGCAAAGTGGGTGTATCTTCCCCCCCCCCTCCCCCCCCCCCACCACCCCCCAAGTCAATAACGTACTACCGAAAAACATAGTACAGCACAGAAGAATGAGACATAAGAAGAAAGAAACACAATTCCTTTTAAGCTGTCTCTCGTCCATTTGTGCTATACATCTTTCAGTGTGCATCACAAACTTGCCCGAGCCTCCATCTTACAAATTACATACATTTGCGAAATCAAGAAGGGAGTGAGGCTCAGAGCATCTGGAGTGAAAGTTAGCGCTGCAGAAACCAGGAACCCCGGGATTAATCCCAAACCTTCGCTTATTTCTATCTGGGTGGTCGTCGTACCGCTTGACATGTGTTATAGATCTTGGGCCTTTTCTTGTAGTCACACGTCTTCCTCTTTTCTCGTGTTAGGAACAAGAATTTCCCCTTTGGATTCTCTTTACATGCTCAAATCAACAGCTGCACTGGAAGAGCTCTTTACCCTTTGCAAGAAATTTGCCATGGGCTTGTGACTGCACCGAATAGATTTCTCGTCTCGGGCGAAGACACCAGACGTCCTCTGGGGCCAACAAACTTCCTGCCGTCTAACCACACGTGCGACGCAATTACTTTTTAAATTAAGTAGCTCGAGAGGGACACGTTAAAAATACTAAAGTCACTGACAGAGCAAGAAGGGCAGGGAGTCTCTTCCAAACACCTGGCCTTCCAGCACGCGCTCTATGCCTTTTGTGGTGCTTTGGCTACGCATGAGCGCTCAAGGTGCATGAGACGGTGAAGCATTGTCAAAGGTGGAAAGCTTGCGCCGGAGGCGGGACAATTGCGGCTCCCTCCCACCCTTCTCCACTTGACGGTGACCCCCGAAAAATGCCCTAAGGGACCCTCCCGCGAGAAACTGCCCGTCCCGTTCTTCTGGCTAGATATCTGTAACGTGAAAATTCCGAAACATCGTCCAACCCCCGATTCCCGTCGGACATTGTGCAATGTCCAACGGCAATTGGGGGTTCGACGATGTTTCAGAATTTTTAAGTTACAAATATCTCGCCAGAAGAATGGGATGGGCGGTTTCTTGGGGGAGGGTCTCTTAGGGCATTTTCCAAGAGTCGCCGTCAAGTGGAGAAGGGTGAGAGGGAGCCGCAATTGCCCCGCCTCCTGTGCAAGCTTCCCACCTTCGACGACGCTTCACCACACAATACGTGACAAGTGGCGTTGCGGCGACTTCCCGCCTTTTCGTCCGCAATCTGCGTGGGCAATGCTGATTTTTGTGACACGTGAGCTCATAGTAAGCTCTCGTGTCATTTGCCTGTGATCTGCGGGCGCAATAGCGGTTCACATGGCACGCAAATTTAGCCGGTCCGTGTGTTACCATGAAACACCAATCTGCCGCATCTGCACTCTGGGGACCTTCTCCCGTGACACTGGAATTTGTAGTAAATTTCCACGTGTTTATCGTGTAGTGAAACGCAAATCTGCCGTATCGCAATCTGCAATATCGGTTCCCATGTCATGTGGTTTGTAGCGGATGTCTTTCATCATTAATTTTTGATAAAGTTCCACCATCTCATCTCTAAAGATAGCCCACCTCGTGTTTTTTATCATTTACCTCTCCATTTTGAGTGGGCGCCCTATAAAATTTTACGGTATGAGCTGATCTCATCCCCTTCGAACGACTGCTGTGTTTTCGCAGCACTTCCAACGTGACGGGGGGGGGATGAGAGGGAGGGCAGGGGGTACCCACCGGGTAGGTCGTCCTCGTCCTCGGTGGTGGTGTCCCCGAGCCGGTCCCTGAGCTCCTGCAGCTCCGTGCAGTAGCGCCAGCGGGCCCTCTGGGCCAGGGGAACTCGCAACCCCGGGGCCCTGCTGCGGGGGGCCCGGGACCGGGGAGGCACTCCCCGGGGGCCCCTGGGACAGCCGGGGGGGCCCCAGTCCAGGGCGGCCTCCAGCAGGCGCTGCAAGTGAGCCCGCGCGAGGCTCGGGTGAAGGTTACCGAATCCACTCGGCACGAGCGTCGTCGCTGCGGTGCCTGCAACGCCTCTCCCGCCCGTGTGCTCACCGCATCCTTGTTTGTGATCCCTCCCCGCAATGACGTCCTAAAAGTGACGTGCCGTGCCCCGTAGCGATTCTGGCAGTAACACGGCAGCGGAGGTGAATGCGGCAGATGTCCGTTCTGCCGCAGCTCGTTCCGCAACCAGACACGGAAGCTTTACAACCCGGTACGCAACCAGATGCAAATCTTTACGAACTTCTAAACTGATGTTCCTTCCAAGTTTGGGCACACTTCTAGAGCACTCTTTCTAGACTGCACGTCCATCGATATAAAACTATGGACTAAACATAAGGTGTTGTTAGCAAGCTGTGCAACGGCGCAAGATCGTAACTGTGACGGCAAACGAGGCTTCCGCGGGCCAAAGTCTGGATAGGTGGGGATGCCTTCCAGCGTAAGAGGTTAGGCTTGCAGCGTACGCTGCAGAAGTGCGCAACTAGTCCCTACCCGTGACGTGCAATGCGATCACCAAGCAAGCAGGGAAGATGCAGTTGATGGTGCCAATCAGTTCATCGAACAATGTTTTATCAACAGATTGTTTCAACGACACGTGATGTTTCATTGACAGCTCAGATTAGCTTTTTTCGTTAATAAGCTGCATGAGACTCTTGCCACAAAGCGGTGTATATGGGTCGGTCAGGTAGCTTCACGCTTTTGCAATGAGCCGCCACAGACTGTTACCGCGAAGCGGCGTGAACGCAGGCTAAGATATCGAGGTGGGGCCCAAGATATTGAGGTGGGCTAGTTGGATATGCATGATATAAAAATTAAATAGTGCAAAGGTTAGACAAAGGGGGGGGGGGGGGGGAAATGAATGCGCACCCCAGTGATACGCGCTTGACGGAACGTCCCTACAGTGTGCAATTCGCGTAACGAGTGTCTAAGAAACGTTCGTGTCAATGAAACGTGTGACGATAAAACTTTCATGTCGACGAAACATGTGTCCATGAAACATCTGTCTATGAAAAGTTGTCCACGAAACGTAATTCCAAGAAACGAATTTTGACGAAACGATAGGGACCCTGTGGTTGATGCGATCGTTTGCAAAGTGCAAGAATTTGTTAGACGCCGCCGCCGCCGTGCTTTGAAAATGTAGCAGTGATGACGACGGAAATGACAGCACCAGTGCTGATGAATCGTAGTCTCTACTCGCGGACAGGGTGAAAACGACAGAGTGAAGCTTTAGTTGTGCCGCCTCCAGCGTGAACTTCCTAGTTTCGATAACGCTTGGGCACCTCGTGCACCTAGCACGCACATGCGCAGCCAAAGGACGCCAGAAGGCATCGATCGCGTGCTGGAGGCTGGGCTTTCGCAACAGATACCCTGCCATTCTCATGAGTATGTCTTAAATGTGCCTCTAAAGATTTCTTTTTTTGTTTTGCTGATGCACAATATATGGGGGGTCGACTTACATTCGTGTAAACTATTCGCACACAAGAAATGAAATGTAAAATAAACTTAGGAAACATTATATTAATCTAATAGAAATCAAATCTTTTAAATGCCACATTTTGAAATGCCACAAATTTACGGTACTTCTGGTTTCTTAGAACAATTCACAGGGATAACATGCAGCTCACACATAGCAGTTTTTTGGCAAATGCTGAAAACCCGACACCCCTCTAAAGCGCATCTGGAATATATGCCTCGCAAGTGGGCTCATTTTCGTCTTCTGCGCATGAGAAAAGAAGTAGCAGTGACGTCAGAACGCCGAGCCCTGGTTGGCTGATCGCGACTCCCTATCTCGTCGTCTGCTCGCAACATCG
This sequence comes from Ixodes scapularis, assembly GCF_016920785.2. Classification (NCBI taxonomy): domain Eukaryota; kingdom Metazoa; phylum Arthropoda; class Arachnida; order Ixodida; family Ixodidae; genus Ixodes; species Ixodes scapularis. The sequence continues at coordinate 239,593,746 of NW_024609835.1, read as the reverse complement.
TCTGCATCTGTCTTACCTTTCCTACGACTTTCGGAGTGAACTCGACTTCGCCTTTAAGGGTGGGCAGACGAAATAACTCGAGCGGCACGTTGTTTTGTCTAACAACTAGCAGACGCGCATCAAGGAGGGAAGTCAAAGGACTCACTGGCGAGGTGTCCCGGGGCGCCGAGGTTTGTTTGCTTAGAACCGAGTGTGAGCGTGTTAGTGTCCGCAAGTTCCCTCCCAAATACTTTTTCCCTCCATTCGTGTGCGGCGAGACCCCTCACTCTTTAATGGCGTCGGCGGGTTGGCGCACTTAACGTCGTCTGCTTTACGTCTGCTAGTCAAAGCGATGGCTGCTTTACCCTTCCTGCGTCTGTCGGAGATTCACCGCTTTTTCACCGGCGAGAGTCACCGTTGCCTCGGGAAACAAGGAGGTAACAAGAGGAAGAAATTGACCTCTTAATCTAAAATTGAGGTCAGCGATCAAAGTATAATACGGGAAGGGTTCACAAGGGTCGCGCGGGCATATTCCATTCAGCACGCCAGCCGGTCGTGGGCAGGCGGTCGCCGAGTCACGGAGTGCCTGCTAGGCCTAACTGCCCAGCTCGTTTGGTCGCGTTCGGTGGGATCGTGGCCGTTGGAGCTTTTCCCGGGTGTTTGTGGATCCAGCGTTCTTGTTCGTCGTGGTCTGTTTCAAGTACTTCTTAATTTTTTCTTGCTGCTTGAAGTCGGGACGCGTCAGAAGCGCAGATAGAAAAATAAACGTCCGTGGGGTCGTCGCGACGGCGACGCTGTCGGCCATGCTGATATCGTAAGTGCGTAAGACAGCTTCGGAACTGCCCATAGGGTTTCGTCGTAACCTGTGCAAAACTTGCGAAAATTTCCTTTCGTGAATACGAATTTGTTCTTAAGTTTTGTCTTAAGCACATTTTTGGCATAAGATCGTTTCGTGAATCTGGCCTCTGCGCTTCCGAAAGTCGCAGGAAAGGTAAGACAGATGCAGACGACGTTGCGAGCAGACGAAGTTGCAAAGGAACAGACGACGTTCAGATAGGGGGTCGCGATCAGCCAATCAGAGCTCGGCGTTCTGACGTCACCGCTACCCCCTGCGCAAGCAGACGAACTTGCCCTCCGCACACAATTTAAGGTGCTTCTCCAGAAAAACATTACCTACATGCAGCTATCTCTGCAGCTTGCAGCAACCGCACAGGAATACGACAAAGCACACAGTAAGGTTCCAGCTATGCTCGCAAGCACCGAGTTCAACAAACATAACGTTAGAACAGTGATGAATTACACACGAAACTATTGCTAAGCTTTCGTAAGAATCCCTCTCCCCGTGGCGTGGTTTAGCTCTTCCATGGCCAACGGAGGAACAGTTGCGGTTGGAGAGAGCTACTAAACTTCGTTTCACCTTAAGTACGAGCGTAGCGGATGTTAAGAGCCATCGGAGCCAATCCAAGGCTGCGTGAGTGTCACGTGAAAATGCACAGCGCTGCGCAGAAAGCGTATCACGGGTTATTTCACAGAGCAGGATTGGCTAGGATAGGTCACAGCTCCCCATGTCCGGACGTAAGGTGAAACAGAGTATAGTGTGATGCAGGGAGTGTGAGGAAGAGGAGAGAGATTCTACCTTTCGTGAGATCAGCACCTCCTGGAGCAGGCGGCAGTGGTAGCGCCGCTGGTGCAGCTGGTAGTCCCGGTAGCTGGCCCTCTGCACCAGGGACGCCGTGCGGGCGATGTCCGGCACCAGCAGGCCCTCTGGGAATAGCCACATGACACGGTGTCTCTCATGGAAGTGCCCGAGACGACCCATCCACAAAAGGCGAATTTGGGGGTTTGGGGTGTTAAACCAACCGAGGGCATCTAGCACGCCCCAGTCGAGGACTGGGGATTCATTTTTGACCACCCCAAGGATCTTTATAGCACACTCGAAATCTTGCTTCTCCGCAATAAGCGTCGGCCACGTCAAACTGTGGACACCTTGGCTGAGATTTAAACCTGCCAACTTGGGATTTGAACTTGTCAAACTGCAGACCGGGATTTGAACCTGCCAACTGCGGATCGGGATTCAAACCTGCCAACTGTGGATCCGTAGGCCGGCACTTGGCCTCTGAGCCACGGCAAGCTCCCCCACCCCCCCCTCTCTCTCTTAAAGAAAAGTTGCCCTTGACAGGAACAAGAGAGGCCTAGCTAGCTAATTGTCTGGCTGACAAACTTAACTTGCACGAAATAAGCACCAAGCCATGGGGAAATTCAAAGAAATGTTAGAGAACAAAATAAAGTAGCATAAGCAGCCAGCCTTTCAAGAAAGCTAGAAAAGTGGCTTAGTGGTCAAATGGACCCTTAAAAAAAACTGCAAGGTGTCGTCTATAGGATTCCCTGCATGGATTGCTCAGCCACAAACATTGGTAACGCAAACTACTTTTAGGAGAAAGCTTGGCAGTACTGAGACGACATTTGCAATTTCGATCACGAGCACGGTGCTGACGCTGAACACTGCAAAGTCAAGGACCACCACAACAGAGTTTTAGTAGATGCTTTAACTAAAGTAACTCTGATGACAATACCCAATACTCTGCCAGTGCCTTTGCACATGCATAATATTGTTCTCGGAGCTAGTGGAACAATATACTAAAACTCCCTAATGACTTTAAGTACATCTGTGTCATTAGTGTTGAGACTAACCTCCAACAAAACTTTTCTTGGCCTCCTGATACATTCAAACCATGCCAGAAAACGTTAATACGCCCCTTAGCACCTCACCATCAACCTACGTCAACAGGTTTTGCCACATCACCAATACAAAGTAAAACACCCCACAGTAAAAAAAAAAAAGAAAAAAAAAAGGGCAAACAATACTGCCCCTAAATGGCTATAGCCATCGCCACCCCCGAAGATGAGGCTGCATGGGTTGGACCCCCAAGAAGAATGGTTTGGTTGGTCATCTTTCTTTACAAATTTCTGTCAAATGTTCCCATTCAAGCAGCCCCCTTCCCCCTCTTTCAGCACAAAGTATATGTTTTACGAGTTTTTTTTCTTCTTTTTTTTCTATGATCAAATCGTTATGAACGAGTGGCATGAGCAAGTGACACGCTGCTAGTGTTACACAATGTTAAGGCTATTCATAAAGTTTATATATATAGTTATAGACCCAGCGGAGGTCAAACTTGGGTCGGTGTGGTGGCAGTCGGATGCTCTAGCCACTGAGCTGAATAGCATAGCTACTCTGGAAGCATTGTGCACTTGGCAAAACATGCCGGCAAGAGCGGTGCGACGTCACACCACGCGACTGCTTGCCTTATTAACGTGACAGTGTTAAGGAGCTCGTGTCGCAGAGAAGCCGGCGTCGGTGGGCTAGAAACTAGGCCACGCAAGGTACACTTGCATGGCTCCAGAATGAGTGGGAGACAGGGTGTAAGATAGACAGGTGGGGAAACGGCCCGTAGAAGTCTATTGTTGCGCCAAGACCGGATTGTGTACTCGTCTGCTTGCGGGTACCCCCCATTTGCGACAGATGGCGCTGCGGCGAGAGGAAAAAAATCGGAATCGGATTTGCATGAAACTCTATGGGAGAGTGTAGAAAATAAAACAAAAGCATGACAGTCCTCCATTGAAAATCCACGAGAAACCATCTTTGTCAGTTTAGTCGGTCGCCAAAGGTCGCCCACCCGTAGTGAGAGTTCGCAGTGCTCCACATAGATGGCGCCACAAAAAAAGAGAAAACCGAGGGAGGCACAATCCGGTCGCTCATTTGGCTCTCGTTTCCCCACCTGTCTATCTTACACCCTGGCGGGAGATTATATGTTTATATGCGTCCTCCTGTATTTATTCATTTATTTACTTACCCTCAGGGTCAAAAGACATTACAAAGGGGTAAACACATAAACCAACAAAACAGTAAAATTAAACACTTACAGTACATCACAAAACAACAAGGAAGACAGGGCATTTTTGGAAGCAATAGGGTCAGGTAAGGTTGCCATATGGTGAGGAAGGTGGTTCCATTCCACAGAAGTGCGGGGGATGTTACGCGTTGCGCAAGAGCCATATAAGGCAGCGCCTGTGCACACACTCCTTTGCTCGGTCTTGCACCAGCTAACATCTTTGGTGCACAATAAAACACTAGCACAAACTACACATATGCTCCCTAGAATTTGTCAGCATGATCAAGCTCGCATATTTCTTACTGATTACCTGCTTCCGAGCGGTAAACACTGAATAAGGATATTGGGATAACACTGTTTAGAATATCAACATTGCCCCGCTGCGGAGCTAAGAACATTTGTGGCCCCTTTAGTGGTCATTATGTGCGGCAGTGCCAAGTGTAGGTCTCGCAACATCTCCCTGAGAGAATGAGTCTCCCAGGAGCTCGAGCCAGTTTTGAACGGCCTAACCTCTCTGCCTCGAGACGGCTTCGTCCCAGAGAAGCTTCGGCCCAGGCACGAGGAGTGACCCTGAAATGACATACCTCGGAGGCGGCCGAAGAAGGCCCGGATAGGGTTGCCGAACTTGAAGTTACAGCCGCTGAACAGCCTCCTGCAAGAGTAGGGGGTCGGTGCCAGGAACGAGCATCCCCCCCCCCTCCACGACCCAACTTACTGCAGCGTCTCAACTTTCTCTTCCTTGTCGTTCTCCGGGAAGAGCGGTAGAAAATTCTGCAAGGGGGTGTGTGGGGTCAACACTGCTCGGGACGTTCCGATGGACCTTAAATTACTCAAGCAATGAGGCGCATACTGTGAGTGTAGTTAAACATGCTGCAAGGGCCATTATTTACAGCAGTAACTACTTTAAAGAGAAAATTTGAAAGAAATAGCACTTGGCACACATGTTAGTCAATGCCTTATTTCGGTTATTTACTTCTAATCTTTTGCATAGATGAGGTGAGCACATGCAGCGTGTGTACGTACGTTCCCAGCATTCTCCTTGCAGTTCGGGTAATTTAGCAAAAGGCCTATTGCGTCACTATTGCACATGTTCTACCGTACATTGAGGCTGCACTGGCCATCAGGTCAGGAGAGAGGCGTCGTCGACGGGAGTGGCCGATTGCCCCAAATCTGACGGGGCCACCGGTCGAGGCGCATTACGCGAAGAGCAACGGGTACCGTCGTAACACCATTGTTGTCAAATGTGACTGACCCAAGACAGAAGCAACATCGCTGAGTTTTGGGCCCCTCACAGAGAGAAGGCTGCGTTCCAAGGCCTTCCTCCACTAGGAAGCGAGTAATCGCGACAGCCACAATCCTTCCCGAATCGAATGAAAGAGGCGGCAAAGTGGTACATTGCAGAAGCACACCAGGAAGGTGATGAGGACAAAAAAAAAAGGCTGGGTGAACACCTGACAAAAGTAAAGAGAGCAGTTAAAAGAGAGGATGTGCAGGTTGCTAATACAATACATTCGCTTAGGCAGAGACCAGAGATGGGTGGATAGACATGACTTCCAACTCACCCTTCCCAACCCTTTCCCTCTCTCTGTGCAAAAACGGACTTCAAAGATATAAATGTTGTTACCAGTTAGAAGTCATGTCTGTCCACCCATTTTTATCTATTTATTGATACTGTCAGCCCTACACAGGGCTTTTACAGGGGTGGGTAATACAATGCAGTAAATCACATACATGCACATAATGAAGAAAAACACAATAATCACATACATACACAATGAAGCAAAAAAAAAGAAGAGAAAAAAGAAGAACGGCGGCAGAGTATACTAATACATGCTGCAACAAAAAGCAAGAGGAAAAAACATGCTGCTATTATATGACTTGCTGACTAGACAGGCAATGACACAGCATTCAAAGTGCTCAAGTACTTATACAGATTAACGCCAACACAACAAGTGAAAAAATTATGGAAATGGACTCTGAAGGTGAGAGTAGAACACTAGATAAGCATCGTCATTAATCAACACTTACGACATGTGACAAAGTACTAAGCTCCCGACGTTTTTAACAAACTCATTAAGTGAGGATAGGGTGACAATGCCATTTGGCACAACATTCCACTCCGTAATCGCTCTAGGAAAGAAACTATACTTGAAGCAATTGTTTCTAACAGACGGCTCTCTTATGTACATAAAATGATGGTGCCTTGTAGATTCACCAATGCGTATATCCATGTAATTAGATTTTTTCATGCAAATTAAATCATCAAAAATTCTCTCCCTACTAAATGTATCTGTAGTTGAAACGCCCGCTGGTGCCAGCCACCGCCTCCGCAATTCGAAATCCCTCAGATCAGCAACCCTTGTTTGGTCAAACCATTTCCTCCTTTTCAAAGTTTAAAGAAACACTAACACCACCCCCCCAAAAAATTTTTAAAATTTTTTTGCTAAGCATTTTAATATGGTGTTAGGAAATATTTTGCAGCCAGAGTCATATATATATATTTTTAATAATATAAAAAAAACTCAACTACTCAAAACCGAAACACGAGCACGGAAGCTCATGGCTGGGAGTCACGTGGCTACACCCGACCGAATTTCTTTCTTTCTCCGGTTCTCCAATGTGTGAAGCAGACGACGACGACAACGAATTTGTTTGCACCGTTTGTCGTGTGATTGTTTTGCACTTAATATCCCTTCCACTTGACATTCTGCGTATTAAGATTGATTGGCCAGTACCACGAGCTACAATTTGAAGTAGGTAGTGGCTCCACGTCCGACGCAACGTTGGTCCCTTGTGCGCCGCCATTGTGTTGTTCGGCCTGCAGTACGTCGCCATATCGAGAATGACGTGCACATGTACTTTATGTGATCTGTGCATATTATTTTGTTTTTCTATCAACATATTTTTAGTTCTCTGGAGGCCACAGAAATGGGGTTCACATTTTTTTATATTTTTAATATTGAATGCGTGCCTTAGATAACCCACAACTGAATATGTTCGGAACACATAATTTGAACGCCACGTGATCATGAAAAAGAGAGTGAGCGTGACTGAAACCGGCCAATTCTCGACTGGCTGTTTCCGGGCGGGAAGAAAACGAATTTTGAGCCGCAAATTGTGTTCTGGGTAGTTGGGCTCTTATAGGTCATGTTCAAAGAAAAACCTCGGCGTACATAAATACCCTGTCAGTGTCCCTTTAAGGTAGCCAATTGCTCCTCGACCTTCATGTATTTTCTTTCTCTCTCTCTTCCCTTCCTGGTTCGGTGCTCCACTAAAGCTCCGTTCAACTACACCAATGTTATGCACGCATTGGGAGCTGCTAACTCCTGCTTCGGAAAAAAGGAGAGAAAGGACAGGAGGCAGTAGCACGATAGGTGCCACTTTTCCCAGTGCTTCATGGGCACATGGGTTCATGTGTTGCACAGGTGAGACAATCTCACTGGCAGACACCCACCATGAGCCGCAGCTTGTGGGTTTCCGTGAGGACATTGTTCCAGGTGTCGATGCTGAGCACGGCCCGAAGCAGTGCCTCCTGCACATTCAGAATGCGACTTCACCCTGGTGCAATCAAAGTACCGAGGCGCCTGCGGGGATGCACAATCCCCCGGCGACCTTTGTACAAGGTAAAACCTTGTCTGACCGTTCACTCCCAAGACCAAAACGGCAAGGCACAACTTCGGGTAAGTGAGACGCAAGTTTAAACTTGGTCACGTAGCAGCATAATCAAAAAGGGTGCCGATTGCTGCCAGTCAGCAAATCATTAAGGCTGTGGTTGAAGCTGGTTTCATAAAGTTCATTTCGACCTACAGCTTTTCACTCACCTGAAGTTAAAACCTTCATTACGACCAACTCTAAAACCAAACGATCAAATATGGACTAAAAATGAAAGCCGTTTACAACTCCCTGCAACGCCGAATTAGAGCGCAACTCTTGACGAGGAGGAGGGAACGGTGCTGCGGGGAGGATATACCCCTCCTCCCTCCTCCTCACCTCGTCATCCTGCCTGCTACTCCGCCACAAGGTCTCACGGGGGCCACGTGGCCCCCGTGAGGTCACATGACCCCCCCCCCCCCCCCCCCGAGGTCACGTGACCCCTGGGGTAGGAGCCACGTGACCTCGGGGGGCGGGGGGTCCATGTGACCTCACGGTTACGCCGACGGCGACGCCGCTTCAAGCCTGAAACGGGCGCCTAAGAGCTGCACTCTAAAACTGCTTACACACCCCTTCCATAATTGGCCAATAGCATTCCCTTTTAGAGCGCAGCTCTTAGGGGCCCGTTTCCGGCTTGAGCGGCGTCGGAGTAACCGCGCGGTGCATCATGGGAAATGTCCCATAATGCACCGCGCGAGCCCCCCACCGGGGTCACGTGACCTCGTGGGGGGGCATGTGACCCCCCCGAGGTCACATGACCCCGGTGCATCATGGCAAATGTCCCATAATGCACCGCGCGAGCCCCCCACCGGGGTCACGTGACCTCGTGGGGGGCACGTGACCCCCCGAAGTCACGTGACTCCCCTGAGGTCACGTGACCCCCGCCGATGTCGCGTGACCCCCAATGACGTCATCGTCACTGATGACGTCACCGGCATCTACATCGTCATCATCACTGATGACGTCACCGGCATCCACATCGTCATCATCACTGATGACGTCACCGGCATCCACATCGTCATCGTCATCATCACTGATGATGTCACCGGCATCCGCATCGTCATTATCACTGATGACGTTACCGACATCCGCATCGTCATCGTCATCATCACTGATGACGTCATCAGTGACGTCACTGATGTCGTCAGCGGCATCCACATCGTCATCGTCACTGATGACGTCACCGGCATCCACATCGTCATCATCACTGATGACGTCACCGGCATCCGCATCGTCATCGTCATCATCACTGATGGCGTTACCGACATCCGCATCGTCATCATCACTGATGACGTCATCAGCGACGTCACTGATGACGTCAGCGACGTCACTGATGACGTCACCGACATTCGCATCGTCACCATCACTAGTGAAGTCACCAGTGACGTCACTAATGACGTCATCGGTACCCGCATCGTCAATGAAGACGTCATCAGTGACCTCAGTGATGACATCATCGGCATTGGGGGTCACGTGACCCCCAAGGTCACGTGACCCCCCCCCCCCCTGGTTAGTTTAACCCCCCCCCCCCCAGTGCCCTTCCCTCCTCCTCCTCAAGAGCTGCGCTCTAATTCGGCGTTACAGGAAGTTGTAAGCAGCTTTCACTTTTTTTTTTTTTTCATATTTTAGCGACTCTTCAAACTTGTTGATTTGGCTTTGTATGGCATCAGTACAAAAGCTTGAACGAGTCATAAGATATTTTTTTATTTCCATTAAATACTGGTAATAATAAATCCCAGAGCAACCTCAGAGAAGCAAATGAGTTTTTTATCATACCAACCATGTTAATGACTGTTCAGACTCTTCCCATGTTCAATTACGCCTTACCCCAAGGTGAGCCCAAGTGAGAGGCACACACCCTTTAGCTTTTTCCAAAGGTACCATCACAGTTTTCGGCCAAAGAAACTGCTACACAGAGAAGAGTGCAACGAGTGACTGTAACTTCCATTAATAGACCCTTTGATTAATTCCCCAAGCGCCCCGGCTTGCACTCGAGGCATCATGGGAACGGTGGTCCTTCAGCTCCATAGTGTTGGGTAATTTCAACCAATTCAACACATGGCCTATTTGTCTGGGGCACACCGCAATTGTGCAGTGCAGTAAACTCTTTTCCCTTTTGTATATGGAAGGCTGGTGGGGAAAGAAGGAAGCTCCCCTTTCCCTTCTAGCCTTCCCTGTACCAAGAACCACACTGCACCGCAGTGGTGCGAGCCCAGACGAATGCGCCGACTTTGAGTGCAATTCAGAGTCACCCTGAACAAGTGTCGTGTAGAGTCCAAGGACTTTTAAAATTTATCGTGAATGTCGGCGTTTTTGATACTGTGCATGCAATCCCCCTTTCAACCTGGCTGCGCTGCAGAAATCTTTTACAATATTATCATTCTCGTGATTGTTGTTTTAGCAGGAATTGCTTAAAAAGCCGGGAACTCTCAACAACAGACACAAGGATTTAGCTCAGAATCAGCAGGGCTGTATATAGCATTTTAGCGTTTGTTATTTAATATCAGTGTCTTTGGAGCTGTTTAGAGAACAATAATATTCCAAGAGATTTCTTCAGCTCAGACAAGTTGAAGGGTGGATCACATGCACAGTATCAAAAACGTTGACATTGACAAGAAATTATAAAAGTGATATGAGAGTTTAGGCCGGGGCGCTTGGGGCGTTTTGCAAAGAGATTATTCATCCAGCCTCGATAGTTGGCCATGACACAGCGCCTTCCGAGCCAGGTGTGTTTAAGCGCTCCTGTCTGCTATCCAAGCAGTTTGCCAAGTCCACAAAGAGTGCTGGTTAACAGTCTTGTGCAAAACTGTGAGTTCAAGCACAGGCCCTCCTGTTCAGTGTCATCAGGTCAATATGTACCCCATACTTGTGGAAAGGCTATGTGCTTGGGTTTCATTTGACAGTTTACCTTTCCCCCACACAATGCTGGTGGTCACTGAAAGCACCTCCACCCTTATGCATTTAGGTGGTGCAGAGTGAAGAACCTGCATTGTTAATGTATCGTTCAAACAAAAAATCTCCATCCTCCGAAGAGAAACAAAATATGATGATCAAAGTCAAACGTTGTCACATGCATGCTACTTAGGCAACCCCAAGTGAAGCACTGGTCCTTACGGGAAAATCATTTCCTGTCTCAGGGTGACATCTGGTAGCCATGGCCTAAAAGCTGTCACAGATACGTGCCTACGATATCCCGTAGACTAAAAATCGTAGTGCACGAGTTGAAGAAACAGAAAACTACGAGGCATTTAAGGCCCTTCTCGAGATTTAAGGCAGCCATTTCCAGATGCCTAGAAGCTGTCTCCGAGACGTCTATGACACCGTCATTTCCGTGCTGTTTCGCGCATCCACACGGCCAGCATGAAGGTACAGTACTACCTTGTGTCGTGAGCACATACCACGCGCGGAGGATCGCCAACTGATTCGCCGCCGACCATGCACTTCCCTTAGCTAAAGGGATCTTTATGATCGTGTGAATGGGGTACCGCGGCTCTGACAAGCACTGTTCTACAAGCGGCGTCTTGGAGCACGCACCTCTTCACAGAGGACCTGCGGCACTTGGACCAGAGAGCCGCCTAGAAGACAGCGCTCGGTCGCCTCGTCGTCGTCGTCGCTGTCCGACGAGAGGTCGCCGTTTACCTGCGACCAGCGTGGCCTCGCCTCCCTCGTCATCGCTGGGAATCTTCGGCGGGCCCGCGTCCCAGGCACGGCACGGGCTCAGCTGAGCGACCGGAGACGCATCCCCCCGACGCTCTCCTCGAAGGACCTCCCCTTTTTACAGCTCGCGGCGGACCACTCCACCGACAACATTCTCCGATTTCTCGCCGTTAAATAGTCAAGCGTAACAACCGCCACATCACTCCACCGATTGATTTTAGGCTTTCAACTACCAAAACTGTCGCAGGCAGCCCGACAGCCCGCCATGACACCGCAGGCTTCGGCTTGCTTTGGCCCTTGGGCTCTGGCTCTGCTCGAAGCTACTTAGCGGTGTTGGATTAGATTTTATACCAAAACTCTAATTCTAAAAAAAAAAAAAAAAAAAAAAAAAAAAAAAAATTACCCTAGGTGCAACAAATAAAAAAAAAATCGAAATATTTTTATTTTCGACTGCATCCTGCTGTTCAACGTGGTTGATCGGTTGATCTTGTTGCATTCGCCCATCCCCCAGCCCAGCCTGCGTTCTGTCCGTCACCGTGCCGACGGTGCCGACCGTGCTTTGCAGAGAAAACAAGTCAATTTCGAGCGCATTGCTATTTTTTTCTTCGCATCGGGTTTGCGGCACCTTTCTCGTGCTGCTACCGGTGCCCGGTGCTACGGCCACTACGGCGTTCATTTAGACGAAAGGTATAATGACAGGTTGTTGTGGTAAGTTAGATCCAGGCAGATCCAGGCAGGTCTAGGTTCGACGAAATTCAGAGGATGGAGAGCTCTCCCTTTCTCCGACGCAGGCAGCTCCCGCGCTCCGGAGTGTCGCTGAGCAGCTGGGTCTGGGTTGACTGAGTCAGCCGAGATTCGTCCAGGCAGGAGCTCCCGCGCGAGGCTCCTCTCGATGATGAAAGAGGGAGACGTCGACTATGTCGCCTTCTTGACCGGTAAGCGATCAGTCCCCGGAGGCGGGCCGCCCCGCAATACAGCTCGGTTGTGGCTCCGGGCGCAGACTCGTCGGGCAAGGGTCGCGCGACGCTGTCCGACATGCACTCCGTGTCCTGCTCCCGGCGTCGGGCCTTCCTGGTGGGCGGCGCCGTCCTCGCGTTCGTCTTCGTCGTTGCCCTGATCGCGGCCTTCGCGCGGCCCGTGCCGCGCTGCCCCGCGGCCCCGCGCGAGGCGGCCGGCACCCCGGAGGTGGTCCCTGCCGCGGCGAACCCGGGCTACCGCTGGAACGACATCCGACTGCCGGGTTTCGCGCGCCCGCTCCACTACGAGCTGCTGATGCGGCCCAACCTGAGCGAGGCCGCCAACCGGGGCTCGGTGAACGTGACCCTGGCCGTGCTCAGGGCCACCGACTTCCTGGTGCTGCATGCAAAGAACCTGAGCGTGACGCGGGCGCGGCTGTGGGGCGGCGGTGCATCGGTGCTTCGCTGGCACGAGATGCCCGAGCACGACCAGCTGCACGTGCAGCTCAGCGGTGCCATCCTACCGGGCAACGCCACGCTGGGCCTAGACTTCGAGGGCCCCCTGCACCGGGACCTGGTGGGCCTGTACGTGAGCTCGTACGCGACGGCGGCCAACGAGACGCGCCTTCTGGCCGTCACCCAGTTCGAGCCGACGTCGGCGCGGAGGGCTTTCCCGTGCCTGGACGAGCCGGCCCTCAAGGCCACCTTCGGGCTTACCGTCTGGCACGACGCCGCGCTCCAGGCGTACGCCAACACGCGGCCGCTGGAGAGTCATCTGGAGGGCGGCGTCCGCGTGACGCGCTTCGAGCGCACGCTGCGCATGAGCACCTACCTGCTGGCCCTGGTGGTGTGCGACTACGGGCTGCTCAAGGACCAGCTGGGCACGCTGCAGGTGAGCTAGGGGAAAACACGTCTCCGACCGGTTTACCGCATCTTTAAAAGTGGTCCCTCGATTTGACGACACCATAGAAGTGCCAGACTCTTGCAATCCTGGCGGTGCCAGAATGCAACAGCTTGTCGCCCTGCAGCCAGATTGTCGATGGAAACCAAATTGATGGGGGATGGCCTGACGACAGCGGCCCTTGCATCTGCTTGCCTCTTTCACTAGCACTAGTCTGTGACAAACCCCCGGGATGCTACTCATTGCCACTTCGGGACCATTTTTCATACATATGGCGGGATAGGACGGTAAACATACCGGACGACGGCGCATTTCGCGCACCGTAGCACCGCCAAGGGGTCCAAAGGGCGAGGTGCTTCACCAGGCGGTGCAGTTACAGGTGCTGGTTCCGGAGGAGCAGAGGTCCCAGGGCAGCTTCGCCCTAGGCATCATGAAGGGGGCTCTGCAGTTCTTCAACTCCTTCTTCAACATCAGCTGCCCCATGAACAAGCTGGGTGAGTGCGACTTGCTGCTCGGACAGATCCTCGGCACGACCATCGTTCTGAGGAATGCTCGGTACCGTTTGCAAAATGCAACAGATGCTTTTGGGTGGAACCCGAAGACTTTGAATAACCGGAGGTCCGATGATATGTCCGTTTACATTGCCCACAGTCCTCAGGCTTACAAATTGTTCAAATTCAGCCTAGCTGACCCACGTCGTCCAGGTGAAAAAATGTTCTTCGGATGGCAGTCGGAGTTCCCTCCAGTAACCCGAATCCGTTTTTGCCGTTCGGGACATGCAGCCTCGCAATGTGGGCATGAAGCCTACTTACCATCCATCGCTCCGGCTTTCCGAAGTTTTGCTGAATGCGGGCCTCTTAGGGAGCCGAGCACGTTCGTTTGAACCAGAAACGTCAACCAAGGGTTCAGCGTGGCCGTGTGGCTCGGAACGGCACTCCGAACGGGGAACGTAGACCACGACCTCCATTTGCCGCAGACCTGATCGCCATCCCAGACTTTGGACCCGGGGCCATGGAGAACTGGGGGCTGATCACGTTCCGGATGAGCTCGCTGCTCTACGACGACGGGGTGACGCCCGTCAGGAGCAAGGAACGCATCGCGTCCACCGTGGCCCATGAGCTGGCCCACCAGGTGAGGCCGGGACCGGGTCCAAGATGCCCTGCCAGCCCCCTCCGGCGACGCAGTGGTTCGGCAACCTGGTGACCATGGCCTGGTGGGATGATTTGTGGCTCAACGAGGGCTTTGCCACCTTCCTGGAGACGGTGTGCGTGGACCACCTGGAGCCCGAGTGGGGGCTGCTGGACCTGTTCCCCTACTCGACCAGCCAGCCGGCGCTGGACCTGGACAGCCTGCAGACCAGCCACCCGGTGTCTGCGCGGGTCCATGACCCAGATGAGATCGATGCCCTCTTCGACAGCATCTCCTACAACAAGGTGCCACGTACTCCTGGCACTGTAGCACAAGTACCTGCATGTTGCACGACCGTGCCAGAGTCAGGTCGGTAGGGTGAACACCAAAGTGTCTCACGGGGGGGGCGCACGTTGCAGGGGGCGGCCATCATCTCCATGCTGCAGAGCTTCCTGGGCAGCAGCCAGCTGCGCAGGGGCCTTAGCCTGTACCTGAACACATACCGCTTCAGCAACGCACGTACCAGCGACCTCTGGGACGCCTTCACCAACGTATGTGTTGCTTGACAAGAGCCGTGTCGGTTACGCTGCACACTTGCGGACGGCATGCTTGATGCAATTTCGCTTTGACGTAACTCGACAGCTAGGGGGCTGGCAACTGCGGTAAAATACTGAGCGTTCAAGGGGCACTGACACATCAAAATCGTATATTTTTTTATTACTCGAAACGATTGAAAACGATGCCGGGACATTACCCTCAAAATTTGAAGCTTGGGAATTCAGTATTTCTGAATTTAAAAAAAAAACAATTTCCAAATGCCAAATTTGAAGTTCCTGCGCGATCCGTGGCAGTGCAATGAGTCAAATTTTGCGGTCTCCTGCGACTCGACTTTCTTTCGGACCTCCGCCACCGCGACCCGAAGCGAGGAGGAGGTTAGCAGGCGGGATAGAGGGGTGCCGGCACGGGAAAAAAAACCGGTTTCTTCCCCGACTCGCCGATAAGCCTCTGCTCGAGCGCCGCCAACTTTTCCGAAGGAGGATACAAATCCAGGAAGCGACATTACAGTGAAATCTAATTTTTGGTATTTCAAAAAGACGGGCCGTAGTGCGTTTGCAATTGCGTTAAAAAACGTGTTTTACGATTGCCGTTATTAAATGTTATAGAAGTGTCGCCTACAAGGCTTCTAAATTTCCTGGTTTTTGGTGTAACCGATCAGAAGAAGCAAGAAGGTGAGTTCGGAAATTAAAAACAACGCGGAAAGACGAGGACCAGACAAAGAAGTGACACGGACGTAGCGCTGCCAGCGCTAGGTCCGTGTCACTTCTTTGTCTGGTCCTCGTCTTTCCGCGCTGTTTTTAATTTCCGAAGTATGTACCAACTCGCCCAAGCCTCAACTTAAGGAGGTGAGTGCAGGAAATACAAACAAAGAAAATAAAACGGATCGCGCGCGCGCAAGAAAATTTTTTTTTGCGATGCATTTTTTTTTGCGTGTCTATGACTGCAACCTGCATCGTTTTAGACAATAAAAAATAATACGACTTTTGGGGTGTCAGTGCCCCTTTCAGCCAAATTTTGGACGGTAGGTTAGAGTGCAGAAATAAAGAAGCCGACGCGATAGGGTGGACTTTGTCGCTTTGCACGGGCGCGTTTGGAAGGGTGGTTGATATCGAGGTGCATCTCGGTTAGGTATAGCTGATGGTGGGTTAAGAATGTAATACAAGCTCTGCTTCTAACATGGATGTGCTTGCG
This sequence comes from Ixodes scapularis, assembly GCF_016920785.2. Classification (NCBI taxonomy): domain Eukaryota; kingdom Metazoa; phylum Arthropoda; class Arachnida; order Ixodida; family Ixodidae; genus Ixodes; species Ixodes scapularis. Next base: position 239,577,835 of record NW_024609835.1, on the reverse strand, counting down.
ACAAAGCGTTATCAAAGACAGAAATCTCGTGATGAAGGGGGAGCATCTTCTGTTTTTCTCTCCTGTGGAAAAATATACATATGTTCAGGAGTCTAGGTTGGGTGCTTGATAACACAAATTGCAATGTCATTTTATAGCGTTATAATTTCAGATTTTGCATTATGTATGTTCCATACAAGATATGCATTAGAGAAAAATGTGGCATTCCCAATTCAGTCGAAAAACAAACTATTCTTTTTTGGGACAATATCGCAAACTGACACATTCATTCCTAATGGGTTATTTATTCACGCTGAATAGGAATTTGACTTAGGAAGAAGAAACATTTGCAATCCGAGCCGAGATCCACATTGTGTGTATCCGGTTTACTGAAGAACCTTTAGTATGGAACATTGTAGTGAGGTGGCATTCTCAGTGCACCACAAAATGTGGGGAAGGCGGCATTTATGGAAGGTGACACCGAACTGTAGTCAGGCCTAGACTGATTGGGTTACTGTAGACCATTCATGGCGACAAGTTTGAACGGAGCAGCCTGCATCGAGGCCATACTGGCCTTGACGCAGGCAGGAGGTAAAGGCGGGATAAGCACCAACATTGATGGCCCTGAGAGAACGAACAAGAAAAAGAATGGCAGACGACTGAATAAAGAAAGCAAACGATAGGTTAGGCGTATTCGGTTTGTCGCAACGCATTAAAATTAATCGGTTGCTCGTCAACTTTAGTTTTTCTTTTGTACCATGCACGGCATAGTTGTTTGCTCCCAAAATGAAGCCCGAAAAACCAGGTACCGACCTTGCAAGTGATATTTTGCTGCTGCTTCGTGTTAAAGAATCGACCGCCGGCAATCTGGGCCCTCTGGGAGCACCAATGTCTGCCTTTATGCCTCACCATTAGGAGGCGGTCGAAGTACATGGGAAATGGCGCACCTTTTCCTGTAGATTTATTAGATAAAATCGCGAGCACTCCAACGGCGCAACCGTTCAGTAGCGACCAAGGTGCCTGGTACGAAAAGCATGTGCACAAATGCGGCCAACAATGGGACATTGCCCCGGCTATAAAAGGCCTTTGGCACAACTGGCCGGGAAACCTCCGGGTGGAGGCATGCGACAAACAGAATCTAAACCTCTTCGACGTTACGCAACTTTCCCACATGGCGCCCTAACGTGTCTTTGCTGTCCTCCTGTCGGAATGACGCGGGACTGGGTTTTCTTCTCACAGTGAGCGTCTTTTAGAGTCTGCGCGACGGCATTGCTTTTACTAGTGAGTGCATGATTAGTGCTAATTGAGTCGGCACTGGGAGTGTCTGTGTCGTTTGGGGGGCATCCTTCTCTTTCCATAGTCACAGAGCGAGAACAGCAGGGCACATATTTAAATGCCTGACCTCTAGCACATATGCTCGATGCCTTTCGCCATTCTTTGGGTGCATGTGGGCACTCGAGGTACACAAGACGCCCAAGCGTTGCCAGAGGTAGGAGGCTCGCACTGGAGGCAAAACAGCAGAAGCTCCTCCCTCCCTAGTAGCGCAAGTAGTCCTGGGAATGTCTTTAGCCCGTGTCTGTCTTCCTTCTTGTGTTTGTCTTTTTAGGGCTTTTGACCATGGTTCAAAATGTCTTTAGGATGTTGTAACGTTCCAGGGATGTCCTGTGGACGTTAGTAGGACATTTGGGCTGCCATTCTCACCTTTCGGTGACTATGGGCGATTATTTCTCTCATCGTCTGCTTGTTTGCTCGCAGGTGACCTCTGGCCTGGTGGACGTGGCGGAGGTGATGGACACCTGGACCCGCCAGAAGGGCTACCCTGTGGTGCGGGTGGTCCTGTCCCCGGACGGGCAGCTGGCACTGAGCCAGCGGCGGTTCCGCCTTGTGCCCTCGCGCTCCGACGTGGCCTCCGAACCGACTCCGGACCTGGGCTACCGCTGGTTTGTGCCCCTGAGCCTGCGCACGGACGGCCCGAGCACCCATCTCTTCTGGATGAACCGGACAGACGGTGGGTGCCGCTGTCCCGTGTTCCTAGATCGCCGTAAAACTTCCCTCAGACGCTCTAAGACAGGGAGCATTTGAAATCGCGTCGGAATATTTGTGGCCCCTGGCACAATTGACACGCTTCGTCCGCTACGCTATGAGAAACCTGGAGCACCTACTTTCCCGCCACGCGCGGTGAAACGTCAGCCTCTGTGCCACGGCGTTTCTAAATTGTTTTGGGCCTTGTTTACCGAGCTCCCTCCATAGAGTGCTGCGATTGGTTCTCCCAAACGCTCTGTGGGAAAGTAAGTTCTCCAGGTTTCTTAAAGTATAGCAGTAAGTTTTGGAGAAAAACAAGATATCATCGGCTCTGTACCTTTAAATGTGCCGAGTCGCGTAAAGATTTCTTCGTGGGTGACTCGGTGTATCTAGGCGAATCTAGCGTAGATATTTTGCGCGTGCAGTGATGCTCTTTGCAGGTTTGGCAGGTGAGGATTTCAAGCATATATTTCGACACCCGCAGCAATACGAGGAAACGCGTTATTAAAGAGAATGAGCCGTCTTGTTTAACCCCTTGCCTACTCATTTTTTTTCTTTAAAGATCGCACAGAAAGCTTTATTTAAATCAAGCAATTTGCGTCAAAATAAAGAAAAACGTTTCCTTGGCTTTCAGGCATAGTCTCGTGCTCTATACCAGGACTTCTGGTCGTCTCCTCTTCTTCAGTAGTTCTTCACAGTATGATAGAAATCGAGAGATTAGCAGAAACCTCACATAGGACATCGTTTTGCCGAAAATTGGGGTCTCCACTATGGACCTCTTGGACCAGTTCATTTTGACTGTGTGTTTTTTCACTTGCGTCATAATGATGCACAATGCAAAGTATGCCTTTATCTCATCCGGAGTGGTGTCAAACCATTGCTCCTCATAGCATTTCTTGGGACGATCCTCGTCGCCCATCTCTTGTTCGGCGTAGCGATTTGTCTCAGCAGAGACAGACGCCCAAAAATCATGACTTGCAAACACGGAAAAGGTCGACAAGGCGCTTGTCTTCTCACCAAGACTGCGTTGAACCCTTGCTGACACACCTGGGGTTTCTACAAAGGTGAACTGAGCAGGCTGGTTGTCCCTCTTCTCCCAGTTCCACTGACGTGCAGACGAAGAAGTCGATGAAATGCTTCCAGGATTCGCATCGTTTTCAACACTTTTCTCACTGTCCGTTGAACTCTCATCGGATTCCGAGTAATCGGAAAGGCAGCAGGATTCGTCGTCAGAAATACTGGCGCATTCATCACTTTCAAAAAGAAGTCTTTGTATATCTTCGTCCGCCAAAGCAGACCTCCGCGCCGAAGACATGTTTTTGGCGCGCTTGCTTACAATAGCGCGCTTATTTTTTGTCAATGGAGCGCCCTCTCTCTGTCAAAAGGCAAAGCAAACAAGAAAAGAACCCAAGGTAAACAGGAGCAACAGGGGTAGTGCTGCCATCTGCCGCAGAGCTCACAAAACAAGCTCTGAAACCGAAACACGAGTCACACTCGTGGTTGGGTTTTATGGTTCGTAAATGGCGGCACGAGTGACACTCGTTATTAGTAGGCAAGGGGTTAAACACTATGACGCAAACAACAACAGGGTGTTTAGCGACCGAAAAAACCGGGAATTCTCAGGGATATTGTCAAAAAGTGAGCCCAGTCATTGAAAATGAGCCAGAAACACCATCGGGTGCCCTGAGAAAAGGCTTGAGGACTTGTGGGCAGAAGAATAGGCAATAAATTCTGCTTAGAGCGGAGCGCGGGCTCTGCTCACCCGATGTAGTGTGCTACCCGATGCAAAAGGAACAGCCGACGAATCCAGTCCAAGTCTTAGATTGGACTGGATTAATGGCGTGACACTAGGCTAGATCCAGTTAGAGCCACTAGATTTAGTAGCAAATGGAAAAGCTCCAGACTCCAACCTAATCCAAGCCTTAAGGGAATGTATCCAAAAGTGTGCAATCTGGCGGCCATGCTGCCATTCGGTTATTGACGTATGTGATTGAGCTTCGTGTTTTCATCGTGCTTCCGGAAGTGGCCTCTTCACCGACGATATGGGCGGCAAGAAAGTGCTCGTTTATTCCGAACTGGACAAGTCAGAATATTTCGGAATATGCAAGTTGGATTAAGCCAGTGCAAAATGATCCTCGCAGTGCTCAATGCCTTATGTTGTAACGGTCTTATATATTTAGCCGCCTCTACAGTGGTCAGAGAATTTCACTTGAAAATGTCAAGGAAAACCTGGAAAAGTCAGGGAATTTCAAAATAATAATTTGCTAGACGCCCTGAACAACCTCATACATTTTGAAAACAGTTGGTCGCTCGAGAATGCAAAGAAGAAGGGTAGCCAGTTATGATAATGACGTCTCCTAATGCAAAGCGTGCACCACAGTGTGGGCAACGCACAAGGGAGCCACCCTCTGGAGCGGAGTTTCACAGCCGAATTCAGTTTATTTTGACATGCTTTATTAGCGAGAAGGTATATTTGGGTTACCAAAAACAAAAAGACATTTACAAATCTCTGTAACATGAAATTAGAGCACAGCTCTTGACGAGGAGGAGGGGAGGGTACAATATGCCCCTCCTCCTCCTCTCCTCCCCCTTTCCTCCTCCTTTTCCACACCCTCCCATCCTCTTCCTCCTCCATACCCCTCCCTCCTCCTACAATTTCCCTGCTAAATTTAGCTGAAAAATTGATGCTATGTGACCTCTACACCAATTTAGTTTCCACCAATTTAGTGGGGAATATAACGTCACATGACTCGTTGTCATGTCACCTATGAACAAATTCAGTCTCTCCGCTAGATTTAGTGGGAAAAGTGACGTCACGTGGACCTCAGCACCAATGCGATTCCTCGCTAAATTTAGCGGGAATCGAATTGGTGTTGAGGTCACATGACATCAATTTTCTCACTAAATCTAGCGGAGAAACTGAATTTAGCAGGGAATTGAATTAGTGTTGACGTCACATGACGTCAGTTTTCTCGCTAAATTTAGCACGCTTACGCCAACGCTGCGAAACACGGAGACGGGCGCCTAAGAACTGTGCTCTAAAAGAAGATGGACCCATAGCCAGTTCGCAAATGATGTTTGACGTAACAACACACTTGACAGACAAGCACTCTGAGGACAGGAGCACACAAAAATAAATACTCACAAGGCGCTGACTGTATTTCGTATTTCGTCGGTTGTTATACTGTCTTCTTCCAGTCCTATGTACTAATAGCAAAATCTGAGGAATTCTGTTTGCAAAATCAAATTTGACGTGTTTGTGTTGCCCCTTACCAACCAAGCTCCAATGGGCAAGCCAAAAGAATGGCACAGACTGTGAGGATTGGCCCGCCATCACAGTGAAGGGACGCGGGAACAGGCTCTTTTCTTGGCGTGTTTTCGTTTGCACATGTGCCCCGGTGTGTGGGTGAACTGGCGACGCTCGTGCGAGCTGGGGCAGGGGACATATTTTGGAGAAGAGAAGAGAAGAGGAAGAGGACAGCACGTGGTGGGACCTTTTGGGAGAGATTCGGAAATGAGCTTCGCTTGTAAATAGACCTGTTTTTTTCTTCCCCCTATCCGCGGAGTCCTGTCTGGTTTACTCTTCCGTCAGCGACTATCAGCTGCCTCCGTCGTCGGGTCCCGGCGCAATCTCGAAGAAAGAACATCTTTACCCAGACGGCAAAAGAGAGTCTTGTTTGTATGGATTCAAGTGACTGGTCACATCATCTGGCAAGAATGTTGTTCGCTCAGCATTCTACGCCTCTCCACGACGGGAAGAAGTCCAGCTGAGCTACTTGTGGGCCGACAGATTATGACGGCACTAAATTGTCCGCACCCAGGCCTGGACGCCGACCTCAATGCCCGGAGCGAGGACTCCTACAGGAACCAGCCGTCGTCTAGAAAATAGAGAGATTTTAGCCAAGGCAGCGAGCGTACACTAGAAACTTTGTTGTGAATACTGACTGGGTGCCTGGCAGTATAGAATCAGCTGCGGGCCCCATATCCTACATTGTTCGAACAAGCCGAGGAAAATTTTGGTTCCAGCACATAGATCATTTGCGAGCTTGTACCTCAGTTGATGTTGGTGAATGTGCCGATGAAACCGTGGTAACAGCGTTGCTGTTGCATACAGTACCTTGGCCGTGGTTGGGTTTGCCCCGACGGCAAATCTCATTTCCACATTGGCCCAGTCCAGCAATCCCGAATTCTGAAACTCCAACAACACCGCTGCGTGCAGTTGGAGCCACATCCCCTAGCCCACCGATCCATTATCGGGAGACCAAACTACTTGGAGTTGTGGTGTCGCATTATTTCCTCCAAATGAGCAAGTAGTGACCCCTTTGCAACAATTAAGACGTTCCGAGCACATCACAATGTGCCCGTGTTATCTTTCGGATATGTGAGTAGGGAAGGAGTGTGGTGTCCCGGAAACGCGACACTCACGCGCCCCTGCGCTGCAATAGGGAAGAAGACGACGACGGAGCGTTCGTTCTGGACTACCACATTCTTTGAGTGGATTACCTCGTCCTTCGATTAAACAAAGTTTTACTTCATTACGAGTACATTTTATGCCTGCCGCCCAACTGCAGTGCGGGTGCCCTTTGCCGAGCGACCCCTGTGGATCAAGGCTAACATGAACCAGACGGGGTTCTACCGGGTCAACTACGAGGCCTCCAACTGGGCCGCCCTGGGCCACCAGCTGCATACGGACCACAGGGCACTGTCCGCATCCGACCGGGCGGGCCTGCTCGACGACGCCTTCACGCTCGCCAGGTGGGTGGTCGGCCCCGCCGAGGTTGTGCCGTCTGGAACTCATCAGACTGGCGCATTTGCCATCTCATTTCGCTCGTGCATCCAAATTCATCTTGGAAGAGGCAAGTTCATCTTGGAAGAGGCAACGAACGATGTCTCAAAAGTCGGAATGTCGCGCTCTCGGACGTCACCGTCCCGGCGGTCGGTCAAAGAAATGCCGGCGAAAAAGGCGGGCGAACACCGGGGTTGCCGTCGTTGAAGCATTTCATCTCGCGCCTGCTTCGGCGTGCGTCGACCATCCAGCTATGGAGCAACTTATTGCAGGGCGGGCATCCACCACGTTCACCCCCGCTGCCGTGCCTAGTTGGGACCATGGCAGGCAACGGCATTACACTTTCGCGAGGTTGTCGGGCAAAAATTGTGGGACCGCTTTTGAGGGTGCTGTAAGCAGACCGGTCGGAGATGCACTCCAGGCACCGTACTGGGAATGTGGCCCCTCGATTTGTACCTCGCTGCTGCCCGGCACAATCGTGGCGGTGGCACGGCGGCGAAGGTGAAGGCAGCAGACGCCCGCCCCGCCGCGAGTATACTCCGGCTCAAAAGTCGGCGGGACCAGAAGTTGGGATGCCTCAACAATGACAACAGCCGGATCCTCTCCTCCCTTTTGCTAAAACCAGTCTCGTATGCATTTTTCGAAAATGTCGTCAATTACAATTACTTTCATTAAAAAGTATTCAATTAGAGTACTTTAGACGAAAAGTACTTGGCCGTTACTTGAAAAAGTAAGCGTTACTATTTCAATTACCTCAGATTTTCGAAACGACAAATGTTTCTGTCCTTTCAGAAAGGGTCATTTTGTTCATTATTGGATTAGAACCCGTGCATTGCAAACTAGCTATCTTCTCAATCCAGCGATTTCGGTACACCATGCTCTCGTAGGAGACTTGGTTTGAGGATTCCTTGCTAAGAAACTTTTAGAAGCAAAAGGCACCATTTGAGAGGGGGAGGGGAAAATAGTAATGGATACAAGTAATTTTAGTAGTTTCAAAAATACTTCAAATTACTCTCGCCAACACTTCCTAACAAATGTAATAAAACAATCACAAAATTACTTCTAAAAGTAATTGATTATAAGTAATTTGATTGCTTGTAACGAAGACCGTACAAGTCTGGACAAAGCCTCTACGACCAACCTCCAGGATAGCAACATTTGACGGCACGACACTCCGTCTTTCGCGACGCAGCGCATTGCCACTTGAGCACCACCTTCGGCGCACCGGCAGAACGCGACGTCCGATGCACTGTTCGGAGACACGCTTCGTCGCGCCGCACCAGGACTCTCCTCACCCCAAGCGTCCCGTACACGCAGGGCCGGGGAGTTGAACGTGTCGGTGGCCATGGATCTATCTGGCTACCTGTCCCAGGAGCGAGACTTTGCCCCGTGGGCCACCGCGCTGCCCCACCTGCTGGAGCTGTTCCGGCTGGCCGAGGACAGTCCCCGGCAGCCTCTGCTGCAGGTAGGCTCGCGATCCGGCCGTGCCCACCCGGAGGTCGCTTCAATCGCCGCACAGGCTTGCGGCTTCTCGGACCGAGTTCTGGGAACCGAGGGGAGTACGCACCTGGGCCAAATTTACTCTGCCCTCCCCGTCACGAAAAGAGCGTATTTCCTGTTCGCGCTTCATTTTAGGAGCTCCGAAGCACCCACTGACGCACGATAATGATGCAAAACCTACCACTACAGTCGCGTCTAATTTATATGAACACCTTCATTTCTTACTAAAATCGTCTATATTGTGAGTCGTTTGTGATAATGAGGCAAAAATGCGCGTATTTTCCCGGTTCAATGCCGAAAAGATTGTCCATATAGTGGGGTATCCATGTTAACGGGGCCCATGTTAAGGAGTCCCTAACGTGTGACTCTAACCAGCACGTCCACTTTTCTTTACACAATCCTTCTGCACCGCTTAATCGCATTAAGGCCGAGACGGCGGCCATTGATCGAGAAAGATGGGCCTCTCTCGAGATAGAAAGGAATGCTCATACAGGGCGACAGAGTTTAACCGTGAGAGTGACGTCGAGCACGTCAAAAGAATTCACGCTTTAGTTTTCTTACAAATATCAACGACCATTGTCCCGCGATCGCGCGAGACATGTGCCACGAGCGAGCACTGCGCTGCCATCGGCTTCGAAGGACCGCACGAGGAATACACCTCGCGCGTTGGTGCGTTCGATGCCGCTCATAAGGCGAGCGCACTGGGGGGCCTCACTGAAAACTCGCCTCGCAGCGGCACCTGCTGGCCCTGCTGGGACCGACGGTGGAGGCCCTGGGTTGGCGGGACGAGGGTTCGCACCTGGAGCGGTGAGTGGGCGCCGCTCCCCTTTGGGCCGCCACCGCCGTCTCCGCCCCCGCCCCGCAGAAAGCTGAGGGCCGAGCTGCTGCTGGCCGCCCTCGAGTTGGGTGACCCCCAGGTGCTGCGAGAGGCCGGACGCCGCTTCGACCAATGGGCGCAGGGACGCCAGCCGTGAGTGCCATCCCATACGCCGCCCGAAACGCAACCCCAGCTGGTGCACGTACCGCATCCTCGTTTTCGTTTGTGGTTCCTCGATTTCTGCCCTACGATGTCCCGCTCGTGCCCCAATGGTGACACGACAGTAGACGTGCAGGCAGCAGACGCCTGTTCTGCTGCAGCACATACTTCGGCCAGACGGCTTGCGGGAGCTCCGGGAGCTGGGATGGTGCAACGACAATAACATTTGCGTTCGCTCGTCTTTCTTTCTTTGTTCGAACTTCTCCAACTAACTGCCAGTATCTTGACATTGACAGCACAACGCGGCTTCTGCGACGTAATTTGATGCCGCTTCCAGGCCACTTCCGACGCATAGGCGGAATAAGGCGATCAAAGATGCGGTTTGCGCAGCATACCTCTGAGACGCTTGGGCCAGTCCCAACGGCAGGCCCCGTGCCACGCAGGGTCGCAGCCAACCTGAAGGACGTGGTGTACCGGGCGGGCGTGCTGCAGGGTGGCCGCAAGGAGTGGGATCTTTGCTGGGGCCGCTACCTGTCCTCCCAGGTGCCTTCGGAGAAAGCACTCCTGCTCCAGGCCCTGGGGGCGACCAGGGACCTGTGGCAGCTGCAGCAGTAAGCGGTCCTCGGGCGTCAGTCCGCGGGCCAACGCCGGTTCCGCGTCTTATGTACCGTATTTTTCGGACTTGTACGTGTTTACAAGTTGAAATTTTATGCTGTGCAGTTTATGTGCAGGTGGGAACTATGGTAATAAAATTATTACCAATCCAATAATTTCCACCGATCCCTCCCCCAGTAGGTCAAAACGTTATGAACACTAACAGCACTAAGGATGAGGAGCACAAGAAGTGGACAAGACGAGCGCCAGCTAAGAATTGATGTTCTAATACGCAAGAGTAAGAAAAATGTAAGTGGAAGATGTAGAAGGAAGCAAATGAGAAAGAACACAAAGGAGCTCTGAATCTGGAATAAAATTTACTATAAATAAATGTGAGGTAAAATATATGTGACTAAACTTTATGTAAAAGAAATGAACAAAAAGAGAAGGAAAATAATTCTTTAAAAATGAATTGGCAAACAAGAACAAAGATAAAGAATAACGTTGATGTCGACATATTTTTAAGAGCAGTTCTTCTTTATTTTTGTTCTTGTTTGCCAATTTGTTTTTGAAACTTTTCCTGTTTTTATTCATTTCTTTTACATAGCATTTAGTAACATATATTGTACCATATATTTATTTATAGTAATTTTTATTCCAGATTTGCAGCTCCTCTGTCTTTTCTCTCTTTTGCTTTCTACTAGATCTTCCCCTTACATTTTTCTTTCTCCTCTTTCTTATCCTTGTGTATTAAAACATCTGTTGTTAGTCAGTGCTCGTCCTGTCCACTCCTACCTGGGGATCGGTGGCCGAGTAGGCTAGCACACACCAGGTCGGAGCATGTGGAGTGAAGGCCGCAGAACCCAGCATCCTGGGTTCGATCCCCACCCCCCGCCTGTTTTGATCTGGATGAGCATCGTACCGGCGTGCGGTCGTGATCACAACTGCGTGGTGCACGTTAAAGAACCTAGCCTAGTGGTTCTACTGCACTGGCTAAATTGCTTATCTACAGTAGGTAACATTATCATCATGTTTTGGCAGACTAAACTCCTGCTGTATAAACAACTAACGACTAATTTGTTTTTTTGTCCTGTCCACTTATACCAGTCCTTGTCCCTTGTGCTGTTTATGTTCGTAAGGGGACTATGGATTTCTTTTTTCTTAACCATTTATTATGACGCAATGTGACAAATTTGTGAATTACAGAGTATGTTAATGAGGATCGATGCAGTTGGTATCATACGAGCTTCTTTGTTAGCTAATAAGGCAGGCATTTGTCAAGATGTACTCTGTATAGAAAGCTTTTACATGCAGACTATGTATGGGTGCCTAGTGCGCACAATTTGAGAAAAATCTTTTAGAGGCGAAGCTCCTTAGGGTCGAGCCTTGTCCATCCGTCCGGCGTCCGTGCTCACATCGATTGCACTGCCTCCGGGATCGGCCAAGTTTAAAAAAAAACAAAAACGTACGCCCGCACAAAACTCAGGACCGCTTGCTTACGAGGCAGACGTCTCAAGCACTGCGCTACACTTTAACGTTGCATGTGGCCGCTCAGCATCTATACAGGAGAGGGCGCTGCGATCAAATGTGTATATAATCGCGTTCAACTTTGCATAAACTTCGCATAACATAAAGCAGTAATAATGATGTCGAAACGCAACCCGGAACTCAGCACTACCTATGAGCAAAAAAAAAAAAAAAAAAATCAGCACCATCAGCACTATTTATGAACAATAAAATCAGTATCATCAGCACCACCAGAGCTTCGCCCCAAATCATTCACCACGTGGAGATGCGGCCTCTTTTTATTTCAACCAAAATTTGCTCCCACCAAATTGACACCGGATGCGGAGGAAAATACGGTATATTTTGATGGCCACGAAATGGCGTGACCTGGCACTTCCGCTTCCAAAAGCACGGGGCACAGGAGTGGACAGAGGGTTGACATTTCAGGCACCACTAAAACTAAGTCTGGACACTGCCCAGCGTCGAGCTTGAGCCCTTGCCCAATATAGGCAATATTGTGCAGGTACCTGCAGCTGTCCCTGGACCAGGACCGCATCAAGGCGCAGGACGTGCACACGGTCATAGGGGTGGTCTGCGCTAACCCCATTGGCCACCTGGTCACCTGGCACTTCCTCAAGACCCACTGGGACTCCATCTACAACCTGTGAGTGCACGCCCAAGAGACGCAGACTTTCGGAGTCCAAATTTTGGTCGCCGCAGGAGCAAGTCCTGATTTGGTAGTCACGGAGCGAGCCGAGATATCTTTCGCAGATGACTCGTCTCCTAACATGTGCGAAAAATGAGGGCTTGTCTGCTGCCGGATGGCACTGTCGTACGAAAATAAAACGAGAAAACACCTATGCATATCTACTAACTAGGCATGTGCAAATAATGATTTTTGAATTCAAAGTGAACCCGAAGTGAATTGTGGTTGGCCGTTGGGTCGAATATAGAGCAGTTTCTCCGAGCCTTTCACTACTGCTCCATGTTTAGATGCAAACCCAGCTGAACTCGTAAAGCTTGTTGCAAAGCTTTCCACTTGTCCATTTCTAAGCTAAGTTAATTTTAATCCAACTATATTTATGGACTGTGGCCTCACGAAGTCCAGTGCCTACATTGGATAGCAGGTAAATGATACAGTTGACGTAAAACTAAACCTATCGAGATGTCAAGATATACCTAATCAAGAGGAGGTATAAATCTTGTTATATGCAAGTATCTTTTCTTAAATTTCAAATTCGAAAACAAAAAAAAAAAAGATGGGTATGAATGTTGAACGCAGGTTGTCAGGACATTTCTGCCTAACAAATACTCTTGCATAATAGCTGCGGTTTAATTTTGAAAATTTTACTGTGCTACATTCACAATTTTTTTTTTTAAATACACCAGGTGCACGTACGAACCATCTTGCTTTGAAACTGTGCTTTTCTTCTCAGCTCGTGACTGCCATATCTGTACTTTTTAAGATGTTGATCGCTGCGGGTTAGCCCGTTCAGCGTGCTTCTCACCGAGCACCGGTGCACCGTGAAGCAGCAACACCCGCGGGTGTTGCTTCTTCGCAGCGTATCGGTGCCCGGTATGAACCACTGCACTAAACGACACTAACCCACCACGATCAGCACTTGGAAGAATATGAATATTGGAGTTCATTTTGAAGCGAATATTAAATAGTGTATGAATCAAAACTATTGTTCAAATATTCGCACAACTATACTTCTAACAAAAGCAACAAACCAAAAGCAAAATTGGACTGTCTGTTACAAATTGAGTCCCGAGGGAGGTGCAATCGAAGGCAAGCTTAAATTTCGAATCTCTGTTTTATCACAAAGGAAGCAATCGACTACTATCCATGCTCTTTTACCAAACACAAGTAATTTTGCTCTTGGCACTGGCTGAAACTCATTGGTGGATAAAGAAACACTATCAATAGCCACATCAGCGGCTGAAAGTAGTTATGCAGGTAGGTGAGAAGCTCTCACCAAAGTATCGCCCTGTCTTAAACTCACAAACAGATGAAACATAAAAATTTTTTATTGGTCAATATTGTTCGCCCAGCAAAAAGCTGTGCGACATCCACTCGGCAGCTGAGAAAGCTCTCGCTCTCCCCAATGACCAAAATCAAAGTCCCAGTGCAGCCGCCTCGGCAGTTCCGAGGCAAAGCACTGGTGTAAGTATCTTTAGTTGACGGGTCTGAGTTCCGGCTGAGGTGTCTGCAACATGACAGAGGCTAAATATTAGAGAAGGCACCGTCGCATATCAAAAGATACCCAGGTGGTTGATATTAATTCACTACTCTTTGCTGGGGTTTGCCAGATGCCCTCCATTGATTCGGCATGTAAAGCCCCAAATTGGATTTCAACCCCCGGCAACACGGTGCCCGTTGCAGGTTCAAGGAGACCACCTTCTCGCTGGACAACATCTTGTCCGAGCTCCTGCGGAGGTTCAAGACCAAATACGACTACCGGGAGGTAGGCGGGCGCCCCTGTGGCGTCCCCAATGCCGGAGCCTCCCGCCCTCGCAGGTGGAGTCCTTCTTCGGCCAGGTGGACCTCAAGTCCGGCCGCGTGGCCCTGGAGCAGGCCCTGGAGCGCATCCGCTCCAACATCTTCTGGAAGGACGATCTCGAGCCTCAGCTGAACGCCTGGCTGGAGGCCGCACCACCCCCAGCCTAGGCTGTCCCGGTCAGACGACCTGGTTAGACGTCCTGGTCGGACGTCGTGGTGAGACATCCTAGTCAAACGTCAAAGTGTCCTGGTCATTACTACGAAGTGTCCTAGATGGAAGCCCTGATCGGTCTTCAGCGTGCCCTGGTCAGACTTTTGAATGTTTTGATTAGACCTCAGAGTGTCCAGGTAGGACTTTATAGCACTCTAGTCAGTCTTTGGGGTGTTCTGGTTAGAGAACCCAATCACATGTCTTGGTTAAACATCCTCATAAGACTTCAGAATGTCCTGGTCAGACGTCAAAATGTCCTAGTTAGACGTTTCGGTCGGACGTCTTGGTTATACATCCTGATCAGGCTTTAGAGTGTCTTGGTCAGACTTTGGAATGTTCTGATCAGACTTAAGAGTCTACTCATCAGACTTAGGAGTGTCCTAGTTAGACATCCCAATCATACATCTTTGTTAGACATCCTCATAAGACTTCAGAACGTCCTGGTCAGACGTTTGGTCAGACGTCAAGCTTCAAAATGTCCTGGTCAGACTTCGGTGTCTTCTGGTCAAATGTCTGAGCAGAGCTCTTTGAGCTCTTCTGGGCACCATCTATCCACAATTTTATGGCAGCTCCACCAAGAAATGGAGGTTATAGGAGGACGCCAGCCGTAAAAACACCACGCCGGCCGAATTCCGGTGGGACGTTCGTGTGGTGGCTTGGGCAGCATGATCAAAGGGTAGGCTGATCTCTCGTCTGTGCCAACCAGGGGAAGCCTCTGCCTAGTAAAATAATCTGAGCTCTCTGCTCGGATCTCACCTCTCGTCCTCCTGCCCAGTGGAACACCTCTGTGTCACCGTGGGCCGGTGGGACTGGGCTCCTGCCGGCAGCACTTGTGGGGACGGCAGGAGCCCTGCGAAATGTGTTCCAGAACTACAACTGGAGCGGAACTTGTGTCGCGTGGCTCAAAACCGGGAAAAATGAACCAGTATATTATACGAGTTTGGCACTAGTCTTCTCCAATGATATAATGACAGGCACACTGAGGTCTGGTCTTCAACAGCCAAGTGCACTTTATAGCTGCATACCATTCGTTGATTGCGGTGTGAGAGGTGTCTATGGTAGTCATACCAGTACATTTGAAAGGGGGAGGTGGCTTGAGTGTCGCACTAATGGGCGATTTAGCTTTGCTTTGCAGACAGTTCTGTGAAAAGGCAAAAATGTTTGCATCAATATAAGTTCAGACTCAGAAATGTTTTGGGCACTGTGCATTATGTCACTTGGTGAATGTTACTGGTGTAAATCTGTAAATAGTTCACTGTGAGCCTGTAAAGAGCCTTTACGCTTTCATAAATTGCACGCGAGGTTCAGTGTTTGACTTTTCAGTTTTTAGCAGCATTTTGCTGTATGTTAAGCACAAACGTTTATCATTGTGTGATTTTGTGACAGACTCCATTGTCTAGTCATATTGTTTTCAGCCTTCTGATATGCTAGAAGAGGGATTGACAATCAGCAAGGTAGTGTGGGAGGAGTGCTTGCACTTGTCTCGCAGGTGAAATTTGTGTTCTCTTTTATCATTCGGTTTTGTATGTGAAACTAATTTTCCCTCAAACTTTTGATTATTTTATTTATCCATATTGTCTCAAAACTTCTCAACATAGGAGGGCACTTTTAAACTTGCTGTCAGGGTTGATATTGAGATTCTTTACAGTCAGAGTGTTGCAGGTATGGGGAGCATGCAGTGCTTTAGGGCAACTGTCTTTTTGTGATTGCCTTTGACTGATTGGCCGGCCTTGGTTAATGTAGCACTTCGCCTTATATGCTTTCGTTTTGAGTGTAAATTTTGAAAAGGCATTTTCAAAAGTGGGTGTCTTTGTCTGTATGCTGTACATGTCTGTTTGACATATATAAATGCTGTTGTATTTATTCCGTTACTTTTTGGGCCCAATCACTTAGTTGCCCGATAGTCATCATTTCATGTGGACTCTGTGGCTCCCCTTGGCCATGAATACCATCATTTGTTAATGGGCTATGACTAGGGTAATGGCCCAGTGCCCACTAAAAGAAAGGCAAAACAAAGACCACATGGCAGTAGACTGAATGGAGACGACGCCCATTTCAGAGAAAAACATTAAACTTCTATACGTTATAAAAAACTACATACACCGATAAATGTGCACTAAATATTTCCAAGGGGAGTGCAAAGAAAAATGAAATCTGGGTGCCTGTAATTTTGTTGCACATTAGTTGGCATCTGCTCGAAAGTTCAACATAGACGCCAGACATAGTAATTTTGCCTTTCTTCAGATATGTGATGTGAAAGGCCCAAGCAGCAGAACTAATGTCCATGTTATACTGCTGCAGTTTTCAAAGTTGTGCGCTGCTGTGTGCATTTTCCAGTGTCCTTTGTTCACAAATTGTGCACACTGGAGTTGTGCCAATGCAGAATACAGCACACTAAACACTGATTTGACCTTGATAGACTAAGTGCCCATTTATTCTGCTGAATCATGCTGAGAAAGTCGAAGAAGCAGGCAGACCCTCATATCCAATACTGAGAGCATCGCGAAGTTCCGCAATATTTTTAATAGTTTGAGTATTTGGGCCGGTTAGGTATACTTGGGCTGCAGACTTTCCGGTGTTAACTGAAAAACGCCAGTAAACGTCCATTGATGGCAAATATAAAAACCGGTTAAAACCGAAAAGCGCCAATTGCTAAATATCTTTGTCCTAGTGACAGACATTTTTGCTGAAATCCTTCCTATGTAGGCGTTTGTAAAACGTGTCATCTTGCCAAGAATCTTGCAGTCTGCTGATCTCCATTCAGTGGCCACTATGTCTTGGAAAACAATGCCAAGGTTGCTGTCCTTCAAGGCAGGGATGTTGGCAGTGATCTTGCAGGACAGTGGCTCTTGAGGTCAGTCACAGTTGGTGCCCTTCTTGTAATCAGGTCAGAATGGGAGGAGAGTTTGAAACTGTGCTGGCGGTCGTTAGTGGTCGGATACACTGGGAAAGAAAACAGTATGCCGTGAATGCCGCAGTTGATCTCGCGCTATTCTCGAAGCTTCCCCAAGCCTCGCTGGACGTTTTGGGACTACCCTTTTGAGCACTTAAGATAGCATTTTTGAAACTGTGTGTTGTGAACAGAAAGGAGGGTGCAAGCACGACGAATGTGAGCCTGTCGAAGTGTGCGTGCATGTATTATAAACGATTAAGCGTGAAGAACATGAAAAGTGTATTAAAAATGATGTCAATAAAATATTCACTCTTTCGCTCTTTGGAGTATTTATAATTATTTTGTTTCTTTCAATGATAATCACCTTTTATATTGTCCGCACGAGACAATTCACTAAAACACACCGGTGTGAAACAGATAACGCTGAAAAGCGTTCGCCACTCTTTGTCGTAATACTCGCCGGAAAATGTATGCCCCAGTTGTACTCCATTTCATACTTGGTGTACAACACTGCCAAAGTTACTGGCACACACACATTAAAGGACCTTCCACCAAGTTATTCAAGCATCGAGGGGAATGCTGGGAGTGTATGTACACACGCTGCACATGCTCACCTTCTCTGTATACTTTGATTTGTCAAAAGCCTTCGATAAAGTGAGTCACGTGTTGCTTTTGTCCAAGTTACATCTGTATGGTGTCTGTCCAGAATTTTGTAACTGGTTTAAGAGTTATTTGTCTTTTCGATCAAATAGTGTTCGGGTTGCTGAAAGTTATTCCAAAGAGTTTTTTTTCAATATCAGGGGTACCCCAGGGATTTATTTTGGGTCCTCTACTGTTTTCAATTTTTATAAATGATAGTATAGCGTCATGTGTAAAGAACGTTGAACTGCTTTTGTTTGCTGACGACATCAAGTTGTTCAAGAGTGTTCACTGTCCTTTAGATTGTGATCTGATACAACATGATGTGTCTAATATAGCACAGTGGTGTAAAAAATATCAGTTATTTCTTAATCCTTTAAAAACAAAAGTGATATCTTTGTGCAGACGCGGTACAATCATAAATAACACTTATCATCTTGAAGGAAATCAGATTCAACGAGTGTCAATTGTAAGGGATCTTGGTGTGTTCATTGACTGCGGATTAACTTTTAAAAATCATGTCTCTTTTGTTGTCAGCTCTGCAATGAAAGTTCTAGGAGTTATATCGCGTTTGACCAAGCATTTTAAAAAGCCCCATTGTTCAATACATCTTCTTCATTCCTTAGTGGTTTCAAGGCTTGAGTT
The DNA here is from genome assembly GCF_016920785.2 of Ixodes scapularis. NCBI lineage: Eukaryota > Metazoa > Arthropoda > Arachnida > Ixodida > Ixodidae > Ixodes > Ixodes scapularis. Next base: position 239,559,581 of record NW_024609835.1, on the reverse strand, counting down.
TGCTTCTGCGATTTGGAATTCAATATCTGTAACACAGGCTTTGATCATAGAACGGGTGCAAAAAAGATTTGTTTGAATTGTTTATGATAGATGGATTGGACGACACGTGTATTATGGCTATGAATGCTTACTGATTAGATTTTCGCTGAAGCTTTTATCGCACAGAAGAACAGTCCTCGACTTGGTATTCCTGCATAAGATCATTAATGGTGCAATTGATTCTTCATGGCTTATTAGTAGAATCAATTTCCATGTTCCTTTCCGCGCGACGAGACAGCTCACCCGTTTTGATATTTGCTCATCGTGCCGTGTGTCACCTCTTTCTTGTTTACAGACATTATATAACAGCATTGTGCCACCTCAAGTTGACATCACCACACCCCTGCCTACATTTCGCTGTCAGTTGGACAAACTTTTGGTCACTTTATAGCGCGTCAGTGTATATGCATATCTATTTCTTTTTTAATGAGTAGGATTTTTGTTTAAAAGTTTCTATTGTACGAGTTGGTGTACCTAAGAGAAGGCCGCTCGGCTGTTTTAGGGCACCCGAAAGATAAAGATTATTATTATTAAAAGATTAAAAGTAACAAAAAAAAAAAAAAAAAAAGCAAACAGGTATATTTATTAATAGATGGGCAGAGTGCCATTTGTTTTACATTTTTAAAATGTTTGCTATCGAAAAGTAACAGTTGTAGATGCCAGCATGTGTCACTACACTAGCAGCATGCTCCTTGGTGCTTGGCTAATTTAGCTGAAGCTATTTATCTAGAGATTTATTTGCTTGGTGCTCCATGGAGTGCACTTGTCACTGGGCAGTGGTGTGATGCAGAAAAGGGACGCTTGTGGAGTGGGCAGCATGGGAGGGCGCATGTGGTCAGGTTGGGTATTGAAAAAACACACTGAATGTTGATCCGACAACCCTCCCTTGCAGTAAATTTTTATAAATATAACCACAGCGCTTACAGCATGAAATGCTTTCTTACTGCGTCTGCCGCAATAAACCCCCGTCAAAAACAAAGTACAGATGCAATTCGTAAGTCAGGATTTGGAGCCCAATGCGTTCCCTTGTCTACTGGGGGAAGCTTAAAGGGATGCTGAACCAAAATCTGGATTCCACAAAAGGGATGCTACAAACACCAAAACATCACTCGTACAGCGATACCTGGAATGGATGACCGTATTTTTTAGAAGAGAAGCATCTTCTCCACCTCGTCGCCTTGAGGGTACGAAGCGAAGAGAGGAGGAAACAAGATATCTCGACGTCACGCGCCTCGTCGGTCTCGTTCAATCTCGACCTCTTTTTCCAAAAAATATGGCCGTCCATTCGAGATATTGCCTTACGAGTGGTGTTGTAGGGATTGCAGCATCCTGCCTACAGCTCCCGCATTGTTTTCTGAAATCCAAATTTTGATTCACCAAACGACCCACTCTGACAAGTGCTCGGAGAGCAGCCAGCAGAGAGCACATCACATCCGGCGCAATCGTGACATAGTTTGTCTTGGGATGAGCAAAGCTATAGCAAGGCTGACGTCCTCAGAATGCCCTAGCCGTTCCAGCCACTGAAGCAGTCGAATCACAGCATCAATCCGGCCACGGCAACAAACCGTAAAGCTGCTTTTGTGTGCATTTTGAGTGATGCGTTAATCTTCTATAATATTGTAGAGAGAGAATAGTGAAGTCTGGGACACACAAAAGAGAGTCCAGTTTGAGTGGGGAGTTCCTCCCCTCTTCTTTTGTGCTGGCTGTAGAACTGTAGAGATGACGTCAGGTTCAAAGCATGTATAGTTCTAGGCAAGACGGTTGACGTCACTACCCGTCAAGGTTCCTAGACGGCCATTACAAACGAGGCTTTAGCAACATCCACCAGGTGCTCTTGGCTAATCGTTTAATTTGTTTTAAAATTCCTTTTTGTGTCTTTTTTAACAAGAGATTGGTGTGTTCGATGTGATATTGCTCCTTTGAACATGTATAGACCAAAAAACAAATGCCAAACTTTCATTGTAGTATCCCATTAAGTGCGAGGTCTTGGGCATGTCCCGTGCATTATGTGGGTAGTGCAAACATCACAGGGACTTTTTAATTAGTTTATTTACACAGGCCGTGGACACACCATGCTAGTAGTTTTGATGAGCCTTTCAATTCTAGGAGATGCAGAAAAATCTGAGGATCGGTTGTTTCTGTGAACAGCGACACCCCTCTGTACCTCGTCGCATGGTTTCTGTACAAACGGAACCAAAATAAACCCCCAGACACCAGGACATTCCTCTAGACAAGTGGTGCCACAACTCGGAGGTCATTGTAGTTGGAACGGATAATTTGCTCCAAGACGCAACGTCACAGGCGCTTGCAAGACCTGTCACGTATAACGCGACTCTCATCACGTCAAGAAATGTTCTTCACAGAAACACTCGTTCCTCATGCCGCCACGTGCGTGGCCGAGTTGACAGGGCACATGGGTCACTATGCGGAGGCAGAGGGTTTGGTCCCTGCCAGCAATATCTTCCTTTTTAATCTTTTCCCCTCCAAGGAATGTTCTAGTTCAATTGCATTAGTTGTTTGTTTGCTTCAAAGGGTCTGTGTAAAAGCAGCTGTGTGCCACTACAGACAGTCAGTATTGTAGTAGTTCCTGAATCCACTGTCGCACCGACATTAATGCCCGCAACGACGACATAAAGAAAAGCTTCATTTTATATTGCGATTAGTGCACATAAAAGCATCCAGTAATTGGGCAAAGCATGGTGCATGCTCTGGTGTCTTAAAACGGGTGCTTTTTAGTACCACAGATGACAATCATCCATTGATGTTGTACCGCATTTATGCAAATATGTACAAGAGGCAGTCTTGCACTTATGTTCAACATGTTTTATTGTGTTTTGCTTTCATGCACAACACCGCCTCATCAAACAAACAGCTTCCTCAGTTGCCACAAAATTTTTCTTGACAAGTATAGCACTCGGGCCACTGTGGCCTTTCCTCGGACTGGCACGTTTTATTGAGTTTTGTTTTTAGGTAGAAGACTGCCTTAGTAAACGGCCAGTTTCCTCAGCAAGAAAGACTGTCGGAAAGGTTTTATTGCCACCTTTCACAGTGTCCAGTCGAAATAAGCGTGGCACCACTCCCCGTCTTTTTGGAAATCGTCCTCAGGGGTCCTGCTGGTACCCTTCCGTGCGAATGTCGTTGAGGCCCAGGGCCTCATCCTGCTCAAAGGAGCGCTGGTAGCGCACCACGGTCAGGGCCGGGTCCGGGTCTGGGGCGCACAGGCTCTGCACGTGGCTGTTGCCGCAGGGGTCATCCAGCACCAGGGTCACGGGCAGCTCGCCCCGGGCCGCCCGCCCCAGCCGGTCCACCACCGTCCCCATGCGCAGACGCCGGCCCTCGGGTGCAGAGTCCCCCTGCAGTCGGCAGACGGAAACGGGAGTCGAGCAGACGCCGCATGAATTGGACGCCTGCATCGGTTACGCCCGTGGCAACCGAAACAACCGGGCAGGGATGGGCAGTATTTCAAATACTTTGTGTATTTTGCATTTGTATATAATTGCGAATTGGGTAATGTATTTGACGTGTGTATTTAGATACTAAAACGTGGGTATTTCAAATACAATTGTAATTAAATACAATTTTGTGGGCGAAAATACATCCCTCCAATTTATTGTCACTGTCCAGAGCACGAAGAAACTATGTTCTGCACCGAATGCAGTGTCTCTCAATCAAGCACAAGCGTTTAGTGACTTTGTGATTACGGTGCTAGTCCAGGGCAAGAATAGTGACGAAATCGACGTTCACGGGCAGACTGGCTAAATAAGTGCCTGTGACAACTTGTGGTGCTTTTCAGTCTGATTTCCATCCACATTTTTGCCTGGAACATTCTAAATGCGCAGGTCGTCCACACTTTCGTAACTGGTGCGAGTTGCAACAATAAAAAATTCTTTAGCTAGTGCTGCGCGTCTTGGTCGTCTTGGTTCTTTGTTGGTCTATACCAAAATGTAATCGACAAAAAAAGCTGCTTGAAGCTCTGTACTTTTTTCATCTATTACGTCCAAGCTGATTACATTTATTGTGATTATATTTCTATTACATTACTAGAGCCTCGCACATTAACTCCCGAGTGTGCGATGCAAAATTAAAATGAGATACCCAGAAACCCGTTGCAGGTGCCTTGAAGTCGCTGACGCAAATTTTGGGGAATGTATTTGGAAAAGTATTTGGAGGAGACCAAATACATTTGGTTGTATTTGTATCTTGTACTTAAACGTTTTTGGAAATGTAATTAGATTTGTAATTAAATACATTTTTGACAAAGTATTTTGTATTTGTATTTCAATACATATTTTCATGTATTTTGCCCATCCCTGCAACCGGGAAACCGACGCGCAACGGTGACTCGTGATTGGTCGTAAAGCTGCTTCTTGCATTGTTTGCCATGTTGCGAACGGTTGTCTCGGCAAGTTTGTCGTTGGTGTCCTTTCGGTTGCTCTGAACGCAACCAACACAGCTATCTGAACCAGGCTATAGAAGCCAAGGCATGAGTCTCTATTTCCCTACGGCGGGGCACAGATGTAGAACAACGTCTACATCTACACTCCGCCTTGGCGGCGGGATATAGACGTAGAACAATGCTCCGCCGTTCCAACGCAGCCGATATGCATGGGACCTTTTCCTCTAGAATAATATAAAAACTCCACGATAGATGGATGGATGTTAAGAGCTGTACCCTTTATAATGTTTCATCTTGTCTACGTACAATTTTTCAGCCAGCATCCGCCTTAACAAGTCAACCGACCCTGTCTTCTCTGCAGCTCCGCAGGCAGCTCTCTCGTCTGTGTCTTCCCCATAAGGTCTACCACCATTGTCCCGATCTCAAAAATTCTTCGTTACCACCTCCTGACAGAACACTGTCCCATCTTAACAACTGCTGCGCAATTAAACATATATCCGCTTCTACAAACGCATTTAATCAGTCTTTCCTCCTTCAAGCCATCTGCGAATGGAACTGCCTACCATCCTCCCATCGTCACCATTGTAGGCCCCAAAGTGTTTCTCCCAGGTTTAAGGGTTCATCATTCTTGTTATTAGTATTTGTCTCCATTTTATATTTAGCTGAGTTTATGCTGAATGCATTCAATTAAGGGGGGATCGGTGGCCGAGTGGGCTGAAGCGCACACCCAGATCGACGCGCGTGGAGCGAAAGCTCGCGCTACAGAACCCAATGATTCTAGTTTCAATCCCCACCCCTGCCCGTTTCGATCTGGATGAGCATCGTACCGGCGTGCGGTCGTGTATCACTACTGCGTGATGCACGTTAAAGACCCCAGGCTAGCGGTTGTACTGCACTGGCTAAATTGCTCATCTACAGCGTGTGACTCGTCGCAACTCTAATGGCAGACCAACTACACGCTGTATAAATATCCCCACAACCCAATTATTATTGCATTCAATTAACCTGCATTTTTGCTTTTTGATTTGTATAAACATGTATTATCCCCCCTCCCTTACTGAAAAGAAGAAAAAAAAAAAAGGTTTTAAACAGTCTAGTTGGGATATGTGTGTCAAAAAAGAAATTTTTATAGCAATATTGACGGCGCGAGACACAATTTAGTCAGTAGTCACCTCCTTTCCACTTGTTTTCTTCACATTTCGAGTGCATGAGGGAGAGAAGCTGTGAACATCTCGTTTAAGGTGAAAAGAGTGTATGACCATTCCGTGATGTCATGGATTTTGCGCGCAGAATTCAGATGCAACTAGATTAAATTTTGTACAAAACTGTTCAATTTGTTTTTCTTTTTATTGTTTTTTTAAAGGGACACTCACAGGGCATTTATGCTCACCAGGGTTTTAATTTGTACATGACATGAGAACCCAACTACCTAGAACACACGTTGCGGCTCAAAATTTGTTTTCTTTCCGCCCAAAAACAGCTAATTGGGAACTGGCCGGTTTGACTCATGCTCACTCTCCTCTTCATGGTCATGTGCCGTTTCCTATGGTTTAGACACAACCACCAAAGATAACTAATGTCATGGGTCATCGAAGGCACACACTCAATACTGGAAAGGTACAGAAAATATGATACCACTTTTTGCGGCTTCTAAAAAGTAACAAACACATTGACTAAAAAAAGAAGTTGCAGTTATGTGATTTTTGGTATCTTTCTCCTCCTCTATTTCTTCCTCTCCAGTCCAGTTTCGAGCATTTGCATTTTTTTTTTACTTTATTAAAAATATATGTGACACTGTAGAAAAATATTGTTTGGGTAGTCTTTTAACACCATAAATGGCCTGACAAAAAAAAAAAAATTTTTTCTGGTGGGGGAAATGTTTTTTTTTTTAAAGATGAAATAAAAAAAAAATGAAATTAATGGGTGTTAGCTCTTTCTCCCCACCCCTCTGTGTCAATTTTCTTCCCCTCTGCATTCTCTCTGCATTTTTTTTTGTGACTAGGCGATGGGGGGTATTGCCAGGATGACCTTGCGGAGATTGGGGAAAAAATTTAAAACAATGCAACCCCGCTTGTCAATGCTGTCTGCCGCTAAGCTATGTGAAGAGCGAAATTTGGTAAAATTTATGAACATGAAAATGAACACAAAGTGTATGCATGTTCTCCTCATAAATGGTTTTGACTGTCTTTACCATGCCTCAAACAACTTCAAGTGACAATATTTGGGCCAATCCTACCGGAATCAGTCTTATACAATAGAGACAGGGTTTACGCAATAAAAATACTTTACTCCTACCCGACACAGAGCGCGACTAGTGCCCTTTAGGCGACTGGTGTGCAACCGACAAGGTCGGCCTGGTCCAGGTGTAGACCCCGAAACCCCTCGGAGACTAGCAGAGTGCTCTACCAACGGGGCTAACCAGGAGTTAGCCATCAATATAAGAAGTGCATGTCGACAGTTGCCACCGGTCTTAACGTACACACTGCAAGGGTGAGTGTCTGACGCTGTATGGGTAGAGGCTAATAATTTAGGGGAAGTCGTTCATGCAACAATAAACTGACTTTTACCCGCGTGCAACGTTTGTCCTCTACGTGACTGGTGTGCCACTAAAAAAAGTCTGCCCAGTTTGAGCACCTATCCTGGGAACTCGCTGCCAGACTAGCGGAGCGTTCTACCAACCAAGCTAAGTAGGAAGTGTCCAAGTGTATGTGTTCAGGGGAGCACCTGCAGTTCTTCATATGTCACTGAGAGGATGAAAGTGACAGGGAGGCCTTTCAGTTGTCCCACCCTCAGTGCGAGTTTCCTACCTTCGCCACAGTTTTAAGGTCTCGCGAGATTTGAACGTGCATGCACGGCCAAAGTATGACGAAAGGCAACGAGCATGCGCTGGAGGGTAGGCATCCGAAAGAACGCCCTGTTGTTCCCATCCTGCGACTTTAGAGGAGAATACTTCTATACATGGCTTGCATTGATGTCACGTCAGCATACTTCTGTAGCACACATTTGGCACCACCGAATGTGTTCTTCTCCGCAATGCTTGACAAGAACAAATTCGATTTTGCGAAATGTATGCTGCAGAAGGTAGGGCACAAGAGCGTGATGTAGAGCAATGGCGGCTGGTACGGTGCCATATGACGTCATATGCAAGGCATGTATTGGTTGCAGAGTGCAACAATATAGCTCGATGAACAGTAGTGGCGTGTAAGTGCTGAACACCTTGCCAACTTTATCCTGTCTGACCACTACGAGGCCCAATGAAGTTACGAGCCTGACCAGCCGTTAGAACGGCCCGACAAGATCTAACGAGCGCATGCCCGCCAACAAAGAACGATGACGGACTATATGACGGGTCGTGACATCGGCATCCCCACCTGGAAGAAGGGGTTCTCTCGGGAGAGCTGCGCGCGCATCTCCTCGAGTAGACCCTCGACGGTGGTGAAGCGGCCGGCCACGACGCCCTGCCCGGCGTCCAGGTCCAGCTCGGGCACGCGCAGCGAGCACGTCTCCGACTTGAGCACGTCCCTGGCCAGGTCGGCGGGCCGCGAGACCCGCAGTTCAAGCCGCACGCCCAGGGGCTCGATGCCCGCGCCGCCCTTCACCTCGCTCGTCCGGTGGCCGCAGCGCTCGCACACCGTGGCCATGATGACCACCTCCTTGAAGTGCGGCACCTGCGTGAGCTTCATGCGCGTCTCGCAGGGTGCCCCGCACTCGCTGCAGTCGGTCGGGAAGCTGAGCACGTCCCGGTGCACGTCTTCCTCCTCCTCCTCCTTCTTGCCCTCTTCGGGCGCCAGTACGCCCAGCCAGCGGTCCTGGTCCTTGGTGCGCGGGTAGTGCACTACGCTCAAGCTCGGGTCCGAGCTTGGGGCGCTCGGGTTCTCCACGAAGCTGTTACCCGACGGGTCGTCGAGGACCAGGTGGAACGGCCGTTCGAGGGCCTGCAGCTGCCTGAGCCGCGCCACGAAGTCGGCCAGCTTGTCACGCAGGGGCCCCGGCTGGGCGTCCTCGAGCGAGCGCTCCAGGCCGCGCACCGCCCTTTGCAGCAGGCCCTCGACGGTGCTCACGCTGCCTTCCTGGGTCTTGGCCGGGATCTCGAACTCGAGCTCGGGCACCGTCACGGTGGCGCTGTCGCTCCTCACCACCTGCCGGTTCAGGTCCTGGGCAGAGCTCACGGTCAACGTGTAGCGGACGCCCGTCGGCTGAATGCAGGCCGCGGGCTGCAGCTCACTGTTGTGCCAGCCGCAGTGCTCGCAGCGGAAGGACATGATCACCACCTCCCGGTAGAAGGGGATCCGTGTGAGTAGAAGCCGCGTGGTTCCGTTGCCGCGGCAATTGAGGCAGAGGCTCTCCATCTCGGTCACCTCTGCCTCGTCAGCACTCAGGCCGCTGAACACTTCGCTCTCAGCCATACCGCTGGGACCTCTGGCCAGACGTCAGCGCCCACGGCCCTGGACACGCCGCTCAGGCAACGCGTGGAAAGGCACCACCTCCGAGAAAGTCGTGGTGCACATCGACAAGTGAACCGCACGCACTGCACGCATTCCCTGGCCAGATCAAACGGGATCACGGCAATAACGAGTCAGCGACCCCCACTGCGCCCGTCGCCACAAGCACCACAAGGCCACAACTGACGCCACAACATGCACGAGGCGCTGCAGCGCTGCATGCACGTGCACGGACACGGACAGGCGTGGAGGTACATTCGTTTTGCCCCACTCACAACAAATTCTCGTCCACTGTGATGTCCGAAAGAAAAGTAATGTGTGACGTCACGGGGTGGTTCTGACGTCAATACTTTGTTTGTCCATTCATTCGGTAGTTTCCAGAGCTTCTGGGACAACGTTAAAGGACGGATTAAAGTCAAGCCACAAGTACAAGTTGGAGTCGCTTGCGGAGTTCGGGCAGCTGAAGTTTTTGCTTACTGCGTCGCCAGCGTTGTTGGTAATCTACTCAGCTTCTGAGGTTGTTCGGCCGATAAGAGAGCGTCGTGGACAAGTTGACGTCTCCCGTCTGGTCGGATAACTGTACGGGTGCTACGTGAGCTGGGAACGTCCGATCATGGCAAGCGGTAAGGGCCCAGCCTTTTCGGAGCCTTCGAGCGTTTCGAGCACAAATGCCCACGACTTTAACGTTTACGGTGGGCCGAGCTGCTCGAAGGGTCTCCTGCATCCCGCAGCACAGCTGGCAAACAGCGCTTCGGACCTGAGAGGTCGCGGCGCACCGCAGTCGCGCGATGGCTCGCCCCACGTCCTCCGAGATAACCTGTTTCCGGGGACTTTCCGGGTGGCCGTCTCGCGTACGGGTCGCCCCTCCGGGGACGGCCGCTGATGTTGTGCTCTTGGTCCAGGCAACCCATTCGCCGACAAGCTGAGGACGCTGGTGGTGGACGGCGAGGAATGCCGCTACTTCAGCCTGCCCGAGCTCGGCGATCCCCGTTATGGTGAGGCACCCCTTCGGACTTCTCGCCAGTACCGGCTGTACGCGGACCAGACCCAGTTCGCAAGGATCTGGGACGTGTGCGACACAGATCCAGTAGTATTTGAGCAGTATGCTGCAGTGCGGTAGGAGGAATCGTGTTGCCAAGGCACAACCCAAAGCAAGCGGCTAGCATTGTTTCTGGATTACGTCTAGATGCAGATGCACTGTCTCCTCGAAACATCTCCTTCTGTCAGTCCATCCTAGCAGCTGTGGGCTGTTGGTACGGAGGGGGTCAGGCTCCTAATGTAGCAAGAACCGTGTAATTTTTTTTAAATCGCGGCAGACTTGGCAGTGATGCAGCTGTTTCCTCGGGTTGAACCAGTCCCCGTTTGTAGAAAGGCATCTTCATGCATGCAAAACGCACACCTGCTCCCGACTGCACCACAGTTGCCGTAAGCACCGAGCTTCACACGGTCCCATGCCACCTGGGATTTGCTTTCCGAGAGAGAACTCGGCGGCGTCTCGTGCCCCGGCCACTGAAGCCTCTGGCCCTTTCCCTCGCTTATTTCGAGGAAGGGCATGTAAGAAAGGAGGTCTCTCAACTCATTCCCAGCTGGCGGCGGGACGTTAAGTGAAGCGTGCGGTTTCCGCCGCAGGCCGGCTGCCTTTCTCGATCCGGGTGCTGCTGGAGTCTGCGGTGCGCAACTGCGACGGCTTCCAGGTGGAGCAGAAGGACGTGGAGCGCCTGCTGGACTGGCAGCAGCAACAGCGGGAGGGCGTCGAGGTGGCCTTCAAGCCCGCCAGGGTGCTGCTTCAGGACTTCACGTGCGTGCTTTCTTCTTAGCTTCTCGCCTTTGGAGGAACCCGCTCCGTACGGGTATGGTGCTTGGAACATGTTTCTGACCGGCGCATCTAGCGTCCTATTCTGCCCACGCACTGAGAGGGTGCCCAAAAAGGCAACGAACGGTGTCAGAAAAGCCAGAGTGTCACGTTGTCAGACGTCGCGATCCCTGCAAGTATACCTAAAAGTTCGGAAAAAAAGAAAAAAAACTCGGAAAAATTGTGAGGGTTGTTGTCGCGCCGGCATCCCAACTCCTAGCTGCCAAAGCTTCTGTGGACCGTCGAGCTGGAGAACTACAGGGTGTCTCATATAGTGGCCAGGCTTTTTAAATTGACCGAAAAAATTGATTTCTTAACCTATTGTGCTACGGTTTTGTGCAGCATTGCCCACAGGGGGTGCATTTTTTTTCTACAAAATTTGCAAAAAGCGAACTTATTTGAGAAAAAAAGTAAAAAAAGAAAAAAGCATAACTCTTATGGAAACACATCGAAGCCACAGGTCTTCAAACAACAGGCTACCATTTAGCATGGGAGACAAGAGATGGTGCAAGCGGTCGCGACGCCAACTGCCGCCAATGAATGTGCATATGGCACCGAGAGCCGGCGTCATTAGCAGACAATCTTTCCGATTTAAAAGCGGCCCGAGCTTTTTCGATGTCGCGTTCCAATGTATGATTTTATCATCCTTACTAATAAAACACGTTCAATGAACACATAATCGATTAAAACAATAAATTGCCAGATTATTTCGACCATTTTTTTTTTTTTTTCGGGGTACTTGTTTGTTTTGCAGTTCCTTGTTCTTACCGCATTCGTTTTTGGCTCTGCGACTGTCGCCGCCTGCGGTATGTGTGCCGGCAAGTTCACTCTTTGCAAACTTTATAGAAAAAATGCAGCACCTCTGGGCAACGCTGCACAAAATCGTGGCGCGATAGGTAAAGAAAACAATTTTTGAGGTCGATTTGAAGAGTCTGTTTGCCATTTGAGATTCCCTGGACTTGTGGCAGAACGGGCATCTGTCACATCCAGCAACGCCGCTGCGACGCCGCCAGAATCGCGGCTGGCGATAACGTGACACTTCTATGACTTTGTCGGGCAAATATCGAGGAATTACTATTTAGGACGAGGTAATCACGTTAGCTGTCGGTGCCCTTCACTCATACTCGTATTCTTAGAGGGACACTGGACTCCCAGAAATACATTATTTTTCGAGTGGTGGGGTAAGATACGTACGTGTAAAAATAAACACAACCCCTCCACCGAAAACTTTTTTACCGCAATATTTATGTCACGAGACTCATTTCAGTGATTTCAAAACATGCTTTTATTTTGGCGCGAAGTAACGAAATAGAATCATGTGAGGTGCTCAGGGGAGTACACCTCATTTATTTATGTCTACAAAGATGGCCGAAGACTGGCTGGGTCTAACGGTGCTCTCTCTCTCTCACTTGAGGGAGGCTCCACTTCGTCTTTATCTCTCGTTCTGGGTGCTGTGTCTCTTTACAGATATTTTGGAGGCATTCCATACTAAAAATGGGCCTTGCAATTTTTCTTTTACCTTGGAGGGGGGGGGGGGGGTGAGAGGGGGAGGGGAGTTGATTGTGTGGCATTTGTGTTCTAATCAGGAAGCTAAAAAAAAAACAAGAAAACTTGGTGGTTGAGTTTAGTGTGTTTTTAAAGGGCACTCAAGTGGATTCTGAGATTGTCTATTTATGATGATAACTCAATCTGTGTGTTCTATGCATTTAATAAAAACTGAAATTACGCTCATGGAGAGGGCAGATTTTCCTAATAAAGATCCTATCAGAGATTGTGACACACCGCTTTTTTGCTCCTTGGAGCAGACACCAGGGGCACCATCAGATGGCATTTTCAAACAGTAATTGCTGTATTACTTCTCCTTCACCCTAAAGATTTGACGTTTTTGTCAAAATATAATGCACAACGCGATTAAAAAGTGCAGTAATAGTAACATTCGGAATCTACAAGCAATTAACTATTTTTATTGTCAAACCTTACGAAGGTGGTAGAGGCCCGAGGACGGCCACCAAAGACAAAAAATAGTGCCCGTGTATTTTTATTGCTACGATTTTACTAGAACTTATTGCCATCAACAATTGGTTATTTTTATTGACTAAAGCCTAACAAACAATATGCCATCAAAAACAAGTTTCTGCTAATCGCACTTGAGTGCCTCTTCAAAAAGGGACAGAGGACAGTTCAGCACGAGCCCACTCGTCGAGGCCTGCCGATTCACAGCATTGCCTGGCCCAGTGGTATGGTCGGGGAAGACTTGCCTCCCAAACTTGGAGTAGATTCGAAAAAGTGTTGGTGCATCTAGTCACATTGGGACAAACTCGACTGCATAGAGAGTTTGAGCTTGGAGAGTTAGGGCTCTGTGGATCGTTAGCCAGCCTGTTTGACGGGAACAAAAGTTGCGTGTGCGAGACTACGGCTTTAGCCGTCTGCACCAGTGCTCGCGCGGCATGAACGTTGAAAGCCACGAGCTTGTGCACGTGGTTTTCGATTCTGTCAGTTGGAAGTGTACGCAAAGTGCCGAATGTGAGGTCATAAAAAAGGAAGATAGCAGCTTACTTAGTGCCCCCCCCCCCCCCCATTAGCCAACGCCAACAGGAGATAACAAGAGGCAGATGGATGAACTTTGTTGGAATGTTTGACGCTAAGGCGGGACTTGCTTTATGTGTCACGGATCGCCATCAAGCGACATGGCTGGATGCAACGTGTGTGAAAACGGCGCAGCCAGTAATTCGCCTGAGGCCGAGTCCTTGGGGTGCTCCAGCACGGAGCACGGGCTGCTTCACAATTGCAGGATGGCGACGTGTAGCGTGCTGCTTTGATGGGGAACGTTGAGAGAGAAACACGAGTGAATTGCAGTTGGTGCAACCGTAGGTGTGCCCAAAGCATACCTGCATAAATGTCGGAGAGGCGTGACTAACCGGCAAGCAAAAGGAGCACCCAACAGGCATTGCTAGAGTTGTATGTCAGTTCTACCAATTACAGGAGGCGTTCCTTCGTTGTTTACGGCTGGTCTGGAAGTGTTGCGGATTAAGGTGTGCCGATCTAAGTATCGGTAAATTGTGCGTCTGAAAGAACGAAATGGTCCGGCCCTTCCTTGCCATCGTGATCCTGTCGTAGCCCTGGAGTTTAAGTGCTACCTGGATAACTTGGGGAGATGGTGGCACCGCGAAATTACCCAGCCGAGGTTAAAAACGAAGAAAGAGTTATTCTTTCCCGACAGGGAGTTTTAGTGGATTGTTTTTGCACCCCCCCACCGATAGTCGATAGCATCACGAGGCATGAGCAAAGGAACCAGCAAAGTATTGAGAGTATGGTTATCGGAACCATCTTCTAATACTCACTAATATCTCACTGGCCACTGCTCGGTGTTAAAGTGCATGTGGTCGCGTAGAAATGGCCCAGTCCTGTGTGTCTTGACATTTGCGGTGAAGGAAACAAGGTGAACATTTACATCTAGTATGATGGCATCAAACTGAATGTTAGTACTATATATGTGCGGTTAAACAATGAGCTTGCCGTTGTCAAACTCAGTCGTTCTAAAGGCAACAAATGAGAATAATCTTTGATGCATGCATTGAAGATGTACATTTCTCTGTGGTTTGGGCGAGCTTGTCGCAGAGTCAGAACTGCGTCATACAGCTTTCTTATCTCTTAAACTTACGAAAAACTTTGATGATCTGCAATATGCAATTATATTGCTTCATTTGCTTATGCATTGATTGTCTGATTCGGTACTGTAAAATGCCGAGCATGCACCCATTCCAAAACAAGCACGCCCCACCCCTCAATTTTGTAACATTCGGAAGGTATGCAAAAGATATATCTTTACATGTTAACCTAAGGAGTTCCCAACTTCCAGTTTTACATGATTATCTTCAAATTTTGAATGAGCGCTTGATCGGGATTTTATGGTAGTTACACTCAGTAATGTAATTTTATAAACATTCTGTTAGCTCTAGGTTATGTGATGGGCACTGAAGAATCACCGTTTTCCGTTTAAACAAATCCTTAAAGACACATTGGAAATTTCCCAGTCTAGATTTGTGCTGTTTGTCCACAAGACTTATTCTCTAAGAAATGTCTGAAATAGTATTTGCTTATTGGGAGAACTATTGAAAAGTGCATGTACAGAGTGGGGCACAGTTGGCACCATCAAATGGTTGCAGGTGTTTCTGCTCTTAAACTTTATGGACTATACAATAAAAAATGCCGCTTCAGTGGAAATCTGTGTTCAGTAAGCTACACAATAAAACTGGGTACTCGCTAATGTTCTGTCTGAGCAAAATGCGAAGTACTCTCGGTGTAATGTTTGCTCTAACAAAGTAGTGCAGTGCACGTGCCAGATACAAGAAAAATTAAAATACTATCAATAAACTCTCGGCCTCTCATTCCACCTGCTATGCCAGGCCACCTGCATAGCAGGCTGGCGACTTGCATGGTTGAGTGTTGTCAATGACTACCTTGTAAGAATTGGACAATCTGTTGCTATTTATTATTTCTTGTGCCCTAAGTTTTGTCTTGTACGCCCTTATACTTTGCACTGTAACCAAACGTCTGCTCAAGGTGTTTACCTGAAGGACACATTTGAACAGAAAGAGTGCCCATTCACTGCCAGTGTGTTTTAAAGCAGTCGAATTACTTTTGACTCGTGTCTGACAAGGTCCGCTTCAGTTTACAAATTGGTTTCTATAAACTTTTGAATGTCACTTCCTGAAGCATACACAAGGGGCTTTTGTCAGTTGCAAGTGCCATTCAACCTTACTCGTTCTAGGGGAGGTTTGCAATACCATTTTGTGGCATCCTGTAGGAGAATGACTTAGAGGCACAGGAACATATCAGTGGGACTCGCAGAAAAACAGGGTGCGGCTCACACTCCAGTTGTTGGTTTTCTCTGATAACACCGACAAACCCAAACCTTTGGCCATCTCTGCGGGGACCCTTGCTGGAAGCACTCGAGGCACTTTGTGAGCTGCTTCTAAGAACATTTATTTTCGGCTTTTAAAAAGCTCAATTGTCCGTCGGCCAAAATGTGCTCCAGAAAAATACATTGGTTTTGAATAAAACAATCAGTATTGTCCAAGATAAGAGTAATCGTTTGGCATCACTTCAATGTCTTTTTAAAGGACGATGAGGGGTTGTGGAAGCCATGTAAACTGCATTGTTCGAAAGCTTCTCTGTTAAGGACATAGGAGCTTGGCGATTTCCATTTTTCAAGCCTCGATCGTATAGCACTGCATCATCTATCGAAGGCGGGTATGTTGCAGCAGTCACTGCATCACAATGCGGCACCTGCGAGGAACTCGCATAGCTTACAGGTAGAGCTTCAAGCTGCAAATGAAGTGAGCCCAGACTTGGTTCACTTAGCGGGATGCATATATCTAACCTTATTATTAATTATTGTTATTAATGAATGATTGTTAATTTATGTTGCCATAGTAATTGTAAAACAGTTTTTTGTGACACTCTTTTGTTATGCCACATGCTATTCTCGTAGAAAACAGCCCCTTTTTGCATTCTGCGTTAAAAGAAAAACTATTCTTAACACACTGGCAATGCTTCAAATTGTCATTTTTCCGCATGAGCCAGCTTTCAGTTTCTCCTCGCTCTCGCTCGTCTGCTGGCCCACCCGCATCCTGAATCACTCAATCAATATTTTATTTCACATCAGACATCATCAGACACTGATGTAGGGGTTCAGGAGCACGAAGCCAACATGTATGGCTTGACGAGGCCTCTTCAGGCTTGCAGTTGGCAGATGCCAGCCAGCCATCAGTGAACAAGAAATGAAAAAGAAAGCACATATGTGCAGGGTGCTTGATTTCAACTGAAACCGATTTATTTAAAAAAAAAAATTAGGAAAGATATACTCTAATGGTGGTCCTTGCAGGTGAGTTACCGTAAAATACCAGGCAAGCACCCACTCAAAATTTAGAGGCAATCGCGAAAAAATTGGGGATGAGCGCTCGTCCGGTCATCAGTTTTACATATCAATGTGCTGTGCATATTTTCTCACATCTTACAAATTTGGGAATGGGCGCTTAGTGTGGAATGGGTGGACGGGCGGTATTCTACGGTATACGGACTGCAGGGGGACACAGTGTAGAGGGCTAATTGTCACAGTAGGTAAGGTAATTAACTGAGACTTGGTAATTAACTTTTTAATTTGTGAAAATAAACATAATTTAAATTAGAAACTTGTTAAGTGCCATTTAAAACCACCAAATGAGTCAATTTTAGAAGGATTCGAAGCACACGGTACGCGCGTGGGCAAGCAAAAGCTTTTAGTTGCGTAACAGGCGCAACGCAGACTGTCCGAAAATACGAACGAAAAGATCATCTTTGTTTGCAGACCGCCAGCATTGCGCCTGTTGCACAAGTGGAGACTTTCATGCTCCTCTGTGCTTCTAGTACTTTTAGAATTGACTGATTTGGTGGTTCTACTGGGTGACCCAAAAAGCGGCCAGGCTCTTTAAATCGATTGCAAAATTCGGTTTCTTAACTTATCGTGCTACGATTTTGTGCAGCATTGCCCACACGGGGTGCATTTTTTCTATAAAATTTACAAAATACAATCTTATTTGAGGAAAAAGTAAAAAAAGAAAAAGGCGTAACTCTTATGGAAATGCAGCGAAGCCACCGGTCTTCAAACAATACTTTTCTGCTGCGCACGGGAGACAAGAGATGGCGCAAGCGGTCGCAACGCTAACTGCCGCCAACGAACAAGCGTATGGCGCCGAAAGCTGTCGTCTTTAGCAGACAATCGTTTAGACTCAAAAGCAACGCGCGTTCTGCAGGCAGCGACAGTTGCAAAAAGGAACTGCAAACCAGACGGCACCAGTACCCCCAAAAAAACAAAAAAACAGTGAAAATATCCTGACAAATCATTTATATAATCGATTATCAGTCCATTCAATATGTTTTGGTAGTAAGGATGATAAAATGATGAATGCATTGGCAACTGATATCAGAAAAGCTGGTGCCGCTTTTGAGTCGAAAATATCATCTGCTAAAGACGCCGGCTCTTGGCACCGTAGGCTCGTTCGTTGGCTGCAGTTGGCATCGCGACCGCTTGTGCCATCTCTTGTCTCCTGTGCAAAGCAGCACCGTATTGTTTGAAGACCGGTAGCTTCGCTGCGTTTCCACAGGAGCTAAGCCTTTTCTTTCTTTACTTTTTCCTCAGGTAAGTTTGCTCTTTGCAAATTTTACAAAAAAATGCACCATCTGTGGGCAATGCAACGCTGCTCAAAATCGTAGCGCAATAGGTTAAGAAACCGAATTTCGCGGTCGCTTTAAAGAGCCTGGCCGCACCTTGGGTTACCCAGTAAATGACGCTCAGCAAGCTTCTAACTTGAGTTATGTTTATTTCGTATAATTAAAACATTAAGTGACAAATTTAGTTAATTATTCAACATATTTTGACAATTAGCCCCCCTGGTTGTGTAACACGCTCGCAGAGACCGCATTAGCGTATGTCTCGCAACTTTTTTAAAATAAATTTGTTGGAATTAAAATTCAACACCTTGTATACATATGTGGTGCGCCAACGCAGGAGGGCAGTGCACTATGGCGCCCCACCCGACTCTGGTGTCACCTTGTTGCAGGGGCGTGCCGGCGGTGGTGGACTTTGCGGCCATGCGGGAGGCCGTTCACCGGCTGGGGGGGGACCCCCGCAAGATCAACCCGCTCTGCCCCTCGGACCTGGTGGTGGACCATTCCGTCCAGGTGGACTTCTCACGGACGTGCGTCCCTTTCCTTTCCGCCTCTGGATTTTTATTTACATAGAATCCCACATCGCTGTGAGGCTTCTTAGCGGGGAGGTATACAAGCATAAAACAAAAAATCACTGATATTTATATATTCAAATTCATCAAACAAATGTACAAAAGTATTATTAAGACATCGTTGGATTAATATATATATATATAATATATATATAGACGTTTTCTATTTCCTCTCGTTCTCAGTCATGTGGGTTCCGTATCTAATATGCAGGACGAAAATATAGTAAAACATTGGAGTATGCGAGAAAATATAGGCGAGACAAAACAAGAATATGTGACAGTGGTGCTCTTTTCGTAAACACCTTCCAGTGGCGTGGAGGGATCAAAACAACGTTTTACCACATACCAGAAGTGACGACATTCAAGATGGCTGCACCCTTGTGGAAAAGGTGTGTAGGCAAAAGTCAGGTGCGCAGACACAGCAGCCGTAGGATGATAAAAATAAAAAATCTAATTCAATAGGAAAAAAGTCACACGCACAAAAAAGTAAAGTGCCGGGAAAAAAAGTTTTATTTGTTTACAAGAGTAATTAAGGCTAGACACAAGAATGCTAGATACGTGGAGAATATGCTTAAAAAATGACAGAATGAAAGTCAAAGTTAAATGCAAGAATTTATAAAAATAAGTTGTTAAATAAAAAATAAGAAATAAGAAAGGGGCCTGACGTCTCTCGACGTTTCGGCAGTGGCACTGTCTTCTTCAGGATGTAAGCCCACATGGTGAAGTTGGTTGGTTTTATAGATTGACACGCTGTTTACAAACAAGCCCGCGTTTGCCCACACCAGGTGTGGGCACTGCGCATGCACAGAAACCGAATTCGAGTGAACTGAAGCGTCTGCGCATGCGCAGTGCCGTCGACAGCGCCACCGCTGCTGCGTGACGTCAGGGACGCGTGTTGGTCTATACAAAATCTAGGGGGAGGGTGTTGTTGATGCGAAAGTTCGAAGGTGTTCCTTGGGAAAGAGAAGCGCGGGGGATTCCAGGGGCGAGTCTACTTTAGTCGCAATGAGGGATGACGGTTGTAAGTTCTGTTCAGAGGTGCATTCAGATTGGGTGGAAACCTCCAAACAGAACTATATGGTTTTTGGAAGAAATTAAAGAAGAGACACATCAGCGTGACAGGAGTACAATAGGATTTTGTTCGGGTGGTCCGCTTTTTCTGATATTTAAAACGGTTCATATAAAAACATATCCCTATTTATTGCTAGTTTGTTGCTGTAAATATCATCAAAGAACTTTTATGTAAAAGATTTTTTTGTTTGCTGAGCAACTCCCAGTGCAGGGTCTCTTTCATGGTGGTGACGCTTGCCCCAAATTCATATTTATTTAATGCAAATCTAGCATATTAATTTTGAATTTTGTGAATCTTCAGAAGTCTGGGGGTCCCCCAGACTTCTGAAGAATATACTGGATGCATGGACGAATAAATGTAAAATACAAAGAATTTGACTTGAAGCTTGTCAAAAGTTTTGCCGAATAAAAATTAAGCTTGCGTATTGTCTTTAGGGCTGTCATTTTAACTTTTCCACCTAAACTCTCTAGCTTGTGTAATACCCAAGCACGGTACTTTACATTTGAGTGAACTTTAATTATTTCATCATTAAGGATGTTTGCAGAAGTAACAGGACTCTTTCTTTGTAAATCTTGCATGAATGCACCTTTGAACGTTTAAAACCATTCTTTATTTGTCACACCAATCAGAAATTTTGGCAATATCACTCTGTATAATATTAATATCTCTAGAACCATTAATTAGTTTATAAATAATTATTTCGTCTGTGAACAGTCTAATGTTTGATTTTATGCCATTAATTATATCATTTATATGGACCAGGAAGAGCAGAGGTTGAGAACAGTACCCTCGGGAACACCAAAAGTGACATTTACATAATCAGATTTTACCCCATTAAAGGGGTACGGAAACAAAAATTGAAATATTCAAATTTCGTTCGGAAATGAGTCAAGCATGACGGATAATAACCGTAAATGATAATCATACATTTGTATTTTGAACGACTGGCTCTATTTTGCGTTCC
The DNA here is from genome assembly GCF_016920785.2 of Ixodes scapularis. Taxonomy (NCBI): domain Eukaryota; kingdom Metazoa; phylum Arthropoda; class Arachnida; order Ixodida; family Ixodidae; genus Ixodes; species Ixodes scapularis. The sequence goes on along the minus strand of NW_024609835.1, from coordinate 239,539,035 downwards.
AAACGGTGCACTTGAGCAAGCGCTCGAAGAGAAGCGAGCGGAGAGCGCGATGCGTCATGGGATATCCGGTGCAAACAAAAACAGAAAGAAAAAATTTCCCGCGTTCGTGGAGTAGCAAGGCAGGGTGGTTATGAGCTTTGCCCTTGGTGGCGTTGTCAGCGTTGTGGTGGTGTCAATAGCGTCAGCGCGTTACAACCGAGCCGTTCGTAGTATCCGTGGCGTGACGAGCGTGTGGCTGGCCCACGTGGGCTGGCCCAAGGAGCACGTAGCTTCCACAACACTGTCAGCTTAGGGCTGAACGGGATGGGGAAAGCAACTTTTGTTCGAGTTTTGAGGGACGGGCTAATCTTCTAGGGGGAGAATGGCTGTATCCGGTTGCACGAATGAGGGTCCGAAAAAGAGGGGAGTCCTTCGTCTTCTTGGACCGTTTGGTACAATGCGCGATTTGTGAGTTGAGGAGGAAAGCTAAAAAGGAAAATGTTGAAATTCCAAAAGGCGGCGCTGCTCCGAAGGAATCTGCTACGTCACGACTACGTAGCAGATTCCACAACGCCAAATAGGCTCCACATGCATCCACCAGGTGCACATTGAGAGATTGTTTATTTAGCTTTAAAATTAGTTTTCTTGTGCTTTTCAACGGAAGACTGGTGTTTTTGAGGTTAGGGTGCAACATGCAACACATTAAAGCTAAAAAATGAGCGCTGAAAATTTTTTTCCCTACCCCTTAAGAACAACTCCTTGCTTTTGTCTGCTTAGACACTTCCTCAACCGAGCCAATACAGTAATCCCTCGTTATAACGATATCACTTTTTTCGAATTACCGCTTTTATCGAAGTTCAACGTGGTCCCGACCGAAATGCACATTATTTTTAACTGGAATATTCTAAGTATATCTGCGGCCGACCATGCTTATTACGAAGGCCACGGTGCCAAAAGCACGTAAGCTTACATGGAGGCGCACGGAGACCCTTGCATTTCTTCCCCCTTCTCCACCAAAGCAATGGTGGATTGGGAAAACAAAGTAAACGGTGACAGAGGGCAGAGCGCGTAGAGCTGGCAGAGTGCTGCTTCTGGTGCTGATGTGCCGACGTGGGCAGGGAGCAGTAGGGGCAGCGTCAATGTTCTGACGCTACTCACGGCAGCGGTAGCGCGGCCTGGGGCCGACGCTTCCCAACTTCTGTCGGGATCGGGTCAAGGGAGCAATGGAGCATGGAGGAAATAGTCCTTTCGGGAGCCCCCGACGCGCGTGCCTGTGCGAGCGCTCTTGTGGCATGTTACACACACACAAGTGTCGTATGAGAGATTGTGAGTGTTTACTGAAAGTCGCTTAGATCTGCGAGGTAGAGAAAAGTGGCTGGTCCAAGTCCGAAGTCGCCAAAGAATTCAACGTTTCGGCATTGGCTGTTCGACACTGTCCACCATTTTGCAGAGCAAGCAAAGCATATCGGATGGTTTCGCGAAGTTTCTCAAGCTGGAGAAAGCGCACCCGCGAACCAAAAACGATAGATAGCCAACTGCTTCGCGCACTTCGGATTTTCTCTCGTGAGCATGCTTGCCGAGCCGGCGCACGATTTCCATAGCTGCAATGATCTCCACAGGAGCGTGTGAAAACATATTGGCAAAGACACCGAGGATGACTTATTCGTTCATACTTGTCGATGCGGACGTTCTCGTTGTTGCTTTTGCCACAAATGCTGCGATCGTAGATCTTGCGTGCGGCCAGGGTAAACACGAATCGACGCCAAAGAGGCACCTTGGGAAACGCCGACAAATGCAAAGACGCGAAATACCCTACGGCTGCTTCAAAACAAAGTGAAGTGCAGCAACGGTGACATTGTTCTTGCGATGCCTGGAGCAGTTTCAGGAGTACTGATGCCTGGATGAAATTATCGGCAAACTCCACTTAATTATGCAGTACTTAGACAGGGCACGCAGTGACATGGCAGAGTCTTCTATAGACTCAACTTCTTGTTGGATTTGGGTGTTGAACCGGGCTTGCTCAAAAATGATGTTACTCACAACAATGTTGAAGGTCTGGCCGCCACTTCGGTGAGTTGGAATGTGCTGAAGATGTCCTCGACTTAATCGCTCATGATGTAGAGAAGGGCGTCAATTTGCTATTCGGGTTTTGGGCTGAGTCCCGAAGCAGTCTGGATATGTTGAAAACATGTTTTCTATTTTGGCCATTCGTTTGGAGACGAGAACGAGAAAGGCTTTGGTGGTTGTATCACGAAGGATGTGCTCGCTGTGTTGGTTGCTATTTTTTTTGGATCAGACTGATTTCTCGAGGTGCCTCAGAGACCTTCAGTTCAGGCAGCTGTCCTTGATTTCCAACATCGATCCCACTTCTGGCACCACCTTCTGGTCCGCGCATAGTGAACACACTTTTTTCTCAAAAAATTGACACATATTACACGGGGTAAAATTTTTGCATTTACGCACTTCATGCAAGTGTCATATTAGGTTCCAATGTGACACGGAAAGTTACTGTGGCAAGTCTCCACTGATGGAGGTGCACTCACGTCTGGTCGGGGGCGCGCCGCAGTAACCATGCTTTATAAATTGCAAACCTTTTTAGGGCGCTTTCGGCATGCCCTTTGCCGAAGGAAAAGTGCCTTACGGAGCTCACTTAGCACCGAAAGCAATGCAACCGTTCTTAGACGATATATATTGCTAGTATCCGGCGGTGCGCTCGGATATATACCGCAACTATGCATATAAGAACTCGTACGAAGTCAGAGCGCCAACCGCCGAAGCCCGTTTGCACGGATCAAGTTTCTTTCATGGAGACGGCTGTTACCAGGGGCTACCAGACACTCTCAACCTATGACGCAGTGTGCGTCTCGCTGCACCATTCCATTATGGATTAAATAAATGCATTTACCCGCAGTATGTGAAATTAGGCCTAACCACTGTCACGATTTCACTGTCCAAAAGCAGACCGTAAACGACGGCGCGTTTGTTGACATCAATGCATCCGATAGGCAAAGAATGTCCGGGTCTGGGCAGTTCTTCGACCCAAGCTTCGTCAAGTGTGCATGCTGCTGAGTTTCACAATTAATCACTACCTAGGCACTTGCAGCCATTATGAGAGAAGGTTCGCTTGGCTTGACTTGGCGTGACCACTTGGTGGCAAAAGAAAATTGACTTGGTGGCTAGCTAAATTGGACACAACTCGAGACTTGCGGAGCCAAAAACTGAAGGTGCGTTCATAATGCGAGGGGGAAAAAAAAAGTCCAAATATTGGTAACCGTTGGGGGGGGGGGGGGTGCGTTCATTATGCGAGTAAATACGGTACTACAGTAGGCATGAGCTGCATGTAGAACATGTTCCTTTATTTGCCTCTTTTATTACCAGCTGATGGCTTTCCCAGCCAAGAGGTGGCATGAGGTTTCACACCACAGTAAAAAGGGGCTGGGGGTGACAGAGCCGGGAGTGATAATGCCAGTGGGTTATGGGGCCGAGGAGTGACGGTGCTGGGCAGTGATAGGGTTGAGTAGTAACGGGGCTGGGAAAATGATGCGGCGGGGGGTGATGTCCTGAGGAGGATGAGGTTAGGTGGTGAAAGGGCTAGTGGGTGACAGGTTAGGACGTTAGGGGGTGATGCAGTCTAGGCCGGTTATTATCACACTCGGGTGTATTTAGAATTATTGTTTATATCAAACAGTCCAAACACCCGCGTGAAAGTGACATGTAATACTATAGGAGCGTTGTCTTTTTGTATCCAACTCCCATGGTGGGGACACTCGATGGGGACATTCGATATAGTGAACGAAGCCCGGCTGCCCGATGGTTTCCACGCAATCTGATTGCGCTGGTGGTGAGCACATCGCTTGTGTTGCAGGGATGGCAGACCGCCAAGCCAACATACACGCGGTAAGATACGCAGCAAAAGAGAAGTTGTAAAAAAGAAAAAAAAAACCTTAAGAAAAAAAATGGAGGATGGCAAAATTAAGACAAAGGGCACTCGTGCACCTATAGGTGTAGCAGGGAGTGCTTGCTGTCGGAACGGTAGCCTGCACCCTTTTCCAGAACACTGCTGATGCTGCGCGACTCCCTAGCCCCAAAATAAAATGAGCAAAAGAAAAAAAAAAAAGTCTTCGGCAAGTCAAGTGTATTGACAACAACGGTTGTGCAATCACACTTCAAAAGCCTTATCTTTGCTTAGCTTTTTCTTTTGTCATTATTGCTTTGCCCATTGTTTTTTTTTGCTGCCTCAATTTAAAGAGCTTTCTTTTTTGTTGCTTGCTTAACCTTTTTTTTATAATATTTTTTATGCGTCTCACTTTTCCATTTTGTTTTCTTCGTTTTTTTAAATTATATTTTGTGTTTTGTCGCTTATGCTGTGTGGAGGTCCCGGCCAGGTGCGCGTGGAAGTGCGACAGTGTTTGCGATCTCCGCCAACTACCGTATTTACTCGCATATTGGTCGATACGTCGTATAGGTCGACCCCCTAACTTCGGGACCCCCGAAAAAAAAAAAAAGTTGAAAAATATAATATTGGGATTTGCGTATTGGTCGACTCCCCAGTTTTGATGAGGCGATTTTTGAAAAACAGGTCGACCTATACGCGAGTAAATACGGTACGTTCTACTGTACTTAGCAACTCTTGGATGGTTTATTTGGTAAGCTCCCGTATGTTGCAACCTTCAGGATTAGCAGAGACAGCAGGAAATTTCAACTCAAACTCAATTTAACATATTTTTGTATATCAAATTATTGATATCTCAAACTATTTTAAGATCCCCTTTGAATTCAATACATAAGGAGATGACAGTAATGGATCTAGGAAAATGACGGGAGCTGGGGGTCGCATGGTAGAGGGAAATGGTAAAGGGGCTATGGGGTTACAAGGCCAGGGGTGAGGGGGCTGGGTACCCGGAGCCTCTGGGCCCCCCGTGCAGCGCGGGGCAGTGGCAGGCAGGGCTTTCCAGCGGAGACCTCTGTTTGCAGTGTGTTGCGCAACTCCCCGAACCCGGGGGGAGGTGCGGGTAGGGAGGCGGCGAAGCTGCAGGCAGGACCCCCCGGCCAGCCCCCGAGCAGGACCCTGTGTCCTTTCCATGGCCTCAGGCCCCAAGGGTGCGTAGGCCTCTCTCTCCCGGGGTCGGCCACGGCGGCTGGGCGGGGCGCTCTGCATGGGGCGCCGTGGGCCCCCCCCACTCCTCGAGGTCGTCTCTCGCGGTTCATTGCTCGCGTTTGCACGGCATGGGATGAAATAGAGGGGTGGAAGTGCCCGTCTTAGGTCCAGCAGTCGACAAACTTTTCGCCAGCTAATGGGGCCGCACTTGGCATGCAAGTTTTAGCTGCACTTGATCCTAGCCTGCAGGGGAAAAGTTGCCTCGTGATTTGCATGCAGTTTGAAAGTGCTTGTCCTGGTCTTCCTAGTGTCCTCGGTGCCCGTACTAATTGGGCTTGGAAACATGCATCCGGCGCAGTACAAGTTGGTAGCAAGTGGTGGCAGATAGTTTCGTAGATTGCGAGGGCACCTGACAAAGAATCTACCAAACTGCAGTCTGCTTTGGTAGTTGAGCATAGCTCTCATAGCTGTCAGAACTTCTTATTTTTAAATGCTAGATGCAGCGCGGCATTGAGCTGTGAAGAATAAAAACGTTGCTCCTTAATTGCACCTTTTCAGAATCTGGTCTCTCTATAGGCTACTGCTTCTAGCTGACAACGGCCATTGTGTGAGTTTAGGTAATAGGTGTGAATGCCTTTTCTGATTTCGAATTCACAATTTAGTATCCAGTGCTTGGAGTCTGAAATACGTAGCACGACTGCCGTTGCCTAACAGAGGGGAAGAGCCAGAGCTGTTGTCATTCTATGAGATGCAAAATAGTGGGAATGATCACAGAATCAAGACGGTTCAGGGTCACTTCCTCATAATTCTATTTGGCAGATTCAACCTCTAACCTAGGCGCCTGGAACCTGATGAACAATTACCGCTTCTGTGCGGACGTAGTGAAGATCCCAATTTCATGTTTGAGATGCAAATCTTGAGACCATTTTCGAGCGCCGTGTGCAGGGGGCTCCCATGACCAGCCTCTGTCAGTGGAACAACTGGTGCTGAGGTCGGCTCCCTTGCAGGGCGGATGCCCTGGAGAGGAACCAGGACCTGGAGTTTGAGAGGAACCGGGAGCGCTTCCAGTTCCTCAAGGTGGGCGTCGTCCCCGCGTGGGAGAGGGGCATTGCCCGACCGGCTCGTTTGTTGCACAGTGGGGCTCCCAGGCGCTGCACAACATGCGCATCGTGCCCCCCGGCTCGGGTATCGTGCACCAGGTGAACCTGGAGTTCCTGGGTCAGGTGGTCTTCTGCAGGGACGGCCTGCTGTACCCGGACAGCCTGGTCGGGGCGGACTCGCACACCACCATGATCAATGGCCTCGGGGTGCTCGGCTGGGGTGAGTGCCCTTTCCTTCCACCGAGCTCCGGCTGGAGTGCGGGCTGGATTCAAACCGTCACCTGGCAAGTGCTCGGCTGCATCCTGGCCCACACCCAAACAGAGTCTGGCCAACACCCGTCCGGAGCTTGGCTACTTTACACTTGGGCAGACTCTGACCAACACCTGGCTGGGTCTTGGTCAAGATGGGGGCACATGGGGCACGGGCACTAATGTCTGTGGCAAGCTGCCCATACAGCAAGTGTAGTCATATACTGCCAGAAGCAAAATGACTACCCTCTCTAAGCCCCAGCATTGCTTTTTACGTGCAATCTAATGTATCTGCATTGTAGCCACGTTGGGACCTTTGTGTTGTGGGCAATAAGGGCCTTGCAGTATGCCCGCAACAGTAGCACTACTTTGGTAAAGGTAACCGTGCATCTTGAAGTAATTGTAGCGCAGAAAAGGGCGTAGGTTATGTTTAGTGTTGTGAAAATACAGCGGACGTCTTTTAATTCAGTCACTTCATTTGAACTTTTGTTTAATCTGAAGTATGCACATGGTCTTGGCAATGCTACAGAAAATATTATGTGTTAATTTGGATCAGCCATTCCATGCCCCAGAGGCCCTGAAGCTTTGTGAGTGTGAAAGCCCTGCAGCCAATGTTCTCCCCACAGTGGGTGGCAGTGGTTTTGTTGCCCACCACTCTGACTGACTGTCTCACCTCTACTCTCTCCAACCCACCTCTATATTTTACCCCTGCTAGACAAAATGATGCTGATTTTAAAAGTGCATGATGCCCCGAATTCAGTATGGCAGAATTGTGTGTTGCTATTCAACTGAACTAGCTGTTCAGTTGAATAAATTAAATAAAAAAATAAAATAGAAAAAAAATAAATAAACAAAATTATTGCTGTGTGGCACTGGCAGAGGAAGCGCCAAAAGCACCAAAGGCTGCAGCAGCTACCCCCTTCTCCTCCTTCAACACCCGGGAAATTGTCAGATGTCCAGATCTTAAGAATTTCTGGGGAGACCCCCGCTGCAGTGAAAGTTGTTCTATCCGCATCTTGGAGCAAGGGTTATATCGACAACACTTTTGTTGTCGATGCAACTAGTTACGCTTTGAATTATTTTTTTCTATGCAGTGTGGCGAGTGTTACTGCACATTCCTCAAGTGCTCATGTAGTAGTTTGAGATTTGAGTAACCGCAACTTAATGGTAGCATCATTCATTGTGTGCCATTGCTGCTGCATCCGTTAGGCAGCACACTTGGCACAACTTGAGTTGTTCCTCCTTGTCAGCTGTGCAAACACTACTATTCCGTTAGTACCTTGAGCCACCTCGGAAGCTAAAACGTCTCAACATTTTGAGACATTTTACATCAGCCAGCGTGCTGGCACAGCTTGAGTTGTGCCTGCATGTCAGCTGTGCAAACACCACTATTCAGTTAGTACCTTGAGCCACCTCGGAAGCTGCCTAAAATGTCTTAACATTTTGAGCACCCGGGACTTGACAACAAAAAAAAATAGACAGTGCACATACAGGTTGAGAGCTGTGTGTGTTGCCCACTTTTGTGTTCCTAAGTCTCTGGTGTTCAAAATGTTGGAAGTTCACCGGCTTGCCTGCATGTTCTTTGTTATTTCTAAAGTGTCTCATAGGATATACACAAAGCAAGTGGAAAAATCTTGTGACCCTCCCCATTTCTTTTTCTTTGTTCTTTTTTGGCAAGAGTATGCTTACATGCAGAGCATGCTTACAGTGGCACATCTGAAACATTGAAGACATGCAACAACCCGACTTTTCTAGTAGGCAGATATTAATACTAAAAAAAAAAGTGGTCTCAGTATTCTGAAATTTTGATGTTCTTTTAAATTCAAAGCGCTTCACTGGAGTTGCCAGTTTCCAACTATAGAGAGTCAACCATATTTTGGTTTTAGGTTTAGTAGGTGCAACCAATTCAGAGTGGGTTTCAGATTCCGGGACCCTAATGGCAATATCTCTGACAGCTGAAGCTAAACATAAGGAAATGATGCCGAAATTGCTGCTGTCGCCACGCTGATTCGGGACGAAATGCGTTAGCATTTATTGCAAGCGTCAGTTGTCTTCGGACAGCCAGTCTTTTCTCCCTGGCGTCGCCGATTTCAGATGCAGCCGCCACAGCTTCCCTCCATCGCCGCCTACGGCCTGCATACTGTTTTCTTCAAAGAGCCAATGTTTTCTCCCATATATCGGCGGTTTTGAGCAAACGGCGCCATCCTCAGTTTTACGTTGTCGCATACGCTGTGCATACTGGGGAAACGAAACCATATACCTACGTTGTGGTGCCATCGTAAGAGGAGTGCGCTCCAACTGCCCCGCGTCATTGGAGGCGTGCAAGAAGACTCTTTCTTTCCTACGTAAGGGTGAAAGAGGACGTGACGAGCATACGAACGGTACAAAAGAGCACGGCGGGAACTGCGCTGCAACCTCACGATTCCTGTACAGTTCACCGCAGTTCAAATCAAAAGTGGCCACAGGCTCCAGGGCAATAGATGCTAACGCACATAAAAGATTGTCGGCAAAGAGGAAAGGCGTGCAATACACTCGTGTCTCACAGGGGCAAATCCAAGGGGGGGTGACGGGGGCGGCCGCCCCCCCCCCCCCCCCCCCCCCCTCCCCCCCCCCCAAACGATGTCGACCCTCGTCCCCTTCCCTCTTCTCGGAGGGCAATTTGACATGGGTGGACCCCCCAGTGCACAAGAAAGAATGGAGAATAGTAACCTTACAAATTTTGCCACCCCTCCCCAAAACGGAGTTCTGGATCCACCCCTGGTGTCTCGTTAATATGAATCTCGTTAATATGCCTGCCTCGCAATATAGACACAATTTCCAGGGGACGAACTGGGTAAATGCATGCATTTTTGCCTCGTTATTATGGACAGCTCACATTATGGACGCTTTTGTGGAGGAAGGGAGGTGGCCACATTAATGATCATCACTGTACTCTGGAAACCTACCTAGTGCCGACGCTGGGCTACCCTAGTTATGATTAATGATGTTTTGCCGTTCTAGTCTCGATGTTAAGCCACTTTTGCGTTGATGTCTGGTTGCCCTAACGCCGATGTTGGGCTGCGCTATGCCAATGTTGGGCCATTCTAGTGCCACAGTAGAGCCTTCCTAGTGCTAATGTTGGGCATGACCGGGTACGACGGGGTGCCGCCGCAGGCGTTGGCGGCATTGAGGCGGAGGCCGTGATGCTGGGCCAGGCCACGAGCATGCTGCTACCAGAGGTGGTGGGCTACCGGCTGAGTGGCACCCTCCCGCCCATGGCCACCTCCACCGACTTGGTGCTCACCATCACCAAGCATCTGCGCCAGGTCGGCGTGGTGGGAAAGTTTGTCGAGTTCCTGGGTCCCGGGGTGGCCCAGCTGTCCATTGCCGACCGGGCCACGGTGTCCAACATGTGCCCCGAGTACGGCGCCACAGTGGGCTTCTTCCCTGTGGACGCCAAGACCCTCGAGTACATGCGTCAGACCGGTGGGTGGTCTTGCCCCTTAGACTGGTGTAACACAGGCTTACATAGGCACCTACTGCAGTGAATGGCAAATCTTTCCATTCTCTGCAGTAGATGCCCGTGTGAGCCTGCGTCACATGACATTAAGATTCTAGCGAGGTACAGAAACAAAACAAGCAGAGATGTTCATGAGGTGTATGAAATTCGAGACAAAGGAGTAGATTGCAAAAGTGAGGCATCAATTGGATTATCAATGAATGAGTTTGATTATATCAAACCAAACAATAGGAGGTAAAAGCGCTAAAAAACGACGGACAAGTTGAAGAATGACGAACACCACAGAGCGCTATGCGCTCTGTGGTGTTCGTCATTCTTCAACTTGTCCGTCGTTTTTTAGCGCTTTTACCTCCTATTCATGAATAACCAACTAGCCCAAGTACACACCCTTCTACAAACCAAACAACCTTTCTGCCAACATGCTGATGACTAGACAAGCTGATAGGGCCTATGTAATACATATTCTTTCCGAATAAACAACGGTTGCAAGTGCGCCTTGTGTTGTCTTACATCTTCTTAACCCTCGTTGTTTTCGGCACCTTTATATTTTTTAAGCAAAGTTCGGTTGAAAAAAAATTTTTCCTTTGATAGTCTGCACCTGGTGTATAGTCTGCACATTCTGTTGAGACCGGTTATAATGAAGTTGGTTATAACGAAATAGTGGATATAGCGAAGTGAGTTCCAATTCCTGATGACATAGTTATAACCGGTCTCGACAGTAAAATATTGTCATACACAGCACACCTTGACAAGTGTTTGTTTCATTAACTCGCAAAGAAGCTCATAGTATTTATTGTACATGAATCATTATTAACATAGTCATAATTTAAAATTTACATTCATTAACGATTGAGACAATGAATCCTCATATAATCTGCACCTGTAGATAGCATTCACGGCATTAAATTTAAGCTTTTAATTATATGTATAGGACTATAACCTAGAAAACGCTGCACACCGTAAACAGTGTAAAGGTTGTCTCCAAACCTCTGTTGTTTCGAACGACGAGAAACAAACTTTCGAGGTAGACGAGGCATGATGTGCGTTGAAGCAGCGTCTGTGGGCAGTTCCACAACTGGCTTGATCTAGTAACGTCGAGAGGTGCCTTTCTTTTCTCTACGGGACCGTGCCACGGCAGTTGGGAGCCTACCTTACTTTGCTCGTGCAGGGCGGGAGGAGCGCACCCTGCGGCGAGCAGAGGCCTACCTGCGAGCCCAGCAGATGCTGCGAGACTACGGGGACTCCGGCCAGGATCCCGTGTACTCGCAGCTGGTGGAGTTGGACCTGGGCAGCGTCGTGCCCTCGCTGAGCGGCCCCAAGCGCCCACAAGACAGGGTCTCCGTGGACGACATGCACAAGGACTTCAGGGATTGCCTCTCCGCCAAGGTGGGACGCCGCTCCTTTTAAGTGCACAGCATTTATGGGGCCAGCCTTAGCACTTTCGTATTCGCAGATGTGGCCTCACTTGAGTGTGGAGTGGTGAGCATGCAGTCTACCCTTAGAGCAGGAAGTTTCCACAGTGTGGGCCGGTCAACATTAAATCGGACTATGCTTACCTTATTTATTTGAATCTAACGCACGGCTTTTTTCCGGGGAAATTGGCCCAAAAATTGTACGTACACTTGAGTCAAGCGCGGCCCAAAACTGCGCTACCATATTGCCATCGACATTTCAAAATGGACGCTCCATTACACGCCGAGAAGCTAAGAAGCAGCGCTTAGCATAGTCTTGTGTTTCTTGCGTTCGTATCAGCATGGAAGTTTCCACTGCAAAGACACGCCGCATTCAACATGATGCTGGATTCGAAAGAAAAGTGATGCAGTGCAAACCGCATATAAAGTATGTTGCGGGAGTCGCGAACATCCGCACTATAAGCGGTACCGCGCTATAACCAAAACATAATTTTTCAGGCCAAAATACATGCCATGAGACAACTTATCTTTGTAGAACAATTTATTTTATATTCAATGAAAAGTGAAGCTTAGTTTGAGGAAAGTCTTTATTTCACCAGACTAGTACACTTCTCTCTCGAGTGTGTCACACATTTTGAAAGAAATGAGTGACTTTTGCCTGGCGCAGCCTTTTAACGGCGTTGTGGGTTGCGGACGGACGTTGCGAGCGTTCAGGATTGCTAACCTTAATCACTTTTCTCCGGTGATGAAAATGCGTGAAAATTCGCATCCTTTATACGGTACGCGCCAGTAATACCTTCAACTTGAGCACACGCATGAAATGCTCCAAATAAGAAATCCGGGCGATGTTCGAAAACACAAATGCTTAGAAAGCACCACTGTAGTCGAAGTAAACAAACACAACGACATGGGCGTTTCTGCTGTCTTGAGAGTGCTGCCATGACATCGCCGCATGAGTAGGTGGATCTTCCCTTCTAGTACATGCTGGGTTATCATAGCGCGCACACAACGAAAATTCACAGTCAAGGATAGCGCTTTTACGCGGAACGATGAGCTTCTACCACGCCGTCTACGTCGACGATCACCACCGACGCCTTGTTTGCGGATAGAAGAAGCCGGCCCGCGACCGGCATACAACGCGCGCAAACAGTTCTCCTCGACCTGCGATTGGTCTGTCGTTGCGGTTGTTTCCAATGCAGCGGGGGAAAGTTGGGCTGGTTGGGCTCGCTCCAACGCCTTGCGCTGTGAACGACACGTGCGTGCATCCCTCCGTCGCTATGGCAACTGAAGCCTCTCCGCTTCTCCCCTCTTCTTCGAGCAGCCTCCTTGCCCCACGAGTGCCGCTTGCGGCTCGCGCCGTTATCTAGTGTCGCATAGGGAAGCATGCTCGCTGCTCCGGTCAGTCGGCGCACTGTTCCAAAAACCACACTATAACCGGTTTTTTTTCTTTGCGCGCCTGCATTTTAAGTGGTATGTAAATACATGGACTTCTATGGGAAGCGAACCGGTGGTTTAAAAAAGCCGCGTTATACCCAGTCCTGCACTATAAGCGGTTACGTTGTAAGTGGTCTATACTGTATTGTGTGCGGAAAGCGATGGAAATCGGGTCGGGCATCATGTGCGTTTAGTGTTCCAGAAGCTTGCGTCGCTGCAGGACTTCGCCGGATGGGCGAAAGATGCGTGGTGCACAATCCTGTGTGCCATGGTTATCAATGCCTTCAAGAAGTGCCTAAAACTATGGACGGCACCTAAGATGAAATGCTTTGGGCCGGTAAGAGCGATAAGGAGTCGTCTGACAACGATGACAAGTGATGCATACCGCCCCAAGGACGCTGCCCCGGACTGGCGTCGTGATGACGACCTTGCCGGCGAGAGACAGCGCCAATAATTTCGTCGCAAGATTGAAGCATTTAAAATAAACCTTCGTTTTTCCAAGTGAGAAAAAGCTTAATTTTTCGGGCCTCAAAAATGGGTGAGCATTACAAGCGGGGCGCATTAGATTCGAGTAAATACGGTACTATAGAGGCTCTTGCTTGTTGGCTTTGTGCACCGCCAAAGTGGCGCAGGAGTGACAACACTGAGCACAGCGCGTTGATGAGAGAGGATTGAGAGAGGCACACATAAAATAAGAGTGCTGGGCCGAGCAGTCACACAGCGGCTGACTGACAGTTTAATCGCCAGTTTGCAGACACTCCGTTATACGCGGTGTTTAATGCACCGTGAGAGATTGTGGTCTCGGGCGGACGTCGGCAAGGGCTTTCTAAATGCTGTGAATTTAGAATGCCTTTCTGAATGCCAGAGCAACAGCGTTGCACTAGTTTGCGGCGGTGTTCAGCTGAAAGTCATGCCCTCACTGATTGAATACGAGCCTCGTCTGAAGGCTGACGCAGCAGTTTTGTCCAATCCTTTCCCCATGCTGGCCTCCAGTAGGTGTCGTTAAAAATTCAGCACCTAGGCCTTATTATTAAAGTGGTAGGTAGCCTTATAGGGCCAACCAACCTCAGGAGCCACATAGGCACCAAATATGTAAGTCGGTCAGACCGTAACTGCTAAATGATCTTGAAAAAAAAAAAAAGAGCTCGAGGTACACCTAAGCGTTTCTAATGAGTTTTGAATGCGAAAGCATGCAAGCCGCTTGTCCGCTCCCTTTATTGGGCGCGTTAAGTCCGTTCTCCGGAGCGCGAGAGTTTGGCGCTCCTTTCACTAGACGGACAGGAGTGCCACCAAAGACTGACACTCGAGCGCGCTCTTCGTGCACCGAAAATTTCTCGGAGCGCGAGTGACCTCTTTGCGCTCTGTGACATCACGTAAACAAACAAGATGGCTGCGTTGCTGTTGAGACCGTCGAGACGAGAGGCGTAGCCGGTCCGCTGCCCCTTTTCAGTTGATTAGTGCTTAATTCAGTCGGTAAAAACAATTTGATTTGAAAGCCAAGACAACAATTAGCGCTCCGAAAAAGGTTTGTTGGTGCATCTCGCCTGAAAAAGAAATTCATCTCTCAAACGGTAGCGTGCCGATCGCACAGCGACAGAAAAGTTGTCGAGATGAGGAGATGAGGACCGCTCTCTCGCTTTTATAATGCTTAGCACAGCAAATAAAGATACTTCGATATGAAGCCGAAGCATCAGTAAGCGTTGCGGGAAAGGTTTTTTCATGCATACCACCTAAAAACGAATTGACATGCGGTGTCGGCGTGTCTTCCGTCTCGCTGCGAGACGGAACCGCCGGACCCAGGGAATTTCTGACAAATTTGGGGGTTTCCTGCGTCGACGAGCGGGTTCGAAATGTTGTCTTTAATTTAAATCGGAACAGCATGCATGGTCAATAAATAGATCGGCCAAGGTAACCTTCCAGCTTCCACATATGTGCACGAAACGAGTCTTCAAACTTTTCAGGAGTATTAAAACGTTTGTAGAAACTTAATAACGTTGCCGTCTCTTTTGCCTTAGACTGCCGCTCCATACGGGCCTAATTATATACAGTATAGACCACTTACAATGTAACCGCTTATAGTGCAGGACCGGGTATAACCATGGGCATCGGCAGGGGGCTGCAAAAGGGGCAGTTGCCCCCCCAAGCCAGAAAGCCTAACCCCCTTCCCCCCACCACTTCCCCAGCTCTCTCGGGTATGGGGGATCGGACGACGTAGAGCCATAACTTTCCTAGCAAGCGGAGAAACCGAAAGCAATCCTAAAAATAAAATCCAGGCACTTTCGTTTCCTTGCATCCATCAGCAATAAATACAAAAAAGAACAAGTTCTCCCCTCAATTCATTGCCTGGCTTGCAACCAGCCGCGCCCAGCTGAAAAAAAAAAGCATAGGGAGGGGCATCCGCGGACCACTTCCGAGAACATCGCAGTCCTGAGTTGTCAAGAATCACAGACATTCGGGTGAAAGTCGGTAATAGGCCCCCAAAACAGAGCGTCTTTGACACAGAGCGGGATTCTTCCAAAAAGCCCAACAGAACAAATCGGCTAGCTATGAGCTGGAGATAGTCCACGCTCCCCCTTCGCTTCGTGCCCCTCGTAAAACCGTGAGCAGTGGAGCGAGCCGTGGGGGGGGGGGTTCGGCCCCTTAAAGGGGCCCTGCAATCATATTTAAGCGTCTACCTTTTTTGCGGTTTCCACGTCCCTTGGGGTTCGGGCAAACCAGCGGGCACGGAGGGAGTAATTAAATAGCAGTGCATCATATTTTAACCGGACGACGCGGAAACCTCCTCCACCGACGAGGGCGACCCGCGGTACCGAAAACGCGCAAAATGTGACGTCTTTGGTCCTGGGCTTACTACTGGTCAAACCCGCTAAAAGCTTTTTTTTAGTCGAGATACAAAATATAAGTGTCGCGAACCGTTTCAATTATGTATTAAAGTAGTTTTTGTTCGGTAATTTAGATCAGAAAAGAAACAAATGCAGTTCGTAAAGTACGGAAACAAGAAAAGACCCGTCGACAAACCCGCCACTAAGCGGCAGAAAAAACGGCGCATACTAGAAAGGGCTAGTGAGATGAGGCTCCGACGAACGGCCAGCGTAGAAAGGTCCCGGATGTACGCAGCGGCGCTGCAGTCGTATACCGGCTCAAGGATCCGACCGGTTCCGAGCGTTCCAAAGGCTTTCGGCGCGGGCTTGGCTGGCGATTTGGCCATTTGGCGGTATGGCAGCGCGAAGTGGCTCCCGTTCTGAACTGATCCTTACTCCGTGTTTGCTGTCGTTTGTGGCCAATGAAGTGTTATGCCGAATTAGTCTTTAATCGCGCAGCAAATGCAATGCGAGCCGCCCCGGCCGCCCACTTCATACAGCCTATCCAACACCCGCTTTAGTGGCGCCCTCTCGAGCCGTCGACACGGAGTGCGGCAGCCGTGAGCGCTCGATGAGCTCACTACTCCTCTAGTTCACGGCCAATCAAGCCAGGACCTACGACGTCATGAGGGAGGTTATTTTTTGCTTGTTTTTGTAATTCTAATTTGCCTAGAACTTTTAAAATAAAGCGAAATTTGAAAAAAGAAAAGTTTCTTTAATTTACCAGGTTCAGTGCGCTCAGGTTCGGTGCAAATTAAAAACCAGTCAAAAAGTCCTTGCAGGGCCCCTTATAAACGGAGCACTGTTCACGCCAGTGCTCTGTTTTGTATATGTGCCTTTGGGTTTTTCTCCTTTTTCCTTAGTATGTTGTGGTCATGGGAAAGGAGAAGAGGGGGGTCAAAATTGGGGCCAGGCATTCTCTTTCGGACAATGCAGTTCTGCGAAGCTCTGTCCGCACCATGTCAACAACGATGCTCCCCAGGGCCGTAACTCACGCGGGAGAGGCGTGTCGGACCATCCTCGTTGACACCATCGTGCTCACTCACGTGACACTGTCCAATATCTGTGATAGAGTGACACACTTTTCTTTTGCTGGCTCTCTTCCTGGCCCAGTTGCTAGAAAGAGCCACAATCCGCACCCAATCCCACTTTTTTTATATAACCGCGTTCGGATATGGGGGGGTCAGAAGTGAAAATGGACATCGGAAGCTTTTTTAGAAAGCTGACAGTGTTGATGACAATCCATCTTGTGCAACGAAGAAGCACGTGACCTCAGAGCCGTGTCATGACCCGGAATCTATCGATGCACCTGCTGTTTCCGTCACTCGTGATCATGCTCCGGCTTTAAAGAACCAGCTGGACATTGGCTTTGCCCTCAACTCGACTCTCACAGGTATGTCAAACTCGCTTTAACTGAGTATTCATGCAAAGCTGAGCTTGATCAGATATATAAAAAACCAAGGTAAAGATAAAAAGCAGTGGGCTCAAATTTTACTCCACTTCTGAAATGAGACAGAGCGAGCATGGAAAGTCTATAGCGAGCCCAATCAATGGCCAAATTAGGGGATGGGGGGGGGGGGGGGGGTGTCCTCATTAAATGCCTGGTACATACAAGGTGTACTCTCAAATGCGGGCCAACTCGCGTCTGCGAAAACTATGCATCGCAAAGAAAAAAAGTTGATGCCGTATTAGGAATTACCTTTGTATTAGGAACTAGTTCAGACGCCCGTCTCATTCTCGCCTTCCTCCCCCTAGGAAAGAGGTGGGAGGCAGGCGAGAGAAAGAGGCTAGGAGGAAGGGAAGCGTAGCCCGTGCGGCACCCAGAAGTCAAAGCTCAACCTTGTATTGACGTGTTCATTCGCATAGCGAGGCGTTTCTTCTCGCCGGGGCACGCGCGCGCCCGACTTTTCCCATTTTTTTATGAGAGGGGAGGCAGCTGAGGGCTAAACGGGCGAAACGTCTGTACCGTGGTCTCACGGCCTCCAGGTTCGGCTTGCGTTACAAGTAGACTACTATGAGCACGCCGATCTCGGAGGCCGCGGTGGCCTGTACCTAGTTCCGCGTTTCGCCCGTGGGAGGGCAGAACGGCTGCCGCCAAAATAAATAAAACACACACACACACAAAAAAAAAAAAAACAGGATTAGAGAGTGCGTTTAAAATTGAAGGGTTCTTTAAAACGTGGTAAAATGCTGGGAGTGCTTTAAAAAGGGTATTGTTCATTGCTGCAACAATTTATTATGTGTGCACGTGACTTAGATACACCGTCTTGCTATTTTATTGTGTACAGTACATATGATGCCAATACTTGCATATAAAATCTTCATACTTTTTTATCTCTGAGGTAATTATAAACTAAGTGGACGGCTTTGCTGTTTTGCCGCGTCATGGACTATATTCCTTACTTTTTTTTCACTCTGTGTTCATATCTATAGGAGTGTTTTTTTCTTACGTTGAAATTACCAATGCATTGTACTTTTTAAAGTAATTGTTTAATAAAAAAAATATTATGTGCATCTTGCAAGCTGTATTTGGCTTTTTCGTATTTTACTGTTAAGCGACCCACCCCGCCCCCCCTTGGGCGCACATGCCGAAGGGCCGTCAGTTTGCTCCCCCCAATACAAAATCCTGCCGACGCCCATGGGTATAACGCGGCTTTTTTAAACCACCGGTTTGCCTCCCATAGAACTCCATGTAATTACATACCACTTAAAATGCAGGCGCGCAAAGGGGAATACCGGTTATAGTGCGGTTTTCGGAACAGCCCGGCGACCTTGCCGACTGACCGACGCAGGGAGCACGCTTCCCTGTGCGACACTACATAACGGCGCGAGCCGCAAGCGGCACTTGCGGGGCAAGGAGGTTGCTCGAAGAAGCGGGGAGAAGTGAAGAGAGAGGCTTCAGTTGCCATAGCGACGGAGGGACGCAAGCACGTGTCGTTCACGTGCGTGCGTCCCTCCGCCACGACCAAGTTGGTCGTGCCCTCCGCTGTGTTGGAAACAACCGCAACGACAGACCAATCGCAGGTCGAGGAGAAGTGTTCGCGCGCGTTGCATGCCGGTCGCGGGCCGGTCGGCCGGCTGCTTCTATCCGCAAACATGGCGTCGGTTTTGATCGTCAACGTAGACGGCGTGGTAGAAGCTCATCGTTCCGCGTAAAAGCGCTATCCTCGACTGTGAATTTTCGTTGTGTGTCGCAATGATAACCCAGCACGTGCTAGAAGGGAAGATCTACCTACTCGTGCGGTGATGTCGTGGCGGCTCTCTCAAAACGGCAGAAACGCCTGTGTCGTCGTGTTTGTTTACTTCGACTACAGTGGTGCTTTCTAAGCATTTCTGTTTTCGAACATCGCCCGGATTTCTTATTTGGAGTATTTCATGCGTATGCTCAAGTTGAAGGTATCACTGGTGCATACCGTATAAAGGATGCGAATTTTCACGCGTTTTCATTGCTGGAGAAAAGTGATTAGGGTTAGCAATCCTGAACGCTCGCAACGTCCGTCCGCAACCCGCGACGCCATTAAAAGGCTGCGCCAGGCAAAAGTCACTCATTTCTTTCAAAATGTGTGACACACTCGAGACAGAACTGTACTAGTCTGGTGAAATAAAGACTTTCCTCAAACTAAGCTTTATTTTTCATCGAATATAAAATAAATTGTTCTACAAAGGTAAGTGGTCTCATGGCATGTATTTTGGCCTGAAAAATTTATGTTTTGGTTATAGCGCGCCTGCGACATACGTTATATGCGGTCTACACTGTATAAAGGTACCGCATTTAAATGTGTTTGGCAGAATGATTAAACCTGCAACAAATTCTTTCATTTATTTTTTTTTATTTTTAACAATATTGCCAGCCGCCTGATCGGAGGCCAAGGCAAGGGTGAACACTGCTTTACAGACTGCACAACTAAACAAGACAAAAATTCCCTGAAATCGTACTGAGCTAGAAAATGGTGCCTATTGATAGTGAATCTACTGAATAGACCAGGGGTGGCCAGGTTGGCCTGGCCTAAGAGCCGCAAACAAAACCACGAAACTTCTAAGAGCCGCGGGGGGGGGGGGGGGGGGGTGCAAACTTAACTTTTGTTCAGAGCCCGACTGTACGTATGGGGGCACAAGGCTGTGCGACTATGTATGGGAGTACAAGGCTGCCAAATTGCAAGCTGCAGTGTGCTTTATTCTGAAATCCTTTCTTTTGTTTTTTCCTGGGGAAACGTGGAAAGAAGCGAATGGGGGGGGGGTCACCTTACGAGGGATCCGCGAGCCGCACTTGGACCAACAAAGAGCCGCATGCGGCTCGCGAGCAGCGGTTTGGACACCCCTGGAATAGACCTATTGCTAAATTACCCAAGCATCAAGGAGAAGGCAGGGAATGGGGTTTCACACATCGCACGTGCCGGCATCTGCAGCAGTAACTGTTCTAAAACCAAAGCCTAAACCAAAGCCTAAAACAAATGGCATCTTGCATGCGCGTTCATCAATGCTTTATTTTGGTTATTTACTTCGAATCTTTTATACGGGGAAGGCGTGTGCACGCAGCGGTGCAGCGCTGAGTTTTTGGTCACGCACACGAGAAATCCACGGAACCCTAGCCGTAAACAGCTTCGCCGTAAAAGTTTATCAACAACGTACGACGGCATCGGCATTAAATGATGTCTGATCATATGAATGATTTGGTGTAAAATAGTGCAACAGACAGTGAACAGCATGAATATATGATCGGTATCAACAAATATCAAAGCAGAAACTAACTTTTTTGTATGGTACTAAGGGGAATGACAAAGGCAAGGATTAGTCGGTTGATTGACGATGCTTACTGGCAAAATATTCCACTCATCCATGGTATAAAGAATAAAAGAATATTTGAGAAATTACAGGAGGACGCTTAAGCTTCGCCTTTAAGAGTAAAATGCGATAGCTGAGCATAGTATAAACCCCCGCTCGTTCCTAAGCTGTGCAAGCATGTCTGCATGGCCTAGTCGGTAGCGTGTCTGGCTCGCAACCGAAGGGTCGGAGGTTTGAATCCTGCCTGTGCCTTAAATTCTTCAAATTTGTTCTTTAAGGTAAATGAAATAATTTAAAAAGGGAAATCATTTGAGACATGCGGCAAC
Organism: Ixodes scapularis; assembly: GCF_016920785.2. NCBI lineage: Eukaryota > Metazoa > Arthropoda > Arachnida > Ixodida > Ixodidae > Ixodes > Ixodes scapularis. The sequence goes on along the minus strand of NW_024609835.1, from coordinate 239,518,295 downwards.
CTTTATTTTGCATTAGTGTCACGTTTTAATCACTTCCATTCCACGCGTGACGTCACGTTTCACGTGAGCGTTGTGGACTGTTTGAAATCCTGCTCAAGGTCATGTGCCTATGATGTAGTGACCCTATCAACCAATCAGGATTTTCCCGTCAGAGCGCCACCGACATCGGCTTTTCAGCGACACGAGCTCCTAAATGCTATCGCGTTAAAAATATTTCCTGGTTTTTGGCTCTACTATTTTGGTTCATGTTTGTTGCATGTATGGCTATTGGTATCGCATTGCATGTCACTTTCATATTGAAAGTGAGTGTTGCCACTGAAGAGATTTCAAGGGGGGACACTACTCAATAGGGTTAACTTTTTAACCTATGGCTTAATATGGATGAAATTTAGAGTATATACTAGAAGTTGCAAGGCAGAATGCACTGCAAAGTTTCATCAGTGTACATGAGTTGTAAAATAACTTGTAGTCATTTTTATCAGGAACACACCGACTTCGTTTAGGAAAACTACCGTTAGGAAACTAATGTAATACCGAACAAATTTCTACTCTAGATCTGCAGCAGAATGCCTAGAGAGTGCAGCTGTGAAAAGAAAATTTCCAAAAAGGAATTCACTTCATGCTAACATCGCAGTGAAAAATCAAATACCGGTACATTTTTTTGCTTTTTATGTCAAGCACAAAATATTAACATCTTTTATAAATGACATTCACAAAGTCAAAAACAATTTCCTAGTTTCACTGCCCATAAAATTTCACTTAGGAAAAGCAATAAGCGAGTCTTTTTTCTTGTCCCATTAACAAACGATAGTTTTCCTAAAATTAAATTTATGCCAAAATGTGGAACGAAGAAAAATGTGTTCAAAGTGTTCCAACCTCTACCTTTTCTTTAGCTTAAATGGACCGAAAATAATTTATAAAAAATTGACTATCCGATGTAAACTAATGAAACTTTCTGGAAATACTCTCCAGGTGCTAATGGATGTAAATATGACATTTTTCAAACAACTTTTTTGCAGAAATATTTTTCTGGGTAGTGTCTCCCCTTAAGCAAGTGTGCCTGCATGCATGGCAGAAGAGTGCAGGGCTGAGGGGGAAGAGAGCAGGCGCACTCTAGGAAAGAGAGAGACACGCAATAACACGGTCAAAAGTGGGGTGCGCGGCCGCAGGATGCTTGAATGTTGTGCTTTCTCTCCCGCTGTAAGTAAGTGTATAAGGTACGGAAAGTCGTCTCGAGCCACCTAAGTTTACGAAAACTGCCGATAAAACTACAGATTTTTCTTCGTATAGGTCCTTTGTACAGTATTATGGAATAATCGGTCATGCGAGTGTAGATGGTGTTTTTCAGTAGAGTTATAACTTCCTTCTCTGCAATGGTGTGGGAAAGGAGTGAATTGTTGTCATTTTGTTTTGCGATTCCTTGTACCTGTTTGTGCGAGCACGGGACGCACTGGTGACCAGTTGCATTCCCCTGTGCCCAGGTGGGCTTCAAGGGCTACGGGCTCAAGCCTGAGGCCCTGGACGCGAGTGCGGCCTTCCTGCACGAGGGGCGGGAGCAGGTGCTGCGCCACGGGTCGGTTGTGATCGCCGCCATCACCAGCTGCACCAACACCAGCAACCCCTCAGTCATGCTGGGCGCAGGTGGGTCCTCCCCACTCCGCCGCCAAATGGTTGCTGATGACATGCCCTAGTGTGTGCCGTAATGTGAAGGGGCACAAATACCTGTACTAGGTAGAAATTAAGGCGCTTCCATAATGTGCCGCCCGAAACGTCCAGTACGCAGAATGCATTGGCGATGCGTAGCCAAACCTGGCCGCGGCACAAAGAGAGCGATGCCTGCACTATCGACCCAGGATGGCATCCTGCTGAATTCAGCAGGTTGTTACTGCAGTAAATTTAGCTGAATGTGGCCCCCTCAATTTCGGTGAACTTTAGCCTGCTAAGTTTTTCAACGACACCACTGCCTAGTGACATGACAGAAATTGTTTTTTGCTTCTGTCGAAATATGTTATGCCTTGAAATGTATTATACGTTGTACTGCAAATTAGAACTACGGAAAATCTTTTGTTCTTGAGTTTTGGGTTTTGAAAGCGCAAAAGGTACGTCTTGCCATTTTTTACAGTTTCCACGAGTGACAGGATTTGGAGTCTCGAAACTTCTAGATTATTTTTTTCACAACAATTATAAGTATTTTTACTGCTTTAAGACTTTGTATCGAAGGATTAAAGTACACTACAAGCATGCTTTTTGTTTTATTTTATAAAATAAAAATTCTTGAATCTTGCACCTTCGACAATAATAGGCCAAGTTTGAATCAAGCTAGCTTTTGATGTACAATTGTTTAAGGCATAAGAAACATATAAAATGAAAGCTTGTATCTTACCCAATTTAATGATTATAGTATTGTTAATTTGGGGTATAGTTTATATGGAAGAAACACTGTAGACTTAAGGGGAAATGCTAAAAATACAAAATTCCACATCACTTCAAGAAAAGGTGTACTTTTTATTTTTTTTAATATCTTTTTATGAAAAGCTTTTTACTGTATGTATTCTTATATATGCAGTAAACTTTCTTTGACATATATGGTTTCATCATATTAGGCAGTCCATTTAAAAAGAAGACATTTTTATTTCCATTCAAAGATAAAAAGATGCCGTTGTCGAATCTGTGATGTAATTATTCTATATATATATATATATACATATATGTTTGAAACGGTGATCAAAGTATTTATGATACTCGTCATGTACCATTTAGTAAAAATGTGGCATGGCTGATATGTTATAATTCAGAAAACGTTTGTGCACATATCCAGTTCACTTATAAAATCTTAAGATTCACTAATTTTCTTTAAATAAACTTATTGAATCATTTTTTTTTATTTAACAAGCATAAAAATTAAGTCTCGCAAACCTTTATGTCAGGCAATGATGGGTGAGATCAATTATTTTTAAAAACCTAGCGAGCCGAGTGCGAAATTTTGCTTCTTTCATTCGGCCGCATTTTCACGTATACTGGCAAGAGTCATTTAAAACTCCTTGACTTTCTTTTTATTTGAGACAAAAACAAATTATACAGATAAACAAGGGAAATGCATAAAAATGCGTAGCATTTTTAGTATTATAAACTCCCAGTAAGTTTATGGTGATAAAAAAAAAGTGATATTAAGTGATGTTCACATTACTCTTGAGGATTCCCTTTTTTAATTTTCCTGTCTCTATTTTGAGCCTTCATCCACAAGTGGCAGGATTGCATGCTTTTCACAAGACAAAAAAATTCCATTTTTTTTTTCCTGTGTCACAGTATTAGGCGAGGCATTTTGCTTCACTTTTGAGGAGTACAATTCCAGGCACTTTTGGGGCCATTACACGAGAAAAGTCATTCGCACTTCTAATAGTTTCCAGTTCTGGCGACCCGAGGTTGTGCTAGGAGTCTTGGTGCTTGAGGACTTTCCCCACACCATAACGTGCACTTTTGCTGTGTCCCATAGCTTAAAAAATCAATTTGGTCACCTCTTGTCTCTTCGTCATCTCGTACAGTTGAAGCCTATTTTTGAAATGACTACCTAGCCTCCCCAACAGAGATGTGGACAAGTTCTGTAAATGTCGGAATGTTTTCCTCCAGCCAATCTTTAATTGTGCACAGAGTGAACAGTGCGTGTGGTGTATTGTGCACAATGTCGTCGCTGACAACTTTGAAGCTGTAGATTTCGTGCTCCGTTGTAGCGACGCAGGTGAAGATAGAGACACAATTCTATTCTTCCAATGAAAGTATGGTGCCGGTTGCGGAAGAATGACGCTCCAGTTTTCCGCAACATCAAAATACAATACGATGATACGAGCCTCGAGATACAATTTTTCTGAGCTTATATGTAGGAAGTCGCTCAGCATGTCGGATGAATTAATGGGGGAACTACATTCCTACGCACTTTCTGAGCTCATTGCAAAATGCGTTATTTCCCATTAGTTTTTATGGAAGTTTGCTAGATTCCCACAACGCTAGTTCGATTTATTTGTCTTCCTTCATTGGAAACGATTCCAGGGCGAAACCTCTTTTAAGATAGACCTTACAGGTAAGAAAAACATACTCCTTACTTGGTGTCGCACACAGGCAGTCTCTCAATGTCTTCTAGACTGAATTCTTGGATGCCCACATTTAATATTGCTGCAAGGCAAAGAGTAGTTGCTCCCTCTCTCGGTTTTGGTTCACTGTGTCTAACAAACTCGGATGAGATACCAGATATGTGGACAGCATTAATCCTGCCAGCGAAGAAAATTGAAAGGGAAAGGGTTTTGCTGTCGAAGGTGGCAGCATGAGAGCTTTAGCTCTGGTAGCACATCCTGGTAATCACAGGTTGTCTATAACTTCTTCCTTTCTATCACGTATATGGATTGTCCTATGGTAGTCATTTCTAATGTTTCTAGTGACCCTGCCTGTACTAAATAAACAATCACGATAGCTATCCTAAAAAGGGGATGCGACACTCATAGAATTAAGAAGGGCCAGTGGGTTCTCATTTCGTTTTCACTTTCCGTCGAAGAAAAATAGCCAATGCAGCTTTCGAGGACCTTAAGGATACTTATATCTCAATTAAAAAAAAAAAAGGTGTAACAAAGGAAGTATTAGGGAAGTCGCGCACATTGCAGAAAAGCGAAAGCGAGCGCCGAAGCGGCGCGATGATACTATAAGTGATCGTTTCACCCTATGTCACTCTACGAGGTTTGGAGCGTGTGTTTGGCTTCGCAAACATAGAAGTGCAATAGTAAAGACAGAGATTGAGAGGTTTCTGCAAGTCTAGTTTAACTATAGTGTAAAGAAAGTTGTTTGAAGAAATAAAAAAATGCATGCCTGCGTATTGACGTGCTTGGCGGACCGTCGCTTTGAACTATATTCCATATAAGTGCTTGTATTATCTCACGAAAAACATTTCAAACGTTCTATATATGTTTGTTAGTCTCATATGACAACACTTAAACATTATTTAGGATTGTTTAGATTTTGCTAGTTTACTAAGTAGGCTAACTGAGCGTGCAGAAGAACCCTTACCATATTATTTTAGCTTTACCAAACGATATATGGACTCGAAAACCAATAAAAACTTTAATGATGTTACAAAATTAACTAATATTTAAGTAAACTACTTGGGAAAGGAGATTCTAGGCATCAACATGATATCGGACGTCGGATGTCATCCGTTAACTCGCATGTGCGATGTCATGGGCAGTGCCGTTGGACATCAAGTCTGGTCTACGTCAGCATCTTGCGCAGACGACAAAAACCTCCTTTTGGTCACGTGCCGTGACATATTTGTACAACTGAGAGGGAAGCTCTTCAGAGAACTGAAATTTGTCTTCTTTAAGCTAGTATTTAATAGATGACAGAAATTGCAAATGACGTATAGCTCAAAACTGAGGGAAAAAGGTTTCACGGCCCCTTTGAGAAATAAGTGTTGCACAGAGGACTAGTGTGACGTGTGTGGCCGGTGCAGGGCTGCTGGCCAAGAAGGCAGTGGAGCGAGGCCTCTCAGTGGCGCCCCACATCAAGACAAGCCTGTCGCCGGGCAGCGGGGTTGTCACCTACTACCTGCGGGAGGCCGGAGTGGTGCCCTACCTCGAGCAGCTCGGGTCAGTGGCACCTCGGGCACCTCTTGAAGCGTAGCGGAAAGTTTCCGAAAATGTGAAAGCTTCTTTTTTTTTTAGAACTCTCGATTTTGAAGCCTTCATAGTCGAGAACATCGCCTCTCGAAGTATTGTTACACTTCAATTCAGTCTCTCTAGCTACTAAAAACAAAAAACATGTTGAAGAGTCTTGTTGAAAATGTGGGAGAAACTTGGAAAGGGATTTTTTTCAGCCATAATTTTTTTTTCAAGTGTCGTTTTGTATTTGTGTAATGAATGGCAGAATACTGCTCCTCACCTCGTCTCTGTTTTGTAATAGTATGTGCCAATAGTATGAGCTGAGCATACTTCGTTGTAAAGAAATTTGCGGTTAGATTACGGTACTCGTGCTCGGGATGCTCGTACACCGTAATGTCCCCACTCGATGCCTACACTTGCTTTTGAACAAGGTACTAATTTTTCGGAAAGGGCCAACACACTGCCCATCTAACAGAACTTGCTGCCACGCATCACCCAAGATAAAGAACTCACATTCCCTCTGCCTGTACCGAGTGAAAGCGGCGCTTCATAGAATATGTTTTGCTTTAGAATAGGTCTATATTATGCGCCAATGAAAGTGTCGTACAACCGTGCACTAAATCCAACTGTCCTTTGACTTTTTCCACTGTATTCAGCGGTAGGTGTCGAAGGTCACATAATGTAACGTAATGCCGATACTTGCAAAGTCCGAGCCACAAACATATTCTCCTTTGACAGACAAACAAGAATGGATGTGGGAGTTTTGTGCGAGGACACCTTTGTTTAGTCCCCTCGAGCTGCATTGTCTCCTTCTGTTCTTAACTGGCGCGAACGAAGTTCCTCATTGGTCACGTGCTCGGGCACAACCGCACCCTGAGAGATGCCCCCGCGTGCAGGTTCCACATCGTGGGCTACGGGTGCATGACGTGCATTGGCAACAGCGGGCCCCTCCCCGAGCCCGTGGCCGAGGCCATCGAGAAGGTGGGTGTCCTCACGTCCGAAGAGCTCCACGTTGGGAGGGGACCGGTTGTAGAGTGTATCGGCCCTGTAGTCGCCGACAAAGTAAAGATGGCAGGGTGCTTCTTTCAGTGTTGCCAATTTAGCGGCTTTCTCAGTTGTCTAGAGAGACAAATGGCCGTTTCGCAAATGGCAGAGTTTTTAGCAGTTTTTGAGTCATGTGAGCGTTTTTCCTGGTGGTCCAAATTGTTCTTGCGTTTTCATTTGTCAGCCAAAGATGCTGTATTTTCCTGCATATTACCCGCTCCTGCATATAACCTGCTCCCCAACTTACTACTCCCCAAAAAAGATACAAAAAAAACCTTGCATATTACGGTCGAGCCCAGTTATATCACACTCGGGTATTTCGAATTATTGTTTATATCAAACAGTCCAAACATCCCCTCGAAAATTGTATGTAATAGTGCAGGAGTGTTGTCTTTTTGTATCCAACTCCCTTGGCAAGGACACTCGATGGGGACATTCGATATAGCGAATGAAGCCCTGCCGCCTGTTGCACATATCTTGCGTTGGGTTGCGTGGCTGGCAGACTGCCAAGTCAGCATACGAGCGGGAAGATATGCAGCCAAAAAGCAGTTGTGAAAAAAGAGAGACAATGAACCGTAAAAAAAAAAAAGTGGGGCGGGGCAAAAGCAAGGGGAAGAAAATGCGCGTGCGTGTAGGACGAGCAGGGAGTGTTTGCTGTTGGAGGGGTAGCATGCGCCCTTACCTTGAACACTGCTGATGCTGTGCGACTCCCTAGCCCCAAAATAAAGTAAGCAAAAAAAAGTCTCCGGTAAGTCGAGTGTGTCGACAATGGTTGTGCAATTGCACTTTGACCGCCCTATCTTTGTTTACCTTTTTTTTTGTTGTAGTTATTGCTTTGCCCACTTTTTTTTCCCCCTTTTTTTTGCTGCCTGAATTTGGTGAATTTTCTTTTTTATTGCCTGCTTAACTTTTTGCTATGGATGAAAATATTTTATTTATGCGTCTCGCTTTTTCATTTCTTTTAAAATTATTTTTGTGTTTTGTTGTTTATGCTGTGTGGGGGTCTCGGCAAGGTGTGCGTGTAAGCGCGGCGGTGTTTGGGTGTCTTCAGTCTTAGCCAACTACGCTGTACTGTATTGAGCGGCTCTTGGATGCTGTATTTGGTAAACTCCCGTTTGTCGCTACCTTCGGTATCAGCAGAGATGCCAGGAAATTTCAACTCGAGCTTAATTTAACATGTTCTTGTATATCAAGATATTGATACTATATCTAACTATTTTACGATCCCCTTTGAATTCAGTATATCCGGGTTTAACTGTATCGCACTAATTATGCAAAACATTATCCAGATCTCGCTGGAAACTGTGCCTAGATTTCGAATGCACTCATCGCTGTGGCTATCTGAGGGGCCCTCATTGTCTCGGGCAGGGTCGTAATCCATACCATCGAGGCAATTGCCGATGCAGCGCTTTTTGAAACTGTTCCGCATCATCTTGCCTAGAAAAATCGCGGTCGCGCTAGATCCGTGTGGGCACTGCGTGACCGCGACCTCTTCTCTCGAGGAACTTTGCAAGCACTTTTTCAGGCTCGGAGTATGCACCGGTCTTTGGACCACAGAATGACCTTCGGTTGCAGCTTGCAATTTCCGGGCTCTCCTTTTTCCTTCATCCTTGCATGCACGACTGGTCAGGGTCGTAGCAGCCGTAGTTCCGGCCCGCCGCTCGGTTTTTGATCTCTTTGGCAGCGGATCCGACAACAGTCAGATCCTCTGCCGAATCGATTCAAAATTGCGAAGATCGCTGCCATCGACGGCAACGCGCGTTTGACGGCTCCAATTAGCCACTCAGCCCTCAACAACAATGCAAACATTGCAAAGGTGGACACCTAAAAAAAGGGGGAGACGGTGTGGAGAAGAGGGCGGGGCAACCGAAGCTCCTTCTTTTGGCAACTGCAGTTACTCTAATGGTGCGACACCCCGCTAGACCCGGGTTCGCACTCACTCGGCCGTCGTGCCCCACGTCCCCTGCAGGGTGACCTGGTGGCGGTGGGCGTGCTGTCGGGCAACCGCAACTTTGAGGGGCGGGTGCACCCGCACACCCGGGCCAACTACCTGGCCTCCCCGCTGCTGGTGGTGGCCTACGCCATCGCGGGCACCGTGGACATCGACCTCCACTCCCAGCCCCTCGGTGAGTGCGCCCCTCCATCCGCGGCAGCCTGTGGCTCTCTTGTTATTGGCCTTGTCAACTCGCAACCTACAGTCTTCGACTTCCGTTAATTAGACCTGGACGGGACATGCAAAATGGGGTCGAATTATCCAAAAGTGTACCGTATTTACTCGCGTATAGGTCGACCTGTTTTTCAAAAATCGCCTCATCAAAACTGGGGGGTCGACCAATACGCGAATCCCGGTATTATATTTTTCAACTTTTTTTTTTTTTTTTCGGGGGTCCCGAAGTTAGGGGGTCGACCTATACGACGTATCGACCAATATGCGAGTAAATACGGTAACTAAAAGATGCGCGTGAAATTTTTAATATCCATGCACTTTAGATCAGGTGGGCTAAAATTTTTATAACGAGCCGTGCATGTTGGCGGTGGCAGCAGCCATGTATGTCGTTCACGCGTTTGGTGTGGCAGCGGCAATTGGCAGCCGGCGAACAAACAGCACCGCGCCGGCGGGTACAAGGCAAACGTCGTGGTTGCACGCGTTGACGTCGTCAGTGGCCCTCTCTCAGAAGCAGCCTTTCAGCATCCACTGCTCCGCAGCGGCGTTGCACTGGTTGTTTTGTGCTGAGACCCAGCCGTGTCTTGAGTCACAGCATGTGCTCTCTTTTTCTCTCTCTTCCACATTCGGCCCGCGCTTCAAACTTTGAAAAATGGGTTAATTATCCGACAATTGCCCACCGCCTAAATCGGGTGAAAAAAGGCCTTTTTTTGTATGTTGCGCAAGGCCGATCGTGCTTGTAATTTGCCCACCGAAGGTTCTCTCTAGGTCGAATTTACCAATATTTTATATTTCAAGATTGAAATTGTGAGTTGTTGTTTTTTATAGAAATGTTTGGGATTTTGCCAACACCTTTGAACAGGGTCTAATTAAATGATAAGTCGAATTTAACCTAGGTCGAATTTACACAAGTTGACTGTACCTAGCGTCCTATCCCACCCATGCATCAAAAGTGGTCGAAAGTGACAACCAGCGACGTTGCAAGTGACAGAGCGTTGCGCCGTCGGACGTTGCGATCGCCGGTAACGGGTCGTCGGAGTTGCGGCTGAGAAGACCAGCAAAAGCAAGCGTCTCTGTCGTCGCCACGTCCGATCTCGCAGTTGCTGAAGCTTCTGTGCATTGTCAAGCCGGAGAGCATAGGCACTTCGGCGAAACGAGCGTCTGCTACATCCACCTCCGCCGCCATACCACTGCCAGTGCCGTAACGGGCAACAGCATGACACGAGTGCGATGCCGTCGGGTGGAAATGGAGGGATCATGAATCGGGACGCAGTAACGACACCAGTTAGGGACACATTCCCAGCACCCTACTGAAACGAGTGAGCGCGTGCTCGGAGCAGCGTGCGTCGCATCTGTGAGCACGCTGCACCTTAGACCACTTCCTGCTCCTGGATTTTTTTAATCACCACGAGTTCCTCCAAACAGACCTTTTCTTACCGTTGACTTATTGGTGTACTGTCCCCATTTATGAAAATCAGTCATTTTCAATGTTTCAAACCGAGCAAGGGCCCCCCTCCCTGTTTTGTTTGGGTAATCTCTAAAGTTGGAGGGGGCACTTGCTTCGTATTTTACGGTAATGCTTTTTTTTTTTTATGCCGGCAGTCAACTGGGCATTTTTGCTCCTCAACACCGACAAATAGAACTAATGTGTCAATGTCGGATAAGGTTCGGGCAATCTGGTGAGCTTCCACCATTACGGAAACCCTAGGCAGATATAGAAAAAAAAAGGCTTCTAAAAGATATTTTTAAACTTTCTGACTGGATGGTCCAGAGGTTGTGGACGCCCACCAAACTGGGAGCAGTGCGGAAGTGAGCTTGGCCACTCTGTGCAGGGCAAGACTCCCAGGGGAATGCGGTGTTCCTGCGTGACATCTGGCCCTCCAGGGAGGAGATCCAGGTGGGTGAGGGGACTCTAGTGGGGGGGCCTTGGTGGGGACGCAAAAGTCACTTGGGGGGCACCGTTGCAGGAGGTGGAAGGCAGGCACGTGCTGCCCAGCATGTTCCGGGAGGTCTACTCCAAGGTCGAGGTGGGTCCACTTTATTTGATTACTATCATTTCTTGCGAGAAATATACAATAGGAATGGCATGCTAGAAAAGAAAAGCACCCTGATCAAAGTAGCAACAATGAGGTAAAGTATTTACAAGATTCTAAGTCGACTCGATTGTACTAAGTCAACACCCCACGTTGCACGTCAGCAAGTCTGAAAAAAGAAAAAAAAAGATAGTGGCACATTTTATGGTGAACGTGTGAGAACGGCTGGGCGTCTGTTTCGAAAGCCCAACCTCCAGCGCGCGCTCGTTGCCTTCTGGTGTGCTTCAGCTTCGCATGCAAACACGAGGCGCACGAGGTGGTGAAACATCGTCCAAGCTAGAAAGCTTGCGCCAGAGGCAGGACAACTGAAGCTGCTCCCCGTCGGTCTCACTCTATCTGGAGACTATGATTCCCTGCAATGGTGCTGTCCTGTCCATCGTCATTGCTGCTCTGTTCCCAAAGCACACTGTCGGCGTCGTTTAACCAAATCTCGGACTCTGCAAATTACCGCATCTTCCGTGCTTGCTCGGTGATTGCGTCGGACGTCACGGCTAGGGACCGATCTCGCTCATTTCTGCGAGGCACGTGGCAAGCCCAACTTCTAACTCCGGAAGTCATCCGAACCTATCCAGACTTTGGCCCGTGGAAACCTCTTCCTTCGCCATCGCAGTTGAGATTCTGCGCCATTGCAGACGCCACTGGCGCACTACCCGCTCCGACGGGTCAAACTTGCATCTAACAGCGCAGTTGTTGGTTGCTTTTGGATGAAGAATGGCCATAAACGAGTACCGAAAACCTAAACTGCCCGAGTCACGCGTGTCAATAGAGAGAAACATAGTTGGCAATCCAGAACAGTCGCACAATCTCGACACTCAATCGAACAATGTGCAACCGTGCATCGTGCGAAAAGAAGCGGCAATAGCAGTGGGGATCGAGCCTGTTCCAGGTTTCCAGCAGCCGTTTCGGAGTGGCCCTTCTATCAAGAAACACCACCCCCGGGAAGTCCGGGAGTGGAGTGCGCCACGCACCAATCACCAGCATGGATTAGGGCTGATTTTCTAATCGCAATCGGTGATATTCGTTTGCGCAGATTTAAAGAATATATAGAACTTGTAAAATGAGCACACAGAATGACGCAATGCTACAGGTACAGCCGGCTGTACTCCTAGCAAGCTAAGGTGTTCTTGCTATCGCAATTGGTTCATTTTTGCCAGCGTTGGAGTGCTTTGGTTCAACTATAAGTTGACCCCCCACTTCAGAGTTTGAAAAATTGAAAAATGGGTCGGCCTGCGATCGTGTAAATATGGTATCAACATTCTACGCATTGTGATAAACACTGGTTCACGTTATATGAGCAGTCAGATCTCAAAGGTTGAAACACGGTGCAACATTTCCCAGAGCCAAATGTAATTGTGCGGCGGTCGATTCTTCTCGGAACCACTAGGGGTTTGAAGTGAAGAGGTCCACAGTGAAATGATCCGCTGGCTTCGATTGGGCACTCTCGTGTGGCCACGCTGTAAATGTGCCATAATCTCTAGGCGCTTACCCCTTTGCGTAAAAAGTTTGGCGCGAAGTCGATGCACTGTAATGACTAGAACGATGGCCTCTATGTTTAGCGAGGAAACACCTTGTATCTGTCTCGAAGCGGAGCACGGGAGTCCTAGTTGTGGCCGTCTGCAGGTGCGGTAGATGACCACTGACTAAATCTGCAGGTACGTGCTTTCCATCGAGCCATTTTCGTCGCAACACTTTTTTACAGCGAAGCTGTTAAGGGGGGATATTACCCAGAAAAAAAAATTCTGCAAAAAACATTGATTTTAAAAAATTACACATTTACATCCACCAACATGTAGAGTGTATTTCCAGAAATTTTCACTAGCTTACACTGCATAGTTAATTTTTTATAAATTATTTTCTGTCTTCCGGAGCTAAAGAAAAGTTAGGGTGTAGAGCACATTTTTCTCCGTTGCACTTTTTGGTATAAGTTCCAGTTTAGTCAATCTATCGTTTGATAATGGCAATACCAGGGAAGGTTCATTCTTCACTTTTCCTGACTGAAATTTATTAAGGAATGCGGCTAAAGACTTTTTTGTCACTTTACGGGTGTATTTTATAAAAAAATGTTGACATTCTGTCAAAGACACACAAGACCAAAAGGTTGACCAATTTCGTAGAAGAGAAAATTGATAGAAATAAAATACTTTTTACAAAAGACTTTCCATAGCCGCACCTCCTAGGCATTCTGCTGCATATCTAGCGCATAAAGATCTTGAATATTGTGATAATTTTCCGACGATAGATTAAAAAAAAAAATTGGGTTGTGTTATGTTTATACAGCCTAGAACTTGGTCTGCCTCGACGGGCGACGAGTCTCCCAGCTTCAGATGAGCAATTTAGCCTGTGCAGTAGAGCCGCTAGCCTGGGGTCTTTAACGTGCACCACGCAGTAGTGATACACGACCACAATTCGGTACGATGCTCATCCAGATCGAAACGGGCAGGGGTGGAGATTTAACCCAGGATCACCGAGTTCTGCAGCGCGAGCTTTCGCTCGACGTGCTCCGAGCTGGTGTGCGCTAGCCCACTCAGCCACCAATCCCCCCAACGATAGATTAACTAAACAATGTAGGCGTGTTGCTGATAGAAGCTGCTCTAATTTCCTTCCAATTTAACCGACAGACCTGAAATATCGTTAAGCACCCTCTGGAATGACCATTAGCCTACCCTGTAAATTTCATTAATATTAAGCCAAGGGTTCAAAAGTTGACCCTCCCAGGGGATGTGCCCCCTTAAGGGTTAGTTTCCCCAGGATCGTGTCCGCCGGATTGGAAGTGATGACACCGAACCCTGGACAGCTACCGCCGTCGCTTATAGATGGCGGCAACCTTTCTTCAGAGGCAGAGCCGTATATTGGGAGAGTCTGGCCGGTGGGTGTGGCGACGAAGGCGTTGGAGAGGAGAAAAGTGAAGGAAAGGGAGGAGAGAGCCGAAGGAGAGAGAGAGAAGGAAGGGAGCAAAGAGGAGGCGACTGCCATTTTGACGCAAGGCTGTCGGAGCAGAGCACTGTTGATGCTACGCGTCATCTGCTACGGGTTTATTTTTTTTCCCTCAAATCAAAGTATGGTTCAAACGTGGAGAAACTTAATTCGTTAGCTTGTTAAGCCACCGAGGAATAACACAGTATCATTTTCTCGCCAGAGTCTGCCAAATAAAAGGAAAGAACCGAAATTTGGATGTCGACCCTATGCATTCCGCCGGGCGAATGAATAAAAATGGTGGCCCTCCCTGCCCAGCTGGGAGCAGCCGGGAGTTCACGCGCATGCGCTCATGCCTCTCGCTCTGCGCCGCGTGCTGATTGGCTCTCTCGGGAGGGGGACGTTACAGCGGCGAAATCGTAGACTGGCCAAACTCTCCCCTTATACAGCTCTGTGCAGAGGAAGAAGAGCAGGATTGGAACGAGCAGTGATGTGTGCAGGAGCGCGAATGGTTCCGCAACCGCCACAAAGTCTCTATCGCCTAAAGTTCTACTGCGTCGAGCGCTTCAGGTTTCTTTGAGAAAGGAGAGCAAATCGCTCGCCTGGAGAGCCACCGCCGAGGACAGAAGCTACAGCTCTACTGCTCTTCCTTCTTCACCAGAGTCGAAAGGCTGAAAGTTTTTTTTGTTTTGTTTTTTGGTCAGGAGCGCATGAAAGTCTGTCTCTCCGCAAGCGCTCTTTGCCATGGCAACATTTTGTTTGTGCTATTCCCTCATTGCTTACTTTTTTGAGCTAGTCCGGTGGCATTGGTTACCACAAATAGTGCCATCACCCTAAACGGAAGAACATCGAGGCACACTGGGTAACGCCACGTGGAAATGTAGCATGCACGATGACACCAAGCGTTGCGTCTCGTACGTTTCATCAAGTGACTCATCGGTGGTGGTGGTTTCTGCAGCACGGCAGCAAGAACTGGCAGAGTCTGAGTGCCCCAGAGTCCCTGCTGTACCCGTGGGACAGCAGCTCGACGTACATCAAGTGCCCGCCCTTCTTCGAGACCATGGTAAGGTCGTCAGCGGCAAGGTGTCTGCGGCGAAGCCGGTGCGAATCGCCGCCGTGCTCTCCGTGCAGGAGCGGGAGCCCCGTCCCCCCGAGGACATCAAGGGAGCGCGTGTACTGCTCCTGCTGGGGGACTCCGTGACCACAGACCACATCTCGCCTGCGGGCAGCATCGCCCGCAACAGTCCCGCCGCACGCTACTTGGCTGCCCGGGGGTTAGTTTTCGTTCCCTCTTGTGTTGGTCCACTTTGTGTCTAGAACTAGGCAGGCCGGCTTGCCGGAGATGCACGCGGGGTGGTGACTTTTTCCCCACCCTAAACGGAGAGAGTGATCTACAGGAGCTTGCCAGCTTGGAGCCTGTGTCACAGCGACGTCAAAATAGAAGTCATTTTGTGAGCCTTCCATTGGGCGGAAAGAGCAGAGAAAAGAGGTGCGCCCACCGTATACTGCACCTTTGGCTTCTGCCCTCCACACACTGAGAAAAGGCAAAAAAAAAAGCCGTTTACAAATCCCTGTAACGCCGAATTGGAGCGCAGCTCTTGAGGAGGAGTAGGGAAGGGTACTGAGGGGGGTCACGTCACCTGCGGGTAGTCACGTGACCCCGGGGGGGTCATGTGATCTCGGGGGGGGGGGGGGGTCACGTGACCTCGAGGGGGGGGCACGTGACCTGGGGGGGTCACGTAACCTCGGGGGGGTCACGTGACCTGGGGGGGCACGTGACTTCGGGGGGGGGGGGGTCACGTGATTTCTGGGGGGGTCACGTGACCTCGGGGGGAGGGGGGTCACGTGACCTTGGGGGGATCACGTGACTTCCCCCCGGTTACGCCGACGCCGCTCAGGCTGGAAACGGGCCCCTAAGAGCTGCACTCTAAAAAGTAGTGGACTGTCTACTGCTCTTTCTAAATCGCGCGGTGCGAAATAATTATATCTGTCTTTGCCCTCTGTGTCTCTGTTTACTGGGACGGTACGTGGCCGTCAGCTTGGTCTAGGCGGAGGGCGGACCAGGAGACCCATGTCGTACTCGGGGTGCGGCACTTGACTGTGGGCTGTCCCCTCCAGGTTGACCCCCCGCGAGTTCAACTCGTACGGGGCCCGACGTGGCAACGACGACGTCATGTCTCGGGGTACCTTCGCCAACATCCGCCTGGTGAACAAGTTCCTGGACAAGCCCGGCCCACGCACCCTGCACCTGCCCTCGGGGGAGGAGGTGGGTCCCCCCCTCTTGTGCCCGTCCCGCCACATCGTGCGCCGCTCGTGTTCGCCAGTCGGACGTGGCCCGACCTCCTGTGTGTTGAGCACGGCATGAAGGACGAAGGATGAAAGGTTGTGATGCGAGAACCTAGCGCGCTGGTTCAAACATTTGCATTTGATTACGCTCAACTGCGTTGCATTCCCTCGTATTTTGAAACCAAACGTAGCAAACGAGCGACAAATTTGTTTCATTAGGATGGCGGTTCTCAAGCATCGATGTTTTGGGGACCCCTTTTGGAATGAGAGAAATGAGGGGGACCCCATTCACCAAGAGAGAGGGGAGGGTATTGGACGATTGCAACGACAAAAGGGTAAATGAGGGAAACTAAATGCATGAAAACCATTTTTGAAGCTCCAGAATAAAGAATAATCGATTCTGGTCACTTGAATGCACATGGTTTGGTGTATTTAGCTTCGTGGGACAGCCAGCATCAACAAAAGAAAGGTTTTAGTGCTGAGTTCGACTGCTGGTCTAAGGCATCGGGACCCGAAGAATGCCTTCGGAGACCCCAAATGGTTTGCGGACCCCTATTTGACAATTACCACATTAGGACCACCAAGGAACCTCGGATATCTGTTCATAATCTCGCTTACGCACCACTCAAACCGCAACGAGTATCCGCAATGTTCTGCACGCTTTGGCCGGGCCCACCTGCCGAGCATCTGTGATGGATTGTCTCGAAGCCACCGAGGTGGAACGCGAGACGATCTTTGGGCGGCATAGTGACACCATTTCTTGTCTTTGCAGATGGACATCTTTGATGCGGCAGAGCGCTACCGCCAAGAAGGAGTGCCCCTAGTGATTCTGGCAGGCAAGGAGTACGGCTCAGGCTCCTCCAGGGACTGGGCGGCCAAGGGGCCCTTCCTGCTGGTGAGTTTGAAGGGGGCGGGGGGTGTCCTCTCCGAAGCACCTTCGGGCGGGCGATACTCGGTTTAACACTGGACGTCCCGGTGTAGTGCTGGCCCCGTGAAGTAGCTGGAATTGTTACCATATTCGTTCGAAAATTGGTCGACCTACGGTATTTATGAACGATGCCTGCGCGCGCATTTTTCTACGATGCTCAGATAGAGAAAATCATTGCGATCTAATGGGAGAGGCCCGGTGAACGACGATGCACCAATCATGTTGGAACACAGAAATGAGATCTATCTATGTGGATTGCATTTTTATTCAAAACGTCATCTTCGCTTCGCCATTCGCCAGCTTCTTTTATAAGTCTTAACTACAGGAGAACCTCGATAATTCTATCTCAGTTTATTTGGAACCCCGAATAATTTGCAAAACTTACGGTCCCACGACTTCTCATGAAAATATGACCGGATAATATGAGTGCTCCGCGTGTGCCTACCTTGGTTAATTCGCCGATTTCGTCTTCCAGGTTAAATTTTCTAGTTGCTAGGTGGCACTTGTTAGCATCCAGATTCGGCAGCAAAAACAAAGACGGCGCGCATCTTCACTTATTCGTTTCCTCTTTGCTGGTTCATGCACTTAATAGTCTCTTTGTTTTTTTGCATTTGGGCTGGCGTTGGGCAGGCTTAGTCACTCTCGCCTCACATGGAGTTTCTGATCGGTGTCAGTGATCGGTATTCTTGGCGCCGTGCCGCTGTGGTTCGGGCAGTTACTGGACTGCGTACAAGCGACGAGACGAGCGACGGCGGCAGTGACGAGAGTCAGCAACAAGTGACAAAGATTTCTCACTGTTGCCCGTCGCGTCGCTCGGCGCCTTGGTCGCTTGCTCCCGTCGCTTTCATGCAGTTTGCCTCATCCCGCGATTGACCGAGCGACAGCGACGCGGGTCACCGTCGCTTGTCTCATCGCTCGCCAAATCGCTTACATGCAACCGGCTGTGGAGCAGGATGATACCGCCAGTACTAGTGCCAGTATTGTCCCTGGGATTGACGATGAGGGAGAGGAGCTTCGCTCCCTAATTAAGGACAGTGACGGTGAGTCGGTCGACATGATGCTCAGGGACTACTTAAAGATGGAAGAGAATGAGTAAGCCTGCTACGCGGACCTTGAGAGCGAAAATACTGAGTATGACGGCAAAGATTGGTGACTGATGAGCCGCCTTGGGTCCCCTCTCTAGGGGAAGTTAGTATGCAGTCGCTGAATGTCGTCTGCACCTTTGTGGAATGTAACGGCGGTGATTCTGAGGTGTTGTGCCTAGTTAGCCTTCTTGAAAATATGACGGTTGGCGCCGCTGATTACAGAACGCAGCTGTCCCCTATCCCCGACTTCTGGTGATGTCTCTCGTTTTGACTACTCGTTTTGAATAAAATGTTTCCTTCAAGACTCAAGGCTTTGTGCACAATTTTTTAATGTTTTGTTTCCTTTTTGGATAATTCGCAATTTCGTTTAATTCGCATATTTCTCGCTGTCCGACGGACTTCTAATTTACGAGGTTCTATTGTATTGATCTTTGTGGGATCTGCAGGAAGGTAGACACACAGGTCTGTTCATAAAAAGGTTGACCTAGTTCCAATACCGTATTTACTCGCACAATGAACGCACTCGCGTAATGAACGCACCTCCCAAGTCGGCTCTCAAAATTTCGACTTTTTTTTTCACTCGCGTAATAAACGCACCCCCAACTCGGACCTCAAAATTTTGAACCCCCCCCCCCCCCCACGCGCGCGAAATGAACGCACTTTTCTATCCTGGTGCAGCGAGGTCGCGAATGCATGGGCAGCGTGGGCGAACAAAACGCCTTGCAAAAGGCGTTAAAAAAATCGCAAAGATCCAACGGAAGCAAGAAAAAAAAAACATGGAGAGGAGCTTTTTTTTTTGCACAGCGCAGTCTAGACTTTAGGTTCGCGCGCCGCCGCGCTCAAGGAGGTAAAAAAGAGAAGCGGAGAAGCGCTCTATGTGAACGAAACAGTTTGCGAAAGACGGCAAAAAGAAAAAAAAAACAAAAAAAAAACACGGAACTAAGAGAAAACAAAACCAGAGAAGCTTTTCCTTTTTTTTTTTTTTTGCACAGCGCAGTTTGGTTACGGCGGGTCGCGCGCCGCGCGCAAGGAGGTAAGAGGAGCGGAGAAGCCCTCTAAGCAAACAAAACGGCCTGCGAAAGGCGAAAAAAAAAGAAGAAAACAACCCACGGAACTGAGAAAAATGCAAAAGAAAAAGAGGAGCTTTTTTCTTTTTTTGCACTGCGCAGTTTGGTTACGGGTGTCGCGCGCCGCGCGCAAGGAGATAAGAAAGATAAGCCCCTCGCCTATGCAAACAAAACAGCTTGCAAAAAACGATGAAAAAACAAACACGGAACTGAGAAAAAAATCAAAAGAAAAAGAGGAGCTTTTTTCTTTTTTTTTTTTTTGCACAGCGCAGTTTGGTTACGGGTGTCGCGCGCCGCGCGCAAGGAGATAAGAAAGATAAGCCCCTCGCCTATGCAAACAAAACAGCTTGCGAAAGGCGATGAAAAAAAAAAAAAAAACCACGGAACTGAGAAAAAATTAAAAGAAAAAAAGGAGCTTTTTTCTTTTTTTGCACAGCGCAGTTTGGTTACGGGTGTCGCGCGCCGCGCGCAAGGAGATAAAAAAGATAAGCCCCTCGTCTATGCAAACAAAACAGCTTGCAAAAAGCGATGAAAAAAAAAAACACTGAACTGAGAAAAAAATTAAAAGAAAAAGAGGTGCTTTTTCTTTTTTTTTTGCACAGCGCAGTTTGGTTACGGGTGTCGCGCGCCGCGCGCAAGGAGATAAGAAAGATAAGCCCCTCGCCTATGCAAACAAAACAGCTTGCGAAAGGCGATAAAAAAAAACAAAAAAAAAACACACGGAACTGAGAAAAAATTAAAAGAAAAAGAGGAGGTTTTTCTTTTTTTTGCACAGCGCAGTTTGGTTACGGGTGTCGCGCGCCGTGCGCAAGGAGATAAGAAAGATAAGCCCCTCGCCTATGCAAACAAAACAGCTTGCGAAAGGCGATGAAAAAGAACAAAAAAAAAAACCCACGGAACTGAGAAAAAATTAAAAGAAAAAGAGGTGCTTTTTCTTTTTTTGCACAGCGCAGTTTGGTTACGGGTGTCGCGCGTCGCGCGCAAGGAGATAAGAAAGATAAGCCCCTCGCCTATGCAAACAAAACAGCTTGCGAAAGGCGATGAAAAAAAAAAAATAAATAACCCACGGAACTGAGAAAAAAATCAAAAGAAAAAGAGGAGCTTTTTTCATTTTTTGCACAGTGCAGTTCGGTTACGGGTGTCGCGCGCCGCGCGCAAGGAGATAAGAAAGATAAGCCGCTCGCCTATGCAAACAAAACAGCTTGCAAAAAGCGATGAAAAAAAAAAAACACTGAACTGAGAAAAAAATTAAAAGAAAAAGAGGTGCTTTTTCTTTTTTTTTTGCACAGCGCAGTTTGGTTACGGGTGTCGCGCGCCGCGCGCAAGGAGATAAGAAAGATAAGCCCCTCGCCTATGCAAACAAAACAGCTTGCGAAAGGCGATAAAAAAAACAAAAAAAAAACACACGGAACTGAGAAAAAATTAAAAGAAAAAGAGGAGGTTTTTCTTTTTTTTGCACAGCGCAGTTTGGTTACGGGTGTCGCGCGCCGTGCGCAAGGAGATAAGAAAGATAAGCCCCTCGCCTATGCAAACAAAACAGCTTGCGAAAGGCGATGAAAAAGAACAAAAAAAAAAACCCACGGAACTGAGAAAAAATTAAAAGAAAAAGAGGTGCTTTTTTCTTTTTTTGCACAGCGCAGTTTGGTTACGGGTGTCGCGCGTCGCGCGCAAGGAGATAAGAAAGATAAGCCCCTCGCCTATGCAAACAAAACAGCTTGCGAAAGGCGATGAAAAAAAAAAATAAATAACCCACGGAACTGAGAAAAAAATCAAAAGAAAAAGAGGAGCTTTTTTCATTTTTTGCACAGTGCAGTTCGGTTACGGGTGTCGCGCGCCGCGCGCAAGGAGATAAGAAAGATAAGCCGCTCGCCTATGCAAACAAAACAGCTTGCGAAAGGCGATGAAAAAAAAAACACGGAACTAAGAAAAAATTAAAAGAAAAAAAGGAGCTTTTTCTTTTTTTGCACAGCGCAGTTTGGTTACGGGTGTCGCGCGTCGCGCGCAAGGAGATAAGAAAGATAAGCCCCTCGCCTATGCAAACAAAACAGCTTGCGAAAGGCGATGAAAAAAAAAATAAATAACCCACGGAACTGAGAAAAAAATCAAAAGAAAAAGAGGAGCTTTTTTCATTTTTTGCACAGTGCAGTTCGGTTACGGGTGTCGCGCGCCGCGCGCAAGGAGATAAGAAAGATAAGCCCCTCGCCTATGCAAACAAAACAGCTTGCGAAAGGCGATAAAAAAAAACAAAAAAAACACACGGAACTGAGAAAAAATTAAAAGAAAAAGAGGAGGTTTTTCTTTTTTTTGCACAGCGCAGTTTGGTTACGGGTGTCGCGCGCCGTGCGCAAGGAGATAAGAAAGATAAGCCCCTCGCCTATGCAAACAAAACAGCTTGCGAAAGGCGATGAAAAAGAACAAAAAAAAAAACCCACGGAACTGAGAAAAAATTAAAAGAAAAAGAGGTGCTTTTTTCTTTTTTTGCACAGCGCAGTTTGGTTACGGGTGTCGCGCGCCGCGCGCAAGGAGATAAGAAAGATAAGCCCCTCGCCTATGCAAACAAAACAGCTTGCGAAAGGCGATGAAAAAAAAAAAATAACCCACGGAATTGAGAAAAAAATCAAAAGAAAAAGAGGAGCTTTTTTCATTTTTTGCACAGTGCAGTTCGGTTACGGGTGTCGCGCGCCGCGCGCAAGGAGATAAGAAAGATAAGCCCCTCGCCTATGCAAACAAAACAGCTTGCGAAAGGCGATGAAAAAAAAAAAAAAAACCACGGAACTGAGAAAAAATTAAAAGAAAAAAAGGAGCTTTTTTCTTTTTTTGCACAGCGCAGTTTGGTTACGGGTGTCGCGCGCCGCGCGCAAGGAGATAAAAAAGATAAGCCCCTCGTCTATGCAAACAAAACAGCTTGCAAAAAGCGATGAAAAAAAAAAAACACTGAACTGAGAAAAAAATTAAAAGAAAAAGAGGTGCTTTTTCTTTTTTTTTTTGCACAGCGCAGTTTGGTTACGGGTGTCGCGCGCCGCGCGCAAGGAGATAAGAAAGATAAGCCCCTCGCCTATGCAAACAAAACAGCTTGCGAAAGGCGATAAAAAAAAACAAAAAAAAAACACACGGAACTGAGAAAAAATTAAAAGAAAAAGAGGAGGTTTTTCTTTTTTTTTGCACAGCGCAGTTTGGTTACGGGTGTCGCGCGCCGTGCGCAAGGAGATAAGAAAGATAAGCCCCTCGCCTATGCAAACAAAACAGCTTGCGAAAGGCGATGAAAAACAACAAAAAAAAAACCCACGGAACTGAGAAAAAATTAAAAGAAAAAGAGGTGCTTTTTTCTTTTTTTGCACAGCGCAGTTTGGTTACGGGTGTCGCGCGCCGCGCGCAAGGAGATAAGAAAGATAAGCCCCTCGCCTATGCAAACAAAACAGCTTGCGAAAGGCGATGAAAAAAAAAAAAAAAATAACCCACGGAACTGGGAAACAAATCAAAAGAAAAAGAGGAGCTTTTTTCATTTTTTGCACAGTGCAGTTCGGTTACGGGTGTCGCGCGCCGCGCGCAAGGAGATAAGAAAGATAAGCCCCTCGCCTATGCAAACAAAACAGCTTGCGAAAGGCGATGAAAAAAAAAAAAAAAAAAAAACACGGAACTGAGAAAAAATTAAAAGAAAAAAAGGAGCTTTTTTCTTTTTTTGCACAGCGCAGTTTGGTTACGGGTGTCGCGCGCCGCGCGCAAGGAGATAAAAAAGATAAGCCCCTCGTCTATGCAAACAAAACAGCTTGCAAAAAGCGATGAAAAAAAAAAACACTGAACTGAGAAAAAAATTAAAAGAAAAAGAGGTGCTTTTTCTTTTTTTTTTTGCACAGCGCAGTTTGGTTACGGGTGTCGCGCGCCGCGCGCAAGGAGATAAGAAAGATAAGCCCCTCGCCTATGCAAACAAAACAGCTTGCGAAAGGCGATAAAAAAAAAACAAAAAAAACACACGGAACTGAGAAAAAGTTAAAAGAAAAAGAGGAGGTTTTTCTTTTTTTTGCACAGCGCAGTTTGGTTACGGGTGTCGCGCGCCGTGCGCAAGGAGATAAGAAAGATAAGCCCCTCGCCTATGCAAACAAAACAGCTTGCGAAAGGCGATGAAAAAGAACAACAAAAAAAAAAAACCCACGGAACTGAGAAAAAATTAAAAGAAAAAGAGGTGCTTTTTTCTTTTTTTGCACAGCGCAGTTTGGTTACGGGTGTCGCGCGCCGCGCGCAAGGAGATAAGAAAGATAAGCCCCTCGCCTATGCAAACAAAACAGCTTGCGAAAGGCGATGAAAAAAAAAAAAAAAAACCACGGAACTGAGAAAAAAATCAAAAGAAAAAGAGGAGCTTTTTTCATTTTTTGCACAGTGCAGTTCGGTTACGGGTGTCGCGCGCCGCGCGCAAGGAGATAAGAAAGATAAGCCCCTCGCCTATGCAAACAAAACAGCTTGCGAAAGGCGATGAAAAAAAAAAAAAAAAAAAAAAACCACGGAACTGAGAAAAAATTAGAAGAAAAAAAGGAGCTTTTTTCTTTTTTTGCACAGCGCAGTTTGGTTACGGGTGTCGCGCGCCGCGCGCAAGGAGATAAGAAAGATAAGCCCCTCGCCTATGCAAACAAAACAGCTTGCGAAAGGCGATGAAAAAAAAATAAAAAATAACCCACGGAACTGAGAAAAAAATCAAAAGACAAAGAGGAGCTTTTTTCATTTTTTGCACAGTGCAGTTCGGTTACGGGTGTCGCGCGCCGCGCGCAAGGAGATAAGAAAGATAAGCCCCTCGCCTATGCAAACAAAACAGCTTGCGAAAGGCGATGAAAAAAAAAAAAACCACGGAACTGAGAAAAAATTAAAAGAAAAAAAGGAGCTTTTTTCTTTTTTTGCACAGCGCAGTTTGGTTACGGGTGTCGCGCGCCGTGCGCAAGGAGATAAGAAAGATAAGCCCCTCGCCTATGCAAACAAAACAGCTTGCGAAAGGCGATGAAAAAGAACAAAAAAAAAAAAAAACCCACGGAACTGAGAAAAAATTAAAAGAAAAAGAGGTGCTTTTTTCTTTTTTTGCACAGTGCAGTTTGGTTACGGTTGTCGCGCGCCGCGCGCAAGGAGATAAGAAAGATAAGCCCCTCGCCTATGCAAACAAAACAGCTTGCAAAAGACGATGAAAAAAAAACAAAAAAAAAACAACTCACAGAACTGAGAAAAAATCAAAAGAAAAAGCTTTTTCGTTTTTTGCACAGCGCAGTTTGGTTACGGGTGTCGCGCGCCGCGCGCAAGAAGATAAGAAAGATAAGCCCCTTGCCTATGATAACAAAACAGCTTGCGAAAGGCGATGAAAAAAAAAAAATAACCCACGGAACTGAGAAAAAAATCAAAAGAAAAAGAGGAGCTTTTTTCATTTTTTGCACAGTGCAGTTCGGTTACGGGTGTCGCGCGCCGCGCGCAAGGAGATAAGAAAGATAAGCCCCTCGCCTATGCAAACAAAACAGCTTGCAAAAGACGATGAAAAAAAAACAAAAAAAAAACAACTCACAGAACTGAGAAAAAATCAAAAGAAAAAGCTTTTTCGTTTTTTGCACAGCGCAGTTTGGTTACGGGTGTCGCGCGCCGCGCGCAAGAAGATAAGAAAGATAAGCCCCTTGCCTATGATAACAAAACAGCTTGCGAAAGGCGATGAAAAAAAAAAAATAACCCACGGAACTGAGAAAAAAATCAAAAGAAAAAGAGGAGCTTTTTTCATTTTTTGCACAGTGCAGTTCGGTTACGGGTGTCGCGCGCCGCGCGCAAGGAGATAAGAAAGATAAGCCCCTCGCCTATGCAAACAAAACAGCTTGCAAAAGACGATGAAAAAAAAACAAAAAAAAAACAACTCACAGAACTGAGAAAAAATCAAAAGAAAAAGCTTTTTCGTTTTTTGCACAGCGCAGTTTGGTTACGGGTGTCGCGCGCCGCGCGCAAGAAGATAAGAAAGATAAGCCCCTTGCCTATGATAACAAAATAGCTTGCGAAAGGCGATGAAAAAAAAAAAATAACCCACGGAACTGAGAAAAAAATCAAAAGAAAAAGAGGAGCTTTTTTCATTTTTTGCACAGTGCAGTTCGGTTACGGGTGTCGCGCGCCGCGCGCAAGGAGATAAGAAAGATAAGCCCCTCGCCTATGCAAACAAAACAGCTTGCAAAAGACGATGAAAAAAAAACAAAAAAAAAACAACTCACAGAACTGAGAAAAAATCAAAAGAAAAAGCTTTTTCGTTTTTTGCACAGCGCAGTTTGGTTACGGGTGTCGCGCGCCGCGCGCAAGAAGATAAGAAAGATAAGCCCCTTGCCTATGATAACAAAACAGCTTGCGAAAGGCGATGAAAAAAAAAAAACGAAAAAAAAACAACCCACGGAACTGAGAAAAAATGAAAAATAAAAGAGGAGCTTTTTTCTTTTTTTGCACAGCCCAGTTTGGTTACGGGTGTCGCGCGCCGCGCGCAAGGAGATAAGAAAGATAAGCCCCTCGCCTATGCAAACGAAACAGCTTGTGAAAGGCGGCAAAAAAAAAAACCTACGGAACTGAGAAAAAAGCAAAAGAAAAAGAGGAGCTTTTTTCTTTTTTTGCACAGCGCAGTTTGGTTACGGGTGTCGCGCGCAAGGAGATAAGAAAGATAAGCCCCTCGCCTATGCAAACAAAACAGCTTGCGAAAGGCGATGAAAAGAAACCCCCAAGGAACTAAAAGAAAAAGAAAACAAAGAGGAGTTTTCTTTTTTTGCACAGCTTAGGTTGCCGGGTAGGGCGCCTCAGTCAAAGAGATAAGAAGTTACTTCGATTTTTCAGGATAAAAGGTCCCTTCATTATGCCAGTAAATACGGACGCAAAACTTTTACTTCGCGTAATGTAATGAACGCACCCCCCAACTTTGCATCATTTTTTGGAAAGAAAAGTGTGTTCATTCTGCGAGTAAATACGGTAAATACGGTAGTTTCCTGAAACGAATAGGTCGTACGGCTGGTCAGATTTGTGGCACTGCTTGTGGACCACCCCGACCACACTGCCGACTGTAAAAGTTTGCTATGATGTAATGCCGAACAAGCGGGCTTACCTTCTGGCTGGGAAATCGCTCGTCTTCCAAAGCAGTTGGCAGCATTTGCTGCACAGAAGTTGGCAAAGGAGCCTCGGCGGTGTCACTTTAGAAGTGGCAACAATGAGGCCCTGGCATGAGTCCTTTGATTCTAAGTACCGTATTTTCCGGACTATAGTCTGCAGAAACAAATTTAGGGTAGAAAATAAAATATTTTCTTAGTAGATAATTTGCATGCCGTGCATAGTTTGCACCTGGTGCTTAGTCGACAAAAAAATCCTCGCACAGCACACCTTGACAGCCGAGCTCTGACGCGCCACGCATTTTTATTCTGTGTCGAGCGTTGGCCTTCTGTGATGACGGATTCTCATTCAGCACTATGGCTTTATTATCTAGAGGATGTTGCACAGCGCTCCCTTCTCTCTGGCTCCGCGCCAGCTATGCACGTGACTGACATAAACCATAGGGCTCGTTTCGACGGAAACCCGGCGGTGTCTTTCAGTTTGTCAGCTATAGAAAGGGAGAAGGAGCGAGAGAGGTTGACGCGTCCTGACGTCAGTGCTTCGGACAAATGGGAGCATCAAATGCGTCACCCTCTCCCTATCTTTCTTCCTCTCTCCGTGTAGCTGGCAAACGAAAGATACTGCCGGGTTTTCATCAAAACGAGCGTTCTAATGCTAACGCATTAAAACAAATCCTTGTATAGTTCGTGCTACTTTTAGATGGTTTGCACCTGGTAAAATTTAAGCTTTTAGACATGTCTTAGTTTACAAACTATAGTTCAGTAAACATGGTAAGTGGTGTATGGAAGCACATTTTTCCTTTGTTGAATACGGATGGAAGTTCCGAAAGGACGCCTACCTCGGGAGCTAAATGTTGGGTTGGAATGTTTTTGGACTGCGGCACCAAAAGGACTTCTAGAAATAAAATGAGAGCAAACTCTCGCGACATAAAAACCATTACTACAGATCAAAGACAGGGCTTGTGTCTCACAGCACTCTCCTTTAACTGACAGTATTATTGTGAGTGGTTTTATCAACCGATCCACAAAACAATTTTGTATACTTATGCGAACAGTCGTGATCCCTGGGGACTGTTGATGCTGCAACAGCTGCTTGTGTTGACAATGTACTGGGCCAGAGACCTTTTGTCGCCTCTCTCTGCTAGGCAGTGCTAGTTGCGCTTTGCCTCGTCTCAAGTAAAATTGCCCCACGTTTTGTTGAAATCGTTCCGTCGGACACTAGGTGATGGTGATGGTTTCCTCAGCTGTCGTCATACGGTCGGTGCCTTGCCGCGAAAACTTCAAAAGGTATTCAATGTCTTTGGCGTCGTTTGCCCACTGGTATTTCCAGTGTTTGATTTAGTCGTTCCTTATAAACACTTGCGGGACAAGGTCGTTGTGATGCACGTACCAAGGGTAATCCCCATTGCCTCGTGTGACTGTCAACATCTGTCCAGTGCAAAAATGAGGAATTCCGTTGACGCGTGCATGTTGTTTTGAGTGCGTTGTGCCAGTGTTACGAGGGGAAACATTCACGCACGCGCCCGGTGCAGGGTGTGCGCGTGGTGCTGGCGGAGAGCTACGAGCGCATCCACCGCAGCAACCTGGTGGGCATGGGCATCGTGCCCCTGCAGTACCTGCCCGGGCAGAGTGCCCACAGCCTGGGCCTGACAGGGCGGGAGACCTTCAGCGTGGCCGTGGGAGGACACCTAGAGCCCGGCCAGACGGTGCCCGTCCAGGTCGGTAGTCCCTGTATCTTTGTCATACTTACGGTGCCTGCAGCGCGTCTCCCGCCGGCGCGTTTCCTGCGTCCAAAATGGCGGCCAGACAACATCGTACTGTCGCCGGCTGCGGCAGCGGCGGCGGATACGGTGGACGCATGCTTTGCTGGCGGTGCCCCTCCAGCTTGACGATTTACAAAAACTTCGGCAGACGTCGCAACGGCGACAGCGCTTCCCTTCGCGTGTGCTTTTTTACAGACCTTGGGCACCCAACCACCAGGATTGTGACGTCCCGCAATGCAACACTCGGGCTTCTGTCACGTCATTAGCTGCCACTTTAGAACCACTTTGGATGCGTGGGCGGAGTAGAGCGCTAAACACACCAGTCGGAAATGCCTTCTAGGTGCCATAGTGTTAGCTATTAGCTAACAGCATGGCATTTGAGAGACACCTCGTGCCTTTTGCCCGTCAGTGACTCTCGCCTATAACATTCCACGAGTCATTTGTACTCGCTTCCTAAGTGACTCACTGCAGGGATCTGCACGTTGGGATTAAAGTGCACTTTCGGGACAAATATTGCAGGGCAATAGAGCAGAAGCATGGGCTCGCGTTTTTGCTTGACAAGATAAATGCGATAAAATTAGGAAAACTCTCGCAGGTAGACGTTTTATGAATGTGTATTTATTGAGAAAACTGGGGCTTTTCAGGTATTGGGATGGAAAACATGCTTCGTTAAAAAATTTGTGATAAGTCTTCTTTGCTCATTTTTCTTTCATACTTGTTCTTGAAGGGCCACGAAGAGTGGTCTTCACCAGCATTAGCTTTATTATGGTGCCTGGAACATGTCTGATTGGTGTCCTTAGCAGCAAAAATTTTTTTTCGAGGGAAGCTAAGGTGGTTGGGGTGTCCATGGCTCGGGGTGCAAGGGGAAGAAGGGGGGGGGAAGGGGAGGGAGGGAGGGGAAGGAGCTCAAAAGGCATGCGTTTACTATAGGGTAGACTGAATTTCGGAGGTGTAGTGAAGCCCCATAAGCCCTTCGCCTAGCTACGCTACTGGTCTTTAGTGTCCTTGGCTTCGAAAATGTCCTCAAGTTGGTAAGAAATTATATTGCAGAAGCCAGGTGGCACATTGAGTTGAGTTTCCCAATCCCGACGGTTGGTGCCGGTACCGCTGGCGGAGCGGGCGAGCAGATGCAAGGATCGCCATCGTCTTGGCGTCCCAGCCCGTGGCTTTTTTAGTTTCTGGCCGACTCCAGAGTGTGCTCATACAAGTTTCTGCTCAATCCTTCTTCGGTGCCGTACCACTGCCAGGATTGTGGCCACCAACTAAAGGGGCCAATGGTGACGTAACAAGGCGAAAATCGAGGGACCAACAACGAAGACGCGATAGACGTGTTGGTTGAAGACTCATTCCAGGCAGCGCGGCTTTACCAGAAGAATGGGTTGCTCGTGCTTAAGTGTGGTTGGCCCGGCCTTCCCTCTCTAGATTGAAGCCACCTACTCTGAGTGTTGCAAAGTAGTGAAAGCGCACAATAAAGACGTAGACGGAGAGGCAAACAGGACGAGCGCTGACTATCAACTGAATTTTTATTGAAAAATAAAAACTACAAAATAGTGTGATATTTTCTTGGACTAGTATGACCAAGTCATTCAAAATGCCTTGGAAGTTAAACCTGTGACCGAGTTGTTTAGGTATGTAGATGATTATTTAGTGATTTTGCAAAACTGAAAACCTTGCTGTATGTGAAGTTGTTGAAGATGTGATGATGATCTAGGGGCCTGAAGTTTACCCTTGAATGCCAAGATGGGCAGTTTCTACAGTTTCTGGATTTGCAAATGCAATTCGCAGGGGAACACGTGTGCTGGAGTTACAAACCGCGTACCCAGAAGGGAATCCTTGCCTATGATTGGGTGCATTCGAAGTTGGTAAACCGGAGCATTGCGTCGTCTTGTCTACAGACGGTGATCAAAAAGTTGTGTCACCATGCCATACACGACAGCTTCTATCGTCAGGTCAAGAGACTTGGAAGCTCAGGGTATCCAACTTCCCTTATGCTCTCAGTGGCTGAGAAACTTCTGAAGAAGTTCAAGGGCAAATGCCAAAAGGGCAAGCAAAAAAAGAGAGCTAGACCCCACGTGATGCCATACCTGCACAGGGTGTCACACAATTTAAAAAAAAGTGGTGGAAAGGTTCGAGGTACCTCTGGTCTTCTCAGCACCACGTAAACTGGCTCAACTATGTCCGAGGATAAAAGAGAAAGGCAAAGAGAAGCGGCAATGCTCAGTCAAGCATGTAAACAAATACGTGGAATTTGCGGTGGGCGTGATGTATAAAATTCCATTGGACTGCAGCAAGGTTTACATAGGCCAGACCGGAAGGTGTTTGAACGAACGGTTGCGTGAACATGATTTATCCCTGCGTTCAACAACGGGAGCACATTTACACATTCATTGCAGCGATTGCCGTTGCATTCCCAACTTTTCAAGGCACTACAGTTGATGGGAGTAGTAAAGAAAAGGTGGCGAGAGATGTACTGGAAGCTTGCATGATAAAGAAGGAATGTCCTGATAAGTGTATTAGTCAGCCCTCACTTTTCCTTCACAAAAAAGAAGTGGATTTTATTGACACATGTGGTGGCTGAGTCATTGCTGACTAGTCACATTTCTGCAATATTTGTGGCTTTTGCTGTTTTTATTTTCCAATAAAAATTCAGTTGATAGTCAGCGCTTGTGCTGTTTGCTTCTCAGTCTTCGTATTTGTCTTTATTGTGCGCTTTCACTACTTTTCAACATGCATAACCAACTCGCCTGCATCGCTACGTTAGTTCACTACTTTGAGTCTTCAGTCTACACAAACCAAACTCCTAATCATAATCTAAGAGATAGCGCTGGGTGTTCTGCCGATCGTGTGGATCCAAGCACTGACCCGAGAATCTGCCAACGTATCGGTCGTGCAGAAGTCCGTGCCGAGCAGTGCGGCGACGTTAGAATGGGTGCCCAGTTTGCAGAGTCGTGGCCCGACGGTGGTGCTGTTGTAGGTGTGCCTAGAGCCACCGAACGAGCTACGCTTCCGAGTAACGACACTTTGGCCATCTTGGTGCGATTGTTGCCAGTTATCGGGAGCTTTATCTGAAATCACGACAGTTTCTTGCCCTCCAGAAGTGTTTCAACCTGTGACAAAACAAAATGATATCGCTCAAGCTTTTAGACCCTGTAGCAAAAGCTAAGGAAGTTTCATTTGTGAATCAAAACAATCGCCAATTGCACCTGCACTGCACGAGCACCAAATTCGTGGTGCTATACACGCCAAGTTTGCAGAAAAGACTACCCCTCTGCTTAGAAATTCTCCCGTATAGTGTGGTTTTTGTAAAAAGAAATAGTGACTACAAATTTAGACTAAGACAAGTTTATTACATTTATATTGCACCACTCATGCTAGTGAGATACAGCTGGGCCTCGCTATCATTGCAGCCGTCTTTTGTAATGGCAAAAGCTCCTCGTTTAAGTGTGGGGAGGGGGAGGGGGGTTAATTTGCGTTTTTGGGAGAGTTTTCTGTCACTCGTACATCCCTAGAATCTGGTAAAAATTCGGGAGTCTCCCAGGTAATACGGGAGACTTGGCAGGTATTCGGTGCTCACGAGGAAATTGGAAAATTGAGTGGCAATACTCAAAGTATGGCCCAGTGCTGTGCTCACCACTCCCTTCTGCTCGCAGCTGGACGACGGCCGCAGCTTCCAAGCCCTACTTCGCTTCGACACCGCGGTCGAGTTGGCCTACTTCCGGCATGGAGGCATCCTGCCCTACGTGCTGCGCCAGATGCTCTGAGCACCGTGCCGACACAAATATACTTTTGCACACCTCGGTTCTCTCTCTGCGTTTTCCTCGGGGCACGGGGTGAATACTGGAAATGTTTCAAAAACAACCTGTTTCTACCTTACCGTAGTGGGACTCTTTTGGGCGTGCTGGCCAAAGGACGGGGCAAGACATTTGATGATTTTCAGGGGTTTTATGGCGCAACAGCTACAGAGGACGTCCTGTGGCGTATAGGCGTCAGCACCTCTCTGTCACCTATACGTCGTCGTCCTCCCCTTGTACATATCTCATAATCGTCATCGCTAGACGTGGCACCGCGGGCCTCTTTGGTACGGGCTATTGCCTTTCCGCGATGCCACGGCTCTCCCGAGCCAATAAAGAATGTGCTAGGAAAATATAGTTTGAAAAGATATGCAGGACTGGATCTGACAAATAAAACCAGTGCTAGTAATAAAAGATAAGACATGGTCGAATGAGATGAGGGGATATTCTCCCAGTAAAAGAGCGGGATAGAATGGGATTTGGAAGCGAAACAATTCAGGAAAATTAGTACCATATTAACTCGCATAATGAACAACCCCCAAAACAGCCATCAATATTTGGGCTTTTTTTGTTTCTCGCGTAATGAACATGCTTTTAATTTTCGACTACAGTCTTGAACTGTGTCCAACTTATCTAGCCAACTAGCCACCAACCCCGCAAATTTTCTTTTGCCGCCAAGCGGCCAGGCCAAGTCAAGCCAAGCCAAGCTACAGTAGGCTCGCGATAATTCAAACTCGGATATTTCGTACTTCCGGTTAATTCAAACAGATCTGAAAATTTTGGTTGTTTTTAATGTATTTATAAGCCGCTTAATTCGAACGGCGTTTTCGCTTAATTCATACTTTTTTGTTCTCACGGCCCCGTTGAGTGCGCTTCTTTCCGAGCACCGGTGCACCGCAGAGAAGCGATACCCGCGGAGCTTGTTTTTGCGAGTGTTGCTTATCCGCAGTGCACCGGTGCTCGGAAAGAAGCGCACTCAACGGGGCTCCAGCAGGCACACAGCGGAAAATGGCATTCACATTAGGAACAGCTCACTGGCATCATGCTTTCTGGCCTTGAAGCACATAACGTGAACGCCCAACTGGCGGAATATGCTAATCTTGACGACAATGTGTGTGTGAGTGAAGAAGTGAGAGTGAAGATGATGGAAGAAAGGGATGACCCACTACCAACTGTCACAGCCGCAGAGGCCTTTGAGTACATCGCTCAGCTCCGGAAGTTTCTGTCTGCAAAGGTAGAGTCCCGTAAAGAGCTACTTGCGTTGGCTGGTATTGAAATTTTTGTTTTGAGATCTCATGTACTGACTAAACAGTCCACAATCGACAACTTTTTGGCCGGATGAATAAACTTAACGTCACAGTTCTTTCACCAATGTGTTATGCCTGTACTTATAAATAGGCCTAGGTAGAGGAAACTGGCAAAAATCTGCTTTGTATGTGTAGCTATCCATGTAACAAACCATAATGCAGTCTAGTATCATATTTAGATGAATTTCTGATAATTCAAACTTCTGGTAATTCAAACTAAAATCTGTGACTTCCTGGAGCTTGAATTAATGAGAGCCTACTGTACTCTTGCAAGAGTTGCAATTTCGTGGTTCTGAAACCGAGCGACGCGCACGCCTAGCGAAGCTGGGGCCGAGGAATTGATCAGTCCCGGATGTGCTTCGCCCATTGGTTGCATAAATGGAAACAAACATGCCGCAGTCTGTGATTCGCTTTCGATCAGTGATATTGTGAAATTGGTTGGGCCTAAGAACGGTTGTGTCGCACTTTGTGCTGAGTAAGCTTCGTAGAGCGCTTTTTCTTCGGCAAAAGATACGCCCTGAAAAGGTTTGCAATTTATAGGGCAGGATTAATGTGGCATGCCCACGACCAGCCATGGGCGCGCCTCCGTTAGTGGAGACATGCCACAGTACCCTGCAATGTCTTATTGGCACTTAAAATTACATATGGGCAAAGTGTGTAAATGCAAATATTTTACCCCGCGTAATGAATCCCCTCCCAAATATAGGTCAATTTTTCGGAAAGAAAAGTGCAATCATTTTGCGATTAAATATGGTAGGACAATCATTCTCAAAAGCTGAACAGAGCCACAAAATATGTAGGTATTTGCACGAGGTTGGGGGGGGGGGGGGGGGGGGGGGGGGGGGTAAGAATGATCAATTCGAAGACGACGCAACTATACTTTGTGGAATCGGTTCCCGAGGGAAGAGCTCTCCCAGAGCTCAAGAGTCGACCTTGTAATATTAAGTTTATTGTTGCATACCATGTTCCACTCAAACTGCCATAAAGAAACGAGGGATGACTTTGTTAAAGGTTTGATATCTTACCGTAGAATACCGCGCATCCGCCAGTTCCACACTAAGCGCCCATTACCAAATTTGTGAGATCTGAGAAAATATGCACAGTACATTTATATGTAAAATTGATGACCGGGCAAGCGCCCATCCCCCATTTTTTTGCGATTATCTCCAAAGTTTGAGTGGGCGCTTGCCTGGTATTTGACGGTAGGTGTGGCAAACGGGCGTGAATTGGTGGAAGATTATCCGAAGACGTAGCGAATCTGCTCCCTCAATACGTTTTATTCCCATATTAAAGAGACCCCAACAAAATTTTATATTAAGGCCTCCCCGTATAGCTTCATTAAGTTTATTTTGCAGTTGCTGCACGAGCTTATTACTCGTAACTGAAAAAGCATATTGCAGTAACAGCGCTGCGAGAGCCTACAAATAAAACAGCCTACGGCCATAGACATTGCATAAATTTCAGCTGTGAAAATGCTGGAGGAAGTATTTGGACATTTCACTTTTATAAGATTATCCGAATACACTGCGCTGCCAACAAATGATGACGTCTTAGCGCCATCAGTGTAAAAGTGTGTAACCATACCTCCTTTCGAGCTCAGAAAATTTCTGCTAAATGATAAGAACAAACCCAAGCAGCACCGATTTGGCCAATCATTGGCCAATGACTGGCTTTTCTCTGGCCATTGGCCAATGACCACAGGTCATCAGCCATTGGCCAACTCTGGCCATTGCCGAGAAGACCCTCGCCAGCCATTGGCCAATGCTTTGCCAAAACCCGTGCTGCTTGGGAAGACACTATGTTTATGAAACCTTGTGAAAGCCCAGACACTAGCTGGCACTAGGTCGCAGGGGGCAACACGGTCTACATTCAGCGCAAGATTAACTCCGAGCAAAGATCAAGTTAGGAACAAAATTGCTCTACTCGAGGACTCGAGGGTCTTACAATGCTGGGCTCATTCTCAAAGAAATGACAAAATCTAGATTTTTGTAGAAAATGTCGGATGATTACGGCTAGCAAGTATCTTGTAGTAATATAGATACTGGCTTCTTTTCTCACATGACATCCCATTTAATTCAGCATATAGGCTGAGGATGGGACATCTGAAAGGCACCTGTTCCGAGAGTTGCAATCTAAGGTGACGGACTGGATCCAACATCCTGAGGGCAGACAGTTGTGCAGAACTGTAAACTGGAGCCCCATAGTCGAGACTGGATCAAATGAACGTTGTACGGAATTGTAGGCATTTACTGTCAGATCGCCATGTTTTATGGGCTACGACTTTTGGAATATTGGCAGTTTTGAGATTTTTAATGCAAAAGGATTAACTATCATGGAGCAAACTGACATCATCAGCTTTGAAACCACGCCAGACGTTGACCAAACGGCACCTAAAATCTCCTTTTCGAAGCCGATTTCTGATGAATGATGCTACCATTGGCTGGCGCGCGTCATCAAGAAATGAGGCTCCCATTGGCTTTCGTGTGGCATAGTTCCAAAAAAAAAAAGAGCCACCAAAGAAGCCTTCTCCATGGCGGCACAGCGCGTGTAGCGGCCCAACCGCCGGTAAGAGCGGTGCGGACCTGGTAGCAGGACCCGCTCGGGCAAAGTCCTGGTAAGGTGCACGGCCGAGCGCGGCGCGGCCACTTCACGAGAGCGTGCGCTCGGCCGTCGATCGGGGAAACGTGGCCGTTCACGCCGCAGACGAACTAAGAGAGTGGAAGAACGACATTCATGCTTTCGCATTCACAACTCGTTAGAAGTGCTTAGGTGTCCTCCGGCCGTTTTTTAGAGCGCAACTCTTAGGCGCCCGTTTCCTGGTTAAGCGGCGACGCCGGCAGTGTAATCGCGCGTTGCATTATGGAGTGTTTCCCATATTGACGTCACGAAAGTAAAATTTCCCGCTAAATTTGGCGGGAAATATTTTCGCTAATTCTAGCGGGACAATTTTTCCGGGTTGAGTGGCGTCATGTGAGTATACACGTTTGCAAGTCCGGTCTCAGGGCGCCGCCATCTTCCTCAGTGGGGTGCGCTCTCGGGAGCGGCCATAATCCGATTACGACGCCTTAGCAAGGCTTCGTAATCGGATTATGACTGGTCCAAGCGCACCCCAGACAGGCAAGATGGCAGCGCCCTGAAGCCGGACTTGCAAACGTGTATACAATTTTCCTGCTAAACTGGTCAGCAAATGTTTCCGCTAAATTTAGCGGAGAAATTTCTCCGCTAAATTAAGCAAGAAAGTTTTCCCGCCAAACTTAGCGGGAAAATTTTACCCTCGTTACGTCACACAGGACGCCACTCAACCCGGGAATATTTAGTGAAACAATTTCCCTCCAAATTTAGCGGGAAAATTTTACCCTTGTGGCGTCACGTGTGACGTCACTGAATGAATGTGACGTCACATGAAATTTAGAGGAAATTCCACTAAATGGGAGAGGAGGGTACAGAGGGGGAGGAGGGGCGTACCCTCCCTTCCTCCTCCCGAAGAACTGCCGTTTCAAACATCGCGTGCAACGCTGGGAAAGCTACTGAAGTAGTGCGCATGAAAAAACACACAAAATTGTGTTACTCCGCCAGATTTCGTGGACGAGCGGTACAAGGCGCTGCTCCGGCGATGCCGACATCTCGGTGGCGGTGGTTCGAATCCACTTAGGGCGCAAAGGTTTTTTTTTTTTTTTTTTTTTTTTTTCCTCGACCGATTTTTTGTGCAAGATTGTGCGTATTGCGGAAGTGCATATTTCAATTCCTCTTTTCTTGTTGATTTTTATTTATAAGGTAGACTAGGGGCTGGTGTTCCGCTCGAACTTGCGCCGGCCTCGTCAAAACAGAAGAACGGTCGAGATCCAGGGCGTCTCTATTTAAAGCCGTTTATTTACATGGTAGCGTGAAAATCAGAGAGTACCTTGAGAGTGTGGTGGACGGTCCTTTATATAACGAATATTGTGATTAGGGGACCGCACTGCCATTGTTCAGACGGCTTGGCATTCCCTCACGTGATGTGACTTCATGGAAGTTTCCTTCAGAGTCAGAATACTCGCCTGTGTATGAAAGAAGTCATCCAGACGGCAGTATCTCGGTGCTCTGGTGCCGGCGCCCACATGAACCGGGAGTGATTCACAATAGACGCGTACACAACACACGGCACTCGAGATCAGGATCGAGTGTTGTTTCCTCTTCGAGGAAAGCAGGGGCCTCGGAATACAGGCACGGGCATGTGCGTCGTTTACTTAGCCGACCAAGGTTAAGGTGCCTCAGGCAGACGGAGCCGACCATGGTTACGGTCCCGCAGGCAGAAGAACCCAGACACTTCGGAATGCAATCACGGGCACCGCCTGCTGTAAGGTCCCGCAAGCAGACGGAGCCGTAGGCACGATTCATCACCGACACAGTTCCTTCTTGAGGCTTGTTTCACTTTGAAGCCATAAGGCCGATTTCAACACCAGAAATAACAGGTGGCAGTTCACAACACTGTCCGCGTGCTCGGAACTTTCACGTTACGAGGTCTTCGCTTCGGGGACGCCACCTTGCCAGACACTCCGGTGTCGTTACTGACCGTCTCCAGGACCTCACGGACCGACGTCTCCGGGAAACACGTTCTTGAACTCGCGTACACGTTGGCGATCACCTGCTTGCACTTTTGCGAGATCTTCACACAACGAATCTTCCAAAATATCCGAGCAGGAAAAGAAAGCTTCCCGCGTAAGACGCCATCTTCACGAAACCGGCGAGGCAGGTGCAGCCGCACAACCCGAAAACCCGAAGCGAGTGCGAGTGCCGCACGAACGAAAACGGAAAATAATTTGGAGTAGTTTACATTATATTTTCCTTTTTATTGAAAAAGAATTGGTGTTCCCTCGAAATCATAACGCCACTATTAGTTACTAGCTCCAAAGATGTACACTTTTCGACTTTTTATTTTTTTTCAGGGGCCGCACTATTTTGTGGAGCGAACGTAGTCGCGGTCGGCTGTGCAAACCGGCGCGCTAGCTTTGACTACATTGCACGCTATGTTTGAAACATACGTTAATTCGGCATTACAGAGAATTGTAAACGTCTCATTTTTTATTGACTTCAGGTGAGAAATAAAATTGAGCTTTTTGCCAAAGCTTTTTCCTAAAAGGGATGCAGGTTTCATGCAATTCTAAGGTTGGATCTGGTAACAGACCACGACGTAAATAAAATGGGACGCAGACGGTTTTCTCGGGAGAAAACTTAAAACCATTTTCATCTCAGCCCACTTGGCAAGCTTTAGCTGGCGCTCGGGGCTCGAGAGATTACACGACGATGCTGAGATCTGGATATCGTCAACATAAAGGGAGTATGTAATGGACGATGGCGAAACCCGAGCAAGAGGATTCATATTTTGATTGTAAAAAGTGTAACCCTCGGGATGCCTCCCTAAGGACCCCGTTTCCCTGAACGAATGGATCCGACAGTGCAGTACCAAGTCGAACCTGAAACGTCTTGTCTGTCAAAAGTCGTTGTGCACTTCAGCATACGATCGCGGATTCCTCCACTGGAGGCATGCGGTTTAGGTAAGCTCGTTTTAGCAAATCCCGTTTCACCGACCTTAACGAATCGCCTCAAATGGGAGGGCAGCAGGCAAGGAGGAGGGGCATACCCTCCCCTCCTCCTCCTCAGGAGCTGCGCTCTAATTTTTTTTGTCCGACGATCTATTATAGTGTTTGAAGACTACTCAATCAATATTTTGCTACAGCTAGCGTCACATATATTTTTAATAAAGTCAAACTACGCAACAGCTCGCAATGGAAACCGAAACTGGACTGGGTTAGGAAGAAATATAAAGGAAAAGTTATCGGAAGTCACGTGGCTGTGCGAAGTTCTTTTTAGAGCGCAGCTCTTAGGCGCCCCTTTTTGAGTTGAGCGGTGTCGCCGTTGCCGTCGGCGTAACACACGTGACATCACGTGTGACGACACGATAGCAAAACTTTTCCATCTAAATTTGGTAGAAAAGTTTTCCGCTAGATTTAGCGTGAATATTTTTTTGCTAAGTTTAGTGGGGAAATTTTTTAAATAAATTCATCGGGAAAGTTTTTTTGCCAAATATAGCGGGACAATTTTACCCTCGTAACATCAAACGTGATGCCACTCCACCCGGGAACGCTTTTCCGCTAAATTTAGCGTGAAAATTATCCCGCTAAATTTAGCGGGAAAATGTTTGTACGAAATTTAGCGGGGAAGTTTTACCCTTGTGACGTCACGTGAATGAATGTGACGTCACGTGAAATTTAGCGGAAAATCTTTTCTGCTAGATTAAAAGAAAACATTTCCTCGCTAAATTTAGCGGGGAAAATTTTCCGCTAAATTTAACGGGGAAATTTTACCCTTGTGACGTCACGTGTGATGTCACGTGGATGAATGTGGCGTCACAGGAAATTTAGTGGAAAATCTTTTCTGTTAAATTTAGAGAAAAAATTTCCCCGCTAAATTTAGCGGGGAAAGCGGCATCACGTGACCTCAACACCAATTCAATTTCCCCGCTCAATTTAGCATTGAAATTTTAAGTAAATTTTTCTATATATTTTGCAAGAAAATGTAGAAGGTAAATTTCTCATTAAATTTAACGGAAAATTTTCCGCTAAATAGGAAGGGTGAGGGAGAGAATACGGAGGGGGGGGGGGGGGGAGGGGCATACCCTCCCCTCCTCCTCTCACGAGCTGTGTTCTAATTTGGCATTACAGAGAATTGTAAACGTCTAATTGTTTTCAATCAATTTATCTGCAGTATATAGAGGGCAGCTCTTATTCACCTGTTTCCGGCTTGAGCGGCGTCGGCGTAACCGCGCGGTGCATTATGGGAAACATCCCATAATGCTACGCGCGGGTCAAGGAGGAGGAGGAGGAGAGACGGAGTTTGGAGGGAGGAGCAGGAGGGGGAGGGAGGGAGGAGGGGAAGAGGAGGCGGAAGGGGAAGAGGAGGGGAGGAGGAGGAGGGAGGAAGAAGGAGAGGAGGAGGAGGAGCGATGCCAGCTACCCGTTGTGCAGGCAAGTGATATCACCATTCATAAATCATAGAAAGGCACGCATGAAAACGTGGTGTACTCGTTATCGAAGCGGCCATGTACATGAGTACGGTCTGTGCTGTGCCCATCGATCTCTGGCACGTCAGACGAAGTTGGTAAATTGTGTGCCGCCAAGGTCGACAACGGCTTGCTCATGGTAGCTTTGTATCTCTCCCCTACAACAGTCACCAAATATTTCGTGTAAAAAAAAAAAAAAAAAAAAAACTTTATACTAGTCATGGAGGAAAACATCCCATTGCAGTGATGTGATTGCTGCGCCATTTGCGCCAAACTGCGCCAAAGTGCTTACCTTGCCTACATCCTGCTACATTTTACCGAAATCTGGGTAATCTGCGCAAACGCTGCGCCAAAACATAATTTCAGTTGAATAATACTGAGAATATAATAGCTCAGTCCTCGCTACCCGGCCGGACCGTTACCATATGCTTATACGAGTTTTCCAAACTTTTGATTATCGTCTCAACCATCGCAGTTCGTATGAAGGACTGAGAGTATTCGGAAGTTTCACAATAATTCTCATGTTTGTCGTGTGTTTTGCTGGAGGCTTAGCCTCGTTAAGTGCGCTTTTCACCGCGCACTGGTGTACTGCAAAGAAGCGACAACCGCGGAGTAGGCATCGCGATTTTGAGTGTTTTGCTTCGCCGCAGCATAACCCCATGCTAAGGGGAAAGCATGCCTCCAGAGCGAGACGCGAAAGACTGCTCCTGGCGGTCCATTTTTTCCAGTTTGAAATTTAGCGAGGATACTTCCGTATTTCAAGAACATTTATGTGCACTCTTTTGTATGTTTTATTATTTATGCCAACTCATTTGTTTAGCCAACACTTTTTTATAGATGTGAGTAAATTATAACTAAATTGAGAGAGCCTTAAAACGAGTTATGCGGGATTGTTTTTAAGTTTCGTTCACATGCCATTTTTTGTTATGAAGTTCTACACATAAAATGTAATTGACGTTCATAATAAAATAGCGAATGCTTTGTTTTTGTTTGAATTATAAATTGCAGTTTTATTCCAACCTCTAGAACTGGCAGGAAACATATGTGCTGAATATTATTGTACTGTTTCACTGGGATTCAGTACCTAAAATAACCATTCAAAGCAGTTCGTGCTGTCCTTCATCACTCACCTTCTTGTCATCCTGTCTGGTGCTTCTCTACGACACTAAAAGCAAGATTTGTGTTTGAGGGACTCACTCCTGCTAACAAAGGGTTTCACGTAAATGAGAAGGTGATGTAG
Organism: Ixodes scapularis; assembly: GCF_016920785.2. Classification (NCBI taxonomy): domain Eukaryota; kingdom Metazoa; phylum Arthropoda; class Arachnida; order Ixodida; family Ixodidae; genus Ixodes; species Ixodes scapularis. The sequence continues at coordinate 239,476,851 of NW_024609835.1, read as the reverse complement.
ACATTCCCTTTTAGTTAGGCAGGCCGTTACATTAATCTTAATATAATGTTTCCATCGGCATGAATAAAAATCAATGTGCAATCGTGCTACAAAAGTTCTTTTTGCTGCTCCAAAATTGACTTTTGGCAGCTCCAAGGGCTGCTCCAAAATGACCCGGACCAATCACATCATTGCATTGGCCCCAAGGGGGCCAATGCAATGATGTGATTGGTTCTCGCAGTTCTGCTGTGCCATCTCGGGGGAGCACTCTCAAGACTAATGCAGAGGAAATCAAAAACGCCGAGCAGTTTTCGACAGAGCCGACAGCGAGCAGGATGACATCGAGAGTACCACGTGCTTCGTCAAAGTGTTGACTTGAACGCTGTCTCGTTCTCGCCCCTTGATCCCGCTGTCCTGTTTCTTGGCACCGGCAGAACTTTTAGAGTGGAGCTTCCAGATGTGAGAACCACTTTTCCTTTCTCCGGACAAGCGGTGAGCGAGAGTACCACAATATATATATGAGCGGTTTCATTTGAATTCAGGCAACGAGATGCAATCGTACCTTTTATTTTGCTTCAAAGATTTATATTTCGTGGCGCATGTTCCAAGAAGAACAATCTTTTTTATTTTAATGTCGTGACATGTTTAGTTTCTAAGAAAAGGAAAAAAAAAAAAAAAATCTCAGAGAAGCGGCAAAGAACGACGAGGTTTTGACGATTGTCGTGTGTGGCGGTTTTGAATCACTCTCAATCTCAAAGTATTCAAAAGAGAGCGTCTATATTTTTTAGTGTGATATATACGGAAGTAGGTAAAACGACATTATAACTACTTTTTATTATTCGCCTCTCCAATCTTTGTAAAAATCCCCAAACATACCTCCGCAAACAACTGTGACCTAAATTGCTGATATATATATATAATATATATATACATATATTGTCGACTATGTCTAGTATCGCTTTTAAAATAATACCACATGTAGAACTTTTCATTGCCTACCAAATTAAACAAAGTTTATGCCTTCATCATGCACGAGCACTGAGAAAGAAATTACGAAACAAAAAAAGGTTTTCACTGTTCGTTCAATATCAGCACGCTGTATATATTTATATATATATATATATTTATATTTATTATCGTTTTTTTTGTGTCGTGTTTTTTCACATTTTTCTTGTAGCCAGAATAAATTCCGTTAGAGCTATTTGCTTTAATCTTGAGTTTTAAGCCTCTAGATATGCTAGAAAAGAGAAAATGCCGATGGTGGGTTTTGACGATTGTCGTGTGTGGCGTTTTTGAACCACTCTCGATCTCAAAAACATTCGAACTACCAATTTATTATTCGTCGATATAATCTTTGTAAAAATCCCCAAACATGCCCCCGCAAACAACTGTGACCTAAACTGCGGATTTGTTTTTGAGTCGACTATGTTTAGTATCACTTTTAAAACAATACCACGTGCAGAGCCTCTCACTGCTTCCAAATCAAGCAAAGTTCGTGCTTTTATCATGTACGAGTACTGAGAAATAAATTATGAAACAGAGAAGGTTTTCACTTTTCTTTCAATTTCAATAGGTGACATTCACTTGACGTCACTCGCCAGGTGCGCTGGCATCGACCACCACGGTCGCCATCTTCGAGGTCTCTTTCTATCCCACGTAGGTATCAGGTGTCGTAGGGGCGCACCTTTTAGCGTGGTTTATCAGCATTAAAGGTGTTTTTTTTTTTTTTGGCGAAACATGGAGTTATTTTTATATATTGGTGCTTTTGAAGCGCCATAGAAATATTTTCGTGTGTGTTTAGTTCATTTTTGTCGCTATCGAACTTGTACACCGCGGCCGCGTTGCTCCCTTGGCTCCATGCAGCGCGCTCCGTGTCGTGCGCCGTGCCCACGGTGGTAGCTCTTCTGCAAGAACTGAGTTTTCTACTTTGGTGGTTTCGTAACACGGTGTGATTAGTCTTTTTCTTGTTTTGCTAGTTTTTTTTTTTTTTTTTCCTTTAGCGGATTTTCTGCACTACGGGTGTGTAACCGCGCGTTGCTCCCTCGCCTCCGTGTCGTACGTCGTACCTTCGGTGTTCGTCCACGTGCAGAAACATACCGTGCTGCGCGGCGCACCGAGTGCGCAGCTAATGAAAAATGGGGCGCACTTTTCATTAGCTCAAACGATTCATAAACCGCATGTAAGCGCTTTGGCGTGTGACGAGACAAGCGACGGCGACCCGCTTCGCTGTCGCTCGTTCACTCGCGCGACGTGGCAAACCGCATGAAAGCGATGCGAGCAAACGACCTAGGCGACGAGCGAAGTTTTATATAAATCCAAAAACCCAGCTACGCGACGAACGACAATGAAGGGTGAACCGCATGTAAGCGATTTAGCGAGCGACGAGACGAACGACGGCGACAGCGACAGGAGTCGGCGACGAGCGACGAAGATTTCTCACGGTCGCTCATCGCGTCGCTCCGTTTTTGGATTTCTAGAAATCGTCGCTCATCGCCTTGGTCGTTTGCTCCCGCCGCGCGACTGGCCAAGCGAGAGAGAAAAGGGTCATCGTCGTCTCGTCGTTGTCGCTCGTCTCTCGTCTCGTCTCGTCGATCGCTAAATTGCTTACGTGCGGTTCAGCCTTTACACACGGTACTCGGCGGCAACAAGAAAATAAAACGTCCCGTCCCCGACATAAACATTCCTTTCTCTCTTATGTTCAACGAAGCTTCTTTACGATATGAAATTAGCAGCACACACTACCAACGGACGACCGCCGCGTATTCCCAAGCCAGTCAAATCGTCTACTAGACATGTATACTAGACAAGGCCATTGTGTTGTATAAACACAGGGACCAAAAAGCTCGAGCGATTGTCGAAGCTCATAGAATAAAGGAGGGGCCAGCCTGCGTGAGTCAGGCTTCCTTAGATTCGCTGGACAGTGTGGTCGAATTTTTAGATCGGGGATGACGCAAATGGAATTGTGTAACAGATAGCACCCAATTTTATGAGGCGCAAGCCCATTTCCTTCGTGATTAGAGTCGTGTTGTATGTTTTCTTCGTGGTTTCCTCATAATAAACCTTTCAGTTGTTAGTCAGCGCTCGTCCTGTCCATTTCCTTCCTCTGTCGTTGTAAAATTCGCGCTGTTACGTTATGAATACATACCAACTCGCCCAGTGATCCTGTTTGCAAAGCCCCTTTAACCCGGACAGTTCTCGATCGGCGGTTTTCGGGTAGAAAGAAACCGAATTTCGAACGGCAAATTGTGTTCTGGGTAGTTGGGCTCTCATATGCCATGTAGAAATAAAGACCTTGGCCACCGTAAATACCCTGTCAGTTTCCCTTTAAATAGGATTGCAGGTCCCCTTTAAGGCGGAGGTCCCACTGTACGCTAAAGACTCCTACTCAAAGTTGCGTCCGAGAGCATTTGAGTGCGATCGGTTGCGTTGCGGCTGCGAGAAATCAGGACGTCCCTGTTTCGTATGTCGCTTGCCAAAACTACACCTTGAATTGGATTTCGCGCTTCATACGACGCATAGATGTGCCGGTGACTCGCTTTCGTTCCTCGGCGCAACGCAGTCAAGCGCACCCAAACTGTGCGTTGGGGCCTTAACCGCTTCTGCTTGCAGTGCAAATGTCGCGTCTCTGCGGGTGCCACGCCGCGTATTTCATTCTTTTTGCAAATAAATGGCCAATTCATCGTCAGTGTCATAGGGCAGAATATGACATGCATTGGTCAAAACTTAGCGTACGATAAAATATAAGTGCGAGTTTTGATATTTTCAAAGACATGCTTCCACGCATTGCAAGTTTCTGGACTTGTAATACAACCAAGTCGCGATCTTATGTTTTAATGAATAAAGGACTCGTGTAGTTCTGCAATTACTTTTCTTTCTTAATTACTACACTCACATTTTTAATATGTATTCGAAATGTGCCCTTTTTATACGATTTTGAAGTGTCGACACTCAGTTTACATCCTAAGGCAGCAACGAAATTCAAAGCATGCTCATGGTATACATAGGAACTCAGCATTAATAATTATTACAATTGCAAAGCCAGCCGTTCATTCTTAAACACCACTTGATTATGATACCATTTCAAACAAATTCCCTTCACGCGTTTTTGGTTTTCTCAACGTTCCAGCATTTGATCAATTTTCTTCTTATTATTGTATGCTAGAGGAATTAGGCTGGTTTTCTGCAGGGCTGGTTTGGTTGTATTCGTTTTCAGATTCGTTTAAAATAATTTTAAATCATGGGACTACTTTGAAGCTTGACCCTGTATGCAAGAAACCGGTTTCAGAGAAGAGGACAGCTATTTAAACAACGATCCTTTAAGTATAGCTTTGTTCGTTCTAATTAAAATCACTTTTCATGATTGTAGTTTTTTTTTTTAAGGCGTACTAAATGTTCTAAATATTAAAAAGGAGCAGACAATGCACACCTGCACCATATCTTGCAAGATGGCTGAAATTCGAGGTTGAGAAGTTCAGGAAAAGAATGCTGTTTCTGTCCCTGACGCAGAGTATTCTTGTCTGAAATCTTTTCTCGCGCTTCTTCCTCGTTCTTGCAGTAAAAAAAAAAAAAAAATAATATTGCAGAAAAAAAAAAAACTTTCAGCCTTTCCACTTTGGTGAAGAGTGAAAAAGCGGAGCTGTACTATGGAAAGTAATGGCCGGCCGCAAGTCGGCAAGACAAAGTGGAAACGCTGCCGCCATCTATGACCGACGGCGGCAACCAGATACGTGGCTTGCCGCCGTCGCTCATAAATGGCGGTGGGTGTCCAGAGTTCGGTGTTTTCATTTGTTTGCGGAAAGCCAGAAGCGCGTTATAAGGGTCACGAGCAGCTCTTGAAAACACCTAGCTATTCAATGCCGCCCGCCCTGTTCCGACACTACGAAAGGTGCAAATACTGAATTACATATGATAGCGACGTCGAGGTGAACTTTCTTTTCCTTCATTCCAACATAATTACAAACGGTCATTTTCTAAGGTTTTAGCTTTCCAGCTGCGCGGGTTCTGTTCTGTCCGCCATCATCCAGGGTTTGGAGATCTTCAGTTTTTACGGTATAAATACTCTACTCGTAGACAACTCACGGAGAGCATTATGCTCAAAACGCAGTGTCTGAGCCTCACGGTAAGGCAAAAAAAAAGCCAGTCATCGTTTCTCACATCTTAAGGGCTGTTTATACTCCGACGTTGAGCGCAGTGAACGCAGCGCAGCGCAGAACGCGCGCCTTTCATCGGCCGGCAACCAGAAACTCGATATCTGCGACCAATCAGTAGAAAGTTTTAGTAGACCGTTTTCGGTTTCCCGCTCCGCTGTATGGAAAGCGGAGTCGCCATCGCGCATGAGCGACCCGCTCTGGGATTTGAGCGTGGAGCGTGAGCTCCGCTATCGTCGCCATTTTAAGAAGTACGTTCCACTCTCAGTAAAGGTTCACGAGATGGTGCTTTTCTGGAAAGGTGGGTGCTCGCTATTTGAAATCATGCTTGGGAGCGCGCTTGACCCTTATGAACCTCGCTGTACTAAGAAGCTGCGCAGACTTCGTTTAAAAAGGCGTCCCCCAGAAGACGTTTCACGGTGGTCAAGAACCTCTGGCTGCTTCGAGAAATCGCTGGCCGCAATCCTTTCACGGCCCCTGAACGGTGGGAACAGGTGCTGCCTTGTCTAAGCCAGCGGGTTCAAGTTTTCTATGCGAGTTGACGATGACGACGTCGAGAGGATGACACACCGGGCGACGGCGGTGTCTCAATCTGAGCCCTGGGCCTCGGTTCCTCGGAGGCGGCAGCTTCTACTTCGGCTGGACTACCTCCTTGGAGCATGATTCTTTGACCCCAGTGGACCCCAGTGAGCAATAGCGCCATTATGTTCCTGGTGCTCCTTCATGCACTGATCGAACGGCGTGCAAGATCCTCATAGCTCGCTGCTCACCCGCCCAACCCGCCTCCATGAAGTCTGGACTTCTGCGAATCGAACTGCCACCCTCCCCAATACCAACAATCCATGTCGTCGTCATCTTGCACGTATATACTCATCACATTACCATGTTCCCTAGACGCGGCACCGCGGGCCTCGGTGGTACGGGCTGCTACTTTCCGCGGTGCCGCGGCTCTCCAGAGTCAAAAATTAAAGGTTAAAGACCAAAGACTAAAGCAGTCGGCAAACGGACAGATATTTCGTTTGGTTACATCAGGCAGCAAGACAGTGAAAATTAGCGAAAGCGAGTGCTCCATTCATATCTCTACTTTTTTTCCCAATGAAATGAGTCTTTTCTTCTTCGTATGCTTCGGTTTGTGATATGGTGCCTTGGTGTTTATGTACACTGCGCGACACTGTTAGCGGGAGCATTCAATATCCTGTTTTCATTTTTCACCTTAAATTCGAGGGACTGACATTTGCCTATTGGCGTGGAATAAAGCGCTCGTTCGGGGCACTAATCTGAGCGACAAATTTTCAGCTTTTTCAATAGCTGTCAAAGAAATAAACTGCTAATAAAAGCGATTTTTTCGTGTTCGTATTAACAGTGGAGCGCAGTGGATGTATCTGCCTTGGGGGTGACATGATTTTGCTTTACTATACACTTCTTTTTATTTCTTTTGTGTGTTTATGAAAGTGCGTTTTTCAGCTTAAGCTCCTGCCCAGTTTCTGTCTCACTTGTGCTACGGTCTTTTCTTGCAATAGAAGGCCACGCAACATAGTCTACTCTTACAATGCTGAATTCAACAGTAACACTGTAATTTGGTTAGATGCAATATTCCCACGCACATCTGAGAAGTAAAATGGGAGTCGTTAGTAAACGTTTTTTATTAAAATATTTCTAGATGCCTTTCAGCCCAGTTGGACAGGTATTTCGCTCAGTACAAAACCTTGAACATGATTTACTGTGATAATTTTATGCATTCTAATATTAAACAAACAAAAAAAATGCCCATGGTCTTTGTAGGTTTCGTCCAGCCGTCAAATTATGCCGTCATGCGCCCATCACTGCCTGGTGCTTCACGACGAGCACCCTCTTGTGGTCTTCTTCTAATTTTTTTGATGGACGGCATATGGGCATAATGTGCGGTCAACAAAACCCCAACAGTTGTTCAGGGGTGTTCCCTTGTCCTTGACGGCCTAATAAAAAAGACAGAGAAAAACACTCTTACAACACGGCAGTATTTAAACACTACCAAAACATGTGATATGGGACTTGTTACTCCTCTAAGATAAAGCGCATTTCCATTGTAGGGTTGTAAAAAACTGGGTATCGTAAATTAATATATATATATATATATATATATATATATATAGTTGTTCCTTAATTCTGCTAAGGTTTGAGGTCGTAAAACTGTGCATGCGAGGCCCGCTACGCCGGAATTCAAAACGAAACTTCTGAAAACTGTTATAATCTTCCACTATTGCTTAGAAGTCCAGGCTTGTGTTTGCTAAATTTTTCATTGTTTACGCCTGTCTGGTTTCCACCAGACAAAAAATTGACGTCGAATATTCTTTCGACCGTTATTGGCAACTCTTTTCAAAACACCACCGGGTAACATATTCGGCCGCCATATTTTGGGCATCGCTTTTAGTGCGAGACTTGTGACTAGAACCCATTTCATATTCAGTATTGACGCAGCATTCGTGTCTAATACATTTAGACTGGCATCCGCGACAAACAATGACGTAGCTCTCTTGCTCCCTAGACACTTGGCCAAAATAAGGCGGCCTCGAAGACTAGCGGCACCATGGGTTGCACTTTAAAAAAGGCTGCATTCAAGTTTCTATTATTTTCTAAAGCTACCAAGAAAATCCAACGCAAGCATTTCTTGAGGAAAGTTAAACAATTCAAAAGTTGCGAGCGAGTGTGAATAAATAAAGCTGAGAGGGGGAATGGTTTCTTTGGTGCAGCTTGCGAGCGCTATGCTCGTGGTCAGCTTTCAGTGGCATTTTCGACAGGAGGGCGCATGCACAGATATAATCGGCATTCAAGCACGCGCACCCGTACATCTGACTGCATAGCCATAGGACGTCCACAAAACGCGACGACTTTACCGACGTCGTGCTGGTTGCAAAGTGATACTCGTTCACTTCGTTTGATTATGCTGTTTTGTGTTACATAGAACTCAAATCGAATGGTTTACTTTTTACGCGCGGGGCGTACGCTTCACTTCTTGATTCGACCTCTTTCAAGCTGAGGTCACGGTCAAAAACATCGACGCGTATTGAGTAAGTGCAGCCATCTTGAGATCTAAAGGGCTGTTTATACTCCGACGTTGAGCGCAGTGAACGCAGCGTAGCGCAGAACGCGCACACTTTATCGGCCGGTGGCCAGGAACTCGATTTCTGCGACCAATCAGTATCTGTGTTCGCTGCGCTACGCCGCGCCAGTCGACGTTACGTTGGAGTATAAACGTACCTTAAGCGATCACGCTAAGGACGCTGAGGGCAGTCCGCTCTACAACTTGTGAAGCGGAGCGCACGCTCACTCCGCTAACTATACGCTCCAACTCAGAGCGGGCCACGCATGCGCGGTGGGGACGATGCTTCTCGCAGAGCTAGAGCAAAGAGGGCTCATAAAAATGCTAATACTCATAGATTACGAACGCGCTCGTCGTGACTTGTCCTGACATTGCCCATGTACACCTTTGGCGTATAGACGATTGCAAGCTGCGCGACTGGCCGCCGCCATGTCTCTGCTCGAGCAGGCACGCCCGTGCGATTACAAGCTTGCGAAAGCTACGTTCACCCGTGCGTTGCACGCGCTTGCACGCATGGGGCACCACTTGTGGCGCCATGCTTGCAATTGTCTATAGAAAAAAGTAACCTTTCGCCAGACAGAGCAGCTGTGCTAGAAACAATGGAAACGCGAAATTTACACAGACCATGCAGGGTCTCACCTGTGAGCACAGCTCTAGTTTCGCCAGGGTCTATTACCTATGTTTGTTCATGTCAGCGAGCAGGTGGCCGAACCTCTCGTTGATGTGACCCACGATGAGGTTCACAGAACTGAAGAACACCGACAAGTTCCGTCCAAACGCTCATCCAAGTACGAACAGACAATTGGGATAGGCCAGTCGAGGAAGAACCATGCAAAGCGTCTCGCCAGATTAGCAACACCCTGCGCCGATCTGTCGGGTGCTGGTATTTGGAGGCCCGCATGCAGAACAGCCAGATCCTTCTTTAAGCAGGATAGCTTCCTAAAGGGTTTCTTTTCTACGTTGGAAATATCCAGCAAACCGCGTTCGGAAAGGAAGCTTCGGCGCTTGACGGCACGAGGGCGAATCCTAGATTCGATGTCTCGCCAGCTTAATCTCGTTAATAGGGAGTTTTAGAATAACGTACGCAATTTTAGCGCACGCTAGTGCTAAATTTAGCGCTTGTATTAGCGCACGCGACGCAGGGGAGTTTTAGAATAGCGTTTCTCCGCCGCGACGCAAAAGCCTAAAGGCCGGTTCAGACACTTGCGTTTGAGTGCGTTTGACTGCGTTGCGTCGAGAACCGAAACCGAGTCACCGGCACATCTGTGCTTCGTATGAAGCGTGGAATCCAATTCAAGGAATCATCTTGCCACGCGATATAAGCAGCAGGGATGTCCTGGTTTGTCGCAGCCGCAACGCAGTCAAACGCAGTCAAACGCAACTGTCTCGCGCTTGCGACGCCACCAAGATAGTCAAATTTTTATTTCACACACGAAATGATGTAACTTTAAAAGGAAACGAGTTGTTTGGTCCAGAGTAGCATTTTAATTTGTTTAAACATGAGAACACGACGCGAGCGGTTGACCGGTCGTGTCCGCTTGCGTCGCCTCGGCAAGAGAGATCTCGTCTACTGACCTTCGCACATCGTTCCTTCGCCGTGAAATGTTCGCGCGTCGCAAGCATCAAGTTGCCGGTGATCGCTGCCAAACCGAGTGCGATGTCGTCCCGTATTGAAAATTTCAGTCGCGAGGATGCCGCCGACGTCGCACTCACGACGCCGCCAAAGCAGCCGCCGACATAATCCTGAAGCCGCCATTTTTTTCAACTGTGCTCGTCTTGGCTTTAGCCAACTTCCCATCACGAATCCTCCTGAGAAGCGCAAAGACTCTTTGCGTACGCACGCTATTTCTGAGAAATAGCACGCGCTAAAATCGCGCACGCAAAGCGCAAAACCTGGTTTGCGTTCGGAGCATGCGCAGTGGCGACGACGCTATTCTTTGCGTACGCAAAGCTTTAGCGTGCGCTATTCTAAAACTCCCTAATAGAAGTCTCCTTCCTTGAGAACAGCGGGGATTCATCGTGCAGATGCCTTGCTAGCCTTGAGCAACACTGTACTCGTACTACGCAAAAGGATGTACTCGCAATGCGCAAACTTCGTCCTTTTCTCTTATTTTTCTACCTTGAATAAGTACATCTGTTTCAATATTAATTCGAGTGGAGCAGAAGCTACAAGAGCGAGTGCCGGCCTTTCAGCGTCTTTGATAAGCACGCGCGCTCGTGCAGTGCAAGTACCGTTTAGAGCAACATGCTCAGGCTTATACCTTCGGCTTCACTCGCACACAAGGTGGAACGATTATATTTATATTTTATAGCTTAATATTTCTTCAGGTGTGTGCCTACTCTTTTGTGTTCATTATTGTCGCCTTCGTTTTTACTGCCTCTACAATCACGCTCCCTTTTACTCTCTTGGTGTGAACGCTTAGGTTTTTTTTGTCTTAATAGTACTATAAACGTCCACTTGTGGGGCTACGCAAGCAAATTTTTCGAACCCGCTCAAAACGCTCTTACACTGAAGAAAAACGCTCTACTAAAACGCGTTTTTGGACCTCCGCTTTCCATTCCGGCGAAGCGGGCCGCGCATGCGCAGTTTGGCACCCTCAGAGCGGAGCGGAAGATGAAAACGGTCTACTAAAACTCTCTAGTATTTGTGCACGCTGCGCTACGCCATGGCCGTCGACGTTACGTTGGAGTAAACGCTCTTTCACGTGAAGTGCGCTATCAAGAGCGTTGCACATGGGCTCCCTAGGTCGTCTTTCTTTGGATTAATTTTTATTTTATTTATTGAAATAAGATTAATGTCAGTCGTTCAACTTTCACGGTTTCTCGACACGCACGTCCCAACCAGACTGTTCTACAAAACTTTTTTTTTTTTTTTTTCAGGGGCCCTCTAAGGTGAATTAATGTATAGACTACCGAATCGTACCAATAGTGCTGGATCACAATTTTTCCACCTGTGAGCAGCAGAAACTAATCTAAAATCAACACACTAAAGGGCGTTCACCGACAAACAAGGGACCGGACGAGAGGCCTGACAACGTAAATTTGACAGCGGCTTAAATATCGCGCACGCGCAACTGTCATTTTAATATATCCGTTTTCTCGTTTCTGGTATCTTTAATGCTTTAATATTTTTGTGAAATAACACAACACACAAGCAGAAGATTAAAGTACGAGCCACGAACGCAGCGAAATATCCCACAGCTTTGTGGGAACCATGTGTTCCCCGGATCCATATCTACAGGGTGTCACAAAAGAAAATTTACACGGTCTTTTTTACCGCAAAAACAAACTAGGCATCGCCGAACGCTCATTCTCCGCCTAAAGGTAGAGCTAGAGGTCACAACCAGATGCCAAAGTTTCAGCCCGACCCGATAACTTAATCTAAAGTTATAAGTGATTTTCTGAAAATTTCAATGAGAAAATGGAGCCCGTTTTTGCCTGGTTTCGGTTTCTGGTGCCATAGAGCCCTATGTATTCAAAAGCTCCGTCGGCCACCATTTTCCCATTGAAATTTTCAAAGAATCACTTATAACTTTTGATTAAGTTATCGGATCGGGCTGAAACTTTGGTATCTGGCTGTGACCTCTAGCACTACCTTTGGGCGGAGAATGAGCGTTCGGCGACGCTTTTTCCGTCCTTGCACAGCGGACGCTAGGAGCCATCCCAGCCAATGCGGCGTTGAGGGAGTGTCATGCGACCTTGAGCTCCCTGTGTCGCCCCGCCCCACCGGCAGGTCACGCGACTTTCTCCCGGCGCTGGATCGGCTGGGATGGCTCGTGGCGTCCACTGCGCTCGGACTGAAGGTGAAACGGAGTATAGTTTATTTTTTCGGTAAAAAAGACCGTGTAAATTTTCTTTTGTGACACCCTGTAGGCCTAGCTCAGGCAGGCCGTGGGACGTCGCCGTGTGGGGGCGCGTAAAGGATGCGAGGGCGAAGCCGTATTCTCTTGTGGGCGGCTTTCCCTCGCCCTTCTCGGGTGATTTACCTAAGGCACACCCCACGGGATCATGACTTGGACGCGTCCGCCCCTCCGAGGAACCCACCTACATCCGACCCACCCCGGGCGCGTCCATTCCCACAGCCCTGATTCAACGGGCGGGACTCTCGCTGGGGGATGCTCTGCTCGACGAAGCGGCCTTCCTATCTTTATCTGATCCTCCCCCTCCGTGATACTGTCAATAGCGGCAACGCGGACTCCGACTAGCGATCCTGACAAAATGGCCCTCGGGCAAGCGCGTGGCATTGTCGTAAAATAAATACGTCGTTATTCGGACCGAAGGAACCTACTGTGTTCCCAGGCGAAAATTTGCAACTGGGACCAGTTGGCACCTCAACTAGTTTCAACTGGGACTAACTGGTCCCAACTGGAAATCAACTGGGACCAATAGGAGTCCAACTGGGACCAATAGGAGTCCAACTGTGACCAGCTGAAGGTCAACTGGTTTGAGTCCCAGTTGGGAATGGAGTGAACTGGGACCAGTTAGGGAAGTAACTGGTTGGAGCGATTCCCAGTCGGACTTCAAATGGTCTTCCCGTTCCCAGTTCACACGGGGCAACAATTTTGACAAGTTGGGGGTTTATTGACCTTTGCTAATGAAAAAAACTAAAAATACTTCCATCTTTAGATTTATACAAATAGGGAAATTTTTAATTAATAGGTATATTTATATATTTATACAAACAATTCAATTTTAATGAACTAAATAATTTCTCTTAATTAGAAAATATAATTAGTGACATAAAATGTGTTTACCTAATGAAGATTTAATGCATTATTAAAATATATTAAAACATTTATTGAAATACCTACAGTATTTTTTTAATAAATAAATTTATCTTTTATCGCCAAAGTTATGAAAACGTCGAAACTACAGCTGCGCTTCTATGGACCCAACAGTACACACAGCATGGTGGCAGCGGTGACTTGGAGGATGGAACGATGCAGTTCAGGGATCGGAGGGCACCCAGGAAAGACCGGACGGAAGAGAAAACCGCCGCGGAGAGCACAGTGGCGAAAACGGCGGGAGGTCTACCTCGAAAATATTCGACTGTTGTGACAGAGGCAATTGGAAATGTTGGACTGCAAGGTGGGAGCGCTACCGCATCCTATAGGGAGTTCACCTGCGCAACGCGGGAACACGGGTGAGCACCTTCCTTCACGCGATGGGGAGAGAAGCTAAGGACGTCCTTACTAAAAGACGCCAGCGGCCGATCTTCCTTCATCTCACGAATACCACCTCTGAAAAAGCGATTTAATCGTCCCAAGCAAGTGGCTAAACCTGGATCGTGTACGTCACCGAACCTATTATTTAGTTTTATTGTCCAAGTTTTCGACAATAAAGACTGGTCAACCTTCCATTTTGTGCCGTGTTTTATTGTTGCTGGAGTTGGCACCAGCGGTAACTGGGACCAACTCCAACTGCGACCAGTTGGACAACTCTAACTGGGACCAGTTGCAACTGGGAATTGTTCCATAAACCAGTTTCAACTGAGACCAGTGGGTCCCAGTTGAAAAATATCGCCTGGGTTTCTCAGTGGTACCCCCATAGGGGAAACCCACGGCTTGTAAGGCGCGCCGGAAACTGCCCGAATCCGACAAGGCACCCGCCAATCAGGCGTCGCGTGCTTCCCCAAGATGGTGGAATTGAATCGGGCAGTGACCAACAAAATCATCACCTTCATCACGCGACCACACATCACGTGGTGTACAAGGAAGAGCGTTTCCCCCACCATGACTGGATATGCACTCACAAATGCATGCCAGGCTGCGAAAGGTATCTTCAAGCGTGAAATGCGCGTGCTTACACGTGCGGCGCTAACCAGAATGCCGCGCTTGCAACGATGTAAAGACCAGCAGGCTGTTGACAAAAAAAGTCAGGGTTTGCCCCCACCAGGTGGGGACACTGCACTCATGCAGGAACCAGCTTCGGGTGAAAAGAAGCCTCTGCGGACGCGGCGCGCCAACAGCAATGCAACTTTAGTCACGTGACGTCAGAGGCGTGTCGGAGTTGCCGGGCGTCTCTGTAGGATGCCTGGCCTTTACTACGTGCTCGTTGGCATCCGATACTGTTGATGCACGCTTAAAGGTCACGGAATGCGATCTTGTTAACTAACGATAAAGCTTTGCACAAGAGGTGGGTCTACCAAAGCACATCCGTGCCTTTCTTATCTTGTGAGTGACTATAGGCAAGGGACAGCAGCCCAGGAGAAAATCAGCAGGACTTTTACATCAGGTACCATATTGTAAACAACAACAAAAAAGATACGAAACAAAATTGGTCAGTGCATAGGTGTACTATACTGCATACATTTCCGTAAAACTACATGTGGGTGGCAAAAGACATGAAAGGGGAAGGGGTTAACGTTGCTGGCTGTCTTCAGCCATGTAAAATGCTTACCAACTATCCTAGCTCACCACCCTTCTACAGAAGGTAAGAAATTGCAGCATAAACCACTATTGTTGGTTATGATAGCATTCATCTAGGACAACCTCAAGGACGACGTCTAAGACGACCTCTAGGACGTCATCAAGGACGACGTCTAGCACGACGCCAAGGACGACCTCTAGGATGACCTCTAGGATGACCTCTAAGAAGATCTCAAGGACGACCTCTAGCACGACGTCTAAGATGACGCCAAGGTCGCCAGGTTTTTCGAAGAGGGTGAGAATGTGAAAAAGTGTGAGAATGTGAGCTGAAATGGTCTACTACGCACAACTGGAGGGGTGTAGCTTAAAACTGCTATCGCGTTAAAAGGAGGCGCCTGCGCTCTGCGCGGTTCTCGGCACGGCGCGCCGTTAGGGAGCGTGACAATGCATATCGGCCGGTGCTTTGGCGTTATCTGTGTGACGTCCCTTCCGTGACCAAGTTTTCGTGACATCGATTTCCTAACTTGGCACTCCCTTTAAAGCGCGGAGGAAGACGTAATTCTATGTCAAAAATCCATAATTGTATTTCCTAGTACAATACAAGACATGCCAAGCTGAAGAACATCTAGCATCTGTATCTTCTCAGCTGATAAATGTGGTTTCCTGTGAAAGGCTCACATGTCCAAAAATGTCTGCGAGTCTTAGTCTCCAGAATGCAAAATTACATTCCGCTACGAAAACCCATTTCTAAAAAAAATCCCCAAAAAAGCACGTGCCATTAAAATGCTCTCTCGGACCACAGTACAGCACCAACCAGGCTACAAAATACGCAGCGTTTGTATCTAATGCCTTGATAATTGTGGCTTCCTGCGAAAAGCGCACCTGCCACGAAAGTCGGTAAGTGTTGGTCTCTGACGCTCAAAATTACATGTTCCGACACAAAAAACCATTTTTAAGATTCACTAAAAAAGAACATGCCAGGTATGAAAATGCCCTCTCGGACTACAGTACAGCACCTACTAGGCTGCAGAATAGGCAGCTTTTTCTATCTTATCAACTGATAATTGTGGCTTTTTGTGAAAAGCGTACCTGCTTCAAAAGTTCGTGGGTCTCAATCTCTGAAGCCTCAGAAGTGCATGTTCCGACAAAAAACAAAAAAGCAAAAAAAGAAAACACAAAAAAAGAGTCAGGTATTAAAATGTTCTCTCAGACCATAGTACAGTACCTTCCAGGCTACAAAATAGGCAGCACTTTATTTATTTATTTATTTGTTTCTTTGTTTTACCCTGAGGGTCGAAGCATTATAGAAAGAGCTAGGCTTTACAAAAACAATATAAAAATAGAGAGAAACACACTATAATGAACGTAGAGTATTATACATGAACGAAAAACTTGATGTTGATATGAAAACTATTACACAAAACTAACAGCTCCGCGAAAGCGATCGCCGACCGTGATTCGTGAAGAGGCAGGCAAGCGATTTCATTTAAGGCTGGAATTTTGGATTGAAAAAATATGAGCAGGTTACTTTGTTTTGATAAGGTATATATCTTCTTTCTGGCAATGATCAAGACGCTGTTAAGTAAAGAAAAAAGGTTTTATCAAGCCTAATCTAAGCAATCGATCATGATGATAAATCTTATGAAAAAGTCCAAGGCGAGATAGTTTACTGCGAGCGGTTGAGAAAAGGGAGATTAAGAAATGACTTCATTTTAGTTACGCTGGCAGTGCGCTGATTATTGGAAATATTCCAAGTTATTTATTAGCGCGACGTATCTTATCAATGGATAATTGTGGCTTCCTGTGAAAAGTGCACCCGCCCCAAAAGCCTGTGGGTCAGTCTCTGAAGTGCAAAATAACATCTTCGGACACGAGGAACCATTAAAAAAAAAAAATCACACAAAAAAGAATTCTTGAGACATCAAAATGCTTTCTCGGAACACTAAATACATGCCCAGCTACAGAATAGGCAGTATCGGTATCTTCTCAACGGATAATTGTGGCTTCCTCTGAAAGGCGAACCTTCCCGAAAAGTCTGTGAGTTTTAGTCTCCAGAGCGCAAAATTCCATGTACCGACACAAGAAACCACTTAAAAAAAACACAAAAAAGAACGAAATGCTCTCTCGGAACACGGAATACATAACCAGCTACAGAATAGGCAGCATGGGTACCTTCTCAACGAATAATTGTGGCTTCCCCTGAAAGGCGAACCTTCCCAAAAAGTCCCGTCTTAGTCCCCAGAGCGCAAAATTACATGTATCGACACAAGAAACCACTTTAAAAAAATCACAAAAAAGAACGTACCAGATATTAAAATGCTCTCTCGAGCCTCAGTGCAGCACATACCAGGAAACAAAATAGGCAGCATCTATATCTTGTCAATTGATAATTGTGGCTTCCTGTGAAAAGCGGATCTGCTCCACAGGTCTCCAGGTGTTAGTCTCTGACGCTCAAAATTAAATTTTAAAATAAACATATTCGACAGAAATCTGCCTGGTTGGGTCAGAATTAAAGTACGAAAAATGTAGCTCCAACCAAAACTCGAAAGGAAACCCGACGCTTCGAAACCAACTCAATTTCTTCTTCAAGAGTCACTGAAAGCGCGCCGAACAGCAAAAACTCCTAACGTCTTCGCCTTAAAAAAAAAAAAAAATTGTGATGGAGTGATCGTCTTTTTAGCTTTCTCGTTAGGTCACGGAGGCCATGTGCGTACACAGGGGGCAATGCGCCCAAGGACCTGTTTAGGCTTCCTGGCTTATGCTGTATTTGCTTCGATTCCAAGAAAAGTCTTCGTAAATTGGGCTCTGTGTCAACCACCTGCGCGTTCGCGAAGTCAGTGCGATGGCATGAGACGGTCTAGGCTATCGCAATGTTGGGCGGTGGCGCTGCGCTCACTGTCAGACTTCCGCATGGCGTTGTTGTGTTGGGGGAAAGTTCTTCGTCTCGCCGATGTAGGTTGCGGGGCACTCTGCGCATGGAGCGGTGTAAACGTCGTCCTGTGCTCTTTCTTTTAGTAGACGATCTTTCGGTCTTGGCATGAACATTCCCAGTGTGAATGCGGGCTTGTGGGCTACCAGAATACCTTCCTTTCCCAGTACTCTTGCGAGCGCTTCGCTGATTCTCTTTACGTAGGGAACGCTGATGCGCGCGACTCGATGGGGCTGTCTTCCTTCGACTGGCATCTGGTTTTTTCTGGCGAGACCTTGGCGTCGGGCGATGCGTTCAATGAAGCTAGTAGCAGCCCTCTTTGTTTGCACATAGCCTCCGTGACCTGACGAGAAAGCTGAAAAAATAACCGTCTCCATAACAAAAAAAAAAAAAAAAATTTTCATTACAAATATTTTTTTTTTTGTAGACGAAGAGGTTAGGAGATGGCTGCTGTGCCACGTGCTTTTAGTAATCCTTGGAGAAGAAATCGAGATGATTTCGAACCGTCGGGTTTTCTTTCTAGTTTTGCTTGGAGATAAATTTCTCTGACCTCAAAATTACCTGTTCCAACACAAGAAACAATTAAAAAAAAAAAAAAAAACAGAAAATTGAATATACCAGGGTAGTAGAGAAAATACCAGTTTTGGGCCATCCCCCATTCCCCCAACTTTGTAAATGGACCTTCAAAAATAACATAAACAACAATATACAAATATCACATTGTAGGAACGTATTTCACCATGTCCTGTTCATAAATTGTTCCTAGTGCATCTATCTCCCTTCATGTCAACTTGACGGTAATACGGATCACTGAAGCCTTTCTTTATTAGAAAGACCTCGGTTCTATAATTCTGTTTGTAACCTTTTTCAAGAACTACTTAATATTTCGTAATCTCACAATATCACCAACTTCGAATTTCGGCTTTTTACAACTTCTCGGTGGAGGATACTAATTTTTTCTGAGAACCTCTTCCCTTTTTTTAATGAGGCTTCGGTGGGAGCCACTTTAATAGATCAATGATATGATGCTTTACAATTTTTAACGAATTCATAAACAAAAACGTGAATTCTGCACCTTTTCTGAATTTTATTTTAATTTTTCGTTGAACCTTTCGACTACAGATGCCTTAAGTTATGAACAGTAAGTACTGAAAGGTTTAATTCCTTTATCTTAAAACGATCTTAGTACTTTACTAAAAACTCTGTTCCTTCATCTGTTTGTAACGTTTTGGGTATTCTCTTTGACTTAAACATTCCAAGAAATGCTTGAGTAATTAGTTCACCTGTTTTGCTCTTTAACTGTATTACCCATGTATATTTTAGAGAATATATCTATACAAGTTAGAAGATATTTATAAGTTATAACCTTTGACTTCAACAAGATCAGCTTGCCATTGATCATCTATCCCTTGCACGATTGCTCTACGTCTTTCTATTTGTTTCTAATTGGTTGAAATTGTGTAAATACATTGTATTTCTGAGCAAACTCTAACATTTTTAAGTTACTTGGAATTTTTTGAAAATAATTTATTCCAGAATACCCTCTTTCCAGATTCTAGTAAAAAGTTTCTAAAGATGTTTATTTAGAAATAAATGTATAGCCGTTAAGTTTTTGTTTTTTAATATAGTTCTCCCTAGCAAGATAACTTTATGAAAAAATATTTTCTATTTCCAACCTCTCCTGACATTTGATTTGCTTTTTACAGGTTAAGTAGTTCTTCATAAAACTTATGTAAGCAATAAAATATTAATATTTTCTTTCATATACATTCAGGGCTTATTCAATCGTATCAATGAGTAAAATACCTAATGCCAAACCAGCTAAGGGAATTTAAACAAATGCAGTTAATCCAGTTTCTGGGCAAACAATTTAGGTGAAAGTGAGAAATAACTTAAATTCTGATAATAATGATAAGATCTGAATACATATACTTTCATCTCAAATTTTTCTTCTATTTATTAGTAAAATAAAGACCTCATAAATTGTTGATTATTATGTTCTAGATCGGATGAAAACTTTTGTATTATATCATACTGTGTGTATTACCCCATACGATTTAGAATATAGTGAATACAATAATAGCCCATAAAAGGATTTAATACTTTGAATCTGAGATTGGTTATAAGAGTACGTCTTTATTGTTTACAGATACTTAACAATTTCAGCAGGGGGCAGACCAAAACTATCAAAGCATTCATTATACTTTTGACCCTTAAAATAACAAACCCACTGAGTTCTAGAGGATGGAAAATTATCATTTTTTATCACACCAAACTTGTTTATTTATTTGGGCAACATATTTTTCGAAAAAAACGCCTCTAAATTTCGCTTTGTGTTTTAATATCTTAATCATATCTGTAAAACTTAGCAGTGACTTTATTATTTTTTTTACCAATTATCCGAACACCCTGGCCAGAAATTTTCTCAACAGCTCTCGCAGGCTGCTAAGGCTGCTAAGGCCCCAAAGATTGGTAAAAAACCACCTTCTTGAGTCTTTAATTTCTTAAAAAGCCACTGAAAAGAAAAAAGTTTTAAACAGTCTGGTTGGGACACACGTTTAAAAAAATTAGTTTTACGCGGACAAATATTTTTGGAGCAATATTGACGGCGCGAGTTTTATGTTAGTTGCGTCTGAATACTGCGCTAAGTCCATGACGTCACGGAATGGTCATGCATTCTTTTCACCTCAACGAGACGGTCATACACTCTCTCCATCTCATCATGATGGCCAAGCCGATCCATCTCTCTTCCACGCGCCCAAAATGCCGAGAGAGAAAACAAGGGGCACGGGAGGTGACTGACTAAATCGCGTCTCGCGCCGTCAAGATTGCTCTAAACATTTTTTTTCATGTAAAATTTATTTTTCGAGACGTGTGTCCCAACCAGACTGTTAAAAAACAATTTTTTTTCAGTTGCCTTTTAAGTTTGTTTTACTGAAATTTATGTTTACAGGTTTACCCTTCTTTAGTTTCTGAATTTGAGTGGAGGTAAGGAACAACGCAGAACTTTTGGGATTAGCCTTCGAACCAATTCGTAGTTCACATTCCTCTTTCTTTTTTTTTACCTTCTGATAAGTGTGCTGGGTACAGAAAATGGGTTTACACAAGAAAAAATATTTTTGCAGCATAACTTTATCATTAGATTTATATTAATTTTTCTATCAAACTTGTACATCATCTGCATTCTGTGCCACGTAGCTGGAGTTCTTCACGGTTTTACATGTACTGTCGGGGACAAAAGTCTCCAGGACACGCGAGCTGCGGCTGAAACGCATTGCTCTGCCATCTGCCGGCGGGTCGCCTGGTTTCGAGATCACACAAAAGCGCATGCGCTTCCTAGCCTGTCTGCAAACATGTGTGTTTTCCCGCTTTTCTGCGGCACAGCGCCTAAGGGGGTGTCCAAACAGGACACTACAAAACGCACGACTCCGACAAATCCTGAAAAATGAAGCGGACGCGCCCGCTTCAACCCCGCTTCAATTTTCACGATTTGTCGGAGTCGTGCGTTTTGTAGTGTCCTGTTTGGACACCCCTTAACTCGGAATCGGGCGCGTGGTACCGCCTCGGAGATAGCGCTGGCGGCTTACGAGCGTCTGCTACACATTCCGAAACACGAGATACCGCCTGGGGCATTGCGCCGCATTTCGCTGTGTCAGCGCACCTTGCTTAAAACCAGTTGAGTTTATCGCTCAGTTGAGTTGCCGTGACTTCTTGCTTTATAGGTGCCATGTCACTAAGCGCTATCTCCGAGGCGGTACCCCGCGCCCGATTCCGAGTTAGGCGCCGCGCCGCAGAACAGCGGGAAAGCGCACATGTTGGCACGCACAGTAGGACGCGCATGCGCTTTTCTGTGATCTCGAAACCAGGCGACCCACCGGCAGATGGCAGAGCAATGCGTTTCAGTCGCAGCTCGCGTGTCCTGGAGACTTTTGTCCCTGACTGTACATGAATGAGAGATGTGTGAGCATTTTTAAATGTATTCGTAGGCATATTCGTAATATCAAAACAGAATATTAAATAGAGACTTGCAAATGTTTGTTTTGTTACAACTTTCCCGGTATCTACGTCTACAGTTCTAAATTCGGCTTCCAAGATGCGTTATATCCATCGTCAGTAACAAAATTGGTTGGTGGGAAGTCAAAATGATTTTGTAAGCATCTATGGGAGTTTACTTCTACATTTATAGTTTCCAGGTTTAAATTATCAAGACATATATTGCTTGCAGTTGAAGTATTGATTCTAGAAATGGTTTGAAAAACAATATTAATAGATATGTGGTTTATTAATATTCCTGGAAAACCTATGGTATGTTCTTCATTAAAAAGTATATTGTGTTATGTATTTTAAAACTTTCCCATTTGTGTGATAAATCTTACTGTTCTTTAACAATGTTCATGGAGCGACCTCTCTGTTTTTCTAAATAAACCTCTTCTTCTTCTTTATTGTTCTTTAAATTTTCAGTTAGGAGCGCTCGAGTTTCCAAATTCGGTGTTATCTTTGGAATCTTCCAAATCGCCTGTCAAATAGTACTTTGTAATTTTCTCCAGTATTAATTACATATCTGTGTAATTATTTTGAGTTAGCTTAAATGTCTCTCCTTAAAATACTTGATCAATTCTGACAAAACTTATTAGATCCCTCAATTCAACATACACTTCTACAATTTTTGTGTTTTTAGTGATTTCATATCTCTTGGCGAATCATTTGTTATATCTTGGGTTTACCTTAACTCCAGTAACAGTCTTCTGGGCATCTATGATAACTTTATATATGTTTAGTTCAAATGGTTTCGGACGTATCTGGGTACAAAAACTCGAACGAGGCTGTAGGCCTTGAAAAATAATCTGAGTAGGTGATAAATTTTTCGATCGTTGAACTGATTCCAGGAAAAAGAATATGTTCAACTTTTTATCTCTAAAAGTTAATCTAAATTCTAAAAATGCATTCGCTTCAATAATATTTACAAATGTAACAATATCAACGTCATTGAGATTCGTATATACACTTTTAGCAAAATTTAGTCCCCACTGAAGTACACTCTTGAAAAACCTAAGGGGGTCCCTGATGTTGGAACACAAGAGTTCCACTTCGTTTTGAGATTTTTGTAGTGTCTTTTAAAGTTTTACCAATTTAAAAATCATTACGTTCATCAGCTTGAATATGTGTTCCTGTTTCTCGTAGGTCCCAGTAGCCCATTTATACGATAAACAATTTCTGGAAGAAGATGATTAAGAGAAACTTCCAATTGTATGCCCATTCTTTTATTTATCAGTAATCCTCCTCCATGTAAAAGTTTATAATTTGTTTTTTTTTGTACATTTCGTTTTATTATTGGCATGTCCTGTTCTTTATAGTCGTTATACATTTTTGTAGCTTGATTTGTTCTGGAATATTTAAGGCATTTTCAACTAGTTTTGATGCTGCCTTTTGTAATTTCGGTTTAACCCTTGCGAATGCATTATAGCAAATAAAACCATTTTGGACTGCGCTCGATAAAAAATTACTTACCAGATGATGCAAAAAGCCTTGTAAGGGATTTTAATGAATTCGTTAAAAATTCATTTCTTCGGACGTCAAAATAGTCACTATTTGAATGATTACGAAAGTGTTGACGAGGATTTGTGAATATAACCATTTATTATGAAACATTTTTAAAAAGGTTAAGAAAAAATACCTAACGTAATGGAGAATTTTTATTTGTTAACATCAATGTCTACTCTTTTGATCCGAAATTCTTGAACAAAACTACATGATTTCACTATACTCCATCTCGAAACACTTCATTGAGTTTTGAATAAATACTAGCCATGAACTCTTTTTAAGAAACGCGTAAAGTAAAAATATTTTCATCATAATTTGATTATCGTTTGAACAAAAATATTTGACTGAACTAAAATGAATAAATATTGTCCTGATATGTCGTTCAACATTTTCTGGAAAATCCGCAATCGCTTCAGTTTCTTTCTTATCATTGGCATATAGTGATTGTTTGAATCCAAGTATTTTCTTATATGGAAACATCATCAGAACCCATATTACAAGTAGACTCGATCAGCGTAAATCAGGCCACCTCGAGATAAAGCTCCCAGAGCTTGATCTAACGTTGCTCAATCTTTGTGCAGCAAGAAGACAGTCCCAACTAAAACTCCAAAGGAAGTATTCCAGGGCTAACAAAACCTATCTAAACAGAATAAATCTAGCAACAACATGATATGCGAAGAAAACAAAGCGTAAACACTGGGACAATAACTCTACATCAGCCGATGCAAACAAACCTAGAACCCAGATTTCGCGAATCCTTGATGTTTTCATGGGCAAACGAGATCTCCACCTATCACACGCATCGATGGCGTTTCGTTTGGGCACAAGTCTACAAGAGGCCGCAGAACAATTTGCAGGCCAATTTTGTTTGATCGAAAAAAGACAGTCAGGATGTATGACGCTGTGACTACATCGTCCCCGTTAAATACTACCGGGTGAAACAAGGAGACGGTAGGCTCTTTAAATCGACCGGAAAATTCGGTTTCTTAACCTATCGCGCTACGACTTCGTGCACCGTTGCCCACAGATGGTCCATTTTTTTTTTGTAAAATTTGCAAAGAGCGAACTTACCTGAGGAAAAAGTAAAAAAAGAAAAAGGCTTAGCTCCTCTGGAAACGCAGCGACGCCACCGGTCTGCAATTAACACGGCGCCGTTTTGCACGGTAGACAAGAGATGGCGCAACGAACGCCGCCAACGAACGAGCATACGGGCGCCGAGAGCCGGCCGAGGTATTCCTCAAAGGCTCTTTAGCAGACGATCCTTTCGACTCAAAAGCGGCGCGCGTTCCGCAGGCGGCGACAGTCGCAGAAAGAAAAAAAAAAAAAAAAGACAGGCGCGGTAACAACAAGGAATGCAGTTTGCAGTTGCTTGTCTGCTAATTACGCCGGCTCTCGGCGTCGTCTGCTTGTTCGTTGGCGGCAGTTGGCGTCGCGACCCCTTGCGCCATCTCTTGTCTACCGTGCAAAACGGCGCCGTGTTGATTGCAGACCGGTAACGTCGCTGCGTTTCCATAGGAGCTAAGCCTTTTTCTTTCTTTACTTTTTCCTCAGGTAAGTCCGCTCTTTGCAAATTTTACGAAAAAAATGCACCATGTGTGGGCAACGCTGCGCAAAGTCGTAGCGCGATAGGTTAAGAAACCGAATTTTCCGGTCGATTTAAAGAGCCTACCGTCTCCTTGTTTCACCCGGTACTTTCAACATCGAAGAAGTAATATCGACTTCAAAAGAGAGTAAAAGGAAAAGCGCTCGAGGACCGGATGGGATGACAAACCAGATGCTGCAAAACATACCAAATGGACGCCTAGAAGAGCTTCTCAAGTTTTTTTCTATATATATGGGAAACGTCTGATATAGCAGAAGACTGGAAAACAGCTTGGGTTATTCTAATCCACGAGCCAGGTAAACCACGCGACGCGCCATCGTCATACCGATCCATCTCACTTACATCTTGTGTTGTGAAGCTCATGCAAAGAATGATACACGCTCGACTCACCTGGGTGGCTTGAAAGGAATCACTTATTACCACACGAGATGGCAGGATTCAGGCGTAGGCTTTCTTCTCAAGACGGTATTGTAGATCTATTAAGTTCAGTTGAACAGAGTCACCAAGACAACAAATCGACATTAGCAGTATTTTTTGGTATTACAAAGGTATATGATAACGTTGACCAAGCTTTTGTTCTTGAAAGGTTGACGGCCATCGGCATCACGGGAAAAGTGCAAGTGGTTCTACAAGGCATCCTCAGCAATCGAAAGTACAAAGTTAGACTAGGCGCGTCGATTAGTACATCTCGCAACTGTGGTAGAGGACTACCACAAGGAAACGTATCCTCGCGAGTCCTTTCTAACATCGTATGGCCAGGTTACCAACATCTCTCCCCAAGTACTCTCTCTTACATGTTGGATTCTTCTTTTTATTTCTTTGCCTTATGATGATGTGTCTTAAGAAGACGAATAAAGAGAGTAAGTCGTGAGTCGGCGCTGTGTCTGTGTCCCTTCTACTTGTCCTTGTGTTCGTTTGCGCTGTTTCATTTCTGTTTAGAATACACTCTCCCCACCAACATATCACTCTATGCAGATGACATCCGCATATAGATCTTAGCACATCAATATCATGGTCTTCGAAACGCCGCCCAAGCAGCCATTAGGGTTAATGAGCAATGATTTACATGATTGAGGTCTGCAGTTCTCACCATGAGAAAACTGCTTTCAGACTTTTTCCTGGAAAGAACCGGCGAAGCACGAAAATTAATTTGATTCTTTATAACGCGTCCCCCTGCGCCGTGTTCGCCAGCACAAATTCTAAAGAATCGCATTGAACTCCCGCCTGAACCGGCATGCGCAATTTCCTAACGCAACAAAATCAACGCTGACAGCAAGAAATTCCTTTCATAAAGTGGCGGGACAATCATGGGGAAACTCGCCAAGATCTATGATACGTCCGCATTCATCCCTTATTTTCAGTCATTTTATTTTCATTACTTTTCATTAGTTTATCGCCAACAGACTCTTGAGCTCTAGTGTGCATACATCGACAAGGCCTGCGCACTTGCCTAGGAGTACCAAGATCAACGAAGAACGAGAATATATATCAAGAAGCCCGAGCTCTGACTTTAGCTTTTATGGCAACCAAATAACTTCTTTCTCCAAAGGTTCGTTTGTCCCCCACATCTACAGGAAGCAGCCTCCTGTGCCGAATTCGAACCAGGCAACACTCGCGCTTTTCTTTTCTCTGCGCAAACTCTTCAACACTATGGGTGGACACCAGAGTTAGTGCAACACAAAGACAACTTTCTATCAACTCCCCCCTGGAACGTCTACTGCCCGAAATTTAAGTGCCACATTCCTGGTATACTCAATAAATTCAGCGCCAACTAAACTGTCATAAAACTAAAAAGCAGTGAGTACATTTCTTGAAGATACGCCAACCACCTGGAGGTGTACACGAACGAATCAATTAATCCAAGTCAAAGAAGTAGCACTTCCACCTACTATGCACCTACTTTTCAGCTCGGATGAAGTGGGCGACTAGATGAGTTTGTGTAATCAACCACAGCTGAAATGCATGCAATTGTAGAAGCCCTTTATATGATGAGAAAATTAACACCACAGGCAGTTCTTGTCCTAACTGATTCTCGTGCTGCACTTCAACAGCTCCAAAGGCATCAACAAATGTCACAAATAACAATGGCGGCTAAAATAGTTTCAAAATAACCAGAAGCAGACGGTTTCACAATCTGATTTCAGTGGGTACCAGCTCATGTCGAGTTACATGGAAACGAAAAGGCAGACCCCGTTGCCTCCTACGCACACAACATTCCCATCAGCATCAATACGCAAGATGATCCTAGAAAATATTACTAAATTATAAATAAACACATCTGTGATTTATCCATAGCGCTCTCTTCCCTTATCCAACCGTGCATAACAGGAAGTCTGCGACGAGCAGAGGCCACACTTCTCTTCTAATTATGTACAGGAAGTGTGCGTACAGGAAACTTGCTTCATCAGTGGAAAAAACGCGATACAGACACCTGTAGCGCATGCGGTGTTACCGAAGATATTAACCATATCCTAGATGACTGTCAAAATTTGAAAAAGAAAGGAATGATCTCGCATTAGAGTTAAAAAGACATCACTTCGTCGAGGAGGACATTGCAAACATTATTTTCCCTTCTGATACCTGTCCTCGGAGGAAATTACTTCAAACGATATTCCTGACCTTCGTTCAAGCAACTAGACTACAAGGCCTACTATACGAAGCACAGTAATTTTCTAAAGTTACGAACATTAGAAAGTGCTTTCGTGATGAATAACTCTACACGTTTTTTTTTAATTCAGAAAAAAATGCAAGAGAGGTTAGCCAGAAAATGCATTCCGGCTGGCTACTCCGCATGGGAAGGGGAAAGGGAAAAAAGATAGCACAAGAAGGCATACGTCATGGGTTGGAATAGAAAAGTCAAAGTTCCGGTGTAGGACATTCAAGGCACAGCACAGGAATTGTACAGTAACAGGAGGGGGCACTTACACATCACCGAACAGGAAGGTTCTAATCACACTGTACGTTCAACACATTTAGTCTTAACATAAATCGTAGAAATAATGAACAGATCCGTTATACAGTGTGTACATTGAAAAGGTAAATGTATGCGTGTTCATATTTTGTCGAGGTCAGCACACATTTCATGATAGTATTTCTTTTTGTAATGTCACAAGATTATTTATAATCGATATGTTACAAGACTATTTACAGTCGGCATGTTAAAAGATTAAAGTCGGTATGTTACACGATTATTTACAATCGGTCAATCAAATTGGTCGTATGAAGAAATGTCATTAATGCATCTAACGCCCTTCGTTGATACGATTGTTGTTCCCAGGTACCTAAGACCTTCTCAAAACTGTAAGGTTCGCTGGTAAGTTGTTGGATCATAGTCAATAGTGTCAAGCGTTCTTCATTATAATTAGGGCAACTAGAAAAAAATATGGTTTAGATCTTCTTCCACGTGACACTGCTCGCAATTCGGGCTTGAAATCTGTCCATACTTATATCTTTATTTATTCGTGTAGGCGACGTTCAAACGGATGCGGTGGTAAAGTGCTTCTATGTTTCTTGGTAAATTTTGTGGAGGTAGATTTTTGAGGCATGGGTCGATTTTAAAAAGGGGCTTGTAGTGGTATGTTGAGGATATCTAGAGTTTCTTGAATTCCTCTTTTCCAAACAACCTAATAAGTGATCGAGCGTCAGTTTTTGTAAAAGGGACGACCATCGTAGTATCCATATAATGTCCTCTAGCAGCAGCATCTGCAGTCTCATTTCCAGTTAGCCCTATGTGCCCCGGTATCCATTGTAACAGTTAATGGGGCCCATTTCTCTTGATAGGTTCATAAGTAAATAAAACTTCAAAACACAACTGTGGATTTGATGAAGTGGCGAGTGAATGCCTTAATGATTGGAGAGCAGCGCGTGAATCAGTCAGAATGACCCATTTCTGTGAGGCTGCTTGCGAGTAAATAAACTGGAGTGCCATCTTCATTCCGTGCAATTCCGCAGTTGCTGAAGGGATACTATGGGAAAGTTTGTAGCTACGACTTGTCTTGGGCGCAGGATTTACTATTGCAGAGTATGACGTGCCGGTATAGGGGCTTTCAGCGCGCGCAAGATTGAGCCGCCATAGCCGACCTTCTCTTGTCTTACCGAGAGGCCAAGGCGGGCGTTGACGAGTTTCCACAAGGGCCTATGCTGGGGAGAAGGACGCAGTAACACTTCAAATGGCAATAACGTGTCCTGCTGTGGTAATAGTGAAGTGAAGCGAACGGAATTAGCGGGAACAAAAACTGAAGGTCGGTTATGGCGGCGCCCATGCACAGCTGCCTGAAAGCGTCTAGACGAAGATCCGTCCGTGTACACGTGTATGTAGACGGAATACGTGCAGTGGATATGGCTTAGTGTTGCAGCTTAACAGTTTGCGGCTCTAATGATTTTTGGGTGAGGCCCGGTACATTAATATCAATTTCTGGCATTGGTATTGTCCAGGCAGAACAAGATGATGTTACATAATATTTAGTCGAAACTGGTATATCGGAACGCAGCTCCTAGATGGCTTTACTGTATACCGAAGCTGGTATTTTGTGGTTCAGATCCACGAGAAAATGACATTTGTTTCAAGATTTATGTCTTAAATGCAGTCGTAATTGCTCCTGCGTACGCATGATTGCCAGGGGAAGTGCTCCAGCTTCTGTTGTACCAACAAGTGATGTTCCCTCAGGCACACCAAGACAAATGCCTAATGATTTGTTTATTTCTGCTTGATGACGTTTGGTGTTCGTGATCGAGATACTTTGTAGGACAGGCAAGCTATACCTGAAGAGAATTTATCAAGGCGCTCTGGAGTTTCAACATGGACGAGCATGACTTGCCCCATGTTTTTCCTGTCAGACAGCGAAGTACATTGCACGCGGAACCAAGCTTTAACTTAAGATATTTTATACACGCAGTCCAGGCTAAGGTTTTATCAAGTAAATAGCCGAGAAACTTGTGTGTTGGTTGTGTGGGATGAGATTCCTAGCCAAGACCAGGGGGAAACGTTTTACAGACATTCGTGTGAAAGCCATTGCTACTGTTTTCTCTGGAGATAAGCACATGCCACGTTCTCGTAGGAATCGGCTAACACCAGCGAGAGTCTGTTGAAGTTTTCTTTGACTAACAAATCGATTTGATTGTGTTGACCAGATACATATGTCGTCTGCATAAATTGATGGGTGTATTTGCTTCGGAAGTTTACGTCGCAAAGACATTAGTGTGATATTAAAGAACGTAGGACCTAGGACGCTTCCTTGTGGAACCCCTCATTCTATGATATGATCTTGTGTGTTTCCCTCAATTGTTTGCATGAATATAGCTCGCTGTGTTAGAGACTCTTTCACCCAGTTAAATATTTTCCCACCGAATCCATGCTCAGCCATTGCAGTCAGAATTGCCTCATGTGTGATGGAATCAAATGCCTTTTGAATGTCCAAAAATATGGCAAGCGTCTTCCCCATCAGCAATGCCTTGCTCAACCGAACTAACGAGATCGATTACGCTGTCTGTACCGGAACGTCCTGTGCGAAACCCTGAAATTTCTTCGGGATATAAGTTTGAGTTTTCGAGATACCATGTCATTCTCGACAAGATCATACGCTCCATTATCTTACATACCCAACTGGTGAGCACGATTGGTCGAAACGACCCTAGTTTGAAGGAAGACCGTCCAGGTTTTAGAACAGGAATAACTTTGCCCCACTTCCAGTCATGTGGGAGCAGACCGTTAGCAAATGATTGGTTATAGTATTCGAAATAGTCTGCGTCTTGAGTGTTCATTCAATCGCGTGAGTGCAGTGTACGTTACGGCATCTGGACCAGGGGATGACTTTTTTTTCTTTTTTTGAGTCCCGCAAAGTTTAAAGGCATGTTTAGGCATATCTTTTTTGCTGTCACCAAAACAACTGCTAAATGTTTTTGACTGCTTGGGTAGGAGGAATTCTGGGCAATGAGACTGCGAAACGCTTCAGCAATCTCGATATCGGGAGAACCTTGGCGCAATGCGAGGGCTCCGAATGGGTATCTCTGTTGAGGAGGAGTTCTCATTCGACGTACAACTCTCCAGAGCAGAAAGAGGTGTTGTTTTTTTTGCATCCAGTGATGCACAAAGTTCTCTCCATCGACGCCTGCTGAGTGCGTCAAGATAGTTGCGTACCTTCTTCTGTGTCCTTCGTACATTGAGATAACCTTCCGGGTCCTTTGTTCGTCTGGCTTTTCTTTCTGCTTGTCTGCGCATCGCACGCAACCTTTCATATTCCACATCAATCTCTGTGCGATTCAAGGGAAGCATTATTTTTCGTGTGGCCAACTTGATGCATTGTGATATATAGACGGTATTAACTCAGCATTCGTGGTTGCTGCAGTAATGCAATCTTTTGCGAACATAGAAAATTTGTCCCAATCCGTGACGGATATCGCATGCCGTTTCCTATTGGTATGAAACCGACAGACAAATGTTAGAACCGGTAGATGGTCACTCCCCTTTGCTTCCAGTCAGTTGACCAAGCAACATGCTTTAGATAGCTAGCTGAGACGAATTAACGTCAAATCAAGAACGCTACTCGCGGATTCGCCGCGGTGACACGTCGGACTTCCATCATTCAACAAAACTAAATTGAAACCACCTGTGACATCGTTAATAAGGCGTCCTCGCTTGTCGTTTTTGGTGCTGCACCCTCATGGTATGCATTGAAGTCTCCACACACACAATGTGGGGAGGGAGTACTCTGTACAATAGACTCGAGTGGTTTGGAGTCGAAAGGTGCCCATGTATTGATGTAAGCGGAGATGACTGTGATACGACGCGATTTGTTTTTAATAGTTGCACAAATGCATTCATTAGTACCATTGGGGGGCACATACTGAAAAAAATTATGTGAATCTATATGCGAACTGATATGAAATTTTCAAAAACTGATATGCGACATATGAAACTGATATGAAATATCCGAAAACTGAAATGCGATATATGAAACTAATAGGAACTACACAAAAACTGATACGCGACATATAAGAACTGATATGAAATATCCCAAAACTGATATCGACATATAAGAACTGATATGCAACATGCGCAAACTGATGTGAATGTGTCCAATAAACATACCAGAAATAAATTCGTATAATTTTTTTTCAGTATACGACGTGCCGCGCGGGCAAACAAACACGTGACTTGGAACCGCAGTGAAGCGGCTTGATTTATTGGCTTTCAAATAATTACGGCATGAGCGTTTACTTTTTATTAAGAGCTTCATACCCTGAGCCGTTCAAAATACTCTCATAGGTATGACATTACTGAAAAAAATTCAACATGCTTAGAATATTATTTATTGTTTAGGTGGTCACCAAGAAACTCCCTACTGAGAAAACGACCTGTATAAAAGGCGGAAACGCAGAGCTCCGAAGTAGTTATTGAGTGTGCTGTTGTATTCATGTCTGTTGAACCGTGTATGTGTAAGCGCTCAATGTATATGTTCAGCTGATGCTAGTGTTGTGCGTAATGTATCTACATGATGGCGTGAGTAAATAAAATGTTTTGTAGCACATGAATTGGGCGGTACCTAGCGCCATCTAGCCTAGTGTAACTGATATATACGGCGTATGAAACTGATAGGAAATAATTAGTTCTGATATGAAAAAGCTGTCCTTTTTCATACCAACTGATATGTATACTGATATGTTTTTCATAAAAACATATCAGAAATAAATTCATATAATTTTTTTCAGTAGGGGCTACATCAACTATGCGTCATAAATAAGATATCTTCGTATGCCTAATAACGCAAGGCTAATCCCGGATGTCTTTTTTGAGGCTATAAATGTATAGTCCGTGATTTTTAAATTTGAATAATCACTAATGTTAGGTTCTGTAATTGCAAGTACAGGAAAGCGGTATTTCCAAGCAAGTTGTTTAAAATCAGAAAGTTTTGACCGGAGGCCGTTTGCATTCCACTGAAACACAGTTGTTAAGCTCAAACTATCTCGAAAACATTCTACTTTATCCAGGTAAAGATAAAAGGAGTGAGCAGATTATTACCTTTCTGAATTATTGTGGCCCGTTCTGATTTTCGAGTATTCAGGAAACGGTGCACCATGTCAACAAGCATTCTGAGTGCTAAGCTCCAGAAGGATTCGTCGTTTTTTTTATTTTAAAAATTAGGTTCCAAGGTGTCTGATGTCCTCGTTGTTGTATTCTGACGTACTTGGGAATGTTCGTTTTCTGCTGTTATGACTGGCGCTATTTTCCTGACCGACGCTGAATTCTCTGATTTCTTAGCGTCGCTCTCTAAAGTAGGTGACTGCCGAGAGTTGGTGGCTTTCAGAGAGTCACTGTATGTGCGGTTCACAACAATGGGCCGCGACTGACCAGGTTTGGTTGGTTTTTCTTTCCTGTTGAGCGTTGATGTAAGCTGAGGGAAGTCTTCTAGATTGCTCAGTTGAGGTTGTCGTGGAGGATGGTAGCCAGTATCCTGTCGGACAACAAGTGGGACGGTATTAGAGGCTGCGGTCTGTCCTTGCTTGCGAACTTCTGCTAGCCTTTTTTGTTCCTCTCGTTTCGGGCATGCTTGAGCTAGCGCGTCGTGGCAGCTGCCGCAGTTTACACAGTTTGGCTTTCTGACTGACAGCTGCTTCGGGGATGCTTTCCTCCACACCGGTTGCACATTTTTTCTCGAAAGCATGTGACAGATTTGTGCCCATAGCGGCCACAGTTCGCACACTAAGGGACGCTCCTCGAAAGGAAATACTCTCTAACGGATGTGCGACAAAAGAGCATATTCTGGCAGCTTTGTGGAAGCAAATTACACTTTCACGATACTAGACTTGCCAAGTCTACGAGCATATAAAACCGGCTTTGACTGAGCAATGAGTACTCCTTGAAGTTGAGCGTCAGGGACCCCTGGATCTATCCCCTTGATGACACCAACTGCAGCTGAGCGTGGGCCAGGCCCGTAAGCCTTCACGCGCACGTTACACAGGAAAGTAACCTTGAGCAAGGGTTTTGTAGCCTGCGCATTGCGTGTATAGACGGCAATCAAATTAAGGTGAGTGTTAGGGCGAATCATTATGATACATTCCTGACAGAGCTGCTAAAGTGTCTCCGAAAGTTTTGACTATTGATCTTTGTGAGGTGGGATTCGGGATCTACTGGTACAAAAATAACTGTCAAACCTGTGTGTTCATTAGAAGCTATCAGCTGGCTAGTTTCTCGTGTTACGCCACTGTTTTCGAGAGGACACTTGCGTTTGCGTGATGAGACGACCGTGAAGTTGGCGTCGTCGGTGCTTGGGGCTTCATCCATGGATTCGGAGATGGCCTCGGGCTCGCATTGCGCAGGATTGATGCCAGTAAACTGTGAGCAGTTGGTGACGTTGGATTCAGGAACTATGTTGTCTTGAGTGGTTGGAGTCGATGAGTACGAGTGGTCCATCGCCCTGGGGCTATGTTGCGCTTTTTGCACTCCCAGGAGACTAGGGAGAAGGAAGTGACGTCAACAACGCAGCAAGTGCAGATTGGATGTTGATTTTGTTTTCTCCTGTCAACATCCAATCGCGTTTACTCTAGTCATTGACGTCACTTCCTTCTTCCAAGTCTCCTGGGAGTGCAAAAAGCGCAACATAGCACCCCAGCTGGTGAGGTGGAAGTCCCCTGATCTTCATGGCAGCTTTGTTCCATCGCCGTTTACTTTTGGGTCCTTGGTGGTTGGACCGGGAGCGTTGGTGCTCCTTCTTAGCTGAAAAATCTTCCAAATTAAAATGCAGAATTGACTGTCTAGGAAAATAATTGAGGACAAGGTCTCTTCATCTATCCTTTTAAGAGTATTTTACCTTATCGGAGCGAACAATAGGAAGTTTTAGTAGATCGTATTCAAAGGCCCGCTACCGGTACGGGCGCGCGCTACAAAGCATGCATCGAAGTGGCAGCGCGAGCTCCCGCTACAGATAGCGTGGCCTGAAAACACAATCTACTAAATCTCTCTATTGTCAGCTTATCAACTAGACTAACCCTCTCCGAATTTCATAATTATTTTAAAAAAACGAATTTCTCTCTCGCTCTCTCTTTTGCTTTATTTGTTTCAAATGAAGATCTTTCATGAAATCCACTTTACATTCTATCTTTACAGTCATTTATGTTTTATTAGTAATACCTGGTGGTACTGAAAAAAAAAGGAATATCATCTTTAGCCATTTTAACGTATTTAACCGTTTGATAATTTAGAAAATCACAATCATGATTACCATCGTCAATGGTTATATATTTTGCTTCCCCCTTATCTAAAATTTACGCTAAAATATTTTATTTTTGAACTTTGCAGATATAATATGCCATGTCTAAGGGATTGCACATTTTTTTAAAAATTGCAATCATATTTTTTTTTCTGGATCTGACTACTGTGTTTCCGGAAATGTTACAGTACCTTCACCATTTATAAGAGTGTTATTAATTCGAATATCCTTCACTTATTAGACAGGAGTATTTTATAATATAATCACTTATGTTTTTTTCATCTCGAATAAAATATTTATTATTGAACATGATTCATTTACAAGTTTTTCAGAATTTTTTACACCTCTTTTATGTTCACTGATAATATATGAAAGTAAACATCTTCGACAGAGAGCTGCCTGGATTGGGGAAACAATATGAAACAAAGAAATCTCAAACCAAATGCTTAAAAACAAAATGTTCCCAACGTTTCGGGGTCGACTTGACCCCTTCGTCAAAGGGGGGGGGGGGGGACTAAATAAGATGTGACAGCGAGAGCTTCAACGTCTTCTTTTTCTACCGAGTTGATGTGTTGTTAACGTGACGCAGGCCCTGAACGTAAATAAATTTTAAGGCACAGAGAGACCTGGCAATGTTCCGTGGTGTGTTTTGTATAAGGAACGACTCCAAGAACAGATGTTTTCGGATATGTGGCTCCGTGCCTATCAGGTGCGTGCTCGCGAAGTCGATCCGATGGTCAAGTACCTTACAATGTTCGGCAACGGCGCTACACAAGCGATCTAAATTGCGCACATTGTTCTGGTGCTGGTGCTGGTGCCATGCGTTCGGGAAAAGATTTACTTTCGGCGATGTAGGCGGCGGAAAACTTTGCGCACGGTATCTTCTAGATCACGCCTTGTGCTCTTACTTTTGGGAGGCGATCCTTCGGCCTTGGCATGAGCCGTCCTAATGTTGACACGCTTGTGCGCCACTTGAATCCCTTATTTTCGGAGCACGCGCGCCAATGCCTCGCAGGTTCCTTTTATATAGGGGACGCTAAAGCGCGCGATAGAGCGGGGCCGTGGGTCACCCGGCGATCCATGGTTATAACATGTGCAACACTGTAGACGGGCGACGGGCTGAACGAAAGTGATTGTGTTGCCGTTGCTTTGGAGGTCAGCAAGGATGGCCTGTTTCACATTTCTTCTATCCTTTTCCGACGAGAAAGTGGTCATTTCTCTCCCAGGTGAAAATATGAAGTGGTATTTCAAGTGGTGCCACTTGCTTTCATGTGGTACCACCTGCAAGTCAAGTGGTATTACTTGCAAGTTAAGGGGTGCCGCTTGCAAGCCAAGTGTACCACTTGGGCCTCAGTGGTACCACTTGGGTTGCAAATGGTGCCACATGAGCTTCAAGTGACACCACTTGGGTTGCAAGTGGCACCAGTTGGCAGAACCACATATATCACTAAAAAAATAAGTGAAAGCTGTTTCTCCAGATTCAATCTACAAAAACTTATATGTGTCTTAAATAGGTTGAGCTTTTAAGTATACAAAAAGCCAACATCAAAGAGAATGAATGTAAAGATGTTTCAAGAAAAAGAGATACGCCCACACTTATTGGAGACGCAATTAAAATATTTTGACAAGATTTCACACATGTATACAGCGTGATCAAGGTCTATGCATATTGATCTGCTACATTTCACATGAGTACAATATTCTCAAAACACGGAAAAACAAATCTTTCACAAGATTTTCTAAGCCATTAGCAATTTTGGAAATCTGTTCCCGCAAACAGTAATGCACTTCCTGGAGGTCTTTTCTTTAAATTGAAAAATTTGCAGCAAGACGTTCATTGAGCTCGAGCTCAAAAAACGCAGGGCATGGCTAGAGCCACTCAACATGGCAGCGTAGCTGCCAGAGTAGCGCCACGCTTTTCCCTCTGCCGCCTCTCACCGCGATTGGTCACACGCGGTACTATAGCAACGAGCTGAGCTGGCTCGGTTTCCGTAACAACCGAGTGACGACTCGTCATGTGACCTATCAAGAAGCGTGATGTCAACGGTAAGATGGCAGCACCCAGAGTTGGTGGATGCGAGTTTGTTTGGTGCCCTTAGTCGTGATGTGCCGCAGCTTGCCGACGATTTAGGGCTTCTTCGTGCTTTCTGACGTAGGTATGACGTGAAGATCTGAAAGAATGATACTTTATACTCTTTCTGTGCAAGATCGCTCTGGATATTAGCACCTGTGCGACAACATCATTAATATCGCTTTAGCTGTGCTCGGGTTTCCGGATGTGTTTGAGGATCGATAAGACATTTAGCATGCAATTTTCGCATTCTCTTAGCTTTATTTGAACGTTGTAGTGTCTGAGAATCGATGCGAAATCTATGCGTCGCATGTTGGGCCTTGGGGAATTTGTTTTTGCCCCAGGTAACCGCATGATCACAAACTTTTAGCGAGGAAGCTTTTGCGATGTTTACGTTTTGTACTAATGAAACAGGGAACCTGAGTTCAATCCCCACCCCTGCCCGTTTCGATCTGGATGAGCATCGTACCGGCCTGCGGTTGTGTATCACTACTGCGTGGTGCACGTTAAAGACCTATAGACCCCAGGCTAGCGGTTATACTGCATTGGCTAAATTGCTCATCTACAGCGAGTGACTCGTCGCAACTTTGAAATGGCTGACCAACTACACGCTGTATAAATATTCACACAACTCCCAAGTATACAAATCAACGATTTTACGATATGCGCAGCGCAAGTTTGTCTGCTTCTTTTTGCAGGGGTTGTGGTGACGTCAGAACGCCGAGCTCTGATTGGTTTTGAATAAAGAATAGTGGGTAGGCCTCAAGGCAGCTTGCTTTTAGGTCTACCCAATATCCTTCAATCGGAGCCACTCAGAACTCGGCGTTCTGACGTCACCACAACCCCTGCAAAAAGAAGCAGACGAACTTGCGCTCCACATAGTTTTTAGGATAAAATTTTCGCATTTTTCTAGCTTCCTTAGAAAGTCAGAATTTCTGAGAATCATAACGAAAGGTATACGGCGCGTGTAGGGCGTAGGGGAAATTGTTTCAGCCCTCGGTCACCAAATAATGACAGCATTTCTTTTTAGCGATGAAGCTCCTGCGATCTTTATCCTTTTTTTACTAATCGCCAATTTTACGAATTGGCAGTTCTGAAGATTTTGATATAACTTGCTTTCGTTGCAATAGCTTGCATTTGATCGCAGTGTTTTTTAATTTGTTCTTCAGGTGAAAAACTGGCGTTTGCTCAAGTGACGTATATGAAATGTCCTGCTATATAACAATGCATCAACACATACTATCAGAGGTGTGTTCGTCTTTGTAATTAACAAGTTACAGACGTATTTATTTCTTACGAGTGTAATATTTATTTTCTGTAGCTGGGCCCGTTTTGTGCTCCTTAATGTCAGTGTGCTGTGACGTCATCATCATGTGTGTATGGTTCTAAATATCCTCTTTACAATGCCTACAAAGGCCAAAATGACGTCAGTCGACCCCAACTCACGCATTGGACACGAAAACTGCGTCGTTCGGATGAATGCGCACGTCAACGTCAATTCGTCCATGGATATTTGAATTCGCGTTCCTGGCGAATGAGTGCCCTGACGGAACTTATCATTACTTGCGAATGCCAAGTTCTACGGTGTGCTTAAAAAGCACGGTGAAAGCTTGGGGTCATCGCACCGGTGCCCAAGCATGTCACGACTGCGTGATTTCACAGTTCTCGTCTGAGTTGAGGATTACAGGTAAGGAAGAAGTTTAGCTACACCAGATAAAAATATTGACTTTTTGAATGCCGGTAAACCTCCGACCGACCATTTGACCTGTCGGCAAGAACACCTCATATCCGGCGTCCGTCTCTTTGGATGGCGTCAACAGTCCCCTAGAGACCACCATGCCGTCCTTCTTGGTTGAACCCCGCCGACGTCGCTCCTCACCAGTTAATGAGAAAATCTCATCTTGAAGGGATGATCGGGTCTTGAAGAAGTATGAAGCTAAGCATATATACTCGCTCACTATGGGGCAGTCGAGCAGCAGTCATGTTCCGAGCCAATCGTCTTGTCGTGGCCGGCGTAATCGGATTTTGTTTCATCGGAGCGAAGTCCGAAAGTACTAGGACGGTACGTTCGTCCCACGAAGCGGCCGCCATCCCGGCGTCGCCGAAAACCACTCGCCTTGTCCGTGCACGCACGATACCATAGCAGCTCTCGTCGCCCGACAGTCCCCGGGCTGCAAATCATCTCACTTTTCAGAAAAAAAACCGGCACCGTTACTCCAGAGGTTCTTGCCGTACCGCGATGCCAAGCGTCTTATACCACTTTTCATTGAACGAATGGAGATATCAAGTAGACTACAAAGGTTGCCGCCCGGCGTCGCCAGAAGCACGGTTACCCTAGCAACCTCCCAGGCCCAAAATGGAGATCACTATCAGCGCTTCTGACGTCGTGCATCTAGATAATTTTTAGTCGTGTCGCTACTCTGGCAGCTACGCTGCCATATAGAGTGGCTCTAGGCATGGCGAGTCTTGAGCGTCTCGTCATCCCTTCACAGCCAATGAGAGTACTACATTAGCCGACACGACCACCGGAGAACCAATCACGAAACAGGAAGATAACGAGTCACGCCCTGCGTTTCTTAATCTGTCATTTGCGACGTGTACTGCGTGTACCCGTTGGGGGTGTTGTTTTCATTGTTACATTTTCATATATTCGGGTAACTTCGTCTTCTGTTATGCTATGTGTTCATTCACTTACTTCCTCTTCATCATCATCATTTTTGAATAAAGAGTCTCATGAGTGCAGTACAGATGACTGGACGTTCCTTCCCGACCCACCGGGCCCACCGAGGACTCCACATTCTTTTGACGACGGGGTGGACTGCGGATTCGGCCTCAAACCGTCTCAAGACTTCTTGAGTAAACCAGGGAAGTCGGAAATTCTCTGGAAGCGAGGGATTTCGCTCTTCGAATGCTTCATGGGGGCATGTGGTGCTCACGCACTGACCTCGGAATGTCGTCGATACCTGATCCGCCACTGCCGGGGAGTGGAGGGTCAACGGGTTTTCGACACGTTGCCTTCCTCCCGCCGTGCCGTCGCATGCAAAGATGTTATTAGCAGCCGCTTCTAGAACTCCGACGAGAGACGTCTACCAAGAGGCTGTCGGCACCCTCAGCGCGCACTTCAAAAAGTTGTGCAACGTCGACCTGGAATGTCACCGGTTGCGCCAGCGTTATCAACAGCCCGACGAATCATTGTCAGATTATTTTACTGTTCTACGGGACTTGGCTATTCCGACCAAGTTGGGTACTCAACAGGACAAAAACATCATGAATCAGTTCACGGCTGGAGTTCTGTCCACTAACATTCGAGAACGGCTGCTCCTGGACAGCAACATTCCTTTCGAGCAAGTTATCGAGATCGTCCTAAACATTGAAAGGACCAAGATCGAGGCTAAGGATCTGACCAGTGCCACTGGAAACCAACTGACCTGCAACGTCACTCACGCCGCTCAAATGGTCGATCGCCGTCGACAGTCTTCACTTGGAAATTCATCTTCCCGACAATCATCGAAGCAAGATTTTTCCCATTGGCATGACAAACGGCACAGTCTATCGTTGCACCAAGCCTCACGTGAGTGTGTTCCTTCTACTCTGAGTAAATCTGCCTACCCTGCACAGTTGCATAACGACCAGCGCGCGATCGATTTCATTAAATAATTGGGTTGTGTGTGTGTTTATACAGCCTAGAACTTGGTCTGCCTCAGAGGGGCGACGAGTCTCCCAGCTGTAAATGAGAAATTTAGCCAGTGCGGTACAGCCGCTAGCCTGGGGTCTTTAACGTGCATCACGCAGTAGTGATACACGACCGCACGCCGGTACGATGCTCATCCAGATCGAAACGGGCAGGGGTGGGGCTCGAACCCAGGATCCCTGGGTTCTGCAGCGCGAGCTTTCGCTCCACGTGCTCCGAGCTGGTGTGCGCTAGACCACTCGGCCACCGATCCCCCGATCGATTTCATTGAGAGTAATGACTCTGGAGCATCTAGGGTGCCTCAATGTCCTTCTGTTTAGGGTGATGCCATCCTCTGTAGTACCAGATACCTAGAGCACGCGCTCACGGGTAAAATACAAAGAAATCAACGAAAACAAAATGTCGCCGTAGTACAGCCAGCGCCACAAACGCGTGCAGGGACACGCTCTTCCACGCGCTTCTGAACAAAAAAGAAACATAAACGTGTGGGACAAAATGGCCAGATGTCTCCACCCTGAGCAAAGCGCACATGAAGGCACCCTAGAAGCATCGAGCTTTTCTCACACGAACGCCTAGGTGGCACGAGGCCACTCATCACGACGATTGGCTTTGCGTGAATTGTAGATTTGGTGTTGACCGCTGCCAAAGCTTCGATACCCGACCCACAGGGGTGTATCTCAAAACGTCCCATTCGCATTTGAACCTTGCACATATCGTCCCATTCTCATTTGGTCCTTCTCGTTTGAACCTTCTCATAAGATCCGAATCGTGTTTTTCGCGACTGGGCCCATTCTCATCTTGCCGGTTATCTGAAAACGTCCCATTCGCATTTTGACTGTGCGCATTTCGTCCCATTCTCATTTGGTCCGCCTTGTTTGAACCTTCTCATCAGATCCAAATTGTATTTTTCGCAACTGTACCCATTCTCATTTTGCCCGTTCGCGCTACGACCGAATGGCACTAGTTCGGCATGCTTCTCTCGTCGTTATGCCTTAGCGGTTTTGTTGATGAGCCTTACCTTGCTTGGGCCCCCAACATACCATGAGATATATGTTATACGTAAAGGTACGCACTGAGAATCGTACAATGACGCCTGCTTCCCTTCCTCTAAGCAAACGAAAAAAAAAATTCATGAACATTTAATTTGGAAACCTTGTTTGAACAGAAGTAGCATGCATAATAGCAGTGGTTCTCAACAATTGATGTTTCGCGGACCCCTTGTAGAAAGGCGGATATGAAGGAGGACCCCGTTCGGGGTGAGGGGATTAAAAAGGTATAGGTTATCATGATAATGATTTAATAAATTAATATAACTAATTGCTACTGTGAAGTAGACTTATCTCATTGACATACACATAAGAGTACTCACCCGAAAATTGGAACGCTTCTCCTCAACATGAAGAAAGACAACTAATATTGCCGTGCTTGACTGATGAGACGGGGCTTCGCTGACCCCTAGGGTGCCTTTGCAGACCCCAATTTGAGAACTACTGCATTATAGAAGTGGTGGCATCGTCCCAAGTCGAGAGACCTTAAACAACGTGACATTTTGGAACATGATCTGGTTGCGATAAATAGCTGGTCTGTTTTATTGTCAGCTAGTAGCTTTTCACGACGCCCTCGAGCACCACTAAAACCCTAGCAGAGAAAGTATGCCTCTAACGTGGCACACACACACACACACACACACACACACACACACACACACACACACACACACACACACACACACACACACACACACACACACACACGCACACGCACACGCACACGCACACGCACAAAATATATCAATGTATTTACAATATTACCCTAAAAAGCGATTTTGGTATGGAAAGAGTCAAGTGCGACGGGTCAAAACAAGATATTTTAGGAAATGGCTGTTTTGAAAAGGGCCAGATGAGAAGGGCAAAACGAGAACGGGCCCAAATGAGGAGGGTTGGAATGCGAAAGACGAAACGGGAAAAGCCCAAATACGACGGGTCAAAGCGAGAATATCTTTTTGAGAATTGATGTTTTGAGAAGGGCCAAGTTAAAAGGGCGAAACGAGAACGGACTCAAATGAAGAGGGTTGAAATGCTAAAGACAAAACGGAAAAGGACCAAATGCGACAGGTCCGAGAGAGAAAATCTTTTTGAGAATGTTTGTTTTGAGAAGGGCCAAGTGAGAAGGGCGAAACGAGAACTGCCTCAAATGATAACCACCCGACCCACAGTACCACGTGAATCGGGGCACCACCAGTGGCTCCTATCAAGCAGAAAAAATAATGAAGCAGACCGAACCAACCATCATAACCAAAGACATGGCGCAGGCGATTTTGGGGTCACATAGGACTTGCCCGAAGGGCTTATAGGGGCGAGATGGCACCAAA
Organism: Ixodes scapularis; assembly: GCF_016920785.2. Taxonomy (NCBI): domain Eukaryota; kingdom Metazoa; phylum Arthropoda; class Arachnida; order Ixodida; family Ixodidae; genus Ixodes; species Ixodes scapularis. The sequence continues at coordinate 239,433,867 of NW_024609835.1, read as the reverse complement.
TGACAGACAAAAACATAATGTGGTGGTTCGTAAGGTACTGAGTCCCTTCAAAGCTGGCCTCGTCATAGGTAAAGGAGTTCAATGAGTTCATTCATATCACTATCCCCGCGAACTGTTATTAGATTAGTAATTTTTCGTTGTCTTTGCAAAAAGAGTGCAACATTGGGGATGCCAGAACAAGGTGCCTGTTCAGCAAGTCATCACTAACATGTCGACAGTCCTGTCACAGAAGATACAGGACTTCCGAAAAGCTCTGAGGCGCCTGGATTTTGAGGATTTTTAATCTTCATCAGCCAAAAATACTTCTGTTCTACAAGCACTCTCAACTGCCAAACAAAAGAAAGACTAACAACTCAAGGTGATCCCGACACGTTGAAACTGTTTGTTTCTGAGCTTTTGGTTTGAAATTTTTTTTTGTTTCGAATTGTTTACCTGAATTAGACAAATTTCTGTCAAAAATGTTTACTTTCAAGTCATTATCCACTGACTTCGGACCGGAGACAGCCCAGCTAGCGAACCTGTTTGTCAACATCACTCGCAGCATCGCTACCTACAATTCTTCTCATTTGGGCTAGTAATACCTCTCACGAATTTAGGCCGGTGTACGGCTGAAACCAAGGTGTCCTGACGTCGGTTCATCGTGGCAGGCTTGGGAGATCTCTTCTCTAAGGTCGGTAGGGTTTACCAGCAGCAATGGCAAGTAGTTTTTTCCGAAGTTTTCCTTGTAAAGTACACCTTGTCGAATTGCGAAGGTCGGCAGGGCTCTCGAGAATACAAGGACCTTCGTGGTGCTGGATTAGCGCGCCCAGCTAAGGATCGTCTTTCTGGCGTCGTGCCATGTCGACAGTGTTCATTGCGCATAGGAAGCACTCGTCGTCCTCGTCGTCCTCGTCGCCGCTGCTGCCGGGAGGTGTTTCGAAGGGGGCCCTGGGCAGACAGTCGGCATGGCTGTGCTTGCGGCCGGATAGATCACAGTCATGTTGAACTCCTGAAGTCGGAGACTCCACCGAGCGAGGTTCCATTGAGCGAGACTCCACCGAGCGAGACTCCACCGAGCGAGGTTTGCAGTTCAGCAGAGTGAGTGGTGATCCATGACTACGCGGAATGGGCTCCCGTACGGATGTAGCACGATTGCCCCGCGCGCAGAGTCCCTGTCGCAAAAGCATCGCTTCATTAGCTCGACGTTTCGAAAACCCCGCGTTCAATTACCCTGTTCTGTATTCTTCGCGTGCTAAAAGCCCCGTCCTCACTGCCCCGTCCCACCCTCTTCGCGCTTCAACCAGTGTTGTTCCATGTATTAAACTAATCTGTTGAGCGCCTCCTAAGTGTCTTGTAATTGAAAAAAAAAAAAAAAAAAATAGGGTCATCTTAAATGCCGAAAAACGTAGAATGAGGCACAAGTGACCCATTGCATAAATCTGCACCACCTGTGATGCACTCCGCTGTCGTAGAGGGACTCTCAGACGCAGAGTTATGAACTTAATTTACCTAGGTGAGTACAAATACTTTTTAAAACGACGTAAGAAGAATGCAACTTGTGTTTGGTGCTGTGACAAATAAGGCGCCATGAGCTGAGGTTTAATAATTTTGACAGAACCCACTACGTCGGAACTGTGAATCCGCGCGTGCTTCAGAGTCGACAGAAGCTTCGGTCCAATGCTTATTCATGATAGCTGTAACTTCACATGTTTTGCCAGTGAATGATATTGTCTGCTTATTTACACTTCTAACGTCGCAAAACGCGGATGTGTTTAGTGCACGCCCGAAGAACGGAAGCTTTATCAAGTTATTCATTACTTGAATCCTGCGTACCTCATGATTACGTTACACAAGCTCGCGTGTACACTGTCTCTTAGTTAAAAGCAGAATGCTCCTCCGTCACGTTGAGGACCCGGCCACCTGACACGGGGGATTCTCGTCATGGGCTTCTGAAACTGGGGATTTTGAAAGCGGTGCAAAAAGGACGAGTTGTTTGCCGTGGTGTATTTGACACGTGGCTTTTGACATTGTGTGTTTTCGTGCACCACCCTCCCGTAAAAGTACGTGCGAAACTTCGGTACTGTTCAGAAGACCGCGAGACATTCTTTTTCAGTCGTGGAGTGATTTCTTGCCACCTTGAGCAGTGTCTGACTCGCATAGGCGATGACTCGCTTAGTGCCATCTTACACTTGTACCAGTGCCGCGCAAAGTCCTGCGTTATTTGCGTCCGCATGAATTTCGGTTTCCACATCTTTTTACTGTCCAACAACCGGAGGAGTCTGGAGTCGTCGATTCAGCTCGTCGAATGCCTGCTGCTGCTCCTCAGCCCATTGGAACTTCACGGCGTCCTTTGTGAGGTGTGTGAGCGTTGCGAAAATCCTTGCGACATCGCAAACGAAGCGCCGATAGTACGCACACAGCCCAAGGAATCTTCGCAATGCCTTCTTGTTTGTCAGTGCTGGAAATGCCGCGATGGCGCGAGTCTTCTGTGGGTCTGGGCGAACGCCATCGTTGATAACCACGTGGCCAAGGAAATTCAGTTCGTCATAGGCGAATTCCGACACTTCGATGGCTTGAGAGTGAGGCCGGCGGTCTGTATGGCTTGGAGAACATCTTGGAGTCGTCGCAAGTGCTCGTCGAAGTCACTCAAAGACACTGCGAAGTCGTCCAGGTAGACGAGACAGCTCTGCCATTTCCTTCCTGCCAGTACGGTGTCCATGACACGCTCTAAAATCACAGGTGTCGTGCATAGTCCGTAGGGCATCACCTTAAACTCGTGCAGTCTATCCGGCGTAACGAAGACTGTCTTTTCTCGGTCCCTTTCGTCGACATCGATCTGTCAGTAGCCGCTCTTCACGTCTATCGATGAAAAATATCAAGAGTGGCGCAGCTGGTTTAATGTATCGTCTATGCGAGGAAGTGAATAGACGTCTTTCTTCGTCACCGCGTTCAGCTGCCTATAGTCCATACAGAACCTAAGCGTACCGTTCTTCTTAACCAGTACGACCGGAGAGGCCCACGGACTGCTTGAAGGCTGGATTATGTCGTCGACGAGCATTTCTTGCACTTGATCGACCTCCCTTTCTTCTACGGAGACCCTGTATTGCGACCGATGCACAGGGATCGCGTCGTCCTCGGCAGCGATGCGATGCTTCGCAACGGCGGTTTGCCGCACCTTCGACGACGTCGCGAAGCAGTTGCTGTATTCGGCGAGGAGATCCCTCAGCTGGCCGTCGTTTCGGGCTCGGAAGCTTGGGGTCAATGTCGAGCTACGCTGGTGGCGTAATGACTTGTTGGGGTGGCGATGGTTCTTGTGGTGTCATCGTGACCGTGCTATCACACTGCTGTGTCATCATTGATCTGTCATACTAACCGACCTGTGCGCATGCCCGCGTTCGCTCGCCTTTTATCAGATGTACGGCGCGTGGCAATATATACGGCGCATGGAATAAACGGGGGGAAGGGGGGGAGGGTGTTCGTTCTGCTGGGATCTACGTCGTAGTCGGCCCCTTCGTCGCTACGCAAGGCACACGACATGATGTCAGAAGTGGAATGATGTTTCTCGTGCGTGTTTTTCTTGCGGCGTTCGCCTTGCAGTCGGTGTGCACGATGACGGCCCCGGTAGCAATCTCTCCCCTGGCGGATCCTCCGCCGAAGCAGTTCAAATTAGAGAGGACGTCAGAATGGCCGGACTGGATACAAGAGTTCGCTATACTGTGGGACTCGACTAAAAGTCGGAGGAGGCCCAGGTACGAGCGCTTCTGTATACCATGGGAAGTCAGGCCCGGAAAATATTCCAGACGTTTGGCCTCTCGGAGACTCAATCCAAAAGTTACGAGACCGTAAAAAATAAGTTCGACGCTCACTTCATAGCTACGAAGAACGTGGTTTACGAGAGCGCCTATTTCCATCGTCGCAAGCAAGAGTGCGGGGAGAGCGTCGACCAGTTTGGAACTGCCCTACATGAGCTCGCCGACCGCTGTGACTTCGCACAATTTCGAGATCGTATGATCCGGGACCGGTTCGTCGTGGGTCTTGGAGATGCCAAGTTATCAGAAACCTTCCAAATGGACGCCGGCCTCACACTCGAGACGGCGCTGGCTAAGTCCCGCCTCAAGGAGACTGTCCGTCGTCAGCAGTAGGAGCTACGGCCGAAAGCCGATGCAGCAACCTCGGGGGAAGTCGACGCCGTGGGGTGACAGAGTGCACGCACAGTGACGGCCGGCGGTAACAGAACATTCGGCGACGTGCACAGTCCTCATCAGCACCAGCGGCAGCCCTCGCCACAGGACCAGCGGCGGGAATTCTGCCAGTATTGCGGACGCTCGAATCCCAGCAGGACTCAGTGCCCCGCACGCTTAGCGCGTTGCCACCATTGTGGCACCAAAAGACATTTTTCTGCGGTTTGACGCAACAAGTTTGAGAATCTGAAGGTAGGCGTTTCCTCGCAAGTGAGTGACCAGCCTAGCTATTTTGTGGGATCGGTTGGCTCTTTAAAAGCTAGGTTGCTGCAACTGTCCATAAATGGGTGCCGGTATCGGCCAAGGTTGACTCGGGAGCAGAAGTATCAGCAGTTCCGCCCAGCATTTCGGACGTGCCGTCTAGGTTAATGGCGTCTCCCGCGGTATTAACTGGAGTGAGAAATCAGCGCCTTAGGTTGAAAGGCGCGTTGCAAGCCGACATTACTGGGAGGCGCGAAACTACACGACAGACTTTGCACGTCGTCGAATCGGCACAAGCTGTCTTGCTGGGCTTTCCAGCCATTGAGACACTCGGTGTTGTAAAATTCATTGATAGTCTTGAAGATCAAGAGTATGAGCGAAGCTACCCCCAGCTTTTCTCTGGTCTTGGCGCAATATCGGGCGAGTACACCATTCGCTTGAAGGCCGACGCGATACCTTTCGCTATTTTCCCTCCCAGGCGAATTTCCATACCCTTAAGGGATGCCGTAAAAGCGGAATTGGCTAAGATGGAATCCACTGGAATCATTCGGAAGGTAGACGGCGAGGGCCGGATTAAGGTACGGGCTAAGGGGGCTGCAGCCCTGGGCCCCAGGCTGTCAGGGGGCCCCATGCTGGCCCCTAAAAATTAAAAAAAAAATGTTAGTCGTTTTTTTTTATTTATTTAAGAGAGTTTAGGCAGAAAGCAGAAGAAACACTCCAAAGGGCCTCTGGCGCAATGGCCTTCTCGTTCTCTTTTCCCCAAGAAGGAAACAAGGATGCCATAAAGTTCCCGTCTCATTCAGCTGGCGTTTGTGAGCTCGTTGTACAAGAGCGTGCCAGTACAACAAAATTTAACACGGCCTCTCATGTTACTTGTTAGATTTTTTTTTAATTGGAGCTTGATGGAAGGACAGTTATTATGGAACTTTATTTTGTACTGACACCCTTAGCGCGGTTCATAGACAATTGTGGGCAGGAAGTTAAGCAAGCGTTAAGCAAGCAACGCAGATGGTTCACACATGTTGTTTTAAACTTTTTCGCGAAACTCCATATAGAGTTTATTCCATAACGATAAGTTCGGAACAAAGAAAAAGGTGCCCGTAAATCTTCCGGACACCGTCTCTATAGCCATGAACAAAGAGGCGTTTCAAGGAGCCGGCTCTTAAGACGCCCTTCGACAGTTTTCGATGGGTACTGACTGCAAGAAAGGGCTCTAGACAGTGTGTCGAACCGAAAAAAATGCGGGTTCGGTTACGGTTCAGGTTCAGGTAAATTTATTTTGTTCCGGTTCAGTTCCGGTTCGATTAATTCGATCCGCGAACCGGTTCGCGAACCGGTTCGCGAACCGGTTCGGAAATTATAAATGACAAATTGCAACATCAAAATAAATTACAAATAAAACATTAAATTACAAATAAAACATCTGAAATCAGCACATACGAAACGGGATACATCGTAGTGTAAGGCTCAGGGATTTCTACCAGGAACGGTTTCTTTATGTGCACTCAAAGGTTACCTCACCGACGTTTACGCATTCGGACTTCATCTAATTGGGTCCGACGCAGTAGCTGTCAAATCCGCGACCTCCTTAAAAACCCACTTATACCCCTGTTACACGGGCACACTTAACCGCGGTTAAATCAGCTTTAACTGCGGTTACGTGGCAGCACAGATGCCGCACTATACCCTCGGACAGCTATTTCAAAAGAAGTGAAGAGAGCGCGTGCACTGCTTCGATGGGTGCTCAAGATGCTCAAGCGCACGTTCGCCCATAGCTCTGACTGCATCGCCGCAGAATGTTGTCGGCAAGTATTGTGCGCTAATTGTGGTTTAGTGTAACTGCAGTTAAGTGTGCCCGTGTAACAAGGGTATTACAAGTAGAACTCGCTAACTATCCCGCCACCTCGGCGTGTAAGCAATTGAAGGAACAGTGGGGAGAAGATACAGCTTTCTTTATTTGAACTAGCCTTCGGTAACTCACATTAGACCCTTAAGTTTTCATTAAACAAGATACGGAATATAAAAAACACTTCACCGAACGCAACGCCAGAAGGACGTAATAGGATAAATATTACAATAGAATAGTTCGCTGTCTCACAAATATGTTAGCTTCTAAGTGCCTATACGAAACCGGATGCATTATTATCAAACTCCACAGCCTTTTCTTTTCTCATTCCGATGGAAGCAAGCTTCAAGAACACGCGCGTTCTAGAAACGTGTTTTGAAATGAGCACACAGCAGCATTTAGGATTTACGAGATTGTAGGAAAATAAAATCTCGTGACGGCGATTTTTTTTTTTTTTTTGCACAGCCTTTCAATTCTCTTTCTTCCGTGCAAGCCGCGACCAGCGCAATACTGGTTCCTATGTCAAGATTCATGGATGCAGCGTTTGTCAAGATTCATGGATGCAGCGTTTATATTCCTAAGACTGAGTGGAAAAGAAAAATATGTAAGCGAGGTGTGTGTCAGTTGACGGCACTTAAAAAACAAATGGCATTGATAGCACATTCACTGTCAACAGCGCGTGGCCGAACCGTATTGACATGAGCCGGTAACCGTTATTTTTTTCCGGTTCAGTTCCGGTTCGGGTTCATCGCGATAACAATATAACGGTTCGGGTTCGGGTTCAGTTCCGGAAAAAATACCGGTTCGGTTCCGGTTTTCGGTTCGGTTCGGTTCCGGTTCGACACCCTCTCTAGAGTCGTTATCTGGTTTGCCAGTGGAACTGAACACTCTTCCTTCCAGCGACTGATACGAATACTGCAATGGTTTCACCAACCTCTGAGGTATAACCTCTTAATTTTTAACGTCGAGTCACAAAACAAAATGGCCGTCGAGGTCTAAATTACTGCATTTAAAAAGAACAAGATTAGTACTAAATCTGGTGCAAAACATTTTCCCCATTCAAAAAGACAGCGTGTAGTCACAAAAATAAAACATCTTCTCGATTCTCATGATAAATTCTTTAAATGCAAATGTGCCCGAACGACAGCAGTCGATGTCTTAGAATCGCACGCAGTTTCTCCTATGCTTTAAATGTGAAAGTTTGTGTTTGTTTGCGAAACGAGGGTTCAGTTATTAGAAAAACGTTTACGAAGTAGTTTGATCCCGATTAAGACTGCTTCAACCAACGAAATTTCTTTCTTGGCGATGTCACTTCCTTCACTGTTCACAGCAGTAATTAATTAACAGAGGACTAGTTAAAAGTTAAAACGCTTCCAATAATTTGGAACAAAGGGCTCTCGATTTTCGTGGCAGTTGTCGATTTGCGAGGCATGCCATTTAGTGGAAGCGAAATTTGTTTTCAGGGTGCCGAAAAAACACAAGGACAAGATACAAGAAAGGAGACGTGAAGAGGGCGCACTCGCAACTAGCGTTTATGAAAAAACCACTCTCTTATATACTCATGGCAAGCAACACAGTCATACTACACAGTCATACTACGTCCGGTGTAGCCCCCTTCGTAGAAAAGTGTGCTCTTTTGCCGATAGTGACACAGACGTGTCACTAATGCAGTCCTTGCCTTTTTCTTTTATTTCGAAGGCCTCGTGCAGCTCCCTCGATATCCGATCGGCGTATCTGGCCAAAAACCTTGTGTCACTAAATGACGGTGTGCAGGAGCAACGGCTGCAGTGCGTGGCGAGGTGTCCCGACGGGGTAGCCCGTGTAGCCGCAGCATGTTCGCGGGCGCGATCATTAAAGCATCTGCCCGTTTGGCCAATGTACGATGATCCGCATGACATGGGGATTTCGTATATGACGCCCGTGGCACATTCTGTGTACCTCTTGCGGTGCTTCGTATTGCAAGGATCTGCGGACTCACGGGGATTGTTGATTCTGCGACACAGCCTCGATAGTTTGTTTGGTGCGGAGAACACAATAGGCACATTGTACCTATCAGCAACCTTTTTAAGATTGTGGGTTAGTGAGTGTACATAGGGGATTACCACCGGCCTCACTGCTGCTCTTTCACGGGGCTGCCTCCGTGTACCTTTAAACTTTTTTTATTAGGGTGTCCGCTACATCCACCAGAACTCTCTGCGGGTAGCCCGCTTTTTGCAACCTCGCTGCCTGTCTCGTGAAGCTCGCTTGAGCGGTGTGTGCACATGATCTTCTTAGTGACGTCTCGAGACAAATATTGCTGTATTGCCTCGAGTGACGCCTCGAGACAACTATAGCTGTATTGCCTGGCGCTGCCGCGCCAGGCAATACAGCTATGCCGTCCGGCACGGATGCTACCCGTGCGAAGTCGTCGCCCTCTCCAACGGAGCACTACCTACGACTGGCCATGCCAAGAGGATAAAAGAGGAATTGCATCTAGTTGTCTCGAGGCGTCACTAAGAAGATCATGTGCACACACCGCTCTAGCGAGCTTCACGAGACAGGCAGCGAGGTTGCAAAAAGCGGGCTACCCGCAGAGAGTTCTGGGGGATGTAGCGGACACCCTAATAAAAAAGCTTAAAGGTACACGGAGGCAGCCCCGTGAAAGAGCAGCATTGAGGCCGGTGGTAATCCCCTATGTACACTCACTAACCCACAATCTTAAAAAGGTTGCTGATAGGTACAATGTGCCTATTGTGTTCTCCGCACCAAACAAACTATCGAGACTGTGTCGCAGAATCAACAATCCCCGTGAGTCCGCAGATCCTTGCAATACGAAGCACCGCAAGAGGTAAACGGAATGTGCCACGGGCGTCATATACGAAATCCCCATGTCATGCGGATCGGGCTACCCCGTCGGGACGCCTCGCCACGCACTGCAGCCGTTGCTCCTGCACACCGTCATTTAGTGACACAAGGTTTTTGGCCAGATACGCCGATCGGATATCGAGGGAGCTGCACGAGGCCTTCGAAATAAAAGAAAAAGGCAAGGACTGCCTTAGTGACACGTCTGTGTCACTATCGGCAAAAGAGCACACTTTTCTACGAAGGGGGCTACACCGGACGTAGTATGACTGTGTAGTATGACTGTGTTGTTTGCCATGAGTATATAAGAGAGTGGTTTTTTCATAAACGCTAGTTGCGAGTGCGCCTTGTTCACGTCTCCTTTATTTTATCTTGTCCTTGTGTTTTTTCGGCGCCCTGAAAGTTATCATGAACCAACTAGCCCAGATTACCATTCTAATGAAGCGAAATTAGAATGGGAATTTCGCAGGTACCTTTTTGGTTGCTGCATAACTCAATTCATGTGTGATTAATGATACTCGACATGTTAGCAAGAGGGTCACCTGTGCTACAAGTCGACATCGCGATTAATTTGCATAAACTGGCCCGGGCATGTACTCTATGAATCTAGCTGTAATTCTAGTCAAACAAATTCATGAACGGAGCCAATATTTTAAACGGAAGCAATTTAGTGTTTTTGTTTTTGTTGTTGTTTTTTTGGGTAAGTTCCTGGATGTGAACGACAAATCCTAATATTTTCCGCAATGTATTTTTTATTTATTTTTTGTACTTCAAAATTACTATATTGTAAATTGCTGGAGGGGTTGATTATTTGCGAAGTAGCTTCTAAACAATCGCATCCGCCTCAATGCCAGCAAGGAAAACTTGAATTCCATAGAATCTGCGGATATAAACAAGGTTCGACAATAATCATACGATGAAAATACCTAGATTTAACAAGTTCAAAACTATACATATTCCCGTCGTCATCGTTACCTCCACCACCACCATCATCACCACCACCATTATCATAGGTAGAGGCCTCATAACAGCCTAAGCCCAGGGCCCCCAAGTGCCTTAATCCGGCACTCTAGACGGCCCAACCGACTGGTGTGCATGCGATTGGAATGTTATCTGAAGAGGCTTGACTTTCAATTTATGACTCATCATAAGCCATTAGTGACGCTCCTTGGAAAATCTCTGGCAGATGTTCGCCCGCCAAGAGAACAACGATTTCGATTGAGGCTTACGCGATTTTCTTTCTCGACTGTTTACGTACCCGGAAAGCAGATTGTCACTGCAGATACCCTCTCTCGGGCGCCTTGGAAAGAAACTGACTTTATTCTGGGGGAATTGTCACTTGAGGAGCTGTCGAGTGAAGTCGAGTGACACACGACGGACTGAATCGCGATTTTCGTCCGCGGACCGTGTATCACGTGACCGGCACGTCACCGCTTCCTGCGATCTGCGCCTCGTCCGTGGACGCTCGGACTGATAAAGTCGAGCGCCTTTTGCACTCGCTGATTTTTGGGGGGAGATTGACTTGAAAAGCGTTTTGTCTGGCAACGGTACATGGTTTTCTAGGTTTTTGTTTCTGGACGATTGAAACAAAAATTGCGCATCGCCGTGTTTTGTGCGTTCGTTTGTTCATTTTGTCGCGCGATTCTTGGTTCTAAGCGTGAAAGAAACTCCAGAAACTTTGTCCGGCTGACGCGACGCAGGATGCGGTGCTCCTCCGGGTCCGTGTCAAGAAGCTCCCGTCAAAACTCGTGTAGCGCGTCGCGATAATTCTTGCACGTCCAATCAGGATTTCAGTGAGCAAGACCTCTCTTGTGGCTGGGGTGTATACTTGAGTGTTATGCACGAGCGCAGAGTGCGTGAAGGCATTTCCAACGCCCCTTCGCGAGCCCAGAACTTCGTTGCTTCTTCGCTGAAGACTTCTCGAGCAGGACCATGCCTGTGCCACTGTCATGTTTCGGGTTAATAAAGTTAGGGGCGCTTCACGCAAAGCCTATCACGGTGTTTTGTCTCGATCTGTACGTGACAGCGGCATACGATTCTTTAGCGCGGTAGCAAACGTTGTTTTCTCTCTTGGACAACGGTGCCACGGTACGATGTTGGAGTTTCGCGGCACTGCGGTGTGTCGAACAGGTTCGGTCCGTCCTCTCTGGCGTCTGCTCATCGTCTCCCTCGTGTGGATCCGCTTGGGAGACGGACGAACCGCGGACATGTCGTCCCGTGATCAATCCGTCCGCGGATCAGTCCGTCGTGTGAATCGGGCTTAACCGGCTGCATCAGTGAAATCAAACTGTCAGCCCACCTTGACGAAGTACGGTTGGCACAAGAACAAGACAGGTCATGCCAATAGCTTTTTTTGTACTGTCGTAAGGGCTGGCCACGCTTCACAGATGTGAACACTTGGCTAAGGCCCTATTGGTCAGAAAGAGCAAACCTTACTATTTGTGATGGTGTGTTAATGTGTGGGTCTCGCCTTAGAATTCCTGAAAAACTCAGAAGAACCGTTTTGGCTTCACTGCATGAAGGCCATCAGGATATTATCAGATGTCGCGCTAGTGCTCGTGAATCGGTCTGGTGGCCCGGTCTGAGCTCGGAGTTGGCGACTCTTGTGAACGATTGCCTGCAATATGCACAGCTCCGGGTTCAGAGAGCAGAAGATGCTGCTGTCGGAAACCCTGCTCTGCCGTGGCAAAAGTTGGGGGCAAAGCTTTTCTATTTTAACGGAAAAAAGCACCTTGTGGTTGACTATTTTTCCCGTTTTTCAGAGATAGCATTGCTGTCATCAACAACGTCTGCTGCAGTCATAAATACAGCTCAAAAGTTTTTTCGCTAAACATGCTATTCCGGAAGTTTTAGTCACGGATAGCGGTAGTCGATTTGCATCCGCTGAGTTCGACGCTTTCTCAAAAAGCTATGAGTTCCGGCACGTGACGTCGAGCCCTAGGTACTTACAATTTAATGGAGAAGTTGAACGAATACTTCAGACAGTAAAACAGATGCTCGATAAATCAGCCGATCCGTACTTGGCGCTTCCGGCGCACAGGAGTACCCCAGGTTCCCTGGGAAAAGCCCATCAGAATTGCTCATGCGCAAATGCTTGCGCTCTACGCTGCCTGAGCACCCCGAAGAGTTGACACCGTCAAGGCTAAGTCGCCTTAAGAGTCTCAGAAACAACACTCTGCAAAAAAGGGTATCACCTTACACCTTTTTGTCCCATATAATACACTCCAAAACTTCATTTCGACGTACAGCACCCTATAATCGAACAGACGGCCCCAAATTTTACGAAGGGCTTGATAACGGTGCGATGTAACTTTTTTAAATAGCTAAAGTACGTATCAAAGACCACATAAAAAAAACACTGAGTTTTTGCAGTAGGGCAAAAAAAACCCATTTCTTTTTTTTTTGTAGTTAATAACACGTACATTACCTATTTTAATAAGCTGTACCACACGGCTATCAAGCCCCTCGTAAAATTTGGGGCCGTCTGTTCGATTATAGGGTGCTGTACGTCGAAATGAAGTTTTGGGGTGTATTATATGCGACAAAGGGTGTAACAATGCAGCCTTTTACACTCTTTTTTTTAGAGTGAAGAATGAAGCTTTCCGAGGCAAACAAAGGCGTAACTATGACCACCGCCATGTGGCGAGCCCACTTCCGCGGCTGTGTCCTGGAGACCAGTTCTGGGTGAAGGACTGTCGAGTCCGGGCTACAGTTCGGAGACTGGCCTCTCGTCCACGGTCTTATCTGGTGAAAGCAGAAACAGGAGCGAAACTGCAGAGGAACCCCCGAGCCCTGACACTGTAAAGAACAGGCGCAAGAGAGAAGCGATTCCTTTATGAATTTCCGGAGGGTCCTCGGAAGAGGAAAGACGAAGAGTCAGGAAACCAGGGGATCTTGACTGAGCCTTCCGCGCTGAATTCTGATGCAGCAACTCCAGAGGAGAGTGTTACAGTGGGTACTTATGTACGTCACACGCTATGGACGACTCGTGAAAAGCCCTCAATTTTGTGATTGTATCTAGACTTACAGAAGTTTGTCTTGCTTTTCGTTGCACTGTTCTGGTTTTTACTCGTGCATGCTTTATAATTAAGATGTTGCATTAATGAAAAAAAAGGGGGGGGGGGGAGATGTGGTGTCATCCTGACCGTGCTATCACACTGCTGTGTCATCACGGATCTGTCATACTAAACGACCTGTGCGCATGCCCGCTTTCGCCCGCCTCTTATCGGATGTACGGCGCGTGGCAATATATATAGCGCATAGAATAATCCAAAAGTCCGTTCTGCTGGGAACTATGTCGTAGTCTGTCCTTTCCTCGCTCCTCAAGACACACGACAGTTCATCAGCAATCACGGCGATTTTGGCGGAGTTCCTCGACATGGCCCACAGCGGCACCTTACGAGGTGTTAACGTTTCTTGTCGGAAGTACGTCACGAGAGCCACAGTGTGTCCATTCCGCAGTTCAGTTACCCCCTTGGAACGACTATTCTTTTTCCTAGGAGCAATTGAACGTTGCCTTCCAGTAGAACTTCGCCGCAGGTTGCTGCATCGGTCATGACGGGTACAACACCACTTGATCGCGGCGGCAGGTTTATGTGGTCGGAATCGGACTCGACTCAGTGACTCGGACGTCGACTGACGTTGTTTGGTGTCCCTCTGGAGACTGAAAAGGTGTCCGCAGCGGCAATCTTTTCTCTCGAAGCTCGGTGACGACGCCGTATTCACACAGAAAGTCTGTGCCGGGAATGACATCTCTGGCACAGTCTTGTAGAATGACGAATTTCACAGGACACGTCTCGCCATGAATCTCGCTTCGGGCAGTGCACCTTTCGACAGGCGTAATAAGGTGTTCCCCGCGGTTCGAATTGGTAGACCACCCCAGGACGTCGTAACTTTTCGCAGGCGCTAAGAGAGTCTCTCACTCAAGGCTGAGTAGTCTAGTCCGGTGTCCACAAGGGTCGATGCGTCGTGGTCGTCAATAACAACATTTAGGTTGCTGGGCACCTTTGCAGAAGCGTCGTTGTGATGCTTGGCGTCGGGAGAGTGGGAACGCTCTGGCGTTCTTGGAGGCTCTGGAGTCTGTACTTCGGTCGTCTTCGGCAACACCACCTCCAGGCGTTGCCGCACCTAGTTTTCCCGGCGGGAGAGGGGAGACAGGCTCTCACGGCGCGGCCGACGGAAAGGCGATGCGGGTCGTCGGTGGGATGGAGGACAGGAAACTCGTGGTGCTGTCGGCGCTGGTGACAGAGGGCGTCGAAGGTACTCCTTGATGTCGCGAGCGTCCGCCGTACCTCGGGCGAGGTTCGTTGGCGCAAACCCTCGTAGACCCATTTGGCGGTATGGGCACCTCCGGTAGACGTGGTCAGCCTTACCGCAGTGGTAGCACAGCGGTCGCTTGTCGGCCGTCCACCACACGCCGGTCTTCCTTTTCGCAGCTTGTTCTGGGCGGACGTGCGAATGATCACCCTGGCGTCGGGAATACAGCGGCGCTGAAGGTTCACGTCGGGTAGGCGCCAGATACGGACGCGGGGCTGGTGGAGCTTGTCGGGCCATTGCGGCGTAACTCGACGTCGGTTCCTCCGGTGTCACTGGGTTGATGGGAACTTCAGGTTGAACCGCCCGTTGTACTTCCTCGCGCACAGCCTCGGCGATGGAGAGTGTCGCTGGACGACTTGCGGCGGGCTGGACGACCTGCGGAGTTCCTCCCGGACGACCTCCCGGATTATTTCGCGGATGTCTATACCAGGAGCACTTTCGCCGCTATGGAGCGCAGATGCAGCGAGGCTTGGATGTCGCTGGTAGTGCGAAGCACGCGCTCCGAGGGCGCGCTCGATGTTTCTTACCTAGGTGACGAGGGCTTCGACGGTGACCGGTGGGTTGTGGACGAGGGCTCCAAAGATGTCGTCTCTCACCCCGCGCATGAGAACCCGTAGCTTTTTGTTGTCTGTGGCTAATTGGTCGGCTCGGGCGTTCAGGCGCAGGACATCTTGCACCAAGCTGGTGACGCTTTCGTTGGGGCCCTGGATTCCAACCCGGAGAAGATCCTCTGCCTTCCGTCGGTGTAGGGTGGCGAATATCCGCTGCAACTGGGCCACACAGATGTCACATGACGTAAATGAAGCCTCGTGTTTATCGACCCAATGCCTCGATGTACACTCTAAGAAAAAGGGGGTGTACACGGGTACTCCCCTTGTCCCCATATGTAACTTCATAAAACTACATTTCGTCGTTCTGTCCACTGACGTCGAGCTGGCGATACCAACTTTTACGAACATTGTAACCTCAAATAAGTAATAGGGTTCTCGAATTTAACACAATGCGACATTAGCGAAAAAACAAAAAAGATGTATCCACGGCCAGGCATCGCACCTCGGCGTTTCGCGTGGGAGGCAAGCACGACAACCGTTAGGCCAGGAGCGCGCTGCGTACTGAGCCAGCTGCGCACTCGGCATTATGCACAACACCTGCATTAAATTTCTGTATCGAAACGATAGGCAGGTGCACAAATTGCTTCACGTCCTGCCGCCGTTGATGAGGTGGTAAGGCTTAGACAAATTTTATGAGCGTACTCTTCGCGACAGTGTTCGTGCAAACCCGAGACGAAAGTTTTAACTTTTAATTCGAAAGCTTACCAGATCACATTAAGTTTTGCCCCTTAGATAAGTGGCCCAACTAACCATTTCTTCACACTCTAATATTTACAAGAATAGCATTTGTCTAAAAAACAAAAAACAAAAAAAAAAAAACAGAAAGAAAAAAAAAAAAGAAACGGCGATTACTTGTTTTTGGTGAGAATGTCGCAACATGTACTAATGCTTATGAAATCGGTGTATTCACTGGACGCCATATTTGCGGGCGACGTTTAGAGCGCAAGCTCAAAACGAGCTCACATTAATACCCTGCTAAGACCGGCAATCTTGATGGTGCGGATTACACGTTGCAAAAGAGCTGCGGAAGCTCGCAACCAACACGCTCTCAACAGGCGCGCTCAGTAATGGCCGCCAGTGAATACTATACTTCGTCTCACCCTAACATGGACTAACCGCGAAGGCTGTGCTAGCGCGAGCGGCCAGCCTTGACTGCGTTGACTAGAGCACTTGCAGCACGAGCACTTGTGCAGCGGCCGCGGCTTCATTCAAAGCGACTAGCTCGCGCTTTTAGCACGCGCGGCTAACAATAGTCCATACGAAGATGAGACGAAGTATATAGCCAAACCTACAAGCGCGAACTAGCCCGCACTGCTGGCTTTGAGACGTGGCTTTCTTGGGCGAGCGTTCGTTCAGCGGACTAACATTTTAAAGTCGAGATCTTGCAGCATTGGCTGTGGTATCAGGGCGCTGTAAGGGGACGAAGAAACCGAATGCTGCTTCGAAGGGCGTGTTTATACTTAGTTCACCCTTAAGCCGAGACTGCAGCGAAGGCCACAAGCACGAGTGCTTGAGGTCGCTTCTTTGAAGAGTTTGAAGCACTCGAGCTAGAAATGCACGTCCCAAAGTCAGGAACGCGGGCTAGCTCACGCTTGCACCTTTGGCTGTAGTCTCAGCTTTAGGAGTAACAGAACATATCAGCGTCAAACGCGAGTGATCAGTGACGACATTGGTCTCGATCGTCCAATAATGACGAACGACAGAATTCTAGAGATAGGACTGACTGAATAGGTGACATGACCCTGTCTTATTTTTTTTACTTGGAACACCCGTAAATCGGTGAGGCGTTCACATATTCATTACTGGATGTTAATGGCTACAGTTAGGAAGATCGCGCATGGTTATTGTACGCTCTTGTCGTTTCGGTTCTTTCTTGGTTTACACCACTGACGTCATTAATAAAAAATATACTCAAAATGCTTATCTGCTTCTACTTATTATGCTCAAAACAGATCACATTTTATTTTTTATTATTTTTTATGTATTACTAGAGTCCCACACACTTAATCAAGCGAACGCGATGCAAATAAAAAATAAATGAAGACGTTTACAAATCTTTGTAATGGAAAATAAATTAATCTATTATAAAGCTGAAGTCATTATGGAACTGTAATATATATAAAGTCGTCAGAGCTATATGGAAAGGAGTGATAGTAACAGGACTGTCTTTTGGCAATGCAATACTGTGCATGAAGTCAGAGGTTCAATCAGGATTAAAAATTCAACAAAGAAGCGTAGGCAGATTGCCAGTGGGAGCACATTAAAAAACATAAAATGAGAGAATACAGGGGGACATGAAATGGTAATTTTTTGAGAGCAGGGTGCCAATTAGTAAGTTTATTTATTTATTTAAAAATACTGTGACCTCAATCAGGTCATCGCAGGAGTGGAAAGAAAACATACATATACATTCAAAAAGGCCAATGATTAAAGATGTACACACCGTACAAAACAAAACTTTTATCATTAAAACAGAATTTTAATGATAATAAATTGAAACATGTTACGCATGATCCAACAGCCTCCATATAAAAAGAAGAAAAAAAATCGGTGAGCTTTTCTCCGCATCCGCTGGTTTCGCGGTAAGCTTTTCTCCGGTGAGCTTTTCTCCGGTGAGCTTATCTCCGGTGAGCTTTTCTCCGATGAGCTTTTCTCCGGGATTGGTCTCGCGCATAATGCAGCCGGTCAAGTGTAAGTTGGAAGGTTTACTGCCGATTTTCCTCCAGCAAAAGGACTCCCGGGTCGAAGTCGGGCAGCACCACGCCTTGGCCACCTTCGTACCTAGTAAAGAAATTGTACACGTGCATATTTAACTCGAAGTACGCACTTCGTGCTTGACGTTCGCGCGAGCGATGTCTTCAGTCACGAGAAGGGGGCAACGGCTCGGCGACGTCTTCGAGCAAATTGGCTTGGTGGTCGGGCGTGGCGTGTCGTACGGGACTAAATGGGACTAATGTGGGACTAAATAAATCTTTTAGCTGCGTTTTAGACGTTCTCTTCTTCACTTGTCTCTGTCCCTTCTACTTTTAAGTTTCTGTTTCTACCCCAGTCTCGGGTTAAGTTTCATCATGGTAAATATCCACCAGCTCGCGTGTACTTTAACCGTTTTTTCATTAATTGTACCAGAAGCAGGCTTAGTCCCCCCCTTTTCGAATACTCAAACGTTCACACCGACGCCGATTGCCGTTATTCATGAAGCTTTCAACGTGCTGGACAAATTGGATCGCCGTCCAGCGGAATTGGAAGCCGACGTTGCGTTTTTGGCATCTCTTTGCGGAAGAACCACATTGATCCAAAACTCTTCAAGCATCTATCGACATCAGGGATACCGTGGAGGTTCAAGAAGAAGATAATCAAGGCTTACAGAGATGGTGCATCTCAAAGGATTCAGGATATCCGCAGCGCGTGTGAAAGACTGTGGTCCCTTCTGGTTGGAAGTGAGATCGAGCACCACCCGGACTACCAGCACTGGAACAGAATGAAGAAGGCCCGTTTCGACCGTCTTTGGTAT
Organism: Ixodes scapularis; assembly: GCF_016920785.2. NCBI lineage: Eukaryota > Metazoa > Arthropoda > Arachnida > Ixodida > Ixodidae > Ixodes > Ixodes scapularis. Next base: position 239,415,321 of record NW_024609835.1, on the reverse strand, counting down.
GTGAAACGTAGGATTGTTTTGGACAGTATCAAGTGTGGTTCTAGGCGTGAGGAGAGCGGGAAGTCTTGGGACTACAATAATGGTGGTTGTATGCCTCAGACGTCGTTTGTTAACCCGTACAGTGAACTTATTTCGTCAAAATCGGAAGAAATTTTGGGGGGAGGACCGAAATGTTGTCTAAACATAAAGCCATCAAAGCTGGATGTTTTTTTGTGCATGCAGACTATTGCTAGGAACCTTAACCCTGATGAGCGAGTGGAGTTTATAGATGGTGTTGTTAGTAAAATGGAGAAAGTAATGGGAAACGGGTATCCAAATGACAAGAGAAATTTTCGTGAAATCAGTGGGGTGAAAAAAGACTTAAAAGCGAGGTCGGTGAAGTTACTGCAAGGGTTAAAATCTGGGAAATTCGCCATCCTTCCTGGGTCTGTCTTTCAAATGAAAACGGACGAAACGATGATTTCACTTTTCTATGAATGGAATGGAAACCTTGCTAATCTAAGGGCAAATTCGGTTCTTAAGGAGGACGATTTGGAAGGTGTGGCAAAGAGTCTGTTAGGTCCAGTGCGGTCAACGCTAAGTGTAAAATTTTACTTAAAGGATGATAAACCGGAAGAATCCCGGAGAAAAGCTCACAGGAGAAAAGCTCACTGGAGAAAAGCTCACCGGAGAAAAGCTCACCGGAGATAAGCTCACCGGAGAAAAGCTCACCGCAAAACCGGCGGATGCGGAGAAAAGCTCACCGTTTTTTTGTTTTGTTTTTATATATATGGGGGAAGCTGTTGGATCATGGGTAACATATATCAATTTATCATCATTAAAGTTCGTCAGCTTTGTCAAAAAGAAAATGTCATTTTTTGTATTATTTGCAAAGATTATTAAGTATATTGCTCCCAAATTAATAATGGCGGGCGAGTGTTTTCTGCGGCTTACTCTCTACGCAACTAAAGCCTAACTGAAAATTTTATGAACTTGAATAACATGAAAAAGTTCGAAAACTTATGTTTCCCTAAAACCTAAAAATCAAAACTGTAAACACCGAAAATCCTAAAGTGCATGCACAACAACGCGGTGCCTGAAATTCTCTTTGAAGCTTGTATTAAGCTTTGAAAACAGGATAAAACAGTCAGTAGGATATCGAGACTTCTTTCTTCCACGGACATGAACGTTTTCTAGCCGTTCGTGCTGGTGTTTCCGCAGGTTGCCTTCGTGTGATGGTGCCCTTCTAAGGTGAGCCACTCATGACTTTCAGAGCTGCACACTGGCACCGTTGTTACTCGTGATCTATATGAGAGCTAGTCTTCTGTAAGGTAGCGAATAGGGCGAGTTGGTAAACGTTATACATTATGAAAACCGCTCAAACGACGACGATGGAGTGAAGACAACAAACACGACAGGAGGAAGCTGTTCTCGCAACTAAAGTTTTCTTAGTGAAATTAACAGAAAGTAAACAGCCTAGCCGACACTGACTGCATCAACAAATACCTACTTAACTATTAGGCACTACAGAATATTTGGAGCTGAAATGGTTCACACACCGATATTCATATTAGCTCACAAAGAACAAACCTCTTTATTTGACAGAGCTACCGACGGCGCACCTTCAGTTGTCAATAAATTGTTGTCTTTTTTACTAGTGTACGATGTTCTGATATCATTTTTGTCCGGGTTTACGAGAAAGAGGACATATATATATATCTATATATATATATATATATATATATATATATATATATATATATATATATATATATATATTTTTTTTTTTTAATGAAGCGGCGAATGCGAACTATGTTAAATTGCCACGTTTGACGCAGAATCAGCTAAGTTAAAAAAAAAAAAAATCGGTGAGCATTTTTTCGCATCTGCCGGTTTCGCGGTGGGGCTTTTCTCCGGTGAGCTTTTCTCCGGTGAGTTTTTCTCCGCCGCCCAAACCGGAAATGCCTCTTCGGGCGGTGATTAACGAATGTGGCACGTGGCAGAAATCAGTTTCAAAGTTTCTACAGAACGGTCTAAAGTTTACTCATGTAGAGAAGTCATTGTCCCTCAGGAATTCGAACGAGTTAATCAGTAAATTGGAGGTCAACCACGGGAGAGAATGTTCAGTTTTATCGATGGACATTAAGGACCTCTATTATTCTCTGGAGAAAAATAGATTGATGACAAGGGTGAAAGATGCGCTAGAATCGAATCTGGTTCAGTTTCAATCCCAAACGGGCATTTCGATAGACAGTTTTCTTGTAATTCTTGATTATTATCTTCAGTCTACGGTTGTGGAGTATGAAGGAAAAAAAGGTTGTGCAGAAGGAAGACGTGTGCATTAGGTCCTCGGTTGCACCGGCTTTATCGGAGGTGTATCTGAACTCGTTGGACTCTGTTGTGTTAGATCTAATTCAAGGTTTTGGAGAGGACATGTGTTTTGTGAGGCGTTATGTGGATGATATTTTTGTGTGCACCTTCCGGGATGACCTGTTGAACGGTCTCGAGCATTTGATAAGATCAGCAGCCCCTGAACTACGCTTCACCGTAGAGAAACCGGAGAATGGAGTATTACAATTCTTGGCTCTGCAGATTCACACTGATAAAGGTCTCTGCTGAGAGTACGGCAAAGAAAACCCGAAACCGGTTCTGTCAAAAAGGAGCTGCCATTCGAAAACGGTGAAAGCGGGAGTGGTAAAGTCTTTGATCAGAAATGTTCTTGACCGATCATGCATACATTTTATCACAAATTTGGTGGAAGGTCAATGGAAGAGACTAAGAGGGGCAGGGTATGAAGAAGAGTTCATCAGAAGGAATTTAGATGTACACAGTAAGGAGAAAAGGAAAGAGAAGACACGTCGAAAAGACGGATGGCTGTGATCCCGTATTTTCATGGAATTTCACATTACCTGAAGGCGTGTGCTAAGCAGTTTGGAGTGAAAACAGTTTTTAGTTCTGATTTCAGGTTAGATAGATTAACTCCTTTTGAAACTGAAATGCAAGAGTGCAGGAAAGGTCACCGTGAAAAATCGATCGCTTGCAGAAACAGTGTAGTGTATGAAATTCGGTAACCGGACAAAAGCTCACCGGACAAAAGCTCACCGGACAGAAGCTCACCGGACAAAAGCTCACCGGACAAAAGTGTAGTATTATAAGACCGCGCGCTGGCCAGCTAGTCTTCGGGGTGATGAGGTGCCGTTCACCTAAAGGCAGGTTCGCCGGGACATCGCTGGATGCGTGAAGTCCGACTCACCGGGCTGCGGTGTGGGTTCCGGGAGACGGCCGGTCATTTCGGAGCGGCGATTCCTCCGACGACATCAGATCCCGCAGGAGCAAGCCAACGGACACGTTCGTTCTGGATTGTGGTCTGAGCGTGTCCTCGAGCGATCGGCCCGATCGCTCGCCTTTTATTGACTTTATAACAATGGGAACCGCTACCCAATCAGTCCACTCGCGTGATATGATCTCACGTAACTTTCTCTTTTACACATCACTACATTCTCCCTCTCTTATATGAAATAGCGATAAACATGTCTGTTAATAACCAGAGCATGAATTTACAATACTTTTCCCTTTCTTTAAATTAATGAGCCAACCGTTACTGAAAATGGACTAGTCAAACTATTCCTAAAAAAACCTTAAGATGTAATTTTAGACAGTTAAAATTGCTGTGATACTAACAGTTGTTAGACATCCTATGTTTTATAACCAATAACTAGACTAACCAAAAACTAGTAAGCGCTTGGCTCTAAACGCCTTTAGGAGGCACGTTAGTACCCTTTCTCGTTAAATAATCACTTTGACTCGCGTTATGCACGTTACTATAAGTTACTCTAGGACTTCCCTTATGCACTGCAATAATGTATTAAAACTAGCGTTATGCACTTAAACAAAGCGAGAGGAAAGATATATTACATCTGTGGTTCTTGTCCAATTTCGTGAATCATGTCCATAGACGTATTACTGTTATTTACACTAAGAAACGAAAGTACGTAGTCTTTCAGTCTTCCTGGAAGTCGCCGTTGCCGCGTAGAATGCCTTGGAACAGCAGGCGATGCTTGATGACCAGCTTGAGATTGTCCGCGTGGTTCACCAGGCCCTGAATCCATGGCAGAGTGGAGTGGTGCAACTGGTACCACTGAAGACACAGACACAACCACGGAATCACTCACGTCACTTCGTGAAGATTCGCGAGGCGGCATCGACTGTGGTGTCTCGGGGCGTGATGCCGCAGGAGTGCTTGTGTCGACGGGGTCAAAATACTCCACTGATAGGTTGGCTGGAAGAAACTTTACGGGTTCCGGCTGGGCAACAAGAGCTACCGCTGTTCTTTCATCAGTTGTCGTAGACTTAGGAGTTGTTGTTACCGGGTCATTTGATGTGGTCGGTCTCCTTAGAGCTGTGGGCGATCTGGTCGCTACGTAGAGTTTTGGGAAGTTTAACGTGTCGGTGACTGAATCGTCGTCATCATCCTCGTCAAAGGAATCTACTCGTTGCAGTTGTTGGTTTTCTGTATTTCCTCTGCTTGCGTGTGGCGCACTTGCTTGATCTTGGAGAGGTGCAGGAGTGAGTTTCTTAGCGTTCCACTTCCGTCCGTCGCTAAACTGATATGTGGCAGGGCCAACTTGCTTTTCATTCACTTGCGGACCTGTGTATTTGCTGTGCAACTTGTCGCTGTATTGTGGACGAAAAATTCGGACGGCTTGGCCAACTATGAACTTCGGCCGTCTCACAGCTCGTCTTGCGTCCGAGTAAATCTTCATTTTTGTCTGGTACCTCTTGACTCGCTCTTGGAGCTGAGACGTGCTTCTCTCTGGCACCTTGGGTGTCGGAAGACCCTGTAGATCCAGTCTTGATCTATGTACTCGTCCGTGAAGAAGGACTGCAGGAGTCTGACCCGTTGCTGGGTGAGTAGTACGCCTGTACGCTTCTAAGTAGTCGCGAACTGCTTCAGGAAGTGGTCGTCCTTGAACTGTTGCCAGTTGTAAACATGACTTTAGTACTCGATTGAACCGTTCAACTTGCCCATTTGCTTGCGGATGATACAAGGAGGACTTGAGGTGCCTGATACCTTGCTGTTTCAAAAATTCTTCGAACTCCCTAGAGACGAACTGAACGCCATTGTCCGTGACGAGCTCTCGGGGCAAACCTTCCCGGGCAAAGATGTTTTGTAGAAAAGTAATCACCGTAGCTGTTGTCGCCGCTGATGTGTGTTGAACTTCAGGCCACTTCGAGTGATAATCAATCAGGACCAAGAAATATTTTTGACTTGGTGGAGCTCCGTCGATGGGACCCACGATATCCAAACCGAGCTTGTCCCATGGTCGCTCTGGGAACTCGACCGGCTGAAGAGGAGCAGGCGCTGCTTTAACGGGCTTGTCTGTTGTATTGCAAACGGTACAATGCTGTACTTTAAACTTGATTTCGGCGTCCATGCGTGGCCACCAGTAGCGGTCTCTGATGACGCTGATGGTTCTCGTAATTCCTTGATGCGTCTCGTGAGCGAGATCGATGATATTCTCTCTGAGTCTTTCTGGAACAACTACTTTCTCCCCTTGTAACAATAAGTCGTTGTGAACGGATAGCTGGTCCCTGACGTTAAAGTAAGGGCGCAGTTCAGGTATACTAGTGCTATCTTGCGGCCAAGATGACGCTGTGTAATGCATCACACCGGGCAGAACCGGGTCGATGGCCGTAGCTTCTTGAAATTCTGAGCGTGATATTGGAGCAATCACAAAGGAAACTATGTCTTCGTCAAAATTCATACCATTCTCTGTGTCTGAAAGGGGAAGTCTAGACAACGCGTCGGCAACGAGATTGTCGGCACCTTTCTGGTACTCCATACGAAAATTATAATTCAAGAGACGCGATCCCATCGAGTTATACGCAACGGGCGAACCCCAGAGCCTTTGTTAGACAACAGCGTGACTAACGCTTGGTGGTCTGTTCGAATAGTGAATGGCCTACCCCAGAGGTACACATGCCATTTTTCACATGCCCATAAACAAGCTAGGGCCTCCTTTTCTCCCGTAGAATATCTACGTTCAGCGTCGGTCAGCGAGCGTGATGCGAAAGCAACCGTCCGAAGGTTTTTCCCGTATTTCTGCTGCAAGACAGCTCCTAAGCCATAGTTTGATGCATCCGTCGATATTATGACTGGTAGCGTCGGATCAAACATGGAAAGGATTGGTGCATTCTGAATGCATGATTTTATCTTGGCAAAACTTGCCTGAGCTTCAGGGGACCAAACAAACTGTACGCCTTTACGGAGCAAACGACGCAATGGTTCGACGATGGTCGAACAGTGGGGAATGAACTTACTGTAATACTCAATTAATCCCAAAAATGCCTTCAACTTCGACGGGTCTGACGGAGTTTCGAAGCTCCGGACGTCGTCTACTTTTGATGGAAGGGGTGCTAAACCATCCATTGAAAGACTGTGGCCCAGAAACGACAACTCGCGTACGTTAAAAACGCCCTTTCGATTAAGTTTCATTCCCGCTCGAGAGATTGCGGACAAGACTTGACGCAAGTTCGAATCATGCTCTTCCTGTGAAGACCCGTACACAATGATGTCGTCTAGGTAAAATTGGACGCCCTTACAATCTTTTAGAACCCTAGACATGATCTGCTGAAACGCTGCGGGAGCGGACGCCAAACCAAAACAAACTCGCTTGAAGCGAAATAATCCTTCGTGAGTGATAAATGCCGTCAGGTCTCGGCTCACCGGGTCGAGTCGGATCTGGTGGTAAGCCGACGCCAGGTCCAGCTTCGAAAAATGAGATGCTCCGTGCAATGAGTGCAGGAGCTCCTCTATGTGTGGCAGCGGAAAGGAATCTATGACGACGGCTTGGTTGGGCGCACGCAAGTCGACGCACATCCTGATGCTGCCATCCTTTTTTCTTACTACAACGATTGGCGAGACCCACTCTGACGCATTTATTCTTTCGATGACGCCTTGGCGCTCGAGCTTGAAAATTTATTCTGAGACCGCTTCACGCAGACTGATGGGTAGGCGACGTAGCCTGGACTGTACTGGAGGTACGTTTTGGCGCACCTTGACAGTGTGTGTCTGGTTTCGTAGCAGGCCAAGTTCTGATGTTAACAGATGCTCGAACTCCTCGAATCCGCGTGGAAGTTTTGACGTATCTTGTACAGAAGGACTTGAAGCTTGTGTACAGCTTACCGCAGGCTGCTTCACCTTCGTGGAAAACTCGTCCACGCTGTCTGTACTTGGGGACTGTGATCGGGCTGCGCTGGTGACCAGTGGTGATCTTGACTGAGGGTGGGCTGCGTTAGTACCTGGTGGCACTGACGATTGGCCTGAAGGTTGTGGACCAATGCCATGGGCCTTCGGTAGATTTGCCCGTAACTGACTTGAGCGCTGCGACGATACGGTGAACGGGCGCCGCTGACGGTCACCCGCCGGCCTCACATCAGAGCGTGGCGTTTGGCCTGGGTCAGCTGCATCCAGATGAAAACATTCAAATTCAGCTCCTGATAGCCGAAGTTTCAATTCTCTGACGGTGTCAATACCAAGTAGAGAACGTCCTCCACGAATGACGTAAAAATCTAGTGGCGTCTGTCGGTTTTTGAATACGACTTGAGCCGTGAAGCATCCCAACACAGGAATCGGTTGATGCAGATAATGCATAAGCCGTCCCGTAGGCTTGCGTAAGCGGATCTTTCTAGTCTTCTTAAGTTGCTCGAAAATCTTTTCGTTCAGAATTGAAACCTGCGAACCAGTGTCAATTAGTAACTGGAGAGGCAAGCCGTTTACCTTTACGTCAGCAATAAAGGCGTCGTAAAGGCTGCGGTCCTGTGACTCCAAAGACAGGACGGGAGCATCCCCGTCGATGGTGACGTTATAGTTGAACGCAGTGGTCGGACCAGGCCTCCGCGGGCGTCCGGAGTTCTGTCCACGGCCACGACTTGGAAGTGCAGGTCGCCGGCGTTCACCATCCGCGGCTGGCGGCGGCGCGCGGCTTCGACAAACGACGGCAAAATGTCCGATTTTACCGCACTGGAAACACTGGGAGTTGAGTGCAGGGCAGTTCTCCCTGGCGTGATTCCTTCGGCCGCAAAACCAACATGAGTAGTTGTCCTGTTGCGGCCCCGTTCTCGCAGGAGGCGGGTCTCGATGTGGAATGTTACTCTGTCGCGCCGGCGGGCGTGGAGCATGGACTGTCCCAGGACGCCCCCGTTGAGACCTGGGAGCAGGTCTGGTGGGGTCACATGGCCACGATGGGAACCTTGCTTCATGTTCACTGAAACTGTCGTCTCCCGAGAAGAGTGCTGGAGATTGGTTGTTATGACGAGCAGCCACTTGTACTCGTTCGGTCTCGGGCCCAGCAACATACTGCACGGGTGCAGTGGAACAGCTGGCGACGGGCTCCCCCTGACGTGGCTGATGGTACTGCTCTGCTGTACGTGCCAACTGCTCAAACTGCAGCGCGAGCTGTATCGCGCGCTCAAGCGTCGGTACCTGGCGACCTACGCAGTCTCTAAGAATGCGATCCTGAACACGGCGCGAGATCAAACCATCAAGAAAAAGATCACAAAGTCGCGTGTTCTCGGACCCGTCTTCAAACGCGCAAAGCGCGTGCTGATGGCGTAACGCCGCTAAGAATTCCGTGACACTCTCTCCCGGCTGCTGAACGCGAAGACGGAGCTTCTTACGCTCGAGTGCTAGAGACCCAGAAAAAACAAAATGGCTCTCCACGGCCGCTAAAAAGGTCTTGAACTCGTCAAGAAGTTCCGAGTGTGGAAGGTTAGTGAATCCAAATGCGGACACTATTCGTTGCCCTTCAATGCCCAACAACGAAAAAAGAATCTGTTTTTTTCTCTTCGGGTCAACACCTTCGAGGCCCGCCGCACCTAGGAATGACATGAATGTCTCTTTCCATGCAGGCCAGGCCTGTGGTGGCGGTCCCGGAACTGCGAGAAACGGCGGTGGCGGTGGCAACGCCGCGGACTGAACGACCGTTATCTGCCGTTGTTCAGTATTCATGATGTCTGTTTGAATATATCGTTAAAGCAAGAGTATACGCTCAACTGTGCATGAAAGAGCGCGGACTCTTACATTTAATTTACAAAACAGAACCAAAATCGTGTAAACCCCGAAAAAAAACTTTGGCTTAAAGCCGGTGAGCACCGCACCGCAAATCAAGAACAAGAATTGCGTAGCTCGAGTCGCACAGTCACGATAAGCGAGTCGAAAAGGTGCGAGGACCGTAATCGAAGCTCACATACAAACTGCGGCAGCTAAGTGCCATAACGACTTCAAAGTGTAAGTTGTGAAAATAGGTGAGCGACTCAAAAGATGCTCGTAGCCAACGGCTACATACAGTTGCTGCAGTATACAGAGCACTTAGCAGTCGCACACCCTTACGCGGTGTTTGGGACAAAAGGGGAATTCTGCCGGCAAGCCGCGAAACAGAAAATACGGTGAAAAATGAAATGAAAGCAAAGAGCTCGGGGCTTGAAACCGCTACAATAAACCAACGTAGGGAGCCGGGATAGCTACCGGGTGCCCAAGCCGATGACTACCCTAACGTTCCAAACGGCGGTTGGCTGTAGGAAAACGAAGCCCGAATTGACAGCGGAGAGCGGCAGACGAGGAGGACCGTCAGACCACGAACCTTGAACAATCCTCGTCGCCATAAATGTAGTATTATAAGACCGCGCGCTGGCCAGCTAGTCTTCGGGGTGATGAGGTGCCGTTCACCTAAAGGCAGGTTCGCCGGGACATCGCTGGATGCGTGAAGTCCGACTCACCGGGCTGCGGTGTGGGTTCCGGGAGACGGCCGGTCATTTCGGAGCGGCGATTCCTCCGACGACATCAGATCCCGCAGGAGCAAGCCAACGGACACGTTCGTTCTGGATTGTGGTCTGAGCGTGTCCTCGAGCGATCGGCCCGATCGCTCGCCTTTTATTGACTTTATAACAATGGGAACCGCTACCCAATCAGTCCACTCGCGTGATATGATCTCACGTAACTTTCTCTTTTACACATCACTACAAAAAGCTCACCCGTTTTTGCACAGACTCGGACAAAAGCTCACCTAATTATTATTTTTTTTTTGGCTACCAGGGCGAATCATGGGCTGGGATAAAGTGCTGACGCGATCAACATTGCACCATTTTCAGGAAAACTGCTACCCCCCCATCCCATGCAAAGGTGTCGACAGATAAGCCATAACAGGCGGAGAAGCAACGATTTTGGAAAAAAAATAATAGGTCACCGGAAATAGGGTGGAGCTGATAAGTCCCTTCATAACTAATGAATAGGTTTTTTGGGGTTTCAGGTTAATGATTGAAGTGGGTGAATGGCTAAAAAAATTATATTGTTCCCTTCATTCTGCGTTGTAAATGTATTTGAAATTAAGGATTATCTGAGGGTGATGTGGAAGGAAAAGTGAAGCAAAAGTGTATTATACAAATCATTGAGTTGCCAAATTTTTTAAAAAATATTTGAAGAAAAGGGAGTTGGGTTTTTAGGACAAGTACAAGACAATTGACCACTTTGGGAGGCTGTGCGGAATTTTTGGATAGGATGAGATTTTCTCCTGGTGAGCTTTTGTCCGGGTCTGTGAAAAAAATGGGTGAGCTTTTGTCCGGTGAGCTTTTGTCCGGTGAGCTTCTGTCCGGTGAGCTTTTGTCCGGTGAGCTTTTGTCCGGGATTCATGAAATTCCGATGGCGTGTGGCTTTGCTTATGTAGGGCAAACTTCGAGGTGTGTTAATGACAGACTAACAGAACATAAGAGAAATGTAAGGATTAACGCAACAAATTCTGAAATAGCAAAGCACATTAATGAATGTAACAATTGCATTGCTTTCTGGTCAGAGACGGAAATAATACATAAAGAAGTGAATGACAGTAAAAGACTGGCAAGGGAAATCATTCGGATTAAAGCAATTGGTAATTGTATAAGTCCGGCATCGTTGGAGCTGGGAAACAATGCTAAAGCATTTTTGGGACGGTAAACAATTTTTTTTTTTTTTTTAAGGGTGAAGTGGTTTTGCGTTTTTTAGAGTGATTCCTTCTGTATCTGTCTGTTGTGGTTGTTGTTCCGGTTTGGAGATATTCTTCCCAGTTCTCTTTGTGTTCGCGGAGATCGTTGGTCTTTGTACTCAAGTTTTGGGTCGTGTTGGTTCGTGGGTGTAGTGTCAGTGACACACTAAGAGAAAAAGAAGGAAAGGAAAAAAGAAAAATATTTTCTTTCCAGAGAAGTGGAGGGTTTGCCCCTGTTCGTGGTAGTGCTTGAGGGGGCATCCCTTTGCGCCTTGTTGTCTTTGGTTATTTTTTTGTCCTGGTGTGTTGTGTCTTTGAAAGGGGCTTGTTGAGTGTTTGTGGGACCTTGTGGTTGTGAGTATATAAGGATGTGGGACTAAATAAATCTTTTAGCTGCGTTTGAGACGTTCTCTTCTTCACTTGTCTCTGTCCCTTCTACTTTTAAGTTTCTGTTTCTACCCCAGTCTCGGGTTAAGTTCCAACATGATGAATACCAATTATTTTGATCGGTCCCCAATTTCTCTTTCAAAGGCAGGCGAAATTCGCCGGTACCGCGAACGACGGTTCTGAACTAGAGGTCCCACGCCCGTCGTCCGGTGCCATCGCCGTCCCCGCGAATCCCACAATACGCGAAACGACGCCATGTTCAGAATTACGCAGTGAACGCACAAAATGCTCCCGGGCGTCTGTGCAACTTTTTTTTTTTTCAATCAACCTATTTGCAGTTTTTTAGAAGCCACAAAAAATGGGTTTCCTATTTTTTTTCTATTTTTAATATTGAGTGCGTGCCTTGAATGAACCACAAGTTTGATTAAGTTTGGTGGTTCTGTCTAAACCTGCTCGTGACAAAGGAAAAGAGAGTGAGCGCGACTCAAACCGGCCAGTTTTTGATCGGCGGTTTTCGGGCCGAAAGAAGCCGAATTTCGAGCCGCAAATTGTGTTCTGGGTAGTTGGGCTCGGATATGTCATATACAACAGGTACAACTAAAAACCTCAGCGAGCATAAATACCCTGTGAGTGTCTTTTTAAAAGGAAGATAAACTGGTTCTGTATCTAAAAAACGAAACACACGAATCATTTATCTACATTTGGCCTCCAGAATAATGAATATCAAAATTATTTTTTAATTTGGTGCACGCAGTCTCTAGAAAATTGTTTTCAAAATGGCGTTGAAGGCCCTTTTTCCCGGAGGGTGACGTCGTACCCACAGTTCTCAGAATCCCCACTCTCGCACTCCTTTTGCACCCATCAAAGCTATGCACGCACACTCTTTATATTTTCAAAAAAAGAAAAAAAAATGTGAAAGCTGGTCTCACATGCAGGGGAATATACCTGGCAAGCTTGGAATTACACATGCTCTCCATAAAGGGCATCTGACACGCCAACAACAAATTTTTTTTTTTCATGCTAGGCGTTGAAATGGCACATGAAAACATTACAAAAAAAATCGTTTCACTATAGAGTTGCGTAGTTTTTTTTTTTATAAAAAATTAAAATACGAGGCCCAATTTAAAGTTCCCGCCAGTGCACTGTGACGTAACCGTGTACCGAGGGGTATTCACACGAGGGAGAAATCCCGGGGATTTTTCCCCGGCACGCGCGCATCACGAGATGAAAACGCGAGGCTTTTGCACATCGCAAAGCCTGACGTTTTCGTCGTGCGATGCGCGAGCCGGGGAGAAATCCCTGAAATTTCTCCCTCGTGTGAATACCCCTTAAGGTGTCGGGGCGGTCAGAAGGGAGGCATCGCCGGAAGTCACGTGAGTTGTATCCCTCCTCGTGCTTACCGCGGGCGCGTGTAATATTTTTTTTTTTAATATTTTTGTTATTCTCCGCACCTCCACGAGCGATCCAAGCAGACAAGGTTTCTTTTATTGGCTTTTCATCGCTTATTGTTGTTGAAAAGGTAGAAGAGGAGTCAGTGAATTGACGTGATCACCTACAATGCCTATACTTCGTTTCAGCTTCGGTCCGGACGCAGCCGATGCTACAAGCGCGAGCATGTGGCCCAGAATAGGGTGCCTCGATGTCTTTCTGTTCAGGGTGATGCCACCCTTTGTAGTACCCGATGCCGACAGCACGCGCTCACGGGTAAAATATAAAGAAATCGACGAAAACAAAATGTCGCCATAGCACAGTCAGCGCCACAAACGCGTGCAGGGACACGCTCTTTCACGCGCTTCTGAACAAAAATTGAAAGATAAAAGTGTGGGACAAAATGGCCAGATGTCTCCACCCCAAGCAAAGCGCACATGAAGGCACCCTAGCCCAGAACAGTGCTTGCACTGCACGAGCGCGCGTGCTTGGCAGGGATGCTGAAAGCCCGGAGCTCGCGTTTGTAGCTTTGGCTGCGTCTGGACCGAAGCTGAAACGAAGTATAGAAGGTGCTGTGTGAGAGACTGTCCCGGTATTTTAGCAACTGAAGAAGAGATCAAGCTGCATGCATTTCCGAGAGACATACAAGAAATGGACCGGTGGCTGACTGCGGTTCCCGCAAGACAGCTATTAGAATCCGTGGGTAGGCGATGGATATGCTCGATGCACTTTAGTGATGAAGATTACAACCTAGGCGAAGTTTACTAAAACTCACAGGTCTCGGTGTGAGACCTCAGCTGCAGGTCTGCAAGTTTCCTGCCCATTTCCCTGCAGCAACAGCACTCAAGATGCTTGAATTCAGGCATCACGACGCATCGGCTGCATGTGCACCGAGTAAACAAGTTCTACTCATGTTCTAAACAAAGTACGTACTTTCTGCTTGACGTGGTACGCTCACCAGTTCGTATTCTTTAGACAGCAGGCATCTTCAGCCTGGAGAGTATCCGATGATTCAACGACCTCGGTGTTTGAACCTTCAGCATTGCGATCGGGCGTGTCGTATGCCACCAATCCTAATTTCTGCGAGCGTTCTAACATCTCTTTTTCAAAACTTGATAACTTGTTTGTGCCCAGTACAGCTCTGTATTATCCGACTGGCGGCATGCCCTCGTACACTGGTTTGTACCCGCAACGCTTTTATCATTGACCTCCAGCACATCGAACCACTGACTCTTCTTCCTCAACTTTTACAGCACGCAAACTAACCAACGGTGCACCTAAAGTGCCTCGAAAATTGGGCTGTGTGTATGTTTATACAGCCTAGAACTTGGTCTGCCTCCAAGGGTGACGAGTCTCCCAGCTGTAGATGAGCAATTTAGCCAGTGCGGCACAGCCGCTAGCCTGGGGTCTTTAACGTGCATCACGCAGTAGTGATACACGACCGCACGCCGGTACGATGCTCATCCAGATCGAAACGGGCAAGGGCGGGGATTGAACCCAGTATCCTGGGTTCTGCAGCGCGAGCTTTCGCTCCACGTGCTCCGAGCTGGTGTGCGCTAGACCACTCGGCCACCGATCCCCTAGAGTGCCTCAATGTCCTTTTGTTTAGGGTGATGCCACCCGTTGTCGTACCCGATGCCTACAGCACGCGCTCACGGGGAAAATACAAAGATATCGCAGGAAACCTAATGTCGCCGTAGGGAGAAAGAAGAAGCTACCGACAAGATCGGACGCGATTTTCTGAGCTCCCCGAACAAAATGACCAGCACCGAGCTGCCAAATTCGGGCTCATTATTCGGCCTTCCTCGAGGGGTTTTCTCACCAGGAGGACCAGAAGAAAGGCCCACTACTTCGAGCAACGTTCCAGCCACCGATGTAAGCGGTCAGCCCGAAGCCATGGTCACGAAGATTGCGAGCAACGCCGAAACCGCCCCTATCGAGGCGGGACCGGCAAGTCTTGCCACTCCGACACTGAAAAAGCCAACAATGGAGTGCCCCGCCGTTGTATGCTTCGGTGAGCCCTCCACGATTCCAAACACGGCTTTTTCAGTTGAACAAGCTGTAAGGTCCCTTCTCGCGAGTATCCCGAGGGAGAACCTTTGAGACATATTCAAGGACATACTTGGAGAAACCCATGAAATTGTGCCAACCAAAGCGAAGAAGAAGAAATCGGCTTCAAAGAAAGCTCCGATAAACCCTCTAGGTACAAAACAAACGCAAGAAGCGCCGGCCGCAGCCGGCACCACGCCCATACCAGACACAACGCCGCATGCAGTGGAGAACAAGCGCGCCAGTTCGATACCTGCGGGGACACTCGCACCACCACCGAACGCGGTCAGCGAGATGCCGCCTGCTACACGAGAGGAACCTGAGGACACGGTTGGTTGTACCCAGGTGACGTATAAGAAGAAAAGGAAACGGGTCCGAGGGGACCCGACACAGCAAACTTCCGAGGAAGTCAAGTCAACCCGGCGCTGGCAGTACGAGTATAAGATCCGTTTGACGCGTTCACAAATCTCGATCAAGCCCCTACTTCCATTACTCAAAATGCACCTCACGGGCACTCACATCTCCACGGCCTTCACAATGCATCTCATAGAAAAGGCTAACACGATTTCGGTCCGCACAGATTCGAAAGAGTTAGCCGAGACTCTTGAGAATATCACAGAGATCGGCACTGAAGAGAAAGGCAAGATACCCATACAAGTCTTCAGGACTTATGGGAGTACACACAGCAAGGGTGTCATTTATGACATATATCCCAAGGAAGAGGACCCGCAAGACGACGTCCTCAATTCGGAAATTGAGTCAGAAAAGCCTCACGTGGTAGCCGCTCGAAGACTAGGCAAGTCAAACACGGCGGTCCTCACGTTCGATGGAGAGAAAACGCCTCGATCTGTTCTTTACGGCAAGAGGTACATGCGGGTATTCCCGTTCAAACCAAAAGCAGTAACCTGCGGGCACTGCCACCGTCTAGGACACAAGTTCGATATATGCCCGAATACGGCAGTGTGCCCTATATGCGGAACCGACCATCCAAGACCAACGGACCCGACCCAGGGACCTGGATGTACCGACACTACACCCTACTGCCAGGGATGTAAAAAGAAGGGCCACCTCGGAACCGACCGCAAATGCCCCACATGGCAGGAAACCAACAAAAGGATGCGGAAAGACATCAAGAGTTTCAGAGAACAGCACAAGCTGCAACAGCAACAACAGGAGATAGGAAATAGACCAGTCAAGACCCCGGTACCGCCCAGTGAGAACCTGTGGGCCAATAAGGTCAAGCAGGGTCTCTCGCCACCACCGTTACCATCGCCAACGGCAGAAGCACAAGAATTGCGCAACACGTGCAACTTCCTCAAGGCAGAGCTAAACAGACTTAACACCATCGTTCAGTCTCTACAGGAGGAAAACAAGAAGTATAAAGAATACGCCAATCATCAACGGGCACTCGCAGCCCGATTCTTTATGGAAAAATGATTAAGGTACTCCAGTGGAACTGTCAGGGGCTTCGCAAACGGGCGGCGGAGCTTCGGATACGACTCCTGGACAAGCCCGATGAACGTCCCGACGTAATGCTACTTCAGGAAACTAACACGTCAAGCATCAACTTTAGCGGCTACACAGCCTACTCCAGCCCATCAATCACATCCAAGCGCCCAGGTTACTCGGCTTCTCCACCGGGAAAAGCTATTGTCTACGCAAGGAGCGACTGGTATCAACACCAGGTCGACCTTACTCCATACTGTGATGAACACCAAGAAGTGGTTGCAGTTCGCGCAACGGTTCAGCAGACGAACCACATTTTTGTGTCCATCTACTACAGACCGCTTAGAGACAAGACGCATACAAGAAACCACGGATGGATCGCTCATCTGCACGATGTATACCCCCGAGAGCAGAAGCACTACGGCGGAGACTTCAACCTCCAACACCAAACGTGGGGCTACGCACAGTCTTCGAACGGAGCGGAAGATCTAATAGGTGAGATGCAAACATTTCGTTTGCAATTGGCAAACAAGAAAGGAACCAAGACAAGACTGGGAGGAGCCGGACAGAAGGACACGACACCAGATCTATCATGGACGACAAATCAGTACATACAGCATCAAAAATGGAAGTGTCTCCCAGACCCATGGGGCAGCGATCACTTCCCCATTATCTTCGAGTTCTCGCCCACAAAGAAGGTAAAGAACATGACGAAGAAACGAGTGGCCAAGACCGTTCACTGGGACAGGTTCAGGGACGTCCTTAGGGAAGACAAATCAGAAGAGTCCAGCTTCGAGAGCCTCCTCAACAGCGCCCTGCAGGCAGCCACAATCAAGACGAACGTTGAAGAAGACGCTCCTAACCCTGATATTTTCCTTCTCAACCTCTGGGCCAAGCGACTGCAAGCGGTGCAGAAGTACCGAAAGGGGTACAAAACCCCACTAGGCAGGCAAGCTATTACTAGAGCGACGGTGGAAGCAAAGGTGTACGCCCAAAAACTAGACTCACGCCGCTGGCTAGATTACAGCGCTTCACTTTCCGACAAGACCTCGATCACGAAGCTCTGGGCTACGAGTCGAGCCTTGCTCGGAAAAAAGAAGACTAATGGAGCGACGCAGACACTAGCTCTCACACTGAACAAGTCTGAGGAACAGTTGGCCAGAATGTCGGGAGATCTCTTCTTTCCTCAATCTGACCTAACCGGCTGCGCCCCCCCTTACTATCAAGAAATTCTGGCTCCCGATCACGAGATGGACTGTCTCTTTACACGCGGAGAACTCGAGTGTGCCTTGAATCAAGGGAAGTTGCACACGGCACCGGGATCAGACAAAATCACTATGGCTATGCTACGAAACCTCCCAGACAACACGAAAGAACAACTCCTAGACATGATCAACCAGATCTGGGAAACTGGCAAACTTCCCCAGCAGTGGAAGCACTCCCTCGTCATTCCAATTCCCAAGCCGGGCAAAGACAAAGGTGCACTCTCCAGCTACAGGCCAATCTCTCTAGCGTCATGCACATGCAAGTTGATGGAACGAATGGTACTTGCAAGAATCGTATGGCATCTGGAATCTACGGACGCCTTCCACCCCGCCCAGACAGGGTTTCGACCGAGTCTCGGAACGCAAGAAAGCCTCGCCCTCATATCGGCTGACGTAATACGAAACATCAACCCCAACCGCGCAACCATCAGAACAATTGTGGCGATTGATGTCAAGAAAGCTTTTGACTCGGTCCCACACGCATCAGTCATCAACGAAGCCCGACGACTCGGCATAGTCGGAAGACCGCTGAACTTTGTCAAGAACTTCCTTGAAGGGAGAACGTTCTCGGTACGCTGCGGCTCGCACGACAGCGAACCGAGAGTGAACCGAGTCGGAGTCCCACAAGGCTCCGTGCTGTCACCAACGCTCTTTAATATCGCGATGGCAGCCCTGCCCCACGAACTTGCAAAGATCCCCAACTTGGGCTTCACCGTGTACGCGGATGACGTCTCGATATGGACCAAGAACGACGACATTGCAAGACAGCAAGACACTCTACAAGCGGGCCTAGATACAATCGAAGCCCACCTATGCAGGGTGAAAATGCAAGCCTCTCCGGAGAAAACCAACTACACCGTAATCGCACCGAAAAGACACCGTCTCGCCAAGATTGCAGAACAACTAAACCTCGTTCTTGCAGGCAAGCGAATCGAGCCATCCACGTCTGTCAAGATATTAGGGATCACTATTGAGGAGACTGGTAAGGCAGACATCTGGCTCCAGGACACACTTAAACATTGCAACTCTGCCCTTAATGCCATTCGGCGCATCTGTAGCGCAAGGGGTGGAGCGTCAGAAGAAATTGCCAGAAGAATGGTCAAAGCTTTAGTAGTTTCGCGTGTCTGCTACGGGGCTCGACACTACTGGCTGACCAAGGCGCAATGGCAGAAGCTCGAAGCTCTGAACAACCAAGCAAAAAGAATAATCACGGGCCTGCACAAGTTCTGCCCCCTGGGCAAGCTGAACGAACACGCTCAGATTAACTCCCTACACGAAACCGTTGTTGCCCGCACGGTCGCACACGGGGAGAGACTTAAGCACACACGACAAGGGAGAAGGATCCTGGAACTCCTATTGAGATGTACCGGAGACCTACCCAAGCTACCACAGGAACTCCCGCCATGGGAAGATCACGCAGAAATCACAGACAACAAGCCAAGCACGCGGAAGGGCGACAAAAAGCAACAAGACCGCCTCGCTAGGGCACACATCAAGATGACGGAGGCGTGGGAAGAAGGAACGAACGGGATCGTGGCTGCATACACGGACACTGTTTCGATAGACGGCCCAGTCACTCTAAAGACCGCGGCTGTTATCTTTCCAACACTAGGCACAAGCGCAACCAAGAACCTTCCAGCCCGCACCTCGGTGAAAGGGGGAGAACTTGCAGCAGTCCGCCTTGCCCTCTAGACGGCCCTTGCATTATCTGAACCACCACCAGAGCATCTCCGGATATTTACGGACTCTCAGGAAGTGGTAAAAGAATGCAGAAAATCAAGAAGCCCTAGCGCAGACGTGCGTAATATCAAGAAACTCGCCTCACTGCTACTAGCAAGAGGCACGACTACGAGAATAGCCTGGGTTCCAGCACACGCAGGAATACCCGGCAACGAAGAGGTGCATCGACTCGCCCGCGCGTCCCTTCTCGCTCCCCGTGACCGAGACGATACACCTTCACTGCAAGACCACGACCACGGCTACGCTCCCGTCCGCGATCGGGCACCGGCTAGTCGAGCACGAGAGGAAGACTACAACGATGGAGGGTACGATCCAGGAGAGGAACGTGCCCAAATCAAGCAAGAATACCAATCAACACTCTGGGAGAAACTTCCCCCAACACCAAACCCTCCTCTGCCAACAGGGTTTGGAAGAAGTGCCAAGGTCCTCCTGACCAGGATCAGAACAGACACAACATTAACACCAGCGCGCATAGCATCTTGGAGCCGAGGGAAGAGATCCGGCACCTGCACCAAGTGCAATATGGGTGCCAAGGCGGACACTTTTCACTTGTTGTGGGAATGCCCCAAATACAAGATCACCAGGTCGAAGCACCGACCGAGTAACGTCGCCTCTCTGGAAGGTTGGACACGCCCGCCAGGCGAAGAGGACAACAAGAGAAGCATCCTCCGAAGTCTCATAGATTTCATCTACGAGGCGAACCTGGATATCTTTATTTAGCCTAGTTTAATTATTTCTTTTTTTTTTTTTTTGCCAGCGTCCAGACCTCGCAGCCGCCGACGCACTCCCCCATCCCTTACCCTTATTTTATGGCCAATAAACGCTTTCTGAACTGAACTGTCGCCGTAGCATAGTCAGCGCCACGAGCGCGTGCAAGGACACGCTCTTCCACGAGCGTCAGAACAAAAAATAAAAATAAGCGTTCGAAACAAAATGGTTTGATGTCATTACCCCAAGCCAGAGCCGTATATGTAGAGAGTTTGGTCAATGGGAGACGCGGGCAGAGCCTGGGCGTGCGGCAGACTCGGAAAGAGGGCTTGGCATGCTCTCTTGACCTACCAGAAGCCGAAAAGAATCCCCGAGCGGTGGTACCGAGAAACAGTTCTGAGCCGATCGATCATCGAAGGTCTGTGTTCGTATATGGTTTTAATAAGTGCGTAAGAGTGAAGTGTAGTAACTCTTTGTGGTTGAAAATAAGGTTCACGTGTGGTTTCATCATGATCATGCAGAAATATGTAAGAAACGAATGCGCCGCTCAACTCTGTTTTGCGCGAACAGAGTGTGACCGCTCTGACGGCATATTCCCGGCGCTCGGCGTTTGGCGTAAGGATTATGTCGATCTATCCGCTAGTCGCACTCTTCCACCATCATTTTAGATGAGCGTGATTGAAACATCACGTGTACCATATTTTCAGCCATCGAGAATTACTCCAATGCAGTTATCAGGTTTGGTTCTCGCGACCACCGCCAGGGTATTATTTCCGGCTTCTGGTTGGTCACATTCGAATTTCTGAAGACGCCCTGGAACACGCCCAGCCCGCTTGCGGCCAATGGCGCCGCTTCATTTGTCTCCTATACTTCCCAACGAATGGCCAAACTCTCTACATATACGGCTCTGCCCCAAGCAAAGCGCACATGAAGATACCTAGGGTGCCTTCATGTGCGCTTTGCTTAGGGTGGAGACATCTGGCCATTTTGTTCCACACGTTTATTTCTATTTTTTGTTCAGAAGCGCGTGAAAGAGCGTGTCCCTGCACGCGTCTGCGGCGCTGTCTGTGCTATGGCGACATTTTGTTTTCGTCGATTTCTTTGTATTTTCACTGTGAGCGTGCGCTGTCGGCATCGGGTACTACAAAGGGTGGCATCACCTTCAACAGAAGGACCTTGAGGCACCCTAAAGGTACCCACCCTAGGTGCAGCGATAAAGATCGAGTGGAACTAAAACTTCGTTTTCTGCGATCGCTCGTACAAAGAGCAGAAAAAAAAGTCTTAGGCACGGTCGCAGAAAGCACGAGGAGTGAAACTCACGTGACTTCCGGCGAACCCACTTTTAGTGACGTAGGTCGATGCGTCCCTTCTGACCGCCCCGACACCTTGCGGTACACTGTCACGTCACAGTGCACTGGCGGGAACTTTGATTTGGGCCTCGTATTTCTATTTTTTATATAAAAAAACTACGCAACTCTATAGTGAAACAATTTTTTGTAATGTCCTGATATGCCATTTCAAAGCCTAGCATGGAAAAAGAACAATTTTTTTTTTTGGCGTGTCAGAGGTTTTTTAAGGACATAGTGACGGTATTTATGCTGGCCGAGGTTTTTAGTAGCACATGACATATGAGAGCCCAACTAACCAGGACAGAAATTGCGGCTCGAAATTCGGTTTCTTTCCGCCCGAAAACCGCCCAGCAAGAACTGGCCGGTTCAAGTCTCGCTCACTCTTTTTTCCGTGGTCACGGGCCGTTTTCTAAGGTTTTGACACAACCACCAAATTTAATGCAAGTCGTTGCTTATTGAAGGCACACACTCAATATTAAAAAATATGAAACCCATTTCTTGTGGCTTCTAAAAAGCTGCAAATACGTTGATTGAAAAAAAAAAAAAAAAAGGCGCATAGAGAACTGGAAGCATTCCGTGCGTTGTTTCGCGTATCGTGGGACTCGCGCGAATGGCGATTGTAGCGAGCGACGGACGTGGGGCCTCTACTTCAGAACTGTCTTTCGTGGTACCAGCGAATTCTGTCTGCCCTTGAAAGAGAAATTTGGGACCGATAAAAAAATTGGTATTTATCCCGTACGACACGCCACGCCCGACCACCAAGCCGATTTGCACGAAGACGTCGCCGAGCCATCGCTCGCGCAAACGTCAAGCACGAGGTGTATACTTCGAGTTGAATATGCAATTGTACGATTTTTTTACTAGGTGCGAAGGTAGCCAATCCGTGGTGCTTCCCGACTTTGAACCGGGAGTACTTTTGCTGGAAAATTCGGCAGCAAACTTTCCAACTTACAGTTGACCAGCTTCATTACTAGTAACGAGAAAGATTCCCAGTAGCTCAGTGGAAAGATGTCCACCTCGCACGCGGCGGGACCGGTTTCAATTCCCAGTGTAGGCGTACTTTTTTTTTAATATTAACATTTTGCCATGTTTACATTTTTTTTTTACAATTATCACTGAAAAAACAAAAACAACAAATGTTTGGATGAAACGTCGCTAAACTAAATGGTATGGGATTTTCTCTTTGACACCTGCGAACTCAATGTAATCACTTTCCACAACATGCAATTAGCATACAAATCGGGTAGCGTCCGCTTTCCGAGGTGCCCGTAAATGCTCTGCAGGAATAGCAGCCAGCCATTGGTCCCGGTCTCGTTGATTTTTCTGAAACTTATGCAGACGTCTGTCGCACAATGCCATTTTTTTCGGACGCAGGACATGTGAGGCAGCTCTTCACGCAACATCTTGGGGGCATTCTTTTCGGAGCCGATAACATTTATATAAACGATATAACATACACTGACGATAATACCCAATTTGTTATTTACGCTGACGACACTAGCTTATTTTTTAAATCTACAAATACTAAAGAATTAATTGATCATGCAAATAATGTGCTAAGCAAGCTAGACAAATGAAGCATAGACGATTCTTTAACCATAAACACATCTGAAACAAAGGCTGTCATTTTGAGGCCTAGAAACCAGAAAGTAAATGTTGAAACCAATCTTATGATTGGCATCTCAAATGTGGATTATGTTCCTTTAGTAAAAAAACTAGGAGTGTTCTTTGAAGAACACTTAGTTTGGAATAAACATATTGAGATGATTGCAAATAAACTTGCCCGCGTTATTCGAGTTCTGACAAGGCTGCGATATTTTCTGCCAACTAGTATAAAATTTATTATTTACAACTCACTTTTTTTCTCGAACATCACCTACTGTCATTTAGTTTGGGGGAACACAACCATGACGAACACTTCAAAAATATTCTTACTACAGAAAAAAGCCGTTCGCGCTATCTCTAGTTCAGCCTACGATGCTCACACAGAACCACTCTTTAAGTGTCTTAATGTTTGTGCTGTACAGTTTTTATATAATGACTTGCTGCTCTAGCGATACTATTCGGAAAAAAAAAACAATTTTATTGAGCAATTATTGAAATTAAAAAGAAACGCTAGCAGCTATAACACACGTCACAGTGAAATGTGGAATATACCCTTTGTACGTACAAATTACGGTACTCAATCAATTCTTTACACACTGCCATCATTACTCAATTCCCACTCTCATTAGAAAGTAAATGTGTTTTTGATGTTATTATGTTTCGTTTTATACAACCTTGTTTTTCCGGTTTTTGTATTCATTGCATTATTGGCCTAACATATGCTAAGTTCTGTTTTGCAAACTGCTGTATAGATTGTTACTTGTTCCTTGTTTACTATCGTATAATAGCCGCTGTCGCTAATTAGATCAATCGGGGGCACAGACCTCGTCAAGCCAGACTCTAGTGGCTTTTCTCTGTGCTCCCGATATCACCATCCTTGCACGATGTGGTGTCAAATAAATTTGATTTGATTTGATTTGATTGATTTGAAATTCACCACGGGCACTCACTACTCATCTCCAACTCCTCAATGTACAAAACAACTCATCTGTAAGTACAGAACGGCGAGAGGAACAAACATAACTGCAAAGAAATGCCACGGCAAACAGTTCTGGCCATGCATGTCGTCTGCTGCGCAAAAAAACAAAAAACAAAAAAGAAAAAAGAAATTGAGGGGAAAAGATAGCTGCGTGCGGCGGCAATATACAGAACAGCTGCATTCAATTTCTGGACCAAAACGGTATACAGCTGCACAAATTGGTTCACGTCCTGCCGCCGTTGATGACGTGGCAAGGCTTAGAAAATTTTATGAACGTACACTTCGCAACACTGTTCGTGCAAGCCCGAGACGAAAGTTGTAACTTTTAATTTGGAAGCTTACCGGATGGCGCCAAAGTTTACCCCTTAGGTAAGTGGCCCAACTAACCATTTCCACACACTCTAATATTGACAAGAATAGTATTTGCAAAAAAAAAAAAAAGAGCAAAAAAAAAAAAAAAAAAACGGCGGTGGTTTTTTTAGTTGAGGCTCAAAATGAGCTCGCGTTAATAGCGACCGGCAATCTTGATGGTGCGGAATGCACGTTGCAAAAGAGCTGTGGAAGTTCGCAGTCAGCACGCGCTCAGCAGGCGCGCACCGTAATGCCTGCCAGTGATTAGTATACAGCCAAAGCTACAAGCGCGAGCTAGCCCGAACTGCTGGCTTTGAAACGTGCCTATCTTGCGGGAGCGTTCGTTCTGCGCACTAACGTTCGAAAGCCGAGATCTCGTGCTCCCGTGCGCAGCATTGGCTGCGGTATCAGCTTAAAGACCGACCAACGAAACCATTTTCCGCAAGGTAGGAAAATGCCCCTCGCGCCCTCCTCTTTTCACCCTCTCCCAAAAATGACTTGACGGCAGAGGCTTCTTTTGTGTCGGCTTTTTCTGTAGGGATAATCCTCGAGAAGCGCGAAATGAGCGGCTAGCTGCGAGCGCCACAACGACCTTGAGACGTCCAGGTGTCTTCCCTCGTTGACGCGGGCACGCTCAATCCGCGAGATTGAGGAAGCCAGCGCGACAGAACGCTTTTTCCCATCATGAGCTGCAGGTCCGAGGCCGCTCGGTCGGTGGAGATCGAGGGGTCGTGGTATGCTGGGTTCGTTCCAGCAGCCGCTCTCTGGCATCGCGCGGCTGCTGGAACCATTCCCCTGTCTGCACAAGGATTGGCTTGCACAATAAAGTGTCGATACGATAATACATTTATTTCCGAAACTTATAAATCAAGTGGCTTTCCCTAATCTCTTCATTGCTGTTTGAAACACATCTCTTCTCATAGGTTGATCCTCCCATTTTGGACTCTTTTGCGTATTCATTTCCTTACCTCTGCTTGATGACTGTTTTATAACTTGATAAAGACCTTTAAATATTGGCGCGGGCTTGCGCAATCAACGCTGTCTCGGATTTATTCAAAATTGGAAAGATTGGCGTCAGGAGGGGTTGAAGAAGCAGACTGATATTCTTGCTTCTAATGGAGACGGCACAATCGTAATATAGGTCTTTTCTTCACTTGCCTCCACAACGCCCCATCGTTTGCGCTATTGCAACTTAGCTGTATACCACATTTTACATAGCTGTATACCAGATTTTACTCATGGTTACTATAGATGTGGCCCCACAGGCTTTCCCGTTGTCAGCGAGTCGACATTTTAACGACCGGCGACTCTCCTGAGTGAGAATAAATATTATCACCTTCCCACAACCATCCACCCCTTTCTCCCTGCCCCCCCCCCCCCCCCTCCCTTTCCCGAGTTGGGGAGATATCAGTCCACTCCAGGAAGCAGCCTGCAGACTGTGCTTTTCGGTTACTCATTCTCAACACATTCGAACGTGGAAGTAAACACATCGCATGGACGACTCCCTGTTTATTTGCAACCTAAATAATGTGGCTTTACTGCTGGGACCCAATCATTTCATCATCAGTCATTATTTCTTACGATTTCATGGTGAAAGTCAGTTCGTCGTAATGCCACAAAAGTGGTCGATTCAAAGGGAGAAACAGGTCCTCGTATTTATTTTGTGGAAATACTCGCTCCTGTGACGCTCTTGTCACTGTAAGGTAAACGCACCCGAGGCAGTGCGTAATACTTTACAACTGTCGTTGACGATGACATATCTGTGGGAACTGTGTAAAATTGTTTACACCACAAAAGCATACCTAAACAAACAAAATATCGCAATTGCAAAAAAAAAAAAAATCAACCTGCGAATACCGTTGCCTCTCCCCCCCCCCCCCCCCCTTCTCTTTTTTTTTTTTGCGCTACTACAAAAAATAGCGGCCAAGCAACGAAATTCTATCAAAACCTCGCTTCTTGGGGAAAGGACAGGAGGCTATATGGTAGTGAATCTGCCAGGGAGTTTGTAGAAATAATGGGCGCCCACTGAACCTAGCATTCTACACGAATCATGCCCGGGATATTTCCTTTTTCCTTCCGCGGGACTAGAAGGCAAGACGCTGGGGGACTTTATGTGCACTAACATGCTGCTTCTAAAAGAAAGTACCAGATTTCTAGTGCATGCCAACCTATATGTAAATAGTTTAATCAGTGTGCACAAACATTCGCGGCCTGGAGGATGACATGGAAGCATGGCGGAAAGCAGCTTGCTGGAAATAGAAGTCTCTATTGCATTGCACTGGTGTGAAAAATTATTACGTATTTTTGTTTTATTTCCGTGCGAAAATAAAAACAGCGTTTAGAAACCGAACACTTTGCGTTTTGAGGAGCGCCGAAAGGACATAAAAAACCGGGACAACCTGAACAATACGAGGCGCCTTGCGTCACTCAGCTTTTCCTGGATTCTTGTTTTTCCGGAGCCTTTTAAAAGGGGATGTACAATTATAAACAGATTGACCCGACTTGCCACATTAGAGCAGTTCATTTTCATTACGACAGGCTCTGTTGGAGCGTTTGCATAGTTCAGCTTGTACTGGTCCGTTTTTATTTTCGATTCCTTTCAAAAAGTGAGCTCTAAACAACTGGACCAACCTACAACATTCAAAATTTACGGAAGCTTAGAAGTGGTTGGGAGGGCCAAGCGGGCAAAGGTTGCACGCCTCTCGAACCACCGTCCGTTACCTTTGCTTAGTGGCTGGGCTTGGCAAGCAGAATACGAGCTTGCTCGAGTAACTTGGATCCGTTCAGAAGATAATGCCCTCTAAACGACGATCTCCGCCATGCCCGTGTCCCACTAGAGTGACAGACAGAAACAAACGACAGCGACAAGCCTCAAACCAAAGTCTTTCGCGATTTGAGAGGCTTCGCAGAATAAAGGAGGCTATGCTCAGACACGAGCATCATGCACGCAAGGGTATCTTTGGCTTGCAATCGCTCGTACTTACTCACGAGCACCGAACAACTAAACGCCTGCCAAAGGTGGCATCGCGAGCATGCTGCAGGGGTTTGAGGCTTGTCGCTGTCTTTTGTTTCTGTCTGTCGCTCTAGTGGGACACGTGCAAAAGTGAGCGAACAAGACGCCTCTGGGTTTTGCGTCACGCGTGCATTTCAAGGGTCAGATTTACTGGTTCCCGACACCAGCATAATTGACTTCGCCCGCGTCTTTGATTGTATACTGATACGGAGAAGAAAGAGAAGAGCGCGACGGCCCGCGGCCGTAGTGCGTTCTGGCTCGCGCTCTGGCAGGCAATCAGATTAAAAAACTACCGCTGAAGACCACCTCGTGTACACAGTCGAAAACATGATAAGCGTCGAATGGGAGGGAACGTAGACATATAATGATCCGATACAAAGTTTCACTTGATTCCTAAACGAGTAATGCCATAGCCAAGTACACCTTCGCATCAAATTCTTAGACAGAATTGAAGAGAAGATTGTGTGTTTCTTGAATAAGATTTCGGCCCCCTCCTCTCCGGTCCGCTTTTCTATAGGCCTCAGATAACGTGGGCGAATAGTTCATTTTGTTGCATTTCCACTTCTCCGCTTCCGCAGATTATGAATGTGGTGGTTTGGTCCAGTGGCTTAGAGCTCACGTTTTCAAAGGAGCCGAAAATAAAAACAGACCAGAACAAGCTAGACTATATGCGAGACGCTTGAAGACAGCCTGTCGCAACGGAAATGAACCGCTGTAATGTGGTAAGTCGGGTCACTCTCTTCATAATTTTTCATCCCCTTTTGAAAGGCTCCGAGGAAACAAGGAACCAGGACAAGCTCTGGTTGTCCCGGTTTTTTATGTCCTTTCGGCGCTCATCAAAACGCACAGTGTTCGGTTTCTAAACGCTGTTTTTTTTTTTTTTATTTTGGAACGGAAATAAGCCAAGAATACGTTATAATTCTTCACACCAGTACAATGCAATAGAGACTTCTATTTCCAGCAAGCTGCCTTCCGCCATGCTTCCATGTCATTCTCCAGGCCCCGAATGTTTGTGCACAGTGATTAAACTATTTACATCTAAATTGACATGCACTATGGATCTGGTATTTTCTTTTAGAAGCAGCATGTTAGTGCACATGAATTCTCCCAGCGTCTTGCCTTCTAATCGCGTGGAAGGAAAATGGAAAGATCCTGGGCATGATTTGTTCAGAAGGCTAGGTTCAATGGTCGCCTATTATTTCTGGAAAAACTCCCTGGCAGATTCACTACCATATAGCCCGCTGTCCTTTCTCCAAGAAGCGAGGTTTTGATTGAATTTCATTGCTCGGCCACTATTTTTTTGTAGTGGCGCGAAAAAGAAAAGTGAGAGAGAGAGGAAAGCAACGGTTTTCGAAAGCAGTTTTTATTTTTTATTTATTTATTTGTTTTTGCTATTGCGATATTTTTTTGCTTTTAGGTATGCTTTTGTGGTGTAAACAATTTTACGCACTTCCCACAAATATTTCATCGTCAACGACAGTTGTAAAGTACTACACACTGCCTCGAGTGCTTTGACCTTACGCACTAGAGCATCACAGGAGCGAGTATATTAGACCTTTTGCAAAATCCCGCAAGCGCCCCGGCCCGCGCGCGAGGAATTGTGGGAGAGACTGTACCTCGCCTAGCCGCACTGCCTTGAGATCGCATTGCCTTGTCCCTTGCCTCCCCTTAATCCTCTGTTTTTCGATCCCATTACCTGTTTTTATCTATTACAGTGCATTTTTATTGCTTTTCGGTGTTTCCATTCTCTTCTGCGCGCGATATTTCTTGTATATATATATATATATATATAGTGTTTGTGTCTTTATTTTGCGTTTTTCGACGGGAGTGCCGACGGGCAACACGCCGCTTCGCGCGTCGTTCCCCGGGTGAGTACCGTTGCTACCGATTCATATCGCTCTGTTAGCTGTTCATTTTGGTTCATTTGACCCGCGTGCAGTCGAGAGGAGCCGTTCATGAACACCCGCGCACATCTCATAGGGATACGCAGAGCTCTGAATCAACATTTGCGACGCGAGAGCCGCGGCAGCGCTGGGATTTGGCCCCCGCTCTCGCTCCGTTGACTCGCACTGTAGCCTCTGCCTTCGAGTGCCGCTTACTTGACTAAGATACAGCACGCCGCTTTGTTGTCGCGAACCATTTGTCCGAATGTTTGCGAGGCTGAGGCATATGCAACGCTGCGGCGTTGCATATTCCTTATGCAACGCTGCGGCGTTCATAAACGGCTCCTCTCGACTGCACGCGGGTCAAATAAACCAAAATGAACACCTAACAGCGTGATAGGAATCGGTAGCAATGGTAGCACTCACCCCGGGAAGGACGCGCGAAGCGGCGTATTGTCTGTCGGCACTCTCGTCGAAAAACGCGAAATAAAGGCACAAATACCAGATATACAAGAAATATCGCGCGCAGAAAAAAATAGAAACACTTAGAAGCAATAAAAAAATACTCTGGAATAGAGAAATATAGGCTATGGAATCGAAAAACAGAGTATTAAGAGGAGGCAAGCGAATAGGCGATGCGGTTTCAAGGCAGAGCGGCCAGGCGAGGGACAGTCTCTCCCGCAATTCCTCGCGCACGGGCAGGGGCGCTTGGGAAAATTACAAATCGTCTCTTTGAATCGATCACTTTTGTGGCATCACGACGAACACACTTTCATCATGAAATCGTAAGAAATAATGACTGATGATGAAATTGATTGGGTCTCAACAGTAGAGCCACATTATTTTGGTTGCAAATAATATGGCCGTCGTCCATGCGATGTGTTTACTTCCATGTTCGAATGTGTTGAGAATGAGTAGCCAAAAAGCACAGTCTGCAGGCTGCTTCCTGGAGTGGCCTGATTTCTCCCCAACTCAGGAAAGGGAGGGGGGGAGAGAAAAAGGGGTGGATGTTGTGGGAACGTGATAATATTTATTCTCACTCAGGAGAGTCGCCGGCCGTTAAAAAGTCGACTCGCTGATAAAGGGAAAGCCTGTGGGGCCACATCTATAGTAACCATGAGTAAAATGTGGTATACAGCTATGTTACTGAGAAGTTGCGATAGTGCGAACGATGGGGCGTTGCTGAGGGAAGTGAAGCAAAGACCCATCTTACGACTGTGCCGTCTTCATTAGAAGCAAGAATTACGGTTTGCTTCTTCAACCCCTCCTGACGCAAATGTTTCCAATTTTGGATAAATCCAGGACAGCGTTGATCGCGCAAGACCGCTCCAATATTTAAAGGTCTTTATCAAGTTATAAAACAGTCATCAAGCAGAGGTAAGGACGAATAAATGCGCAAGAGTCAAAAATGGGATGAACAACCTATGAGAGGAAATGTGTTTCAAACAGGAATGAAGAGATTAGGGAAACCCACTTGATTATAAGTTTCAGAAATAAATGTATTATCAACGACCTGAACCCTTTATTGTGCAAGCCAATCCTTGTGCAGACACGGGAACGGTTCCAGCAGCCGCGCGATGCCAGAGAGCGGCTGCTGGAACGAACCCAGCATACCACGACCCCTCGATCTCCACCGACCGAGCGGCCTCGGACCTGCAGCTCATGATGGGAAAAAACGTTCTGTCGCGCTGGCTTCCTCAATCTCGCGGATTGAGCGTGCCCGCGTCAACGAGGGAAGACACCTGGACGTCTCAAGGTCGTTGTGGCGCTCGCAGCTAGCCGCCCATTTCGCGCTTCTTGAGGATTATCCCTACAGAAAAAGCCGACACAAAAGAAGCCCCTGCCGTCACCTGATTTTTGGGAGAGGGTGAAAAGAGGAGGGCGCGTGGGGCATTTTCCTACCTTGCGGAAAATGGTTTCGTTGGTCGGTCTTTAAGAGGTAAAAGGGCACTGCAAGGGGATGACGAAACCAAAGGCTGCTTCGAAATGTGGCCTGATTTCCGTCTTCTGCGCATGAGAAAGGAAGTAGCGGTGACGTCAGAACGCCGAGCCAATACCACCTCGAAGACAAGGCCTGCGCATGGCGTTTCGTTAGTAGATCCCCGACCCGCCCCAAGCGGCAAACACCCCGAAGCTTGACGAGAGTATATATGGGCCGCTCCAGAACTACGGCTGCGTTCCAAATCTTACCCAAACGGATCCGGGTTACTCCGGCGGGTCGTGTCACGTGACAAGACAAATATTGAAAAACGCTGGACGCGGGTAGGTTTTAGAACGCCAAGGTATACCACTTTATCCTGGAGTAAGATCGAGTAAATTTTGGAACGCGGCCAACTACGTCGCATTCATAGAGTTATTATAATGTACGCTAGAGGCTCAACTGGCGCTAGTGTGCTGTTGCAAATTGAAGCAGACAGCAAGCAGTCCGAAATTAACTTCCGGTAATGTATTTCTATGGAAAAAAGCGAGTGCATTTCCTCTCTGCTCTTGATTATAAAAGCAAATATCACAAACAATTCGTACCTACTAGGCACATTAGAACATTTCCCAGTCACGCAGATGAAATAATTGGTCAGTTACGGCGTTTTTATTTTTAAAATCGTGCATGAAAAACGGTGCTAAAACCGCTTCATACATGTATTTATGTGCACTGTCGGACACTGTTAGCGCGAACACGGCGTCGGCGCTTTCCAGCATGGGGGATTACGTGCCAAACGAACGAAGGACATGTGGAAAACCAAGAGACGGCAAGAACTACGCAGTAACACTGGATAAGTGACTCCCTGTACTTGCAGACGATCAAAATAAATTGAAAATAAATAAGTACTGCTTTATTCTTTCTGCTCATGAATATGTGCGAAGATACTTGTGCTGTGCTCAAATCATCACACGCGCGCTCCAAATCTTTGCAAATAGGGGGAAGCCAGAGAACAGGTGCGCAATAAATACTTCCCGACATAGGAAATAATAAGAAAACACACCTTTCGTAGCCCACGTACTTTATTCTTTACGTTTCGAACGTTTTTTTTTAGCCACTAGCTCGTAAAGATGCACGACGGGGTCATTTTCTTACAGTGAGAAGACAGGCATATTAGCAATATATAAGCACCAACAAAATGCTGGCGGACTTTTAACACACTCTACATTCCTTTCGATCGTTATTTTGCTTAGAATCGTCGCTCGTTTCTACATACCTGCCATGGAACAGAGGTTTGGGCCTGAAATATAGCGAAGTTTAACATCGTTCAGTGGTAAAAGAAAAATGCTGTCACTAAAGCAATTACACTTTCACAATAGTAATAAGGGTGCATACTATCCGGTACAACCGAAATAACAAGCGTTATTCATGTTATTTTCCGGCGACGAGACAAAATTCACGCGCGTTTTCCCATAGGAATACACAGGAAGACTGGAAAAGTAGACTGCAAGCTGTCTGCTTCAATTTGCAACCGGAAGTCCCGTAGACACTAGCGCCAGCTGAGCCTCTAGCGTTTATTGTAATAACTCTATGGTCGCATTCACTTGCGGCCACAGTTTAGCTGCGTGCGCGTCTGCTGAGAGCGAGCTGATAGCGAGCTTGCAGGTCATTTGTAACGTGCATGCGAACACACCCTCGGCCAGAAGCGCCGGCTAGCACGCGCTCCTGGCTTTGGGACCAGCATTTCTCGAGCGCGCGCTCGTTCTGCCGAAGAACGCTTCAAAGCAGCCACATCGAGCTCTCGTGCTTCTGGCATTGGCTGCGTTCTCTGCTTAGGAATGAACGGAATATGAACAGCGCCCTAAAAAATGGCGTCCAGTGCCAGCGTCCAGCGCCCAGCGGAGGGCTTTGCGGCCCTTCGCACAGCAGTAAGGCACTTTCACTCATGCATTTGACGCTCCACGTGAACGTCTAACTTCATCGTATGCTATAGCAAAAGACACTCGACATGAGCATCTGTTTTATTGTCTGCTACACAAACCACTGAAGTAGTCAATGGAGCAGACGATGTTGCAGACGATGGAGCAGACGATGTTGCTCATCCGGGCTAGCTAGAGGGTGCTGAGGGGATCTACTAGTGATGACGTTTAGAGGAGGAAACACGCAGGCCTTGTGTTCTAGCAAATACGATATAGCTTCGCCAATACTGGAAACTCCTTCGAAAACCTACGGGAGCGGCGGCGAACGTGACAGTGGCGCCTCTAGCGGACTCGGAGTCTACGGAAGCAAACGACGCAATGGAAAAGTATAGGCTCCGCGACGTCCTCGAGCTTTGCGAGCCCCGTTTCGTCACCCCAACAGCTGAAACAATTCATTACGGTCAGTCCGCTTGCAAAGCGGAGTCCACTGATCGCAACTGCAACGACAATCAAATAACAACGCGCGCATAAACGAAGATAGAGCAGTTTATTTAGAGGTCTCAAACGCCACTCATGGAGATCACACGCGTTTGAAGCGCATCTGGGAAGCGGAAAAAAGGTGTTTAGCCACTCGAACTACGTCGTAAGAAGTTACTGTTTATCCGTTACAAACTGCGTTGTCACAATTTTTTACCTGAATAGGTGATTATTAAAACGTGCGCCAACAATGTTAAAATTACCAGAGCAAGCGCACCAGCCTCTGCAGCATTACAAAAACAAAAAGTAACGAGAAAAATGACCGTGCAAACACTTTCCGAACTTTGCAGAAAACATGGAGTCTCCATCCCAGACGAAAATAAAAAGAAATGGAGAACAGTCGCGAACAACGGCCGGCGATTGCAACGAAGAAGTTAGCAGACGATACAAAAGTACAAATCACACAGCAAGCAAAGACTTCCTTCAACGACGACGATCGCACGGGGCGTCGGTTGAAAATTAGCAGGTGGTGCTCGCCCTCGGTATTGAGTCCACAACAAACAAAGCGGAAGCAACACGACGAAACTATTAAAAAAAAGAGCTTCACTTTTTTTTTTCAGCTGCACTTTACACGTTTGTTTATTTGCTTTCGCGGCGTTGGTAGGAACTAAGAACAAAAGAGCTGCAATCTGCTACGTGCTAGAAGTGTGTGACCTTTTTTGCTTTCGCTTTTCTTTTCTCAGTGACTTTGTCAGGTTGGTTTTTGCTCTCTTGGCGCAGCAGTTCAAAAGTACATTCCAGTACTTATTGGCGTACATGTCCAGGCAATCCTTGCTCACCGTGTCTTTGGTTTGAGTGTCGATCAGTGGCCTCAAGCGCGTTTTCAGCTGAACTTTTGTTGGGTAAAATATTCGTCTGTTGAGGCGTCAGTGTCGATTTTGTAGCCAGACTTCGATAGCTGTTCCAGTTTAATTTGAAGTAACCTAATTGCTCACGTTTGTTCGGTCTTCGGGAAGCGGAAAAAGAATTTTCCACCACATCAGAAAAACTTGTTTCGCAGTGGAGATGGCAGGCACATGGCATGCCTGCCATCTCCAAGTATGCGCTGGTGTATGCCTGAAGGCGACCGGTTGATCAACCATCGATGCCCCATTGCAGACGTGACCGCGTACTCAAATGAAATCCAAATAGAAATGTATAACGAGCTTACACTTCTTAATATATTTATTAAGTATCAAAAAGTGCATATGAAGATTTCGGATCAGAAACTCAATGGACGGCATACATAGCAGGCTATCAAAGACAACCAGTGAAAGAACAACAAAAAAAGGAACTCTGTAGTATGGGATATTCTGTAACCGCTCTTATTCGATCACCAAGAAGAAAATACTTTCGAGATGCAATTTTTTGAAGCAAGGTAACATATTTCTGTGACTTAGAGTTTGATTAACCAATTACGAGGCACGAGTGTTAAGAGACCGATTGATGCCTCCCTTCACAAGGTGTTTGGTAGCAATACGACAAAGCTTTTAGAATACTTCTTCGCTAGATTTTCTGGAATAGCTTGTTACGATACTATGTTAACTGCAGATTTTCTAGATACAAGTGCTTCTTCGACATTCCTTCCCCAAATATCTGAACTTGATCTACGAACTTTCCTTTTTAGTTTCAAAACTAATAAGGCACCTTGATCGATGGCATCAGCGAAAATGATCTGCGCCGAAATCATGATTCTTTAAAACTTGTGCTCCACATGTTAATTCGATTCATTTCCTCCGGGATGATCCCGGTTCATTCGTAATGTGCGCTAGTGACGTTCGTATTTAAGTGGGAAGATAATAGAATAACTTGACAAGTATCGGCCAATTACCATTTTGCTTTGTATTGTCCAAATCTTACAAAAACATATTATTCACACTATGACGGCCTTTCTTGATCGATTTATTATTCTGTCGCCCAATTAATACGGGCTTGTCAACCCAGCCACTTTCGGAAGACTGTGCAGACGAATTGCATCTAGCCTTCGAGTGGCATCAGGTTGCTTGCGCGGTTTTTATAGATGTGACAGTGAGTGTCAAGAGTTTATACTGGCGATATTGCAAAATATTGGATTCCGTGGCCCATTATTTCCTCTTTTCCGAAACATTTAACTGAGAGGACACAGCTAGTTTCTATAGGTAATAGTCGAAGCTCCCGAGTTACCTTAAAAGCTGGGGTCCCCCAAGGTTCTGTTTTGTCACCTCTTCTTTTAGAGCGCAGCTCTTAGGGGCCCGTTTCCAGCCTGAGCGGCGTCGGCGTCGCCGTTGGCGTCGCCGTCGGCGTCGGCGTAACCGCGCCCCTCCCTCTCCTCCTCCCCCTCCTCTTCCTCCCCCTCCTTCTCCTCCTGCCCTTATTGTGTAGTATGGTCCGGGCGGGTCACGTGACCTCGGGGGGAGGGGGTCACATGACCCGTTTCCAGCCTGTGTGGCGTCGGCGTCGCCCCTCCTCCTCCCCCTCCGCTCCTCCCCCTCCCCCTCCTCCCCCGCCAAGGTCACGTGACCCCAGGGGGTGACCCCTCCCCCCGCCGAAGTCACGTGACGGCCCGCCCAAGGTCATGTGATCCCGTCCCCTCGAGGTCACGTGACCCCCCGGACCTCTGCCCTCCTCCTCCTCCCCTCATTGTCTAGTATGGTTCGGGGGGGGGGAAAGGGTCGCGTAAGAACACAGCTCTTACGCGACCCTTTCCGGCTTGAGCGGCAAGGAGGAAAGCAGTACGACGGTGGAGGAGGGGGGGAGGAGAGACGAGGAGGCGGAGGCGAGGGGAGGGGAGGAGCTTGAAGGACGAGGACGTGGTAAAGGAGAGGGAGGGGGAGCAGGACGGGAGGAGGACTAGCAGGCATGATCACGAGGGAGGAGGAGGAATATACCCTCCACTCCTCCTCCTCAAGAGCTGCGCTCCAATTCGGCGTTACAGGAAGTTGTAAACGGCTTTCACTTTTTTAACATTTTTTTCAAACGATATCTCCAACTCAGTTTCAACATATAAACTGTTCCGGGAACGCGACAGAACAGCACACGACAAAACAGCACGCAGGAAAACACCACAGCGTCAAAATGGCAGAGCGACAGAAAAGCACGTGCCAAAACAGCACGGCGTCGAAACAGCACTGCGACAAAAGAGCACGCATGTAGCACCTGCGAGCGCGCTCTTCACCTCTCTCTGCGCGAATAATTTCGAACCTTCTTGACCCTTTCATTTATTGTCAGTAGGTTATAAAGGAATTGATTGCCTATTTCAGTGCTTACCAAGCTCCGCAACCCGTAGACCCCCCAAAATATAAGATAACGCGTCATGACCCCGGCTTGCGCTTTTCACACGGCTACAAGAGTAAGTTTCAATGACGAGTACTAGTAGCAGTCCACATAATAAAATGTATGCTGAAACCAGGTAAACTGTAATTCATAAAAAAAAAAGTGAAAGCCGTTTACCACTCCCTGTAACGCCGAATTGGAGCGCAGCTCTTGAGGCAAAGGAGGGAAGTGTACTAAGGGCCACGGTTTCTTGGGGGTCACGTGACATGGGGGAAAGGGTCACACATTACCCCCCCCGAGGGCACGTGACCTTGTTGGGGTCACGTGACCTCAGGGGAGGGGGTCCACGTGGAGGGGGAGTTACGTGCCCCCCCCCCCCCCCCCGAGGTCACGTGATCTCGGGGGACGGGTCACGTGACCCCCCAGGTCACGTGACCAATATTTCCCCGCTAGATTTAGCGGGGAAATTTTTCCACTAGAAAAACTTCCCCGCTAAATCTAGCGGGGAAAATTTTCCGCTAGATCTAGCAGGGAAGTTTTCCCCCTATATTTAGCGGGGAAATTTTTTCCGCTAGATTTAGCGGGGAAAATTTTCCGCTAGATTTAGCGGAGAAATTTTTCCACTAGATTTAGCGGGGAAATTTTTCCGCTAGATTTAGCGGAGAAAGTTTTCCGCTAGATTTAGCGGGGAAATTTTTTCCGCTAGATTTAGCGGGGAAAATTTTCCGCTAGATCTAGCGGGGAAGTTTTTCCGCAGCGGGGAAATTTTTTCCGCTAGATTTAGCGGGGAAAATTTTCCGCTAGATTTAGCGGAGAAATGTTTCCGCTAGATTTAGCGGGGAAATTTTTCCGCTAGATTTAGCGAGGAAATTTACCCTTAATGCACCGCGCGGTTACGCCGACGCCGACGGCGACGCCGACGGCGACGGCGACGCCGCTCAAGCCGGGAACGGGCGCCTATACTCCGTTTCAAACATAGCGTGCAACGTAGTCAAAGCTAGCGCGCCGGTTTGCACAGCCGACCGCGACTACGTTCGCTCCACAAAATAGTGCGGCCCCTGAAAAAAAAAAAAAAAGTCGAAAAGTCGAAAAACTAATATTGGCGTTATGATTTCGAGGGAACACCTATTCTTTTTCAATAAAAAGGAAAAGATAATGTAAACTACTCCAAATTATTTTCTGTTTTCGTTCGTGCGGCACTCGCACTCGCTTCGGGTTTTCGGGTTGTGCGGCTGCCCCTGCCTCGCCGGTTTCGCGAAGATGGCGTCTTACGCGAAAAGCTTTCTTTTCCTGCTCGGATATTTTCGAAGATTCGTTGTGTGAAGATCTCGCAAAAGTGCAAGCAGGTGATCGCCAACGTGTACGCCTGTTCAAGAACGTGTTTCCCGGAGACGTCGGTCCGTGAGGTCCTGGAGAAGCTCAGTAACGACACCGGAGTGTCTGGCAAGGTGGCGTCCCCGAAGCGAAGACCTCGCAACGTGAAAGTTCGGAGCACGCGGACAGTGTTGTGAACTGCCACCTGTTATTTCTGGTGTTGAAATCGGCCTTATGGCTTCAAAGTGAAACAAGCCTCAAGAAGGAACTGTGTCGGTATTGAATCGTGCCTACGGCTCCGTCTGCTTGCGGGACCTTAACGCAGGCGGTGCCCGTGATTGCATTCCGAAGCGTCTGGGTTCTTCTGCCTGCGGAACCGTAACCATGGTCGGCTCCGTCTGCCTGAGGCACCTTAACCTTGGTCGGCTAAGTAAACGACGCACATGCCCGTGCCTGTATTCCGAGGCCCCTGCTTTCCTCGAAAAGGAAACAACACTCGATCCTGATCTCGAGTGCCGTGTGTTGTGTACGCGTCTATTGTGAATTTGTGAATCACTCCCGGTTCATGGGGGCGCCGGCACTAGAGCACCGAGATACTGCCGTCTGGATGACTTCTTCCATACACCGGCGAGTATTCTGACTCTGAAGGAAACTTCCATGAAGTCACATCACGTGAGGGAATGCCAAGCCGTCTGAACAATGGCAGTGCGGTCCCCTAATTACAATATTCGTTATATAAAAGACCGTCCACCACACTCTCAAGGTACTCTCTGATTTTCACGCTACCATGTAAGTAAACGGCGTTAAATAGAGACGCCCTGGATCTCGACCGTTCTTCCGTTTTGACGAGGCCGGCGCAAGTTCGAGCGGAACACCAGCCCCTAGTCTACCTTCTTATAAATAAAAATCAACAAGAAAAGAGGAATTGAAATATGCACTTCCGCAATACGCACAATCTTGCACAAAAAATCGGTCAAGGAAAAAAAAAAAAAAAAAAAAACATTTGCGCCCTAAGTGGATTCGTCCACGAAATCTCGCGGAGTAACACAATTTTGTGTTTTTTCATGCGCACTACTTCAGTAGCTTTCCCAGCGTTGCACGCGATGTTTGAAACGGAGTATAAGAGCTGCGCTCTAAAACAACAACAACAAAGTTGCAGATGGCCCTCCAATAGTCCGGGCATAGCGTAGCAGACGAACCGGTGGTAGTAAGGGACGAAGCGAAGGAAAGAAAGTAAAAACTAAGTCAAACAAGGCAAAGCAAAATACGCGATGGTTCGAACGTCAAGTAAGCGCAAGAAAGAAAAAAAGCAAACAAAAAACATAAACGCAGGAGGACGAAAGACCGCGGCGGCGTAGCGTCGCCTCAAACTTAAAAAGAAAGTAGACTTTGAAAATGGAAGGAGGTGCACAACCGTCCATCGGGTGTTTTTTTTTTTTTTTTTTTTTTTGTAACTTTGCTTGTATTAGTTTTAGTAATAGCGTCAGGTTAGCATGTGCACAATCGTCTTTTTCGAGAGCATACTAACATCGCAGTAAGGTACGTGGTTCGAAATTGCCTTTTGCCTCTTCATCTTGAGACGATCGGGCCAGCTCGCCTATTCAACGAAACGGTTTTAAGCAATACAATCATGAGAAATTGAAATTGCACCAACAAAAAGCACTGATCGATATGCACAGTACAGTTGAAACGTAGCAATGTTCTAAAACATATTTTGCATTGCCCTTTTCAAAGAAGCAGGGCGAAGGTACATTCCTGTCTTGCCTGAGAGACATAAGTTCTGAGTCTTCCGACGGAATGTTTTCTTCGAGAGAGCCCGTAAATTGCACCCTACAAGCTGTAACTTCTTTCCCTCGCGAAGAAAATGTTTTTGACTCATGAGGTGGAACCTACTTTTTAACATTTAAAGCAGCGAATACTTCTGACAATTTTTTTCTCATTGCTCAACTCGCACGGAGATAGGCAAAACCAATGCGTTGTGGAGAATTCGTCTGCTAGCGGAGACTCCGGGCTCGCCAGGGGCGCTGCGATCACTTTTCGCCCGCGATCCACGGGAGTTGCCAGTATTGGCTTATGGTATTTGGTTCTAGGTGGTATTGGCCGAGCCCTGATTGGCTGATCGCGACCCCCTCTCTGAGCGTCGTCTGCTCCTTTGCAACGTCGTCTGCTCGCAACATCGTCTGCGTCTGGTCTTACCTTTCCTGCGACTTTCGGAAGTGCAGGTCTTTACGAGCGAGCTCGACATCGCCTTTCAGAGAGGGCGGACGAAATAACTCGAGCGGTACGTTGTTTTTGTCTAACAACTAGCAGACGCGCATCAAGGAGGGAAGTCAAAGGACTCACTGGCGAGGTGTCCCGAGGCGCCGAGGTTTGTTTGCTAAGACCCGAGAGGTGAGCGTGTTAGTGTCCGCAAGTTTCCTCCCAAATACTTTTTCCCTCCTTTCGTGTGCGGCGAGACCCCTCATTCTTTAACGGCGTCGGCGGGTTGGCGCAGTTAACGCCGTCTGCTAGTCAAAGCGATGGCTGCTTTACCTTTCCTGCGTCTGTAGGAGATTCACCGCTTTTTCACCGGCGAGAGTCACCTATGCCTCGGGAAACAAGGAGATCACAAGAGGAAGAAATTGACATCTTAATCTAAAATTGAGGTCAGCGATCAAAGTATAATACGGGAAGGGTTCTCAAGGGTCGCGCGGGCATATTCTATTCAGCACGCCAGCCGGTCGTGGGCAGACGGTCGCCGAGTCGCGGAGTGCCTGCTAGGCCTAACTGCTTAACTCGCTTGGTCGCGTCCGGTGGAATCGTGGCCGTTGGACCTGTTCTCGGGTGTTTGTGGATCCAGCGTTCTTGTTCGTCGTGGTCTGTTTCAAGTACTTTTTTCTTTTTTCTTGCTGCTTGAAGTCGGGACGCGTGAGAAGCGAGCGTAGAAAAATAAACGTCCGTGGGTCGTCGCGACTGCGACGCTGTCGGCCATACTGATTTGATCGTAAGAAGTACGTAAGACAGCTTCGGAGCTGTCGTAGGATTTCGCCGTAACCCGCGCAAAACTTACGAAAATTTCGTTTCGTGAATATGAATTTGTTCTTAGTTTTGTCTTACGCACATTTTTGGCGTAAGGTGGTTTCGTGAATCTGGCCTCTGCACTTCCGAAAGTCGCAGGAAAGGTAAGACAGACGCAGACGACGTTGCGAGCAGACGACGTTTCAAAGGAGCAGACGACGCTCAGAGAGGGGGTCGCGATCAGCCAATCAGGGCTCGGCGTTCTGACGTCACCGCTACCCCTTGCGCAAGAAGCAGACGAACTTGCCCTCCGCATACTCTGTTCACCCTTAAAGGGGTACTCCGGCGATCTCTTTATGGTCCCCGATTTGCTTGACATTTTGCTAAACTCGCCAAGCAACATCGCCAAAATAGTATCCCAAATATTAGTTCAAAATCATTTTTTTTCACGAAGTTATTGAATTTACAATTTTGGTCCTCACCACGTTTTTCAAACTGAAAGTCTCTACTGGCAACAACAAAAAAGTGACGTCAGTGGAACTGCAGGGGTTCACTCTTTGGACTGTAGAATTTGTTCCCAACTGATTCGAAGCAGTTTCATGGTGTCGAATGAATGCTTTGGAAGCTCGCTTCAGTCCCCGCGCTCCAGCACGGAACAAATGATCGGCATATTCTATTTTTTAGACTGCTCGCCCGACTGCCAAGCCTGCCTTCCACTGACGTCACGGCACTGAAAAGTGCGGGTATATTTGAATGTTGGTTTTTGCATCATTTTCATTTGCCGATTTTACAATAACTATTATGAATTTCGCGATACTAAATAGCATAAAGGAAAGGGTAAAGGCCGGGGAGTCAGAAAATATAGTTAGTTGAGGTAGCTCAAAAAATCGCCGGAGTACCTCTTTATTAAGCAGAGACTGCAGCGAACGCCACAAGCACAAGTGCTCGAGGTCGCTGCTTTGAAGCGTTTTTCCGCAAAACTAGCGCGCTAGAAATGTACGTCCCAAAGCCAGGAACGCCTTAAGTCACTGGATCCCGAGAAAGTAGCGCCATTGCCTTCCCTGCCCGCTACCGGAACACAAACAAATACTAACATGCGGATGACCAAAACCTCGCAATGCGATTGGCTAATCGGTCTCCGTTGCTATGGCAATCGCCGTTTTGACTCCCTCAAAGCTTCGAGAGGGTCGTTCTAGCAGGTCGCATCAAGATCGCCATAGAGCATCATCGTACTGGAGGGGTTTTTTCGCCAATATAAGCGTCTTTGGTACTGTGTGTACTATCAACTTATCAATGATTCCCATTTCCACGGATCTCTTAAAATTATATTGTTCTTGTGTACTTTAAGACAGGGAAATTATATTTCACTATCTTCAAGCACCGACACCGCATGAGGTGGTGGTACGAATATGTACGCTTGTCTCGCCGGTGTGTCGATAGCAAAATCTATGCATACAAGAGACGTCGCTACAAAGCTGCACGTCAGCACAGAATTTAGATCTACACTCCAAGGATGGAAAGGTCAAGGAGAAATTGTTCAATTCAAGGGCCAAAATGGCGACCATACAAGGAGCTTGGCGCTAGTTTCCCACGATCCAGTTACTTTAAGAGCGCGGGCTAGCTCGTGCTTGTAGCTTTGGCTGTAGTATGTTGCCTGGATCGCGTCTTCGACTGGTGTGTTTAGCGTCCTATCCCGCCCATACATCAAAAGTAGTCCCAGTGTGGCAACAAATGACGCCACAAAAGCCGAAGTGTCATGCTGTTACCTGTCGCGATCCTGCCGGTTGGCCGTAGAAATGCTGGCGAAAAGCAAGAGCGAACGTGAGTGTCACTGTCGTCGCGGCGTCCCCGGCGTCCCAACTTCCGGCTGCTATAGCTTCCGTGAACTGTCACAGTGGAAAGCGACCTGCAGCAGAACAGGCGTCTGCTATTTATACCACAGCTGTTGGGACGCCGCCAGGGTCGCGACCGGTGACAGCATGACACTTCTTGGACGTCATCAGGCGGAAATACAGGGACCACTTTTTTGGCCGCGGTAAACACACCAGTCGGAGACGCGTTTCAGGCACCATAGTCTCAGCTTTAGGGGTAACAGAGTATACCAGTGCAGGCGATGTGATTGCTATGCCAATTGTGGCAAACTGCGTCAAGGGGCTAACCCTGCTACACCCTCCTACATTTTGCCAAAATATGGGTAATCTGCGCCAAGCCTGAGCCAAGAAACAAATTTCGATCGCCTCTCAAAACCGAAACTAAACTGAGTTCCGTAATTGAGCACGCGTGTGTTATGTGACAGAAGCAGCCGCCCGACACAAAGTTCCCTGCAGCAATTGTCCATCCGGTCCTGCACGGCTTTACCGCCGTCTAGCGTTTCGCGCTCTCGTCGTCTCGTGGGTCTCGTCTCGCGTCTTTTTTAGTTTAAATATTTTCAACGATAGACGCGGGTGTGTGCGGACGCTCCGACGCTATCGTACCTGGTACCAGACATGCCGTCATGCTAGGAAACCAAACCACGTTTTTGCGTGGCGGGAGCACTCGCTCCTGGAAGCAACAGCCGTGGGAAAACTTCTTTTGGTCCCTGTCTTCCAATCACCGTGGTCGCGCGACGTCGGGTGTTGCCGTCCCCACGTCGCTGCAGATATGGCGCTTTCTAGAATGAAACTAAGTACCGCCGTATGTTCATCAGCATTCCTGTTCCTGTTTAAATCATACGCTACTACAAAAATCCCTCTTTAACTCAGACTGCTGTGTCGAAGTATTGATTGCCTAGATTTATTTCGGTGGGCGTTCTTTCGAGAGGGACCCCTGTGAAGTTGATGAAGAGAAGTGAGCTAAAGCAAAGAATGCAATGTCTGCACGCTGAACCCGCACAGCGCGCTTGCTTGTCTCGAGCTCAGTCGTTGCACAAAGCGCTCCAAGAGCATTTTGACCCTGCCTTGCGATGTCTTGCATCGATACGCTCAGGTTCTTTGTGTGTGTGTGTGTGTATGTGTGCGTGTGTGTGTGTGTATGTGCAAGTGCGTGTGCGACCGTCCTGCTTGCATGCGTGTGCGTGTGTGTGTTTAGTTTGTCCTTATTTGCCGGCCTGACAAGTACGCGCCGCTGGACTGTTTTTTGTCGTTGCTCGACAGTTACATTTTGCATACAAGTTTTGGAATCAGTTGGCGACGGAGTGGGGTTTCGATCGAACAGGACGTCTTCGCTCGCGCGACGAAGCACGCGCAACTGCAAACCTGCTGAAGTTGCCGTCATGTACGTGCGAACATGACTGTACGACAGAGGCATCAGCCGGGACGCTTGCAATCCATTGTTTTACGTTTGCTCACTTTTGACAAAAATCCGGTACTTGAGTAAAACGGTGGCAAGCGGTTTTTCGGAATTGCTCGGCAACGCG
Organism: Ixodes scapularis; assembly: GCF_016920785.2. Lineage (NCBI taxonomy): Eukaryota > Metazoa > Arthropoda > Arachnida > Ixodida > Ixodidae > Ixodes > Ixodes scapularis. Next base: position 239,370,814 of record NW_024609835.1, on the reverse strand, counting down.
TACACACTGTACGCTTGTGGGATATCTGAGCAGTAAAAACACAAGCAGTGAGTTCCATCACACGTCACATCAGAACACAACAGAGCACGGCCTTCGTGTCTGCAGCAGTTAAAACAAATATTTTTATTTTTCTACAAATATCTGCTCCAAAAGCCAGTTTTGCTGCTCCGAAACACTGTTTGGCTGCTCCAAAAGGTACTCCAAAATGGCTTAGGGCGATCACATCACTGCCAGTAACAAACACGAGCGATCAGTGACGGCCTTGAGCGTCGGATAATGACCCCCATAGAATCCTAGAGGTAGGACTGACTGAATCGGTGACATGACCCTTTCTTATTCTTTTAAGCGTGTGATTCTTTCTCAACGTTTTGCTTAGAACACCCTTAAATCGGTGAAACGTTCACATCTTCATAACCGGATGTTAGTTGCAACAATTAGGAAGATCGCACATGGTTGTTGTACGCTGCTGTCATTTTGCTTCTTTATTGGTTTATACCACTGACGTCCTCATTAGAAAATATGCTCAAAGTTCTTAACTTCTTCCCCCTATTATGTTCAAGATATATCAAATTTTACTTTTTAATATTTTTTCATGTGTTACTAGAGTCCCACACACTTAATCCAACGAACGCGGTGCAAAAAAAATAAAATAAAATAAAATAAAATAAAGATGTTTACAAATCTCTAACCCGAAATCCGAGCCCAGCTCTGATTTCGGGTTAGAGATTTCGGGTTAGAGAGAGGAGGAGCAAAGGGGGGTATGCCGCAAAGTGGAAAGTTGAGCCGGTTGGTTCATGGTTCTTTAAATAATTAAAAGCGCCGAAAAAGACAAGGACAAAGAAGTGAACGACACAAGGCGCCTTGTGTCGTTCCACTTCTTTGTCCTTGTCTTTTTCGGCGCTTTTTTTTATTTAAAGGGGGTATGCCCCTCATCCCGTCCTCCCCTCCTTTCCTCCTCCTCCTCTCTTCCTTCTGTAATCCTCCTCTCCTCCTCCACTTCTTCCTTCTCTCCCCTCCTTCTCCTCTTCCTCCTCCTTCCATCCTCTTCCTCTCCCCTACTCCCCCTCTTTGTTCCTTCCTCCTCTTCCCTTCGCCTCCACCTGCTTTCCTCCTCCTCCTCCTCCCCCGCACGCGATGTCAATTTTCCCGCTAAATCTAGCGGAGAAACTGGATTTGGTCACAGGTGACGGGACACCAAGTCATGTGACGTCATTTTCCCCGATACATTTAGAAGGGAATTGAATTGGTGTTCAGGTCAAGTGACATCACGTTTCCCACTAAATTTAGCGCGGTTACGCCGACGCCGCTCAACCCGGAGACGGGCGCCTAAGAGCTAACAGGGGGTAGAAGCTGAGCTAGTTGGTGGTACATATTACAACGGTTAAACCAGCTGAACTACGAAATTAGGGAGAAAGGAGTAAAGACAGGTGATCGCCTTAGAGCTGCCCCCTCCAAAAAAATGAAACACGTTTACACATCTCTGCAGTACGCAATTAGAGCGCAGCTCTTGAGGAGGAGGAGGGGAGGGTACAGAGGGGAGGGTATGCCCCTCGCCTCCTCCTCCACTTCTCCTGCTCCGTACCCTCCCCTACTCCTCCTGCATACCCTCCTATCCTCCTTTGTACACTCCCCTCCTTTGCTCCATGCCCTCCCCTCCTCCCATTTCCCCCCCTAATTTAGCTCGAAAATTGACTCCAAATGACCTCCACACCAATACAGTTTACCCACTAAATTTATTGGAGAAAATGACGTCACATGACTTTGTGTCACGTGACCCAAGAACAAATTCAGTTTCCCCGCTTGATTTAGCGGGAAAATTGACGTCACGCGACCTCGACACCAATTTAATTTCCCGCCAAATTTAGCTGGGCGGTTACGCCGACGGCGACGGCGACGCCGCTATACGCAGAAACGGGCGCCTACGAGCTGTGCTCTAGAAATAGCCAGACACACTTTGCAGGGCCCCTTTAAGGGTGAACACAGTACAGTACAAGGGTTGTTTTCACATGTAAATTTAAATTGGGAGACATATACGGCCAACTTGTGGTGTGTATCACAGAAAAAGAGGAACCAGTTTAATTTTTTTTTATATTGTCTCGAATCACAACTCATGAGGTGGCGTATAACTGAAGTGAAAGTTTAATGGGGCGAACTTGTGCCCAAAACAAAACAGGAGAATGTTAGCGTCGCAGGTGTCGATGTCGGCGAAACAGCAGGATCGAGCGCTGGGGCGAAACCGACTGCGGCTAATCACGCGAATCCCTCTATGTACACGCGTAGGTTCTGGAATAATCGGCGTAGAAGGTTCGACGCGTAGAACATTCGGACGCAGCATAAACAATAATGTTCTCGAATTCACCAGAACGCAACATTTAGAGGAATAACAAGAAGAGGCGTCCGCTCCCAGGCATCGAACTTCGAGCCCCTTGCGTAGGAGCCAAGGGCGATAACCATTGGGCCACGAGCGCGCTTGCTTGCAACCGCGCATTGCATTACTCCCCCCTTTAAAAAGAGCAACGTCTCGATGCAACGTACAAGAAAACAAAACCGAGAAAGAAAAACAAAAAAATGGTACAATACGTAGGCTGGTAAAGCACAGTCCAGTCGAGCGTAGTACGGCTTCTTGCGCACGACGTGGATGACTTCCGGTAGTGGTGGGCGGCCTGATGATGTTCTTGTTCCGTCGGGCATCACCTCGTAGTTCAAATCTCCAAGTCGACGAAGTACCTTGAAGGGTCCAAAATACAGTTTCAGCAGTTTCTCGCTGAGACCACGGCGGCGAATGGGTGTCCACATCCGCACCCTGTCTCCGGGCTGGAAGTGGACGTCCTGTCGACGAAGGTTGTAGCGGCCAGTGTCGGCACGTTGTTGGGCTTTAATCCGGAGTCTGGTGAGCTCTCGGACTTCTGACCGTTGGGCAACCACCTGGGCGGTGTCGCTTTCGTCGACAGCCGGTTTGCTGGGAAACATCGCGTCCAGCATTGTCGTTACTTTGCGACCATGAACCAGCTGAAAGTGTGTCACCCCGGTCGTCTCTTGCACGGCAGTGTTGTAGGCAAATGTGACGTACGGCAACACCCCATACCATGTCTTGTGCTCCACGTCGATGTACACGGAGATCATGTCGGCGATGGCCTTGTTGAGTCTCTCTTAGCCCGTTGGTCTGCGGGTGGTACGCCGTGGTGCGACGATGGCTTTTGTGGCTGAGGCGAAGGATTCCTTGCGTCAGCTGAGCCATGAACGATGATCGACGGTCTGAGATCAAATCTTCGGGAACGCCGTGCCGGAGGACGATGGACTCGATGAAAAACTTGGCGACTTCAACAGCAGTCCCTGAAGGAGGAGCTTTCGATTCGGCGTACCGCGTGAGATAATCTGTGGCGGCGATTATCCAGCGGTCTCCAGACGCTGACGGCGGAAAAGGGACAAGTAGATCCATTCCGATCGGCCGGAAGGTGCTGTTGGTGGAGGAATTGGCTGCAGGAGACCTGCCGGCTTTGTTGGCGATTTTTACGTCGCTGGCACTCGTGGCATAATCGAGTGTGGAGGTGGATGGTTTTTGGGGACCCGGGTTTGCGTACTGCCCAGAGTAGTTCTGTCATGAAAGCAGCTGCGAATACATGATTGATTTCTGGAAGTGATGCATATCTGTAATGAATAAAGTTTCGTGCATTAATAATTGTAATCACAATTAACAAATTTGGGAGCAATAGTTCTGACTGTAAGTAACCTACATTCGCAAAATAATTTACCCAAGCACAATGGTAATGAAACTTCTCTATTCGTCTCGAGATTCGATCGGCACGCTTTATGTGTTGAAAACCAGAACTACACTTCGTGTCGCACTTACTTGGAGCATTACCAACTTTACGAACACGAGGCCGAAGCCATGGGAGGCGCCAATGCAACGCTCGCGCACTGGAATCAACTAATGCCCCTTTGTCCCGGGAAAAGTTGTGCCATTCATTGTTGTAGAAATGCTCGAGACACGTGCCGCGCGCCACTTCTGGGAAGGACATGGCGTCTGAAATCTAGCTCAGTGCTGCTCTGTGCCGCCATGATCTTCCCAAGGGCTGCACGTTTCAGGAGCCTCTTGCATTGACGCACCTTGCGCTATTTCAAACACGAAGGGGCTTTAGAAGCAACTGCAAAGAGCTCGTGGTCTGTACCCCTATCTGTACTTAGTGCCGTTAGTGTGGACGCTTTGTCTCCACCAGCATTGCGGACAGAAAAGAATCACCCCGTGCCGCATAGTCTCATAGAGAACCATTGAAACAAAAGCACGCTTCCCGTTAATTCACTCTGGGTCTTGAGGCAAATAACGCGGAAGCGTGCCACTTTCTCTGGCGAGCGCTGGACAGCTGGAATTTAAGTCAACTAACCTTGTTACGTGGGGTAGCATGCAACAGTCTCCTCAACGGGTGTCCTGCCCACTCGACGGGGCCCCTTTAATTGCGCCAGATATTAGCCTTTAATCGCAGGCTTGTTAAGCGACGTCTAATAAAGTTAACGGAAATATATTGCAATTTTATTTATTCTTGATGATGACATTGGTAATACGCTTTCATGTTTTATTTCTGCTTTCTACAGACATTTCTGACGTCTGCGAAGATCGTGCGAGCGGTCTGCTGCGTTCATCGGACTCAGACCAAAAAGTGACTTCGTTACTGAGGCACGAAAGGAACACGTTACTGTGAATTAAAAGTAACGCGTTGCTTTCTGGTTAGTATACTTTGATGTCATTCTGAAGTAATGGCTGCGTTCGAGACTTCTGCGTTAATTTTTCTTGACTATGGTGTTAAAAACCACATTTACTGAGAGGCTATATTTGCAAAATTGTGTCAGGTTACGGGGAAGAATCATGGGGGACTAATTCGGCTGAGCGCAGCGGCGAAACCTTTCGTGGGAGGCAGGACGCGTACTTCTCACCCGCGCTTTATTTCTACCGAGTTCAAGGGAAGCAGCATTCCCACCATTGAACCGTGCCTACATCTGGCAGATACCAAATCAAACTCCCAAGAAATATACTCTCATTGACCGGCAGTGACTTATAGAGAAAAAAAGGACTTTCCCAAACATCTACGCGTGCGGCCTTTACTGTGATATTGGCTTTTGGTATTTTTCATTTAACAAATTTTGCAATGTATTAGTAAATTCCAAAGTGAGGGCGCTAGTGATATTAGTAAAGATCTTATTTTAAGTATAATTATTACGAGAAATATCCTCGATATTCGCCAAGGCAGGAAATGTATTCACTTGGCAGCAGCGGCGGTAGCAAACGGCATCATCTAAACGACTTGTAAATTTTCTGCAGATCACGGGAGCATCGCCGGTGCGGGAGCAGTTTTCGCTGCATCGTCACATTCTCAAGCCTGCACGCTCAGGCCTATCGTCCGCGGCCTGATCACCCACAGCGCCACTGCAGACAACGACAGTCCGGCTGATTGGTCCACCAGCGTCGACATCACCAGCGAGAGCCTACAAAAGCACGGGATCTCCTCTTCGGCGTTTTCACTTGGCAGCAGCGGCGGTGGCAAACGGCATCATCTAAACGACTTGTAAATTTTCTGCAGGTTAGTAACTGTACCTCTCTTTTTGACTTGTAATTACTGTTGTTGCTACTGCTGCTGCCTTGCTTGCTTCTAACGGTATTGTCTACGCGTGTTTGCCTTTCTTCGAGTCTTGTCATGGCGAAAGATATGACAAAATTAATGACTGAGCTGAAAGAAGAATTTAAAAAAGAATATAAGATACTGAGAGAAACCTTAGAAAGGGATCTCCGCAATGAACTTCGAGACATTCATACAGAGCTGAAGGGAATAAACGATGGGATGAACTTCATTAATAAGGAATTTAAAGAATTCAAGGAAAAGATTGAGTCTGTTATAGTCGAGAACGCCGCCCTCCGAAGGGCAAACACGGAACTCGGTGAAAGATACAATCAGGTGGCGAAATCATTAAAAGAAAATGAAGAAAGACTTCTCCAGTGTGAACAATATTCGAGGCACCACAACCTTGAGGTGAAGGGAATTCCAAAGACTGAGACGCATCAAGAATCTGATATTTCAAATTGGAAATCTAATTGGAGAGCAAATTACCTTGAACGACAACGAAACTTGCCACCGCGCTCCGACTAGGGAGGTTACGAAAAGTAACGTCATAGTCCAATTTCAAAGGCAGCAAAAATGGGACGCTGTTCTCGATAAGGCAAAGAAAAGAAGGATTACATGCCGGGACCTAGGTCTTCCAGATGCCACGCCTGTTTACGTAAACGAGCATTTATGCCCCACCTTGAAAAGACTACTCGGAATGGCAACGTCACGAAAGCGGGAGATGCAATGGCGATACGTTTGGGTGCGAAATGCCAAGATACTTGCTCGTAAGGCAGACAATGCCCCCGTCGTAACAATTGGCGATGAAAGAGATCTTGATAAGATCTGCTAGCCGAAAGCTATTTTTATGAAAACTTCAATGTCTTGATTTTTCTTCCCCGATATGACTGGAAATCTTGGAATGGTGACTATAGAAGTCCTAAACCGATATTTAAAACAGCGGACTAATAAATCATTAAGCTTATTTCACCTAAATGTGCAATCCGCCAGATTAAAAGGCGAAGACCTCACGTTGCTTTTTTGTCACTAGATACCATTTTTGATGTGGCCATGCTCACCGAAACGTGGTACAGAGATGATGATACTTTTTTTGTTCTACCGGGTTACAGTCATTTTGTCCTTAATCGGGGTTACGGTCGTGGTGGCGGTGTGTCATTGCAGACTAGTGTTTCTGGATTTGAGCTGCTCAGTAATTATTCTATTGTGACGTCGAACTATGAAGCGCTTTGTACAAAAAAAAAAAAACAAAAAAAAACCGTGATATCTACTCAGTTTTATACAGTCCACCTACTGGAAACGTTGCGGCCTTTATTAGCTTTTTAGAAAATGTATTTTATTTTGTCAATGATGAAAGATGTCAGTTGTTTCTCGGTGGTAATTTCAATATAAACATGTTAGAAGACTCTCGCCTCAAAGATGAATTGATTGTTTTACTGACGTCTAATAGTTTTTGTAATGTGATTATACCTCAGACACGAATTACAAGCTCATCATCAACATTGATCGATATTTTTGTGACCAACCATGATGAGAGCAATATCACTGCGGGGGTTCTTAGTTATGGGCTCAGTGATCACCTTCCCATTTTCATGTTTGTTAACCAAGATATCCCACTAAAAAGACTATAAGACCTCCTTTAATATTACAAGACATAAGTTCTGAAACGCATAACAAATTTAGAGAAAATATTATCAGTATTGATTGGAGTCATGTGCTACGGTCTAATGATGTCAACGAATGCTATGACCTTTTCTTAAACGAGTTAAAACGTGCCCACTGCACAGCATTTCCATACAAAACAATTTATGTCAACAAAAAGTCTCGAAAGACCTGGATCAGTAGACAGTTTTTGAAACAAATAAAAAAAAAAAAATTTTCTGTATGATTTCTTTTTTAAAACTCGAGACGAAGTAAAGTTGCATGAATTCAAAAAATTTAGAAACTTCGTAAATACGCAGTTAAAACGTGCAAAACAACGTTATTTTTCAGCCAAATTTGATGAGTCTTCTTTTAGGCAGCCCGAAATTATGTGGAAGCACTGTGTTTTCTCAATACCTTATCATGGATACTTTTTTCTATCGTCTCAGTGACATAAAGGGATGATAAATGCCCGTAATAAAGTTTCACTACCGGTTTCGCCTTGTCAGTAGACTACACGGTGGCTTCGCGGGCTCAGAGCTTCGTTCTGAAAGATTAAGTTAAATTAAGTTGGTGACGAGCGACGGACTTTCATTCGTGCGGTCAACTTCCTGTAGGATTTCGAAAGTGCAGAGTGCATGTATTAACGAGTGTGTCCTCCATATTAGCGAGAGATCACTGTGCCGTACTACTGGTTATCCGTGGGAACTCGTGAAAAAGGTGTTAAAGGGTTCAGCAGAGAGCCTTCCGGCCACTAATCTTTTTTTAAACCCTTTTTTTTCTTTTACAGATACAATGATCATGCGGAATCGCATACTCTATTATCTCAGCTTAAGTGCAGTAATTATTACGGCACTAATCCTACTTTGTGTTAATATTCCGTTCCTACAAAAGAAAGATAGTTCTGAAGATGTTAAAAGTGCTGAGTTGAGCTCCCGCAGTCAGAGAGATAGAAACAAGCAAGACAAGCCGCAAGACAACCGTAAAAGTCAAGAAACTGAGGATTACATTCTTCACCCAGCCAATTTATGCTTGAGAGGAAATTCCCAGCTTCAGCTTGACTACTTAGTTTTGATCTTCTCTGCTCCCAATGACTTTGACCAGAGGAACGCCATTCGGGAAACTTGGGCTTCTGAGCTGAAGGAACGGTCGAACAGCCGTGTGGCGTTCCTCCTAGCGAGGACCAAAGATGATAGGGTGCAGCGCGCCATTGAGAGTGAGTCGTACCTGCATGCCGACATCGTCCAGGGGACACACATCGACCACTACAAAAATCAAACTCTCAAGATGAAGATGATGATGAAGTGGGCCCTGCAATACTGTCCCAATATATCTTTCCTCTTCAAGTGCGACGATGATACGTTCGTAAACGTTGGAAACCTTCTGAACGCAATGAAGGACAAGCGTACCGATGCGATCTATGGTGATTTATATATAAATGAGAGGCCTCATAGAGATCCGTCCTCGAAGTATTACGTGTCGGAGAAGGATTACAACGGAATCACATTTCCGCCCTTTGTAACTGGAACCCTGTACATGCTGGGCGGAAGCATCCTCCGCCGTCTCTACGAAGCTTCGGAAGTGGCGACGTTCGTCTGGTTAGAAGATGTGTTTCTCACCGGATTTGTCGCCCAAAAAGCAGGAGTGGATCTTATCGATGAAACAGCGATTACAAGCGTCGACATGAAGTCTGCGTGTGGTGTGCTCTCAAGACTCAACGCTCCGTCCATGACCCCAAAAATGATGAGACTGTTTTGGTATCAAATACATTCTACTATAATGAAATGTGCGTGAACTCAACTAAGATTGCTTCCACTGATAATCCAACTTATTGAACACATATAGAACGTCGTCAACGTTATACTTCCTGTAGTTTGCACAGCCGATTTTCTACTGAAAGCATAATGCAGTAAAATGAATTTTCTGCCAGTTATCGTTCATCCAAGATATTGGCATTCTAGCACTGAAAGAATAAAACAGAAATATATGTTTTTATAGAAGTCTACTTGTACCAACACGCTCATTACATATACAATATAATCAAGATTATTCATTTTGTTGATACATGTCGAAAAATGTCAGTTCTGAATACTTTGCCACGTCATTACTAGTAGTGTTTATGAGCAATCTTTATATTTTAGAGACTTCCCACCTTTTTTGTAAGCGAGAAGCAAATAAAGCACAAAAACATGCTTTATTCAATAAATAAAACTTATACACTTCTATACTTTGTCACTGTACTGAAGGATTCTGGGATAATGGCTGTTTTCAGCTCAGTCAATTACAAAGGTATATTTTGCTATTGTGTGTACTCTTTTAAATATCGCGGCTCAATGTTTTGGTCTCAGGGGTCTACGACAAAACCGGCACTATCTGCTAGAGGGGGATGACAAGATTGGTGTCATTTGTACGGCCGCGATGCGGCGTCATGGTGGTGCTGGACCGCGATGTGGCGTCATGATGATGCTTTGTAAAGGGCGGTAGCTTGCGCCACCTAGCCTAAGTCTAAAAAGACAATAACATGATCCCTCCCGCTTTTTTAAGACCAATTATCTCCCCCTAGCTATCCCTAGGCAGGGTGAGATATCACAAGGATAACCTTCAGCAAATCAAGCAAAAAAAAAAAAAAAAAACTACAAACACTATTTTTTTTTTCTTTTCCCCCCGGCGAGGGAGTCGCCAATTTTCCTCTGGTCAAACCATGTCGGCCTTACCCCAGCGCCGGACACTGGGAGACAGGGCTCAGACTTTGGGCCGGAGCCACGCAGGGGGAGTCCCAATTTTTCTCTGTCCTGCCTCTCCCCAGCTATGTTAGTTTGTTGTCCATCATTTAATTTTCCATAGGTAATTTCCACCAATCTCCTAACCGCCTCCTTGTCACTGTAATCCTTTTCTCTTCCGTCCTTCCATCGTTGCCACTAAAACCCAGGTCCCTGGCCAAGTCCGTTACCCCTCCAGAGAGGGCAGGGCGAAGCTCCGTGCACTTCGAAACTGAGCGCTCTAGTATATCGCTATCATTATGGCAGGCGGCACATGATGTGTCTGTCTCCTGAAATTTAGCCCAATACGTCCTCGTCCTCAAAACTCCCGTTCTCGCCTCGAACAGCAATGCACTTCCCAGTGAATTGTCAAACACTTTTTCCTTTCTTATTTTCTGCTTTCGTGACCTGCGCACTGTTAGAGCTGATTTCTCCTGCATTCTTTCCTCCCTCGTACATGTTCCTCTCTGCCTCTTTCACCCCCTTTTTCACTGAAGGAGTCTGTTCAGCCCCATACTAGTGTGTAGGTATTTAAATGTAAGCTTTCGGGTTCGGTTTGTCCATTTTGTGTTTAAACTTTTCATGTATAAATACTTGAATACCTTCCGTGCCCACCGCGTATCATACATTTCGGTCAACCTTTGTTACTAATTGCGTCCCTGCTCTCAAAAGACGACCACCCATGTCCCCCTGTACTCCCTTATTTAGTGTTTTTCCACGCGCTCCCAGTGCCAATCTGCCTACGCTCCTTTGTCGAATTTCTAATCTTGATTGAACCTCAGATTTTATGCACAGTACTGAGTTGCCAAAAGACAGTCCTGGTACCATCACTCCTTTCCATATACCTCTGACCCCTTCATATCTATTATAGTTCAATAGTGCCTTGGGTTTCATCTTAGAGGAATTTATTTTCCCTTTTCTAATTATATTCTCCTCGTGTTCCTCTAGATATTTCTTTCCCTCATTGAGCCGGAGTCCCAGATATTTGTATTTTCCTACACGCTCTATTACAATGTCTTGTATCCTCAGGGGCTCGCTCTTTGTATTGTTAAAACAATTAATCAAGACTTGTCACTACTAAAACTCATGCACGAGGTCCAGCTAGTTTATGTAATGTATCCTGGTTATCTGCCATGAGTACTATGTCATCTGCATACATCAGTTCTGGTAATACCTGTACTACCATTTCTTCCTCCTTCCATATAACTCACATCAAAACCTAAGTTGCACTGTTCTAATTTATCTTCCATCTTAATGAAATATATCATAAAGAGCAGAGGTGAAAACGGACAGCCCTGCCTGAGTCCTCTTTTTATTGGTGCGGGTTCTGTAGTTTGTGCTTCCGATGTTATAACCACCTTATTGTCTGTGCGTACACCTGCTGAAGAAACCTAACAAAATTGGTATCTAAATTGTACTCCTCAGCTGACCCCAAAGTATTTCCTGGCTCACATTATCGTATACTCCCTTGATGTCCAAATAAGCTGACCATAAAGAAGTTTGGTTCTTCACTGCCATTTATATGGAGTGAGTAGTGACGAATAAGTTATCTTCCTGTCTTCTATCTATTCGGAATTCATTTTGGAGCTCGCCCAGTATTTGCATATCTTCTGTACATTGCTCCCTTGTGCGCTTTACTATTTGCATAGCTGATTGTATAGAAAAGAAAGTTACTGTTATCGGGCGATATGACTTAAGGCTGTCTTTGCTTCCTTTCCCTTTATATATTAGTCTCATTTTACTTAGTTTCCAATCATTGGGTACCTCGTTTCCCGTAATTACTTGGTTAATCGTTCGCCGTAACTTAAATTTGCCTATTTTTCCTAGTGTCTTTATGAGTTCCATGGGTATCTTGTCTGGGCCTGTCGCTGTACCTGATGGAACCTTACATTCTGCCTTTTACCATTTTTTGTAGTCGTCTCCATCATTACACAATTCTGTTCCTCCTCAACACTGCTGCAGACCGTGCTATTCACTGTCTCCCCCTGCTCAAACTGGTAAAAAGCCTCTTCGATTGTCTGCCTAATATATTCACGTGCCTCTTCCCCTTCTACTCCTCTCCCCTCCTTTGTGGTCAGCAAGTGTTAGATACACTCGGTTCTTCTCTCCTGCGCTTTAATGTGCTCCCAAAACCTTTTTGCCGCCTTCCCTTTTTTTTAATTACTTCCATCATCCACCGCACTCCTGCACTTCCAACTTTGGCCTCTATTAAAGATGATGCTTCCTTTCTTTCGCTTTGAGAAGTTCTCTTATTTTGATGTTTCTTCAGCTGGCAAGGCTTGCCTTTTTTTGGCCAACCTATGCTCCCTAGATGCAGCTTGGCGCCGCAATATGGCTGCTTTGACCTCCTTTTTTCACCAGCTTTTTGGTTTGTGTCTTCGTTTTTGCTTTTTCTTTGCTTAATTCGATGCTTCTCTAATTCTTTTTTCAAGATTCCTATTAAATCCTCATACGTCCATCCACCTTCTTGTTGTTTCGATACTATGTTCTCAATCAATGCTTGTCGATATTTTTTTGTATTTGAGCTTCACTTAGTTTAGGTTTACCCGCTCCTTCTTGGGCTTGCTGTTCTGGTTTGGTTGTGCCAAATTTAATCTTAAGTCGTTTGTGGTCACTCCCTAAGCTTTTTGTTCTTTAATCTTATAGAGCGCAGCTCTTAGGAGCCCGTTTCCAGCCTGAGCGGCGTCGGCGTCGCCGTCGGCGTCGGCGTCGGCGTAACCGGGGGGGAGTCACGTGACCCCCCCCCGAGGTCACGCGACCCCCCCGAGGCCACGTGAGCCCCCCCCCCGCGAGGTCACGTGACCCCCCCCCCCCCCCCGAGGTCACGTGACCCCCCCCCCCCCCCCGAGATCACGTGACCCCCCCCCCCCCGAGGTCAGGTGACCCCCCCCCCCCCCGAGATCACGTGACCCCCCCCCCCCCCCTCCGAGGTCACGTGACTACCCGCGGGTGACGTGTACCCCCTCAGTACCCTTCCCTACCTCCTCAAGAGCTGCGCTCCGATTCGGCGTTACAGGGATTTGTAAACGGCTTTCATTTTTTTCATACTTCCTAACCTGTAATGCAGTTTGTGGGACATGAGGCAGTAGTGTACTGTTGAGGGTGAGTTGTTTCGTTCCCACATTATTTTGCCGTCGCATTTTACTTGCAAGTGCATTAACTAACACTAGGTCCATGGCATCACAGAAATCTTCTAGCAGCTTTCCGGTTGTATCTGTGAATCCGTCAGACTCTTCTAAGCGAGCATTCATGTCTCATATAAAAATTATTTCTTGATTAAGACCAATTTCTTTGATATCGCTCGATATACATTTAAAGTGTTCTGTATTTTCCTCCCATGAGTCATTTTCTGTTTTCAGGTATGCAAACCCCAGAAAAGTGTTTAGACCTGTACCCTACCTTTCAGCCATACATGTTCTCTGCAGCTTTCCTTCTCTCTTTCCCAGCCTTGTCCTTTAACAAATATGCCTAGAACTCCGCCTTTGCCTTCACCTCCCCTCCCGTTGCATCCCATGCAGGAGTAGCCTGGTGTTGTGTACAATGGTTCCTCCTCATCTCTAAGATGCATTTCTGCAACCCCATACACTAAAAACTTCAAGCTTTAATTGTTCACCAATCTCCTCACACTTTATTTTGTCTCTACCTCCCTGCATGTTTATGAACCCTATATTGAGCCGATTTTTTTCTCTTACTTCTACGGGGCTTTCCTCTGTTCTCCCTGCTGCTCTTGCGGTAGTCGCACCCAGGAGCTTTCCCTGACTCTGGTACCAGTACATATGGTACTGGTACATCTACACCTGTGCCCTCCAGGCTCTGCGAGTCCCCCAAAAGCTGCAACATGCTGACCCCGTGTAAAAGGGCAGGAGCCAGCCGCATAAACTTCCCGGTTTATCCCTTTTACGCCGAACTCAAGCCGTCGGCTCATCTCCTTAATCACCCGGTTAGCCTCCCCAGGCAGCTCACAATATTTGAGCGATATTCGCCTCGGGTCGGGAAAGTCCTGCGAGTATTGCCGATTTTTCCGTTGTATCGGGAAAATTGTGACGATACCATTTTGATTCTGCCGATGTTGACAGAATATCTGTTATATTGCGGCGACGCAACCATGGTATGTAAGGTACACGAACCGTGTTCTTCCCTGAATATCGTTTTTTGAATCGGCAATAACTGCGCAGTATTAGGCGTTTTTAGCCGATTCGAAAATGATATTGGAAGAAAGCCGGAACCATTTTGACACGGCCGATGTCCACAGAATATTTGTTATATTGCACGGACGCAAACCCGATAACCACGATTGCACGAATATTGTTTTTTTTATTTTTTCCTCCCAAAAAGAAAACTTGGAAGGGGAGAGGAGAGGGACGGGACGACACGAGTGAGACAGGAGACATAATAAGAGGGAGAGTGATCCTAACCTTTTTAGGTCAACCTCACGTGACCAGACTCGCTGGCGCCTTGGAAAGCCAACTTGGAAAGGGAGACGGAGAGAGACAGTTGTGACGTACTCGTCTTTGGTTAATCTAGAGTGCCTTCATGCTCGTACGGGACGGTGCGGAGACCAAGAGGAAGATTTTTCCTCGGACGGGACGGCCTGGAGGCAGCGAGACATCGACGGACAGAGGAGATATTGAGGAAAGGATGATTTCCAACACCGCGGGAACTCGACGCGGCTTCTCTGGGACGACCAGATCTGCAAGTGCTTGCCGGGTAGTTTTTTTTTTTTTTGCTTGATATTACGCCATTTACGTGGATTCGCAGAACAAGTCCTGCTACGGTTTGAGTGACATGTGTGGCAACTTGGCAACTATTCAACGATGACCCTGGTCATTATCGATAGGCCCCTCTCTTGACAAAGATACTTCTTGGAGTTTGTGTTCAGATGTCTTCATGGCGGATAGAGCGGGACGTATGGATACGATAGACAGGTGAGAAACAACTTATTTACGGGTTTTCTTGGTCATGTAGCACGCCAGCGAAGTGCTGCAGTCGATTTTTTTAAAATCTTGTGATAGAATGGAATATTTTTCTTCATCGTTGTCCGCGTGCTGTTGCGTCGACATTTGTAAATATGCGTGGTAATATTCTAGTATTTATTGAAAGGTGAATAACAAGTTTGTGATTATTGAAAGTGCGTTGTTAGTGCTTATGTGTATAATTATACTAACGTTACTTTATTGCCTTTACCTCGTTTATACTAAAATCTTAACTGTATTAAGGTAACAGTATTACTGTATACAAATTAAGCTATATTTTGTTCTAAGGCAGCTCAAGCCCATAGGAAGAAGTAAATTAGTTGACTAAATAGTAAGTTTAGTACCCCTGCCACACGGAAAAGTTAATATATTTTCATTAAACGATATAACATTTAATCAGTTCGCGGTCTTGAGTGATTATATGAGCGTCGCAAGCTGATTTGTCGAAAAAATCGTAAGGGTGCAGTTGAGCTGGTGAATATTAACCATGTTGAAATAACCTGAGACTGGGGTAGAGAAGAAGCATCAAAGCGTAGAAGGGACAGAAAATAGACAGAACGATGTCTCAAACTCAGCTAACTTCATTTATTTTGTCCACCTCCTAGAATAGTCCCAAACTCAAGGTCATCTCCACCAACACAAAAGGATGAAGGTTATTTCAACATGGTTGATTTGTCGACCCCATAATGTCACTCGATCGAAAATACAATAATTTTGCCATGTGACCGGGGCATAATGCAGAAATTCAGTGACTGCACGCGATGACAACCGCTTACATGATCATAAATGACACTTGTCTAGCCGTGCCCGCGTTGACTACGTCTATCTGATTTTTAACAGTCATCTGTTTTGCTGTGTCCAATCACTGCGTGTCTCGCCATTTTGCCGAAGTATTTCTGTATAAAACGCATTCCTACAGAAATAATTGCGACTCAATGTTTTCGACTTCAAACAATGACATTTTTCTATAGACGTCTTATGGGCATACCTCGTGCCATTTTGTACCGAAGGTTTAGCATTGCAATGTTTTTTCCCGTGTCATAAAATGTTTTCTAGACCAGTTGCTATGTGCAGCATTCATTTTAGCTAATAAGACGCACGTTACGACGGTCGATCCACGCGCGTCGACTTCGCTTCGTCGCGCGCCCCCGATGGCCTTCCGTTGCGACGTCACGAGAAGAGCGCTACGGTCTTATAGGCAACCTGCAATGCTGTTTGGTTTGGCGCCATCTAGCGACTGAAGCAAGAAATATTGGGTACCCCTGAGAGTGGCGGCTGCGTTGTTCAGACGTGAGTTTTTTCTCTGGTGGCGCCGCTTAGCCTAGTGTCTGAAGCAAGAAATACTGGGTATCCCAGGAAGCCGTGATCGCGTAACGTGCCAGTAGAGCGGAAGCTACGGCCCTGGCGGGCCAATCGGAACGTGACTGCGTATCACCGGAGCGCGTCTCAACTCCGAAGAAGTATCAGGCTTTTCGCTGCGTCATGCTCCAATATGTGTGCGTTGTGCTCGTATACGTGGCGCATTTCGAAGCCTTCGGCACGCAATGTGGGGTTTATCGTTCACCTTTTGCCAAGTTACAACGAGACAGGGTATAACCGTGCGCTCTCACCCTGCTGGCGCCGCCTGGCCGTTGCCGGCTGGCTATTTCTAGGAGGTGGTGGTTAGTGTGCTGTTGGGTTGATGTTTGTATGTGCCGTGTATGTGGTGCGCTTAATGTATATGTTCAGCTGATGCTTGTGGTATGCGTAATGTATCTAGATGTGTGTATAATAAAGGGGCCAAAAACCCCGAAGCGTAATGGTGGCGTGAGCAAATAAAAATATTTTTTGCGGCACATAAATTGGGCGGTATCTGTTGTTCGTTGCAACTCGAGAAGGTAGGGCGAGGGTAAGACGGGCCGGGGAGAAGGAAGCAGACGGAACGCTAAAGAGGGAAGCAGGTTTCACCCTCTCTTCTCTGCAGCGTTCCGTCTGCTTCCTCCTTTCCTGTCCGTCTTGCCCTCGCCCTACCATCCAAGTACTCGGTAGATATACGTGCGATATCTGGCGGGTGGTCGGACGACACTGCCAGTACAAAATTGAAATTCTCGAACCCCCGGTGGATACTCATCCGACGCTCTAAGTACTCTATAGATATACGCGCGATATCCAGCAGGTGCTCAGACGACACGCCAGCTCGATTGACATACGCGATGCCCGGTGGGTACTCAGCCGACGCTCCAAGTTCTCTATGGATATACGGGCGATTTCCGGCGGGTACTCCGACAACTCGATTGACGCGACGTCCTGCGGCCACTCAGCCGACGCTGCTAGTACTCTATAGATATACTCGGCGTCCGGTCGGTACTCAGCCTGACGGTGGCGGTACTCCAGAGATATTGTGCTGGCACTGCCCCGCTTTTGAAACGATATTGTCAAGACATCGTGTGGATGGGAAGAACCGTATATTCTGAGTATTTGCCAACAATATTGTGTAGATATTCGCCTAATACTCTTGTGCCGCTTGGGTCAATGACCCGCCTCTCGAAATTAAAAGACTGCCCCCGGGCACGTGGGATAGTACATATTTCCACATGCACTTTCTCACTGACCGCTCTTAATTTGCCAATTCCTGCCTCTATTTGTTTTCACAGGTTCTGGCTCCTTCCGTTTAACACGTCGTTGAGTCCTGCGTGGATCAACACTAGGTCATTCCCCTCCATGTTGTCCCAGAATACATTCTCCGCTTTAACAATGGCATCTACCAGGAACTTTCCTGGCTGGGCCTCTACTCGCACCCTCTTGTCCTCTTTCACCTTGCCTAGCACTCCCTCTACGATCCTTGCCACGTTGGAGTCTCCCACTACTAGAACTCTCCTACCTGCCGACGGCTGCCCTCCCCCTCCTGGCACTACGCTGTTACCCCCTCCATTTACCACCGGTACCATTTTGGGCTCTACCAATCTTGCTGTTTCCTTCTCCTTTTGCGCGGCTTCACTATATGTCCTTGGAACCTCCTTCATGCCCGCACCGCTCGCTCCTTGCTTCCTAGCCCTTTCCACCATAGACACTACCCTCGCTGTTGACTCCCTCTTCATCTCTTCCCATTGTGCTTTATATGGTGACCCTCTTCTCTGAGAATGCCCTGCAATTCTGCCATTATCTCTTGTCCTTCCTCGCTCTTCCCCTTCTCTTCTCTAATTACACCGATGGCACGCTCCACTCTATCCTCGCACTCCTTTTTTCGCTCTTCTAGACCTGCCTTCCACGCTTCCCCCTGTCTGAGCTCCTCCACCTGCTTCTCAAGTTCTGCCCGCTTCTCCCTTTCCTCGTTAAGCTCAGCCCCCATGTGTTCTAGCTTGCCTTCACATTCCTTGGTAAGCTCCTGCCATCTCACTTCAGGCTCCACCCTTTTCAACGCAGTGACCTGCGTCGTCGAGCAGGACCCGCTTTCCCCGCTCTTCCTTCAGTTCCTCATTTATCTCTTCAAATTTATCCTTACACTCTTGTTCTAGCTCTCTGAAGCCTTGCTCGATCTTCTAACAAAGTTGGCAAGCGAAGCTACTTTTCTCTGCGTCAGCTACGCTCCCGAATTCAGTTAATTCTAAAGAGCACCACCGCTTGCACTCTCCGCACTCCACCATGTTCACGGTCCCCCTTCGCCTTCTCTTTCCTACTCTTCGCCTAGCTACTCAAAAACCCGCGCGTCTACCAAAAAAAAAAAAAAAAAAAAACCGTCAAAAACTACACAAAAACCGACCGTACTCTACCTTTTCATAGCCCGCCTGGCCGCATAGGCTAACCTAAATTCCGTACCCTGCTACTTATTAAATCTACCTCTATCCTACCACGTAGGCTTTAAACACCAAAAATACCAAGAAAAAAAGTACATGGCTACGTAAGTCGACCGCAGCTTTAAAACACGTCCGCACTCATGAACGTGAACAAACGGGCTGTGGTACGTGTCGCCCAGTGTTGCCTGACTAAAATCTAACCTGCTTGCCACCTGCCAAAGAGCAGCTGGCCGTCTCTTTAAAATCGGGTTTAGTGGAGTAGGCGGCTTCACTTTGACGTAATATTACTGCTGCAATCATATTTCGTGCCACTAAAGTGATACCAGTCATTCACTTTGGTTTCCTTTTCGATCGGAGTTGCCCTTTAATTGTTCAAAACTCTAGAAGACAAAAAAATTCCCACTTTAGTTGCTTGCCTTATGAATGTCATTACATATAAAACAATTAGAGGGCCTAGCGGACTTGGAGCAATGTATTTATGGATGATATTGCAGCAGACACGTACAAGCTACTAAAAAGTAGTTAAGTTACGGAGTATGGGCCTTAAAAGTAATTTGAGTAGAGTAGAAATTATTCAAATGTAAAGTAATTAGGTAAATTTCTAACTACCGTAAAAAGTACCAAATTACTTTTAAACTTACTGTTATATTTTTTTATGGTAACAAGGAAGTACACTAGTTTTGATCCGTTAGCAAAATGCTGCAAGCCAAACATAAGGCTGCTTGTGTTTTTACAGAAATGGTTCTGTAAACTGGTTCTACTAATGCCTGCCTAAATATTTTGTTCTTTTTTGTTTCTGGTTCAGTGATGTACTGCGGATGTATCATCTTTACTTTGAGGTTCAGCACTGCCTGAGATTGATTTTGCAGAGAGTGTTTGCTTGTTCAGAGTTGTTTTGAAGTACACCAAGAAGTACTTGAAGTAAAGTACAAAGTGAATGAGAGGTTATGTACGTGAAGCAAAGTACTAAGTACACCGGGTGTAATGTACTTGAAGAAAAGTACATTAAATACAATGATCTTTCAAAATGAAGTACAATTACTTTTTAACACAATCGTTCATGGTGCCTTTTTATCCCCTATACAGTGTTGTTTTACAGGTATGCATTGTTTTAGGGGTAATCGTTGGTGCATCAGTTTTTTCGGAAATGGTGGAAAATATTGAATAAAGTTAAGTCGTTACAGAGAAGTTGTTTTACTCTCGCTTACTAACTATTTAACTCAATCAACTTATGAGGCACTTATTTGTATCGGTCATATAGCCGTCATTACTTCACTCAGAGAAATGATCAGGTGACTTCTTGAAGGACGACCGCGTTTTCATATAACCATACACCATTTTTGTTTTCAAATTAAGGAAATATACTTTGAAGCCACGAGTGATAATATCCTCGGAAAATACCAGAATAAACACTTTAGTGAAGTACAAGTACATATTCAGAGAATGTACTTCAAGTAAAGTACAAGCTTTCTAAACCTAGTTGAAGTAGTACTTTAAGTACCATGTACTCAAAGAACTTCCCAACACTGCTTGTTAATACTTTTTATGTTAAAACTTTAGGGAAAATCTATCGTTTCTCGAACGATTATTGAATCTTGGAAGACCTGCGTATTCTGTGTTTTGAGAGGAAAGACAACGCAGAGAGGTCACCCTTGCATTGCCCTTCAGCACGTGATTATTTAAGTATAGCACAAACTACGAGAGCACCAGATGAGCTTCAGAACGGGTGCTGCATTTCGTTGCATCCATTGAGTGAGAAAGCAGTGTGTATAACTTATGTAGTGGGCGAGGGTTCCTACGTTGGGGAGAAGCGGGAACGAGCCCTCTTTTCATTGGCGTCGTCTTCTTTAGCTTAGGGACAAAAAGAAACACCAGACTTCGGCGTTAATCCCACAGTTATTTGGCCTCACTTGTGATGTGTCTGTCCGCTCGCCGCGCCTCCTAGCAAGGTAATAGTTGCGATGGAGGGCTCGTCAAAATTTTAGGGGGTTTCGGATCCTCCAAGACACTTTCCCCCACCTCCCGTGCCTACGCCACATGCTTCCCCCTCTTCGAAAATATCAGCTGATCTCCCAACGTCTTATTTTTTGTTGTGCATAAATGTTTGATTACAAGCAAACCTACCCCTAAATTTGAAAGTAAGTTGTGATTTAAGTAGAAGTTAGTCGGAAGAAGTACTTAAAGTAAACTTCTAGTTACCGAAATAAAAATGTTATTGAAAGTTACTAAACTACTCGGAAAATTAGTTAAACTACAGTAAATTGAGTAGGGTAGTTAAACTACGAAGAAATGTGTATTGCAGTTACTATTATATTAAAAATATATATTGTGTAGTTTTGTTACTTAATATTGAAAGACTGCCATGTCTGCCATGGAGGTGCTAAGTTGTGGTACTAACCTAAGGGGTAAATTTTGATGCCTGCCAATACCCTTTTGAAGCACAATGCGAAAAAGCGCCAAAGTCGTGTTCGCGCTAACACTGTTGTGCCCCATGATCAAATACAAATAAGCAAAAAGTAAAATATTTTGAGAGATTTGGGAGGTTTATGGCGCAAAAGCTACGAGGCCATCTGCGCCAAATTAATTGTAAGGATCATTGTACTATACAGCTCGAGCTAGAACATATTTTAATAGAGCATGACCCCGATGTAGTAGCTATCACTGAAACCTGGTTAGACTCGTCTGTGACAGATGATATCATAATACCTCCCGGTTACGTGCTCTATCGAAAGGACAGAGAAAGTAGAGGAGGGGGTGTTGCTCTAGTAATGAAATCTTGTTTAAATTCTTCAAAAATTGAGGGAGCTCCAGGCATAGAAAATGTATGGTGTAGCATCAAAATGGAAAAAAGTGAGTTAATTGTGGGAGTACTGTATCGACCCCCGCAAATGCCATGTGGATATTTGCGAGAACTAAGTGAGTTCCTTTTTAAACTGAAAGTAAGTTCCAAGAAGGTTGTTTTAATGGGAGATTTCAATCTCGGTGGAATTGACTGGGTAACTTTAGGATCTGGGAACCACGATGTATCATGTGCTGAGGAACTTTTAGATATAGTTTTCTCACATAATTTAACTCAAATTGTTAAGGGACATACTAGAATACAAGGGAAATCAGAAGCTCTTTTGGATTTAATATTTATAAATGAGAACCTTATAAACCACGCGTATGATTGCAAGATTAGCCCGGGAGTTTCGGACCACAGCACTGTACATTTTACGTTGTCCTTAAAGCCTATGCTCAGGAGAATTGAAATTACTTCGTATAAAAACTTTCAAAAAGCCAATGACGAGTCAGTTATTGATCAACGTAGCCTGAACTATGATAACTTCGAGCACCTAGCTGGCAACCCGTTGATAGAAGTGAATGACCTATGGCTCAATTTTAAGGAAATGATACTTGAATGCACTCGTAAGTTTGTCCCAGTGGAAATAAGAAAAAAAAACTTGAACAGTCCTTGGATTACAAGGGACATAATCCACCACAAACGACGATTGTCAAGGTGTAGAGCAAGAGCACGCAAAAAACACGACGGGTTCCAGCAGGCAAAAATACAGTCACTGAGCAAAGAGCTGAAAGCAAAAATAAAAACTTCGAAAACGATTTTCTTTAATGTAAAAATGCAAAACTTTTTGAGATATTCACCACAGAAGTTTTGGCGACAATTAAAACCAAGTAAGAAAGTAATTACCAAAGTGATAGTAGAAGAAGAAGTGATTGAGGACAAAACTGAAATAGCGAATTGCTTTAACCAATATTTTGTCAGTGTTTTTTCCGCTGATAATAACATTTTACCAACATTTTGTTTGTTTGAGAATGTGCCCCCAATCGAAGACGTGGAGGTCTCAGAGGAAGGAATTTTTTCACAGCTACTTCTTACCGATCCAAAGAAAGCCGCCGGACCGGATGACATTCATAATCAATTTTTAAGGCGTTATAGCGAATGGTGTTCAAAATATCTCACGATCATTTTTAATAAATCGCTTTCAGATGGGTCCGTTCCCAATGACTGGAAGCTGGCCAAAATAATACCTATTCTTACCGCCGAATTCAGAAACCTCACTCAAACTACACTCAAACTGAAGGGCCCCTCCACTTCCTCGAGGAAGGCGCCAGGGCCGGCGCTGGCCAATCGCGACGGCGGATCCGTCCTCGCGATTGGCCAGCGCCGGCCCTCGCGCCTTCCTCGAGGATGCGGAGGGGCCCTTCAGTTTGAGTGTAGTTTGAGTGCGGTTTCTGAATTCGGCGGTTAAGACTGGAAATGCCTGTAAGGTCACGAATTATAGACCCATATCATTAATATCTACTTGTTGTAAAATACTTGAGCATGTTTCGAAGCATATAAGGATGTTTTTAGATACCTACTCTGTTCTTGATGAAAAACAGCATGGCTTTCGAAAAGGCCTGTCTACCACAACTCAATTAACAGAATTAATTCACGACTTTTCTTCTACCCTTGACAGAAGAGGTCAGATTGATGTAATTTTTTTAGACTTTCAAAAAGCATTCGATAAGGTAAACCATAATAAATTACTTTTAAAGCTCAAGCATTTACTAAAAAACACGAAAGTTCTGCGATGGATAGAAATGTTTTTGTTTTGTAGAAGGCAATTTGTGAGCATTGATGGTCACGCTTCCATGCCTCGCGGGGTCGACTCGGGAGTCCCCCACGGTTCTGTACTTGGGCCCCTGTTATTTTTGGTTTTTATTAATGACGTTCTTCGCGATATTATAGTAAAGGCACGACTCTTTGCTGATGATTGTATATTGTATACTTACATAAACGATGATTCTGACCATGTTGAACTAAACGACTGTTTGCAGAAAATTAGCAAATGGTGCGAGATCTGGCAAATGTCTTTAAATACTGACAAAACAGTTTGCATGTCAATAATACATTGGAGAGTTCCTTCTGTGTATAACTACTACTTGAAGAGTGAACCTTTGTCTAGGGTAGATGAATTTAAGTATTTAGGAGTAACAATAACCAGTGATTTAAGTTGGAACAAACATGTCAGTAATATAGTAAAAAAGCCACAGCTAAACTCTGGTCACTAAGAAGATCATTAAAATTGGCAACCACTGAAACTAAATTGCTAGCTTATAAAATGCTAATAAGACCTAGATTGGAGTATGCTAGTGAAGTTTGGGATCCTCACACAAAAAGTTTAATATTGAAATTAGAAAAAGTTCAAAGAATGGCACTGCGTTTCATTTTTTCGAAGTACAGAAGACTGGATTCACCAACTGAGCTCTATTCTAAGGCAAGCATCTCCTTATTAGAAGAGAGGAGAAAAAATAAGCGTTTAAAATGCTTTTTATGATTTTAGGTGGCACACTGCAGATTGATAAACATAAATTCATCAAACCCCATCTATCTAGAATCACACGTAATAAGCACACTAGGACAATCGAAGAGTACAGATTCAACAAAGAATGTTTCAAGAATTTGTATTTCCCTCGGACAATAAGGGAATGGAATACACTTCCTGAAAGCGTTGTTATATCCAAAACGGTTTTTGATTTTACAAAGTGTCTCCCATGTAACTAATAGACCTCCTGTTATCATTTTTGCTGTACCTTCTGCTTTTGATATGAGTATTAGGTGTCGTATAGTCCTTCATTTTTTGTCATTGTGTTCTGCATGTGTATTACATTGTCTACTGTTTTTTGTACTCACTCCTATCATAGTCCCCACTGGGGGACTGATAGTATTATGAAATAAATAAATAAATAGGTCGGGTGTCACAGAAGGTAAACCAAAAGGCTAGAGTCAGTGTAAAAGGCCCATACTACTAAGGAATTATATTACTCGTTCAAAAGAGACCAGAGCATTCTCTCCCACAAGGACAGCAGGATGAAATGAGATATGATGTTGAAAAAATTCAGAGAAATGAATGCGGCGCTTGTGCTCAAGGCCAGGACACAGCCACAAAATATGCTAAACAGTAAACCTGTCACCACAGTGATCACACACTGGTGGATCTTCTCCCAAAAGCAAATACCTATGAGTTATAAAAGAGTGTCCAATTTTCAGACGGCACAACAACGTTTTATGATGTCGGCTCTTGCATGAAGAACTTTCCCAAACTCCCAAAACAGGTTTGGTAACATAGAGCTTGTTATTGCACTCAATGTCCCATTCCAATTGCCAAGAATGAAGAATCGAAGACATTACCATGGGCTTAATATCTTGAGAGGGTAAACAAAACAGCGATTGTAGAAGGTTACCGGCAGACCCTGCAAGCTTATCGGCTTCTTCATTGCCTTTTATGCCAATGTGACTGGGTACCCAACAAAATTTTATAATTTGACCTCCATGCAAAGCAGAGTTGAGTTTATATCGAATCTGTTGTTAGCATATGTTAGACTGAGATATGTACGTCCTTTGTTCAGGGACAACTCATTGGATTCTGCATACAAACTGAGGACGGGGGACGTCCGAACGACTCCTGTTGCCAGTCGCAAGCCGAGATGATGAACTCGATCCAACATTTTAAGGAAAGAGGGCCGAGCCGATCTATACACTACTGTACCGTAGTCAAGACGGAATCGTACAAGGGCATTGTATAACTGCAGGATACATTTTCCATCAGACCCCCAAGACTTGTGCCACAAAAATTTCAAAAGGTTTGTGAACTGAAGGGCTTCTTGCTTTAGTATTTTAAAGTAGAAAATAAAGTTAAGTTTTTTATCAAATATTTTACCAAGAAATGGGTGCTGCATTCTAACAGGGATAGGGGCTTCATTTAATTATAGGGATGGATCCAAAAAACAACTCGCGGCGCAAAGAAAAAGGCAAACAGACCGTTTTTAAGCAGAGAACTTGAACCCATTTTCGTCGGCCCACTTTGACGGATCGTTTATGGCTAACTGCAACTGACACTCACACCTGGAAAGGTTACAAGAGGATGATTAAATCTGTGTATCATCAGCATAAAAAGAATATGTAACTGAAGGTGGCAGTAGTCGTGTGAGTGGATTCATTGCTAGCAAAAATTAAATCACACTTAAAACACCCCCTTGAGGGACTCCATTTTCTTGAACAAAGGAATCAGATAGGACTGAACCGGTACGAACTTGAAAACTCCTGTCCGTCAGATATTTCTTTATGCATCGCAGCATACGGCCACGGATATTACAGGCATACAGGTTTTGGAAGAATCGCATACATCCATGCTGTGTCATATGCCCTGTCTAAGTCGAAAAAAACCGCAACACAGTGCTGCCTGCTTACAAATGCTTCGCGTATCACAGTTTCCAGGCGAACTAAGTGGTCAAGGGTAGATCGACCTTGGCGGAATCCACACTTACTATTATCAAAGACCCTCTGGCTTTCTAACATGTATACACTCCGTGCGACGCGACTGGCGCGCCGCCGCGCGGCCGGTACCGAAGGTAGGCAGTGAGAACCCCAGAGAAAACGAAACCGAAACAAGCCGCGTACGTTGGTACGCATTGAAGTCGGAGTGGTGCGGTTGCGCTGGGTTCACAGCATGAAGTGCTGCCGGTGCTGCGTCGTTAAGTACTTCAATAGTTATGCGTCGTATCTCGGGGGGACAAAGTTTCACAGTTTTTCACCTCGCCGATGTTTTGTGGGACAGCCACAACGATGGAGCCGTGCCGTACGACGCTAGAAATTTGGTCTCCCGATCATGTCTGCCACTGTGTCGGCACGGCTGACATATTCTAGCTACACTGCCGCTTTGCGCTCTGCGTTTGTTTTCGTACCAGTAACGCCTACATCTGTTTGCGCCGATGGGACGAACTGAAACACCATCCCACACTCGCGGGTATGCAGTGCTAATTTCGTTGGAGGAATGCCCTCCAAAGAAGTTTTGTCCCCATCGTCCGTGTCGATGATATTTCCGAACAAGCATGGCACGCAATCTGTACTTCATGAAGAAAGATTCGAACGGTAAAAAAAGTGACAAATATAAATCTAAAGGAAACAACAATGAAACTCGGAACCACTGGAGAATCGACGTTAGAGTATGGAAGTTTATGTGGTGTGCTTTCTTTCTTGATCAGCCTCCTTTTGGATGTGGAAACGCTGACACCCCAAGTTCTGTAGACAAAAATTTTTTTTTCTCGGCTTTAGAGCCACCTATTGCAAAGTGGTTCGAACTGGAATTACCTTCCACTGGTCCCTTCCTACCTGTAAAGTGTGCACCTCCCACGATGAGTGGTATTATCTGACAGCCTTTGACGGTCGAAGCCAGTTCCCATTTAGTTACGCCGCCCAAACTAAATTTCCACCTGGTTTCGCTATGCCAACTCTTTTTGTTATAATAAGTGTTGTGCCAAGTGGCGGTCATGTCAAAGTACCTGTGCGCCGAAAATCAGCACCTCGCACAACAGGTTATTACACAACAGCAGACCGCAAAAGCCCTTGGCGGGCAAACCGTGTTTTGGCCGACAACTTTGTTTTCTCGGCTTTGGAACCACCTTTCGTAAAGTTGTTTCAATTGGAAGTACAGTCCACCCTAGTCCCTTCCTACCTCTAAAGTCTCCACCTCCCCTGACCAGTGGTATTCTCTTGACAGCCTTTTCATGGTCAAAACCGGTTCCCATTGAGTTACGCCGCCCAAACCAAATTTTCACCTGGTTCTCCTATGCCACCTTTTTTTTTGTATAATAAGTGCTGTGTCATGTTACTTTCAAGACCAAGCACTTGTGTGCCCAAATCTGCGCTTTACACAGCCCGCTATAACACAACATTTTGGGTCGAATATTGGATATCCCGTACAGCTTTATTTCTTTATTCATTAGAAACCAAACTTTCACACCTGTTGTCTTAAAGAAACTTGGCACTCTTCGTGCACAAACTTAGTGAACATCTCACTCGCCTCCAAATATCATCGTTCCAGCAGTCCTAGGTTTACAGCGACGAGCGAAATAAATTTCCCACCCAGAGCAATCAAGGTGGCGGCCGTCTTGTTTTTCGGAAAATTTTTCCTTTTTCGGCCGCAACTAGAGACATTAACCCTAATAACGACTCAAACTCAATATATAAGAAGTGGAGAACAGCTAGAAGCCCTTTTTAGGTCTACCCCAGTACTCATGCAACGTCACCCTCAACTTATCGGCTCAAAAAGCAAAAGTTTCGTCCGTGCGCACTTCCGCCGCCACAGCGTGGCATGCGAAAAGGCGCCGCAGGCTGCTGAACGCGCCTCACAGTCGAACGCCAGCTCCTCCGCTAGCGGCGCTGTGCGCGTTTTTCAAAGCGCCCCCTATAGTTCCCGCACGGAGTGTATACCAGTCACCTGTTTATAAGCCTTTCAAACGTTTTCCCGAGGCAGCTCGTCAGTGCAATTGGGCGATAACTTGATGGTTGGGAGGGGTCTTTATTAGGTTTTAGAAGTGGGATGATATGTGCATGTTTCGAAGCCTGAGGGAAACATGCTTTTTTCCACAAAAGATTGAAAAATAGGAGAAGGTTTTTAAGGAATTCCGAAGAAAGTTGGCGAAGCATTTCATAGTGGCCTCTGTCGGGTCCAGGAGCAGAGCTTAGTTACATTAAGGGCCATCTCAAGCTCGCATCGCGAAAAAGGTTGATTATAAGATGCTGAATTTTCTCCCTACACGAGCTTTTGTCGCTCCGCGCGAGCTTTCAACTGTACAAAGGTAACGCTGTAGTTGGCCGAACTAGATGAATTATAAAAATGTTCCCCGAGTATATTACCGATGTCTCTTAGTGATAAAGAAGGAGCGTTAAGCGTTGGAATAGCAAAGCACCTATAATCTCGATTTACTTTCCGATATCTGTCCCAGGCCTCTTTGTCCGGGACAAAACTAGTTAGAGACGAGAGGTACATCATCCACGACTTCCGCTTTGCTTGCTCTATAGTCGCGAGCCTTAGCTTTTTGTCGCTTGAACTCAACAAGGTTGCGTGAAGTGGGGCGTCAGCGAAATCGGCCCCACGCCCTATTTTGGCCCGCCCGCGTCGTGGCACACTTCTCGTTCCGCCAAGGTTTGCATTAGGTATATTACCAAATGTTTGGGGAATGGACTGCTGAGCAGCCCTTAGTATCTGCTCAGTGACATGAAGTGTAGTATTTTCAGGGGACATAGAAGA
This sequence comes from Ixodes scapularis, assembly GCF_016920785.2. Taxonomy (NCBI): domain Eukaryota; kingdom Metazoa; phylum Arthropoda; class Arachnida; order Ixodida; family Ixodidae; genus Ixodes; species Ixodes scapularis. The sequence goes on along the minus strand of NW_024609835.1, from coordinate 239,341,983 downwards.
AAGAATCGAAGGATCTAAAGTGGAGTAAATATTAAAAAGCGTCCAGTCAGCCTTGTCTAACTTCCACCTAGGAACCCGCTTTAAAAAATTAGGCAATGGGACGGTACTTTCTAAAATAACTGAATAGTGATAAGGGATTCTAAAGAATTTTCCAGGAAAAGTAAGGAAGTAATGAAGGTAAAGAAATAGAAAGGTCAATGAATGTGAATGAGTTGTGTGCAACACTAAGAAAAGTTGTCTCTCTCCCGTTAGAACGGCACAGCCCAGAAGACAATAAAGGACGTTCAATTACACCACCACGGGAGTCCTGATGGGTACTACCCCACATAGGATGATGAGCGTTAAAATCACCTAAAATTAAAAAAAAAGGATGAGGAAGCTGTCGTATAAGCCCTTGCAGCTCTTGAAGATTCAAAGGAACATTTTCGTGGCAAGTATAAGTATAAAGAGAGAACTGTTACAAGGCGGTCCACGAGGAGACGCACTGCAACAGCTTCCAGTGGCGTGCAGAAAGAAACTTGAGAGCAAGCGACTCCACTCTGCACAACCACTGCAACACCACCAGAAGGAGGGGAAGCAGTCTTAAAAACCTGATGATGTCTTAAAATGCTAAAAGAACTTGATTGAAGGTGGATTTCTTGCTAAGCATGAGCAATGGGCCGAAGCTCATCCATGAAATAGTAACATCATCAATATTTCTTAATATACCGCGACAGTTTCACGGCATAAAATGTAACTTAGTCATCTATTAAGAAGTGTGCAAATATGTAAATATATAATGAGTGAAACATAGTAAAATAAATAAAACAATGGAGAGCCAACGAAATTTAGGTAGAAGATATGGCCACCATACGGCTACTGACGAGGTCTTCATTTGGGCGGTACTACAGGCTGTTTCTTTTTGGATTTGCGGGAGGGTGTCTCCCTTTTCATGCCATCCTGGTCAGACCCAGGAGTGGAGAGAGTGTCAACATCTGTTGGCATTTCCCCCTCCTGAGAAGTGTCCATTGGAGTAGATACGAAGCTTGTCCGGCCTGGCCCGCGGGGGCGCAAGCCCCGGCCACGGCCGGCTGGTGGAGTGGTGGACGAACTGGGCAAGGGGTCACCCGAGCTCGTCTTGTCTCCTTATTTCACTGAAGATGCGTGGGCTTCATGCTGCTCCTTTGGTAGGGGGGCCCTCTCCAGCGAGCGAGAGCGAGAAACACGCTCCCTCTCCTTAGGAGGGGACCTAGGAGAGGGGGGAGGCGCGGCTGCTGCCGGCCTGTCCTTGGATGGAGGGGCAGCAAGCGTGCTACCACCAGGGACTGGGGGAAGCTGCTGCCACCCCTGTCGGGGAGCTAGGTCTTGAGGGTGGCCGCCAAGATCTCGGGCGAGACCTGGGTGGCCCTCGACTCCGAGCGTGGTGCAGGGCCCCTGCGGACCACGTCGGCAAAACTGCCCTTTGACACGAAGGAGAATTGCTTTTTAGCTTCTGAATACCATATGTTCTCCTTCACTTTAATGGTAAGGGTGTCTTTTTCTAGTTTCCCCGACGGACAGATACGAAAACAAGCGGGGTGTGGTCCACCGCAATTAACATCAGTGGGCCACAGCATCCTCACAAATGTCAGAAACATAGCCCTGACTGCCACGCTTTGCACACGTCTCCTTCCCTCGGCAGCTGCGTGCTCCGTGACCAAGACGTTGGCTACGGAAGCACCGCTGGGGTTGGGGGACGAAAGGACGAATGCGGAAGCTCAGGTATCATGCCTTGGCGGTCTCTGGGAGTATGTGTTTTTCAAAGGTTAGAATAACATGCTTAGAAGGAATTTGTTCCCTATTTTTTCCGAAACATGATGCGTTTAACAGCGACAACGCCGGAACCTTTGAGTCCCTCGAGGAGTTCTTCTTCACTTGTGTGCAAGAAGTTGTCCTCAGAGATGACTCCACGAATGGTGTTAAGTGTGCGATGAGGACTCACCGACACCTTTAAGTCAACAATGGTGGTCAGGTTGAGGATTGCTTCGCTTTGTTTTAGAGCGCAGCTCTTAGGGGCCCGTTCCCGGCTTGAGCGGCGTCGGCGTCGGCGTAACCAAGGTCATCCCTAGGTCACGTGGCCCCCAAGGTCATCCCAAGGTCACGTGACACCCAAAGTCACGTGACCCCCCTGAAGTCACGTGACCCCCCGAGGTCACGTCACCCCCCCCGAAGTCACGTGACACCCCCAGGTCACGTGACCTGGGGGTGTCACGTGACTTCGGGGGCATCCGCATCGTCATCGTCATCATCACAGATGACGTCATCAGTGACGTCACTGATGACGTCACCGACATCCGCATCGTCATCGTCATCATCGCTGATGACGTCATCGGAGTCCGCATCGTCATCGGTGACGATGACGTCATCAGTGACATCACTGATGACATCATCGGCATGGTCACGTGACTCCCCAAGGTCACGTGACCCCCCAGATCACTTCACCCCCCAGTACCCTTCCCTCCTCCTCCTCAAGAGCTGCGCTCTAATTCGGTGTTACAGGGAGTTGTAAACGGCTTTCACTTTTTTTTTGGTGTTTACCTCCACAAGGAGGTCTCCAGAACAGTCTTTCTGCCTTCACTCTAAGAAAAAAGATGGTCTCAAAGGACTCACGGCAGCATTTGGTCCTCTGACGCGCATGCGCAAAGTAGGGCAGTCTATGTGGGGAAGCGAGAACATGGCTGCCGGGAGCCTATGGGGACGCTGTTTTATAGACTGTCACAAATAGTTACGGTGTGTACGGTTATTTCTTAGTAAGAGATACACTCCTTGGAAAGTTTAGCAACAATATTGGAGAACAGTATTGGTGCGAAAGCAGCACCATATTTGGAACATCGTTCACGGTTGAGATGGTCACTGACAAAACGACTCCTCTCGTATGATTAGTATAAAAGGCGCATGTGTAGGCTTTGGGGTGGCGATTGAAATAACGTGTCGTCGTGTGTGTGTCGTCGCGTGCATGTTGTGCGTGTGTTGTTTGTGTGTCATCTGTGTTGTCTATGTTAAAATGTGTATAACGTTTGCAAATGTGAAATATGTGTTGTTCGTATGTGAATATAACGAGCGCGGAAAAGATCTACCCCAGCGGCACTATATTTTCTTACCAACTTTGAATTTGACGTTGACTAGCGCCACCTGGGTATGTAAGGGCGCAATTTGGTAATAAATAAGGTAAGGGCGCAACATTTAGTCCCAGGGGCCTAAATGCATGGGTGCAAAAGTTAGTCCTGGGGGTTCAACTTTGAGGGACTAACGGTAGGTGAGCAAGTGTTGCTCCCGTCAGCGTTGCTCCCCTAGGAAACCAATGGTTGTGTAAGCGCATTTGCTCCCTTAAGGGTGCAAGTCACGCTTCCTTTTTCTCAGAGTGTTGTAGGAAAACCCTACAAGGTGCTCTAGAACTTTGGCTACAACGAAAGGTGACATCTTCGAAACTGACCTCTGCTCATCAAGAGAGTGAACAACAAAAAACTTTGTGAAGGCTTCTATCTCGGGATCTTTGTCAATGGTTTTGTGTTCAAGGCGGCGCCTTTTAAGGGCGTGCCCTGAACGGGGTTTGGAGGGGTGGGGCGCCATAGGAGGGCGAAGAGTGTTCCGAATTCGCGGTGCACCGCCCACCACCGAGCCCAACAAGGGGTTATGTAACGCACCATAACAAGAAGGGCTTGGCTGGAGACGTTACGCTAACAGTGCTGCCGGGAAACTATACCCAAGTGTGGGTCAAGACAGAGGTCCATTGCCACCCAAGGTTAGCCCTTGCCGCCAAAGAGGGTTGAAAAAGGAGTAAGATAAGTGAGAGAGAAGTAAAGGAAGCAGGAAAGATAAAAGTGAAAGATCGGAGGGGATAGTAGAAGAAATGGCGACTAGACTGAATCATCCTGGCCGGGCCTTACCAGGACTCCCGTCTATGAGAAGCGGGGGCCGAAGTGGTGTATTGCCTCACCCGGGGGGCCCCGAAGGGTCCAAACCTGCCCCGGGCTCGGCTCAACCACCAGGATTCCCTTTTCCCCAGACACGGGAAAGCCACGCACAGCCATACGTGGGTGGGCGAACCCGCATGGCTCGGGGTCCGTGGAGACGCCACTCTCCAAACACTTGCTTTCATGGGTGCCCCCTTCGGGGGAAATAGTAAAATTGACGTCGACCTTTACCACCAAAGTCCTCTAAGGCATGGAATTCAGTATTTAAGGAACCATAATTTAATCTCGTTTATAACACACTAAAGAGTCATATCGAACAATGAACAACCTATACTTCAAGTAATGTTCCCGCAAAATTATTTAGCAGAAAAACTGGTTTGGTACAAACGTCACGTGATGCCAATTTTTCAGCTAAATTTAGCAGAACATTATTTTGGTGTATTGTAGGTTCGTGGCGTCAGGTCGCCTGCCATCAATCTCCCCGACAAAGTTGGCGGGAAAACTAAATTGTTGTGTAGGTCACACGACGTATATTTTCCCGCTAAATTTAACGGGTAAACGTAACTTGGTTTGTACATCTCGTTACGTCAAGTTACGCGATGCCAATTTTCCCGCTAAATTTACCAGGGAAGCTTAATTTGTGGTTTCATCACGTGACGTCAATTTACGCGCTAAATTTGGCGGAAAGCGCATGAACGGACGGAAGGACGGACGGACGAAATTTTGTAATTTGGAAGTGGTTTCCGTAAACAAGTGTTTGAAACAGAAACAACAGGTGGAAGAAAAAAAAAACTAACTAACATGAACACGAGACATGCTTTGGTGTAGTTAATCGGAGAACATTGATTTATGGACAAGTAAACTGAAGTCCTTGAAGCAAGACAAAATATCAAGATTCTCTTCCTGTAGATTATTTTGTTATTTATTTATTTATTAGTATAGTATTGATACACGATTGAACAGATAAGAAGCCACTTAAGATTCAGAGGCCAGATTAACGAAACGATCTTACGCCAAAAATCTGCGTAAGACAAAACGTAAGAGCCAATTAATATTTACGAAACGAAATTATCGCCTCTTTTGCGCAGGTTATGATAGAATCCCATTCCCATTACAGCTCCAAAGCTGTCTTAGCACTTTATTACGATGAAATCAACATGGCCGAAAACGTCGCTCAGTTGCGTGGTCGCGGCGACCATCGCACATTTATTTTTCTGCGTGCATCTCGCGCGTCCCTACTCCAAGCAGCAAGAAGAAGAAGAAGTACTTTAAACCGACCCAGGACGGACATGAACGCTGGATCCAGAAACAACCGGGAAAAGCTACAAGAGCAACGACTCCACTGTTAAAGCGACCGGCATGGTCTAACTCGGCGAGCTCGGCAGAGTTTAGGCCTAGCAGGGATGGGCAGTATTTCAAATTCTTTGTGTATTTTGTACTTGTATTTAATTACAAATCGGGTAATGTATTTGACGTGTGTATTTAAATACTAAAACGTGGGTATTTCAAATACAATTGTAATTGAATACAATTTTGCGCGCGCAAATACATTAAATGCACTGTCCAGAGCAGGAAGAAAACTATGTTCTGCACCGAATACAGCGTCTCTCAATCAAGCACAAGCGTTTAGTGACTTTGTGATTACGGTGCTAGTCCAGGGCAAGAATAGTGACGAAATCGACGTTCACAGGCAGACTGGCTAAATAAGTGCCTGTGACAACTTGTGATGCTTTCCAGCCTGATATTCATCCATATTTTTGCCTGGAACATTCTAAATGCGCGGGTCGTCCAGATTTTCGTAACTAGTGCGAGTTGCAACAATAAGAAATTCTCTAGCTAGTGCTGCGCGTCTTGGTCGTCTCGTTTCTCTTTTGGTCTATACCAAAATGTAATCGACAAAAAAAGCCGCTTGAAACTCTGTACCTTTTTCACCTATTACGTCCAAGCTGATTACATTTTTTTGTGATTATATTTCTATTACGTTACTAGAGCCTCGCACACTAACCCCCGAGTGTGCAATGCAAAATTAAAATGAGATACACAGAAACCCGTTGCAGGTGCCCTGAAGTCGCTGACGCAAATTTTGAGGAATGTATTTGGAAAAGTATTTAGAGCAGACCAAATACATTTGGTTGTATTTGTATTTTGTACTTAAATGCTTTTTTGGAAATGTAATTAGATTTGTAATTCAATACATTTTTGACGAAGTATTTTGTATTTGTAGTTCGATACATATTTGCATGTATTTTGTCCATCCCTGAGGCCTAGCAAGGCACTCCGGCTTGCTCCTACGCAGCTTTGCTCTGACGGTCCCAGGCCAAGACCGTCCGACCACGACCGGCTGGCTTGCTGAGTGGAATATGCCCGTGCCATCTTTCTTGACCCTTACCATGACCATTTTTTATTATTATTATTTTTTGTTATTAGTGCAACAAGCAAAGCTTGATCGTTTAGATTAGGTGCGCTCTCTGAGCACCCCATATAAAACCCAAAAGGGCTCCGGCATGCGCGTTCGCTATGATCCATTTGTAGTAGCCCTGAGGGGAGGCCAGGTTGAGGCGTCGTGAGAGTCAGAGGGAGGAGGAGATGCTAAAGATTTGGGCGATTCCAGGGAATATGTCGGAGGTCAACTGCGGACGCCCTGGCAGGGGGGGCAAGCCGGGCTGGCATCATCGGGGAAACGGCCCCCGGAGGCCAAAACTTCCGGGGGGACCGCGGAATCCGCCCGGATCCTTGTGAGGAAGGCCTTCTCCCGCCGGGGCAGGCCCGCCGGGAGGGGATGTTGGTACGCGGGAATCAGTGCACGCGCAGCGACCCTTACGTGGCCTTGCCCACGACGAGCGAGGCCACCGGGTCATCCGGATTAGAGGCGGGATCAAAGGGAGATTTTCAATCAGGGTTCGAGCGACTTCGTGGGCTTTGTTCTGGTGAGTGCCGTGCTGTGACCAGGGGTCCGGACAATCCGGACTTCTTTAGCAGATGCACAATGTGGGGCATGAATCTCATGACAGATATGTATTAGAACGGCGAGTTGGGCTAGTTGGTTGTATGCTTGAAGTCTCTCCTTGCGTCCTCGTTGGTTTGGCGCCTCACTTCAAACAGATATGTAGCAGAGATCGCGTTGAGTTGAGATTGCGGATGGCAAATGCACAATTTCTTTAATTGCGCACCCGAGTGGCACCAGGCATCCGCGTTAGTGCTTGTATGGCGTCTTGAATTGCGTATAACGCTGCGATAAGCGGACCGTCCAACTGTGTGGCGTAGGACACCGATGTGTCACTGGAAGGCTGAGATGCACAATACACTGCGGTAGCGATGCCATGTCGGTACGTTGCTCCGCCTGTGTAGAGATCTGCCGCCGACTTGTCCGAGCTCGGGGACGCGACCTGCTCCACTCGTGGTGGCGCGGAGCCGAGCGGATGCGTGCGGTCGGTAGCAGGCTTGTTGGTAGTAATTGTAGTGTACTACCATGGTGGAGAGGAGCAGCAGGGATGTTCCTCGTGCAAATCAAGGGTGGCATGTTTCAAATTGCGAGCTTCTTTGCTTTGAGTGACAAGTTTTTCAATAGTGTTTATTTCCGCGTACTCGTACAGGTGCCAGGTAGAGGTATGCCGAGGGAGACCAGTAATACCTCGAATGATGTCCCTATTGATGATTTCAACTTGGTATATTAGTCGAGGCTGAAGGACGCACGTAATCAGGAGTTGGGCTACCACAGTTCCTGCATGGTCAGCCTCATTGTTTAGAGATGCGTCGGATGAAGTGAGTTCTAGACGTCGCCGCCTTGCGCGCCGCTTGAAGCCACTGCTTGGCTGATCAGGACTGGTGGATGAGGAGCTCCAAGGTCTTGGTTTGTGAAACCATCGAAAGCTGTGTTGCCCCTATTCCTAGGTGCAAGGGAGTCAATGGCAGTTTCTTCCGGGCCGCGTTGTTGCACACATAAAGAAATTGGGATATCTAGGGTGACACCTTCAGGCTAAAGGTCGTTGCATGGCGGTATAATTTATTTAGTCCGCCCTGTAAGGCATTTTGTTGGTTTTCTAGAGATGGAAGGACTGACCACATTGTGATATTATCAACGTAAATAAATAAAGAAAACGCGAATATCTTGTACGTCAGCGAGGGCCCAAGCCAGGGAAAGGAATGCAATGTTAAATAGAAGTGGTGCAAGTATTGAGCCTCGGGGCACGCCACCGTTTGATGGGAAGTTTGAGGACTCGATAGGCGGATGGCGAAAGTTCTGTCAGTAATAAAGGCGTGGACAGCGTTTATGACACGAGGTGGGAGGCAAAGGGCCACCATCGCCTCTAGCAGTGGGGCGTGAGCAATATTGTCATAGGCCCTTGATATAACAGTAGCTGAAAGAGTGCGAAAGTGGCTATGGGGTGACAGATGTAGGACTATGTTGCAAGATGTTGCCGGAATCCAATTTGTTTGGGTTGTTAGGGATAGTGGGCCTCAAACCATCAAAAGATACGTTTAGCCATTATCCCCTCATAGATCTTGCAGATGGTCAGAGTCAGTGATATAGGCCGCAAAGCTGTGAGGCCGGTCGGTGCCTTACACGGTTTAGGAATCGGCGCTACAATCAAGTGTTTCCATGATGTAGGGAGCTCGCCGGCTTCCCAGATCTAATTGATGATAGCTAGCAGGTCTGCGACTGGCTCTCCCTCGAGATTCTTGTACACCTTGTATGGGAGACCGTCATGTCCTGGAGCGGAGCGGCGACTAGCACTCTCGATGGCGTCTTGGAGCTCAGCCAGAGTGAATGGCGTAGTGATGTCAGTAGTATTTGGCATAGCCGTGACAGGGCGCGTGACCGACGGGCTGGCATGTCAAGGGAAAAAGATATCCGCCGCGCGCGTGCAAACTCATCGTGGTTATCCCTAGATGCAACTGGATGTTACCAGTACGGCCTTCAGCTTGGTGAGGTCGTTTCATAGCGTGAAAAGTCCGCCAAACAGCCTCAGGGTGCTTTGGGTTACTCAAGGAGCCACACCATGTCGAGCCAGCGTTGGCATGCAAGTCGTTTCTCGTGGCGGCGCGCCTTACCTGCCACGTGAGAAGCCTCATCCTGAAGTTGGTGGTCATCGGAGTGTACGGTTTCCAATGTGACAACTTCAAGTCTCTCTTGCCACAGGCGGAGGAGGTGGGGATCAGGTGTTGCTTGATCACAGCTCACCGTGCTAGCCGTGGTGCACTCCAACATGGCTTCTTCCATGGTGGTCTGAACCGTGTCTGGGTGCTGTGCTGTGATATTAAGAAATGAGCGAAGTTTATCCCAGTCGGTAACCTGAACTTGCTTCCGGAGGCGGTTATATGACACATGGAACTATTTGGTAATGATAGGGAAATGGTCACTATCCCAATTGTCGTCTTCAGTCCTCCATGTCGGGTGGCCAGTCCCACGCCACCACGCGAGATCCGTAGCGTTGGACGGGCTCCCCCAGGTGAGTGGGGCCCGGCAAGTTGAGAAACTGAAAGCCACGATCGGTGAAGCGATAGTATACTTGACGGTCTCAAGCGGAATCCCGCTTGTACCCCCACTTCATGTTGGGGGCATTGAAGTCCCCACCCACGATAATAGGTATCTTGGGATGGAGCGAGAGAATGTGTTCAAGACACCCGAGATTATGACGAATCTTTCCAGGTTTTTCGTAAAAAGAAACGGTGAAAACACAATTGTAGCGTGTCCGGACGTAGACAGCCACTACATCCAGGCGGGAGGTGACTATTTAGATAGGTCTATGGGGGCGTGCTGAAGATGATCTTTGACACAGATAGCCGCTCCGCCGGGCCTAACGGGCTCGTTGTCGGAAGTCGTTAAATGCCGGACATTAGGGATAGACGGTGAATTGTAGCCGCAGTACGTGGGTATAGGAATGAGTTGCAAATGTTTTTGTTCAAGGATGAGTCATGGATTGATCAGGTGATAGAAGGTTCTAGTGCGCAGTTTTCAAACGTTTGGCAGCTACTACGACAATTCCACTGTAATATGTGGAGGGTAGGGGCTGAACGACACTCTACTGTAGACTCATCTATTGCTGCAGGCATAGGCATAGACTACGGGGAGGCATCGGGGCTCGTGCCCCCCTGGTAAGATCCGGGGGGAGGGCAGAGCCCCCCTCCCCCCTCCCCCCCCCCCGGGCCATGATCCTTACTGAGATGCTGTTTATGTGCCATCCAGCGAGCTTCTAGTAGTGGTATGTAAACAAAATAACGCCCACGTTGCCTTTATTGACAAAATACGTGGGAAATAAAATCTCAATGTGCTTTCGTTAGCTTCAATCTCCAGTTCTGGCGAGAAGGTTACGCTGCATCGATTACTATTACGTCCGCTTGGTCTGCTTCCACAGCAGCCTGCCATTTTGCGGTGTCCCACCAGAAAAAAATAAAAATATAAATAAAACAACCGGAAGTTCATATAGCCTACCCCATCCTGAGCTGTTCCAAAAGCCCGTTTAGTAGCGACTCCGACGGAGTTACCCGAGCCAGAGTCCTGGAGACACAACTTCACGCGCCCAATAAAGCGAGAGCTTATTCAGTCGTCGGCAAAGAGCCGCATGCGTGAGAAAATATTAGTTGGCGAGTCGTTAATATAAATTAGAAAAAGTAATGGACCAAGAGCACTGCTGTTACAATGTTAGCTGAAAAAAAAAATATACATACGCTGTAAAATTTACCCCTAAAATAATCTACTGATAATTTCCGGTCTGAAAAAAATTGCGCGGAAAAAAAACCTCCCACTCCCCCCCCCCCCCCCCCCCCTTTTCAGAGAATTTCTCAGCCTGCCTTCCCCCTCCCCCCCCCCCCCCCCCCCTCTCCCGGGAAAATGGAAAGTCTACGCCGCTGGCTGCAGGATCACAAGGACGGTATCTAGGGAAGAGTAGTGCAGTGCAGCGATTTGACCGGAAGTGCGTCCAGTGCTTGAACCACGGACAGCAAGTGAGCAGTTGCGTCATCAGTGTTGTCATTTTCTGCCGCCGAGGGTGACCGGGTCTGCTGATCAAGCCGCGAGGTACGAGACGGCATGTTCTTTGCACCCCTGGGTTGATGAAGGCTGCTGGACCCTTGCGAGGCTCCATGTAGGGCTTGAGACGAATGTTGCGATGTTGCTGTCGTTCGTGGCGGTCACTGACGTTTTCTGGTGGCTTTGACCATCGCTGCGTTTGAAGGCTGTAGTGCCCCAAGGCCGTCGTTAGATGACACCGGGCAACACCGGGTGATAATTTTCCTCCTCTTCCCCTTCTTCGGCTAGGGCTTAAAATCGATTCTGCGTCAAAACTAGTGCTTTGCCGAAAATAGGAGTGGGCTTGGCAAAAAATTGGGTTGTGCGTGTGTTTCTACAGCCTAGAACTTGGTCTGCCTCAGTAGGCGACGAGTCTCCCAGCTGTATACATGAAATATTTAGCCAGTGGAGTACAACCGCTAGCCTAGGGTCTTTAACGTGCATCACGCAGTAGTGATACACGACCGCACGCCGGTACGATGCTCATCCAGATCGAAACGGGCAGGGGTGGCAATCGAACCCCGGATACCTGGGTTAGTGGGCTTGGCAATCTTGCGGGATATAGCAGCCCCCAACTTCTTCTTTCTCACACATTCTGGAGAGGCAATTGAGTGATTGTTAAGCGTGTTTCGCATGCGTCGGTTTTGGCTCTAGAGCGGCGCGATTTCTGCCGTCGCGGCGCTCTGGCCAGCACCAGAGGGTGAGCGGCACGAGCGCCACGACAGCAGAAATCGCGCCGCTCTAGGGCCAAAATCACTGCATGTGAAACACGCTTTAGAGCGGTATAGTCCGCACTGGTAGCGCGAGCTGGTTTGTATAGAGCAAAAGGCCTTTATGTGTCCGGGCTGGCAGCAAAGGTAGCTGATAACCGTACATGGCTTGTATTCTCGTGGGCGCAGGATCGCTCCAAGGTGCACTGTTAGTAAGTCCCGTGTATTTGGTGAATATTTGGGGTGAAAAACACGCTATTTACACTAATTACCATAAATTTACACGATGAGTAACGGATAATTCGTTCAGAAATCATGCGAGGTTGTAAAAAACGTGTTTTGGTTCGGTCATACACGCATAACCGTGTAGCCGACCTCGATAACACGCATCGCCCCCGGCGACGACCGCCGCATTGCCGGCTATCGAAGCACCGGAATGCTTGGGGACACACTTAGAAAGGACCGTCGAGACAAATGCCGCGGAAAGAAACATGTCTCGGAGACAGATATGCACCAAAAGCAATTGCGCCATGTCGCAGGACGTTGGCGAAACCCGCCCTTACCGTGCTCGCCGCCATCTTCTGGTCGATGGCAATGCGGCTTCTCTCATGTCGCCCATGTTTGTATTTAGTTTAGGGGTCCTGATAACAGTTTCAAGTAACACCTTTTGGCGGGCTAGTTGGTTCATGATTTTAGAAATAAATGAACTGCGTAAAGGACGAGGACAGAGGTAGAAACGAGTAAACGAGTGTCTGCGCCAAATAAACAGTTGGAAGTCTGCGCTCCGTGTGTCGTACTCGTTTCTACCTCTGTCCTCGTCCTTTGCGCAGTTCATTTATTTCTATAACAGTTTCTTAGACACCACAAATAAAGTTATGGGTCTAATTATTTGTTCCAAACAGTCAAAATGGATATAAAAAGCGTGTCCTCGATGTGAACACGTGACATTGCAGTTGGTTTCGTTTTTGCTTCAACCTTCCACTGCAAGCGATCTGGCCACGGCGCAAGCGCAACGCCGATGTACGCTGGAAGCAAGCGCCGGTTGGCTTTCGTTGTTTTTGTTTGACCGGAGAAAATCTGGCAAGTACGCATGGCGCCGCTACTGTTTTGGTTTGACGGGACGCGAGAAGCTTCGCATAGAGCTTCGGAGTTTGCGAGCACATAGTGAAGACGTGACCGGAGAAGTGCCCCTGTGATGTTCGTGGAAGACGGAAAGTAGCATTCGTAATCGTCGTGTGTGCTTTGAAAGCGAAGAGAGTCACAGGGTCCACGAGTTCGCAACCACAAGCCAAGGTTCACGACAGCGCGGCGTTGACTTCGGCGATCTCGTTCTGTTTGGTGCAACCCGACGATGCGAAAAAGAGCTGAAACATTCGTCGTGTGTGGTGCGGTGCTTTGTATTCCGGGTCTGTTTGAACCACGCTTTTAACACGGAGCGCAAATTGTTTGTTGCGTGGTGGAGGTTCAACGGGTACAGTCCCGTCGTCGTCAGCTGATCCGGTCCAGCTGGTCCGGGAGGACGCAGCGAGCGTTTTTAAAAGTAAATCATCCTTCGTTCCGTTTCAAACTGTGGAAGTATCCCGACACATACCGTGAGTAAGAAGCAGCGGGCGTTTTCAACAAAATTACGTTGTTTTAATTGAATAATGGACTCCGGATTGTTGTCTTAAATCTGCCGTTTTTTATGCTTCGTGTTGGACTGCGTTTGCATAGCGACGCACACCGCTCGAGTAGATGATTCGGTCCTGCAACGAGTTTGTTGCGCCAATCATGCGGCGTGAATAAATTAGGGCAAGGTTTCCTACCTGCCCACAGATGCATGTACTGAGACCATTTTTTATGTTGTGAACGTTGTGCTCTTTCTTTATTTTGGAAGACGCGTTGGTGCATCTATTATGGTACAATCACTTGAGAGTTGAGAAATTGGAGAGCGAGCAAGCTTTCTCAACTTTGTCTCTTTCTCTCTGGCACTGCCCTGTTTCAGTTTCAGTAGGCATATCTACTAGCAGGTACAAACTGCTCTAAAGCAGGTAAAAAACGGGAAGCTTAGGACGGTGCGGACTCCGTGTTTCGCGCTTTTCGCAAGGTGACAGGGTAAATGCTTTTGTGAGATATGCGGAATGTGCCAGCGATTTTGTTATGCCCGTCGTTTGCGTCTCTCCAGCAAAACGAATAAGATGATCTACTACAAAGGCGCAATCACAAGCCAAGATTTAAGATAGCAGTCGTTTGCTTCGGTGATCCGTGTAGCTGTATTTTACCCTGCTCTCTGCAACACCGTGTCATGACGAAGAGCTGGAATGGTCACGGTTTGTGCTGGCCTCCCGGTTGACAGAAACCCGCGTCGCCCGCATCGGCACCGAGTGCGCTTGGGTTGTTGATGCTCAAGCCTTTCATCCGCGGCTGGTCGCCAGCTCATCCTGCTGCTCAACGGTGAGGAAGCGGCGAAAGTAACCTCGGAAGTGAATGTAAATCCTCGTTCATTCAGTTATCCGATGTCAAAGTGTGGAAGATGTCCAACGTGTACTGAGGGCGGGAACTACGAGCGTTTTGCCTTGCTTTTATAACCGAAACCAGACCAACGAGATAACTGCCTTGCGTACTCTAAAATGACGGAAGCAATAAATTTCAACAGATCGAGTACGTCACCGGGGATGTAGGCGAGACGGTGCACACTGTTTAAACGCTTGCAGTATCCACGAGTGGTACCAGGAAAGCGACGTCAACAGAGAAGGAGCTCGCGATTCAGCATAATGCACTGCTACGGGCCCGTGTATCTTCAAAGTTCGGGGTGGTGGCAGTATAAAAAAGAAGACGCATCAGCGCTCCACACCAGTGTTAACGAATAACACCGGTCACAAACTCCCAAGCCCCACCGCTCTTCTCGACACCGACACGACATACGACAACAAACTGCATCAAAACGCCCCAAAAGTGAAGGCGTCTGCTCCCATACTGCAACTGCTGCAACTAGCGGAAGTGAAGTGTTGGGCGGATGTCCGGATGTCCTTCACAAAAATATATAAAAAATGCTTTGCGCAAGGATCATTTTCATTTATTTTTGTATACGTAATGACAAAATCCCAATAATTTGTTTTCCTATCTGATTGAAGCTAGTCGGACTGCTCATAACACTGGTCAAGCAAGAAAATAACAAAAATGTGAACTTTTTCATGACCGGTTTAAGATTTATTGTTAACATATCGTTATTTACTGCAACGGACTAACATTATAGATTTTGCCTCCATACTTTTTAAATGCAAACAGTTCTAACACACGGCTGTCCATTGCGCCGTGTTTTGTGTATTCTTCTATAAATCTGTAATGGTCAGCGACCAAAGAGCTCACCCGCACATGTCAAGCTTATATACGCCGCGGGGAGAAATGGATATCGAGTAGAAAGTGTCGGGCGTAGTGTCGGTTGTTGTGTTTGTGTACATGTCGGTGCTGTGTAGCTGTGTGCTGTGTTGCCTGCGTTGTATGTAGGGTTGCTGTGTAGTCGTGGTCGTTTGCAGTGTTAATAGACTCGTCTTTTTTTTTTTTAAAAACAGGCTGCTAGAAATCTCGATAGGTGGCGCAAGTTACCGCCCGATTCTAAATAGTTTGCTCAAGTTCGGCATTCGGCATCCATGCAAGTTCGGCATTCGTTTTTTTTTTTTTTTGTCTAGCGGCTTGTTGAAGCTACCGACGCCGCCGACCGCCGACAACGCACGTACGTACCTTTGCAAGTAGCTACGTCCGCCGCTTGGAGACTTTACTGTGTATAAAAGACATCGACCGAGAATTAACGCGCCCTGTGTGCTTTCAATTCGGCTGAAAGGCGCGCGGCTCGCTGGGCTCGTCTCTCGCCTGTTCTCGGCCGCTGGCCGCCATGTTTCATAAGGAACACGCTCGAAACGCTTTTGCGGAAGGCAGACACGGTGTAGCGTGTTAAGTTTACACAGCACCTCATGTGTAGACGAAAAACACAGATGGCCTCGTGTAAAACGAACACGTTTCGACGTGTCCGCTATGGGACAACGGTTTACACGTCTGGGCGTGTTATTTTTGCTAACAGTGTGATAGATGATTTCAGGTATTTTCTGCTCACCTTCAATGGCTTGGATGCATGAGTCATGAGTTCACGTTAGCATCGAGTTGCAATCGTAAAATATCGGTCGTGAAGCACTTACCAAGATGGGGTCCAACAACGCGAATCCAGCAAACGCGCTCGTCCGCTTCGATTGTAAACAGTTATTTACGTGGCATTTGCTGGCGCTCTCGTAGTCCAAACGTAATTGTTTGGATGTCGGCTTGCTCCTGCATCTCCGAGGCTTCGAGAAACGCCACTGCGATTTGTTTTTAATTACGCAGCATTGCAAGCGCCCGGCGCGGGCCGTCTCCTTTATGAGCGATGACAGTTATGTTGAATTCGTAGTGATCAAGTTCGTAGCAGCCGACGAAGGTGGTTATCCCGACGTCGGCATGCGGGCCCGTTTAAATCGGGTTAGCGTCGACGTTTCACTTCAAGAACACACACCCCAGACGAGCGTTGGCAGAAAGGCCGCCCGCGTTTGTTGTTCAAAATCCACGCATTCCGAACCACGCACAGCTCCCCGATTGGTTGTTGGTGCTGTCGAAGGCGCCGTTGCCGTAGCAACAGCCTGCTTCCGGGTGGATCGGGAGCTTCCGGGACACCGGAAGGTGTACTTTTCCTGTACTAGAACGTTGCTTTCCTCCCCTCACTTAAAAACACGGCCGTGAATACCGATTTCTCCTCTTCTTACGATGTTTTTAACTTACGAGCTTAGCTAAGTTGTCGTAACTTAAGCTCTTCGTGAAACTGGGCTCAGGTCTCGTACGCGGCACGCGCCAGCCATGCGAACTTGTCATGCCGGTCACTTAGGTTCCGGCGCCGGCGCTCGACCTTTTCATGCCGGTCATGTAGTTCCAGTCAGGTATGTACGTAACGCGTTAACGTAACTTCAGACTGTAAACGTAACTTGCAAGACAATCGCGTTTGTCGTATTTAGCGTAAAAGCTGTAATTAACGCTAGGGTCGTTAAAGTACGTTTTGTTCACATTTACCACTACCATAGTTACGGCTTTTACGACAAGCCAATAAGCATGCGATGCAAATACTTGACGCAGCTAGAGATCTAAACTGGCGCTTGTCAATGAGTGAGTTCTTGCTGAGGTCGAGGCAATAAAAGCGCAGAATGAACTTATTGTCATATATGAAATCAACCGCAGACGCCAAAGGCGCCGTAGAACTGTTTGGGTGAGAGAGGTGTTCCTGGACCGAGCATTAGACGGAGACTTCCATAACCTTTTTGCCAAGTTGAGAGCTGGGATATGGTGATATTCCAGAACTTCATGCGTATGTCGCGGCAGCCGTTCGACTACCCCGAAAGCCTCGTCCGACCACACATCCAGGTTTAAAGCCCGCACTTTTGGGCATCACTTTCATTGGCTGAACGATTGGCAATAACCATCAGGTACGCCAGTTAGCGGAAGTGTTTCTTGTACAGCGGAAGTGGCCGGAAGACACAACTCTAATTTATTTGCAGCTTCTCATGGAACTTGGTTATAGGCTTGAGTTGAGCTAGTTGGTAAATATTAGTGATGCGTCCAGCTTGAACTTACAGATTCCATTTACGTCCGGACACTCAAGGCCGGTTCAGACACTTGCGTTTGAGTGCGTTTGACTGCGTTGCGTCGAGAACCGAAAGCGAGTCACCGGCACATCTGTGCTTCGTATGAAGCGTGGAGTCCAATTCAAGGAATCCTCTTGGCACGCGTTATAAGCAGCAGGGATGTCCTGGTTTCTCGTTGCCGCAACGCAGTTAAACGCAACTGTCTGAACCAGGCTTCAAGAACAATCAAGAGAAGTGTTGCCAGCATACAGCGCTCGTTTCTGCTCTCTGCAAATCTTGATAACACCAACGTGGTTTAAGCGTTGAAGAAAAGATTCCCAGACTAAGCGATGAAAGATGCGCGACAACGCCCCGTCTGTGAGAACATATATAAGAAATTGAAACGCACAACGACAGACTTTAAAGGAAAAGAAAATATCCGAAAAAAATAACTTCGGTATACCATTTATTAACGGGATCACCCACAAGACAAAAAAGATCGCAGGAAGACAGAACATTGAAGTAATTCGCTCAGTACCGAACAAAGCATACTTTATGTGAAGAAGAGTTAACCAGTCAACAAACCAAATGAAAACATGTGATACTTGTCACGGAACAAGGTATGTCCAGTGCCAAACAGGGTTTGTCTATTACATTCGCCTTTCATACGGTAAATATTACATTGGCTAAGCAGGAAGTTGCATAAATGACAGAATAAAGGCCGGTTCTTACTGGCAGTGAGCGCTGGTGCAGCGCTGCTCACGTGCCGTCAGTCACTTATCGTCTGCCATGATCAACAGTTTTGACGGTGCAATGCAAAGTTGCTGAACGCTCCCGTCAGCACGCGCTTAGCGCGAGGTCAGCACTATGCTTGTAGCGCTCCGCTGCATGTGTGAACAGACCTTTAAAAAACATGCAGCCTTTTTGAAAGGATCATCAGCAGATGATTTACCAGCTCATTGTAAGACGTGCAAATGCAGTGCAGTATTCAGCAAAATCACCAGACTGGCAACAAAAAAGAATGTTTTTGCACGTGAGATGCTCGAGGCACTGATCATCGTAAAACACGGAAAAGAATGTGTTAATACCTAATCTGTTTCTCAAAAAAAAAAAAAAAAGAAAACTATTTGCGGTGTGCTACACCCAGATAACTTGTTTATCCCAACCCACAACAAACAAAAACAATATATATTTACAAGAGGAGAGGCAACATAAAAAGACGTAATAAACACACACTCACGCACTGGGTGCGGGTAAAGCGCGCGCAGGCAATTTAACTTCCTGCGCATACTTTTTACATACAGTACTTAATTTCTTAAAAAAATCAACTGTAGTAGAATTGATAAATGGGCTAGTTGGCATATCACTGAATGAAATGCGCCGAATAAACAAGGACGAAGGAGGGACAAGGACGAAGCGTTATCGCTTCATCTCTGTCCCCTTCTTTGTTGTTGTTTATTCGGTGCTTTCCATTCAGTTAAAAAATCAGTTAATTTGACTCCAAATATCTCAGGGCTGCAACAAGTGACAATTGTTTCTAGCAGAGCGTTCCAATCAATAATTGTTTTGCAAAAAATTAATAATTGAATGCATCATTCTTTTATTGATAGGGTACAATTGCTTAGGTGCTGCTCGTTCTTTGGGAACGGGCTGTTTAACGCAACATATATTTTTCGGCTCAACTTTTGTCAGTCCTTTTACCATTTCGAATAATTCATTCAATTTACAAGTTTTTCTTCTGTTCTCTAGGCTATTCAGCTGTGCCTCAGCTCTCTGTGTAGTAACAGACGACGGACGCCTATATTCTGAAAAAATAAATCGTGGGACAAGGTTCTCAATTCTTTCTATTTGTGTGACCTGTTTTTTTCTGTAGGGGTCCCATGCGCAACTGGCGTATTCTAATATCGGACGCACATAAGCTTTACATGCAGTTAATCTAGCATCTTTATTTGTATGTCGCAGGTGCCTTCTAAGAAACGCTAGTTTTTGATACGCCCTTGTGGCTATTCCAGTGTAATGCATTACTAAAAACCCCACCTAGATACTTACATTTATCTACTTTTGCAAGCTCTGCTGCTCCCTATAGTATAACGAAAATCTAACACTTTTTTTCTTGTTGTCAATACTACAAAACACTGTTTTGTTTGCGGTGTGCCACGCCCAGATAACTCGTGGGAAGAGCGGGTTACGGTGCATTTAATAATATTAGAAAGTAGATATTATTCAAAACTAATCGTCAATTTCTGAATATATGAACAGCTTGTAAAAAAGGAGATTGCACATGTGATGAACAAGTGTACTAAAGCAAAGTTATTAGTAATCTGTTATCTATTTTTCTGTCCTTTCTACGTCTGTTTCTTTAGTTCAAGCTGATGCATCATCAGTTTATCATGGTATAGACATTTTGCAGAGCGCGTAGCCCGCAATTTAATAAGAAGCAGACTAGATATTGCAAAAATGTGTTATTTTGTAATGGAAGGCCATGTTTGGTAACATACGTCAATAAAACTCGTGCTTTTTACGTGCCTTTGCTCCCAGTAGTGTTAGCGAAAGACGCCTTCTTATGAAATCTGCAGCTCCGTGGTCCATCTAAAACAAAGCCAAACATACGTTAGTGTTTATACAGCGTAAGGTCGGTCAACCAGTGAAAGGCAACACTGTTTTACGCTCTATACCCTAGTGAAAGATACACCAGGCCGAGGGCTGGTGGGACTTGATGTTACACCAGACTTTTTCACAGATCTGATTTGGGACATTTTCACACCAGCAATCTGTTGTTCTGGTGTGACACCAATAATCTGGTGTGATGGTGTGACACTAGCAATCTGGTGTTCTGGTGTGGCGTCAGGGTCGTGGCATTTTGGTGTGATGCGGCACTGAAGTTCTGGTGTGACATCAATTTTGTTTTGGTGCGATACCAGGGCACATGTTGACTGGGTGTTGCTCTACTCACAAAAAGGGTAACATGATAAGTTTGATAATAACGCTGCTGTCATCATTACTTTATTCAAAAAGGCAAAAAAACACATCAGTAAAGCTTCGGAAGATTTACTGTTGTAGGGAGTTGGGCGTGATCAACTGGAGCTTGTCCGGAGCCACTGCCTTGCGTCGAAGAACCGGACCCCCTGTCGTTCCGCAATTCTTGGCCTTTCAGCTTGCGGTTTCAGCTCTCAGCTTGCCTTAGTTACTGCGATTCGTTCCGCGTACTCCTCCGAGCCAGTTATCTCCTCTTCCAATTAATCATATTCGACAGATGGCTTGATTTCTTTGTCCAACTCTTTCAGGAAGCCTCCCTTAAGTAGTAGAATATCAAATCTTTCTTCGAGCTCACCGATGTCGGTTTGATCTGTGGCCAGAAGGACGCCGATCTCGTTAATAATCTTTCTTGTGGCGGCACGTAGGGTTGTCATCTTTCGCTTCAGGCGGTTGACGCCCCCCTGGTTCGTAGTAGGCATGATCTGGCCGCTAATCCTAGGGTTTCGGCACCAAACTGTAATAATTACTAGCTTTATTTGTTTTTTTGCTTACCGGTTCATGTCTAACTACATTTAGATCGTCGGAAGTCAAGAAAGCGCACCAATTAACACACACCCTTTTGGCTTCGACTCACAAAGAAGAGGTCTTTATTTTCTTAAACTTCAACAAGAATACTGGCGAAAAGGGAAAGGGAAACTCCCGACGAGGCGAGCACCCCAAGTTGCTTAAAACCGCTCAAGAAAGTTCTGGGACGAGGGGGACACTTCTTGAGCACAAAGGAGCCCGCCGCGGGGTCACAGGTGACCACTAAGACAGGAGGAAACGAGGCACCACGTCGGAGGAAGGGGCCATCACCGAATCTAATCAAAAACACACTCGCGGACGGGGGAGAAGTCAACAAAAATACAACACTGGTATCAGATCAAACTGTGTGGTGTGCACACCAGGCTGCCTGGTGGACACATGAGCCCATGTGGTGGGACACCAGACTCTCTTCGCGTTCCCACAAAGTTGGCATGCGTGTACATCAGCATTTCTGGTGGACACACCAGGCTGGTGTGCTCGTTACACCAGCACTGCTGGTGGGCACAACAGGCTGGATTGCTCGATACACTGGGATTGCTGTTGGGCACACCAGGATTCTCTGATGTCGCACCAGAATTGCCTGGTGTGTGTTTCATTAGGATATGACTAGTTTAGCCAGTGCAGTACGGCTGGTAGCCTGGTGCTTTTAACGTGCAAAACACAGTAGTCATATACGACAACACTCTAGTACAATGCTCACCCAGGTTGAGACAGGCAGGGGTGTGCATTGAACACTGAATCCCTGGGTTCCGCAGCGAGAACTTTCGCTTCACGCGCTCAGAGTTAATGTTCGCTAGTCCACTCCACTACCGATGCCCCCTTCGATTCATCTCTTAATTTTTTTGATGCCGTAGATGCCGGCGAAGTACGAAAATGTAGTCTATAGACTGAGGGAGGTGTGGTACGCGCGACGACGTTGAAGCATGCTTGTAAGCACGTGCAAGGACAGGCATTTTTATTAATAAATCCTGAGAAAAAAAAAACTTTTTGGCAACGTACGTGATCGAAATCGTCGCTTTGAACGGCGTGCCACGACTGGCCGAAGGCTGACTATGACGTCAGCAAAGGATTTCTTGTCGACGGAAATAAGAGGATTGTTAGAACTTCAATTTTTACGGAGTTCGCAGTGTTGCTTTGAGGGCGCAATGATTTTAATCTTCCACCACGCTAATTACAAACACCATCGAGCTTACTGCTTGCAAGGTAATGACGTCACGAGAGGGAACCATAGGAGGGCGCCCCCAAAACATCTCGCCGCTAATAGACCCCTTTCAAAATTGTGCCCTCTGTTAGAAGCTGTAGAATTCCTGCACAATGACGGACGAGAGCTTCTTGGGTTTGAATACGTCCCGGCTCACAAGCCCTCGTGCAGCGGGAGCACAAGTCGAGGTCACCTGCACGCGCTATGTGCACGTTAAGCGGTGTCGGCTGTCACACCATTGTCCAGTGGATCGGATGTTTTATCACTCGGCACCCTTTACATTCTAGGAAATCGAATTATTTCAAATATTGGTAGTGGTTATAGTCTGGGATGACGCACGGTAGTAAGAAGGCTGTGATTCGTAAACGAACGGCCTGCAATTCTCAGACGTGCTCTGTCATCTTACAGGTTTCTGGCCAAAGGAAAGAGCTACCAGTTAGAGCCACTATATGAGCTGCGCTTCGAGTAGCGGCACTCCGTTCTCCGGCATTGTTGTGGGCGCCGCCATCTGGCTCGTATGCAGAGTAGAAGCAACTGCCGATCGTCATGATTCAAAAGTGCGAGTACCTCAGCATTAGATTCAGTGTTAGGAAGGTCATGTAATATTGCTTTGGTCTGTCGCGAACTGTTTAAACATTCGTGGAAGGAAGAAAAGCGTTTCCTGTGATTTCAGATAAAGCTTCAGATAACCGGCAACCATGCTTTCACGACACAATATGGTCAAGTGTCGTTACTCTGGAGCGTAGCTTATTTAGTGGCACTACAACGAGTCTTTGACGTGCAGCTTCAGGGTCGGAAGTCTACGGTTGCCCAACTGGATGCAGTAGTTTGTCGGGCTATGTAGACTGTTTCAGACCAAAGGTCTTCCGGGGACTGGACTGCCGACAGCTGATTTCTATTGCTGATGACTTTTGATGGAAGTGGTACTTTCCTGTGTGGGAGTCGTCGATGGAAAGCACATTCATTTGGAAGCACACACAACTCCGGAGGTTTGTATTTTAATTCCAAACACAGCTTCAGCATGAACCCTGTGGCATCCTGTGACGCCAGGTATAGATTTACTGCGGTATATATCGGGTGCTACGGCCGTGAAAGTCATGATAGTGTTTTTGCTTCGTCAGAGCTTGGGATCGAGGTGCGTTGTCAATGGCTCGTAGAACTTTCCTACCCCCAGCGTGCTCCACACGGTGTTCCTGTGCTTCCATGCGTTTTCGTTGGAGACGATGTCTTTCCTCTCAAGAAGCACCTGATGAAGCCCTACCCAGGCATCCATGAAGCAAATAGCCCCCCAAAAAGTATACTGCTATACGTTGTCAGTAGCATGTAGGAGCATTGAGAATGCGCTCGGCATCATGTGTGCACGTTGGAGGGTGCTGGGGAATCAATTATCTGATGGAAAAAGGCAGGCAGGTTGGTAGCTACTGTCCACCGAGTTTTTCTGATACTGCCGACACCTCGAGAGTCCTTGTTACAGGTAACTGGAGGAAGATTACCGAGCCTATCTGTCTTACAGGGAAAACGGCAAGGCTTTCATAACCGCGCTAACAGAGCAGCCGACGTGCTAGACAGCTTCGCGAGCTACTTTTACGGCCCTGGCGCTGTATTATGGCAGTGGGGGACAAAAATAGTTTCTGCCTTGCCAAGAGGAACCCAAACCACACCCAAGAAGCAATGTTAGGTTTTTCGCAGTCTTGCCGGCTGTGTACATTCTTTCAAACACCATAGTTTTGTTTTCTAACATAACATACCCTGTATAATAAATTTATCATCGAGAAAACATACTGAGTCCAGATTTTATTCAAGCCATGTAGGTTACGAAAGATATAAAAGGGCATAAAGTGCCAAAACAAAACAAATGTGAAAATGAAGAAAACAAACCCTGTCATAATACAACCCTTGCTCTTTCCCTAAAACTAGTAAATAAAAGAAAGTAAGAACAGCAATCCGTGTAGAGCATGAGATAAATTGCATTGAACATATTGCAGGTAACGGAAAGTAGCAATACAATTTGTTGGGGCTCGTTGGTTCATATCGATTAATAGGTTAAAACGCGCGAACACACAGGTCGAAAAAAGACAAACGTACGTGTGCCTGTCCGTGTCGTACGTGTGTATTTTTTTCGTCCTCTTTGTTCGCTCCTTTTAACATTTTAATCGAAAAAAAAAGGTTGTTGACTTTCCAACGAAAATCATTTGCACAGTCAACTTTTCTCCTGAACATGCTTGCTATGTATGTTTTAAGCAGGTTTATTTCCGCTGGACGTCGCACATGAACGAAACATTACATCTAGAAAGAAACAGTGCATTTGAAGCTTCACCATCTCCTTGCTTCTATCATTCCACCTGGCTAGGAATTGTTTCATGCTGAGGATAAAGCTTTCATCAGCATCTGCTGTCGGCGTAGATTGAAGTTCGTGTAATCGCAGTCTGTTTTCAGATAATGTAGCAACCAGTAGCTCATCCAAACCCAGTTTATTCTATTTTGAGGGTTGTCTTTTTCCATTCTTAAATTTAAAGTGACACTTGCAGAGTTGCGCAAATGTCTTTGTAGATTGCCGAAAGAAAGTTGTCATGGTCGCCTGGCGACATCGGCGGTCCTAAATCCTGCTCGTGCTTAGGAAGCTCAAGCAATGGCATCGGTGTTTCCTCACACAGTCGACGTAAGAGGTACGGCATAAATCTTCAAAATGCGAAATTATGTTGCTGACGGGAGCCCACGCCGGATGACTGGCCGTCTGATAACCAAGCTTCCCTAACATCTGTGCTACTGCTGGAGAGGGTGCTGTAGAGAGGCAAAGATGTTTGGCCTTGTTTTAATCACCTACCTCGGGCGTGACGTTCATCGTATTACGTATAATTTAACGAAACTACAGAAATGTATTTATGTGAGAGGCAGTAAGCACACGTCAAAATATAATTTGAACCATTAAATGCTACCAGAGCCTTTAATTGGCGAGGCATAAGTTATTTATTAATGCGACAAATATCTTATGCAGTTTTAACAAAGCGTGGCCCTTTATTTCAATAAAAAAGGCGTCCATGTTGGTAATGCAGGTCAACATTTTATGCAATAAGTTTTCATTTATTCTTAATGATGTGGCAACAATAAAATAATTTTATTTGAACTATATGCACAGACCCAATTGAAGTCACTATGCAAATGGAGGATGAAAATAAGATGTGCACTTCGCCTATCTGTTGGCTCGCTGCAAGCCTAACACGTTGTTCACTTTGTCTTATTCATGCCCCTTTTTTAATTCCAAAAGCGCGGAACTCAATGAGTTCTTGAACGAAGAGCAGAAAGCCCAGGTTTCAGGGCTTTGCCTTCTTTTCTGGATTGCGTCCGCAAGGAACATCAAATTAGTCAATAGCACCGAAGTCTTTTCAATGTCGGCTGCTTCACCCCCAGATTTGTAGGTCCTCCTCTGGTGACGAAATATTTGGTGCAGGGAAGTCCACCTGTGCTGCAGCTCGTCCACTGCGTGATTAATTTTTCGACATGGTGCTTCATTTTAGCATCCGAGCGAAGCGGCGTAAAAAATATATATATATCTCACACCTGAGACTACAATGCACAGCCGGTGCACGTAGAAGGAAGAGAAGTTCAGTGTAAGTAACTATTCCGATAACAGCGGGGTACTAAAGCTGCTGAGAAGGAAAAAACGGCGACTATTTGTCTGAGATAAATGTCTCTACTTCTAGCTTTACAAGCATGACTAGTTTCAAAGCACGCCCACTGCCTGCTCTATGCAAGATTGCCTATACAAGCAGAATTACATCGCAATTAATTCGCACTGCCTGCACTGGCGTCGTGAAACTGCGCAGGGTCTTGATTGCCGGTACGCATTGATATAGGCCTCCTGCTAAGAAGCTTTGAACTTTGTCCTGGCGCTATTATTTTATATCATACAAGCTATTCTTGCATTGGGAGCTAGCAGATTTGCGCCGAAAAACTACTGTGTTGAAAATAAAGCTGAAAAAGAGGGGGGCTGGTTTTAGTTGCACATGGCTAAAACCGGAGATGATTTGTTTGTCCCCTTTTTTTCGTCGTCTCCGGAGTGAACCACGTGTAACATTTGCATCTCTGAGCTTCTTAATTTGCGCTAAGCGGAATGATGAAATAAAAATTTACTCATCAAAAAACTGATGTAACACGTATCATAAGACAAGAGAAGCGTAGAAATCAACTCTCCACATGCCTCGCTTTCCATGTAGTATTAGTGGCGAGATGTTTCGGTGGTGCCCTCGTTTGGTTACCTTTCGTGACGTCATTGCCTTGTGAACAACAAGTTTGGTGGTGTTTGTAATGAGCATGGTAAAAGCCTGAAATCATACTGCTCTCAAAGCAACACTGCCAACACCATCCAAATTGAAGTTCTTAAATTCCTCTTATTTCCGTCGAAGAGAAAACCTTTGCTGACGTCATACTCAGCATTCGGCCAATCGTAGAAGGCCGACCACAGCGACGCCTTTGATCGCGCACGTCGCCAATAGTGACCGGAGGCAATTTAATGCCGCGGCGCTAGTTATTTATTGTTTTCCTTCGGAGCGCGTGGCAGAGCGTCCTCCCGCTCGAGCTCCTATAGCTTTGACTTGCGCTACCGTAACGTTTTCGGTCTTTTTCTTTTTTGTTTATTACTCATGCAATCGCGAGCGGCGCACTGCCTAGAAGGCTGCTGAGCATATGCCAGTTTGAGACAGACAAAGCTTTGTTAACCATTCCAGGCGCCTTCTTAAGGTGAATCCACACGACGGACCAAATTGCCGTTTTGGTCCGCGGGCCGCGCATCACGTGATCTTACGTCACCGCTTTTCGAGGTCCACCGGCGGTCCGCGGCCCGCGCTTGTGAGAAATGCCAAGCGCTTTTCTCGCCCGGACCTTGGCGGCGGACCGCGGCGTTTTTAGTATAATTGAAATGCTAAGTCTGGCAACAAGCTGACTTTTGTTGTTTGAATTGGAATCCAAATCCAAAGTCGTGTTCTTTTGGCGCCAACTGTTGAAGACGAAAAAGACGAACCTTTTGTTGTGCGACGATGGCGGCATGTTACGACGATGCAACTGTTTACTGCATCGCGCTCGTGGAGCGATTCCCCGTTGTGTGGGACAATAGATGCATGCCTTTTTCGGTTCACTTAAGTCCTCCTCGTCCTCAATAGTCAACGCCAGGGCCACCGCGGCCAAACGTCTCTTTCGTTCAACCTCCATCTTGGCTCCTTACAAATAGCCTCAAAGCAGCTCGCTGCATGCGTTTGGCCGAGCTGTGAGGTCGAGGGTTAGACCGGCCCGTTCGCTCTGTCGTCTGCTCTTTTGGTCCGCCGTGTGGATGCTCATTGTAGCCGGGCGGCCTGCGGGCCGCGCATCACGTGATCAATCGGTCCGCGGCCCGGTCCGTCGTGTGGATACACCTTTAGCAACGCACGAAGCCTATGTCGATAATAGCCGATTCACACGACGGACCAAATCGCGATTTTCGTCCGCGGACCGTGTACCACGTGACCGGCACGTCACCGATTCCTGCGATCCGCGCCTCCTCCGCGGAGGCGCGGACTGATAAAGTCGAGCGCCTTTTTCACTCGCGGACGTTTGGCGGCAGACTGACTTGGAAAGCATTTAGTCTGGCAACGGTACATGGTTTTCTTGGTATTTTGCTTCTGTGCGTTCAAAACAAAAATGGCGCATCGTTGCGTTTTGTGCGTTTGTTGGTTCATTTTGTCGTACGATTCTTGGTTCCACGCGTGAGAGAAACTCCAGAAACTTTGTCCGGCTGACGCGACGCAGGTTCCGGTGCTCCTCCGGGTCCATGTCAAGAAGCTCCCGTCAAAACTAGTCTAGCACGGCGCGATAATTCTTGCACGTCCAATCAGGATTTCACCGAGCAAGCCCTCTCTTGTGGATGTGGTGTGTTTGAGTGTTGTGCACGAGCGCGGAGTGTGTGAAGGCATCTCCAAACGCCCTTCCGCGAGCCCAGAAGTTCGTCCCGTCACGCCGAAGCTTTCTCGGGCAGGATCATGCCTGTGTCACTGTCATGCTTTGGGTTAGTAAAGTTAGTGGCGCTTCGCGCGAAGCCTGTCCCGGTGTTTTGTTCTCGATTTGTACGTAGCAGCGGCGTACGATTCTTTATCGCGGTAGCAACCGTCGATTTCTCTCTTGGACAACGGTGCTACTGTGCGATGTTGGAGTTTCGCGGCACTGTGGGGTGCGAACAGGTTCGGTCCGTCCTCACTGGTGTCTGCTCATCGTCTCCCTCGTGTGGATGCGCTTGGGAGACGGACGAACCGCGGATATGTCGTCACGTGATCAATCCGTCCGCGGATCAGTCCGTCGTGTGAATCGGCTATAAACGGTGTGCAATATTAAACGGAGCTGTGTCATAACTGCTTGCAAGAGGCACACTGAGATCCCAGGGTGCCTGGCGTTTCTGTCGTTCAGCGCATATTTAGATATCAGCCCTCTCGCGCAAGTTTGGCACTCATATATCAGATAAGCATGCAGATAAGAAGGCACTCACCATTTCTCTAAAGTACGATGGCTATTTCCTGCCAAGCGTCGTTTTGCAGGTACTTGTTGTGGTAGGCTTTTAAGCGTTGGTTAAGAGCAGAGGCCCATGTCGCACTTCTTCCATCAGTAGTTCATCTTGCTCAACTATGCTGTTTCCCCACTACTCATAGTTGAACAACACACAGGATAAGAACAAAAAGGGAACGTACTCATGTGTCAAAGAAAGCAGACTGCGATAGCGTGAGGCTCATTCACAAAACGTGGATGCCGGTAGTTACATAACCGGAAAGGCCTATCCAAAAGCTTATCGAGCATCGGCCGCGCCGTAACTATCGTATCTTTAACCAACGAAAAGTTTGCAAGTTTCTCTCGCTTCTGTTGCGCCTGTTAGGCGCTTTGCGCTTGATACAACAATGTGATCAGAAGAGTTGCCTTTATTGCGTTTGTGCATGCGTTTGATAAGGAGAACCTGCGCGTTGCGTTCATAGTCTCAAAATAGCTTTATTAGTAACGACCATTTTCTACCAAATATATTTTTTCGGTGAGGAGTAGCGTACTTACTTTTTTTAAAACAGAAACGAGTAACATACTAAGTTTTCTTTAAGGCAGAGTAACGAATAATGGTATTTTATTAATTTTCAGGAATAACGTGTACAACAACGTTTAAGAGCCTCGTTTTTATTTTAACCTGGGTACGCGTCTATTGCGACAAAGGCAGATGGGCAGGCCGAAAAATACTAGCAAATGTCCTTCATACAGAGAACACAATAAAGTTCATTGGTTTAACCATCTGGAATCGACTACAGATCGAATGTAAACCCAGAGGTTGCCAACAGAAAGAGGGGAATCCCAGATTCATGAACTCTTTCTGAAGTTCAACACTGCCGTTCCTTCGGTCGCGTCAGTAGAACGACTCTGCAACGTCGCTAGAGATATATTCTCAAGGAAGCGGGCAAGCGTAACAGATGAAGACTTCGAGAGGCGAAAGAAAACAATAAACCTTGATTGATTGATTGATTTTGGGGGTTTAATGGCGCAAGAGCTACGAGGCTATCTGCGTCAAACGATAATAACAATCAGCATGCTTTGGTGAGAGTTTTACCAAAGTGCAACCTAGGATTTGGTAAAGCTATATTTGGTATAAAATGCCAATGCTAGTAAGAAAGTCTACTACCCTGCTAAAAGGGACCATGGGATTCTCCCCCAGCAGGAGGGCCGGATGAAACGGGATCTGTTGTTGAAACAACTCGGGAAAATGTATACGACGTTTGGGCTCCAGAGCGGGACAGGACCACAAGATATGTAAGATTGTAAGAGTATCACCACACTGATCACAAATAGGAGGATCTTCCCCCCAAAGTAGGTACTTATGAGTGATAAAAGAATGCCCAATTCTCAGACGGCACAGCAAGGTTTCATAAAGACGACTCTTGCATGAAGAGCTTTCCCAAGCTCCAAGAACAGGCTTTGTAACATGGAGCTTGTTTTCACACTCCCTGCCCCATTCCAACTGCCAACAACGAAAAAGTGATGACTTTACTAAAGGCTTTATATCCTGATATGGTAAACAGAAAGACGATTGGACAAGGTTTCCCACAGACCCTGCAAGCCTGTCGGCCTTCTCGTTGCCCTCTATGCCAACGTGACTAGGAACCCAACAAAATATTATGCTTTGACCGTCATGTAGAGCAGCGTTGAGTTTACTCTGAATTTGTTGTACAAGCATGTTTTTAGTGTCTTTAACAGAGCAAACTGCAACAATCACACTCTGAGAATCAACGAACAGAACAGTCCTAGTTATTTTCTTATGTAGAGTGTGGTCTATTGCCATTGATACTGCATAGAGTTCTGCAGTAAAAATGTTGGAAAATGAATTAAGTCGCTTAACTTTAGAGAAGTGTTCTGAATACACAGCGCAGCCAACAAAAGAAGTCTTGGCGCCATCTGTGTAAACATGAAGATAACCATCATACTTGATTTGTACTTCACAAAACTCTTGCAGTATTACAGCATGGGAAATGCCATGTTTGTTAAATTTTGTGAGCGACCAGTCCCAGGCAACTGGCAGTGTCTTCCAGGGTGGAATACAGTCGTCAACATTTCGAATGAGGCCGACCTGGTCCAATGAAAGATGGAATGAAGTGCAAAGTTCTTCAATGCGGGAGCTTAATGGTGCCACAATGCTTGGCTTGTTGTTAAAGAGACGGGAAAACCTCGACCTTGTAAGGGAAGAATAAGTGGGGTGTTGAGGGTCAGCCAGAATCTTAAAAGCATACGTTAGGCTAAGATAGGTACGTCGTTTGTTCAGTGATAGCTCATTAGCTTCTGCAAATAAACTGGAGACAGGGGATGTTCGGAAAGCACCAGTTGCTAGTCTCAACCCCAGGTGGTGAACTGGGTCCAACATTCTGAGGGCAGATGGCCGGGCCGATCCATACACTGCCGCACCATAGTCAAGCCGAGATCTTACAAGAGCATTGTACAACCGTAGAATACATTTTCTGTCAGAACGCCATGACTTATGAGATAGAACTTTCAAAAGATTCATAGACTGAAGACATTTAGTTTTGAAAGCTTTCAGGTGTGAAATAAAATTAAGCTTTTTATCAAATATCACACCAAGAAATCTGTGCTCTTTCCTGACAGGTACAAGGTTTTCATTTAGTTCCAGTGATGGGTCCAATGACAGCCCACAACGCAAAAAAAAGGGCACACAGACTGTTTTGGATGCAGAGAACCGAAACCCGTTCTCGTCAGCCCACTTGGAAAGTTTGTTTATGGCTATCTGCAACTGGCGCTCACAGCTGGAAAGGTTACAAGAGGAAGACGAGATCTGTATATCATCAGCGTAAAGAGAATATGAAACAGAAGGAGGTAGCAGTCGTGCAATTGAATTCATTTTTAGCACAAATAAAGTTACGCTCAAGACTCCTCCTTGAGGGACTCCATTTTCTTGCACGTAGGAATCAGATAGGTTGGAGCCAAGACGAACTTGAAAAGTCCTGTTTGTTAGATATTCCCTTATGCATTGCAGCATACGGCCACGGATATTACATGCATACAGATCTTGAAGAATCCCATGTCTCCACGCTGTATCATATGCCTTCTCCAAATCGAAAAAAACTGCGACACAGTGCTGCCGGTTTACAAATGCCTCACGTATAACAGTTTCCAAGCGTACCAAGTGATCGAGAGTACAACGACCTCGGCGGAATCCACACTGGTTGTTATCAAAGGCCCTCTGTTGTTCCAATACATAAACCGGTCGCCTGTTTATCAGCCTTTCAAATGTTTTTCCGAGGCAGCTTGTTAGTGCGATTGGGCGGTAACTTGATGGCTGTGAAGGATCTTTATTAGGTTTTAGAAGGGGAATAATATATGCATGCCTCCAAGTCTGAGGAAAACAAGCCTTTTTCCATAAGGAATTAAAAAGAGAAGAAGGTTTTCAAGGGATTCCGTGGACAGGTTACGAAGCATTTCATAGTGAAGCCCATCGGGCCCAGGAGCAGATAGCTTTTTTACATTAAGGGCCATCTCAAGTTCATATCGCGTAAATGGCTGATTATAAGAGGCTGCCTTTCCTCCAGTTACGACTAGCTTTTGTTGCTCCGCACGAGCTTTAAACTGTGCGAAGTTAGCACTGTAGTTGGCTGAGCTGGATGAATTATAAAAATGTTCTCCGAGGACGTTAGCTATGTCTTTTAATGACGAACAAGGAGCATTAAACGTTGGGATGGCAAAGCACCTATATTCCCCATTTACTTTCCTATATCTGTCCCAGGCCTCTTTGGCAGGGACAAAACTAGTTAGAGAAGACAGGTACTTCATCCAAGACTTCCGTTTTGCCCGCTTCCTAGTCCAACGAGCCTTGGCTTTTCGGCGTTTAAACTCCACAAGGTTGTGCGAAGTGGGATATCTACGAAATCTTTCCCAGGCCTTGTCTTGATCTGCCAGGGTTGTGGCACGCTCCTTGTTCCACCAAGGTTTACATTTTTTTGGCACATTACCAGAAGTTTGTGGAATAGAGCGCTGAGCAGCCCTTAGTATCTGCTCAGTAACATGAAGTGTAGCGTTCTCGGGTTACAAAGAAGAAAGAATCGAAGGATCTAAAGTGGAGTGAAGATTAAAAAGTCTCCAGTCAGCCTTGTCTAATTTCCACCTAGGGAGACGCTTTAAAAGATTAGGCAATGAAACAGTACTTTCTAAAACAATAGGATAGTGATCACTTCCAAAAGGGTTATGGAGAACCTTCCATGAAAAGCAAGGAAGTAATGAAGGTGAAGCGATAGAAAGATCAATAGATGTGAATGAGTTGTGTGCTGCACTAAAAAAAGTTGGTTCTTTCACGTTAAGAAGACACAGCCCAGAAGACAATAAAAGACGTTCAATAACACCACCCCGGGAGTCTTGACGGGTACTGCCCCACATGGGATGATGAGCGTTAAAATCACCCAAAATTAAAAACGGTTGAGGAAGCTGTCCTACAAGTCCCTGTAGCTCTTGAAGATTGAAAGGAATATTTGGTGCTAAGTATAAAGAAACAAGCGTTACAAGGCGGCCCACAAGGAGACGCACTGCAACAGCCTCCAGAGGTGTGCAGAGTGGAACTTGAGAGCAAGCGACTCCACTCTGCACAACTACTGCAACGCCACCAGAAGGACTGGAAGCGGGACGGTCTTTCCTAAAAACCTGATGACGTCTTAAAATGTTAAAAGAATTAGAGTGAAGATGGGTTTCTTGCAAGGCAAGAGCGATGGGTCGAAGGTCATCCATAAAATGATTGACATCATCAATATTTCTTAAAATACCGCGACAGTTCCATTGCATAAAATGTAACTTTGTCATCTATTAAAAAAGTGTGTAAATATATAAAACCTAGCAAAATAAATATAACTATGGAGAGCCAACTCGACCTAGGTGGAAGATGTGATCACAATGCAACAGCTATCGGGGCTATCACTTGGGCGCTACTACAGGTTGCTTCTTTTTAGATTTACGAGAAGCTGTCTCCCATTCCATACCATCCTGGTCGGACCCAGGAGTAGACTGACTGTCAGCATCAGTTGGTATCTCCATGTCCTGGGAAGTGTCTGGTGGATGCAGCATGACAGAGCTAGTCCGGCCTGGCACGCGTGGGGGAAAACCCCGGCCACGACCGGATGGAGGAGTGGCGGACGAACTGGGCGAAGGGTCACCCAAGCTTGTCTCCACACCTCCTTTCACAGGAGCTGCATGGGTACCATGCTGCTCCTTCGGTAGGGGGACCCTCTCCAGCGAGCAGGAGCGAGAAGCTCGCTCCTCCCTAGGAGGGGACCTAGGAGTGGGGACAGGCGCGGCAGCTGCCGGCCTGTCCTCGGATGGAGGGGCAGCACGCGTGCTACCACCAGGGACTGGGGGAAGCTCCTGCTGCCCCTGTCGGGGAGCTGGGGCCCTGAGGTCGGCCGCCAAAATCTCGGGAGAGACCTGGGTGGCCCTTGACTACGAGCGCGGTGCAGGGCCCCTGCGCACCGCCTCAGCATAACTACCCTTTGACAAAAAGGAAAAACGCTTTTTTGCTTCCACGTATGTAATATTTTCTTGGACTTTCAGGGCAAGAATATCTTTTTCTTGCTGAAAGAAAGGACAGCTGCGGTAGTAAGCGGGGTGTGGTCCACAGCAGTTAGCGCAATGGGCCACGGCCTCGCAAATGTCGGAGACGTGGCCTTGACTTCCACACTTTGCACATGTCTCCCTTCCGCGACAGCTGCGTGACCCGTGGCCAAAACGCTGACAACGGAAGCACCGCTGTGGGTTGGGGACATAAGTGCGGATCCGGCAATTAAGGTACCCTGCTTTGATTGTCTCTGGTAGAGTGTGTCTCTCGAAAGTCAAAATAACATGCTTGGAGGGGATTTCTTCACCATTCTTTTTAAACATTATTCATTTGACGGCGATGACACCAGAGCCTTCGAGGCCCTCAAGATGTTCATCTTCACTGGTATGAAGGAAGTCATCCTCAGAGAGGACACCACGAATGGTGTTAAGTGTACGGTGAGGGCTCACCGACACTTTCAAGTCAACAATGTTGGTCATCTTAGAGAGTGCTTCACTTTGTTTTTTTGTTTCTACCTCCACAAGGAGGTCTCCACAGTGGAGCTTCTTAGCCTTATAGGAGAACCCTACAAGGTGCTCAAGAACTTTAGCTACAACAAAGGGTGAGAGCTTTGCAACTGGTTTCTGTTCATCCAGCGAATGAACGACAAAAAACTTTGTAAAGGTTTCTTCCTTAAATTCTTTTTCAATGGTTTTGTGTTCAAGGCAGCGCCTTTTAAAGGCTTGCCCTGAACGGGGTTTGGAGGGGTGGGGCGCCATAGGAGGGCAAAGAGTGTTCGGTATCCGCGGTGCACCGCCCACCACCGAGCCCAACAAGGGGTTAGGTAACGCACGATAACAAGAAGGGCTTGGCTGGAGACGTTACGCTAACAGTGCTGCCGGGAAACTATACCCAAGTGTGGGTCAAGACAGAGGTCCATTGCCACCCAAGGTTAGCCCTTGCCGCCAAAGAGGGTTGAAAAAGGAGTAAGATAAGTGAGAGAGAAGTAAAGGAAGCAGGAAAGATAAAAGTGAAAGATCGGAGGGGATAGTAGAAGAAATGGCGACTAGACTGAATCATCCTGGCCGGGCCTTACCAGGACTCCCGTCTATGAGAAGCGGGGGCCGAAGTGGTGTATTGCCTCACCCGGGGGGCCCCGAAGGGTCCAAACCTGCCCCGGGCTCGGCTCAACCACCAGGATTCCCTTTTCCCCAGACACGGGAAAGCCACGCACAGCCATACGTGGGCGGGCGAACCCGCATGGCTAGGGGTCCGTGGAGACGCCACTCTCCAAACACCTGCTTTCACAGGTGCCCCCTGCGGGGCAATAAACCTTGAACCAAAAGCAGTTGTGTATTTTGTAGTGGAAGTAACGAGACTTTTATGTAAAGTAACGCGTTCTTTTTGAGAATTGGTAATGAGTAGCGCATGTAGTTAACGTTTTGAGCGAGTAAGGAGTAACGGTATTTGGTTACTTTTTTGGAGCAACTTGTACATGCCTGCTAACGGTGCGGTCCAACATCGTGACGTCCTAGACTCCTAGGGTCCCGGTCCTCTGTCCCAGCGGGTGGAGTCACGTGGTCTTGAAATTCGGTCCTAGAATCTCGGGTGGGGCGCGGCTTCCGAACTTCGGGTATAGGCCCCTCTCCTTAGTAGCTACTCGCTGTGACGTCAGGGCGGGCCGTGGACCACGAGCCCGTTTTAATTTGTCCCACCTGTCACTCAGCTGTCCGTCACCTGCCAATTAGCTGTCAGTCATCCATCAATCTCCTGTCACCGTTTCGTTCCTGGTGTGGGATAAAAATCTCCCTTACACTGCCGGGAATCGAGTTCAGGCCGTCCGCGGGGAAGACCGGCACCTCAGCACGCTCGGACACAAGTGCATAGTATCGCTAGCCTTAAGCGCGATAAAAACCAACGAGTTTTTGTGCGCGCGTAGGCGGCGCGGCTCCCGGAAATTGCGCATTTCGTGACGTCGTGCTGATTCCATGCGCTTTCCGGAAGCGCAAAAGAAAGTTGAATATTTTCAACCTTTCCTGAAGGGGCAAGAAAACGCGCTGTGGAGTAGTAGGGCGCTCATGTTTCCCTCCCAATCAATGGAGGGCACTTGTTCCGGCTCCGCGTTTTTTCGCCCTCTGGCGCAGATGCTCTCCACTTGCTTTCAAGTATAGCATGTCTATGAACTTTCCCCCTGCTTCCTACGCTAGGAAGGTTATTTCTGCAGCCGAAATGAAGGCTGCTGCGGACGCGCATAGGAAAGACGAAGCTGGGCAGAGGGCCGCAGATGCTGTCGTATTCGATGACCAGAGCAATGTTTTCAACTGATCGAGCTGGTTCAAATTACCCTTCGAAGCGATATCTTATATCGTTGGCTACGCGCCAGCGTATCGCCGCGTCATGCTGCCTGGGCAGGCAGATATAAAAGCATTAAAAAAAAAGAGTAAACGAAGGCTTTTTGGCTTGACAAAGCATCAGAATGGCCAGTGTGGATTCAAGAGTTCGAAGACTACCAGTTCGCAAGTTCGCAAGCGGTCTCAACGAAAAAAGCGGCGAGGCTCAGGTCAGAACCCTCCTCTATATCCCAGGAAGGCAGGGACGGCAAATGTTTGCAACCTTCGGCCTGAGCGAGGAAGACTCGAAAGACTTCGAGAAAGTCCAAACGAATTTTATAGAGCACTTCGTGAAAGAAGGAAACGTCGTCTACGAGAGCGCCTGCTTTCATCGGCGTGTCCAGAATCTAGACGAGACCATCGACCAGTACGTGACAGCGCTTCACACTCTAGGAGACCACCGTGATTTTGGGGACTTCAAACAACGAATGCTGCGTGATCGACTGGTCGTCGGCATGCGTGACGGAAAGCAGCTGGAAACACTTCAGATGGACTCGCTTGCTTCTGCGTTGGCAAAAACAAGGTTGAAGGAGACGGTAAGACAGCAGCAACGAGAACTGCGTCCCGAGGAATCGCCTGCAGCACCTGAGAACGTGAACATCGATGCAGTAAGACGCTACAGTGGAACATCTTGGCGTCAAGGAAGCAAAAAACTGCCGTCTTCTCGAAAGTGGTCCTGCTCGGCCTGTGGAGGGAAGCAGCACCCCCGGTCAGCCTGTTAAGTGAGAGCGGCCAAGTGCTTCAACTGCAGCAACCAGGCTATTTGAGGAAGGTTTGCAGAACCGGAGCGGGGAAACCGCAAAAGGTACGAGGGGTTGCCCTTGAAGAAAAACCTGTATACCTGTTTAAGCTACCCGCACTGTCTTTGCGAAAGTAGACTCGACTGCCAAAGTGTCCGTTGTTCCATGTTACGTTTCCAGGCAACCCGACTATGCTGGATCGAGTCGAAGAAATTTGGTGGGGGCAAACGAAGAACGATTGGGAAAATTTACGACAGAAATACAATGAAACGATAAGGTGTCTTGTCAAACAGTGTATGTCATCAGCCCTTTGCGTGAAGTGTTGCTAGGCCTACCGGCAATTGTGTCCTTGGGGGTCATTAGATTTGTAGATAGCATCGGCAAAAACGAGCCTGTGACGTTTTGTCCCCGCAGCTGTTCAACAGCTTAGGTACGCTTCAAGGGGAATACACCTGTCACGGTTCGGCCGGAGACGTTGCGAATGCGATAGAGACGAGGCCGAAAACGAATAAGTTATAATACATTATATTTACAAAAACAAGACGAAGATATAACGGAAAGCATGGGAGTATGTACACAGTAACAGGGGAAATAATACACACACGGTTAAGCACATCTATAGTTCCATGAAATGAAGCTGTTCGGAGCAGGCCTTACAATTTAAGTTCGTTACGTCGACGAACCGAAGTGACTTGCCCAAGGCAGCGAAGGCTCTTGTCTCCTAGGCGTCTGAAGGGGAGTGTGGAACTCTCGCCGCGACAGCTTGTGCACAGCAAGGGTCGGGCGCGTCCTGGAGCGTAGCCATGGACCCCATCCGCCGCTTCCTCCCGGTCTCAGTCTTCGATTACAACTCTCACGCCGTCCTCTTCTTTTTTCTTCCCCTCCTCAAATCGTTGTCTCACGCTGCATCATCTTCTTTCTTCTTGCCCCTTCAACTTCCTTTTATGTCATGCTTTAGAATCATGACAACACCATCCAGCTCACCCCGCACGCCGCACCTTTCGCTGTTAATACAACACGGAAGGTTCCCATTCCCATGATGGAAGCTGTAAAAAGTGAAATAGCCAAAATAGAAGAGAGGCGTAATACGTAAAATGGAAGGACACACAAACTCGTGCGCAGGAATCGTGCCAGTCCTAAAACCGTCAGGCGTGGTTCGTATTTGCGTGGATTTGACTCAATTAAACAAAAGTGTCCGGCGGGAACTGTATGTTCTGCCAACAGTCGAACAAACGCTCGGAGGAAGAAAAAAAGGACCTTGACAGCAGTCCAGCTTTTTCAGACCTCCGCATTTTTGGTTGTTTCTCACTCAATCTTCGTCATCCCTGCATCCCCAACTAACTAAGAGGCCTCTACAACGTCTTCCGCCTCGTTCTGGAGTGGGTAACCAGTTCGGCCGGCGGCGGATCATGCCTAACGCCACCCAAGACGACGCTGACCAGAACACGGATCAGTACAGCAACTTGAGCCCTAGCATCGAAGCCACCATTAGTAAGATTCCTCCAACTACGGACAATGACCCAATCATAATGGACGCCCAGGATTCTCCGGACGGCGAGATTCTGAACTCGGATGCTGCTCTTGACGACGGCGGTGAATGGTATCCAGCCCGTGCTCCCCGAAGGCGTCTGTACAAGGAAACATCCAGTCAAGACTCGGAAAAGGACACCCCTCGGACCAAAAGCCTCGCCGTGATATTTGTGCCAACAAAAGAAGGTGACCGCATCAGCAGTCTGAGCAGCCTAAAGCTGTCAGACGGTTTAGAACTTCTGTGCCCCGAGTGCATTGTCCAAATCAGGCCAAATGAGCGTCTAAACTTAATTGCCGTGGATGTGAGAAATGGATTCACCACAAGAGCACTGCTCAAATGCACATGGCTCTGCGGACTTCCAGTGAAGGCGTACGAGGGCCTTGCAGGTCCCAGAGTCGAAGGTGTGGTCAAGAACGTTGACGTAGCACTTCCCGAAACAAAAATTTGTGGACAACTGCAGTCTGATATGGAGATCGCTCGAGTACGTCGTTTCGGCTCCTCTGAGTGCGTATGGATCACCTTTCGTGGAAGCAAGCTTCCAAGCCATGTTCTTCTTAGACGAGTCCGGCACCCAGTGATGGAATTCCACCACCGTCCGACTCAATGCTACCGGTGTGGAGGCTTCGGACACTACGCTGTCACGTGCAAGCGTTCCGTTGCTTGCAGCCGATGTGGTGAGAAGCATCCAACAATTGACGAAAAAGTGAAAGCCGTTTACAACTCCCTGTAACGCCGAATTGGAGCGCAGCTCTTGAGGAGGAGGAGGGAAGGGTACTGAAGGGAGGGTAGACCCCTCCTCCTCCTTCTTCTCTTCCCCTCATTCTTTAATATGCTCCGGGGGGGTCACCTCACCTCGGGGGGAGGGGGGTCGCGTGACCTCGGGGGGGGGGGGTGTCGCGTGACTTCGGGGGAAAGGGGGGCCACGTGACTTTGGGGGGTCACGTGACCTTGGAAGGTCACGTGGAGGTCACGTGGAGGTCACGTGGGGTCGCGTGACCTTTAGGTGACCTTGGGGGTCACGTGACCTGGGGGTCACGTGACCTTGAGAGGGGTCACGTGACCTTGAGAAGGGTCATGCGACCTCGGGGTCACGTGACCTGGGGGAGTCACGTGACCTTGGGGGGGTCACGTGGGGGTCACCTTGGGGTCGCGTGACCTTGAGGTGACCTTGGGAGGGGTTACGTGACCTTGGGGTGACCTTGGTTACGCCGACGGCGACGGCGACGCCGCTCAAGCCGGAAACGGGCGCCTAAGAGCTGCACTCTAAAAAGTGAAAGCCGTTTACAAATCCCTGTAACGCCGAATTGGAGCGCAGCTCTTGAGGAGGAGTGAAGGGTACTGAGGGGAGGGTAGACCCCTCCCCCTTCTCCTCCACCTCCCCTAATTCTTTAATATGCTCCGGGGGGGGGGGTCACGTGACCTCGGGGGGGGGGGTGTCACGTGACCGGGGAGGGGGTCACGTGACCTCGGGGAGGCGTGACCTGGGGGTCACCTCAAGGTCACGTGACCCCCAAGGTGACCCCCACGTGACCTTGGGGGTCACGTGACCTGGAGGGGTCACGTGACCTGGGGGGTCACGTGGGGGTCACCTTGGGGTCACGTGACCTTGAGATGACCTTGGAAGGGTCACGTGACCTCGGGGGTCACGTGACCTTGAGGAGGAGACCACGTGACCTCGGGGGTCACGTGACCTTCAAAGGGTCACGTGGGGTCATCTTGGGGTCACGTGACCTTGAGATGACATTGGAAGGGGTCACGTGACCTCGAGAGGTCACGTGATCCCAAGATGACCCCACGTGACCCCCAAGGTCACGTGACCTTAGGGGTCACGTGACCTTAAGGGGGTCACGTGGGGTCACGTGACCTTGAGATGACCTTGGGAGGGGTCACGTGACCTTGGGGGTCACTTGACCTTGGGATAACCTTGGTTACGCCGACGCCGACGGCGACGCCGACGGCGACGGCGACGCCGACGCCGCTCAAGCCGGGAACGGGCCCCTAAGAGCTGCGCTCTAAAACAAAACAGAAATGCATCTCCACGTCTATCAAATGCGTGAACTGCGGAGGACAGCATGAGGCAACATCTCCAAAATGCCAGAAATGGAAGAATGAACGAGACATTCTTCACTACTCGAAGGTGAACTCTGTTGATCTCCGGACTGCTCGAGCAGCAATACAGAACCCCCAAAGTAATCCCACGGAGGACGGTGCTTCGACCCCTTACCAAAGAGCTCTGGTGACGGTGACCACAAAAAAACACATCGCGCCCGAGAAAATTGCTGTTCCGGAAGCTAAAGGTGTTGTTCCAGCATCATGCGCTTCAACATCCGCATCAACATCCGTCACCGGCACTACATATTCAATGATAGCAAAAGGGATTCAAAAGTCGTCCCGCATTCTACCGAAGTCCCCTCCACAAAAGCAGGCTGTTACACCCAGCAACGACCCCATGACGGAGAAAATGGACTGCGATACTCACCAAGCAAATCCGCCTTCTCAGGAGAACATTTGAAATCTCAAGCCTCCAACAACGAATGTCACAAATCCAAAGCCATCTTCGTTACCGACTCCAGATGTGGACTGGCTGTCCATTATCAAAACCGCTGCACATATGGCGTGCTATTTTCTCACACCCCTACAAACACCATGGGCATGTGGTCTACAATGGGTGGTCCAATTCGTCACTGACCAGTTGGACCGCTATTTCACCAAACAACAGTGAGCCACGACGGAAGATGTCGAAAGCCCCAAAGTAGAAAACCTAAACTACCCACTGTGCTCCAATGGAACGTACGCAGCCTTAGATCTCGCCTTCCTGACCTACTCCAGCACCTTCTGACAAACAAAATAGACATTCTGGCCCTTCAAGAGCCACGTATTCTTCTTGAAGACTGCAGACTTGGGCCATATGTGATATACCTAAGTGCATCAAAACGAAACGAAGGCCAGTCTCGGGCGGCAATATTTGTCCGGGCAAGGATTCATCAAGAACCCCTAGACCTATCCTCAATCGCAAAGGGAGCAGCGGAATACGTCGGTGTGACAGTTCGCTCTAGAGGAGAACTCTTCTCTATCATTAGTGTCTACGTTCCTCCAAACGTCTGCTGGGATCCCGAAGAGCTACGAGAGATAAAAAATGTCTCTACGGGGCACCTTGTTATCTGTGGAGATTTTAATGCCCATAACGAGCTATGGGGAGTCAGGCAAACTGCTCGACGAGGAATTCAGCTGGAGATTGTAGCATCGTCCTTACACCTTCAAGCGCTGAATGACGGAACTGAAACCTTTGTAAGACCGGGAGTTAAACAGAGTGTCTTGGATCTCACTTTTGTTTCACCGAATATAACAGCAGAGTGGAATGCTCAACCCGACACACGGGGAAGCGACCATGTTCCCATAATAATCACTTCACCAAGGCCTCCGACGCCAATGTACAAAGAGGTACGCGTCACCAATTGGGATGTATTTAGGGCTCACATGGAAGGAGATGTGGTTAACCTTGCGGGAGACCCATCCCCTGCAATCGCTCACGCTGTATCAATGGCTACGAACACGATCCGAGTTCCTATCACCCGTCCTAGTCCCGACCTCACGTACCTCAAACTGCGGGTGGCCCGGAGGACAGCCCAGAAGCGAGCTCGCAGAACGAACGATCCCGCAGATTGGATAAGGCACCGACAACTTGATGCGGCTTTCCGCCGGCACATATCCCGGCTCCAACGGCACCAATGGGACCAACTTTGCTCTTCCTTTGGATTAGCGTCAGGTATCTCACGTGCATGGAAGATGGCCCAGACACTATCATCGAGAAAAATGCCAACTCATCCAATTGCAGGTCTAGCAATTGCTATTGGCCATACAATGCAGGAAATGGCTGAACTACTTACTGACGCCTTCGCGACACCCATTCCACTACCTCCAGGTTACCAGAGTGGTAAGGAATCCAGTGCGAATAGTAGAAGCTGGCCTCCCCTTGCTCTCGATTCAGACTTTACGATCTCAGAGCTTGAATTCGCATTGCTTCGGTGTCGACGGAAAAGTGCTCCAGAACCTGATGGGGTAACTTATCAGGCACTACGAAATCTTGACAGATCACAGTACTCGGCCATACTAGAGGCATTTAATGATATATGGCGCACAGCTAAGATTCCTGAGGCCTGGTTAACATCTACTGTTGTGCCTATACGCAAACCAGGAGAACAACCAGCACAATCACTTGACTCGTACCGTCCCATCTCGCTTACAAGCTGCGTAGGAAAGCTCAGGGAACGACTTGTGTTACGTAGTCTAACCTAGTATATGGAGACTATAGGTGCGCTGCCTGATGAACTTTGTGGATT
Organism: Ixodes scapularis; assembly: GCF_016920785.2. Taxonomy (NCBI): domain Eukaryota; kingdom Metazoa; phylum Arthropoda; class Arachnida; order Ixodida; family Ixodidae; genus Ixodes; species Ixodes scapularis. The sequence continues at coordinate 239,298,884 of NW_024609835.1, read as the reverse complement.
TCGCGCTAAACGCTGCACTGCCGATGCAATTGGCGACCTAGCGTGCACTTTAGAGGAGGCACGAGCATCTCACCAGACAGTGTATTGTGTGTTCCTAGATGTACACAAGGCATTTGACGCTTTACCACATGCAACAATTCGCCAGCGGCTACGACATTTCGGCATTACAGGAAGATTGTACAGCTACGTGTGCGCCTTTCTTACAGAAAGATTCTTTTTCGTACGAGTTCCTGGCGCCGTCATCAGCCGTCATTCGGTGACACAAGGTGTTCCTCAGGGCATTGTTTTAAGTCCTTTCCTCTTTAACCTTGCTATGGCTGCCCTTCTGTTTTCTCTGAAAACATTGCCCAAGTCTCCTACAGCTCTGCACATCGCGATATACGCTGACGATGCAGCACTCTGGTGCGTCGGTCCTTCAAGGGCTTCAAAAAGTATCGGCGTACAGCTGCAAAGAGCACTTGACGAGGTTGTGAAGACCACAGAAGACCTCAGGCTCATTCTTTCTGTCACAAAAACCGCGTTTCTTTGCTACCGTCCCAACGGAACACCCAGCCGACCCGTAGCTAATGCTCCGAAGATAGGTAACATTCGTCTTCAGCATGTTACGACCCAACGATACCTGGGCGTCCTGATCGACAACCACGTGACCTGGCGCCCTGAAGCAAAGCGACTACTCATCCAGTGTCGTCAGCTTATGGGCGTTCTTCGCTGCTTCCGACGAAGGAACTCGGGCCTCTCTCCACAGGGACTTCTAGCTCTGTACCGTGGACTCATCCTCTCAAGAATACTTTACGCTGTACCACTACTTAACCTTGGCAGACCCCAGATACAGCAGTTGGAGCAATTTCAGCGATGCGCGCTGCGACTGTGCCTTGGGCTTCCACGATTCTCTGAAAATTTAGCGACGCTAGTTGAGGCAAGAGAAAACCCGATCTCGCTTCACAAAAGAAAACGAGCAATGCGCCATCTAGTGCGACTCCAAGACGCCTCGTCGACGACCTCTCTTCTATCCAAACTCCGCTCACGGCCGCTATGATGCCTTGGAACTGTCACAATAGAATTCGAGGACGAGATCGGACCACCCAAAAGGCGATTCCCACCGACACCACCCCACACAACCTTACCACCGTTGAATGTGACCGGTACTCTACCGTTCTTCCAACGAAAGTCATCTGTCGCTCCCATTGTAGCTCGCTCCCTCGCTATGGATCACCTAGATAGATGGTATAAAGGCTGGCTACATGTCTTCATTGATGGGTCGACTAAGCCCGAAACAGCAACATCTACAGCGGCATTTCTGATCCCGTCCATGGCGGTGCAGCAAGCTGGTAGGCTTAATTTTCATACAACGTCAACAACTGCGGAACTAGTAGCTATCTGTAAGGCTCTTGAGACGCTGCTTGTACTTGAGCCTCAAGCGGCAGTTATACTAACAAATTCGAAAAGCGCCCTTTGTCATCTTGAAAACCTGGAAGATGCTCCAACACTCGCACAGAAAGCCGCCCATGTAGCCCGAAAAGTTGAAGCCAAGGGATAGAGACTGGCATTTCAATGGATTCCATCTCGCTGTGGCATTAAAGGCAACGAGCAGGTGAACTCTCTGGCGGCTAAGGCTCATGGCCAGGAGACCCCAGAATACTTCATTCCCCGATTCAGTAAGGCCAAGCGTCTGTCCATCTGATCACAGGAATGGGGCATCCTCATGACGGTGTCGCCTCTGGTAATGCTCCCCTCCCCTACCGGAGTCGAAACTCAGCCAAAAGAAGTCTAGCCTTCTGCATCGCCTGAGAGCGGGCTGCCGGTTTACGGCACAAACGTTGCACAAGATTTCACGCAAATATAGTCCGAATTGCGACAGCTGCGGACCCTGGAGGACACCGAACACGTGATATTGCCGCGCGCCAAGTAGGCAGCGGGGCCGTAGCCTAAAGCGCGATCCAAACCAACGCTTCTTTTTGCGCCTGTAGGTCGTGCGGCTGCGGATGTGACGCATTTCGTGGCGTTTTTGCTGTTTCCGGGCGCGCTTTCTGAGTCAGAACCGTGCGCTTTGGTTTGGACGGGCGAAACTTCGGGCGAGCGCGCACGCGCGCACGCAGGCACGAGCGCACAAGCAAAGTGCAACTGCGACAGACTGGCCGGCCAGAGGGCGGGAGAAAGAGAAAGAGAGAGATCGCGTTGTCATGTTGGAAGAGAATAAAAGGGGGGGGGGGGGGAGGGGAGGGCAGCCAGACGGCGAGAAACGCGGAGCCGGAACTAGCTTGCCCTCCACCGATTGGCCGGGACACAGGAGCGCCCTACTACGTCACCGCGCGTTTTTGTGCGCGTTGAGAAAGAAGTTGAAATCAACCAACTTTTTTATGCGCGCCCGGAAGGAGCGAAGAAGCGGCGCGACGTCACGAAAATACGTCACATCCGCAGCCGCACGACCTACAGGCGCAAAAAGAAGCGTTGGTTTGGATCGCGCTTAACGCTTATCGCGCTTGCCTCCCGCGCGAATGGCCAGGGTTCGATTCCTGGCCGCGGCTACACATTTTTGTTTACACTGTAATGTGATGTTCCGGTGAATTCGAAAACCGGCTAGCTGATTCGAGGTTAGAATGTTCTACGCGCCGAACCTTCTACATCGAATGCTCCAGAAGCCAACGCGTGTACAAAAGCGGCTCCGCCTGGCAAGCAGGAGTCAGTCTCGCCCCAGCGTTCGACTCCGCTGTTACGCCGACTTCGGCGCCCGCGACGCTCTGTTATTAACTTTTGTACCTTTTCTATTTTTGGCACACGTTCGCCACATTAAACGTTTATTTCTTCCTGTTTATTTATTGTTATTCTGGTCACCACCCGTGACATTTTGGTGGAGGTGCGGGGTACCGCATGCCCGTGCAGCGTTCCCCTCCAAGGACCCGCAGTGCAAGTCCGATTCCCGGCTTGGTGAGAAGACCACTCACCGCGGAACCTGAACCTCGGACCAGCCGCCGCATTAAGGGAGAGGATCCTGAGTACGGTCTGCTGCCGGACAAGCCGAGGCCCAAGAAGACGGCGATGGCCAACCAGTCGGAGATCCCGGCCACTTCTGCCGTCGTATACTTGCCCGTCGCACCCCAGACTCCGACGCCTTTCACCGGGGAGATTCACGAGGACGTTGAAGATTGGCTACAACGTTACGAAAGAGTGGCCCGCCATAACCGATGGACGCCGGAGCAGTGCCTTCAGAACGTCTACTTTGCTCTGGAAGGCACGGCACTCACCTGGTTCCAGAACCACGAAGCGTCCATTGCGTCGTGGGAAAAATTCCAGGCCGTGCTGCGACGGACCTTTGCCAACCAGCACCGACGGCAGCGTGCCGAAGAACTCCTGCGAGCGAGAACCCAAGGGCCGACCGAGAGCGTCACAAGCTTCGTCGAAGACGTTCTCCATCTCATGATTCGCGCCGACCCAACCGCTCCTGAAGAGAAAAAGCTGCGGGTATTGATGCGCGGTGTGAAGGAAAACATCTTCGGTGGCCTTGTGCGGAGCGCGCCTACCACCGTCGAAGCTTTCATCGCCGAAGCAACCAACATCGAGCGTGCGCTTCAGGCACGTGCTTCCCACTACCAGCGACATCCAGGCGTCGCTGCATCCACACCGCTTAACGGCGAAAACACTCCAGGTACACCGGACATCCGGGAAATTATCCGAGAGGTTGTCCGGGAGGAACGGCGAAAGTTGCTGCCAACTACCAACCGTCCGCCAACCCTTTCCATCGCCGAGGCTGTCCGAGAAGAAGTGCATCGGGCGCTCCAACCAGAGGTTCCCGTCACCACGGTGGCACCGGAGGAACCGATGTTGAGCTACGCCGCAATGGCCCGACGACCGCCGCAAGCCCCCCGCCAAGCCACGTCGCCACCCCGAAGAGACGCCCCAACGCCGCATTACCCCCGACGACAGGAAGATCAAGCGCACGTTCACCCAGAGCAACCTGCGCCGGGGAAGGCAGACGTCTGGAGGACGGCCGACCGACGCCCGCTGTGTTACCACTGCGGGGAAGCTGACCATGTGTACCGCCGATGCCCATACCGACGATTCCACCCAAACGACCCGCGCCCCCGGTATGGTGAACGCCCTCGGGAGATCGACGAGTACCTGCGACGACCTCAGTCCCCCGAGCCTGCGTCCCGCCGAGAGTTCCGATCGCCGTCGCCACGACGTCCAGCTTCGCCGATTCACCGACCCCGACGTGAAAGCCTGTCACCCCTCGCTCCTCGCCGGGGAAACTAGGCGCGGCAACCCCTGGATGCGGAGTTGTCGAAGACGACCGACGCCAAGATCCTCCACGAACGTCGGAGGGCCCCCACTCGAACGCTACCAGAGATCGAAACGACGCCCCTGCAACGGTGTCCAATAACCTAAACGTCGTCATCGACGGCCACGACGCATCAGCGCTCGTGGACACCGGAGCAGACTGCTCAGTCTTGAGTGGGAGGCTCTCCCGCCGCCTTCGAAAAGTCACCACGCCGTGGGATGAACCACAAATACGAACCGTCGGAGAGCACCTCATCACACCAGTCGGGAGACGCACTGCATGTGTCGAGGTCCACGGTGAGACGTGCCCTATGAAGTTCGTAGTTTTGCAAGACTGTTCAAGGGACGTTATCCTCGGAATGGACTTTCTCTGCGAGTATGGCGCCGTCATCGACCTCGGGGCAAACCAGCTGACGCTGCGAAAGCCTGTTTTACCGCCGGTGGAGACCAACACGACGTCAACCGCGATTCGAGTTATCGCCGACCATGTGAACTTACCGCCGCGGTCGAGTGTTTTCGTCACCGTCATAACCGACGCAGCCATGAACGGTGAAGCTCTTCTGGAAGGCAGCGTCCAACTGCTCCTTGAAAAAGGAATTGGCGTCGCACGAGGCGTAACGGATCTCCAAGAAGGACGTACAACTGTTCTTGGGACAAACTTCCGAAAGGAGCCGCAGCACCTAACGAAGGGTACCACTGTGGGCCACGTTGAGGAGCTTCAGGCGCCAATCGTGGTCACCGTAATCTCCGAAGAAACCTCGTCGTCACAGCAGAACAGCAAGCCGCCGCCGCCGATCGACATTGACCCCGAGCTCCCAGCTCCTAAGCGCCGGCAACTGGTTGATCTCCTCGTTGAATACCGTGACTGTTTTGCCACGTCGTCGAAAGTTCGCCAAACACCAATGGCGAAACATCGCGTTATTACCGACGACGACGCGCTCCCTGTCCACTAGTCGCCATATCGAGTCTCCTTAAAGGAGAGGAAGGTGATTCAGGATCAAGTCCAAGAAATGCTCGACGACGACATTATTGAACCCTCAAGAAGTCCATGGGCGTCCCCAGTCGTCCTTATAAAGAAGAAGGATGGAACCCTGCGGTTCTGCGTGGACTATCGTCGACTGAACGCTGTGACGAAGAAGGACGTCTATCCGCTCCCCCGCATCGACGATACGTTAGACCGACTCCGCCACTCCCGATATTTTTCGTCGATGGATCTGAAGAGTGGCGACTGGCAGATTGAAGTCGACGAACGCGACCGGGAGAAAACTGCTTTCGTCACTCCCGACGGACTGTACGAATTCAAAGTGATGCCGTTCGGGCTTTGTACTGCGCCAGCCACCTTCCCGCGTGTCATGGACACCGTGCTGGCAGGTCTGAAATGGCAGAGCTGCCTCGTCTACCTCGACGACGTCGTGGTATTTTCAGGAGATTTCGACGAGTACTTGAAACGACTTCGAGCAGTGCTTCAAGCCATCAAGACCGCCGGCCTGTCACTCAAGCCAACAAAGTGTCGATTCGCCTATGGTGAACTTAAGTTTCTTGGCCACGTCGTGAGCAACAAAGGTGTTCTCCCTGACCCTGAGAAGACCCGCGCAATGGCTGCATTTACGCCGCCGTCTGACAAGAAGGCCGTGAGAAGATTCCTCGGACTTTGTGCCTACTACAGATGATTTGTTCGTGACTTCGCCAAGCTGTCCGCACCGCTGACGCACCTCACAAAGGACGCCGTAAAGTTCGAATGGACAGACGAACACCAGCGGTCATTCGATAGGCTGAAACGAAGACTCCAGACGCCCCCGATTCTTGGCCATTTCGACCAGTTCGCTGATACAGAGATCCACACGGACGCCAGTAACACCGGACTTGGCGCGGTGCTTGTTCAAAGGCAGGACGGGGCAGAGCGAGTCATCGCATACGCGAGTCGCACGCTGTCTAAGGCGGAGAGGAACTGCTCTACAACTGAAAAGGAGTGCCTTGCTGTCGTCTGGGCAATAACAAAGTTTCGCCCATATCTGTATGGAAGTCCTTTTCGCGTGGTCACGGACCACCACTCGCTCTGCTGGCTCGCGAATCTGAAAGACCCCTCCGGACGCCTCGCCCGGTGGAGCCTACGACTGCAGGAGTTCGACATAACCGTTGTGTGCAAGTCCGGCCGGAAGCACCATGACGCCGACTGCCTGTCAAGAGCTCCTGTCGAGGCCGGTCCTGCCTGTATCGAAGACGACGACGATGAGTGTTTCCTCGGCGCTTTGGACGTCAGCGACATGGCAGCACTCCAACGAGACGACCCGTAACTGCGAGCGCTCATCGAGCACTTAGAGGGACAAGCGAGTTCGGTTCCCCATACTTTCTTAAGAATCCTGCATACATTCTCCATGCGGCGAGGGGTGCTGTACAAGGAGAAGTTAGTCAACAACAATACAGCATGGCTGTTGGTTGTTCCTGCCAGCCTTCGAGGCAAAATATTCCAAGGATGCCATGACGCTCGCCAGGATTCGAGAAAAGTACTACTGGCCGAGGCTACCAAAGACCATTCACCTATACATTCGATCATGCCACGAGTGTCAGCGACGCAAGAAACCGCCAACGAAGCCTTCAGGACTTCTGCATCCGATTTCTCCCCCGTCTATGCCGTTCCAGCAGATTGGAATGGATTTACTTGGCCCTTTCCCATCGTCAACGTCGGGAAACCGCTGGATTATCGTCGCCACCGATTATCTCACACGGTACGCCGAGACGAAAGCCCTTCCAGCAGGCACGGCTGTTGAAGTCGCCAAGTTTTTCATTGAGTCCATTGTCCTCCGGCACTGCGCCCCTGAAGTCCTCATCACAGACATTGGATCTTCGTTCATGGCCTAGCTGACGCAAGAGATCCTTCGTCTCAGTGGCACCGGCCATCGTCGAACCACTGCATACCACCCGCAGACCAACGGGCTGACCGAGCGACTCAACAAGACAATCGCCGATAGGATCTCTATGTACGTCGACGTAGAGCACAAGACGTGGGACGAGGTGTTGCCCTACGTCACGTTCGCCTACAATACGGCGGTTCAGGAGACCACTGGATTCACCCCTTTCCAGCTGGTACATGGTCGGAAGGTAACGACCATGCTGGACGCAATGCTGCCCCATGAGGCATCTGACAATGAGAGCGACGACGCCCAGGCGGTTGCTCAACGCGCCGAAGAAGCCCGCCAGCTCGCCCGACTCATGATTCAAGACCAGCAACGCGTCGATGCGGGCCGCTACAACCTTCGTCGCAGGGACGTTCACTTCCAGCCCGGAAACGGGGTGTGGGTGTGGACGCCGATCCGTCGCCGCGGCCTCAGTGAGAAACTGCTGAAACGGTACTTTGGACCATACAAGGCACTTCGTCGCCTCGGCGAGCTGAACTACGAGGTGATGCCCGACGGAACAAGAACATCATCACGCCGCCCACCACGACCTGAAGTCGTCCACATCGTGCGCCTGAAGCCGTACTACGCTCGATAGGACTGTGGATCTTATGTGTTTCAAATGACTCTTTAGTTTGCCGTTCTTTTTATGCGCTTTGTTTTGTTTTGTGTTGCATCGGGGCGATGCACTTTTTAAGGGGGGAGTAGTGCAGCGCGCCAAGTAGGCAGCGTGGCCGTAGCCTATCGCTTATCGAGCTTGCCTCCCGCGCGAATGGCCAGGGTTCGATCCCTGGCCGCGGCTACGCATTTTTGTTTACACTGTAATGTGATGTTCTGGTGAAATCGAGAACCGTCTAGCTGATTCGAGGTTAGAATGTTCTACGCGTCGAACCTTCTACATCGAATGCTCCAGAAGCTAACGCGTGTACAAAAGCGGCTCCACCTGGCAAGCAGGAGTCAGTCTCGCCCCAGCGTTCGACTCTGCTGTTACGCCGACTTCGACGCCCGCGACGCTCTGTTATTAACTTTTTTTACCCCTTTTATTTTTGGCACAAGTTCGCCACATTAAACGTTTATTTCTTCCTGTTTATTTATTGTTATTCTGGTCACCACCCGTGACAATATGGTCGTGTCCAAAATACGGCAGCGCTCGAACTGTACTTCATACCGCCCTGCAAACATCCTGCACGTCGGTGGCAACGCCCCGTCAACTGATGTTCCCGAACGGGGGCAAGCGCCTCGCAGAACACACTTTTCGAGCACTTCTGGAGCTCCTGGAAGCAAGTGGCCTCGCAACTCGGCTGTGACGCCATTGCTTTCCGCCACAGAGCTGTGACGCCATTGCTTTCCGCCATGGTTTAGTACTTTTTGCTGCAGATACTTGTAAGAGTACCCGAATTGCTCTTCCAGTGTGAGCATGTGTAGTTTACAACGCGAATGAAACTATACGCCACCCGACGTTTATGCCGCTTGGTGTGACACTTCGTGTCTCCAAACCTTTTATCCGGTGTATCCTAACTCACTTTGCACATTCTAAGTTTTTTCGTTTTTTTCCCTTTTAACGTGGTTTTAGGCATCCCCCCTCTCTTCAATTCTGCAACTAACTATTTGAATATCTCAATATGCCGCCACTATCAAAATCAACCTTCCCCTTCTCCTCCCTTTTCTTTCACTCCTCTCTCCCCAGCCCGCGCGAGTCTTTCGCCCGTTATGGGTGGATAATATTTACGCAGGGGCTTTTCCCATTTTCACGATTGTCATTCGAACAACAACGAACAAACGCTCGGCCTGCTTGGTGACACATCAGTTGGATGCAAGCTCGGTTTTTCACCAGATTAAACTATCTGAAGCATGCCTAGAACTGTCAACGTTTATCACGCCATTTGGCAGATACTGTTTGGCAGATACTGTTTCACAAGGCTGCCCTTTGGAATAACGTCAGCTCCAGAATATCTTCAAAAACGGATGTAGGAACTTTTAGAAGGCCTTCCTGGTGTGGCCAATCTAAAGGACGCCATTTTGGTGTACGGAAAGAATCGGGCGGAACACGACGAAAGACTAAGGAAAGTTTTCGACAGGCTGGTGGAGTCCAATGTTACGCTGAACAAAAAGAAGGGTGTGTTTGACGTCAGAGAAGTTACGTTTTTGGGCTACAGCATAAGCGGAAAAGTCATAAAACCCAAAGCAAATAGAGTTAGAGCCATCAAAGATTTAAATTCACCAACCAATGTATCTGAAGTCAGGAGGGTTCTCGGAATGGCCAATCGCTTAAGTCGCTTTCTACCTCACCTGTCAGCAAAAATAGCTCCGCTACCGGAGTTACTCCAGAAAAACGCGGTGTGGGCATGGGGCCCGGCGCAAGGAATGGCGCTGGCTAGCGTTAAAGATATTATCTGCTCCGCGGAATGCATGGTCAAGTACAACTCAAGCTTACGGACAATAGACTCGGCAGACGCATCATCTTTTGGTCTCGGAGCTGTTTTCCTACAAGAACAAACAACGGGTGAACGCCGGCCAGTGGCATTTGTTTCTCGGTCACTGACGCCTGCGGAAAAGCGCTATGCTCAAATTGAGAAAGAAACTCTGGCCTTAATGTCAGCAGCCGAACGGTTCGACGAATACCTAAGAAGGCTTGACGCAGTATTCGAGACCGATCATAAATCTCTTGTGGCGCTGCTGGGGCAAACGCCGGTTGACATTTTACCACCTCGGATACAAAGGTTTCGATTGAGACTCATGCGGTACAGGTTCAAAGTCCTAAACGTTCCTGGCAAGCTGATTGCCACAGCAGATATTTGTCCCTTGCCCCGCTCGCGAAAACAGACAGAAAGAGCGTTATTTCGAAAGCGGAAGTCTTAAGCTATAGGCAAGGTTACTTGATGGGCCTAGAGGGAGGAGAGAGCTTTTTGAGAAAAGTAAAGGAGTATCAACGGATGGACGAGGTTTGTGATTCTTTAACACTCCTATGTCGAGAGGGCTGGCCGAGAAAGTCGTCCCTACCTTGTTTTCTTCAACCATACTGGCAGGACAGAGCTCTGAAAACGGAAGTGAATGGATTTTTGCTAAACGGTAACCGGGGAATTGTGCCACAAAAACTGCGGTCGGGCGTGGTTGTCTCGGTTGCACGAAGGCCACCAAGGCGTCAACATATGCCGGGCACGTGCTCGAGAATGCGTTTGGTGGCCAGGCCTTTGGTGGTCTTTAGCAGCAAGCAAATTTTCATTACGGTCCGTAACTGTGAAGTATGTGCTGATTTTGCTAACCAAAGCTCGGAGTCAATGATGCCTTCGTCTACTCCAGACTTTCTGTGGCAGAAGCTGGGAATTGATCTTTGTCAGATAAAAGGGGCGGACTTCTTGGGTGTGGTGGATTATCTCTCCAGATATCCTGAGGTTTCAGCTCTTTCATCAACCACAACAGCAGTGGTGATCGAGCAGTTGAAGCGTATTTTTGTGCATCATGGAATCCCGGAAACAGTAATTTCCGTAACGGTCTGCAGTTTGTGTCGTCGAAGTCCGGGAGGTTCGCGGAAACGTATGGCTTTTCCACAGAACAACAAGCCCGCTATACCCATAGGCCAGTGGGGAGGCAGAACGAATGGTCTAGAGAGTCAAAAAAGATTGATGCAAATGTCATCTGATGCTTACCTTGCGTTGTTGGCTTAACGGTCGATTCCGGTATCAATGTGAAGAGTCCCGCTGAGATACTAATGGGTCGACGGCTTCGAACGAGACCGAACAACTGCATCCAACAAACCTTAGTCAAGCGGAGTTGATTTGAAGAGACCACAGTGCAAGAGATAAGCAGCGTCAAGGGTTTAACAAGCGCCACGGAGCGAAAGCGTTGCGGACTCTTCACATCGGCGATCGGGTGTGGGTGACGGACATGAAGGCGAATGCGGAGGTCGTGGCTCCAGCCAGAAGACCGAGGTCCTACAAGGTACAAACGTCATCCGGGGTAACCCAAGTGCGGAACAGGACGAGTTTGCGGTTTTTGCCGCGACAACAAGAAACCGAAGGAAGCTACGATTTTCCAGCCAGCATGAATAGAGAAGAGGACGAGATGGTATCGAACACGGTTCAGTCAAGTGCTTTGGTTCCCGCGCCTGTAACGTCAAGAGAGTCCCATGACTGTCCCGTTGTCATCACGCGGTATGGACGAACAATTAGGAAACCTAAAAGATTGGGTATTGATAAGTACGTAAAAAAAAAAAAAAAAAAAAACAACGTGACACATGCTTGAAATTGCTGAAGTGGAGTGTCAATGTTTCTAGTTGTGTATTTAAGCGATACGTGTTAGTCTTGAAAAAGTGCTGGAGTAATTATATAAATACGGTGTGTATCGAACAGCGTTTCTTGCTTTTCTTTTTCGATTTCTTTTTTACAATCTGAGTTCTGATTCAAAGTTCTGTTTTGCTTTTGTGAAAAGAAAAAGAGATGAAGCGATATCTTATATCGCTTGCTACGCGCCAGTGTATCGCAGCGTCAAGCTGCCTGGGCAGACAGATATAAAAAGATTGAAAAAGAATAAGCGAAGGGTTTTTGGCTTTGCACAGACCTTCGTGTTGGTTGCTCCTTCATGGCGTATGCCGCAACGCGACACCCTTGGCTGTACGGAAAGCTTCGGCGTGACCACAAAGACAATCCGAAACGGGAGAACGCATGGAATGAGATCTGTTGGGCACCGCCAAAGTGCGCTCGTGCATGGGTGTGCGCGTGTGCGCTCGCCCGAAGCCGCATCGTCGTAACCAACGCGGATGGTTGTGAGCAAGGAGGCTATAAACGCCAGGAAGGGATAGGTTGCAATATTTCTGAAGTCTAGTCCTAAAACAGTTTAAACTACTAGTTGATTCGAGGATACGCCAGGCTCTTTAAATCAACCGCGAAATTCGGTTTCTTAACTTATCGCGCTACGACTTTGTGCAGCGTTGCCCAGAGATGGTGCATTTTTTTTTTGTGAAATTCGCAAAGAGCGAACTTACCTGAGGAAAAAGTAAAGAAAGAAAAAGGCTTAGCTCCTATGGAAACGCAGCGACGCCACCGGTCTTCAAACAACACGGTACCGTTTCGCACGGGAGACAAGAGATGGCGCAAGCGGTCGCGACGCCAACGGCCGTCAACGAACGAGCATACGACACCGAGAGCCGGCGTCTTTAGCAGACAAGGAACTGCACTTCCATGTTGTTACCGCGCGTGTTTTTGTTTCTGTGACTGTCGCCGCCTGCGGAACGCGCGCCGCTTTTGAGTCGAAAAGATTGTCTGCTAAAGACGTCGGCTCTCGGCGCCTTATGCTCGTTCGTTGGCGGCGTTAGTTGTGCCATCTCTTGTCTCCCGTGCGAAACGGCGCCGTGGTGTTTGAAGACTGGTGGCGTCGCTGCGATTCCATAGGAGCTAAGCCTTTTTCTTTCTTTACTTTTTCCTCGGGTAAGTTCGCTCTTTGCAAATTTTACAAAAAAAGAAAAAAAAAAGAAGGCACCATCTGTGGGCAACGCTGCACAAAGTCGTAGCGCGACAGGTTAAGAAACCGAATTTTGCGGTCGATTTAAACAGCCTGGCGTCTCCTTGAATCACCCATTGTTTGGCCAACGTGACCGTGTAATCTCTCTTACGATTGGTGCGTTAGACATGTCACATGTGAGATGGATGGTTGATTGTAGAAGGATTCTTTGCAGGGGTTGCTCGAGTTCCGTGCGGTCGGTTTTATGAGATCGAAGGCTAGACGTGAAGCAAGCAAGCAAGCAACCGGTTGAGGCGGATCACGAGCAGGGGGGCTATGTTGCACGTTTTGGACTCCCAGGAGACTAGGAAGAAGGAAGTGACGTCAACAACGCTCTTTGGATGTTTATTGGTGGAGTCGCTGATGACGCGTTGCGTGGTGCTGATAAGATACGCTCATTCACACCTACGTCACTTCCTTCTCCCTAGTCTCCTGAAAGTCCAAACGTGCAACATAGCCCCCCAGATAACACACCGCTGAGATGCTGGTACACGGGACGATTAGGGCGATCGCTGCAATCGCCACGGAGAAAACGAAAGCCAGGCGTCGCCGGGACGCTAATTTTCGCCGGCTGCGGGATGGGCGCTTGCAGTGTGGTCGGCTGCCGCAGTCAAACTGGCTTTTCTTCAGCGGGGGTTACTTTTCACTGGTAAGCCCTGGGCGTATTACACACACATAGTTTTACGATAGTAGGAATATATCAACAATTCTCTTATATCTCCGACGGTCGCCAAACTGCGGAAAAAATGGATTTCGGCCGTTGGTCGCGGCGGTGGCTGGACGCTATAGAAGTGGAGTGTGGTATGCTCCGTGCACGTCTAACCTGCATACCTCTACAGGAGCGTTTCAGGTCTTTGTCGCCTGAAATACATTTGCTGGTCCAGGTAAACAATATCTCTAGGATTTGGCACTTCATATGAATTATAACTACATCTACAGTTGTTTAGTATTACAGAACACTGGATCAGTCACTGTCGACGATGGAAATGACAGCCACCGTATGCAGCCTTACATATTGTGCGCGGCATGAAAAATAAATCGTTGTGATTCTTGTCGTGCGTTGAGGTCTCTTTGAAACAGATCCAAGTATAGCTAGTTTTTTAGTAGTTAGTAGCCCGAGCAAGGCGCCCGACCGTGCCTGAGTGCTTGATGTGTTTTACAGGGCTGGGCGCGTACATGGATGTTGCAGCGGAAGTGGAAGTGGTAAGGTATCAGCTATTAGCGCTGCCCATTTCAGTACTCAAGGTGTAGAATGCTTTAAAGGAGCGGTGCAACGATATTCAATTGGAATGTTTTTCTCTCTACACGAGCTTACTGGCACACCTGCGACTCAAGGATACTCAGACGCAACGCCATTGGCCAAGAAACTCCTTTGTTGCGGTGTAATTTCAAGGACAAAAGCGATCATTTTCATTCAATCTCTCCTTCGCAAAATTTGATGACGTAACTCGGGGATCGCAGTACACCCAAGTGACGATATTTTAATGCGGTTCATAGATTGGACCCGAGCATTGCGTGGGCACTCGACTTGGGCTCGTGACAATTGCTAGCTCGAGAAGCATTCGTGTTGTGACCCGTGTCCAATCGCTGCAACGACGACAACAGCCGAGCCATAACAATGTCTGGAACTCAGCGCGTGTCCTGCGCTTTGCCAACCCCAGCGCGTGGCTATGATCAACACTGGCGGCATATAATCGGCTCCAGGTCACGTGGCCGCTTGTTCTGGCTGCGAGTTGAGGGGGTGAACGCTGCTCGTTTTTCTTAAATTTTTTTCTGGGACTTCTATTGCGTGGGGTGAAAAACGAACGCGTGTTTCATAGGTCATTAACGTTAGGGATCCGTTTTAAGCGGTATTTGTGCACAGTACAAAAATTGTTGCATCGCTCCTTTAAGGAGAAAGCTTTTTGTTCTGCTCCATGTATGTGAATTATTCTGAGCACCATTTATTATCCTCACGATCGGTTTATGATATCTGCATGAATTAAAAAAAAGGAAAGAGACATTCAAAAGCACGTACCAATAATATATTACTGTAACGATTACAGGTGACCCGTAGGTTATATGTGTGACTATGTTGCGACAAACTCAACTGCACTCGGGTTGCAGATGAGCCAACATAGGCCGTCTACAGTGAACTGGAAGAAATGGAATTTCTTGGAGATGAGACTGCCTCGGTTGTGAGTTACATATTTAAAAAAAGCCACATTATCATCATCTATCAATTAGCAGTAGATATCAGAAAACAGCCTAATTAAAATTGTTTCATCGTGTCATGGCTCGTGCTCACCATATGCTCACATAAACTAGCAATGATAAGTCGGGACATACAGAACCTGCATTAGCCAAAAGAACATGTTGGAACTTAGACAGATATTGACTTGAGAACCCATTCTATGAGCATTATTAAGGTGCACTAATGTATGCACATTTGTATGTTTTCATTTCGAGTAGAACTGAAATAGCTGAGTTAATTCTTCATTGTACTTCCAGCTTTTCTCCAAGCCCAGTGCAGCAACCACTGACGTTACCAAGGTATCGACAAGTTTTGTAAGAAAGCATTGTAGGTTGATTGTTTTAAAGCGCAATTCTAAAGATTTAACGTGTACCACCCTGAGAGATGTTACTAAGAGCGAATTCTCAACATCAGAGGTGGGTGGGCAGGACTTTTAAAGGGAGAAAAAGTTAAAGCGAGGTTGCATTCGAGCTGGTTCAAAACTGACATTTTTAACCCTGGAGAGTGGGGACAAAAAGGAACAGTACAACACTAATCTCCAAAACACAGCTAAGGTTTATTAGACAAACCAGGTACCGTTCACCCAGTATGAAAATGGTGGTGTTGTGTGTCTACAGTCTACACAATAGTTGTGGCATATATGCCTATAGAGTAACGTTTCGTCTGTGGTGTTGGAATGCATTTACCTCAAGTTGTGGTTGAACCATCAGACTCCAATTACAGTGTATTGGAAGAAATGAAAATTCTTGAAGATGAGACCGACCTGGCTGTGAATACATATATTTCTAAAGAAGTGCTTTTGTCGTTATGATTATCTATGAAGTAGTAGAGTAACAAAAGCAGCTTAAATTAACATGATCCAATCATGTATAGGGCTTCTGTACACCCACCATTAAGCTGTCATTGCTATCAACAAGCATGGGAAGGAAATCCTTGAATACAAACTGAAAAGAACATAACATTTTTTACTTCGTGAGATTCACAGCAGTCGCCTTGAGGCGGGGAGAGGTATACAAAGCTGCCATCTTCCTTTTGTTCCGTTATGTGATAATTTGCAGGGCAATCAAATAGGTGAAAATATAGTCAATTAATTGTAAAAGTGCATCATGAAAATACCGGAAAATATTATAAATTGTTTCTTGATGTCTTATCAGTTTGAGGAACATGATGAAATCTCACTATCATACAAATGCCTGTTATAGCTAAAAAATCTCAAGCATAGTTTGAGTAGTTCACCTGTCTCTCTTTTTTGCCTTGTGAGGAGTGGTGGTAATAATATGGCTTAATTTTTATGTTAAAGTGGGTAAAAACGCCTGCAAATGTTAAAAAAAGGTTTCTCTCAATGTTTCTCAGAACATAATTTATATTATGATTTAAGAAATGATAGTAAAAAATAAGAACAGAATTCAATTCAAGGTCCATATATGCTTTGTCTTATATAAAAAATACAAATATTTGTTTCTCTTTATGTGAACGTGCACTTTCTTATCTACTTGGTTTCTCTTTTTGTAAACGTGCACTTTTTTTATCTACTATGTTTTCATTTTCACGAGCACTCAATTAGGTAACTTATCATTGCGTCTCCAGCTGTTCTCCGAGCCCAGTGCAACAGAAATTGACACCTATGTGCTATTAACAGGTTCGGTAAACAGGCATTGCATTATTACTGCCTTGACTGTCTAGGACATCAGAGTACAAAACTGTTAAATTTGGCCTTTCTGCATCCAAGCAAAACCTGGGAGCTCAACACCCACTAAGAGACACCCCTGTTAATGACTCCTTGAAGACATAGGTGGGAAATAATTTTAAATTCATGGAACTGGTTGAATTCCAAAAGCTTCATCCTGGATCACATGTTGTTCTTAGCTTTATATGATATGCATGCTACATTGACTACATTGGCTACATTGACAAAAACATTCTGAATTTGAAAATTTTGTGTCTGGTCTTTATTTTTTGTCCTTTGCAAAGCATGTGTCTTTAAAACTGACTAACATTATTACAATGTCTAGAATGGCTACTATGCATACACAGTTGTAGTGTATTCTGTATTACAGTAATATATGGATTAAGGTTCAAGCGCTGTAAACGACTTTTTTCACATCCAATTATTTTGAAAGGAAAGGGTGCAGGTCTTGCAAAATCTACGTAGCTACCAGCTGCGGTCGTTTTTGTTTGATAAAAATTGGGTGATTACAGCTACGTGGATGAAAATCTTAGAAAGTGCACTGCAAAAAAAATAAATACAATAAAAAAATCCACCCCAACAAAGGCAACAAGTGTGTTTTGTATATGTTGCTGGAAAATAGTACTAAGCATCTACAAGACTTTTATTCTGAATTGTGGCACATCCGCAGAAAACGCAATAAGCATGCAATCCCTGGCAACCCCTGCAATCTCGTCTGGTGCGTAGTGCCTGATTTTCCTTTTCAAGCGCTAGGTTATGTTGTGGTATTTCTTTTATTGCATTCCTTATCGTCTTTGTGTGACCGGAAATTGAGTTTACTACGCCACAGGTGTCGCTGAAATACTTGACGCTTTCCTCTATGGCACGGAGATCAGCCGTTATTTCGCGGCGTAGAGCATCGAGCGTCTCCGAAAAGCCCTCTTTTCTCTCCTTGTCGGAGGGGCTACAGGTAACCAAATATGGGGCACATATACATAAAGCATAATAAAAATAAGATGTGTTTGACAGCAGTGTAGACCGAATAAATTGTGGGACAATATTAGCTTCCGCTAGGCTCCAACCTGCGAATTAAAAATGTTCTGTGATATTGTGTTTTTTTTCTGCTTCAGAACTACTGCCGAACTTAAGTCTGTCGATGATGGTCGCCGCTTTTTGAAACACAGAAGGCTCCGCATGGTGGCTGAAAGACACTGGAGTCTTTGTCACGTGCTGGTAGCCTAGTGACGTCGTTGTTCCTCTTCCTCCCGATGAGCAGCGCGTTTGAGCTGCGAATTCAAAATGTTTCGTGAGATCGTTGTTCTGTTGCAGTACACTATAAGAAAAAAGTAGTCTATGTGACTACTTTTGGGGTGTAAAATTTTGCCACAAATATGACTACCCCTAGAGTAAAAGTGAGCACCCCACACATAGTAAAAAAACCGGTAGTCAAAACTGACTACCCTCAAAACCAAATGGCGTCGGTTAGCGACTTTCGAATTCGCCGGTAAGGATTAGTGAACAGCACGGTTTTTCGGCCGGGTGAGAAAATAGAGCGAATATTTCGACACCTTCCAAGCGCCCACCAACATCCGTCCCAAACACCGGTAGCGTACCTAGACGGGAGAGCGCGCGACACAAAAGTGCGTCCACGCGCTGTGGAAAATTTCGGGGATGATATTCGCACCTCTACAGCTACCCTACAGCTCCAGCTACAGCTCTACAGCTACAGCTATAGACAATTTGCTATATTACCCAAGCATCAAGGAGAATGCAGGAATTGGTGTTCCACGCGCCAAACTCGCACATTTTCACTGTATAAAAGATTCAAAGTGAATAACCAAAATAAAGCGTCCCTACATTCAACTTGATGCTTGGGTAATATGGCAATAGGTAGATTCAACAAAGAAGGCAGCATTCAACAGGACGTGTTCTTCCGGTTCAATGCAGACGTTGGGACAATTGTTTGCGTGTTTTTAATTCGAAAGGATCAACTATCCCATGGAGCGAAGCCGGCGGCGTCTGTAATCGCGAAAAATCGCGAAAGAAATACCCATTTTCTCATTGGCTGAGCGCAACGGCTCCTAGATAGCCATTGTCTGCCGCTTCACGAGAGCGTAAGCTCGGCCGCCACTATCGTGTCAGACATTGCCGGAGAGCCGGGGGGAGGGCTGTGGCCGCTCAGAGAGCGTGTGCTCGGCAGCCGCTCGTGTAAGACGTTGCCGGGGAGGGCGGGGGCTGCGGCCGTTTTTGATCCTCTAGGCGCTGAGGAATATGGCTGCGCCTGAGGCATCTACATCGTCGGCGGCCGCAACCTCGGCAATAGCGAAACGTGGCCGTCCACGCCAGTGCACCGCGGACCAACTAAAAGAACGGAGGAACGGCATTCATGCTTTCGCATTCGCAACTCATAAGAAGTGCTTAGGTGTCCTCGGAATTTTTGTTTAACTGTTTTCAGAAACTATGAATATGATGATATCTTGTATATTCGGAATAAAACCACGTCTTACGTTTCCACCAGCCAAAACCTACTTGAGGGTGTTTCCTGCCGATTCCACGCAATGATTTGAGAATGCCCCAAAGGTAAACCAAGTTATGACCATCACCAGATTGTAATGCCAATTGCAAACAAATACCCCAATTTGTCTATTAATAACCCAATCGACAAACCCTGTCATGAAAGGGACAAGAGGAGGCAAAAACAAATCCTGGCCAAAACTATTTAGTGTATGATGATCTCAGACAGAATTGGGCACCGGGATGAGTCTGTGAGTTTATGGCTGGAATCGATCATATTTCAACGCGTCATGCCATTTGGACCTGTTGCCAGTTGAAAAAAAGGGAAAAATCATCATCGGCCCCGATTAGGGTGCCTCAATTACAGTGTACTAGTACACTGTACCTCAATGTGCTTCTGTTAAGGGTGATGCCACCCTTTGTAGTACTTGATGCCGACAGCACGCGCTCACGGGGAAAATACAAAGAAATCGACGAACTTGAACAAACTGTCGCCATAGCACAGTCAGCGTTACAGACCCCAGGCTAGCGGCTGTACCGCACTGGCTAAATTTCTCATCTACAGCTGGGAGACTCGTCGCCCCTGTGAGGCAGACCAAGTTCTAGGCTGTATAAACACACACACAACCCAATTTTTTTTTCAGCGCCACAAGCGCGTGCAGGGGCACGCTCTTTCACGCGCTTCTGAACAAAAAATACAAAATAAACGTGTGGGACAAAATGGCGAGATGCCACCACCCTAAGCAAAGCGCATATGAAGACACCCTAGCCCCGATAGCGCTCTAGTACAGGCTTGAGGGCTCTCATGTCGCGCGCTCTTATCGCACGCGCTCTCGCGTCCCTGCGCTCTCGTGTCCATGCGCTCTCGTGTCGCGCGCCCTGCCGTCGGTTCTTTTGCGTCGAGCGCCCTCGAGGCGCTCTCCCCGCTGCTATTGCCCCCATGGCATCTTGCTAGATCGATTGTATTTTGTACCGCCGGTGAAGAGCGCTTAAAAAAGAAATCGTTACGCGAGGTAGGGATGCTTGTCGTTTGCGGTGACGAACCGCTAGGCACCTTTGTCGAGACCGACCCGAGGCGTTCAGCTCGCACCGACGCTACCGCTATTTATTTCTTCGGTCGCTTTTTGTTTGTTTCTATTTCTACAGACGTGGTTGTCCATTCATGCACGTGTGTGCCTGCACTTCACAGCTGTTGGATACAGAACGAGCATTTAGGTGGCTGGGTGGCACAATTATTACGATTCTTATCGAACTCAGAGGTAGGGAAGCCCGTAGGACAGGAGGCTAGCTGGTTGGAAATCAATAGATAGATGACAGGTCAACGCTTAGTTTATTTAATCAGGCGGCAGCTTGCGCCACCTAAAAGTCAAGTAAAATACAATATGGCTTCGCCTATACCGGAAGCGTCTTCGGGAACCCATGAAAGTAACGGCGAACGTGACAGCGGCGCCTCTAGCGGACTCGGAGTTCACTGAAGCAGACAACGCAATGGAAAAGAATGCGGAGCGCAAGTTTGTCTGCTTCATTTTGCAGGGGTTGTGGTGACGTCAGAACGACAAGCTCTGATTGGCTCCGATTAGGAGGATAGCGGGTAGACCTCCAAGCAAGCTGCCTTGAGGTCTACCCACTATCCTTCAATCGGAGACAATCGGAGCTCGCTGTTTTGACGTCACTACAAACGCTACAAAAATAAGCGGACGAATTTGCGCTCCGCATACTCCCCGCGACGTCGTCGAGCTTTGCGAACCCCGTTTTGTCACACCAACAGCTGAAACAAGTCATTACGGTCAGACCGCTTGCGAAGCGGAATCCACCGATCGCCACAGCAACGACAATCAAATAACAACGCGCGCAGAGGCAAAGATAGAGCAGTTGAGTTAGCGGTCTCAAATGCCACTCAGGGGATCACATGCGTTTGAAGCGCATCTGGGAAGCTGAAAAGGAGGCGTTTAGCTACTCCAACTACGTCGCAAGAGTTTACAAAATAAGTTGTCACAATTTTCTAGCTGAATATCTGATTATCAAAACGTCCGCAATCAACGTGTTAAGATTGCCAGAACAAGCACACCAAGCTCTGCAGCATATCGAAAACAAAAAGTGGCAAGAAAACTTGCCATGCAAACACTTTCTGGACTTTACAGAAAAAAAGCGGTTCCCATCCCGGAAAGGAAAAAAAAAAGAAGAAAAGAGGAACATACACCAAGAACGGCGAATGAAACAACGAAGTTAGCAGACGATACAAAGATACAAATCACTCAGCAAAGACATCGTTTAACGAGGAAAATCACGCGAGGCGACGGTAGGAGCATTGAAAATGAGCGAGTGGTGGTCGCATTCCGTGCTGAGTCCAAAACAAACAAAGCGAAAGCGACAAAAAAAATACTATAAAAAAGAGATCAATTTTTTTTTTAAATTTTAGTGCACGTTTCACGTTTGTTTATTTGCTTTCGCGGCGTTGGTAATAACTAAAAACAAAACAGAGGAAAGGAACAATTGTAGTCCAGCTCACACTGTCCGGTAAATAACAATCGCACGCTGCAACCTGCTACGTGCTAGTAGTGTGTGATGTTTTTGCTTTCTGATTTCTTTTCCGAATGACTTTGGCAGGTTGTTTGTTTGTTCGCTTGACGAAGCAGTTCAAACGTATAGGGTGGTCCAAGTCATCAGGCTCAATCTAAAATGGATTGTTAAAATCGACGCCTGCACGTAGCAATCTAACCTCTCCGTTGAAAGTATATTTGACAGGTCGGTTATTTCTTGAAAAATTACAACGCGTAGTTGTACTTCTGTAAAAAATAAGACCACGAAACTTGGCAGGGTCTACGGTGGGCAGCGACGCAGACGACAGGGATTCAGTAGCGGGGTGTGTTTTCCGTTCGTATTGATAGATGGCGTCGGGAGCAGCGTCCGAAGGTGCAGCCAACCAGCGAAAGAAAGCAGACGACACGCAGACGAAATCCGTTGGCAACAACGTTACTAGAACACTCAGTTGGGAAACTCGCCGTCGAAACCTGGGCCGCTGGCGTCCACCGAGACCGAGCTAAATACGACAACAGCGCCACTTTTTATCGTTTGTCTGTACTGTGGTCACCTTGAGCTTTAAAAAGCCTGATTTTGCGTAAAAACAAACGGAAAAGACTCCTATTGTATGTAATTTGTTGAAGTTTAGTACAAAAAGAGGTGTGCGTTATGTCTTTAAAATTTTTAGGTTGCAGGGTTTTGCGGCACAATTAATATTGTTTTTATACAACCATGCCTCAGCGGGGCTTTCAGGTAGCGCGTCCCGACCTAGATGCATTTTAACTTCGGGTAGTCCGACGCGGCGCGTCCGCCGGGGAGATGGGGGTGGCACCCCTGTAACCTCTTCCGCTGTATCTGTTCTTAAAGCCGAAATAGAAGTCACGCGCAGTTCCTTGAGTGGCCGCTGCGGGAGAAATGGTGGCGTGGTGTTCGTCATTAGCTCGGTCAACGTTACTAAAACACTCAGTTAGGAAACTCCCATAGAGACAGCTTTGAAAAAGTGGCCCCAAACTGTCTCCGAGCACCGAGCTAATGGCGAACACAACGCCACCATTTCTCCCGCAGCGGCCACTCGAGGAACTGCACGTGACTTCTTGTTTGGCTTTAAGAACAGATACAGCAGTTGAGGTTACAGGGGTGCCACCGCCGTCTCCCCGGCGGACGCGCCGCGTTGAGCTTTAAAATGCACCTAGGGCGGGACGTGCTACCTGAAAGGCCCGCTGAGGCATGGTTGTATAAAAACAATATTAATTGTGCCGCAAAACCCTGCAAACTAAAGATTTTAAAAACATAACGCGCCCTCTTTTGGTACTAAACTCCAATAAATTTCATACAAAAAGAGTCTTTTCCGTTTGTTTTTACGCAAAAACAGGCTTTCAAAAAGCTCAAGGTGACCACAGTACAGACAAATGATAAAGAGTGGCGCTGTTGTCGCATTTAGCTCGGTCTCGGTGGACGCCAGCGGCCCAGGTTTCGACGGCGAGTTTCCCAACTGAGTGTTTTAGTAACGCTGGCTCGGTGCTCGGAGACAGATTGGGGCCACCTTTTCGAAGCTGTCTCTATGGGAGTTTCCCAACTGAGAGTTTTAGTAACGTTGGCTGGCAACAAAAGCGCCGCCGTTATGCAGACGCGTTTTTTTAGGTTAGGTATTGCTTTTATTGTCCGCATTTATTTTTTAACCGAAGGTACATTTAAAAAATATTATGCTAATTTTAATAACCAGGGTGGTCGCGAGCCGTCGCGATAAGCAGGTAGCGCCACCTATCAATACGAACGCCAAACACACCTCACTACTGAACCCTTGTCGTCTGCGTCGCTGCCCGCCGTAGACCCTGGAAAGTTTCTTGGCGCTATTTTTTACAAAAAGAGAACTACGCGTTGTAATTTTACAAGAAAAAAATTGACCTGTGAAATACACTTTTGACAAAAAGTTTAGCTTGCTACGTGCAGGCGTCGATTTTTACGGTCCATTTTAGATCGAGCCTGGTGACTTTGACCACCCTATACATTCAAGTGCTTGTTGACGTACATGTCCAGGCATTCCTTGCACACCGTACCCTTGTTTCGAGTGTCGATGAGAGGCCTCAAGTGCGCCTTCAACTGAACTCTTGGTTGGTGCAATATATCAGTGCTTGTTGACGTACATGTCCAGGCATTCCCTGCACACCGTGCCCTTGTTTCGAGTGTCGATGAGAGGCCTCAAGTGCGCCTTCAACTGAACTCTTGGTTGGTGCAATATATCAGTGCTTGTTGACGTAGATGTCCAGGCGTTTTCTGCACACCGTGCCCTTGTTTCGAGTGTCGATGAGAGGCCTTAAGTGCGCCTTCAACTGAACTCTTGGTTGGTGCAATATATCAGTGCAGTGTGTGTCGAAGGCATGGCTGATGTTACCGGCTAGGTGACGAGCTAAGTCGTAAGAGAGTGTCATTTTCGCATGCGAATATTTCTTGTTCTTCAACAAACTGTTTTTCTAGGTGTTCTATGTTTCTGATTGCAGATGGAGTTGGCAAGCATGATGACAGATCTGACTGCCTGCCCACCCGGCTACTTAGGACTGGTTGTTCAGTTGTGATAGCTCTTCCAGTTTAATTTGCAGTAACTTTATTACTCACGTTTGTTCGGTATTCGGGAAACGGAAGAAGGATTTTTCACCACATCGCAAAAACTTTTTTTTTGCTTTGGTAGGCGGCAGATGGCATGCCTGCCATCTTCAAGTATGCGCTGGTGTATGCCCGAAGGCGACCGGTTGATCAACAAACGAGAATCCACAGCAGACGTGCCGGCGTACTCAAGTAAAATTGAAATAGAGATGTATGACGAGCTTACAATTTTTAACATAGTTATTAAAGGGGTCATGAAGCGATTTTCCTACATTTCCTACTTCTTCCTCTTTAGCTTTAATCCTCAACTCAAATGCGAATTGTGAAATCACGTGGTCGTGACATTCCTTTGGCACCGGTGCGATGACTCCTAGGTTCCACCGTGCTTTTTATGCACACCATAGAACTTTTCATTCCCCAGTGATGATAAGTTCCGTCAGGGCACTCATTGGCCACGAACGCGAATCCAAATATTCGTCGACGGATTGATTGCTGACAAGCGCATACGTCCGAGTGACGTAGTTCTCGTGTCCAATGCGTGAGCTGAGCTCTGCTGACGCCAGTTTGGCGCCGGTGACGCGCTTTTGGAACAACGGATGTATCATAGTGAAAAGGCGGCAAGCTTTCGAAGGCAAGAAGGTAGAAAATAGTCCGCTATATTTTCAAATGTTCGTACCGAAAAGCTGGCTTTTGACTTTCTAGCCTCTTTCTTTTGTCCAACTAAACGATATGGGATTAGTAAAGTCTCAATTTAAAACCATTCATCCCAACCCAAAATTCGTTTCATGGCCCCTTTAAGTATCTAAAAACACATGAAGATTTATGATTAGAAGCTCAGTCGAAGTCGAAACCAGTAGGTTATCGCAGACGGCAGTGGAAAGACAACAACAATAACAACAAAGTTGCAGACGGCCCTCAAAATGTCCGGGCGTAGATAGCAGATGAGCCGGCGGTATACTAAGTGCCGAAGCGAAAGAAAGCAAAAACTAAGCCAAACAAGTCAAAGCAAAATACACCACGGTTCGAACAAACGAAAAAAAAAGGAAAAACAAAACAAAACAGAAAAGCAGGAGGACGAAAGAACGCGGCAACGTGGCGTCGCCTCAAACATAAAGAGAAAGCAGACTTTGAAAAATGGAAGTAGTTGCACCAGTTGCACGACCGTCCAACGGGTGCCGGCCTATGATCGTAGAAGGCGCAGAAGACGTGTGTCGTCCTGCCGCTAACAATCGCAATTTGTGCACCGACCGAAATCCCCTTTATTCGTGCTATACCGCTCTCCACTTTTTTTTTTTTTTCATTTTGGATTTGTAAATTGTACTCGCGAGAAGATTTCTTTTTATTCTTTTTTTCGGAACTCCGCTTTTATTAGCTTCAGTAATAGCATCAGATTTCCATGCGCACAATGGGCTTATTCCGGAGTATATTGACATCGCGGTAACGTACGGGGTTCCAATTGCCTTCTGCTTTTTCATTCGGAGACGATCTTAACGGAGTTAGCCAGCTCGCCTATTCGGTAAAACGGGTTTAAGCAATACATTCATGAGCAATGAGTATTGCAAAAGCGAAACGAATTGATTGATAAAAACAGTGAAGTTGAAACGTAGCTATCTTCTGAAAGTTGTGTACATTGCCCTCTTTCAAGAAACAGGGCGAAGGTACATTCGTGTTTTTTCTGGCTCACCTAAGTTCTGACAGTGTGTTTTCTTCAGGGAAGCACCGAAAAATTTCACCCTAAAAGATGTAACATTTTTCCCACGAAAAAAAAAAAAAAAGTCCTTCACTCATGAGGTGGTACCTATTCTTTAACACTCAAAGCAGCGAATACCCGTGACAATTTTTTTTTATCGGTCATCTCGCATCGAGATAAGACAAACCAATACGTTGTGGAGAATTCGTCTGCTAGCGAAAACTCAGAGCTCACTAGGGGCGCTGCGACCACTTCCCGCCCTCGGTTCGCGGGAGTTGCCAGTACTGGCTTACATGGTATTTCGTCTAGAAACCGCTAAAAGGCGCTAAAAAAGAATTCTGTTGTATTTGGGGCTTCCCGAGGCAGCACACTCATACACCCGCACATGCATCACACATATATAGCAGGAACACCAACCAACAGATCAGTAAAGGCAAATACATGTCGGCAGTACAACAGCGCACAAACAACTTCAACAGAACAGCTCCGCGATTGTCCACTATTGCTGGCCTAGCTTGCAAGCGTTTCGGTGGAGGGTACCCTAGTGAAAAATCTTATACGTATGATAAATTTCTTGGTCCAATAAACGTATATGATCAAATAGTATCATATAAACACATACAATAACCTTATAAGCACAATGAAGGATTATAAAAAAAAGCTATAAAAATCTGATAAAAAGTTTCTTTTGACTACTTAAATTCTCCATCACCTGTGGAACATTGTCGAATCTGAAAAATAGTCTTTTTTCAGCAGAGAACTATCAAACTATAATAATTGTACTTTCTGAAGTCAGAAACAACCTTGCAGCCTTTTTATTGGCGCCTATGAATATGAAACGCAATAAACGCACACGAAAGCAGTGAAAATGTAACCAGAAAACAATGTTATGTATACAATATATAATCCAAACATGCAACACTGCGGTAATTTCACCATTCAAAAATATTATCTGAAAATATGTACAACACAAAAAGGGATACGATTCACACCAAGCAAGATACTGGGCCATAAAACCAAAGTTTCAACAAGAAAAAAAATTTGATTCAATGTGCCAAAAGCCGTCGACGTTTGAAAGTATATGTTAGTGACTTGCCATTAAAAAAACATATGACAACCAGTCAATCAGGCTCACTTGAGATGAGGCATTTGCTTTCTGTTATTGACCCTGTTAAAGAATAACTGTAAAAAAATATAAATAGCCTTATTTGGACAAGCGTGTCAGAAAACTATTTTTCCGTGAAAAAAAACAAACAATTTTTACAGCAATATTTATTGCGTGAGACCGATTTTAGTTTGCGGCTATTTCGTTCGTTTTAAATCGCGCGCCACAAAGTGGATATTATACGTCACGGAGTGGCTGCTGTACTTCTCATTGGCTGAGAGTTTGATTGACAGCTTAGATCTTGGTTGTCAAACCTTTGTTTTATGTTGTAATTTTCTTTTGAGCAACATATTTTTTACGTTTAAAGAATAACCCATATAATGAGAGTTATTATTCTTTACAAAAGGTTGACAAGCCGGGCACTTCCGTTTGAATTCATACCATAACAAACAAAAGCTTCGCCATTCTTTCATGGCCGCCGAAGTCTCTGCTCCCGCCTGTCTCGCCTACCGATCGTTTCGCTGAAGCCATCAATGTTTCATGCTGACCCAGGTGCTTGAGTGAGACTTCCTGAAGTGAAGTAGTGCGTGTTTAGCAGCTGTTGCAGGTGTTAGTGATAGGAAGCGGCGCGAGGTCTTAGTTTTCATAGCGCAGTTTGTTACTTTCGTTTTCCTCTTTGCTTTCTTAGCTTGCTTTTCTTTTTTTTTGCTTGCGCATGAAAATGCAGATTTTTTTTGGAGATGTCAGTTCCTCTAAAGAGGTGCCGTTGCTCTGTAAAGTGCTTCCAGATGAGTGATCGCAACGGCAAGTCTTCCAGCAGCCATGTCGCCCCGAAAGATTACAATCTGAATTCTATTTGGCTGGAGGCAATCGGGCGTTCGCGTAGCGATCGACAAACGTGTTCAGGTATGTTCTCGCAGTTTCGCTCCGGAGGCCTTTAAGATTCGCACTGGGTGCACCGAACGTCCGCGACTGAGGCACAGCTGTTACGTAAAAAACCTGGCGCAGCCATATTACACAACAGCTGTCCGCAGAAGCCTTCAGACGTCAGAATTCTGTGTTAGCCGACATTTTTTCTGGGCTTCCGATCCATCTTGCGTAGAGCTGTTTGAATTGAATGTGTACTGTTATCGTAAATCTTGGTTTGTGATTGCGCCTTTGCAGATCATCCTATTCGTTTCGCTGGAGAGACACACACGATGGGCATAACAAAATCGTTTGCATATTCCGCATACCTCGCAAAAGCACTTCCCCACACTGTTAGCAAGTGCCGTGTATTTGGTGAATATTTGGGGTGAAAAACACGCTATTTACACAAATTACCATAAATTTACACGATGAGTAACGGATAATACGTTCAGATATCATGCGAGGTTGTAAAAAACGTGTTTTGGTTCGGTCATACACGCATAACCGTGTAGCCGACCTCGATAACACGCATCGCCTCCGGCGACGACCGCGGCATTGCCGGCTATCGAAGCACCGGAACGCTTGGGGACACACTTAGAAAGGACCGTCGAGACAAATGCCACGGAAAGAAACATGTCTCGGAAACAGATATGCACCAAAAGCAATTACGCCATGTCGCGGGACGTTGGCGAAACCCGCGCTTACCGTGGCTCGCCGCCATTTTCTGGTCGATGGCAATGCGGCTTCCCTCATGTCGCCCATGTTTGCATTTAGTTTAGGGCTCTTGATAATAGTTTCTTACACACCACAAATAAAGTCATGGGTCCAATTATTCGTTCAAAACAGTTAAAATGGATATAAAAAGCGTGTCTTCGATGTGAACACGTGACATTGCAGTTGGTTTCGTTTTTGCTTCAACCTTCAACTGCTTCAACTGCAAGCGATCTGGCCGATCTGGCCATGGCGCAAGCGCAACGTCGATGTACGGTGGAAGCAAGAGCCGGTTGGCTTTCGTTCTTTTTGTTTGACCGGAGAAATTTCTGGCAGCCGCTATTGTTTTGGTTTGACGGGACGCGAGAAGCTTCGCATAGAGCTTTGCAGTTTGCAAGCACATAGTGAAGACGTGACCGGAGAAGTACCCCTGTGATGTTCCCGGAAGACGGAAAATACCATTCGTCGTGTGTGATTTGAAAGCGAGGGGAGTCACAGGGTCCACGAGTGCGCAACCACAAGCCAAGGTTCACGACAGCGCTGCGTTCTTCGGCGATCTCGTTCTGTTTGGGGCAACACGGCGATGCGAGAAAGGGCCGAAACGTTCGTGGTGTGTGGTGCGGTGCTTGTAGGTAGAAACCCGCACTAACGCGGAGCGCATATTGGTTGTTGTGGGGTTGCGTTTGACGGGTTTAGCCCCGTCGTCGTCAGCTGATCCGGTCCAGCTGGTCGGGGAGGACGCAGCGAGCGTTCTTAAAAGTAAATCTTCCTTCGTTCCGTTTCAAAATGTGGAAGATTCCCGACGCATACCGTGAGTAAAATGCTGTGGACGTTTTCAACAAAATTACGTCGTTTTAATTGAACAAGGGACTTCGGATAGTTTCCCTAAATCTGCCGTTTCTATGCTTCGTGTCGTTAGACTGCATTTGCACAGCGACGTGTTCGCACAGCGACGCACACCGCTCGAGTAGATGATTCGGTCCCGCAAACGACCGGTTATACAGAATTTCAGGGAAACTTAAGTCACCACCGATGTTTTCCTGTAAATCTCGTGTGACTCGTGTGAGTTTGTTGCGCTCATCATGCGGTGTGAATAAACTAGGGCAAGATTTTCTACCTGCCCACAGATGCATGAACCGAGACCAATTTTTTATGTAGAGAACATAGTGGTTTTTCTTTACATTGGGAAGAGGCCCGAATTTGTCTCTTTTCCCTCTGGCACTGCCCCAAGTTTCAAGTTGCAGTTTCAGTAGACATACCTACTAACAGGTACAAACTGCTCTAAAGCAGGTAAAAGACTGGGAAGTCAGGACGGTGCGGACACCGTGTTTTGCGCTTCTCGCAAGGTGACTGATGCTTTTGCGAGGTATGCGGAATATGCAAACGATTTTGTTATGCCCTTCGTTTGCGTCTCCAGAAAAAAAGAATAAGATTATTTACAAATTTAGGCGCAATCACAAGCCAAGATTTACGATAACAGTGCGTTCGCTTCGGTGGTCCGTGTAGTGGTATTATACGCTGCTTTCTGCAACACCGCGTCATGACGAAGAGCTGGAACGGTCACGGTCTGTGCTGGGCTAGCGGTTGACAGAAACCCGCATCGCCCGCATCGGCACCGAGTACACTTGGGCTGTTGATGCTCGAGCCTTTCATACGCGGCTTGTCGCCAGCTGATCCTGCTGCTCGACGGTGAGGAAGCGGCGAGTGTGACCTCTGAAGTAAATGTAAATCCTCGTTCATCCAGTTATCCAGTGTCAAAGTGTGGAAGATGTCCAACGTGTACTGAGGGCAGTAACTACGAGCGTTTTGCCTTGCTTTTATAACCGAAACCAGAGCAGCGAGATAATTGCCTTGCGTACTCCAAAATGACGCAAGCAATAAGTTTCAACATGTCGAGTACGTCACCGCGGATGTAGGCGAGACTGTGCACTGTTTAAACGCTTGCAGTATCCACGAGTGCTACCAGAAAAACGACGTCAACAGAGAAGGAGCTCGCGATTTTAGATTAATGCAGTGCCACGGGCTCGTGAATTTTCAATGTGGCTATATAGAAATATTAAAAAAAAAAAAAAAAAAAAAAAAAAAAAAAACGCATCAGCGCCACATTAATGATCACGAATAACACGGGTCACAAACTCCCAAGCCTCACCGCTTCGCTCGACACCAACACGACATACGACAACAATCTGCATCAAAACGCCCCAAAAGTGAAGGCGTCTGCTCCCGTACGCGTACTACAACTAGCGGAAGTGAAGTGTTGGGCGGATGTCCTTCACAATAATATATATAAAAAATGCCTTGCACAAGTATAATTTCCATTGATTATTGAATACGTACTGATAAAATCCCAATCATTTGTTTTTCTATCTGATTCAAGCGAGTCGGACTGCTCATAACACTGGTCGAGCATGAAAATAACAAAAATTTGAACTTTTTCATGGCCGGTTTAAGATTTATTGTTAGTGCATCGTTGTTTTCCGCAAAGGACTAATTTTACAGATTTTGCCTCCATACTTTTTAAATGCAAACAGTTCTTACATACGGCTGTCCATTGTGCCGTGTTTTGTGTCTTCTTCTATAAATCGGTAACGATCAGCGACCAAAGAGCTCACCCGTACATGTCAAGCATATATACGCCGCGGGAGAGTCCGTCGTTAGTAGGAAGTGTCGGGCGTAGTGTCGGTGTTGTGTTTGTGTATGTGTCGCTGCTGTGTCCTACGTGGTGCTCGTGTTGTCTGTGATGTATGAGAGTAGCAGTCTACTCGTGATAGTTCCCAGCGTATTAACCGACTCCTGCTTTTTTTCATTGGTTGCTAGAAATCGCACTAGGTGGCGCAAGTTACCGCCCGATTACAAGAGTTTGCTTGAGCTATTTATCCATGTAAGTTCAATATTCGTTTTTTTTTGTTTTTTTTTTTGTCTAGCGGTTTTGTCGTAGCTGCCGAAACCACCGACCGCCGACGATGCACGTAGGTACCTTTGCACCTAGCTACGTCCGCCGCTCGGAGACTGTTTACTGTGCATAAAAGACATCGAACGAGAACGAACGCGTCCTGTATGCTTTCAGTTCGGCTGAAAGGCGCGGCTGGCTGGGCTCGTCCCTCGCCTGTTCTCGGCTGCTGGCCGCCATGTTTCATAAGGAACACGTTGAACCGTGCTTCTCGGAAGGCAAACACGGTGTAGCGTGTTAACTTTACACAGCACCTCATGTGTAGACAAAAAACACAGATGGCTCCGTGTAAAACGAACACGTTTCGACGTGTCCGCTATGGGACAACGGTTTACACGTCTGGGCGTGTTATTTTTGCTAACAGTGCAGTCACCTTGCGAAAAGCGCGAAACCGGGAGTCCGCACCGTCCTGACTTCCCCATCTTTTGCCTGATTTAGAGCTGTTTCTACCTGTTCGTAGGTGTGTCTACTGAAACTGCAACTTAAAACTAGGGGCAGTGCCAGAGAAAAAAGAGACAAAGTTGGGAAAGCTTGCTCGCCATCCCCAATTTTTGAACTCTCAAGTGATTGTACCACAATAAATGCACCAACTGCTCTCCCCCCCCCCCCCCCAAAAAAAAAAAAAAGCACTATGTTCACTACGTAAAAAATGGTCTCAGTTCATGCATCCGTAGGCAGGTAGGAAACGTTGCCCTAATTTATTCACACCGCATGATGAGTGCAACAAACTCGCACGAGATTTACAGGAAAATATCGATGGTGACTTATGTTTCCTTGAACTTCTGTATAACCGGTCGTTTGCAGGACTGAATCATCTACTCAAGCGGTGTTTGTCACTGTGCAAATACGTCGCTGTGCACACGCAGTCCAACGACATGAAACGTAAAAACGGCAGATTTCGGACAATATTCCGCAGTGCATTGTTCAATTCAAACGACGTAATTTTGTTGAAAGCGCCCGCAGCTCTTTACTCACGGTATACGTCGGGAAGCTTCCACATTTTGACACGGAACGAAGGAAGATTTACTTTTGAAAGCGCTCGCTGCGTCCTCCCGGACCAGCTAGATCGGATCAGCTGACGACGACGGGTGTGAACCCGTTTAACCTCAACCCCACAACAACCAATTTGCGCTCCGTGTTAGTGAGGGCTTCTACCTCCAAGCCCCATACCACACACCAGAACCTTTCAGTTCTTTGTCGCATCGCCGTGTTGCACCAAACAGAACGAGATCGCCGAAGTCAACGAAGCGCTGTCGTGAACGTTGGCTTTTGGTTGCGCACTCGTGGACCCTGTGACTCCCTTCGCTTTCAAAGCACACACGACGATTACGAATGAACGTTCCATCTCCTGGGAACATCAAAAGAGCACTTCTCCGGTCACGTCTTTACTACATGTGTTCGCAAACCGCAGAGCTTCTCGCGTCTCGTCAAAACAAAACCAAAACAATACCGGAGCCATGTTGAACGTGCGTTGTTGCCACATTTTCTCCGACCAAACAAAAACAACGAAAGCAAACCGGCTCTAGCTTCCAGCCTACATCGGCGGCACCTTCCCCCCGCTCCCCTCCCCGCTGATCCGCGGCGTTCGAGAAGACGCACCGGAGGTCGAGACGCTACGTACGTCGTTCGAATCCGCAGCCTAGCCAATCTAAGAGCAAATCCAAGAGTGAGGGGCAGGGCGTACTTCTCTGCACAAGTCGAAAGAGCGGGAGTTTCAAACGTGGAGAGGTTCTGACTCCGACAAAACTACATCCTGTAGCGTAAATATTGCTAAAAAAAATTTCCTTTTCTCGGAAGATTTGTTTTGTGACATGCCTGTCCCAATTAGGCTGTGAAAAAAAAAAAAAAAAAACTTTTATTCTTTGCGGCTATTTTTAAAGATCCCATCAGCAACATCGGCGGTCGCCATTTCTTGGGCAGGAAGCCTGTAATTGCGTCCGAGTCCTTTCCGAAATCTGACGCAGCATTCCTTATCGATACAGGCAAAGCCGAGTTCACGCCGGTTGCTTGCACAGCCCTGGTGTCCAATACATGCCCAGTTTGTGTGCGCAAACGATGGCGGACTTCGATAATTGATGCTGCAGCTACTTGACGGCGCACACTTTTGGAAAGGGCCTAATCAAAGGTTGCTTGCAAGCTGTCGGTGGCTACAATAAAAATAGCAAAAGCGCGCACTGCAGCGTTCACTCGTCTCTTATCACTTTTATAATAGCCATTGTACTTGCGGTGGGCAATACTGGATCCCACGTGGTCTTGTGGGCTACCGGGCTGGCGGCATCGATTGCGTTATGTGCCTTGTCTGCTAACCCTCTTTCGCGTCCTTTTGCTGCTGCGTGCGTATGAAGTGCTGCGCTCGGCGGTGGGCTCCGGTGTTGCCCACAAAAAATCTAAATCGCAACAGAAATGAAAAAGGTGACAAATTTGCAGCAATGTAGCAAAAAGATATGTCTTAGGCTGGCTTGACATGAACAGCTTTAGCAACATTTTGGCATCCCAAGGCAAGCGCTATTTCGGACGTTTCACGGTCTAAAACTCTAAACCAACAAGCACTCCCCACCGAAGGATTGGAGATTCATTTCTACGTCCTGGGCATTATTTCACGAGCATTTGAACTCTCATTACATCTTGAAGTTGCTATAGCTGCAGCAACCGCTGAAATACAGACATGCTACTTTTTGCTATGATCACCATTAAAACATAGAATACTTTCATGCTCTATAGACCCAAAATTTTGGAGTAATAACATGTAACGATGCCTTGGTTTTTTGCTGATGCACCTGGAAACATAAATTTCCAAACTAGAAAAAATAAAAAATTAAATCAATCAAACCTCATTGTCAATTAACATTCTGACGCCACAGAAACTCGCGTGGAAATATAGCATTTCTGATTTAATACTGGTGTCTCAAACGTTCCATCGTTTCAGGAATCGCGTATATGTTGATCTGGAACCCCTCAATTTGTGCCGCAGCAGCTAAAAACTCGTCAGCGTATCGCAACAGCATGAAAAATCGCCTCGTCTGATACGGGTCTGGCACGGAATGAGCTCTAGTCCTGCAGTGCAACTATGATTTGTTTCATGCGTGAAACACCAATGGCATGCTCCAGGGGGGTGAGTGTGTTACTAACCTTCGTAGTATAATGCTGAAGATCAGAATAGGGGCGTCAGCAAAGTAAAGGCCTGTTTCAGGCTTGCAACATCAATGCTGAGGTATTCAATCGTGACTGCTTACACAGAAGAGCTAACGGCATCTTCACCTGTATACACAATGCGTGGATTTATCTGCTGGGTGCCTGGCTTCTATGAAAAAAAAAAAAAAAAAAGATGTTGATTAACGTAGAAGTTTGGGCTAGTTGGTATTTAATGATTAAAAATTAAAACAGCGCAAGGACACGGACAAGAACAAGTAAGTAGACAAACAAGGCGCCTTGTGCGTCTACCTTCTTGTTCTTGTCAGTGTCCTTGCGCTGTTTTAATTTTTAAATTAAAAAAAAAAGAAGAGAAATACTCCTATGTACATTTTGGTACAATCTAGAAGATCCACCAATAACTTTACTTTAACTAAATCTGGCCACTTCAGCTTCTGCACTGACTTTCTTGCACTCGGGCAGCACTTCTTGAACTTTGTGTCGTTGCGGATTGCCGAAATATCTTCGGGGTTTTTTGGAGGACCCCCTTTGAACATGTTTATATGAGAAGAATCTGTTACATACATCGGAAAACTTTTATTGCCGAGAATCAAAAAAGAAAAAAAAAAAAACTTCAGTCGTCAATTTAGCCTAATGTAAATATGCAAATAACATTAATCGCCTGGGTCCTGGGACATCTTGAAGCTAAAGTCCAGACAAATAACACATAGTGCTTTCTTAAAAAAAGACTTAAAAGTGCGCTCACAACTAGAAACCAGGAAGAGTGGACTGGTGACTTGTAAGAACTCTAGTTATATCTGGCAAGACGTTCGGTTCGGTGATTTCAATCTTTTCAGTCCTTACCTGTCCTTATTAAAGTGGTCTCGGAATCAATACGGACCCACAATAGCGTTGCCATGAACCCCTGCGTGTCTGCGGCCCAGAGCCTGAGAATCATTGCATTGGGATAATATTTTAGAGCTCAGTCGTCTCTTCAGTTTACAAAGACATCCAGAAGAATACATTGTACGAATGCTTTCAAGCTTACAATGTTTGCAAGTTTAGAATTTGTCAAACAGATTTACAGTGATAATAAAATTAAACCAAAAGAAATACATACTGCATAAGAATATATGTTTAATATCTATTTCGAATCAATTGCTGCATTCTTTATTCTAAATTTCAGTTGTTGCAATCACATAAAACTCAGTCATTGAAATGTGACAGAGGCATCTTGGGATATTTGGGATGCGAGTGACCTTACCACGGACATGGCTGGCCTGCCTGCAAGCATGGTAGTTGGCGGTGTCACCAAATAATTTATTGGGAAAATGCAGTTTTTTCCATTCATTTACGCCTACGCACCCACGGTGCCAAATGCTTTCCTAGCAGTGTAGACACCACGCTAGAGCACTGCACGGGCCCGGGCCTACCCGGAAGCCCGGGCCCGGGTCGGGCAGCGTACGCTTCAGCCGGGCCCGGGCCGGGCACGGGCCACACCCGGGACGCATCCGGGCCGTCTGGCCCGGGCCACACCTGGGACGCATTCGGGCCGTCCGGCCCAGATCCGGCCCGGATCTCGGCCGTCTCTATAGGAAGCATAGAAGTTCAATCAATGGCTAAAACACAAGGACAATATACATACAGAAACCAACTGAACCGACCGACAACCTAAAAGAGGGTCGTCGCGTTTTTTCGCAATTCGACTAACCTCTGGACCGCGGACCCGCCCGCGGTCCGGAGGTTCGGGGGAAACGCGCCCCTTGAACGTGTTTATGTTTTATTCTCTTTGTCTGCGCATTCTTTTCCTACGGGTGGGTTGGTGAACGCGAGGCCTTTGCTGGGGTCATATCGTTTGGTTGCCCTCGATGTGGGGTTTTCGTGCGTTGCGGTGTCCAAAAACAGGTCGCGCACGGGTCCGTCGACGGTTGACAGTGATTTGTAGGTGCAAGTGGCTCTGGACGAGTACTGTTCCCGAGCTGTAAGCACGATGGCCGTGAGCGTTGATGGGGACCTCGTGGTGTGGGGTGGAGCTGTGGGCTGCTCTCGGACGATCGTTTGACTTCGAAGAAGTCTGCGACCCGGATAGCGATTTTGTTTTTCGTAAACTTGTCGGGGGTTCTGGTGGACTGTCTTTGTGCCCGACGCAAAGAAAAAAAAAAAAGAAAAGGAAAAAGCAAGAACCATCTTTGCTGTATTTCTGGCTGTGATGTTGGCGCTTTAAAAATAACTAAACCAATGAAACATTCTCGCAGGGTACACGCTATCGCGACCCGGAACGAGGGGGACGCATTGTTCGGCGTTCTGAAACGAGAACGAGCTGACTTCCCCACCCTACGTCGAGTGACAGCCCTCTAGTACGTGGACGCGTGAACGAAGCCGCCTGATTGGTTAAAGTTTACATGACTGATCCTGCTTTCATCTCTTGCTTTTTAACACGAATTGCTTCGAGGTGACTGCGACATGACTGCTGTCTAAGATAATCTTCAGCTACGTCGAGCTGGCTTTTCCGCAAGTGGACATTTGAATTTTATATGCAGTCTTCAGTTTCCCTTTCGTGAATTTTAAAATGAACGTCGCCAAGTTGAAGGAAGGACTTTCATCGGAGCAGCTGAAGCTTGTCACAAAGGAATTCAAACGAAGTGATGTTTAGAAGAAATTTATGAAAGTTGTTGACGCGACCACGCTAGCACCGCTGGGACATGTTCAATGCAGCCACTGCAAAGCATTTTTGACCTACGACGGCACCAAGACTGGGACCTCACATCTGAGCCGGCACAAATGTAAGTCGTCCACATCTGAGTGTGCGAGTGTTACTTTTTTTTTTTTGCTACGAAGAAGTTCAGCATTCCTGCGATTGTCAAAGAGAAGTTGACAAAGGCTTGCGTCGGCTTATGCGCTAAAGATATGCTGCCATTTGATGTAGTTCACGGAGGCGACTTTGTTCAGCTCGCAGACGAACTAATTAGCATAGGCGCCCGTTACGGAAACATCCCTGCGAATGACGTGCTTCCACATCCCACAACTGTTTCGAAAAGTAGCCGATGTAGCGAATGCTATCAGAGATGTTATGAGGTCTGTCATTGAATCAGCAATGAAGGAAAGTCGCTGCGCTGTTACAACTGACATGTGGACAGACGAGTACGAAAAATCGCGTATACTACAGCAACGGTTCACTATATTGATGAAAACTGGGTTCTGCAGAGAGAGAGAGAGAGAGAGAGAGATGTGGCGTGAGAGAAGCAGGGGAGTTTGTTCTAGCGGGGATGCTGAACTGGTTCCCCATGGGTTCTGCAGAGCAAAGTTCTCTTCACTTGCGATTTTCGTAAGGAAAGGAAGACGGGCGAAAACATGCGCAAAGAAATTGTTCGAAGGTTTTCAAAGCTTCGTTTCAGTGAAGACCTCCTGGTGTTCGTGACCGACCAAGGTGCAAATATTATAAGTGCACTCCGTCCGTGCACTCCGTTTGTACACAAGATTGAGTTGTACTGCTCACATCTTGAACACCGTACTCCGGCATACATTTGACGAGTCGTTCGTTACAGAAGGGCTGCCCGCCATGCACGAAAACATCAAAGGTGTCAAGTCTGTTGTGTCTTTTCTGAAGCAAAGTGGACTTGCTAGCGAGTTTCCACATGCTGTGTACCAAGATGTGAGCACAATGTGGAACTCCAAACTGGCCATGGTCCGGTCGGTATCTGTCCAGTACGAAGATATCGAACGTATTTTGGACACCAGAAACAACTGCTTGCTTGATAAGGTGAACAAGTATGACCTCAAAGAAATGATTTATTTCTTGGAACCTTTTAAGGCGGCGAGCGACAAGTTGGAGCAAGATAAACACCCCACTTTGCCGTTTGTGCTGTCGTGCTTTGCCAAACTAAGCAAGCATCTTCAAGAGGAGCCTTGCGACTCATCGCTTACTGTAAAACTCAAAGAGAGGGCAAAGCATTTCCTGGAAGGCAGACTACAGCTCGAACGAATGCACAAGATAGCGACATTCTTGTGTCCACAGTACCGACAACTCCGCATGCTCCCTGGAAACGAAAAAAAAATTGATCTGCGGCAACGTGAAAGAGAGGCTGTCAAGCGAGGCACTGCGGCTAGCATCAATGAGAGACGACGTGGATATTCGAGACAACACTTCAGCTCCCACGAAGCGTAGATGTGTTGATGAGTTTCAAGAATGATGTGATGTGGAAGTAGTGCCAGAACAAAGTATATGGTGGCGAAGGTGTATGGTGACGAAGGTGGAATTAAGGACTTGATGCTATGGTGGCAGACTCACCAGATCATGTTCACACAACTTGCAGCCCTTGCAAAGAAAGTACTCTGCATCCCAGCCACAAGTGCCAGCAGTGAGAAAAACTTGAGAGCAGCTGGGTACGTCATGAATGAGCGGCGAACCTGCCTAAAGCAAGAATCTCTAGATAATCTATTTTTGCAGAAAAATATGTTATCATTGAACATTCTTGTTCTCTCCCAACTTTATGTTAATCTCTTGTTACCTCAGTTTCTTTTCTCTTTCCCATTGTATATGCACCTTGTAAATAAACCGCTATGCTTTGATTTTCGTGTTTAACTTTTTTAACCGAGCTGTATAATACCTCTGTATGCTGGGTGTTGTCCCCAATGTCTAACTTGTTGGCTTCAAATTATGTAATATGTTTTATATAAGATAATAATGTACTCTTCTAACTGACCACAGTCCCGTACACAAGCTCATAGCCTTCTGAGCTGCTTCGATTCCTAGCACGAGCGCTCGCGCAGCTTGCTAAAGCCGTGAAGTCGTAGTGCAATAGACATTTAATGAGCAGGCCGAGGGCACCCATGCGGGCTTTTTCGAGCCCATTCTGCCTGTGTTTGGACAAGGAGGCATGTCCGGGCCTGGGCCAGGTCTGAGGGCAGGCGCCAGCAGCCGGACCGGGCCCGGGCCGGGCCTGAGGTCAGGTGCCAGCAGCCGGGCCGGGCTCGGGCCGGGCCCAATTAGAGGGGAGTCCTGTCGGGCCGGGCCCGGGTCGGGTAAGACTGCGTGCCAGCGGGCCCGGGCCGGGCCGGGCCTCAAAAAGTAGGCCCGTGCAGTGCTCTACACCACGCATCTGAAATAATGCATGAGGATCACCCCGTCCACGCTGTCGAGCAGTCATGCCACATGAAAGGAGAGGGCTGCCGCGGGCACACCGAAATGCCGGGTTTGCCGAGACAGTAGAGGCAGCTGTCTCGACTAGTGTCCTAGGCGTCCGCAACCATAGATGACAACAGTCATCTATTGTTGTCATCAATAGTCCCAATAGACCGATCTCACTACTCGTTCCACGCATGAGTGACGCCGCCATAACTTTAGTTCACAGGAGGCAGGCGGCAGTGCATGAGACGGCTCGTGTTGTCTCGTGCTCTGCACACGCAAAGCTCCAGCGCGGTTCTCCGACGTGCAGAAGGACTACAGTTGCCTCGATGCATTGCGGCAGCGGCGGCGTAACGAAACTGGCTTGTGAGATCGGTCTGTTCGAAAGGAAAAGACCTTGAGGCTGCTGTGCATCCTGTCATTTCAACTACGCAAAGACTATTCGCGCCAAGGTCTTTGAGTTTTCACGGAGTAAGATATTTTTGTGTAAAGTATTTAATCTCACCTTCTTACAAATTGTTGGTTTTCAACACGTGTAGGTTGTATAATTCCTCTTCACTTTCAAACAATTATTTTTCACCTGAAGGATGAGAGGTTAAGAAGAGGGATGGAAAAAGAAAGCCAGAACAAAGGAAAAGTGAAGGAAAGTGGCTGACCGAATGGTACTGAGCGGGCCAACGCACGACACCTGTCCGCGGAGCAAGGGCTGGGGTGGTGCGTTGCCTAGGCCGGGGGACCTTGAAGGAAACCTACCCAGGCTTGGCTAAACCGCCACGACACCCTTTTTATCAGACGCGGGGACACCTAGCACAGCCAGGCATGCAGGGGTCTGACCCCACGGTGGGCTCGGGGCTCATGGTGATTGGTGACGCCAGTCACGAAACACCCACAGGTGCACGATTCCCCCGTGCTGTCACGGGGGAAGCACGATTCTCCCGTGAACTAGCACGAGCGGAAGAACGTTGTGAAAAACCGCAGGGGCTTATTTTCAGCACTGGAAAGAGTTCGAGACGCGAGGCGTTTGAAGAAGCAAAAAACAAAAAAATTCAAAAATACGAAATGAAATGTCAAAACGTTGAACCAAAGAAACGTTATGGCTCAATCTGCCTTGTAAAAATCCATTGCCACAAAGGCTAGAAAACTTCGAGAAGCGCCGGTTCGCCCACTCTGCGACAGGGACGCGGAGCTATGCTCTAAACGAGATACAATCAAAAGAACGGGATTGGCCGAGAGGCTCGACCGATGCAGCAAAATATAGTTATTCTCTGATGTAAAGGCAACGATGGTGGTGACTGGACGATCAGGCTGCTACTTGGCAGCACGAACTATCCAGGAAGGGCCGGTGGAGCAGCCGGGCTATATAGGTGCCCTGACGGGAGACGAGTAGAGGTGGGGGTCGGTGGCCAGCGCGGACCCCGCCGGCGACGAGGCATAGGTGATTGTCTTTTAATCTTAGGTTTTATAAATCATAAAGCAGAACACCATAACCGAAAAACGCGAACGGCGACATATATGCGAGTTCGGGCTCGAGCTCGCGCTTTTAATAGCACAAATAGCGCCCTTGTCGATGCATCAATCATGTAGAAGCCAATTACTCCTCTGCCACTGAACTGGAATCTGCTACTGTATAGGAAGGTTCAAGCACTAAGTACAGCCGGTTGACCATACAACGACGGGTGCAGCTCAGAAATTCAACCAAAGTCCGAGAGTGAGAGAAACAGTATAAGCGACACAGTCGCATACCTCTTAGCATGTTTAACCTGTCGATCCTAGGTCTCAGCGTTAAATACAATTTTTTTTATTCATAAATAAAAAGATTTACGATAAAATAGGATAAAAAATATCCGTTCCTTATGTCGACAAAAATGTCAAACCAAGCTCGCTGTCGTTCGTCGTTGTGGTGCTGAGCCGCTCGGCTGTCTCCAATGGCTGTCTCTCATCTGTCGAGGACCAAACGTTGCTGCTCACTCTGACACAATGCTTATTACATCAATTTACGCGAATTGTACCACACATATAATCTCGGCGGATCTTGAATTAGCACGAAAGCTAAAGCCGAAATAGCTGGGTAAGTATCAAAATGGCCGCGCAATGCACCAACTTCTACGCTCCTCACGCCATCTCTTAGCGGCGCGAGAAACCAGTCATAGCGGGTGAATCACCGGTGGGCCATGGTGCGCCCTCTGGGTGCGCCTAAAGGAAATGCCCGGTGACCCACCGGGTGGGGTCACGACGCATATAGGACTTCAAAAAGAGCTTACGCAGTGAACGTGGGGCATGTATATCTCCCTTCCAGTGTCGACAGACCATTTAAGATAGTTGTGTAGGTGTCTCGGTGCTCGTTCCCCACCGACAAAACCAATGCCTTCCCAGTGGCTGTCGAAAGAGAAATGGATCGTGCAGCAGAGTCCCCGAAACAATAACATGTGTGAGATCAATTAGTTGCGATGAATTTTGGATCTTAGCGCTGATTCTTGAGCGAAATATCCAACGAGCCCTGCTCACAAAATTTAGAGCATTAGATTTCGATACATAGAACGTTTGACTTATAGAGATTCTTAATTCACACGTAGGTTCCATATTGCACACCACACAATGTCCTTGAAGGGCTTCCACTTTACGATCTAATGGTGTATTCCACTCGTAGATCCGGAGCGTTTTCCAAAATCCGCGAGGGAGGCAAAATTCCGCTCCGTGGGACTCGCTCCAAATCGACGAGGGGAAGATAAACTTGCGTTTTTGGAGCGACCTCCCCCACACCCCTCCCCACCACTTCCCCCTTGGCCGCTGCTCGAACTTGACAAGCCCAACAACGGCTCAGCCGACTGATCTTTCCGACGACCAGTGACGACTGTCACTGCTTAGCTGCAGCGACACAGGCCGGGTGAAATTATACGTACCACGGCGCCCATGTCACAAATAACCAGACTTGGAAGTAATCCGTTACAAGTAACGGGATTACTTGTAATTGATTAATTTTTGAGTAATTTTGTAATTAATCCGTTACTTTTCTAAAAATGTAATTTCTAACGTAATTCCATTACTTTTTTTTAGTAGCGGATAACCACAAGTTACTCGTTACATTCTTTTGTTATTTTGATTTTTTTGTTCAACATTTCAAGCGTAATTGTAAAAATATGATTTTTGAGTAGCGCCACCGAGTTGGGGCGGAAAGGGGAGGGGGGGGGGGCACATAGACTGAAGCAAAAAGCCTGTGACTGCATCTCGGTAAAGAAAAAATGAAAGTGGAAAGAGGGAAACCGAGGGGGGAGTTGACTCTGCTATCCCCTAGCACGATAACAAGAGGAGGCCCCCACAA
This sequence comes from Ixodes scapularis, assembly GCF_016920785.2. Classification (NCBI taxonomy): domain Eukaryota; kingdom Metazoa; phylum Arthropoda; class Arachnida; order Ixodida; family Ixodidae; genus Ixodes; species Ixodes scapularis. The sequence goes on along the minus strand of NW_024609835.1, from coordinate 239,255,747 downwards.
AAGTAGACAAAGAAAGAAAACGGGAGTTCTCACACAGCTAGAGGGGTTTCTTAAGACAACCGAAGGGTCGCTTACACGATGCAAAAACGCCGCGTTTCGGTCGCTTTTTCTCAAAAAGAGAAGCCCCTTCTGAGCCTTGGGCACTTGATTCGGAGTGGGGCGAAAGAAGAATAGAAGAGTAATGGCCCAGAAAAAATGTCGCATGGCACGGATCTCCCAAATTGGAACTGTGGGGTGGGTCTGCTCGTCTGCTGTATCTTTCTGCTAAGATCATTATCGGAAAGTTTGTGCGATCCAGTCCCAGCCCTCGCTCAGGTTTCAGAAGCGGAAGGACGTGAATAAAGACATAAGCAACACCCCGAGAACAAGCTCGAAGTTGAACTAATAGCTTTCTTTCGCGTCTTTTTCTTTAAATAAAAGCAGTAGCCACTACAACTTCGTGTCCACCGAGGACGGTGGGGAGTCAGCCTCCCCTCCTATTTTTGCTTGTTTGCGTTTTCTGCGGGTTAGGAGTCGGAGTCGCTGGGAGTCCCGAATACGGGGCTTTACGAGACCAAAGGTCAGACGCCGTCCAGTTCCAAGAACGATTTTAGAGCTCCAGTGCCTTCTGACGTTTTTATGTGACGTTCTTATATTTTTTTTTTTGTTACGTACACGGCAAAGAAAGCATGTCATTTCCTTCCCGTGATGGAGACTCGAGTTTTCCAGCTTTCTGGTCAAGTAGAGACAAACACCAGAGCCCTAGCTCAGCCTACAAGCGAACCTAGCGTCGTCTTGGAGAACGATATTCACAATAGTTACCACATCCGCTGATGAGTTTTCTGCGAATTTTTCCCGTTTCTCTTGCTTAACATTCAACGCCCATTCAACATTCAACGCGAAATTCTTGCTTTTTGCAAGAATTTCGCGTTTTTGTCGTCTTAGTAGGGTGTAGCCCTTGTTAAATTCTGTCTTTTCTTAACTCTCTTTTTCTCCTCGTACTTATGTAGGAATGTTTTATCTAAATGGAACTGTTTTTTTTTTTTTTTTTTTTTTTTGCTGTTAAATATTTTATATTGGGGTCCCGCCTCTAGCTCGCTGATCCACGGCTACAAAATACGCGAGAGGTCCTAGCAGCATGTCTCTTGCACTGTCGCCATGGCCCTCTTTGGGTCCAATGTTCAAACTGAAAGGCACCAAGGGAACTGCGAATCGAGAGTTTCAGTGCCTACTCTGCCTCCCCGAAAGAAAGCTTTTTTCGTCTGCGAAGTCCACGAATTCGAACCTACTAAAACACGCAAAGGTAAGCGCTTTCTCATTTTTTTCTGTGGAATTTTTTTTTTTTTTTTGCGATTTGGTAAAATATTTGATCTTCTAAAATGTACCATACTCGGTTTCCACTTAAAGTGTGAGCGCAGCAGAAGCTACAAAAGCTCCGGGCTTTCAGTGTCACTGCCAAGCGCGCACGCTCGTGCACTGCAGTCACGTTGTTCAGGGCCGTTCATTTTTCCTCTCTTTCTTCCGAAAGAGAGGAAAGCTTCCAACGCCAATTGCTCTTGATGTGCAATAAAAACTAAACACAAAGCTTAAACAACTTTGTACCTTATTTGCTGCTAGTAATATTTCTCTAGATATAGCTAATAAGTTACCTTATTACCGCATACAAGGATACCAAGTGAAAAATCACGTTTTCGCATGTATTTCTTGAAGTAATTGAAAAGTAATCGAGTGAGGTAACGAAGTAATTAATCGATTACATTTTAAAACCAGTAATTTATAACGGTAATTTGTTAATTTGATGGCCAAGTAATTGTAATTGTAACTAATTACTTTTTACAAGTAATGGACACAAGTCTGCAAATAACAAAGACGTCCGCGTTCGGCACCGTCACTTAGCTTTCGGCCGCCTCGAAGCAGCGGGGCACGGACAGCGATTGCCAGCGATGGAGTTCAGATTTCTGGTGCGACTTTAATAAACAAAGAGGTAACAAACCATCATTTGCACAGTCGTTGCCTAATCTCTTCATGCTTTTTTGCACGGCGGAATGCAGTGTAAAAAGGTAAACAATCATTGGCTGCAGAATGAACAGGCCTAGCCTTGCGTCTGCCTCCGGCTATTCTGTCGTTCTTCCTCTCACGATCACAGATGTCAGCGCTTACGATTTACCACGCTCCGCATTCCCGGCTTTGTATCCCTGATCTACGCCAGGTAGAAGCGTTCGAGCCGTCACAATCCCGCGTAAACAACCGACGCACCCGAACAGATCCAACTCGACGACCCGACCGTGGCCCGACCGGCCCGCCGACCTCTCCACCCTCGTCGCGTGTGCGACCTGCCGTTTTAAAAGGAAATCACGTGGGCCGCTCTGTCAACTTCCGGAAAGATCTGTGAAATCCCGCAGAGCAAGTTCGGCGGGGTTTGAGGCGCTCCGTGGAGCGGGCGCTGCCAGAGATCTACGAGCGGAAGATGACCAGCTCGAGCCAGATCTGCGCGCGGAATATGCGCGCTCCAAATGGAGCGCTTTTGGAGCGCTCGAGATCTGCTAGCGGAATTCACCATAAGCTCCCACCATGTCATTTCGTCGTTTAATTAATATTAGGCTTAAGTGGACGTGGGCTCATACCGAAATTTTGTTTTTCTCTCGTTACTTTAGGTCCAGGTAACATGTTCACGAACATTTTCATTCGACCCCGACCGCTGGATGAAATATTATAACCGAATTTCAGCATACTGCGCGGCGTAGTTTATGTATGCGGTCCAAAAAGCCAATTTCAGTTTTTTTTTTAACGGACCCACAGTTATGCTCGTAACGAGAAAGCCTCGCGGTTGACATGGCCTTTTCTATTTCCCAATTCCTACAATTGACAGTCATTTCATGCTGATACACAAAGATCTGTTTTGATGCGAGAGCAAAGCGATGTTTTCGCCCAAAGATCTGCCGATCGAGATGGAACGGCCACGCAGAAAATATATATAACCTATCACATATTTAGTTTAGAGCCTAATCCGTGTAAGTTCGCTTCCGGATCTGTTAACATTTATGTAACACGCTGTTGCCGAGACTGAAAATACAGGGCCTACAGAGAGAAGAAAACCCGTTTTTCGGCCTGCGTAAAGAAACTGTCCGAATCGCGCAGAAAGCTAAAACTCCGCGTGAATGAGACGCTAGCAATAAAAGCAGAATCCAAAAGTTTTAATGTCTGACCTTAGATGAACTAAAAGGTAAAACAAAGAAACAAAATCGCTCATTAAGTCGACGTCCAGCTATTATTCGTCAAACCAGTAAATAGTGATTTTGGCGCCCGAAGCATTTATTTCAATGAAAACAAAGCTTGTTATCTATGAAGGTACAACCTTTATTTTTTTCGTAAGTAGCTTTACTAGCTGAAATAAATTCAAATAAATTCTACAGGCGCCTGCACGTGTCTTTACATGTAGGTCTCACGAAGATTAGGCGTGGACGTCGGTGCATAAAGCCGGCGTTCACAAAGTCCTGTTCATTGTTGTTTTCAACGTTTTATACTCTTTAAGCTACGAACCAACTAGCCCAATTAAGCAGAATGCTTGTAGAAAAATGTAATTTTAATATTTAATTTTTTGATTAAGATCACAACATGTTCTCAGACTTTCTTATTATATCGCTCTTGCTAGTGACGGGTTCCCACGGAGCTTCCGATTTCTGCAATGCGCCGTTGATTTACGTGGGTCGAAAAACGGTTTTATTTTTGTCTATATTGGACTCTATAGTTTAATTGTTGCATAATTATCTTTTACTCTCGTGAGGTGTTCATATGTTTTTACTATCGTAGCCTTTCAGCTATCTAACGCGTTTAATAAAACCAAACACAGAGTTGTTTACACGGATGAAAGTACATACACATGCGCAGAAAGCAAGGCACATTTCTTTGTCCGCTTCGAAGCTTCATTCAACTATCTCTATTTTGAGTGAATGGGAAGAATATGTGAGCTCTACGAAATATTCTAGTCGTTCCAGCCCAGTTCCTCAAGCAGCTTAACGACGCCACGCCGAATCCGACTTAATTAGGACGCCGCGGTGCAGCACCCGGCATTAGCGAGGGAGTCATTTCAACGGCCGAGCCTCTAGCACGCGTAGTAGCGCAAACAAAGCCCCCTTGTGCAGGTATAGTATACCCAAGGGTTATACGACCCTCATGCGTAGGGCTTCCATCTGCGGGAGGTATAATGCGGAAACCGTGGCGCTGCGGTGTTTGCGAAGGCGGAAGGGCGAGGCGCCTCCTTTTTCGGGGTGCTCGAGAGCTCCCCCGTTCCAGAATATGCGTTGAACAACACGTTTCACGCACGGCCGCCCGCAGCCAATCGTTTTCCCTCCCCGTACTTTTCCAGCCAGGGAGCCTCGTTTCTTTCGGGCGTATTTGGAACTCGCAGATCCAACTTTGTTTCACAGGAAAGCTCCCTTTTCCTCCCGCACGCACCCACCGCGTTCGAAGAGGTGCCTGGTTTCCACTTTGGGGAAAGTGGGAAGGACCCGCCTCTTTTCCAGAGGACAGAAAATTCGAGTCGGGAATTGGTCCGCGGTGCTTCACCGCCGGGCTTCGCGATTGGTCGGTTTTAAAGGCCGACGGAAGGGGGAGGGACCCGAGGCACTCGCGTTGTTGTCTTCCATATTCGTCTGTGCCGGGCAACCCGCCCCTCTTGGGAACAAATGAAGGCTCCGGAAGTGAGCGACGCTGTTTTCTTAAGCCTTGGTGGAATCTAGTGTTGCCACAAGATTCGTTTTTTCTTAACAAAAGTTTGATATTTATGATACAATAATTGATATATTTCTGGAATGATAAACGTGTTCTTACGTACATATCAACTATCATCACGTGTTGCTAAAATTTATCACTTAAAACGCGAAAGAGGTGAATTCCATAAGATCTACATTTTTTTATAGCTGAATTTTCGTTATTGGAGCCTCAACTGGCGATTTCGTCTGCTTTTTTTATTTTGACATATCTGTGTTCTTACGTCTTTGATCTATATTGTGGATATTCGCACTCATAAGGGTCATAGAAAATCGCCCCTTAATTTATCTTCATATTGCCGAAAATCTAACCAACCAACCGCCTGTACATTTTGAAGAAAAAAAGAAAGAAAAGGTTACATGAAACGTGATTCTTGATTCATTCGAATACATACCTAAACAAGTTTCAACGTAATGGCATCCGTGCTTATATTTACTCCATCTTTCGTGAGGCAAGCTCTGCCAAGTCACTCGTTTCAGCCATGAAAGACCGAGCACCAGGGAGCACTCCTTTCGTCCCACCTGACCTCTGCCATCCCTTCTCTGGGCACTGTCTAGGAAACGAAGCTCACCGCAGACTTTCACCATCTTGAGTCTCTAGAAAAAAAATTAGGATAGGCTATAGGCCAAAAATCAGACATAATGGATCACGCACGACAAAGAAATAATCACCCTGGTGACTGCTCCCCCGGTTTGTATGCCCGACAGTTTAGATATAGTCATCCGCAGGTGATCGCCTCACCGATTCTAAAAATTGCGCGTACGTTGCTTAGTCTTGTCCGTATTTTGCGTAATGTAGAAATACATCCAAGTGCAAGGAATGCATCTCAAACTAAAAAAAAAAGAAGAGATGGTACTGGCAGTGATTCCCACGCAAAAATTTCCTATGATCGGCTATAAAACTTTTTTTTGTATGGTCGGCTTTAGCAGTTTGGCCCAATTAATTAAAGCATTTTCTATGGCTGTCTTTAGCTTTCTGTACAGTCGCCTTTATGGGCCTCTTTAGTCTTTTCTATGGCCCTATCACTGTCCCGCCATAGCGCTCTTTAGCATTTCTAATGGCTGGCTGAAGACTTCTATATGGCTTACCTTTTTAGAGTGTGCTGGCTTCGCCAGCACACTTCAAAATTTTTTTTAATTTTAAGTTCCCCCGACGTTTGCACGCTACATGGTTGATACACATACATTGCTGAACACACAAAACACACAACACAGGCAGAACAAGGAGAACACAAGCAACACAGCCCGTAGCTATGATGGACATTGGCGGTATATAAATGATACCAGATCGCGTGACCGCCTGTTCTAATTGTGAGTTGAAGAGGTAAACTCTGCGTCGTTTTCTTTTTCTGCGACTGCCATCGCGTGGAGGTAAAATCTAATCCGTATTTCTCAAATTATCGACGTCAAGGATCACTTCTAAGAGGAATATTTACTGCATGTACAAACATTGTTCCACGGCTCATTTAACATGTACAGTGGTCACCAAACTTATCCGAAACACGCGAGCGGCTTCTTTAAGTCATGGGAGCTCTATGCTGGCGGCAGCCAAAAACCTGCTCCATCACGTAGTGCTCACGGAAACGACCGAGCACGAAAGGCTACTCACTCAAGACCGAAATCACTGCTGGAGCGGGGACAACGCCTACGATGCGATCTAGGCTTTTCGCCTCATTTAGTATAGACACATGAAATCCTTAATGATTGAATCATTCAATCACTGACTGTATTTAAATTCACTCATGCATCTTCTTACGAAGAGAAGGCAGTAAGTTTAGATTACCCAACCGGCAAAATCTCTGCTCAGCGAGGTGCCTTTCCTGCTCGGGCTATTTGATGGAGCCTATTTACAGGCTCTTCCAAAAATCTAAAGGGTTTTTTAAAGCAAAAATACGCTACGCATCGCCGAACGCCCATTCACCGGCCAAAAGTTGCGCTAGCGGTTCAAACCAGATGCTAAAGTTTCTGCCACTAACCGTTATTTTATTCAAAGTCTAGAAGCGATATTCGGATTTTGTTTTAATGGGAAAATGGCGGCCGAAAGGGCTGTCTAATACATGGAGCTCTATGGGGCCAGTTAGCGAAAACGAGAAAAGTGGTCCCCTTTTCCCATTAAAATTTTCAGAAAATCATTTACACTTTTTGAATAAGGTAACGGCTGGTGCCGAAACTTTGGCACCCGGTTCGGACTGCCAGCGCTACATTTCTGGAAAAAAAAAATTTGGGGTGGGCAAGGCTTAGTTTATTTTTGGGGCAAAAAAAACAACACTCATTTAACTTTTTCTTTTTTTTTTGTGGCACGCTGTATGTTGGTGTTACTGACAATAGGAATGCTCATGGTTTTATGCTTAACTCTCTCAATGTGATGGTCTTGGCGTATGCTGACAATATAACAACTTTTGCAGAAGAAAAGTGTAACCAGCGTCCCTGCCCTTGCTAATAACATTTGTGTCATCTGTGCGGTTGTATACACAAAAAATGTTAAGTATTTGACACTTCACATTGGTTACCAAACCCTTGAAGTTCAAAGCAATCAATAGGTCTCAATGGCTACAAGATACCTCAGTGTGAGGAAGGAATAGAACACTTTTCACACTATAATTTCTTGCGTAGTTTAATGGGCACTAAGAAACACCTTTAATAATTCTAAATTTTGGGTGAAAGATTTCACATCAGCTGAACCGCACTTAGTCCTAACTCTTCAAGAAATGTAAATACAATTTCAGGAACAAAAATGTGTCCCATTCCACCCGCCGCCCGAGAGGGAATGGGGCAGATGAAAGATTGTGCTAAAAAATTGTACTAGTGAATATTATAGGCAGACAGGTGTTCATTAGACATGAAGCCCGATTGCAGTCGTCTATTTTCATTTGCTTGTTTGTGGTTCTAGACCGGGGATTAATGGGGGCGCGGTAACATTTTACACTAAACAAATAATTAGAGGCCTAAATGCTACATGAACTAAAATTAGACGATTCACTATTATTACGAGTTAAACTTATTGTTAATCTACCTGTCAAAGAAGAAATCTTTGTAAAAGGAGAACTGAAACACTTTCCGATTCCTTCTACCATCTCATTGTCCTATTCGTCCCAAACAGCATTGCACACGGTAAGTTGCCAATTGTAGAAACAAGTGAATTGATAAGTTTAAAATAGGGGTGGTTAAATGTAACCCATTAACACGTCTCTGAAGGTCAGTTTACTACGGCCGTTGGCCAAACCGTTTTGGATCAAAAATCAAGAAAAACGAATGGGTACTACATACTTTGGAGGGGTCTAGGCTAACTCGTCGAAGTCAACTCGTCGACAGCCGACTCGTCGGTGGCCAATTCGTCAAATATGCTAATTCGTCGTAGGGCAACTCGTTGAAGAAAAACTAGTCGAAGAGGCTAGGTGGTTGCCACTGTTTCGAAGGCCAAAATATAATTTGTATCCTGAAATTTTAAGCAGATACTGCCCTATAGTAACCTTTAAAATCACCGCAAGATAATTTACCTCCAGTGTGTCCTTTCTTGTTGAAGATACCAATTTGCCGCTTTCGAGGCTTTCAGGGTGCAGTGGGGGACGGTCACTACGTCGCGGGGGTATCTCTGAGGCGCGGGTTAAGCTACCCGGGCCACCCGTTCAAGCTGCAGAGTCTGCGGAGGCTCATTATAATGATGTGAACCCACCTGGCCTACACGTTCACGGCGCTTTTCGGCGACAGTCTGCGGTCCCTTATTACAAAAAGTAATAAAAAGAAAATAACAAAAGGTCGATCCCAAAATGACAATCTCCTCAGCTTGTCTCAAAGTTATGTCCTGTCTTCGCCCTCCTGTGATTTTCCCAGTCTTGTAATTTAACAAGGACGCTGTCCCTAGTTCAAACACAAATAAAAAAGTTAGGTCAATATATAACAAGATACCACGAACTTTGACCTCGGATAGTGAGCAACCCATTCAACAAACTGCCATTCGACATATTTCCCCTTTCGACAACTTGCCCTTCGACGAATTGCCCCATTACGAATTGCCCTATTCGACGAATAGGCCCTCGACGAGTTGGCCGTCTATGAGTTGGGTTTCGACGAGCTGGCCGGATCCCACTCTCTGAGTAAGTGACAGTCACTTACTCAAATGGTGCACTCTACGCCAAGCAGGCAGCCATTACAGCTAAAAGTACCACTACCACGGAGTCATCAACATAGTAGTCCATCAACGTTTTACAACTATTCACTGGAGAAATATATTGACTGTCTCCCTCCTCCCACCGTCCCATTCCTCCTGACTCTCTCCTACTGGTTCGAAGTCACAGCCCAGATGAAAAGATCGGTATCATTGTGGCTGAGCCAAATCTTGTAAATGTTTAGACCAACGGCTCACAGCATCTTTCTTGTCGTTAGGCTGTCGTTACGTGATTCAAGCAGGGGGAGGGAGGGAAATGGAGCGCGGCGTAGCGTGGTGGCAGTCATGACAAAGCGCCAAATGGTTGAACTCCATATATAGATCTCGTCAGCTTTAGGAAAACAAGTTCTTGTTTTTTTGAAACTGGAAGAAAAGCAAGCGCATTTAATTTGAATTTTCTTGAAATTTTTTGAAATATAAAATAAATTCCACGTTTATGAAGTTTAATTTTAGAGAAATGCGCTTTAATTTTGAGTTAATTTGTTTAGTCTCGGCTTCTCAGGCTGTGTGATCCCACACACCTACGTTGCTGATTTCTTCGTAAACATCGTCGAAGAAGCCGAAATCGCGTACAATCGTCCATGAACTGTGACTGGGACGTTAATTAGTTCTCTCCTCAAGCACGTTATGGGAAAAAAAATATCGTTGATGAAAGCCACAAGAATGGTCATGTAAGTATGCATTTTAATTCTCTCGGCACCTACATGCACCAACTCGCAAATCTCGCTTGAGATTGTGCAAACTGACAATGGTAAAGGCTACAAAACGAAAGAACCTCCCCGTTGTTCTGCTCCCAGTACCTGTGCTCTCCCGTTATATTATGCTGAGTTAAAAATACAAGCGGGTAGATTTAAATGTTGCCGCCGCTCGAGTGCAGTGCAGCCTAAGCTCATATTCCAAAACAGGAGTTCACGTTGACAGTTATCGTTGTTGTGTCTAGGCAGCGCGTGCACGCCCCGTATTCACATGATGACTCGCAAACATTTCAGGACAACATAAAGACATCCTTGTTCCTGTATTGTTCCTACAAACCAACTGGTGTCCGAAATGGAAATCCTTGACTCAAACATTGGAAGAAGGTTGCAATCAGCCAAGTCGAGTTTTATCTCGTCTTATCTGCCCTGTAATATTATTGTAGACTCCGTTGAATATTTTCTCTTTCGCACTTACGTGACAAACACTTCTGAAGCCCACCTGATTAATCAGAGTTTTGTTTGGCAAGGGAAACGTGATCAGTGTAACTCTAGTCACTGGAACGCTACCCAGCTGTAGCAGCCTCAAACACTCGCTGCAACTTCCAGGGAGCAGTGAACAGAACACTTTTTAAACCCATTCACTTCATTCCTGTCGTAGTCCCGTTAGCCCGCATTGTTCAAGACTGTTTTGGCAATCAGACTATGCGCTCAAATACTGCATTCAAAAAGGCATACTTAGACTAGTACTACAGGCAACTGCAGTTATTTCTTGACACGCCTCTATTGGAAGAACTGCAGAGGCCCAGACACTCATGACATGATCAGGAATGCAAAAAAAGGCCCCCAAGACTCAATCAATTAGAGTCTAGCCCATGAGAAGACAATATTTGCGGTTTCAGGTGTTGGACACCGGAAACCGCAAATAGTCTGGATGATACGATTGGCGCTTCGAAGAAGTCCAGCAGAGCACTCAGGATACATGTTGAACTTATTCATCTGGAAGACCATTAGGAAACGCAGAGTGTTGGAATCTTACAAGAATATGTCCAGTGTTTGCATTGTATTGATAAGCAGAGCTCATTGTTAATAATGCAGAGTAGTCTCAGGTGACTGGCTCTCTTTTGTCACTATGATGCGTGAATCGCACTTCAATTATTAAGTGTGCCCGATGATTTGAAGACAATTAGTTGAAGAATTATTTGTTCCTTGCCTATAAAATATTGTTTATTTGTTCCAGAGAGTTTGGTTGAAATATTACGTCAAGTAGTAAACCCTCAAGTGAATGGGATTATATCTCAGAAAATTATTCTGAAACATTTTGCTCTTCTATTACAAAACATATGTTTTCAAAACATGTGTTAAAATATTTTGCATGCTCGCTTTGAAGTTTGGTGACTACAGTTATTTATACAAAATTCATAATCTAACCACATGTAGGTCTACATGCACTTGCTCAAAGGTGGGAATATAGGTCCACAGAAAATACCGAAATACAAATAAAAGCAAATTGAAGGATGGATATAACAGAGGTATCAAAACAAAACAAGTGAATGCGTCCAACTTTTCTTCATTTCTCTCAAGGCGACTGAATAAAAAATAGAGAAATCATGCTTACTTCAGCCTCTTGTTTATACTTGAGACAAGTTTGACAGGTTGCATTATTTCCACAATAAGTGCAACTTGATTCCAAAGTGCAACTTAATTCCAGTGAGGATTAAGAATGCTAAGTGTGACGATTCGTTCTGGTCGTCAAAAGAAAAGGGCTCTGAGCTCAGGAAAGACACGTCAACCCCCGAGATTCCATGCAGAACTTCTTTTTCTTTATTATTTTGATCTCCTTCTCTCGCGCTCGCACGCGCGGCACTGGAGCTCGCACGAGCCGCGCGAGTCGTCTTTTGCGGCTCGTCACATGCCGGGGTTTCAGAAACTGTCGACCCGACAGTGCGCTTTCATGAGACAAAAACAAAACAACATTAAACAAATACCGCGCTTTGAGATATGCAAGAGAGTGAATGAATATGTACATACAAAATGCTAAATGAGAGGACACGCTATAAACACGTGCACACACTATAAATTCCAAAAGTTCAGTCATCGGGCAGAGGCTGTGCAAATTCAGCGATTGGTGTAAGATACGGCTTCAGTTTCTCCACGTGCACTACATCGCGGCCATTACCGTCCATGAGTTCAATCTCGTAGTTCACTGGAGAGAGCCGGCTCACAATTCGGTGCGGGCCAGTGAACCGTCGTGTTACTTTGAGCCCCACGGGTGGTGTCTTTAACAACACGAGCTGGCCCTTCTCGAAGGTGATGTCCTTGCGTCCCCTGTCGAAGTAGCTCTTTTGTTTTTGTTGAGCGAGCTTGATGTGCCTAGCGGCCAGTTTCCGAGCTTGGTTCAGTCTCTCGCGAACAACGACTGAATAGTCCGATGCATCTCGTAGTTCAGCGAGCTCCTGGCGTCCATAAACGACATCAAGGGGGAGCACAGGGTCACGGCCGTAGACTAGGAAAAAAGGTGACTGACGAACGGTGTCCTGGAATCCGGTATTATAGCAGAACACAACGTAGGGAAGGACGTCAGCCCACTTGTCGCCTCCGGCTATTGTCAAATTGATCATCTGCTTGAGCGTCTTGTTCGCCCGCTCGCAGAGGCCGTTCGCAGCAGGATGGTACGCTGCCGTAGGCGAGTGCTGGATGCCACGGTGTTGAAGGTACGCCGAAGTCGAGCGTGCCATCCTGCCGCGAAGGGCCTCTGTGAGCGGGCGAACAAGACGCTCAAGCAGATGATCAATTTGACAACAGCCGGAGGCGACAAGTGGGCTGACGTCCTTCCCTACGTTGTGTTCTGCTATAATACCGGATTCCAGGACACCGTTCGTCAGTCACCTTTTTTCCTAGTCTACGGCCGTGACCTTGTGCTCCCCCTTGATGTCGTTTATGGACGCCAGGATTGAGATAAGAAAATAAATGCAGCATATCTCCACTAAAAACATGAAGAATTTTACAGAAATTCTAGAATTCTACTAAAAATCTCATCGCAACCCAGTTGCAAGGCTAGAAAACAAAAATTACGCATATCAATAGCAGCAAGGGCCTTTTTTTTTAGAATGGCATGGTTACTGCAACGCAAATGAACAAACATTACTGGCAAAATGCAGTGTCCCAATATTTTACGAAAAAATGTACATGCCCAAGCGTTTACACAGCAAAATACACCAAGCATGGCAACAAAAATGGGCATTAGTAGCTTCCTACTCACATTAGGCGTTGGCGATCGTCCACATTTCAAATCGAATGAAGAGGAAGCGATTTAGTTTTAATAGGTCACTGCAGTCGAGGAGCCGTCAGGTGAAGACGATGGGAATGAACGGTTTAAACCTCAACAAACACGGTGTACTACATGTGTTTCGATGTTGGTTTCTGTGTCCCAATGCCGCACCACACATTATAACCGTTCTAGCTCGCCCTCGTATAGGTCGTATCGCAGCTGTAGAGAACAGAGGGAAACGCAACTACGTGGGTTGCCAAAAACACTGCTGACGACGGAGAAAGAATCTTTATTTGTGATTGAACTTTTGGGTAGATCCATTCATTCGTTTCACCGTTTCACCGCACATGCGATGGTTGAAAAAGTCTATTTTTCCTCTTCCGGCGACATCACAAACGCACTATTTAGCTCCATTTGCAACACATGCGCAAAGCGAAGAGCATTGCACGTCCCGCGCAACCAAAGCACTGGTTCGAAATTTAAAATACGCTGTTGCCAGTGTTGTCGGGCCCTCTCTTGGGAGAAACAAAGCTAGCACAACAAAAACAAACGCTTGCAGCGCAGTCGAAGGTAATCGGCGCCATGGCAAAACCGCGACGCTGATATATGTTCTGTCCTGTCCTGCCACTAACGGAGATGGAAACATTGGTTTAAAGTTTTTTATGGTCGCTAGCGCGGAGCGTGGTGAAACGTGAAAGGGAATGAGGGGAACACATCAGAAACAACAGCACCGCTCCGCCCCCCCCCCCCCCCCCCCCACACACACACACACACACACCTGGCTTCAAGAGTTGCATTGTGGCTGAAGCACTTCCATGAAACGTCGTGGTATGAAAAACCGAAAAGAGGAGATTACCTTCTCTTGTGCATTTCTCCGGGAGGATTGAACCAACAGCATTTATGTTTTCGGCAACTGATATCGCGATCAATCTTTCTACGCGATAATGAACATCCATATATTAGTCCTGCCATCCAGACCAAACTGGCGGTGTACTTGCATTTGTTTTTGATCTGAAGTCATAGCGACCAGCAATTCAAGCTTGTGGGTTTTCGTTGAAGGTCGTTGAAGCGCATACTTCTTTACCGGTACGATATTCCAGAGAATATTTGACGTACGCAGCTACAAAATCTCTGTGCAATGCCCTGCCTGATACTCTTCTCCAAAAACCCTTATGTAGCACATTGCACAACAAGGGCTCTTAACAAGATGTTCTCTATTCCTTCAAGAAATGTCAATTCAGCTGCGTGCCATACGTTTTTTTTTTTCAGTCTTTATACGTTGATTCTTCCCAGATGTTTTCGACACAAACAGCACAAAGGCCGTGGACTAGTAAAGTTAACATGACGAGCGCTGATTAACAACTGATTTTTTAATGAATATGCGTATTGCGTATGAAAACCTATTTTTGTGTGTGTAGTCGTGTATTCAAACGCCGTGTTTTTGTGTATTTGTGTTTAAAATTTTTTTATAATTATGCGTATTAAAGCGTCAGTTTTTAGTCAGCGCTCGTCCTTTCCACTTCTATAGTAATCGTCCTTTGCGCTGTTTGTGTTCATAATGTTTAACCAACTAGCCCACCAGTTCACTTTGTAAAAGTTTCTGCCCGAAACATCCAGCTTCACGAGCATATTTGTTCCTTGGACTACCTGCTGCTTAATACACCCGCCACTGTAAGCCACGTTTTTATTTTATATTGGGATGCTTGGTTGTTTCGGTAGATGTGGCAAATAATCTTGAAAAAAAATAAATTAGGTAGCACGGCATATTCAATTTGTTTTTTTTTTTTCGATTACTCCTCATGAACGTGTAGTGTGCCGTGCAGTCTTAAAACTTTAGCTGGCCTGTACAGAAGCTGGTGTTCGCGGATGGCGGTGAGGCACAAGGACCTTCACACGCGGCAGAGCGAAGCATATGCTTTCTTGAATTTGTGACTCAAATACGTAGCACCTATGCATAGCAGGATACTGTTTGGTCGGTGAGCGTGAGAGACTTCTTAAATAATCCCTACGTATCCACAGGCATGTGCTACTCACATGCTGCTGGATACGCAATCAGCGGCTGTATGAATCCTATGCCGCTAAATACGTATTCAGCGACTTCGCTACCCACATGCCAGTGGTTTACTAGTCGCATTTGCAAATCCTATTGAATAATTTGGTCAGCTTCTAAGTTGTGTATTGCAAATAACTCCGGTTTGTTTGCACATGAATCGTCAAACATTTCTATTAGGAGTTTTTGTTATCATGCACAATTTAGTAATTATTGTTTCGCTGCAAATCTTCGTGACGTGATAAACTCATCATTAGTGCGTTTTCATCCTTCTCTGATCATCTTGATTGGCGACTTTAAATAATCTAATATAGTATTAACTGACCTACATGCAAACACTCCAACTTTTCCATAAGTCGCAGCTGAGTTTATAAACTTGTGCAATAATTTTTATCTTTTTCAACTGGTTGCTTTTCCCACCAGAATCACACCCACCACAGTCAAGCCATTAGGTATAATTTTAACAGCGTCGAATTCCCTGATTTTTTCATTTATTTAGCGACATGCAGGGTCTTAGTGATCATCAGCTCGCCTGCGCGCTGACTGTAATTTTGTCATTCTTCAATACATATTTATGAATGTCCCAATTCAAAGCTGACCGAAAACGTTAAAATATGTGACTATGATAGAGATGCCTGTGCAGCTTGCAACAATTAACTTTTGCATTTTTCTTGATGACTACTTACCTAACTTTTCGGAACGTTCTGTTAATAAAAATAGGCAATTATTTAAAATTCAAAATGCGCATCTCAGAAATACTTACACATCCTTGCCAATACCTCAGCTTTTTTATAGTCTCCGTGATTCACTAACACATTAAATAAAAAGAAAAAAAAGGAGGAAACAAAGAAGCGAAAATTCCAAGCAGCTAAACTTTCAAATTATGACGCTAAAAATGGCGCAAATCTGTTCAAAGGTTCGCTCTATAGCGGAAAATCTTAAAAAAAGGCAAGTGCCAGAAACGCCACAGCCACCCTTAGGCCCGCTTTAGATGGGGCTACTCTTGCAGCAACTTTGAGGTTGCTGGCGGGTTGTTCCCTAGCCTTCCCTAGGTCGACACGAATTGCTGAGATCGGATCCGGCTTGAAGCGGACGAGCAACTCGGACAACTCGGAGACGTTTGAAGCGGCATCAGCCAATCAGGGACGTGATATTTTCACGTGACACCCCTGTTGTGGTGATGATGACAGCTAAAGACTTGGTTCTGGTTTGAAATGGATCGTTTTTCGAAATAAACCTTTTCAGGAAGATGAGTTAGTACTCTCAAAGCCATTCAAAGGTATAAAAACATGTTCTTAGCAGGTAGCTGTGCGTCTAAATAGTGCAAAATAGAAAAAAAATCAAATTGAATGGTGATGACGGCAAGTCGTAGCGATTCGGTTGCTGCGTGTGAACGCAGGCGGCCCGTGTTGCTGGTGTTGCGACGTCAAGTTGCTGGGTGAAATTGCCCTGTCTGAAGCGGTCCTTGTGTGCAGTGTTCAATAGACCGATCTCACCAGCCAGTTTGACTACGCCCCTGCTGCCGCGATGCATCGAGGGAACTTTAGTATTTATGCACGTGCGACAACCTAGCTGGAGCTCTGCTCGTGTAGACCACGCACGAGAAGGCACGAGCCCTCGCATGCACAGCCGCCTACCCCCTGTGAATTAAAGTTATGGCGGTGACACGCATGCGGCCTACACTTAGTGAGATCGGTTTATTGGCGTGGTGTACAAAATCCCACTAACGCGTGGTAGAAGCTATGTGGGCCAGACTGGACGGATCCTGAACGATCGCCTTCTCCAGCATGATGGTGTACTCTGATTCTTAAAGGCACAACAATAATTGGACACTATGGAGACAAGACGCCTCGCGAAATCTTGGAAGCACATTGCATCAAAAGCCTGGGGGACTGCTGCGTCAGCCACCCGTCAGTGACACTACTACAAACCGAAACCTTGCTTTTAGATCGAACTATGGGGCAAAGACATTGTAGTTAAATGGTGTTGTGTCGCGTGTGACACACACTGCGTACCCTGCGTGTCTTTCAGAACGCCCTTTTCATCTTCCTTTTGTGTATAAATTCAGTTGCGAGTCAGCGCTTGTCTGTCATGCATGTTTCATTTCTCTGTCCTCGTCTTTTTGTGCGCTGTTCTGCTCATCATGTCATCATACCAACTCGCCCCAATTACAACATTTCTGTGATCTCCCATTCTTACGCCGAGCAAAGATATCGGACTGCGGATCACACGGTCCGCACTTCAATTCCCGCGAAGCCCCTTAGTAGTACATCTCGCTTGTTGCGACTAACTGTTCCTATTTATGATTGCTGAAAAGCCGGAATGAACGAGCCATGAACCGCTTCTGATGGCGCCGATAGGCAAAGGGCGTTTATTCCGCCGTCGCAAATTGCTTTTATCGGCGCGGCCGATCTTAATAGGTCGGCAGGAGCTAAAGAAACAAGAAAACCAATGAGCTGTACAATTAGCTTCCCAGAAATGATTATGTATGAATTATTAGAGGTGTGCGAATACAGGTCCGAATGCAATAGCGCAAGGTCATTCCTATCTTTAACACTGTTAAAAACGCCGGTTGCCGTGGCTTTACCTTCCACTGTGAAAGTTCTTAATGACGCAACGTTATACGATCCGATCCGGTTTTCGAACACCCCTGTAGTAATAATAATTTATTATTAAGATAGGGGTGTTCGAACATCTGTTTCAATCCAATAGCGCTGCATCATCTATAACTTCTACCCTGGAGAACTGCCTTTACCTGCGTGTAGCTCTTTTTCGTCACAGTTGAGCGTTACACTTTTCGCATGAAGTCCAACCCACAGACTCATTTTCTGTTAACAGGATCGCTAGCAGACTGTGTTAGTGCAACGTAGCTACGAGCACGTGAAGCAAAAGCTGGCGCTGCGGAATCCAATGGTCCTCGGCCCAAGTCTCACCTCTGCCCATATTCAATCTAGATCAACATCGGGCTGACATACGGTAGCGTATATCTAATGCGTGATGCACGTTAAGTCCTCAGGTTAGCGGTCGTATTGCTCTGTATAAATTTTTTCATACATAGTATAATCATATCACCATACTCTGTAGGTGGGTACAGCGAATCGTTGTCGTTCGGATTATGTTGACATCCATAGAGGTATGTCATCGTAACTCTAACAGACGACGGTCACGCTTTTTGGGTAACTAACGCATAATTTCCTTGTTTTTTTTTACTTAACAGTTTGGTAAGTTACTGTTGAATCGGGCACTCTGCTGCCTAATAACTGGCTATGGCATGAAGGCGCTTGGGAAGGCGGCTAGAGATTCAGTTTGCTGATTATCTTAGTGTGAACGGTATATTGAATATTTCATACCAAATACCGGCTGACCTACTAGGACTTTATCACTGTTACACGACGAAAAAAAAAATGGCGCTGCGTTGCGGGGACGGGCGTGATGGAATCCAGCATGGTCGCAAAGTGGGAGTGACGATGTGATGTATAGTCTATAGACTAAGCTAGATTTCCCTTGCGGGCAGGATCACTAAAGCTCGACAACGAACCAATTTGACACACCCTTGTCGGTAAAAATAAATAAATATGTCGTCGTGATTGCCGATCAAGCTTGCTGCAAGACCATAGAACATTTAAACAAAGAAAACAATTTCAGCTTGCTATTGTTAATCTTAGTCATAAGTCGTATTGATCCAATCTTGCGTTTGTGTTGAATATCCATTAATTTCCTTTTTTTTTCATATTCAGTAGTGTATTGGGATTCTAATTTACTGAAGCATTATAAAAATGACTTTTAAGCAAGTTGAAGTAACCGACCAAACATATTAAGAAGTAAACGTGAATACAAAGGGAAATAAATGTGGGCTACGAATAACCGAACTGCTAGCAAATTGGGTTCTTAATATGACGTCACTGATTAATGGTGCACGCACAGGTCCCTGAAAAAAACTCGGCGCAAATGCTTAAATATGTTGGGGCCAGAATGTGGAGCATAATGTGGGGATATCTTCCCCTGACAGCGTCGGCACAAACTCCCAGAAAGCACGCCTTGCATGTTGGGGCCGGAGAATTCAACGAGAGTCAGCGTTCTGGCATAAGTCGCGCCCAATTTCTTGGTGAGCTGTTAGAGCAGCGTCCTGCCAGTGCCGCCTAGGCCTAACCTCGTGCACACGCTGGCAGAGAGAGGGGCGTCGCTTTGTTGCACGGCTTTGAAGCCGGATCCCGCCTTGCCATTCTGATTACAAGGACGCATTTGGCGTCGCGTCGGCTTCTCTCCCTTCTCCGGCCGGATGTGTGCCTCGCGATAGGACGGTTTTTCTTTCGGCCGTCGCGCTGCGTGGCCCAGGGTGGCCGGCACTCGCTAATGAAAGTTAATTAACGTTAACTCACGGCGCAGGGACCTGGAGGGAGGCGATGGCCGCTGGAGCTGACGGGCCAGACGTAAAACGGTTGCAACTTGCGATTACGTGTCATTGTTGAGCTCGTTCTCCCGCTCCGGTATCCATATTTAATGCGACTCACTTCGGACAAACTTTCTCATCTGCATATTTTTTTAGGCGGAATTCTGCGACGGTCACCCTCTCCACCAATCAGAATTCTTCTCTCACTATGTCTTCTTTTTCTTGCGTGCTTGGATGTGCGGTTCTCAGACGGCGTTCCCCAATTGGCTGGGCTCTGTCCCGCCGGGAGCGGCCGTTCACCGAAGGACCGCCTCCTGCGTTTTCTGGTCTGCTTACCTGCGCACAGACTGCGGTACCTTTTTTGGCACTCTTTGTTCTCCCCTGCAGGTTCTGTGCGCGGGAGGGAGTGGGTAGCGCTTTTTGAGTGGCTCGGTCGTTGTGACGTCAAGATTTCGCGACAACCAATGGCGGTCTGTTGACAAAAGGAACGATAGGCCGGATTTTCGTTTATAATGAAAAGAAGACTCTTTAATGACATTATACTGTAGAAGTGCGTCCAGTAAGCGACTGAGAGTTAAAGGAACCTTCGTGATTTTTAGTATACGCAGTCGGGACACGTATGGAACCCTAATTTCACTATTGAATAGAGCGGATAATTTCGTATTTTGACCGATAAGAAGTGCTATAGGGTATTAAGATGATGGGCAACAAATCTCTAATTTGATTGCGCCAGCTAAGTCAAATAGTTTCGGAGCTGAGAAGGTTTAGATAACTCGATTACGAATGATCACGTTTCATCCGTATTGTGACGACCTCCGCGGTCAGCAACGTTATCCCGAAAGAAATATATTTTTTAATTCAAGTATTCCTCTTTAAGCTAGTCTGAATCTTTAGTCAAGCAACTCAGATTATCATCAAGTTTTACGCCGCAGAGGCAGCTTTGACACTTGACAATCACAACCTTTGCAACGCAGTTGACACTTCACTGCAGTGTCCCGTCGTGGTTGTGTCTAACCTTTTTCTGAGTGTACTGGGCTGTTTGTTCCCATCATGTACATTTACCAACTGTCCTACATTTCTACCCGCAACGCAGCTCTTTAATCAGCAAATTAGTCACTGCGCTTAAATTTTCGGACATGGGCGTTGTAGTGATCCCAAGCGACTGTCAGATTCCTGCGAACTCTGTAGTTGTTATGGGTGCTACTGAACGTTCCTTAAAATAAATCTTTTGAATCAGTAGTTAAAATGATCGTGTATTTGGTCTTCCTGAAATATCTGTTAAATAATGTGCACCGAAGTGTGGTAATGATTTTTGCAGTCTTGCCGGTGTCAAACGTTTGAAAACATAGAGTAGTGCGTCGCATTTCTTAGAAATTCTAAAATGTTCCAACAGTCAAAATTATAAACGTGAGCCATCTAATAAATACCCATCTAATAAATTATTGATTTATGAGTATTATGGGAATGACCGTGCGCTTTAAATACGAAAAATGTGGTGTGCTTTTTTTCTTCTCTTCATGTGCAGTAGGCGGACTTAGATGTTTTTTTGCGTCATTACAACCTCAGGACAGATAACATCAACTTCTGCAATGGCACCAACATTCGTGATTTTGCCAGCTTATCCGTGAAAAGCCGGTGAAGTTTGTGCTTATTCAAGATTAATTAGGGTGAGATAGTGTGAATATGCCAGAGCGTATACGGTCAAGGAAGTGCGCAATTCTAAAGATGTGGCGATGGGAATGTGCTACATCTAGTCTCAATAGAAAAAAAAAAACAAAAAAAAACTTCACCGGGTAAGATGTTTTGTTTTGAGCAGTCTAATATAGTGTCCAGATAAGATATCAGTCGAAATACCTAAAACAGGTGCAGCTTCACATATGCGCCATTTTTGATCCCCGCGCGTGATGGTATTAACTACTTGATTGGTAATTACTATTTTTCTCCGCTTTTATATGACAGAACGTTCACTAAGCGCGTTGAGGTACAAAAAAAAAAATCGACTTCGACAAGTTTTGCGTTCAGATTTCCGCCGATTTTAGTCTGCCAGGAATCGAATGCGTATCTGGCACAAATGCCCAGTCGTAGGCCAACAATGACTTCAGAAAGAGCTTACTGTCTACTTTAAAAAAAAAAAAGCTTTCTTATACTCGCCAATGGGACTCTATTTTCAATTCTTCTGGTAATTTACTTGACATGTGCGTATTAAATACTCTACTTAAGATCACAACCGCTACTTGGATCCCATTGGTTAACGTTGATAGCTATAATTCTACTTTTATTTGAAAATTGTACTTTACGCAGGTTGCCTGCGTAATAAGTGTAAGCGATACCTTGGTTGCATACGCGTCTTCCCGCGCGAATTATCTTCTATTATATGCATTTCTCTCTGTCTATGCTGAATCGCAAACTCAACGATGAAGTTAACTCAATACTTCGCTGATTGCCGGCCCTCTTGGTCACGTGATGTTACGTTGCGATTGAGTTTTTCCCTATTGAGTTCGACTGAGTTCGAGGCAACGTTATTAGATTACCTCAGTTACGGAACTGCTCATAGACGCCGCATGCACAAACAGTACCCCCGCCCCTCACTCACCACGACTCGCCCAGCGTCGCTCGACGCGCCGCCAGACGGCTGCTTTGGTAACTGCATCAGGATACGTACGTTTCAACGTTACTAGAAACGTAAAAACCAACGAAAAAAAAACTGCTTTTGTAGTAACTTTCGGGCGATTTCAGGTAGCGCGTCCCGACCTAGGCTCATCTGAACTCCGGTGCGAATTCGCGGCGCGTCCGCTGGGGAGACGGAGGTGGCATCCCTGTAACCCTCTCCACTGTATCTGTTTCGGCTCCGAAATGGCCGATTGAAGCCAAAATAGATGTTACGTGCAGTTCCTTGAGTGACCGCTGCAGAATAAATGGCGGCGTTGTGATCGCCATTTGGAGCTTCAGCTGGGCGCTTAGGAACGCTTAGTTAGGAAATGAAAATATAGATGGCGCTTCGAACGACACTAGGCGGACTGAAGTGAGTGAAGAGGGTCCCCCCCCCCCCCCCCCCCCCCCCCCCGCGGGAGACCACAACTGAGCTAATCTACTAACGTTGGTTCGAGGTATGCTGGTGAAATAATAAAGTTTGCGGTGACGTCAAAATGTCGTCGCCATTCAGTTAAGAAATAGAGATAACTTTGTAGTCACCAGGCAGCTGGAGTTGCCAAAGGTAGTGAAGATGGCGACGTTCATGCTCGCGGACAGGGCGAACCAAAGCAAGCTTTCATGGACCATGGATACGCTTTTGATATGTTCGGTTCAAGGTTCGGTAGGGGCGTTATCAGGGGGTACTGCCCGACCCTCGCTGGCTCTGACAGTTGTCGTGGAAGCTTTGTCGGCGTCACGAGGGGCCCGATGTGCTGATAGACGAGCAGCAAAGTGCTCCAAGCTTCTGCGTTGGTGGCGGGGTGGCACATTGTGCTGCGACGAAGACATCAAAGCGCATCATTGCGCTACGAGTCCCGTTCTGTTGGATGGTACAGAGGCGATCATGATCACCCAAGGGCTCAGGGTGGGTGGGCTTCGCGAAAAGGGAAGACAAAAAGAAAACCAAAAAGAAGTTCAGGGACGCGAATTTAGCGGTGGCCATGGTAAACACTCTTACGTGTCAATATACGCTGTGTTGTAATACTGTCTGAATAGAGTATTTTCTTAGTGCGCTTGCGCGAGAGCTCTCGGTACTAAACGAGGGCCTCATACAACGTGATGAGTGTCGTGCGAGATCGTCATAAGCACGCATTCAAGCTTACTTTCCGGATTGCACGTGTATCATTCCTCTCAAGGTCTCGGGCCCCAACATCGAGAAATTATTCAGCTGCACCACGCTGTGTACATTTACGCTTTACAATTGCCAAACTGTAATTTCTTGATTGCCTGATCTCTAAAGTGTTATAGTCACTCAATTGACGCAGCACTTTTTTGCTAAGCAAGACATGAGTTTTTTTTTATTGTCAAGCCAAGTACAATAACTTCACATTTTGTTTTTACCATTATTATTAATATTAATATTAATATTATATTCCTGCCCTTTTAGCATTTTATGAAAACCTACAAGCTACCAGCTCCAAGCAGAGGCTGCATTAGCAGAGAAAGCCTTTATCAAGTCTTGATATGTTTTTTTGACAACTGAAAAAGTTATGAATTATTCATGCTACACACCGTCTCACTGTTGTGTGCAGGTGACAGCGACTAACCCCTAAGGCCATGGTTGCATATCAATTTCTTGCAACCTCACTAGATGCTATGCTGTCCCAAGGCCAAGCCTAATAAAAAAAACAATGCCGAAGAATCTGTTGAAGAGCAGTGAATAGGTATGATCAAGGGCAGGTTCCGGCGGTTGCAAAAGTACTGGGCACAGCAACATCATTTGCGATTCTCCAGAATTTAGGATCGAAAAGCACTATTTGGGGGCCTTCTTCCTGGAGACCCTTGCTTCTGAAGAGTCCGACCTTGAGGACGGTGTGACCTTTGATAGGAGAAGACAAGCTGTGCAGCACGGAACCTCTGAGAGCTCGCCGCCTCTGCACACAGAGTATGTGCTAACAATCAGGTTCGCCCTGCTCATACTTGAAGCCTGGCAGCTGTCGAGCCTGTCTCGAGCTTTGTCTTTCAGCTCGTCACATCTGTGAAATATACTTGTGTGCTTCCGCTTGCAATTTTGTGTCATACTTTGTAATTTGCCCAATCTAGTAGACACGGCAAGTACCTTTTGACTGCAGGGTGGTCTACCTAGGTGACAGTTCAAGCGGCATTCAATTATCTTTGGTTCTTTTATCGACTACCTACTATGAACGAAACAGCAGTTGAAAACCTGGACACCTTTTTGGTTTGAGGCAATTGGATATGCATCGAAACGACTTACCCCAAGCCCGTGGCAGGCACATCTGGTATCTTAAGAAAAGCTGTTTTATGTTAGATCGAAAGAAATAGACCAGACACGTACATATTTTTTTCTGTTGTTCCAGGACTGAAGAAACCTTACACCAAGCATGTGCTGTCAGATATATATTTTTTTGTATAGCACTTAAAATTAGAATTTTGTATATTTGTGACAAGTTGCTGATGATGAAAACGCTTTTTAACATAATGGTTTTGGCAAGATTAACCTGGCAAAACTGCAAACCGCAAGAACGAGGCGCCGATACATTTCGACTGAAAGAACAAAAGCAGAGCCGCCTCACAGGTGACATCTCGTTTCCCATTAACTGCGTAAGCATTCTAGCTCGATCAGTATATCGTTTTAAGCATAGTGGAAGAAAAGGTGATGAATTGACTGTTGTTGCTGGTATCTGGGCGATTGGAGTTCCACCGCCGTCGCAAAATTACGGTCAGTGCGCAGGCGAGCTGGTTGAAATTTAACATGATAATTTAAGAGACGCAGTCTGTCCCTGTTAATTTCTCTTCCACTGTAAATACAAACTTCTTCCTTCTACTCCAGTTTGGTTAGAATCATCATGGTCCTACCACCGTTTCTAGTGTAATTTCTGGTTTCTTGTGTATAAAATACACTTTGACATCAGGGCCCGTTTGCTCGAAGCACTAACCGCGGCTAAAGTTAGCCGCAGTACCTAGGAGAGGGATTTTGAAATCACGTGACTGCCTCGGTAGGGATGCGGGGAACATGGCGGCGCCCCAGTGAGTGAGCGCCGCTCGCTTTGGAAATAATATGTTGTTGTAGCTGCAATATCGGGCTCGTTAGTCAGCAGCGAATGGTGCAGGAGGCTTCCGCTTTGGCCTTACCTCACTTAAACCGCAAAGCATGGGCAATGACATCGGCACATTTTTTAGATAATGTTTCAATTCTGGGCATTACTAAGCCTAAATGAACGCGATAACAGTCGGCATGGCAACGTCTTTAGAAAGCAGATTGCCTTAATTGACTCAATCGGCCGGGTATTGATAGCACACACAAGCAGACAGCGTCCCAATAGACGTTCTTCTAAATTATCCAAGCATCGCGAGGAGAACGCTGGAAGTGTAATTCTTCGCTCCACGCGCGCTGGCCTCCCTCTTATAAAAGATTCGAAGTAAAAGATCATAATAATGCTTTAACGAACGCGCGTGCAAGGCAAAATATGTTTTCTACTTTTTGCTTTAGAACGTGCGACGCGTGCAACTACAGTCGTAGCATGCACATCGGTGCTTGGATAATGTAGGGAAAAGGTCTGTTGGGACGTGGTTGAAAAAAACCCCAGACTGCGGGTAAACGACACAACACTAAAAACAACACTGTTGGGACGCTGTCTGCTTTTGTGTGCTATTATATGCTATCAACAATCCGCTTTCCAAAGACGTTGCCATGCCGACAATTATCGCTTTCACTTAGGCTTAGGAATGCCCAGAATCGAAAAACTATCTAAAAAATGCGGCGATGTCATTGCCCATGCTTTGCGGTTTAAGTGAGGTAAAGCAAAGCGAAAGCCTCCTGCACCATTCATTGCTGACTAACGCGCCCGATATTGCAGCTACAACGACATATTTTTTCTAAAGCGAGCGGCGCTCATTCACTGGGGCACCGCCATGTTTCCCCGCATCCCAACCGAGCCAGTCACGTGATTTAAAAAAATCTCTCTCCTAGGTACTGCGGCTAACTTTAGCCGCGGTTAGTGCTTCGAGCAAACGGGCCCAGAAGTCGCGTACAACTCTTGGTACATAAATGATTGCACTGAGATTTGGTGACCAAAAAATTGTATTTTATATAACGCAGTTTTGTCAAGTATGATAGAGATACTGCTGCAAATCTTTTTTCCTAACTTTACCAAAATCATGACAGAAGCAAAATGGTGCCTAAAAGAATGTTTTATTATGGATGAAAATTCTGCACGCCGATGGGGTGCAGCACGAGTGTGGTCAGTGAAAATAACTGCTGGGCATGAGCAGCTGCCTGTGCCTCCACAGCCTAGAGGAAAAGCACACGGAAAGGGATACTGCTTATAAAAACATGCAGTGTTAAAGTGCATGTTAGAAATTTACATAGCACCAGAGAATCACAGTCTTCTGGTGGGCAGTAGTGTATGGCATACCATTGCTTTTACCTTCTCTCATAGCTCTCATGCAGTAGTGGAAATAGCAAGAATGCGAACACCTTCCTGACCAAGGAAGAGCTCAGACTAGCACACTCATGCTGTGAGCTTTCCAATACAGCACGCAACCTATTGGACAAGCAGCCCTCGGCAATGTGTATCTAGCTTGATCTAATTACTTCGCAGTAAACAGGCCTGCTCTTTCAAACACACGAAAAAATGGAAAGAAACAAGCCGGCGGAAATCAGTCACTTCGAAACACATCACAAGGTAAGAAAATGAAAAGGAAGAAACACAGAGTTCTGTGTTTACCTTCCTCTTCGACTCCTCTTCTGATGTCGTCGGTTTGATATGCTCTTTAAGAGCAGTAAATGGCTTGTTTCCTGATGTACTTTCTTCCATTTCTTGGAAAGCAGAAACCTCTGGGTGCTTTACAGGCATGCATGCAGTAGAACCTCCTTCCAGAAGTAGCAGCTTAAGGTCGCAGCCATTGCTGCTGGCTCAACACAATTTAGAGTAGCTAGAAACAAACATCTATAAGTGTCTGTCGTAGTTGATTTTCAGGGACAAGCTAGATGTTGTTCTCGTACATGCTTCTGGAGCTGTGGAAGTCCAGCATTTCCGCATTGCGTTGAGCAAGCAACAAAGGCTGTGAGCACGAGCTGCTCTGAATGTAACTGATTAAATAAAGAATGAAGAAACTCAGCCTAAATAACTCATTAGTGCCATATTACAGGTTTTTTTTTCCACAGTTCTCTAAACATTGCTTGCCAGCCAATTTCGGATCTCGACTGAACATCTCTAAAACTGGGGCATTCATGATGCACTGTTGGATGCCCAGCTTCTGCTGAGTGGGAGAGAAGACCTACACTTTGCAGTTGGGGGCAGTTCAGGCCCTCATCATCTAGCTAGGGTGACAGTGTACCTTATGACTGGTGCACAGCTGACAACATGACACAGTTTTAGTAGCAGTCATACATGGTTTGCAAGTGATGTCATGTCCATAAAGCGCTCTCAGATTTCCGGACAGCCCTGTTGTCTGGTTCGTAGCGCTGTGAGGTGCTCTTACTTCGAAGTGTGAGTGGCGTGAGCGCGAGTGTCCTGTTATTTTTTGAATTTGCGGATCAAAGGACCGAGCCATTTGCCTGATTGTTTCTTTTTGTCTCAATATATACATTTACGGTTAAGTTGTCGATAGTGTTATTTTTTCCCTCACGCACAGAAGAAATATTCAAATAATGGAGCAAAAGAAAGGTAATTGACTCGGAGTCCGACTTGCCGTGCGTTGTGTCTGGATCTGAGTGAAGCCTGGTGTTTTCTTCATCCTTGAAGCCAGACTGCTTCAGCATTTAGAGGCGGCAGATAGGGTTGTCGTTTCAGTGAACTTGCGCTTCTCCGGTGTTATCAGGAGCGCTTGAATCCTTGTTTCTTCTCCTCGAGATCTCTCTTCTTCTTCTTCGTCTTCGCTTTGCTTTTCTGAGCTCTTCAAGTTGTTTTTCTTCTTCTTTACGTCGCACATGTCCACATCGTTACAATGGCCCACTTTTTAACATTTTAACTTGAAAAACCAATTAACAAAAATTCAGGTGATGATGGAGTTTTTTGTGCGCTCAAAAGCAATTACAACCGACTTCACATTTTTTTTAACCGTAATCCCCGCCTGTCGAGTTCTTTCCATCAACTCTTGCAGCGGGTCCAAGTATTTTTCGGATGTATCAGTCGCGATCAAGAGATCGTCAATGTTGTGGTGTACATTTGGAACGTTTTTCAGAAACTGTCTCATCAATCGTGTGAAAACAGCCGAAGCTGTCTTGATTCTTAATGGCCGCCCGTTCCAACGGTTACTCAGTAATAGGCAAGCATACTAGTGGTGCTCTTGTCATCATAGTTTTAGGAATGGTTCTTTGGCATACATCGTACGAACATACGATTCTCTTAACAGTCGACTGAGCATCAGGCCAGAAACATTATTCGAGGACTATGTCCGTCGTGTGCTTCACACCTTGATGTCCAGCCATTGTGATGTCATGTTTACACTAAGTATGTTGTGCCGCAAGTTCCGTGGCACTAAAACGTGATGAAACTACTTCCCGCTTGAGAGTTTGCGCACTCGGAAGAGAACTGTCTTACTCAAATAAACTCTGGAAGGGTTGTCCCCTTTTTTCAAGTGGACATGGTCCTCGGTCACTATTTTCGGACTTATATCTAATGAACTGTCCTTCAATCGTTCTTTTTCTAGAACTTCTCGGGTAGTTTCATCAATCCCCAGGATGGAACAGGGCCATGGTGTTCCGAATACTTGAACCTAAAATGCAGTAAATACCTCCCGTCAGATTGTTTGATCTCTTTTTCGTCACCCCCGTCTCTGCTCTAATTGTGATCGGGACTTAGGGCGTAGTTTGCTCCAGCGACGGTACCAACCATAACATAAAGTGCCTTGTCCATACATTTTGGAACGACCTCTCAAATCATGAATGGTGTGGCTATTTTCACCCTTGCTTCTGGTATAGCATCCAGCATGTTCCGTCTTAAAATACCGCTAGGAACTATTTTCCCGCTTAGTGTTGAGGTGCAACAAGCATAACACAGAAAACGATCGTGTTGAAACCCACATTTTACATTTTTCAACGCCTTGGCGGGTTGTCTATCTACTAAGCCATTTTCTACTGGTATTGGTATTTTCAATCACTGCTCCTTCAGATCGTACAGAGTGTTAACCACTGCTGCATCGGCACCACGCATTACGCGCTTCGTCCATTTGTATGAAAGCTTCTTCACACTGACCCTCCCCACTTTTCCAGCTTCAGGTATCATGAAGAATGACAACTGCGTTTCGGCACCTTTCGTCTGGGAGCAAGCTCGAATTTTGTGCGGTGATCTGTGACAGATCTGACAAAATGGATATCGCTGTCCAGGTCTAGATTGGCAATCGGTTGCTCGGTGACCGAGCCTACTACGCAAGAAGCACTTCATCCTTGTTTCCTGCTTACTATTCGGGCAATCATTTTTGGAAATACCGCTTCTCGGGCTGGACTCCCCTTGGAAGTGCGCCAGATTATATTGTCTGTGCGCGTTCATAAACCTGTCCGCGTTCGCTGCAATCATGGGAAGTGTATAGGCAACTCCGCTTCTTGAGGAACACAAGTTTAAGATGACAGCTTTTGAGGATTTGCTCCGCGATCAATTGGTCCCCCGGCTTACTGTTAATCTTAGGACACTGTCCCACTTCATTCCATCCGCCAAAAAATCCCTCAATTCTAGCGGCGTATTGATTGCCGGTCTCCGCGTCACCTGGACTGCTTCCTCTTAATTTCTACCAATAACCTTAAGCTGAGAAACGGAATTGTTGCAGGAGTACCATTTTTACTTTCTCGCCCTTTAAAGCGGCGGCGACACTACTCATACATCATACAAAAGAGTCTGAAAACACAAGTCACCGCAATATCTGTGGTTCAAATGCCGCGTGCCAAGCTTGCTCCTTGAACTCATTGCCATGAAGAATTCAAAGCGCGGATCTCTCGGTGACCCGCGTTTGAATCTGTTTGCAGACTGTCCTTTGTATATGTAGTGTAACCCCGGCTTAATGAGTCGTTAGAGTGCAATTTTTCACAACCTTAGGGGCCTTCCCTACCGAGCTGATCGAT
The DNA here is from genome assembly GCF_016920785.2 of Ixodes scapularis. NCBI lineage: Eukaryota > Metazoa > Arthropoda > Arachnida > Ixodida > Ixodidae > Ixodes > Ixodes scapularis. The sequence continues at coordinate 239,225,720 of NW_024609835.1, read as the reverse complement.
ACTTAGTGCAGTGGCCCACTTCGTCCTAGGTCAGGCCTAACCGGTTGTTAGAACCTTGAATTTTTTCAGGAAAGCCTCCAGGTCAACTCTTGTGTCATCAAACAAGGGTATTAACTTGTGAGGATTGAAGTACTGAGGTGCAGTAGCCCTTGGTCCTTAACCGCCTACCGCATCAGAAGCTTCACCTTGCCGACCCCCGCCCTCAATTATTCTATACTTCAGAATGAGTGTTTGATCCGTTCTTTCTTCCAGTTTTGTGTTATGACTGATGACATTCCTCTCTATTCGCCTCGTCTTCTCTCTGCCGCGCTCTTTTCTCATCCACCCAGGTCCGCAACTCCCTTCTCCTCCACTTGCACCAGTTCCTTTAAATCCATGATTATACTGTGCTCCAAAAAATCAGACGGATAATCTGCAGTTCTGTCGCGGACACCAGTTATTGTCAGACTGATTTCTTGAATTTACAAATGAAAAGACCCACAAATCCATCTGATTGCATTTCTTTAAAGTTTTCTTTTAAGAGCAATATATTCACGGTTTTGTTCTTGTTAGCGTTATTTCTCCCCTCATGCCCAGGGAAAAAAAAAAAGGAAAACTGAATGGACCAAAAGAAAGGTCATTCGCACTGAGTCCGACTTGCAAAGTGTTGTATACTGGTCTGAATGAAGCCTGGTGTTTTCTTGATCCTCAAACCGAACTGGCTCTAGGATTCAGGGGGGGGGGGGGGGGGGGGATAGGGTTGTTGTTTTAGTGAACTTGCGCTTTGCTGGTGTTCTCCGGAGCCAAGCTTCAGTTCTGATTTGTTCTACTCGAGATCTCTCTTTCTTCGTCTCGGTTCTTCGGGTTCTTTGTCTTCTTTCCGCCAGATATGTCCACATCATTACAGCGTGCCAGAGGACAGGTCACGTGACTTCAACCACTTCCGCTGTTGGGTTGAAAAAGAAATTCGTAAACACGGCTGAGGGGCTTAGCGTCGGACGCCGGCGCTATTGAAGACCGCATCGATCCCGCTATGCTGTGCAGTGAATACTGGGGGGGCTCGAGGACTTGAAGGGAGGCTTTCCCAGTAAGAAATCGTCCGTAGTGAAGGCTGCCATTTTTAGTGCAGGCATGCGCACATGCTTCGGTGGAGACGGTGGGGAGACTTGCAGGGGTGCCCAATTAAGGGACGAATGGTATTGGATAAACAATTTGTATCGAACGGTAGCTCCCGTTGCGGCAGTGGAGCGGTAGCGAGAGTTGCCTTTGGTGTCCGGTTTCGTGTCGGCGCCCTGGTTGCTCGGAAAAGAGGCAAACGTTCGGCTGGCGCGCCGTTCTTCTCGCTTGGACCTAAAGACGCTCCCGGATCTCTCAAATCTGATTCAGAGGATTGAAACGCTAGTAAACGACCAGTCGAATTTACCGATAGTTTCTTGACTTAAGTCCAAACACAGCCAACGTAACGAGCCGACGACGCCAACCAATCAGCGCCAAAAGCGTAATGTCACGGCGTTCGCCGTTGTTTCGGTGCATGCTCATCTGTCAACTCATTGAATACAGCGAGCCAGTGTTCCACGACACGTCTTTAACCCATCAAATGGCAAGGACGAGCATGCCAATCAAAGGGCAACATGGAGGGCGCGTAGGAAACGCCCAATGAGAGGCAGCCTAGCAGACGCGGTGATTAGTTGAGGTCGAAAGGAAACAAAAGAGCGTGGGCGCGTTTGGAGTGCAAACAAACGCACGAGTTTCGTATAAAGAGAAGACGAACTTGGAGGCCGTATAATGTCGCGTTTGCAGCTGCGGATTCGCGGGAGGATCCGCACAGGCGAAAAGCGGAGTTTGGAGCCGGAGTGGCGAAACCGACTCGTCGCTGCCGAAAAATCTGGATGAGTCCAGGACTCATATCCGGGTTTTCCGCCAGCAACGAGTCGATTTCGCCACTCGGCTCCAGAATCCGCTTCCCACCTGCACGGGTCCGCCCGCGAATCCGCAAGAGTAAACGTGCCATAAAGCACGACAATTGAGCCGTGACTTTTCGATTTTATTCTTTGTATGTTTTAGCGCGTCTACTAGCCTGTTACTGTGCTCGGACTTACGGTAAAACAATGTTATGTTTGCAGGCATCAGCGTACGGCGAAATTCAAATCGCGGCGATTTGCAGCTTGGGTAAAAGTAATCGGCCCCGGCCGTATAAAACAACCGGTACAAGCTCAGCGGCACACAGCAGCAGTGGCAGCACGCTACGCTGATAAAATTAGTGTATGTTCGTCATTGAAGGTTGTAGATGTTTAGCTCTGTATATTTTTTTTCATCTTTTACCAATTGCCACTGATGGTGCTGGTTGATAAGATATCCAGAATCATGGTTCGCTTTGAAAGCCAGGTGACACGACACCTGTGGCTTGATAAAATATTTAAATCTCAAGCCTTCTCGAAGCGAAGCTTATATGCCGAAAAACGTGACTAAGTGAGAAACGCTCTTCCATGGGAAGCCAGATGATGGTGAAAGAAAAACAATACTGTTACGCTTTACTTAAAGCGGCCTCTGCCCCTAGTGTTTCCTTGTTGTCCTTCTGATCGCCTCCTCTACTGATCTCACCTCTTCTACTCACTCATATGCAGATCTGATCATACTCATCTGATCACCTACTTTACCCACTCATGAACAGCGCGTTGCACAGGCGCGTGCCAATTATGAATGATGCCAGTTATTTTGTAGTTTGGACGAAAATCCTCGTTTCTGCTGGGGGAAGTGATGAACATGTGCTATCGAACGAAGCCCTATATCTGTTTAAGACGCGTCATTAATCCACATGCGACTTCGCTTTTCCAAGATCGCCAGATCGTGCCTCTGACCTTTCATCTTATGTTGGCAGCTTATGGAAATCATTTCCTCAAATGGAAATCATTTCCTCAATGGAAATCATTTGCTCAAATGCAATCGTTAGTGTTTCTGCTATCACCACTGGTAATGTCGTCTGCAGGTAACCGACTTTGAAGGGAACTTAAGCTTTTGTCCCAAAACCGCAAGAATGGCGCCAGTTGCAGTTTTAGGCTGCAATCATGTCCCACTGGCATGGATGAAAGATGCAACTAATTGAAGACCGTGGCACGATCAACTGAGTTGTTGCTCAGCTGCCGACCAATGGCCGCAAGAGGAATGTATTCATTGTTCCTGGAGGTAGATTGTTGTAGGTGAAAATTCCGAGCGAGCGGAAGTAATTTTCCAGCGTGAGGCAGCTTGAGCAGTGCTGCCTGGTGTATCTAGGGGTGTACTGTGACATTGCATCTTGCTGTGGGCTTTTTGACCGCCATTCCAGCAGATCATCTTTTGTAAGGCGGAGGTGGGTGCAGTATATGGTTGCCTCGTGGCCGATTGTGATGCCTTACACGCGGCCTCAACTTCCAGGCTATAAATGTGGGAGGTCAGAAGTGTGTGAGGACGAGAAAGGCGAACAACATCTTGAATATCAATTCATAATCTATGAACGCTGAAGTTACAACGGCACTTGCAGTGTTTTCAGGAAAGCCCACGGACGACAAGCGTTTAAGGCGCTTTATGTCGTCAAATACGTTAGAGTCTCCCCCCAATTTTCTCGCCTGTGGTTCAACTGGATATTGTGTAGGTAGCATTAAAACCCATTGCAAAACAAAACAAAAAAAGTTGATTAAATACCTTAATTAGACAGGTGTATGACGCCCGAGACTCTGGCGGCATATGGTGAATGACTTGCATGGCTGAACCTATGAGATTGACTGCAAGTGCTTGTACTTTTTGCTCGTCGGTTCAGTGATTGACGGCAGGGGGATTTCAAACTCGGTCACGTAGGTGGGCCACGTGCATTTGGCGTCAGAATGTGGTGGGTGCTACCGTTGGTCGAAGTTCATGTCCATTATTTGGCAGAGATCACGGTTGTGCAAGCGCTCGGAGACTACCGACTATTGTGACTGATGTTCGCTCGAAGGAACTTTAAATAGCAGCCAGGAGAGCCGCATCGCGCTGGCTTAGCTCTTGGGCGGCCCGCTGGTGGTGGACATGCAGCAAAGTTGCAATGGCGGTTGAAGTTTCGTTAGGCCTTTCGGGATCGGGCACTGGTACGGGCGCGATTGCTCCTTCTCTAAGTCGCGGATACCCTTCCTGAGGTTATCTAGGAGGGTCCATGCTTGCCGGAAGACGATACCCTGAGTAGGGCTCTACTTTTGACACCAGCTCTTACTCTTTAGTTAAATCGCTTTTTGCCTCTGGTGTCCCCTGGTTGTCCTTCCGATAACATAATTTTTTCAACTCCCGTCACAATACCTATGCTTATGGTAAAACAACAGAAGCGTCCTCACGAGGAAAAAAGATGGGGCACAGGTGCATGTGTTAAACACTAAAAATGATTTGCTGCAACAAAAATGACTTGCGGAAACTTGAGTACTTGGGTATTTTCGTGCATGAGGTGTATTGCATTTATTTGCTGTAACGATTTGAATGAGATAACTGTTTTATTGCCAAATGAAATTGGAATAATTTTCTAGGACCAACCAAAGCTGCATTCTTGTTTCATTAAAATTCTTTTTCAGTGCAAAATAAGTTTCGTGAACTAAACATAGTTTGAGACAATTCACATTTTCCGTTACATCTCGGTATGCTCACCGAAACATAATATAAATTACTGATTTAGGGAGCAGATGTGGAAAGGCAACATATTAAGTTTAGATTGAGGCAGTAAACTAGAAGGGGACTCTGTACACATGTAAATTGCTTCGAATGTACAATTATTAGGGATTTTATACTATTCCAAGTGACTATAAAGTCCTAACGCAACAACGTAAAAAATATTTAGCCTTTTTTGTTGTTTTTCATTCGGTAAGTGGAATCATTTCTTAAATTCTCGAGTTTCTTATGCGTAGTATTGGTTTATCAGTAAAAATAATTTTCCATTCACTCTTCGTAAACGAGAACTGTTTGCTTACATCAGTCCCAAGAACTGACATAACTGTCAACGAGTAAGTCACAAGGACCTACTCGTTGACACCTCTAAATAAGTCGTTGCTGGATTTATTTTAACCAGTTGTTTTTTGAACCAGTTAACCACTTCCAGAAGAGCTAGGACAAAGTGCTGTTCACTTCGAAGGTTCTATCGCACTACATTTAGCACCATTAAACGTGTTTCCGTGTGCCCATGAAACTATGCCGTACACCATGCATATGTCTCTAACTACGTGAGGAGTGTTTTTAACAATCTGGTTCTTCTGCCACTGGCGAATTAGAGGAATTTGTTTTTCTAGAAATCTATATAGTCGCAAATACTCTGAGAATAAGTTCCTAAATAAACCATGTAAGCATGTATCGTTTGTTTTACTCATATTTTTAACTTGGCACTAGCGAACAGAACTGTCCACTCACCCAGAAAATTCAGGGGGCAAAAATGACGGTGTTGTATAAAACAAGGAATAAAAAAAAAAAAAAAAAACTTGGGAAAGGAGATTATAGGCGTCTTCCCGTTCTAGCAATATCCTTCAAAGATATAGAAACAAATGACGAAACTATTATGCTACAGCTTCAGCGGAAAAAAATAGCCTCTACACACTCTTAACACGAATTTACGAAAGTGTTTCTACATATCTCGCCTTGTTAAAACGAAAGTTTATTTTGAGAAATACTGAAAGGACGTTGGTTGCACTTGCAGTATTTCTAGATTTCTGGAAACTTCAGAAATTTTACCTCTCGATTTAGTTCTAAGTTACTTCCGTGATCTTTGACAATATGTACGAAAAAAAAAAAAAACATATGATTTTAGATTAGAGACAGCCAGCGTGCCGGAGGGTGGTATAGTATGACTTTTCTTTTCATTTCTATCAAAATTACGTTGTACATACTGATGATAGTGTAAGTTTTATTGTTTTAGCCAATGATAGGAGTGCATTTTTTCACGGGTTGAAATTGACCAGAATATAGATAGCACAACTCAGTTTTTAAATAAGCTAGATGCTTGGACGGTCTTTAACTTCGCAAATAAACGTAAAAAGGAAATCAGTTTTATACGAATCACAGAAAGAAATGTTTCTTTTACGTCTACAATGTTTCTTGGTTCGCACCAGATAAATGTAATAGAAAGTTGAAAAGTGCTAGGGATTAACCCATTATCAGTGTCAACTATGAGACGAAACAGCGTGTTGCGTTTGTTTGGCTTGGTTCCGCTTTAAGTGCGTCAATATCGTGAACGAGGACAACGACCTGCTGATGGAAAGTTGTCGTAAGCCAATACAAGAGCTCAAAGTGCATTAAGCAAAGAAATCAAGACGGCGACGAGCGTATGGCCAAAACGACGCAAGATCCAGGGCTCCAAGGCAGAAGGATACATCATCCGGCAACCATGACACTGGGAATACGTAGTCGAATGGACGACGAAGATATGTATACAAAAGGTGCTGAAGAACTCGTGGACCATTTCGCGCAGTTAAAGGCGGCAAACGCTTCGCTTCGTCAAAAGGTACGTCGCCTTAAGGATAGTTTCTCAGTTTATCAGACACCACCTTCTGTAAACGCCTGACGAAGCGGGTAGTTTTACCCTGCATGTATATGGTTCTGCTGCGCGCATTTCGCCCGTGAGTTTCTAACAACAGTCTATAGAGGCTTCAAAAAGTGCTGCAAAATGTCTCTTCAAAAGCCGGCCCGATCACCCAGAACCAGTTCCGCCTATTTCCATCGCGAAGGAAAGAACCGTTCAACAAAGCAATGTGGTTCATGAAGGATTTCCCACTGCCACGCGCCGCAAGCCCATGAAACCATCTGTTAGAAATTCGAATGCCGCCAAGATAGCTGCGACTGAACTTTCCCTACGCAAAAAGTGCGCTTTTTGTGTCAAGGCTTTCTTCTACAAAACAACCAGAGACTTTGAGGATTCGGTCACCGCCGTTTTACTGCGTAAACTATGTGTGCACTAATTTGAAAGCGAACTTTTGAATTATGAATCTTTCTACATTCTTGTAGAAAATGATTTATTTGAGCCGATAGTGTCTCTGCAGCCATAAGGCTGCATCTTCGGACAGTTTTTGTCGATCACTTAATGTGTCACGCCACTTCGAGAGCACAGCCATCAACGCTGTTGCCGGTGCTGTTGACACGTAATGCCTGCCAATTTTATTTAATACCCATTCACAACAGAATTCCTTAAACTTATTTGCCCGCAGAAATAAATCAATGCGCAAAAAGGGACGACTACTATCCTACATCTAAATAAACTACACGAGAAAAGCAAAACTGATGATTTCAATACGCTGAAATCATCGGACCCCCCCTCCCCCCCCCTGAAACAGCCGCCACTGGGCAGGGCAAACACTGACCGGCGGCACCCAAGGGATACCAAGGGCACCGCCCCCCCCCCCCCCCCCCCCCGCACTGGGGGGGGGGGGGGGTCCGGTTTGCCCCCTTACTCAAAAACAAGTTGGTAAACCCTGAAAGTGGTATCAAATGGAAAACGATGTTATTATCTTGACTGGTTACTATAATTTCGCAAACCAAAGCGGAAAACAAGTGATAGGGGTTTGCGTTCGTGTGAAACAAGATATTTAGTTTGAAATAGTCTACACATTGGACGAAACTTCAAATGATCATGGTATTGTAAGTAGAGCACGGCCGCCAGCGATTACCGTTATTCATCGACCACAAACTGTCGACTTTAATTATTGTATTTTCTTGAAAGATATGAAGATTTTCTAATAATAAACAACTACTCGCTTTCTCTGGGTGACGAGTTAAAAGTTCATATCTTGGAAAACTCCTGTTCCTTCCCAACTGGATAGTACCCTCAGCAGTAGTGCTATATTCAATGTCATTGCGTCTCTCACTCGAGTAACAAGTTCTACATCAAGTGTTATAGTTGTCTTCTTTCCATTAAAATCACTATTCTTAACAGTGCGGATACAATAATTTGTGACATTAGGGATTATTTACCTATTTTTTTTTGTTTTAAAAAGCGCGAGTTATTAAGGAGCGTTGATATGATGATGAGTTTATGATTACATTTAACTGTATTTACGCCGCGTGTTTTTTTATAAAACGTTCTTAGTTAAATAGTGAATAAGAAAAGCGTGGCTTACTCCAACTATTGTAGCCATGATAAGAAAAAATAATCATTTGTGTCAGCTCTACCTCTCTTCAAGAGGTGATCACGATATTATGGTGTTCAAGAAATATCGCAATAAACTTACAATTGTGCTAAAAATGCAAAGACATAATATTTCAAACATATTTTTCATGACTCACACAACAAAACGCACCATAGCGTTTCATGTAATCTATAAACGAAATACTTCAACGTAGAAAACCAAGTAAATCAATATAAATAGTCTTTCAATATCTGGTGAAAGACAGTCAGGAATACGGTTATCTAATCATGTTCATCGATCACTACCTTGCCTCTCAGTGCGCACAATGTGTGTGCTACCTCGTTTATCTTAAATGAGGCAATTGAAACTATTTTCTTTTAACTACCAAAAAATCAGAAGTCTTTCATGTATTTCTAGGATTGAATAATAGCGAAAACAAGAACATTGTTGACATACAAATAAAAACTGTTAAATTTACAAAGATATGAGAGCCCCACTGTTAATATATCAGGGGTGTTTATTTTTTGGCTTTAACAATTTTTTGCAAAAAGCCGGGAAATATGCATTTATAGCAGCCAGTTGCCACACGAAAAAGGCAAAGCATAGAAAGGAGCTCCAGGGTGAAAACCAAGAGCTGGAGCAACGGGGACGAGCACAAAACAGCGCGAGGTCCCGACCAAACGAGACGTGTAAAAACAAAGTGTAGAAATAAGCTCGGCACATCGCTCCTATACACTAATACGGTTTATGGACGTGAGTTATACGGCCTCGGGGGACATAATATAAGGGGATAGTCCTCACAGAAAGTCAAATAATTACGCAAAATGTGTTCATTACCTTTATTAATTTCTGGAAATAGACATGTGGTTCCAGCTGGAAAATTGGTGTGCGTCATCGAAAACAACTGAGTGAGTAATTTTTAAAAAGGCTGAGCACGTGTGAAGCGCAGTTGTGCGCTAAAGTTACCACTCGTGGCGCGCAAGTTACCACTTGTGCGGTACGAGCGGTAACTTCATCTCCCCACCGTGCTCCCCTCGTGCTCCACGTCTTGCTAATATTGACTGACGTAGTGGTTTTCGATGACGCTCTGCATGATTCTAATTAGAACCATTTGCTTATTTTGAACATATAAAAACGTCATGTAACGTATTTCAAATAATTAGCCGAATGTTCGTTGTAATTAGCCCCCTATAGTATTTCCCGCTGCCGATAACCCACCTGCACAAACAGCTTAAGGGTAGGTTTCACGTATTAAAAAAAAGAAGGAAATCACTTATTTATTTATTTATTTATTTACAATACCCTCAAGGCCGTGAGGCGTTAAAGAGGGGAGTGGGTAATACAATATTGATGAATCACTTCGAGAAATGCGGCGGAATCCTCGATGGCTGCGATGTCACCGGGAAGGCCATTCCAGTCCACAATTGCGTCGGGGAGAAGGGAGTTTTGATGAGCTGTGGAAAAACATCGTGGCCGGGCTATTTTTTTCGGATGATCTAGTCTAGAGGATGAATAGGTTGGCGGAGTGAGAAGAGTCTGATGTAGTAGAGGGGAATAATAGACTTTATGCAATAGGCACAGGCGAAACATTTTCCGTCGGGTAGCAAGTAAGGGAAGAGAAAGGTCAGATTTCATTCGAGTAACACTAGAAAAACGTGAGTAGTCAGATGCAATGAACCGGGCAGCACGGTTTTGGACAGCCTCAATACTGTCTGTTAGTGAAGAAAGGTGAGGGTGCCAAATGGAGGATGCATACTCTAATTTTGATCGTACTAAGGAAATGTAAAGGAGTCGCTTTAGGTTACTTGGGACAGATCTGAAGTTGCGACGGAGGTAACCTAGGCTTCGGTTAGCAGCAGACACCACTGGATTGATATGGCTGTCCCAAGAGAGGTTTTTTGTTAGAAGAACACCAATATACTTGTACGTGTCAGTTTGTTGTAGAGGAACATCATTAAGAGTAAGAGTAGAGGAAGTTTGGAAGGTGGAACGAGAGAAGCGCATGTGTTTACATTTGTTAACGTTGAGGGACATTTGCGAATTACTACACCAGTTATTAATAGAGTTAAGGTCATCTTGTAACGCTACAGAATCAGAGGGAGATGCTATTTTGCGATAAACGACACAGTCATCTGCAAACAAACACATTGATGAGGACACCTGGAGTGGAAGGTCGTTGATGTAAATAAGGAAGAGTAGGGGACCAAGGACTGTTCCTTGGGGCACACCGGATGTTACAGGGGCCAAGGCAGATGAAGAGTCGTTAGCATAAACAAACTTGCTTCGTTGCGAGAGGAAAGATTTAATCCATGATAGTACGTTGGTGTCAAGGTTTAACGATGAAAGTTTTAGTAGCAGCTGGTTATGTGGTACTTTGTCAAAAGCTTTAGCAAAATCAAGAAATACAGCATCGGTTGGTAAACCGGAGTCGAGGTTAGTAAAAAGGTCATGGGTTAAGCAAAGAAGCTGTGTTTCACAAGAGAAATTTTTACGGAAGCCGTGCTGTGCCTTGTTAAAAAAGGAAGTGGAATCGAGGTGAATGGATAGATTCTTATGGATTATGTGCTCCAGTATTTTCGAAGATACAGAAGTAAGAGAGATAGGCCTATAGTTTAAGGGAGATGATTTATTACTGCTCTTGTGGACCGGAATGACCTTTCCCATCCTCCAATCGTCAGGAACTGCCGCTGTATTCAAGGACTGCTGGAAAATTTTGGTTAAAAAAAGACTCGACGAACACACTGTGCCCTGCAGTATTTTAGAGTTGATGTTGTCGACGCCACAGGATGAAGACACTTTCATAGATTTGATAATTTTTACAATACCGTCAAAATCAACATGTATCGGATCCATATAAGGGGCGTTGTTAGCAATGGTTGGTAACAATGCTAAAGGACGTGGGATGGTGAACTGAGCAGAGAACATGTTATTTAAAACTGAGGTACATTGACTCGCCTCTATTTTGTTTTTAAATTCATCTTCCAGGTTAAGTGGCGAGCGTAGGGTATGATTAACAACTTGCCAGAATTGGCGAGGGTTATTAAGGAGCAGGGATGGGAGGGTTTCCTGGTCAAAAATACGTTTCTGTTCCGCAAGCATGCGCTTGTACTCATTTGCGCATTCATTATACCTGTCCCAAGACTCAGTGGTGTTATTATTTTTGGCTGTCCGAAAACGGCGTTTCTTTTTATTGTTGAATGTTTTCAGCGAGCGCGAGTACCAGGGGTTAGAAGATCGGGAACTTATGGTGGTGCTTGGGACATGTATTTCAACAAGTTCTAATAATTTGTTCTTAAATTTACACCAGTTTTCGTTCACATCCCTACTATCAAACTTATCTAAGAAGACTGAGAAGTAATTTGAGAGGTCCATGTTAAACTGCTCATAATTTCCTTTGTTTTATAGCCTTATCGTTTTAACAATTCTTATACGTTCAGGCGCTTGAAATGCTAGGTCACAATGTACTGCCTTGTGATCACTTATGCCTTCGAATCCAGACAGCGACGAGACACACTCAGGTTGATTCGTTAATACCAAGTCTAATATATTTGAGCACACGTCATTTACACGTGTTGGAAAAGAAACCATCTGGGACAGATTGAAATCTAAACAAAACAACACTTAGGGGTAAAATAAATATCCTATATATTTAGCGTAACATTTTCAACTGGCACGTTTCTAAATAAAACGAAGCTTGCAAAAGTTTTCGTTATGTACAAGAAAGGTGATGAATTTCAGTTACACATTCTAGACCCATTTCTATATTGTTCCTATTTCCAAAGTGAATAGAACAATAATTTTGCGGCGTTTAGGCAATTTGTTTTATCAAACATTCGGCGCTGACGCTCAGTTTGTATTTCTGTAGACTTTGAAATTCTACAGAATCCGCTGTTTTATCGCAAAAATAACTTATAATACTTAATATAAGACAAAACAGCTGACGCCAGGACTTTTAAATAGTTTAAGTAAACCTTTCAGTGTCTTAATGAAACTACCCTCCTTCATAAGCTTGTTCAAGAGGGGAATACTTGTTCATTCGTATCTGGAAGAGCGTAAGCAGTGTTTCAGTGAATGATTATGTTCTTTTTGTAACCCTTAAAATCAGTTTCGGCGGTCAGTATATTTTGTTCAGTGTTTTTCATTGTTTACATTAATTATATAGCCAATGTTTTCAAGCATCACGTGGCGACATGTATACAGACGGCATTAACGAATATTTTTCTGTCTGCGGCAAATATAAATGAATTTCTAGCTTAAAAAATTGTGTCTTGAAGAGAATCCGTTTGCAGACAGAAAAAAAAAGTCGAAAATAATATTTCTCAAGTCATACGCTGTTGAATTTATATCTATAAATAGTCACATTGTTAAGATATATGTCCTAGACATTTCGCAGCATCCAGATTGAAAAAGAATACCAGCACAACGCGCTAGGTGTGCTGGTATACCAGCTCAAAACGCTAGGTGTAATTTTTTTTTTCGGAACACATACAATGGGATGATTATGTGAAATACTAAGTTTATTAACTGGCAAAAATGGTTGGCATAGTCGGTCGTTGCCGTTTTTATTTTTCTAGAAATATTTAGGTTACAATTTCTCACGCTTTGTTTGGTTTACAAATGAATTATTGCCAATTGCTTTGGGATACCTCGCCTAAAACGTATACTGCCACGCGTGTCTCAGTGCAAGTGCACTCGTGGCCTAATGATTATTGTGCTTGGCTCCGGCGCAAAGGCCGAGGTTTCATTGATTTATTTTATTCCGATACCTACAGCGCCATGGAGCATTAGAATAAGGGGCAAAAGTCGACAATGAAAAATATAAGTAGTTAAACAAAAACTAAGAAAAAAATATTAACATCTCATAAATATCTGTTTCACAACAAAGTTCAGTTTTCTTAAAATCTGTTTACGAAACACTACGAGGCTTGTGCTAAATAAAACATATCGCTAGGAACAATGTTAACCACCGACGCTGGCAAACCGTTCCAATCACTTGTTGTTTTAGGCAAAAAATAAGTTCATGAAGACATCAGTTTTACAGCGGGATTCTTTAACCTTATACATGCGATCCTTCGTTGCGATATGTAGTGTGGCGGGTGAAGATAGTTTGCGCTGTCAATCCCAGTCCTACATTGAAATATGTTATTAAACAATTTGAGTCGAAGGCTTTTCCTCCTAGAGCATAACTACTTCCGTTCCAGTCTCCTTTTCGCATGTGACATACAAAGTCGCCAGACATAATTGTTTAAAACAAAACGGGCAGCTGGTTTTGTACTTTTTAGCTTAGTTTTCTTAATATCAATGTATGGGTCCCATATGGTGCAAGCATATTCTAAAATTGAGCGAACATGGGAAAAATAAAGCATTCCTGCAGGGAGGGAGCAGACGCACCTATATAGTTATTTTTGTAAATGTCGTGTTCTGGTGAATTGGATAACCCTATTGCTTATTCGAGGTCCGAATGTTCTACGCGCCGAACCTTCTACGCCGATTCTTCCAGAAGCTCACGCGTGTACAAGCCGGAGTCCATCTCGCTTCAGCGCATGATCCTGCTGTTTCGCTGAAATCGAGGCCTGCGACGCTAACCTTCTATAATGTTTTGGGCACAAGTTCGTCCCATTTAACGTTCAGTTTTTCCAGTTAATTTCCGCCTCCTTATCATTTGTCGTTGGTGATAATATGGACAAACTAATGTGTCTCAACTATTTTCTGCGGTTCGTTGGAAATGTGTTTTACGACACTCACGCCGAGCAAGTAGTTTCTAGACACAATATCATAAAACTTGCCAATGTCTATCATTATTGCTTATTGTGCTTGTTTTTATTTTGAAGTGTGGAGTGTATTGCTCGTTTGAGTCATCTTTCAAACATGACTAATCGCGAATCTATCATTAGGATTCAACGCAAGAAATTTTAAATCGTTCAACATTTTCATACTAATTATGCACTTCAATTCCGAGTTCATAGCCTGTCCAGTTAGCCCAACAGCTTCGTCTTCGTCCATATTGATATTCTTTGCTCAAATAAATCAGTGTGCGCTCGTCTTGTTTAGGTAAATAGTGTTATTGTTTTACTTAATATTGTATTTTGCTTTGTACATGCAGAAACACCGGACCTAGTCAGGCTACCGATTGCAAGCTTTTCGTTCGGTATCCTCGGCACAAGTTTTGTGCAATAATATTCGAAGTTGAAAGTCCAACACACATGTCAGAAACGCTCCGCAGTCCTTGGTGTGATTTGGAAATTTCTTATAATTCCACCTTCCATTATGCTTCTTATTTATAATTCCCTTTGTACCCACATCAAAGCTATTGTTCCAATATAGGAAAATACTACTTCTTCAAAATTTACTGGGTGTTTTATATAATTGGGACAAACGTGCAGAAAGGGGTCTTTTTATTATGTCTAAAACTATATGTGGTAGCTCTATCTCTCTGATGAACAAACTTTACTTCAAATAATAAAACAAAACAATTCCCCCCCCCCCCCCCAAAAAAAAAAAAGAAAAAAAAATCAGAGATGCCCGAAGGCGAAATTTGTCAAAAACTAAATTTGATCTTTTTTCAACTTTGGACGTCGTTTCAAGACGTTTGGCTTTACTCAAGAGGCTAATATGTTTTTAAACTTTAGGGATAGTTACAAGCCATATTAATAATTACAGTAGTTATTTTTATGCTTTATTCCTGTGTTTGAAAAATAGTTTTTTTCGCTAATTTCTGTGTTGCAAAAACAAAATAGCAAATTTAAATTGCGCCAGTAGCGAACCGTTAAAGGTAATGGCATGAAACAGGTGTAACGTGATGGCCAAGAAGCGACAGCGTTCGATCTTAGGCTACCATTTTTTTATCTGTTCGCATTTCTGTGGCGCGCAATCCCAGAGCGCGCTTCTTCTCCTTCGCCGTGGCGGTACTAGCGATCATCACACCATCCCCCTTCACGAGGAAGTTGCCGTCCTGGCACTAGGCTTCTCATGCTAGAAGCACTCAATCGCGATACCGCGCGGGTCGACTCAATGTTTCTCGTGGCCGAAGGAGGTATCGCTCTGCTGGCTTTGCCTGCTGTGGCACGTCTACAGGCAAGTCCGTTGAAGTGACGTCATCAGGGGGCAAAAGAACAACTGGATGTTGATCGTCGTCCAGGAGTTCGGCACCGTTCGCTGGTGGCGTATTGTGCTGGCCTCCGTCAGTGCCTTGGTCCCCGTTTTCTTCTACTTGGTCTTCAACGTGAAGCTCGTTGTCGAGGATGTCTAACAGCGGTGGGTTCTCATGAGCGTCGGCCAGGTTCGGATCCTCAGCTGCTTGTACCGGCGGTAGACTTTCGACCGCATCGACGTACAGATCATCGCCTTCAATGTCTATTATGTCTGGGTAGTCTGGGACTGCTGGACGTGTAGGAGTCGGGTCGTTATCTTGGTTTTCTGTGACGTGTGATAACGTCCTGGCAGGCAACAAGACTGGCTCCTTCCCATCGGCTACCCGCTTCAAACGGTTGGGATGTACAACCCGCCGCTTTCTTTTTCCAGTTTCTTCCTGGATTCTGTACACGTTGTTAGGAAGCTTTTTGAGGACTACATAAGGACCCAACCATGGCAAATATAACTTCGAGGACTGTCCTCGCGGCACAGCGGGAGAATGTAGAAGAACTCTGTCACCAGGTTCGTAGCCTTCTTCCCTGGCCGTGCTGTCGTAGTGGCGCTTCTGCGCATCCTTTGCTTTCATGTCGTTTACAATTGCGTGGTCGCGAGCCCTTTGTAATGTTGTCAGTAGGCGCGATGCGTGTTGCTCATAACTGGACGTCGACGCCATGTTGGTATGGACGTGCACGTCGAGCAGCATGTCAGCTGGTATATTCATGTGTCTACCGAAAAGCAGATAATAAGGACTGTAACCAGTCGATTCATGCACGCTCGAGCGATAGGACATCATGACGAGAGGGAGCTTGATGTCCCAGTCAGTCTGTGTGTCATTGACGTACGCACTCAAGCTGTTCATCAGCGTGCGATTGAATCGCTCAACCAATCCGTCCGACTGGGGGTGGTAAGGGGAGGTCCTTGTTTTTCGGATGCCCAAAATTGAGCACATTTCTTGAAAGACGTTGCTCTCGAAAGTTCTGCCTTGGTCAGAGTGTAGTGCTGACGGTATCCCGTAGCGACTGAAGAAGTTATGGACGAGGCTATTGGCGACCTCCTTGCTTTCTTGAGTCTTCAGAGGGAACGCTTCAACCCATCGAGTAAAATAGTCGCTCACCACCAAGATGTACTTGTGGCCTCTTTCCGTCGTTGGAAACGGACCAGTGATGTCAATAGCCACTCGCTCAAAAGGGAAGGTGGCCGCTTCCTGAATCAGTGGTGCTCGTGGTCTGGGGTTTGGTGCCTTACGAGCGGAGCACTTAACACATCTCGAGCACCAGTCGGCTACACTGGGTGCCATTCGAATCCAGAAAAACCTTTCTGCGGCCTTCTTTAGTGTCTTGGCGCGCCCAAGATGTCCGCCCCCCGGTGCATCATGAACGGAATCTAGGGCCAGCGGTATCCATGTCTCGGGGATCACGGGAACAGGGGTTGACTCCGGTGTTTTTTTCCACATGAGGCAGCCGTCGACTAGCCTTAGCTTCTGCCGGTTGCGGAAGAGCACTCCCGCGCTGCATCGACGAATATCTCCTGCCAGCGTGTCTGCAAGCAGGGCGTCGATGATGGGCGAAAGCTGCGGGTCACGTCGTTGTTCTTCTCGAAGGTCTGTCATGGTGAATGAAGACTGTGCAACTGTCATGAGCGCGACACGTTGGCCTTCATTCGCCGGGGAAGGCCGTCTGGACAGCGAATCTGCATTTCCATGTTGTTTTCCCGGCCGATGCGAAACGATAAAGTCATACTCGCTGAGTTGGTTAATCCAGCGGGCGACTTGGCCTTCCGGTTCTTTGAAGCTGTGTAACCATTGAAGCGCGCTGTGATCCGTCCTGCATGTGAATCGCCGTCCCAGCAGGTAGTGCCTAAAGTAACGGACGAAATAAACCAGGGCCAGCATTTCTTTCCTGGTCACACTGTAGCGGCGTTCAGGCTTCGTGAGGGTACGACTGCCGTAGGCGATTACCCTCTCCTTCCCATCCTGTACTTGGGATAGTACCGCGCCGATACCGTTTTCACTTGCGTCCGTGTCGAGGGTAAACGGTAGGTCGAAATTTGGAAACGCCAGAACTGGAGAGTTTGTGAGGCGCTGTTTGAGCTCTTCAAAGGAGTCTTGGCACTGTTGTGTCCAGACGAATTGAACTTGCTTCTCCAACAATTTGTGAAGCGGGGCCGCGATGCCGGTAAAGTTTGCAACAAATTTCCGGTAGTACGAGGCAAGTCCTAAGAACGAGCGGAGATCCTCAAGGCTTAGAGGCTGTGGCCACTTCGAGACCTTTTCTGTTTTCGTCTCGTCGGTTCCGATTCCTGTGGCCGAAATTTTGTGGCCTAAGTACAAAACGCTGTTGCTGAAGAAGCGGCACTTTGAAAGTTTCAACTTGAGACCTGCATCTCTCAACGCCTTGAGAACTTGTCGAAGATGCATGAGATGTTCGGCTTCCGTTTTGCTGAAGATGATAAGATCGTCAAGATAGCAAAGACAGAAGCCAAATTTTCCCATGATTATTTGCATCAACCGTTGAAAGGTCGCAGGAGCGTTGCACAGCCCAAATGGAAGGACATTAAATTCGTAAAGTCCTTGATGTGTGGCAAACGCTGTTTTCTCCCGAGACCCCGTCGACATCTCCACCTGCCAATATCCTGACGCCAGATCGATGGTGCTGAAATATTCAGGGCTTCGACAGTGTCGTCGATCCTAGGCAGTGGATATGCGTCCTTCTGTGTGACCTCGTTCAGCCGACGGTAATCTACGCAAAAGCGTAAGTTTCCGTCTTTCTTTTTCACCAGAACGACGGGCGCAGCCCATGGGCTGTTAGAAGGACGAATTACTCCCGTGTCCAGGATTTCATGCGTTTTCGTGGTCACAACTTCGCGGCGGTTTGGAGGTAAGCGGCGCGGGGATTCTTTTATTGGTCCGGCCGCACCAGTGTCGATCGAATGCGTCAGAGCTCACGTTCTCCCCAAGTCCCAATCACCCTGAGAAATTACATCCTCGAAGTCAAGAAGCGTACCTTCGATCAGTTTTTGTTGATTACCCTGGAGGTGTTGTGATGCGGCAAGCTCATCTTGCAGCGAGGTGAGTGTCCTTTCTTTCTTTTCGTCGCAGAGCAGACGCTGTCTCGTGCCGCCTGCGCGTGCCTCTTGTCAAGTGGAGCAGCGGAGTACTCGCCTTCAGGGTGGTCAAAAGCGTGCAGGGTTCCGAGATTTGTACCCTTGAATAAGGTGACCGGCTCTTCGGAATGGTTGATGACACATACTGGTAGCTTATCGGACACTGTCAACACGCTCCAGGTGACTTCAGTATTCCTTTTCACGAGGAGATCAGGGCGAGGTTCGAGAAGCCCAGTACCAAACTCTGCCGTATTCGGTGAAATGGTCCCGAGAACGATGGTTGCGGTCCTCGGTGGCAGAACCGACGTGACAGAGAGCTGAACTCTTTGGGTCTGGGCACATGGGCTTTGTGCTTGTCGTTCGAGTTTTCTCTCGCTGAAGTCAACCCGAAATCGGTGTTTTATTAAAAAGTCCAGTCCCAGGACGAACTCATGTAGGATGCCGGGAATAACAATGACAGGGTGGCTCACCGAGAGATCTGCAACCTCAGTGTTTAAGCTGCATGTTCCCCATACTTCGAAGGCGGCGCCGTTAAGGCCAATGACTCCCTCTCGGTGAGTGAACTCAAGCTCAGGGTTGTCGCGCGAGAGCTCAAGCCACTTGTCGCCTCGTAAAATGGTCGCTGATGACCCGGAGTCGATAAGCATTTTCATGAAAATTCCGCCCACTTTTCCCTTCACTGTTACTTGGGGTGCGGAAGAATTCCCTGATCTCCACGTTCCACAAATGTAGGGTTGTCACTTCGCAGTGGCGCACGCTGGTCAGAATTTGCACACGATCTTGCGAGGTGGCCAGTACCGCCACACTGAAAAAATCGTGGTCGCCTCCTAGGAGTGTTTCTGCGGGGAAAGCTTTGGCTGTGCTCCTGGAAGTGACTCTGCGACTCGATGAAACTGTTCACTGTGGCGCGAAGGTCGGCCACGCTGCTGGTCAACGCCGCAATGGCATCGCCCGTGGGTCGCGTAGTGGCTTCTGAAGTGTTACCCACGGCGGCGCACAGTGTTGGTGTCCCCGTAGTCGCAGACAGATGCCCAATGGATGTTAGTCTTGAGGCTATCTCAAGAGCTTTCTCAAATGTTGCAGGGTCAGCGGCGAGGACTTTGTCACGCAGCTTGGATTGGAGACCCACAATGAACTGGTCCCGTATCATCGGGTCGCCCACCTGTAGTGACACCTCAGGATAAGCCTGTCCAAAGAGGTCCACGAGGTCGTAGGCATAGACGTCTAGGGCTTCCGTGGGTTGATGGCCGCGGGACCGAAACTGTGCCGCAGACACAGCACGCTGGCCTGCCGACGCCAAACGAAGTGTCAACGCCTTCACTAGTGCGGGAAAAGTGGCCTTGTCTTGGTCGGGAAGATGCTCGAAGACGCGGAAGGCCCATCCTCGGAGGCGTGTCGGCAGGTACACCAACTTTTTGGCGTCGTCCCAACCGTTGGCTTCCGCGCAACTGGAGAAGAGCTTTGCCCATGACTCAAAGCTTCCCTCACCGGTGAAGACGTCCGGGAGAACGGGGTGTACAGGTTCGGTGGCCATCCCACCGCTGCCACCAATTGTAACGTGATGGCCAAGAAGCGACAGCGTTCGATCTTAGGCTACCATTTTTTTATCTGTTCGCATTTCTGTGGCGCGCACTCCCAGAGCGCGCTTCTTCTCCTTCGCCGTGGCGGTACTAGCGATCATCACACAGGTATCAATGCTCAGCAATAGTTATATGCTATCTGATGGTGTAGGTTTTGTCTTGGTATTGTTAAGATCAAAAATTATATCTAGCTCCAAACTTGTTAAAAATCGAAAAAAGAAAATTAAAATCAATTTTCTAGAATTTTTTTTTTAATTCTTAGCTTTTTATTTGATAGCCAATAACTTCTACAAATAGTGAATATAAGATTCAGGTCTTATATTTTGTAGTATTGCAGAATAACCGTTAAATGAGCCAATTTTAGGCCTTTCAATTTTTGGTTAATACGGCTTCACCGTTGGTGCTATTTACGGCCTTAATATTAACGGATGTTTTTGGAAGCTATTTCACCATAATTTATTTGCTGGTATATATGCTCATAGCAACTCCTATAATATTAGAAGTCCGTTACTGACGGCTAATATATACCGTTCATTTAAACAGTAATTCCATCTGCAGTCTGAGAGCGGGGCGAGACAGACATTATGTTTCAAACTTTGACAGGCGGGTGTTCTTACCGGATAAGTCGCTGGAGCAAGTGGGATTAAGTAAACTTACATATACAGAAGATACCAGGTACGATAGGGCGGTAGCTGAGATAAGTGAATCCCCTTAAATATTATTGCTAAAGCCATTATAGATAAAAAATAACAATACATTTTTTTTTAATTCCGATTTTGCTCACAAATTCAATGGTTAGAGGGAGCTTCTGGCTAGAGTCACAAAATAAGCTACGCTTTCAGAGTACTGCATTCCTTTTATTTGGCATTTTGCCGACCATGCAGTCGCTCTATTCAACAATATTCTGGCTCGCTGCGGAATCATTGGACAGCGGCAGTCACGTGAGTCGCTATCATCATCATCGCGTTTTTTTCAACGCCACCATCTTGGGTCTGGTGGTCCTCTGCCTGCTGCTGTTTGCTGTTGACTGCGCGCGCACGCTGAAGTCCGTCGCTCAGCACCAGTGTTGCGGAGTTGCCACTCCGGAGTTGGAATGATTCCGGAATCATTCCGCATTTTCGCGACCCCGGAATGGAATGGGAATGGAATGGCGGCAACGTTCAGGGGAATGGAATGGGAATGGAATTAGATGCCTTTGGCCCGGAATGGAATGGGAATGGAATGGGAACCAAATCCTTTATTTATTTATTTTTTTTTTTTTTACGTTCAGCTATACCGAGCCAGTCAGGGAGTCGCTTTGTTCAGATATAAAATGAGCGGAAAACTGCGAACCCGCGTAAGGCCCTAACAGACTTATACGCAAAAAGTGCAATACAAAAAAAAAAAAAAAAAAAAAAAAACAGGCGTCAAAGCGAAGAACAGAGGAGGGGAGGCAGGGGCGGTGGTGGCGCCTTTCACCAGTGAAATTCAGCACATATCCGAATGCGTCTCCGCCTGTAATATTGCACGGCTCAAGGGTACCATGCATCAGCCGACGTGGACGTGACCCGCTGCTCTGGTGATCCGACACCCAGGAAGGAGGCGAGATGTGGCCTCGCTGTGCGGACTTAGACTTCGTACACCTGCGACTCGTCTCGAGCGCGCTGTTTCTCGGAGAGCTCGCACCTGTGCCGGCCATCTCAGGTCGCAATCCACGAGTTCATCCCACCGTGACGTCATGTGATCAGTGCTGACAGGGGCGCCCTTATTGGACAGGGGAGTGGTGATGTTTTGATGGAATTTATTAAGAGGTAGAAGTGTTTTCGCATCACTGGTCAGTCGGACAGGATGCCAGGGAAGGGGCCGCGGTCAATCCTTGATGGAACGTTTTTTAAACCCATTGAGGACTCTTCGTCCGGAACCACTACTTTCAAGGCGAAGTGCCAAGCCTACGGAAAAGTAATTTCGGGACAAAAAAAAAAAAAAAAAGAAACTTCCACTTCAAACTTTAAGCCTCATCTCAGTTGGCGTCTCAAAGAAATTTGAAAGAAATGTATTGCATTATCAGATTTATACTTCTGCCCTCCCTAGAATCTATTCTTGTATTTGTATTTCCAAAGACTTTTTGCCTCTTTTTAAAATGTATTTCTGTTATGTATCGCGATACATTTTTACAGATATATTTGAGACTTGAGAATAAGTACCTTAGCAACTATTTTCACCTATCCCAGTATTTGTATTTCCAAATACATTTTTGAATATTTCTGCCTAGCCCTGCAAGGCAATGCTGCTTTCAAGTGACACTTTTAACGTTTAGGAATTAGAGGAATGGAATGAAACGATTCAGCCATTCCAGGAGTGGGAATGGGCCCAGTGTCCCCATTCCTAGGAGTTGAAAGGAATTGAATTATCCAAAACTCTAATTCCCCGGAATGGAATTGGAATGGAATGGGGGTGCCCATTCCGCAACACTGCTCAGCACGCGCGTTTTCCGTGTTACGTCGAGATACGAACAACACGACTTTGATTCGCTGCCACAGTTGCGACCGCGGCAGCTGTAGCAGTCGACGGCTACACCTCGGCTTGGCTCAGCTACAGTCACTCCTTTATCTGCGCGCGGACCCAAGATGGCGGCCTTTGACGTCCTTCAGACCCGTAGTTCGGGAGTTTCGGTACTCTGAAAGCGTAGCTTTATTTGTGACTCTACTTCTGGCAAACCCCTATAGTATGCAACGCGAAGAGTAGCGAAACTGGAAGGAATAACGTAAAGCTTCCGATAAGCCTCAGGAGCGGCAGCCAATGTTTCACAAAGAAACTAGGCTATCTGGTTGTAATTAGTTTACATTGTTGAACAAATTAGCAAAATATATGTTTATAAATTAATTAGAATCCGTCCGGAGTCGGCACTGTTTCATCGCCAAAAACGTTTTCATTGCACTTCACAGTCAGGTAGAGACACCTCTCTTCCTTAATATAAGTCTTCGAAATTAGAGAAAAAAACTGTTCGCGAGAGGTACGCTGATTGTCACACGATTCGCCAAGAGATAATACTTGTTGACCTCACGGCCGCCACCGAGGCTTTGCACCGGTGCACCCCATCCCTAACATAATACTTATCTAACCAAAGGACTGCAAGCTTGACACTCCTCAGTACGCAAAACGTGTCTGGCTCCTTTGAGTCAAGGTTGTATATAGGCGACAAACAAAGCCGAGTTTTCGACATTCTCAAGTCTATCTCATAAATGCGCGTAATCATATTTACGCAGAGGTCGCAATGCATCTGCAGTTATAACCGCAGTGATTAATGATAGATGCCGCAAAGGCAACCGTCTCGGCACTTAAGCACTAGCTCTGTCGGCGGCTATCTCTTTTAAATTCCTCTCCCTGATTTCGTACTTCTACCCTTAACTAATGTTTGCTGTCATTCGTTAGCCCCTGATTTTGTTATCCTACTCTTTTCCCTATTTCTTACATTTGTTCTCTTTAAATGAAAATAGGTAACGCGCACCTTTTTCCGCATTTATGCTTCCCAGCAATTACAATTTACGGTATAGATGAGAGTAAACCAATAAAGTGCTAAATTAGAAGAAGAGCGATAATAAAGACTCAAAAGGTCGTACTCTGTCGAGGAATAATACACTGGTTCGAACTTGAAATTAAGGGATTACTCGTATTTTGTACACCCACGTTTCATTCATTGCTGCAGTTCTCAGAGTAAAAAGAAAGTACTGTGCCGACTCTTTGACAGAGATAAGTGAGTTACATACCGCAGTCGATATATTTTCGTCCCATAGGAGACCTCAACGTAGAGGTACCGAAGAGAACTGTGCCTCCGTTCAAAGCTGCTACTGTTCTGTTGACGAATATGCTTTGCCAGAACTGTTTGCGACGCACCTGTGAGCAACCTTCAACGTGTACGGTGAGTAACCCGTCTTCAAGCTCTCCAGCAAGTTTCATCGAAAAGATATGAACGCCGAAATGCATGTGCGCGTGCTGTCTGTCGCAAACCCGAAGAGCCGTCCCGCTTACGCTGCAAGAAAACAGCGGGAAAGTGTAGGGTCGTACAGCAGACAGGGATGTAAAAAGTTGGCTACAGCATATGGACTTACATCGAGTAAATCAAGTGCTCGCAATGAACCCTCGTGCCTCGACTGTGCCGAGTGGCGGGCAAACCTCAGAGAAGCCTTTGTCAAGGCACCGTCGTATCAGGAGAGATATCAGCTGCTCACGCTTGTGCCTGCAAGTTCGACTGTTAACGAGGTCGCACGATTAATTCCTGAGGCATCGAACTATATTCTCAAAAAAAGTCCAAGTTGCGTCGTGAACGTTTTTGCATATGCGAGCGTTGGGAGTCATGTCAAGGCGCTAAGATAAGCGACAACATGGTGCAGTCAGCCTCGATGTTTTGCATTGACGATGATTGTGATTGTTTCCGGCACGACCTTAACAAGAAAGGCTCTGCAAACAGTATGAAGGATGAGAGGCAACTCGTCCTCAAATGTTACATGACGGTGTCTATCCGGGAAGACTATCAGCAGTTTAAGAAAGCCGACCCGGGCTCTAAATTAAGACTGACCAAAATTTTATTCGCTGCGATCAAAATGGGTTAGGCTAATGGTCTATCGTATATAATGTAAAATGGATATGCATGTTTACTAAATCGTACTCTTGTCCAGTGATTTATCTCGTACGAACACTCGCCTGCCAGAGCTTGAAACAATGTCTGGCTGACCCCGCTCTCAGAATCCAGTAGGCATTACTAGTAACATGATTGGTTTATTTTAGCCCTCCGTAACGTTCCTAGCATACTTCAGAAGTTGCTATAATTATATATAACGGCAAATAAATCCTAGTAGCTTCCAAAAAAAAACCTTTTTTTCTTTGAGGCCGCAAGTGCATTGAGGGAAAGCCAGCATTTTTGAACTAAGGACTCAGTGACAGGCGTAAAATTTGGTTATTAAACTTTAGTTTCAAAAAAAAAAAAAAAAAATAAAAAAAAAACACTACACACAGGACTTGCATGCAGTATTTCTCGTCGTTGTGGGCTATCAAATAAAAAAGTTAGATAAAATTCCAAAATGACCTTTTTGAAACCAATTAAGTTCAAATATCCAAAAGACATGTATATTTGTAACAAGTTTGGAGCTAGATAGAATTCTTGCTGTAAAGAATACCAAAACAAAATCTGCACTCATAAATAGCTTATAATTATAGCTATACGCTGATAATTGTTTCATGTAATTATTATGAACAGTTCACAATTCAAATTAGAGGCGAAAATACCCTAGGTAACAAGTTCGATATATGACACGAAAAAAACTATAGAACCTATAAATTACTGGTTTATTGGTAAAAAAAAATGTTTCGAACATTCCCTGCAACGTAAAAATATATTAGGCGTTTGAAACAAACCGACAGTCTTAAAACGATGTCCAAAGTTGAGGGGAAAAAAAAGAAAACAAATTGAGTTTTTCGCACATTTCGCCTTCTGGCACTTCGGATTGGTCTGCTGTGAAACTGTTTTGTTCTTATTTTTTATAATGACAGTTTTGTTCTTCGAAGGAATAGAGCTACGTCATACCATTAAAATATCTGGAGTCCCCCCCGACAAGTTTGGTCGACATCAAATGAAATCGCAAAGAAATCAGTCAGTATTGTATACCACACTGCTAAAGATGCGCATACCATGTATTTTTTTAATAAAATTAATATTGTACACATTTCAAATTAAAATAACCATGCACCTTTTTCGTGCACAAGACTTCTTTTAGCAATAGCTGAAGTGTACTGACATCAATTTTAAACTTTCAAGTGAGGGAGGTGGGTCTATGACACTCGCTGTTTTATACATGAGTTTAGTGCCACGCTATAATACGACAGCATTAAAAATACCGTTGTAGTTTTAAAAAATAATACCAAACTAATTAAACAAAACAAAGCTATTGTGTAGGTGTAGGCAAATCTGGATGTACTGAGTCATGTTTGTAAAATTGATTGACTTGACTGAACATAGATATATTGAGTGAAGTAGTAAAAATGTGTGTTTAATGCTGGTCGAATAGGCTTTTATGAGTTGCGAAGGAACATCTGGGTTTACTGGTTGCCTTATTTATTTTCCATAACACCTATGTACTAGATTGTATTTTGATGTGACGTTAGTATTCTTATTACAAATATTGTGCATATTTTTTTTTTCTCTGCTGGCCTGGGGGAGGCAGACACGTGTCAAGCAACATCTCAGTTGCATTTGTCTCTGCTTTCTTTTTTCGAATGAAGAAAAATAAATTGTTTGATTGTGAATTTGAATTTTCGCCTTCTGGATGGCATAAATTTGCAGGACGTCATTTGCACTTATGCCTTTATTCGATCCAAAAGCGTAAATGTCTCTAAATTCTAGCATTCAAATTCAGCGAGGGAACTAGGAGTTGCGTTTAAACATATTTTCAGGATTTCCATATGGCACTTGCGCTTGTAGATTTATAGTATAGTGGGATTTATAGTTTTATAGTTGAAATGTTTCCGAGAAAAAACTACTGTTTGAAAGAGAAAATAAAGCACAAACAAAATTTGAACATTGCCCACATAGTTCCTAATGGAGATGGACTGATTCACTTCTGGCAATATTAAAGCACCAGTGGTTGAACGTGATCTTCACGTTTCCAACAGAAGTTTTTGCTTTGCTTGATGTGTTTCATTATATTCTTTGGACCTAGAATGGGAAATGTCTTGAATGTGTTACTTTTCGTCCACACCCCACTGTCAGCGTATAAACATCGTTGTTGTACCGGCCTAAAAGGACAACGCTACATCAAATTTTAAATGACAAGTATTATACATTACGAACATTTTAGGCATACGGATATATTGTAGTTTCCAAAACAAAACCCGCTGAATGCTTATTTTATAATTTGGAATTCATACGAAAACCTGTTCAAATATTCCCTTGTCTTGTAAGAAAAAAAAAACGTACAGCTGTTTGTTTGAAAATGGACCGCATAATAGTCGTGATGAGTTGTATTTAATATTAAATGTGTATAGCTGGTCTATTAGCTGGCCCCAGGATAAAACTTTTATCATGCCTTTCACTTAGTAATCAAAACGAATAAAAAATGCTCATAATGTGTACCACTCACTGGCTGTGATTCCTAGGTGGTAAATAACTGCGATTACGTTCACGTAGAAATCACAACCAATAAACAGTGCACCAGCGACTTGTCACGTATTGGCGGCCCATACTTCGTCCGGCTATTTCTTTTTTTTCTGCACTACAAGTAAAGCAACAACAACATGCACAATATGGGCGCTGGTAATTGGTTTGGTGAAGGTAGTGCATATACTTTCTAAAAGTTGTTGCGGCTGCTAGGTCTTGCGGTGAGAGTTAATGAGTCCCTATTTCAAAGTAATTTTAAATAGTGGGTTTTACTGACAAGGTAAGTATTAGGTACTAGAGCAACGACAGCTCTTGAGCTAGTAGCAATTACGAGCATGACCGCTACTATTCAAGGTTACAAAGAAACCTAAGAACGTATGTGACAATCACTTACTAGCGTTACATTATAAAAAAATAAGACTTTTCAGAGTTTTTAAGATTGCTAAAACCATTATGCTTTATGCACTTTATGCGTTTGCAAAAGAATAAGGGCTGCCAAATTTATGTTAGTGATTAATTTGGGATGAAACACAAGAAGGAATTGCGATGATCTTATAAAATGTATTTTATAGTGTAAAATATTGTATATCAGTTTACTCGAGCAATTTTTCTCCCGAATTATAAAGTTGTAAGCCGAATATCTTTTTCCTTTTTGGGAACACCTGTTATTGGATGACATTTGAAAAAATAAAGGAAAAGGATAAAGGTAACCGGCTTTTTACATACTTTCAATGACGCAGTTATCATCTTGTAAACCCTGAGATGGGGAACAATAAAAAAACGGACGAACACAACGAAATCTTTCAACAAAATCGTTCCCCATCTCAGGGTTTACAAGATGACGATTGATTACCAGCTCGCCTGCACTCTCTCACTGCTTACGCAGTTAGTTAACTTGTACTAGTGTTCCAAGATTGTATTATAGCTTCATAATTGATTAGTTGCAAGGATAGTAGATAGTGGCACCAATGCGACTTTTTTTTAAATAACATTTCTGGCGAGTTGTGTTTGTAATTACGTAACCTATGTGTGATTTGCATATAAGATCAGACTTAATATGGACACGTAAATACTTTTACTCTCAAGCCAAGTAGTAGTAGTAGTAGTATGCGTTTGGGGGGGGGGGGGGGACCGTCCGTTGGTGGGTTTCCGAATTCGCGCGAAATACCATAAACCACACACTGGATTGATATAACGCATGGCTAGTTAATAAAAGTAATTTGGTAACTTTCAATACCTGAAACTGTCATAAAAAGGAAATGTTATATGAGATGCCAAATAATGTACGCAAATTATGAATAGCTCAGGATCTAAAACGGAACCCCGCGGTTCTCCAGAAGTAAAAGAAAAAAACATGTCATAGATCTATTGATAGCATCTGTTCAGTGTTAAATAAGCAGGAATGCAACCAATGTGAGAAGGCTTGTTTCAGTCTTAGTTTACTGAATAAAATAAGATTTAGTATGTTGGTTGAACATACTGAATATACTATATAAAGCAGAAGAGACAGACGAGGACGCGAAGAAGACACGCCGGGGTTGAAATCATAACTGGCGATATAATAATAAAACTAAGAAAGAAATAAAGTGGGTGAGGTTAAACACAAGACAAAAAAACTTTGCACTCTGCATAAATTCTTCCGCTTCTTTCTTCGATTTTTTAAATTCATATTAAGACGCCAGTGGTGAGAATTGCGCTGTCCTGTCTTCTCAATGTCCTCGTCTGTTTCTTGTTTCGGACATATTTAGTAGTTTACTGAGATTTATAAAAGTAAAATGTCAGATGCCTTATCAAATTCTTTGAAAAATCCACGAAGATGCAGTTTACATTTCGCCGCATGTAAAGTACAGTATAAAGGTGACACGTGAATTATAAAGGCAGTCCGGCGTGGAAATGCTTCGCGAAAACCATGCTTAAACAAACAAAAGAAACTGCTTGAGCCTAAAAAACTAACTAAATAAAAATAAGCATCATATTAATAAATGTTGAATAGGTTACCGGTCAACAAGAAATTGGAGGAACTTTGGAGGACTGTATTTGTCCCATTCATTGCGAACTGAAACAACTCTGGTGACCCTCCAATCATCTGGTAAAACACCTAGCTCTACGGAGAGTGAGTAAATATTGCGACCAGCAATATTAATTTACGGAACTTGGTATTTTTGGATACTCCGTACTAATGTCACCCAATTTTTTGAACAAGGTAAGTTTCAGAGAATCAATTTTATAAACTAAGCCTTCTGAATTGCAAAGTAAACTGGATGGCACTCACGTTACTGGAGGAGCCCGCTCAATGCCTTGCTACACACCGGAGGTCGAGACTTTTCACCAGGGCGAGTGTTGCCCCGCGGGTGCTCTCCAGAGCTTTTCCGGCCAGGGAGAAAAAGACACGCGGTGGTTCATTACGAGAATACCGCACAATAGACCTTCCCCGTCACTCGAATAAGGGCGCAAACGCGGGCCAGGGCTCCCAGGGAGGTGGGTTGTACTGTGGCTTGGAGAGACCGGTCGGTCCGGTGTTGCGGTACCTGTGTCTCAATTTCCGGCTGATCGGCGCCACTCGGGGGCGATTGGACACGCGACTCGGTGGTCGGCGGACGTCCGGTGCTTTGACCGTCTTTTCCGGGGTTCCCAGAGAAAACCGGATCGAAGGCTTCGTCCCGCTTTCGCCGATGACGGATCGCAGTTCATCAAACCCGCTCTCGATGAGCGCTGCTTTGTCGGCGTCCTGCTCCGCCTTCCCTCACCGAGGGCCTCCGTGGCTTCTACGTTTTGTGTCGTTTGCTTCATTGAGGGCATGGCGGTCTTATGGTTCATCGAACGGCTTTCTTTCAACCCCCCGGTTTTGGGTTTCTCGGTTTCCGGAGGACGCCTCCTAAACCGAGTACACGTTGCTTTTAGTTTTTGTTTCAATACTCATTTACATTGTTAGGGTGACGAAAGCCTTGGTCTGGGCGCCCCTATTTCCGGACCTGTAGTTTTAAATGTCTTCTCTTCGGCGATTTTTCTTTGTTTCGCATTTCGTTGACCGCCGTGGTTCGCAACTCTGCGGAGTTGGGAGGAAGAGTAGCCCGGAACCGGAAAACTGTGGAAGAAATGGGGTGAACCCGGAAACGTGAGAAATGCATCGCCTATCTTTGTCGTTGTCTTTTTTTTTTCTTCACGAATTACGTTTTTTGAACTCTGCAGCAGTCAGCCGTTGTTGAAGTCACTGTATTTCTCCCTCTCTCTGAGCTTGCGAAAAGGAAAAAAAAAAAAAAGAAAAGTGTACAAGGGTACGATCTAGAATATTGTGGGCAGCTTGCATTTTAGTGAAATCGTTCTATAAAAATGCGGAGATCTCTTCAACTAAACAGTGCCATACACGAGAGTAACACTAAACGTTTATTTGCAGTACCGGTGACAAACTTAATTGGTTGTTCCCTCACTCTGTGTTGAAATATATTGTTTCGCGGTAAAACGTCTTGCAGATAAACCCAATATGATATTTAATTAAGCTTTAATACCCTAATTGATATGGATACTCTGTTTGAAGGTCAAGTATACATAAAAAAAAGCTCGTTTCTTGGACCACGAAAACATTTTCAGACCAATTTGAGCTCTTAATGCCGAAGTAAAAAAAAAATAATAATGACAGCACAATAAACCAGGTCGTAGTTCAGTCTAAATATTTCACAAGTTTTGCATCTTTACATAACAGATAAACGATTTTATGTACACGGCTTTTCGTTGCGGGTACATAACTGTGTAAGTTCTACGCATGAGCCTTATTTTTATAAACATTGAGTGTAGCTTTTAGGAGGTGGCCGAGACAAGCTCACCAGAGAAAAGCTCACTGGTGAAAAGCACACGGGAGATAAGCTCACGGGAGGAAACCTCACCGGAAAAAAGCTAACCGCAAAACTGTCCAATGTGGAGAAAAGCTCACCGGCTTTTTGACAGATGCTTAGAAAAGCTCACCTTCAAATCTAAGAACAGAGCGCTTACTCAAGTGAAATACGTTCAATCAACTGGAGTACGCTGGGATGCCTTGTGCGCATTCGGTCATTCTGCCCTTCACTTGCAAAATATATTTAAAAAAAAAAGAAAGTCCTGTAAAACGTCAGGCGTTGCACGACAAAAGTGAAATAATTTCAATCGAATGTTATTTAAAAAGTAACAGGGGAAATTATAACCAGTATAGAGGGCTGCAGCCTGAGTAGTTTCTGGATATTTATTTATGAAATTAACTTTTATCTAGTATGTCGAGACCGCATTCCCAAATTTTCACATTTCACCATTTCTTTAAGAAGCAGTTGTTTCTATTCTTAACTCATTCGAAGGGAAAAGAAGAAAAAAGTCGCATTTCCTTTATCCCGCCTGCGTCAGAAATAAATGCTTTAACACACTACATGGGAGCAGACTTGTACGTAATCCGTTACAAGTAACGAAATTACTTGTAATCCCTTACATTTATCAGTAATTTAGTAACGGATTAATTACATATTTTCTAGAGTAATTTTAAGGTAATTCCGTTACATTTTTTACGTAACAGATTCCTTGTAATCCGTTACATTTTTTTTTGTCAGAACCCCCCCCCCCCCCCCCCCCAATTCTAAATAAAGTGTTTTTTTTTTTTTTTTTTTTTTGTAAAGTCGAGCGCAGTGACACTGTCACGCGAATCGACCAGCGCAAAGAGAGGCTTGGCACTCTTCAGTTCCGCGAACCCTTTTTTTGCAACACCAAGCCTCTGAATCTATCATTTTTTAGACCCTAACATCAATGTCACACAAAAAAAAAAAGGGGGGGGGGGAGGCAAGTCATTTCCGCTTTTTTTAGTTCCTTTGTTTTTCTTTGCGACCGAAGACGGGGAGAGGAGGACGCCAAGTGATTGTGCGCCTCTTCGAGAAGCTCGAGGCGGTAAGTGCACTGAAAAGAATTAAACCATTTTTATAATGTCACAACACGAGACAACGCTCCGTCTACCCTACCCTTTTTGTGAGTCAGCTTTTTGCGAGCATTTATAAAATGGTAATAGTCTTCCTTTTTTCTTCCTGTTTTGCCCCAGCAGGACGCATCTTATCTCAAGCATATATTTTTACAAATAAAACATAATGGTGGCTGAATAGACTTGATATCCTGGGCTTGAGGAGAGAGTGAAATCCGTGAGTGGGGCCATAGCGCGGCTTAGTACTCTACCCTTTGCTGCCCGTGGCATCAGCGGACGTCTATCTGGAGAACACCGGAGTAAACTGCAGTGGGTTCGTGCTCCGTGCGTTCTTGAACGGCACCAAGAAAAGTACACACGGCAAACGTTCGTTTACATTTCCTTGTTTTAACCGACGCTCTAATTAATTGTTGTTATGAGTGTCCTTCTTTTTCTTTTTTTACTTATATTTATATACTGGAAACTTTTTTTTTATTCACCAACGTCTCAAGTGAGGCTCGAACTGCTTCAGAACCAAGGGAAGAAGAATATCGAGCCAAACCTTATTTATTATTTATTTATCCCCTTGCTGTTACAACTATGTTTTGCTGTTAATGACTTCTACAGCCTCGCGATTTAGACAATGGAGACTTTTAGTGATCGGTCCGATGACTCCGATAATGATATCCGATACTTCTCCGCCGTCTTTGCGTATGCATCATATCGTTATCGGGTACCGTTATCGCGGGTATCGGAGGTATTGGGAGGATCTACTAAATCTCTCGAATAGCATGGCAACGGCTGCAACGACGAAGCTTTGCTCTACATTCGAGGTAAATAGTACTTCCCTTGCTTCGCTGAAAAAGCTCAATGCAGAGCATGAAGCATTTGAGAGGAACAATATGGCACTCCCATCCAGTGCCTCAGCTCAAATGGTGTTCAGCATAACAGTCGACATATTGAGTAAGAAATAACGCAAAATGTCTGACGAGACTTTAGAGAGCCAGCTGTTGCTCAAAATACTCAAGGTCATTAACTGGAACAGGTGGCAACAATAAGAACTTGAATAACCCTCTTCCCTTTGTTTCTTACTTGAGGACAATAATGTTAAAAGTAACGCACGAAAGTAACGAATTACTTTTTGGGGTAACGGTCAGTTACTTTCATGGGAGGGTAATTGTAATTGTAATAAATTACAATTTAGCCTCTAGTAATTGTAAATGTAATTCCTTACTATTTTTCAGTAACGTGTACAAGTCTGCATGGGAGGACATGAAAGCGGAGCGAGGACTCGAGCCAGGGTGAATAATAAGAATAAAGGTAAATTAAATCGGGATTTAAATTAGACCGGTTTTACCAGGATGATGGTCAATATTGAACCTTTCCTGCAAAGATATTTCTAAAAATATATTTGTATTTTCCGCTCGTTTATCATGTGGTACTTTGTATGCGAATATGTTATGTATTTAAATCAAAGGATCATCACAGAAGGAATACTTATTGGGATGAACAGAAGGAAAAAGCAGTGGTCTTCGAAGCGGATCGATATGTCGAACATTATTTCTTTCTTAAACATCATTCGTAAGTTACTTTTCTTTTTATTTTTTTTTTTCAATTGAATCTGAACACGAAAGATGCAAACGAAAACTGGGAAAGTAATGTCGTATTGTAAAGAAAATCGGATCGCGAATGAGAAAAGCAAATACAGGTTTTCTTATTACAGCTTTTGGGAGCCGACGGTGAAGGACGAGGCAGAGGGACGTGACATGCGGCCGGCGGAGGAGGCACGTGCTGGCGCGAGACATTGCGTGCCGAGCGAGGCGGGTAGCTGGACATGAAACGTCGAAGCCAAACTGCCTGGCCTAGGCCTAGCCTGGCCCATAACGAACCCCGGAGCGGTCCACCAGCGAAATCTGGAGCAAGACCGGTGGAAACGGCGAGCCCGGGCCATATGACCTGGGCTATGACGATCCCGGGGTGGTTCCGCAGCGAGACTCGGGCATTGATAGCCCGGGACAGCCAGCCTACGCAGCGCTGGCGTGGGAAAGGCGATCCGCAGGCCTGGACACGGACCCCGACTGTGAGCTCTGATCGACGGGCGACAATAAGGGTCGGTGGGCCTGGACTTTCGGCTCTCAACCACGGGCAACCGAGAGGTACAGTAAACCCATTCGCTGTCTTCTCGTTGCTGTATGTCGCTCCCTGGATGACGCGCGGAGCGCATACCGATCGGGCGGCGATTATTAGTAGAGTAACTTCCGTAGAGAAACCCACAAGCTGTAAAAAAACTAATGACTAATTTTGAATGCGCCGTGAGATTGCATTTCTAATGTGAGAGTAGAGTTGTTGGACGTCTGGAGAAATATTATATATCTACGAAAATAACAGGTTGACGCAAACGGCAAACAAAAAGCATTAGCGCATTGGATAAAAAATGAGATACCTAATATAATTTATTATAAATGTTGTTTAAAAGGTTTGAGCGCACAAAAAGCTATAAAAGCGAGCTTCATTCTTTGGATGGTTCGCTTGTTCAGTGCAGTTCAGCACAGCATGCTCGCGCTTGTAGGTTCCGCTTCGCTCGCACGATAAGACCACATACTTTACTGGTAATGTATTTGGTGAAACAAAGCTTACCTCCTGCATTTGTGCAATGCCTCGGTTTTCACGTGACTACACACTTGTTTACGATTATTGTTTTTCGTTTCCCACTGCGAGTCAGCTCGTGCTCTTTTGTGTGTGTGACATGCATTAAAGGGTAACTGCAAAGAAAAAAAAGTTTTTTTTTAAACAGCCTAATTGGGACAAGCATGTCACAAAACAAATGTTCCGCGAAAGAAAAGATTTTTTTTATCAATATTTACGCCACAGGACGTAATTTAGTAGAGTCAGAACCTCTCCACATTTGAAACTCCCGCTCTTTCGACCCCCGCGGAAGAGGAGTACGCCCCGCCCCTCACTCTCCTTGCGGAGTTGAACGACGCAGCGTCTCGACTTCCGGCAAGATCTGGCAACTACGCCAGGCCGCGGTATTGTCATAGAGTAATATAGTAAACGTAAAGAGAGGACACAGGGGCCGATTCGCGGCCCAGATAGTGCGTTTCATACCCTCCGCTACGTGGCGCTTTTCTGCAATTTGGTTAAAATTAATTGAAACTCCTTCTGTGAAAAGTATTTATTTTTTAAATGGCAATGCTTTAAAATTGTTTAAAGTACTTAAAACGACTAAATAGATTAAATCAAATACGTCACAAAAACCACGTGATGAATGGCGCTTGCCATGGCCTGCCTGCCTGCACGCCGTCGCCTCTGCATCATTCTGCGTGGCCTCTGCTCGTCCCTGCGTCGTTCGTCTGTGCCGTGCGTGCCGTCCATCTGTGCTTTCTGCTGCATCATGATCGGTCGACTTTGCATCAATCAAGGTGACGCATGACCGCCCGCGTGCTCGCATGCTCGGCGCGAATCCGTGGAGCCGATCGGCTCGAGCTTCTCGCGCTGTTGTTTCTGCCGGGCTGTCTAGCTGCACTTGAACGTGTGTGCATGTTGATTTTCGATGTGATCGTTTTAAAAAAAAGAATTTAACTTACGACCTTGCACACGACATTGTCCATGGGTTTACAGATGACGGTGTTGAACGAACCTCTAACATTGCAGATAAAGCCTTGGTTGTTATGCGGTCTGAAATTTCCAGGAGGTGCGTTTGCACACACTGTTGTGCACACTCCAACAACATCTTCTGTTTAACGCAATCTCCTAATTTCTCTCGTTCGGGAGATTAAAGGGGTGGTGCAATGATATTCAATTGGAATGTTTTTCACTTTACACGAGCTTACTGGCACTGGTGGGACTCAAGGATACTCGCACGCAACGCCACTGAACAAGAAACTCCTCTGTTGCGCTGTAATTTCGAGGACAAAACCCAGTGTTTTTATTCAATCTCTCCTTCGAAAAACCTGATGACATAGCTGGACGGTAGCAGTACCGCCCAGTGACGATATTTAAATACGGCTCATAGACTGGACCCGAGCATGGCGTGGACACTCGATTTGGGCTCGTGATAATCGATAGCTCGAGAAACATTCGGGTTGTGTCCTGTGTTAAATCGGGCACCATGACAGAACAGCACACGACAAAACAGCACGCGGCAAAACAGCACGGTCAAAATAGCACGCGTTAAAACAGCACAGCGTCAAAATAGCACGACGACAAAACAGCACGCGTCAAAATAGCACGCGACAAAACAGCACAGCCTCAAAACGGCACAGCGACAGAAGAGCACGCGCCAAAACAGCACGGCGTCAAAACAGCAGAGCGACAAAAGAAAACGGCATAAAAAGAGCACCGCGACAAAACAGCACAGCATCAAAAGAGGACATTGACAATATAGCTTTGGCCTGACGCGTTAAGTTTTTATTATTTTGAAATTCGACGGACTTTTTTCGGTTTTTATTAAAAACATAAGTTTTCGGCTTATTGCGGTGAATATTTGTAGACTCGTAAACTTCTGGGTTCTTTTCAGTTAATTTACAAAAACCAGTATACTGACGAACATGCAATATTTAAAAGCGTTTGTTTATATGTATATTGAGTAAACCAGGTGCTGCTTTTTTTATTTGTTGCTGTCTGTGCCAGCCGACGCGACTTGTTCTGCAAGATGCACTGGGGCCCTATCGTGATCTGACATTACGTCGCGTCCTCGTATCTGTACACAGGACGAACATGAGCTTCACTACCACTTCGGTCGAAGAGGCCAATATCAGAATCCAGAAATTTGCAAGCTTGGTACTCAGTGCGTTTTTTCCCCATTTTCACGACTGCGAGAGGTGGTAATTTCGCGCCGACTACAGAAACGGCAATAAAACAATCGTATTTATGCCCTCCTCTAGTAGACGGAAGCTAGGGGTGTTAAAAATTGTGCAGCATTTACGGACGCCCTGGATTTTCATTGTTCAGTCAAAAATTAAACTTTCTTCTATGAACAAAGAATTCAGCACACGAGTCCCTATCAGGTGAAAACCCCAGATTTCGTCCAGAAGGCCCCTGCGCCCCGGAGCTTTTGTTGACAGTAGAACCGATCTCGGAGACAGGATGAAAACTGCTAAAGGAAGTGCTCATACGGTCAGTAATGAATCACATCCCCCCTCCTCCCCCCCCCCCCCCCCCTCACACCCCTCCAAACGCCCTAGAAAATACTGACCTTTCTTCCTGTTGACTATCAACGACACGGAAAATTCCAACAAACGTACCAACAACAGATTCGCTGTAAAAGGAGGTTCGAACAATTCCCTTTAATTGTTTAAAGGTTTCCGCCTGTCACCTTACCGGAATGCTTTACGCTGGATGCCGATCGGTAACTCCTGTTGTACTAGAAATTGTGGTTCACTGCCTACTTTCGTGCCTTTTAACTGTGGAGATCCAGTGGGTGGTCGCGAAGCAATTGCTGCCATCTGTATTTTTTGTTTTGTTATGAATTTCAGTTTAGCTAGCTTCAGCATACATTTTATTATGGGGACTGCGGCTAGTACTCATCATTGGAATTTACTCTTGTAGCCTCGTGAAAAGCACAAGCGGGGGCCGTGACGCTATATTTTATATTTTGGGGCGTCTCCGGGTTACGGAGTTTGGTAAATAAATTCCTTTATAATCTAGCGACAATAAAGGAATGGGTGAAGGAGGTTCGAAATTATTCGCACAGAGGTGAAGAGCGCGCTCGAAGTTGCTACATGCGTGCTGTCTTGTCGCTGTGCTGTTTTGACGTTATGCTGTTTTGGCACGTGCTCTTCTGTCGCTGTGCCGTTTTGACGCTGTGCTCTTTTGTCGCGTGCTCTTTTGACGCGTGCTGTTTTGTCGCAGTGCTGTTTTGGCGTTGTGCTGTTTTGACGCGTGCTGTTTTGACCGTGCTGTTTGGTCGCGTGCTGTTTCGTCGTGAGCTGTTCTGTCGCGTTCCCGTTAAATCGCTGCAATGACGACAACAGCCGAACCATAACAATGTCTGGAACTCAGCGCGTGTCCTGTGCCTTGCCAACCCCAGCGCATGACAATGATCAACATTGGCAGCATATAATCGGCTCCAGATCACGGGGCCGCTTGTTCTGGCTGCGAGTTGAGGGGGTGAACTCTGCTCGTTTTTCTTTATTTTTTTTCTGCGACTTCGATTGCGTGTGGTGAAAACGAACGGGTATATTTTACGGATCATTAACGTCAGGGATTCGTTCTAAGCGGTATCTGCGCAAAATACAAATATCAGTGCATCGCCCCTTTAAGACTCTTGGCTTTACAGTAAAGGCTGTGGTCTGTGGTTAGGGGGCTTCAAACGTCAGCTTGGTGTGTGTGGTGATAAGCCATTTTTTGAAGTTGACAAACACGTTTACTTTTTCTTTGATGTTCCGCACCTTCCCAAAACAACCAAGAGCAATCTCCAAGCCCACAAACTTTGAATTGGAAATGAGGTCATTGAGCGGTCTTCTATTGTTGAACTTCATTGTTCTATCCATGAGATTAGCTTGCAATTGACTCCGAAACTTACTGAGAGACACATTTATTCAAAAACCTTTCTGTAACATGGAAGAAAATTGTGCCCCACAGGTACTGAGTGCCTCAGTCTTTCTTGTAATCATATATCTTGTTTATGGAAAGGAACTTCCTGAGGCAGCCATGGCTACAGCCTATTTCTGTGATAAAATGTGCATAGTTTTTGATTGTCTAAATAGCTAAAAAATTCAAGAAGACAGGGCAGAAGTTGCGTCATGCCATTCTGAAGGGAGAATCTCAAATACTTGATTTTCTCCACCAGTAACTCGGATGGATTTCAGCATGGCAGTTCTAAAGTAGGAGGCAGCCATAAGCCATCATTGGGTGGCAAGTTACTATAAAAAGTGTCCTCATGCTCTGGGATGAGCTTTCAAACAGCCATGACTTTAAGTTCTTACTTACACGACGCCTGCAGCAAGACACACTTGAGAACGTTTTTGGAGCTATATACGACAAATGCTGGGCTGCAACACAAACCCAAATGTGCATCAGTTCACCTCAGGACTAAAACACCTCTGGATAAGAAAACTGTTCAAACTGCCGGACAATAAAAACGTAGAAAATGACAAGGCTGACCTCTTGAGGGAGTTGCAAATATGTTTGCACCATGAAAGTTTAATTTCAGACATTGTGGAATGTCTTCCAATTGATAACTTCCCGCCACTAGAGGATATTTCTGAGCTGGCATCAGACATCAGGTCTAACATAATTGATGACTCGTCCACGTTTTTATTACGCTTGGGGCTATTTGATCAAGCTTTTGCTTGAAGAGACAACTTACAGCTGTGGCTGTTCTCAGCTGCTATCGGATGAGTCTAATAACTTGACCAGGCCTCACGAGTACTGTCTTGTTCCTAAAGCATACCACGTGCCTGGAAAAGTCTTCGGGAACTTAGTAGTACCATCACAGGCTGCCTTTCACTTCATTCAGCAACTAGAAAATCACTTTCTTCCCATAATAGAGAGTGTGACACATGTTCGAGGAGTGTGTGCCGCCTTGTATAGCACACTTTGAGGTCTGGGTGGTTTTCGCCTTTGCCCAGAGGAGTACCACAAAGGGTTTTTAAAATTGTTTTGCAGAATACGCTTGTGTTGACATGTTTGATTTCTTAACCGGAATTCGGACAAAGTTCGGTTGCACACTTCCGTGGCTAGTAAGAACGAGACAGGTTTAACTGTTAATAGCGTATTAACAGAGGCGGTTGCCAAACCAAAAACAAAAAGTGATTAAGTGGGCGGTGCAGCTTGCTCTCCAAATATTTGTTTCCCCTTTTTCCAGCGAATGTGTATCACGGCTCCCTAACAAAAATATTTGTCCACTTTCTAAACAAATTCGACAGAAAATTGTGTATAGAGGCTAACAATATCTGAAAGAAAATGTATCCACTTTTGTATCCACTGTCCATAGTGTTTTAGCCGCTTTTTTCTGAAGCCATATTTCTTTTCTGAACAATTTCGGGGAATATTTAGGGACGTTGAATTTTGTCAGATTTCGAATAGAGTTCTCATTGTTTGGTAATGGCTCGCCCGCAGTGAGTTTGAGGCTATGCAAATTGGTGTTTTTTTTATATTTGTCGGAAATCGGGAATTTGTACTATCCGGCGTGTGCTTCGCACTGTTATTATACTCTTATGACTGGTAATGATAGCGATGTCTTATTTATTTTTGCACTTACTTCCCGTACCCGAGTCGGCGTGAAAGTGAATGTATCATACAGCATGTTCTCCGTGGAAGGGTTTTGTTAACTTGGTTCCACTAAGACTCTATTACGAAGTGTACGAATGCCGAAGTCCTTCATATTCATTTATTTTTGTGAGTATCGATCTCTTTCGTATACAACATACAGAGATTCTGAAGTGAATCATGTGTACATGAATGTGGTCCAATAAAATGTGTTCGAACCACTTACTGTTGTTGACCCCAAAATGCTCCACCAGCCAGGAGTCAATGCGGTGATTGTGTAACTTCAATGCTTTACAATATAAAAAGAACAAGAAATATATATACTTATGCTTTGTGAAGTAAGTTGAAATATTGTTTGACACATTTTGCACGGAGTCTATCGTAAAAAATAAAGCAAAAGTGTGTCAGTATTAAAAAAAAACAAAAAAAAAACAGCGGCTTCGGGAGTCAAGGTGCTCCCGAGAGATGAGCGAGGCGGGGAGGAAAGAGAGAGAGAAGGGTATTGGAGAACCGGAGCAAGAACGCCCAAACCGAAACCGAAACTAGCTTGACCGGAAACGGAATCAGATTATACTTAATACCGCCCGCTAGGAGCGCTATCTGTCACTAGTCTATCTGGGCCGCTGGGGCCTATGGCAGTGTCCGCTCTTTACCTTGTGTATATTACTCTATGGT
Source organism: Ixodes scapularis (assembly GCF_016920785.2). Classification (NCBI taxonomy): domain Eukaryota; kingdom Metazoa; phylum Arthropoda; class Arachnida; order Ixodida; family Ixodidae; genus Ixodes; species Ixodes scapularis. The sequence goes on along the minus strand of NW_024609835.1, from coordinate 239,184,905 downwards.
ATTGTCATAGTATTGTTTTGGTTTGACGCGGTTTGCGAGCACATGTAGCGAAGACGTGACCGGAGAAGTGCCCCTGTGATGTTCCCGGAAGACGGAAAGTATCGTTCGTAATCGTCGTGCGCGCTTTGAAAGCGAAGGGAGTCACAGAATCCACGAGTGCGCAACCACAAGCCAAGGTTCACAACAGCGCTGCGTTGGTTTCGGCGATCTAGTTCTGTTTGGTGCAACACGGCGATGCGACAGAGCTGAAACGTTCGTGGTGTGTGTAATGCGGTGCTATATGTGTTATGCGGGGATGACGTACAACGGGTCCAGCCCCGTCGTCGTCAGCTGATCTAGGAAAACTGGCCCGAGAGGACGCAGCGAGCGTCCTCTCGGGACGTTCGCTGCGTCCTCTCGGACGCAGCTGCTTCCGGAAGCATACCGTGAGTAAAAAGCTACGGGCGTTTTCAAATAAATTACGTAGTTTTAATTGAACAATGGACTCCGAATTGTTCTCCTAAATCTGCCGTTTTTATGCTTCGTGTTGTTGAACTGCGTTTGCACAGCGACGTGTTGCGCTCGTCGTGCGGTGTGAATAAATTTGGGCAAGATTTCGTACCTGTCTACAGATGCATGAACTGAGACCACTTTTTACGTAGTGAACATGGTGCTTTTTTATTTTGTGTGTCTAGCTGTGGACGTTAGGTGCGCCCGGTGCGAATCTCGATGGCCTCCGGAGCGATATGACGAGAACATAACTGGACACGTTTGTCGCTACGCGAACGCCCGATTGCCTCCAGTCAAATAGCATTCCTTTCGGGGCGACATTGCTGCTGGAAGGCTCACTGTCGGGATCACGCATCTGACATCTTCGAAAAGTCAGCAATCGCACGCGCAAACAAGCAAAACAAACACACACAAAAAAGCACGCTAAGCAAGCAAAGAGGAAAACGAAAGAACCGCGCTATGAAAGCCAAAACCCCGCGTCGCTTCCTATCACTAACACCTGCGACAGCCGCTAACACACACTACTTCACTTCAAGAAGTCTCACTCAAGCACCTGGGTCAGCACGAAACACTGATCACTTCGCCGAAATGATTAGTCGAGGTAGGCGAGACAGGCGGGGGCAGAGACTTCGGCGGCCATGAAAGAATGGCGAAGCTTTTGTTTGTTATGGTATGAATCCAAACGGAAGTGCCCGTCTTGTAAACCTTTTGTAAAGAATAATAACTCTCATCACATGGGTTATTCTTTAAACGTAAAAATATGCCGCTCAAAAGGAAAGTGCAACAAATAACAAAGGTTTAACTACCAAGATCTAAGCTGTCAATCAAACTCTTAGCCAATGAGAGCCGGTTGGGTTTGACGTCACGGAATCCCAACTTCGTGGCGCGCGATTTAAAACGGGCGAAATAGCCGCAAACTAAAATCGGTCTCACGCAATAAATATTGCTGTAAAATTTTTTTTTCTGGCGGAAAAATTGTTTTTTGATATGCTTGTCCCAATTAGGCTGTTTAAAAAAAATCTTTTTTTTCTTTGCAGTTACCCTTTAAAGACCAAGGTCACCCAGGGGCTTTCCATTTCGCGGATTGCAAAAAACTTATGCTACTTGACACGTGTGCCACAATCAATACAGAATATTCTAAACTTCACATAATGTCGCTTTCGGAGGTAAACAATGTTGTTTGTCGAGGATAACTGCGATTGTATGAAATCACGTGGCAAAAACTCGTTCTCAGAACGGGTCTTTTGGCTTGAAGTGAATACTCATAATCGGCGCCTAGATCATTGGTAGCTGTCGGCAGGTGAAGTTTTTTTTGAAACCCAGAGTTAGAATGTTCTGCTCTTTCTGTTGTGGGAAATCAGGCGGCAGCTTACACTAAACATAAGGGTAATAAAGTACTATGATCAGTCGAACGTTGCGGCCTGAGCAGTATATGGGTACAAGCTTTACCTTTCGATGCACCCTGAACTATCGATACGTTCAACGCTAGTGTTAAATGTAGCCCTGGTTCAGTCTTAATCAGCGTGTGATGTGCGTACTTACACTATAATTTATGCAGCGTCAAACTCCGCCCGCTTGCATATTTTTAATTTTTTCACACCACTGCTTGCGTGCATAAATCAAATAATACTGGTGAATTGATTAACCTTTGGGCAAAAGCTATCCGGAGACCCAGAATCTTTGCCTCGCCAGTCACTGCATTTATCGCTGAACCCGTATTAAAATTAATTCTGATCGTTTATTGCTGCGAGTTAATTTTTAACCTTGGTATTACTTTATTATGACTCGCGCACCAGTCCTGCCTTGTGTTTACCAAACTCCATATCTACACCTGAGTGCCATATTTTGTGTTTTCCAGTCTCATGGTTTTGGCTAAAATAAACACCCAGTTACCTAAATGAGACACCTCACCCCCCAAAAATAGTTTATTTGCTTTATTTTTTTATGTATTTAATTTCTCGAGCTAGAATTTTGGAAACCCAAGAGTGTCGCGTCATCCCCTTTTCCTGGAAATTCCTAAAAAGCCAAGCACATGCACAACAAAAGGGCCGGCCCGTCAAATGATTCTGATCACATTAAACTATGAGTAACTGATATCCGAAATCCCCGGTGTGCTAACGGCGCACAGGCAATTGTATATTTTTAACGAGCGCGTTGCTTTGTTTTGTCGCCCATAGCTCATTCGATTTACGCGTTTTGTTCTGACCACATTAGCTGGAGACGTGAGCTCGGAGCGTAGGCAACTGGCACCCTTGCACAAGAACTGGCGCAGCCGTGGGCGTTCCAAACAAAGTTTGCGCAGGAACAAAAAACATGCGTAGGACCAGGGATATCAATTTTATGATATAGAAAAATACCACACTCTATCGAAGCACCACCACACACGATTTCTGTCTGGAAGGTGATACCACCGCTACCTTTTGGTTCAGAATCACACGAACTGAAGGTGGGGCTGCACTTTAAAGCCAGAACTAATACTCACCTTCGAAAGTGCTCTGCGTCTCGGTCCCTCAGCTTGGAAACACGGTTCGCTGGGTACCTGTCAGTATCTCGGTGGCGAAAGATTTCGCAAACCCAGAAGGCTCTCCCGTGCGTTAAGCCGTCCCCACACACATGCACTAATTGCGTATGTAAGAGCATTCTATATCAGTTCCCACATGTCCGCAATGCTGGTGCTGCATGATGCTCACCCAACCACAGGTACAGGAACCGCAGTGCTCACGCTAATCCGCGGCAGTCACTGCGGTACGAGAAGCGCTCCTATATCGCTAAAAAGGTGCTACTGAAGCTCTAGTAAAGCGCCAGTAAAGCGCTTACAAGGCGCTGCTAAAGCACTAATCGCGCGTTATATTAGAACTAAGTAACGCGCTAGGAAGCTGTTAGAACTTCAGATTGGGCGAGTTGGTTGTTCATGTTGGTCGACGCTGCAGCGCACTAAAAAAACTGTCACTCACTCTTTCACACACACAAGGAACAAAGCGCTCTTTGAGAGTTTTGTACCTTGTGTGTGGGTGAAAGCGTGAGTGACAGCTTTTGATGCGCCAGGACGCGCCACATGAGCGCCAACTTAGCGCTCTGGAGTATGCGTGAACTTACCTTTATCGTTATTATTTGCACTCTATTAAAATATTTTAATTAAAGTAGCTAGAGAACAATTTTAAAAACTTAATGAATTTGGTATTTAAATCGTAACCGTCAGCTTGAACTTGTGTAGAAAAAGAAACATTTAAAAGTAGAGAAGGCGCCAGCTGACCATCAACTTACATTAGTGATAAAAGTTTGTCATCTTTGTTTACGCCTCCGCTTTCTCTTCAAAAGTCCTATCAATGGACACATTCATATATACGCGCAAAAGCACATCCCAATCAAAATTAAATAAAATTTTGATCAAATCTGAAAACACCATCTTCTTACACAATTGCTACACACACCACACATTTGTCATAGGACACCGAAAACCAAACTATAAGTCAACTGGCAGTGGCACACCTCAGATATTGTTTTTCTTTAGTATCAATGGTTATTGACAGGGAGCTAAGACACAGGTCCGCGTTGTCTTTAATGACTAGTGCCAAAGCCACTAAATGTGGCCTAAGCACTGGCCAATGTGTCGAGCATCTCACAGTGCCAGTGCCTCGAGCATCGTATAAGCAAAAAAGGGTTGTTGTTTGTATCAAGCATGGCGATGTTTTCGAACGTTGTAGGGCATTCGCACGTTTTTCAATGCGCTGAAAAATGTTTTCCTGACGTGCCCTTCAAAGACGCTACGTGCTCCCTGGTTCTGTGATTGATGCATCTGCCTGTTTGGCCGATATAGTATTCACCGCTGGACAGGGAAATTTGATAGACGGCCCCTGTCGTGCATAGAGCATATTTTGCTCGGTAGGTGGTGTCACATATCGTGACTTAGACATTTCCGTTGTTAACCTATCTGCACAAGCACTCTAAAGGAAAAGGCTCGAGGTACACCTAACCACTTCTCATGAGTTGTGAATGCGAAAGCACACGCGTCGCTCTTCGCTCCCTTGTTTAATCTGCGGCGTACAACACGCCGACCCTGGGCGTGAAATGGTGGAGCCGCTGCCTCGCGGACGCGCAGCGCCATCGGGTGAGCGATCGTTCAAACTGTCGTGTACCTTGTGGCGCGAGGAAGGAACAGGGAGCAATGTAGTTCCCAGCAGAACGAACCCTTTGGCTTATTCCATGTGCCGTATATATTGCCACGCGCCGTACAACCGATAAGAGGCGAGCGAACGCGATGATCAGTGATAGCACAACAGTGGGATAACAGTCAGGATGACACCACAAAAACTGACACGCAGCGGCCAATGATAGCCTCGTCGACGCGCGCCAGCCAATGGCACCGAAATGTAGGTGCCGTTGGCTAGCTTTGCGCGTGGTTTCATTAACGTGCCGCTTTGCATGGTTTCAAAGCTGATGACGTCGGCTCACTGCATGAGACAGTCAATGGTTTGACATTAAAAGGGTATCACCAAATACCATATAGCTTCGCCAATACAAAAACTCCCCCGAAAACTTATGGGAGCGGCGGCGAACGTGACAGTGGTGCCTCTAGCGGACACGGAGTCTCCGGAAGCAGGCGACGCAATGGAAACGTATAGGCTGCGCGAGCTCCTCGAGCTTTGCATGCCCCCTTTCATCGCCCCAAAAGCTGAAACAATTCATTACGATCAGTCCGCTTACAAAGCGGAATCCACTGATCGGAAATACAACGACAATCAAATAACAACGCGCGCGGAAACAAATATAGAGTAGTTCATTTAGACATTTCAAACGCAGCTCAGGGAGATCACACGCTTTTGAAGCGTATTTGGGAGGCGGAAGAAATTCGTTTAACTACTCGAACTATGTCGTGAGAGGTTACTGTTTATCCGTTACAAACTGCGTTGTCACAATTTCTTGCCTGAATAGGTGGCTATTAAAGCGTGCGCAAACAACATGCTAAAATTACCAGAGGAAGCGCACCAGCCCCTGCAGCATAACAAAAGCAAAAAGTAACGAGAATAATAAACGCGCAAACACGAACTTTGCAGAAAAGTTGGGGTCCCGATCCCAGGCGAAAATAAAAAGAAATGGGGGAACAGTCGCGAACAACGGCGAATGAAACAAAAAAGTTAGCAGACGATACAAAGATACAAATCACCCAGCGAAGACCTTCAACGACGACGATCGCACGGGGCGTCAGTAGGAGCATGGAAAATTAGCAGTTGGTGCTCGCCGTCGGTGTTGAGTCTACAACAAACAAAGCGAAAGCAACACGACGAAACTAATAAAAAAAAGAAAAACTTCACTTTTTTAATTTTTTTTTTCCAGCTGCACATTACTTTTGTTTTTCTTTCGCGGCGTTGTAAGGAACTAAGAACAAAACAGTGGAAAGAATAACGTAGTCCAGCTCACACTACCCGGTAAATAAGAGTCGCACGCTGGAATCTGCTTCGTGCTAGCTGTGGGTGACCTTTTTTGCTTTCGCATTTCTTTTTCCAGTGACTTTGGTAGGTTGTTTATTTACTCGCTTGGCGAAGCAGTTCAGAAGTACATTCAAGTGTACCTTGTTGACGTACGTGTCCAGGCAATCCTTGCAGACCGTGCCTTTGTTTTGAGTCTCGATCAGCGGCCCCAAGTCCGTTTTCAACTGAACTCCTGTTTGGTGAAATATATCAGTGAAATGTGCGTCGAAGGCACGGCTCATGTTACCGGCTAGGTGACGAGCTAAGTCGTAAGGTAATGTCATTTTCGCATGCGAGTATTTCTTGTTCTTCAAAAGAATGTCTTTCGAGGTGTTCTATGTTTCTGATAGCAAGCATGATGACACATGACTGGCTGCCCACCCGGCTACATAGGACTGGGTGTTCAGTAGTGCATCTTGTTTGTCGTCCGTGAAGTTCTCAGCGGTCTCCGTGGGGTTGTCATAATCGTCTGCTGACGCATCAGTTTCGATTTTCAGGGCAGACTTGAATAGTTCTTGCAGTTTAATTTGAAGTAACGTAAGTACTCACGTTTGTTCGGACTTCGGGAAGCGAAAGAAGGATTCTCCACCACATCACAAAAACTTGTTTTTGCAGTCGTAAGCAGCACATGGCATGCCTGCCATCTCCAAGTATGCACTGGCGTATGCCCAAAGGCGGCCGGTTGATCAACCAACGATGACCCATAGCAGACGTGACCGCGTATACTCAAATAAAATCCGAATAGAAATGTATAACGAGCTTACACTCTTTAATATATTTGTTAAGTATCACAAAGTACATATGAAGATTTCGTATCAGAAACTCAATCAAAGGCGAACGTATCAGGTTATCACAGACGACAGTAGAAAAACAAATAAAAGTGAAAGCCGTTTACAACTCCCTGTAACACCGAATTAGAGAGCAGTTCTTGAGGAGGAGGAGGGAAGGGTACTGGGGGGGGGGGGTGAAGTGACCTGGCGGGGTCACGTGACCTTGGGGGGTCACGTGACGATGTCGATGATGTCATCAGTGACGTCACCGATGGCGTCAACAGTGACGATGACGATGCGGACTCCGATGACGTCATCAGCGATGATAACGATGACGATGCGGTTGTCGGTGACGTCATCAGTGACGTCACTGATGACGTCATTCGTGATGATGACGATGACGATGCAGATGCCGGTGACGTCACCAGTGACGTCACTGATGACGTCATCAGTGATGATGAGGATGACGATGCGGATGCCGGTGAGGTCATCAGTGACGTCACTGATGACGTCCTCAGTGATGATGACGATGCGGATGACGGTGACGTCATCAGTGACGATGACGTCATCGGGGAGGTCACGTGACCTTGGCGGGGGGTCACGTGACCCTGGGGGTGGTCACGTGACCTCGGGGGTCACGTGACTTTGGGTGTCACGTGACCTTGGGAGAGGGGTCACGTGACCTTGGTGTGACCTTGGGGGTCGCGTGACCTTGGAATGACCTTGGGGTCGCGTGACCTTGGGGTGACCTTGGTTATGCCGACGCCGACGCCTACGCCGACGCCGACGCGTCGGCGTAGGCGTAGGCGTTGTCGAAATGTGTTTTTTTTTCTTTGTTTTTTAACTCTTTTTTTCGGTCGTTTCATTAATAACTTCAGATTTTCATGTGAACAATTGAGTTCTGAACGATCATACTGACGTGGTAGTAACGTACGTGGTTCGAAATTGCCTTCTGCTTCTTCATCCGGTCACGATTGGAATTAGCCAGCTCGAGTATTCGACGAAAAAGTTTGAAACAATACATTCATGAGTAATCTGAATTGCAACAACAAAAGAATTGATGATAACTACAGTTAAGTTCAAACGTAGCTTTGTTCCGAAATTGTTTTACGTTGTCCTTTTTCAAGATACAAAGCGAAGTTACATACGTGTTTTGCCTGACTTACGTAAGTTCTGACGGTGTGTTTTCTTCAGGTGAGCCCGAAAATTCCACCCTACAAGCTGTAACATCTTTCCCACGCGAAGAAAATGTCCTTCGCTCATGAGGTGGCACCTATTTTTTAACATATCAAGCAGCGAATATCCGTGCAAACTTTTTACATTGGTTACCTCGCACGGAGATAGGCAAAACCAATGCATTATGGAGAATTCGTCTGTTACCGGAGTCTCCGAGGGCGCCAGGGGCGCTGCGACCACTTTTTGCCCGCGCTCCGCGGGAGCTGCCAGGATTGGCTTACAGGGTATTTGGTATAACGTACACACTTCTATCCAATATAATGCACCCCAAAATTTCAGTTCGACATACAGCGCACTATACTCGAACAGACGGCCCCAAATTTTACGAGGGGCTTGATAACGGTGCCATTTAACTTATTAAGTATCTAAAGTGCGTATCAAAAACCACAGAAAGAAAACACTGGGGTTGTGCAGTAGGGCCAAGAAAACCCCGATTTTTTTATTGTAGGCTGTAAAATGTACTTTAACTTTTTTAATAAGTTGTTCCACACGGCTATCAACTCTCTTGTGAAACTTAGTACCGTCAGATCGACGTCTGTGCGCTGTACACCCGCCGGAAATATGAAGGTGAACACCTTACCTTGTTTCTTGTTTCTTGCGTGTTTTACGGCTTCCTAAAGCTATATTGACTCTCAACGTCTCCAATGGTACGTAGCTTGGGGTCTAAACTTTGCGTACAAGCCCTCTTCTGGAACAGAGGTTGTTCCAAAACTTGCAGGAGCGTCAAAAACAAGAAGGGGGCTGTTCACCTTGATATCGCTCATAGTTGTACGTCGAACTGAAGTTTTGGGGTGTCTTATACGAGACAAAGGGTGCAAAACAAAGGATGTAAGACCCCTTTTTTTTAGAATGTGGCATATGTGTTTTTTTTTGGCGGAGATGTAACGACATGAACGTGCTGTTTTTGGCGATGTTTTTCAGCTTGTGTGATATACCATATAAATGTAAACATTTTCGACGGACATCCGTCTGGTTAGGAATGATTAATAAATCTTCAACTTTGAAACTCTAACCAAGCTTTATTAAAAAGCAAAAATCCCGACGTTTCGGAACCAACTCGGTTCCTTGATCACGGGTGACTGTTTTGGTCCCGCGGAACGGCCTGCCCACGAACCCGAACACCCCCGGGTGTTTTCAGGATTATCCCTCTTAACCCCGAAACGTAGCTGCTGGGAAGGGTCCCCGTCGACCGGTTTATGTTGCCACGTGTGCATTGAATGTGCCACGACTCCAACAGAAGGCGCCTTCGCCAGTTTTTCTCCGTTCCGAGGATGGAGCTGTTGTCAAGGTCGATGGAGTGGTTCGTCTTCTTGACGTGTTCGGCCAGCGCGCTTTCCTCCACATTTTTCTTCGCGATGTCGTAGCGGTGGCGCCGCAGGCGCTCTGGATAGTTTTTCGTTTCCCCAACGTACGAAGCGGGGCAGTCACCGCAGGGAATTTTATAAACCAGTCCCTGTGCCCTCTCCCTCGGGGGGCGATCCTTTGGCAGGGGAGAAGGCCGCCGATGGTCGAGACTGGCTTGTGTGATACCGCTATGCCGTACTGCCGCAGTACTCGGGCGAGAACCTCGCTTGTGCCCTTGATGTAGGGTACACACACGCGGGTGGAGGGAGGGGGGGCGTCTTGGGTTGAAGGGGTGCGTCGAATTTTTTTGATCGTGCTTTTTACAAATCTAGCTGGGTAGCCATTCTTCCGGAGGTCTTGTTTGATCGTTTCGATCTCTTTTCGAAGGGTCTCCTCTGATATGCAGACCGTGATCGCCCGTCTGACGAGTGCCGAAGCCACGGAAGACTTATGTGTCCTAGGGCGGCTTGAGGAAAAGTCCAGGTATCGGCCTGTGTGTGTCGGCTTCCTATACACACGGAAGTCCAGGCGGCCGGACTTTCTCACTGAACAGACGTCTAGGAAAGGGAGACAGTCATATGATTCGTGCTCAATCGTGAATTGAATCGCTGGCTCGATGGAGTTTAGATGTGTGTGGAGACGGTCGATCTCACTGGTCTTTACAACACAAAAGCAGTCATCGACATACCGCAGGAAACACACGGGTCCTGGGGAGAAAGTGTCCAGGGCTTTTCTCTCGATCGCCTCCATTACGAGGTTTGCCACAGTGACGGAGACCGCAGCACCTATAGCCGTACCACTGGTTTGTCTGTAGAAGCGGCCAGCAAAAGAAAAATAAGTGCTGGATAGGCAGAATTTCAGTAGACGGCAAATCTCGTCCACCTCAAGGCACGTTCTTTCGGAGAGTCTCGTGTCAGACGAGAGGGCCTCCCGCGTCACAGACACTGCGAGAGGCACAGGCACACTTGTGAAAAGCGACACGACGTCGAAGGAGACAAGGCTCTCGTCGTCCCGCAGTTCGAGGCCCCATGTGAGCTCGATGAAGTGTCCAGAATTTTGGACGTACGTGTCGGTTTTCCCGGTAAAAGGCGACAGCAGTCGGTGGAGATGGTTGGACAACGCACGTAACGGAGACGTGGTGAAATCCACTATGGGTCGGAGGGGGACATCTGGCTTGTGCACCTTCGGCAGGCCATAAAAGGCCGGCGCTGAACCGTTCCGGCAAATGAGACCCAAGTAAAGGCCTCGGGACTCGGGATACCCTTCAAATATCGTAGAGAGCATTTTGTTTAGACTTGCCTGAATCTTGGCAGTCGGGTCCTTTGGCAGAATCATGTATGCGTCGGTGTTGAGAAGCTGAAGCGCCTTCTCGTCGTAGTCCGCGCGGTCGAGTAGCACGGTTGCGTTCCCCTTGTCGGCAGGGAGGGGGGTGCAAGCCCGCGTGTGTTGTTGCCGCGCGGGAAGTCAGCCTCCACCTGCTCGTGGTGCACCCCGCCAGCTTCATTGCTGCAACAGAGGCTCTGGCGAAAAACCCCTTACCTGGGGGGAGGAGACTCGGGATGGGACTCCTTTCTGTCCAAGGGGAAAAGCAAATATCACTACGGCGATTGGTTGGTGGCTAAAAAATCATTGTCATTGACTGTCGTCGCCCACGAGTGCGGCGCATTTTGTGTCTTCTCTCGGGGTCGGACTGGATGTTGGGCTCCGGGGACCTGCTTCCCCGTCGGTCCTTCCTGGGTTTTTCTCTTGGTGTCGCCCAGATATCTTTTTTCCAAGTTCCCAGTGGTGTTCCACACGAAATTCGCACTTGATCTCAGGATCCAATTCATTTATATTTGATTGGATTCTCACTTTAGCATGCCTGCTATACCTAAGTGGTGCGGGCAAAGGAGCAACATTCATTTCACAGTTTTTTAAGTCTCCTTTATATACGTTGTCCTTTGTCGGCAGGGAGGACGACGATGCTCTTGTCTTCTCTAAAGTTCTGAATGGCTGCTTTGTCTTCCGGCGTGTAATTTAACTGCTCCCGTCGGTGCGCCTTGGACAGCACGCCGATGGCCTTGGGGCGAGCTTCTTCACGGATACAGGGGTCAATACCCCTGCCAGGCGGGAACCTAAAAGGACCTTTACGCCAGAGGACCTTCAGTGTAAATGTCATTTAGGCAGTGCCACACGGCAACTCAAATGACACTTAGCGTAAAGGTCCTTTTCGGGAACCTGAGTTCCCACAACTCCTTTACGGCTGCTAAAGGCCTACTCTCGTCAGCAGCGGTCTACACTAGAGACGCGGATTGAAAATAAAGATCGTACTGATTTCTAAAATAAATATTTTTGTAATTTTATTATTTAAAAAGAGCGTGTTTGACGTATAATCTGTACAGACCTCGCTCTACTAATAGTGTTTTGTACCCACGGCCCCAGCTATCTAGTAGGCGTAGTCGTCCCGCTGCTCGCCTGCTCGCATCGTTCGCTTCGGCACTTCGGTTTTCCCCCTTTCGATTTTTCTTACAACCATAGTTATCTAGCTTTTATTTCTCTACTTTTATAGTTAATCTTTGTTTTGTACATATATATTTCTATATCTCTCGCGTCGTGCGATATGTCGAACGACGGAGGAGCGTCGATGAGTAGGAAGGGGTCGCCGCGCGTCCATTGGAGCGTCGACGCGACCTGGGCGCTGATTCGGCTTTGGGAGGATCGGCTGGAGGACCTCCGTCGCGCCAAGAGAAACGGTGCCGTTTACGCCGAGATCGCGGAAGCGTTGGGGGCCCTGGGCTTTCGAACGACGAGGGACCAAGTCCACAACAAGATCGAGAATCTGTGCAGCACTTATCGGTAAGGAAAACTTCACACGTTTGGTGTAACCTGCTAATCCTACGAACACACGCACGCCAAACAGTGCCGATAGGGACGACCGTTCAATTTGCACGGCGCGCAAAGACAGGGCTCGCCTACCTGCAGCGTTTGTCTCGCGTGCCGTGTTCGGCCACCGCTCCTTTGCGTAGCTCGTACGCGTTTTGAGTAGCCGTCTTCGCCTGCACCAATGTTCAAAACTTCACAGCTGACTTGCCATGTTTCATGATCTCCGAGGCTCAAACCACATAAGACATCGGTACTGAAGAGCTAAACTCACCTAGGAGCAAAATCCGTTTAAATCTACAGGGCGAGTCAAAAGGATCGATGACTTTTTGAAGGGACGGCATAAATCGGTTTCTAAACGTATCAAGCTACAATTTTGCATAAAGGTGGCGGTGAACGTGCATCAAGGGTACAAAAAAATTCACTGACGAAACTTGAGTAAACAGTCAGAAATTAAAAACATTAAATTCCTTCCCACGGCGACCCAAAGGTGTCTGATTGGCGCAACAGTCGGACTCTACAGATATCAGCAGTGCTCTCAGCGTCGACAGCAGTGAAGACACCGAGTACCGCATTTTTCAGAGTCGGGTTTAGTGATGACAACTCTTGTTGTGGCTTGTTTTGGTTTTACCCCTCCTCGTTGAGGCGCTTCACACAGCCCAGAGGTTGCTGTCAAAACTCCACCCAGAAGCAGTGGGATCCGTATGCCCTTAAAGCGCATGCTTCGGCCCCCTTTGTAGAGTCTTAGTCCGACACGTTCAGAAACAAATTTTTGAGTTTCCTTCAAACAGCCATCAATCCCTTCGACTTCAACTATTTTATATGTCTTTGTATGTTGTAAGCAATAACAGGCAATGCCACAGAAGGCCTAACCTGACATTGCGATATGATTAGAAAGTAAAACATGCTGATTTTTATGTGCTGGCACTATATACATGGTTATCACTGACATCATACCACTTGCTGTTGTGGCAGCTGGTATATGTGTCCCTTCTGCAGCATATGTTCCACCCCACTGAGGTTGTTTTTTTGAGCAATAATAAGTAGAACTGGCCACCTGCACAATGCCGTGACGTCACATGCAAGCCATGTAAAACAGGTAGCATCATGTGTGTTCCAATCTTCAATCTGAAGGTGGTTTGCAAAGCGATTTCTGTTTATTAGGTGTTGCGAGTGTTGCATGTACATTTACGGAAATACATGAATGTGACACTTACAGCTGCCTTAATTTTTAGGAAACATGCACGGGAAGGCACCACCACGGGATCCGGGAAGCAGACCTGAGCCTGCTACTTCGCCATCCATAGGTTCATGGGGTCGCTGCCGCTCAACAACAGCAGCCTGGTCGTAGAGAGCTGCCTGGACCGTGCAACGCCTGCAGTAGTGCAGGTCGGCTGGTGATATCAATCTTTCATAACAAGGTTTCTGTATTATTAGATATTCAACGGTTCCTACATACACCAACTCATGTTTACAAACAGATCGGCAAGCTCTTATACGAAAAGCAAGTCGTCTGCTTCCGACCTACCTGTCAGAGATCCAGCGATTCTGCATGAACTGGGACTCGTCCTTCATCAAATAGAAGAGGAAATACCTCAAAGGCTACACTAGCGCTTCCGAAGGGTGGCTACTGTCCTTTATGTGCCCTCGTTGGAGGTTCCTAGACGGGCCATCGGCAATGCAATGGTGACGATACCGAAAGTGGAGCAGGCGACTGCAGGTCTCTCACTTGTCGGGTAAGTTACTCCTCGTGTTGTTACTTTGGGGAGCTAAGGCTGCTGTATAGAGCAGCTCTATACTTCGTTTCACGATAACTTGGCGAACTGTGGAGGCTGCAGCCTCCGCGACCCAATAAGAGTGTCTGAGCAAGGCACGTGACAACACTCCATAATCGAGGCCACGGAGCTAAGCCTCGTTACTACCACAACAACAGCATTGTCCGTGACAAAAAGTTGTTCTATGCTTCTTTTAGTGTTAGTAGTGTTGCAGTGAGACCCTTCTGTCCGCCACACTACATGACACGGAAGATGAAGACATGTTACTTTTTTTCAATGATACTTAATACGGATCAACCCTTTCCCAGGAACAATATGGCTTTTGAATGATATGTGAACGATTGTAGCCGTGTAATCCACCACTTCCGCTCAAACATCGCACTGTGCCGCGGCATTAGCACCCACCACAGATTCGCTAGTAAATTGAACGTATGGTTGTCTCATAAACTGTTTCCGAAGAGCTCACTACTCGAGCGGATGGCAATGTTGCGCCGGTGAATGTTCATCTGAAGTTGGTTGGTTTCACAGCAGACGACTTTTGATCAGCAGATGACAGCCATTTCCTCCAGGTCTTGATTTTGGAGCAGTGACACAAACGCTCCCGTGACATAGAGTCACATGCCTCGCTCCAACGCTGTTCTTGGGTCGCAGGAGCCGTAGTCTCCACAGTTTGCCAAGTTATCGTGAAACAGAATATAGGCAAAACCAGTGGTGTAATTGGTAGACTTCAGACCAAAGGTGGTGGCCAGGTAGTTCTTCAGCGAGCAGTTGGTGGATGGGTGTCAGTTCATTGAATATAGTTAAGGAAGGAGTTGAAGAAGCCAAAGATGACAGCAGATTCCTCATGCCCGTGTTCCGAAAGTGATGGTACATCTGTTCAATGATGCAACATGCCTCACACCGATGCACTTGTGGAATCACGAGGGTGTAGCTTCCAAAGTTTGCCAAGTTGTGATGAGATGGATTATAATACCTCAATTGCGGTTTAATATGAATATCTGATTGTATGGAAATTTTCTCAGTTGCTTGCAGGCTTGCAGGATGGAGGTGCAGAGGATGGCGAGATGTTCGAGGAGCCACCTATGGACGTGGGAGACGACTCACATGATGTCGCAGCCGCTGGAGTCGGCTTCGAGGAACCAGATTTGACCGGGCACAGAGGAGAAAGCTTGGCTGCAAGCTCAAGGAGGGCGAGCACCGCGAGCACCAGCTGCGCTGCAAGCACCTCTGCAAGCAACAGCGTGTCCGTGCCAGCGAGGGCGCCTCCAAAAAAAAGGGCTCAGCACCCAAATACTGCCCTCATTAGGGCAGCAATTGAGGAGCAGAAGCTCCTCCGTTTGAGCTTTGAAGCCGCTCGAGCAAAGGAATTCGAGCTCCGGGAGCGGGAGCTCGTTCAGAAAGAACTTGTGTTGCAAGCGCAAGAACGTGCTTTGAAGCAACAAGAACGTGCTGCGAAAGCGCAGAAAGACCTGACTGCGGCGATGATCGCTTTTCTAAATAAAGCACCAAAGTAAGCGGATGGAGCACATTTGTGTTGTACTTTGGAGCAATTATTCATCTAGCTATGGGATTTGATATGTCTTTATTGTTAACATGCACAATTCCAAGTGTTCTACTACGCATTAATATTCATACTACCCCCCACCCCCCCCACCCACACACAAAAGAAAAATGTTATGGAAAGTGACACTCCTGTGTCTCGCTGTTATAGTGACTGACAGGGCGAGAAGGGTAGCCACCTAGGTGGCTCCGAGGCGAGGGTGGTGGCCTACGGATCCCATGTGGCGGGTTCGAATCCCGGCCGAGGTGCCCGCAATCTGACTGAGGCTTATTGCAGAGGAGGCGCCGTGTAACCAAGCTTTCATTATAGTCAAAAGATCCCCAGGTGGTCCAAATTAATCCTCAATCCTCCGCTGGGGCGTGCCAGATGACCATCGTTGGTTTGGCATGTAAAGCCCCCAAATTTGACTTGGAGCGAGAAGGGTGAATCTTTCCGAAACTCCAGCATCTCCAGTTAATATTGGGGAGGAGATCAGACCCTGACACCCCAAGTGACTAACTTTAGAACTACACAGATGGGGACGAGAAATAACAATGAGCCAGCGCTTGGCTGACGAAACCGAACGCTGCGTCAGCGTTTGGCTGGAGTTTGTGTTCGGTTGCTTGCGGGGAACGAGGGGCTCTTTTGTTTCTACTCCGGCCTGCATGAAGAATGCAGCATGCAAGGTGCATATGCCCAGCTCGGCACAAAAGCCGAAGTGGGTCAAGCTCGCATTCTCCGACAACTGCTTTCGGGAGAGATCCGGCACCAACGATAAACGTGACTTTGTTTCGTGTTAGTATTTGTATGTTACACTACCCTGCGCTCTATTGCAGAAGATGAGGCGAACATGACCACAAGGCCTGTGGGCATGTCCACAGACGTGTCGGGTAAACACCGCGGTGTGGGGACAACAAATGGGTTGGAGCAATACCACTTAGAAGACAAGGCCTTCGCATGACCTTTGGTTAGTAGATCCCTGACCCGCCCCAAGCGGCAAACAGCCCGAAGCTTGACGAGAGTATGGGTCACGTCGCAACTACGTCTCGTTCACTGGCGGCCACAGCTGTGCGTGCGCGACTGCAGAGTGCGATAGAGAGCTTCCACAGTTATTTGCAATGTGAATACAACTACAAGATTGCCTGTATTAGCAGCCTACTAATGTAATTTCTCGCGACACCATTGGTTGCCGGTCTTAGCAGCTTGTTAATGTGAGCTCGTTCTGAGCATGACCACTGAAGCAGGCAATGAAGCAGACGATGGTGCTCATCCGGGCTACCTAAAGGGTGCTAAGGGGAGCTACTATTGATTATGTTTAGAGGAGCAAACACGCAGGCCTTGATCTCCTCACCAATAGTACCTAGCAAGTTCCACATCTAGTACTGATAGGCCAGACAGGAATGTAGAGTGGACACAAGTACTACGTTAGTGACTCAAAAGAAAGTTTCAAGTCTCTTTTGAGAAGCCTTCGGCCTGGAACTTGTGCCCAAACCGTGTCTCGTGCTACCCTGCCAGATGGGGCATCAAAGTTGAAACGTGCACACCTCTACCGTCTTCATTCAGACATAAAAAAAAGATAAAAACTGAAAAATGGTTGAAATGTTCAAATAAATACTGCAGTTTAACTTGATTTGAGACAACGGGAGGAGGCATCGAAAGAAGTCAGCTCTAAAGCCAAATTTGTTTGGCCCTGAGAAGGGCCTTTGCTGGCGCTCAAAAGGGCCTTTTCTTCTGTGGTGGTGAAGGGGTCTTTGCTCTGCTGGTCCTCAAAAGGGCCTTCGTTCCGGTGGAACTCGAAAGGGCCTTTGCTTCGCTCTTTACTCTAGTGCTGGTGAAGGTAGGCAGCAATGGAGTCCCGGACACTCGAACCATTGCCTGCCACGGCATCCGTGTTGCAGACTGGCTGCTCGTAGAGGCGGGCCTCCGTGCCAACTTCGGTGCTCCACTGGGACTCCACGCCGTCGTTGAAGTGCTCGCAGATGTGATTCAACGTGCAGCAAGCCCGTATAACGAAGCGGGCGTTGTCCACGTCGCACTCCAACCGCTTCATGATGAAGCGGAACCGTGCCTTGATCCTGCCGAAGGCGTTCTCCACGACCCTACGTGCAGACGACAGTTGCCGGTTGAACTTCTCCTGCGGAGACTGTCCCGCGACATTCTTGCGTGCGTATGGCTTCAGCATGTTGCACGTCAGAGAAAAGGCTTGGTCGCAGAGAACCAGTGGCGGCACGGCAGTCCCGTTGATGGTGACCATTGGTGTTGTAAACGTTGGCCCTTCCAGAATTTTGGCCAGTGCCGACCTCCAAAAGACATGCGCGTCGTGGCACCGCCCTGGCGTCCCCACGTTGACGTACCGGAACCGGTACCGGTGGTCTACAAGGGCCAGGAGAATGATGCTGTACCTGGAGAAAAAAAAAATACAATGCATGCGTCAGTTTTTCACACATAATACGTGAGGCTTCGGGTTTTTCTAAAGCTGTAGATTCAAAAAGAAAATTTGTACACATTATCAGAGCTAGCACGGCACATTATTGAAAATGACAAGCTAACAATCACCTGCTAGCATCTCGTGTTTCGGTAATGTTTCGTCATTTCCACCTCATTAAACGCGGAATACATTTTAGCGCTGAAAACATAAGGACACAAAGACGAGAATCGGACGCCACAGTGCGATTCTCGTCTTTGTGTCCTTGTGCTTTGAGCGCTAAAATGTATTCCAAGTTCCAAAACGAACTAGCCCAACAATCTACTCTACTGAAATCCATTAAACGCAGCTATTTTTTGTTTTGTTTTAATTAGTGTACTTACCAGCCCTTGTAGTTGTAGTAGTCGCTGGCGTTGACCTTAGGTGGCGACACGGGGAAGTGGCAGCCGTCCAGCGCGGCTATGCCCTGCGGAAATTCCAGGGCAGCCTGGAACTCGCAGACGTGGTCGGGGAGTTCGGCGGCGGTCATCATCTTGAGCCAGTCGCGCTCCAGCTCGGAAACGACGCTGTGGCAGAACTCTTTGTAATTATCGTTGACCATTGACCGCCCCAGGCCGAACAAGTGGGCGACGGTCCTGTCTTCCGCGCTGGAACACAGCTTGTAGAGCGCAGCTCCAACTCGTTTCTTGACCGATATAGTGGGGCGCATAGGGGTGACCTGGCGCTCCATGTGGGGCCGACAAACGTCCACGATGTACCGAAAGGTCGCCGGCATCACCCGGAAAGCCTGCTTGAAGTGGCTCTCGGGCAGGTTCAGTAGCGTCTCCTCAAACCATCGTTCACCCCGAAAGTACGCTTGGACGCTCCGCGGCACGGTCGTTTCTCCTGCTGTCGCTGCAGCGATGACCAGGATGTTTGCAAGAAGCCTTTCCTCGAAGAAATGAGCTTCTCGTCGGGCAGACTGAACGTCGGAGCTGATCGACGTCAAAGCCTCCGTGATCGACGACAAAGAACTATTCAGCGATGCTAAACCACTTTCATGGTGGTTGCGCAGGCACACCAGGAACGCGACACGAGACGCAGGGTCCATCGTAGCCAGATCAACATCGGGAGGAAGATCCATCGAAGGAACAAACTGGGGCAACTGCGTTGAAACTCGAGCGCGAGCACGACGCCGAACTGAACAGGGCAAAAGCGTAAAGAACGGGAAGGAGTGCGCGCACTGAGCAACAGGACCGAGCAAGGGAACCTGGCAACACCCCTCCGAGCGAGCGGGCGACGCTCAGGGTTGCCGCTAATCGCCAAAAAACCACTGTGCATGGGCATAAAGCAGACATTGTTGTAATCACTCGACTAAACTCGTCATTTTGTTTTTTCTAATATTTTGTTTGCTTTAGAAAAACTTAAAAAAATTATTTATATTGCGGAAATTTTATCTTTCAGGCGTGAACGTGCTTTATGCGTTTGAACGAGCTGCGGGAGTTCAATCGCTGTAAACATCCTCTAAATGACATTTACTTGTGCCGTCTGGCACGGCAGAACGTAAAGGTCATTTGAAAATCCTGAAGGCCTTTGGCGTAAAGGTCCTTTTAAGTGCCCGTCTGGCAGGGGTATAACTCACGCAGGCCATATTCGACAACAGCTGCCATCGAAGCAATAGGCGGCGTTGTTGTGGTTAGGTTGAACTTCTTTCCCTTTGCCAGTACACGCGTCTCGGTCTCAGAGAGCACTCTCGAAGACAGATTCTTCACGAATCTCTTGTTGGTCTCTTGGGAGACGGCGGCCTTCTCCCCCTGCCAAAGGATCGCCCCCCGAGGGAGAGGGCACAGGGACTGGTTTATAAAATTCCCTGCGGTGACTGCCCCGCTTCGTACGTTGGGGAAACGAAAAACTATCCAGAGCGCCTGCGGCGCCACCGCTACTACATCGCGAAGAAAAATGTGGAGGGAAGCGCGCTGGCCGAACACGTCGAGAAGACGAACCACTCCATCGACCTTGACAACAGCTCCATCCTCGGAAGGGAGAAAAACTGGCGGAGGCGCCTTCTGTTGGAGTCGTGACACATTCAATGCACACGTGGCAACATAAACCGGTCGGCGGGGACCCTTCCCAGCAGCTACGTTTCGGGGTTAAGAGGGATAATCCGGAAAACACCCGGGGGTGTTCGGGTTCGTGGGCAGGCCGTTCCGCGGGACAAAAACAGTCACCCGTGATCAAGGAACCGAGTTGGTTCCGAAACGTCGGGATTTTTGCTTTTTAATAAAGCTTGGTTAGAGTTTCAAAGTTGAAGATTTATTGATATACCATATATGTAGGGAATGACCGCAATCTTGTCGAGATCCTTTCTTTTGATAAGTTCTTATCTTCGTGCTCTTCATGCTCGTCCAGATGAATTCACAAACGGTTTCCAGGAGACCCGTTGGGTAGCCAGAATTACATAGACGAACAATGTATCAAAACTGGGCCCCATTTGATGATGACACGATTTGTTTAGGGCTGAGTTTACTCGTAGCTTGGCTTTCGGCGGTTTATGGCAAGAGTGTGGTCTGTTTAGCAATTTTGTATGAGGCTGGTGTTTTAAAATTTGATCAAAATTTAATTTATTTTTTACAGAATATGTTTCTTGTTTTTATATACAAATTATTGTATTGATACGACATCTGAAAGGGAAGAGGATGCGTAAAAAGAAAGACAAAGTTTCTTCACTCAAGCAAGTTGATATTCAGCTGGTGTCTTCTCTTCTTTTAATTCTTCCTCTTTCTCCACAAGTTCAAGCTGACAATCACGATGTATGTACCAACTAGCTCAATTCAAGCCCTTAACTAGGTTATTAAATGTATGTCTTAAAACATGTTTTGGGTATCTCGCCCAAAACTGCCTTCACGTTTAGTTAAGTCATCGCCACTTTGTCTGGATCTCGACCACGTCTGCAAACTTAGATAAAGCCTGCAGCTTCAAAAGAAAGTGATCAGAATTATTGACCACGTATAATGCTACTTTTACGTTGTTGGTTTGTTAGAAATATTTGTTTTAGAACTTCGCCATATGAAATTCCTACGATTACAGCTCTTGCGCTTGTTCGAAACTGGACCAAAAATGATCGAATTTCGTATCTTCTATTTTTTATTATTTATGTTGTTAATAAAAATCATGATAAATTTTCGAAATGGCCATGAGAGTTTAGAATTTTATTCGACATAGATCAACGGCGATAAATAAATCGTACGTAAAATTTGTCTAATACTTCTAAATTAAATAAACAGTTTTATTGCTCGTAAAGTAAACTTGCTTCACATGTCAATTCACGTGATTTCGTGATTTTCAAGTATTTGTTTTTGGTATTCAGATGGGAAGCTTTAAATCACCGTTTGTGCAAGTGATATTTGTCGTGATGAACTTAAAAACTCATTGCACATGTATAAAATAATGTCTGAATACAATGTAAAAACTAAATATAATAATATAATATAAGTTGTGAACATTGATTTTGCCTGAGAGTAGGAGAATGTAATAAAATATCTAAGATATAAAAAAAATCGAGCACAAATGAGCCCGTATATAGCGAAAAAATTGTCAAAATCTAGACGAGCTGGTGCGCATTAATCGTGATGTTTAAACCCTGAGATTGGGAAGGAAACTTGGCAAGAAACCAGAAGGGATCAATGAAAATGAACAGAGACCTTTTAGTTTGTCTAGAAGTTTCCTTCCGACTCTCTGGGTTTAAAGATCATGATCGTTATATAGCACTTATGCTTCAAATGAACGATCAATGTTTCAATGTTTATTCGTGGTTGAGGGTGCTATGTTGTTTATATGCTTGTCAACTATATTCTAGGATGCTCCAGGGGGATCGAGGTGAATGCGATGTTTTTAGCCTAGAATAAAATAAACTCTCGACGTTGTATGAAAGCAGGCCTATGTGACTGAAATACTCTAGGCGGTTCATTGCCAGCTTGTGGCCATCGTACACTTTTCGCAGAAGGTGTGTATCCGGGGAACGTTTTCGGGAAAAATACGCCTCCATTTACACTCATCTGCGTAAACGCATAAACTCATAAACTCTGCAAAAAGTAAAGCGTAAAAAAAACACACACACACACCGTCTTAAGAATCTGATATTGTCACACAAACATTGTTTTTTAGACTGCAGCCCGCACCCGATGTGCAACACACAGAGTCAAATTTCAGCCGCAAATAAGTTATTTCTTAGATTGTCCGCTTGCAGCGTAAAATTCGCGCCTGGTTGAAAATTCGTATGTAAAGGGAAAAAAATATAGGCAGCACGTCTCTAGAAATGCCCGCTTCACTATCGTGTAATAAAGCTTAAATTATGCACAATATTGCGACACATTATAAAATAAAAATAAAATAAATGAAAATGAACGAATAAAGCAGAAATCGTCATCAAGTTAATTTGCAATAGGGAAGTCCGTCTCATTTAAAACCAAAGTACATTTCGGTATAACCCGCACCTTTAGAACGTGCGCACCGCGTAAACATTAAACCTTTAGAGGTGATTAGTCCGCTTGACCATAGTCGGGAAAACGCGGCATATGGCTGGACGTGTACGCGACCCTCCAAACACCCCATTAGTCTCGCCGGCATCGCCAGAGACACGCTGACTGCCATTTAGAGATATCAGTGCCGTTGGAATATCGACGCCAGTCGAAAATGAGTTTTCAGTTTCTTTCTTAATTTCTGTAGTCCATTTAACCTGAAGTCCCCTACCGCAGCCGACTCTGCGATCCGACGGAGACAATCGCGGAGACAATCGAGCTATCACAGGCTCAACCAATCACGCACAGAAAAAAAAAAGGCTGCAATCCACGCTATGAAGGTGGCTTGATAGCGAAGCTGTGGTATCCCCTGCAACGATTGCCCACGGCGCTCTAGATTCTTTTTATGGCAAACGCCTCCAGGTGGTGCTGCAGCCTTTGACGTCCCACAGAACTTAGGGTTTATAGAAATAATGAACAAGGGCTACGTTAACACCGCCGCTTGAAATGCAGTTGAAACCTTACTCCTCCAAGTGAACACCAAAAGAACGAAGGAGAAATAGTTCGGGCATTCTTGTAAACCAACTTGCGTCCTCCAAGATGTAATATTGCACAGCCGAAGGCCCTCGTTAAATCTCCAACTTTGTGATCCATGTAGCATTTATGCTTTCTTGCACTGGGGACATCAGCAAGCTCAACAGGCTTGCATTGACGGTGCGACCTTAAGTCGCTTCGGACGCAAGCGGCAGTTCGCGTTTATAAACAGGAAAATGGTCTATACCAAATGATTGCCGTAGATAAAAGTAAACGCAGTGCACAAGACATTTTTATATGAAAGACTTTGCAGTCTGCCGTTGTCGCGGCAGCTCCTGCAACCCCAATCTGTACCGAGAAAGGCATGCTAGGAGCACTACATGTTTCATAGTGTTAGCGGGGCTATTACGTCACTCCACACGTCGTACTCTGCCGTTGCCGCGGCAGCTTATGCAACCGCAATCTTTACCGCGAAACGCATGCGGGGAGCGCTACGTGCTTATCAGTTATCACGTGGTTTGAACACTTTTTTTTAAACAATCCGCCTTTTGCAAGATCAGACTGCGCGTGCACCGAACCCTAACGGAAGTTTTCGGAACTATCATGGTTGGGCTCGGCTGCACACCGAAGGTTGCAGACGAGCGAGCGCCGAACAAAGTTTCTCTCTCAAGCCTAATGCCAACGTCGTGTGCCGCATATAATTGTTTTTCCTACTCCTGGCACCAAGCAGGGTTTTTTTTCGTTTCCCGTCGGTAAAACGTGACAGGCAGCGCCGAGAAGCTTGGATAAGGGCTGTGAAGCGTCAGTGTGAATATGGGAGTCCATGGCTGGCCGTCAACGTCGTCCCGGCTCTGCGAATCGCATTATGTGGAAGTTACGTATCTAAATATTACAAGGCCCAGCGTGTTCCAGCTTACCAGGTACTTCGATCAGGCCACTTACGCCGCTGTTGTCGCTCGTATTTTGCAAGCTTTCTTGCAAATCGCACGCCAGTGAAGTAGATCGCGTTGTTAGGCCAGTGAGGGCTCGCTTATGTGCGTTTTTTTTTCGCGATTCACATGGGCATAACACTTATTGCAGCTTTTGTTGCTTTTTACAGGGAAGCCCTCAAACTCGCCAAGACACCCGGATTTTATGCCATCAATTTTCGTCTACACGGACGAGTTTAAAAAGAGAGACGCTCTCAACCGCTACCGCCGATTTGCAGGGCGTTCGAAGAGGAAGAATCACGCGCCTCAACTTGGCATGGCAGGGTGAACAAACAAGTGTAAAAAACAAGTGCACACGAATGCTTCATGTGCATCCGTGGTGCTAACATAGGAAAACGAATTGCGTAGTTTTCTACGTGAGCGTTGCCGTAGAGCGACGGACATCTACATTACAATGTTTTCTTTATGGATTATGTGCGCATGATCATCTCGAAAACAACATTGTTGCCACTGTATATAGTCTGAGGTGATATTTATTTACTATAAATTATGCCGGCTGTGGTAAGTCGGCATGGGCACGCGCATGATCGAGTGCTGCGCATCCTCCTACATTCACCCATGCCAGCAAATACAACCGCTCCCAACCGCATACGCCAAGGAACGGCGTCGAAGCAGAAGCTTCAACACCGGTCTGCGTGACGTTTTGTTCAGGGATGATAAAAGTCCACCACTACTTGCTGGAAGTGTTATAATTCGCATGTGCACCAAGTAAAAGCAAAAACACCATATTCACTTCACGTACTTTACGCTTACGTTTCATAAGCAGAGAACAGCCTGCATCGAAATTTCGTGCCGCGGTTATCCAGGAAACCACATTTTTCAGAACTCCTGGACCCGTGACCTGTGCGTAAAGTTGAGGTAGTTTACTTACCCAGCAGGGTAAAGGCAGTGGCCGGCCAACACCGCACCCGTGCTTTTCTCGACGACGGCGTGGACCATGTAATACCCTCCTTTCATTGAAGGAAGGTAAATACTGCGCAGGAGCCCAAGCGTCGACTCCGAGGACAGTTCACTGTATCACACATTGCGTACGTATCCCTCGATCCTCTCGAAACTTGTGTCCCTTGGTAGTTTGGCGTAGGAAGCGCCGCTTTTTTGCATATAATTTGCCAGCTGCGGGTCGGTGGGCAGCTTAATCGAACGCGGCACTTCCGTCCAGCTGTTTGCCACGGCAAAAAAGCTCCCTGGGGTAAAATCTTGCCCTGTGTGCTGCATTCTGCACCACAACTATATATATATATATATATATATATATATAAAAAAAAAGAGAAAAAAACAAAAAACAAAAAAAACCTAAGCATTTTGGAAGATAAAATGCACCTAACAACACGCAGTGTGGTCGGTCGTGGCGTTCAGTCGAGAGCCTTCTGCATTTGGAGGCCAACCATTTTGTTTCTCGTCGCGCCCGTGAGATGGCGCCACAGCGCAACGCAAAAGGCGTATCGTCAAAGCCACATAATAAGATGTTAGGCGTGCGCTAACGGTGATAGAGCGAATGGGATAATTTTTGTCCACGGACTCGCACACAAAAATAACAACAGACCTACGAGTTATATACAGCTTCGCTGTAAAAGAACAGAATCGCGGTGCACTCACCCTGTGTGATCAGTTTAGTCCCTGATGTAAATATATGACGATGCCGTTTTGGC
Source organism: Ixodes scapularis (assembly GCF_016920785.2). Taxonomy (NCBI): domain Eukaryota; kingdom Metazoa; phylum Arthropoda; class Arachnida; order Ixodida; family Ixodidae; genus Ixodes; species Ixodes scapularis. Next base: position 239,159,331 of record NW_024609835.1, on the reverse strand, counting down.
TGAGCTATATTGGCTCCATTGCATCTTAGGATGGAGGTATGGGCGAGTTGGCTATCGGTTATCTAAAGGTAGCAGCGGAAAATTTGACTCACGTACTTAAACCACACGCAAACCGTCAAAAAGGGGAGGGCGCCACGAGAGCGCACGACAGCAAAGCACCGCTACAACAGAGTGCACGGCAGGAGAGCGCCGCGACACGCTGCACTGCGATATTTCCGCAGGGTTGTGCAGTCCCTGCTAAGAAATCTTATTTGTACAAGAAATTTCTATGTCCAATAAACGTACATCATCAAAAAAAATTGTATATGAACATAACAAAACTTCTAAGAACCTGTAAGAACAATATACGAATATACAATAAGTTATAAGAAACTTATAGTTTCTTATAACTTCGTATATATTCTTGTATTGTCCTTACATGTTCTTAAAAGGTTCTTGTGTGCTCTTACATAATCTTATTCGATCATATGCGTTTATTAGACATAGAAATTACCTATGCATATAAGAATTATTGGTGTAGCGTTGGCGCGCAGGTATATTTATGCAGATCTCCCTTTTGATCAATCTCTGTCAAAAGTGTTGAACCTATATTGAACGGCAATTCGTAGCGTTAATTTTAATATAGTACGTACTAGGAGAAATGAAAGTAACGTCTGTGTAATTCAATGTACTTAAGTACATACTGACTAGGGTCTATAGCGGCGTTGATAGTAATAACAAATTTTGAAGGTGTATCAGAAATGCCGGTTGAACGTTCTAAGGTCATTATACGGTAAAAACTATATTAATTCATTTATTAAAAGTTTTAACGCCATAAAAACAAGAGATGTACAAACACAACTTAAAAATGTAAAAAATAAAAAAAATATTCACGAAAAACGACAATAGTAACAGATCCTATCGAAAACGATATATGACGACCTAAACTATGAAAATGATCTGTCAACTAGTCTGCATTTGACAAGCCTTCAAGTCAAACGACATTGTACATTCCGAATCTTGGATAAAAACTGAATTCAAGTGGTCATAGATTTTTGTTATTTTTTATCTGTAGGAAAAACCTCCACAGAAATCAGATCAAGGTTAGATTTTGTTCTCGGGGAATAATCACCATCATTTTCGTATGTGAGGTTTTGGGTTTCGCAATTTAAGTGTGGCCTCTCGGACACAAGTGGCGAGCCAAGTTCAGTACGTCCAAAACCGGCTACCCACTAGAAAGTATTAACAAAAATTAATAGCACAGCTTTAGCAGATCACCAAATAAAGGTGGATGAAATTCAGGACGCCATGGGCATCTCTTTGGAACGAGTAGTTCATAATTTATATGATGAACTTCATAAAAAAAGAGAAAAACTAGTTGTAGGTGCCGAACTTGTTCAATTCCGAGTAAAAATGCACTGAAGCCTGAACATCAACCGATAAATTGGAAGTGTTCAAGAAAACTCCCTTTGAATTGAAGAGAAGATTAGTGAGTGTGAATGAAACCTGAATTCATCACAACACCCCAGAAACTGAAATGCACCTGAAATAATAAAATACACACGGTAAATCTGTTCCAAAGGAGCTGACAAAGACCACTCTGTCGGCTGGAAAGGTGATGGAATTAGCATTTTGGGTTGCCGATAGAATTTCGCTATCAGATTACATTAAAAAAGAAAATACGGTTACTGGCCACTATCACTAAACGCTTTTGGAACAGTTGAAAGAAGCAATCCAGCAAAACGCCCGGGAATGGTAAAGAGAAATAATGTTGTTTTACCTCGACGATGTACCCGACAATCGAAGGACGATCGCTCACCAAAAATAAAAAAAAAACTTGGAGTTCGAATTCCTTGCACACCTAAACATCTTACATCGTTTGACTCCCTCGGACCTCCACCAATTTTCGAAACTCAACAAATTTATGGCTTTAAAGAGATTTCAGTTGAACAAAAATGTCATCGATGCTGTCAACATATATTTTAGTGACCTTAAGGGAGGTCCCTTTCTGGAGGGGATCGGAAAACTGGAAGAAAGCTGGAGGAACGCTGGATTAAGTGTTTTGAGCTTCGAGAAAAATATGTTGAAAATTAAAATATAGATCGAATCAGTTATATCTTGTTCTCATTGTCATCGCGGAAACATTCCAATTCACATAAACGAACACGAGTTATACATGCGAATAAATAAACTGGGAACAGGTTATCCCTTTAGTACTAAATTAATAAATCCGCGCAAATTGAAATATTAGGAGAACACCACTACACAATTATAAATATTGTCAGCTGTGACTATGTGGTCCGGCAAGAAGTTAAATTCTGTTGTCGAAGAGTTCGCATACAATGGGGTGGATGCAAAGATGGGCTGAATTTTGCAGGTGTATAATCTAAAAAAAAAATAGGAGTTAAAAATGATGTTTATAAGTGCTGAATTATCATAAACACTGAAGCTCAAAGAACGAAACATAAGAACGAGAAGGGCACAGCATAAGCGCTAGTTAAAACTGGCGTTTCCTAACCGACACACAAGGGAAAACAAAAAGGAAATGGAGGCAAGGAAATCAGTCAAATAAAATAAAATAAAATGAAAAGAAGGATGAGAAAAATACATTCATGGGTGAAATTAATGGTACAGAAATAAATGAAGCAAAACAAAAATGAAATAAAATTAAGTAAAAAAAACAAACAATCAAATTAGAAAGTAAAGAACGATAAAGTTCAAGTGAAAGACCACCATTCGAAAAAATGCAGGTATTCGAAACATTTGTCCAATATGGCAACAGACGGAGCGCTGGTGCGTGATACGCCTATAGATTTTATGGTTCTTGCCTCTAAGAGGTCTTAGCACTCTGGTTATTAGTGGCGGCATGTTTTGGTTCGGCCCGCCTATAGTTCCCTCTCGTGACGTCATTACCTTGCAAACAACAAGTTCGATGGTGTTTGTAAAGAGCATGGCGCAAGTTTGAAACCATAGCGCCCTGAAACCCACACTGACAACAGCGTCAAAATTGAAGTTCTTATATTGCTCTTATTTCGGTCGATGAGAAGTCCCTTGCTGACTTCGTATTCAGCATTCGGCCAATCGTGGCAGGCCGACCACAGAAACGCTATCGATCGCGCACGTCGCCAATAGAATCTTCTGGGTATTCTAACTTGACTGAACAATGGGGTGCCTGCGCAGTCTCTCACGTGCACCAGCTGGTGACGATTTCAGCGAAAAAGCGTGCTACCGCATTCTCGTGTTGACACACCGGGCATATTGTTCTATTTAAACCTTTTCACAAATAAAGAGAATCTCATACATGATTCTAACGCAGCAGCTGGTGTACTTGTGTGCATGTCCTACCGTGCATTATTTAGATTTTTTTGTGACCTCATTTTGGGGCACAGTCTCTCTAGTTTATCCGGTAGAGATAAGGCCACGGGAACTTCAACCTTGGAACCAACCCTCTTTAGGTTGTGCGAAAGTCTGTGGATGTATGGGACTACTGCTGGCCCATATCTCTCCGCAGGTCCAATTTCTCGTTGTTCGTTGGGATTAGCCAAGCATTCCCCAATATCAAACACAAAAGAGCGTGGATATCGAAAGTAACCCCTGGAGAAGGGGAACAAGAGGGACAAAGAACAAACACAGATACGTGGATATTCAGGTTCTTTTAGTCGTTGCACTTATGAGTCGAAGCTCCTCTTGGCTGAGTGTCCGCAGGACTTTACCAGTGCCGCACTCAACCAGCTTTTCCCCATTCCCCTTTTGATTCTCTTCGATTGAGCTGCATAATATTGAAGAAGTCGTCTTAGGCTTTGAAAGTAAATCCAACAAGTATGAATGTTTTGCAAACAATTTTCAAATCTAAAAACTGGAGCAAGTTTTTTGTTTGAGCTTCGTGTTTGAAGTTGAGCCCTTCAGCGCTTCTTAAAAAAATATTACGAACGTCGCACCACTCGCGATATTTCTTTACCCGGTTGGTCATGAAGTAACACAAGATTACCATCAACTTGCATAAAAATACGTGATATTTGGATGGTGTTTATGCTCTGGGCTATGTCTCGATCACATTCCGAAATAAAGGTGTCGCATGATACCGGAGCAACGCACGATCCTGTGCATATACCCTTCTTTTAGGTGTAGGGGTCTGTTAAGAAGGATCACTGTGAACGACAGGTAAAATCTCATGAGTTTCAAAAAAGACTTGATTGATAAGGCACACTTCTTTTGAGAAGAAAAACTATACGAATAGCCTCAATGCAATTACTTACTGTGTCAAACAGTCCTGCATGCGGAAATAAACAAAACAATTCTTCCCGTCCAAGAGAAATACCAAATCGTACTGTTTTCCATTATTTGTTAGAGATAAGATCACCGCATCTGAAGTGGGTGTCAGGAAAGGGTCATCAAGATCGAGATTGAAATGATGAGGAAACAAAAACCGGGACATCGCACCTTGCCATGAATCATTTTCTTTCAGAACTACACGAAAAGGACGACTTTCCTTTTGTGTCTTCGCGGTGAACAAAACGTCCAGTTGATCACATTTGATGTTGATATTTGTTTTCGCAATTGACACAATTCCAAATTATGGCATAATTAAAGAGCCTTATCTTTCGCCGTTTTTGGTTTGAACCCTTGTATAATGTTGAAGTTTTTAGCAATAGCAGCACGAGATGTTTCGAGGTATATAAACCTAGGTGTCACCGGAAAACCACCTTCTTTATCAGATACCAGCATATTTAAGTAACTCAGTTGGAAACAATCCACGATGCAAGAAACTTTCAACCTCCGCTCATTAACAACAATCTGAAAAAAAAGGGTATTTTCTTACACCGCTTGTCTCATATACGACACCCTACAACTTCAGAGAAAAAAATCGTAAGGGTGCTGGCGAACTGGTGAATATAAACCATGTTGAATTAACCCGAGACTGGGGTAGAGAAGAAACATCAAAATGTAAAAGGGAAAGAAAATATACAGAACGATGTCTCAAAAGAGACGACCCCAGTCTGAGGTTAATTCAACATGGCTAAACTTCAGGTCGACGTACAGCGAACTGACGTCGAACAGACGCCCCGAACTTTTATGAAGGGCTTGAAAACGATGATATATACCTCCTTAGACAGCTATAGTACGTATCAAACACTGCAAAAATAGAACACTGAGGTTTTGCAGTAGGACCAAGAAAACCCCGACTACTTTTTTGTAGCCAGGAACAAGTACATTTTCTATTTTAATAGGTTGTACTACTTCACTATCAAGCCGTAAGTGAAGGTTGGTACCGTCGGTTTGACGTCTGCAGGCTGTACGTCGTACTGAAGTTTTGTGGTGTCGTATATGGGAAGAGAGATGTAAAAATATACGATTTTTTTTTTCTTAGAGTTAGGAAGAGCTTTTATCAACACCTGAACGCATTTCTCTACATATCGGGACCTATCAGCCTCTTAAACTTTGGCTGCTGTGTCATGGACGCCATGCTTTTGGGGAGCTTTGCAATATTTCGGGCCATTTTCAAGAACATTGCTTATTTATGCTGGCAGAGAAGCTCCCCCCAAGAATGTAAACGGCCCGCTGTTCCGCACTTATTTCGAGTACGCAAAGTTTTAAGATGATGCACATAGTTTTCCCAGAGGAATTTAGTCATCTGGCTTGCAGTGTGCAAAAAGTCACGGTACCTGGAGCCTTTGCCTTTGTTGTGATAAAAACTACCGGCAAGAGTACGGAGGCACAATCGGTAAAACCTGATATGTTGCCACCTTTTCGAGAGGAGGATCTTGCAAATTGTCTTTGCATGCTGCAGAGATGATCTTGCACAGCCGAACAATTTATTAATTTATTGATGCACGACATTGTGCCGGATGGGAAAGGAATAAAATCGGGCTTGCACGTTCTGATGGCTATGGAATTACTATAGACCTTTTCACCCTCCGTGGTATGGGCGCTGCCATCTTGGAATCACGTGATGCGGCCGCCATTAGGTTGCTTCAACTCGTCGCTTCGCTCTCCCCTCCGCGCTACTCCGCGTCTTGGCGGATGCGTTGAATTCGTGTTTTTCGTTGCGTTTCGCCGCGTCTCTTACCCCACTCTGTAAAGTGTCGTCTAATACTTATATATTTACCCTGTAAATTGCATTACATGATTATGTGAACAACTTCCGCAGTTAATTTTGTAACACGTTTTTACTATTTTTACCGTCGGTGTGCCGGCTACGTGTGAAGAGGCTATGAGCACATGAATCATGCGTTAGCGCTCACGCACATTGAACACATATATGACTCTAAGACAGCGCAAGGGTTCAAAGGTCAATAACTTATGAGAACTCAGGTTTGCTTACTAATAGTGGCGGAACATTGGCAATAGAAAGCACGATGTAAGTATATAATGATCGCGCATTTGGGATCTCAAGTAAGGTGACAAAATGCTCATTGTAAATAACCACGTGTTTCCTGAAAGCATCGTGTTTTGTATTTATAACAGATCGAAAACACTGGCTTCTGATTATATAGGTGAAATCGTGGACAAGTTAGGGAACAAACGTTTAATTTTAATTTGTTGTTTTATGCAAGAAATAATGGTACGTCAACATCGGAGAATTAGTTTGTTGATAATATCACACGAACGTTTGTTCGATGTTCTTAATCGTGTCTGCTATATAAACATTCCCCTAATCGGTTTATTTATGAATTCGAAGAAACTATACTGTGCGTAATTAGGGAAATGCCTACAGTATTTTAATTGTCGAACTATTTTGTTAAGATAACCAGTTCAATTAAATTAATTTATTTCAACACAAAGGTTTTTACTTCCCGCGGAACAAACAGTCACAGACAGCTTGAGAGTGCCTGGGGTCCACAATATGTGACGCTGAAAAGACCCCGTCTGCATTAAAATTAAACGAATGCAGTGTTGTCGACGGCGAATATAGATTTACCTTTAGCAGCTGGCGACGCCAAAATCTACGAAGCGCATCGGTTCAAACCAGCAAAAAAGAGCTTTCTACACAGGTTCGTTGTGAGACGCCTGGCGCTCGACTTCACCCAAATTTACCAGAGATCACTTCTTTTGCGGCCTTCAATTCCATCTGGCAAATTTTATAGAAAAGTAATGTCAGGTATCATTTGAGGGGCCTGTCACTTATTTCATACCTTGAGAACGTCGTAATCAAACCTCTATATAACAAATAATCTATTTCATTGGGCCAATATCATAAAATCTTGTTAATGAGTACTTTAGTTTAAAATTTTTTTTTAGGCGGCCATAGAGAAATTTATTAAAATATTTCTCGAGAACTTCATTTATTTAAATAAAACAGGCCGAGAGGATAACAGTTCTTAAATATTATCTTTGTCATTATAGGAGACTTCCAGTCTGTGAAGTTCAATAGTTGGTGTACGAAACCCAAACTGTAAATTTGCCACTTGATATGTTTTTCGTGGTTCGGCACATTTTTAATCATGTAATGGACCTGCTTCTTCACTAAGCACTCATGCATTATAGTCTGTTTCAATATAAGATAGGCAGTCGAATCTCTGACATGAGCTCGAGCCCTTCCACACCACTCGGTGCACGGGCAGCCAAAGCCCGACGCCCGACGGCAGGCAAGAAGCGCGTGCTGGACGCGGAGCTTCTCCAGCTCTTTATTTATTTATTTATTCTAGTAACTAGCGCGCGAGGTACGGCCGTGGGCCACGGTAATCATCTCTGTACACCAGAGCAGCTGTTGCACCGCCGAACCTGGCCGAAATTGACGATTGGACGTAATCAGACGCATCTGGGGTTCATAAAAGCGCTCGCAATTTAGGCTCGAAAGAAAAACGCGATTCTTCAAGTGACTCAGCACCATTGCGTCATTTGCTGTGTTGCACAAGAAAGAGATTTGTATCACAAAAGTAAGCAAAAATGGCATGCAACAGCAACACAATCGCGTGCGCCTTGGAACCGAAACCAACCAAATTGAAGCAACCTCATGGCGGCGAGTGCACCAGCGCCCTCTACCCGACGGTCAGCCAACTACTGAAATGAAAGGTCTATAGGAAGAGACAAGGTCCACCTTGGAGACACACGGAAAAGAGCCCGTAGTAGAACAAAGAAGCTGAATTAAAAATTAAGTGTTGGGCAAGTTGGTTGAACGCCATAAATATTGAAGCCTAACGAACGAGACACAAGAATGAGGATACAGGACAAGCGCTACTTGCAACTTACGTTTACTACCCGACAGACAAGGGAGGTCACAAAGTAAGCGAAGGGAAGGAAATGAGTAAAAGAAAAGAAAACAAAACAGAAAGAAGAGCGAGAAAAATATTTTCTTGGGCGAAATAAATGATGCAGAAATAAATAAAATAAAATTAAGTGAAAGAAATACACAATAAAATTATAAATTGAAGAAAGATGAAATCCAAATAAAAGAGCCGTCATAAAAAAAATAGATATTCGAATTCTTTGTCCGACAGGGCCACAGACGGCGCGCTGATACATGATACGCCTTTGGATTTTGTAGTTTTTGCCTCAAAGAGCTCTCTACCTTTCTGGTTCTAGACTCTTCTAAGGACTCTGACTTGACTAAACAATGGGGTGCACTCACAGCCTCTCACGTACACTTCTAAGTGACCAGCTTGTGACGATTTCAGCGAAAGAGCGTACTCCCGCATTCTTGCGTAGACAAACCGGCCAGAATGTCCGTCATAAACCCTTCTACAAGTAAAGGAAATCCCATACACAATTCTAACGCAGCAGCTGGTGTACTTTTGTGCGTGTCTCACCCTGCACTGCTCAGATTTTGTTTTCGTGAGTTGTTTTGGGGGCACAGACTCTTTGGTTCATTATTCCCTTCCCCTCACTTGCTTTTTGTCTTCCCCTGTGTGTCGGTTGGAAAACGTCAGTTGTAACTGACGCTTGTCCTGTGTTCTTCTCGTGTATCACTACTGCGTGGTGCACGTTAAAAACCTCAGGCTAGCAATTGTACCGCACTGGCTAAATTGTTCATCTACAGCTGAGACACCAGACGTCCACCAAGGCAGACTAACTTCCGGCTGTATAAACATACGCAACAATTCGCTTCGTACTTCTCTCTCTTGTGCCTCGCCCTTCGTGTTTCAGTATTTATGATGCTCAACCAACTTGCCTAACAGTTAAATTTAATGTTAAATTATATGATAAATTTAGTAAAACCGTGTTAATCGAGATATTTTTCGACCGAAGGCTAGTTCTGGGATATCCGCTCGCTGATGTAATCCAATGAAGGTGGTGTAAAGCGTCAGAATATAGATAAATGTAAAGCTCTTGTTTGAACACTTTCTAACATTCTAATACGGTAGTTTTTCTACAAAGGGCACACAGATTCTGAATATTCTAGTTTGGGACGTTGGAAGGTTTGGTATGCGATGCGTTTAGCATAATGATTCGTTTCTATGCTCGCGAGAGAAATTCACAGGCGAAAATTCGCTTCCTCTCGGGAGTGTTGCCTGGAACTACAACACACTGAAGACAATACTTTTTGTGCATGAAATACATGTGAGAAGGGACGCACGCGCAATACGGTTTTTCCTATGATTATTATTTGTGTGTATTTCAGGTTTTCAGGGAATGAAAAGGGGGGCTTCGTAGTAGTCTCCTCTTAATCACTAAATCATTGGTTGTCAATGAGTGTTCGTGATCATTTCATATCCTATTAACGCCGTCTGTTGCCTTATGTATGTAGTCACCTTTCGTCCAAACTACGAAGTAAAACAGCAGCTCATCATAGTTCGCTTGGCCTTGTTGATAACTTTTGGCGTTTCCATTTAACAGGAGCGAACGTGTAATGCTTTAAAACTAAGCAGCGCTAAAAAAGGCACGCAAGCAAATACGTGGAGCTAGGTTTAGTCATAAAAAATAGAATTTGGTCGTAAATATTTCTTACAAGAAATTTGCATACATAAATAAATACGCACATACATCTAGACATACATACATGCATGCATACATACACAGGCACATACATACATACAAACATAGGTACATACATACATATGCATGCATACATGTAGACATACATACATGCATACACGCATAAGTACGCATGGACATAATACATTCGTACATACATACAAACATACATACATGCATACATACATACATACACACACATACATACACGCATGCATGCATGCATGCATGCATACGTACATACATACATACATACATGCATGCATGCATGCAGCTATACTTTTATTATCATTATTAATATTAGTCCGTGCCAGCAACGACCGAAGTCTTGATGTGGAGCGCATACGTACGTACAATGCGAACAAGACATATATAGGAAAATAATACGATTATGAGGTGAAAAGCAAGGTTTCTAGTTCATGTTAAACGACACATAGTCTGCAACTGCATCCAAAAAGTATATGATGATAGGGCATTAAAACACAGTTGAATACGTGAGATTGGACAAAGTTTCTTCTGAGAACCAGAATAACACAAACTGGCGTGTCTACTGAAATGCAAAGGCACGTGAAAGTTAAGACAACACAGCAAGTTGCTGTCTATATGGCCATGAATTACTCTGTCGAAAAAGAGTCTGTCCAGCCCAACTCTTTGAATTGATAGCATTTGTAAGCCGAGAGTCTCGACTATGTAGGCGTATTCATAAAAACACCTTCGTTTAAAATAACGATCATTGATGATTCGAATAAACCTGTCCTGAATGTTTCCGATTTGCAGTGCATCGATTGTTGTGATAGAATTTTATACAACACCTGCAAACTCAAGCCGAGAAAACGTTAGACTGAAAAATAAACGAATCAACATAATTAATTAAATCATTCTTTTTTGTCAAGCGAGAAATGAAGCCCAGCAATGTTACAACCGATGTGACAATTTGAGAGACATTATAGCAAAAAAGAAAACCTGTTAAAATAAGCGCCGAAGTCACGAGCCACAGACGCACGCAAAATGGTAGTGGAACCAAGAACATAGGTATTTAAAATTGACTCCCGCTTTCTGCACACTGATAACACTTTAGTTTTTTTCTGGATTGATTAACAAAAACATTTGCCGAGCAACCCTAAAGCACGAGTGTCACATCGTCTTGTAAAAGTGCGCAGTCAATGAGTAACCGAATATTAAAAGATAGCCTCAAGTAATTGGCGAATAGCGACAACGGAAAATTCTTCACGCACAATTCCCCAATACCATTCATATAAATAAAAGACAATCGCAGTCCTATGCCAGATTTTTGAGGGACACCGGACGAAAAAATGAAGGCATCAGAAAACAAAAGTATTAAAAATTAGCACACTGCTTTTACGTTAAGTAAGATAACACTAAAACCAGCTGGTGATCGCTGCAGAAACACCATGACAGGATAGCCTATGCAGAAGCAATTTGTAGTTTACTCTCTTGAACGCCTTTGACCTGCCAAGGTAAACTCTATCAACTTGATCGTGATTCAGGTCAAATGGCATATATTTAGGAGAAACGGGACTGTCTTATTATAGGAATTAGTGTTTCAAATTAATCAATTCAAAATTACCTGGATTTACGAGTTTCTGAACAATAGAAAACTGTCAGTTATTGTAAACGACATTAGCTCAGGCTCCATAAACGTTCGATCAGGAGTTCCCCAAGGATGAGTTCTTGGCCCGCATATGTTTTTAGGGTATACAAATGACCTACCAAAAGGCCTTTCATTTAAAATTCGCTTATTCGCCGACGACTATGTGGTCTATCGGGAAATATCTGCTTAAGGTGGACTCTATGCTGTTAAACAATTCTTGTACAGCATATTTCGTTTTTATCGTGCAGGCTCTTGCTTTTCACGCCAGCACCATCCACCGCGATGGAAGAGAGACCATCGAATGGCCCGTAATGGACCCCTGCTTGGATGCAGAGACTCGTCGCGGTCACTACAGCAACGGCGTATCAGGCGACGCGGAAACCACCAACGGGAACAACACTGTGTTTTTTGATCTAAACCCTATGTCACCGACATACGCCGAATGGTCATCGGTATCAGCGAGATTCTGGAACAACGCCCCCCTCGATATGCGCTTCAGTGGGCACGGCAGCACCCGAGCGATGCAGCCACGAATGAACCTCTTCGTTTTTATCGTGCAGGCTCTTGCTTTTCACGCCAGCACCATCCACCGCGATGGAAGAGGGACCATCGAATGGCCCGTAATGGACCCCTGCTTGGATGCAGAGACTCGTCGCGGTCACTACAGCAACGGCGTATCAGGCGACGCGGAAACCACCAACGGGAACAACACTGTGTTTTTTGATCTAAACCCTATGTCACCGACATACGCCGAATGGTCATCGGTATCAGCGAGATTCTGGAACAACGCCCCCCTCGATATGCGCTTCAGTGGGCACGGCAGCACCCGAGCGATGCAGCCACGAATGAACCTCTTCGTTTTTATCGTGCAGGCTCTTGCTTTTCACGCCAGCACCATCCACCGCGATGGAAGAGGGACCATCGAATGGCCCGTAATGGACCCCTGCTTGGATGCAGAGACTCGTCGCGGTCACTACAGCAACGGCGTATCAGGCGACGCGGAAACCACCAACGGGAACAACACTGTGTTTTTTGATCTAAACCCTATGTCACCGACATACGCCGAATGGTCATCGGTATCAGCGAGATTCTGGAACAACGCCCCCCTCGATATGCGCTTCAGTGGGCACGGCAGCACCCGAGCGATGCAGCCACGAATGAACCTCTTCGTTTTTATCGTGCAGGTACGTAGAAATGTATCATCATTTAAGAGCGATTGTGTGTTTTTGGTGGTGCTGCCTTGCCCGCAGGTGTTGTGTCATTCGGTCGCAGAGTGTTTTGATTCTTTTTGCCTCATGGTGTTGTTGCTGAGTGGAGATGTAGAGTCGAATCCGGGACCAACGGTTTCGGAACAGCTGAGAGAAATCCTAGCTAATCAAGAACAATCCACACGTGATCTCGCATCGATCAAAGAAGCTCTAGGTAGGCACATATCTGATACTGGTAAACGGTTGGTTGCAATTGAAGGAAAAATGGAGGCATTTTCGAAAAGTACAGAAAAAATGGAAAAATGTACCACTGAAGTTAAGGAGTTGAAACAGCAAATAGGAAGGCTGACAGATGAGGTTGACGATTTGGAAAACCGCAGCAGGAGAAACAATATAATCGTCTACGGTGTACATGAGCGAGAGGGTGAAACTGAGGTATCACTTAAAGAATCTGTATTAAAGGAAATATTTGAAGATAAGCTGGGAGTTACAGCGACCAGTGTGGAAGGGATTCACAGACTTGGTAGGAAAGCACCTAACAAATCCCGCCCTGTCATCCTAAGGCTGTATGATTTCAATCAGAAGCTTGATATTCTGAAAAACGCGCGGAGGCTAAAGGGAACTTCAATTTCTATATCAGATGATTTTTCCAGAAGGGTACAAATGATCAAAAAGCAGCTGTGGATGACGGTGAAGGATTCGAGGAGACCTGAGGACAAAGTGTCCTTACGGTACGATAAGCTGGTCATTAATAACGAAACATATATTTGGAATATGGATCAGATGCGCAGGGTGAAGATTACAGGGACACCGGGGGATGACAGAAATTGACGTCAGAGAAAGAAATGTCGCGAGTTCAAATTGATTAATTTAAATGCTAGGAGTGTAGCTAACAAAGTCGAGGATATAGAGCAGATACTACTGGTGCATTCTCCTGATGTAATGATAGTCACGGAAACATGGTTAAATGCTAATATATTAAATTCGGAAATATGCCCCCCTGATTACAACGTGTTGAGAAAGGACAGATCCTCAAGAGGAGGTGGAGTGGCAATATTTTTCCGAGAGGAGATATCTTGTAAACAACTGTGTGACATGTCTGACTTGGAATCTTTGTTGTGTAAGGTCGTTGTACACGGTGTATCATATGTAATTTGCGCATTCTACAGGCCACCAAATTCCCCATTAAACCTCATTACACTTCTTAGTGATAAGCTAGATAATTATACAAACTTCAGGGGAAATTTTATACTAGCAGGGGACTTCAACCTACCCAACATAGACTGGTCCGAGATGACGGTTGGAACTGTTGACCGTTTACATGGAGATGCTCTTTTGGAGGTTGCCTTTTCTCACAACTTAACACAAGTTGTTCATGAGTACACTCGAAGCCAGGGTTGCTCCCATTCAATCCTTGACCTTGTGTTTTTAAATGATAAGTTGAGCGATCTTTATTATACGTGTAAAATACATGAGGGTATTTCAGATCACAAAATGATTGAAGTGATTATACCGGTGAAAATTATGAATAATCACAATACCAAATTTGTTAGAGTACCGGATTACCAAAAAGCTGATGATGTTTCCATACTGGACCATTTGGAATTGTCACTTGAAAGGTTTACTAATTATGTGGATACTTGTGGCGCGGATGTAGATCAAATATGGTTGTACTTTGTGAGCATTGTTAACACCTGTATCAAGCGATACGTGCCTTTCAGAAATAAGAAAACAAATGTGAAAAATCCATGGATTAGTAGAGATATTCTTCACCTGAAGCGTAAGATTGCCCGAGTAAAAAAAAATAAGCGACATAGTGCTGTACATGCTCCTAATGAAGCAATTTCCACCTTAAGTGCCAAACTAAAAAAAATGATAGCTGAGTCAAAACAATATTTTTATAACGTAACGCTGAGATCATTTCTTTCAAATGCCCCGCAAAAATTTTGGAGATATGTCTCGATTTCAAAGAGGGATACAGTGATAACAACAGTAAGTTCAAACGAATTCAACACATTTTTCGAATCGATATATACTGTGGATGACGGACATCTCCCTGAAATAGCCCCCGACACGTCTCCAGGCATTATCGACGTAGTAGTCACCGAGGAGGGAATTTTTCATTTATTAAATAACGTTGACCCAAAGAAATGTCCTGGTGCTGATGCCATTCATAATGAGTTTTTGAGACGTTACGCAGAGTGGATTTCGAAGTATCTATTCATAATCTTTAAGGTGTCACTGCGTTACGGTGTACTACCAATGCAATGGAAAGTTGGGAAAATTATTCCAATTCACAAATCTGGAGACAGAAACAATCCATCAAACTATAGACCGGTATCTTTAACTAGTACGTGTAGTAAACTTCTAGAACATATAATGTTTTCACATATGATTCAATATCTTGATACTCACAATATTCTTACCCCGTTCCAACATGGTTTTAGGAAATCATTATCGACGAGTACACAGCTAATTGAGCTAGTTCATGAACTTGCAAATAGAATAAATGACAGGGGGCAGACTGACTTAATTTTTCTTGACCTCTCAAAGGCGTTCGATCGCGTATCGCATCCTAAACTTCTTCCGAAGCTATCGGCTATTTTTAAAAACGATCAGTTAATTACGTGGATGACCTCTTATCTCTCCAATAGATCGCAATATGTATGTCTTGAGGATGGGACTTCTTCTCTTCTGCCAGTAACATCAGGGGTACCACAGGGTTCCGTGCTGGGGCCACTTTTATTTTTAATTTATATCAATGACATCGTTAAGGATGTTCAAGTTCCGGTTAAATTATTCGCGGATGATTGTGTCATTTACTCTGAAATAAAATCACCCCAAGATCAGGTAGCACTTAATGAGGCTTTATTAAAAATTAAGGAATGGTCCGACAAATGGCAAATGAAAATAAACAACGATAAAACCGTTGCAATGACAATTACTTGGAAAAAGAATCCCTTGAAATATTGCTATTCAATAGATGCGATTCCCATTAAATTTGTTGACCACTATAAGTATCTTGGAGTGACAATAACCAGTAAACTTCTTTGGAACCAGCATATCGATGACATAACGAATAAGGCCAGGGCAAAATTATACACACTAAGACGCACCTTAAAATTTGCGGATAACGAAACAAAGAAGACTGCTTACCAATCAATTGTACGACCTATTCTAGAGTACGCGCACACAGTATGGTATCCGCACACGGCAGAAGGAATTAGTAAACTTGAAAGCGTACAAAGACTGGCTGGAAGGTTTATATTTAATAAGTTCAGATATAGTGTGTCTGTCTCGAGCTTACTAGAGCAAGCTAACATCCCGCCATTGGAGGTTAGAGCTAAAATAGACAGACTGCGAAATCTATATTCTTTTATTAATGGAATCTTTAATGTCAGTAGTGATAGATACATACAATTTTCATCAAGCGGATCAGCTAGACTGACCCATACTAGGGCCATTAAACAATATCCTCTTAAGCACGATGTCTTCAAATATTCTTTTTTTCCTCGGGCAATTAGTGAATGGAATTCTTTGACGAATGAAATAGTCACCCTCCCATCACTTGATATTTTTGTTGAAGCAATCGCTTCCGCCACGTGAAAGTGCTCATAAGTACATCACATCATGCCATTATGCAACCACCCCTGCTATGGCTCACAGATGTGAGCCGCAGTATTCTTTAAATAAATAAATAAATAAATTACCGTGGTGTAATACATGGGATATGCAAATAAATGCAGAAACAAACGAAAACTATGGCATCTACTAGCGGTCGGTCAATGCTTCATTACGATTACAAAGTTATAAATTCAAACCTAAAAAAAGTAAGCACATATAAATCTATAGGAGTTCACCTGACTCCAAACCTTTCCTGGAATGCCCATATAGAATACAGCAGGGAAAGTGCTAATCAAAGATTAGTTCTGTTAAGAAGGCACTTGCTGATGGCAACGGTGGAAACAAAATTTCTTGCATAAACTACTTTTATTAAGCCTATGTTAGAGCATGCATCCGTTATTTGGAATCCGCATAAAAAATATTTAATTGACAGCCTGAAATCGATACAAAACAGGCAACTCGGTTCATGCTAAAAAGCATATGCACATGTAAGTGGTACAGAGCTTAAATATTCCATCGGTTTAAAGGCACTAAATAAGGGAACTATCTCGCGAGGTTGTCCCTTTTTCAAAATACTTTTCATAGCTCTTCTTAGTTTCATCAATATTACGGCCTGGCACCTGCACGAATTTCCCCCCGTCATGATAACCCTAACAAATTTTTTTTCCTTTCGCGAAGACTAACTTGTTTAAATTTCCCCCTTTGTTTCACCCACGACTTACTGAAATGGGTTGGCAAGCCAAACAGCTCTGACCGAAAATCACGATCACTTTATGTCACGGCTGAGTAACTCGCGTTGGCTGACCTCTTGAAGGCATGTTTATCTCTGACTTGACGGCAGCACTTGGTTATTTTACGCATCCTTCAAATGTGTGTGCGTTAATGACCGTGACTATTTATTATGCATTTGTCTTGTAGTTATCCACTTGAAATTATATTGGTGTTTGTATATGCTTTGGAGCCTGTAATCATTGATTGCGAATTCTAGTTTTTGATAATCACTTTGAGCTGATCATTTTCCTTTTATATATTTTTTTAATTGTTAGATTTTGCATAATTGCTCAAGTGATTCTTACGATGCCCTCACCTATGTAATGCCCTACCGAGGCCTTTAGAGGTATTCAGGTAAATAAAATAAAATAAATATTGAAGGAACGAACAGGTCTAGGTTCGTTTCCTTAGACGACCCTATTTAAGAGACTATGCTGGAAATTACTTAGCTGGTGCCGGATGTAGTGAGACATACGGCAAACGTAAGAACCTCGAGATTGTTAGAAAATACACATAATAAAGAAAGAGGTTTATAGTTGTTCGCCGCACAATCATCACTCCCCTTTTGCACAGGAACCACAACTGACCTTTTCCACAGAGGAGAGAATGCGGCCAATTGCCAAAGGTCAATAATATGCTTTAAAACAGGTGCGAATAATTCGGAGGAGCCCTTGAGGATGGAGCTGGGTATCTGATCAATGCCCACGGAGAGCTTTGGTGTCAGGTTTCTTATCGCCTCAAAGATTTCAAATGTATACAGGTTAGCGTTATTGCAAGTGTCAGGACAGTTAAAATTCTCAGAAGTAGCACCACCATAAATATATGAAAACTATAGCACTCTCGGAAATGTTTTGCCAAACCATTTGCTACCTCTTGGGGCGGGTGATGGCATACTACCCCAGACCCGTCGCGTAAAGAAATGCTGTTAGTTGTGGTATTTTAATGTCGTTTGACGAATTGCCAGAACTCACATATGGCTTTCGGAACAAGCTATTTTCTACCCGCACTTGATGCGCGGTTTTGTCGTGCGGGAACAACTTCTTCACGAGAGTTCCCTAAATCCTGCACTTTGCGTCCCACAGGTCCACATCTCTAGACTTGAAGAGTTTATGAAAATGCGATTCTTTGCGCATATAATGCCATAATTTATTGAAACACCAAGCTGAACCTTTGGAAAGGCTCTTTACACATTTCGGCACAAATACATCAGTGGCCTATAGACCGACACGCTGTTTCCAAACAAGCCCGCGTTTGCCCACACCAGGTGTGGGCACTGCGCAGAAACCGAACTCGCGTGAAGTGAAGCGTCTGCGCATTCGCAGTGCCGTCGACAGCGCCACTGCATCTGCGTGAAGTTGGAGCCGCGTGTTGGTCTATAGCTTAAAACATTCCGTCGCGGTATCAAAACTGTTTTCAATTAAAATTGTCGACCAGTTACAGTTTTAAAAGAAGGTATATGAGACCAAGTAGTCGCCACTGCCGTATGAGTAGCTAGAAAAAGCCTCACTGGCACGCAGCCTTCGGGAAAGAAATAATGACACAGGCAGGTTAAAAACACCGGGTCTAACAAGCGCATTTTGCTCACTAAGGTTAAATTATCGATAGGACAATTTGAAAGAAAGAGATCAAGGACATTTCCAGCAACATTATTCTAGCTCATTGGACTGAGTTAGTTAGCCCATTAAAACGGACAAAGTTAAATAAACTCGACACTTCCTCGGTGGTATAAGAATTTGCGCACGTACTTTGCATAGAGCCAATCTAAACCGGGCAGGTTGAAATCCGGGTACACGTGTGCATGAAACTCCGAAAGTCTATTTGCATCCCAAGTCTTCTAAAATGATCAGCAAGAACAGTTTTATCCGATCAAGGAGGAAGATAATAAATACGTATTAAATAGTTAAACCCATCACCAGCATGAAGTTCTATTTATACATAGCATTCAGAATACGTTTCCAGGCCATGCCTCCTGAAGCTAAATGCAGTCACACCAACAGCAGTTATCGCACCACCACCACACTTTTGACGAGTCGCGGCGTAGTCTCTCCCTTCGATGAAAAGTGTAGTATGAAAAAGAAGTATTGTTGGAATTTCGTCAAAAAGCAACGCTTCGGTTGAGCAAATGATGTTGAATGCGGACGAACAGATATAGTACGCAAGCATTGGCCTGCCTTCGTACGAAGCCGGCGATTATTCTGAGAGTAGCTCTTGAATGACTTAACCAATCTAAAGTAATGGGGATCCCTCACTTACATGCGTGAGTGAGTAGTCGAGTTTTTCAACAAACGGGTGAAAAATGCAGCAGTCTAGATCGCTCATCACGTTAAGTGAGTCGTGCTTACGGAAACATGAAACGACGAGTAGGTAGGGAACTTAACTGATTGCACCTCACCGGCTTTCGTTCGGTGCATGGCTAGACCAACGAGCACACCTCGCTAACCACCGTGTTAGGATCGAAGCGCGATACAAAGAGGGCTGTTCGCTAGGGCGCGCGAGAAACAACTGTCACCTTTGAAGCCCTTGCTGTTCCCACAGAAGGCAGCTTGTTTCGCTGCCTAGTGCCCACCGTTTTGAAACCGCCGTTAACGTCCCTGACATGGCTCGCCTTGTCGCCTTGTTGCTCAAGATGAACCACATTAACAGCACTTCGCGGACGACGGTTGTCTAACTTGCTTGTTGTGGGCCGAAAGGAAAGGCAGTTGCAGATCCCGCCAAGCCGCCAGAAAAAAAGAAAAAAAAAGACCGGTGCGCAATTGAGCGGCGAAGCAGTACTCTTATAGCTTTGCTTTTGCGGTGAAGAACTGGGCGGTCGTGCATCAAGCTGTTTTCGAGGGCACGTAGCTCAGTCCGGAGGCTGTTGTTGTCGGCCCTAAGGCACTTTATTTCGGCTGTTTTCACTTCCGCCTTGACAAGGGTCTTTTCTAACACGCTCGCCGATTCGCGCAAAATGACAATGGCCTCTTCCAAATCGGCGTTGTCGGCTTCGCCATCCGAATTGAAATCATCTGATACTGCCTCTAAAGTTAGCCCATCTTCCGACCCCTTTCGATAGCGACGAGTGCATCCGGGGCATTTGTTGTCGCTTGAGCCCGATTCCAGGAGAAAGCTGTATCCTCCAAAGCCTACCTTGATGCAGTTCTTATGGAAGCGATTTCGACAGTCGCCTGAACAAGGTGGAAATTGCTGCTTGCCAGTAATTTTGGCTCAGTAGATGCCACGTGCATCCTTCTTCGGCGCCATCTTGGAAAGGACAGTACTACGTAGAGCGTCGGGAGATTAGCGATAACATGTAAGTAAAACACAATGTAGCAAAAACTGAAAACAATATATATATATATATATATAAACCATTCTAGCGCAATTCAACACCCTTTATGCTACGACAGCTTCTAAGAATGCGAAAGAAACGCCCTTGTCGAACCCCTAAGAACTGCGCATGAGCTGCTACATCGATTTCGATTAAACTAAAGAACTGGAAATACGTAACTGGCTGTAATAACATCTCAAGTAAACACAATTTCGAACCAAGAAGCCACGCTCGCCCTAAATGTTTAGAATCATCCATTTGTCATCACACCAAGAGAGAACGGTTTGTTTAGTTATGAAGAGTAATCATTGTCCGGAAACCACGACGGGGTACTAAGTGTATATAAACGGAAAATCAATTTTGAATGAATGCTCATATTAGATTACATATTGTAGAGGAGATGTTAAAAAGACTGCGTTGATTCAAAACATAGATTGGTAGCTCATAACAGTCACAACTTCGAGCCAAGAAGCCACTATCGCCCTTGACGAATGGGCGATGCAGCTGTCCATACATGCAGACGTCGTCTAATCCTGTCGTTTTCATACTGCAGATCTTCGCCTTGTTCACGCTGTCAGTGAACTACAGCGGCTCGCCTGAATTACAGGGACGTAAGCAGCGCCAGGAAACGCAAATTGTGTCCGCCAATGAAGTTGGTGGACATTCCATGCTTAACCAAAATTTCTTCAGGTTTCACCTAAGTTTCATCGCGCCACTGGATCGACCGGATCGACATCGTCAACATCGGGATCTTCACTAAGCGCCCCCGTGCTTGGCGCGGAATTTGTCAGTGGGTGAGGGAGCGTTCCAACCATGCGGACGTCGTGTAATCCTTTCGTTTTCATACTGTAAGTGGGTATGTCGTCATTACTATTTGAAAGTAAAAAGCGGTTATTTTTGGTCTTGTAGTGCTGCCTCGCCCGGACGCATTTTGTATTTCCGTTTCTTACTGTGTTGATGTATTGTGTTCTTGATTCTGCTTTTGAGGGAAAATATTGACTCTAACCCGGGACCTGAAGCTTCTCCATGAAGTGAATGCTCGTATCTTTAAGTTTGAGGAGGGCCAGGATAGTCTTATGGCATCCGTCAACGAGATAGAAAGCAACCAACAATCGATTGAAAAACAACTCGTTGAATTGAGCACTGGACTAACAGTGGTTAAAAACAAAGCCTTAATGTACGACGAGTAGCAGAATGAACTGTGTGTAGCACAGGTGATTTGCCAATAACACAAAAAAATTAATTACGCCTCTACGCGCTCGAGTGGCTGAAATGGGGGACAGGTAGAGACGGGACAACTTAATATTCCATGGAATCATTGACACTTTTTCTGAGACATGGGCCGAACAACAAAATAATGTACTGGAGCGCTCCATCGGGAAGCTAACATGCAGGCTGCTGAAGACGGCATAGCACGGGCTCATAGACTGGGCGCCGTAGTCGGGGGCAAATGTCGGAAGATAGTTGTTAATTTTTCATTTTACAGGCTTCGATAAACGTGTAGGTGAGTAGATTAAAATTAAAAAAAAGCAGTAGTGTGACTGTCAGCGAAAACTTTTCACCGGCTGCGCGTCACGCGCTAAAAATGTTGATTCAATCTGCGAAGGCTAGAATCCCGGACAAGTACTTTAGCTTGCGTTACAATAAACTCCACCTTGATAAAACATATTTTTATTTACTGCTCAGACAGTAACCACGTGATTGAAGTTTGCGATCGTGTTTTACCAGTGGGCGCCAATGTTGATAATGGCGTGGCTGCTGAGTCAGTGCCTTCTGCTAGTTCTCCATAGCAACCCATAAATAGGCAAAGTTGGCACAGTCCTTGTCAACCATTCGATAATGATTCAATATTTTTTGCCAATGTGAGAATTGTCATGGACAAGTGTGATGAATTGTGTGCGACCATAAACTCTTCTTCTGATATCGTGGTACTAACGGAAACTTGGCTTTCGTCTCGAATCCGTAACAGTGAGATATTTGCTTGAGAAAAAAAAAGTTGAATATCTACCGATACGACAGGGTGTATAGATCAGGAGGAGGAGTATTGATTGGAATTAACGAGAATGTTGATTCATTTCATGTAAATATTGTTACTGAGCTTCAGTTTATCTGTGTTTGCTTCCAAGCGGGGAATAGACGAATTGTACTCTGTGCTTGTTATAGACCACAGAACTATTCCACTGGCTTTGTCAGTCTTACATGATGCACTAAATATGGTTACTGCAAAAATTGTGGATTCTCCAATATTTCTGTTAGGCGATTTTAATTATCCGAAACTGATTGGTCCGAAACGTGCTCTTCTTTCAGTTGTCATTCGTCCGAGCGTTCCAATTTCTTAAGTTTGCAGTGATTTCAATAGTTTGCAACTCGCCACACGAATCGCAGCTACGTCAGCCAATATCCTTGATCTTGTTTTAGCTAGTCCACCGGATCTTGTTTTTTAGTATCTCATTAACCAGGCCTCAGTGATCATAGTTCGTTATGCATATCTGTAACGGTTCCTAAACACAACCCGTCTAAAGCGACTAAAATCATTCGCGACTATAGCAAAGCGAACTTTGAAGCTATTAATGTTCACTTAGCCCTTTTTCTTCATGACTTTATAATAACCCTTTCTGAACGCAGCGTTCAAACAAACTGGACCTTATTTAAGAACCAAGTGGCGCTGCTCATGGATAAACTAATTCCTTTCCGTTCGATGAGATCACACACTCATTCACCCTGGTTTAACTTGGCACTAAAAATGCTTTCTAACAAAAACAAAAGAGATTGTTTCGCTCTGCAAATGTCACTGGCTGCTCGAAACGTTGGGAGGCTTACCAGAACGAATACGATGCTTACAGATCTGCTATTCACGATGCGAAGCTTGGGCATTTTAATGAGACTTTCCTGAATATGTTGTCTACTATTCGAACGCAGTTTTGGAACGTTATTGGTGATAACGATTCGAACGAAATCTCAATCAGAGTGCATGATTGTGTTATACCTAGTAAAAGACAACCGCATCTCCACTTGGTGAATGATGTTGATTGGGGAGAAGCTCTGGTGGTGCTTGTCTGCGTAGACTCTGAGCCGCAGCATGCCGAGCCTTTCGTTTGTTTTCATCCATGTCACGCTGCGGTCAAATGCTCAAATGCGTATATAACCATGTTCCATACCGCACATTCTCTTTCTGACATGGATGAAAACGAACGAAAGGCTCGGCATGCTGCAGCTCACCGTCTACGCAGACAAGCACCACCAGAGCTTCGCCCCAATCAACATCATTCACCAAGTGGAGATGCGTTTTTTTTTTTTGCCCTACACGAGCACGGGAGCACGTGTTCACGTGCTCGTGAGCACGTGAGCTCACGAGCAGGAGCACGTGCACCCGACGACGGACGGACATACGGACATGGCTATCCCCTAAAGGGGTATTCACATAAGGGAGAAATCCCGGGGATTTCTCCCCGGCACGCGCGCATCACGAGATGAAAACGCGAGGCTTTTGCACATCGCAAAGCCTGTCGTTTTCGTCGTGGGATGCGCGTGCCGGGGAGAAATCCCCGGGATTTCTCCCTCGTGTGAATACCCCTTAAGGAGCTTCGCCCCTAAAACGGCTGAAATTTTAAACGCGGCTTTTGTTAAATCTTTTTTCAGTGTAAGTAACATTCCACCTTGTTCATGACCTCAGAGCAACTTCATGCCTTTGGAACATTTCTGAATTGATCCGATTGGCATTGTTCGAACAATCGATAACCTTAAAATACCATCCAGTGCTGAAGTCAATACAATTAACTGCAAGTTTAAAAAAAACACACAAGTGTATATTTTTTCATCGTACAGTAAGAAATATTCACCCAATCGCTAGATCTCGGCGCCCTCCCAGACGATTGGAAAGTTGGGAATGTGGTTCCATTGGACAAAGTAGGCGATAAACATTCCTTTTACAACTATAGACCAATTTTACTCACCAGTATACACAGTAAAATACTTGAACATGTCCTTTATTCTCAATTTCTTCATCTTTTGGAGTCCAACATAATTTCCAACGCGGCTGAACATGGATTCCGATGATCATTTTCCTGCGAGACCCAGCTTTTATTTTTTACTTACGACTTGCAGTCCGTTCTTGACAGAGGGTCCCAGATATACTGCATAGTTTCAGATTTCTCGAAGGCGTTCGATAAAGACTCACACGAGTTGCTTTTGTTGAAACTAAATAACATCACCTTGATGCTAACGTTATGGCTTGGATCAAGCGCGTGCTTACTAACCGGTTCCAGTTTGTAACCGCCAATAGTCATGCACCTCCGCTCGCGTCAGTGACCTCCGTCGTGCCTCAGGGTTCTGCACTAGGCCCCCTTCCATTTATCATCTTCATTAATGACCGGCCGAAAAGAATTTCTTCCTCAAATAACTTTTTTTTTGCAGATGATTGGGTCATTCAACGTGAAATTAAAGATGATTACGATGTTATCAAGCTCCAGAAAGACATTTACCTTGTTCTTCATTGGTGTGAAACTTGGCATATGGAGCTTAACACCACTAAGCGCAAAGTAATAAGAGTGTCGTAATCATTCAGTTTCTTCCTTCTGTCTAAAAATGTTAATTTACTTTTTGTGTCGCCTTACAAGTACCTGGACTTACACATAACCTCTGATCTTTCCTGGAAAATACATATTGGATACGTTATTAGCAATGCTAATAGCATGTTTGGCAATGTAAAACGTAATTTTTCTTTAGCTCCCTCCTCTTTTAAATTAACTCTTTATAAAACACTTGTACGGTCAAAGCTTGAATGCGCGTTGTCTATCTGGAATCCGAGCCTTTTAAATTTGGTTAGCCCCATAGAGGCCATTCAAAATTGTTCCGCTTGTTTTATCCTCAGTAATTATCAACGCACTGCAAGTGTCACCTCTATGAAATGTAACTTATATGTGCC
Source organism: Ixodes scapularis (assembly GCF_016920785.2). Classification (NCBI taxonomy): domain Eukaryota; kingdom Metazoa; phylum Arthropoda; class Arachnida; order Ixodida; family Ixodidae; genus Ixodes; species Ixodes scapularis. The sequence goes on along the minus strand of NW_024609835.1, from coordinate 239,133,994 downwards.
TAGTTTTGCCCCAGGCTGAATGATAGCCCGTTTGTGTCTCTTCCATAAAGTATTTCACATTAACTCATTCCTCAGTCAACGTCTCCTCACACCACCTTTCTATGTTTCATCCCGTCTTGATCATCCTCGTGAAGCATGTGTACCACTATGCAGCACGAGCACATTTCAACAATTTTTCATTCCCAAAACTTTTTTGGTTTGGAACCGCCTTCCCACCTCTATCGCCAAAATCCAAGCCGATGATTGGTTTAAAACAGCTTTTACTAATTTCTATTGTTCATAACTAAAATACGCTTTGCTTTTAAGTTATTCATTGTATAAAAATTTTGTTGACTACAACCCATTCCCCTTTGTGATGCCGTTGACCCTGAAGGTATTGAAATAGATAAGTATATAGCAAACAGCAGGACTTACAAAAATGACAAGCTCGGATCGCGCAAAGAAAAGCCTTGGATGTTTGTAGGTATCCGCGAACGAGCGTTTTTCATCGCTTATATTCTGTCGAAACAGCAGAGTATGGATGGTGCCAGTTGGTCCCTCCATTTTAGTCATTTTACAGTTCGTATAATCTTGGCACCACCATTTCTACCGTTATACTCCCAATTTTATTAATAATAAATAAAAAAAAAACGCGATCTAGTTTTGCGGTTTCGATAAGTTGTGAATTCAGCCTACCCTTGCGCTTTAAAATATTTTCCCAAATCATGGTGTGAAAAAAAGAAAAAAAAGAAGAAACTATTACAACAATCAAAGAAATAGTGCCGGCACTATTACATTAATTGTTATGTGCGACATTGATTGTTTTATTTTGTACTGTATAAAGAATTTTAATAAAATTTTGTCCCGAAATTTAGCTATAAAATTCCAACACAGTAAAATTAATACCGTTTAATTTACATTTGAAAGAGTGACATTCAAAAGTATGACATTTCGCCCAAGCTTTAAGCGTGGGTTACCTCCAGCACAGATTTGGCCAGCATGGATCTGTCTCGAATGTCAGCAAAGTTATGCTATAACTTCAGTCCTTTCCTGGAACGAATTAAACATTCCTCAACATTAATACCCTAAAAACCTCTGAATAAGCCGTAGGTAGTTCGATGGAAATTTTATATATTCATGCCAAGAGTAGCCATTATTTTCATTATAGGCAGGCATTTAATTAATCGAGGATCAATTATCCCGACGAAATTGCCTTGTGAAGTAAACCTTGATATCTTTTAACCATGAGAAGTTCTACAAGGATAATAATTTTCATCGCCTACAAAAACCTGCACTTGTTACCAGCGCGCCATACAACACCCGCCTTTCTTCGAAGAGCCGCTCGTTCGCCGCGATGAGGTATTCGAATATTGGCGCCCTTTAAGCCTTCGCTGTTTTCCAGAAGATGGCGCCACACTGCTCAGGAGCGGAATGGGGGACGGGAAATAGCGGTTTCAGGAAGCGACCCCGGTCTCGTTCATTTTTCTTTCTCCAGGTGGCGCCTCGTTCCGTTTTCTCGATAGAAACTCGTTTTGAAGTGTAACTTGCCGCACAAATATCCTGCGTTTGAAGTGACGTCATGGACAGTGCGTTGCAGACTCTGGAATCTTTGGAAAACATGCAATATTAAAAACAAAACAAAAACGTCAATACTTCAGTTAAATCCGGCAAATCCGTTATAGGAAGGAAATGTTTTTGGGCCGCTAAGTCTCGGTGGAACATTTTCAAGTATCGAGACATTTAGCGGGGCTTTCAATGATAACATCATTGGTTGTTGCTGTGGTCACATGACCGTCTTTTAAGACAACGGAAGTGCCTCGTTTTGCGCCTCGTTTTGAATTGTTACGTTTTCAACAAGTTACCCTTGCCAAAAATATGTTACGTAAAAATAGAAAGACTACTCCAATCGTAGGGACGTTCGTCATCAACTCCTTCAGGAGGCAGAGTTAACATAAAAGTCCTGCAGCGCAATCTTTCAAAAACTGTGTTTATGCTCCATTATAAAGAATATGTGGCCAAGCAGGGGTTTAAGGGGGCGGTGGATATTTATTTGATTATGCTCCATTCCATTACTTGGGGTTTTCCTGGCCTTGGGGTCGAAAGAACGTAAATTTGATTGTGTGCATTATACCTTTACAGGCTCTGCATATTCTTTAGCTTACATGCTTGTTTTTCAGAGTTCTTTTTATAAAAAAAACCCTGCCCTTATTAGATATATGATTGAACATGTTTACTCAATGAATATTCACACTGCCCTTCAACCTAAAGTGATTGGTGCAACACAAGACAGTTTGGAACTGCTCGTACATGCCGGAATAACTGGTAACTTGGCATCTGCCGTGGTAAAGCCAGAACGTGAAAAATAGCAAAAACACTGGTGAGTTGTGTCCTTTAGCCCTGGGGCTAAGCATGGGGCCCTGGGCACCCTGGAAGAAACGAATTTGGTTCATTAGTTAGATAATTAACCATAAAGTTTTTGATAACTTTTTTAAAAGTTCATTTTTCGATATTGCAGCTGGAAAATCGACGCCCGACCTCATTATGGTAAATAGCGCTGTTCCGTGTTCGTGTCCATGTCCTTGTCTGCCCTTCGCGCATTTCATATTTAATATGATTCAACAACTAGATCACCTTAATGTTTTAACAACCCATTATAGTCAAGCTGTGACGGGAAAATGTATTTAAAAGATTCGCACTCGGCGTTATGGTGCGAGAAATATCATCCTTGTACATGGGCGTTCCAACCGGGTCGCCCCCCCCCCCCCCCCCCCCCCCCCCGGTTCTCAGAGTGGGAGAGCAATGCATGTGTTTTGCCCCCCTCCCTGAAACAGCCGCAACTGAGCAGGGCAAATACTGCACTGGGCGGCAGCGCCCGAGGGATACCAAGGGCACCACCCCCCGGCCCTGAGGGGGGGGAGGGGAAGGGGGGGGGGGGTGGTCTGATTTGCCCCCCCCCCCCCGCCCCATTCAAAAACAAGTTGGTACGCCACTGTCCTTGTAGCCTGCTTCAAACCAAAACTGACCTGGCGAAGAAAGCCCGTCACGGATGTGACGACGATCCCTCCTCTCCGCGCTGTCTCCAGGGCCTGCTCCGCAACCCACGTCGCCTTGCCGCGGGCAATGCGAGCAGTGCGACGCAAGCGCAAAGAGGAGAGGTCGATGTCACAAACGCTCTTCGGCGACTCAGTTTCTTTTGCAAGCCATGTGCAAGGATGACAATTCTAGCCCTATCGCATCCAGTAGAAATGTTTTAATTAAATTACGATTATATGATGTGGTCAGGGGTCCATTCTCTAACCACATTCTGCCCCAGAAACAAAAAATAAAACAAAGTTACTGGAAACGTTTTAGTTATTTAACTAATTAACCTATCTCGCTTCTTTTCTAGACTCCCCCAGGCACCCCAACTTAGCTCCACGGCTAGAAATACCCCAACACTAAGTTGTCTTCTTTGGAAGCTGGTCCCACTAAAAGCAGCGTTGTGCATATTTTAAGCTGTAATGATTCATATTATAGAGACTAAGCGGCACACACCCAGGCAGAAAGCAAGAGAACGACCTAACCTTACCTAAGTTTGTCAATCCTTGAAGTCAAGCTTGACATAAATAATATTTTGCTACGAGGCATTTAGTTAGTGCCGAAATACGTTTTTTCTGGCTTTTCTGTTATTCCCTGTTACCAACCAAAGAACCCACGGTGTGGCCTAATTTTGACACTTGTTTGGAACTTTAGGCCCAAATTTGCTCCATAAAAACTGAGCAGCCACGCACTAAGTTTAATCCTAGCATTCCCTCGGGAACTAAGGTCCAAAGAAGGCAGGGGACGACCGAACACCCAGACACTGAAGCTTAACTTTGGCACTTGTTTTGAAATTTGGGTCCAAAAAAGTTAGACTCCAACAAAAGAAAACACATTAGGTTATACTTTGGCTCTTTAGGGCTTTCAGAGCCCTAAATTGAAAGACAAAAGCCAAATTCAGGCCCGAAGAAATCTGCACCTGGGTAGGGACACAGTCCAAGTAGTGGATAATTTCCAGACAACTTGGAACACCGTATTTCAGGGTTTAGTTTTAATACACGTTAACATATTGAACATAACCAATCAGTAAACCCGTGTCACCAAAACATTGACTACCTACTCAGATTATGTGTACCGATGTATGTCATTCCGCCAAAAATTTGAACTTCAGTGCTTTTTTTGTTTACCTATGTAGCAACTAAATTATGAAGCCTTTGCCAGAGGGAACTACCCCGATGTCATCACTACGAATATTCACCCACACCTTGCTGTATACTAGATAACGTGCATCTCTGGAAATAATCGGACCTTTCCCATGTTATTTTATCGACATTCTAGAAAGCACTTTTTGTAAACCATATTTTTTTTTAATTTCGTCGCAATCGGGCTGACCGCGAACTTAAAATTTTGTATTTATTCTAAGATTTTTTGAAAGCGATATATTTCTGTACAGGCTATGGCTACATTTGATTCCCCTTACCTACCTCATTGCTGCTTATGTTTTGGTATCGTCACATGCCACAACAAAACTTTTCATTTATTGTTGATTGTTACTAGTAAACCTGGGGATTGTCACATATTTCAACTAATGTTTCAACAATCAGTGTGATCTTAAATTTTTTTTTTTGTCTTTTCTCTTTTACCTTTTAAATTGTTTAGATTGCCATTGAGTCTTTTATTGAGTTGCCCACTCAATTTCAAGGAACTCCCGGAATCTTTAAACCGTTTTTTCTGGACACTTTAAGACCTTACCGTTTCTATTGTTAGGCTTCGCATTATACTAATAAATTTATATGCTGAAGTAAAAAATTTGAATTTTTGAATTTTTTTACTTCAGGCGCCGTTAAAATTCAAGTTTTGAATTTTAACGGTCTGTGGAAAATTCACTTAAAGGGACACTGACATCGCCCAAAAAGCTTTTTTTTAATTTTTTTTTTGCCAGGCAACTTATTATGGGTGTCAGAAGACTGCCCCATAAATGTTTTGCTATATTTATATATTTTTATAAAGTCAAAATACAAAACTGCTTAAAACCAAAACCGAAACTGCACTGGGGAGGAAGAAGAAATACAGACGAGGAGAAAATTACCAAAAATCACGTGACTGTGCAACTTTTTCTTTTTTTCAATCAACGTATTTGCAGTCTTTCAGAAGCCACAAAAATGGGCATCATTTGTTTGTCTATTTTTAGTATTGAGTGTGTTCCTTCGATGACCCACGACTTCGATTATCTTTGATGTTTGTGCCTAAACCCTAGAAAATGCACGGGACCACGATGAAGAGAGTGAGCGCGACTCTAACCGGTCAGTTCTCGATTGGCGTTTTTTTTAGGGGAAAGAAAACTATATTTGAGCCGCAAATTTTGTTCTGGGTGGTTGGGCTCTATGTCATGTTCAAATAAAAACCTTGGCGACCATAAATACCCTGTTAGTTTCCGTTAGTGTCCTTTAATGACGCTGTCCTCCGACTTGATTTCACAAAACGTCGTTTTACGGTTTTTGGAAACCCTGGTGAACATTTTCCGTGATTTAGTTGTCCGTTTGCACACAAGCGATCCCTTACGAGAGTCATTTTTGGTGTTTGTGAGCACAAGAAGCATGCGTCGTCGTCGCTGTCGTCAATCCTCCGTAAGGGCCCTTCTTGGTGGCATTGTTGGTTCGAGGGTAATGCACGCAGAACCTCCAGCTTCCCTTTTTGTTTACACAGTACGTGTTTATAGGTAAGATTTTATGCTAAAAGCGTTATGCTCGAGTGTGGCAAAAAGCGCGAAATGCAGTCCAAGGCACATATACCGTAGACATCCAATAGCAGGCATAGAGAAGCCTGTACGAGATATCTTTGGTGACACTTAAATATACATACTTATGGCTAGGAACTATTTTTAGTAAAAAGAGGAATTTACCAAGTTGTTTGGGAAGAATCGAACCACGGACTGTTTGATCTGCTTTCCGGCACATTTATTTTGGCACCACAAGTAGAAGGCAAAAGTGAACGCAAGCAGCTGGACTTAAGGCTCGTTCACACAGACCCGATTTCTTACGTTACGTTACGAAAAGTCACCGTGAAATCTCTGCTTCGTATTAAGCGTGGCTACCAATTCAAGAAGATAGCCTGCCACGCGACATTCGAGACACGAGTGTTTCGGTGACTTAGACGTAACGTAAGAAAACAGTGCTGTGTGAAAAGTTGAACGGAGCTCAACTACTTACCTTACCTTACGACGAGCCTTGCGTCCTTGATTGCCACGGTATAACTCACTGTCCTAGCTCGTCGTCACTGAAACGTTCGTGTCTCGAATGTCGTGTACCAAGCTATATCCTTTAATTGGTGGCCACGCTAAATACGAAGAACATATTTCCCGGTGACATTTCGTAATGTTACGTAACAACATGTGTCTGTGTGAACCAACCTTAAGTGTATATGACTCACGGGAGCATGCGGTATCCTAGACGACCATTGGCGCGCGCAGCTGGCTGCCGAACAATCAAGCGTAGCCCACAATGTGCTCTCACGAATTTACGGGGCCAACCATAACGCGCCAACGGGCAGCGCAGCCGGTGTATGACTGCAAAAGAGCAGATAGTCTAACGGGAAGGATAAACCGCTTTTTGCCGCGATGACTGCAGTTACGACAGGGGCTTCTCGCAATCTTTAAGCACTAAAATCTCAAAGCGCTACGAGTGTTTTCAGAAAAAGCAGAACGCGTGAAAACATCTGAATAAAGCGTACTCGTCACACAGTCCAATCGTGAATAAGTGTACATTTTCTGGATAATTTTGATGGACCCGAGAAGCAGATGAGTGTGTGCAACACGTCTCAAACCTTACGAAGCTCTCCATAACCAAGGACAAGAAATCCTAACGCACTTACAGTTCACGCAAGACACATTTTGGGCTCCACAGGATGATCAGAATGAATCAGATACGTTTAAAGTGTTCATCAATACCACCTGTGAAATTCATAGGCTGGATGAAGGCGTCATGGCGTCTTGTTTTCGCATCTCACTTACCTCATTTCGCTTGGCGGCTGTAATTCTCTGAGGTAGCTGCTTGTTCAGAATAGCGTTACAAGTATCTATGCGGTGGTAGGCATTACTTGCTCTCGTGGTCTGTGAAGAGTAGAGGGCTAAATCATTCTGTGCAGATTAAGAAGTTAATCCTGCTGAATTTGGTTGAGGTGCCGCTTGGAGCGGTCTGCTAGATAACTCATCTCCCTCCACTTTGGTAGTTTTTGCTTGCGAGTTCACGTGTCTCACAACGTGACAGCACCTTGCCATTCGACATCCTTTTTTGATATGTATTGCTTTTTCTGTTAACCAGGGATGGGCAGTATTTCAAATACAAGTATTTGAAATGCGTATTTCAAATACTTTGTGTATTTTGCATTTGTATTGAATTACAAATTGGGTAATCTATTTGACGTGTGCATTTAAATACTAAAACGTGGGTACTTCAAACACAATTGTAATTCAATACAATTTTGTGGGCGAAAATACATTCCTCAAATTTATTGTCACCGTCCAGAGCAGGAAGAAAACTACGTTCTGCACCGAATGCAGTGTCTCTCAATCAAGCACAAGCGTTTAGTGACTTTGTGATCACGGTGCTATCCAGGGCAAGAATAGTGACGAAATCGACGTTCACAGGCAGTCTGGCTAAATAAGTGCCTGTGACAACTTGTGATGCTTTCCAGCCTGATTTTTATCCATATTTTTGCCTGGAACATTCTAAATGCGCGGGTCGTCCGGATTTACGTAACTGGTGCGAGTTGCAACAATAAAAAATTCTCTAGCTAGTGCTGCGCGTCTTGGTCGTCTCGGTTCTTTGTTGGTCTATACCAAAATGTAATCGACAAAAACAGCTGCTTGAAGCTCTGTACATTTTTCACGTATTACGTCCGAGCTGATTACATTTTTTTAGATTATATTTCCATTACGTTACTAGAGCCTCGCACACTAACTACCGAGTGTGCGATGCAAAATTAAAATGAGATACCAGAAACCCGTTGCAGGTGCCCTGAAGTCGCTGACGCAAATTTTGAGGAATGTATTTGGAAAAGTATTTGGAGGAGACCAAATACATTTGCTTGTATTAGTATCTTGTACTTAAATGCTTTTTTGGAAATGGGATTAGATTTGTAATTAAACACATTTAGTCGAAGTATTTTGTATTTGTATTTCGATACATATTTGCATGTATTTTGCCCATCCCTGCTGTTAAGTTAGAAATATGGAGAGGCCATTCGGTTAGTTGACAATACGGACAGGGGCAAGCTCATTGCTGAAATCTACGAGTATCATCACGATTATGACGCCTCTTATAGAGTTGCATGCGTTGGCAATAACTCCAGAGCAACTATTTGTACCAGTCGTTCAAACGACGATTTTGGTCTGTAGAGAAACATACAGGTGACTTCGAGCAGATTCTCCAGGAAAGTTTGTCGGCTGCACAATATGCTACTTACTCTACCAGATACAGAGTTTGATTCTTGAAATTTAGCGAGTAACTATCTGCTTTCGAAAGTCAAAAACAAAAATAAATCTTTAATTTTAATATGCGACATGAGTCACATGCAATAACTCTTGCCTGCAGAAGCGGAACGTGATGAAGATGAATGGCTCCGTGGCTAGTGCTACGTACATTGCTTTTGACTGTACGCTGTGATCAGATAGAGAGACATCTGTACGAGGCACGGGAAGCTTATTTGATTGAAGTCGTCAGGCCTCATTAAGGTGACGCTTGTCCCACCAGTGTTCCCAAGCGTGGTACGCAGAACAACTCGCAGCTCCCCATTAGTAGAATGCCCACCTTCGTTGCCGTGTAACTTATGCACCTAAAATACCGGGGCACTCCTCGTTCTTCAGCTGTTCAGGGCCTTAGCCGGCAAGCTCAGCTGGCACAGGTTTTCCAGAACAACGGTTATTCCTTTCTTACAGTCGACCCTCGGTAACACGCCAGTTACCATAGCCCCCGAGTTACCTGTTTCTGACATTGCTCAAGCATGCGGGTTATGATCTCTGATGCGAAGTGGCCTGCATCCTGGCACAAAGGCTGTACACTAATAGAAAAAAATATCAACATAGTTTTCTTAAATTCAGCAACGAGTCTGACACATATTTTCCTTCAGAAATGGAGTAACCCTGCTCCCTTCAACAAGAAGGAAAAGTTCCTCCTCCATCGATTCGGACAAGTATTTCAAAATGGCGGCTCCCTATCGAGCGTCTATTGTAGGTATTTCCAGCACGACATCGACGTTCCACCCGTTTCACCGTAACACAAAAAGCTCCGATAGCCACCGGACAGGCAAATGCCTTCCACTCAAGGTGGTACGGGACTGCTTGCTCGGCAGCACTAAACAGAAAACATCGCGGTGACTGCCTAGCAGCGACCAAGCCCACCCAAATCGAGCCGACGGTTTTAGATGAGAACTAAGAGACTACAGAACACGAGCTTTGCACGTCGTATATTTCTTGGCAATTCCGGCTGTCCAAGCAGGTAAGGATATCTGCACCCCGATCCCAATTTCGCGTCGTGAATAAAAAACGCACATTTGCCGAAACGCATCGAGCCACAAGGTTCAGTCAATTTCGCGTCACTTACCGCTGCTCGTGCTCATAGCGGAATCCCCCCGTCGCAAGTCCTACGCAACGGATACAGAGCTCTAGGGCCGATGCGTAATCAAACGCAATCGATACACACTTAAAATATTTACACCCTTATTCGTGTAACCGGCTCGTCCTCTGGCTAACGCCTTTATTCGTGTAAGGGTGTTAGCCGCCGGAGGTGGTGAAAATCGTGTTAACTGCTAACACCCTAAAAACAATATGGCGGCCAGTATGCGACAGGCGATACAAGCCTGGCGAGCCGTACGCGGCTTCTCGCCGGGGCAAGGGCATACGGCTCGCACGCTCGTTTGGTGTCATCTGTAGGCGCAAAAAACTTTCCAAACGCTCTATGTCCAAGCGCCAACACCGCAAGTAATACGAGTAAGGCCGAGACCGCTGGAGACTGAACAGCCGAGATTGTCGCCGAAGTCTCGCTCGGCCTGCTCAATGCCGGTCGCATTTTCATCGCATCAGAAGCGCTTATAAAGAAGGGATAGCTTTACAAACCACTGACAGGCTGGCTTTATTGAACAAAGCGCCCACTTGCCGTGGACGACAAGTTGACGACGAATCGCTCCGACACCCTCTGTCGACAGCGGCTAGGAGGTATCGCACTCGCGCTCCGTGTGGCTCTCGATTAACTATTGCCTGTGCTCACCTCTGTTACGTGCGTTATCCACTCATGAACGTTTGTGCGTGAACAGCGGCATTCAGCACCTAGAACACGCGCTGGGGAAGCCGCCTAACCTCCTTTTGTTGCAATCAGGCAGCATAACACGGCGACACAGCTACCAGCGGAACCGAACAACTCGGAGCGATCAACACGACGGATGGACTAATGGCATCCAGCCCTCTAATAGTTATAGATCAACAACCGCCACACTTTTCAAATTGGGCGGCGACAACCCCCATCTAGCGACGAAAAAAAAAAGTGATAAACATTTGAAAAAGGAAAGAGCAGTTATTTTTTTGCCGCCCGCCGCGCGGTTACATCTACTCACGACATGGACATACGCAAAACACTGTACATACACACGGGGATACAAGCACCGATCAAATGCACAACACACAACAAATAGTACATACATCCTACTTATACAAATCAACAAGTGCCCCGAGCGGTATATATGCCCTCCTATTTCGCGCATCGGTTAGCCCAGTGACCACGCTAGTCTTAATCAAGATATGAAAAGGTTACGCCGATTTTATTTTTCAACAATATTTTTTCTGCATTTGTCTTAGGTAGGTACACATATCGCTTAATAACTTCTTACAGCATAATGTATTATAATGATACGCGCCTAACTTCTTGTAACTCAACGTGAGTGACGAGAAAAAAAAAGTCGTGTGAATTCTGTCTGGCAACCACACTCGCGGCGTGGTTGCTATGGCGACGCTGTCGGTACGCGCGCCGGCAGCCGTCCAGCTGGTTCGGCCGTTCGGCTACGGCCGAGTGCGCGAGTCCACGGTGAACGCCGCGAACGCAATAGAGAAAGCAAAGCGTCGACTACTGAAGCTGTACGTAATCGAGTTTCCGCCCGTTCGCTGCCGAATTCTTCGTAGTCTTCTTCCGCCCGTTCGAAAGGGAACAGCTTACCAGTCCGATTACCGCCGTGGCTTCAGTGGCTTCATCTTTGGAGGGAACTGTCAACTGAATTAGTTCCAAAACGCGGATGCATCAGGCAGCGCAACGTGGCGCGGTCCCCGCACAAAGTCGGTAAGTAAACAAAACACTCAATGCCGTTCCATTCTTTTTTTTTTTTTTTATTTACGGGCGCGCGCGGTGTTTCTGGGTGGCTCAAGGTATGGGAAAGCAACTGGAAAAATCGGCGCCTGATCGACCATGGGGTGAAAATTTCAAGGCGTATCGTATGCAAACGACAGCTTTTGCCGGCGGAAGACTCGGTCGTCCGTGGCGAACGCATTTTTAGTATTTTTAAGGATGTTCTAGCTGCAAAAGAAAGGAGCGCCTTAAAATTTCGCAAGGTAAAATACACTGCTGAGGAAACGACGCCTTTTTGCGTGCAGGTGCCGATTTTTCCGGCAGAGTTTAGCGCGCTGCGAAATGCAGTGTGCACTTAGGGAGAGTTTTGGCATTATATAATGTTGCTCATTGGAAATAAAAAAAAAAAAGAAAAAAGAAATGCTGGCATCATATGTTTACACACTCTTAGTCATTTTTGGAATCTTAAGTACCCTTTTTGTGGCAGGTATTGGACGCCAGCACATTTTACGTAGGAACGAAGAGTGGAATCCGGCCAATTCCCTTCCACATTAACATCAAATGAGTGCTGTGAAAGCAAAGAAGAAAGTGAGGGTGAAACAGTTCCTGCAGTAGAAAGTGCCAGAAACAAGAAAAGTGCCCCGAAGTGGAAAATATACTCCCTTGAAAAGGATCCAAAAGAAATAGAGGTTATCAGGTATACCGCCGAGCGTCACAGACCTGCACACTCCATTTCAGTTTTTTAAATGCCCATGCCCTGATGAGCTGTTTACAGCGATATTTGAGGGGACCATCGTGTATGAACTCAATGCCACCATGAACACCATTTTCGGTTTCTGGTCACACCTCCACGCAGGATGTCCTGCTTCAGATCAAGGAGGATATCCTTGACAGAATCTCCTTTACGACAACACGGGCGGTCCTGGCCCTGGATATAAAGGGCGCCTTTGACAACGTCAGTCACACGCTGGTGTTCGAGAACTTGGCCTCAACTGGGTGCGGGCCCCGGATGTATGATTATGTGCGGGACTTCCTGAGCAACTGGATGGCCACCATCGGAATCGAGTCCATCCGCACAAGCACCATCCCGATACCGAGCAAGGGCAACAGGCAAGGCTCGGTCCTGTCACCCACCTTGTTACCTGGCGATGTGCAAGTCGCCTCCTCTACTGGAACGGATTCCCCGGATGAAGCATACACTCTATGCCACTCTACGTGGACGACCTGACGATTTGGGCTACGTCGGGGTCGGACAGCGGGAGGCAAGACTTCCTCGAAGAAGTCATCGAGACGATGCAGAACTACCTCGAGGCCGGCAACCTCCAGCGCGCCCCCGATAAGTCTCAGCTGTTGCTCCTCCGCGCGGGCAAGCCAATTCCCGAAGAAGAAGGCGGACATCCGCCTCACGTTAAAGGATGGTACCCCCGTGCCGGTGGTGAAACGGGTTCGGATCCTGGGGCCTTCACCTCCAACGGGACGGCGGAGCCAAGTACACGGTCAACCGACTCGTCAAGACAACCACGCAAGTCATGCGCATGGTGAGAAAGATAACGAGTCACAGACACGGGCTCGGGGAGTCGGACCTGATCCGGCTGACCCAACCACTCGTCGTGAGCCACATTGCCTGCGCAAATCCGTATCTCAACCTGCTGTCGAGAGGTAAAGGGCAAGATGGATGTGATTATTCGCAAGGGGTACTAGCTGACACTGGGGGTGCCGCCGTACGCGTCGAACGCCAAGCTCCGGCGGCTAAGTGTAAACAACACCTTCCAGGAACTCATCAACATGCACCTAGCCAGTCAGTGGGAGCACCTGGCCCTCACACTGAGTGGGCGGCATGCCCCGAGCTCGCTCGGCATCCCCATCCCCGCATCGCAATGCGAGGCTATCCAGCTGCTGCTGGCCCTTTGGGACAAGATCCAGGTGGCACCAATCCCGTGGAAGCTGAACCCATCTTTGCATCCAGGTCGCTGGATGGCTCCCGGTCCCTTGATTCCACTTAGTCCCGTCGTGTAGCATAGGGCCCCTGGTAGCAATTGGTTGCCAGACCAGCATTTAAGCATACTCCAGTCTTTTTGTATGTAAAGCAAAACAATTACTGCAACTGAATACTTCTTACATGACAATAATCATAGTTTGCACTGCTCAATGCCCTTCTGTTTTATCTAAAATACCGCAAGTAAGTACTCCGAGTACCGGTCGGAGTACTGCGGTGCAGGTGAAGTTTCTACTTCACCTGTTGCCCTTCTGTTTTATCTAAAGTACCGCAACTAAGTACTCCGAGCACCGGTCGGAGCTCTGCGATGCCAGGTGAAGTTTCTGCTTATAAAAAAGTGTCTGCCCAAAAGCTTGCTTCGGTACCACGAGCTGCAACAGGAAGCCTGATGCAGAGGCTTTAAGAGCAAGCTCCATGCTTTGAATGTTGCTAAGCATGCGCGCTTGTGCAGTGCAACTGTCGTTCAGGACAACGTGCTCATTCTTGGCATTTCAGCTTCACTTGCACTTAAAGGGATGTTGAACCGAAATCTGGATTCCATAAAACACGGCGGCAAAAGCGTGTAACAAGATGCTACAAACACTAAAACATCACTCATACAGCGATATTTCGAATGGACGACCCTATTTTTTAAAAAAAGGAGGCGCATTTGACAGATTTGTTTGTCTTGTTTCTCCGAGAAGGAGAGGGAACGACCTCGCGTCTTCTCCGCCTCGCCGCCTTGATGGGGCGAAGCAGAGAGAGGAGAAAACGAGATATCTCGACGTCACGCGCCTCATCGGCCTCGTTCAATCTCAACCTCTTTCTCCAAAAATACGGCCGTCCATTCGAGATATCGCCTTATGACTACGAGTGGTGTTTTAGGGATTGCAGCGTCCCGCCTACGGCTTCTGCATCGTTTTCTGAAATCCAAATTTCGGTTCACCAGCCCTTCAAAGGGAAACGGAGTGTGGCAGCGATGGGATGATTTCTTGTGTCAGCCGGAGTTGCCTACCATTACCACTGTAGGGCAGCAAAGGCTACAGGCAGGGATGGGCAAAAGTAATGCAAATATGTATCGAAATACAAATACAAAATACTTCGTCAAAAATGTATTTAATTACAAATCTAATTGCATTTCCAAAAAAGCATTTAAATACAAGATACAAATACAACCGAATGTATTTGGTCCCCTCGAAATACTTTTCCAAATACATTCCTCAAAATTTGCGTCAGCGACTTCAGGGCACAACGGGTTTCTGGGTATCTCATTTTCATTTTGCATCGCACACTCGGGAGTTAGTGTGCGAGGCTCTAGTAGCGTAGTAGAAATATAATCACAAAAAAATGTAATCAGCTTGGACGTAATAGGTGAAAAAAGTACAGAGCTTCAAGCAGCTTTTTTTGTCGATTACATTTTGGTATAGACCAACAAAGAACCGAGACGACCAAGACGCGCAGCAGCACTAGCTAGAGAATTTTTTATTGTTGCAACTCGCACCAGTTACGAAAATCTGGACGACCCGCACATTTAGAATGTTCCAGGCAAATATATGGATGGAAATCAAGCTGGAAAGCATCAGAAGTTTTCAGAGGCACTTATTTAGCCAGTCTGCCTGTGAACGTCGATTTCGTCACTATTCTTGCCCTGGACTAGCACCGTAATCACAAAGTCACTAAACGCTTGTGCTTGATTGAGAGACACTGCATTCGGTGCAAAACGTAGTTTTCTTCCTGCTCTGGACAGTGCCTTTAAAATAAAGCCGGAGGAGAAAGACAAAAAGCCCCATGGCCGAATAAAGGATGGAGACTATATCTCACAACCACATACATAAAAACAAGATGTATTTTCACCCACAAAATTGTATTTAATTACAATTGTATTTGAAATACCCACGTATTAGTATTTAAATACACACGTCAAAGACATTACCCAATTTGTAATTAAATACAAATGCAAAATACACAAAGTATTTAAAATACGTATTTGAAATACTTGTATTTGAAATAATGCCCATCCCTGGCTACAGGCATGCAAGAGCGACTTTGCGAAGCGCTTTTGCAGAACAAGAGCTTGCGATAGAGCGTGTACTAGCTCGCACTTGTCGCCTTCGACCGCACTGTCACCCTGGCAAGCCTTCGGCAACACCTTCAGAATGCCCGCATTCTTCAAGAAAGCCACAATGTTATGAATATACCACAACAATGCCTGGCTTTTATTTTTTTCTAAAAAAGAGCATTTCTGAAACTTTGAAAATGCAGCAGTGCACGCTCATTACCTTCGGTACTGCTTAGTACGTGTTCACTCACGCTCACCTTATCCAGGCTGGAAAGTTTGTGCCCGGACAGGGCGTATTGAACACTGGTGGTGTCTTTTGACTGAAGTAATATACGAAGTATGAACAGGAGTGATAAAGAAACACAACATTTAATGCCGGTCATCTCCACTTTTAAAAAGTTTCTCAACGTGAGATTAATTTGACATTTCGTAGTAAGGGTGATGAATTCCAGACAGGGTGACACAAACCGTTTTGATAAAAACGTAAAAACAAAATGTAACTACTCCATACAGGTGTCTAATAGTTTGATGACTAGGAAACAACACGGAGGACTAGAGAAATGTGATGAATATAAACGAATAAAGCTGGTCATGAATTGAAGCATACTTAGGTATGTGAGCCACACAACTTGCAGCTGCCATCTCAAGAAAAACAAACAAAGCCTTTAATGATTTCAAAAATCGGAACAATCCTGGCAGGAGTTTCACAGACTTTGGCGATTGTACTATGCGATCAGCAATCAGGCTACAGGTGTTTTCTTGATTGTATTAATCACCTTGATTGCAACTGGCCGTAGCTGTGAGTAGATTAGAATAAGACAAAGCCTCTCAAGAAGGCAGCTCGTATTATACGTCTTCTGGCCATGGGCGAAGCCGAAAAGCCAGTAGGCCGCCATGACCACAGTAAAGCCTTCGAAAAGCCAAATGGTTCCCTCCTGCATATAAAAGCAGAATTGATTCAGTCAGAGAATAATAAAGGCCGCACTGATGAGTATGATTTTAAGCATGAAATGCTTTTAGCTCCCGGCCACCAAACTGATGACATATCTTTTCGGGAACTAACGCCAAAAATCACTTCAAAACATCCCAGGTTTCGAAGTTGACTTTTGCGTTGGTTTTCTTATTTGAAACCGGCTTTGAAACCTACTGGGTCTCGAAGTCAGTTTTGGATCAGAAAGGTGTGCACTAGCAGGGTTCAAAATTTGCTGTCAAAATTTTGTTTCCTTGAGACAAGGAAACAAAAAGGAACATACACACCACCGTCTCAAAACCAGCACAGCATACAGCTGTCATTTATTTCCACAAGTCTTCTTCCTTGTCATCCCACACGCTACACATGCTGTGGAACCTATTCCTAGACACGCTATGAAACCTATTAATTCCGAACTACAGCTTTAAAAAAATTATCCAACATTCAAATTACTTTTTTGTATGCCATCTCACTACCGAATTCTAAACCAAGAGCGCATCATTCGTTCCAACCGTTTGAAGCAATCGCCCGACGAGGAGCCCGTTGTCGTCACGCTTTGACGGCGCACTTTAGTTCACCTTTCTGCCGCCGTCTTGGGGGGGGGGGGGGGGGGGGGGGGTGTCTCAGGCATCGTCCTCGCGCAAATATTACCACAACTGTTTAATTGATTGGTGCGGCACACAAACTTCTGTTCGGGCTAGAACTTGGTCAACAGTATCTGAGATGAGCCCGACGCCCATTTTAGACGTCAAATAAAATTTCGAAATTGCTTTTATAATCTCTTTAAGAGTTTGAATGCATGCGTCTGGAATTCGCAAAATTTAGTGGCCGCGATTATGTCCTCTGTGACCGATTTGCAAAAATAAATGGTTTTACAGTAATGATTCAAATTGTGATTTATTGGGAATTAACCAGTGCTGTTAATAACATGCTCTGTATTGTCCGCTCTGCTGGTGTTTTTTCTGCCGTCATTGCATCCACGCAGCTTGAAAGTGCATTGCTTTATGCGATATGTGGCACGCACACACCGTGGCACTCCACTTGATAGCGTGGCATGTGGTGGCAGCAAAAGCCTCTGCCAAAAACATGCTAAGCACAGCATTTGTGGCGGCAGAAAAGATACAAGGCTATTATCTTGTTCCCGAGAGTATAGTATGTTGCAGGTTAAGACGGTACGGTGAGGGGAAGAAGCTCCGTCTACACTCTTTCCACTTTAGCAGAAAGGATGCTATAGAGAGAAGAAGGAAACCGCCAATCGTGGCAAGCAAACCATTTTTGGACTGGCAGAAGTGATGGGAGACGCCAGGCAGTGTAAAAAAAGGGGAAGTGGGGGGGGGGGGGGGGGGGTGGACTGCAAACGTGTTTACCAAGAATAAAAAGAAGGAAGAGTGAAAAGAGGTATTCTTCTGTAGATTCCTTTTTCTCCCGGAGCTGTGAATGTGCCATGGCCGGACTGGGCTCAACTCAATGGCCCAAATCATATTTAAAAAAAAATAAAAAAATTATTGCCGGCAGAGTTTTGCGGACTCCTAAAATGCCTTTACAGAGAGGTTCCACAAACCCTCTTTCCAGAACCGTTGGCCTAGATTGCGGGCATCGGCATCTGCAGTACGTTTTGCAGGAAAAGGAGGGGGAGAGGGGCAAACCTTGTTTTCTTTCAAAGTTATAGGTTTGAAAGCTACACCCCTTCAGAATAATCCCCCCTCTTTCCCGCCACTTTGCTGACGCCCATGATTGTGGGCACCTCATCACTTACAAAATGTTTCCTAGGACCCATGTGTAGAAAGTAGGAGCCACCATTCAAGCCCCTGTCATGACTACAGTGCAGAGATATCACAATAGCAGGGAAGAACAATAAATAATAATGGACAGTCTGACCGGAAACAATATTGGTACAGTTTCAGACTCGCCGCTCAGCTTGCCAGCTGAGCCAGGCTAGAAAATCGAAATTGGCAAAGTGAATGAGTTGCGAGTATAAAGATGCAACAACAAAACCCTACTGGAGTTCTTAGAAAATGTTGGGGCCTTCTTGTCAATGGAAAAGGCACTCAGTAATTAAATCCAATACTCTTTCGGATAGTGAGATTGATATCGTGGTAAGGTGGGTGCTTGTCCCAAGCTCTTGTTTTAGCTCCAGTGGGTGTCAAGTTACACACAGCCAGAAAACAAATCAGCATAGCCAAACGAAGCACAGGACAATCGCGTCCGTAAAATAGCCGATGTTCCATATTTCAATTAGTTTTTGATCTCACTCTGGGCAGCACACAATGCATAGCAGACGATTGTCCCTTTTTGGCTCTGTTCGCAGATGACTTGCCAGTCTGTTCGTCGTTTTGTTTCTGTCAGAGAATGGTACCTACCTAGTAGCAAACAAACTCATTATTATTCCCTCATGTTAGCAGACGATGCGTCTGGTAGTGGTATTTTATAGCGAGTTCGTTTCACACGCACTGGCACCGTTCGAGTTCTCTTCCAGAATGCATCGCACTCGCAGAGTGTTGCACGGAGAACTGGACTCAAACGAATTCGCCAAATACACCAAGTGTGGAAGACTGATGCTGCCGCCATCTGTGTTGTAGAAAGAATACCGACCTCAAACCGAAACTGGCGCCTTGCTGTTCGAAGTTTTGGGTGGGAATGCGAGAGTACAGTCGCTACCAACGTTTATCTACAAACGTTGGTCGCTGCAGCCTGTAGTTTATAGTTGCGATGACTTCAAGCAACTCGGCTGTCATAGGGATAGTTACAGACGGCGTAAATTTCCGCAACCAGCTGTCTACAAAGCAGCTGGTTGCGATCTTTCAATTCTCATAACCGTTTACACTGAAGAAAATGGATGATGCTGTCCGAGCAGAAACTTGATCCATTTGAGTATGGCATTATGCGTGGACCACTGAAAGGGTACGCCTTAAAACTAGTCTGCTGGAATACCCAGCAAAACGTTTCGATTTCGATCGTCATTACAGGTGGATCAGATATTAGCTTTGGTGAGGGCGTCAAGAACGAGAGCTTTCTCGAACAAAATATCACGGGGCAAGTTAGCTGAAGTAGGTAAATGTTAAACATGATGATGTTGCCCAAGCCTCGGGTAAAGTCACTAAATT
Source organism: Ixodes scapularis (assembly GCF_016920785.2). NCBI lineage: Eukaryota > Metazoa > Arthropoda > Arachnida > Ixodida > Ixodidae > Ixodes > Ixodes scapularis. The sequence continues at coordinate 239,114,562 of NW_024609835.1, read as the reverse complement.
TAGCTTTCTCTGATACTTATTGGGCAATCAGAGGTTTCTGCTGGGGGAGTTTTGTCGACAAATGCTCAATTTTTCACCCGCACACGTTGGTGATAAACATCTCGGGGGCCGCTGGTGCATTTGTTCTGAGCATTTCTTTACACACTGGTATATTTCAACGTTTTTACGGCAACAGAGCGACTTAAAACCTCCAAATAAAGCACGGTTTGTCAACTGCTTCCTTCATGAAATAGGAGACGCTCACAGTTCAAGCTCGCGTTCGATTCCGTTGCCCGCGGGACGCAATTTCTATCAGAAAATCGACTTTTTTTCCTTTCAGTTCCGCGACACATCGTAGCAGACAAACTTTCGTCATCTGCTCCAGCACCTTGCCGGCCTAGCCGGAGCGAGGCACGACGGGATTGCATTTTGGCGCAATCTCGATTTTCTCAGTGCAGCGAGTGCATGCACGCGTGGGGTGTCAGCAATGAAACGAACTCGGAGAGTGCAACCACTCGTGGAGTGCCGGCTGAAACGAACCCGCTCCACGCTGCGAGTGGACACGCGTGGGCACGAGTGCCGTGAAACGAACTCGCTAATACTTCTTCAGTGCAAGCCGGTTGAGACCTGAATGACCAAAATCGGGCCCTCGGTGAGATGGAATGGCAAACAGAGAATGATTTCATGACCAGGGGCCAAACAAATAACAGGTGCATTGTATGGTGACAGTATTAGCACCGAGAAGTTTGGGTGGCGACCTTTTACAGCGAGCCGGGGTGACGTCATGCTGAGGACAAAATTTACCCCCTCACTCGCCCTACAAAGGCCGAGGCGGCGTTAGCTGTCGGCATATTACTTTCATGTTTTTTTGTTTTTTTTTTGTGCGCATTTTACGCAGGAAATGTGAATTATTATATGCGGCCTTATTGAGGTATGGTCTGTAGCTGCAGGCGAAACTTCAACCAACATTCCGAGCATGGTTTCCAGGGCAGACAGTGCATGAATCACAGCTGGTATATGAAAAGGAAGAAATGCCACCACACTTGGAGGAGCATTGCAATATATTTACATCTCGCACAATCAACGCTGCTGATGATTTGAATAAATTAAGAGGTTTTTTCAACTTTGTTTCTAAACAAAACGTCTCAGCGAAAAAGCTGCACTCTGCTCGAGCAACATGTTAAATATATTCTGGGCCATGGGGAGAAAATTACAAGTGAGACCGCCCAAAGGCCTTTGACTTGAATGCCATTTGTATGCCCGCAAAGCGGGGTCTGATGTTCTCCTAAAGCGCGAGACAAATGGAAGGCAGAATTGTCCGATCCGACAGTCCGAACGCCACTCCGAATTGAGACACACGCACACGCTTCCGACCTTGCAAGCGACACAACGATCCGTTCGGCTCCGCCCAGGAGGTCCAACTTCCAAGCACTCCAGCGCAGGTCCGCGTTCATAGATCTCTGGTCCCAGATTGATGGTTTAGCTCGCACGAGCGAAGCTAGGAGCTCGTTCTTGTTAGCGCGTGCATTCTTTGCCGGGGCCATCTTTCTCGAATGGATCAGCGGGATCCACGCGTCCGGCTTCCCGTCGCCCGTCCCTTTTTCTTATTCGTCCCGACACACCAAGTACGTCATCATGGCGTTCGCGCTAGCTGTGCTGTCATTGGCTGGACGCATCCGACAATCCGTCCGCCGTGCGAAACTATCTGGCGCGTTTGACGCATGTCGGATCGCCGATCTGACGCCTGAAGCGACCAAATTTTTCGGATCAGGCAGTAGTACTGTCGGATCGGACGTCGGATCGGACGGATTTTTCGCGCATGTGTCTCGTGCCTAACTCATGAATCTGCAAAGAACAGAATTTCAGTGTCTGAAACACTTACACCGCCGCTTCCACAACCCCTTGCACAACCGCCTCATATCGTGTGGAGGGGGCGGGGGGGTTCATCGACGGAGTTGCCTCCACTGATAGCTTTCCATACTTATAACCCAATTATAAAGGTAAACGTGACAAAAACGGTTGGAAAAGCTATGAAAATTCTGTCGGCATAAGTCTCACCCAGCGCCTTGTACACTGGGTAAACGAAGCCCCGCTTCTCAACGTGCTTACAGCTCACAACGGCCGATGTTGACGGTGCCTTTCCCATCCTTAGTCTGACTGTCCATGCTCTCTTTAATCTCGAAGTTTTCGGGTGGTAGAATATGATACCAGCTTCTTTTTGGAAATTGCATTGCAGCGCTGAACAGTAGGTCAGCATGCTCACAAACCTCCGATCGTGAGGAAACGGGCGCAGGGAAGCCAGCCAGATGTAAGAATGCGAAGCGGAGTCCGCCACCAGACGTCACGGTACACCTCACCCAATCAAGACGTGGCGACCGCAGCGACACTTGTGTTTGCTCTGAAGACTAATAGTACGCCGTGCAAGCAATACCATTGATCTCCACGACAATTTGCTGGATCGTGTGTCTCCGCTTGGTCGTTGCAGCTCAGGTTCGGCCACCGGATGGCCACCTTGGGACAAAGATTATCAGTCAACCTTCTGTAGCGTTGCGGAGGCTGGGCGGCAGTAAGCTGAAGACATGTTTTCTGCTCATTCGTTGTCATTTACCGAAGAAGTTTGTTAAAACCCCGAACGGTGAGAATTGCGTTTGAGAACACGTGGAAATTTTTACGAAAGCTCAGCACCGCAAGAAAGAGGGGCAACTCGTCTAACGCAAGTCTTACCGTTCTGGCGGCATGATCAAAGCTTCCTTGGCATGCCAAAGTGCTGCATCTTTGTCTTTGCACGCTTGAATACCGATCAAGAATTAACGCCGTGTGGATTTGTTTCGTGAGTGCAAAGTGCATGAAGATGCATGTGCCTCTGGAGCAGCATTTTACTTTACTCTTACGACTGTATTTGTAACTTGCGGCACTTGCAGTCCAGAAACGGGCATGATCCAGTGGCGACAAAGGAGGGGTAGGAGGCTATGGCGACGGCGGCAGATTGCACACAACCATATGGACGGGCCACGTTTGACAAACTTCAGATATCGCCGCTTCATACTTTTGCCTTCGAAAAGCTACCTTCTTCCACAGCATTGCTCTATTTGTGCTGTCATGTGATCCATTTGAGTAGATTTGGAACATAGCCATGGTTAATACATAATAGCAACCACCGATTTCATTTCCTATTGATAGCAACTCGCTGGAACAGCTGGGTGATAGAGAAGACGCCTATGTGCGACATACCTTCAAAGCTCTGCCATGGCATCGATTCTTGATAAGTATCCAAGCGTGAAAATGCACAGAGACGCAGCAGTTTGGCAGGCCAAGGAAGCTTTAATCACGCCGCAAGACCGGCGAGACTCGACGTTCGACAAGTTGTGCCTTTTTCTTGCGGTGCCGCGCTGTTGCAAAAAAATTTCATGCGTTTTCAAAGGAAATTCTCATTTTTTACACATTGCGAGCGTTTGGCGCTCCTTTCACTAAACAGAGGGGAGCGCCGCCGGAGACTGACACTCGAGCGTGCTCTTCGTGCTCCGAGCATTTCTTGGAGCACAAGTGACTTCTTTGCGCTCCGTGATGTCACGTCCACAAACAAGATGGCTGTGCTATTGTTGAGATTGTTGAAACAAAATGCGTAGCGGGACAGCTGCTCCTTTTCAGTCCTTTAGTGGTTAATCCAGCAGGTAAAAACAATTTGATTTGAAAGTCAAGACAGCAATTAGCATTCCGGAAAAGGTTTGTTCATGTGCCTTGCCTGAGAACAAAGTGATCTATCGAACGAGCGTGCTGATAGCTCGGCGACAGAAAAGTTGCCGAGAAGACAGTGGGACGGCTGCCCTTTTTAAACTGCTTAGTCCAGCTGCAGCGAATAAAGATACTTAGATTGGAAAGCCGAAGCATCAGTTAGCATTGCGGGAAAGGTTTGTTCGTGCATCTCGCCTGAAAACGAATTCATCTATTGAACGGAAGGTTACCGACAGCACAGCGACAGAGAAGTTGTTGAGATGAGAAGACAGTCGGAGCGCTGCCCTTTCTAGGATATTTTGCCCAGAGAATCAAGATACTTCGAATGGAAAGCCGAAACATCATGTTCATGTCTCGCCTGAAACAAATTGACGTGCTATCTATTGAACGACAGTGTTCCGGTATCGGCATAGCACATCAACAGCTTCATCGCATTCCGTCTCGCTGCAATACGGAACCACGAAATATCTGGCAAGTGTGAGGGTTTCGTGCGTCGACAAACGGGTTCAAGAATGTTGTCTTTAATTCAAATATAAACAGCTTGCACGGTCAATAAATAGATCAGCCAAGGTGCCTTTCCCCGCACGTGCTCGAAGCGAGTCTCCAAATTTCTCAGAAATACTTAAACGTTCGTAGAAACTTCATAACGTCGCCGTCTCTTTTACTTTGTACCCTGCCGCTCTACACTGGCTTTAATTAATTTACCACCAAAATAATTTTGGCTTCTCCCACCCGTATCCACGGGATGCCTGGTTCGTCATAACCGTGCGGTGGGAAGGAGCTTGTGCGGCTCGTCAATAGATTCGGTGTGTCGCGCTCCTGTACGCCATGCGCCGTTTAGTTGCTGTGCCTGGAGTATAAAACTCGGAGTGTCAGAGTAGGAGTAAAGGAGTGTGGACTTAAAGGGACACTGACAGGGTATTTATGCTCGCCGAGGTTTTTAGTTGTACGTGACATATGAGAGCTCAACTACCCAGAACAGAATTTGCGGCTCGAAATTCGGTTTCTTTCCACTCGAAAACCGCCGGTCAAGAACTGGCCGGTTCGAGTCTCGCTCACTCTCTTTTTCGCGGTCACGGGCCGTTTTCTAAGGTATCGATGCGACCACCAAATTTAATCGAAGTCGTGGGTCACTGAAGGCACACTCAATATTAAAAATAGAAAAAAATATGAACCCCAGTTTTTGTGGCTTCTAAAAAGCTGTAAATACGTTGATTGAAAAAAAAAAAAGTTCCACAGACAACCGGAAGCATTCTGTGCGTTCGTCGTTTCGCGTATCGTGGGACTCGCGGAGACGGCGATGGCAGCGGACGACGGGCGTGGGACCTCTATTTCAGAGCTGTCGTTCGCGGTACCGGCGAATTCTGTCGACCGTTAAAAGAGAAATTTGGGACTGATCAAAAGAATTGGTATTCATCCCGTACGACACGGCCGGCCACCAAGCCGATTTGCACGAAGAGGTCGCCGAGCCGTCGCTCCCTTCTCGTGGCTGAAGACATCGCTCGCGCAAACGTCAAGCACTACGTGTCTACTTCGAGTTGAATATGCACGCGTACGATTTCTTCATTAGGTGCGAATGTCCCCAATGAGTGGTGCTTCCCGACTTCGACCCGGGAGTGCTTTTTCTAGAGAAAAATCGACAGCAAGCTTTCCAACTTACAGTTACCGGCTGAATTATAACTAAGAAAAGAGATCCATCATTGAAAAAATGCCGCAGTAGCTCAGTGGGAAAGACGTCCGGTTCACACGCGGTAGCACCGGGTTCGATCCCCCGTGGAACTTTTTTTTATTTTTAACATTTTCCGATGTTTACAGATCTTTTTCTTTCTTTTTTTACCATCATCACTGAAGAAACAAACAAAAAAATAACAAACAAATGTTGTGGGCGATACTTCGCTGAAGTAAATGGTATGGGATTTCCGTTTTGACACCTCCGAACTCCATGTAATCACTTTCCACAAAATGCAAGGAGCATATAAATCGGGTAGCGTCCGCTTTCCGAGGTGCCCGTAACTGTTTTGCAGGAATTGCAGCCAGCCATTGGTCCCGATCCCGTTGATCTTTCGGAAACTCTGTCGCACAATGCCACTTTTTTTGGATGCAGGACATATGAGCCAGCTCTTCACGCAACATCTTGGGCGTATTCTTTTCGGAGCCGATCATGGAAATTCACCACGGGCACTCACTACTCATCTCCAACTCCTCAATGTACAAAACAACTCATCTTGGAGTACAGAACAACGAGCGGAACAAACATAATTGCAAGTAATCGCACGGCGAGCAGTTCCCGCACGCCGCATCGCACGCCGCATGTCGTGTCGTCTGCTACAAAAAGGAAAAAAAAAAAAAAAAAAAAAAAAACGCACGGTCGGGTGTAGCCACGTGACTTCCGCCACTCGCTCTCTTCTCTCCACTTCTCCGACCTCCGTCGGGTTTCGGTTTCGAGCAGTTGCGTCTTTTGGCTTTATTAAAAAAATACGCTACTCTGTTGCAAAACATTAATTGGGCAGTCCTCCGACACCATAATAAAGCGCCTGGCAAAAAATAAAACAACATTTTTGGGGGGTGTCAGTGTCCCTTTAAAGGGGAGCTACAATCATACTTAAGCGTCTACCTCTTTTGCGGTTTCCACGTCTCTTTGGGTTCGGGCAAGCCAGCGGGCACGGAGAGAATAACTAAATATCAGTGAGTCATATTTTAACCGGACGACGCGGAAACCTCCTCCACCTACGAGGGCGACCCGCGTTGCCGAAAGCGCGGAATATGTGACGTCTTTGGTCCTGGGATTACTACTGGTCAGAGCCGCTAAAAGCTTTTTTTTTAGTCGATACAAAATATAAGTGTCGCGAACCGTTTCAATTATGTATGAAAGTAGTTTTTGTTCGGTATTTTAGATAAGAAAAGAAACAAATGCAGTTTATAAAGTACGGAAACAAGAAATGACCCGTCGACAAACCCGCCACCAAGCGGTGAAAAAAAACGGCGCATACAGTACTAGAAAGGCGTAGTGGGATGAGGCTCCGACGAACAATGGGCTTAGAAAGGTCCCGGATGTACGCGGTGGCGCTGCGGTCGTATACCGGCTCGAGGGTCCGACCGGTTCCGAGCGTCCCCAAGGCTTTCGGCGCGGGCTTGGCTGGCGATTTGACCCTTTGGCGGTATGGCAGCGCGAAGTGGCTCCCGTTCTGAACTGATCTTTACCCCGTGTTTGCCGTCGTTTGTGGCCAATGAAGTGTTATGCCAAATTAGTCTTTAATCGTGCGGCAAATGCAATGCGAGCTGCCCTGGCCGCCCGCTTCATACAGCCTAGTCAACACGTGCTTTAGTGGCACCCTCTCGAACCGTCGACACTGAGTGCGGCAGCCGTGAGCGCTCGATGAGCTCACTACTTCACGGCTACTCAAGCCAGGACCTACGAAGTCATGAAGGATGTTATTTTTTGCTTGTTTTTGTAAGTCTAATTTGCCTATAACTTTTAAAATAAAGCGAAATTTAAGAAAAGAAAAGTTTCTCTAAATTACTACGTTCAGTGCGCTCAGGTTCGGTCCAAATTAAAAACCAGTCAAAAATTTATTGCAGGGCCACTTTAACGCTCCCAATGACGACAAACGAGCAAAAAACATGTCTTCAGCACGCTGCCGGCCAGCCTCTGCACGCTCCAAAAGGTTAATTTTCCGTGTCCCAAGATGGTCGTCCGGCAGCCGCAATCACGGAGCGGGGAAGCGCAATTTAGCAATTGTCGTAGAGATCAGTAAAAAAAATATGGAATGCATACCCTCCTAGCATCCATCAGGTAGGGATAAGCATTCTGTGCAGTCTATATGCCCATCAATATCAACGCATGTAGCCATTTGCAGGCAGTCACATCCATTCGAAGATCAATCTGGCCTTCGTCAGGCACCAGCTTTCGCTCTCAGCACACAGCCACCGTTGGTGGGCTTCGAGGCTGCTCGCATCTTCACCCTAAACAGGCGGGGCAGCCCCGGTCTGTAAATGTAGAATATTAATATGGCAGGTATTATTTGATAACACTTTATGTTTTGGCCGTGTAAAGAAAATCTGCATTCCATTTTTTAACATATCTGTTATAGAATAACAAGGTCAGGTGGAACGGCTCGAGTTCGCTGACTGAAAGACAGAGGGCTTAGCCTGAACCAATATCCTAGCAGCCTTCGATATTGGTGTGGGGGGAGAGAAGGCTGAACCTCTAAAGATGTCTTCGAATGATTCTCTAATTACTTAACTCCAAAGTTTGAGGCTGCTGCACTTGAATATTCTGAACTTTTTCCAACATATATTTGCGCTGTCGCTAACCATGTTCCATTTGCCAATTTTTTACACGCCCCTTCTCCTCCAATCAGAAGAGCACGAGAGTCCGCCGTGAACAGACTTGGCATCATCGTGTGTCATATATCCCCGATGATTTCCTTCCCCACTAAGATGCATTAAAGCCAAGGCTCGAGCACAAGCTCATAGCATCGCTAGATGGTCGCACTGCACGAACCCTCGTGCAGCTTGAGTATCTACTAGTACTGGTAAAAGCGAGCGAGTTGAAAATGAATACTTAAAACAGAAAAAATAAAGCGCGAGGGACAAGCACAGGACAACCACGTAAAGCCTGGTTCAAACAGTTGCGTTTGACCGCGTTGCGGCTGCGAGAAACCAGGACATCCCTGCTGCTTATATCGCGTGCCAAGATGATTCTTTGAATTGGAATCCACGCTTCATACGAAGCACAGATGTGCCGGTGACTCGTTTTCGGTTCTAAACGCAACGCAGACAAACACACTCAAACGCAAGTGTCGGAACCGACCTTTACGGTACAGGCTCGCAGTAAAGCTGTGAGCCCGAACCGTCTCGCACGTCTAGCCTTCGCTTTAGTACATCTCAGGATGAGACGGAATGTATCATAATAGAACCGATGTGGTCTCACCATTCTCAGCAGAAGTGCGTGAGTAACCGATGCTATTTTCGTGGTCGCTTGCACGTAAACAACCAAGGAGCTTGTACACAACGCCGGCATTCATCTGGCTTGAAAACAACTTAAGCGTTGGCTTGGCTTGGATCGTTGGCTTGGATGTCAGCTGGCCATTGTGCTTACTTGAACTTCACGAAATCCTCTAAATTGAGCAGGCTGCTTCTTGACTTCTGCTGCAGACGCGTATGTCTGCGATTCGGCGGTTTCCGAGTTCGACGACTCGGAAATCATGGGTGTACCACCGCAACACCCTCTTAACACGATTTCGGTAGCCGTAGGGTGTAAAAAGGATGTACGAAGGGTGTAGGCCTTTCCGTACACCCTTGAATATTCAAAAATCATGTAAAAATGGTGTAGGAAGGGTGTGAGCTCGGAAAAACGCCCTTTTAACGCGAACATGGGTGTTGAAATTTTTAGTGTGTACGGTGCGCCGAAGGATCCTGAAGAACTCGCCAAAAAAATACTACCGACTGATCTCGATAATACGTAAACAGTGACACAGTCCACGGCTAGATGACGCGCGCAAGCAAACTCTAAAAGCACTGGATATACAAATATTATCCAGCGCTTTAAGTGAGCTCCTCAGGTGGCGCTGTTACCGTCCAATTCAATATGAACAAATATAAAAAAACTAACATTTTACTTTAGTGGTTGTTACAACATACCCAACAGGCACTTTGACATTTCACGTAACGAGGTAGATGGGCTTAGAGTGACAAACCGGAAGTTTGAAAATGGCACCCCCCGGTCGCCCCCATGTCGTACGCAAAAATGACCACTCGTCAACTAACCTCACAGGCACCGTGACGTCATTTGTAAGATGGCAGCGCCCAGAGTTGGTGGATGCGAGTTTGTTCGGTGGGGCGGTATCCGTGATGTGCAGGTGCTTTCCGACTACTGTGGGCTTCTTCGTACTCGGTGACGCAGGTATAATGTGAAAATATGAAGGAATGAGAGCTTTATTTTTTTTTCGTAAGATTGCTCTGAATCATCTGGATATTAACACCTGTGTGACAGCATCAATCGTATCGTCGTAGCTGTGCTCGGGTTCCCGGATGTAACCGACAATCGATTGAACTTTTAGTGCTTTTAGCATACACTTTTGTGTTCTCTTAGCTTTTTTGAAGTTTGGGATGTCTAAGATTTAATGCGGAAATATAAGCGTCGCACGTAGGGCCTTGTTACATTTAAGGGCCGGGATGCAAGTCTGGCAAAGCACTTTATTGGGAAGTGCAACGCAGGCAGCCTCGGGACCAACAACTCGTGGTAAATCAAATCGGGGCTCAATATATACAGATAAGATACACCGGACGCAGGCGCACAGCACTCTGACGTCATACATAAAAGTGCATACTTCATGGCATGCTGTTATCATAAACACGCAGATACGACAGGCCTAGGGGAAGTTTTTTAAGCCCTAGGTAAACGCATAATCACAGCAACGTTTAGCGAGAAAGGTCCTGAGATCTTTACGTTTTGTACTAATCAATGATTATACGATACAACTTTCAGCATAACATTTTTTTGCATTTTTCTAGTTTTGTTTGAAAGTTATAATGTCTGAGAATCAAAGCGAAAGGTATACGTTACGTGGAGGCTGAAACAACTTTCCTAGGGAAAGTTGTTTCAGCCTTTGGTCACCGAATAAACGCAGCATAATTTTGCAAGGAAGCTCCTGCTCTCTTTAACACTTTGTACTAATCGACGATATTGCAAATCGGCGGTTCTCAAGATTTTGATATAACATGCTTTTATTGCAGTAGCTTGCATTTGATCGCAATGCTCTTATTATTTTAAGTGAAAAGCTATCGCTTGTTGAAGTGACGTGCACCCGAACTCCTACAAAGCACTCGAAACAATCATTCAGAAAAAAAGTTTATTATTAATGTTCATAAAAGTTATTTTATCCCCTTGCAACTCAGAACGCAGTTAGCAGTTACTGCTTCCGAAGTCCCTAAGAACCTAGTATAAGTAGGCTCTTGACCTTGCCGATCAGTATCAATAGTCCACACTAATCTCCATATGTATGATCGGTCTCCTCTTGGATGATTGTCTAATGACCATTCCAAGATATCTAATCTTTAAAAAAAAATCAATTTTATTCCTTAGGGGCGTAGGGTTAGCAGCACACATATCAAAAATTCATTTAATTTAATGCAACTTGTAAATAGAAAATTAATTGCACATTTTTTATTTTGTAGGATTTATTGCAGCCATAATTTTTTAATCAAGACTGTATTGTATTAGTTGGTCGATTATTTACTTTTTTTAATTACCTGGACAAAATAACTTGTGTTTTTCTGTCCCTTGTCCGTAGAAGCACTCTTGTTGTAAAATGTTTACTAGCATACTTTCAGTCTATTCAATCGACTTTTTTCAAAAGTATGTGCTGCTTATACTTTGTTTCACCATAACTTGACAAAAGGCGACTGCCACAGCCCCTCTAGCCAATCAGAGAGATGGAGTGGAGGTGGTACATACGTGACAAACAAGTACTCCGATGACATGTTGTCGCGTGCCTCTCTTCGACGTGCATATTGGCTTACTGGGACTGGCTTTCTCTTTCCTTCTCTAGACCTCATAACAAGAAGAAGAAGCAGACTGTAGCCTTCGCCGTTCGCCAAATTGTTGTGAAATGGAATGTAGTAGCTACGGCGCTAATTACCCGAGGCCTTCGTACTTTGGGCATTTGTTCAACAAGAGTGTTATGTCAGCAGTCACTGTGAACTCGGCCCAGCGCCTATTGCACTCAAATGCTGCAGTAGCGCTCGACGTGAACTGGGGCCCATTCGTGTGCCTTGCGCCCAAAAATAATGGTGGCAGTCAATGTTGCTAGACCGGATTCTGCAAAGGGTCTATTGTGTCATATGTTTATAAAATTTAATGTTATATAACAATATATCAACACACACAATTAAACTAGATGCTCAGAGGTGTTTTTTTAGGTAATTAACAAGTTACAGCAATAAAATTTTGCTTACAAGTATAATATTTATTTTCGTAGCTAGGCTCGTTTTGTGCTAATTAATATCAGTGTGCTACGCTGTAAACATCATGTGTGTATTTTTATGTATCATCTCAGCAATGCCTACAAAGACCCTTGGAGGGAATAAATGAATAAATAACATTTTCACATCAGTGGATTTTTTTTTTTGGAGGCACCACATGTTCAGGACAGAGTTGAAAAGAGTGCAGCCCCATGCAACAAGTCTGCCAGCCTGGTAGGCCCCATTTATTAATATCCAGGAGTCAGAGGTGCGAGTGCTCCCAAAAGGTCCAGCGCATACAGTGAAGACAATTCTTAATGTGTAGACTCTAAAGGTGTAAAAGCGAGTGGAAATATGATGCGTACTTGGTTTGTGTATACAATATGTTTATTTACACTTGATTACATATTTATTTATTCTAATCAAACGGTTCCTTAACGAGTTTTTTCTGCGGCAGTCTCGCGTCAGGCGTTCAGTCGTAGTACCTGTGCTCCTTGTTGTCGGATGACGCTCCTGGCACGTCGGTGTTCGGTTTGGTCGAGTGGCGACTTTGACTGACTGATGCCATGTTGTATCATACGTTATGTGCCGCCACTGACATCTGATGGACTGAAGCTGCAGGGCTGACTTCGAATCCACAAATTTGCCTGGTAGTTTTCTGCGTCAGTGTAGCTAGATCGACGAAAAGGCAAACAGCGCACAGTAAATGGGGACTAAAGGAAGTGCAAACAGGACAAGCGCTGACTCTCAATTATAATGCAATTATAATCAATTAGAATTCAATGCAGCAGGCGCAAACTGCATAAGCCAAACGTCACTGGGCTTGAGTAGTAAAGAGATGGTTTTTTTGGACACGTGGTGAATGTACCGTGTGACATGGGCGGAGTTGCTGTTTTCTTTGTTTTGTTTTCACGTGAATAAATTTCAGTTGAGAGCCAGCGCTTGTCCTGTTTGCACTTCCTTTAGTCCCCGTTTACTGTGCGCTGTTTGCCTTTTCGTCAGTATGAACCAACTAACCCAGATCGCCACCCTTATTTAGCTAGTTCGGGCCTGTATTGCTTACGTGGGCGTGCCTCCTGCTGGTACCGTTGACTTAATGGCTGGCCACAACGTTTGTTTGCTAACCAAGCCACTTCACCTCCATTCCGCAATGGCGATTTCTTCCGCTGCAACTTGTTTAAGTCTGGTGTGGCAAAGTGAAGTCGGGGGATGCTTGGTTTCCACTTCTGAGAACAACGAACCATTCTGTTTCTTCAAGCCTCTCAGCAGCATCCTCCCTCAAGGTTAGAAATTGCGTGCTTTGTGGCGTAGACACAGATAATTGGTGTCGGCAAGTTATTAGGTATTGCGCTTGGACGATGTTCATTCTTGAGGTCTCGATGATGAACCCTTCGACTGCGATCAGAGAGTTGCGGATAAGGCTGCCGAAGAGGTTGTTTTTCACGTGAGGGACATAGGATTCTTAGCTACGTGTGTTTTTTAGTATCAGGATCGGCACGGGCGCTTGAGCAGAGGCAAAACGACCTCGACGAAGGCGGTGACGCTCTTGTTGGGGCCGTGTCCTGGACAGTATCAGTAATTCAGCTCTTACTCGTCGATGTTGGCTGATGAACGTGCTCTTAATCTTGATCTTGCAAACTTCCCACGACGTTAAGGAGGATTCGGGGTTCTCAAACCAGAGCATGGCAGTTTCTTCCACGAAAAGCATAGGTTTTGCAGGTGCTGGTCTTCTGTCCACGCATTTTGGCGGGCGACACGGTCATATTGGTCAGTCCAGCCCTCGGCGTCTTTATAGATTTCGCCATGAAAGGGCGTGGAGCGTGAGGTGCGACGGGCATGCAAACAAAGTTGGGAGCGGGCGCGGTTTACTGCTGCGGCCTTGTCATTGTTGGCCTGATCTGCTTCGGTTTCTCTGGCAGGTGACCGTATTCTGGTGGTTCTTTCTGGTAGTACTGACTCTTGGGCTGTAAGACGCGGGACAGTCTGCCACCCATGTCCCGTAGTGGGGCAACGCGGCTGGGGAGCCGCCATGGTGCCCACAGAGTAAAGGGCTATGGGTAAAATTCCCAGCATCTCTATCAGAACATACGATGACAGCCGAGTATGGCCTGGGACTTCCCAGTATATTAAAGATTAAAAAAGGAAAGGATTGAAAAAAGCATCCGTGACACTATAACAAAACTGTCAGACGAGAGCTTATCCTCACTAGTAAAGAAACTGCATTTCTTTAGCGGGCATTCTGTCCGAAGAAGTCCTCTTCTTGGTGCTTTGACGGTGGTCGCCAAAACACCAAAGGAGAGGACTTCTTCAGACAGAATGCCCGGTAAACAAATGCAGTTTCTTTACTGGTGAGGACAAGCTCTCGTCTGACAGTTTTATATTGTCACGCATGCTTTTTTTAATCCTTTCTTTTATCAATCTTTACTATACTGGAATGTTGCAGGCCATGCTTGGCTGTCATCGTATGTTCTGGTGGAAGTGATGGGTATACTTTACAGTCGCAACTAATTACCAGAAAGACTTCACGCCGACAGGTGGGGACTTTAGGGTCGTGACCTGTCGGCGTGAACAGGTGGGTTGTGTAGGTAACACGCGTCCCAGTGATACACAAGCGATGAAATGTCCACACACCTTGCAATTCGCGTAACGAGTGTTGATAAAACGATTGTCGGCGAAACGTGCCGCAGTCTATCGGATTCAATAACAATCGCAACACCTGTGCTCCGTGAAAGTGCACTTCTACGCCAAAACAATTTAGGAAGCAGCACATCATCATCTAGCAAGGTGCGAAAACTACCAGCTACAAGGCAGCTCTTCGGTGCACCACACACCTGTGGTCAATGAAAGTGCACGTCAACGCCAGAAAAATTTAGGAAGCAGCACAGCATCATCTAGCGAAACACGGAGACAAGCAGCTTCAAGGCAGTTCTTCGGTGCGCCACACAACTAGGGTCAGCCTTCTGTCATTTGAACGAAGCGGCACCACGATTGCATAAGGCCAAACACAAACTGTGTATCCAAATACATTGCACAGTCTTGACAGCAGACCTTAACATTTCTGGTAGTCAACAAGAGCATGAAAATGTCGCGTGGATCTTTATCATGGCGATATCCGAATCAATTCGAGGTCCGAGCAACGCAGGACCGATCATCCCTTTGGTGGCAATATCCCCGTCGATCGCCAGCGAAATGCACACAATTCCTCCATAATTCCTCGCTATACGAGGGCTGATCAGAAAGTTTTGCAACTCGGCTATAACTTAAAGCCGGACAGTGATGTCTCTATAACCGCTGGTGAGCTCATCTCTCTAGACGAACATGTTGGTAATATCAAGACTTCCGGTTCCGCTTTTGGTCTGCACCAGTCAGTTATAAATGGCTCCCTCCCCCGATTTCAAGCTTGAAAACAGGAGCATGATAAAGTTTTTGTGCATAAAAGGGAGTTCCGACATGGAAATTCACAGTAGAATGGCGAATGTGTATGATGATGAATGACCTTCATATGCTAGAGTAACTCGTTGGTTCTCGTTGTTTCAACGAGTTTAAACGCTGTCATGTGGACGTGCAAGACGACCGAAGGTCAGTGCGGCCCAGCACTTTGATTTGGATCATTCAGCCCAAGCTGAGAGCCTCATCATGAATAATCACTGAATTAAGGTGTCCAAAGTTGCTACGGAATTGAACATTTTTTGTGGCAGTGCTTTCACAATCATCCATGACGTTTGGGGTATGTCGAAAGTCTCGGCACGATGGGTGACACGGAACCTCTCTACGCAGGATCGACAGCACTCTTGCATTCGTCAAGGGAGATTTTAAGCATCTATAAAAGCGTCCGAGATTTTCTCGTCCGCCTTGTGACTGGGAATGAGACGTGGCTTTACCGGCGGGAGCCCGAAACAAAACAACAGTCTATGCAGTGGAAGCACTCAGAATCTCTCTCCCCCCTCCGATAAAATTCAAGACGCAACGCTCGGGGAAGGAAGTGATTGCGACAGTTTTTCGGGACAAAAAAGGGATCCTACTTATTGACTATCTGGAAAATAGCAGGAAAATAACAGGCAAACAATATGCCGTCGTTATCCGCAGACTGCGTGAGGCCATCGTGGAAAAACAACGAGGATTGGTGACAAGCGGCGTCCTCCTTCTGCATGACAACGCCCCCGTTCACAAGTCTCGAGTTGCCCAGGCTCTCATTGGAGAGTTTGCTTTCGATAAGCTTGAACACTCACCCTGATCCCGGCCGAGGTGCCCGCGATCTGACGGAGGCTTATTGCGGAGAAGACGCCGTGTAACCGAGCTTTCGGTTGCACGTCAAAAGATCCCCCGGTGGTCGAAATTAATCCTCAGTCCTCCGCTGAACGTGCCAGATGCCCGTCGTTGGTTGGGCACGTAAAATCCCCAAATTTGACTTTGACCACTCACCCTACAGTCCTGACCTGGCCCATAGGGACGTTATTGTTATTCCCGAGTCTGAAAAAAAAAAAAAACACCCAAAAGGAACATGGTTCGATGACTTGAGTGCACTGCGAACGGCCACAGAGCAGTGGCTTGACGAGCAGGCAGAAATTGTTTTCTGTAAGGTATCAAACGCTTTTAAGACAAATTTGAGAAGTGCATTAATAAGTGAGGGGATTATGTTGAAAAATATTTTTTTTTTTCAAAGCCCCGGTAGTTTTCGTTATATGCGAGTTCCAAAGTTTCTGATCACCCCTTGTACCTACGTGAGAGATCACGCTGAACTTTGAAAGCGCTGTCGACCGTCTTCATATTAGGACTCGGCATCTGAAGTCAACTCGCTCAGACGAACGACAGGGAACAACGCACCCGACAAGCTGCAGCTAATGCTCCGGCCTAGCAATGCCCAGCTGGGGCCAGACACTGACTGGGCGCTGCCATCTTCCCTGTGGCGTCACGTATCTGATTTGGTCACGTGACGAGTAGTCGCATTGGCGTACAATGGCAGCGGCCTGGGGGGGGGGGGGGGGGTCTTTTTCGTGTGAGAACCGAAACCTTGGTTTATCGCTCTAAGCCCTTCTACCTCGTTGATTTCACGCTTCCCAGTCATTTGCACTGGAAGATAGATTACCACATACACATTACACACACAATACACTCAACAACAATGGCCATATTTATAAAAACGCTCAACACAACCCCTCATTTTTTTATCGTACACAACCCCTCATTGTAACACCGTTCGCTGCCCCAAAGGTACATATGCGGAAAGCAAGTCGTTTGCTTCTCACGCAGGAGTTACGGTGACGTCAGAATGACACCGAGTTCTGATTGGCTTTGATTGGAAGAAAAATGGGTAGACCTCAATGTTAGATGCCTCGAGGTCTACCCAGTAGTACTTTATATCAGCCAATAAGAGATGGATGTTCAGTCATCATCGCAACTTCTATGCAACATGCAGACGAACTTGCGCTCCGCATACAGTGCGGATTCAAGGCACCTTTCTCCGCAATGATTGCACACGAACGAGTAATATTACAAATATATTACTGTTCCCACATGGATGTCTGTTGATAAGAATGTTTTAAAAGGTAAAAGGTGTACATCTCCAGGTAGAATGTAAGCTTAAACAAGGTAATTATTTGTGATAGTCGATAAAACAACCCGACCTGCCGCACCTCTAAAAAAAAAAAAAATTCCGATAAGTGAGCTGGTGAGGGCTGATGTTTCCGCTTCCCCGCGTAGCAGCTCCGGGCGCCCGCTGCAGTGATGTTCTATGCAAGAAAATTTCTCTTTTTCTTTGTAGGGAATTATTGGTCTTAATTTCGGTGAAAAGGTAAGTGGGAATTATAACAGCATTGCAGGGAATTTGAAGCATTAAAGAGGGAATTCGGGAAAAGCTTTACCGATTACTATACATGAAAACACTTGTTGTGGCTCAAAAGTTTCAAGAGTAATAGAGAAAGTCACGATGTAGGAAGGTGGGACTGCCATTGAGGCTACACCCTCAGTGGACCGGTCACACATCTCTCTTTCGCCTCGTGATCACGCTCCGCCATTGCCCATGGGAATAAAGCCGGGTTAGGGGATGAAATGGAGCCGGCTCATTGGTTCAGCGGGCACGTTGCTCCCACCGCAGTCTTAGCTTAGGGGCTTCGCGAAACGGCAACATCAAAAGGTTATGCGGAGCGAAAGTTCGTCTGCTTCCTTTGCAGGGGCTGTAGTGACGTCGGAACGTCGAGCTCTGATTGGCTCTGAATGAAGGATAGTGGGTGGCCCTCAGGCCAGCTTGCCCTTGAGGTCTACCCACTATCTTCAATCAGAACCAATTCGAGCTCGCCGTTCAAACGTCATCAGAAGTCCTGCAAATAAAAATAGAAAAAAAAAACTAAAGAGTACACAAACTTAAGTAGCGCATATTGTTTAGTTAATACAAATATAAACTGTCCAGTAACATTTGCTTCTCTTTAAACGTGCGACTTTATGCGGCTTTTCTCGTAAAATAAGCGCAAAGTGACCTGCGTGGCCATACAAATCAGCTGCTGCAAAAATAGCGGTGAAAAATGTAGGAAAATATGCAGAGATATTTCAACAAATTTGCAAGGAAAGGTACCTCATATGGGGAATATTTATACTTAAGAAGGGACATTCCTGGACGTGGATTGGAATATCACTGTCGCCTTGACGTGCGTCATGTGCGGTTGGGACGACGCGAGCCAGGTTTGTCTTCTGGTGCTAGCCGAGAGAAAAACGACACGGAAGAGCTCTTGTTCTTGACGCTGTTAGCGATGGGTGGCTTTCTTTACTCCTGGATAACTACCTGGGAAAATTTAGAAGAATGAGGTGCGAGCAACCGAATGCTTCGATCGCTACGCATCGTGCTTGAGAGCTCAAGTTTCTGTACCTTGCGTGAAAGCTCCTGTTTCTGTACCTTAGAAGAGGTGTTGGACGTTGCGGTGGCGACGACGATCGCTGCGATACTTTTGAGTGAAGCACCGGTGTTCCTGACAGCACTAAGCAATATCAGTACCGCAGGTTCTCACGTCGTAATTTTCTTCGTGGTTGCTGATCATGGCGTTTCTTGAGGGAGATCAAGGTAAACAAGCTAGAGGCAGATATACTTGAAGTGTGCCAGTAGGCTTTCTCCATTGGTTCTAGGAGCCAGAGAAAACCCAAAGTTGCAGCAAAAAAAAAAGTTGTTCGGTCCCGCTGAGCACGTTGCGGCGGGGGAGACTTTTAGTGACCAGTTTGGCCGCGTTTTCTTGCAACGGCAAACCCTATACAGGAGAAGAAAAACTTGCGTTAAGAGCATAAATGTTTAACCCTTTTTGGTCCCAGAGCCGAATCTCAGTGAAGGCTCTCGCGCTTCATCATTTATAGGCGCGCGAGGGATCCCCCATTCTCTTTAAACAGCACACACTTAGGCCCCGAGGTTACAGGGGTTGTGACTTGCACACCCCAGTCCACAGCAGTGAGCACTCGCGGCCTACTTGACCAGACACAGCACATCCTGAGTGCGGACGTGAGCGAGCACATGGCGAGTTGCGCTCGAGTGTCCTATACCACGGTAGAGTACATGCCCAGACCATGGTGCATTTCGAGTGCGTACTTGAGCGGGCACCAGTGCTTGATGGCTGGCTGCGCTCAAATATGATTGTATGCGTACTGAACGTTTCGATAATTTATCGAGAGAAAATGATAAAGATGGCTTGTGAAACGGGTGAAGCTAGCTCGTGCTCACGACGAGCGCGGGTTAGAACGGGTTTGGACACCAGCGAAACGGTTGTGTTCTTGAGTCTCCACCTTGGCGCCACAGCGTGCGGCCCGAACCCAGGCTCCAGTACAGTCAGGTATGTTTGGCTGGCCCCCGCAGTCTCTATGAGTTCACATTGAACTTTTTCACCGCCGAGGTTGTTGTGACCGTTCGAATGTACTCTTCTTCGCACCCGCTCACGTGCTCCGATAGCCACCCCAATGCAGCGAACACAGCTCGTGCTGCCGCGACTGGTGATAAAGCAGAGGACTCGCCACTGGACTTTGATATACCAGAGGCAGACTTGGAGGTTCCGTCGCACGCGGAGGATCCTTCCCACCGGTGCCGCTTGCACCTCCCACCGCCTTGGGCCCATTGCGGGAGCTGATGGTGTTGTTCCTGGCGGAGAAGTCGGGGCTCCTGTAGGAACAACGCCGTCCGCTACCACCCCCAGTTTTAACAACTCGGACGGGGAAATTTTGTTTACATGCCGAGATCCCAAACTATTCAGGCTACGCGGATAGAAAATCAGTTGTCGATTTTCTTGACGAATTACGTGAATACCTGGCGGTGTCTGATATGTCTGAGGTTGAACTTGTCTCACCCGTACTACCGATCGCTTTCACGGAAAGCGTGACCATAAGGCGTCGGAGACAACCACCTTTCACGACGCTAAAAGACTTTTCGGGGCAGTTCAAAAGGGAATTCCTGCCACCCGATCATGGCGAGAGAATGCTCGATGAGCTCAGGGGGCGCACTGAGCACCACGACGAGTCCCTAGTCGAGTTTGTTCGGGCGCTACAAACTCTGTACGACAGGGTTAACCCTAGCGCCCCCGACGCAGACAAGGTGTTGCGAGCTATCCGGTAAAGCCACCCGCAGTTTCATTCCTACCTGCGTGGTCGGGTGTTCCGGAGTTTCAACGAGTTGGCCCAAGCAGCCCACCAGATCCAGGCGGACATCCTGGCCGAACTAAGATATCGGCCTCCTCCACCGCCGGAGGCTTGCCTGGAACTGTTGTGCGCCTGGACAGGCATGACGAGGCAATCTGTGGATGAGCGTGGGTCACGTCCACTTCCCTCCCGGAAGGGTAGCCGGATCGCTGGACCCCTAAGCCCACGCTGTAGGCGATGGTGCTCACATGCGCGAGCGGTACCACCAATACCAAGCCCCATCCAGAGAGCGATAACCAAGTGGTACCTCAGCTCCGCTCCGCTGCTTTCGGCGCGGAAGTATCGGCCACTTTCGCCGGGACTGCACCCGATGGGTTTCTAACGACAACTCGGAAAACGAGGTAAGCCACCGACCCTGTCGTTCGATGAATTCTCTTCGTTATAGGCCCTCCGTTACTCCACCGTTTCGGTTCTTCAGCAGTCCTGGCCCAGCCTCACGAGCAGCCCCGCCTGAAGCCTCCTGTGATGAGCCCGATGTTGCAGCACCTGGTGTGACGCCAGCTCGAGGGACCGATGATGCTCCCGCGTACGGGTTATGTGGTGACGCTCTCGGGGGCGCTTGCGGAGATGCCCTCGGTAGTACCAGCATCGGTGCTTTCCTCGGAGCTTCCCACGGAGCGGTTCTTGGTGGCATGTGGTTCCCCGTCAAGACGACTCCGGGGAACAGACATGACGACAATGGCTGCTCGCAGGAAGGGCCAGCGGTGTGGCCGTCCGTCGTCCAGCCACATGCCAGAAAAATAGCGGAATGGACCACACCAGCGTGGCCTGGTGGAGAACAAGTAGACAAGTGTAGGACACGTGCGGTCCAACCTGAACTCCGTGCCCGCCACCGAACGGTGACCTAGGTGGGTCTGCAAGACGTGACAATTCTCAGCCTTTCATTGGCCCTGGGTATCCTAGCGACCATGGTGCGTGTCATGGGTGAGTCGGCTGAAAGTCTGTGACAAATAAGGTACTTCGAATCTATAGGCTCCATCCAGTCACGTACTTTATACTATCCTTTGACGCTGTATACGCGTCACCAAAGTAGAGGTACAGCAGAACCCTACATTGTAGTTAACATTTCCGGTCAACAGATCGCAGCTCTCTTGGATACGGGAGCTGCAATCTCACTTTTTTAAAAACTTCGTTAGGGAATTGTGCAAAGATCGAAACATCTCAATGCGGCGTTGTCAAAGGGAGCTGCGTACGGCATCTGATCAATTTATCTACGCCACAGAAGGAGCTCGACTGAAGTTGAGCTTTGATGGACGACAATGCCGACAACAATTCACATATCTGCCGGGTCTCGCCTGCCCTATTCTTCTCGGTCGAGATATCATCTCCAGGGAAAAAATAGCCCTAGATTTGTCAGCAGAAGAATAGCGATATGACTCGTAGTCCGGTTCTTTCAAGTTTGCAGTCAGAACAAGGCCTACGGCAGCTCTTCCTCTTGAGAGTACGATATGTGAGAAATTTTCTCTCGTCGGGAAATTTGAAGGTGACAATGAGGTCCTTTTCTGGCGCTGGATCGGACCGTTCACGTATAGCGGAGCTCGGAGAATTTTTCACATATATTTCCGGAAGCACCTGGGAAGTCTAACATCCTTGAACACTAAATTGATACTGAAGACACTCCGCCTATCTGATTCAACGCGCGGCTCCTTAGTGGTCATAAACGCACACTCCTGGACGAAGCACTGGATGAGATATTCCGGACCGGAGCCGTCCGTCCCTCAAAAAGTCCATGGGCTTTTTCGGTTTGTCGTGGTTCAGGTCAACCGTCTGAGTAAAATAGGAGAGTGCACGGTCGGACGGTATAAATCAATTTATATAACACAGCGACATACGTAAATAGAAAAGATGCCTATTGCCTAAGTATTTACACATGTACAGTTAGAAATGTCTTGAACTCTCACGTCCCCGTTCAGGTTGATGACCTCCCGCGTTGGGGTCACCAGTGTCTGTTGAAACTTGATGATGGGTTCTCGCCGGAGCCAGTTGCTTTTACCAGGGGTCGCTGCCGAGGTAATTCCGGGCTCTGTTGGAGGTGGCCCAGGTTTTTCTCCGAGAAATTTCCCGCCTGGGTATCAGGGTTCGTCGCCTTGATAGTTTGGATCTCTGTAGAGGGCTGCGGGTCCGAGTTTGGGTGGAGCCGGCCTGCGTCTGCGGTTCACGGCCGAGGACTGCAGCTTTCTCAGGTCACCGTCGAATTCATCTGCCTCTGCGGTTCGCGGCCGAGGTAGGCAGCGTTCTCGGGGCACCGTCGAATCTGTCCCTCTGCTCGAGCCCCACTCTCTCGAGCTTCTCCTTTTTTTTTCTTTTCTTTTTCTTCACTTTCCATCGCCTAGCCTGGCACCTCTTCTTTCCTCTTCTTCTTTTTTTTTCACCGCGTAACGTGACAATAACCCCCCTCTTCAGTATTTAGTCTATCTAAATTCTCATTCCTTCAGGTTGCGCGGCTCTCTACCTGTTTTCACTTTGTTGGTGCACAAGTTCGCATACACGCAAAAAAATAACACCACTTTTCTTCCCTTCCGCGCAACAAAAGTACGAACTCCACAATCACATAGGCAGCAAAAACCTTAACCTATTATTTCACAGAAAAAACAAATTCAACCATTTTCAGTAGCTGCTGTCTACCTGCTCCTGGTTTACCCCTTATTTCGGTGAGCACCCCTCAACATATGTCGACGAAATGAACTTCACATGTGCCTAGCTATACCCTGCTCAGATAATCCGCCCCGATATTATCTTTTCCTTTTATGTATCTCACGCGGAATGCAAACTCTTGTAATGCCAGACTCCATCTCATCACCCTAGAGTTGTTTAACTTCACCTTGTTCAGGTATTCTAAGGGCTGGTGATCAGTTTCTACCACAAACTCTTTCCCATAAAGATACACAGCGTATTTGCCTACTGCCCACACTAACGCAAGGCACTCCCGTTCTATGGCTGCGAAGTTTCTCTCGCTCGCACTTAGCTTACGACTAGCATATGACACAGGATGGAGCATACCTTCATGCTCCTGCAGGAGCACTGCTCCTACTGCCGTGTCAGATGCGTCTGTACGCAACAGGAACTGTTTTGACAGATCCGGCGCCAACAGAACTGGTGGTTCTGCCAACTTCTTCAGTTCTTCAAAACTGGCATTGTGTTCTGTCGTCCACGCGACGACGTTACTTCGTCCCTTTTTTGTGAGCTCGGTCAGCGGTGCCGCTATTTCCGAGTAGCCTGGTATGAACTGCCTGTAATATCCAGCGAGACCTAGGAAGGCTCTTACTTGTTTCTTTGTTTTTGAGACCGGTGCCTTCTGTATCTTTTCCAGTATCTCTGGTTTTGGAGCAATTTGTCCCATACCTAGCTTATGGCCTAGGAATTTTATGGAATCAAAACCGAGCTCGCACTTGTTTGGTTTTGCCGTGAGCTGGTTTCTTCTGAGGCGTGCAAATATTACCTTTAGCGTTTGCCAGTGCTCTTCCCATGAATCCGTGGCTACTAATATGTCATCAATGTAATGGTATACGTTAGGGACTCCTTCAAGCACATGTCTCATTAACTTTGTGAACACTGCAGCTGCCGTCTTTAACCCGAAAGGCATGAATTTGAATTGATACAGTCCGGAAGTTGTGGAAAAGGCAGTCTTTTCTTTTGCCGATTCTTCCAGAGGTATCTGCCAATAACCTTTCGCTAAGTCTATTTTTGAAAAATACTTCTTCTGACCCACTCTGGTGAATACCATGTCTGCCCTTGGTATTGGTTCGGCGTCGTTAATCAATACCGTATTTAGGCTTCGGAAATCGACACATAGCCTATTGGATCCATCGGGCTTTTTCACCATTACGATTGGGGAATTGTATGCCGAAGTTGATCGCTCAATGATGCCTAATTTTAGCATTTCCTGCACTTCTTTTTCCACTTGGTCTTGAATTGCAAACGGCAGAGGATACTGTCTGACGCACACAGGTTTTTCAGTGGTTAGTCGTAACGTACATTGCAGCGCGTCCGTTCGTCCAGGTAGGTCGGAGAATATGTCTTGATATTGTGTTATCACGTCACGCAGGTTCTGTTTTTGTAGTGGACTTAGTTTAGGGTTAATAAGCACGCTCTGTGCTCCATGTTGCTCGCTTAGACTTGGTGTCCTGATTTCTCCTAGATCGTCCGACGTGTATGTATCAACTATCACAGCGCAACTTTTATTCTTGGGTGTGCGATCTTCGTATTTTTGCAACAAGTTCACGTGCAACGTTTTCCTTTTTCCACCAACGAGCAATTCGTAGTTCGCCTCTCCTTTCCGCCGGGTAACTTGATATGGGCCCTTCCATTGCATGGTCAACTTGTTGCGATCGCTTGGCAGCAGAATGAGCACTAAGTCTCCTGGTTCGAATCTTCTTGTCTGGCTCTTGCGATCGTAGTACATTTTTTGTTTTGTTTGAGCTTCTCCAACGCTCTCGTGTGCTACTTCACACGTCTTCTTTAGCTTGTGTTTCAGTTCCAACACATACTTATACAATGTTTTTAACTCTTCGTCCAAAGTCTCATTTGACCATAACTCTTTCAGTATAGTCAAGGGGCCTCTTACATTCCGCCCGTATAACATCTCAAAGGGTGCGAATCCCAACGTGGCCTGGGGTACCCCTCTGTAAGCAAAGAGCAGGGCTGGAATATACCGATCCCAGTCGGTGGGCCGCTCCTGACACATCCTCTTGAGCATCTGTTTGATTGTTCCATTAAATCGCTCCACCAGTCCGTTGCACATGGGATGATATGGCGTTGTCAACAACTGCCTAAATGATAATAGACGACTGACTTCCTTCATGAGGTCCGAAGTGAAATTAGATCCTCGGTCGCTCAAGATCTCTTTGGGTATTCCGTACCTGGAGAACATCTCTACAAGTGCCTCTGCTATATGTGGCGTGTCAATCGTTCTTAGCGCCACCGCATCAGGGTATCTGGTGGCCATGTCGACCATCGTAAGGATATACCTGTTGCCCTTACATGACGTTGGTGTTATCGGTCCGATAATGTCAATAGCTACCCTGTGGAAAGGTGTCTCAATTATGGGCATGGGTATCATTGGTGCCCTTTTGACAGCTCCTTTCGGAATTGTACGTTGGCACACGTCACAAGATCTTACATAGCGTTTGACATCGCTTTGCATCCCGGGCCAAAAGAAGTCGTTTGATACTCGAGCAATTGTGCTCTTCACACCTTGATGACCCGACATAAGGGAATCATGTGCCAACTCTAATACGTTCTCCCGATACATTGTTGGCACGATGAGTTGATCTATCACGTCGCCCGAATCAAACTCGCATCTCCGAAACAACATATCCCCTTTCATAGTGTATTGCGTCGTTACGCCCGATCTCCATTTCCGTGTTTTCCTGTCGAGGTTCCCGTAACATCGCTGGAGACTATCATCCTCTTTTTAGTCTCTGGTTATTTCTTGTGCCGTGACCTCTAGCAACCTTATGACCGGCGTTTTTAGTCGGGGTAACGGTTTCTCTGCCGTTTCGTTAGTCATCTTAGATCGTACTGCAAACGAGATGTTAGTATCAATCTGCGCAGGTTTGCTGGGTATCTTCTCCATTTCGGTAACTAGGTGTTCCCCACCTTTTGGCTCTGGCACAGAGCAGTTGTTCACGGCTGGAAACCTGCTATCATTTTCACGACGGCTCTCTGTCTTGCCCACAACGTAGTCTTCACGACCATGCATCTCGTTAGTTTCTGTTAACCACCCTGGGTCGGGACAGTCTACTTTTCTCACACCCGAGATGTTACCTAATATTAAATCGTAGAGTGGATCCTCAACACATTTTGCATTTACTTGTCCTGTGTAATAGGGCGTCTCGATGTATATGATGGCTTCAGGCATCATCCTCACAGTCCTGTCAACTAGAATTACCCCCGTGGACTCCCCGGTAAGCTCATTGTCGTGCACCAGACTTTTTCTTATTAATACCGTGTTTGTACCACTGTCCCTGAGCACGTCTATTTTATTGCCATGAAATCGACCTTCCACCACTGGCATCATTAAATGCAAACCATACTTTGCATCAAGGTCGTCAGTGCTCGCCTTCACTTCGTTTTTTGTCCTCTCTTGGTACTGGTTTCCCTCTTTGGGCTCGGTCGATGATGCCTCCCCTTGGTTTAAAAAACATGCCACTTTGTTTCTCGGCACGTTTCTGCATTCCTCAGCCTTGTGTCCAGTTTTTCCACATTCCCAACAACGAATTCCCGCCTGTGCTTTTCGATACCCGCTTCTGCACTCACTAGCTTTATGCCCTAACTTATTGCATAAGAAGCATTTGGGAGCTGTTCTTACTGCTCCTCCCGTTCGAGCGCTAATCATGGATTTTCCTTTACAGAAGTCGGGGTCCTCTCCTGTATCAGCATCCTCCTTTGTTTTTCCCAGATTCCCTTTCCCTTGTGCTTCTAAGTACTGGTCCGCTAATCTCGCCATTTCTTGTGTAGAATCAACCTTGCGTTCTTTTAAAAAAAAAATGGCTAGCTTAGAATTACAGCAAGCTAGGAACTGTTCGCCTATTATTCTATCTCTTACACCGCCGAAGGTCTTCGCTGTTTCAGACATTTCGAGCCACCTATCAAAATAATTGCTTAGTCTCGAGCAA
This sequence comes from Ixodes scapularis, assembly GCF_016920785.2. Classification (NCBI taxonomy): domain Eukaryota; kingdom Metazoa; phylum Arthropoda; class Arachnida; order Ixodida; family Ixodidae; genus Ixodes; species Ixodes scapularis. Next base: position 239,087,608 of record NW_024609835.1, on the reverse strand, counting down.
AATTGTAACCCAGTTTCAGCTTCTTCGGGTTTACTTTTCCTGAATTTCTCCCTGAAGCCATCAGCGGTAAGCCTAAATCTTTGAAGTAGCGCAATCTTCACTTTTTCGTAATCTAACGAATCTGATGCTGGCATACGACCAAACGTTGTCAGTGCTTCTCCCACTAGACAAAGGCTCAAAGATGTCGCCCACTCCTCCTTTGCCCAGTTTTGGCCTACTGCGATTCTTTCAAACCTGTGCAAGTACGCATCGAGGTCGTCTCGTTTCTCGTCGAAAGGCGGCATTAGTTTTTTCAAACATGCACTTCTTCGCGGTGGTACCTCCCCTCCTTCGTTGTCCGTTGGCCGATCATTTGAAGTTTCGGCTTGTGCTAGCCGAATCTTTAGTTCTATCATCTCTCGCTCACGCTCGAAACAAGCTCGTTCTCGTTCTGCCTTCGCTTGTTCTCGTTCTGCCCTCGCTTGTTCTCGTTCTGCCCTGGCTTGTTCTCGTTCATCTTCGAGTTTGGCATCTTCTCTAGCTAGCAACCTTTCCTCTCTAACGCGTTTCTTCTCCTCCTCAAAGAGAGTCATTGTTTCTTCTTTCGTCAGCCCCAAAGAACTACTCATCGTCAATATTTTTTCTAAATCCATTCTGACAATCTCAGGCTGGTAACTGCTGACACGTGAAACAATCCTCTCTCACTCAGGGGTTGTATCCTGGCAAGCTCGCCAATATTGTCGTGGTTCCGGTCAACCGTCTGAGTAAGATAGGAGAGTGCACGGTCGGACGGTATAAATCAATTTATATAACACAGCGACATACGTAAATAGAAAAGATGCCTATTGCCTAAGTATTTACACATGTACAGTTAGAAATGTCTTGAACTCTCACGTCCCCGTTCAGGTTGATGACCTCCCGCGTTGGGGTCACCAGTGTCTGTTGAAACTTGATGATGGGTTCTCGCCGGAGCCAGTTGCTTTTACCAGGGGTCGCTGCCGAGGTAATTCCGGGCTCTGTTGGAGGTGGCCCAGGTTTTTCTCCGAGAAATTTCCCGCCTGGGTATCAGGGTTCGTCGCCTTGATAGTTTGGATCTCTGTAGAGGGCTGCGGGTCCGAGTTTGGGTGGAGCCGGCCTGCGTCTGCGGTTCATGGCGGAGGACTGCAGCTTTCTCAGGTCACCGTCGAATTCATCTGCCTCTGCGGTTCGCGGCCGAGGTAGGCAGCGTTCTCGGGGCACCGTCGAATCTGTCCCTCTGCTCGAGCCCCACTCTCTCGAGCTTCTCCTTTTTTTCTCTTTTCTTTTTCTTCACTTTCCACCGCCTAGCCTGGCACCTCTTCTTTCCTCTTCTTCTTTTTTTCACCGCGTAACGTGACACGGTTGTGCTAGCACCCAAGAAGGATGGCACGGCACACCTCTGCGTAGATTACCGTCCTCTGAATGCGGTCTCGAAAAAGGATGCATACCCTTTCCGTCAATCTCGTCTGTTTTATATGCACTGGGGTCTGCGCGGAAATTCATAACCCTCTACTGTAGTATAGAGAATTTTCGCCAATTTCCGTAGCAAAAGATGACGTCTTAAGACAGCATTTGTTTGCCCCATGGGTTTATTTGAATTTGTCTGACTCCCCTTCGGCCTATCAAACTCCCCCGCGAGTTTTCAGAGGCTCTTGGACATAGTCTTGGATGTTGCAAAGTTGAACTGTGCAATGGCCTACATGGACGACTTAGTAGTGTTTTGTAATACTATCGAGGACCATCTTTAGCCTTTGCAGGCCGTCCTGAAGCGCATGAGTGAAGCTGGTCTCACAATTAACTCGTCAAAAGTGCAACTTGCATCACCCAATGTCAAGAGTGTGGGCTTCGTAGTTGACCAAGGGTCACTCCAGCCACAAGAAAAGAAGCTTGGAGCAATTATAAAGTTTCCCCAGCCACGAGAGAAAAACGTTTACAGCGGTACTTTGGCATGGTGAGATTCTACCACGAGCTTATTGCCAACTACGCTTATTCGCCACGTCGCCTTCACCAGCTATTACGACGTGAGGTTTCATGAACCTGGACTTCCACTTAGAAAGAAGCGTTTAAAGCGTTAACAAGGGCTATTTCTGATACTGCAACTCTCAGACTTCCTAATCTCTATGCTCCATTCGTCCTTCAAACGGATGCGAGTGATACGGAATAGAAGCAGTACTACTCCAGGAACATAATGCAGCGTTGCGTCCTGCTGCATTCGCGAGTATACTCTTACCGCTCATTCACACTAGAAGCAGATCCGCGTTCGCAAAGCAGTTGCGAACGCGGTTGTATAAAGATCCAGTACATTTGCACGCGCACTCGATGACGTCAAGTGCGCGTGCCATTGTACTGGGTCTTTATACAACCGCGTTCTCAACCGCTTTACGAACGCGGATCCGCTTCCAGTGTGAAGGAGAAGTTACCGCGGCCGGATGTAACTATACGGTAACCAAAAAGGAATGCCTAGCTATAATATTCGGTTTGAGAAAGTTCGACAGGCACCTGGATGGGGCGACCTTTACCATTTAGATTGATCACCAAGCATTAACGTGGCTGATAAACCTTAAACAACTTGCTGGACGCCTCGCTCGCTGGGCTCTGGCTTTACAAAAACCTGATTTATCAACTGAATACAAACCAGAAAAGTCCAATGTCGCAGCAGATGCTCTTTCACGAACACCCCTACCCCCACCCCCCCTTGAAAGGCTGATAACACAGCGCAACTCGTCGCTGTCGCCGACATTGAACTCTGCTGGGGTCCTTCTATAAGCCGGGACGAGCTTCGAGGAGCCCAGCAAAAAGACGACATGTGCCAAAAAGTATCTCGGTGCTTCAATCAGCGCAATAAAACCGATGGAAACGGGACGGATGGTCGGTAGACGTATTTTTGCATATTGAGGATGGACTCCTCCTCCGCTACACTACTTCGACTCCACTACGTCCCCTTTTCGGGTGGTTGTACCCCGTACATCGAGACAGACTTCCCTCCGATATTTTCACGACAGTGCGCTAGCGGGCCACAGTGACTGTCAGAAAACGCGCCAGAAACTGTGTCGCGTTGCCACTTACTTGGTTGAAGATGCGCAAGGATGTTCTCCGCTACACACGCAGCTGTCTACGTTGCCAACAAGCCAAACCCAGGAGAGGTAAACCCCTAGTTTGGTGCAGTCACTGGAAAGTTGTTTTCCCATAGAGATTGTTGCATGTGACATAATTGTTCTCTTTCCACGCAGCGCTAAAGGAAATAGATATCCCCTGGTAGCCACCGACCATTTCTCAAAGTCGGTGGAGCTTCACCCTCTCCGCCAACTGAGTTCCAGGATGATTTGGAACAAATGGAGAAACACCTTCACCCGCTTCGGGTTCTGTTCAAAGCTCATTTCGGAGAACGCATCCTACTTCACACGTAAGGTTTTTGAGGATTGTTGCTCAGCACTGGGGCATTCAGCACAAGTACACCACTCCTTACCACCCTCAAGCCAACATAGCTGCGAGGGTCAACAGGAACCTCAAAGCAATGCTAGTGGCATACTGGCTCACGTCAGACTTATAGACGACGAGATATAACCACCACAACACACCTTATACCCTCACAAGCAAAAAGAAGACTCAAGCGGTTCCGCTAGGTCCACGTAAAAGCTATCAAATTCCGGCGCGATGATAGACCATTCTAAAGACGATTGGCGGCCACCGCCCATCGCCAAGGCCTCACCGACTGCCCCACCTCCAAGTGGTGACAAAGGAGGAACGTCCTTCCTGGCCATCTTAGCATCCCTTGCAGAGGCCACTGCTCCCAACGCAACCCTATCGTCGACGGAAGCAGTGCAGCGATTGGACACACGGCATCAGTACGCCCCCTGCCAACAACTCCACATATATGGCGTCTGCTCGCGCTCACGACGAGCGCGGGTTAGAACGGGTGTGTACACCAGTGGAACGGTTGTGTTCTTGAGTCTCCACAACGTACAAAAGGAAATGAACAGCAGATGACTACGTCATGTATGGCTAGTAATACAAAACTCCGCGAGAAACGTGCCACGGCACCCCGGGAAAAATGTCCTCGTCGAAAGACCTGTAGAAGAGAGCTGGATCGCTTCAAAGGAAAGCTGACTCGAATTAAATTTTTCCCCGCGCCCTTTGGCAGAGTAGAAATCACTCACAAAGCGTGTCCAAAAAGCACACGCACACAAAATAAAAAAAATAAAACTTAACACTTCCCATTAAGGATGTTGCAAGTGCACTTGTTCGCGCAACTTTAGTTCCTTTCCAAAGTCATCGCATTAAAATAAACACAAACACCCACACAGCTGATGAGGCCCCAAAACCGTACATTCCCAACTCCACCATGCCAGTCAACACGAAAATGGCTGCTGCGCCAGACCACCGGAACAAAAGACCTCAATGAAAATGCGGCATAACTACCGTGATAAAGACATATTACAGCTTTGTACGCAAAGAAAAATATATCGTTCACATTACTCATTTCGATAAAGCCTTGATAACGTATCTTCGCATGTATTCAAAGACCCCTTTATATCCAACACCTCAATGTCATATTTATGTAATGCCAGGATCCACATTGTCAGACGAGCACTCAAGGGTGCCGAGTGCGTCAAGTACGTCAGCGGGTTTTGGTCAGTTGCCACTTTGACTTTTGACCCGAAAAGCCACGTGTCCAAACGTCCGAGTGCCCAAAGACTACAGATAAAAAAACACTGAGGTTTTGGAGTAGGACCAAGCAAACCCCGATTACATTTTTTTGTAGTCCACGTGTAAGTTGGCACGTGGAGCGAAAGCTTGCGCTGCAGAACCCAGGGGTCCTGGTTTCAATCCCGACGCCTGCCCGTTTCTACCGCATTTGCTAAATTGCTCATTTACAGCTGAGAGACAAGTCACCAGTTGAGGCAGAGTATCTTCGGGCTATATAAACGTACACAGAAACACAAGTTCGTGTGAGTGAAATTTTGAACTGTGTCTGTTCTTGTGCGCTGTGAAGTGTGAGCATGAACTGGCAGCTCGCCCAAGATGAAGTTTTGATTTACTCAATTAGGTTAGCGACAAAATTATACCCTATATTTTGGTGGTAACTTCAATATTGATCTGCTAAGAACGTGAGCGATGCTCGAAGGCTACTTATGTGGACGAAACAATCGGTTTTAGATGTATTACTACAGGAGAAGCAAGCATACCAGACAGAGGCTACACTTTCTTGATTACTTTATAACAAACTGCTACCAGGAAAACATATTTGCTTCAAAAGTAATTAGTTGTACAATCAGTAACTATTCACCCATCTTTCTACTTACTGACACGCACACACCAACTCTTCAACATACCTGAGATGGCTTCCGTACACGCCCTATAAGAAGATAGAGACAGCAGTCATTCTGGAAATCCATTGAAACCACGAATTAGGACGTGGTGAAAGCTAACGATACACCCGACGCGGCATACGAAGGCGTTTCGGAGATGCTCATCCAAATTTATAATGTGCACTTTTAATACAGTATTATCAAACCCAGCAAAAAATAAAATAAAAATACATTGTGCCTCGCCATTGGCTTATACAATATACCGATCTCACCAAGCGTTCCAGGCATGCGTGACACCGCCATAACTGTAGTTCCTAGGAGGCAGACGCCAGTTCACGCGACAGCTCATGCTGCCTCGTGGTCTGCTCGCGCAGACCTCCAGCAGGGTTGTCGCGCGTGCAGAAAGACTACAGCTCCCACGATGCATATCGGCAGCGGTGGCGTACTCAAACTAACTGGTGAGATCGGTCTATTGATATTGTCAGGAGGTTCATTGAAGGTCGCCTTGACCGGAAAAGGACGGGCAGGGAGGTACGATCCACCAGACGACCGTTAGATAGCTCGATCCAAGCTTGTCTGTCTCGCGCTCCCTCTGCCCGGTCCGAGCCCGTGCGCTCAGAGCACGTATAGAGCTCAGAGCTCCGGCTCGTTTTTTTCTGGCGCCTCTGACATATGCCCCCCTCCGAGAGAAGGCCATCCTGGCCGTCTCATTGGGCATTGTACAGCTTAAGTCGACCGACGTGGACAATGTCGGAGTTGCGGGCACGGCCATCGGGTTTGGGGTGTAGGTGCTGCACAAGGTAGTTGACGGGTGACATCTGCCGGACGATGGCGTAGGGTCCCAGGTATCGGGTGGGAAATTCTCGCATAGACCAACCTTGCGGAGGGGAAAGGAAACGAGAACTTTGTCTCCCGCAGAGTAGGTGACGTCGCGATGGGTCTTGTCATTTTGTTCGTTTGACTGGTGTCGCTGTTGTGCTGTTCTAAGTCGTGCGAGGCGGCGACATTCTTGAGTGAGGGAATGAGCTTGTGCTGAAAATTGGTCTGAATTGTGGGAAGGAGATAATTGTTCGGAATGAAAAATAGAGTCCAAATGGCAGAATCCTTCTTCTCCATAAAGGAGGTGGAAAGGGGAAAATATAATTGTACTCTGGACTGCGGTGTTGTAAGCGAACGTTATGAACGACAAAATTGTATCCCTGTTGGTGTGACTTTCGGATATGTACATTGATATCGTATCAGCTAAAGTGCGATGGAGCCTCTCAGTTAGCCCTTTGTCTGAGGATGAAAGGCCGTTGTTGTGCGTTGTCTTATAGGGGTGTTAATCGTAAAGCCTCTATTGTTAAAGACATGAAAGAATTTCCTCAGTCGATTATTAGAATGCGAGGGGGGGGGGGGGGGGAGGGGGGCTTCGTGGCGGAAAAGTAACTGGTTAAGAAGTATCGCAGCAACGTCGGGGTCTGTAGCAGTGGAGAGTGCCGTTGTTTCCACAAAACGCATTAAATGGTCAATTGCCACACTTATTCATGATGTACAATACCCGAGACTGTGGTGAAAGCTGGGAAACTTGGTCGAAGAAAAAATGCAGGGTAAAAGAACGTTTTTTTCCTTGTCTTTTTTTTTTCGACCAAGTTTCCCAAGTTTTACTCTCGGGTATTCTACATCATGATCAACATCCACCAGCTCGCCTGCGCACTCACTGTTTTTCACGATTATGCAGTTGTTTTGAGATGCAAACGTTGGAAGGGGCCCAAGAAGATCGATTCCCACTACTTCGAATGGAGAATGAGGTTGGGTTAGGGGTTGAAGAAGGCCAGAAGGGGGCGTGGGGAACGCTTTCGAATTTGACACAAGTGGAAACCGCGGACATACTTCAATTTGGTCCTGTAGATGGCTAGCCAAAATAATCGATGCCGAACGCTGGTGTACGTTTTAGAAGTCCCAAACGTCCGGCGGCGGGGTCATCGTGTAGTTGTAATATTTCCTGTCGGACATGTTGAGGGATGATCAGAAACCAATGCCTACAATGCGGGTCATAGTTGCGACGAAACAACATTCCATCAATAAGGAAAAATTGTTTAGCTTTGCTAATGAAGCGTCGGTTGTTGAAGGGGTGGCTTCCATCTAGGTGAGACATTATGCGGTTTATCCACGCGTCTTTCCGCTGATTGGAGGGCAGAGTATCGTGTGAGAAAGGAGCAATAGAGGCTAGCGGGGAATATTATTGTCAAGTGCTACGGGGTTAATGCTGTCAGGAAGTGGAAAACGGGAAAGGGCATCTGCGTCTGGATGTTTTCGACCACGCTTATACATGATGTGAAAGTCGTACTCCTGGGGCTTGAGTGACCATCGCCCAAGATCCTTACTTAGGTCCTTACAAGATGTGGCACGACGAATGGTGGTCGGTGATCACCTCGAAGGGTCGACCATAAACGTATGGTCGGAATTTTCTAATAGCCCAAACAATGGCCAAAGCTTCACTTTCAGTGGCGGAATAGTTGCCCTTTGGTTTTGATAAAGACCGGCTTTCTAAGGGGTATTCGCACGAGGGAGAAATCCCGGGGATTTCTTCACGGCACGCGCATCCTGCGACGAAAACGTCAGGCTTTGCAATGTGCAAAAGCCTCACGTTTTCGTCTCGTGATGCGCGCGTGCCGGGGAGAAATCCCCGGGATTTCTCCCTCGTGTGAATACCCCTTAAGCGATGACTTGTTCCTCGGGAGAGAGTCTTGGTCGCTGCAATAGCACAGCACTGTTGCTGAAACTGCTAGCATCCGTATGAATTATCATGGTTGCGAAAGGGTCAAAGTGGCGTGAATTTGGCGGGGCAATTAGAAGAGACTGCAAGAGTGTGAAGTCACGCTGGCACTCGGTAGACCAATGGAATAGGGTCTCTTTCTGGAATGAGCAACGTAGGGGGCTGACGATTTGGGCGATGTTATAAACGAGACGTCGGAAATATGAACAAAGGCCAATAAAACTTAGGAGTTGTTAGATGTTTTGTGGTGTCAGGAGGTGGGCCAGTGCTTGAATTTTCTCGGGGTTGGGGGAAATTCCTCTCGCATCAATGATATGACCAAGAACTTTCGCCTCGTGTGCCGCAAATCGACATTTTTGGGTATTGAGCTTAAGACCAGTGTTCTTGAGAGACCAAAGGAATTCTGCAAGTCGGGTAAGGGGGTCGTCAAAGTCTCCTGAAAATATTATAATGTAATCGAGGTAGCACAAGTAAGTTTGCCGTTGAGACCTCTCAATACTGTATCAATCTCGGGTTCAAATGTAGCGGGAGCGTTACGAAGGCAAAAAGACATGACGCTAAATTCATATAGGCCATCTGGTCTGGTGAAGGTGTTTTTTGGTTTTTGTCGTTCGGGCCACTGCGATCTCCCAGTAACCGGATCGTATATCTAAAGAGGAGAAGAAAGAAGAACCTGCTAGTGTATCCAATGCGTCATCAATGCGGGGCATTTGATAGACGTCTTTAGTCGCTAGTTTGTTTAAGCGACGATAATCTACGCAAAAGCGCAAGATACCGTCTTTCCGTTTTACTAAAATTACCAGTGATGATCACGGACCCGAATATGGTCGAATAACATCTTTGGAGTGCATTTCAGCCACATGAGTTTCACTGGCCTTTCGTTCCGATAAAGATACTCGATATGGTCAATGTCGTACAATATTAGCAGGCTCTGTTGAAATTTGGATATTAGGTTGTTAAGCACTGTCGAAAGGTTGTGAGGGAAGTATAGAAAACGTCCATGAAATTGTTCAAAACAAAAATAAGCTTCTGCTTTTGGCTTGGATGGAGAGACGGGGACATGGCGGTTGCAAGAAAAGAGTCTGGTGTAGTATGTGCGTGTCCTGAGATGACGAAATTCACATTTTTGAAGAACACATTTTCTGTGCAAATCCCAATGACTGACCTTTTGGGAGTGCTACTGTGTGAAGGCTGATATGATCAAGGGTTACCCGACCTGCTCCGTTCTCGATATGGAAGGAGACATTCCGTTTTGATGAGCGTGCGATTGGAGGCTTCGAAAAGAACATCGCCAGATATATTTGAGGATGGATACACCTAAACAAGCGATGTTGTATTGGCGGCAGTTTCATATCGGAAATGAGACATAATTTAACGGCAGGAGGACTAGTGTCGTTGTCTTCGAAATATTGGTCTGAAAGGTGAAGTTCAGAAAGAACACAATCAGTTAAAGCGTCGTGGGACTGAAGAAATTCCCAACCAAGAATAATCGGAGCAATGCGTTTCGTCAAAACAACAAACTGAAAGTGATAAAGAGAATCTCCAATAGAAGGGCGAGCGGTACACAGCGAAGAAGGGCGGATGATGTCTGTTTGCGCTCGTGCACGAAGAAGGCGGTAAGTTGGTGTCAGTACTTTATAGAGCTCACTGGTACCGAATCGTGGGAAATTTCTCACAAAGATAACTGCAGTTGACAACGGGGAACTAAACTCGAACGCATGTAAAATAAGAGGTATTTTTATTTTTTTAAATTTCGATTTTACGTGCGTTCACATTAAGTTTATCTTTATCCCTTGGCGTTAGGCTTTCCCCAGAAGGTTGGAAATTTTCCATGATTCGGCAACATTGGAGCTGTTTGCAGACATCTCTCATCACACAAACAGCTGCACCAGTGTCGATGAGTGCAGAGTATTCCTTACCGTCGATGAGAATGTCTATGAAGTTTCGTGGAAGTGGAGGGTTGCGTTGATAATTGTCTGCTCCAGATTCAGCTCCGGGAACTGCGCAGTTCAGTTTTCCGTAAGCGGGCAGGCTTGAATGTTCACTGCAGAAAGTTTGGGTGAAGCTGAACGTCGGCGGTAAGGAGAAAGAGATTGCCGTCGTGTGTAACGGAGCTCTGGTACCGCAGTGTTGTAGCCTTGGTCTGTACGACCGTTTGTGTTATAAAAAGAGGGACTTGGGGACTGGTCCGATCGGTATCTTGTTTTGTAGAAAGAACGGCTTGGGGACTCGTCTGAGCGGTACCTCGGTGTACGAGACCACTCCCGCTCCTCGTCGCTGCGACGTCGCCAGTAGTAACGCATAACGTGCCCTGTCACGCCGCAGTAATAGTATATGGGGCGTGGGTCGGGATTGCGCTACGAATTGTACTGCAGATGGCCGATGTGGGGGTCAACACGCGATGGTACCGGCGCAGGTGGAATGATTGGTGACAGTGTAACTGTATAGTGCTGTGGCAGCCGGTGTCGGCGTTCGCGCAGTAATTTCCGCGTATGAAATCCTTGGCGGTGGCCGCTGGAACGGTGCCAGCAGAGGAGTACTCATGGCTCGTGATAGTTCGTCCCATATTAGTTGGGGAATTGGTGCATGATATGATGGTAAAGCAGAGGGCTGTACGAACAGCTGGGGAAGTTCCTCGCGCATTATATCGCGGATCATAGCGCGGAGAACGTCTGGGGTGGGTGCGTGAATGGCACTTGCTGGAATGTAGGAAGTTGGCGGAGGCGGCTGTTCCGGGATTCATGGTGTTGTGATTGGATCTTGGAAGTGCTGTTGGCGAGCCTCTGATGAGGCGGGTGCAAGAGTTTGCAACTGTGTTGACGTCGTTAGGTGAATTAATGATGAAGATTTTTAAAGTCTCCTCGAAATTGCCTTTCAAACGATAGCTGACGCGCTCACTCTTCCATTTGTGGGTTTGCCTGTCGGCAGGGAAAGAGTACGTCCTCGATGTTCGAACTGTAGTTCTCGGTCGGTTGCTGGACGTGTTAGGTGAGGCGACAATTTGCAGTGGCGCGGCGATTTTCGGGCCTGCCAAATACATCTTTGGAGTGGTTGGTGAAGTTGTCCCATGTCTGCTATTCCGTCTCGTGGTTTAATACCACGTTTTGGCGACATCGGTAAAATAGAAAATAATGTTGGCCAACTTACTGGCGCTGCCACATCGGTTGTAGGCGGAGATGCGCTCATAGAAGTCGAGCCACTCCTCTATTTCTTCTTCTCCGAGTCCGCTAAAAAGTTTTAAATCTCGTTGGCGTGTAGATGAGTGGCACATGTTGAATGGTTGTAGGGGCGGAGGAATGGTAGTGCCCGTTGTTTGCTGTTTGTCGGTGCGGGACGCTGCGGGGGGTCCACTGGCTTGTGCCAGTGGGGTCGATCTTCCTTGGTCAGGTAGGGCGCCTCTGAGAAGCTAAATATTCGATATTGTATACGAAGCTGTTGGTACCCTGCACCTCCACCAGTTTGTCAAGAGGTTTATTGAAGGTCGACTTGAGCGGGGAACGACGGGCGGGCAGGAACAATCCACCAGACGACCGTTAGATAGCTCGATCCAAGCTTGTTTGTCTCGCGCTCCCTCTGCCCGGTCCGAGCTCGTGCGCTCAGAGCGCGCATACAGCTCACAGCTCCGGCTCGCTCGAAGTGGCGCCTCCGACAATATTAAGAATTGTGTCTACCCGGAATATGTAAAATCTAACAATATTGAGGACCTGGAAGCGTTTAAATTGTACAGGAATAAATTAAGCGCGTAGAATGTACAGGAATAAATTAAGCGCGTCAGCTCGGAGAAGTGGCTGACGCTATCGAGCATCTCGATTACCTATAGATAATTGCAAGTGTGGTTCCCTGAAATTAAGCGCAAATTAAGGCTACACAACAATATAACATTAATATGTTCGTTAATAGTCAAAACAATAAACCAGATGACTTATAAAAAAACTTTTGCCCGTGTAACAAAACCCTACGGAACAAACAGCAATCTTGAAACAAACGGACAACTGTGGTCAAAAGTTATCTGGCTCATCGCTCGCGAATACTTTCAATGACTACTTGGTAAGCCTAGCGGGTAGTTCTCCTAATGTAACAAGAAGACAGGACCCTTGTGGTTATATAAAATAAAATATGCACTAAATAATTTTCAAGTCTGACATATGAAAGTGAAGTAAATCGGCATTTCGATGCATAAAAATAAGAACATGTAAGTGACCTAAATATTCGACCGATTGAATTTAACAATGACTTGTTAGCTTCGACTTTGACGTTCATATTTGATGTCTTCCAGAGTATTTCCCAAACTTACGCAAATCGCTTGCGCCATGGCACTCGCGTCAAGCATCCCAGCGTCACACTGTCAGCTCGGAGAAGAGGCTGACTCGAGCGAGCATCTCGATTACCTATAGACAATTGCAAGTATGGGTCCCTAATTGGTGCCCCACGCGCGGAAGCTCGTGCAACTTGCACGTGAACATAGCTGTGAGAAACTTGCAACTGCACAGGCTTGTCTACAAGAACAGAGACATGACGGCGGCCACTCGCTTTTCTTGCAGCCGTCTGTGTTCAAATTGTCGGATAAGTAATAATTCAAAATTATGCTTGAAAACTATATATAATTATATCCAAATATATACTAAAAGTAAGTGCGGTTCAAGCAATGTTTTATGAAAGCATGTCATTCATTTTTACAGAACCTTCCTATCACAAGAAGTTGTCCTTTCGTCTGTCCGTCCGTCAGTCCGTCGTTGAATTTCCCGCTAAATTAAGCGGGGAAACTAAATGGGTGTTCAGGTCACGTGACGTCAATTTATGTCACATGACCTGATGTTACGTGATGTTTACACCAATTAAGTTTCCCTGCAAAAGTCAGCAAGTAAATCGACATCACGTGACATTATGTCAAGTAACCTATACACCTATTCACTTTCCCCGCTATATTTAGCGAAAATTTGCGTCGCGTGACCCGCTGCCACGTAACCTCTGGGCCAATTCCCTTTCCCTGTTAATTTTAACGTGAAAAGTGATGTCATGTGACCCTACGTCCCGTAAACCTGTACGACAATTCAGTTTTCCCGCTAAATTTAGGGAAAACTTTAGGTCGCGTGACCTGACGTTACGTGACATTCACACATTTTTGGCGGGAACACCGATTTCATGCGACCTAAACACCACCCGTTTCTGTGCTAAATTTAGCGGGAAAATCAATGTCGTGTGACGATGACAAGTGACAGATTGATGCACTTTCTGTACTAAATCTAGCTGAAACACTTGAGGTCACTCGTCATATATACGAATTTAGTTTCCCCCACAATGTACCGGGGAAATTGATCAATTAAAGGTTCTTCACTTTGCGATACGGCGGTTTAATGTTTTGTAATTAAGTTTAAGCAATCGTAACTGAATTTAATGCATTCTAGGACTTTACAGATAAAGGTTGCTGCCAATTTGTTAACACGCTCAGAAGAACCCCGATGTAAATCTGATGCTCCTTCATTGGAAGCAGAGATTTGGAGACTACGTGCAAAAATGTATCGAAATTCAGACGCGAAGTACTTTGACAAAAACATAACTATTTACATATCCAAGAGCACTGTTCAGCGAACTATTGACAGTGTACAAATGTACAGAGGTGAATTCGTTCTTCTTTGATATTTTTGCAAACATATTTTGTGCTCATTGTGTAAAATCTTAGACTTAAATTTAGCCTCAGAAAAAAAGACCATGTCCAAATAAACAGTAGAGTCTATAGGCACCAATAATAAGCTAATCTTAAAAAAATGCTTCACCTTTAAAAACAAACTTTATTTGGCATGTCATAGGCGGGCTCAACATTTGTTGCACAAAGCACAGCAAGCTTTATGCTTTTTCTAACAAATCGTGACTAAGGGTGCCCATAAACATATTTGAATCCCAAGAACAGTGCACAAAATAGCATTAGGGGAGTATCGGAAATAATATTTTTTAATTACGTACAACCAATAAACACACCCTGTAATATGTAAATAAGCACAAAATACTCAATGTTTTTCAAATACGTATTTCAAATACCCATGGCTCCAGGGATGCACAATCTTTGAAATACAATTACTGAATATACGCATTTAAATTGCTTTGAGCACTTCTTATTTGGTATTTAACAACATATTACAGAATATATTGGTAGATCGTATTTAGATACTCAAAATATAGTATAGAAAATACAATTGTTATTAAATAAATTTTGGAAATACAATGTAAAAGTATTTAGGCAGTCAAGGCCGGTCTGTTTTGCAGATATGGCGACACTAAATTTGATGTGAAGAATGTGTTAGTGCAATACGACTCCTAACTAGTGGTTTCAGCAAACTTGAGACAACAGTAATTACATGACTGCACGCTGATACAATGGTCATCCAAATGGAATGTGGCAGAAGCTGTGATTCTGGAAACAAGCTGGTAATGGGACAGGGTTCAAGACTTGAGACGGTCTGTTGTCCACACTCCATCCTGACGATGAGCATCATGTGTTAGGAAGATAATTCTTCACCGTGCTTGATCACAATAAACTAAAAATATATAGAATAGTCATGCAGGGAACGCTCGGGCGGAGTTCAGTTATTCACCTTTCGCTTTGAGGTGCATTAATTTGTCATTAAAACTGCTTCAACACGGCCAGCGGTCTTCAAACTCTCTGACCTACTTATTTTCATTTGCCCTGTAGCTTTTGAACAGTGAAACACAGGTGAGTGAGAAAAGGTTAGTTCCAAAAGGTACTTGCCTTTTGGAACTACATTCGTTATTCTGCTCTTAATTAAATTAGAAAGGAGTTTTTTTTTTTTTTTTTGCATAACACAAACTGCTTCTTCGGTCATGAGGTTCATTCGGTCCTCTCACATCGATTATGTCAAGTAAGCTTTATTGTCAGATCGATTCTTATAGCAGATAGACTCCAATTTTTATTCCCTCACTTTTTTCTACTCGAGATTAATTTTAAGGCATGGTTCTGGCAGAGTTTAAGGCACAGTCAAGCTATAAAAACCAAGGCTAGTTAGAAAAGTGTTCAAATTCTCTTATTTTCTCTGCTTCATTTTTTTAAATGTTTAAATGTATTTACATAATTGGTATTGCAGTTGAGATTAATTATTTGTCAAGGTATTTTGTATTTCCATTTCGATACATCTTTGATAGTATTTCGCCCATCCACGCTTCTCTGAATGGTAGAACCAAATAATAATTTATCTTGATTGACAATCAAGGGGGCTTCGCAGACCCTAAAATGTCTCCGTGGCCTGAAACTGACCCAAACTGACCTTACATAAACACACTTGAGATTTTATAGAAATAAAGCGAGTGCGTAGAACCAGGAATGCGGTTAATCTTCATCAGTGTGAAGTACGTAATGAATTATACTGTATTTTATTTACCTACATTTAATTACTTTTCGCTATTTCTTAATTAAATATAAATAATTTTTATTAAAGTAATTAGGGTCGTAATTTAACAATATTTAAAGCTTCACTAATTGCGAAACTTTTAATTACGAATATAACTATTTTCCTACTTTTGTCGTGCTGGACCTGAATTCTATAAAGCCACAGAGGCAAATATGCACTTAACGTCTGCCTTACTGCTTCGTGGCTCCCTTTGTGGCGCATTGAAAGAGCTAAAACTGCTGCGGGGTGCCGATCGTTGCCAAAACGCTGCCCAATTGTCCTCAGTCACAGCATTAGTACAGATTAAAGGTGTCTGCCTTACACTGTTAGGATGGAAAAATAATTATCTGACTGAGTAATATTTATTGAGTATTTTACGATAACTCGTGCTTCAATAAGAATGTTATAGATATAAATGTTACAATACTAATTAATGCAAATTACATCTTTGTGAACGTATATTTTGTATTCAGACCAGAATCGACATATTATTTTGCATGTAGTTTTATGGCATCTAAAAATGTATTCATAGATGCTTTTTATTGCTCACGAATGGATGGAAGGCCCGCTATTTTCCCCACAACTGAGGTTGCCGTATCTTTCCAGCAGAAATGTGGGTACCTCGATTCTCATACATAGTGTTTTTAATGTTTTTGCTATCAATATTCCCTTTGCACATTGATACACTAGGGAGTATCAATTAAGATATCAGCAGAAATCAAAAGAGAATGTTCACAAGACTAGTTTTTTTTTCAGATGTCATTGGGACAATGTATGTCGTGTGCTTTTTGATTGGTGAATATTTAGAATGCCTATCTTTTTTCAAGGATTTGTTTTTTTTTCACTTCCACGTATATGACATTTAGCGGTACGCCAAAAGAAAAACGCTAAAAACTCGAAATTTTTAAAAGGCCAAATCTCAATTTTAAAACCGCATCCACAGAAAATTTTGATTCAGAAAGTGCTCAGCAACATCTCTTGACCCGCCATGTAGCGGAGAGATTAAAGGTACCGGCAAGAGCGACCGCTTGGGGGTGCCCACGGCTTCCATGGAGCTCATCCTTCATCCAGAAGCCAACACACAAGCTGTGGGGGGCACACAATGCTAGCGTGACATTGTTTGCTTGTTTGCTATTGTGATGCCTCGGAGGGGCGACATGCGATGCCGTTCACGGCGTCTTCTGTTGGAATGGGGGGGACACCTCATTGTGGCGCGCCACTCGCCGACAACGCCACCGCACAAAGTGCGCCATTGTCGTGCCCGCTTCAATCCCAGAGAGGGAGTTTATTTGCGCACAATGCGGCACCGCGTGTTGTCCCGCGAACAACACACGCCACTTGTTGCTGGGGGCTCCGGTTTCTCCTTCTCGTGTTGTGTCCGCTGTCGACGGCTTCTGACTCCTGGCTTGTTGTCCTGGTGCGCAGGTCGACTGACTCGGCGCTCCCTGTGCGTCTTGAAAGGGCCTCCACTCCGCGTGTTGTTCGTGTCCGCCCGATCCTTTCGTCTCCATTGGCGGTGTGTGGATCCTGTGGTCGCTTCGCGGGTGACCCGCGTCGTGTGCTGACAGCGCCTCCTTGTTCGGAACTCGAGTTGGGTGCGCTCTCTGGTTTCTGAGAACGGCCCGTTCTAACCTGCGTATCGTGTTTTCTGGTGCACACAAAGTGGACAGAATGGGCTTGACTGATCTGATGGAAAGCATTCGAGCTTCTTACTTCCTGGCCACCTCTCTCTTTCTCTATCTCTCCCTTTATGCCTGAACCTCCAAGTCGCTTGTTTTTTAGTTCAATAGCTCGTGCTATCACTTTTTGTCTCATGGTGGTAAGGGTTAAGAGTAGTCTTTCTTTTTTTTTTCGCATTCTGTCCGCGCATTGTGGAGTTGGCGTTTTCTTGTTTTGGTTGTTTTGTATGCATTGAATGGAGTATCAGCTTGTCGTGAGCTGCGTGGGAAGAAGCCATCGAGTTAGAATTTCATTGCTGTGATCCTGCAGTAAAAGAGACGAGGCACACACTAGCGTGAAAATAGTTGTGAGGTGTTTATAACACACATGGACTGAGTAAAATTATTTATAAAATACAGTGCATTCCCCTAATCACATTTTGTGCGCTGCCATCTTTGCCTACAGGGCTGTGGGTCTGGCTCTGGGCATGCGGAGTAGCTCTCTCACGCGAAATATCGTACGACGCGCAGTCTCCTGCAGCCCAGTGGCTCGTCACTTCGTGCCCGAGTGATAAGCGGTGAAAACATGATTATGGACGCGCGACAGCGCGCGTACAACCTGATACGAACCTCTCGTCGCCGTCATCGGCAAGCTTCCTCCGATTTTCGCGAGCGGGTGTAGGTGGCCTCGCTACAGTTGCAGCAATCGGCTTATGGTACATCGAGTAGCTTCCATTTCCTCATCCTAGTCAGGTCAATCTAGGCGTGAGATTGGGCACGAGTGCTGTGTCAGTGTTCGGCTGGGGCTCGTGTCCAGTCAGCGCATCGAAGGTTGGGTTCGGGCCCAATAGCCGCGTTAGCGCGATTCGACTCTGATGGCGTTTCATAGAGGGAGAGGAGACCATATGGAGTCCTTCTGTCTAGGTGGTGTTGGCTTTGCCCCTCTCGCAAAACAGTCACCAGCCTCGTTCTATTTACCCGCATCTCCCGCATCTAAAGTCCCTTGATACATCTTTTACAAGTAACGACAGCCAATACAAATGACAGAGCACATTTCGGTGGAACAAAATGGCAGCAATCTGCTCAGACCTCTGCTGTCCGCCGCCATTCGCTTCCTTAAACCTGCACCGTCATGCAGACGGAGCTTCAAAGAATGTGGTTACTTGTAGGAAGGTCTTATCTAGGGAGTTTACCCGACCCGTTACAGAAAAGTGTAGGCCGGTGTACTTTCGGTCGTATCTCAATACACGTACCGGAAGTACATCCGGTGTGACGGTGCAGTTTCGATGCTGCTCGCTTGGCTACATCGAATCGTGACGTCGAATCGCGGCGTCGGTTCTTGTCGGTATCAAAATAAAACGGAACGTCCGTATTTCTGCATGCTGGATCTCCAAGAATGACTGGAATTCATTACGCCAGGACTCCGCCAGATTTTTTGGGTCCGCGGCATACCTTTGCAGATTCCCAGGCGTTCCGGAAGTTTGAGATTTACTTGTCAGTGGCGGAGAGGAGTGCCAACAGACGCGATTTAAATTGCTATTTAAATTATACCAGTTTTAGTGTTATACAATAAATCAAACCTTCACCGTAAAAAAAAAAAAAAAATTAAGTATTTTTTTTTTAATTTACCGTTTAATATTTGATGATATTATGTGCACTTGTTTTGCTTTTAAAACAAAGAATTATCTAGCAATAAATATTCCTATACGGCTGAACCCGACCAAAAGTAGGTTCTCTTCTGAGGCGATCGGAGCGTTGAACTTGGTTTCTTCCTTCAAACTTCGTTCGTCGGCTACCTAGCGTCATATTTTATCAAGATCAAAACGTAAAATAACAAAAACTAAAACTGAGAAAGTAATGCCCTATTGAAACAAAAAGTAAAAAAGTCAGAAAATAAAATTTTAATAAAGCTTTTAACTAACTAAAAAATCTAGTTATTGTTCAGTAATATGACGGTAATTAGAACAATAACAAGTTGTTAATTAAACTGTAATTTACAATTATGGTAAGTTTATATACTGAAGTGTCGTCAGTGATCGGACGAATTGATTAATCAGTCTGGCATGTAAAAAATACATGTAGTTATAAAAATGGACTATTTTCTAGCTGATTTGAACCAAACAAGCTGATAAATAAAATAAATATGATTTACTATTTTTTTTTGTAAACCATAATCTTTTTTCTAGCTAACATATGCGCTCGCTTTGTAACTGGGAAGAGCGCTGTGTTTGTGTAGTTCCCAAGACTTTGTTTTTTTTTGCGTTCATTTCACTTAAGGAAACAACTGGTTTTGGGTGGGCCTTGTATAAGCAATTCTAATCACCTCCTTTCGCACTCGGGCGTTTCTTAGGCCTATCTTTTCAAAGTCAGGATGCTTAACTCGGATGCCCTCTACTCGCCACTAATTGAGCTCGCGCTTTTCAAAGCTTGGTGTTCGTGCCAGAACTAAAAGTCTGTTCGCTGTGCTTCTCCATCCAACCTCTCGTCCCGGAGGAGCCGCTGGCCGATCCAGAACCCAATGCGGATTCACTCCCCAGATATTTAGGTGCTTCCCTCCGAAAATGACCTCTAAACCGCGAGACCGAGAGGGGGGCGCGAGAAAGGCGTGCGACTCGGAATGATCGGCCTCTCCGACAGATGTTCCTCGTCCAAGGGACGAGCTTTCCCGCGTGTCCCGGGCGCCCGAAGAGCAGCGACTGACCGCCCGTCGCCACCGGAACACGCGAGCCTCTCCGCCGCCGTCCGGTGCGGACCTCGAGACCCGGAGGATGGGACCGCATTAAGACGAGGTACGCACAAGCGGGCCCCGGAGAATCCGCCGCCTGACCGTTCTCACGACGAGTAGCTAAGAAAACCTTCCTTTTTTATTTATGTAAGGTAGTTTTTTTGTGTGCGTGCTTGTCTCTGGGCGCACGGGTGGCCGCACCCGCGAGCTCGTTCGGCGCTCATTGTTGCCCGCTGCGGCGCCTTTCTCTGGGCGGCAGCCGGGTTCGTCGTCCTTTGTGTCAAAAAAAGCGGGATTGTGTGAAACGAGGGAAAGGGTGAGCGCTCGATCCGCCAGGGGGCGGCCGGCGTTTTAATCTGTCACACTCATTTTTCTTTCCCCAATCGAGAGAAACGGGCCTCGGCCCAAAAAAAACCAGAATTTCCGACTGCGGGAAGACGGGGAGGTGAACGGGGGAGAAAAGAAAAAGGAAGAAAAAAATGGACGGGTTCTCAGAGTCCGCTGGTGGCCTCTGCATTGTGCGCTGCCCGCTCTTGCGCCGGGATACCTGCGCGCGTCATCACGAACGGTTATCGTGAAGCGAGCTTCCCCACACGTAGGACCCCTCGACCGTCATGGCGATCGAGGTTGATTTATTTATTTTGGATAGTGTCGGCTGTAGGCCATTGACGGAAGAAATATGATGTAGCTGAAGTATACATTTCAGATTTCTATAGATGCACCTTAGGAGTAAACACATTCAATCTACGGAAAATTCAAAAATGCGGAGTGCTGGCAAACGGAAAGGACACGGGAAAAGCAGGTAAATATTTGACAATTTGAAGTATTTTCTTAGATAAAACTGGGAGTGCGGTGTGTTATTGTTCTTTCTGCAGGAAAGCAATATGGTCTGATGAGTTCAACCAATCCTACTCAGACAAATAGCCCAAAAAATTGCGCACAGATAAAATATGGGATGTGTATACAGGAAAATAAATAAAAAAATCCCTGTGCAATAATGTTGGGTTTGTTTCCTGTAAATATATAGTCGCAAGCTAGTAAGTAAGAAAGGTACAAATTAGTGGAAGTAAGTTTTATTTGCTGGTGAATGGGTCGAACTCCTCTCCCTTAGTTGCATAACAGTCACGTGACCGAATGTATATTTATCTACATACTGGGGAAGGAACAAGCAGTGGGCAAAAAAATAAAATAAAATAGCGTTACGTTTTCTCCCTATTTTAATTTTTTTTTCGGATACCCTTTAAAACCATCATACGCTTATTCTTATTTAATATACACTATGTAGTACACATTAACATTCTATAAAGCGAGCCTTTTGAAGTTATAGTATTTGCACGTCGTATTTTACCACACAAGACGTTAAAAAACTCTATTTCTAAAAAAAAAGAAAGAAGACAATCAAAATGAGCTTAGCTTGGTTTCAGAAAGTATATGTGATTCTTCCACAAAATAACATCGGACGAAATTTAATGTTTTTCAATTAATAAACCTACACAATACACGCGTCTTAGTCTCATGCAACAGTGTGCTAGGAAGTGAGCATCGATATAATATAGAAATATTTAAGTTTATTAAAACTACTAACACCTACCACGCGCGTATTTATGAGCAATTTTAATTTAGGGCGCGATTAAAAAATCTAGCTTTCCATTCATCGATAGAATGCTGTCAAAAATATATATAAAAAAACAGCAACCGTCCCAGAAAACAACGGTCCAAAAACAACACTAAACGTTTGAACTTCCGCATTGCCTGACTTCTTTCTGCACCCTGGACTTGCGCTGGTGAGCGTTTATAATTATGTAGGGTTCCCATGTCTTCGTGCAGAACCCTTCTTTCGCCGGTGTGCTCAGTCCTTCAAGAAACATTTTCACATATTGCGGAAAGCTTGTGCACGTTAGTGATTATTTTCGCTGCAGGGACGAACACATCCTGAGAGAAACTACACATTCATTCACCCCTCAACTCAATACCTTAAAGTAAAGCCGAAGCTGATCTCTATTTGCGAAAGTAGAGTTAGATCCTCTTTATTTGGCCACTAGGGTTACGCATGTCACAATTATATTTCAGATAGATCCGCCAAGTAGCCACAAAAGCACTTTCAAAATAGCTCTGAAGCCCTTCCTTTCCGTCGTGTTCGGTGCAAGGAGGGAACCGTGGCGTATTATTCAGAGATATCAACATTTCCGAGCTTTTCGCAAGCCTTGCCCGAGCAGTCAAAAGCGCTGCCCGCGTTTTCTCCCGAGCGGCACGAGCATAGCAGCTGAAATCTCTGCGCATTACGTCACACCCAGCGGTTGGTTTTTGCGAGTTTTTTGGCGTCTATTGATACTCTTGGGTTAAATGCTCGTGATATTTGAACACACGGGACAAAAATGCGATAGAATTCACCTCTAGCTAGCTTGTAAACAATTTGTTAAGCTTCTTTTTAAGTCGAGTGAGCCGTATGCTAAGTCAGAAACATCCAGTCTTTGTTTTCTTTCCCTGGTGCTGGGGTCGCCAAACTCATGGCCGCCAAACTCCTGGGTAAGGGGCCGGATTAGGAATCTCTCGCACTTTCAAAGGCCGTGAAAAAAACAACTACGAAGGAAAAAAGAAAAAAAAATGAGAGCCGTTTACAACTCCCTTTAACGCCGAATTAGGGCGCAGCTCTTGAGGAGGAGGAGGGAAGGGTACTGAGGGGAGGGTATACCCGTCCTCCCTCTTCCTCACCTCCTCATCCTGTCTGCTACTCCTCCCTCCGACCGGCGTCGCCGTCGCCTCACGAGTGTCACGTGACCTCACGGGGGTCACGTGACGTCACCGGGGTCACGTCAACCCGTGGGAGTCACGTGACGATGACAATGAGGTCATCGTCATCGTCACTGATGACGTCATCATCAGTGGTGACGTCACCGTCACTGATGACGTCATCAGTGACGTCCCCAGTGAGGTCACGCGTCCCATAATGTACCGCGCGGTTACGCCGACGCCGCTCAAGCCGGAAACGGGCGCCTAAGAGCTGCGCTCTAAAAATCTGGACGGGCGTTTAAGCACGAACAAGGAATGTTAGAACAACTGTAAAAAAAACAAAAAAACTCTACATTGGATGAATACATATACTAATTTGAAATTTTGTATTTAGCTATCTGTGACATTACGCAACATCTGTGCCCATAGAAATTTACCAGGCATAAATCAAAGCGCATTTAAGCAAATTGTGATGCTGAAGTTTAACGTCTCTTACGTACTCGATGATGCTGGGTGATTGTAGCGGGTTTGACCGAAAACAATTAAAGCCGGTCTTTATAGATCTTGTAGATCTGAGTAAGGGGAGGGGCGCAACGTTTATAGTTACTTTGAGAACCAAAAAAAGGTTACACCTTCTTGTTGGGGAAAAGAGTTTTCTTAAGTCGTTACTTCATTACCAAAAAAATAAATAAAAACTATAAATAAAAATTAGTTGCATTTGCATGCTGTCCTTTCGCTTTCTCAACACTGTCTCGCCAAATATAAACAAACTGACCGATTCTTTGTTTAGTTTTTGTAGCGAGGTTAAACATTTGACATGTTCAACCAGGCTGAGTTTTACAGCTTTTTCTTGTTTGTTCCGGCGTGTTAATCTTTGCCCGGATTAAGTATAAGGTAAGAGTAAAAGAACGCTGGTGCAGAGTAAATACTTCAATCAATGAAGAGGTTACGGCAAAATGACCAGAACGAATATAGATAGGAAAATAACGAAACCTCAGGACAAATCTGAGGCTTTTTGAGATACCCAAACTAGTTGACATCTTGTAAACTGTGCGATGGGGAACGATAAGAAAAACGGACGAGCACAACAAAATCTTGAGATTTTGTTGTCTTCGTCCGTTTTTTTATCGTTCCCCATCTCAGGGTTTACAAGATGTTAATTAATTACCAGCTCGCCTGCACTCTATCACTGCTTACAATCCCTAACTAGACGCTATCGGAACAACCAGATTTTACTCTGCCGGAACTTTATTTATTTTACTTATACATATATATATATATATATATATATATATATATATATATAGATAACGAGTAAATGGTAATTTCAAATCAAATATTCAAACTTTGCTGCTCTCTCCCGCAGAGGCATTCGAGAAACCAAGATGCGGTATTTTGCGAATTTTTTTTTTGTTATTTTCGTCGGGAGGTTAAAACCCCTGGCGTCACGTTTTCAGTAATCACCCCAAAATAAATATTGTGACTTGTAATGTGGGTTACTAGCAGTCTTGTACGCGTTACTCAAAAAAAGTAATCAATTCCAATTAAAATTACTCCGGCTTAAAATGTATTCAATTATGTTACTTGAAAAGAAAAGTGATTTGCCATTACTTAAAAACGTAACCCTTACTTGTCCAATTATTTGAGTTCTTAAGAACGTTAGATTGTTTTACCGGCTTGAGAATGGGTCTTTTTGTACTGTCCATTAGTAGATTAGGATCAGCGAATTCTAAGCTACTTTTGTTAATGATCCATCGATTTCGAAAACCCAACCTCCTGTCCGCGATTTGATTTCTTGGAAGGAAACTTAGAATGATTGGGCGCTATTCAAAAGGCGAGGAATGCGTAGTGATGGGTTACAGTTAAATTTTGTTCTTCCAAAAGCAATGAGATCACTCTTGCGATAAAATTCTAGTAAATGTATTAAAATTATTAAAAAATTACTACAAAAAGTAATCGATTACAAGTAATATGATTGTAATGAGTGCCGTACAAGTCTGCCAACCAGTTCCGATCGGTCTATTAATGACCCGAACGAATCTGGACGCAAATCAGTGACTATCAAAATTTTATTGGATCATTGTCTCAACTGAATAACTTGAAACAGAAACAAAAGTTGGAACCAAATTTTTCTAATAAGTTTAATTTCCAATAGGCTAGGCAAACTAATATGTAGCCTCACTACAAGTAAAAGCCCATATACACAAGACCAGAAGTGACAAAGTTTCCCTAAAGCCGGGTCACTCTGCCTATACGTCATACAAAACACAGCCTGCATACAGATTCAAACGTGAGTCACTGCGAGATCCGTGTGTCGAATGGCGGACGGCAGTTAGTCTAAGGAAAAACTTGGCACGCGGCATTCGAAGCACGGATATTGCGGTGAGTCGTGTTTGCAGACTGTCTTTTGTACGATGTATGACCAGTTTCGCCCCGGCTTAAAGGTTACCAAACATTTTCCCAAGCTGAACACAGCTACAAAAATGTGAATCAAACTGTTATAAAGGGATGGAATATGGGAAACGCTCCAACGTCAACGGAAGAAAAGCAACATGAACTATCACAATTGCTGACCGAAAAACTCGGGAACATATAAAATGGGACAAAAAAAAAAAACAGGGATCAAGACAAATGGCTCGGACTTAAGTTTCCCTAGACGCGCAGACCAAAAATGCTGAAAAACACATAATTTATGTGATTACGAATGGCAATTACAACCCTTACAAGACGTCTTAAATTATGAACACATCTTAAAATATTCAAAACTCCTCGACAATGGTTAATAGAACATGACAGGTACGAAGAATTGTAATCCTCCAAGCTTTAATTACCAACGGCCCATTTTTTTTCCTGTAGAATATCTCGGCCCTAATTTTAGAGTGATCTTCAGATTCCTCCTCCCCCCCTTCCCCCCGACCTCCCCCAGTAATGATGCATTCGACGTAAACTTCCGTGATAAAATAAACTTTAAATTGAGCTTGAAGCTCCTAGCCTAGGTCAGCATGCGAGCGATGTAGGTCTTCTAAAGCGCAGCATGAATTAGGAAGGTTCGAGGGTTAGGCTTTGGTGAGAAATCGTTAGGTTAACTAGCCGTGACATGTTGACGAAAATGACCCTTCTGATGCTCTCGCAGAAAAACAAAATTGAATCTAAGGAAGAGAATGAACAAACATCTCGCTGTGTCAAGCAAAGCCAGTTCTCCACTAATTGGTTACTCCGTACAAAGAGAAAGAAAACAAAAAAACAGAGTTTGAAACAAGAAGTGTACAATGCAGACGCAGGCTCAAACAGGTTCTACATAGACGCGTGGAATAACGAGGCGAGAGGGGCGGGCATGGCCGGCACAAAAGAGGTCCCAAGAAAGAGGAGACAGACGGGTCCGGTTTGCGTACCCGCGCCCCCCGTCCGGTTCTCCGCACTCTAGCTCCGTGGGCCAGCGGACTGCACGAGGTTCGCAGTTCAGTGTCAGATTTTCTGCCGTAGATCCGAGGCCCCAAGGAAGATGCTCCCCTTTTTTTCTCCTCCCTCTCCCTTTCTTTTTTTTCTCTCTCTCCCTCTGCTTTGCTGGGCACCTATTGAGTCTCGGATTAATATTTCCGCTTCTACTTCCCACCAGATTGCCTGGAACACGGACGCCCTTCTATTTCACTTTGTGCTGGAAGAATCGGGCTTTCCATTTTTTTAGCAGGGTATAGAATGTTAAAGGGGAAGGAGGAACTTGCCAGATCACATGACTCAGGTTATGACAAAAGTCCACCAGCTTTTTTTTGTGAGTGTATTGTATTTTTTTACAGTCTGGGCGTAGTCGTTCCCGTCAAACTAGATTTTATGCTCGAAACGGGCTGCAGAGAAAAAAAAGAAAAAGTATAGCAACAGAGAGATATGCATACGTACAAAAAGAGTGCAGGGCTAAGGCGCCTCGGGGCACGAAGACCTGTCGTTCGGGCTGCTTTATTTAGGGGCAGTCGTCTCTAAGGGTTGCCGAAATTCGGCCGCCTGGAATGCACAGTTCCGAAAATGGATGCCCGGCTCCGACATGTTTCGGTGAGTGATCAAACTTACCAGGCGTCTTGAACTCTGCATCGTGTCGTGTCGTGTCGCAGGTGCCTCTCAGAACCGATATCTGGACAAGTCTACAGGTTGCTTGCGGGGGACACTTATGCTATCATTCATTGCGTTGCAAAGAGGTTAGGATTATGAAAGTTAATAGTACTTAATATCGGCTCAAGTTTACGCAATGAAAGGTACCACTTCTTTAACGGTATTGTCCAGGGAAACGAATATCTGGTTGTAATTACAAATCAAATCCCGTAGGTCATGAAACCTATCGATGTTCATGGAAAAAAAAAGAAAAGCTAGAAAACAAAAGTGACTGTTCTTTGGAACAGCTGTCTGTGCCAATTGAGATTATGTAAAGAGTGCATTGGGATTGGTTTTTGTTGGTATCCAATGTGCACGAGCGCACGATTGCCCATACATTTGTCACAAAGCCCGCAAATACGCCCGAATCCCTTGTTCGTTACCGAGCGAGTGGGTGGGTTCCTGTCCATTAACTAGGGCTGGGAATTTTATCGAGCAATCTTCAGATCGACCGATTGATGCTTTGATCGCCGTTAATATCTTTTAACCGGTCACCCGATTCGGTACTGAGTTCAGAACGAAAAAGTAGTATTGCCTGCTTTGCTTCACCAGGCAAACATTCATATTGGCCTGCTGCACTGGTGCATTTCAAAGTTAATTTATTTAGTTTACCTTATGATTCCCATACAGGGTAAATATAAGGTTTAGATATACATATAATCATATTGGAAAGTTCAAATTGCTTACTCGTTTATTTTGCTTCATTTTCATGGGTGGCACTCCGCAATCTTTCAAATGATGCTCTGCATTAATTGTGTCATTGAGAGTGTATCAAGAAATAGCAACAAAAAATCCGTAGTTTTAAAAAAAAATACTTTTGATATTATTCCTTCAGTTAAATGCAACCGATTAATAGATTCATTAGTCAATTAAAGGATAACCATTATTAAGTTAAAAGTTTAATCGTCACCCAGCCTTACTACTAACATCATATACCTACATTCCTGCCTTTGTACAGAGCTCGGCACAGTAAGAGAACGCTCGCTTCTCCTGCTGATTCTCATCACCAGCCTAAACAGTAAATAAGTTTGACACCCCTCAATGCGCTATTTGAGTAAATGCAAAAAAGAAAAGAAAAAGCTATGTCATGTTTTTGCATTCTATAATGTGCACTGTACCTGTTCCTTAAATATGTGTGTAGACAAAGACATTCACTAGTTTGTACCTCCGCGTATAACTTTCTGTTAGTGTATACCTTCCTGTATGTGCGAGCAACTGTCCGTTAGTATGCGAACATGTTACATCTACACGCCTGTAATGTCCGTGTGTGACTTTTTGTACGTCTATGTCTTCGTCCATCAGTGTTTAAGTGTGTGCTTGTACTTGCCCATTAGTCTGTGTGTGTGTGTAGTTTTGGTCACGATGGAATTCGTGTCTGTCCGTGTGAACATAGCGCGGCACTCTTAGCGCGAACAAGCCATCACAAGTTTTTTTAACTTGTCTTAGAATCGAAAGGTGGCAATTAAAAGTACTAGAGTAATGTGAAGTCTTCATTTGGGCTTACATCTAATCACTACAGTTTGGCGCCTGTCAGAGCCATTTTGCAAAACGCGAAAATCCCCTAAATTCCCGTCCGCGCTACTTGTCGCGCAGTGTGCTTGACCGTCTGTGCGTGAGCTTGTTTACCGATCGACAGAAAGCTTGGGATTTAGTTGTTTGTAAGTGCGTGCGTTTATACGCGCGTTAGTGGCCGCGTGTGCTTCTGGGTAAGCGGCATGTCCTGTGACAGCGTATTAAAACTCGAGTGCAAAAATCATGCGCTTTAACGTTCCATTAAAGTGGTTCTGTGTGCACCGTCAGCTAAAGTGCACGAGTGCGCCTGTCCGCCAACACGTAAGTGCACCTGTTCGCTGCGCGCCCGAGTTTATCGGTCAATTAATGCACGTATTTGCCTGTCTATTTTTATGCTATGGTATCCGTCCATTAGTGGATATCAGTACATAATCTTAAACTGCTTGTGTGTGACTGTACCATATATAGTTTAGTCATGCGCCGGTTTGTTAGCATGCGTGTGCATATACATGATGTTTTTTTTTTTGTTTTTTTTTAGATTCAAAATAATCAAAAAGAAACCTGCTTTAAAGTTTGTTCAACTCTGTGGCTAAGTTGGGGGCCATAAAGGTCACTAAAAAAAGTGAGATTGGTTGGTCCGACGGTTAATTAAATAAAAAGCTCGAATTAACATTCTACGTTTTTTTTTTTTTTGGTATAATGCATTTGGAAAATTGATGTTCAACATCGTTATAGCCTGGCAGCGAGAAAAGATTTGGAATAAAAAATATGTAGTTAGTGTTGCGGAGCAAGACATTATATAAATGTAGGGAAATCTAAATTGTAACTTCAAAGAAAAAAAAATCGTTAATCACGTTGAACCTTCGCTAACATCACATATGACGCGGACACTGGAGTTGCGGATGGATGAGGCGGGAGAGGAATCGACGTCACTGGCACTCTCTGCTCGTTTAGTTTCGATTTTAAACCCTGTGCGGAAGTGATATTGCGGACCCTGTTGCACTCACTGCCAGTGATTTCCCTACACACGCCCTTGTTTTTATGAAGGCACCCACTTAATTCGGAACGACTCCTCTATTCTGAATGCCCCTCCCCTAAACCCCCCCCCCCCCCTAAAAATTTAGACACCCCCCTAATTTCAATTCCTGGGGAAACCCCTGCACACTACGAATTGTTTAGCCAAAAGGTATCGTCATGTCCCGACCATAATGATGTAGAACGTCAAATATACAAAGACATTGTGCTTCAAAAAAGGAAAATTAAAAAAAGTAATGAAAACTTTTTGAGTTAATTATCTAATGATAAACCCATCCTGCCTTTGTTCACGTGGCCCCAAGACCACCAAATTAGCCCCAGAGTTACAGGAACCCTAAGAAAATTATCTTTTTTTTGAAAACTTCTGGAACCACTAAAAGAAGTGAAACTGCATACTGATATATATGCATGTGACTACCTCTACGGCAAACTGCATGAGTGCACTTTTTGGTTAGTGCATGGACTGCTTCTCTGTGTGTGCGTGCACTTGTATTAATTCAGTGCCTGTCCATTAGAGGCTTGTTTACCACTTGCGTACCCTTGCCCCCATGGTTACGTAAAGTTTTAAGTTATAATCGGAGAAAACTTTTGTTGGCATTTTTGAGGAGCGGGGGAGATTACGCGCGGAGCTCTAATCAGC
Source organism: Ixodes scapularis (assembly GCF_016920785.2). Taxonomy (NCBI): domain Eukaryota; kingdom Metazoa; phylum Arthropoda; class Arachnida; order Ixodida; family Ixodidae; genus Ixodes; species Ixodes scapularis. The sequence goes on along the minus strand of NW_024609835.1, from coordinate 239,057,704 downwards.
GCTCAAAAGGAGAGAGGGCACGCGTGACCCTACCTTCAACTGCTTTGCCAAGTAATGTTTTTCCCGAGTTTAGTGCTTGTGAATACCTGCCTTTTAATGTGAGAGTGTCCCTGTCAATGATGTGTTTTTCGCGTGCGCATTTTTTTGTGCGTATTTGTGGCCTCACATGATGTGTAAGGGAGTCTGGCTGTTTACTGTATGCGTGCGCCTGCCTTTTTTTGCGTATATTTTCCCCATAAAGGGAATGTCCGTCTGTTGGTTAGTGCGCATGTGTACCTACTTGTTAGTGCGTCTGTGTGTGTGCAGGCCGGCGAAAATATAGCGCTGTCTACTGGGTATCTGGAACACTCCCAATGTGCGTATACTTCCTAGTGTTTTACGCAACGTTCTTTTGAAATAAGCTGGAAATATTTCCGAAAATGCTATATGTAGGGTTCGGTACCTTCAGATTTTTATGTATATTTATATATTATTTTATTTGAGTGTGCTTGTTTGTGGCATAATTTCCCCACCGATTTGGCGTCTTCCGGAGTCTTCCGGTGTCTACTTTCCGTGTCGAAAAAAAAAAAATCAGAGTTTATCGGGGATTATGTAAAAGAAAGAAAAGGTCACCGGATTGGGATTCGCAACACCTGAAAAACGTCCAGGTCCCGAAAAGACAATCAATGTGGCTCTTGAAGACAAAATCAGACGAAAGCAAGAACACGCGGGCGAGCTGATGAATGATCTCTTTAATGCAAAACCCCATACTAAAAATAAATCCATAAAAATAATAATAATAAAAAAAAACGGACAAGCACACACATCGTTTTAAAGGGGCACTGAAGTCATTTTTTAAAAAAAAAACGTAATTTTTGATTTTATAATATTTAAAGGGAGGTAATTCCCGCATATACCAAGTCCTATATAACAAAACCGCATATTCAACTCACGGCAAGATAAAAATATGTGAGCTCTTTTTTCTCGCGGACTTTATTGTGTGGACAAATCAGAGCCCTGCAATACGAGCAGATTTCGGATGATTTTATTATAACTCGTTTCGAAGGGAGTTTGATAGGTACACATCCGCATAAGGCTCCTCTTTTTCTCCGCGGGCGAAGCCATCGCTTGTAACTCGCGGACAACCGCCCTTCGTCGTCCACTTCACTCGGAAGAAAATTCTTACTCCGAAAGGGCGTGTTGCGATCTTTGAACACGCTCTAGCGAGCAAATAAGCTACGCACGATTGTGATATCGGGTTTGTTGGGAGGCTGACAGCGTCTAGATTGAGTTGTCACCACAAAATGACAATCTCAGAATGGACTTTGTCTTTTTAAAGAATCATATTCCTGGACAGTGCAAACCGTGTTCCGGAACGGGACACACACACACAAAAAAAAAAAAGAAATTGTAAATAAATTCGCGTGGTAATGCTTGGAAGATTTTTTTTATTGAAGGAAAGCTTTAATTACTGATTTTTCGGTTTTCTTCGGTTTTGACAAAACGTGGCAGGGGGTTACTTTTCGGTGTTTATCGTTATACACCGAATGCAGAGAGCCTTAGTTATAAGCGACCATTTCTTATGGATAGTGAGAAAATTTGATCTCGCAAATACAGCAGAGCCTTTAGTCTAGTTACACCAAGATGGGAAGTGTTCCACCTGGTAGATGGCGCCAGCATACCCGTGTGATCTCATTGTAAGCAGCCACAAGGGGACACAACGGAGCCTGCCGGACTCAAACATACATGTGGGAACTAGGACCAACTGTACGCTAGAATGAGCGTGTGCATCAAGTCAAAGCGTACGCATGTACTACGTGTTTGAGCGTGATGTGCGCGGACAAGCACATAACGTGTGTACGTGACGTGGATCTCTCCATTGACGCATCTGCGTGTTTGCTGGGTAGTGTGCGCGCGTCAAAGTGCGACACTGTTAGCACAAACAGGCAGTGTCCCGCCCGCAAACTTTTGCGGGCCAGGGCCATTTCTGTATTCGTTTATTGTGCAATTCACATATGCAGGGTGTTTGGCCGAAACACGGAACAATCCTTCTTGTCAAAACTGTCTATCGCGCAAAGAAAAAAGTCTTGGGCCATTTAGGAAAGTGATCAAAGTTCGTGATAAATAATTTAATTATTTTTCCGTAAGTAACTTTTTTTAATATTGGGTTTAAGGGCAGGGTTTCATTGAGAATCTTGCTTAGCGTCATCGATGAACACTAAATCAATAAATTGCAGAACGATAGAAGGCACGCGCGGCATTTTACGGGTTTCTGAAAGACCGCAAAACCTTCACGGGTTCCAGTGACGTCGATTCTCTACGTCACGCGACGGCCAAGCCTAGCCGCTCGCGGAGCGATGAGCTTCACGATGGGCGAATCCAAAAATCGCCAACCGACAAAACGCAAAAAAAGGGTAGGTCGCATGGCCCTCACCGGCAGAGATGCGTGACGTAGAGAGGTGGTTTCACTGGAGTGTGACGAGACCCTTCTGTCGAAGCTGTGCAGATAGCAAATCCCTATTTGAACGTCCCTCTCTTTCGCAAGCAGGAGACGGGCGTGATCCTTTCGCGCTCGTTGTCTGAGGTAGGACAGTTCGTGACGGTGAACCCAGCAACGTTGACGGCGACGTAGCCTGCTTACCACTCGAGGACGGCGGCGACACGATGGACTGGTGACGCGGGCGGTAAACAAAAGTGGTTTGGCGTCGAAAACAACCGAAACACTGCGCGGTGGAGCGCTAAAAGCGTCGGGCAGTGACAATCGCGTGTCGAATAACGTGCGAAATGGGGTTCGGTTGCGATGGGGGCCGTAAGCATCCAGAAAGCAAATCTCCGAGACGACATTCTCTCTGAGGTCATCTGTGTACGCGTGAAGCACAAAGGTGACGAGACTATATAGTCTCGAGCACCAAAACCAACAACATAAAAGAACATTAGAGCTGGGCATCGATTAACACTTGTCATCCAATAATGCGCTACGCTTAATTAGATTAAAGAATTGATCAATATATAGTCTCGTTTATTTTCATGTATACAAAGCACTTTTTTTTTACTTTTGTTTAAAATGTGACAAACGGCGCAATATGCAGTTTTGATTGCGAATGAACATCGGTGTGAAGTCGAGAACAGTTCTAAGACACTCACACTCGCAGATAATTACTTCAAAGGGGTTCGTTGCTATTAACGGCGTTCAATTGGCCCGGACACGTGCAACCTTCAGCAAGTTTCTGGAGTTACAAATCTCGCCCCTACAGTTCACTCTAGGTTAAAGTTCAGCTAAAGTTTGCCCTTTATACAAGTGTGCTCGTCGACGTAGCGAAAGCGTTCAATTTTTTACTTTCGTTTATTTGCCAAAACTTTTACTCATCAACCGGTTAAAGCAATTATTTCCGAATAAAGCGTTAATCGATTAATCGGTAGGTTAATCGATCAATTGCCCAAACCTACAAAATACTAATTCATTTCTTATACGACTTGTTTATGCAAATATTAATACCAAGCTAAATAAATACCCTTCTAACGGAACTTCGAAAATATTTCCGGATTGTAATTTCCGAATTTTATTGCGTTGTTTTTTTCTTCAGTCCCTAACTGACGTCTGGAAACGCGCTGCCGTATGTACATTAACTGTCGGCTAGTGTGCGTGTCATTCCGCGCTGTAAAAAGCGGTGTTCCAGGGAATGGCATTTCTGGAACGCTTTCCTTTTTGAAGAACGAAGGAACGCTGCCGTTCCATTTTGCATCGGTGGAACTGTAACTCAAACCCGTTACATTTTTACTGGAACGAAAAAAGGTACGGCGTTCCTAATTTTCGTTCAGTGGGGTAAGTTGTATTTTATTTCCAGGACGGAAATTATAAAAGTATAAAAACAATATCTTTACAAACAGCAGCATCCCGATAACCTTTTGCTACTTATCTTGTTTTTTTTTTTTTCGTGTGGTCCTCGCTTGGGAACAGTGGGGTGCAGGAAAGCTAGTTTAGATTGATTCTTTCTTCAGTGGCTGAGGCTGCAGTACAAAAAGCAAAATTTCAGTCGAAAGAAAAGACACAGAAAGAAGGGAATTTCAAACTCAGCTGCTTTCTTTGCTTCCGCGATTTCTCGTACACCCAGAAATCTAAGGCCGAATAGAACCATCACTGATCTTCCACAAAGCGACCTACACTTACAACAAAATAACATGTTACCAGACATCGAACGAACCCTTGTATTGCAAATATTGGTCAATTAAGAGATACACAAAAATTAATCTTTACTCCTTTTCCCATTTTCCCTTACTTTCAAATTGAACAACGAATCCAACCTTCATGAAGAAGAACTTGTAGTTTTTAAGAATGACCCTCCAAAAGCATTACCCTCTTCTTGATGAAAATTATTTTCATCATTATTGTCCAGCTCGCTTGCCCCTTTGCATTTAATTGCATTATAATTATAACCCTCTTCTTCACTTCTTCATCTAGTGGACAGCAACATCGGGAAGCAGCTGTTGTTAAGTTCGAACAAAGGGGGAATTCGTTATACTGAAAGGTGAGAGGGTGTTGTAAAACGCTCGTGCAATGTGGGTTAACGGTACACTTGGCTTGTCTAATCGCCAAACATAAACATGAATATGGTTAGAAGCTGAGGTTTTAAAGGCAAATATACCATGAAACCGTGCTTCCGCTTGTTTCCTTCCCCTCCACCACGGCACTCAATTAGTATGTTGCCATTTGATGATGGGATAGGTAAAAAGAAGAAACCTTTGCTTGATCTAACTAAATATGGCATTCAGCAAAATGTAACATATATGAATGTAACGATACGTTCCATTTTTTTAATTGTAACGGGAACGAGTTTCTTATTCACATAATGAACTTGTAACGGGAAAGCGTTCCAAGAATGAGAATGAACGAGGAACGAGCCTTCGTTTTTTTGTTTGAGGAACATTTAAACGCTGGTGTCTGTACATATTATTGCTAAAGGCTGTGTGTTTGGCTGGTCGTTATCACAGGACTGTACTTGCACGATAATTACCTTGTGCTCCTTTCCTCTAACTGGTGTTTAGATCGGCCGGTCCAGCTGTGTTTGCAAATAATTACATCGAATTCTGGGAGCCCGGAAATAAATATCTAGTGCGCCAAGTTATTTCACATTTTTAAGTGCATGTAAATATAACCTGAATTTGAAACTGCATGGTCGAACAATATTAGTGGTCCGGCATATGCATTCATAATTACTTTTTGGAGATCATAAAACAAAAAAAAGTACGACGACTAGAACTATAAATGTGTTGTTGCCACCCCGTGAGAATACATTTGAAACATGCCATACGTTTAAAATGACAAAATATTTATCGAATGGCCGAGGTAAGGAATCTATACTTTTCCGCGCATACCCACGGTTACGGGGAAAATGTTGCGAAGTATTTTACGTCCCTTCCATAAATAAACAAATACAAAAGTAGACGGCCTTTTATATATAGTATTGGCACTAAGGTACTAAGCAAAAAACAGGATAATATACTTGTTTATTCAAAGTATTCTAGCATACACGGTCAGTACCACAAATGTTCACAAGTGACCAAAACGTTTCAGCTTGCTGTGACAGCCGCTTAATCTTAGAAGCGTCATATTGACACCCGCAATTGGTGACGAGCAGTTTTCTAAGGTTATTACCTTATTGCGCAAAGTACCGAGGATAATTGTGCTGAAAACATTGTGTTGGCTATAACAACTGGAATTCAATGAATAAGAATGTAGATTTTAAGATTTGGTTGAGGCAGATCACATCACCGAAAGCGCGAAACGTAGAATTGCAGAATTACAAAATTGCTGCCTCGCGAAAACAGCAAGCTCGCTTCTTACATTCGCAACATTACGGAACTTGTATAGGAAGGGAAAAGTCGTGTTAAGAAATGAAGAGCATGACTGCTATGCTCCTATCAATACAAGTCCCTTCGATGCCTTAGGTAGCTTGGCGTAAGACGTCCGGGCGTCGTTAATGCTCTTGTCTTGTTCAGTGGAGTCGGAAGTGCTTTGAAGGAAAACCTTATTGCCTTGGGATTTCTTTAACCAAAGTTCGAACCACGGTAAATTACGAATTTCTAATATTTTTTTTTTCTTTCGAGGACGGTACAGTTTGTCATTTCTATGTTTGAACCATCTCGCTCCTTCGAAGAGAGCCGTCTAACCGGATGGATGGGAACAAGGGACGGCTTATTTTCTCCCGGCCGTGCCCCGAGCAATCCAACGCCTTCGGAGCTTTGCAGCTTCAAAATGGCCGCCGACGCAACGCCTAGACTGGTTTCGCTCCTCTTTGTGCCCTGTCGCCTGCGAGCCCGCTCTCCGCTGACGTTTCTTTTGCTTCGAATAATCGAGCGCGTGCCGACCTAAGGGAGCTCGCTCGGGAGGGCGTACTCAGTGAGCATGCGCGGCTCCACCCCCATGCGCAAAACACGCAAGTTGCCATGCTGTTTTTTTCAGAGAGGGGGCGGCCGGTCGATCGGAGGGAACGAAGAGCACTCGCCTTGGGCGGCAATTTTGTGCAGCCCCGCGCGTCCCACAGACGGCGCTGTTGCCCGTCGAATTACCTGAAATTCCTTTAAGCTGGAGAGAAAGGACGCTCTGCCTCCGGTCGGAGTTGGCAAAGACGAGGGCTAAAGAACAACGACGGCGCATCCTTTCGCCTCGGCTTCTGTAGCCTGATAAAAGGGGACTTTGAGGAGAACAAGATTATACCGGGATCCCTACTTCCGTGTTCGATATATATTTTTGGCGAAGACGAGGCTCGTTTATAAAAACCCACCACTTCGCGAAGAGTACAGCTAGAGACTCCTTCGGTCTATGTAATCGTACAAGACGAAGCCTTAGTACTCGACCCTGTCTAAACGCGCCCTGGCAAGCGTAAATTGGATGTATCGAGTGTAAGAAAAAAAAAAAACCCAAGAGACGGTGGAACTGTGATAAAAATCAGTGCCGTCTTGTAAATGAAGTCGCTGCTTGTTGCCAAGGTGATGGCGACCAATAAATAGGTGCAACCTTCATTGAGCACCACTTTCTTCGCATGTATGCAGGAGACCAAGTGAGTTCTCCTCTCACGGATCATCGGGTGCTCTCGATGGGGCACATGAATTGTGGCAGAGTGACGACGCGACTCGGCCATATATGTTTGACCCGAGTCCGGGACGAACGTTGCGGCAGTACTCGTACCAGAGTGCGTCACATCGTAGTGGTGTCTCTCTAGTCACTGTCAGGATAAAAATGGCAGGCGTGGGCTTCAGTTTTCCTGCCTCCAGGACGATAAACCTTCGAGCTAGTGCTCTCCACGGGTAGGGTAGTATGCATTGTCCACATACCCGGGCCGGGCCTAGGCCGGGCACTCGGTGAAGACGCACCTGCATCGATGTAAGTATATTAAGGCACTACACGCACTACCATCCCGTTTTTTTTTTTTTTTTGCCTATTTAGGGCAATTCTACGAAACACTTCTTCACTTGTGTCAAACTGCTTTCTGTCATGTTGATAAACATCGCCTTTCACTAATCCGCATTAGTTTGCATGCAGACGCTTAGTTATTAGCATCGTTTTTGTCGGTGAAACGCACAAGGATGACCTTTGGCTCTGTTAATTACAGTACGTCTGTACTCTCAGAAAAATATTGTATATTTTTTCACCTAAGGTACCATGTAAGACACCTCAAAACTTCAGTTCGACGTACAGCACGCTGACGTCTTTCCGACGGTGCCAACTTTCACGAGCAGCTTGATAGCCGAGTGGTACAAAATCTTTAAAGGGATGCTGAACCGAAATCTGGATTCCCCAAAACACGCGGCAAAAGCGTGCAACGGGGATGCTACAAACACCAAAACATCACTCATACAGCGATATCTCGAACGAATGACCGTGTTTTTCAAAAAAGAGGCGCATTTGGCAGGAATGATGACGTCATGTTTCTCCGAAAAGGAGAGGGAACGGCCTCGCGTCTTCTCCGCCTCACGGCCTGGGGGGAGCGAAGCGAAGAGAGGAGGAAAGAAGGTATCTTGACGTCACGCGCCTCGTCGGCCTGGTTCAATCTCGACCTCTTTTCAAAAAATGCGGCCGTCCATTTGAGATATCGCCTTACGAGTAGTGTTGTAGGGATTGTAGAGTCCCGCCTACATCTCCTGCATTGCTTTTTTTGAAATCCAAATTTCGGTTCACCATCCCTTTAAAATAGCTGATGTTCGTGTTACTGACTACAAGAACGTAATCGGGGTTTCTTGGCGCTGCTGAAAAACCTCAGCTCCTTTTTCTGCAGTCTTCTCAGACTTGCTTTAGCCGTTTGATGAGGTATATCTCACCCAAGGCCCTCGTAAAGGTTAGGGCGTCTGCTCGACGTCAGTGCGCTGTACGTGGAACCAAAGCTTTGGGGTGCATCATATGGCACACAAGGGTGTAAGACGACACCCTTTTTTGTTTTAGAGGAAGTACGACCGGGAACATATTTGGGGCCGCGAAAAGCAATGCTTACTCTCTTTTCGTTCTTCCGGAGTCGCTCTGCATGGTGGCATTTACTGCGACCAGTTTAGTCGCCGATGGATTGACTCGTCGATCACTAGCTCTATTATGTTCCCAGCTACTCTACCCGGCACAGTCAATTATAACGTAAAGCGGCTTAAGCGAACTAAAAAACGCTACAGCAACGTACAAAACAAAAAAAAAGTGAGGCGAATATTTATTAACATGTCGTCCGGCGAGTATTCGAGCCGGAAGTACGTCACGTAGAAACGCCCGACAGTCTAATTCGAAGTGCTAACCCTTCAAACTGGCTAAAAGAAAGGCCACCTCCATAAGAGCGGAGCTTTCTAACGTGTTTTTCAACCTAAAGCTGCGATCTCGTGCATGCTGCTTCAAGTTAGAAACCGATGACCGAAGCAGAGAGTTTTTTTTTTTTTTTGGGGGGGGGGGGGGGGGCGGATCAGGCGCACCTACACTTTCCCAGAGAGGCTTCGGATTAAAGAGATGAAGCAGGCCTCGGCCTTTCGCCGGGAAAAAGAGGTGCTTCATCTCGCACATTCGGGGCGCCTCCGGTCGGGCCTCAACAGGGAGGCAACCCACCGTGCCGGCCTCTGGTCGGGTAAGAGTCAGCGGGCCCGGGCCTAAAAAGGTTGGCTCGTGCAGCGGTCTAGCTTCGATAACACTTCGGCGTCGTGCGTACCTTGAGCGCGCACGCGCAAGGAGAGCACGGCGGAAGGCATGGATTTCGTGCTGACAGTTAAGTGTTCCAAAGACATGTCCCGCTCTTCTCCTTCTGTAAGTGAATATAATAGCTTGACTTGGAAATTAAAGATTTTCTCGAAGTACAGAAACAAGCCGGATGAACCCTCAGATGCTGGAGGGTCGGAAGGGGGCCAAGTTAAGAATATATTCAAATTGAATACGCCTGTTTCAATTATAATGCAATTAAATGCAATTGCTTACATTCAAATGGTCACGTTCTCAATATGGAAATCGGGATGAATCGGAGAGAGACTGGGAACGAATATAATGTATTACACGTACAGTGAAAACAAAGAAAACAACGGCACAAATAAAACACCCGAAAAACGGATCTCGTTGCCGTACATTTCGTAACACTTTCCAAAGGAGCACTGGCAAATATTCCTTCTAAATTTTGACACAAGTGTAATACGATTATACTCGCAAGTCACACCACGGAGTCAGAATGTTTTATGTCGATATGTAATTTGAAGGATAGAAAATTGCGTCAGCGGACATTCGTGTTGTGGACATGTGTAATCGCTGCATGTCACTCATTCCAACAATGCCTCTATCACGGTACATACGTGGCCTTTGCATTTCCAACCCCAGCGCTTCTGGGATGAGTATTGGAGACATCCAGCATCGACCTCCTGGCCAGTGCCTTTTTTAGCGTTCCTGCTTGCGGCGCCTACAGTGCCCGCATTCCAGAGCCACAAACATGCGTGCGCTGTGCTGTGCTGTATCCACACTTGCACGTAACACGTTACAAGGATAATCGATTATTTTTTACTGTAATTTTTTAACGCTCCAATTACTTCTTTTAAGGAGTAACGATTGTTGAAAATGAATTAGTTTTTTTCTGTAATTTATTACAGAATTATTCATGACAATATTTCTCCATTTCTTTTTTTTTTTTTTTTTTTTTTTGGGGGGGGGGGGGGGGGTGGGGGGTCACATGTGCTGGAGTCACTCAGCTATGAGCAACGGTCAATTTTCTTTTTCTTTTTCGAAACCACTAAGCACGGGATCTCGAGGATTAGTAATCCACTTCACTGTGATTCGTTTCCTGGGAACATTTTTTTAAACTTTATTTTGGTACAGCGGAGATTACGTCCGGGTATGAAAAATCACCTAATCCAGCCTCTTGTGAGCAATGTGTTTAAACAGCGCTCTTTTCATTTTTTTTTTCATTTTTTTTTTTACGGGAGGGATTGGGTGTGCTGGCGTCCCTCACACGGTTCTAAACAAAACCGGATAAGAATTTTTTTTTTTTTCAAAACAACTGAACGTTAGACCCCAAGGATAACGCTACAGTAATAAAAAAGTTGAATGAAAAGTAACGTGGCAAGTAATCGATTACTTTAGAGTAATTTTTCGATTCCTTTTTTGAGGTTGTAATTCTAATTGTGATCGGTTACTTTTTACAGTGAAGTAAACGTAATTGTAATCGGTTACTTTTTTTCAGTAACGTGTACAAGTCTGGCTGTATCGTACGCTCAATCGGCTATACATTTGTAAACGTTGGAAACGTGTATATTGGCACCCCATAGCGTCACCACTTGTTTTGACTGTGAATTAAGGGGCTGTCTTTCACTTCATATTTTCACTCTCTCTGCTAACGCCTAAAAATAAGAAGAGTAAAACAAATAAAAGTCATTTGCTTCTCTGAGGTTGCTCTGGGATTTATTATTACCAGTATTTAATGGAAATAAAAAAAATATTTTGATTCGTTCAAGCTTTTGTACTGATGCCATACAAAGCCAAATCAACAAGTTTGAAGAGTCGCTAAAATATGAAAAAAAAACAAAAAAACCTGGTACATTACTTTTTTCGGGTACGTTCTCCAAATTTTGTTTTTGATTCTGGTACAAGTTGACGCGAATGTCCAACTCTGGCATTTTGATTTTATGACCGCAAAGAGACGGTTGTGCCGTAAAAGCAAAGAAAACAACGGCCAAGCTAAAGAAAGAAAGAGCAAATTAGATGTGAGTTTATTTAAACAGTGTGAAGTCAATCTATTATTGTGTCGCGGCAGTGGTTCACGCTGTAGATGAGGCATTTAGCTATTGCAATTTTTATGCTGACATGTCGTGGAAGGCCCGTTGTGTTAAACCTGACTTTCAACGGTCATAGCTACAAATTAGGACGCTTTAAACGTCCTACAAATTAAGGTCTCACAATGTGAAAGGTACAGGAACACTGCTGATGACGCTCAAAGAAAGAAAAAACTAAAGAAAATAAACAGGCGATTTAAGGAACAAAGTAATATCCTCTTCAACTAACTGCAACTTAGAGCCCGATCCACACGGCGCGTTTTTATGCTAAATCTTTGCGCAATCAACCGCACGTGCGCAATTTCACGTTCCATTTTACAGCGGTAGTGAATATCAGCAATTTTTCGCCTATTTAAAGCACACAGTTTAACGTCTTAGTTCTGTCTAGGGAAATCAGATTTTTAGTTATCTTGCAAAATATCATTCCCCAACATAGAGTTGAGTCTGCACGTACCAAAAATGAAATGCTCAAAAAATGTGCAGCCTTGAAAATGAAAGCTTTTTGGCTTATGATGGCGTGTACAATAGGAGAAGCAATGCATTCGGAGCAAGTTCATTTTGAAGGTATAATTAAAGCAACAGAGCCTTTCAAAAATTAGATCCTTGTTGTGGCGGCTTTCCAATATAATGGAGCCCAACCAAAAAGTTCATAATTCTAGCCCATCCAGTTGGTTTCTTATTCTCAACTTCCTTTTTTTCATGGATGCTCAGGTGTGCAGCAAGCTTTATGTTTTTTTTTTCTAAAGCTTTTATGGCAAAAAATAGGGCTCAAAATCATATTGGATTGCGAATAACAGCGCACAACATTTTTTTAAAAATACATTTACTTGACACATAAAACTTTTCTATATATTACAATCGATAACTGCATTGCCTAATAAGTAGTTAAATACAATATACAAAACACTCAAAGTAGTTTCCACACTATTTGTAATACTTGTACCTAAAATACTGCAGATCTTCGGGGGAAAAAACACGCCATGAATTGGTCTGAAAAAAAAAAACAATTGGCGGAAATAGGTTTTTTCGAATTTCCGTGTTCATTCATATTTAGGATTGGTCTAATATTGATGCGTAGCCTATCCCAATATGAAGGGTCGTGCTGCATACACCATGTTGCTTTCAAGTCGAGGAAAGCAATAGTCGTTAGAACGTTTTAACATCAATCGCGTTCATTGTATTTTATATTCTGTAAAAACAAGAATAGACAACCCGTCTAACTGAATAAATTTGTCAGAATCAACGGCCAGTACAACAGCGACTTTGTATATAAAGAAAAGTAGTATTGAGGAGGCTCTTTTCATTAGAAACCAACAAGAAAGCAGTGCGCGAGATGTTAAGATTCCGAATATAACAATGGCGATCCTCGGGAGTGCCTGACGCGTCCTCGCTAGAGGAATCCCTTAATCAGCGTGGACCTCTTTGAATGCAGTTCTGTAGAAAGTCCGTGAACAGTTTAGAAGCTATACAACCCTCAAATGAGAGCAGCGATCAATGTGGCCAGATTGAGACTTGAAAAGGGTTTGCTGATGGTATCTTGACAAAGGACTCTCCTGAAAGTGAGCGGTCACTAATCGCGTGTCGCTGCGCGTTACAATCATAGACGGAGTGAAGGCGCAGGCGACCCGGTGCAAGTTTACCGTTATGTTAAAACACCTGAGACTGGGTGTGAATAACCTTGAAAACGACCAAAAGCAGAAGAGGCAAAGGAAAGAAGTCAGCCAGACGACGTCTTGAAACGTGTCCGTCTGGCTAACTTCTTTCCCTATCTCATCCACATTTGGTTGTTTCAGAAGTGAGCCAGACAACGTCTTGAGACGTCGTTTGGCTGACTTCTTTCCCTGTCTCTTTTACTTTTGTTTATTTCAAGGTTTGTTTCACACTAAGTCTCAATAGTTTTTAACATAATTATAATCATGTAGTTTACCACCTGGGAGTGTGGTGCAGAAAGGAAAAAAAAAAGGTTTTAGTGGAAGGAACTTCAGTCGCCGCTACGGAAAAGCGTCAGTAGCGACTGCTCTGCTGGTTACACCGTTCGGCTGAGCGTTGCGACGCGGTTTGTTGCTCACATATGTTCTATACGTGTAACTGTAGCAGCAGCTTTTCAGACAGCCGTCATAGCGAGGTCCTCAAAGAGCTAACAATAGACAATGGGAAAGTGATAGACTTCCTTGCTTTTTTGACGTACTGTGCCATAGGACATTTTGAACCATCTTGTGGTCTCGGCGAGAGCTAGATCAAAACGTTTAGGTCTAAAACTACATACTGTTTCACAGGTTGAGGTTTAACGAGGGTTCTGGGAGCCGTGAAGCTGAAAGGAATTACGATATTGTTGCCGATAGTACCGTTTCAGACCCAGATTTGGGCACGGGAGGCTCTATAGCTACGAGATGTTTGCCAAGAGGCTGCAGCTCGACTACGAGAGTCGAACAAACCCGAAATCACGGCTAACCGCAGCACGAGCGGCCGTGTTCGGGTATTCGCCATGTTTTGAACAAGGTGCCAAGAGAATAAAAGATGTTGCGGGGAAAGGACGGTCCTCGTTGAGCTCTTTCAGCGCGTATAGATCTCTATACGCCCAGTCATAAAATAGTAAGCGGACGGGTAGCCGCGTGTTTCGCCGTCGAAAACTCAACGGAACCCCCCTCCCCTCTCCCCCTCAAAGGTCTCCGCAGGAAAGCCTCGCTCGACTTCGGCCCGGGGTTCGAGCGCTGCGCCGCGCTTGCTCCTTGGGCACCGACTAATTAATGGGGAGCGTTGCGCTTGTTTGTCGGCGCACCTGCCCTGCGCTTCCCTAGCAGACAGGCGGTCGTGCGCGATGCGCATGCGCGGCACCGTGTCCCGCGGGGGCACGCACGCCGAGGTGGCCAAACAAGACCCGGGCCCCGAATTAATTAAGCGGCCAAGAAAAAGCGCTCTCCGGCAGCGGCCCCTCATTTGCGGGGAAAAAGGGCCCCGTGCCCGGGGAACCGATAAAACTTGCAAGGAAGATTGAAGCCTGCAGATTATAATGAGAACGCCGGCAGCCGCGCTCCTTCCTCTCTTGCGGCCCGCACCCGCGCGGATCTACGCGCGCTGCATGCCGAGATGGTCGGAGGAGTTTGTTCGATTTTCGCTCGGCTCCAAAAATGACGCGGTTGGCGCGAGCGACCTCTGTAGTTGCTTCGGCGAACGTTCGGGACGCGTTGCGGCGAGCCGACATCACGGAGCTCGGCCTGTACGGCGTTACGGCGCGCAAGTTTGTCCGCTCTTCGCGAAATTCGTATCTGCGTTTGCCCGCCCAATCCAACTACGTGCTCTTGCTCCCGCCCGTCCTCAATCAATGACGGCGTCCACTTGGCTGCCTCGTCATTGCGCGTGCTCAGCTGAAGTGCCCTTCCTTGCGTTGCGATGCGGCGAAGACGCATTTTGGAACTCTCGCTGGTCGTATAGCCGTTACACCGGCCGCAGCATGCAGAACCCCCAAAAAATGTTCGTAAGTTTTCCTTCCCGCAGAACATCGAGACAGACAATCGCGGCGAAAAAGTAAAGGAGCAAAGAGAATGACGAAACTCATAATGCCATTAGACTAAAAAATTGGTGCGATTTGTTCGAGGACAGTGAACGTAACTTTTGAGTTGTTCATTCTTCCTGCGGGCCTTTTTTGTTTTTTCAGATCATATAAGGGGGGGGGGGGGGGGGGGGCTTCTGAGGTTCGTTATGCCCTAGGACTGTTTTCACGTTCACCGGTGCCCGCGGACGTTTGCGAGTATGCGTCGAAGGTTCGTCCGTGTCATAGCATATCCCTCCATACTCCCAAAGCCTGGCAGTTTGACGAAGGAATCATAGAGTGCCCGCGGTCGCTAATTTGGAGCTCGAGGACCTGGTAGCGCAGAGCATCAACGACTCATTTTTCGGGGAACCTGGACGTCAGCGCACAGCTTTCGCAGCTGCGAGGATCCGAAACACACTTGTTCGATCGGGGGAAGTGTGTTTCGGCGTCTCGCCGCAGCGGGGCACCAGTCACGTGGCTCTGCTCTTATCTGTTGCCTGCCGCTCCACCTTTTACATTTCGGCGGCCAGTCGATTCGCCAGGCTTTGTCAGTATATAGGAGGGTATCGTCATAGTCACTGAGAGGTTCAGAAATGCTTATTATGTACAGGTTTTGGTGCTTCGTTCTTCGGCGTCGTTCTCGGCTAACGCGGATAATTTTAAGGATTCGTCACGCCTTCAGTTTCTTCAACTTTCGGTGGCCATAGACGCTAGAACCCGGAGTTGACGTTAATAGGACATGGACGACGCAGGTTGCTGCTCACGCCATTCTCAAGCTTGGTAAGCATTTTAGCACCAAGCGATTGCAAGACCAACATTAAGCACTCCGGCGCCATGTTGAATGAAAATGCCGCGTGATGCAGACGTTACGCTCATTGTCTCGTACAGGCATGGGCGTACCAACCGGGGGGGGGGGGGGGCAAGGGGGCGCTTACCCTTACCCTCCTTCTCAGTTCTGAGAGTGGGGGGGCAAGGCATGTGTTTTGCCCCCCCCCCCCCCCCCCCCTGAAACAGCCGGCACTGGGAAGGGCAGACACTGGCCGGCGGCGCCCAAGGGATACCAAGGGCACCGTCCCCCTGCCATGGGGGGGGGGGGGGGGGGTCTCGTTTGCACTCCGCGCTCAAAAACAAGTTGGTACGCCACTGCGTACAGGAACTGGCTGCTTAAGACAAGCGAGGCGAGTTTCATTATGCTTAGGCCTCGCGATTGCTTTTTCGGCATTTTATTGACCATTGAACTTCGTGATTTTGATCCACACTATATTTTAGCGCTTCATTACTTGCTGCGTAGGTTGCAGTGATTTGTCCTTTGAGTGCTCGTAGTCGTAGGCGCCCCTATATAATATTATTTTAAAGTTTTTATTGAAAACGTCTTGACTTCTTGTTGACTCACATTCGTTTCTTTTGACTTTAAATTTCTTTTGACACGGTCAACTGAAAACGAATTTATTTTGCGTTGAAAATTTTTCATAATTTTCTTCAGCCTGAGTAAAAAACAAAGCTGTTGACTTCGTTTAACTTTACGTTGGCTTTTTTTCTTGCTCATTTACTGTGGATACTGTCATGAGAAGGAGTGCAGGCATTCAATTTACCTTGCTTTGAAAATGTTGAGTTGACTCTCTGCAGCCGGTGTCAATAGAAAAGCTACCCACTTTCCGTTAATTTTTTTTTTATTGAGTATGGCACATATTGACTAGCTGTCAAAGGTCCACAAGTTTCTCAATAATCTCTGTCAAGGTGAGAGGGAGGAGCTTCAGTTGTCCCGCCTCTAGCGCACCCCTTGCACCCCTGACAAGGCTTCGAAGTCTCGCGCACCTCGAGTGCGCTCGCTCAGTCAAAGCACCACGGAAAGCATGGAACGCGGCCAGAAGTTCGAAAGACACGCCCTGCCGTTCTCAGCTTTTACTGTAGTGACTTTATTGACCCTATTAAACTGGCCAACTATGAAAGAAACAGCAAAATAATCATTTTAAAGCAGAACAATAGCCGTGACTACCCTCTTCCGGAGTGGTGCGATGCAGAGAAGCATTTAGATTTTGTTAGGAGCCGTTTTTATCAATGCTTTAGCGACTGCTCAGAATCAGTATTGTGTTGTATTAATGCTTTTTACTAGGAGATTGAGTCCACGAACTTGGAAACACTGTTTTCCCTTTTACAGACTCCCTGGAAATATCTCCGATACTTGGAACCTTAATAGATGCTGACGAGGTCACCCGCCAAAATCCTTTAACATGTAGGCTGTGTAGGTATCTGGAGCAGTCAACGGAAGTATGATCAAGGTATCGAGTGCTTCATGGTGTCTGTGTTTGTTTGTGTATTATGTTTATTTTGCGTGTTTGGGGATTGTATGTAGGGAACTCAAATGCCAAACCAAATCCAAATATCAAAAAACATTCGCGTTTTTGTTTTTACGTTATCTTGCCGCAGCGAGTTCGGAGCATGGTGAAAACCATAGTGAGCCTTGAAAACCTGTGTTGAAAAAATAGCTAAGGTGTTAAACATTATTCTTTTCTTTTTGAACGGCTATAGCTTTTGAATTGAAAAGCGACATAAGAAGCAATTAGGAGGCGACAGAAAGTATCTTTACTTTCCAATGAAAAGTGAACCAATATTAAAAAAATTAAACAGAAAAGCCAGAGAAAGTCAGATGAAAAGTGTTAATATTTTATATACTCTGATGACTTTTAGCCTTTCAACAAAAAAGCACTACCGTTTTTTTTTTGTAAGGATGAGCAAATGGGGCTGTGCATTACAATCGCGGGTTAAATAAAAGATTGTGCTATTTTATTTGAAACGTAGCACTTGCCTCGGAATATGGTTTATGGCGGATAAGAAAATGAGTTGAGCCTGCGACGTTATCAAGCTAACTGGCAAGTTGAAGTCTGCCCAACCACGTTCCTCGTTTCCGCCTGCTTACATAAAAAAAATATGTCAAATAAAACAGTTTGTACTTTAGGAAATGTCGTCTTACCTTTTAGTGTGGAACCCTGAGTAAGAAATAAGATAAGTTCTGGTGATTTTTTTTTTTTCGAAATCAGGCATCTGTTTTCTTTTTGCGATTTTTCTTTTACTCTATCAAGTGTGCTACAAGAAGAAGAAAAAAAGAAAAAAAAAAGCCTTTTACACTGGTGTATATATACTTAATACCGTAATTACAAACTACAGCCGTCGTAATTATGTAAGGATCGTTTGCAATGTTTCATTCAGTCCACGCTGTTTTTATCCTGTTCAGTCGAGGTCGCATCATGCGAGCCTGTCTGAATATATATTATTTTTTCGCGATGGTTTTTGTTAGGCACGATGTAGCTTGCGAAATGTCTCGTTCTACCAAGTGCTATGTTGCCATTCGATCTGAAGTCTGTCTTTAATCTAATAATTTGCTTGGTCTCCGTTTTCTAAAGCTGTAATTTAACATTTGCCTTTGGGTCGTGAGGTTATGGTTGACTGGGCCGTGCAGTTTGTCTTGAATATAGCCATATGGCCTCAGAAAACCTATTGTAAACTACCGGTGCCCCCTCGTGGCGAAGCACTTAATATATCAACTCGCAGTGCCCTAACGGTTCCGATTGTTGCAGCCCACGAAGCCGCAGAGGTCGGCATCATTTGAAACAAAATCTTTTGCAAACAGGCCCGCTCTCAAGACCTTGCGTGAATTCCAAATGTGATTTTTTTGTGCGTCAATCCTTGTGAGTAGAGGAGCAAGCGCTCCTTCCTCGCTCTGTCTTTATCCGCACTTGACTGCGTTATTGTCGTGGCACGTCCTTGCGGAGTGGGCGGCACAAAGCTCAAATTCCCTCGGAGTGTGGGTTGCGATTATTTGACCGTTTTGGACTTCGATCTTGCAGCGTCTCAGCCCCAGCCCTGCAGCAGTGAGTGACACCAGGGTTGCATCCATAAGCGCTGCAGCTTCTGGGCACCCAAGAACGAAAGTGGTATGCAGCCTCGTCGAGACGACGAAAGGAACACCGCTCTCCGCTCTCTCCGGTCAGCAAGACGAGTGGTCCAAGTTGCTAACGCGCCATTGGCCTTTAATGAGGGCGCATTAATGACTATCTGAACGCCCCTAACGCCCGTTTTGATGCTCCGAGAGAAGTGTGCGCGAGGGGGCGCGACGAAAGGAAGGGCGTCTCCAACCAGTCCCAAATTTATCGCCGCCGCTCCTCTGAAGCCACTTGGGCAAGAATGTCGTGCGAAGGGTGCGGGCGGCTCTCGCGTCTCCCGGTGACGGACGTTGATGTCGGCGCCGGAGCGGCCAATTCCTTATCGGTGATTACGCGTGTCCGCAAAGACCGGTGCCGCGCGTGCTCCCTGCAGCGTCGCCCCCGTCGGCGAACGAGGTTTCGGCACGCTCGTGCGGGTCGCTCGCTGTAATTAAACACCCCGGTAGGTGGACCTTTTTTCAAGTCCTTCGTAAGACACGCCAAAAATAAAAAAAGACCTCAAGTTTTTCTTTCTTTTTTTTTACGTTTTTTTTTTTTTTTGTAGAACACGCATGAAGTAGGGAGCGGCTCTGCACCCGTGTTTCTGCAGAGTCAGCTTGAACCTTTTGTTCTGAAAGCCTCTGTAACGCTTCTGTGGTAAGGCTATTCTTTGGCACACATACAGACAGGTTCGGCGGATAGCACTCTGTCGAGCACTCCTAAATGTGCAGATGTACTTGAGGCTTGAGGCGCATTGTGCCTCTCCTGAGCAGTAAAAATCGATATATTTTTGTCGTTACAAATTCGGCAGTAAGCCTTTCTACTTTTTTCTTGCTTTATATTAAAGTAAAACTGCTTAACCTTCCTGATGTTTAAGCACGTTTCTAGTTAGGTATGTACGGCTGCAGAAAGCTTGGCATATGCTCTTGGTACGCCCAAGATCAAACGTAGGTAATGTCCAAGATACTGCTAATAAATATACATATACCCACTTCTAGCATCTTCAGCGCACTCCCCAGACGGGTGTTTTTTTACATGAACCCAACGCCTTCCCCCACATACAGGTTATCAAATACATTTTACACAATATTGTCGCGAAGCATTGCTCGCGAGCGAATTTAAGCTATATACCTTAACTTTATATTTTTGCTTTCTACATTGGTTTGCGAGATTCTTTCAGCCCATGCTTCTCCTCTCCACTGCACGGCTCATCGGTTCTACCATAGTCAGCAAATGTGGGCGAGGTTGAACGCTGTAACTGTGCATTTATTTTATAGAACCCCGCGTCGGAGATGCTTTGTCCTGCACATGTGCACTTCCCAGTTTTCCACTTCGGAGATGGTTTCCCTCTGTGTATAACTCATCTTGCGATCTTAGCTTCGAATGTGTTTTGTATTGCTTTAGCTGCTCTTGTGTCGTTCGAAATGTGTTTAGTCTCGTGTATGCTGGTGTTTTTGGGATATTCATGTTTCCTTTGGCCTCCCAGCAATCTGATTGGTGCTAGGACGATCTGGGATTGTATGCCAAACTGGCCCCAGAATACTGCTAAACTCAATATAAGCAGCCCGAAAAGGAACATAAGGTCTTGGTCTTAGGATACCAAGCCTTGCTCACCGTCCTGCTTTTGGAAGACCAGGCTGCACGTCCGATCCCTCTTCGGCTGTAAAGTGTTCCGCCCACCAACCTGCAAACTTTGGAGCCCTTACGGCTGTGGAGGAGTCTGGCTCGCCCGCTTTTGTGTGGGCCCCTGTTCGTCAAGTTCGGTTGCGGTCGTGGCACCCGCTGAAGGAGTGATCTATGAGTAAGGAAGAGGAAGTTTCCTCAGGTTACAAGTATTCCTCTTAAAGTCTAATGTTCTTAATTTTATGCTCGAAGACTTAAAACTATGTCAGGCGTTAAATGAACGGTTATTTGGACTAATCGAAAATGTGAAATGAAAGCCGTTTAATGACAATATCATATGAATTTATTTTTGAGAAATTCGCATTTAGAATTGTTCATCAGCCATTAATTTACAGACCTGATTGAAGTACCACCTGCTTCAGATTGCGGGAGGGGGTGCGTGCTGAGAGTGGCGATCGCTGCCTAATTTGAGTTAAAGGGGTTTGGAAAAAGATAATAAAAGGTTATTTCCTGTATGCTCTCGTGCTGATACTGCAAAGTTGAAGCCAATTTCAAAATAAATAAAGAAGGTAGGTGTACCAACTAAAAATATATATTTTTTATAAATGCCCATTAAAAATATGTCTTTGGTGATACCTCAGCCGCAGAGTAGGCCCGGTCAGCAGTCGTTATTAAATTAAATGAACCCCCCTCCCCCCCCCCCCCCCCCTTCCTCCGGCCCGCTTGTCTTAGTTTTATTTTTCTCCGTTTGCTTTGTGCGTGCCCCAGTACTTGGTTGCTTGGGTTGGTCTGGGTTTTTGGGGATTCGGTAGGATTTGGCTGAAAAAAAAAAAAACATTTAAAGAATACTCCCCCCCCCCCCCTCCGAACACCCGGAGCAGTAATTATTTTAGATAATATATATATATATATATATATATATATATATATATATATTTACTGTGGTGAAGGAAGAAGAAGTCAGTTCGTCAGAGACCGCCATCGTTCAGTCAACTATCACCCCATTAAATCAACCCTTCTCAAGTCTCACAGGTTGGTGGAGGTGCGAACAACTTCCTCACCTCTCGCTAACATCCTGGAGCTTCGCAGTGGCCGAACTGCGCGACTTACCATGCCCGAAGAAAATGGGAACGACACCGACCAACCCATCACGCAGCGGACCACCCCTGCCATCACTGTGAAACACCGCCAGCGCGATCCTCCAACATTCTCAGGAACTTCAGATGAGGACGTCGATGACTGGCTTAAAAACTATGAACGGCTGAGTCACCACAACAACTGGGACGATTCCTTCAAACTGGCAAACGTCGTGTTTTTTCTGAAAGCCACGGCGCTCCGTTGGTTCGACAACCACGAGGACACCATAAACTCCTGGGATGGGTTCAAGGCCCCGTTTGCCGAAGCGTTCGGCAAACCAGAAAATCGAAAACAGCAGGCCAGGGACCAATTGCTCCGACGCTACCAAATTAAAGACGATTCCGCTACCGCTTACATCGAGGATGTTCTACGCCTCTGCCGGCGAGTAGACCCCCAGATGACCGAGGACGACAAGGTCCGTCATTTGCTGAAAGGACTGTCATACGAGCTTTTTTCGATCGTCGCCCCGAAGTCCCCTGCAACCGTCACCATCCTTGTTGCGGAATGCAGAAAATATGAGGAACTCGACGGCGCACGAATTTTAAAACGCCCTTTTGACCGCCTTCCCGAAGTGACCCACAGCATTCCAATGGACAACAGTCTTACTACCTTGATACGCACCATCATTCGCGAGGAGCTGCAAGAATTTAAGGCGCAGCTACGGACAGCTCACGATGGTCTGCAGTCCCACGGAGAACTCCAAAGTCTTCGAACTACAATCCAGAACGAGATGCGTGCTGCATTGCACCCCTTGACGACCACGTCACCTGCTTACTCGCCAGCGGCACCCGCAGTCACCTCGCTGTGCGCCTACCAGACGTTCCCCACTACGCACCCGCCAGCTCAACGAAATCAACCGCGTCGCAGAACAGACATCTGGAGGACCGAGGACCAGCAACCTATATGCTACTATTGCCATACACCTGGCCACATCCTGCGCTACTGCCGTCGGCGGCTGCATGACGCTGGCTATCACCGTTCTACATTCGGCCGTACTCTCCGCACTGACGGTCCTGACGACAGCGCCGTATTTCCGGAAAGCCGAACCACCGACGGCCCTACGCTCTCTCGCCTCCCAACACGCCGTTCACCGACCTATGAAGACAACGACCGTCCCTCCACTCGCCGCTCCCAGAGTCCCGTCTTCACATCCCAAAGCCGCCGTGGCCGATCCTTGTCCCCGTATCCAATTCGTCGCCGCTCTATATCGCCCCTCAACGACGCCGCACCATCGACTTCGCCGCCGTCAAACTGAAGAGAGCAGCCTGCATCGACACCGGAGGTCAGGCTGCACTTACACGATACGCCGCAAATCCTCCTGCCGTAACACCGTCGACTATTACAGTGGAGATCGGAGGACACAAATTTAACGCGTTAGTCGACACCGGAGCTTCTAAGTCGTGTTTATCAGAGCGTGTTCGCTCTCACTTGCATCGGGTGCTCACACCTCCAACCGCCGGACACTTGCTGCGTATGAGAAACGGTGACCTTGTTCAACCGCTTGGTTATTGTACCCTTCCTATACGCATTGGTCAAAGTCATCACACCGTAATATTTACAGTGCTCACCAGCTGCATCGCCGATGTCATCCTAGGATGGGACTTTTTGTCGTCCGCTGACGCATTTATTAATTGTGCCCGTGAACTTCACCTGACGGATTCTGACCATGCCCACCCTCCCCTCAATTCGACTCTCGCTGTCCTCCAACTTGAAGAGGATTTGGTCCTACCACCGAAGACAGCCGTTGCAGCTGTCCTTATCCCAAGCAAGACTCTCGAAACATCATTCGGTCTTATCGAGCCACTTCCCACTACTTTTGTCCAAAAAGGTGTTGTAATTCCCTATTCTCTTGCATCAGTAACAAAAGGCAAACTTCATGTATGGATCACTAACGCCTCGTCCCAGCCCCAAATCCTTCCTCGTCATAGCCGTATTGCTAACTTTAACGCCCATACAGAAGACAATTTCACGGCGCTGTCTAACACAAGATTAAGTCCTGCTCCCACGATCTCCACCGATGTCTCTCAACAAATCGAAAGCATGATAGACTCGAACCTGGCGACACAAGAACAGAGAACCTTAGCTCAACTCCTTACGCAGTACTGTCACACGTTTGACTTCGGCACAGATACACTGCCACGTACACCAATTGTACAGCATCACATTGACACTGGCGACTCACCACCCGTTCGGAGTAGACCATAGAGGGTTGCCGCCGCTGAACGTCGAATCATTCAACAACAGATCGATGACATGCTTAAGAAAAACGTTTTTGAGCCATCATCCAGCCCGTGGTCCTCTCCGGTTGTGCTAGTAAAAAAGAAAGACGGCTTCTGGCGCTTTTGTGTCGATTATCGCAAACTCAACAAAGCCACCCGAAAAGATGTCTATCCGCTACCCAGAATTGATGACACGCTCGATACTCTACAAGGCTCCTCTTATTTCTCATCAATGGACCTGCGCAGTGGCTATTGGCAAATTCCGCTTGCCGATACCGATAAACCCAAGACTGCTTTCATCACATCCCAAGGTCTTTATCAATTCACCGTAATGCCGTTCGGCCTTTGTAATGCGCCTGCGACCTTCGAGCGCACGATGGACTCCTTGTTGAGAGGACTCACGTGGAACATATGCTTGTGTTATCTTGATGATGTTGTCGTCTTTTCAACCACGTTCCCCGACCACTTACAAAGGCTCCGCCAGGTCCTTGACTGCTTCCGGGCCGCTGGGTTGCAACTTAACTCCAAGAAGTGCACTTTTGGCGCCCGCGAAATTCGTGTTTTGGGCCATCTCGTTAATTCTGAGGGAGTACGCCCGGATCCTGAGAAAATACAGGCAGTATCCGAATTTCCAGTCCCGAAAAAAGTAAAAGATGTACAGATATTTCTGGGTCTATGCACATATTTTCGCAAGTTTATACGGGCTTTCTCAGATATTGCCGAACCACTTAACCAGCTGCTCCGTACTGGGGTTCCCTTCAACTGGACTCTGGCCCAGCAGGATTCTTTTGCCACACTCAAGAAAACTCTAACATCCGCTCCTATCCTCGGTCATTTCATTGAAGGTGCGGATACTGAAATAAGAACAGACGCCAGCGGCCATGGCATCGGGGCTGTCCTCGCTCAGGTCATCAACGACACGCAGCGCGTCATCGCATATGCAAGCCGCACTCTTACCAAGTCTGAAAGAAACTTTTCTACCATGGAAAAAGAGTGCTTCGCCGTCATTTGGGCAATCTCAAAGTTTCGGCCATAGCTCTACGGCTCTTCCTTCCGGATAGTAACAGACCACCATGCACTATGCTGGTTAGCTACCCTCAAGGATCCCTCGGGACGACTTGGCCGATGGTCGTTGAAACTACAGGAATTCGATTTTACAGTTGTATACAAATCAGGCAGAAAACATCTCGATGCTGACAGTTTATCCCGATGTCCACTTCCTTCTAGCATACCTGGTCCGAAGCATTCCTTTACACTCGATATTACTGCCACGGCCACGCTAGATACCGTCAATATACACTCCTGTCAGCTGGAAGATGGTGCACTAAGACCACTAATTCTTTATCTTCAAGGAATCAGCACGCCTTCCACCACCCCGCGCATCAAGCGTCGCGCCCGGCTCTTCCAACTTCACAAAGGCGTCCTCTACAGAAGAAATTATGAGCCACAAGGACGACCTTGGCTACTCGTCATCCCCAGCCGTCTCCAAAAAGAAATCATTAAAGCAAATCACGATGACCCAACCTCTGGTCATCTGGGATTCGCCAAGACGTACTTCAGAACACGCACAAAATACTTCTGGAATGGTATGCACCGCTCAATTAACAAATATGTCAGGGCATGTCACCAGTGCCAAACGAAGAAAAAAACCTCGACCAAGCCTGCTGGAGTCCTGAGACCCATTCCACCGCCAAATCATCCCTTTGAACGCCTTGGTATCGATTTCTTAGGCCCTTTTCCCTGCTCGGCACAGAACCACCGATGGATAATAGTGGCCATCGATTACTTTTCCCGATACGCTGAAACTAAAGCAGTGTCAGCCGCTACAGCTTCTGAAGTTGCTGACTTCTTCCTGCACTCCATCCTGCTACGGCACGGAGCCCCGCAAGCCATAATTACCGACCGTGGCACTCCCTTCGTCGCAAAAGTCCTCAATGAGCTTTGTGGCCTCACGAGCACTGTCCATCATATCACAAGCGCTTACCACCCTCAAACCAACGGCCTCGTCGAACGCCTAAATCATACATTGACCGACATGATCTCGATGTACATCGCAGAGGACCACGACAATTGGGATACCATTCTGCCCTACGTCACATACGCATACAACACTGGTCGCCAAGCTACAACCAATTATTCTCCATATTATCTCTTACACGCACGTGAACCTCTGTCAACGATGGACACCCTCTTGCCTTACCTTGATGACACATCCCTTGATAGTTACGCTGAAGATATATTATGTCGTGCGGAGGAAGCTCGCCAACTCTCGCGCATTTACACATTGAGGTGTCAGCAAGAGCAAGTTCTCCGCTATGCCGACACTCATACTCCGGTTGAGTACACAGTGGGTGAAGAGGTACTCTTATGGACACCGTCTCGAGTGCCAGGCA
Organism: Ixodes scapularis; assembly: GCF_016920785.2. Lineage (NCBI taxonomy): Eukaryota > Metazoa > Arthropoda > Arachnida > Ixodida > Ixodidae > Ixodes > Ixodes scapularis. Next base: position 239,031,630 of record NW_024609835.1, on the reverse strand, counting down.
AGTGCGATAAGCTGCTCAAAAAGTTCAAGGGGCCATACCAAATACTTCGCCGAATCTCAGCGACCAACTACGAGGTCGCCCCGGTTTCCCCACACTCGGACCATCGCTCAAAACAAACTGACATTGTCCATGTTGCACGCCTCAAGCGTTACCACCGTCCTGCACCCTAACGCCGGATTCCGGCGCTTTCTGCACGGAGGAGTAACTGTGGTGAAGGAAGAAGAAGTCAGTTCGTCAGAGACCGCCATCGTTCAGTCAACTATCACCCCATTAAATCAACCCTTCTCAAGTCTCACAATATATATATATATATATATATATATATATATATATATATATGTACTTAAATACCTGGGAGGACGGGCCCTTTCAGAGATTGCGAGCTGAAATACCTTGACGTCACGGCCGCTACTCGGGACTAGCATGGGCCTTAAATCACCAAGGGCTGTCATCTACAAAGCTGAGCGATTTCGAAACAAACAGTACACAGAGAGCTGGTCGAGGGTTGCGTCCGCCGAAACCAAAGGCCGTGATGGTTTCATCAGTTAAGACGTCTCCTCTGATACGCTCCTGGCCCAGATTTTCGCCAGCTTTCCCCTAAAACTAGCGCAATATATTCATTAATCACTCTCTCTCTCTTCTTCGTTCAGAATATTACTACGGCTGCACTTGTCAATTTTCTCTCACTCCCAATACCTATATGGCGCAGTGTGTCCCTATGGGGACGGGTGGTTCCCTAGATGTCCTAGAAGACGGGTCATTTCCGACATTTGCAAGCTGAAATGACGTGCTACGTAACTGCCGCAATTAGGAACCAGCATAGGCCGTAAATCAACAATGGCTGTCGTCCACCCAGTTAAGAGAATTCGAAACTAACAGTACACAGATAGCTGTTCAAAAAATTGAGCTCGCCGAAAATAGTGGTAATCGGTTAAGGCGTCGCCCCGGATAGGCGAAGGCTACGGGTCCGACCCCCGCTCCTGGCTTAATTTTTCGCCTCCTCTCTTTCTCTTTAATTTCCCCTAACATCAATGCAATAAATTCAATAATTCTCTATTCCACTCTGGCAAATCTGCGGGGCGCGTGACACCGTCATCGTGTACCGAAACCTAGTGGCTATGTGAGAATCATTGTCTTCATGGTACGTTGAGTAAGGCGCTCAGGTAACCGTATCTCAGGATTATCACAACGAAGAATTTCGACTCGAATAACACGCGTATACCCAACTAGCCCTCCTTCTCGTCTCGAATAGTGTGTGCATTTTTGTTCAAGGCGACAACATATTTAATGTCAACGGCAAATAAAACAAAAGGGGTTATTACTGCAACTAGTGTCTTGTTCCCAGTATCGGGAACTTTGTTAAACTAAAGACGTTTCCTTTCACTAGCGTGTTTCCGCCGTCTTTTGCAGTGATAAAAAAATGTGTTGTTAGCGTAGCTTTCAGGTTTAGATTATGAAAGCGTCAAAATCGCTTTGTCGAGTCCAGCGTTCCCGCTATTGTTGGTCAGCGTCGCGGGCCTTTCGTGCAGGCGCATCGGAATCCGATGTTGGGGGAGAACGCGCCCAGTGCCCGAGGACCGACCACTCGGCGCAAACAGTGGCCCTTTCTTTGTTTCCCCGCTTGTGGGACCCGGAGGAGGACGCTGATTGGTCGAGCCCTTTGTTTCCGCGCCGCTGTGCCGCCCAAGTACATTTGTATTCTGCCAGCGTGCTGGCACCGGGCATTTCTCGGCAACGGGGCTCGTTTGTGTAGGCAAGTAGAAAATTGAGTTACCCGACTGCCGGACTCTGGTCCGCATTTGACGAAGGCTCTGTTGTTTGGCCCCGGGGCCAAAGCTCGCTGCGTTCGTGTGTGCAGCTCGGCGCAGGCTTCGGTCATTTCATTGGTATTCGGGTCCGTTCGAGCAATCGCCCCGACCCCAGTTTGCTTCCACTCGTTTCGCGCGCAGGGCGCCGTCCAAGTCTGCCGACCGATTGTCGTCCTTCGTTGCTTGGGCAACTCTGCAGACTTCTAAAACTCGCGTCGTGCCGCGGATTTGCTAAAAGGTTGTCATTACCAACACGCGTGTTGATTGATTCACTCCGCGAGTCGATTTCTTCTTGGTGGAGGCACATGGCGTTTTGCGGTTGCATGAGCTTCGTTCAATTAACAGTTATAAAGAGTCCGTAATAACTGTATTGGCATTTATTGTAAGCCATTTCTAGTGGCAGGTGCGTGGCAACTTCTCAAGCTCTAATACGTATGCGAACAAACGAATCCGAACGAAGATCTTCATCGTATAGATACCCGCTTAGAAGGTTTGGTGAAGCTCAATGTTCTACTATTGACAAATGACAACGTCTACACACAGTAATCTTATTTATACCTTTTAGGGTGTAAAATGGTATTTCGGTGACAGACATACAGGCATGACTATACCCGCTCAGCACTCTTATTTCGAGTGATTGGCCCCTTACAACAGTGAGACAAGATACTGTGGCATAAAACGTTCTAACTTTTGAAGACTGTAGAAAGAATATAGAAAAGTATAGTGCTGAGGCGTAGCGCAGAGAAGTGACCTTACAATTACTTCAAAAAAATTTAGCGGATGTAATTGTAATTTTGAATATATACTAAATTGCAACAGAATTTTCTAAATCTTTTGACGTGGAGATGCATTCCCTACACCTTGAAGATATTATGCTTTGCGTGCAACATTGACACACACCATACACATTTCGCAGTTAATGAGGACTGCGAAAATATGTGCCTTTCGATTCTAGAGTATGCATATAGGGCGGTGTTGCAGTCAGAGTCGTGACTCTGATTTTGTAAGCAACGTTCCCGATTTGTCGGTTTCCCCTATAGATTTGCCGGTTTTTATAGTGTTCGGGAGGGAGTTCCCTTTCTACGCGTGGCAGGATTTTTCACATGTTTTCTGGAAATATAAATTGTTTTACAATTTTTATTCATGTATCAATACTAAGTTAGGTTTTGTAGTTAGAGTTAGTCATAAAAAGACGTGTTTGTTTACGCTCAGCAACTTTGTGCTCAGTGAGTGCTGCTCACGTGAGGCAATTGAGATATTATGGTGCAAACATTGTAACGTTCTTTGCACTGATTTGTGCGGGAATTTTGAAATGTGTTTGCAAGTCTGCGGAATAAAATGGGCACTGGGATGTAAGCACGAAAACTAAAAATTCGTAAGGGCGCAGGCGAGCTGGTGAATATTAACCATGTTTAATTAACCAGGGACTGAGTAGAGAAGAAACATCAAAACGTAGAAGGGACAGAAAATAGACAGGACGGCGTCTCAAACTCAGCTGAGTTTGAGACGTCGTCCTGTCTATTTTCTGTAGTTCTATCGGAAACGGTCTAGAGTGATTCTATCGCAAACGATCAGCTTTTGTGGTGGTTGGAATCTTACTTGAGCAACCGTCATCTGTCGTCAAAGCGAGCAAGCTTTGTTTCCCGACTGGACCAGTCGGGAAACACAAGCAAAGTTCAGTTTTGGGTCCGCTGCTCATTGAGGTTTCACTGCGAGAGCAGTTGGTGGGACATTTCGAGGGTTTGGCGCCGTCGACTAAGACGTGGGCCATTTTCGCCGCTCAGCCAAAAGATTCCACATTGACGTCACGCCGCTCGAAACGACTCTGGCGTCACGCCGCGCATCACGTCACCTGTTACCTTATGTAAGCCGACACCATGACGTGACACTGTCATGTTAAGTCACGCTGTTTAGTGACGACAGGCGACTTAATGACGTCAACTGACACCGTGAGTCACGTGACACTCTGACGCCACGTGATATTTTGACGTCACGTGACAATGCGCCGTCATGTGACACCACGACGGCACGTAAAACGTAAACATAAAAGTGCCGATAATGGCAACAATAAAAGCAAAGCGTTTTAGGTAATTATGCCCGAAAGGTTCTCGGTCGATAAAACCAATAAAAATTGGGGGGTGTTAAACCGGCGAAACCACGGGCGTGAAATTAGGTGGAGCAACAAGGCTTGAAACTTGTGTGCGCGATTTTGGAAGTAATCTTCTGTGGCCACAAGGTGGTGTTAGTTTGTGTTCAAAAACATTGCATAATACGTTCAGGCAGCCACATCAACGACAGGCAACGGTTCAAGCATACACGTACAGTTTCGTCGTTTCCTGGATTTCAAACTTTGGTGCAGTCCTAGTTTGTGTCTAATAAAATGTTTTAAGAGGTTCACCAAATGTTTTCTATTTAATACACTATCGTTAGTTCTAAAACACTATGGAATTTTCGCCGGTTGTGTTACTCGGTTTAGTACGAAACGCCCATACGAACTCCATGGTGCGCGCTTGCACCCTTGCCGTTCATTGAACCCATCTGGTCTGAAGTGACACCTTAGCGTCTCCGATATTTCACCTCAGTTTTCGCAGTGTTTCACCTTGCGGGTTGCGTACGTGCACTGACGTTTTTTAAACGATTGGACGGACGACGAGCAGATACGCTGCCGGTTTTTTACTGATGACTGTCTGCTTTTCACTGAAATTACTTCGTGGCATGATCATCTTAACTTACACAAGTGTTCGTGTTTAATTTCTGCATGGTTTAATGAGCGACAAATAATACTAAACAGCTCGAAATGTGTTCAAATGAGAGTAACTCGTAAAATATCACACTTACCATTCAACTGTTGTATACAAGACTTTCCTTTACAAACTCTCCATGAATTCAAGTACTTGGCTGTCATAATCTCTTCTATTATGAATTGTAATAGCAACATAACCTGGATAGTTCAAAAGGCATCAGGAAAGCTCTCGTCATTAAAAAAGGCTGCTGAAACACTGTACCCCTGCAACCAACCTTGCAATCAACAAGAAAGTAATACGACCTGCCTTAAGAGTATGCAGTTGTTTTTGGGACCTTGTAACTAAACTTAACATTCAGCGACTCGAGGAAGATCAGTAGGAAGCATCGCGCTTCATTTATCAACGAATACAAAATAATGAGTTGTGTCACCAATTTTTACAACAGATCGAAAGTTGAGGTTCTTTGAACCCGGTGCTAAATTAATCGTATGAAGCTTTTATATACCACTGTAGAAGATTTATTGCGTCTTTCAAATGACAGGTTTATGTCATTTATCACTCTCGTCGTACACAACATAACCGTTTTAACACAATCCTTGTGCTTTACAGAATTTCATAAGCTTAAAAAGCTACTTTTTTTTTTCGTGGGCACTGTTAACGAATGGAATAGTCGTCCCGCCAAATTGACTATGCCTCGTCCGTGCAGGATTTTGCTTGAGCATTACAGCATGCTTGGTAGAAGAGCGTGTTGGTTTAAGTCATGGATGAAGAAAGAAACAGGGACCACAACCACATGAAAGATGTGGTTCTGTTGTCCCTGTTTTAATTGTTTATTCTTTCTTCATCCATGACATTAAAGCATTACAGCAGTTTTTGAGGCATTTGTCTTTCTTTTTTTCACTTGTGTATAATTAGGGCTACTTGTGTTTATACTTTGCATGCCATCTCCTGCCTTGGATGCAAATCACTAACCGGCAGTATGTGTAACTAAATAAATAAATAAACAAAAAACTAAAAGAGAACTTTCTGGGAAATCTGCGAGCTTGGTAACTGAAACGTCTAAGTGCCATCAGTTGCACAATAACCAGAAACAATAAACGTAAACGTCGTAAGGTTTTAGCACCGGGCAATTGAATGATTAATCTTCCGAGTAATCAAATAATGCTATAATCACGACCAATTTTTTTAACTGGTTAATTGGTTGAATTTGAAACCGCGTAAACACGCATACACACACACACAGACAAAGCATTTCCGTTTATGTTTTCTTAGGTGCTGTTCATCCGTAAAACAAAAATATAATCATATACGACGCAGGAAATTAGAAACTAACAACACCATTAATTATGGTTAAAGCAGGGCTGGTTCCGGAACGAAGGCTGTGTGCAATTTGCGAAAAGACTATCGGTTATCTTGGCGTCCGCTACACAGAGCGCTGAATTTAGAGCAGAGAGGTCGTATCTCAAGTACAGCAGGTTGCGGGCAGGCGGCGATTTCCCAAGAGGGACAGTCTCGCGACTTCACTTTGACTAATTTGTCTGCACACCCATTCAGTGGCATTCTTTTCGGGGGCATACAGCGCCATACCGGTCAACGGCATACCCTTCGCTCCTCTACCGTCGACAACCGTCGATCGGAGGTGCGCACGCGACAATTGGAAACACATTTCTTCCTAATTCATCGTTGAGATCGTACCCCTAACGTTGTCAATCCAATCAAAGCCGCCAAATTTCACAATGGGCCAGCCACGCGTCGTACTGCTCAATCGCAGCTTCCCACGGTGTCGACTGGCCAACGGAGAAACCTGGTTTTGTGTCTATAATTCTACAGCCGATATGACAAATGGCGAAATGCAGTGACGATTCCAAAGCTTTCTCGCTGAAAAAAAAAGAAAAAGATACCCCTCTTTGTTTAACTTTTCTCGAGCACTTGTCTAGTGCAATGAGGAGCAACTCGCACGTGTCACGAGATACCAGAAGAATCCTTCCGTTATTCCTTGACCGATGAAATAATAATTTGAATATTGCACTTGTACCAAACTGCAGACATTTACCTTGAGCTCGAAATTCACAGTGCGGCGTTTGTAAAAAAAAAAAGAAACACAAGCAGAAACTACATCTTGCTCTTTTGGCGCCTTTATGCCTGGAAACTAACTTGACCAATTAATCGATTAGTTAACTGATTAAAGTGTGCCAATTAATCGAGTTAAAATATTTTTGATCGATGCCGAGCCCTTTTAATAGGGTAAAATGCCTGGAACCAGCGGTAACAAAATGAAGCAGTGGACATGGTTCTGTGGATGAATTAGCAAAAGTAAAACGAAATTCCTTTTAAGTGTTGTGTATTTATCAAACTATTTTTACGCCCATACCAACTCTACGTTTTTATTAAAACTAATATTGCCCTGGTTTCCTATTAATTAGATTTTAGTTGTTTTGGGGGATTTCAATTGCTGTTTTTATGTTTTTAATTAACAATATGGGGCCTTGTATATTCTTAAATGCGTATAATTTGTTGTTTTTATTCGTGTGACAAGTTTTGCGTGTTGCTAAAAATTAAAGTGGAAACCAAAGTAAAAAAATCACAATTTGGTTTGAAAACAACAACAACAACAACAACGACGACGAAGAAATCAAATTTACTTGATTTAAATCACGGATTAGTGAATATTTAGTACTATGTATTTTTCAACGTGGCAGGTTTATTGATAATTTCGTCCCATCGCTGCTAACAAGGCGGAAGAAAGAATTACTTTATATCTAAAGATATGTTCTCTGCCATACTAAAACAAAAACAGCTTGATTTTTGACTTAAGAAAAACTTTATTGTAGTATCCTTTCGCGGTTCGTGTGAATCGAAGAGAAACATTCCCTTACTATTTTCGGGTTTGTTTTTTTGCGTTTTGATTTTGTTTTACTAAGACGTTGAAAGCTGACGAACAGAGTGAAAGTTAAAAAGCCAGCTCCATGCTCCGGCTTGCTCAGATGCGCACTTCTTTTTAATGTGTTCAGCCATAAATCTAGTTTCAGTATTTCGTATTTTTCTATGTATTTACGTTTTGAGGAATGTACTTTGGGTTGTATTTAAATACAAAAAATTGATTGTTTGAAATACTCGTATTTTAAATACTGCCCCTTTACAATTTTGGCTAGTGCTTTTAGAAATCAAATACTATTCTGCACTCTTCCTTGCAACAACAGACATCGGATAAAAACTAGAACGATAAGAATAAGGAATGAACAGGATGGGTTGAAGTAGTGCCATTTTGGTGAGGGGACTTTATTATTTGAAGGGATCGCCAGGCTGTTTGAAAATACTTTGCTGCTTCTTAACAGTTAGAAATTAGATTCCCGCTGAATACATTGTTCTTGTTTGTGTATCCGCCAGTCACACAAAAACGAACTTCTAAAGCTGGAACTTCCTTTTAAGAGATTTACGTTTTTATACATATAGACTATTTTTATATCGACATGGCCTTTTTAACCCTGGGTTAAAGTAAAGTCTTAGATGTCTAACTTAAGGAACAACACTTATTTGTAAAAGTGTTTGAAAATCAAATATCAGGTCAACACAATATTTTTTTTTTAAATTGGTGTTGTCCTGTTATTGTTTCCCCACTCTCCAGGCTTAAAAATGTCAAATCTTAACCTGCTCGCCTACACCTTTGCGTTAACCTCATAAAGTCTCTTTGTTTGACTTGTATCTTGTATTATCACGCATTTCTAAAATGTGTAAGTGGTTATGCAATGATATACATTTTTGACGATGCATTCTGTATTTGTATCATATGCAATACGTAAGGCGACTCCGCACAAACGCGGAATTGTATACGCAGAATAAATAAATGAAACCACTTCCGTGTCTTTAGTAACATACAATATCCGTAATCCACCCTCGAACAGACGTTTTTAACCTGATTTTTCAGAGCTCAAGCAAGATATATACATATATATATACATACATACATATATATATATATATATATATATATATATATATATATATATATATATATATATATATATAGATATATATATATATAGCGAGCGAAAAGGGGAGAAAGTGATTATTGAATTTATTGCATTAAAGTTAGGGAAAGGGAAAGAGAGCTGGCAAAATATGGGGCCAGGCTTATATATATATATATATAATCGAGGAAGACACATACTTATTTGTAACTGGAAACGAGCTGCAACTGCGTATTATGGATATAGAGTTAATCCTCCCTAGTATGTTTGTCTTAGTATCACATACTTGTTTTTGTTTTTTATCTTAGTTACCTGATCATATGTTTACCGAAGTAGAACCCTGGTGTGTCTTTTGATTACTTTCTTTTTCAGTTCCCCTAATCTACCATCACAGAAATAAAAGTCGTATCATTAGCACACATCAAAGCTTCAAAGTATTTTAAAATTGGCGGATAATCCTTTACGTAAAACGAAAAAAAAAAAATGCAGGGCAAATCGCCCTACATTGGTGTTGCTACGTGAAACGTTCTTGGTTGAGCGCTAGTAACCTCCAGGCATTTCTTCTTGAGTGGTGCCCCCAGATCTCTCCACTCCTTTCCGCCGCGTTGGCTACTTTCCACCCCACTGACTTTCTCTGTCGAGTCGGCTTTTATCCAAAGAATATGGGGGATGACGGACTGCGACCAGTCGCGTGTCAATTTTCCCGCTAAAGTTAGCGGGAAAACTGAATTTATGGGCAGATCACGTGGCGTCGATTTTCCCGCTAAATCTAACGGGAAAACAGAATTTGAGAATGGGTCACATAGCATCATGTCACGTGATATAAATATTTCAGCTAAAATAGAATTTATGTAGGTCAGGTGGCGTGAAATTATGTGACTTTATTTTCCACGCCAAAGTTAGCGGGGAAACTAGCTTGGCATTGAGGTGACGTGACGTCAATTTCCCCCTAAATCTAGCGGGGAAACGTAATTTGTTGTAATTCACGTGACACCAAGTAACGTGACGTCATTTTTCCAGCTAAATTTTGCGGGGAAACTGAGTTGGTGCTGAGGCTACGTGACGTCAATTTTCCCGCTAAACCTAGCTGGGAAACTGAAGTCATGGGATGTCACAGGCTACGGCTTCACGGCTTCACAAAATTCGGAGCAACTAACCGACGATCGTTTTACGTTCAAAAATATGAATCCAAGAACTGACCCCTGGTGTATACACCACCAAACACAGTTTGTTGCGTAGAAAAATTAAAAAAAAATAGTCATTAAACATTGTTTTTGATCGGATAAATAAAAAGTAAACAACTGAAATATATTGCCTTTGAAGCCATAATTATGAAGCTTATTTTATAGAATAGTGCGATTGACTGTATTAGAGGCATTTCTTATATCTAAAAATACAACCACGACAACCTTATTGTCGCGAATATCCCCGTCAGGAAGTTGAGTCAGCACGAATAGCGCAGAGGAAGTTCGTGTTGATTGTGGGAGGAAATTCATGTTGATTGTGGAAAACAATTCTCTACTTCATTAATAAATACTAAAAAAATTCTGCAATCAATTTGCTAAAGAAATTGGCTAATTACACTTAAAATAAATATTGATCACTAGTAACGTTTGGAGGTGGGCTAGTCGGTAGTGTATAGTAAACAAATCATTAAAACAGCCCAAAAAGACGTATTTCGCAGTTTGGGCACGTATGTTTGGTACTTAGTTTCAGATTCCGTAGGAGCGATCCCATGGCTGCACGCGCATACATGCAGCCTGACAAGGTGCCCACACTATACACGAGGCCACGTGAGGAACAGGGACGTTTAGAGCATTGGAGCTCGTGCTATAGTTTTGGCTTCGGTCGGACCTGAGGTGGAACGATGTATAGGTATATTTTATTCTGAAATTGTAGTTTCATGGTGGAAATTTTTTCGGATGTAAAATTGCGATGAAGATGTTTTACATTTGGGATTCTCCTTTTTCCTTTCTTAGTCCTCTAGTTTTTATGTGTTTTAAGAAAGACGAACAAGAGAGTAAGTCGTGACTCAGCGCTGTGTCTGTGTCCCTCTTCTACTTGTCCTTTGTTTTTTGCGCTGTTTTAATTATTTCTTCACTATTGGTCTGTAGCTTGGCGGTTCTTGCTTTTCAGGTGATAAAGTTGTCTATCAATACATTTTACGACTCAAAGTACAGGCGAAATGACGTCTGAGATAATATTAGCTTCTGAACTCAGTCATAAAAGCGACACTAATATACGGCATTAAAATAGGGTTCCAAAAGTGGCTAACTAATCCCCCATCTGTTAGGTAGGCATAATTGCAAATTTATAAATTGACAAAAAAAGTACTGTTGTGTGCGTCTTTTCTAAGCGAATAGCCCTCAAATCTCCAGATTATTGGTACAATCCCTAGCTAGCTGCTATCCTCTTGTCAGCACCTTAGTTTGGAACTCCGGTTCTTGTACTGGGGAGATTAACACATCCAGGAACGTAGCTTACGCACTTATTTTTTCCCCTATTGTAATTTTAAAGATAATGCGCTGCAGATATTTTATTGACAAGCAATATCAAATTTCAAATACTCTGATAGTATATCGATTGCTTCACACGAATGGATGCAACACCGTAGGTTTAAGAGGGATCTACAGAGTCAGCTAACAGGGCCGGCACGTAACAAGTCCTCATGCATGGGACCCTATCATGGCTCACGCGCCTTTCTGATATGGACTATGGGAGCTACCTGAATAAACGCCCACCTGCTGCAACTCACCCTCGTAAGACCCTCGTAAGCAACATGACATGTCCACTTCTGTCCCTTAATTAGTATCCTAATTTGAAAGTCCACTTTGTGGAGTTCGGGTGATCATGACGACCCAATAACAGCTCAAAAAGCGGAGCACGAAATATATACCTGAGTGAAATTCGTTGATAAACATCCCCCTATGTACGGTAAGTCTGTGCGGAAAATATCATAGTGTATAGTTAGACGAACCACAGAATCATGCTCTGGAAAGTGTTGAATAAGATGCGTTTGTCACTAAGCATAAACAATGCCGAGATTGTAAGTGAAAATAGGAATTAGCGTAGAAATATCGGACAAGTGAAAAGCTTTAAACGTGTTGTCGCCTCAAGGCGACAACACGTTTAAACCCCTTCCTTCAACGTAGTGCGTACAGTGCCTGAACAATTCATGAACGCTTTGTCGTAGTTAGTCTGTGTGAGTTAGGCCTTATTCATATGCATGCACGATATTACGCGCGATTTTGGAATTGCGATGTCGATCTTGAGGGAAATAACGCCTGGTGGAAGCTGCTGCGTTCGATGTCGGAACTGTGAAATCGTAGACGATATCGCACCAGGTAAAATAAGCATTAGTGTCGAACACTAAACCTTAAAACCCAAGTTAGTTTCAATATTGACACAATCTACCAAACAAATTATCGCAACGCAGTATTTCTAACAAAGCGACTTCGAAAAAGATGGGAAGGCCCGAGTACTTGATAACTGCTGCGCGTTCTCAATATATCTTCTGCCTTCAAAATGAGTTCCTCCGCGAGAACATGGGCGGCGGTCTTTCTAAGCAAGGAGAAAACGAAGCCAAGCAGATAGCACTGAGCGACGGAGGCTCCAGCCTAGTCCCTTCGCAAAGAGTACGGGGCGGATGTGTACGGCCGACGTCGAATGGCTATAATTCACGCAGCAACGTTCAACGAGTTCGGCGATAGTGCGTGCCCCATAACTCGCGTCTCAGTGGCTGCCGTTCGCCGGCGACTGATGCGCTCGGCGGGGCGAAAGACGCCGCTCTTGGTGTTTGTCTATCGGGCAAGAAAGGTCCTTCTTCGCCCTAATGGAGGGCTCGAAGCGCGCGCGGGGGATCGCTCCGCTCGCCCACATCAGGGCCTATCTCCGGCTGTCGCCATGGCAACTGGCCCCTGCACTCAACACAAAATCGGCTTCCACCCCAACGGCGGGGAAGGGGGAAGGGGTTGCCAACTTTTGGAATCGTTCGCTTGGGGGGGTGGATGGGGAAGGCAGGGAGAATGGCGGCTGGCGATTGGTCGGAGCGCTCAGAAGCACCGCATCCAACACGACGCTTCGATTGGCTTGCGCGTGTCAAACGTAGCCGCAAACAGCAGAGAAAAAGAGCGCGGTGGGCAAAATGCTCGCGTTCCCTGCCTTTGAGTGGGAGGGATGCGTCCCCTTCCTGACTGGCCACGCCCCCTTGCTGGGGGAAGCTCGAGGGAAGGACAAGCGTGCTTCTTGCTGTCGTCGAAAAAAAGAGCCCCCTCTGGTGCGGATTTATCGCCGAGGGAAAGAGCGCCGAGATCGATGCGGAGCTCTGCTGGTAATTCGAGCGAGGTTCCCCCGAAAGCAGACTCCGCCCCGCTCCGGAGAGCGCGGGGGAAGCGCCTTGCTTTTGTTTGTCGGCAGAAGAGCTCCCCTCCGTTTCTTCGGGGCTTTGACGGGAATCCTGATTAGGTTTCCAAAATGGAAGCCCCGGGAGCGCGTTACACAAGTCGGCCATTCTGGCGGCACTCTCTCGGCCTGCCTTGTGCTTGTTTAATGGCGCCGTGGCGTGTCCGGCAGCTCTCTTGCCTTCTCCCCCACTCCCCTCCGACGTCCAGCGGCCGACAGTTTGTTTGCCGTCTTCCGCGCAAACATCGTTTGCACTTCAAAACACAGAGAAAAATGATGTTGGGCTCGCGGCTGCCTCGCCGAGAGGGCGCTTGTGTGTGCCGTGCTTGGCGCTCTTAGCGTCGCTAACGTGGCTCGGCAATGCAGCGCCGCGCTCGCGTGCTTCGCTCGAGGGGGCCTCCAGTTTATCTTTGTACGTTGGCGAGGCGCAGTTCGGCAGGCTAGGGAAAAGTTTCCGGCCATCCGCAGTTTTTGGGACTGTCGCTGTTTATTTGTCTGCCTGACGTCGAGAGCTTCCGAGATTAGAGAGCGCCGTGGAAGCCGCTCGCCCTCGTCCGCGCCGGGTTCGCATTTTTAGTCGAGGAATATTCCGGCTGAGGGAGGAAAGGCAAATGTTTTCTTGGGTTCTGCACGACGAAGATAAGTGGCAAGTTGGCAGGGTTCCGAGCCACGCCTCGGTGCATGGATCCTGGGCTTGATGAGCTCTCCCGCGTCAACGCGACGCCATGCTGGCTCTAGTGCAGTAAATATCCGACTGCCTTTTCTTCTTAGAACATTTTGCACTGGTGTTCTCCTTCATGTTGATCGAGATATTTCTGTGGGCGTATCACACTTCAGTGAAAGCCCTTCAGAGATCTTCTAGTGCTTCTTCCGGCGCAGCATCGACATTTTCTTACAAATTTGCCCCATGTTTATTTTGCATTCATTCCGACGTAAAGTTTTGTTGAGGTTGCATAAAAAATCTTTCTATTGGTTTATTATCAACATTTTGGTCTGTTGTAAACGAATTTATACTTGTGAGTCATGTATGTACTGATTTCCTACTAGAATTTATACGTTTTGCCTTTGTGGTTAGAGTTGTCACGTTTTATTCCACCTAAAACTCGTAAGAGATGTGCTACTACAGCAAACTAACTGCTCAATGTGACGTTCCCCAAACTATCAGGTACACCTCTCGTTCCAACAGAGAGGACGGGCTGATGATTTCCCTGAAGCCTTGACCCGGTGAGGTGAGCATATCTACTCTGCAATAAAGATATGATAATTAAAGCGAAAGACATATTATGAATGAGGAGACGGCTACATTTTTAGCGTTCGTAGAGTATTATGCATCGCGCTGACATATTTAAATAACAATTATACTAACAAACAAAGTCACAGACAATATAATTGTTTTAACGAGCAGAATATATTGGGAGGCTAGAAACATTTTCAATTAGGGAGTGCGATGACAGATTAACACCGAGTGACGAAGTGCATGAGTCATAGAAATGATTCGACATATGTTGTTTGTTGGAATCCTGAAATTCAACAAAGTTACAAGCAGATTAAAATTAAAATTCTCAAGAATCCGGCACCAATACATCATTACGACAATAATCCCCGAGGAAGAAGAACAAGCGGGACAAAGGAAAAACACAAATCTCCAAACACAGCTAGGTGGCCAATGCTGGGCCGAAAGAATCCGCTTGGTCCTGGAATCGAGTCAGGGACCTTTTCATTTTCAGGGATTATGACTGTCATTCTTTTCCAGCTCGTTTGCACATATGCACTATTTTTATTATTACTTTATTAATTATTATTTGGGAGAAAAAATCTACAACAAATGTACGTGGATATCAAGTTTTATTTTGAATCGAATATGAATGTTAAAATATGACAACGAATTTATATAGAATATGTTTAATACGAATATTTTACTGTTATCGTGAAATTAGCATGGATACTTTAAGAAACCACGGCAGTAGATTTCTTGAAAGCATAATACAAAACCAAATATTTTATTCCGTGTTAAAAATTTCACATACTTGAATTAAAAATGTCATGATAAGACGAGTTGTGTAAAACATTGTATGGCGAGCCAAGCAATGGCCACCTTATTTATGTAAATATAGTTTGATGTCTTGCTTTTCGGTACAATTCTGTAGAGTCAGGGTAGTCCTGTAGAGCCCAACGAGTAATAACCAAAGAAGGGTGACCTTCAATTGTGAGGAAAAGTTTGGAAATCGAGCCAGCAAATATGCTCTTACACGTCAGACATGTCTCCTAGCATGCTGGTGTAAAGCACTGAAGCTTGATCCAAGAGGCTGGAGAATTCTGGTCATAATATTCGGCAGAAATATTCCTGGTTGGTAAAGAAATAAAGTTTAAAAATAAAAGTTTTTATTTTTATATGGTTGGTTGTTTCGGTTTGGGCTATTTTTCACTTTTGGTGAAAAGAAGTGTAGGTGGTGACTATTCGTTATGGTCAAGCACCCTAGAAGTGAGGAGTGTATCGAAAAGGGGAGAAGTGCATACTATTAGAGGAAAGTTCACTAATTAACAATGCGGCTTTTAGAATGACACTGGCAAAGTACTTGACCGCGTCTACAGAGACAGACGGGTAGACGCAGTCAAGTACCTTGACTGCGACTGTTACATTGACAACATGCTCACTGGTGTCAACCGTTACTTATTTTCGGCCTTTGGGCCAGCCGATATTTTCTATTTTTCCGAATTTCTTAAGCTTCTGGCAATGAATACCTGAAAATTATTGGAATTAGCACACATATTTACACCAAAAACACTGCAGAACGGCCACCCCACGAGCTATTCGACATAGGCGTCGGTACGTCTTTACCCATGAAAAGAAAGATGGTGATATCACCTCAAATCGTGCAAGAAAAAATGGTGGGTCTCAGAACGTGCTGGAAAAATATATTTTGATGAAAAATTCGTTACAAGAACAAAACTGCAAATTAGAACTGCGTAACGTGTTTTTTTCTTGTTTTTTTTTCTTGAATTTTGTGTTTAGAAAGGGACATTTTCTCAGCTTTCACGGGTGACGCATTTTGGAGTCTCGAAACTTTTAGACTTCGTTTTTAGAACAATGTTTCTCTTTTGGTTTTTTTAAGACTTCGTATAAAAGGAATGAAGCTCACTAGACGTGTATTTTTATGTTTAATTTATGAAATAAAAAGTCTTGAACCTTGCACCTTTGACTATAATGAACAAAGTTGGAATCGAGCTAGTTTTGGACATACACATATTTAAGGCATAACATATCAAATGAATGCTTGTCTATAATTCCATTTAAAATTATAATATTGTTTGTGAATGGGGCTAGCTGAACATAAAAAAGACACATGGAAAAAAATGTAACATTCGCACCGCTGGACTAGCAATATTTAATAATGCCTATTTTTCTGTTTCTGATAGTTTTTGATTCCGGTTTTCTTTCTCTTTACACCAACTTAGATTTCTTTTTAATTCTTTGCACTTGATTTCGCTTTTCTTTTTTCATTACACTTAATTCAGAATTTCTTTTCCTTTAACGCATTGACCTTTCGGAATGTTCTCATTTCTTCTTTTCTGTCTTCTTTAATTGATCTCTCTCTTGTTCTACCTTTGCCTGGAACTCATGTCGCTCCGCAGGAAAATCTTCTCTGAGTTGTGTAGTGCATAGGAAGGGGCACTAGCACAGTCCTGGTTAGTACAGATCGCCCAAAGGAGACATAAGAGAAGGAATGAGAACATTCCGAAAGGTCAATGCGTTAACGGAAAATAAATTCTGAATTAAGTGTAAAGAAAAAGAAAACCTAAATCAAGTGCAAAGAATAAAAAAAAATCTAAGTTAGTGTAAAAAATCCTGTAAAGGATTAGCAGAAAAGGAAAAAGAGGCATTATTAAATGTTGCCCGTCCAGCGGTGTAAATATTATAATTTTTTCTCTGTGTGTTTTTTATGTACAGCTGGCCCCATTCCAAAGCAGTGAACCAAATTGCTCAGTTTAAGCACGTAACAATATATTATTCTTAATTTAAGTGTAGTTTATATAGAAGAAACAACACGGTAAACTTGAGAAGAAAAGTCAAATTTCAAAATTTTGTCACTTAAAAAAAACATATTTTCTATTTCTTTAAATTTTTTTCCAATTAAAAAAAGAATACCATTTTTTTAGACCACCTGAGACTGGGTGGAAGAAACACGACGACGTCCCAATTTTTTGAGACGTCGTCGTGTTTCTTCAACCCAGTCTCAGGTGGTCTAAAAAAATGGTAAACTTACACCAGCTCGCCTGCGCCCTAACTGTTTTTTCATTAAAAAAAGAAGAGGATATAGACAACCTGTGATTACGAGGATGAGCTACCGGAACTAAGCTCTCGTGACGCCGCCTTCGAGAGCGGAAGCTTTTCCCTTTCGTTTTGCTTCGGTGGCAGGTTTTGTGCTGTCCATCTATCTGATATCTCAACTCAATTTGTTAGAGACAGTCTACTAAAATCAAGAAAGAAAAAGAGAGAAAGAGAGCAACTAACTCTTTACCTGGTAGCAATATGAAACGTGGGCGACGATGAATTCAGCCTTGAGGATATTAAGAGACTTTGTAACCCAACGGAGGAGTGCGTCTTGCTGACCTGCAAGGTGTGTCCAAAAGCAGATTATTTAACACTGGAATCGTTGTTAATGAAGGAAGACAGATAAATCGAAGAAGCTTTGTTGGAATCTAGCGAACTGCTAACGAAACAAATGGGAAGTGACTAATATTTGCAATGAGCTCAGAAAGTGTGTAACAAAGTACTTCCCCTATTAATCCATCCGACGTGCTCAGCGACATGCTATCTGATGAGAGAAGTCGAATGTCAGGGCTGGTACCATCGTATTGCACTATGATTTTGCGGAAAATCGGGGCATCGTACTTCCGCGAGCGGTACACTGCTTTCATTGGAAGAACCTAATTGTGCCTATCTTAACCTGCGTCCAAACAACGGAGCTCAAAGTTTACATCTTCAAAGTTGTCAGCGACGACATTGTGCACGATACAGCAGACGCACTGTTCGCTCTGCGCGCAGTTGAAGAGAGGCTGAAAGAAAAATATTCCCAGATTTACAAAGCGTTTTCACATCTCCGACAGGGAGGCTAGTCATTTCAAAAATAGGTTACAACTGTACGAGATTGCGGAGGGACGAAGGTGACCGAATTAATTTTTTAAGCTCCGGGACACGGCAAAAGTCCGTGTAATGGCATGGGGAGAGCCATCAAGTAGCAGGCCTCGTTGCACGACCACCGGTCGTTAGAAGGAAAAATCTTTGGAAGAGCTAATGATTTTGCTCGTATAGTTTTGCACGAGCCTTGCCAGTATACGTGAAAACGCGGCCGCATAAAAGAAGCACAATTTCGCACTCGGTCCTCTAGGGGTTCTGAAAATAATTCATCTCGGGACTTCTTCGCCTGACACAAAGATATATGAATCTTACATTTTATGCTTGTTAAATAAAAAGAAGGAAATTTTCAAAAGTTTGTTTAAAAAAATTTCTGAATCTTGAGATTTAATAGGTCAACTGGAGATTTGCATAAACTTTTTTTAAATATGATCTACCAGCGATGCCTCATTTTTATTAAAAGGTACATCAGGTATATTATAAATACTGTGGACACGTTCCAAGAAAATATGTAGTAATTACGTAAAAGATTTGGCAACGGTCGATTACTTTTCTTATTAGAATGGAGGTACAACTATGTTTTCTTTTTAAACGCACTGAAACATATGACAAAACCATAAATGTCACAGAAGTTTTAATACATGCATAAGAACGTATAGAAAGCTTTGCATATAAAACGCGTAAAACATTTAAAAACACGTATTTTTTAAAATGTCGTTTAATTTTGTATTTTAGCATTTCTTCTCAAGATTACAGTGTTGTTTCTTCTACATAAATTATACTTAAATTAGTAATACTATAACTTTAAAATACGCTTACGTACAAGCTTCCATTTGATGAGGTGCTTGTGCATCAAAGCTAGCTCAATTTATTCCTGATCCATTATTGTCAAAGGTGCAAGATTCACATATTTTTATTTTATAAAATAAATAAATAAAAAAAAAACTTCTAGACAGCTTCCTCCCTTCTACTCGAAGTGTTAAATCAGTAAAAAAAAAGTTCTAATGTCGTAAAAAAGATAATCTAAACGTTTGGAGACTCCCAAATGTGTCACTGGTGAAAACTATAAAAATGGTAAGACTTACCTTCAGCCCTTTCGAAGCCCACAACTCAAGTACAAAAAACGGTTCCGTGGCTCTAATTGCAACTTTCCTTCTAGTCAAACATTTCGACAACCATATATTTTTGTCAAAGGTTTTTGAAGAACCATTATTTTTTATTCCACAATTTCAACTGGAATCACCCATATAATACATCTCGGGGCTTCAATATTTAAGGTTATGATCGGTTTGGCATGATAAAACAGTCTAAAGCTAAACGATTTGTACCTTTTTTATATTACAATACAAAATAGAAATACGTGCAGTGTGTCACCTCTATGTCTGCCTTTCAAGGTAATGAACTGAAATACGTGTAATTATTGTCGATCAACTTCTACACTGAATTTGGTGAAGTCAAATCCAACCCTCCATGATTGAAACATGTTTCGTGGTGATAATGAACAGAACGTAAGGGCGCAGGTGAGCTGGTGTATATCAAACATTTTTGTAAAAAAAAAACCCGACACTGAGGTATTGACGGACGATGGCAATGAATAAAAGCACGTTCTCCTTCTCTTTCTCGTCGTAGTCTGTCAATAGCTCAGTCTCGGGTTTTTCACAAAAAAAATGTTTCATGGTGCTGTGATAATCCCTGGCAAAATTCGTGTTCGTGGAACAAGGTATAGGTTTAGTTAGTAAGTAGCTTGGAAATGTCCTTTACTTACATTCGTCACAAATAAATTCGCTCCAAAAGACGCTTTAAGATAGAAATGAACTGCAAGCAGAACACAATTGATTAAAATTATGAATATTTTTTTGCAAGTATAATGCAGTGAATTTGCACCGTTTTCCTTTGCAGCAGCTCGACCTTGACGATTGATGTAATCGCATTTTTTTCGCACTGAGGAATAATTCATACCTTGTCCGTAGAGGTGTGTGACAATAAAAGTTTTAACTGTGAGTGGATGATGTAAAAAAAAGAAAAATATGGTTTGCAATGAAATATAGATTTTTAAAATTAATACCGAATAAATTATCAGTATTAAAGTGTCTGAAAACAAAAACACATTATTTGGAATAAAAAAGATTTTTCGCATTTATTGTGAACTGAGCATGCATACTTTAATAAAGCAAAGCTGCACTGATTTCCATGAAATATACTTGTAAGATTTAATCTTTTACATGTGAAACACGCCACACAACTGTATTGAAAATGTGTTTGTAAGAAAATAAAAAAGCTTGCGTTTCAAGCAGTGCAGTGCAGTGACTACCTTTTTCTTTTGATACAAGTTTATATTATGATTTTTTGTTTCCTTTTGACAAAAGGTAACCTATCCGGTTCACTTGTGCTCCCCAAAATTAAAAGAAAATATTTTGTCACATTTTCAGCGTTATTTTAGTTCAAGAACTGGTAAGGGCCAACCTTAAAAAATTTAGCAGCCTCGTGAAAAATAAACGTTTGGCATATAATGTGGGTTATTAGCTCAGCAACGCCCGCTGTATCTTCGCGAAAGGAGATTCAGCGGCCGTGGTTCAGCCATGCCTCTTGATGTGCGGACACAAGTGGCTGACTTGGACACTGAACTCGAGACAGTGCAAGGCGGATGTAAACGCGTGAGGGAGAAGGAAGCCTGCTGTTTACTAACAATTTCGCTTTTTTCAATAGTTTCTGCACAACAAAATCAGTTCAGCTGAAAGATTGTGAATTAATATTTCGTGTGAAGTTTTGGCTCTAATATCTTCGTTTAGCAAGGAAGAAGATCAAAAGGATCACGGTCGGATAACAACCTTCAAGCAGGAGTCTTTGAGATGTAACCAAACGCAAGTACCGCATATATAGATCTCGCAGCCAGTTGGTTTTAGTGGGCAACATGCAACAAATATAAACTAAACACATTTTAAGGGGAATTCTGTTTTGAAGTTCGCCGATGCCGTAACTTGAATGGTGTGCGTGCCTCTCTCGAACACCTGTTTAGGTCCGCAAAATAGTTACAGATTCATCATCCTAAAATGATTAACCTAATTTAATGGGTGGGTAGTACTGAGTATATTTATATGTTTATAGAGCCCAAAATCCCCCCCCCCCAAACGCGCAGTATGTGTTTCATGTCTTTTGCGTGTTTCTTTGGAGTAACGAAAAAAATAATCCAGTAAATAAAGAACTATTATTTAATTCGTTTGTACGGTGAGTAATTTGTAACGGTAATCTACTATTTATAGGCCAAGTAACTGCAATTGTAATTATTACTTTTCTGGAGTAACAGGCGCAAGTCTGATTCAAACAAAAAGTGTTTACTTCACTACAATCATTTATTCAAATGTTAAATGTTAAATTTTAATTTGTTTGCAAGCTTAAAAACCAAATATTTCGCTTGATATTGGTCTAGTAATTCTCAAGATGTTTGAGTGCCAAAGAATTACAAATCGTTCACATCATGCATAATCATTAATGAAGATCTGGAGTGAGAGTACCTTGCAACGATGGTGCACAACATGGGCATTCTCTCCGGAATGTCCCCTTGCTTCGCCTGCGGCCCCAGATGTGCACTTATGTGCAGTCCCATGCAAAGAACACCTGTTTACCTGTGTATGAATAGTCGCACGACCTCCATGTCTTGTGACACAAACATAAAACCTGCTCCTTTTGACAGAATAAAATCAACAACACTCTATACATGCTTCTGTAGTTTAATCCACATAGGATTGAAGCTAACTTAAAAACAGTGTTAGGTTATGAATGGCTACGGCATAGGTTTGACTTTTAACGAGTAAAAGGGCAATGTGATGTCATATTAATTTTATAAAGAGTAATAATTAAACCATTATACAACAAAAACTAAAGATCTAACTTTACATTTTTCTGTAACTTATTTGAATGCTGAAAGTAAATTAAATACACAAAATATGGCGCCTAATATGTAATATTGGTATTTTAGCGGTATATCCTGCTCTCCATGCAGATGCGAAATGCCTGTATTAAGAAGAAAAAAAGTAAATTAAAAAAAAGTGTGCTCGTCCATCTTGGTTTTTAAAAGCGCACAAAAGACGGGGACAGAGTAAGAAACACAAACGACGGACGAGCTCTCACTCGCAACTGATAGGTTTTATTGAAACCTCAGAAAACACAAAAAGCTTCCCGCCCCCTCCCCCCCCCCCCCCTCCCCCAGATCGCTCATGCGCACCGCAGCTCCTTGATGTCAAACTACACATCTTAAAAACTGTAAAATCATAATGTTTACCTGTTGACACGTGTCGTTGTCTTTAGAAACGCCAACTCGGCCTCAGTCAGTGCAAGGGAGGGTTGGCTTATGCCGAGAAGCTATCTGAAAGGCCTCCAAGCTTCTTTCAGATAGCTTCTCGAGGAGAAGCTTGCACTGACTGAGGCCGAGTAGGCGTTTCTAAAGACAACGACACGTAAAGATTGTGATTTTACAGTTTTTAAGATGTGTAGTTTGACAACAAGGAGCTGCGGTGCGGATGAACGATCTGGGGGGGATGCTTTTTGTGTTTTCTGAGGTTCCAATAAAACCTATCAGTTGCGAGTGAGCGCTCGTTCGTCGTTTGTGTTTCTTACTCTGTCCTCGTCTTTTGTGCGCTTTTAAAAACCAAAATGAATAACTACCAACTAGCCCAACTTTCCACTCTACTGCGCCCGTCCAAATTGATTTTCTTGGAAACGTCGAAACTTTGCTTTACGCTTTTAGTTCCACGAGACGAAAGCACGTTAAGAGGCATCTGAAAACGATTGGAAGCGGTCAATAACTAAAAAAAGCGAGATTAACAACTGAAACGCTAAATTAATGAACTAGAGAAATGCGATTGTATTAGGCTGGGCCAATTTTCCTTCTTTTTTTGTTCTTGATTGCGGAAGCATATATTGCGCTTTACGATATAAAATTTTGGTTGTAAGTCAGCGCTGTTTCTGTCTTTTTCTTCATACGGTATATTGTCCTTTGCGTTGTCTTAATTATCAAGTATAATTCTTCTGAAATTTTTGTTCCAGTCTCAAGAAACTCAAGAAATAAGTTACCTGGGTGGCACGTGACCGGACATCTTTTCCTAGCAGCAATAACACAGCCATTGAACAATTTTGTGCACTTGTTTCTAATAAAAAACTGGCACAATTTTATAAAACTAATGAACCATGATATAATAACTCAGATTTTCCTCTGCTTCATTATAAAAATAAATATTGATCAACTAAGTGCTGGATTACTGTAGAATTGCACAAAAAATAAAATCACCTGATAATCTCTTCGATAAATTTATATGAAAACTGAGATATCAATACCCTAGCCGAGTATAAAACTAAAAGTAAGAAACTGGCCTCAGATCTAAGAAAATGTAAGCTTAGATACCACACAAATAATTTTTCTTAGACCCAAAATACCCGCCTAAAATATGCAGCGCTGCTGAAGACATTATCTTTCGTCCCTAAGGTTAGTCCAAATGAACTTACAATAGAGGGTAGGTGCCAAATTCACAAATACCTTCCTAGGCTACAACTTAGCTAAGACGTTCGCAAGTCACCCACATCATAATATATCGAGATATCGGCATTGACGACCGCTTTCTTAAGTGAGAGAAGGAAGGCGACAATTTCGTACGGGTTAATGAGAACTTCTGGTGTCCCGCAAGTTCCCGATCACCGCCACAGCTGGCTGTTGCTATGGCGACAGCGTCATCGGCGACACGAACAACCAATCGGAGAGCTCGGCATGATCGGAGCATATGGAGTCTGGATCAACAAGGCAAACTCTCCGGCAACGCTTGATTTGAAATCGTGTCCGTGTGACGTAGTGTCGACGTACACTACGAAATGGCGGTGTGTTCGGGCCCAAATGCCCAGCTCAGCCGAAGACAAAATAGACGCCTTAATCGACTGCTACCAACATGATCGTTACAAAATCAACCCAACTATCGTTATCGCATGAAGAATACTGCCCGCACGGCTTAGGAAAGCGGCACACATCGAAGCAAATCGCCGCGACTTTTTTCAAGGCCTCGGAGATTCGAGAGGGAGCCGACGTCCAGGAAAATACGTTTAAACTACTAACGTTTCAGCAAGGCCACGTAAGTACCTGTTCACACTGGGAGCGTAACCATTCTGGGCTCCGCGCTGTTGGACGGCGTCTTTGCTTTTGACATCATTGAAAAGAAATCCATATAATTAAACCCTGACGGTGAAAAAGTTTTGAGCCTTTTTTATTATTTTTATTAAGTATCTATAATGTACTTGATCAACACATAGACTTCACAAATTTTAGGGCCTCAGTCATTAAGATAACCATTTAATTCTTTTCAAATTGCATAGGCAACAATAATGACACCCTATAATGCATCCAACGGAAGCACCTCAATGTGCACACAGCGTCTTTTCCCCATTTTGTATTCACATCAAGATGACTGCCCATCCGCTTTTTACACATGAAACCTGGAGGTGTGAAAGCCGTATCTTACACATAGAGCCGGCTTGCTGAGCCTGCAAATGAATCAACATATTTTATTTAGCTAAGTGGATGCGTTGGTAAGAATAAAATGTCAACTGAATGTTGTAAAGGAGTAAGCCTACGGCTATCTCAAGTCTAACATTTTGCAGTAACATGGCCCATTTAACAAACGTTTGAACTATGCACTTGCTCCATGCTTCGAATCACGTGTAATAGGGAATCGTTTAAAAAAAAAGAAAGTAAAAAAAGAGAGAATCGCTACCACAACTTGATTAGCAGATTGATCGGGAGCATCGGAGTCTCCGCTTTGCTGCTTCAAAATGAAGCATCGCTGGCAGTGGCACGATGAAGGCAGGAGGTTGGCATGAAGCGTCTGGAGGACATTTAGTCATATGAAACGCACCTCACGATTAGCATTCTGTGTTTTCGTTAGAAACTACGTCTCAATTCTGGAGAAAAAATTATAAAATCCTGAGTTGTCCTTCAATTAAAAACAAAATAACAAAAAACCCAAGCTTCAAGAGAAAATGTTCTACAAGTTTTGTTTTGTGTGGGGTCGGAACTCCGACACAACTCAAGTGTTTACGAGGCTGTTCATTTTCTTTCGAGAACCAGGCCCATTTTCCCGTTTTCTTTTCTTGTTATTAGAACATTTTACCAGTATTTGGGTCAGGCTCGTGTCGCCTGCAGGTCGGGGTTTCCTGGATTTCCTGGTGATTCTAAATAAGCCGCAATATATGCCAATTAATTGCCTGATAGGAACCATGTACGCCTAAAAACAAAATTAAACCATCGAAAATAAAAGGAACATTCTACATGGCGCACATCGAAAAGCCTCTTCAGAAACTCTGAGTGGCATGCTTAAACAGAAATCAAAAAGGTTCTACAAAAAAAAAAAAAAAAATCAAATTTCTATTGCGTTTTGTCCCGTGATCTTGAATATCTCTAGCATTTGACTCGAACGTATCAATAGACACAAAAAAAAAAAAAAACACTGAATATGACGTCATAGTCAGATCTTTCAGTTGCCTTTCGCGCGTCGCTTCCGAAGGAACACATGCAGCGCTTTTGACCGCACGAGTAAGCCTTGCGGAAAGCGTGGGAGCGTTAAGATCTGTGTGTAGTACGCCACGGTTCCCTCCTCTCGCCGAACGCGCCGGGAAGAGGCTTAAGCGCCATTTTGAAAGCGCTTTTGTGGCTATTTGGCGAGTAAATTTCGAATATAACTTTAATATTCCCGATCCTGGCGGTCAAATGAAGACGATTTAAGTATTTACAGAAATACTGAACCGCGTCACATTCCTTTTATATAGAGTCAAAAGAACAACAACAGAAAAACTTGATTTAGAAACGTTCCAAAGCAATGTGAAGAGACGACGGTTCAGCTAAGCACAAAATAATAGTTCAAAATTATTTGCCAGTTCTATGTAAAGTTGACGTGCACTGTGAGCGTCACTTCCAAGAAATCCTGAACGAACGCCCGCCAGCCTCGTCTACTCCGGATTAATACATGTTGCTAAAAAAAAGAAAAAAACCGACACATTGGATATACGAATAAATGCATGCTTTATCCGACGGTGGTCTCTCCAGCCATCATGGTACCAGTTCAGATGGATTATGGGGGGGGGGGGGGGGGGGGGGGGTCCCAAAAATTTTAGATTAGGGGGAAATATTGACCGTGCGCCTTCAACGGGATTCAGAGCAATTTATATATTAATAAAAGATAATATTGAAAAAAGGCGTTAAACATGCCTAAAACTAAAAAAAAAAACCTGTACTGAGTATGTCTACATTACTTCCTGTTTACCACCACCAACAATCACCACTGAAAAAAAAAGGAACACGAGGGACAACAATACTTTTGTGGTCCCTCGTGCGCGAAGGAACACACGAATTGGATGGCAGGTTGCCCCACCTATGGGATAGGGGCGGAAGCCTGCGGCCTGCGTGTCTTTCTCCGTTGACGCCTCTCGCCACTAGATAGTGCCAGCTGCCGCCCGATGCGTGTGTGCTTATTCGCGCACGCACCGTCATTCCTGCTGCTGTTGGCGATCGTCGGCAACTCTCCGAGATTGGCTTTTCGGAGGTGTAATGGGGTACAGCGCGGTTTGGGCCGCCGGCCGTGCGCCGCCAAGCGGTACATACGAGTGGGCTAGGTGAGTTAATATTTTTTAATGAGTCAGCCGCAGGCTGTCGCCACGAAGCGGCGTGAACGCGACCCAGTGATTCACCCAGTGTATCCCATTGCGCCTCCAAAAAGCCCGACCCCAACTCTGCAGGCTTCTGATGCAAGTGACAATAGCTACAGGATTCACAAGCCACCTATCAGAAAATCGTAATTGTTGGAGGACAATACGAAAATAATTATTTTGAGTGTGTTGATAGAATTACTTGTAAAAAAGCGTTCTGAAATAAAAACTAAAATTCAGCACAGTGCAGTGGGAGTTTGCCGTCCTGCATTGATAATTTTTATATTCCATGAGTTCCTAGAGGGGCGGTAGCATGTTTTTCGATGCCTGTGACGGTTCGTTCCTGCGAGATTTTACGGCCCGATAAATGGAGTTGAAAGCATATTTGTTAAAAAGCCAGAACTGGTCTCACATAGGCCAAAGAAAAGCTACAAGAAGGAATAAATAGGTGTGAAAGGCGCCCTTGCTGCACAAGGATTTATAGAGTCGAGCTCACTTTCTAAATCGGAGCTCGCAATTAACGGTAAATTGAGATAAAGAGGAAATCAATCATGGCCAGTTTTCAACAGAGATCAAACGTTGAAAATATATTCATGGAATAGAAGCAAACGCCAGCTTTCAACAGATAGTTCCTACAAATGACACTTAATTTGATATCTTGAATGGAAGAACTGACGATTTGATGGCATTGGTTGGCATGTTTCTTTTTTCAGATGTCCTCTACATACAATCAGTGTTAGAGACTCACGTGCCATACCAACTAATGGCACTGAGAAAAGTATGGACAATGATAATTTCCCCAAAGTTCTAAAGTTATCCAAGCAAATATCGATGAACCAAATCAAACGTACAGTCATGGCATTCTGCCGAGACGTGGAAATTTGGGCTGTCTCCAACGGCCTCCTTTCCTTCTGTTCTCTGCTAGGGCTGGGTAAGGCTCTCCAATGAAAATCTTCAGACATATCACACGTAACATTTGAACTTTCCAGCAATTCTATATCAGCAATTTTGATTCATCAAGGTTCTTTTTGTTTTTGCCCTACTCTTGAAAGCTGTCCATAAAAATAAAGGTGACATGTCCGATCGGCAGGCATATCTGTTATGGAGGCAAAATTGGAGCGTGTCAGTCATATCTAAGTGCGATAAAATTAATATTGCTTCTCAGTAATACGACTAAAATTGAATGGCTTTCGTTATAAACTGGAAACAATGGCAAACAAAAAAGGTTGAATGATAATAAAACATTATAAAGCAACCGGATGCAGCTATAATACGCCATATCACTCTAGCAAAAAATACGTGTACTTAACTAGGCCCATAACCACACTTGGGTAGTAATTAAATAACAGTAATGGAATTGCTGTAATTTAGTTACTTTTGGGTAATTTGTGATTGCAATTCTTTACTTTCAGTGAAAATAAATTGTACTTGCAATTTAATTCCTTCCTAGCGTCGGGAATTGCAAAATTTCAGCCACAATTACAATTACTTTTACAAGACTGCGGCGCCGACGGAACCTATTTCAATGCCTGAGTGCTCGCAGAAGGGACCTAGCGCTCGGTGACACACTCGCACACATAGACACGCACGTGAACGCACGCCCAACAAAAATGGCATCGCGTTGATTGTTTTCTTGTTGCTTACACTGCGGGCTGAGAGACAATTATTCCTCTTCGGAGCCTACTTCAACGGCGCCGTGTAGCGCCGTCTGAGGTGCGGGCCGAGAACAATAGCCGTAAACATGCCATAATATTTAAAGAAACAAAATTGAGCTCATTCTCAATTTTGTTTCTGGAAGGGGGGGGGGGGGGGGGCGCACCACAGTGATTGTCTTTTCGGTACCTGGACGTCTTTCAGGTGTTGGGGGCACGCGCATCTTTCCTGAAGGTTGGGGACTCCCAAGCCGGTGATCCGCCTTTCTTTTACATAATCCCCAATAAATTCGGATTTTTCGTCCGACACCGAACGTAGGCACCGAAAGACTTCGGAAGAGACCAAATCGGTGGGAAAATTATGCCACAAAAAAGCCAAAAAAAAAAAGTATAAAAAAAAAATCGACGGTACGGAACCCTATTTATAGCATTTTCGGAATTATTTCGGGATTATTGTAAAAGAACGTTGCGTAAAACATTAGGAAGTATACGCAGATTGGAAGTGTTCCAGGTACAAGGTAAGGGGGGGGGGGGGGGGGCGGCGCCAGTGCGTCATCTTCTCGTAAGTGGTTACAAAAGGGTATATATATATTGTTTGCTACACCGGAGACTTCGTTTCGGTATGAACAATGACCTTATCAAGCGACCTGTAAGTAATGTAATTAAAGAGCGCTCTTTTTATTCTACTTTTTTTTTCACGAGAGGGATTGGGTGTGTTAGCGTTACTCACTGAGCTCTGAACAAAAACGGTGAATGCTTTCACTTTTCTTTTTTTTTTTCGGAACAACTGAGCGCGAGACCCCAAGGATTATGCTACCGTAACAGAAAAAGGTGAATGAAAAGTAACGTGGAAAGTAATCGATTACTATAGAGTGATTTTTCGATCCCTTTTTGAGGCTGTAATTGTAATTGTGATCGGTTACTTTCTAGAGTGAAGTAATTGTAATTGTAAACGGTTACTTTTTTTTAGTAACGTGTACAAGTCTGCCCAAGTGAGTGACACAACACAGCGAGAAGACAGCCAAAGGGTTTACTGTACTTCCCGGTTGCCCGTCCTCGAGAGCCGGTAGTCTGGGCCCGCTGATCCTAGTGGTCGCCCGTCATTCAGTGCTTGCCGTCGGAGTCATTGTCCAGGCATGCGGATCGTCCTCCCCACGCCAGCGCTGCATAGGCTAGCAGTACCAGGCCATGATAGCCCGAGTCTTGAGGCGGAACCACCTCGGGGCCGTCATGGCCCAGGCCGGAATGACCAGGGCTCGCCATTTTCACCGATCCTGCTCCAAACCTCGCTGGTGGACCCCTCCTACCCGGCCCCAGCCTCACGCAGCACGCTCTGCCCGGAGCCAGCTGATGTTTCTTCGGCCGACCGCCTGTCACGTGCCCTCCGCCCTGTCGTCTTCCACCCTCGTCTCCCATAAACTTCACTACCAATGGGACGGCGCTTTCCAATTATCAAAGCCCCAATCGATGGGCACGCATCATTTGTTTGCGTGAGATACTAAAAGAAGCTAAAACCTCTGTCAGACGAACGCGTTAAGTGACATTTAAGCAAAATGACATAACAGCTCGGCCAATCCGCGTGCTTAATACACCACGCTGCGCGCGCAACGCGCCACGTGCAGAACCAGGATCACGAGTTGATTCGCCGAGCGGTGAATGGCATTCAATCAAAATGACATTTACTTTCCCGTCTGACAGGGGTATAACTCTGCGAGTGAACGAACCATCTTCTCTTCTGCCAGGGCCCACGTTTCACCATCCCAATCATCTACACCATGAAATACAAGATTTTCGCTAATTTGAGCGGGGAATTGAAGTGACGTTCCGAGGAATTTTTGTGTGCGGAAACAAAAACTCCATTCTCCCCGCTAAACTGAGCGGGAAGCTCAACCCCGAACCAAAGAGGACAATGCGGTGAGCAGGAGGTGCTGGGAAATTGGCGGGGAAAGTTTCTCCGCCAAATTGACCGGACGAAGATCCCCGCTGAATTTAGTGTAGAATTTTTTCCGCTAAATTTGAAGGGAAAATTTTTTCGCTACATTTGGCAGGTAAATTTTTTAGCTAATTTACCGGGAAAAAGTTTCCGCTAAATTTGGCGGGGAAACTTTTCTGATAAATTTAGCGGGGAATTGCGGTCTAAATTTGGCAGGAAAACTTTCCGGCAAAATTTAGCCGGAAAATATTTCTGCTAATTGGGCCGGGGAAATTTTTTAACTAAATTTAGCGGGGAAATTTTCTACCAGGATAATTTCCCCGCTAAATTTAGCGGGAAAATTCGGTGGCAGGAGGAGAGGAGGAGGAAAGGAGTGGGGAGGAAAGAAGTTCACCGCCCCTCTTCGTCTGATTATAAAGCATTTAAATGCAAAGGTGCAAGCGAGCTGGACAAGAATGACGAAAATAATCACTGGAGAAGGGGAGCAAGAGAGACAAAGGACAAACACAAGTCTCCAAACTAAGCTAGGTGACTGGTGCGTAGGGTGACCAGACGTCCCGTTTTGGCCGGGAGAGTCCCGTTTTTGAGGTCTGTTTTTGCCGTCCCGTCTTTTTGTGCCAATAAGAAACGTGTCCCGTCTTCGCAGGAAAGGTTGAATATTTACGTCTCTTCGTCGTCGTTCCAAGCCGCTTGCATGCCTAGCTTCCTTTCCTTTGGCCGGGTGGCTTTACGAAAATTAAAAAGCGCACAAGTCAAGGACAAGAGGGAGACAACACAGGACAAGCGCTTGTCCTGTGTTGTCTCTCTCTTGTCCAAGTCTTTTGCGCTTTTTAATTTGAGTAAAGTTTAACCAACTAGGCCAACAAATCATTTTTCCGGGTGGCGGTTCCGTCGCGCGTGTCTAGTTTACCCCGCTCCTCGGGGCGGCGATAGTCCTCGACATGTGTGTGCGTACCTTTCGTCACGATGACCACCGATCAAGACGATAAATGTGTTCGTACCTTTGTTCTGAACTCTGTGTCACGTCTGTGTCGTGTGATAAACAGATTCGCTGGTCATCCACCCAAAGGACAAACACAAATCTCCAAAATTTGTGTTTGTCCTTTGTCCCCCTTTCTCCCTTTCTTCAGGGATTCTCGTCATTTTTGTCCAGCTCGCTTGTACCTTTACATTAAGTGCATTATAAAGAAATTCATCATAATGAATTTTAGCGTGACGGGCACAGCTGTATTTTAATGTCGAAGAGGCTCTTAAAGGGCCTGTGCAGCAGTATTGGGTAGGAATGTTTCTCACTTTCTACAGGTTTACTACCAATAGCGGGACCCAGGTACACCCGCACGGAGCGCCACTGACAAAGAAGCGTCTTTGTCGCCGCATAATATCGAGGATAAAAGCAGACGTTTTTTTTTTTCAGTCTTTTATTCGCAAAACTTGATGACGATGTGTGGGGCTCACATTCTTGGCATTGTCAACAATGCAATATCCAGGATTTCGTCACGAAGCTTTGCTATCTCCGCAGTGACCATAATTAAATCCAGCTCATAATCTGGACACGAGCACTACGTGAGCATTTAATTTTATCTCGTGACAATCAATGCCCCGACATGCATTCGGCTGGTGGCTCGTTCCCAATCGCTGCAATGACGGGAAGAACAGAACTTTAACAATGCGCAGAACTCTGCCCGTGCCCTGTGCATTGCCAACACCAACGGGTGACAACGATAAACATTGACGGCATACAATCGACGTGAGTTCACGTGGCCACTCGTTCTGGCTGAGAGTTGAGCAATCATTTCTGCTCCTTTTCTCCTTTTTTTCCACCGCTATTATCTGGAAAAAACAACACGTGTTTGATGAGTTACAAATTTCAAGGAATAAGTTTCAGCGGTATTGGCCGGAAGTCAAATCATTGCTGCATAGCCCCTTTAACTGGGCGACACACAAAAGGATGCCTAAACAATTCTCGAAAAACAATTTCCAGAAGTACACTTCTGCTTACAACCATTTCACTAAGGGAAGTTGTTCCCGTATTTTACAGCATTCTACTGCACAGTCATGATTGATAGAAGCTGGCATATTCAAGAAGCTGAAATTGAACTAATAGTGAGAGATTGCAATAGCATGCTAACGACCGAGCCTGATAATATTTGAAAAGTGCACACCGTTTTTGCACATTTACTGTTTCTGGGCTTGTTTATAGTTGCCATCACGCTTACCTGTTGAGACACTAAATCAGTTTTTGAGTTGACAAAGACAACAAGCCCAGATAGTGGACGCGACGATAATCGTACGTAGGCAGTAGCGAAGCTTAAAGGTGAGATACGTCGGGGTGCTTCTAAACACGACTAATCAACAGCCCGGGTCGCATGGAAAATGCCATGTTCCTCTCATCTTGGTATCATCTCTGACTGCACGTTCAGCTTCTCACGTCGAGGCACGACCACCAGTATTTTTCGGCCATCGCTTGGTCGTTTTCAGCTTGCATTACCCACGACTCGAAACGACGCCTAACATGCTAAAATGCAAAGGATACAAGGAGGTAACCTCTGTGTAAACGTAATAAAAAAAAGGGAGTACCCTTTGCTTATAGCCTAGAGAATACAAAAACATCATACACATCTTGAAGCTTCCAAGAAAATGCAGGCATTGAACGTTATTCTAAGAAAAGAGATAGGCCAATAAACTTATATGTGGGTTAAAACATGAAGAAGGCTTACAATACATTTCCATGCGCTATATTGTGATTGATTCTTTCAGCATGAACTTGTCATTCTTTTTTTTCGTCAAAACTATTTTTGTAGACATTCAACTTTTTTGACATTTTAAGTTTAGAATCAAATGTTTTCACACTCTAAAATATGAATCCCTATTTATACTGAATGTTTACAACAAAACCGTGCATTAACGACCGATTGAAACAGTATATACGTTGCAGAAAAGTAAGGATTGGTGCTTAGCTGTGTCAGAACACTTGGTCAAATGTCATAAATGTGTGCCATTATGAAACTGAACTCACATTGTTCTGACCAAAGGAAATAACCACAAGATTATACTGAAAGAATCAATAGCAATATTAAATCTTGGAAACGTATTTAATAGGCCTTCCCCATGTTTGACCCCGAGAGAATAAAATTGCTTGAACTTAATTTTTTTAACAGGTTTGATGTCGGTTTGTTTTTGGAAACTTGATGCGTATATTGTTTTTGTATTTTCTAGGTTGCAAACTCAAGGGCATCCTTTATTTATTTAATTGCATTTACACCGAGGTTTGTAGGTTGCTTTATTGTTTTCTGTCCTTGGATTTGCTAGGGGAGTAGAAGGCTCCAAGTTACGGGAACGAATTCTCTTTGTAGATTAATTTCAAGCAGAAGAGCCATCATTGTAAACAGCGTCTTCGTTTTCTTCTTGGATTCCTCTTTTGGTTTTCCTGTTTATTATTTTATGTACATTCAAACTAAACTGAGTTTACTGTTTCATTTTCTGTAACCCTACAGAAAACCCTAGATTGTGGTAATTTTGTTTTTCTTTTCTTCGTGATTTCTGTTGAGGATATTATCCTCTGACGGGCAGAGAAAAGTGCACGGTGCCTGAGAGTGCCTCTGCCCCAGGAATTCAGTTCAACAGCTTAAAAATGCATGCACAATATAGATATAAATAAACAATAAACAAAAAGCAAACAATACCATACCTGTCTCGTCGTGTAGTAGCAGCATCAATCGTACAGAATGTATACGCTAAATGACCTCTAAAGCTCTTGCACACGTTCTGGTCCAGCAGGGCCTTCCTCTGCTTGCCTAATTGTCTAGACTTCTTGAGAGAATTCTTGACCAAGTACTCCACTTACAGGAGCTGTCATTTTCAAATCTTCATGAATTCAACATCCTGTTGAGGATCGCCATTTTTTTTTGTTTCTGGGAGCAGACCCAATGATCTCCGCTGGACTAGTAACCTGCGCTCTTCATGTTGCATCTCTCGTCTTCAGTTGGAAGCGCTCTGATCGGACCGCAATCCACCACGTGGTCAGCGCAGTCAGCTTCATCACCGGCAATCGTGCTGCTCCGCTAAAGGTCGCAGCAAAGCTCATTATCGTTTGAAGCAAAAGTTATTGTGCTTCAAAAATCGCTTTAAGTGGTACCGGCGGTACCAGCCGCGGCGGTACCATGCGCTAGCGCCATGCGCCATGTGCCATGGACCATGGGCGGTAGCGCATATACCTTGCGCATGTACTGTAAAACCCATTATTTTCACGGCCCCTATTTTTAACGAATCAGTCAAAGAAAACATAATCCTGGGAACTAAATTTCGTGAATTCCAGACACCTGCATTGATACTCTTCAAGACCAAAATTTTCGCGTGCTGTTAAATTTCGCGAATTTTTAAGTTTGCAAAATTTGTGAAAATTAAGGGCTCGCGAATATTAAGGGCTTTGCAGTATTACGCGCTAGCGCCCGTGGCGTCTGTGGCAGTGTCATAAGCACTACTGTAAACAAAATTATTTACTTATTCAATTTCACAGTACTGCAGGCTCCGTGTGGGCCCAGAAAGGAGTATATACAAAGCATAATGGCAGGCACAATTACACCAGTAAGCGCAGTGTTCGAAATGATTACTGAGAATAATCCTAATTGTGCATACAATTTACGCGGTGTAGGGCTAAAAACAGAGTTTTTTGACAAGCAGATTTTTTCTAATATTGTTGTTGAGAAAAGGGGATTCTAGAAATCGTTGTTGGTCAATTAGGTATGGTTGCGAAAATCTGTCCTTATGAAACAGGTATTTTTTATGTTATTGACTGCAATTCGATGATTGGGAAACCCGCAACTATCAATATTTTAATATCTATTGGTTTTCTGTTTAACAAACACACCAGAAAGCGAAAAAAAACGACTGAGAGATATAACTTGTCCTGCCTGGATTACAGACGCTGGTGAGCCAAATAACGAAGGTGTGTGTAAGGGTTCTGGGAAAGACGGCTGGTTTCTCGATCGGCCGGGCGACGGTCGTCTTGTCCGGCGGCGTGTATGATGCTCCCACCCGGTCGTTTTGTGCAGTTTTATTTTTCTAGCGGGAGACCGCGTGGGCCTTTCTGCCGTCGCGGCCCCCCTGGAGAGCGTCTTCCTGTGTCTCCCCCATCGGGATGACCCCTCGGGAAGAAATGTTGTTCCTTATTTTGAATCTGGAGGCTTGCGCATTCTACGGGGCTTCTTGGGTTTCAACCTGGGGGTTCCGGAGAGGCGCCGCTACGTCTGCAACGGGATGCACGGACGAAGTTACGGAGCTGTCGGCTGTAGTCCGTTGGCAAGTTAACGAATGTGTATCGACGCCCTTGCCAACTATTGGACGGTGGATATCACGTGGCTCCAGCAAAGCTTTGAAATGATTGGTTGATCCTCGCCCGAGAGTGAGGGGGAAAGCGTCTTCAAAAGTCCGTGACGGGGGAGAGAGAAGCCCTTTCTGGCTTGGACTTGGACTAATTTGGAGGACGGCGAATTTCCTTTGCTTTGTATAGACTGTGTACAATAGCTCGTAACGTCTAAATAAACGGTTTAGACGACGTCCTCTGGCATCTGTCGCACTCTTCTGATCACCCACCGAACAAGGCTCATCAAATGACTGGCCTCACAAGACACCGCTGGGCAGTCATCATCTATTCAACCAAGGGACGAACCTTTACTGTGTGTTTAACAGGGCAATAACATTTGTTCACCAGAAGGAGCAGTCATTTTTATTAACATTACTTTTCCTGTAATAATTTCACTGTCCTAGCCCCAAGCCCTCAAAATACCAACTAGCCGTCGGCATGCGTAGCTGCGAGGTTGACTAGACACACCCAATCTGGTTTAGCCTACAATAATTTAAAGTTTCTTTCATGGTAGAAATACACTGAACAAGCCAATACGATTGTTAAAGGGTTTAAGGAAAACTCAGAAAGTTTTTACCAATAAAAGAATTCGTGCTTCACACCTTGTTTTTCTTCTGAGTAGAAAAAAAAAAACAGAAAAAAGCAAGAAAACTGCTGGGTGTTCCCGTTCGTTCTCACTCCCCTTTATATAATCATGTGGTCATCTGGTTTCGATTTGACTTTTGCTTTTTCTTTAAAGCGCGTGACCTTACGTTAAAAACAATGTTCTGTATAATGTTTTCACGGAAGTGTTTCGCATGAAAAGATACATGTTTATTCTTGTGTCAGGGTTTCTAAGCTGAGCAGAGCCAATGCTAAAGTAGCAAGCTCCAAACTTTGAGCGTACAGTCGGGGACAAAAGTCCCCAGGACGTGCGAGCTGCGGCTGAAACGCATTGCTCGGCCATCTGCCGGCGGGTCGCCTGGTTTCGAGACCACACAAAAGCGCATGCGCGTCCTACTCTGCCAGCAAACATGTCTGTTTTCCCCCTCTTCTGCGGTACAGAGCGTAACTCGGAATCGGGCGCGTGGTACCGCCTCAGAGATGGCGCTGGTGGCTGACGAGCATCTGCTACAGATTACGAAACTGGAGATACCGCCTGCGGCATCGCGCCGCATTTCGCCGTGTCAGCGCACCTTGCTTTATAACCAGTTGAGCTTATCGCTCAGTTGAGCTGCCGTGACTTCTTGCTTTATAGGTGCCATGTCAGTAAGCGCTGTTTCCAAGGCGGTACCACGCGCCCGATTCCGACTTAGGCGCCAAGCCGCAGAAGAGCGGGAAAGCGCACATGTTGGCAGGCACAGTAGGACGCGCATGCGCTTTTTTGTGACCTCGAAACCAGGCGACCCGCCGGCAGATGGCAGAGCAATGCTTTTCAGTCGCAGCTCGCACGTCCTGGAGACTTTTGTCCCCGACTGTACCTGTACTGCATGCACCTTCGTGCGGTACAAACATCTCGCATGCTTATTTGTAGCCTGAGCTCCCTTAGTTTTATATAGAGCAATAATGTTTTAACAATGTAACTCTAAACGGTGATTAGTGCAAATTTCAAACCTTTTTTTTTTACGCAGCAATCAAAGTTTACAAAGATTGCAATTTGTGTGCCTGCTTAGATCTCATTGCGACATCAGATGAAAAATAATCCGTCACTTGAAGGCATGCTTCATGGGGTAGGGCTGTTAAAATATTTCAACTTACAAGATGAAACGTTTATAGACAGCAAGTAAATTCATGATGATATCAGCCCTGCTTGTGTTCATGTTCTTACTGGGTTACTGGGTTTTTCATTGATATGCTAGCTTGGTTTGATTTTTCGCAGGTCAAATTGGAAGCTGCGCCAAATGTGAAAGTTCTGCTTAACAAAAAGACTCGAATTTCCCAGGCAAGGAGAGTATTTATCACTGTAATTACTACTACTACTGAAGTTATTGAGCTGAGCCTGGCCTTTTGCATTCTGAAACTGGTAATTTCAACATCGTTTATCTCTATATTGTGAAAACAATATTTCCAATAATGCAGAATATAGCTGAAATATGGTTCATTATGCATTATAGCTTTAAGTTTTTGTATGGTTGATCTCAGTGTACTTGCTACACTACACTGAACACAAAAAGGGTGGGGGGCTTACAGGTGATTAAATTTAATGGGATATTACAAAACGAGCGAGGGTACCAATGGGTCTAATAACACTGCCTAAATTCAGTTGACACGCAGGTAAGCCGTGTTTGAAACATTTTACGTGTGACTCCTGATTGCACTTTGCCTAATTTTGTGCATGTACAAAAGAGGATGGAGAGAATGTCATAAGAATGCGGGGGGGGGGGGGGGGATGGCAGAGAATATACTGTTTGGCTGGCTTCCCAATTTGTCTGCTTTCACACATGGGTACTTGTCTCCATCCCGCCCCAACCCCAAATTGAAATTTTGGACTATAAAACACAAATGGACAAGAAAATAATGAAGCAATTAACAAGAATGCAACCTCTCCTAGGGCAAAGCAATTAAAAGAAAGCAATTAACAAGAACGCAACTTTTCCTAGGGCAATGGCTTTATGCTCGTCTGAAAGGAACAGCAAACCGTCTGCGCTGATCTAAAGAAAAACGGGGATACGAACCCCTCTATCCACCGCCTTGCCCTTTGCCAAGCTCGAGATTACCGACGCCAACAGCCGTGTCATGGTCATTCCGAAAATAAATAATAATATGAAAGAAGTCAGTTTAAGAAAGGAAGAGCACGTGAGTGGAGGGGAAGCGACAAGTGGCGCGGTTTTACTGAATGGCTCGAGAAGAGCGCAAGCAGGGCTCGGACTCGGAAGGCCCAGCTGCATACAGCTGGGCGGACCTCCGTGGACGTGACCAGGCATCGGAGGCCCGACTCTGTCCGCGCATTCTCTCTTTGTCAAGTCACCGACCAGACTGAGGCAGACTGGATTACGTGAAGCGCGGAGGACAACTCCAACGACCGGGCACGTCAACATGCGCGGAAACCAAGCGCTTTAGGCTCCCAACAACTATCTCAGAGCGCATCAACGAGGAGCCGTCCACCATTCTCTTTTGGCTGTCCAGTGAAGCGCGATACAAGACTGATACTCCACCTCTCAATGTGACCAGGACATAGCTGCGAAAAAAACGACTCTAAAATGACATTGCTTGAAATAGCCGACGTGTAAATATCAATTTTTTAAAATTTTTGTTTGCTTTTTATTGCAACAGTGAACGATTCCCTAAAACATCCTGGGTCTACCGTAGTTTCATTAACAACATAAACCCACAAAACATACCTCACAATCACAGCCCCAAACAGATATGTAGCCTCGCCCAACCTCGCGCATCTGCGTACCCCACATTAAAGGAACAAGCGAAATTCTGGCACGCGAGCTTGGCAGTGAAGGAATCAACGTGGCCCACAAGCCAATGCCAACGCTTGGACGGCTCATGCGTCGTCTAAAAAATCGCCATCCGAAAGATAAAACACAAGGCATGGTTTACAAGATTCTTTGCACGGATTGCCCAGTCACCTACATCGTCGAGACGAACTTCAATAAAATAATCCACCAACCCAAAAACGACGCGCGAAAGTTGGACCACGAGCGTAGTGCTGTCGCTGAGCACTGCGACGTCGGAGACCACCGATTGCTTTCAACAACACCAGTATCACCGTGGTAGAGACTAACCCCTGTATGGACATTTTATTGAATCCTGGCACATCAAGCGACGCCAGGAAACATAAATAAATGCCTTGGGAGTTTGCCAACAGCTTATGTCAACGAGTTTTGCCATATCACTGAGAAACGGAGATTGAAAAATACTAATCCTCAACGGCTATCTCCATGCTTTGTCGGGCATGTGGATGCCTTTTGTGGCGGGCCCCCAGACAACTGCATTCCTCAAAGGTTGCTTAATAAACTTTGACTTTCACTTTGAAGAAGAGCCGAGTGGACCGCGAACGGTAGGGTCCTTGTTCTTAAGATTTGGTTGATTGTCGCCCGTTATATATAGTTTTCCCTACCAGAAAGTTAGCTCTGAAATGTCTACTTTCATAGTCTCGTTTGTTAGCTGGTTTCAAGAAATGAAAGATGTTTACAACACCCTGTAACGCCGAATTATAGCGCAGCTTTTGTGGGGGAGAAGGAAAGGGTACTAAGGAGAAAATATACTCCTTCTCCTTCCTCCTCACATCATCGTCCATGCCACTGCTCCTCCCCTTCTCCCTCCTCTTCCTACTCCTCGTCGAGCTCCTCCTCCCTCTTCCCCTCCTCCTCATTCCTGCTCGCTCTCCACCTCCTCCTCCCTCCTCCTCCTCCCCGCGCGTTGCATCATGGGAAATGTCCCTTAATGCAGCGCAGGGGACCCTCGTGACGTCACTTCGTGATGTCACGTGTGACGTCACGAGTCCCGCGTGTTGCATTGTGGAGCATTTCCCATAATGCACCGCGCGGTTACGCCGACGGTGAGGCCGACGCCGACGCCAACGCCGCCAAAGCCGGAAACGGGCGCCTAAGAGTTGCACTCGAAAATGATATGTATTTTATTTTATTTGTGTTAATTTCAGCCTCTTCAAATGTAGCCATTCTGATA
Source organism: Ixodes scapularis (assembly GCF_016920785.2). NCBI lineage: Eukaryota > Metazoa > Arthropoda > Arachnida > Ixodida > Ixodidae > Ixodes > Ixodes scapularis. The sequence continues at coordinate 238,991,329 of NW_024609835.1, read as the reverse complement.
GCTTACATATATATATATATATATCAGTTTACTGCTCTTTCAATGGAATTTTTCGTTGAGCCAGTAAAGAAAATGTTCGAATAGACAACTAGCATAATTACTTCCTGCGGGTCGGATATCGTTGGGAAATCATCAATATACTTTGGAAATAATTAGTTCCCCAGTGTGGATGCCTGGGGAACGCTATGCTGCATATTTAATTTGAAGGAGGCTGTATTATTGACAATGATATATTGAATCGATTAGCCATGTAACTCTTTACCGTTGCACTGCACAACTCAGAGAAGATTTTCCTAAGGAGTGACATGAGTTCCAGGCAAAGGTAGAAGAAGAGGAAGATCACTTAAGAAGACAGAAGAAAAGCAATGAGAACATTTCGACAGCAGAAAGGTCAATCTTCCTAAGGAAAAGAAATTCCATATTAAGTGTAAAGAAAATGAAAACCTAAATAGAGTGCAGATACTTAAAAAAAATTAAGTTAGTGTAAAAAAAAAATCTAAGTGCAAAGAAAAAGAAAACAGAATCAGGGATTATAGCAGAGAAGGAAAAAGAGGCATTATTAAAGGTTGCTCGTCCAGCGGTGTGAATGTTTTAAATGTTCCTCTGAGTCTTTTTCATGTTCAGCTGGCCCGATTCACAAGCTTTACTAATCGTCGTGCTATTCCACGAATGACGTATTTTTCAAACTTTGGGATTATTATTTTGTGGTGCACTTTATCAACTGTCCTCCTGAACTCCAGTGAAATGCCCAGAGTATATAGTTTATTGTCAATGTTCGAACTTTTGGTTTTTGATGTCAAGAAGAGCTTTCTCCGTTGATTTCTGCTCCTGAAATTCATATTGGCAATATATGCGTTAATATTTGATAATGTAATTTGTAGTGTAATGCTATTTCTTTTTCAGTAACGAATTACTGAAATTACTCGTTACAATTATTCTGTCCCGTCAAAGGGAGAGACAGAAAGGAAGAATGGCAATGCAATGCCCTACGCGCTTTTAGCAGGGTGACGAAAGACGAAGGTCCGCTGGCGAACAGAGTGGAGAGCGAAGGAAAGGAAAAAAATTCACGTAAAACACGAGAGCCCAGCCAGAGCCCGATTCTGGACTCGGTCGTACAGTCCACGGGGCTTGGGGCATTCGACTGTGTACATGGAGGCAACAGGCTTCGGCTTCTTGGAAAACGAACGGACTGCTTTGAGCGCACAAAAGAACAGAAAACATGTGACCCATAAAACCGTCGCGTGGAGTTCGTGAGGAGTAGGACATCGTGGGCACCGTGACCATGGTGCATATGTCCCTCCCTTCACTCTTCTCTTTCCCTCTCCACCCCCTTGCGCCTTGTTCTCATCAAAACCAATCAGCGTTTTTACCGTTTTTTTTTTTGTCACACAAAACCGTCTTTTTGCTTGTAAATGGTTCTGCCTACACGCGCCCAGCCTGCAAACAGAAACAAAATTCTAATAAAACGACGCTTTCACTCATTGGTGACAGTGCTGTTAAAACTAAAAACTGGCTGGACCAACCAGCTCTGTGGTTTCTGCCACTTCATTTCGCACTAGCGGATGCGCAGGGCAGAAACACGAGTGGTACGATGGCGGCGGCTTATTAAAACAAATATTCAGCATCAACTCTGATGTCAATTTAACAGTACGTTTAGACAGCAGGCAATAATTTTGACGGGGACCACAACCAAAACGGCTTGGGACTTTGAAGCTGAACTCATAGTCTTAGAAACGAGAATGCTGGGGTCGTCGTCAGCGGATTGTACCTGGCGGAACGTATACTCAGGGTCACTAGCTGTGTACAGTGCATGTGAAGACAATGCGAGGCTTAGAGAAAAAGGGCAAGAACTAGGAAGGCGGGACGGGGGAGGAGGGCACTGGAGGGTGAGGGGAGAAAGAGAGAGCACTAGAAACGTTAGGGAGGAGAGAAGGTTACTCTCTTCCTGCCCAGCCTTCCTAGCGCTTGCGCTATTCCCCCTCGCCTGGCGTTGCATTCCCCTGTTCTGCGCGCAACTAGTGGCACGAAGTATTGACGAAAGTTTAGGAAATGGAAGCACAGCACACGTTTTCTGAGAATAAACAGTGGCTGAATCTGACACTGGAGTTGAGACAGGTTAAGGAGGCTGTAAACGCTGGAGAAACATGGTGATAATGGTGTTTTTTTTAATATCTTCTAAACGGCAAAATCAGTTCAGCTGAAAGATTGTGCATCAATAAGTCGTGTGAAGTTTTCGTTCTGATCAGTTCGGTGATCAAAAAAGAAGATGAAGTGGGTCGTTCGGTAACGTAACAACCTTCTTTAAGCAGAATCTTTGAAATGTATCCAAACGTAAGCACCGAAACTTGGTCCCCCCAGCTAGTAAGTTTTAATAGGTAAGCGAGCCCCTATTTAGGCAACATGTAGTAACCATAGTAAAACAATGTCTTTGAAGGAATTGTATTTTAACGCGATAGCGTATAGCTCTTGTCGCAGAAACTCCGGCGTCGGCGTCGGCCTCGGCGTCGGCCTCGGCGTCGGTGGGACGAGAAAGTCCTGATTAGTGAATAGTGTCATGACGTCTCATCTCGGAAGTTCAAACCCACGACGCTCACGTGAAACTTGACCTCACGCGTGGAATTGAAGTTACTACGACGTGACATCTATTGCGAATTAAAGATCGCTGTATGTCTAAAACGATTTAACTTTATAAAGTAGTGCATTCGGCTTAAAGAAGACGCATGAAGAATTTTAGCGGAAACGGGATTCGAGGCCACGACTCTTGGGTTTCGAGTCAGACCTTCAACTAGGCCACGCACATACGCTTGCACGGCTTGGGAACAAGAGGGACCTTCTATATTTAACTATCGCGTTCCATTCTTAACGGTGAAGCTTAAGCGTCCTACTGCAATTTTTGGTGTATGTCGATGCCAAACTCGGATTAATTCAAATGGCGTGCGCACCTCCACCGTTCAAATGCTCGCGGGATTTAGGTCTCTCTCGGTTGAACAGCGCAAAACACATTTATCTCGGACACCTGTTTATATCTTTTATTACTTTATAGATTCGTCCTCCTAAGATTATTTACTTAAAATAAAGAACATATACTACTGAAAGTGTTTTATTTTTGATGGGGTCCAAAATATCCCCCTCAAATATTGCATCTGTGTGTGAAAACGTTTATTGTGCCTGCAGCAATAAACCTAACGGTTGATTTGACGCGGCCTCGCGCCTTCGTCGGCTGCTTCGAGGGCTTCTGCCTCTCGAGCAGCGCCGTGATCTGCTGGACGGCCCGGAGCTGGTGCTCGTAGTCTTCCTTGCCGATGGCTTCTTTGAGTTCCGGTGGGAAATCAGCCTCTCGGTTGGCTTCCTCCAGTATTGTCGTACAGTCCCACGCGATGTGTGTCAACGTTGCCCGGGCGTTTTTGCACAGCACACAAGTGTACTACTGGTATAAGTCTGGTAGTACGTGCTCGCCTATCACACGGGTTAGCATGCTCCCCGTTTGTAGCTGCATGAACGTGACCGCCTCCTTCCTTGTTAAGTTTGGATGGGGCGGCGGGAGCTCCTGTTTGTCTAACCTGTACATTCTTAGTAGCTCACCGTATTCGCGAGGTTCGTAGTACGTGGGTGGGCGGCTGGCTCGGTCAAGTAACGCGCGAGCCATCGTGTCCGCCACCGCGTTTCCGGCTTCGTGCGCCGGGAACCATGTGATTGTTACCCTGGTGTGACAGTCTCTTCTTAACGTCCTTTCCGCCTCTGAGCTCACGCGCCCTGACATAAAGTTTCTGATGGCCGTCATGGAGTCAATGAACACCGTTGTGACTGTGGGCAAAAAGGCCGCCAATGCTATGGCCACCTCCTCTGCCACTCGCACTTCTTGTGTCTTTATGCTTGCTGCCGTCACCAGCTTGCCGTCGCAGGCTTTCACGACCGCCGCCACGAAGTGGTCGCCGTGTCTGGCCGCGTCGACGTGGACAGCGCCTTCGTCTTCAGCGTGGTCCTTGGTGAGGGCTTGTGCTCTTGCTTTCCTTCTCCCTGCGTCGTGTTGTGGATGCATATGCCTTGGTATTGGTCTGACGTCCAGCTTGTTCATCTCCATGGGGAAGATCGTCTTGTCGTCAGGTCGCGTCTGCGTCTCGATGTTTAGTCTTCTTATCGTCGCTCTTCCCGTTCTGGTCTTTTCGAGTCTCGCGACCTGCGCCGTTTGTTGGGCTGCGACTACCTCTTCGGAGTCTGTTGTGTACTCCCAGTGACTCCATCTGTTCGGTGCTGGTGTTTGCGAACAGGCCTAGTGCGTTCTTGTATTTCTTTCTTATCATGCTGTAGAGGTGTTTTCTCTCGCTAACTTTTCAGTTGTGAAAAGCTGCGACGTATGCCAATGGCTTATCGCAAAGGATTGGACCATGCGCATCAAGCTGTTTTATCTGCCTCTCCCACGATTCGCCACCCTCTTGACGAGTTGTACTGCCGAGTTGGTCTTGATTTCCAGCTTAAATATTGCATTCTTTTTGCGTGTCTCTTTGGAGTAACGCAAAAGTCACCGAGTGATGGCATGAAGAAAATAATCACGATCATCTGGTAGGCTAGTTGCTTGATCATATTGTTGAATTAACAGCGCGAATACGACAGGAAGGAGAGACAAGGGAGACCGGATAGAGCGCTCTATCCTGTCTCCCTTGTCTCTCCTTCCTGTCGTATTTGCGCTGTTAATTCAACGATATAAAGAAAATAATCAGTTAATATTTACGGGAAGTAATTTGTAACAGTAGTCCATTAGGTTTTAGGCTAAGTGATTGTAATAATATTAAAAAATATTGTTGGAGTTACGGGCGCAAGTCTGGTTTCTAGCACAAGCGGAAGGCGCAAAGTTCGGTGCTGATCGTATACGAAAGCATTTAGGCTACCTTCATACAAAGCTTATATTATCCGTAGCTCGGTAGAGTATGGCCGCTGGTTGTTCGGCAGACGCGTTAGGTGTTCACCTAACACGCAGACGCGTGTTAGGTGAACATTTCTTTTTATTTATTTACTTTCAAGGCCTGAGGCATTAGAGTGGAGTGGTTACATTTCATAACCTTCCTTCCTGGTAATCCCCGTGACACTGTAACAAGAGTTGTGAGGACCCTCCTTTTATAAAGAGTCCCCCGACTCCTATCACAAATGAGTCATGGAAGTGTATGAGCGACTCTCCGAAAGATGGTCAGTGCTGACTGTCACGTTGTCTGGAGTATAGCAGCCCTAGTCAAGTGTCAGTATGTTGAACAAAGGGAGGAATTGTGATCGTTAGGAGACTTCTTGCCGCCTGCGAGGTTCAACGTCAATTTCCCTAAAAAAAGATTAGTAACATCAAGTGTTTGAAAGTATAAAAGTTTAAATGGAAACTTCGATTCTACCTAAAAGAAGCGGTAACATCAGTTGTCTGCAAGTGTAAATCTGGAAATACAGAACTAATATCTTGTATGACGAAAATAATCCCTGGAGAAGGGGAACAAGAGGGACAAAGGACAAACATAAATCTCCAAATCTTGGAGATTTATGTTTGTCCTTTGTCCCTCTTGTTCGCCTTCTCCAGGGATTATTTTCGTCATTCTAGTCCAGCTCGCTTGCACCTTTGCATTTAATTGCATTATAATTAATATCTTGTAATTTCCTTTAATGAAACATGGACAAATGAACGATGATAGTCTTAACGATGCTGAATTGTATGCTGCTCTAAAATGTATCATGAAAAACAACAGAAGTTTTCAGGGCAGCATTGTTTTTGCTACACCAGAATTTGCACACAACAAAAAAAAGTAAAAGTTTTTTTTAATCGGCAGCTTAACTTTCTATTAGTTTGATTATACTTATCATTTACAATAGGTTGTATATCTTTATCACATGTCTAGACTATTGGCAAGAACTGGTGTGAACGAGTATGTTCTGTTGCTTCATGCCTGCTTCGAGCGGACAGGTGGGTGGCAATAAATTGCAGGAATCTTCAAATTTAACAATAAAGATAGCTGTTTTCTCTCAGCTCATATCACTGCCATTTGTGCAAATGCAACTTCATGAGTCCTACCATGCAAGTACTGCAAAACAAACCACAAATATTTAAAACAATTACTTTATTAGAAACTATTGTGATACATATTGGCTCAAAAGCCTGATTCGGCTCATGACAGGTGTTTTATCACAATAACTAAACAAATAACATCACAAGAAATAATACTAATACACAAAACTGGTTTAATTATTAGACAAGAATGAAAATAAATTACAATGACAAGCTTTGTGTAGGCTTGCTTTGCCTGCATGGTGTTGAAGAATTAATTTAGAATAAAATAAATTACAATGAGTTCCCTAAAGGCTTGTTTCGCCTACTTGCTGCTTTTTCAAAGCTTTGTTTTTCTTTCTGCAGTTCCTTCTTTTATGATTTGGATCCTCAGATCATCAGATACACAAAAAAAAAAAAAAAAAATCTAACAGAAGTTTGGATACACAATAGAACACACAAACCTTTGTATTGTAGCTGGAATATTCACCAAATACATATGAAAACATTAAAACAGTAACCGTTATTGATCATTCTTTTTCCCCTGTTCTAGGAATGTGCTCCGAGTGCTGCCACAACCTTTCTCAGCTCTTACCGATATCTTTGTATTTTTTTACCCATGAGGTGCTCAGGCACAAAACGTGTGCTTCGTCGACTCCTCCCCACATACTGACCTTTCTACGCTAAGTAAATGGCTAATACGAGAGAGGTTCCAGCTGAAAAGTCGAGGATGTCGATTTATAGGTCCTCGCAGACAACGGACATGATGCCAGATGTCCATGGGTGCTTTCCAGTGAAAAGTAACGTCGGGTTCCCGAAAGTCTTTTCTGGGTCTCGGGGAAAAATAGCCAATGATAAGAAATAAGTTCTGGAAGTCAGAGGAAGTTGTAGGTGAGCTAAGTAAAATTGTCGAGGACATGTTAAGTGCCCACAGTATCATAGATGGAAAGTCCATGCAGCAGAGTGAAGGCAAGTGAGGCAGACACATATTGCTGCCTTTCTATATTTCGCTTTCCCCAATTCTCACTTGATTGTGAAATGTTTCGTACGGTGGAACCGGTGCATCAGGGTGTCTACCAAATTACTGATTTCAAATTCCTTGACTTTTCTAGAATTTCCCTTGACTATTTTGATAAAAACTTCCTGACCACTTCTGGGTCGAAGGATCACATTTCGGAAACGTTATTCAGCATAGTCGTGCCCATGCGTAACTGTCAAGCTTTGTTCCGAGTCGCCGTTCCACTTCCACTGGTCATTTTTGCTGATGAAGCCAACTTTTTGACGATTTCCCTGAGAATTTCAGGTTGGTAGACACCGTGATGATGTATCAGGTTACAGATGAACACCACAAAAATGCCGACCATTGCATTCAAAATTATTTTAGCCATCAGGAGGAACCTAACATATTCCCATGGAGAGAGATGGAGAGTGGAGGGGCGGGGGAGGCTGCGGCTGGTATTGTCTACTTTTTAGAGCGCAGCTCTTAGGCGCCCGTTTCCGGCTTGAGCGGCATCGCCGTCGGCGTAACCAAGGTCACCCCAAGGTCACGTGACCCCCCAAGGTCGCCCCAAGGCTGCGTGACCCCCAGGTCACGTGACCCCTCCCAAGGTCACGTGATCTCCCGAGGTCATGTGACCCCTTCCAAAGGCACCTCAAGGTCACGTGACCCCCAAGGACCCCAACGTGACCCCCAGGTCACATGACCCCTCCCAAGGTCACCCCAAGGTCACGTGACCACTCCCAAGGTCACCCCGAGGTCACGTGACCCCCAAGGTCACGTGACCCCTCCCAAGGTCACGTGGCCCCAAGGTCACCTCAAGGTCATGTGAACACCCAAGGTCACGTGACCCCCGAGGTCACGTGGCCCCCCTCCCCGAGGTCACGAGACCCCCTCCCCCACCCTGGTCACGCGACCCCCCCCCCCCCGAGGTCACGTGACCCCCTCCGCCCGAGGTCAGGCGACCCCCCGAAGCATATTAAATGAGGGAGGAGGAGAAGGTGGAGGAGGTGGAGGGGTTTACCCTCCCTTTAGTACCCTTTCCTCCTCCTCCTCAAGAGCTGCGCTCCAATTCGGCGTTACAGGGAGTTGTAAACGGCTTTCACTTTTTCTTTCAAAAGAATATTAAATTAAGGCTCAAAGGGAACGTAAGTAATACATCAGTAAGTGCACTGAGAACACTTGAAGCACAAGGGGCACGGTCCTTACTGAGGGAACAGGGGAGGGTACAAAGTCTAGCTGTACCTGTTCTGCAGCACCCTGCATATAATTTTTGTGAGGGTAAAAGCGCTAAAAAAAAACGAACAACACAGAGCGCTACTTGCAACTGAAGTTTATTCTAAAAAAACCCACATATATATACACCATGAAATCGCTACATGTACTACAGAAATGCGCCATCAATCTATATATATATATATATATATATATATATATATATATATATATACATATATATATGGGTGGTTTCATTTCAAATCGTGCAGGCATAAAGGGTCGAATTTTTAATTTCGCTGAAAAAAATATATGTTATGACGTCGTCTCTAAAAACGCAGTAGCCACAAACCGCAAGTTCGTCAGATTTTTCGTCCTCGACTTACGAATTTTAAAAGAGGCCGCGCGTTTCTATGAATTGTGAAAAACGTTTTCTTGAATTTTTGCCTGCGTTTTGTAATCAATTATAAACGTATTTCATTGTATTGAATAGTTATTTATGTTTTGATAAGAGCGGGAAATTACGAGAACATATCTAACCAAATCAGCAGGCCTAGTATACTTTCAATATCCAAGAGGTGCAGACGTTGTATTGTTTCGATTTATAAGCCTTCCACTGTAAACTAGCATGACTAGTTATTAGCTGTAATATTACTGAGACAAAGAAAGTCACCACATAATTGATATATTATATACAATTCTTTCCGAAACCAAACGCTAGGGTTTGTTCACCGCACATCGCACAGATCACCAGGGAATATCCTTTCACTTCCGTAATACACAAAAGTGATGACACAGAAACGATCCGAAACACAAGGAGAAAGTGTCACGGAGAGGGGTAGGGAATAAAAATAAATAAATAAGAATAAATTACCCAACCCCCATCTTAACTAAAATTGTGTTAAAAAAAAAAAGATTTAGGTTCGGGCGGTGGTGAGGCGATAGGTCCACGTCTGGTGGAGAGTCAGACAAAGTCGACGACACGTAAAGGTAAGACAAAGAAACAAAGATTTAATAAAGACGAAAAACCTCAGCCGCACATGGCAAGAGAAAAAATCAACACCTGCAGGCATTCCCTATACGGGCCACAACCGAATGCGTGCGAGCACGCTCTCTACAGCACCGTCAGGTCGCTACGCCATGACGAAATAAACCCATCAAACCAATGCTAACAAACAGTAAGTCATAAAACATAAAAAAAAGTTAAGCAAAACCGCTCCCGATAAACAAAGTTCAGCGGGGCGAAGAAACACACACGAAATGAAAAAAAAAAAAAAAATTCTTAACTGAGCGATGCCGAGTCCAGTCGCACGACAGTGAAGCCTGGCAGGATGACGGTGTCCAGATGATGCTCAAATCTGTTCTTCACTCTATTACGCACATCCACGACGGCTGTGCGAAACAGTAACTGTGTGGAACAAAGTGAAGAATAGATTCGAGCAGCGATGCGCGAGAAGGTAACCGAGACGTTGCATGCATCGAGCCTCATACCGGGAGAGGAGCTTTCGAGGTAGTTACGGCAGTTACTCAATCTTTCTCTTTCCCCTTCCCTTTTTCAAAAGAACACGTCAGCCTGCGCTTACTTTTCGTCTCGGGAGAAGCCCACTCTTCACAAACGGCTATAGTTGACAAGGAGGCTGACTTCGACCCAACTAGTCTCCGGGCAGAATGAACACAATTATATTTATCAGCACGTTCGTTTTTAATGTCAGTCTCCGGGCTTTGCTGTTACCAAAAGAGATAACCCTTCGGTGCTATCGGATCTCTGCGGAGAGAGATGTTCGCCGCGTCAACGACACATTCGTACCATTTCACTCCTCATGACACATGGTGCGCTGCTCGCTTTACTGCCACGGGCCCTCCTATCTAACACAACGAGCGCGAAAGGTCGTGATCATCTGCTGGTTCCGAAAGGGCGGGAATAGGCCAATGAAGGCCCCGAATCAATACGACGTCCTGCCGATTTCTATATATTAAAAATTTACGACGCCTGCTGGTCTGTTTAGAAGTGATGCTTTCTCTTTTAAACTACTCCAATGTAGCTTGCCGCCTATAATAAAATTTAAATAATTAATAAATAGAACAAGGTGGAACTACTGTATTTAATTTTTATGTGGGAACGTTGAAAAAGGGCAAAAAAATAATTTACCGTTTGTGAAGGCGCGCAATTCGCAATTCCATTTCGAGTCGTAAAAACACGTTTTTGTACGATATTGACGCTTAAATATAGTACATGCAAACAAAATGTACACTTTCTCGACTTGCTTTACGTGTAGACAACTATGATATCTACATTTTAACAAAAAAAAGTTTTTTTTTTTGAGAATATCGATTTAAAAAATAGTACTTGTTGCTTTTCGCATAATACTAACGTAAACGTCCCGTAAAGGATATTTTATTCAGCCGAGTCATTTTATAATATATATAAAGAGAGTGTTTGAGGCTCTCCATACACATAAAAATATTAATGTAACCCAAATAGATCGCCAGTTATTAATTGTCAAAGTTCGTCAACAATTGACCGAGGGGGCGTTTTTGACATTTTTACAGAAAAAAAGGAAAAAGCTCAAATTATTCTATGGTATTAGAGCCTTGTAAACGTGTTCACAGAGTGCTTGAAAAAAGTTCATATAATGTGGACTGAAAATCCACGGCGGGAGGTTGAGCGAAACATCCGACCCACGACGCATGTGAAAAACACTGCTTTCCGGCGCGGCCTTTTTTAAAATTTGTAAGTCGAGAACAAAATATTTGACGAACTTGCGGTTTGTGGCTACTGCGTTTTTAGAGACGACGCCATAACATATATTTTTTTCAGCGAAATTAAAAATTCGACCTTTTTTGCCTGCACGATTTGAGATAAAATCACCCATATATATGTGTATATATATGTCTGTTTTCTGAGAATAAACTTCAGTTGCAAGTAGCGCTCTGTGTTGTTCGTTTCTTTTGCTTGTCCATTGTTTTTAGCGCTTTTACCCTCACAAAAATGGATCACCAACTAGCCCAAGTGCATACCCTTCTACCCTGCATAAGCTAGGTGCTAGGCAAGATTGGGGCTTATCTACTGAAAGTGTCTAGCACAGTAAAAAAAAAAGCATTATAATCTTTGCTGGTCAAGCTGTTTCGTGGCTGCAATGAAAAAAGAGTGCATTAAGACAGGGACAAGGAAAAAAGGGAAGACTTTTTTTCTGAATAAACTGGTCGGTAGTGAGCACTTGTTTCTTCCTTTCTCGTCCCAGTCTTATTGTGCTCCCTTTTTAGTTGCAACGAAAGCAAGCCACGATGGAATCTAGAGAGGGCTAAAAGCTTGCTTTAACATCTGTGTGCATGTGAGGAAACGCTTCATGCACAAGGCCTACTCCAAGGTAGTAATCATCACAATTTTCCATCTGAGTAACAAAATAATACATCTCTGCATTACAAAGTATCCTATAACTTCTCGTGTGCTGTACCGATATAGACATCTTTTGCACGCAGAAATGGCGGGAAACTAAAACTAACAATTTCTTTCTCATCTTTGCTTAGATAAATGTTCCTGAAGTTTGGAAGCAAGGAACCGCCTTAGAATATGATAGTTTTGTCTAACCCGAGACTGGGGTATTTCGGAAAAGGGACGAGAAGAAAAGAGGCCACAAGGAGGCGATGTCTCAAGAGACGTCGCCTCCTCGTGGCCTCTTTTCTTCTCGTCCCTTTTCCGAAATACCCCAGTCTCGGGTTAGACAAAACTATGGTTAACTTCCACCAGCTCGCCTGCACCCTTACAATTTTTTCCTTAGAATATGAGCCCGAAAAAATGGTCTTTGGTTTGTTTTAAGTCATGGCCACGTACTCTTAATAAAATATTGAAATAACCAGTTGAGAAGGCAGCGGATGATACTTACCTTACTTGGTCTCCAGCTTTAAAAAAAAAATGTGTTTACATGTCGGCATAGCGAAGACAGGATTTCAAACAAATTTATCTTAAACAACCAGGGTTACATATGATTTATCTTTAACATGAGTAGTTACATCGACCACGCAAACGGCACGGCTTTCCTCCGCTCTTGTCCCTTCCCCTATCTTGTTTTCTTTTTGCGAAGATCGGCAACGATAAAAAGAGCGTAGGCCTCGACGACAGCAAAGAGAGCTTGTTAGTGGTTGTCTGCACCAATTTAATCATAACAGTCTAACCCTCTTTTTTAAGAATGCAAACAAAAAGATGCTTTCCCCCTGCAAAAAAATAAGAAAAAAAAAGAGTAAAGTGGATTAGAGTATGACCATAGCACCTCTATAGGCATTTTCCACAGGGGCGCCGTTATCTTGAATTGTCGTCACCTCCAGTATGGGCGACGACAAAATAGTAAAACGTTTCAACCTGTAATCAGTAAAAAAAAAAAGGGGAGCCAAAGCGAGAATGTGTGACGGTTAGGCTTATATCCTAAATGTCTTCTATTGGCGCGGCGACAGCAAAGTTATGTTTTCGCCCATACTGGAAGCGACGACAATTCAAGATGGCGGCACGCTTGTGGAAAAGGTCTATAGACGCTTTCAGCGAGTCAGTTACTCGAGCTGCCACCAGTCGGCGCGCCCTTCGCGCGCTTTCCGGGCCGACATAGCCGACCTTCAGTTTCTCCCCGTTGCTCCGCGTTGTGTGCTGTACAGGCCACTACCGGGGCTTTGTTTTCGTGTTCTTTTACGTTGCGCGTTGAAATCTTGGATTTTCTTTAGGTCTTTTCGATATTTAGGACTTTCATTTAATCATTTGATATTTATATTTCGACATAGCTCTTGCATTTTCTTAATAATGGAATGGAATCGGACAGCGAATGGGTCGATTATACAAGATTATGAGGCTTCAATGACCATGTAAGTTCATCCCATTCTTACGTTTTTGTCGCTAACAAAGGGCAGTCAACACTATTGCGACATACGTGAATTGCAACTGACGCAGAAGGCTATCACAGTCGTGCTTCTCGCCGCATGTGTGCGCTCTATTCCGTAAAGCCGACCCGCACATAAGCGATTTAGCGTGCGACGAGACGAGCGACGGAGATTTCTCACTCTCGCCCGTCGCATCGCTCGGTTTTAGGATTTCTAGAAAACGTCGTGCGCCGTCTTGGTCGCCTGCTCCGTCGCTTCCATGCGGTTTGCCGCATCGGCCTGACTGACTGAGCGATAGCGAAGCGGGTCGCCGTCGCTTATGTGGTCGCTCGCCAAATCGCTTACAAGCGGTTTATACTCAATTAATTTCCATGCACACAGCAATGAACCATTGGAGCCTTTATATTAAGTATAAACCGCATGCAAGCGATTCGGCGAGCAACGAGATAAACGACGGTGACCGCTTCGCTGTCGCTCGGGCAGTCGCGCGACGAGGCAAACCGCATGGAATCGGCGGGAGCAAGCGACCAAGACGGTGAGCGACGTTTTCTAGAAACCGAAAAAACCGAGCGATCCAACAGGCGACAGTGAGAAATCTTCGTCGCTGACTCTCGTCGTTGTCGCCGTCGCTCGTCTCGTTGCGGGCTAAATCGCTTACATGCGGGTCGGCTTTACGGAAACGAGCGCGCACATGCAGCGAGAAGCACGACTGGATAGCCTTACTGCGTCAGTTGAAATTTGTATATGTCGCAATGCTTTTAACTGCCCTTTATTAGCGAGAAAAACGTTAGAACGGGATGAACTTACATGGTCTCTGAAGCTATAATCTTGTATCGTCGATCCATTCGCTGTCCGATTCCATTTAATAAATAAGAAAATACAAGAGCTATGTTTAAACTGAGATATCAAATGATTAAATGAAAGTCCGAAATATCAAAAAGACCTAAAGAAAACACACGATTTCAACGCAGCAGGCAAAAACGCGAAAACAAAACTCCGTTAGTGGACGATGCAGCACACAACGCGGAGGAACGGCGAGAAACTGAAGGGCGGCTATGGCGGCAGGGTCACGTGACGTCAAAATGGCGGCGCCCATGAAATGTTGCCTAAAAGGGTCTATACTCAGAAAGCCTGCCAGTTCGACGGCGGAGTCATAGAGTGCCTGGTCAGAGATTTGGAGCGTGGGGATTTGGTAGCACAGAGCATCAAAAAGCCATTCCTCGGGGAACCTGGACGTCAGCGCACAGCTGTCGCAGTGGTGCGGCGTCCGGTGCGGCGAGACTCTTCTCCGTTGTATGCCACTCCACCTTTTCCATTTCGGCGACCGCCTCTCGTGGCAATCTGCCAGGTTTTGTCAGTATAAAGGAGGCTATGGTACGACATATGCTGGTGCTCTGTAGCGGTGCGCCATCCTGCTGTGGAATCTTTGGGCAGCCCATTAGTCCACAGAACTCTGAGGATGCAGAGGTTATCTATCCTACCTGTGACATTATCTGCAACTCGCAAATTTCAGTGCTGCATTGGATTGTTTACAGCAAGGCACGCAAGTGAGTCATATTTTTTTTTTATCCGCAAAACTTTGAAATGGCCTAATTGTTTACCTCGGGAAAAAACTGCACGGTTTGGGGCACAGCCACGCAGGCGGCAAGGCGTTGACACGAAGAGGTCCAGTTCCCTTTCCCTCGCTGGCTCTTGTGGTACCCTTGTCTCCGTGGACTGAAAGGAGAATCCCTCCAGTGTCGTGCATACTTGAGCCTCCACTGAAGCAAAAATGATTCCATATGAACCTAGTTGCCATTAAAGACCAAAGTTCACTTCTTCACTCTTATTTTCTACCGACCTAATACAATGGTTTGTTAACAGGAACACCACCATTAACTAGAAAACTCATTCGTAATGCAAGTCCTCCGTAGTAATGAATCATGTTCATGGTCTAATTAAACAACAAGCATAGGCACTAACGACACCCTCCTACATGGGGGAGTATTACTGGACCCAATTCGGCTAACATTTGCGAGGCCTAGCTTGACAACATAATAAATGACATTGTTTCTGGTCACATTATTTTTTTTTTTTATAGATGCCTTTGCATTAGTTCCGACCTTGGGCTGGTTTTGAGCGCACCAATATAATGTTTGCAACTTCGCCATGGAACCACAAAGTTCTTTCATAACTAAATTGCAAGCTTTAAAATAAAAAAAAGTTGTACCGATGCACAAATATAATTACCATTGTCTATGCCCGCACCTGCTGGCACCCGTTTCTAGAAAAATCAACAAATACCAAAGTAATGCACGAATTATACATCGTGAAGAGGCCTGCCGACAACCTGATGAATAGTGTATCGAATGCCAAGAACGCATGAACTGTTAAGTTTTACGTTCACTGCATGGTTCTCTAAAGGCCCGTTTAAACTCTTGCGACCTCTTAAAACTGGATTCCTTAAAACCTCTACAACGAGAGGACACACTGGCGCCATCTATTGGGTAGCAGTGTAAACTTGGCGGTCCGGCATATCTACTATATCTCTTGAGCATTATCCTTTCTTTCTTGGCTCGAAAAACATTTTTCAACGTTATAAACGCACGTTTGACCTCGGAAATCCCGCAAAACCTTCGCTTTTGTAAAATGCAGTTCCAGGGTCACCGTATAGATGGCGCCAGAATGCCAGTGTGTCCCCTCGTCCTAACAACTTTTAAGAAGTTTTAACAGATCTCGTCTCTCTCGGTCGTACTCAGTTGCAAGAGTGTGAACGGGTCTTAAGACTTAAGTTTTTGCCAACTGTGTTCATTTTCTTTGAATCTTGGAAAGTGCTTCCAAGATAGCAGTGCCCATGCATCCTCCCGTAGTTCTGGTGCATGCTTGGGACACTCTCGGAAGCTTCTGCCGTTGACTTTGGAAACCTGTGGACGCACACATACTGCGGTTCCATCCTCCAGTCAACGCTACCCGCTTGCGCTTGCACAGCTTTCGCAGTTAGTTTGTGCTGAGGCGAGACGAGGTATAGTGCCATTTGCACATTCAAGATAGCAAAACCCACCACATGTCGGCTCCGAGCGGCATGATGATGATACCCATGAGCTATTTCGCCTATGGTTTATAAAGCTATATAATGCACGATGCTGCACCTGCCAATTGCTGCATAGTTTAGACCCGGGAAGGTGAACATGCAGCAAGGCACGCACCTGCAATTGCATCCACTTTGGCAGGTGTAATGGGCTTCCTTCGCACGGCGCCATACTTTGTCACGCCTGGAAGGTTAGCCTGTCACACTCCTATTGACCAGGTCCTCGCCCTTGTGGAGGCACCGTGCCAACAGGATCAGCAGCTCGAGTCGAAACTTGGCCTTACCTATGGCCCAGTCAAATGTTTCTTCTGGTAGGGAAACCCCGCCTCCGGGGTAACGCTGCAAGTGTAATTATAATCTTATATAAGCAGGTGATCAAGCAAGTTTTAGTACAGGTATAGTGCCTGGACGTATTCCCCACTGGTGCGATTGCCATCCTGTTCCTCCCATGTATTAAGAGTTGTCCCAAGGAAGCAACAATGATCCTACAAAACCGAAAGTGTCATGCTACCGAAAGTCTGCAGTTGGTCTTCAAACCTCTGGTGAATAAGACAAGCAGGCACAAGTGCCGCTGTCGTCATGTGACTGTGAAGTGACTGTGGATTGTCGAGGCACCAAAAAGAATGGTGCGGCAAACACACCGGATGGCTAACCCCACCTAAAACCCCTTGATGAGGTTGTGCTAGTTTCGTAAGTGGCATCAAAGCGCCTGAGCAGGAGGCCCGTGCAGCACTTGGAAGCAAATGGCAGTGTAGCCCTGAAATGAGAGGCACTTGGAAGTGAGTGGCAGCACGGCACTCCACTCGTGGCACGTCGCTCTCGCTTTCAGACAATTAAGGCTGAACCGCATGTAAACGATTTAGCGAGCAACAAGACGAGCATCGGTGACAGCGACGGAGATTTCTCACTGTCGCTTGTAACGCTGCTTGGTTCTTGAATTTCTAGAAAACGTCGCTCATCGCATTGATCGCTTGCTCCTGTCGCTTTAATGCAGTGTGCCTCGTCGTGCGGCTGAGCGATAGCAAAAAGGGTCGCCATCGCTTGTCTCGTCGCTCCCTTCATGGTTGTCGGCACTTGCAAAAATGTGAAGTGTGAACTTTATGCAGGGCTTTGTCCATGCCGACTCTCAGACTGCTGGCAGAACTTTGAGTTTTAGTGAAATACGACCACATGATTTCTCACTTTGCTTATGTACTGAGGAGGAAAGCTGACGAGGTAGTTGAAAAATCAGTTCATGATCTCTTCAAGGAAGTTGTTCGAAACACCTCGTTTTCTGTTGTTTTTTGGCTGTCTACAGTGCCGTCCGACGGCACTTCACCCGCGCCTACAAGTGCCGTCCGAAAGAAAGTCGAACAAGGTCGACTCTCTTTCGAAAGAAAGTTGAAAGTCCCTGGGAAGCTCATTAACCAACCCCGAGCCTACATTCATGCTGCCTCGCGGCAACAATATGCGGCTGCTAATTACAAAACTATTAACCTGCTTGGCCCCGTTGCACATGCCGCTTTGCAGCGTCCATCCCCTCTGTCCCCCATATACCTCCGGTAACGGATGCCCATACCATTTTGTTAAGCATAGTTTCGTCGACAACATCCGTTTTTTCCAGTGTTAATGGTAAAAAAAAAAAAAAAAAAAAAAAGAAATGCCGTAAATACCGGCAAATGCTTCGACGAGACAAAATGTTTCAGAAAAAGATTTAAAAAAGTAAGCCCACAATGTGGATCGAACCCGGGTCCGCTGCCTGTGAGGCGAGCTACGCTACACTTTTCACTGAGCTACGCTACAACTTCGAAAAACTCGTTTGGACGATTCGCGTTACACAAGAAATTCGGACGGCACTTGAAGGCGTGAGTGGAGTGCCATTGCACGGCACGTGAACGTTCTGCTAGAGTGCCGTCGGACGGTACTCGACACTACATTATATATATATATGTTTTGTTACTACTCAATGCCCGTTTTTTCTCACAACCTTCACAATAAACTACAGCCAGAGGGCTAGCAACGAAGTGCGACATATACAGCATTTTGTATAAAAAGTCCGTGCCCTAGTCAAAAAAGAACTCTTTATACTCTTCGCAAGCAACATCATCAATACAGAGAATCAAACTTGAATTACAAACACCCGCAGTGAAAGCAAACGGGGTGCAAATACGAGCGCTAGCATAATGGGTACCTTTAGCAGTCATGGGTTCCGCGAAACACGCCGCCTAGTTAGGTGGTACCAAGCTGCCACCCGATTTGTAGAACTCGTCTTGTCCACCGATTCACGAGATAAAGCTCCCCGATACACTTACGAAGCCCCGTCCCCCCCCCCCCTCCGGCTTCGATGGGACCTTCGCCTCGGTGTGTGTTCCCGCAATCTGACTGCTCGCTCAGCGACAGGTCGGTTCCGGGACTTCCTTGGGAAAAGTTCGAAGGTCATCCAATGCGCAAAGCACGTGTGCGACACGAAGCCGCAGACGTTCGCCTTTACACTTCCTGCACACACATACAAGGACAAATCACAAACGCTCCGAGAAGAAGGCACTGGAAAAGTAAAACGAATGGGCGAGTACTCACCAAGTAGACTGAAACCCACAGCTGGTCTCATGAGCACGCCGGCACTTGGAACACTTTTTGTTTCTCGAAGAACGTTTTTCGATGTTTTTTCGAAAGCCTAAAGGCCTGAAACCGCGCGAAAGTTTGCAGCTTGCTTTGTTTTTGATTTTGGTTACGGCGGCGATGGCGATGCGGCGCCATTCGCTGGTTCCGACGACAGTGGTTACGACGAAACTTGTTTGACAGAACCTGAAGGATCCTGTTTTAGTCGACATACATTAGAACTTTTAAACGTAAAAAAAAATTGTTTTAACATTTATCTAATTCTTTGTAATGAAGTATGTTGGTTGTGTACTAAACTGCAGCTTGGCTTGGCTCAACTTCGTTGAGTACTAAACTGTAGCTTGGCCTGGTTCAGCTTCATTTTATTTCAACATGGCAGCGACAATAGTTCTCTGTGCGTGCTCTCTGTCGTGCTCAACCTATTTTCTGTGCATTGGTTGTCCTGTTATCCACCTCCTGCAATCCACATCAGCCGCAAGCATGACGTCTAAGTAGTGTGTGCCCGCCAGAAAGAATATACAGTCTTCTCGAAAGCAAGGCTGCAACTAGGGCTGCTGGGATCGTGGCTTGGACGAGAGTGGGAACGGGCCTTGAGACTCAAGTTTTTGCCAACTGTGCTCATTCTCTTTGAACCTTGGAAAGTGCTTCCAAGATACCAGTGCCCATGCATCCTCCCGAAGTGGCTGGTGCATGCTTGGGACAGCCTCGGAAGCTTCTGCCGTTGACTTCGGAAACCTGAGGACGCACACATACTGCGGTTCCATCCTTCGGCCTGCCATGCCCTTCTTGACGCGCAGTCGTCTCACGACGTCACCGGGTCCTAAGCGCACAGTGTCGTCGTTCCTGTATGCACCACACATATTTGTTATATCTTTGTTTGATTATTTTTGAAATCACGCTATTTTGTTTATTTTTGTTGTAAATGATTTTGTTTTCATGTAAACTTCGACTTAGCTGGTCTTGACATGCGCAGTTTCAAAAAAGTAAGAAACAAAAATTTTGGTTTCTTCTTACTTAGATGAAACAAAATAGCGCAATAGCAAGCGAACTTGCCGAGGTACTTGCATGCCTCCTGCGCTTGTTACTTCTCCTTGGGCAAGTCGTGGGGTTGTTAAAATGCTCTCACATTAAAAGAAAAAAAATATCTCGGCCCCTCTGGTTGTCCCATAGCGGTAGACATCTGTGTCACACCACTTTACTAACTCCGCCTTGTTACAAAGCATTGAAAGAGACCAACAAAACTCGAAGCACTCAAAGTTAAAAAAAAGTATTTGGAGTTTTGTATAAACGGACTAATAGCATGTGCAGTTGAGTTCTGTCCAGACGGAACGATAGCAGGCCCTGTAGAGTTCCGTACAGTGGGAACGACAGTAAGCCTTGATGGGTCCCGTCCCGAAGGCTGAGCAGAAAGAATTGTTCCTTTTCGTCGAAGTTCGACTAACAATAACAACCTCTCGGTCAACTATTTTGTGATGCCAAGGATTTTTCTTTATTTTTGCCATTATTTATCAGCTGGAGCCACAATACCAGGTAATGACTATGTAAACCCAATTACTAAATTATTTGCCGCAATCAATGACAAAACGTCTTTGAAAGTTCAGACAGGGAGTGCTCCTTCACTACGACAATGCACCCTCGGCCTCAGGTCTTGCATCGCATTGGTTGCCATTCCTAAAAAAGCTTGCCATTCCTAAAAAAAAGCTGGAAATGATATGACACTATTTACTGTATCTTCATGCCATTGACTAAAAACTCTTAAAAAACAAAAACAAAGAAACACCTCCATGGCAGGAGAGTTTTGGTCGGTATATGGTGAGGTAAAAGAAGTCTGCAGATGCGTTGTTAGCAGAGGTTCGACAAACCTTTTTTCCAGGAAGCAGTAGGAATGCTATAGGATTGCTGGGACAACTGCATTTGACTCTAAGAACGAACACTGCATTAAAATAACACACGGACATTTGATGCTGGCACTCCGGAAATTAATCAAGGGTGTAGCATAGGGATGAACTCTCGTCTATGCTGTACGCCGCTTCAGTGGCGAGTTTCTCTTCCGTCTGGACGGCACTTCACTGGTGCCCAGTGATACACGCGCCGTCCGACTTTCGGACGGCAATTGAAGGGCCGAGTGGAGTGCCGTAGACATTGCCTTTAAAAAATGGAGTAACAAAATAAAAGCGTCAGTTCACTACTCACAGCGGCCGTCTGCCAACGAAGGGTGTCTTGGCAACGCAACTGCCTAAAGATGTATACTGCACGAGGGCCGAATCTCACGTCACCTACCAAATAGAACAAAATAAGCGCTCATTGCTCCAGAAAGTTGTCAAAGGCCGAACAGAAGTCAATGCGGGCGCGTACAAGAGCGTAGAGAAGACGCGCGAACAGAAAGTATACTAGGACGAGAAATGCACATGCTTATAGAGAGTCTTGCTAACTGCTTCAACATACCTTTATACCTTCCACTGGGCTTATGGCTTGCGACTTGGAGAGTTCCTCTTCTATCTGAAGCACGTCGAAGAGCACGGAAACAACTTTGAAATGGAACTTTTCCCCTTTCACACGCCGACGGCGCTCGACGAACACGACGAAGGACGGGAGCACGACCCCCCCTCTCCTAACGCACACGTCATATGGGTGTTCCATGTGCGAGCTCCTGCTGCCGGTGTAGCCCATGCGCCTCTCACCAGGTGGCGCTAAAACTCAACCCTCC
Source organism: Ixodes scapularis (assembly GCF_016920785.2). Classification (NCBI taxonomy): domain Eukaryota; kingdom Metazoa; phylum Arthropoda; class Arachnida; order Ixodida; family Ixodidae; genus Ixodes; species Ixodes scapularis. The sequence goes on along the minus strand of NW_024609835.1, from coordinate 238,969,866 downwards.
TGCGTAATTTGAGAGCAGGGAAGCTGCGAGGCAATATAGAATTCGATGACCAGTTGAGGCAAATGGATGGAGAGCAATGGGCACGAAAGGTTTTCGGCTATTTATACATGAGGAGTATAAACACAAAGTGCAGACAGCGCGCTAGGAAATTAAGAAAGTTTTTAGGGTGTAGTGGAGTTACAAAGGAGCAGGTCTCAGTTAAGAAGAAGGTAAGGCCACAGAAAGAGATCGGTGGCTAGGGGGAATGCAGGCAAGGACGGCTCTGGAAAGCTATAGATTAAACAAAACAGTTACTGCCAAAGAAAGCATGTATGACAATTCTAGGGGAAGCTTATTGTTTTCTGAGGCGAGGACGGGTGTTTTGTGAACCAGAACATACAGAGCGAAGTACCAGGAAATGGATATAGTGTGCAATGTTTGTGGAGAGGAGGACGAGACGGCTGAGCACTTGATACTCCACTGTAAAGGGCTTCACGCTATGCCTACCGAAGTCAACACAGATTTAATAAAGTCCTTGGGTTTTAGAGACTGCGAAGGCAGAGTCGATTTTAAGACAGTACAGATTACCAAGCGAAGATTAAGTGAATGGTGGCAGAAAGCGAGAGAAAACTAGGTTTTTTTCTTATTAACTGATGGCAAGGGGGATTTTATAGCCTTACTTTCTTTGCAGTGCGGAGGGAATATAGCTTTCACATTTATATATTCTAAGCTTAAATGGTAAGAGTTCATGTTGAAAAACAGCGCGACTGGGACGAGGACACTGTTTTTCAACAGTCTCCTCAACATGAACTCTCACCAACTCTCCCAGTTATCGATCCTTATTAAATGGTAAAACAAAATGGCTAAATGGCGTAAGCTACCGCACGATCCAAAGGGTTCAGCCGGATTCATCCATTCATCCATCCATCCTGATAGTCGTGGCTGCTGTGGGTATGCTGCAGGATACCACTTTTTTTCATCAAGCGAGATTTACAATATCTATATGAGGTTATTAGTAAAGCATTATACCCTTAGGCTATGTCCTAAATCTTACCCGAGTAACATGCCTTCTACGTCCGCGAAATATACCACTTGAAATTGCGAGTAAATGGAGTGAAAAGTAATCGTGTACTCAGTACTCGATTTCGGAGGGGCCTGGATACTATGCAAATTGACTTTGTCTTGGACTACGGCACGAAGAAAACAAAGCAATGATGGCGGGAAATAGCAGACAATATATTTTGATCATGGAGAAAGCACTCGAAAAATCAATAATATAAACCGCTTTAATTGTTTTTTACATTGACGTAGTGTTTTTTTTTTTCTTTTTTTAGATGGCCTCGCCAGCTTTTTTTGCTCCCTTTTGGGCTGTATATGGAGATCAAAATCGCTTACTACTTTCAGTGAGACATACAAAATTGTCTTTTTATAGTATTCATCGCGACTTTGCTGTCAGGAGAGGGGCAAAAACCCAGCAGAGGCGAAGTAAACGCAAGTCAACGTACGCCGATCGCCGTGCCAGCTGACTGCGTGCATTAGTTCGCAACCTCTGGCCACAATAACCATTTAGACTAATAGTACTGCACTTCTATAACACCCTCGTTCCCTTGGTCAATTTGATCCCAGCGCCGTAGCAAGAGGCGCATGTTTGTGCGAACGTCTTTTCGGACAGTGAGGGTCGTCATGTACCGCGTCAGCCTCATTGAAAATAACGAACAGCGACGAAATGGTATAAAATTTGAGTACTAGTCTTAGTTGCTGTTCTCCAGCTTACAAACTGATGCACGCATTGATCTTGCGAGGCGTTCGGCATACGTCGACCTGCGTTCACTTGACTTCGTCGGGGCGGCTTTTTCGCTCACTCTCTGCGCCATCAACATCTAGTTCTTTCATTATTAGTTGTGTCCGATGAGTAGCCATCAGAAGAAAAGGGTAATTACTGCATTGTACGCAGGCGTGGAGCAATTCACGACGACGACGTGAGCAATGGCTGCGTTGAGACGATGGCAGACGACTGATCCAGAACCCGGCCAAACCAAAACTACCCGTTGAAAGTGTCTTGTCTTGCAAAGGTATTACTGATCTAATATCATATGGCTTTTTATTTTTGTCACATCTGGTTTCTATGCAATACTATAATATTTACCTGTCTTTTCGTGCTTTGCTCGTAGTATTTATATTCGCCCACTAATCGCTAAATGTAAGTGACAATTTTAGAAACAATTAGAAGAGGAGGAAGGAACGCCAACCAAAAATAAAAAGGAGCCCAACGTTTCGAAGGTTTCGAAACGTGGGGCTCCTTTTTATTTTTGGTTGGCGTTCCTTCCTCCTCTTCTAATTGTTCTTACCCAACCAGGCAGATTTCTGCCAAATGTTTACTTTCAAAAATTTTAGAAACAAAATTGTCACTTACATTTAGCGTCAGTTGTGTGTACGTGTTGATGACTACTTTGTGGAACGATCTACTCACAAAATTTATTAGCCATTGAATATCTGGAAAATAAATTAGAAAACTAATACCATGAGCCAAATGCTGCTGAACTGTGACCTCCGTTGAGAAGTGGAAGAGTCAAAACAGAGTCACACGAATAATTGACTCTCTAAGAGAGTCGTGAAGTGTCAAAGGGAGTCATAGAGGCAGCGAAGAGGGTCATGGAAGAAAAAACTCCCTTTAAACTCAGTTTTTTTTGTTTTTTCTTTAAGAGTGTATATTTCTTAGACATAACTCTTAGGGGCGCAAAACTCTCTGATCATCACTGGCTCTATCTATCTAAGCGTTCAGTAACCCTCTCTGGTTGCACTGAGATAAATATTTACACTGCTATATAAACCAGCAGAAAAAGAACCCAGCTTTGTTTCGAGCCGGCTTAACTCTTTTGCCTTTTCATTTCAAACTAGATTTTTCATGTTCACGAATTGTAACTCATAACATAATTTTATTACTCGTGCATTTTGGGTGATAAGGACGGTGACCTGCTTAATTACCTAAACGACTGTAATACAATTGATGAAAAAAGTAACAATAGTCACAATGAACATTTAAAAATTTATTGGAACATCGTTTCTGAATATAATCAAACAAGAATGATTGGCACAAATTTTGCTTAGTTAAATAAGTTGGAACGTTGTCTTACACTTCCAAAGCGATATAACCAAAATGCGATAACCAGGGAAGTAACCATGATGATGTACATAAAAAAATGTAGATTACTTAGGTTATATCAACGTCAATATAATAAAAAATACACATATAAAATTAAATAAAAAAGTTTATGTTAAATGGAATAAATCTACCATGAGAAAACTAAACCAACTATTGTTTTGAAGGAAAGCAAAACGTATTTTCTTGAATTAGATGATTGTATTCATTTCGAGAACAGTAGTAAAAAAGGGTCTGCTCCTCGCAGAATGTCCCTGATGTCCCCCTTTATGCATTACATATTAAGGCGTATGTAGGTGCATTTTTTCATTAGTTTTATGTTATTTTACCAAGACGTACACGTTTAGCATGCGAAAGCATTGTTTCTTCAACAACCAAATCTAGTAAAAACGACTTCGCTCATAGCACGGAGAAATATAAAAACATCATTTTTTTCTTGGCGAGAAATGCACAGACTGCACTCTTGAACACACGCCACTACTCAACGGGTTGTTCACCGAGAACACAGATATGCAAGTCGTTATTCTATGCACTTAAAAATACTCTCTTATATTAATTTACAATAATTTGTATTACACAATAGTTGCCTGTTCAGTTAGTATAATAATTGTAGATTTGCCCAATTGTAGTGTATGTTGAGAAAAAAGAGAGATTTGTTGTCCAATTAGTGAAAAGACGGTGAGAGTGCAGGCGAGCTGGTGGTAGCTAACCATGTCGTAATACACCTGCGACTGCGGTGGAAGAAATCGGAAGAACTTTCAGTGGAAGGAACAGACACAGAGAACGTCTAACAGACACAGAGAACGTCTAACAGACACAGAGAACGTCTTGAGACGTGCTCTGTGTCTGTTCCTTCTACTGAAAGTTCTTCCGATTTCTTCCACCGCAGTCTCGGGTGTATTACGACATGATTTGTTGTCCAATACGTGTATCCTATTTATTTATTTTAAATCCCCCCTCAAGAAAAAAAAAGAAGAAAGAAGCCCGGTAAGCATTACGTTTTTTCTCAGGCTATCCATAATTTGCGAAAATTTTGCATCTCTAGGTTTTAGTAATACTGGTTGTCATGCTTTGGTCATTACGAATAAACATACTATAAAATAGTGCCTTTTCTTCGGCTTGACTATTTAGTTGAGCATCCCAAATGTGTTTTCATTACATTACTTTTTTTTCTGTACCCCTACCGCTGTGTCCCACGCACAAGCCTTCTTGGCTTATGCGGTCATTACGCTGTAAACTGTAAGAGAAACGTAATTCATTCAAAAAGTCCAGAGACACTCTAGTTGGTCTTGGCAGAGATCTTTGATTGGACACAATGAAGAAACCGCGGAATGTATGGTCGTTGACGTGTCCTTTACATCGGCTGGACTTACAATATGGGCGATTAACATGGCGCCTTTCTGGTAAGTTTTCTCTCATCCGAATTATAGAACCCACCCAAGTGACCATTTCGCCACCTGGGTGGCGGAAATATTTCTGTGACATCGGTTCAGTGCGAGAACCTTAACCTTGCCTTAACTGTCCCACGGAGCGCAGCCGGCCTTGTCTGTAACCACAAAAAACAGCTCCTAGTCCCATTGGCTGAGCGAAACGGTACCTAAATGCAAGTCCTCAAGCACGCGCGTTCAGAAATAATACACAAAGAAAAACACCTCAACGCAGATGCTTCGTCACTGGAGACGACGGGGGCACTCAAGGTCAAAGCGGACGCACCTCAGAAATAAAACACAAAGAAAACTCAGCAAAGCAGATGCATCGTCACGGAAGGCGTGGGGCCAGTGGGGTTCGCGCGCCTGCGCAGTGGGGGGGGGGGGGGGGGGGGGGGGGGGGGGGGAGGAGTGGCGTGATGTCACTACTAGAGCGCCGTGTGCGATAGGAAGACGTGGCGCTGCTTCTAGGAATGCTCTGCGTGTAGGAATTCTTGCGCATTCCTACACGTAAGCAGTCTTAAAGGGACACTGACAGGGTATTTATGCTCGCCGAGGTTTTCAGTTGTACGTGACATATGAGAGCTCAACTACCCAGAACAGAATTTGCGGCACGAAATTCGGTTTCTTTCCGCCCGAAAACTGCCGATCAAGAACTGGCCGGTTCGAGTCTCGCTCACTCTCTTTTCCGAGGTCACGGGCCGTTTTCTAAGGTATCGATGCGACCACCAAATTTAATCAAAGTCGTGGGTCACTGAAGGCACACACTCAATATTAAAAATAGAAAAAAATATGAAACCCATTTTTTGTGGCTTCTAAAAAGCTGCGAATACGTTGATTGAAAAAAAAAGTTTCACAGACAACCGGAAGCATTCTGTGCGTGCGTCGTTTCGCTTGTCGTGGGACTCGCAGGGACGCGATGGCAGCGGACGACGGGCGTGGGACCTCTATTTCAGAACTGTCGTTCGCGGTACCGGTGGATTTTGTCTGCATTTAAAAGAGAAATTTGGGACTGATCAAAACAATTGGTCTTCATCCCGTACGACACGCCCGACCACCAAGCCGATTTGCACGAAGACGTCGCCGAGCCGTCGCTCCCTTCTCGTGGCTGAAGACATCGCTCGCGCAAACGTCAAGCACGACGTGTCTACTTCGAGTTGAATATGCACGCGTACGATTTCTTTACAAGGTCAGAATGTCGCCAATTCGGGGTGCATCACGACTTCGACCCGGGAGTGCTTTTGCTAAAGGAAAATCGGTAGCAAACTTTCCAACTTACAGTTTATCGGCTGAATTATTACTAAGGAAAGAGATCCCCTAGTTTGAATATGCCCCAGTAGCTTAGTGGGAAAGACGTCCGCTTAACACGCCGTAGGATCGGATTCGATCCCCCGTGAAACTTTTTTTCTATTTTTTTCATATGTTTTTCGATGTCTACATTTCTTTTATTTTTTTACAATTATCACTGAAGAAACAACACACACAAAAAAAGAAGAAACAAATGTTGTGGACGACACGTCGCTGAATTAAATGGTATGGGATTTCCTTTTTGACACCTGCGAACTCAATGTAATCACTTTCCACAAAATGCAAGGAGCATATAAATCAGGTAGCGTCCGCTTTCTGAGGTGCCCGTAAATGGTCTACAGGAATTGCAGCCAGCCATTGGTCCCGATCCCGTTGATCTTTCGGAAACTCTGTCGCACAATGCCACTTCTGTTTCGGACGCAGGACATGTGAGCCAGCTCTTCACGCAACATCTTGGGTGTGTTCTTTTCGGAGCCGATCAAAATTCACCACGGGCACTCACTACTCATCTCCAACTCCTCAATATACAAAACAACTCATCTTGGAGTACAGAACAACGAGCGGAACATACATAGCTGCAAAAAATCCCACGGCGAACAGTTCCCGTACGCCGCATGTAGTCTGCTACCGGGAAGAAAAAAAAAAACAAAACAAAAAAACACACAGTCGGGTGTAGCCACGTGATTTCCGCCACTCGCTCTCTTCTCTCCACTTCTCCGACCTCCGTCGGGTTTCGGTTTCGGTTTCGAGCAGTTGCGTCTTTTGGCTTTACTAAAAAAATACGCTATTCTGTTGCAAAATATTAATTGGGTAGTCCTCCGACACCATAATGAAGCGCCTGGCAAAAAAGTAAAAAAAAAAAATTTGGGGGGTGTCAGTGTCCCTTTAAGTGTCTCTGTCGAAGTTTTTAGAGATAGCACTTCTAATTGTTTTTTTACCTCCCTGAGTCTTTCCGACACCCTTTTTTAATAAAACAGTTGCTACCACAATCGCAAGCCTCTGTCTTGCTTTTTCGAAACAAAGTTTAGCTAGCTCTTAAGTTACGGTTTTATAAGAAAAAAAATATGCCTATTAAATGAATAACTACTAAACAGTATTAATGTGTTTATTAAATTAGTAATGTGCTTGCTCACAAATAGCTATCAAAACATTTCAAAACATTCTTTCTGATAACGTTGAGAGTTGCCCCGGGTAAATATGTCACGTGAAAGATTTTGAAGCGCTGTAACTTTTACGGAGACGAACTGATTACCCATATGGAAATCTTATATCTGGGCCATATCTGGCCATATCAAACATTATATGATTATATACGGCCTCTATACAGCCTTATATCGCGTATATACAGATTTATCTGGCGTAGATACAGCTTGATACGGCGTATATACAGACTTATCTGGCGTATATACAGACATATCAGGCATATATACAGTCTGATATGCTCTATATACAGACTTATCTGGAATATATACAGACTTATTTGGCGTATTTACAGACTTATCTGGCGGCCGGTTTTCAATATATTAAAAAGTTAAAAAAGTTAAAAAAATTCTTTGTTAGCAAACTTTTAATGACTCATTGTTCGCGAACTAAATATTAGCGCAAATAATCCCAAACTTCAGCTTTGACAAGCTCAAGTTTGAGATTATTTGTGCTAGTTTTCACGAGGATTTCAATGTAGCTTAATTATTTCAAAATGTTAGCATTACGCCCGAGTAGACGATTTGCTAGATCCCCCAAGCACCCCGGCCCGTACTCCTTGAAGCATGAGGACGGTGTTTCTTCAGCTGCCTAGTGATCAAAAATTTTGAGCAATTCTATGATTACACAGATTTGAGTGTAATTCGGAGTCACCTTGAACCCGTGCCGTACGGAACCCAAATACCTGTCACACCACTTTTAAAATGTCCCGCCAGTGTCAGTACTGTGCATTCCGTCCAACCTTCAACCTGGATGAGCTGCAGACATATCTCTCACATTATTATCATTCTCGTACAGCTTCAAAGACGCTGATATTAAGTTAGAAACGCTAAAATGTCATAAACAGCTCCGCTGAATCCGAGCGAATCCCGGTTTCGGTTGTTGTGATTTCTCGACTTTTAATTGATTCCTGCTGAAACAACAATCACGAGAATGATAATATGGTAAGAGATTTCGGCGGCTCAGCTTGTTTGAAGGTTGGACAGAATGCACAGTATCATAAACGCTGCCATTGACGAGAAAATGTAAAAGTGATATGAGAGGTACATGAGTTCTCTGGGACGCTTGTTCAGGGTGACTACGAATTATACACTCGAAACTGTGTAACAATGGAATTGGTCAAAACTAGCGATCACTAGCGTCGTGCCTTCCAGTTTTCCAGCGTTCCCTGGGACCCTGATCATATCGCGGTCCCCGGGCCTTCGGCCTTCGACATGGCGGCTTCGACGTCGTCAGCGTGATCAACGTGCCGGTGGACACGCCAGTGGACGCCACCATGGACGCATTCCAACACGTGGTCGGCGACGCCGGCCTTTTGTACCTTCAGCACCATGGGGGTGCAAGGTTTATGGCAGCGGTCAACTCCATGGCCACTGCCCAGCGTTTGGTAGCACAGGGACACCTGTTGCTCGGTGACGTCCAGGTCCCACTCGAACCGGTCGGGGCCCACGTCGTCCATGTGTCGGTTTACCGACTCCCGCCGTACGTGTTTGAGGACGCCCTCGTCCAGGTCCTCGGGCAGTACGGCAAGGTAAAGGGCTTGAGCCACGTTACCTACCGTGACCGACCTGACATCCGTACGGGCACGCGGGTGGTCAAGCTGGAGATGGCCAAGCCTGTGCCCAACTTCATCCACATTCAGGGCCACAGAGTCATGGTGGACTATCGCGGCCTGCGCCGGGTCTGTAGCCGCTGTGGTCAGGAGGGCCACTTCGGGCCCGCCTGCAAGACTCCCCGATGTGACAGGTGCGGCGTCTTCGGGCACCCGACAGAAGGATGTGCTGCGCCCTGCCAACGCTGCGGCCACGCCCACGCCACCACAGACTGCGTTCAGCGCAAGACGTACTCGGCAGCTGCTAGGGATCCCCGCCGTGGATCTCCGCCACCGGCCAGCACCCCCGAGCCGCTTACGACCCAAGCTCCCGGCCCCCCTGAGCAGGCTAAGCCGCCTTCCGCAACTACCCGCCTGACCACTGCCCCCGGAGTCTCCTCACCGGCGGCAGAACCCTCGACCACCGATGTGCTTCCTGCACACGCGGAAACGTCGGCCCCGCGTTTTCTGCAAGCTGGTGACGCCAGAAAAGACCTCTCCATTGCCGAAGGCGCCACCCCGAGTCTCCTCATCACCTGCCCCAACACAGCTGAGATCGTTGACGTCACCCCGGGCCAAGGGAACCCTCCCCCGTTACCTACGTTGCCTTCGGCTTCGGCATCCCCCAGCACGTTGGTGCCGCTACCGGACAGCGACGCGCCTCTGGACCCAAGGTCTGACGACGACGACGCCATGTGCTGCGACCGTCCTGAAACGAAGCGCGGTCTTACAAGCACCAGCAGCGGGTCTGACGTCCCCGGAAGCTCGACAAAGAAGAAACGCCTGGGTAGCGAAAAGCCATCCGACTTGGAGGACTTTTCCGACTCTCTGGTCTTCTAGTGCGGTATGCTCGCTCAGGTTGTTCTTTTTGATGAATTTTATTTTTATGGCCATGCTCCTGCATGTCCTCACGCTGAATGTCCAGGGCTTTAGAAACCCCGATAAGCAGCGTGAGGTCGTCCACTTCGCGCGCTCGGTTGGTGCAGACCTTGTCTTTTTACAAGAAACTAATTTTTTTTCTGCACGCGATATCACTGCTTTTCGTGATCGCTTCGGCCTTGACTGTTTTTTTTCTTTCGGAGACACGCGCTGTCGCGGCGTCGGCGTTCTTATCTTGCGTCGAGCGCTCAGTCAAGGATGTCGAAGCATCTTTGATCCCGCTGGTCGCGTCATTGCATTTGATTTCTTTTTTGGTCAGCATCGCTTGCGCGCGGTGAATGTGTATGCGCCCGCACATATGTCTTTATCGACTGGCTTCTTTCGAGAGTTGGACGCATATTTGTTGGAGCCCCACCCCTTCTTTCTTTTGGGGGATTTGAACTGTGTTTTAGACGCTCACCGCGATGTTCGCGGTCCAGGTCAGGGTAGAGCCAACTGGAATGCTCGTGAACTCCGTCGCCTTGTTGAACAGTTCGACTTACGAGACGCTTGGTGCGAGTTACACGGCTCCTCTTTTGCGCCCACGTGGTCTCGTGCGGGCTCAAGCAGTCGTTTAGACCGGGTGTATCTCCCAACCTGGCTTGCTACATGTCTCACTCGATGTGAGACCCTTTCGTTTCCCTCTGCATCGGGGTACATCTCGGATCATCGTCCTGTCATGATTTCCTTGTCCGTTCCTGGGGGCGAACAGCCTCGCTGCATTTTTTGGCGTTTTGACGTGCGGCTTCTTCGGGATAGGGAAGCGGTACAATCACTCCGCCAAGCACTCACTGAGGCACAACGTGCCATGGGCCCAGATCCTGCGCGTTGGGACAGCTTGAAGCTGCTCTGGCGTTCTCTGTGCGTCCGCGAGGGCAAGTGGAGTAAGCGTCAACTCTCTCACAAGCTCAATGAGGTCCTGCGACGCATCCGGATTATTAAGCGCGGTGGTACCTTCACGCCCCTCATGTCTGAGTACTTGAACCTGTTGCGGGCGAGGTACTCTCGCCTTCTGCGGGAAAGTTCAGGAACAGCGGCATTGCAGCACTGGGACAGCCGTCCCGTGTCAGACCCTGAGGTCCTCCGCTACCTTCGCGTATCTCGGAGCCGCGAGGATAGGCCGGGCTGGGTTCCGTTTGTCGCCACACCAGATGGCTTCCAGTCGTCCCATCCGCCTGATATCGTTAACGTTTTCTTCGAGCATTTTGCAGCCTTGTTCCGGATGGACGATTACTCCCCCCGGAACACATCCGATGTCCTCGTCCAACAGTTTTGTGGTTCCTTACCTCAAGTCCCGCCCGACCTGCGTGATACTCTTCACCGCCCTGTCAGCGCATTCGAGGCTTACGAGGCTCTCAGAGGCATGAAAATGGGTTCTGCGCCAGGTGTCGACGGCCTGCCTGCAGAGTTTTACAAAGAGTTTTGGCCCCAGGTTGGCACGGCACTAGTCGGCGTTTTCAATGCTTTCCTTCGAGGCGGCAACGTTCCCGACTCCTTTCGGCGTGGCCGCATCGTCCTCGTACCGAAGGAGACTGGCGACCCCTCCACGCCGCAGGCCTGCCGGCCCGTCACTCTCCTCAACGCAGACTACAAACTGCTGGCCACCATTCTTGCTCACCGCCTTCGCGACGTGTTACCGGAACTTGTAAGCCCTTTTCAGACCTGTTCTGTTCCCGGACGGAGCATATTCTCGTCCCTCACGCTAACGCGTGACATGTTCCACTTCACAAAGTCCCGTGGCCTTTCCGGCGCTTTCATCTCCTTAGACCAGGAGAAAACATTCGATCGTCTGGACCACCGCTTTTTGTTTTCGGTCCTTCGAACGTATGGATTCTTTCCAGACTTCGTGCGCCTCTTTGAGGTTTTGTATGTAAATCTGGTCAGTGACGTCGTTGTCAATGGCCAGATTACCCCGTGCTTTGCCGTAGAGCGAGGGGTACGCCAGGGCTGTCCCTTGTCACCCATACTTTTCGTCCTTTGCCTGGACCCGCTTCTCCGACGAATCCATGACCAACCGTCGGTACTTGGCTTCCCTCTTCCTGGCTCGGGATCCATCAAAGTATCCGCATATGCGGACGACGTCTCTCTTTTCGTGCGGGACTCCGGGAGTTTTATATCAGCCCTACGGCTGTATGAAGAGTACGCCGTCCTTTCAGGGGCCCGGCTCAACACGTCCAAAAGTAAAGCCGTTCTCTTTGGAGGTTTTGCCGACCCACTTCCGGGTGGCATCATGGTTACAAGGGTTGTCAGGGTCCTAGGTGTTCTCTTTGACTGTTCTGGTGTGTCGGCAGAAACATGGAACAGCATTGCGACAGACATCGTGCACAAGGCCGCAGTGGCTTCGCGTTTCTCCCTGCCCCAGCGCGATAGAGCCTATATCGTGAAGTCGGTGCTGTGCGCCCGGCTGTGGTACGCCTCACGGGTCGCTCTCCCCCCCTCCGTCTGTCGTCCGGCGCATAACCTCCGTGATTTTTGCCTTCCTCTGGGAGAGGCGCCCTGAGCTGGTTGCTCGCCCAACCCTTCGAATGTTGCGCTCTAATGGGGGCCTGAGTATCCCCTGCCTTGTCACCTTCAGTCGCTTACTTGCCCTTCGGAACGTCTTGGACATCCTAGACGCCCCTGACTATCCCGGCCGGAGCCTGACGCTGTACTGGCTCAGCACCCATCGTCGCGTCCTGGTGCCTCGGGGGCTAGGGAACTCGTGCCCGACAGCGGAGTCCCCTCTGTCTTTCTACGCGACGGTAGTTCAGGTCTACCAGCAGTTACAAACGGCCACGCCTGACTGTTGCGTCCGTGAGCTACCTGTCTCACGTCTTTGTGAGGCCCTCTGCAAGCCGGAGGTGCCTCTTCTACTCCGGATTCAAAGTCGAACTGCAAACTGGACCAGCGCTTTCTCCCCAGACATCCCTCCCGGCCTTGCCGACTTTCATTGGCGGCTTGGGTGGGGCGTTCTACCTACCCGTGACCGTCTAGCGCGATGGGGTGTTGCTAACCCCAATTTGTGTGTCAACTGTAGGCAGGTCCCTACTGAAAAAAAGTATATGAATCTATATAAGAACTTATATGAAATATCCAAAAACTGATATGCGATATAAGAACTGATATGAAATACCCAAAAACTGATATGCGGCATATAAGAACTGATATGCAACATATGCCAACTGATATGAAACATCCAAAAACTGATATGCGATATAAGAACTGATATGAAATACCCAAAAACTGATATGCGACATATAAGAACCCATATGCAACATATGCCAATTGATATGAATGTGTCCAATAAACATATAAGAAATAAATTCGTATAATTTTTTTTCAATATACGACGTGCCGCGCGGGAAAGCAAACACGTGGCTTGGAACCGCACTGGAGCGGCTTGATATGCCGGCATTCAAATAATTACGGCATGAGCGTTTACTTTTTATAAAGAGATTCGTCCCCTGAGCCGTTCTACGTACTCTCAGAGGTACGACGTTACTGAAAAAAATCTAACACGCTGAAAATATTATTTATTGCGTAGGTGGTCACCGAAAAACTCCGTACTTACAAAACGCCTGTATAAAAGGCGGAAACGCAGAGCTCCGTAGTAGTTATAGGGTGTGCTGTTGTATTCATGTATGTTGTGCCGTGTATGTGTATGCACTCATGTATTTGTTCAACTGATGCTAGTGATGTGCTTAATGCATCTACATGGTGGCGTGAGTAAATAAATATATTTTGCAGCACATGAATTGGGCGGTACCTAGCGCCAGCTTGCCACCTAGTGTGACTGATATGCGACATATGAAACTGATATGAAATAATAAGTTCTGATATGAAAAAGGTGTCCAATAAACATATCAGAAAAAAAATTCATATAACTTTTTTCAGTAGGGGTTGAAACCAACATCCACGCGGTGTTTGAGTGCGTTGTAGCTAAAACGTTTTGGACTTTAGTGAGTCGCATTTTTACGCTGCCACTGAGCAGACATTTCTACGCTAGTCACCGGAGTGCGGGTCTGGTGTTTGGCGCCACCTGCTACGTCTTGGGGCAACAGAAGAACATTGCTGTGGGCCGCGAACGCCGTCTCGGTCTGATGTTCCCGTTGCTGCGACGGCTCCGGACACTGCTCCTCTCCCACCTCGAGGGCGCACTTTTTGCCCATGGCGAGGAGGAGTTTCTCCGGAGGTGGCATGCGGACTTCATTGGCGTTGCAGGCCGCAGAGTGGTGCTACAAGTTCGGTGGTGCCTTGATTAATTAGGTTTTCACGCACCCTCCGTAGTGTAGCGGCTGGAGCCGTTCTAGTCTACTTGTTATTTATTTTCTATGTGTCTGTGATCCTTTCTTGCCTCCCATGTCCAGATAAGAACTGTGCATTTTTGTATCGCTCCCGGGGGGTCGAATTTCATGTACCGTTGTCCCAACTAGTAAATAAATTTCTCTTTCCAAGCTGAAGGATCACCGTTTCCATAACTCCTCGAGTGCGGGCCGGGGCATTTGGGAGAATTGTAGACAATAAAAATATATAAAGTGCTGATTTCAGGCTTGTGTCCTTTTGAACTGCCTGGCCGGATATGGAATTTCCTTACTTAGCCAGATCTGGGATTTCCACACCTGGCCAGGGGTATCAGGCTATATCTGGCAGATATACCATATGGGGTTATATGTGGCCAATTTTTGATCTGGCCATATCTGAAATCTTCAGATCTGGCCAGATATAAATTTTTTGTAAGGGTAGGGCTGGACAACTGATTAGTTAACATTCCGATTAATAAGTTATTGCCTAGTTCCAATTAATTTCTTTAATCGGTTCAGTTTTGCGTTTGGGAGAAAGTAAAAGGATTGGCACATGTATGCATTTAAGGAGGAACCACTGATGGTTCTACCGCTAACCCACTCTACTCTTGCATATGAGTGTAATCCAGAGTGATTATTAGGTTTAGGAAATAGTGTAATTTTTTTTAATACGGTTTATTAGTGTTTTTTGTGGGCAGTACAGCGTCATGTTTTAAATGAGGCTGCACATTCCGCCATGAATGACGTATCAAGAATATTGCCGCGCGCAGGGTCACGGACTTGTAGAAGGTTCTTGTTTATTCTTGCTGCGGACATATCTTCCATCGCTTATCCCTGCTTTTGTTGTTCTAGAAAGTGCGTGTTCATTTTCGCCCCGAACGCGCTACGCTCGAACCTTCTCCGCCGAATCTTGGAGATAGTGACTCCCTCTAGATAAGAGGCCGCCCGCGACCTTGTCGAATCAATTTCGCCCCAGGGTTCGACTCTCCTGCTACGCCGACTTCGACGCCCGCGACGCTGTGTTATTTTTGGCACAAGTTCGCCACATTAAACGTTTATTTCTTTATGTTTATTTATTGTTTTTAATCACCACCCGTAACAATATGATGAAAATAGAAATGTTTAGTTTTGGCACTGATTATATGTTATGAATCATGGTCAGCACGACCAATTAATTGATAAAAAGGTAGAAAGTAGTCGGATTAGAAGTTTTGAAAGGACGGCTATTTCTGAATATGCTATAACACGCTTTGATTATAGTGAAGCAAGCGTTTTCTAGAGAGATAATTCTTGAATTTGTTAAAAAGGTATCTTTAATTACCCATTGAACTTATTTAACGCTTTCGCTTTCAGACATGTCTGGAGCAACGCAAATGTTTTATTTGACATGCAAAATCAGTAATTGTGCGTGGAATTTTGGAGATTTGTAAAAAATAAATTGTAATATAGAAATGTTGTAACTGAAATGCATTATGTTAAAAAAAAGTGAAAGCCGTTTACAACTCCCTGTAACGCTGAATTGGAGCGCAGCTCTTGAGGAGGAGGGAAGGGTACTGAAGGAAGGGTAGATCCCTTCTCCTCCTCCTCCCCTCATTCTTTAATATGCTCCGGGGGGTCACCTGACCTCGAGGGGAGGGGGTCACGTGACCTCGGGGAGGGGGCCACGTGACTGGGAGGTCACCTTGGGGTCACGTGACCTTGAGGTGACCTTGGAAGGGGCCGCGTGAAGTCGGAGGATCACGTGACCTGGGGTCGTGACCTTGGGAGGGGTCACGTGACCTCGGGGTCACTTGACCTTGGGGTGACCTGGCGGGTCACGTGACCTTGGGGTGACCTTGGGAGGGGTCACATGACCTTGGGGGGCCACATGACTTCGGGGCCACGTGACTTTGGGGTGAGCTGGGGGGGTCACGTGACCTTGGGTGACCTTGGGAGGGGCCACGTGACCTTGGGGTGACCTTGGGGGGTCGCGTGACTTTGGGGTGACCTTGGTTACGCCGACGGCGACCGCGACGCCGCTCAAGCCAGAAAGGGGCGCCTAAGAGCTGCGCTCTAAAAAAACACAAATATAGCGTAAAACAGTCAACAAAAGGTTAAATATATAGCCTCCCGCAGCTTATACTTTAAATCTTAAAATCATTCAAATTTCCTGGCGAATGATAGCGATGCCAACGGACGTCTGCGGCATGTACTCCGTTCGATTCTACAGCAGGCAGCAGCTTTTACATTGCTCGGGTTCGTGCAATCAACGCTTCCATTGCAAATACATTGACGTGGGTCAGGATGAATATGACTTGCTTATGCAGAGTGGTAGTGGCACCTACAAGTGCTCGGATTGTATCAGGCATCGCCGGAATTCGTCGACGGTCCTGCTCAACCATAACCATGACGATGACGGGCGGGACGAGGAATCTGCGTCGGAGACAGAGGAATCTACACATGACGCTGCTACCGGGTCTGAGGCGGTGACGGAGCGTGACTTCGTCCGTCTTCTGAGTAAGGTATCTTCAAAACTGGATGTCTTGACCGCCGAGGTTAAGTGCCTTAAGGCTGAAAATGGCCTCTTGCGCTCCGAACTCGGCCTGCTGAACAAGAGGGTGCTGGAACGTCTGCCTCTTGCTTCGAGACCTCACGCATTGTATTTGGCGGCAGTGGTGGCATCTTCTGGCTCGTCAAGTGGGCCACCTTCTGGCTCAGGAGTGGTTCTGAGACCTTCTACGCCCGAGGCAGGGGTTTCCCCAGGATTCCAATCAAGGAGAGGGTGTCCCAATGGCTTGGGGGGCGGGAGGGGGGGGGGGGGGAGGCGATGCGAATCGAGGCTAGATAAAATATAAAACTGTTTCTTTTTTAGTCCACTAGCTAAATTACAGACGTCTATTAACCAAATGATCATACCCGTAATGTATGTTTCCCTTTCTCTATATACACACCTGAGAGGTGGTGTTTTCTACTTAATCTGGAAAAAAGAATTTTATTTTATTTTTTCCTTTTTTTTTAGATTCAAGGGGGGCGTCCAGGAAAACTAGTGGGGGGGTCTCAACCCCCCCTTGGGGGGTGTAGAGAAATCCCTGGCCCGAGGCCACAAGCTGTGCCCCGACCTGCGGCAACTGGGCGCACTCCGAGTTTCCCGCCATTTCTGCACAGGCTTCCGGTACCCGGCGTAAGTTTCGTACTACTGCTCAGGCGACCGGACCTGATGGATTCACGCTTGTGCAGCGAAAGCGACATGCTCCGGCTTCAACTGGAACTGGGAGGCCTGAAAAGGTACTTGCGGTACCCCGCCGACCGTCAACCAAGGCACTCTTTGTGTCTAGGTTGAGTCTGATGACTACCGTGTCTGACATTGAGGACATTGCTACCTCGTTTTTAGACAACAAGCCTGTTACCGTTACAAAGCTTCAGCCGAAATTTAACTCTTACTCCTCGTTCCACCTTTCGGGGCACCAGTCGGTGTTCGATAGTTTGAATCAGCGAGAACTCTGGCCTGAGGGCTCAATATTTCATCAGTTTTTTGGAAAGCTGGACAGCTCGTGAGTATTTAGACCCTAATATGTAACAAGTGAAAATGTTTCGGGACACTTGAGGTTTACTATCAAAACACCCGGCGCTTACGTACTAAGTCGGATGAGTTTACGTCGAACATACTGCTGAGTTCTTCTGATATAATCTGTTTGACCGAGACTTAGCTTTGTGCTTTCATCTCCAGTCTGAACTATTTTCCGTCTAATTATGTTGTGTACCGACAAGACAGAGATTATGATACCACGGGAATAAAACTAAGGGGTGGGGTTCTTCTTGCGGTTAAATCCGTAGTTTAGTCTCACCGAAGGAAGGACTTGGAATCCTATTCAGAATGCACCTGGGTTTAAGACCACCTACAAGAGATGGTCTTAATTATTTAATTGGAAATTATTATTTCCCTCCCCTCTCTGATGAGGCAAAGTTCATGGCACACTTCGAAGCCCTCCCAACAACCATAAACTTTTCTAAGTTTCGGGTTTAAGTTTATGGTGATTTTAACTTACCTGGAATTAAATGGGCAACTGGTATTGCTTCCTGTACAGCAAGCGTGACTCCGAGGAAAGCATCGTGGCTACTATCATTTGCAAAAATTACCAGTATAATGAAATAGAAAATGCATGTGGTAATGTTCTTGACCTGTGTTTTTCTAACTCCCCGCTTGACCGGGCAATGCTGGCTGATAACCCACTTGTGCCAGTTGATGTCTACAATCCGCCGTTTATAACAAAATATTCCTTATCTGGCCCGCCACGTGCGAAAGAAAGTTTTGTCGCTTTTTGTTATTCCCGTGGAGATTTTCTTGGCTTATACAGATCCCTTGACCAGTACAACCGGTCGGCAGTCTTAACTGATGAAATAGTCAACTCATCTATTATAGTTAACTCAGCAACTGAAAGATTAAGTTCCATTCTTAAAAACGCACTTAATGTTTTTGTTCCGAAAAGGCTCACGTGCCCCTCTCACTATCCTAGCTGGTGTTTTTAGAAATTTAAAGATTTACTCGGGGAAAAAGCTGCACTAACATAGTTTATAGAAAAAGACAGGACTAGAGATTTAGTATCAGAAATTCAGTATTTATCGATGCCTGGCTAAGCAACTGTATAAATAGGACCACCGTGTGCACCTTAATGGCCTTGAAAGTAGTTTGTCTCAAAATCCTAAAGAATTTTGGAGATACGCGAAACAACACCTTCGGGAAAAGAATTTGGACATTTGACTTTGTGATGGCGCTGGGTACAAATATTTACCAGCTGAAGTAGCAAATCGCTTTGCTAACTTTTTGAGCTCTTGCTACTTGCCTCAGAAATCGAGTAATATTAATACCTTAGGTGTAGAACGTGACAACTTTTTCTCTTCTTTTACTGTCGACATTGATGATATAATTGAAGCAATAGATCAAAAGAAACTAGCATTTTCTATGGGTATTGATTGCATACCCACCTTTATTATCAAAGGTTGCTGTGCTATATTTGCCCCTGTTCAGTGTCATATTTTCAAGTTATCCCTTAAACGAGGACTTCTTCCTGAGCTGTGGAAGTTCGCCGTTGTTGTTCCTGTATCATAAGGAGGCGAATCTTGTTGAGCTAGTAATTCTCGTCCGGTGTCATTATTATGTGGATTTGCGAAGGTTTTTCAGAAAGCAGTTCATAAGCGTGTTTATTTTTGCCTGAACACGGTAATATCTGATAAACAACATGATTTTTTAAGAGGTAGGTCTGTAGAGTCCAAATTGTGTTCATTTTTTAAGTTACACCGCACCAATAGTTACCAGCAGAGGTCAAGTTGACGCCGTCTACCTAGACATGTCTACACGGTTTGACTACGTTAGGCACGATCTATTGTTGATAAAGCTGACCTCAGATGGTTTCAGCCCCCATTCGTGTAGATGGTTTAATAGGTACTTGTGCGATCGCCACAATTCTGTTCGTGTTAATGGCATCTTCTCCAAACAGTTTATTTCAACGTCTGGCGTGCCGCAGGGCTCAAATCTTGGCCCGTTTTTGTTCCTGTTGCTTTTAAATGACATTGCTTATTGTGTTAGCAATGCTAACATCCTTGCTAACATACTTCTGTTTGCTGATGATGTTAAGTTATTTCTAAGTGTGAAGTCACTATCTGACTCTTCTATTCTCCAAGCTGATCTAAGTCGCGTTTCGAGATGGTGTTTAGAAAACAGCGTATTGCTTAACCCCTTGAAATCCAAATCAATGGTGTTATACAGAAAGCGCGATGTTATTTGTTTTAAATATTACCTGGATGGCGTATTAGTTCCTCCAGTCTCCTTTATCATGGACCTTGGAGTGCATATTGACAGCTCACTTTTTTTTCAACAATCATGTTTTCACCCACAATAAATGCAGCGTTGAGGACGTTAGGAATGATTTCAAGAATTTGTCGTAAATTTTCAGCTCCCTGTTGCTTGCTACTCTTTTTAAGTCTCTAGTTCAATCGCGACTTGAATTTGCCACAGTCATGTGGAATTCATTGACTCTGTCGTGACATCTACCCATTAAAAATGTGCAAAAACAAATGGTAAGAATTTTATAGGACCGCTACATTGAAAGGAGATGTTTTTATCACTACAAAACATTGCTTCATAAATTTTCGCTGTATAAATTGGCCTTGAGAAGGCAGTACAGAATTTTTTTATTTCTTCTCAAAGTTGTTCATGGCGTGGTAAATTCGGCGGCATTATTACAAACTATTTAGTTTCATGTTCCCTCTCGCCCGAGCGGAAACATCTCAACTTTGTATCCATCTTGCTTGTCCGTTCTAATCCCATCGTCAAGTATGCAAATTTCTTAGGATTAAAAAAAAATTTAACCTCAACATCTTTTTATCCACTCAGGAGTTTATGTTAAATCTTCGTGACTGGGTGTCCTGTGAACTAAGCAATAATCAATTTTTGCACTATGATGATGTTGCATGACTTTGATTGATTTAACTTTGTTGTTTCCTGCATTTTTGGGTTTTACTCCATGTACGTTTAGTGCGCTACACTGAAAACCGAGAGGTTGCTTGTGGGGACGAAAATAAATAAAACAATTTATTTATAATTTATTATTATTTAAATCACTCCTTAAATGAGGATGTAACTATGCACACTTTAACAAAAATATTCCTGCCTAACGGCCCAAAATGACAAGTCGATTGCATTCTGAAACGCGCTAAAGTTGTTTTGATGAACCTATTTTTATGGCGCAAACCTAATCTAAGTTTACTAATCGTCCTAGGAAAAAAAATACAAAAATTGTGAGGTCTTGTTTGTACTAACAACGCGACCAAACATCGAGACACGTGCTGTGTTTTAATACTTGTTGCAGAAGGGGTGTGTTGTGTTATTTAGTACCGTTTTATATGGGTAAAATTTACACACATGACTGTCATTTACTATTTCTTGTATTGCTCAGGGTCTGTACGATGATCCCCTTTTTAAAATAAACTTGAGATGGTCAAAATAAATTACGGAAAACCAAACCATCGTTTAAACACAGCTTTTTTTATTCACACACTCGCAGTTTATATATTTGAAACACTGTGTTATCATCGGATTTCATTTTCTTCTGGTCTGAGGTTTTTTTATGATTTTACTTCTTCAGTTTAGCTGTTACCCATTTAGCATAGATTGACCCTTCCCCATTTCAGGAGGTATGTGCGGTACCCCTTCGTTAAAAGTGCCAGATGTTGCTAAAAGATACAGATAGAGGGGCCCCGTATCTTGAGGTTAATGAGCCATCTGATAACGAGTTTTAATACTACTACTACTACTACTGCTACCACCGCTACTACTACCACTGGTAATACTACGACTACTACCACTATTAATAATAATGCAGTTTCCCATTACATTAGACTCCTGATGGGAGGAGGCCGAGAAAGAAAGCTGCATGAATGCAGCTTCAGGTAGGATGACCACTTTCCTGCAGCCGAAATGCGGGCCCCTGACCGGGGGGGGGGGGGGGGGGGGGAGGGAGGGGGGGGGGGGGGAAGGGGTAAGAGGTGTACGGTATTTTCATGGCTCAAGAAAAAAGTATTATAAAAATTCACCATCCCGCACACCCCGATATCCTGTGCACTCCTAAAGCATATTATACACCTAAAAATTGTGTGGCGGCAATTAAGCTGGAATAATTTTCACTCACAGTGATACATTTTTGTGTAATTGTAATGATAAATATTTTAGTATGAGTGCCAAAGTGTAAAACATAAATCGACTACAGCAGACCCGAATGCATGAAAGGAAAATAAGAAACAGTAAATCTTTTTTGACTTATTGTTTCCTGTCGATACTTACTCTTATACTAACAAGCTCTTGCACAAAATTAGAATATTATGTTGTTGTTTTTAGGGCCCTCGTGAGTTGCAGGTTTTTTGGCTTGTGTGACCGTCTTCACTAAAACAAAATCTTTTCATAACAACCCTTTCGTATGACACAGTATGATTTGCAAATAATTACAATAGTTTATTTTCAACTTTTGACGAGAAAAGTTTGCTCGCGATATTTTGCCATCAAGGGTACAGGCACAACGGCACATACGCGTCACACTCCTGCAAGAAGGGCAGTCGCTTCCAGCAGTGCTTGTATAAAAAATGGTATACCACCGAGATTCACACGCTTATCAGCGACCTCAGCGCTACCCCGTGGCCCGTTCTTCGGAAGCGCCATAATTTGCGTAGTCGGATGCTACGACAATGTGAAATCCGGGACATTTTAAAGATTTTGGTATTTCTTGGGGGACGCGGGACACGAGCCTTCAATGCGGGACAGTCCCGCAAGTCGCGGGATGGGTGGTCACCCTAGCTTCAGGGGTTCTCCGCCGCCCCTCCTACAGTCCTCAACAGTGGAAGCAATTGCAAATAACACAAAACAAACAAAAAAACTTATTGGTAAACACAAAGAACAAAGTGAATCAGGCCAACAATTCAAAGTATAACATTGCAGCGCGGCACAAATTGAACTCTAAATATTCGATTATAATAAAACAAAGAATAATTATAGCAACAAAAATGCATTTATTCAGAAACTAAAAGCATGATTCAGCACTGATAATAAATTTTACTTAGGTTATTTTGAACAGACATACAACATCTAAACACCCACCAGGCCATTCACTAAGACTTTAATTGTTCATAGTCATGAAATGACACTGTAAAAAAGGACCGAACTTCTTTCGGTATGATGTTAAAAGTGGCTTATTTTAAGTATCCAGTGAATTAAGTGGGTTAGAAGCACGTACAAATGTAACTTCTCTGCAGATATGATGGTTTGACCATATGACATACATTACTCACGACATGTGATTTATAACTTAGGAATTAACAGTATTTATATGAATTGTACTCACAAAATAGATTTCAAGTACGAAAAAGAGATCTGCTAGAGATCATATGAAATATTCTTTATAATTCTTAATATATCTTTTCTGAACCACAAGCATCTTATTTAGATTTGCATTAATAGTATTTCCCACGTCAAGATGGCAATAAAGTACATGTGAAATAAATATTGAGCTACAGATAGTTATTTTAAAACTTCCTGGCAGAATAGAGCGATGACGGTATAATATGACAACAACTCGTGAAAACCTTACTAGAATATGATCTAGATAGTCCTACCAAGTAATTCTTTTCGTAAATATAACAGCAAATGCCTTAAGGTTAGTCCGAACCTCGATATTTGTTGAACCCAACACAATATCTGTTGTGATAGAAGCATTTTAGAGCGCAGCTCTTAGGCGTCCGTTTCCGGCTTGAGCGGCGTCGCCGTCGCCGTCGGCGTAACCGCGCGGTGCATAATGGGTAAATTTCCCCGCCAAACCTAGCGGAAAAATTTCCCCGCTAAATCTAGCGGAAAAATTTCCCCGCTAAATCTAGCGGAAAAATTTCCCCGCTAAATCTAGCGGAAAAAATTTCCCCGCTCAATCTAGCGGAAAAATTTCCCCGGTTAATCTAGCGGAAAAATTTCCCCGCTAAATCTAGCGGAAAAATTTCCGCGCTAAATCCAGCAGAAAAATTCCCCCGCTAAATCTAGCGGAAAAAATTTCCCCGCTAAATCTAGCGGGGAAATTTCGGTCACGTGACCTGGAGGGTCACTTGACCTGGGGAGTCACGTGATACCCCGAGGTCACGTGACCCCTCCCGAGGTCACGTGACCTCGTAAAAGGCACGTGACTCCCCCACGTGACCCCACCAAGGTCACGTGCCCTCGGGGGGGTCACGTGACCCCCCCCCCCCTCGAGAACACGTGGCCCTCAGTACCCTTCCCTCCTCCCTCTCAAGAGCTGCACTCCAATTCGGCATTACAGGGAGTTGTAAACGGCTTTCACTTTTTTTAATTTTTGCTTGAAACAAAACAGCCTTGGTTTTGTTCATAACTATTTTTAACGCGTTAGATAGGCTGCAGCTACCCAGCCCCAGGAAAGTTTACTCAGCCTTATTTACCAGTTCAAGAGCTTAGTCCCTTGCTAAAAATAGACTCGTGTTGTCGTCATCAATGATACGTTTTATATTTTTATTTACGTTTACAATGTCGTTAATGTATATATTAAACAATAAAGGGCCTCTATGTTGTCTTATGGTACCCCGGATGCGATTCGTTTAATGTCTGAAGAGTAACCGTTAATATGATCAAACTTTTTACGATGGGCAAGGTAAGAAAAGGAAACCCATATTTGTCTACTTGTTTTTTATCAGGAGGATATTAATTAAGTAATCAACGGCTTTGGTGTCATCAATAAAAATGCCAATATTAATTTGTTATCGCCAAAATATAGCAAAATGTATTATTTTTGCTCTAGGAGAGGCAGTTGTGCCGATCGACCCTTAAAAAATCCATAATGCGACGGGGTTATTATGCCATTTTTGTCTGCAAACTTCGTCACTCGTGAAAGAAAGATTTTTTTTGAAGCCCTTAGATAAACATTAATAAGACTTAAATAGGCGCATAACTTCCGGTGCCGTACTTATCATCATTTTTATAAAGGACAGTTACCCTTGAAATTTGCATTTTGTTAGGGAAGTCCTCAGGCTGCAGACACAAATTGAAGATATACGTGAAACAGGGAGATATAAGTTCCAAAACATGTTTTACCGGGCGTTTTGTAATGTGTCAGCTTGCAATATTCTTTAGAATATTGCAATATTCTTTATTGATAAGAACGTTAGCGTCCCCTCCGTTTCCACTGCTGCTTAAAGAAAGATGAACTGCTCAATCTTGTTTTGTATACATATGAGCAAGCGCTTTGATGGTTATCGATGGGCAGGTTCCAGGCACGTAGCCAGGATTCTGTTGGGGGGGGGGGGGGGGGGGGGGAGGTCGCCCATGACAAAATGCTGTATGAGAGGAAGGGGAAAGAGGAGGTCCCATCTGGATGGAAGATTTTGGGGGGAAGGGGCCGGCCCCATGCCCTCCCTCCCCCCTTCCCGGCTACGTGCCTGGCAGGTTCACAAAATGCTCATTGAAGGCAGTTGGGTCATTCCACGCCAAACCGCACGACGAGGTGGCTCGACCTCCTCCAATCTTCACCGAGAAAATCGCAGTGGTAGTCAATCGCCCCATAAGTAATCGGACAAAATATTTCTTCTAAATATTTGTTTGTTTTGCGGAGGCCATTTTTTAAACTTTGAGAAAAGTGCCTTTACTGTAAGACATTTCAAAATTTGTGCAATCAAGTCGAAATACGACAAAATTATTATGATATCGGAAGAAGACTTACAATATAATGCTTCTTATGTACTTTTATTATCATAATAAAATAAAATATTTTTTAACAGTTTTAGGCCAAAGAAAGCTAACACACACCATGCCATATTCATTGAATTAATAAATCAACCTAAATCCTAGAGACTGATTTGAAACTTCTTTTTCGGAACAACAGCTTCTATTTTGATTTGTTAAAAAATTACTACATCTTAGAAACGATTACTTTTTATTTTAAAATATATCAATTACGTCAGTTTTTGTAAATTGGCAATTTTCGGAGTAATAAAAAAGAATGTTACCCCTCAGTCTCGAACAAAACATATATATCAAAATATAGCTTCAAGCTTCTACAATGAAATATAAAAAATTTAGAAAGGTACTTTTTTTTTAATTCAAGAAATATGTTTATCTTTCGGACAATAAGACGTTATCTGGCGTGACGCTTTTGAGCAGGCTAGTTGCATGGTAGAACAAAAAACGCGCGAACGCGTTTCAAGTGGTAAAGACGATAATACTACGGATCGCAGCGAGCACCCTTTACAAGTTATTTTATTGATCTTTAGAACAGTGATGCCTTACAATAATAAAACCTTTACTGTTCATTTTCAATGGCGCTCAGTAAAGCAGAGGGAGGATCCGATGGGAGCGCCAGCTGGTATGCCGCAATCACATTAATGAGTGAAACGAAACCGAAACTAAACTTGTGAAAATTCCTTAGAATGACATAATTGGTCTTAACAGTCCCAAAGCTAGTAGAGTATAAAGAAAAATGTTCCCAGACTTTATTTAAATTGATGCACGCCACGAGTAACAAAGACTTGCAGGCGGAGGAATTTGTTTACGAAAGGGCGAGCTAAACTTTTAGCAGACAACATTAGTTTTTGAACGTCTGATAGAATTGTGAGCGAGGAAACACGCATCTTTCAGAAGCAGTGTAAAGCTAAATGCGAGCAAGAAAACACGCATCATTCAGAAGCACCGGGAAGTGAAAGAAAACTTATCCTGATTTTAGCAAGATGCCATCGTCCAAAAGGTGTGCGGATGGATCCGTTTCGTCTACACAAGAACTTTTGTTGCGGAACGAAGGTGATCACCTCAAAAGTTGCATCCGCAGTTCACTACTTGAAGCGAATAGTTGGAAACTACCTATGCATAAAATGCAACATACGTGTGCACGACGAAATCAAGAACATTCAGGCTGCAAGTGCACAGCTGTCACCAGGTCAGTTGAGTGAACACGAGGGGAACCTTTCTGCAGATGAAACGTCACCTGAGCCCTATGCGATTTTTGAATCCTTGAATGCCTCGTTGTCTGCCGTAGGGGAAGCCAAAGTTACCCTGAAGACGTCGTACAAACAACGGCAAGGCTACGCTAAGAAAAAGCTAAAAAGCATGCAAAACATTTTTTCTGCAAAGCTGCACAGAAGCTTAAACATTCGTGTCCGAAGTACAACTTGCGCTGAGACCCTCGAGGACGACTACCTAGGTCTTCTCTGTGGGTTGAAACAAAAATTCAGGAATGAAACCTCAAGGGCTAAAAAAATGTCTATTTTGACGTTAGCACCGGCGTCATAGAGTATGTTGCAAGTGGCCGGTTTTTTTGGTGCAACAAAATGGATGGTGCGCGAAGCTAGGAAGTTCCGAAAAAATGGCGGAGTACTTTCTCAACCGGACGCCAAAAACGCACCGCGTCTTCTGGAGAGCATCAAGATCTCCATTAGAAAGTTTTATGAGGACGACGCAGTAAGCTACTGCATGCCAGGAAAAAGAGACGTCCTTTGCGGAAAACAAAAACGGTTAATGCTAATTAATCTGAAGGAGGCTTTTCTTCAGTGGAAAAGCCAATGCCCAGACGCACAGAGCGGATTTTCCAGTTTCGCCTCGTTGCGACCACGGTGGTGTGTGTTAGCAGGAGCACCCGGCACGCACACAGTTTGCGTCTGCTCCTATCACCAGAACATAAAGCTCCTGCTACACGCTGCAGGAGTAAACGTCAACTACAAGGAGCTACTACGTTCTGCTGTATGCAGTATAGAGAATGAAGACTGCATCTTTGGCAGATGCCTTTCCAGTCCAGGTCTGGAAGGACTTAGAACTTCATTGGGTGACAACCTTCGTAGACTGCAAGCCGCCGGCACCGTAAAATTCAAAAGGTGGATCTCCGGAAACCGCGCTACACTTGAAACGGCGGAGCTTCCGTCTGAAGAGTTTGTGGACCACCTCGCCAGTCAGCTGTTGTCTCTGAAGCCGCATCACTTCGTTGCCAAAGAACAGTCGAGTTTTTTACGGAAGTTGAAAGACACTATACTCGAAAATGAAGCCATCTTTCTAATGGATTTTGCTGAAAATTACAACTTTCTTGTGCAAGACTCTCCCCAGTCCTTCTGCTGGAGTGAGACGCAAGCGACCATTCACCCCGTCGTTCTATATTACCGAGCGCAAGGCGAAAAGGAAATTCAGCACCAAACCTTAACAATAATTTCTGATGACATAACACACGATAATGCAACCGTGCATTTGTTTCAAAGGAAGGTGATTGAGCTTTTCCAATGCACTCAGAAAGAACTAACGAAAATTCATTACTTCACAGATGGTGCAGCCGCACAGTACAAGAGTAAGAAAAATTTCATCAATCTTTGCTTCCACCATGAAGATTTTGGCCTTGAAGCAGTGTGGCATTTCTTTGCCACATCACACGGAAAAGGCCCATGTGATGGGGTGGGAGGAACCTTAAAGAGACTGCCTGCCAAAGCAAGCCTCCAACGCCCCTTCGATGACCAGATCTGCAAGCCCCGAGATTTGTACGAATGGCCAGTGCGAAGCCTTTGCAGTGTAAAACCAATATGGGTATCTAAGGACAAAATCAGCGCTGAACGAGAGAAGCTCGCAAGCCGCTACCAACATGCGAAAGGCCTTCCCGGAACAAGGGGATTCCACGCTTTCATCCCGATCTCCCCAGCAGAAGTGAAAGCAGGGGTGACGTCATCAGCGAGAAACAAACTAAAATATTCAGTCAACAAAATATAAGTCCCGAGTCACTGAAGATCGTGGCATGTGTTAATGTTGATAAATACCTGAAGGAGAAAGAAACGAGATGTAACCTACAACATAGAAAGTGTATGACAATTGTGGAAACAAGAAAAACGAAGTCTCAAAAAGATGCACGAGACCAACAGAGGCGGTGCACGAGGCGCCAGAAGGTGGTGCGCGGCAGAAGAACGAAGGCGTCGGACGACAGCGGTGCAGCCGAGCGATACGAAAAGACCAGAGCGGCAGAGCCTACCGGGGCCTGCTTCAAAAACCCCACCGCGGAAGATTCGACTACGGAACATTGGGGACGCCCGGGCCAGCCTGAGAGCTAAAGTAAAATGCTTAACCAACTTGGCCTGATCGTGTGACTTCTCGAGAGAGTGGGCGAGGCGGAGACCGATCGGGTGGCGGTGAATATTGAGCGGCCCACACACTTCAACGTTATCACTAAAGGTTTACAGTGATAGAGAGACTGAACGCCTAACACTTGCAATCTGAGCCGTACAAGCAAAAACCCAATCAGGTAAAGAATTACGGCCTCCTGAGCGCAAAACCGAGGGTTCGAACCCTGTGTTCTCTTTCCTAAGGAGTCTGGCGCGTCGCTCAAAGCCTAAGTGCCTCACAACCTTACACTGGAACCTTTTCTTTTTTTCTTCCATTTATAAACTAGTCGACACAAAGTAAGCCCTTAAATACTTTGACATTTTAATACATTCAAATAACAGACCCTGTCACATGAAACTAAAAAAAAGCTTTATTGACCACATAAAAATGATTTTAGTTGTCTTAGAATACTGCATACGTGTGTAGGTTCCTCGACCCCATCCTACGGGTAAGGGTACCGTGTCACAAATATTCGCGGGATCTTCAGCAAGTGACTCACTTCTTTGTACGATGCATAACAAGTCAATTACAGAAAAGAAAAAGAAGAAAAGACGAGCTAGGAAGCCTTGCGAGAGAGCGGAGCCCTTTGGGCTATCTGAGGAATAAATAAGTTTTTCGTAGCCGACTGGTCGCGAGATGAGAGAAGTGCAAACATCGAGAATTCCTTTTCCTAATGACAAGACCGCTATAAATAAGCCTGAATTTTTAGCGGACCTACACAAGCTCCAGCTGTCTGCTAACACTTTAGCTCGCCCTTTACCTAAGCAAATCGTCCGTGCTGATTGTTGGACGAGTTGATAATAAATATCTGTCGATATGAAAGCGCTTGTAAATGGGGACAAAGAGGAACAGCAGGACAACACAGTGCGCAACTTGTGTTCTCAACAAGTCGCGCACCGTATTCTCCTGTTCTTCCTCTTTGTCCCTAGAGTTCGCGTATAGGCTTCCTACGGGAGCCAGAGTTGCGCGTCTGTTTTCCACGAGTCGCCGCGCCGCTATTCGCCGAGATCCGATCACGTGAGGACCCGGATCAAGTGCCGTGCAGGAAAGTAGACGTTGCACGCGCCCCGACGTACGTACCACTGCTTTTGAGCGCGCCGCGCGCCTCGAACGCGTGGCGCCGCTATGCGCCGAATTCAGTCACGTGACGAGCAGGATCAGCATGCTGTGCAGGAAGGACGGTGCTACAGAGATAAACGCGCAACTTTGGCTCCGTCTACAAGCGCCATCATGTCGACAAATTCCTCCGCCTGCAAGTCTTTGGTACTCGTGGCGTGCATCAATTTAAATGAAGTCTGGAAACATTTTTCTTTATATTCTATTAGCTTTGGGACTGTTAAGACCGATTATGTCATTCTAAGGAATTTTCACAAGTTTAGTTTCGGTTTCGTTTCACTCATTAATGTGATTGCGGCATACCAGCTGGCGCTCCCATCGGATCCTCCCTCTGCTTTACTGAGCGCCCATTGAAAATGAACAGTAAAGGTTTTATTATTGTAAGGCATCACTGTTCTAAAGATCAATAAAATAACTTGTAAAGGGTGCTCGCTACGATCCGTAGTATTATCGTCTTCACCACTTGAAATGCGTTGGCGCGTTTTTTGTTCTACCATGCAACTAGCCTGCTCAAAAGCGTCACGCCAGATAACGTCTTATTGTCCGAAAGAAAAACATATTTCTTGAATTTAAAAAAAAAGTACCTTTCTAAATTTGTGATATTTCATTGTAGAAGCTTGAAGCTATATTTTGATATATATGTTTTGTTCGAGACTGAGGGGTAACATTCTTTTTTATTACTCCGAAAATTGCCACTTCACAAAAACTGACGTAATTGATATATTTTTAAAATAAAAAAGTAATAGTTTCTAAGATGTAGTAATTTTTTAACAAATCAAAAGAGAAGCTGTTGTTCAGAAAAAGAAGTTTCAAATCAGTGTCTAGGATTTAAGTTGATTTAATAATTCAATGAGTATGGCATGATGTGTGTTAGCTTTCTTAGCCTAAAACTATTTAAAAATATTTTATTTTATTATGATAATAAAAGTACATAAGAAGCATTATATTGTTAGTCTTCTTCCGATATCATAATAATTTTGTCGTATTTCGACTTAATTACAAAAATGTTGAAATGTCCTACAGTAAAGGCACTTTTCTCAAACTTTAAAAAATGGCCGCCGCAAAACAAACAAATATTTAGAAGAAATATTTTGTCCCATTACCTACAGGGCAATTGACTACCACTGTGATTTTTCCGGCGAAGATCGGAGGAGGTCGAGCCACCTCGTCGTGCTGTTTGGCGTGAAATAACCCAGTTGCTAACTGTCGCTCTTTTAGCTCTACATTACCTACGCCGATTTTATTGATTTTTTCTACGTTACTTTAAACAGGAAGCGTGGTAGTTTCTTTGGGATATGAGGGTCTTGCTTTCCCGTTCATTTCATACAGTTGTCGCACTTATTAATATTTTTGTTTTGTCACTTTCATAGCAGCGGCGAGATTCTGTGACAACGGAGAAAGTTGGTTTTTGCGAAGTCCTGGCTGCGTCCTTGTATTTAGCGCGTCACATTCTCCCTGACGTTGCTGCGTCCCCTAGATGTTAAAGGACTTTTAAAACTCTGCGTAGGTTGGGCACCGTTGAACGCGTTTCCTGTTCGTATGTCAAACAAAATGATTCTATGTGGTGTGTTCCAAGTAATATTATCTGTGCTTGTTTAGAATACACGGCAGCGCACAAAGAAGGGAACCACTATTTGAACACGATCATGGTGATGTTTCTTCGTTTTGTCCCTCAAGTCATTACCAGCTCGCCCAACAATCAGCAGTATTGTTTGTTTGCCCTTTTTTAATCCACAATCTTGGGCTTGCGTTGTTACGGTTTCACCAGCTTAACCGCGTTCCCAGCATATTGTATGCAATTCACGTCTTACGTAGAATGTTGTGACATAAACGAGTTTCGAAAAAGCACAACGTGCGAAAAAGACGGGAACTAAAACAAAACTTCTGTGGCTACAATTATATCGTTTGAATAAATATTTGATTCCATCCTACCATCGAGAATGCACTTCACAAAGTGAAAACGCAACTCATACAAGTTCAGAGCGTGCAACACCATACAGGGAGACGAAATTGTAGCTTGTAATTTTATAGCTTTGTTGAAGCATAACCTTTCTTCCGCAACAAGAGGTCGGACTGACGCTACCACGAAACACACTGAACGCTTGTTGCAGTCTGCTGTAAGACCGTTTTTTTTGCGTTTCAAATATGCCGTTCGAATTCTGCGCCAAAGAACTGCATCTCACGAACTCACGCATGGTTTCACTTCGTTGTCGCGAGATGGCAGCACCCGTGCCTTCCTCGTGGCCAGGCTTGTTTCCCCATCTCCCCAGTCCGCCTGGCAACAACAAATTCCACACCGAGGCGCCCCCCTGCACGCAAGCGGCCGGAGCTCGGAACGGTGAGAGAAATTCGGTAAATGTTCTTTCCCTTTTTACTTGTTGTGTTTTTGCTGCCCGGGAGCGCGAAGAGGCAAATGCTCCTCTCTTTTTTTTCTCTCCCTCGCTTGCCCTCGCTGAGAGCTGCCGTGGTTCCGAGCTGAGGCAGGCAACTCGCCTCGCTTTGGGGGGTTTCTCCGAGTGGCGTCGTCCCTTTATTGCTAGCTACCACCGAGGGAGGCTTTATATTCATCTTCTGTACACCCTACTTATATTCGAAAATGTACGAAGCGTAGCAATCCGCGTCGTGGACACGAATAACCCGAACGCCACGAATTTCTCAAATTTAATAGGCTTTCGGTGTAAATGTGTTCCCTTAAAAACACACCCAAAGGATCACAAAACCAATAAACAGAGTTAGGACCACGTCTACGACATCGTATACCGCCGATTCGCGACAACGTCCCATATACTTCATACCTGGAAATCAGGAAGGGGCTGAAGCCTTTTGTTTTGAAAAATTGCGGTACGGAATTAGTAACAAAACAACAAAAACGTTTGTCTTCTGACGTAATTTGAAAGGGAAGTCACCATAGACTGCGCGAGCATGTCGCGCACATATTGTTTTCAGTAGTTTGCGGGCTTTGCGCTAAACATACAATGCTTTTTACATTTATGCAACTATAACGGATATATACATACTTGGTAAAAGAACTCGCTCGTATATTTTTGTCTTATTAATTTGGAGTGTACAGTTTTCGTCGGGAGAGACCATTCTGTGTCGTTAAGTTGAGGCGGTTTCTTTTGCTGGTACAGATATACATGTGTCGTTATGATCGAAAAAATGAAAGCCAAAAGTTAAATAGAAAGTCATGGTTAGAAAAATACATTTCAAGTGCGGGACATATTCCTGCTAAAGGTGTTGCCGCAACAACTTTCAAATTAACCATGTTGAATTAACCTGAGAAATGGAGGGTGTAGAGAAGAAACATCAAAACGTAGAAGGGACAGAAAATAGACAGGATGACGTCTGTTTCGACACGTCGTCCTGTTTATTTTCTGTCTCTTCTACGTTTTAATGTTTGTTCTCTACCCCAGTCTCAGGTTATTTCAACATGGTTAATATTCACCAGCTCGCCTGCACCCTTACGATATTTTCAAAGCTTCATAGCACTGAATTACCAAATATCCACCCTAATCCCATAGCACGGGACATATTGGGGCAACAGGGTTAGCATGCGTGTGTCCCGTACACCACTATGATGGTACAAGCGCTGTTTGCTGCCAGCTACCGGAAATGTGCCATCATGTTCAAAAATAGCACACATTGTGCTGTGAACAGTATCAGCACATGTTCCATTTTTACATGTGACTGCACTCTCACCATTTTGTACGAGGTGTCCCGCAAAAATGCTGCGCTTGTTTTACTGCAAAAATAAACAATGCATTTCCGAACGCTAAGTTTGCATCCGAATTTCGCGCAATCTGTCATTGCTGAATGACAGTTTCGGAGTTTGTAGTTGTTTTATTCAAACGTTATAAGTAGTCCGTACACTTTCTGGTATTTATTTATATCAAAAACAGGCGTATGTTTTCCGGAGTTTATTTTCAAAATATCAATACCTTTCTCTCAAATTCCTTCGTGCAGACGCTTAAAACGGCTTTTATGGACAAGAACAAATCGCGAATAGAAACAAACAATCAAGATGGGAAACGATTTAAATTTTATTTACATTTCATACACAATGATCTTCATCTTCGTACTTCATTATTGTAATCTATGTATGAATTCTTTCCAGGGCTCGCATCTGTCATTGCCGCCCGCTCCTTCCTGTTGGCGGAGCTCAATTTCGAGAACACGCGCTCTACATTTGCGCTAGACACGGGAAATCCCAAAATGTTTAAATAGGCCTGTAAGCGTACTGGCCAGTCTGGGAAATGCAGCTTTCAAAACAGCACCGTGTCAACAACGGGACTGATGGCGTACTCGCGGTAATGGAGAAACTCAGCTTCTAAAGCTCTGAGCTAACATTCGTCATTCTCGACAAGCTCGCAGACGCTTTCATAGGAAACCAATCCCTCTGGCAGCTCCATCTTGGCGCAATGATTAACTATCTGCACGCGAAAGCCGAACGAGTCATCCGTGAACTGATTGTGTATGGATTTAAACGAAGTATAAGAAACAGCTATGTCACCCCCCATCCCTATGGACAGGCTTCGACACAAAAAATGGGAAACACGCTTCAAATCACCCAACAGGGTCTACAAATGAGGATGACAACTTTCAGCGGGGCAATTTACGAAAGGGCTTAATGAAGCTTCCAAGCTTTTGGGGACAAACTGGAGGTCAAAGTGGCCAGCACTGACAGAAAAAATGCAGATCTCAACTTCTAAAAGAACTTGGGAGACATATGCTGAAAGTCAACCCAAAATAACAACCGTAAAAAAAAATTTTTTTTTTTTGCTTAAAAAAGCGCTTTTACGAAAATATTTAAAACCAGTATATCTAGGTTTTCGTCAATTTCTTTTTTTCGACACCGGCGGATGTTTATCGGTGTTTTTCTGTTAAAAGCGGAAAGTACATGGCTAAGTTATACGTGAATTTCGTACATTTTTATATGGGAAATTGGGTACCCACGCATGCATGGAGATGCATAGCATGAGCTTACAGGAACGGGCCTGAATTTCCCACTGAAACGGTCGAATAAGATCGCAAGTTTTGAAACAGTGCAATCGGGTCCTGACTGCTAGCCCTACGTTTGAGCAGGGACTGAGAGTTTGACAATGCAATGTATATTTTTCCGGTGATAAAATCCTTGTAAATATTTTTAGAGGACAAGTGTATCATTGGACAGGTTTTGTAAGTCCAGTTCTGAAAGAATGCAGCATTTCGTAAATGTATTTGTATGCTCCTGTTTTGTCACGCATGCATGCACAAGCGGCTGGTGAAGTCAAAGTTCCTAAAGCCGCGGAAGTTCCTTTTGTTCAAGGAACTTCCGCGGCTTTGGAACTTGGGGTTCTGAAGGAATTGAACCATTGCGGTGAACATATTCTGATGGGAAGCCACGTGTTTATTACCGAATATTTTAAAAATGTATTTTCAAAATGAACAGTACAAGCTGGTTAGATAGAATGATCTTTTATGAACTTCCAACCTGTCCTGTAAAATAAATTATGAAAGAATCTGTCGTGAAGAATGAACAAACAAAGCCTCAATGATAAGATTTCCGTCTGGGGATAAGTAATGGTAATAAAGATAAATAGATCAATGCAAAACGCCTTACCTATTGCTGTTCATAAATTAAAAAAAAAAAACACGTCCAAAGGCGTTCCCACACTGCTCTCTGGTCCCCATGAGTAGTGGTGTTCTCCTATCCACTTGCCTCCTCTTCATCGTTAGCTCCGGTCAAGTGGAAAGAGGGGAGGGCTTTGTGGGAGGAGCCTATCCTGCGTTTCTTATGTTGCAACAAATTATAGTGCTAAATACTTCGCGCCACTTATTGAGCGTCAAAAGTTCTTGACTTTGCTTCAAGAGCTTCAAAAGCCACCAGAGCCTCCTTCCGTGCAAACCGTCGGCAACCCTCTTAGGTTTCATGCCCACCAGTCGCCTGCAAGAAATGTTACGTTAAGATGTGAGGTGCGTGTATTTACATGAAAACCTATAACCTCTTAATTTTTTCGTAATGCATAAGCACGATAATCTCTGGCGAAAATTATCCATTGGTTCTCAGGCGTCCGCAGTGGGAATGTACCAAGCACATTCATTCCAACCTGCTGGAACGGTGAAGTCTTTGGTGCAATCGCCTGGAGGAGTTCTGTTGGCTTCCTCGGCGGTTTCTGGCGTCGCTGGTACCATGTCACAATCGTGTGTGCAGATGGACGGAATCCGGAAGCATGGGCCAGTTGTAGTTCTCACGAACCCGGGCAAATGTCCCACTATAGCCAAGGTGTGTAGTCGTCGGGTCCCCGTAAGAAGCTTGGAAAATATCCTCTCAAAGGCCAATGGAGATTGCCAGCAGCCATGCCCAGTTATGTCCCCGAAGTTCTTTTTGCAGAGTATACCCTGTCAATTTGAATGAGAACATTTTCAACGGAAATTTGTCTGGTTGGGGAAGGATTAGGTTTAGACGGAAGAGCACCAACCAAAATCCCCCAAAAAAGTTCAGCCCGACGTTTCAAAACCTGCTCGATTTCTTCATCAGGGGTGACTAAATCGCGAGAAGCAGCAGCAGTTTTCATCTTCTTAGTGGCTTTCGACTCGAATTTTCTTCTTCTTTTATACAGATGGTTTGTTGTGTGTTGCCGTCGTCCGGTGGCGGAATCCATTGGCAAAGCACCCAGGGACCTGTTTATGCTTTGCGGTGTGTGTTGTATGTGCCAAATTTCCAGGAAAAGCCCTTTTCGGAATTGTGGCTCAGTTTCAATCACTTGCGCGTTCGCGAAGTCGATTGTATGGTCGTGAACATCGCAGTTTTCGGCGACGGTGCTGCGCTCGCAGTCGAACTTGCGTACGTCTTTCTTATGCTGTGTGATGCGCTGAGAAAAGTCTTTCGTCTCGCCGATGTAAGTAGCGGGGCGCTTTGCACTTGGGATCTTGAAGACCACTGCCTGTGCTTTTCTTTTTGGGAGGCGATCTTTGGGTCGCGTCATGAATCGTCCCAGTGTGGACACAGGCTTGTGGGACACTTGGATGCCTTCTTTCCTTAGCACACGCGCCAGCGCTTCGCTGGTGCGGCTTACATAGGGAACGCTGATGCGCGGGTTGGGCCAAGGCTGCGTGTGTTGTGATGGCTTTTTGTTTTGGCACATGTGACCATTGCGACGGGCGACACACTCAACAAAGCTGATGCTGTAGCCATTGTTGTTCAGAGCAGCGATGATGGTCTGCTCTTCTTTCCTTCTGTTGGTCTCTGATGAGCAGATAGTCATTGCTCTGGATAGAAGTGTGGAGACCACCGCCACCTTGTGACTCTTTGGATGGTTCGAGTCGAACTGATGGTAGCGGCCGGTGTGCGTTGGTTTCCTATACACAGCAAACTTCAGTTCTTCCATTTGCTTTTTCCCCAATGCATCAAGAAACGGTAAGGTGTTTTCCTTTTCGCATTCGACGGAGAATTTAATGGCAGGCTCAATGTAATTGAGGTGGGCCAAGAACTGGTTGACTTCTCGTTTCTTTAAAATACAGAAACAGTCATCCACACAACGCAAGAACACTTTGGGCCTGCTGGTGTAAGATAGTAGCGCTTTCTGCTCGATTGTTTCTGTTGTAAGATTTTCCGTCGTGACAGAGATGGAGGCACCCACTGCAGTTCCGCTGACTTGCTTGAACAGTTCACCTTGGAAACTAAAATATGTGCTGCCGAGACAGAATTCGAGTAGGCGACACAGTTCATCCACCTTGTCCAGCCTGAGGTTGGTTCTTAAGCCCAAGTTTTCATCTTTCTCGAGTACATCTTTGGCTTCGGTGACTGCCAACGGAACTGGGACGCTTGTAAAAAGTTAAACAACGGCGAAGGACACCATACAGTCATCGTCGTTGAGTCTTACTTGCGAAACACTCTCTATGAAGCGGCCAGTGTTTTTCACATAGGTTGATGTACAGGGTGTCACAAAAAGAAAATTTACAGGGATTCTTTTACCGCAAAAATAAACTAGGTATCGCCGAGCGCTCATTCCCCGCCCAATGGTAGCGCTAGAGGTCACAACCAGATGCCGAAGTTTCAGCCCGATCCGATAACTTATTCAAAAGTTATAAGTGATTTTCTGAAAAGTTCAATGGGAAAATGGCGGCCGACGGAGTTTTCGAATACATGGGATCCTATGGCGCCAGAAACCGAAAACGGGCAAAATGGGCTCCATTTTCCCATTGAACTTTTCAGAAAATCACTTATAACTTTTTGATTAAGTTATCGGATCGGGCTGAAACTTTGGCATCTGGTTGTGACCTCTAGCGATACATTTGGGCGGAGAATGAGCGCTCGGCGACGCCACGTTTATTTTTGCGGTAAAAAAAAAAAAAATCCCTGTAAATTTTATTTTCGGACACCCTGTCTTTCCCACGAGAGGGGCCAAAATCTGGTGTAAGTAATTGGAAAGCCCGCGAAGTGGCGAGGTCGAGAAATCTGCAATAGGTCGTATGGGAACGTTAAGCTTGTGGATTTTGGGGAGCTCCTACATGCCTGGATTAGAACCATTTCTGCAAATGAGCCGCAGATAGAGGCTCTTCGACTTCGGATATTTCTCGAAATTCTCCGCTAGCATCTTATTCAAGCTCGTCTCAATTCGTCATATTGGGTCCTTTTTGAGCTGTTCATAAAATGGGCTGTCGAGAAGGTCAGTTACCGTGCTCTCGTACACCTTCCGGTCAGGGACGACCGTCTAAACCTAACCTTGTCAATTGGCAGAAGTTGGCAGGCCTCGCGAAAAGACACACGGAAGTGTGCTCACTCGTCCTTCTTGGTGCTTGATCAGTGCAAGTAGGTCAGGATCTTGTCGCTGGAAATTCATCATTTCGTTGACGGTAACTGCAAGGAAAAAAAACGATCGTCGGCATCGTCATTGTTGCTGGTGCTCGGTGGAGCAGAATCAACGGAGACCTTTGACAGACAGTCGGGGTCGTTGTGCTTGTGGCCAGACTCGTAGGCCATGGTCATATCGAATTCCTGCAGTTGTTAACTCTTCCCAGAAAGACCGCCTGATGGGTCCTGCAGGTTGGCCAGCTAGCAGAGTGCGTAGTCGTCTTTGACCACTCGAAACTAGCTCCCGTACAAGTACTGGCGGAACTTGGTGATTGCCCAGTCGGCAGCGAGATACTCTCTCTCGGTCGTTGTGCAGTTCATTTCCGCCTTTGACAGAGTCTGACTGGTTTATGGGATTTCTCGTACCCTACCGTCTTGTCGGTGAACCAGCACTGCTCCGAGTCCCCTATTGATGGTGTTCATGTAGATTCGTGTCCCTGCGGATTGGTCAAAGTGGTCGAAGATCTCTGGCGGCTGAAGCCTTCGCTTCAGTTCGTTGAATGCGTGCCTGCTCCTAGTCTTCTCCCAATTGAAACTTCATGGCACCCTTCGTGAGATGCGAGAGTGTCCCCGAAAGCTTTGCAGAAATCTTGCACGAGAAGTAAGTGAAGATAATAGGTACACAACCCCCTAAACCTTAGGCGGGCTTTCTTGTATGATGGTCTAGGAAATTCAGCTATGGTGGCGGTCTTTACAAGGTCCGACTGGACACCTT
The DNA here is from genome assembly GCF_016920785.2 of Ixodes scapularis. Classification (NCBI taxonomy): domain Eukaryota; kingdom Metazoa; phylum Arthropoda; class Arachnida; order Ixodida; family Ixodidae; genus Ixodes; species Ixodes scapularis. The sequence continues at coordinate 238,930,701 of NW_024609835.1, read as the reverse complement.
CGTTGCTCACGTCGTGGCCGAGAAACCTTAGTTCGCCACTGGCGATCCGACATTTTGCCATTTTAGCGTCAGTCCTGCAGCTTTGATCGCTTGAAAAATGACCCGAAGCGGTTGGAGGCGTACGTTGAAGTCACTTGAAAACTCCACAACGTCGTCGTTGTGGAGTTTTCAAACATTAAAACAACGTTTGAATGTTCAAAATAGCTTTGCTATTTTGAACATGCTAGCACTGTGTCTATCACAGCCGGAATGTAGCTGGTGCTGTGCAAAGTCCGAAAGTATTCACTTTAAACTCGCACAGTCCATCAGTCGTAGCGAACGGTGTCTTCTCGAGGTCCTGTTCATAGACATCGATCTGCCAGTGGGCTTTCTTAAATTCCATCGACGTAAGGTATTGGGTGTGGCGCAACCAGTCTAGCGTGTCGTCAATCCGGGGGAGTGGGTAGGCGGCTCTCTTTGTTACGGCGTTCAGCCGCCGATAGTCCACGCAAATCCACAGAGATTCGTTCTAGCGTCTTGACTAGCATGACCGGGGAAGTCTACGGACTGCTTAAGGGCTGGATGATGTCGTTGTTCAGCATTTCTTGCACTTGCTCTTGAATGACGAGTCCCTCTTTTAAGGAGATTCAGTACGGCTACTGGAGGACTGGCTGGGTGCCGGCGTTGGTAGGAATACGATCCTTCGCGATCACTGTCTGGCGCTCCATTGAAGATTTGGCGAAACAGTCGCTTAACTCGGCGAACACATTGGTCATATGTCGATGTTGAGAAGCTAAGAGCCTAGGGTCGACGTCGAGCTTTAAAGGCGGACTACACTTTTGCGGCGATGGAGATACGTCTTGAGAGATGGCGGTGATTGCTGCTGTGACACGGAGTTCCTCGACGTGGCCCAAAGCAGTACTTTTGGTAAGGTGATGTGCCTCTTGTTGAAAGTTTGTTACAAGCAGCGGATCGCGTTCCTCTTGAAGTTCTGTTATCTCTTTCGCGACGCCGATTCTGGTCCCTAAGTGCAGCTAAACGCATCACTCAAGCAGAGCTTCACCGCAGGTGGCTGTGCCTGTTCTGATAGAAACAAGATCACTCGACCACGGTGGCAAGTTCACATGATCGGAGAGGACAATGACAGCGGCTGACGTTGTTTTAGGACGTTAAGAGAGGTTTCCGGAGCGTCAACTTGTTTGCCACCAGGTCGATGACGGCACCGTATACAGAGAGAATGTCCATCCCGAGAATTACGTTCCTCGCACAGTCATTGAGGGCAAAGCATTTCACTGGGCAAGTCTCACGGTGGATCTCGACGCGAGGCGTGAACCTTTCTACTGGCGAGATGAGGTGTACTCCGACGGTATGAACTTGTGGACCATCCCACGGCGTCATCACTTTTAGAAGTGGACGAAAGAGCTTCCCAATCAGAACGGAAGGGACTGCTCCGCTGTCCATGACAGCCGTCGCGTTGTGTCCTTCGATGACCACGTTGAAGTTTTTTGACACCGTCACGGGAGCCTTGTTTTGATTCGTCTGGTTTGTAGAGTTGGAGTCCTCCGGCGTTGGTGGAGGATATTTTTTCTTCGTTCATTCTCGGCAATTCCACCTAACGATATTGCCGTACTTAGTTTTCCCGGCGAGACAGGGGAGACAAGCGTTTCCGACGGGACCAACGAAGAGGCGATGCAGGGCGTCGCGGAGAAGCCGGAGATCTCCTTGGGGCGAAACGGGCGCAGAAGATGGTGGACAGCAAAGATACTCGTTGATTTCTCGTGGGCACTCACTGTACCGTAGGTTCGGGTCGTTCGGGTGGAACACGCGCAGCCCGAAATCCCGGTTGGGACATCGGCGATAAGTATGGTCGGCATCCCCGCAGTGTTAGTGTAGCGGTCGTCAGTCAGCCGGTCTCCAGACGTCCGTGTTCCTAGGCGCCGACTGCCCTTGGCGTACTTAATAGGGTCATTCATTATGGCGTCGAGGGTACTGGAGGGCAGGAGTGTCGCTTCGAGAAGACACCTGGTACTTGCGGGAAACTGGTGGCGGCCGTCGCGTCATGGCGGCATAGGACACCTCCGGCTCCTCCAGGGTGGCCACGCTGGCTGGATCTTCAGGACGAAAGATTTCCTGAACCACGTTATGTACGATCTCGGGGACTTCAAGCAAGGCCGGGTGGTGAGCAGAGCGTAGCAGCTTGCTATGCTCTGCTCAGCAAAGAAGCCCATTATTGTGACATATATTCGTAATTTTTCTCACGGACTGAAAAAATAGCAAACTGAGTAAACTTGAGTCACCCTTTCAGCTCCTAAAAAACTCTGCAGCTTGTACAATTAAAGGAAATACCCGCCCCCACCCCCCCTTCCCCCCCTATTACAGCTGTCGGCTGCAAAAAGAAGCATAAGAACATCTTTGTCCCTTGTACAGAGAAGGTCTGTACTCCCTTCCCCTCTCTTGTGGAAAGCTATATATAGGTCAGACCGGAAGGTGTCTCAACGGTCGCCTTCATGAACATAAGAACACTTTCACCAACAAAGACTCCGGGCATTTAGGCCTTCACTGTCAAGACTGTGGCTGCTCAGTGCTGTTGAGCATCTGCGTCTTGCTTGGCCAGCAGCACAAACAGCTAACAAAAGAAATCATTGAGGCAGAGAATATCGCAAGACATAACAATAGATGTGGTAGTACTCCGTCTTTAACCTTTTCACACAATAACTAGGATACCTAGAATTACATGATTAAATTTTAGTTAGTTTACGGTTTGGCTTCCCATCGAAAAAAAAAAGTCCAATTATTCCCCATGTCCCTAGTACATAACACAAAAAGAAGACGAACAAAAAAGTGTAAAAATATCAGAGAGTTGTTAGTCAGCGCGGAGTTAGTGTCTCTTTCTTTTTTGCGTGTGTGGACGTGAGTGACTGTTTTGCCGGTGCGCTGTTCTTCTCTACATCATGAGCAACCAACTCGCCCGAACCTCTGTTTTAACAAGCTTCTTGCATCCAGTCGGCTGTAAGACAAATAAATATCCTGGTGCCCCCTTTGGATTAATGTGAGCAAGGTGCAAGACGTGTTCCCGTAAATCTTTTGGCACTAAAACCTCTCAGAAGCTCTTCACATCGGCCAATCGGTATCGGCGGTACTGAAGTCTATTGAAGACATTAAGTATGTATTTGTTTCCACCCTTTGAACAGTGAATTTGCCCAAGTTCGCGGACACACCGTTCTAAGATGGCATCAAAGCTCTGGTTCTATCCCAATCCTATTAAAAATACTTCTAGTTCTTATGGTGTCGGAAATAATGGAGAACTTGTGCTTTTCCGTGTATTGTAGCAGCAACTTCTTTGCTTGGTCACCCTACGGCCTCTTTATCTTCAGATGGGAGCCTAATCTTAGCGGCCTCGGCGGAGTTCTATTCAAGATAGGGTTTATCAACCCCTCAAGATCCAACAGTGTAACCAACTACGGAAATAGATGCTATCAGTCGCATTTGACAATATATATCTGCAAAGAACATTGAAATGGCCACTCTTGAGAATGACAGACGTGTATCAAGGTTATGACGGACAATCAAGATGTTGCTACCGGTGTTTATTAAAACTGTGATAGGCATGCCGTTCATTCGGCCCCGCGTCACGGTTTTTTTTTTGTGATAAGGTAAAAATATTTCTCTCCCGCGCCGTGTTGATGACGCCTGCCTTTTGTTGGGATATTATTCCCAGTTTTTCCTCTGATGGGGGGTTCTATAGTTCAGTTCTCCTCCATCGTGGCTTTCTGTGGAAATACAAAAATAAGCTCGCTGGGATCTTTCGTGTATGTTTTGGTCGTTGACCTCGAATGATGGCCACTTTTTCTCAACATTTCTGTCAAGGCTTTCAAGAATTTCTAAGAATCGGGTATTAAAAAAAAGCTCCATTCTGAAATGAAATTCCAACCCCGGGAAACGTTCAAAATTGCTAAAATAATAAAAAACGCTGTCTAATTACCTAAAATGGGATAATTAGCTTTCTACTCAGCGGTTTAACGTCCATGTTCCAATTAGAATTTTGAAGTCTACCACCGTGGAAGGCTAAAGCAATTTACGGAAAGTAAAAACAAGCAACTGGCTTAAAGATATTCGCCGACAAGCTTTGCGCTGTAATTGTATAAGACAGTTGCCTGCAGTGATATCAAATTTAGATAATCATACCCATTACAGGGCAGTTTTTCGACAAATATCTACGAGACGGTTGCTTCTTTTTGTTTTCGGGAGACTGCTTTAGCCTTCCATGGTGGTTGCCTTGAAATTTTTATTTGCAACCTGGACTTAGAACAGCTAATAGGAAGGTTGATTAGTACAGTTTTTTTTTAATGATATAGGTAATTTTTATATTGTTTGCAATTCCTTACGTTTCCCGCAGCTGGGACTTCGTTTTCCAAAATAGTTTTTTTTTATTTTTCATTTACCCTATCATTTAGAACCTTCGAAAGCTTTCGCTTAAACACCCGGTATAGGGCAAGTAATACAGTGTAAAGTGTGCGGCTAGCAAGAAGTGCGGAACTTGCTTGTACTTAAAACGAAACAAGAGGGCTAGTATCAGTTGCAGTACCGTCCACGAGCGTGGTCTTGTCCCTGATGAAAAGCAAAAGTGAGGAATATTTATGTCGACCACTCTGTGATTGTAATAATTCAGTTTCAGGAGCATAACATGGTCGAGATATATGTAAGAAGCGGGATGACTACACGCAACATACATTAGGCAAATTTATGGTACAGGTTATGCAATAACCACAGTCAAGATAGTTTTTGCTGCGTTAGCAATGCCACGAATTCATTAAATAGTTTGTCATTAGGATCAGCTTTAAGATTAAAAAGAAAGCTTTTCTGTTTCGAAGCATTAACATTTATTTGCCATATCTTGCACCAGTGGTGAATATTAATATTAGGCTGCAAAATAAACAATCATTCAGGTTTAGTAATAGGGTCGTAGAAGACCACAAAGATGCATATAAATGAAGCAACAAAAATACTACACTACGTTAATACATATCGGGTGTACCTTGCGTGCTCAAGCGCTCCACGCTCTATTTCGAGCTGGGGTTTCAGCCACAGAATCCCCAGTTCAAAACTCCCAATCCAAAAAAAGAACAGTGAAAAGTATCCCAACTATCACACCACTCTGCTTGGAATCAGAAGCTACTTTACCATGGAATAATTTACTGCAAAGAGAAGAGTTTCCGATGGTGTGTTCAAATTTCCTTATGCACAAGGATACTCCCGAGCAGGGTGTAAGATAGACAGGTGGGGAAACGAGAGCCAAATGAGCGACCGCATTGTGTCCCCCTCTGTTTTCTCTTTTTCTGTGGCGCCATCTATGTGGAGCACCGCGAACTCTCACTCCAGGTGGGCGGCCGGTGGCGACCGGCTAAACTGACGGAGATGGTTTCTCGTGGATTTTCATTGGAAGGACTGTCGTGCTCTCAGTTAATTCTGCGCAGTCTCCCATAAAGTTCCGTGCAAATCCGATTCCGATTTTTTTCCTCTCGCCGCAGCGCCATCTGTCTCAAATCGGGGTTACCCGCAAGCAGACAAGTACAGTAGTAAAGTGGTTAGTTGGGCGAGTTGGTAATGATTGAACATGGTTAAAATTGCGCACAAATAGAAAGGTACAGAGAAGAGGGAAGAGAGAAGAGACAAGCGCAAACTCACAACTCGATGTATTGATGGAAGAAAAAAGAACAGCCCTCGGTATCAGCTCGAGCCGAGGCCACACTCGCACGGGGGCACCCGAGCACGCGGAGGACACACACCATCAACCACATTCGAACGACTGTAGAAAGGCTATTTCCTTGTCGGTTAAAGCCACAGAAGGATGGCTGACACAACGCTCGCCTAAGCGGAGTATACTTAAGGCTTCAAAAATTTCGCGAGTGTGTTTTTCGGTGAATCTGCCAATTATCGAGGTATTTTGTAAAGATGGTGTACACTTACACGCTTGACAATGCAGAGGTAGGTTCAACAGTGGGGGGTCACCTACCTCTGCATTGTCAAGCGTGTAAGTGTACACCATCTTTACAAAATACCTCGATAATTGGCAGATTCACCGAAAAACACACTCGCGAAATTTTTGAAGCCTTAAGTATACTCCGCTTAGGCGAGCGTTGTGTCAGCCATCCTTCTGTGGCTTTAACCGACAAGGAAATAGCCTTTCTACAGTCGTTCGAATGTGGTTGATGGTGTGTGTCCTCCGCGTGCTCGGGTGCCCCCGTGCGAGTGTGGCCTCGGCTCGAGCTGATACCGAGGGCTGTTCTTTTAGAGCGCAGCTCTTAGGGGCCCGTTCCCGGCTTGAGCGGCGTCGCCGTCGGCGTCGGCGTCGCCGTCGGCGTCGGCGTCGGCGTCGGCGTAATCAAGGTCATCCCAAGGTCACGTGACATTGGGGTCACGTGACCCCCCAGGTCACGTGACCCCTCCCAAGGTCATCTCAAGGTCACGTGACCCCACGTGACCCCCTGAAGGTCACGTGGGGTCATCGGGATCACGTGACCCCCAAGGTCACGTGACCCCTCGAGGTCACGTGACCATTCCCAAGGTCATCTCAAGGTCACGTGACCCCAAGATGACCCCCACGTGACCTCAGGGGGTCACGTGACCTGGGGGTCACGTGGGGACCTTGGGGTCACGTGACCTTGAGACGACCTTGGGAGGGGTCACGTGACCTTGGGGGCACGTGACCTCGGCGGTCACGTGACCTTGGGGAGGAGACCACGTGACCTCAGGGGTCACGTGACCTCAGAGGGGTCACGTGACGGGGGTCACGTGACCTCCAAAGGGTCACGTGGCCCCTCCCCAAGGTCACCTTGGGGGTCACGTGACCTTGAGGTGACCCCCATGTGACACCCAGGGTCACGTGACCCCCCCGGTCACGCCTCCCCGAGGTCACGTGACCCCCCTCCCCGAAGTCACGTGACACCCCCCCCCCTGAGGTCACATGACCCCCCCCCGGAGCATATTAAAGAATGAGGGGAAGAGGAGGAGAAGGAGGAGGGGTCTACCCTCCCCTCAGTACCCTTCACTCCTCCTCCTCAAGAGCTGCGCTCCAATTCGGCGTTACAGGGATTTGTAAACGGCTTTCACTTTTTTCTTCCATCAATACATCGAGTTGTGAGTTTGCGCTTGTCTCTTCTCTCTTCCCTCTTCTCTGTACCTTTCTATTTGTGCGCAATTTTAACCATGTTCAGACAAGTACACAATCCGGTCACGGCGCTACGGTAGGCTTCTATGGGTCGTTTCCCCACCTGTCTATCTTACACACAGCTCCAGAGAAACTTTTCAATGATGGCACTTCTCCCATGTAACCTTGGCTGCCCAGTACAGGAGATAAACGTTCTCCGTTGCTGTTTTCTGGATGAGCGAGAAGGAACGCTAAGACTGGTTTGCATGACCATACGCTAGGAAATAAAATAGCAAGCAAAAAAAAAGTATTAGCTCTCCTAATGAGTTTTGCTTAAGTCGAGTTCGGCTGAAAGCAACATGTGTGCAGCTGGCCCGAAGCAGGAGAAAATCACTCGCAGTTTTGTGACTGACAATTCATGTTCGCAACATGCGGAGGGCCTCTCCATAGTCAACTTGCAAAAAGATAATGAGGCTTCGGATCAGTGTAGTGTTTTAAGGATACCTCCGAGCAGTAGCAGGTTCAAGCATATTTGATGTCATAAGGAGAAAGAACAACTGTGTTAAAACGTAAGGGTACAGACATGCAGTGTTAGCAGCGGGGTCGCCGATGGAATGCGAAGAGCAAGCAAACCGACCACAATGGCGCGCGCGCGCGCTGGCGCTGTCATTAATAGTCCAACAAGACAACACTCCTTCACGTATTTTAGTTTAAAGCTACATTTCAAAATCTTGGTTCCAGTTCGGGGCACGCCGCGTTTTCCGGGGATAGGGAGGCTGAGACTCGCATGGTGGTAGTGCATGAATTACACTTGTTGGCGCACTCACACGCACCTCCGCTTTAGTAGCTGCGGAGTCACTTCCCAGCTCTGACACTCGATCAGGGGGTCCCGAACACGTAAGCACCAGCTCATAGTTGTCCATGTCATTAACGGTAGACGCACACTCCCTTAGGTGGTACAGGTGTATCCTCCAAAGAAACGTACCACCAGCTGTTTTAACTCTCAACCTATAGGACAGTGGTCCTGCTCGAGAGATGATGATTCCCTGCAACCAATTCTCTCCTCGGCGAAAATTCTTCACGTACACCGCCTCCCCAATCTGGAAATGGCATTCTCAATTCCCACCAGCTAAGAGCTGTCAGAATCGGGATTTTTGGACGTTCAACTCAGTGGATAACTTATGACGATCCAGGTGTGTCGTCAGTTGACGTCCAAGTAGCAGCTCAGCTGGGCTCTAGACCGTCGTCGCATGCGACGTGTTCCTGTGCGTGAGCAGGAAACTGGCCAGCCTAAGGTTTAGGGGTTGACCATTTGCATCATTTTCCAAAGCGTCTTTGAATGTGCGTACAAAGCGTTCCGCTAGCCCATTACTAAACGGATGATAGGGCGCAGTCTTCCCATGCCGCACAGTGTTTCTTTTTTTTAAACGTTTCAAACTGATCAGCAATATATTGAGGACCACTATCGGCCACAATCACATCTGGTAGCCTAAAACGGCTAAACAGTTCATTCAATTTGCCAATGGTGGGTCTGCTGTCGTAATGCCCATTACGAAGACTTCGGGCCATTTTGAATGGGAGTCGATGCAGATCAAGAAGTTCAGACCTTGGAATGAACCCGCGAAATCGAGATGCAACCGCTGCCAAGGGCGAATGGGCCATGACCAAGGGTGAGGCGGTGCTAGTATTGGAACGCCCCTTTGTTGCTGGCAGGCATCACACAGCTTCACTCAGCGATCAATGTCTGCATCGATTTCTGGTAGCCATACGTAACTACATGCAACGTACTTCATCCTGACGATCCCTGGATGGCCATCGTGCGGCTCCTCTATCCTCCTCTTGGTTTCGCAGGGAGTGAGGTACCACGACCCTCATCCCCCTCAGCAGACATCGTTAATGGTGCACCAACTCATGTCTTCGCGTGTAAAAAAAAACATTTTAGTCGTCTTCCATGTGCTGCGGCAACCCATCAACGACGTACGTATCGTGCAACTCGACGCGTTGCCTAGTCTTTTTGCGCTAGCTCTTGCCACCTCCTCGCTGCTTACTGGAAACGAGGGGAGGCGAAGACTGTAGAAAGTTAATGCGTTATCGCCTTCATTACTTCTTTCTTCACGGTTTTTAGGCACGAAAAGTCGCGACAGACATACTGCTTCCGCGTTTGTTTCGCCGGACTTGTACAGAACTTTGTACTGGTAGGCTGACAGTGTCATCGCCTATCTCTGGAGCCTTGCCGCTGCCATACTCGCGTCTGAAGATGGTCTGTAACAGCTGTTGATTCTTAAACAACAAGAAAAGTCATCCATACAGATAGTACTAAAATTTCTTCACATGAATTATGATAGCTAGGGCTTCTTTCTCCAATTGACTGTAATTTTTCTCGCTGGCTGCCGAAGTTCGTGATGCGAAAGCAATGGGTCGTGTAACCCCGTTCTCATAGACTCTGGACAAGTCAGCCCTAAGACCTTATGAAAAAGCGCTGCACGAAACCTGAAGTTCCGATTCTGGCTCGAAATGTGCTAAACCTGGTGCCTCTACTACTAGCTCCTTGATTAACTTGAATGCGTCTTAGCAACGCTTGCTCCATTGCCACACAGCATCCCACATCAGCAGGCCATTCAACGGTGCCAGCATGCTGAACATGTCTAAAAAAAGAATGGCTGTGAATGTGAGAATATACAAGAAGGACCGCACTGCTTCGCGTCTTGTGGCCTTGGAGCCCCCAAGATTGTCTGCACCTTCTTGGTAGAAGTGGGAATTTTCTTGCAACCGATTTCATGTCCCAGAATACTTAGTTCGGACTTCAAAAATTTGCATTTTCTTTCTTGACTTTGACACCTCTTACTCGGAGTCGACGCAAGACCTGCAGCAAGTTCTGGAGGTCATTCTCTGGTGTTCGTCCCGTTATCAAGATATCATCCAGATAACATATTGCCACGCGCGTCGATGAGCGAGCGCGTCCGCGGCCAAATGATTACCGTGCTTGACTGTCGCCCGAAAGGTCTAGGTTCGATTCCAGTTGGCGGAGTGCCCTTTTTCTTTTATTCTTCAACGCAACGTTCTCGTAAGTTCGAGAAAATTTTGGTCTGATCGAATTCGAATCTTCTACGCGCCGAATGTTTTAGGCTGAATGTTCCAGAGACACACGCGGGTACAAAAGGTGCTCTGCATGGCGAGCCGGAGTTACTTCCTCCCCAGCGTTTGAACCTGCTGTTCCGCCGACATCGACGCCTGCGACGCTCTGTTGTTCTCTTCTTCTCCTCTTTTGTTTTGGGCACAAGTTCGCACCTAATAAGCGTTTCAGCTTCTTCAGTTATTTTATGCTTTGTTGTTTCTTCCAAAACGGCAGCCGTTCAGTGACCTCCTGGCCGAATACGGCCACTGTATTGCGACGTCGTCGAAGGTGCGCCAAACCACCATTGCGAAGCATCGCATCTTTACCGAGGACGACGTGCTCCCTGTGCATCGATCGCCATACCGAGTCTCCATAAAAGAAAGCAAGGTCATCCAGGAGCAAGTGCGAGAAATGCTGAACGACGACATAATCTAGCCTTTCAACAGTTTATGGGCCTCTCCGGTTGTACTGGTTAAGAAAGAGGACGGAACGCTTAGGTTTTGCGTGGACTACCAACAGCTGAACGCCGTGACAAAGAAAGACGGCTACCCACACCCCCGCATACACGACACGCTTAAACGGCTGCGCCACAGTCGACATTTTTTTATTGATGGACCTGAACAGCGGCTACTGGTAGATCGAAGTCAAAAAACGGAACCGAGAAAATACAGCTTTCGTCACGCCAGACCGGATGTACGAGTTCAAGGTGATGTCTTTTGGACTATGCATGACTCCAGCAAGTTTCCGGCATGTCATGGACACCGTACTGGATGGACTGAAATGACAGAGCTGCCTCGTCTACCTTGACGACGTCGTAGTGTTTTTAAGCTACTTGGACGAGAACTTGCGAAGACTCTGAGCTGTTCTCTAGGCCATACAGACCACCGGGCTCACCCTCAAGCCATCGAAGTGACGGTTCGCCTATGACGAACTGAAGTTCCTAGGCAACGTGGTTAGCAATGATTGCGTTCGCCCAGACTTAGAGAAGACTCACGCCGTCACAGCATTTCCAGCGCGGACAGACAAGAAGGCCGTGTGAAGATTTCTTAGACTATATGGCGCTTGGATCGATATTTCGCAAGGATTTTATTACCGCTCACAAATCTCACCAAGCACGCTCAAAAGTTCGAATGGGCCGAGGAGCAACAGCAGGCATTCGACGAGCTGAAATTACAACTCCCGCATCCTCCGCGTTCATGGACACTTCGCGCAAGATACGTAAGCCGAGGTTCATACGGACGCAAGTAACGCAAGACTTAACGCGGTACTGGTTCAAGTGCAAGAAGGCACCGAGCGAATCATCGCCTACGCAAGTCGGACACTGTCCAAAGCGGAGACAAATTACTCCACGACTGAAAAAGAATGTCTTGCGGTCGTCTGGGCAATCATGAAGTTTTGCCCGTACTTTTACGGGAGCCCGTTCCGCGTTGTCACGGACCACCCCTCGCTCTCCTGGCTGGCGAACCTAAAGGACCCTTCAGGACGCCTCAATCGATGGAGCCTCTGACTGCAGGAGTTTAACATGACTGTGGTCTACAAGTCAGGCTGCAAGCAGAGCGAGGCCGACAGCCTGCTCAAAGCCCCTGTCGAGACACCCCCCGGTAATAGCAACGACGATGACGACGAGTGCTTCCTAGGCGCAGTGAACACCGACGACATGGCACGACGCCAAAGGGACGATCCTGTTGGTCGCGCTAATCGAGCACCTCGAAGGACGAGGCGGTACTATCCCCCGTGTCTTCTCGAGAGCCCTGCCGACCTTCGTCCTCCGACAAGGTGTACTTTACGAAAAAATATTTGGAGGCAACAGTTCGCCATGGCTGCTGGTGATCCCTACTGACCATAGAGAGGAGATCTTCCAAGCCTGCCACAACTACCCGATGTCCGGACACCTTGGTTGCAGCCGTATACGCTGGCCCGAATTCGTGAAAAGTACTACTATCCGAAGCGGCCGAAAATCGTTCACCTCTACACACAATCCTGCCACGAGTACCAGCGACGCAAGAAACCGCCGACGAAGTCGGCAGGTCTCCTGCAGCTGATTGCTCCGCCGACAGCACCGTTCCAGCAGATGGAAAATTGATCTACTTGGTCTTTTTTCGCAATCGATGCTAAGAAACAGATTTATAATCGTCGCCAATGATTATCTCACGCGGTAGGCCGAAACGAAAGCCCTTCTTTTTGGGACTGCTGTGGAAGTCGCCAAGTTTTTCATAGAGTCCACCGTCCTCCGGCACGGCGCTCCCGAAGTTCTGATCTCAGACCGAGGATCAACATTTATGGACCAGTTGACACAAGAAATCCTTCGTCTCAGCCACACCAGGCATCATTGCACCACTGCGTATCACCCGCAGACCAACGGGCTGACGGAGAGACTCAACAAGACCATCGCCGACATGATGTCCATGTACGTCGACGGGGAGCACAAGCCATGGGACGAGGTTTGGCCGTACGTTACGTTTGCCTACAACACGGCCGTACAAGAGACCACCGGGGTAACACCCTTTCAACTGGTGCATGGTCGCAAGGTAACGACAATGCTGGACGCGATGTTACCCCACGAACCGGCTGTCGACGGAAGCAACGACGCCCAGGGGGTTCTCCAACGGGCAGAAATCCGTCAGCTCGCCAGACTTTCGATTAAGGCCCAACAACGTGTCGACACTAGCCGCTATAACCTTCATTGTCAGGAAGTACCTCCAGCCCGGAGGCAGGGTGTGGGTGTGGACACCGATTCGTCGCCGTGGTCCCAGCAAGAAACTCCTGAAGTGCTACTTTGGACCCCACAAAGTGCTTCGTCGAATCGGGAATCTGAACTATAAGGTCATGCCCTACGGAACACCGACTTCATCACGCCGCCCTCCACGACAGGACGTCGTCCACGTCGTACGCCTCAAGCCGTACTACGATCGATAGGACTGTAAATTGTGTTTTCTAATACGCTGGCAGTCTTGTACACGCTACTAAAAAAAGTAATCGATTACAATTACTATTACTCTTGGCTAAAACGTATTCGATTAGATTACTTGATTACTCGACGGCAAAAGTAATTGGACATACTTAAAGAAGTAATCGTTACCTTTCCGATTACTTTATTGTGTGAAGACTTACATCTTTAGCGCTCATAACAATGAAGTACTTCCAACCTATATTTCACATTTGCACAAGTATTGAAGAAGAAACACTGGCTCCCTCTTCATGGTCGTTGCACCTTTACAATGCGGACACAATCATAGGATTCGTTTGACGACGTTTAATGATTTGGGCGTTCGCCAGTGTGTGTGTGTGGGGGGGGGGGGGGGGGGAGCGGAGGGGGAGCGGAGGGGGTTCTAGATTGTTAAGCTTGAGCAAGGGTTGTCGCTCAAAATTTGTGTCGCTCATTTTATTATTCACATGTGGATGAGCTGGCATGTTATACAGAAGAGCAGCAGCTCCAGGATTTGAAACGGATCATGTGTAGTATCCATTAGCGGAAGAGATCGCCCCGACCACTTCTGAACTCGAAACATTGCTTGTCACAAAGACCACGTAGGGGAAATGGGAAAATATTTCAACTGCCTTTGCATCCGCTTTAGGCATTCTTCGGTCCTGGTTCTCCTATGGGCTGCGAGTAGGTACCCTAAGCAGGATTTTTTATTTTTTTATTTCTCTCTGTGTGTGCGTGAGGGGGCTAGTTTGAACGAAGGACTTCCAAAGCTACATTCTCCTTCCTCAAACTTCGCCCTGAATGGCCTTTGTCACGCACTGTGGCTTCTCTGGGGCTTCCCACACCCAGTCCCAGCTCGAAAAAAAAAAAAACGGACATTCCACAGAAACTGCACATAGAAAGAGACTGACCTCGCTTCCTACAGCTCCGCAAAAATCTTTCTTTTTTCCGTTCTAAAAAAAAACAAACAAAATTTTTTTTTTTTATTTTTGTCATTTCATGAAAAAGCCGTGTGCTGGGGGGGTCCCGTGGACAAATTGTAACGGTTACAAGTAATTTTATTACTTCAAAAGTAATCAGATTACTCTTGTGATTACTGCCTAATAAAAGTAATCAACTGATTACAAAATTACTCGAAAAAGTAATCGATTACAAGTAATTTCATCACTTGTAATGCGTACGGTACACGTCTGTACGCTGGATCGGATTGTCTAGTACAAATCTACGCAGTTTGCCATTATTTTTGTTTGTTTTGCTGTTTTGTTTCCCAGCACGTCGCATCGAGACGATGCGCGTTTAAAGAAGGAGTAATGACACGCGCGTCGATGAGTGAGCGCGTGCGCGACCAAATGGTTACCGTGCTTGGCTGTCGCGCGAAAGGTCTAGGTTAGATTCCAGTTAGCCGACTGCCCTTTTAATTATTGTTATGACTTAGCGTTCTCGTAAGCTCGAGAACATTCTCGTCTGATCGAGTTTTGAATGTTCTATGCGCCGAATGTGCTAGGCTGAGTGTCCAGAGACACACACGGGAAGAAAAGGTGTCGATCCAGGGTCAGTCTCGCCCAGCATTCAATCCTGCTGTTACGCCAACTTAAACGCCCGAGACACTCTGCTATTATTCTCTGTTTTCTTTTTGGTTTTGGGCACAAGTTGGCCCCCATTGAACGTTTGAGTGTCCTCAGTTATTCTTTGTTTCGTCACCTCATCATCCGTGACCATATCACGCCATCAAGACCTTTGATCCTGTTGTCCGTTACCTTTTGAAAAATGGCAGGCGATGATGCGACCCTAAAAGCCAGACGTTTGACTGTGTAGAGTCCTCGGTGTATGTTTATGGTGAGGAATGACTGTGAATCCGGGCGCATTTTCACTTTTTGGTAGGCGCGAATTAGGTCTATTTTTGAAATTACTGTTGCTCTGGCCGCCACTCCAAGTATTTCTTCTATCTTTGGTAGCGAATACCGTTCCACTTTTAAGCACGGGTCTTGTCGCCACACAAGCGAATGGCCCCGTTCTTCTTCATTACAGGCACTACGAGGGTCGTGTAGTCGTTGTGTGAGACTAGCTCGATAATTCCAAGCGTTTACAGCTTTTCCAGCTCTTTCTCCACGGCTGGTTTCAATGCAAACGGCATGTTACCTGCCTTCAGAAACTTTGGCGAGCTTCCTTCCTTAAAGTGAAGTTGTGCCTCTTTGCCTCCAATCCAGCCAAGCTCGTCCCGAAACAACTCCTTGTGTGTTTTCAGGAGATCACGCAGTTTGTATTTTAAGTTCACCACCTTCACGCAGTATGTGAAGTGGTAGCTTTCCGTCAAGTCATCATTACTCCCCTATTGAAAAAAAATAACTTAAACTGGTCCCAGCTTCAAGCTCGGTTATTGCTCCAGCATGCCCAGCCTGGCATGCTGGTTGATATGGTCATAGTGGTCATGCTGGCTGATCTGGTCCCAGCTTCAAGCTGAGTTATTGCCCCAGCATGCCCAGTTTGCCATGTTAATTAAGCCGGAGGACTCTCCAACTAGTTTAGTCAGTATAAATTGCTACGCGGGACAAACAAGATACACCCTTCAAAAAAGCCAGCGCGGCATTCAATTCATTATTTTCGTACTCGCGGCCTGCTCACATGAGCTCAGATGCTACATAACCTCGGCGCTGACACAACACAAACCGGCGCACAGACAGTGGTTCTCGGTGCAAAACAATGTTATTAAAACTAGATTAATTATCTCTCAACACAAACATGAAAGGCGTTTACAAATCCCTGTAACGCCGAATTGGAGCGCAGCTCTTGAGGAGGAGCAGGGAAGGGTACTGAGGGGGGTCACGTCACCTGCGGGTAGTCACGTGACCCCGGGGGGGTCACGTGACTCGGAGGAGGGGGTCACGTGACCTCGGGGGAGGGGGGGTCACGTAACCTCGGGGGGGGGGGGGGGTCACGTGACCTCGTGGAATCACGTGACCTCGGGGAATCACGTGACCTCGGGGGGGGGGGGTCACATGACCTCAGGGGGGGGGTCACGTGACCCCCCCCCCCCGGTTACGCCGACGGCGACGCCGACGCCGACGCCGCTCAGGCTGGAAACGTGCCCCTAAGAGCTGCGCTCTAAAAATACTAGACACATGCCAAAAACAGGAAATAACAATAAAAATACTACATGGATTAGAGAAGCGAACCTGGGTCCCACCAATAAGGAGGGCGAAGCGACCTCTTGCGTAGCCGGCAGAGGCGAGGAAATGTGTGTGGCTTGGATGGCATTGGCAATACTCCTCGGCATTACCGTTATTCACGAGCACACACATTTTCGAAGAGATGAAATGACACCCCAGTCGGCGCGTGTGACTTCTTCCCGCGCTGAACGGACTGCCGTTCGCTGTCTCCTCAAATCCTACTTCGCTCGCACCGCCGTTCAAGTAGTCTCCAAACTACGCGCACATAGCCGCCCCTTCAAAAATCTGCCAAAGTTAGATGAACGTGTCTCGAAAACTCCATTCCTACCACTCTCTCTTTCTTCCCGCACACAAAGGAAGCTCGCAGCGCGCCTGAGGCGCCCGGTGGTCTACCAAAAACAAGAGGACAAAGAGCAGGACGTGGCCTCGCCCCAGCCCAAGCCAACCTTGGCGCCCGTGCTCCCAGCAATGCCAGCTCGACTACCTTTAAACGACCTTGGTGTGCGCACTCCCAGCAAGACCAGCTTGACAAGCTCGAACCAGCTTGGCCCAGCTTCAGAACCAGCTCGAACCAACTTGACAAGATTGAAAAAAGCTGAAGTACCAGCTTGCCCAGCTGTAGTGCCAGCTCGAACCAGCTTGAACCAGCTTGACCAGCTCGAACCAGGTTGACAAGGTTGAACCAGCTTCAGTACCAGCTCGAACCAGCTCAAGTATCAGCTTGCCCAGCTGCAGTGCCAGCTCAAACCAACTTGAACCAGCTTGACCAGCTCGAACTAGCTCGATTACCACGTAGACCAGCTCGAACCAGCTTAAAAATCAGCCAAACCAGCTTGACCAGCGTGATTTTCTTGCTGGTTTTTTATAGGGTCCCCTCTGACTACGGCCATTCCTTTGGTTTCACTGCTTCTCTCTTGTATATGCGGAGTGTCATGGTCGGTACCGCCAACTTCACAAACGGAGGCAGTTCCTGGTACTGTCGCATCGACATCACCGACACAGTGGCGCCAGTTTCAACTTCAATATTCAATGGTATCGCCTACACATTGACGTTGACGCAGTATGGAGGGCTGATGCGGCTACCTTCCATGATGTACCTAGATAACTCGTCACGCCCTGCCTCGACTTCTAAGGTTCGAAAGCTTTTGGACGTTTCTTCCGTTACCTTCTCCGTTCTCGGCGCACCCTTGCAGGCCCTCTGCAGACTCCCTTGTCAGTTGCACTCGTGGCAGAGAGCGTTTTATTAAGGACAACACTGCGCACTGTGCTTCCGAGAATTGCAGCGAAAGCACACCTTGCGGACTTTTAGTAATCTTACCTTGCTTTTGCTTCACGAACTTCTGAAATTCACGCAGCTCAGTCGCCCCCTCGTGACCACGACCACGGTCGTGGCACATTTGTACGTTCTGTGTTGCCCTTTCCATCGACAGCTCTTTTTCGTCTGCTTTTTTAACGTGAGTAATTCATCCTCAGTGAAAAGAACGCGCTGAATATCTGCACGTACCAATCCCCTCACGAACTTGTCTCCCAGGACCTCTTCTAGATTTCCTTCAAAATTGCAAGTTCCGCGAGCCTCCTCAACTCTCCGACATACTCGGCAATTGTCAGGCTTTCACGCTTCTCTCTCTTGTGAAATGTAGCCCTTTCCGCTATAACAGACGTGGTTGCTTAACGCTGCCTGTAGCTCTTCTAGCGTATTTTTATACGGCTCCACGGGTGCTACCATGCTCTTCAACAGTTTGTAGGTTTCGGAAGATATAACGGGCGATCATGACATCCACCATGCTTTCTTTGGAAACTTTGTTGGCCCCTAAAAAGGCTCGAGGTAACCCTAAGCACTTCTTATGAGTTGTGAATGCGAAAGCACTCACGCCGCTCTTCGCTCCCTTCTTTAATCTGCGGCGTACAACGCGCTGACCTTGGGCGTGGAATGATGGGGTCGCTGCCTCGCGGACACGCAGCGCCATCGGTTGAGCGATCGTTCAAGCTGTCGCGTGCCTTGCGGCGCGAGTAAGGAAGAGACAGCAACGTGGTTTCCAGCAGAACGAACACCTTGGTTTATTCTATGCGCCATATACATTACCAGCGCGCCGCACAACCGATAAAAGGCGAGGAAACGCGGTGATCAGCGATAACACAACAGTGTGATAACACTGTTGTAATTGTAAAAGGTGCTGCTGGCTAACTTTGCGCGTGGTTTCATTAAGGTGCCGTTTTGCATGGTTTCAAAGCTGATGACGCCGGGTCCCTCCATGAGACAGTTAAGGCTTTCGCATGAAAAAGCTTGACCCTACTGAAAAAAAGAAAAAAACAATATGTTGCCTATATGTTTGGTGTCTGCTTCAAAATGCAACGCCACACTAGCGCCACCTGAACCTCTTGCGTTTATAGTAATAACTCTATGTACGTGTGCGTCCGACGATCTTTTGGTAGAGAAGGATAAGAATGATGGGAGTAGAAGTACACCGTTTGAAGGGTCGCCAGATGCCTCTGCCTGGAATAAGTGTAAGCGAGCACGATACACCCACATACATCTTTTTTGCTTAGAATGCTCTGGCATGGTGGGCATCGCCAAAGAAGGCATGGTAAGTGCATCATTGGACATGGTGGCGGTGGCACTGACGGAGACGACACCGACTACGACATCTATCTCGAAATAGGGCTTTCGAGAAAAACTCAAGCAATGTAATCGACGACCCTGACAACAGAGCGGACGAAATCAACAAAAGAAGACAGCTGCACTTTAATGTTTAGCATATACAATTAGGCATAGGAATAAGACATTATGTTCAAAAATGCACGTTGAGAGACATCAGGTGCTCCTCCAAGTCGCCCCTCCGTGTTTGCGAATGTCGCTGTTCAAGTCGTGATTGGCATGCTACGTGTGCACCAGGCACCTCGGAGATATCGTAGCGTCATACAACCTTTATCTTTGGGTTTTTGTTTTTTAAAACGTTCTTTTCGCTCACTTTTCCAGACAAGTTCTACGACGTGGCAATCCTATCTGTGTCTTCTGTGTCCGTCGTCTTGCTGCGCTTTTTAATCATTATGAATCACCAAGTTGCCCAACATTCTACCCTCGTCAATCCACGATCTCCAAGGACGACACCTCTAATGAGGGAGTTCCGTGCATGTCAGCTCGGAAGGTACTCGCTTGTATTCTTCTTGATTGAGAATGTCAGTTTGTTTTATTTTCACAAAGCATTGTAGCAGATATCTTCAGTGGCCCACTGGAAGCTACAGGTCTAAACACGGCTGTTTCCCTGTAGCTCTCGCTCTATAGCGCAGATGACATTCTATTTATTTCATCATTTCCAAAGATCTACTGCAGAGTGCGCAATGAGTACTGATTGCTACTAAAATATCGGGAGCTTATACTTGAAGAAAGTCTGCTGTTCTGTGTAATAATGGATGGAAGAAAGTTATGATCTCGAATTTTAACTACTCCACCGGTTATGGGTGTTCGTTTTCCAAACGGAATAATTGTATTCCCATTCTGAGTTGTGAAGTTGTGGGACTTTAACCAAAATCCCGTTTGAATAAAAAAAAAAAAAAAAAAAAACGGCCACAGCGACTTTGTGAAAGCATGTTCCGGCGGTCCTTCTGATTACTGCTACGTTCCGTACTTTGTAACATCATAAAACCATGCATCACATTGTTTCTAGCACCAAACGCAGAATTTACCAAAGCAAACTTTTGTTATCAATCATACTGCACATCGAATCAAACTTTTCCGTATGAGTTCTTCAAATTCACAATCATTTGGTGAACCCGATGTATAAATGATTTTGACAGCTCTAGGTATTTTACAGCGAAGTTATGTATGGCTAGGGTCCCGTGCATTTTTCGTGTGCGGTAACGGAAATGACAGCACGGCTTTGTGACGCCCATTTACCCGCTAAATTGACCGGGGAAGTTTTTCCGGTAGATTTAGCGCTAAAGTTAGCTAAATTTAGCGGGAAAATTGACGGAATGTGAAACGAAGTTGTGACGTCACATGACGTCACGAATAAATGTGTTCGTACCTTTGTTTAAATTTTGTGTCACCCACCTTCCCAGAGTGGAATGGCTCATGATCTTTTTATACACTTTAACATACTTCAAGCCGTGAGGCCAAAGCACCTTGTTACTTTATGGCTGTTACAAACTTCGATCGCACTTGATTACGTTTATGGCTTCATGATCGAACACCACTTATTGATACGTTTCTATAAAATATTATAGCTGTGCATTGCAACAAGTTTATTATTATTATGTAAGGTTGAGATTGTAGTAGCTTTTCTGCTTCGTTTTTAATAAGTAATATACGTGATAACATAATTTTCAAATGTTGTGTATGAAGTGGCGTCAACTTAACGACGCTGATTTAAACTTATTGAGTATTTTTTATGCATCAAATGATGGTATTTTCGTTCTAGGTTATTATTTAATAGCTACTCACAAGCTAAAAGCATTAGGGTGAGTTTTAGTTGTCTTCCCTTCAAAGCGAACATTCTGCCTTAAAAATTCTTCGGTCATCTGGTACACATGCATATCACGCGCTCATCCAAAGAACAGCGGAAAGCATGAAGCGCTTGCTTGAGGCAGGACAGTCGAGAGACACGTCCCGCTGTTCTCGCTCTGCTGGTGGCTCCAGTTTAATATTTTGCTTTTCTAGAATTATTACTTGTGGACTGAAGTCTTTGAAACTAAAAATAACCTCTCCGAAATACTTTAATTAATGTGTAATCGTATTTTTTGCAGCTTTTCTGAGATGAGCGCTAAATTAATGTTATTTTATTGCATCAAAGAGACGATGCTCTTAGCACTTTAAAATTCATGGGCCACGTTGTGAACAAATCATGGCAGCCTCAAAAAAAGGAAGGGACTTTTCGAATAAAATAAAGAGTACGCGACATCGCCGTAAAAACGGTGGTCGGCACGAGAAAAGGGCGCTACAAAGGCGTAGTAATGCGAGCGACCACTCCCCGAAACCACCGAGACTGATCTGGCAGCCTTCAAAGGGGTTGCTCCCAAATGCCCCCAGAATAGAGTGGCGCATCTATGGCTGCGTAAAAAAAAATGTTCGTGGAGAAAGACGGAGGGTCTCTGCACGCGGAAGGAGAAAAACGAGAGCTGGGAGGGGATGGAGGAGATTCACTGCGGTACCGAGAGGTTTTGGTGTATATTGGGGGGGGGGGGGGGGGGGGGGGGGTCGATAGATGGGAGGAGTGGGGGGGGGGGGGGCAGAGAATCGGTCCTTTCAAATGCGTTCTATACGTCTCCTGAGTGGTTTGTTGTGCCCCGGCAGTCGGTCCTTTCTTGTCGAGCGCCATCACCCTCCCCGCGCTGTTGTTAATGTTCAATCGATGAAATTGCCTGACACGGAGACGTGTTTTGATGCCTTGTCCCTGCGGCTACAAATGATGCACGCACTTTTGCTTCAAGAGAGAATTGCCCCTTTCATTTTTTTTTCTTGGGCTGGCGCACGTTGTAAAGACAATGTTTCTTAGGGTGCTCCACACCTTACCTCGCCCAACCCGTCTTCAATGTTTTTGTATTTTTATCGTCGGCTTTCCGCATTGGGCTTTTAGAAAAATGCTGCACGGGCATTGCTTGGGTCGACAGCTGACTGACAAGCAACAGACCGTCAGTTATTTTTAAGAAGAAACCCTCCCCTCCCCCTCCCCAAACAAACAAACATTTTTTTTTTGCATCGGATTTAATGTTGTATCAGGAGCTTACTCGCTCAATATTTTGCTGCAGAATCACGTATATTTTTAATGTAGCCAAAATACTCAAGTTCTGGAAACCGATATACTAGTACGAAAATTCATAGCCGGAAGTCACGTAAGAGCACACTACCGCATTTTATTTTTTCTACTCTCCTCCAACGTTTAAAGCAGTTTTTTTTTCTCCGCTGCTTCGGTGTTTGAAGCAGGCGACGGCGACGACGAACTTGCATGCACCGTTTGCGGTGCGATTGTTTCGCAATTATATCCCTTCCGCCTGATGTTCTGCGCTTGTAGATCGATTGGCCAGTACCAATAACGACAGTTCCCAAGTAGCGGCACCACGTCCGTCGCAACGTTGGTCCGTTGTGCGCCGCCATCGCGTCGTTCAGCCTGCGGTACGTAGCCATATTGAGAATGATGTGTGCTTGTACTTCCTGTGATACGTGCAACATTTTTGCTTTCGAACAACGTATTTGGAGCTTTTTGAAGGCCACCAGAATGGGGTTAATGTTATTATCTTTTTTAATATTGCATGCGTGCCTTAAACGCCCCACAACTTTGAAGATATCGGGTACGCACAGCTTGAACGCCACGTGACCGTGGAAAAGAGAGTGAACGCGACTAAAACCGGCCAATTCTCTACCAACTGTTTTCGGGCGAAAAAAAAAAAAAAAAAAAGAAAAAAAAAAACGAATTGCGAGCCAAATTTGTGCTTTGGGTAGTTGGGCTCACTCATTTTACAAAACCCCTAATACTTATACATGGTGCCAGTAGTCACCCCAACCTCCAGAAAACATTTCTGACTACGTTACTGCGATCTGTGCTGTCTAATCTGACTTTACGCCATTTCAATACCAAAGTTAGAAGTGGCATATGTATTGCACTTATCAGACGAGGGCCAAGGCTCCCGCAGGAAATATCCTCTGGAGCTAATTTGTACTTCCCGAAGAAATCTGTCTACGAATGTTTGCATGAATTCTAAAGCAGAAACACCCTTCGAACCCAAATCGTGTTATTTCCAGGTAACCTAGTATTGACAATATCCACATTTGTATAAAATACGTAGTTCAATATGGGTATTTTCCAGGCACGTAGCCAGGATATTGTTTCGGGAAGGGGGGGGGGGCCTTCCCCCTTGACCAAATGCTGTAGGAGGGAGAGGGGGGAGAGGAGGCCCCAGCAAAATGGAAGACTTCGGGGGGGGGGGGGAGGTTTGGCCCTTATGCCCCCCTCTTCCCCTCATACAGCATTTTGTCAAGAGCAAGCCCCTTGCCAAAACACCTTATTTCGCTTGATGTCGCATACAGACTATCCAACGCTTTGTCTCAATTAGAATGCGCAAAAGAAACGTTAGTGTAAAGACCCGTTCCAATGCTCAAAATGTAACGGGAATGCAAGAGGAACGCGTTCATTCCGCACCAAAGTAACATGCAACGGAGACTCTTTCCAAGATTGGGAAGGAACGAGGAACGACCTCTCGTTCCTGTTTTAGAGGAACGCGTAAGCAGAACGCTGCCTTTTAACGAGTCTAGTGTCGCGAAACTAGGTTTCGGGAAACAGATGCGCCATTTGAACAAGACGGGAAAAGACGTGCGTATCCGAAAAACGATGCACGCGCTGCATGCTTTTAGGATGGGTTTTCCTTTGCTGAAACCTCAACGAGGTCTCTCAGTCATCGGAATGAGACACGCGGACGCTGCCGAACGCCGCTCGACATCGCTCTGACGTGTGACCTTCAAGGCCGAGCGTGCTTTTCGAGGTACCTGCATGATTGTTGGCCGATTTCGTATCCGAGACTAAGCCGAAAGCAGAAAATAAACATGGCGGCAAGCGACAAGGTGAGAAGCAATGCGTACGGGCTGGCAGCAGGGGAAGAGGAGGGAAAAGATAGGCGGCAAATTGTTGTAACGGACATTTTAAAAATGTCAGGTTGCGAGAGGCCCTATTAAAAAGTAGGCCCTATTAAAAAGATCGAATTTGCATGAGATATTTGTGTGTCCAATAAACAAATATGAACCATACAAGATATATAAGATATAAGAACCATATAAAACTGGTAAGAAGCTTCTTATAAGTTTCTTATATGGTTCTTATATGTCTTGTACGATTCATATATCTTTATTGGACACAAGGATATTTCTCATACAATAGGCGTTTTCACTAAGGTTTTTTTATTAGTTTTTGATAAATTATTTTTGCCCATATGAATTTTAAGAAATCTACGCATATTTAATTTATAGTGCGTCAGGCGGATTTACATCTTTTTGTAAGAAAAATAAAAGCAAATGTTCCTTCAATGCGGCGGCTGTTTAGAGAAATGTATGCTTTGACTGAATTAATTTTCGAGACTATCTGTGTGGTTTCAGTTTGTCTTGTGTAATCCCGCGGATCAAGCACAACGGCTTGCCGATACATGTTTACGTAGGGCTTACTGATACTTGTTTGCATAGGGGTCTGGTGACCAGTCGCCAAGTATTAGCGTTGGTGTTGGTGCTCCGCAGCTCAAATTCAAAACCCAGGAGCCTTGTGTACGATCCCCGCTCCATACGAGTTTCTCTCTGGATCAGCATCGTGCAAAATATGCCAGGCTAGCGGTCGCACAATACGGAACAAACATCCGACACCCCTCGGGGCAGTAACCTGCCGCTACATAATTTTAGACAAAAAAAAAATGTTTCCTACTGGTGCGTTGGTTAAAGCTGCACTCAAGCACTTTCTAGGACAACATCGTGACACCCACGACGGTCCTCGTATCAGCGATGTTGAGTTCCCTTTGGTAACTATCACACGCGAGAAAAAAACAAATGTGCTAATTTATAGATGTTTAAGATATGCGCGTGTACTTTCTTCAGCACTGCATCATATCGCGACACAGATACAAGATTTAACAGCCAATGTGTACTGTTCCTCCATAAAATTCGTCCAAATATCTACATGCTTAACCGACCGTTTCTACAAGACATTGAGAGGTGTGCACCGCGAAACAGAAGCAGATCAACAAATCACGGCGACAGAGTGAAAACGGCAAATAGAACGGGCACGGGTGATTGGCACTTTAAACGCGAGGTAAAACGCCTTAAAATGATACTCATATAACGCGTCGGTACTTTTTTATATGTAGAAAGAAAAAAATAGATAAGGGTCCACTGATTTACCTTCAAGAGCCATTCAGAACAATCAAGCACCCGACAATCGGATGACGACCGAGATGAACGGTTAGATCCCCATCAATAGGCGAACTCCAAGTTAACGTGGGTTTGCACCAAGCACCGTCTCACCACACACAACAAACGCTCAAGCTGGTTGTTGTATCGCGGTGTTGGCACGATCTGAGTGAAACACAGCCACGGAGCTATACGCAGATCGCCAAAGCCCTCGCTCTGTTGTCATCAGGGAACTACTTGTTTAAAAGGTTAAAAGGCGCGAGCAAACAGGACGAAAAAAGAGACACGTACGACACGGACAGGCGCCATGCTGGTCCATGTCGTACGTGTCTCTTTTTTCGTCCTGTTTGTTCGCGCCTTTTAACCTTTTAATTGATATGAACCAACTAGCCCCAACCAAAGTTTTATTTAAACTACTTGTTGTTTGTGGTTACGTTTCTGGTAGGACAGACCCGATCCGTCGGCGGCCGAAACACACAAACAAACAAATAAAATATATTTTAAATGTCAGACAAGTTGTGATAACCTGGGGAACAATCCAAATGTGATGACTGGATATAAAAAAGTGAAATAACATGTCGACAGTATAGTAAGAAAGCATGCTAAGTGAAAAACAAAATGAACATGCTTGACCTTAAATTTCGATACCCTTCCGCTTTACCTCAAATTGAGCGGGGTTTACACCGGGTGACATATAAAATAATGTATTGCTCTAGCGGCAGTGTAAAATAAATCAGACAAGTTTTTTTTTCTTTTTTAAGATTTATTATACGTCAGGTCGAAGGAATTCGGTGACTCGTATAATTGGAGCAGTTCTACTCGGTCTCAGCAACTCCGTCATTGCGCGAGGGCTACCCACACCGAGTCGTATCCGGGGAAGCAGGAAACCGTAGCGGATGCGGGCGGACGCCTCGCCTCGGTGGCCGTCCACCTAGCCGTCCTCCAGCGTGCCTCTCCGACCGCGGCGGCGTCCGTTGGCGGCTTCCGCGTGTGACCAGTGCTCCAGCCCGCGTCGCAACGCACGTGCAAGGCGGGGTCCGAGACCGGGCTGGGGGTTCACGCGGCATTCTACCTCCGCGCTTAAAAAGGAGCTGGAGGGGGGGGGGGGGGGGGGGGGGTTCTTTTGAAAAGTGGCCAGAAGCGAGCCGCAACTGCAGGCCGAAACCCTCCCTGGGTCTTTTTCTCCCGCGGGTGCTCCCTCCTGCTTCGCCTCGAGTTCTCGCGCTCCCTGGGTGGCTCGGGGAAAACGGGTTTTCGGAGAAGAAACTGTCTGGGCCTCGGACGTTGCCGAACAAAGCTCACGTCGTCTCTCCTGCCTTCTTTTTATTTATATTTTTTTTTTGAGGGGGGAGGGGTGGGGGGTTGCGATCTGTATGTGATGCTCCTCAAGACCAACCGTGCATCGGAGCACGTTGTACTCCAGTGTGCACCCAAGTTGTTGCCGAGAGTGCTGGCGCAGGATGAGTGGCATCTCACTTCCTACAGGTAGGAGCTATGTTTTGATTACCCTAAATCGGTGTATTGGCCCCGGAATGCTTCCGGATGCCTGCCCTCCTCCGGTGTTTTGTTTTCTAGGAGCCGAGAAGGGTGGGCAGTTTTACTTCTTCAAATGTTACGAGCAAGTTGCATCGCCTATGTGGTTAAAACTGCTGGACCTAAAAGAAACAGAATATGAGAAAAACAATCCCAGGTTTATCTCTTTACGCTCCCGCAAGGACAGGCCAATGGTGGCGAGTACGTGCTATCGCTAATATACGAAACAATTTGGAGAGATGTTTCCCGCCTTTTTTGTTTACGAGAAAGGCAGGGAAGGGGTGTGTTAATTCAGCCATCGAATACGAGTCCTAGGTATACTCTAGCTGCTAGGGTTGGTCGCGCAAAATTAAATTTTATACGTACTTATTTTTCTTGCTCGCACATATTGAAAATATCAAAACTCTTAATGTTCGGGTCCGAGATTTTGATATATATATATCCTAGCTCATACGTATTGCAAAAAATCACAACATCTACACGTGGTGAATGATGTTGATTGGGGCGAAGCTCTGGCAGTGCTGATGATACTGATTTTACTGTTCATAGGTAGTGCTCATAGTTCTGATTTTTTTTAATTGCTCATAAATAGTGCTGAGTTCTAGGTTGCGTTTGGTAACCCCAGCTTTTGAGTCCCTACCACATCCCAGAGCCCCCTACTCGTCCCGGAGTCGTGGCCGAGTGGTTGATGGACTAGAAATCCATTGGGGTCTCCCGGCACAAGTTTGAATCCTGTCAACTGCGCAAATATTTTTTTTTTTTTTTTTTTAAGAAGACAGATGGGATGGGAATCGATGTGAGTACGGACGCCGGATGGACAAGGCTAGACCCTAAGGAGCTTCGCCCCTAAAAAGTTAATAAGGTTGCCTTATAAACGATCCGGATGTATACATGGAGGTCACATAACACGACCGCTTATGACTTCGGATCAATTGTAACGCATTTAAATTGAACGTGCGTGAAATCGTGTTTCATAAACTTGACCGGAGTAACCACGGACCTAACAATATAAGCAGAGAACGAGACACATATAGCGAGCCGGTGCGATCGTTGTTTCTATCTCACTTTCCCTGGCTTCTGGACGGCTGCATTAAAAAGTACAAAAGCGATCAAATTTCTGCGGAAAACCAACCTAGGCCGTACCGTTTGGTGTTAATCAGTATGCTATATTTCCCACTAAGTTCAGTGCAACTTTACCCACAATCTGATGGAGGCACTCCAGCCGCACAAATCGCGCTTCGTCATGGCGCTCGTTGTATTTGTGCGTTTCGTATCACTGGCTAAACTTTCCTTTAGCAGGTGATCCAGCCGGCTCTCATCGGCTGCGATCCGACTTAGTGCGAAACGGAGAGGAACCGCCAGAAACAAAATGCGAAACATTGCTCACGGTAAATTGTTTGCTAACCGTCCTCGCAAAGTGCACAAGCTTTGAAACTATGTAACAAAAAAAAATCATTTTTTGATAACAGCAAAAACCGAAAATTTCCCCTAAAAAATAAAAGTGTGCCAACTTGGACAACAAAAAAAGCAAACAAACTATCTTTGAGCTTCGCCATTATGCGCGCGATATTTCGCTTAAAAACCATCAACAAATGACAAGAAATAACAAAAGCGATATTCGAGCTTCATTATGCCCGCGATATTTCGCTTAAAAACCGTCGCAGCAGATCGAGTCAAATGCGATATACTTTTAAAACTCGATCGTACCGAGAAATTGTTTACAAGACGTAACACTTCATTGTGGCTCGCGACATTCATTACTAATTATTCGGATTAGAAAAATGTGGGTTGATGAAATTATAGAACATATTGTAAATAACATTTATTACGGCTCAGTTTCCTCCAGCTTTGAACTTGAAAGAAGATGCTTGCGGTCGATATTTGAAACATTTGAAACATTTCTTTATTTCCATCAACGATGGGGGAAAACCAAAGGAAAAAAGCTGCTATTTGCAGCTTGACCGGCCCTTTGGTACCCCTACAAGGCAAGCAACACTAACACAGGAAAAAAAAAACAAAAAAACAATAGAAGGTATGTTTTAAGTATTATACAATGCAAGAGATATCATTTCTGCCCACTGACATAACATCAATTCCTAATGATGCGATATGATTTAGTAGCTCGGGAAGTGCATGTTTAATTCTTTGACGTCCAAAGTTAGTTCGTGATTGTGGTATATGCCATGGATGTATCTGACGTGTTTGACGAATGGAATCGTGCAAATGAAGGTCCGGAATAGCGAGAAAAGTATCATATTTACCTTTCATGGCAGACTGGAATGTTAATATTAATCGTTGTGGATACATTTTTGAAACGTCAAATATGGAGTACTTCTCAAACAGTGGCAAGGATGGAGAGGTTGAAGAGACATTAGCTATGGCTCGTAGAGCTTTTTTTTTGCAATATTCGAAGCAAGTTTAAGTTCGTTGTGCCGGTAGACCCCCACACTAGGTGCGCGTAGCATAAGATGGGATAGAATTGTGATTTAAAAAGTTGAATTTTGACACTTGTGGGTAAAATGTTTCTATATTTATTTAACACACCCACTATTCTAGAAAGTTTAGTGCGAACGTGTCTAATATGGTCGTTCCAAGACATGTTATAAGAAAAAAATACACCAAGAGTTTTTACATTTTCAACATATTGAATAATATCAGTGCCATATTTCAGAAGAGAGGATGAGGTTGCTTGAGTTCTGGAATGTAGTTGGAATATTATAGCCTTGCTCTTGCTAGCATTTATATGAAGGGAATTGTTTATGCACCAGGTTTTTAATTTTGAAGGGACATTATTTGTTTTGCTGATAAGACGTTCACTATCTGAATCAGAAATGATCATACTTGTATCATCTGCATAAATAATAAAATCTACATCAGAGTCAATAGCAACTATATCGTTTATATAAAAAAGAAATAAAAGGGGACCTAGAATGCTTCCCTGGGGAACACCGCAATTAATGTTAAGCAAAGAGGACCTATGCTCGTTTATGGAAACATATTGGCAACGGTTCTCAAAATATGACCTTAACAATGAAAATGAAACTCCCCGAAAGCCATACGAAAATAGCTTGTCTAAAAGTATACCATGGTTGATGCAATCAAACGCTTTACTAAAGTCAAGGAAAACGCCAATCGTTGTTAACTTTTTTTCTAAAGTATCTAAAATAATTTCTTTTTGGTGCAAAAGGGCAGACTCGGTAGACCTAAATTTTCTAAACCCAAACTGAGATTCTATTAATACATTATGATGATCTGAGAAATTTGTGATCCTTGAGTGCATAAGCTTTTCTAAGGCTTTTGAAAAAATAGGAAGAATGGATATTGGACGATAGTTCCCCATACTATTTCTATCTCCTGCCTTAAACAGTACTGTTACTTTTGCTGTTTTCATGCCTGTGGGAAACACACCCGACGAAAGAGCAAGGTTATAAATATGTGTTAAACAAGGCACAATGAGGTCGACAACAAATTTCACGGGTTTAATGTTTATACTATCAGCATCGCAACTGTGATTGTTGCGTAAATTATTTATCGTCGAAAAAACTTCATATTCATCGGTAGGATAAAAAAATATAGTATCACAAACTCTAGGTACATTTTGTGCTGCATCACTGCAGTAGGTACTAGACCCAACGTTCACAAAATAACGATTAAAAGCATCTGATAGTTCAGAACCGCACTTTTCCATCCCATCAATAACTAATTTTTCTATTCTGTCATTGTTAGTATTTTTGCCCAAGAGAGCATTAAGTCTTTTCCAAAGCAAGTCAGGATGCTTCATACATTCAAAATCAAAAAGTTGGTTATAATAGTTTCGCTTTGCACGCCTCAAATCTGCGTTCAGGTGGTTTCTCAGTAACTTAAATTCTGCTAGTTTGACCAAGTCTCGCGATTTTAAAAATGCTTTATATAAGCGATCTTTGGCACGCATTGATTTTAAGTGATCTTTAGTAACCCAGGGTTTCCGGGCACGTCTATCGGTTCTAACCAATCTTAATGGAAATGAGGACGTATAAATACTTTTAAAAACCTCAATAAATTTGTCGTAAGCTTTATTTATATCCTTTATGCCTATTATACTGCTCCAGTTCGCGCTCTCAACGTTTCTTCTAAACGCCTGCAACGTTTTATCGTTAATGCTTCTAATGTATCTGGTGGGTTGAAGTTTATTGACCTTCGTTTTAGCTGTAGCGTTATGTTTATGAATCAGCATGAATATGGGCAAATGATCACTCAAATCTAAACACATTACTCCAGCAGTAATATTTGAGCTATCGTGATTGGTAATAAACATGTCAAGCAAGGAGGAACATGACGCTGTTATACGCGTGGGAAGAGATATGACATTCTGAAGATTATGTGCAGACAG
Organism: Ixodes scapularis; assembly: GCF_016920785.2. Classification (NCBI taxonomy): domain Eukaryota; kingdom Metazoa; phylum Arthropoda; class Arachnida; order Ixodida; family Ixodidae; genus Ixodes; species Ixodes scapularis. The sequence goes on along the minus strand of NW_024609835.1, from coordinate 238,899,587 downwards.
TAATAAAGATAACTCCGACTGATTACGTGATAGATCAAGAAAATCAATATTTAGGTCGCCTCCAAGGATGAAATTGCATTTAACTTCAGTCATAGAGCTAAACAACTTTTCTAGAAATTCAAAGAACTGGGACACATTTCCATTTGGTGGGCGGTAAACAACACAATACACTTCAAGGTTTTTACGTATGCATAGTACTTCGTAATGATCTGTAATGGCTGAGTATTCGGATACAATCTCAAAACCTGTGTTTGATATCAAGATGGATACACCACCACTACGGTTTTGTTTGCGGTTCAGATAAAAGTGTTCATATCCCGGTAAAAGAAAAACATCGCTGTCATCGCTGTACCAGGTTTCAGTGAGCATGATGATATCGAACATTGGTTCAAACGTGTTAAAAAGTAAAAAGAGGTCATCGGTTTTAGATCGCGCTGACCTAACCTTAAGGTGAAAAAATTTGAGACATTTCTTATCAGTTTTTCCAAACAACGCATTCACTTCGTGAGGGTGGTAAAAGCAATTTTGCACCGCCATCGAGAATTATGAAGTTATACAAAAATACAGCAGTCATCGAAATATTCTACGCTAATTCCTAATTTTTTCAACATCACCCAGGCAAGTAATTTTAAGTACATCTGACGTCGTATCTTTACGCGCAAATATTTTGCCACCAGAGCACCACACAAACTTCCACCCAACCCTTCTTTTCTGCGCGATAGCCGTTCCCAGCAGTTTTTTGTTCAAGCCTGTCAAGTGTTCGTTTACATAAACCGGTGACTCGGCTCCGCCAAACTCGAGGGATGCAGTAGTGATCCGTTTTTTTTTGGCCTTTTCCAAAATTGTGTTCCTTTTTGAGCGCTGGACGAAGCGAACAATTATGTTCTTTTGATCTGGCATAAAAGTGGCGACGCGGTGGCAGATGTCAATGTCCGCATCCGCCACTGGTTCATCAAAAAGGGCGCCGATTCTCTTGATAACATCAGTCACATCGCCCTCGCTTGGTACCCCTTGATATATATTGCAATTCGATCAATTACGTGAGACTAACAATTGCGATGACAAGAATTCTAAATTTGAAGTACAACAAGAGGTCTGCGGCGTATAGAATGATTTATGATTCCTAAAATAGTTATGAATTACGGTAAAATAGAAAAACGACACTATATCTACACCCATTATTTAACGTTTTACCACAGTCGTCGTTTATTTATCGTCCATTCCAGTTGTAAAAAAGAATGTACGTGAATACATCTCTATGCTCGCAGTGTAATCATTATGTCACTTTATAATAGTTCTTTTGTTACATTAATAATTCTTTTGCTAATGCGTTTTCACATCTTATTGTATAAGAATGTTTAGTTTTTTGTTGTCTGTCTGGTCCCACATGCATGATTTTTTTTTTCGTGGGCCAGGACACTTCTATATGTAGTTTCGACGTTCAATAAATATTTAATGATTATTATTAATCCCTGCGCAGCAAACTTCCACGATTCAAGCCTTCCTGCTTAAACAACCATGTGTGCCATTTTATTATTTTGATAAACCCATCTTAACATTTTCGCAAGAAATACAACGCCGCATTAATAAGGCGGCGGTTATCTTCAAATTCTTTACAAACGTGCTAAAACCTCCAAACGTTTTTCCCGCAAATAAAAACATGCAGCTGTGAGGGCTATTTGTCTCGACATTATGTTTGTTAGAGAAAACACCAAATGAATCCGTGCTTAGGTGCCCTGAAGTTATTCAAAAATTTTAAACCTGATTTTGATATTATCATTTATTGCAGTAACTACTGTCGCGCGTCAAAGGTTTAATGGAAATTTATGCCAAGAAACTTATAGTGAGGAAATTGGACTTCGCTACTAGGGGACTCAAAATATACAACACGTTTTTTAAAACCAATGAAGTACAGGATTTCTCTTTACTAATTCACAAATCTTATTTCAGTGATACGACCGATTTCTGCAGCTCTTTCAAACCCAAAGCATCTTGTGATTGCAACCGCCAACCCTTTTCTATAGCAACGATCATATATTTTCATAGGCTTCATGTTGCAAATACTAAACATTATTATTTTTTGAGCGAATGGAACAAATGGTATTGGGTTTGTAATCCCACAGCCCCAAACCCTTAGTAAACGATTCGGCTCTAAGAGTACCGGCGTTCGCCAGAAAACGGAACCCGTTTTTTCGTACCGCAAAAATAAACTAGACATCGCGGAGAGCTCAAACTTCGTCACAACGTAGCCTCAGCAGTACGATAAAGATGCCAAAGTTTCAGCACCAATCGTTATTTCATTCAAAAGTTATGAGTGATTTCCTGAAAGTTCGTCAGCGTGACTTAATACACATGTTTTCACCACCCATCTATCTAGGCACCGGTATGACAGATGCTTACGATTTTGGCAAGAATAATTCCCAAGTAATTCTTCCAAACAACATGTTAGTGTAAAAAATAATATAGTGCAAAAAAGACGTCACAAGAGAGTACACAAGACAGTCGCTGAACTTACTACCCTACTCTCTTGTACCTCTCTCTTTTACAGTATTTTATTTTGTACCAAAATATGCGCCAACCTAGAAAGCGACGCCCTTTGCTAAATGACATGTCGCTGGTGAGAGAACCCAGGATCTCCGTGGGTGAGTTTGAAAAAAAAAGAAGGAATCGTTAGCACCACAGACGTTTCAAAGGCAACTATTGCTTCAAAGCAACCACAGCTAAGAATGAACAAGAAATTAACACTTCACTATTGAATTACCGTAACGCTTTCTTTTCTAGTTTCAGTAACGAGTAACGTACTGAGTTACTTTTTCTGGAAGCGATGAGTTAGTGTTACTATTTCTTTACTTTTTATCGAGTAAAACGTTCATATCCGCAAAGGGCAACCGACTTCGTTTAATGCGTGCATCGCTGCTCAATTTCGGGTAGTAGTATGCATATTTTGCTATAACTTTGTATTTTAGTATTTGCTGCCATAAATGTATACCTAAGACTTGATTAAGCGTAGCTCAACACCCCTATGTGACTGGTGTGTAGCTGAATTGTGTCTGGTGCGGGCCAGGACTAGGAGAAGTATATATATATATACCCCGGTAGGCGACATAAAGATTCAGCACAACGGCTTTGTTATCAAGGCGTTGGCCAAGGACTTCGTACGTATTTCTGTCGGCACGCTGAGGGTCGTCTTTAATGAAGAGGACGGTTCGGCTTGGCCAATAGATCTGTTTCCTTAGTTTCCCCCAGCCCCCCCCCCCCCCCCCCACCCCCTTCTACACGTTCACTCCAGATCAGTGCGCATGAGCTTAAATAGTTTGTTGTGATCCTTATACATAAAGCCTCGGCACACCCATATTGCACCTAGACCTAATTTTCACCTCTGTATATCTTGAAAGTTCAAAGATATTTAGGTTTATTGGGATTTAATGACGCTTTGGCATCTGAGGCTTTAGTGCAGCTAGAGCTTGAACTATTGCACCAGACGGGCAAAAAAGAGGTGAAAGCTGTGATATCTGTCGATGGGATAAAGCTATGTACATGGGTGGGTACAAATGTAAGCGATATGGATGGTAACGATTTACGGGTAGGAAATAAACGAACAGTCGGCGCACCATGAAAGAGTAAATTCAGCAGTTATGTTGAACGTTTTTATCATATTGCGCTCTCCCTTTCAGGACTGGTTGAGGCCAGCGTGTTCTGAATATCAAAGTCCTTAGATAAGAGCTTCCTACAAGTAGCGGCATTCTTTGAAGCGTAGACTGCGTGACGGTGTATTTCTTAGGAAGGCGAGTGGCGGTGCACACCAGAGGTTTGAACAGAATGCAGCCATTTTGTTCCAGCGGAATGTGCTGTGTCATCTGCATTGGCTGTCTTTACTTGTAAGATAAGTATCAAGGAACATTAGTGATTACAAATGTATAAAGTAGGAAGGATAAAAACACGGACTGGACACGCAACCACAACCTTTAATTTAGAAACGACGACTGTTTATTTTCGGGCCCTTTTACTTAGCGGGGGCATACACCTTTCCAGCCCTTATCACGCAGAAAAAAAATATACCGATTCACTGGGCCATGAACGGATGAGTGGAGTCTTATGCTCCGCAGAAGAGATCTACCGCGCATGCGCAGAACGCGTTCTACAAACAAGCAGACGAAGTTGGCAGCGCGCGGAAGGCGATTATCTGTGTAGTCTATAGACTCCTTCCGGGCAAGAAGAGAAACGGCGTGAGATCAGCAGCCAGGCGAAGCTGATGAGCGCGAGGCCTCGGCGCTCGAGCCCCGAGGCCCCTGTTCCGCCCTCCTCCTCCTCGTCCTCGGTGCCGTTTTGCTGTTCCTCGTCCTCCGCGCCTCCTCACCCCCGCTTTGTTTGGCCGACTCTCCTTTTTATTTCTCAGCAAACCACTCTCTCCTCCTTGTTCTTCCGATTCGGGCGGACCAATCGGAGCGCGACTTTTGTCTTTGATCATTCCCTTCCCCTTGTCGAGCGCCGTCCGACTGGGCCGGGAACGAGCCGACGATGCTCCGCGTTACGGAGTTTCGGAACGCCGGTGAAGACCGTTGGCGTCACGACAGCTTCGGGTCTTCTCTCGCTCGACAGCGCCACCTTCATTCGGCCAGAGACGGCCGACTCTTTTTGGGTGCGCGCCGTGAGCAGAATAACCTTACTTTCGTGTTTTGACCGAGAGATTCGCGAGTGCAGTGAGCGATGTTGCGGTAATGCTCGTCGATCCTTGAAAAAAATCAGTACAGTGGAGATAAACCACATTTTTACATTGACGGAACCACAATTCACTTGAAGTACATTTTAGAATACAGCAATTTAGATCTTCTCGGAACTCCGCAAATTAATTTTATTAGAACTGTAACATTCTTTTATGAAGCGATGGGTTTTAGTGTAGCGCTGCGCGAGTCGACTTATCCTCGCGGTTGAGGTGTACTCGCCCACATAATATTATCTTTATAATATTGATGTTCAATAAATGTACTCCATATATATTAATATAGGGTTTTCATAAAAATAGGAAGCTAGTATAATTATATTAAACCATTTTGGCCTAGGAATGACTCGACTCGGCCCAATGGTGTACACCCTTAGATGCACACGTGTTAACACGCCGCCGAATATCGACCTCATATGTTGACCGAAGAGCCCTCGGACTAAGAAAAGACCGAGGTCTGTATACTTGTGATGCCACCACTTCTTGATTTCATGGTCGCTGGATTGTTTACGTGAAATCCAAGGGGTCCACGCAGATTTCTTAGTGAAATCCAAGTGGTCCACGCACGCCAGCGCTGCGTCAGTGTACGTTGAGTTTGGACTCGTTCAGTTTGGGCACTGCTTTCAGCCCAACGCTCATCCAACACTTGTGAGCTACCTGTGCACCGCCCTGGCCGCCTGTATAGGACGCGTAGAAAGCTCTACAATCATTATCTATAGTAGATGTTGCCGATCTGTATGGCACCGCCATATGCGTGGTACATACTAGATTTATTAAAGTATTTGTCAAACTTATGAAACTGGGGATTAGGAAACACAAGCAAGCGATTGGCTGCCCGCCTATTTGCGAACTTCGCGTGGCTGTGTCTCCGTTCAATATGTTAGATTCCTATCAAATCAAATGTCTTATATCTCAGAAACATACTGCAAAGTAAGCTTTCTAAATCATTAGCACTTTCTACTTGCTGAACACATTTTGTTTCTTCTTTTTTTCTGAGCATCCGGATGATTGCTTTATTTTTAAAATGAACTCAGAGTTTGGTGTTTTTGTTCTTTTTTAGCCGATCATAAGCAATAAACATTGCGGAATGTTTTGTATTCGATCTTAACTTAAAAAAATCGTCAGTATTTTAGAACAGATAAGGAGCTGATTGTCTTTTTCTTTTTTTTTTCTTTTTTAAGGGCGAGAAGATCGTCAAGGGTATCCACGCGGTGCAGTTACTTATCGAGCTTTCAGGTATCTTCGAAGTGGTTCTATGTCATGAGTGAGAAATGAAGGTTTAACAATTCCCAGTCTTTTGAGAATTTAAAAGTTTTCTTATGTAAACGGGATTAACGTGAAAAGTTTTTTTGTCCTTCTGAGATGAGATCCGAATTGTTCTCATCGTCCGAAATGTAGTATAACTTCTCAGTGTGCATGATTCCGAAATTTTTACTGGAGTTAACGAGGAGATTCAAGCGTTGCAATTTGTGCTTCCTGATTATATAAAGTAATTCAGTGCTACAAAACGTGGTACTGTTTGATTTTTTTAGCGCCCGCACTTGGTTGATTGGCGAGGTTTAGCTAATGTACTACTTCATCTCTGCAACTTGTCAGTTTTGAGTGAAAATACACCGGTACGTGAAGGGAGCGTCGAGCGGTCGTGGTAAATGGTCAACCCTTTTCTCCTGGTCAGCCTGGCGCCCTAGTGTGGATGCAGCTTAAGAGTTGCTTCCTGGCACGCCATACAATGTACGTGTCCTACGGAACTTTTTTTTATTTAGGCGGCTTTCTCCCTCCCTTGGCCACTCATTCTCGAAGAGTATGCAAAATTTTGAGATCGGAGTACAGTATGTGCGATCCAAGGGGGTTCTCCTGAGCGGCGTCGCAAGTACTTTTACAAAATGAACAAGTCAGTGAGTCAACTAGCTGAGTTTTAGTGACAAAGAGTGCGACCGCGGTTCAGAAAGAGCGAGAGCCCTTCCACTGTAAATCGTTCTGGGGGACATTCAGGTTCCATCTGAAGTGGAAAATGTTGTGGGCCTGGGGACCAAGTTCTATCTACAAACCGAACCTACAACCTCCCCAGCTTGTAGCATTAACCAGAAAAGTGGCGGACAAGGCAAAAGGAAAGGATCGACCTTACTGTATTTCAGAATGTGTGGACTTTTTGAATGGGTACGACATCCGGCGAGCGCATAATTATTATCAAAGACCTTTCATTTCTTTCTTTATCAACAATAACATTCGGGTTTTACAGGGTGATAAGGAAGGATTCTTCGTGCCGATAGTGGAAGGACTCTATAATGAAAGAGTCATTTTGGCGGTGACAAAGAACCTCCAGCCGGTTCAAGTTATGCCAAAAACGTTTAAGGCTCTAGCATTAAAGCTACGTGATTCGCTGTTTCTGACCCGACTGGCTAAAATCATTAAAAACAGAAGGATTACATCTTGACATTCTCTTTAATCCAGAACCTCTTGAAGAAGACTGCCCATTCCGTGCCATTATCACAGACAGTGGAACGTGGGAACGCGAGATGGCCAATTTTTTTCAAAGCAACTGTCCGGTTTCTAGAATCAGAATTCTGGAACCGTAGTCGACGCATTGAATAACGATGCTTTCTGTAACCACACCGTTTTCGCTATTGACGTTCAGGACATTTTCTGCTCTGGCCCACAATGCGTCACTTGCCTCAGTTAAGTCCTGTGTAGAGTACCAGGGGGGGGGGGGGGGGAAACTTCAGTTCAGAAACTCCAGCGTTATGGCGGTAAAGCAATTCCTGGAACTTCTACTATTCTACGTCAAATCTATGATTGTTGGGTTGAAAGACGGTCTTCTTTTGCAGCGATCTGGTGCGTGTATTTGATTGTGTGCTGCACAAGTGCTCAGTGACATTTTTCTAGCAAATGTGGATTGTGCAATTGATGACAGTCTCAACACGATGCACATTACAAAAGTATTTCTATAGGTGGATTTTTTGCTTGTTTTGACAAATACTCTTGAGGTCGAAAATGTCGACAAGGTTATGACCATATCTTGAAAGTGTGGTTATGGCCTGAATTTCACTTTTGAAAAACCTAAGTAAGGAAAGCTGCAATTACTGGAACTTTTAATTTTCCATTAACAACAGCCACATCTGCTGAAGTTACTCACCCCGTTCAAAATAAGGAATCCTACATTATCGCTCAGCTGAATCGAAACTTTAAAAAGAGGAATGGCCATTACCATCCCTGGATCAGCTTTAATAATGTCCTGCATTTATTCGGTTACGAAAAAAAGCTTTACCGCCCAAGTTGAGTGACTCAGGTCGTCGTGATTCCCGTCTGTAGGTTTACATGAAGTGATAAGAGCTTCGGCCTCTATTATCAAAGGTAGCCAGAAAAGTGAACGCAAAAGTCACAAAAAACGTCCAGTGGTAGTCCCATAGACAAGCATAAGATTTCACAAAATTCAAAAAGAGGGGTCACTAAATACGAAGTTTCTGGTGTATTTCTGGCTCCTCTAAAATGGCTTAAATTTGCTCGAAAGTTCGCTTTAAATCCAACAAGCTCACAAAGGCAGTGTGCAAAAAACGCCACCAGCAACCCTTTGTTGCATGCTTTGTTGGTATTGTGTAAAACATCCCACTGACATGTGGTAAAAGTTATTTTTTATTTTTTTTATTTATTTATACTGTTAGTCTGTAGGGTCTGTTACAGGAGTGCAACAGTACACAAAGTAGAACACTAGGTAATACATATGAAGGCACATTTTTGAAGACAACAACTCACGAAAGACAAAAGCACACTCTTTTGGTAAATCACACTGAACACGCAACAAAAACATTTTTACGTATAATATCTTTTCACTGCTAAAATTTACAAGAGCGTACGCTGCTGAGCGTGCAACAACAACACCGTACAAAGGCAGATAAAAAAGAAAAACAAGAGCACATGAGCAGATAATAAATGGAGTCACGGACGTCCCAATCTATTCAAGTATCAAAAACATATAATCGAAATTATGCACTGCCAGAGGGAAAGGTTCCTTAATGCTGGATAAAATTTAGATATGCATGTTTCAAAAGAAGCTAGGGTATCACTTAATGCTATTTCTTCGGGGGAGTTATTACACTCTGATATGGATCTTGGAAATAAAGAATACTTATAGGTACCCAAGGAGGTTATAATAGGCAGGAGGTGGCGTCCCTATCCCCAATGCACGGAGCGAAGTGTAACGGAAGTAGGCGTGGCCACGAGCCGCAACGAGCTTTTCTTGACCAATGGGAAGCCCAGTGAGTGGGCGCCGCCATTAATTTCGGTGCAAACAACCGCGTTGCCATGACATTTCCGTGGCAACACGACTGTGTGCACTGAAAGTAATGGCGGCACCCTCTGTTATTTGAAACAGCGCTTAACGGGACACTTTTAAACCGATAGGTCGGAATTGGATGAGATTATTATAAACGAACGCCTGGTTGCCCAGCAGAAAGTAAGTGACAAGAATTGAGACGCTCTAGACGACGCACCATGAGGGACTTGGCGGTGCGCAACGCATATTTTAATAAAGAGCAGCAGCAGATCGCACGAGCGCGCATGCAAGCCAGGAGCGCACAGAACAACGGGCTCGCGCTTCCAGTTCTGACTTCGCTCGCACATAATGTGGAACTAAGTATAAACACTCACGCTGCAAAGCATTTGCATCGTGGACGCCCACGGCGGACGCCGACCGCATCGAAAGCTAGCCTCGTGAAGCACACGCCGGAGCAGATTAGAAAGCAGACGAACCGCCGGTGCGCTACCCCACGGCCTCGGAACGGGTGCGCAAGGCAGTCTGGGATTAAACGCCTCTTCCGGCTTCACTCAAGCTGACGTCATGCCGGGTCCTGTCTGTTTAAACGTCCTTGTAGGTACCAGTATTTGGTTTTCTAGATCATATTAACATGGATGAGTACTTCTTAGAGGCCTAGATACACGGGGCGTTATACAGTTACTTGTATTAAGGTTAAACATTTGGTTTCTCAACAGGAATAGAAATTTTAAACGAGCAGTTTTCCGGCTATCAGAAAGGAGTGGAAGACTTAGTTGTTTAAGCATTTCATTTACTGATTCGGTTCTTCGATACTTTGACAGTACAAACCTAGCAGACATTCTTCGCACCCTTTCTAAATTGCTTATTTGGTCACTTCTAAAAGGATCCAATATAACAGAAGCGTATTCTAAAGTTAGCCGCTTAAGAAACCAGAGCTTTCTTTTGGCTGCAGAGCAGACGTTGTCAATGTGTGCGTTCCAGCTTAGATCAGAAGATATTGTAACGCCCAGATATTTAAATTGAGAAACTTTAGTCAGAGGTGGGTTATCAAATTCGTGCACAAATGAAAGAACGTTTTTCTTTTTGTTAGTTATCACAGAAAAGAGTGTCTTGACAGGATTAATTTTCATTTTTCATTGTTTACACCATTCGTGTACTTGCTGTAAAGAGTAATTTAACCGTACCTGATCATTGTAACAGGAAACATTTGTATATAACAAGCAGTCATCTCCGAACAATCGAGCAGTAACACTAAGCCCTATGTTTTTCGTAATGTCGTCTATATAACACAAAAATAATAAGGGCCCTAATGCAGACCCCTGGAGAACGCCGGAGGGTACAATTACAATAATCGAATTCTTTTTGTTTACTTGCACAAACTGTATCCGATTTGTGAGGAATGCTTTAATGCACAAAACAATGTTCTTATTTACCCACAGGTTTTGTAATTTATGAATAAGTTCAAAATGAGGCACCCGATCAAAGGCTTTCGATATATCCAAACATATCGCATCAATTTGCCCTCTATTATTAACAGCTTTGGCAAAGCCGTGTACAGTTTCAGCAAGCTGCGTTACAGTCGACAGCGACTTCCGAAACCCATGTTGGTTAGAAAAAAATATGTTTGAATCATCAAGAAACCTATGCAGCTCTTCAGACACAATATTCTCCAGTATCTTACAACAAGCACGCGTCATCGATATTGGCCTATCATTTTAACTGAATGCTTATCTGACGATTTGTGCACTGGTCAGCCAGTCCGAAGGTACTTGATGCCGCTCTAAACTTTTACTGAAAATAACGAATAGATACTTAAACACCCACTCCGCGTAACGCTTTAAAAATGCGTTGTGAATTTTGTTTGGTCCCGGTGATTTTTTTTTTTTTTTCTGGCGACCTCTAGTAGTAAAGCAAAAATACCCTATTCAGAGATAATCAGATCTGGCATAGCCGAGAGCCGCGCGCGTCTTATCTCGTCAACGCTTTCATGTGTGTTGTCACTATCTACAAAAACAGATTAAAAAAATAGTATTCAACACGTTTGCCATTCTGGCGGGATCAGTAATGATACGGTCATTATCGGTGACATATTCCACACCCACACGTGACGGCGCGAGGTGACGCCAAAATTTTTGTGGTGATGTCCTGATAAATTCAAGCATGGATTCTGAAAAATACTTTTCCTTCGCGTCTTTCAGTTTACATATCAGGGTACGCGATAGTTCTTGGATAAGTGTGGTATTACGAGTTTTTTTTCTTGCGGCTGCGGGCTATCTTAGGTTTGAGTTGAATTATTTCTCGGGTCTGCCACGGGTTTTGTCTCGCCACGCGCTTAGCCCTCTTCGGAACAAATCTATCGAGACAGTAGAAAGCTATATTCTTAAATTGATTCCATGGTTCATTTAAGTCATACACACCCTCCAGAGAAGAAATTTGTAATTCTAAATGGTCGAGAATACTAGCGTCATCGGCTCTGTTAACGTTATACGCTTTCGTGGTTAAAGGGATACTGAACCGAAATTTTAGGCTCACTAAACAAGGCCGGGCGGATAGGCGGGAAGCTGCAAAACCAAAAAAAATATCACTCACACGGCGATATATCTAACCGATCGCCGTATTTTTTTGGAAAAGAAGGGCGCGATTAAACCCGGCCAACGAGACAAGGCAGGTTACGATTCCCATTCTCTCTCCTCCTCGCTTCGTCCCGTCAAGCTGGTGAACCGAAGCGAGGAGGAGAGAAGCGAGGCCGCTTCTCCTCATTCTCAAATTCTCCCGGAGGACAGTTACGTCAAAGAACTCGCATGATCGCGCCCTTCTTTTCCAAATGTACGGCCATCCGTTTGAGGCATCGATGTACGAGTGATGTTTTGGAGTTCGTAGCGTTCGGTTCAACACTTTTGCAGCCTTACTTTGCGAAACTCAAATTTCGGTTCAGTATCCCTTTGCGGTTCTGCACGTTGTTGTGACTTTGCAGGATAGCAACACCATCTTGTGATCTGGCAGACTGTCTTCAACGCTTACTTCATAATTTGTCAATTGTTCAGAGACAAAAATTAAGTCAAGTATAGAACTAGATGACCCATTTGTTTTAGTAGGTTCTTAAACCACCTGCGCCAGATCGTTACAGAAAGCGATGTCCAATATACGTTCGCCATTCTTGGTTTTGGTTGGTCCTGGTTCTAAGTCATCCCATTTAACTCCGGGTAGGTTAAAATCACCAGCAATTATCATCTTGGAGTGATCGGTCACATTTTGTTCTAGGTAATCATGAATAGCCTCCAGAAACGCAGTTGGGGATTCAGGAGCTCTATATACTCCACCAATTTCATAAGTGTGTCCACAAAACGTCATTTTGCACCACAAGCTTTCAGTACCAGCGCAGTCGGCAATCAAGATGCAGGCTATGCTATTCTTATAGATAATAGAAACTCCACCTCCACGGGATCCTCTGTCGTTCCTGATTATCTTTTAGGATGGCGGAAGAAGCTCGGAATCACTTATGTATAGTCGTGCAACCAAGTTTCAATAACTACAACAATATGTGGATTATTATACTAAGAGTAGGTGATCTAGTTCGTACACTTTATTAAAAAGGCTTCTCGCGTTCAAATTAATAAGCCGGAGGCATTCTTTCTTCTCAAATTTTGATCGTCATTTATTTCCCGACTGTGAACCCCTTTGAATGCGTGACTTTTTCGGGACAGCCAACAGCATCATTCAAAATAAACGTCTCGTCACCGATTTGCATGTTATCGTGTACAAGCCTCACACGTAATCTTCGGAACCTTTATTTACCTGCAATGTCGCAAGGATTCCGTCTCTTGTATAAAGTAGCTTGCGAATAATCATTGGACACCGATATCTTTGACCCTTTCAGTTTCTTGCATTTCTGGAATACTTGAATTGTTTCATTGTAATCATACAGTTTCATGATGACAGGCCGACATTTACCTTCATTTTTGTTTCTCAAGTCTATGAATTCGCTCGACCGTGTTCACAGTCACGCCTAGCTGTTGTTCAAAAACGTCACCTTAGTTTTCAATTCATCGTCCGTTTCGCTGTGAGTTTCGGGAATACCAAATACTATTAGGTTGTTTCTCCTAGCTGTATCTTCAAGATCTGTTATTTTAGTCTGTTGGATGTGAACTAGTTCTTCTAACTTTTGAACCGTTCCCCGTAGATGAACAATATCTTGATTGCTCCTTTAGAGGGCGTCTATAGAGCCGTCTCAAGGCGGGTGATCTTTGCAGCCATTTCGTCCTGTCTTTGTTGGGACGTAACCTGGTTTTCTTTAACTTCTTTAATTTTACTACTCATTTGCTTCTGATTTTCAAGAACTTGTTTAATAATTTCTTCTAGTGTTGTATCCGGGCCCGGATTTAACTCGACATCCCCAGAAAGAAGCAAGAATAAATTATCCCGACACTGCAAGGAACAGGCAAAAAACACTCGTGGGCACGGCAGAACAATAACACATCGGTTGTTAGAGTTTAAACACATGCAATCGCCTTCACTAACTTGTTGTATCACGAAAAGAAGGGGCATGTTAGATAACTTGTCGCTCGGACGGTTGCTGTGCCCACTGACGAAACCTAACAAAAAAAAAAAAACGAAAAAAATTGGTTTGCTCTTTATGTTTATACATCCTTGATGGAGATGCGCCTCAACGGGTAATCGGTCCCTTAGCGTAGATGAGAAATTTAGCCAGTGCAGTACAACCGCTACCCTGGGGTTTTTAACGTGCATCACGCAGTAGTGATAACACGAACGCGTGCCGGTACGAAACTCATCCAGATTGAAACGGGCTGGGGCGGCGAAGTTCCCAGAGCAAGCTTTCGCTCCACGCTCCGAGCTGATGAGACGCGTTAGCCCACTCGGCCACTTCCTCCTCCTGACGAAAACTGCTTCGGGCTGTGCTCTTGTACCCTCCTGGCCTTGAGTCATGGTTGCTGCTTGATGTCCGTGCAATACGCCGATGCTGACGTGCGGTACCAACGGTTGCGCTTGGTTTGGCCTTGGAAGTCTTGGAAGGATGGTTGCCGCCCCCAACGCAGGAACGGGACATGTGGTGCACAACAGAATGTATCACGAAAAGAAGGGACATGTTAGATAACCTGTCGCTCAGACGGTCGCTGTGCCCACTCGTGGTTCAGACTGGTCGGTGCATAAACGACCGCCTCACGGAACACGATAGATCCCTGAAATCAGGGGCGGGGGTCACTTTCCTTTGCACTTAAGACCTTGTTCGTGCTCACCATACATTCAGGGCGCCAAAATATTGGTAGATATAAAGAAAAAGACACTCGCGAATTACGGGAAGCATATATTATATATAGTTTAGGAGAACGCTGCGTTGGCAAGCCTTCTGTGGGGCAGTCGGAAGAGAAAACCTTATTTCGGATAGGCCCTTTTGTAATAGATTTAATTCATGGTTCGAAATTATGCTTGTGTACCTCACCTTTTATGCAGTGCGTATACTGTCTCTCAAGCCGTGTTTGCACCACGCTCTTGTAGTCCGAGCCTTTCTGATGTTTTCATTTTCTTCTTTCTTTGTGTATTATACTTCAGTTGCGAGTCAACGCTTGTGAGTTTTGTGCGTTCCTTTTCTTTGTCCTCGTACTTTGTGATCTGTTATGTTCCATTAGTCTTCATACCAACTAGCCAAGCTCACAAGCCCCTGCTACACTATATGTTAAAAAAAATCCTCTTATAATCCGAACTCCGCGCGACGCTCCAGTCGACTCCAGAAGTTCATTAATCGTCCGACTGGGGTTATCGAAGCTCATTCGACGAATTCTTGCCACAATCTCTTTAGTTCGGCTGGTCGAAGGACGCACGGGACGAGGTTGTTTGTCAATCGACATTTCGCCTTCTTTTAAAAGGTAACACCATTCGTAAATTAGTGTTTTACTAATGCCAGGTTCCTTCTAAGCCGTAGGCAGAATAACAACCGTTTCTGCTGCATGTTTCTTCACCAGAAAACAGAATACCACTGCCTCACGTTGCACGTATAAATCAGCCATTACGAAATAGGCAAATAATCTACTGAAGCTGAAAACAGTGTCTCAGAACAATGCGGACAACTATACTGATGAAGACGCGTCTCTCCGTTGCTTTTCTTTCCAGAACATGACAATATATAGGTGTTAAAATTTGAGCAGCTGCCGGTAGGAAACTAGATTGTTGAGGCGTCAAATAGGACTTACAACCAGCAGAAAACGGTGAGCTTTTTGAAGTGTGAGGGGTTGATCCAGAGCTTGATTAAATGGGAGTTGCTTCAGAGCCGGTAGGCATCCCTCGTGTTAGGCCCCAAACGCTATTTTGCTCCAGGAGATTGCATCAACAATTCTCGGGCATTTGAATGTAAAGAAAGGTACACGGAGTTTTAACGAAGACGAAACCATCTACAGTTACTATCACTGTTTAGGCCTACATTGAAGTTTTTGAATTAACAAAGAAATCGAAGTAGAGACATGTTTACGACGGAAATGTTGCCGGTTTTAACCAATTTTTTCTCATGGACATGGTCTCTTTTTATGCTTTGTAGGTGATATTTCACAAAACAAAACTCAGTATTAACAAACTTCTTAACGCCTTTTCTCAACCGGCATCAGTAACGCCTCGAAAACATAAGTAATAATTAATGAACTATAATGTTTTTGTCCCTCATGAAAGCAACGCTTGCCACAGGTTTGGGGAACGCATGATATACCTGTAGGACTCGCCCTTAGTGAAACCATTATATCGCTGTCCCTGAGAGCAATTCATGGGGAAGGAAAAAAAAGTTGGAAAGTGTTACCTCTCAGTATAATTTTCAATGATTAACAATAACAGTTCCCATATTTTGATCAAGCTTGCCTCTGTGCGTGAAGCACCCAGAACTAATGCACCTCAGGTCCCCCCTAAATGGGGTCAATTTTGAGCAATGTCTTATGTAGAAAAAACAACTTTTGTTAATGAATCGACAGCGTAGTGTCATCAACTATATGACAACGAGATTATGCCGTTTTATAAGTATTGGCTGCTTCGTTTTGTTCGAAATATCTATTAAAAAAAAAAAAAAACAGCAACAATGAATTCTTTTGTGTAGGCCGCCAAGGTAGTTTATATTACAACGTATACTCAAGTTCGAGGCCGAACGCCCACAGGCAAAAACCAACACATTGAGCCAGATTCGCAAAAGCGGCGCTCTAGTGCTGCTTTTAAATTATTTCAAAACAGTTTATTTTTTAGCTAGGAAAAATGCAGATGAATGTGCGTATTTGAAACTTACAGCTATGACATATCACGTGCAATTTATTGCCCGCACGGGGCTAGGGCAGGCTTACTGTCATCTCTATTTTTGTATATCAGAACAATATTTTAAAGTCAAGACGAAATCTAAATTTTTCCACCACATTAATCGCAAACTTTTCCAAAAATAACCTGAACTCACTTTGACAGCAGGTTTCCATCAACGGTCGGCACCATGGGGCACTATGTGGCTTGGAAGTTCAACAAAAACTTGAGAAAATCAGCATATCTTTGAGTTGGGTGGGAACCAAATAGCCAGAATTTGTTGAAAGCATACACCTTCAAGAAGTGTAGAGAGTGAGCTAAATGTGTCGGCCAAACATGCGACCATTTGCATAAAAATCTAATTCCGTTCTTGAACATGCTTTGATTCCTTCATGGCGTGTGTCGTGCTATGGTCAGAGCTTGTCCAGTCTGCTTCTTTCCGCCTGTCTTAAACACGAACCCACTGGCCCGCATCACTGCTTTGAAGAGACAGTGGGCAACTACGAGGGGAATTTCTAACGTTTGAATGCGGCATCGCCGAAACCGGGAGAGCATCTCGGAAAAGACGAAAGTGTCCCCTAAAAGCTACAACAAGAGTGCCAAGACATATCGCCCGGGGAAAAGGCCCTCCGAGTACAGTAATGTCGTCAATGGGCCCGTCTCAAATCGCGAGCGGCGTCTCTCGTCTGATCGGGGAGCGCTCTAGGTGGCCCAACGAGCGCGGATGGTACTCAAGGGGCCTCTCGCTCATTAAAGTCGGCGAACGAGTCGATGGGCACTCGTCTCCTCGAGCCCAAAGGCAAAGACGCCAAGGTGGAAAAGCAGGCCCGGGATCGATACTGCGGCACGGGCGAACGAGTCGGCCGCCGTGTCTCCGCCAAAAACCAAGACAGCCCGGTCGACGCACCGAAGGAGAGCGAGGCGTCTCGCCACCCTCCCCGACGTCGTCTCATTTGAATCCCGAAATTACAACACGGAGGCTCTTCTCTTTGCTGTTCGGGAAACTTTGAACATCTTCCCAACCATCCCCCTCCCTCTCTGGATGTGCCCCCGTCATCTCCCCATCTTCTTCCGCGTCCCGAGTTTTTCCCCACTGTTCGTCTTTTTCGGCAGCAGCGTGGGATGTCCTCCCTCTCCCCAATTCCGAAAAAGAGAAGTGAGGGCGAGGGAACCCAGGTGGAACCCTCCCCCCTGAGCGAATTCGGTGGCTTCGATTGGTCGCGGGTAGACTTGACGTCATTTTCTTTCTCGGTCTCGCTTTCTCTCTCTCTTTCCGAAACCGCGCTTCCCTTTGTTCTTATTAGTTTTAAGCCCGCTCCCTATTTGCTGCTTTCGCTGGAAGGAAAAAGGGGAGAGAGAGTCTCCGGGACGAAGGGAAAACGGGAGCCCGCGAGGAAGCCGCTTGTTATTTGCGCGGAGCTCCTCCCTTCGGCGTTGCTCTTGGCGGCCGGCGCGGCATCCCGGGCCCGTTTTCCTACTCTTGCTGCGTACGCCTTGTTGCTCCCTTCTCCCACTCGCGCTTCCCGTGCCTCCCTCGGGCTCCATTAAATCAATACGGGCGCCCGCCATTTTGTTGCTCTTCCCGCGCTTTTGGCCGATGGAAGCTCCTTGCTGCCGCGAGCGCGCTGAGGCCGCTAATGCGGCGGAGAGGGGGAAAAACCGAGGGAGGGGGAGACGGGATGCCGAGCATTCTGCGCTAGCTATCCATCTTCTCACGAAACAACATCGCCACTCGTTTCTCGAGGCGTGGAAGGGGGGGAACGCGAGAGGGCGTTGCGGCTCCGTCTCTTGCGCTCTTCTCTTTTTCCACCGCGGACCCAGAGTTATCTGAAAACCGGGGAAGTTGGAGTAAAAGAAAGAAGCAAAATCACCGGTTTTCCGGCACACGTTCTTCCTTGGTGCGCTCCACGGTGCGTGCAGCGCCAGAAATTTTCCCCCAGTATTCGAGGATAGGGGGGGAAGGGGGGGGGTCGAAAATTTGCATAGCCCCCTATCCTATATGCTTTGTTCATCCGAGTGATGAGCAGGCGGCACGGGAGCGACGTGGAACGAGAACCCGCTGCAACGGGGCGGCCCAATTTTTGCTCGCTTTCGGCTGGTACGGCGGGTGCGGGCGCTGGTGTCCCGATGCTGTTGTTGTTGACGAGGAGCAGATCAACAAACCGCAGACCCTGATTCCGCGCCGGAGTGTACGTAGGAGCTTGGGCCGGTCGGGTGCCTCAACACAGCAGGCACGCGTTTCGGGACGGAAGGCACGGGGGGGGGGGGGGGGGGGGGGGGGGAGGGGGAGATTCGCACTCCCCCCCCTCCCCCCGGCGTGCGTAGCGCACATATGTGTCTGCCTGAGTGCTGGCTGGAAGGCCGTCTTCCGATGTTCTCTTTCGGTTGCGTGGAGAGATTGACACGCCGGGTTTATTGGACCACTTTGACTGAGAGAGCATGGCTTCCCGCAGTTTGGTTGTGGAACGCTGTGTACAATTTTCAGAAACCCACCTTCCGCCCACTTATATTCGCAGATATTGAAGTATCAGTCCCTAGTGTAAAAAAAAATGGTAGTGATAACGTGTATTTAAAGATGTACCCTCAATTTGTACTGGTGTTTTTTTGGAGACAGTAGCAGTAGAAGTGGCACCACTACACTTCGCACTAATACCCGAAATACATGATAGCTCCCAATAGCGAGCAAATGAATAAAATAAAATAATAGAGCCGCCAAAACAGGTGTGCGTTGCCAGGGTTCAATATAAAGAATAAAAGAAACCGGATTTAATCTAGAGTGCAGGCTTAGGCCTGAACAAGAGATTTGGTTACGCTTTCTGATAATCAAATTGTTACTTCAGTAAAAGAGTAATAATTTTGCCTTTTTTTTTGTTTTTCATCTTCGTTGCACGTCCATTGCAAGATCATGCGTAAAGTGGCCGAAACCTTTAAGAACGTAGGTTTTATAGGTGACAAACCGTCTCTTCAATTGTCCCTCGTGTTGACGGAGCGTTACTCTTGTCCGCTAAAAAGGCGAGTGGGAGAGCTGTCCGCAATTCTCGAAACAAGATCGCATTGGAGGGAAAGAATAGGTCAGAAATGGCCGCGGTTTGAATTTCAGCTAGCGCTTTGTTGCTGAAAATAAAATCGATAACCTCGCTAACAAAAAGAAAAAGGAAATGGTTGCAGGCTTAAGCAGCTTACAAAACGTTCGTGCACATTAGCGTTCCGTTTGCAGGCGCGTTAGCCATTATTAATTGAATATTCGATTATGCAAACTTTTCAGATAAGCAAGCCAGAGGAGATTTACGTCCAATAAGGCCTAACTGATCCCGATTTCGGAGGACCCATTTGCTGGTCAAGGGGATTGATCGCGAAAAACAAATTTTGGTTCTCTCGGTTTTAGAATAATTTTTTAAAACAAAATATCATACCGTTCTTATACGGCAGGGGACATAAGTGAGCAATGCGCTTATATCTGTCTTTTATAATAATATTTATTAGTCTCCTTATGCTGTAGAGTTTTATTAGTTGCATGATCATGAATAAATACATATTAATTATACTCTGTTCAGATTTTCAACTAGAAGGTTCGAAGCATTGTACAGTCTTAGGATTAACGTTCTGCATACGTACATATTTATTATTTGTCAACTGTTCTATAACATTTAGACATAGTGGTTGTGTAAAAGTGAGTTTATGGTTTGTAAATGGACATAATTCCGGGGTTTTCACTTTTGAAAAGGTCATTAAGTAATCTTGATAGTTACCAGGCGTGAACCTGACGAACATTCCCAAACAGAGGTTTTTACAGTTCCCAAGGGTTATTATACGTCATACTAAACAAAGCTAAATGCCTGCAACTTGAAAATCCTTTTCTAGAGTGTCACAAAGTATATCGCTGCAGAATTGCAAGTAAGGTGAGTTGAAGAAAGCTAACATGCCGTCTCCTTCACCTGGAAGAAATTTCTGGCCTAATCGCTTCAATGGCTAAAAAGCCTAAGACATATACCGTCTAACTTGAGACTTGTGTCCTGGTTAATAAAAAATATAAAACAAATGAAAGAGCTAAGTTAAAAAAAAAGCTGAACCCGTAACATAACTGATACAGGTAAATCAGCAGTTTCCCGTCCGTCAATGTAGCAATTCACTGTGATAGGTGTCCGTGCGAGCCTAATCCTGACAAAACAAAAATAGTTGGAAAACTCCAAGACAAAACTGAGAGAGAATTGTTTGAGCCTACTGTATTAGAGTAAAGGGCGAGGATAGCTGCGTGAGTGCACCGTCAGTGCACTTAACTGAGGAAGCGTTTTCCTTTTTGTGTCAGGAGCCTGAATTCGTGTGCAAATAGTAAGTGTGCTTCAGTAAACGTTCAGTTGTAAGCGCTTGGTCCTGTCTCTTCTTCCTCGTGTCCTTGTTTCTTAAGCGCTTCACAAGTCCAACATGTACTAACTTGCCCACCTATTCATTTTACTGCAATTGATATCCCCTGTGACTCTGACATTAGCAAGCTTATAGTCACTTTAAAAAAAGAAAATGAGTACAATGCAGCAAAACATCTGAAGGTACATTTTGCGTATTGAATGCGATTCATTACTTAACTGTGCAGACATTAATAGATAACTGAGTGTTACGGGACGTCCGCCTTTCTAGGAATAATGGACTCCGATCTTGGGAGCTCCATTCGAGGGCACTGCGGATGGGTACCTTTTATTTGTGAGGCTTTTATCAGCCATGACGATAAATTTGAGGACTCGAACTGCTTGGAAGTGTTATAAGTAATCCGGAAACAGCAAAATATCGCGCTCTATAGGTGAGTGAGCTTGAGAAAATGGGCACCCTCGGTCAGTGAAGCGACCATGGGGTTGAAGTTGATCAAACATGCAGTCTCAGCTGACAGACATATTTTGATTCCTTTCCCTATTACTCTTAAACCAAGCCATAAATTGTGTCGAAAAACTTTCAGAACAAGGTTTACTTTCCTGTACACGTGCAAACTGAAAATTTACATTTTGGTATTTTTAGAGTATATCATGAGTGAGTAATTGCATGGTAATGTTTAAATAATCTCGCACGCAGAAAAAAACAAAAACTTTTGTTTTACAAGATACAATTGTCTTTACTGAAGGTCGAACATATCGGCCATGAGCTCCTCCACCTTTGGTGCGCGTCGGGTAGATGTTAGTAAAACATATAAATAACGCTTACCGTCCAAGCTGCTTCTTCTCCCCTTTCTTGAACGCTAAGTAATTCTTTATAAAGCAAACTGGAGATTTTTGAAAAGACCAGAGTAGACAAGACAGTCATTGCAATGACTTGCAGACGTAAATACGACTTGCGGTGTTCCCCAACCTACTAAATCTCACTCCAGAGTAAATGTTTTGTACCTTGAAGAAGCTACCCGGCGTTCAGCGTTGCTCTAGACGTTTGTATTCTCAGATGACTTAATTTGCAGGACTCGTCAGAGCAGTTCGCATTCAATCGTTTTCGAATTTAAAGCGCCACACATGCACGTAAAACACTACTGAAGTTTTTCCACTCAAATATAGTTGGTAGTAACCTCGCATTTTTCTCAATGATATTAAAAGTGTATTTATTAATGTAACCTAAATGTTTGTACACGTAACTCAAACTCACTTATTAAGTTCTTAACTTATACCGAAGCTACTTTAACTCCATTTCTATGGTGCGGTAAAATCATAAGAATAAATAACCAAGTTTTTCTCTAAGACGCTTTGATGCTGCATGCACTTTTTCTTAGATAACCCGGGGCGCCACCGAGCTTGTACAGAAAGGGCAAATCTTCACAACTATAGACCAACACGCGTCCCTGACGTCTCGCAGCTGCGGTGGCGCTTTCGACGGCACTGCGCATGCGCAGACGCTTCAGTTCACTCGAATTGGGTTTCCGCGCATGCGCAGTGGCCACAGCTGGTGTGGGAAAACGGGGGCTTGTTTGTAAACAGCGTGTCGATCTATAGGTGCTGTCGCCTCAGAGTCAGCGGTTGCGTGGCGACTGGTGGATGCAGTTATACATCAAAGTCCAGCTGACCATATATTCGAGGCTCCCCACGGTAGAAGCCGTTTGTACTTCACACTCGATTCCGAATAATGGTAAATTACATTTTAATTAGGTAATCTAATTGAATTGTTTTAAACAAAGATTATCAGTGATTTTAGTTGATTACTTCTAAGTTTTGTATACCAGAGTCGATAAGGCTACCAATACTTGCTCAAAGTTGTAAAAGACCCAGCAAACTTATTTAAGAGTAGACCTGGAAGTGATATGTTACAAATAAAGGAATTGTTGGTACTTTATTGGTTATTTTGCAGTTTATTAGTTAATTCGTTAGTTTTTGAAACTGCAATTTAGAATGTAATTTTCTTTTTTCAGTAGCGAATTACTAAAATTATTCGTTACATTTCTTCCGATGCAATAGCCTTCACATATTTCACACGGTGACACAAGATCGTGGTTTGCTAGCGAAGAAAGGACTCGCGAGGGAAAGGAAATGAATTCACGGAGAGCACGACATCACATCAGCCCGTTTCTGGACTCGTCCATACGATCAGCGAGGTTTGGAGGATTCGACTGTCTTATAGAGGCAGCAGCCCCGGCCACTTAATCTCCCGAGGGATCATGCAACGGAACTTGACTTTTTAGAAAAAGAACATACTGCTTTGATCGCAGGATGGAGCAGAAATCTAATCGCCCATAAAACCGTCACGTGCGGTTCGCGAGGACTCGGACTGTTGTGCGTATGTCTGCCACCCCACCGCCTTTTCCACCCTCCCCATCCCCTCCACTATGTTCCTCCTCACAAACCTATCTGCGTCTTTTGTTTGTCCTTGTCACACGACACCGTTTGTTGATTATTGATATTTCTTCCTACACACGCCCTCCCCCAAGCACAAAGAAAGCCACCCTTAGCATTGTAAAAGTTAAATAGTGACTGAACCAATCAGGGATATGCTTACTGCCCATAAGCTTGTTTCTGGAATCGTTCATACCGTGAGTTAGGTGTGGAGGATTCGACTGTCCTATAGACCTTTTTCGCAAGGGCGCCGCCATCTTGAATTGTCGTCACTTCCAGTATGGGCGAAAACATTGTTTTGCCGTCGCCACGCCAATAGAAGGCATTTAGGACATAAGCGTAACCGTCACACATTCTCGTTTTGCCTCCCCTCTATTTTTTTACTATTTGCAGGTTGAAACGTTCTGATATATTTTCGTCACCCATACCGGATATGTCTACTTGGCGGTCGGGGGCGAGAGTGAGCGGAAAAGGTCTATAGAGGCAGCGGACCCGGCCACTCGATCTCCCAAGGTGTCATGCAACGGACCTTGACTTCTTAGAAAACGAACATACTGCTTTTATCGCAAGAAGGAGAAAAAATCTAATGGCCCATAAACCCGTCGCGTGTGGCTTGGGAGGATTATGAGTGTGGTGCATATGTCCGCCAGCCCGCCTCCCCTTCTTTCCTCCCCACGCCCTGTACCTTGTTCCTAAGAAACCAATCTGCGTTTATTTATTGTCGTTGCCACACGAAACCTTTTGTTGCTTGTTGATGTTTCTGCATAAAGACGCCAGCCCCACAAACAGAAAAAAAATCACAATTGACAGCGCTGTAATAGCTAAATATTTGCTGAATTAATCAGGGATGTGCCTTCTGCCACATGACTTCAAACTAGTGAGTACGCATCGGCAGAAACGTTAGGGTTGCGGTAAAAGGAGATTATTGAAAAAAAAAAACAAAAAAACGTAGCATTAATCTCCTGCAGTTTATATGGAGATCGGCGACATACCCCAAATATCGTCACTTTCGTCAGTAAGCAATGAGCTGGAAGGGGGGCACAACCAGAAGGGCTTGTGACTTCGATGCTGCATCCGTATACTTAGAATCGAGAATGCTGGGGTCCTCGTCGGTGGCGGGAACTAGACGAACATTTTAGGGAAAAGGATGTCGCGTCCCCGATACAACACATTCAAGAGGCTATAGTCGCTTGATGGGAAGCACCGAGTTGTCTGAGAATAAATGTGTGAGAAGAGGCATGGAAGAGAAAGCCTGCAGATCACTGGCCATGTTGTACTTTTGATCAATTTTTGTACTACAAATTCACATCAGTAAGAAGTTTGCGCATAATATTTCGCGTGAAACTTTTATTCTGCTGAGCTTGGTGATCAAGACAGATCAAGTGCGTCACTCGATGAGATAACGAACCTTCATTAAGTGGGAGTCATCGGTATGTATCCAACTACAACTACCGCATCTTGGTCTGACAGCCAGTCAGTTTTAGTGGGTAAGGCAGCCCTTATTTAGGCAAAATGCTGCAACCATAGAAAAAGAAATCCTTCAAGAGAGAGTTTTTATTTTCTCTGGTTCCAAGCACGAATTATTTCTAAAAGTGTGCGTGCCTCCACCGCCCGAGTGTATTCGTCGAACGTTTGTGTTCGAGTCTGTCCCGGTTGGACAGTGACAAACTCGTTTATCTCTAAAACTGGTGTAAGCAGACTTTAGATAATTGTGGTCCTAAAATTAATGATTTAGAGTAAAGGGTAAATTAGCCTGTGTGTATTTTATATGCGATGTATATTAATGGCGCAATAAATATTTCCAATCAGACACACGGGAAACATCGCATTCCTTTTGCTTGCTTTTGTAAGTAAGGTAAAAGTAATCGGGTAGAGAAACGAAGTAATGAATCGATTATATTTTACGGAGAGTTTTTTATAACGCATTACATTTTACGCCAAGTAATTGTAATTCTAACAAATTACTTTTTTGGAGTAACGGACACAAGTCTGCTTAGGATGTCTAACTGGTCCATAAAGTTTTTGTTTCCGCAGCTACACCTAAAGATTTTGATGTTGACTCTAAGGTATTTTGAGGGCTGTGAAAATGTTTTCTGTTGAAATTCTGAGAATAATTATATGGGGCCCATCAAAATCTACTTTGAGAAGTGATGTGGCTATTTCAAGGCGGGGCGAGGAGGCATCTTTATGCTTAGCGCTCTTTTAAACCTGGCGACGGCAAAAAGGTTGCGCAGGGGCAGCTGCTGGGCTGTTTTTGTCTGGTGCCGACATTAAACTGTTCCGAAATAAGGGTAATAGCGCAGACTATCTAGTGAACGGGCATACATTTAAAACTTTGAGATAAAGGAAAGCAAAAACAAAAAAGTCTTGGCTTTTTTTAGTTTTTTTTTCTTGTTTTTCTTTTTTTAAGTATCAATGGGCAGTCGCTGCAACAGCTGCCCGTCTGTCCGCGTGAGATCGATGGTCAAACACTCTTCGCTCAACTGGGGCTAATATGGGTGTCGTGTTCATAGTTTTTACTCGATGTGATTCTGTGCGGCTGCCTTTTCTGGCACCCCGCCGAACTTTAAATTGTGTAGTTTTCCGCATGCTCTCTTGTTCAAACGTTTGCGTTGGCTCGTCCAGATTTACAAAAGCTAAAGGAAATACCAAGTCACGGTGACAAGCGTCTTCTGCACTACGAGGACAAGTAGGGCAAAAACTAGATTCGTCAGGCAATCATGTGTCACGGTTGCAATGATGTTGCTGCCGTTTTGAATCCTTTGTACCCCGTCGGACGCATGTGTGTTAGCCAGCCTTCAGGTATTTACCATGCGCCTTGTGAGTAGCTCAAAAGCCATTTTCAATGAACAAAAAACTGGATAGTCTTTCTATCGCTCTTACTGCAGCTCTGGTTACACCTGCTTGCATGTGGATTTGAGATACTGAGATTTTTACTCTCCGATTTCCTCTATGCAAGGCATTTTTAGTCATGTTTGAAATAAAGGCACATAACTGTTTCTCTAATCACATAGCAATATGCACTTAGTTTCATCTTTACTCTTGTGGTGCATTCGCCAGAAGGTGGCGTGGTCTTGTTTTTAGAAAAAAAAAGTTCATCAGAAAGACAAAGAGGTGAGCCACGCGTAATGATACTAGCATGCTGCACGCTTTAATTTTGTGGGAAGCAAAAGAGAAACAAAGCCTTCAGCTCGCAATATAAGACATGGCGCAACTGCGTGAAAATAGCGAAGAAATTATGGAAGCGAATAGATTTCTTCAAAACGTGACTAGCCTACGCCTCTGTCAGGCTCACACTGAGAAACTAAAACGACAGAAGTCAGAAACAGTATGCGTGCCGCCCAAGTTCCCGTTCATCTCGGTGCAACGCGACAAAATGCTGCAGCTATTATGGGGATCACTAGACTCGTTCGATTTCCTTGCACCTCCTGCGCCGGTGCAGAAAAGTGTACGGCAATGGACTTCCGGCCGTATATTAATAAATATATCGGAACTGCACTGTCCTACACTTTTTCGCCCCGTTGCAAAAGCTGCAGGTAAATCGAACGAGCCTTACTGTTGACATCTCATGTCACTTGAAAGAAAACATTAGTCGAAAGAAACGAAAATGCTTTTTTACATTCTGTACAAAAGTCCGTCTTAAAAGGTGGGCGCCATTTAGCAGCTGCTGAACCAGTTATTCGAGCCAGCTCCGCTCGGGCACGTGCTCTGATCAGGTTGGACACGAGGGCCGCGTTAGCACTCGGCGTGACCTCGGCTCAAGCTCGTATTTTAAACGAGTACTACGTCAACGTTCGTCGAAGACTCGGTTACAGCCACACGCTTCTTGCCAAAGAAATGGCTTCCGTCGATATTGCTCGACGTAGTTTTGAAAATGGACATCTTTACATAAACGACGAAATCCCCACTACTGTGGTTTCTTAACCGTTCCATGATCACCTATAAAATGGGTAATTGTTTT
Source organism: Ixodes scapularis (assembly GCF_016920785.2). NCBI lineage: Eukaryota > Metazoa > Arthropoda > Arachnida > Ixodida > Ixodidae > Ixodes > Ixodes scapularis. Next base: position 238,872,564 of record NW_024609835.1, on the reverse strand, counting down.
AAATATATAACTTTGGTAAAGGTGGAATAAATCCTGATTTATTTTACTCCCTCCCAAATGAAGAAAGGCAAACAGTGAGAAAATAAGCGCGTTGCTTGTTATTGTGTGAAACAACCATGAACTACGAAGCATTTTCGCTTTAAGGAAGATGTTAAAAATAAACAGGGAAATAAGGAAAACCTTTGCATTCTTTTACAAAGTGCTGCACGGAGTGTTTTTCTTTTTTTATTTGCAGTGAAAACTTAGACAGCTTAGTTTAATAGATAAAAACTGATATTACGAAATGGCAGCATTGAAAAGTATAACAAATATTCTAGCTGGCAATTTATTCCGAATTTCAGCTGCCGGAATCCAGCAGATCACAATTTAAACGCTGAAAGATTCTTCTCTAATTACCTTTCTAGTACGTGAAAATTGCATATCCTTCTGCTTCGATTCGTAATTCCGAAAACCGAGTTACATATTTACAACAAAATAAGAAACCTCTTTGTTATATTCCGTTCCTTAAATGACCCCTTTTTGATTTGCCACCTGCTTTCTGGTTAGGCTGTACCACGCTCCTGTTCACAATTAAGAAAACAATTAGCAGTCCTGTGTTAGTCGACAGCAAAGCAACAGCCATATCTGCGACACGTAATGGCGAAGTCGTTGGGCATCGATTGGCGTCGCGTTCACGCGCCCTTGGGGGGCGTGAACAAAAATGGGCATCTCATCATGTTGTTCCGAACGTAATGGTTTCTTTGTTTTCACGGAGTATTTGAAAGCGCGTTTTTCGGTACGAGCTTTTGCCACTGAGCCTTCTATGGCGGCATTTTGTTACCGGCTATATCTTTCGTATATATTCAGCGAGCGCGTGCAATGGGCGTTGGGTACTTCAGAAACCCTATACTCTTGAGTTCGGTTATAACGAATTCAAAAGGAATCAGAAATCACTTCGCTATATCTGCTATTTCGTTATAACCGAAGTGCAAAAGGGGACGAGAAATCGTGATTACTTCGCTGTAGCTTCTATTTCGTTATGACCGACTTCGTTATAACCGCTCTCGACAGTATATAAACGGAGTTCTTAGCGCTGTGGCGTAGCTTTGTGGGATACGCCTCCGCTTCGCATGCAGCGGACTCAGGTTCGAATCCCGCTGGTGGTGGGAGATCTTTTTGGAGGATTTGGCAACGTCGACAACGGACACCCTACGACTTACTACGCCAACTAGAACCTCAACAACTGCCACTAGATTTACACCGTCATTTCGACTGGTGCAAAAAACCCATAACTATCGCTGTAAAAAAAAAAAAAAAAAAAAAGGCGTCGGTGCTTGCACTTCAGACAGCAACGGCTGTAGAATGTTCTTCCCCTTTCCCTCGCATCTCGAGAACCTTGCCTGCCATCCCGGAGATGGGAGTTGCGCCGACACAAGATGGCGCTGCCAAGCCCACGCTGCGTTGTATAGTCGCACGCGGAGACTTGTTAGCGCGTCTCAATATGCTGCGCGTCCGAGCCTCGCCGGCGCGTTCGACCGAGAGCGCGAGCGCGCTATAATAAACAGCCATCTGTTTCTTTCTCGGGGAGATCTTATTAGAGGCGCCCAGGTAAACAACTTGGCCGAGGTTCGTCGACGAAGAAGATGCGTGAGCGCCATTAATTAAGGGAAAGAGGGAGGTGCAAACATGGCGTCGGCGGAAGGAGAGCCAACGGCCTCTCGCCCTCCCCCCGTGTATGCCCAAGCGCTCTGCCGCCGCGTGCTGCGAGAACGCTTTTCCGGCGCCGGTGCAATATTGAAATTGCGTCAAAGGCTGCTGATTTACAGCGCTGTCCCGGCAGCGCCGAACGCGGCCATCAAGAAGCTCATCTCTTCGAGCTACTGCGAAGCCCTAGTCGCGCTTTGTGTGTTTTTCCGCCCGTGCGCCGTCGAACACGGGCCCGTCGCCGCAGCCGCCGAGAACGCAACCCGCTGCCGGCGTTTTGCGATTCGGAGGGTGCTTCCGTCCCGTGTTAGAGAAGCGGCTTGTCGCGAAACGTCCTCCTTCTTTGTTTTGTTTCAGAATCACCGGAATATCGACAGGAACCTAGAGAAGAAGACTGGTCGGGATCTTGTGGAGGCACGTGTGAAAGCAATTTTGGCCTCTACACACTCTGATAATAGTTTAGATCTTCAGGGAGAAATATTTAAAGGATTTAATCATAAGACCTTCCTCGTTTACTGCCCAGGAAAATGTGTGTTTGCTAAGTCCCGTTTCAACATAACACTAGAAAACATAGGAACGTCGTGAGCAATTTCGCGGCAAGGGTAAGCGTGGCATACATGTGATATTGTGAGTTTTGACGAGGCCCAGGGTGTTCTTTTTTTGTCAAATATATCTTTTATTGGTCGTGAAGTTTCGTGGAAAAAAAAATTTAACTTTTTCTGAACTCACGGTAATATTTTTGTTTTGGTACACGAGGGAAAATGTAAAGGTGAAATAAAATCTGAAAATTAAAACCAGAATTAGTAAATGTTTTAACAGAGCAGGAGGTCAGACGATATAGACCTTATTTATACCATCTTACCGCCGCGACTTTCGGCGACGTGCGCTCATTTAGGTCCCAAGTTCTTAATATAACATTCGTTTTTTGTCCATGAGGTCACGCACCAAATTAAACATGCACTGCACAATTATTATTAATAATTTTTTTTGTGCATATGCGCTTCTTGTTTACACTCCTTCCGAGCGATTGTGAGGAAGTCGGGGAGAAGTACGCACCCGAGCATACAACGTTCAAAGCGCTCATCCGCACGCTGTTGCGAAGCCACTGATGCCCACAGACTTGCAGGCTCTCACCCATACCTTCGTAATAATCCACGCAACCATTAAAATAAACCATAGCACCTCAATGTTTACAATGAAAACGCTTTTTTTTTTTTTGTGAGAGTGCTTTTTCTGCAACGATACTCCGGCTTCAAAATTGTGCATAGTTTGGAAAAAAGCATGGGACAGGCCTACAAAATGAGGATGAAGTTTAACACGTACGTGCCCACCTCTGTCACCTAAGCCTTGCATAAACTGACAAGCTCTCAAGCATGCTATTCTTAGTGACGTGTTACCAGAACTAGAGGGCGGTCGTGGCAAAAATTGTAAATATTCAGCATTGAATTTTTTTTTAAAATACCCTATTTGATACAACTTACTTTTGTGAATATATTCTGAAATAACGAATTCTTTATAAAAAATATGTAATTAGTGACGTTAGGTTATTTCATCTGAGTTTAATGAAATTGTCATTGCACTGTATTATATTTTAAAATAAGAGATATGCCCCTTTTGTTAGCCCTCGTAGAACCAAAACCTTTTTAAAAAAACATCAAGCAGGTTAACCAAAAAGTCTGACAGTCGGTCACGCTTATATTTTCCACGTTAGAAGGACCGCAGAAACACGGCAATATTTTAGTTTATTAATTTTCAGATACTGCAGCCCGCTGGAATTTTGCAGGAGTGCGCGATAAGAGTGATAAAGTACCCATAACAAAATCGAAGAGTATAGGTACAAAATAAATATTACGAGTGATAAATGCAAAACATAATGGAAAGTCTCCTATGATAATCAAGAATTCGTTCAATTGTAGCAACGGCGATTTCCGTGCAAACAGATCGAAATTTCAATGATTAAAATAATGCAATGACTCGAATCTGTACTGAATGAGCGGTAAAATATCTAGGCGGTGGCTACCACCGCCTAAATATTCTTGAAGAATGTGTTCCTACAAAGCTTAAAGCTATCCTAAATGTCTCAAAACGTGATGAGCTAAAGACAGTGAATATACTATTTAGGCTTTTGGTGCTAGGACGTAAGGTAAGTGGGGAAAGACTTAAAGCATAGAGGTTAGCTATAATTGTGGTCTAGGCGTTCGGTCTAGTCCAAGGGTTTACACCATAATTTTGTTGCGCATGACGATGGCCAGGAATCTGTGCGCGTTCACGCAGCGCTGATGAATGCTTTGTCCAGCGGCCGCTCGCGCAGTTGAATTCTGTACTCCCCTAATGGCCGTTTCACACGACAGACTGATCCGCGGACGGATTTATCGTGTGACGACATGTCCGCGGTTCGTCCGTCTCCCAAGCGTATCCACACGAGGGAGACGACGAGCAGACGCCAGTGAGGACGGACCGAACCTGATCGCCACTCCACAGTGCCGCGAAACCCCAACATCGCACTGCGGCGCCGCTGTGTAAGAGAAAAATCGACGTTTGCTACCGTGATAAAGAATCGGACGCCGCTGTTACGTACAGATCGAGACAAAACACCCTGATAGGCAGTGACAAAGGCATGAATCCTGCTCGAGAAGGCTTCGGTATAGGAGCGACGAAGGTCTTGCTCGGTGAAGTCCTGATCGGACGTGCGAGAATTATCGCGGCGGGCTAGACGAGTTTCGACGGGAGCTTCTTGACACGGACCCGAAGGAGTCCCGGAACCGGGCAAAGTTTTTTGACACGGACTCGGTTTTTTGACACGGACTCGAAGGAGCCGGGCAAAGTTTTTTCAGCTTCTTTCACGCATGGAACCAAGAATCGCGCGACAAACTAAACCAGCGGCCGCAGGACACGCAACTATGCGCTATTTTTTTAATTGTCCGGAAAGGAAAACAACACAAAAAAAAGAAAGAAAACATGGTATTGTTGCCAGACTAAACGCTTTTGAAGTCAATCTCCCGCCAGGAATCCGCGAGTGAAAAAGGCGCTCGACTTTATCAGTCCGTGCGTCCTTGGACGAGGGGCGGATCTCAGGAATCAGTGACGTGAGGGTCACGTGGCACCGCAATGTCAGCTTGAGGTCTGTTTCCTCAGGCTTTATACACGAACTCAACTCTGTGACGTCACGGCGTGGTGGATGCACGTCGGTCGCACTTCCGGTCTGGGGCTGTGGGCAGAAGTCCCCAGGCCAGACGTGTATTCCTGCATTGCTTTGAAAGGAACCAGAAAAAAACTTGCCTTCTCGTCAAAACGCCGCGACTGGGGCCGTACCAAAAGTGTCGAGAAAGGTTTGGAGGTCAGTTTTCACGCGCTCGGTTCGTCCGAAAATCTGGATATGTGCCGTGAAAAGGGAAAAGCAGGCGCCGTCGGACAACGATTGCTTGGGCGGGACGCACTTTGGGTTGAATTCACGGATACTTGTAGTCATCAGATTTAGTTGTTCTGTTCCAACATGAACGCCAGAAAACCGTCAAGTTGTGCGGACCAACTGCGGACTACGTTCAGTGCGTCTTTAAGTTCAAACGGCCGCCTGAGCGTTCGAACTGTCGTCTGCTCTTTCAAACGTTTCTGCTTGTCGTCTGCTCTCTTAGACGACGCCGGCCCGTAGACCAAATATTGGCCTGGTACTTGCGATAAGAAGTAAGTGCAGGGCTCAAAGGACTTAAATTTGAAGGTTGGTAAGCAGGCTCGATGTAAACAGAGATACAAGGAGATGTTGATCATTGTTACCAGTGACCATCACCGACTTGTTATCCCTAATTCACTTGGTCCGATTCTTGCTTGCAATTTTCAGTATCGACTTCGACCATCTCAGCTACGGTTCACGCTTTTGCCGCCAGAGTGGCGTCGCGACTGAAAATCGCGAGCGAAATCGCATCATGCGAATCAGGCTTTAGCGTACATATTGCGGCGTCCACGCGAAATGAATCACCATATGTCACATTATTCAAGCGAAGCTTTGTGGTGTAACGGGCCTCGGTAATTTCGCTGACGCCGCTCAAGTAGTCAGACATCGCCAGGAAGACGTAGAATCAACAGTTCGAACGCGAAAAAGGGTAGGGGGACTCACACCGACGCCGACAACATCGCATTCCAATGGTTTGTTTATGGGCGCCGGCGAGCTTCTTGTCCACACCCCCATCGCGCATGCGTGGCGCCGGTGGCGTCCACTAGTGGCGCTCCGGTTTGTTTGTAAACATGAGTTGGTGTATAGATTCCTTTTAAACAAGCCATGCAAGTAGCACGCATACGGTCTTTGCAGGTGAGTTAATCGGCGGGAGAGGGGGGCGGCATAATATGAAGCTCTAAACATCACTAACACTAAGATTAGTAACATTTGTGTTAAGTAATATCTACCTATGATTTTAATCAGAAACTTTCCCGGTATCATCCAAAACACCTAATTAAGTGACATAAAAAATTACAGAGGTTGACAATTCTCTGAATGCCGAATTTGAGCAGTGCTCTTGAAGAGGAGGAGGGGAGTGTAGGCCCCTCCTCTCACTCCGTACCCTCTCGTCCTCCTTTCCTGCTCTCCTCCGATTTAGCGAGAAATGCTCGCTAAATTCCCCCTAAATATAGCGAAAACTTCTCCGCTAAATTTAGCGGAGAAATATTCCCGCTATAGTTAGAATTGCTGTTGAGGTTGTTCTTGTTGAGGTCACGTGATGTCATTTTCCCCACTAAATTTAGAAAAAACAATCCACAACATTTAGCGGGAATTGTTTCCATAATGCGACGTGTGCGGTTACACCGACGCCGACTCCACTCAACCTGGAAACAAACGCCTAAAAACTAAACTCTAAAAACAATTTTCGGCGCCTACGGAGCGCGGCTTTGCGCTAAAGACTTAAAAGTTTCCACTCCTGCAACGGGCTCAATACTGGTCGTGCGAAAACGCGGATGATAAGAGCCCGGTGCACGGCGCGGGCGCATTCTTGGCTTGCGCCTATTGCCCAAGTGGTAAATATATCACACCACTGCGTCCCCCACGTGAATTGACTGATTTAGTGGTTTTTGATGACGCTCAGCTAATTTTAGGGGCGAAGCTCCTTAGGGTCTAGCCTTGTCCTGCGTCCGTGCTCACATCGATCGCCATCCCATCTGTCTTTTTTAAAAAAGAAAAAAAAATTTGTGCAGTCGCATGATTCGAATCTGTGTGGGGAGACGCCAATGGATTTCTCGTCCATCGCCTTAACCACTCGGCCACGACTGCGGGACGAGTAGGGGCCTCTGAGATGTGGTAGTAACTCAAGAGCTGGGGATGTCATGAATGAAACGTTACATGTAGCCGCTCAACGTCTACACAGGAGAGGGCGCTGTGGTCAAATGCGTATATAATCGCGTTAAACTTTGCATGCATTGGCTTAATGTTTATAGACGAGAGGGGGCTGCAGTCAAATGCTCAACTGCGTATATAACGACGTTCCATACCACACATTCTCTTTCTGACATGGACCGTTGACGTAAGCGGTGGAGATGCGTTCCCACGGCTTCTAGCGGATCCAAGCTGATCCGCCAGAAGAACCACTGGCTCTGCATTTTGCCGGCCATAGAGCAGTAATAATGAAGTCGAAACGCAACCCGGAACTAAACACTACCTATGAGCAATAAAAAAAAAAATATCAGCACTATCAGCACTAGTTATGAACAAAACCAGTATCATCAGCACCATTAGAGCTTCGGCCGAATCAACATCATTCACCACGTGGAGATGCGGTCATTTTTTTTTTATGGGGACCTTATCTTTACATTCACTTATTTCAAAAATCTAATCGATTATTTTGTTGCGTACCCGATTTTTTATGCCGATTACCACCTTATAATATATCCCCTTGGCCGTAAAGGTTTCTTGCACAAGCTTCACTGGTGTAGACTTTGTGGCTGCGTTAAAACAGATAAATGTAAAATCTTAAAAAGAAAGATGCTTTTAGTGTTAGAAGCGACCGTCCACCTTTTCACAGTGGGGCACGGAAAACTTTTCGTTCAGTGGGACTCTGTTTTCTAACAGCGTGCTTCTACATTTTTCGCGCATTCGAGGCGGAATGGAAAGACCACTTTCGCAGCAGACTCGCGTGCAAGTCCATAAATCAATATAACGCAGGAAGGCAGCTTCAGTTTATAGTTGGAGTCAATAGCACTCGAATTCTGAAAGCTGGCATTTTCGGCTTGCACTATTTTGACAAAACAATTTCTATGACAAACCGGGAAATGTAAATGTTACCATATAGACTCACACGCTGTTTATAAACAAGCCCTCGTTTGCCCACAACAGGTGTTGGCACCGCGAGTGCGCAGAAACCGAGGCTATGTTCCAAATCTTACCCGAGTAATCTGCCTCCTACGTCAGCGGGTAATACCACGTGACATCGCGAGTAAACGATCCGCGACTCGATTTTTGGAACGGCCAGGATAATCACCTGGATACTACGCGGATTGGCTTTGTCTTGGGCGACGGCAAAAAGAAAACACAACAGCGATGGCAGAAAATAGCAGACGATCCTTTTGATCATGGAGAAAGCACCCGAAGAACGGTAATGTTAAGACGCGGTGTTTTTTGAGGTGGATCCACCAGCTCCTTTTACTCACCTTCGTTTTGAGCTGTATATTGAGATCAAAATCACTTACTCCTTACAGCTAGACATAAAAAAATATGTTTTTATTAATCAGCGCGATCGCTGCAATTCTAGTCACGGTGCCCTAAACGCATATATTCCACGTATTGTAATTTGCACCGATTATGTTTTGCAGAAATATATTCCACACGGTGTAGCGGTACAGCGCGAGGGTGCTTTCTCCAGAATGATATGAAACTCACGTTCGCTTTGACGCGAATGTGATTACAGTGAAATTTTCGAAACCTTCACTGCTTTACAAACGTTATCCTCTCATTACACACACTCTGGAGGAAACAAAAATACTACATTATCATATACCGAGTTCAAACATTTTCGGCCTTGAACGTGAGAATACGGCAGTCCCCTAACGCCGGGGACGAGGATGCGGAGAAGCTCCTGTTTACACTCGCACTCAGATAATAACAAGTACACGTTCCCGGGGAAGGTGGACGGTCTGGATGTAATGCAGTCAATTCCTGCTTTGACAACAGCAAATCGCAATAACCACACATGCTGCACCTAATTCTTTGTCCTTTCGAACGTCCGCCACCAAAACCAACGGAGCAAGCGAGCTTTGACGGCTGTTGGCGCAGAAAGCAGACGACGAACAGATCACGTGACGTATTTACTCGGTTTGATCCGACTTTACCCCCCGATCGAGGAGGGTAGCGCGAGTAATTTCTCCGGAGTAAACAACCCGCTTCTGGAACGCGAGTTCTGACGTCATCGAGTAAGCTCGAGTAAGTTTTGGAACGCCGCGGTACGAAACTTTTACTCCGGAGTCGGATCGAGTAAATTTTGGAACACAGCCCGAATTCGCGTGAAGTGAATCATCTGCTCATGCGCAGTGCCGTCGACAGCGCCACCGCAGCTGCGTGACGTCAGGGCCGCGTGTTAGTCTATATGTTCGCCGCATGCCCTAGTAGATCCGCTATTTACACTACCTAGATTGCGTTTAATACTTGTTTGGTCATCGAGAGCCCAGAATCCCGCCTTCAAAGGCAAAACGCGCTTTCCCCTTTGCCCGACCAAACTTTCTCCCCCAGAATTAGGCTAATGATGCCTGTCTTTTATGATCGCCGTATCAAGGGTTGCTAATTAGTTTTCCGATGGGGCCTCTCGCTGCTCGCGCAGCTTACATTTCTCGGATCCGGCCGCGCCAACAAAACACAAAAACCGGGCATAGGGACGCCATGATTAGGCTTGGCGTCACAGGAGACGACGAGTTCTGGGTAGCGCTAATTGATTGGGAACGAGATAGGCGCTCGAAGAAGAGAACGCGATCCTCTTCATCCGGGCCAGTCAGCCGGGCACGTTGGTTCCGAACACGAGCAACACGACCAAGAATATTCAAAGCGCGAGCACTACGATCTTGACGTCATCACTGCGAAATCGTGCACAAACACAGATTGCGCACGAGTTGCGCGTTGAACCTGTAGCTGAACGTCGCGTTCAATCAACACGTCTGAGGACGTTCCGCGTCGTGCTCGGGGCACATTGCTGAGCTCTCGACATCCTAGCGTGATGGCGCTTCATGGAGGCAGACCAGTATCTTTCCAGGTTTTGATTATTCCAGGTGATGTTGCCAGAAAGAACCGTGTGGCTCGATGTAGAATAGTCGGCCGCACACCAGGTTAGAAGTGTCGAACAGCCAGAGATGTTGCAGTAAAATATTTTCTTCATACCCTATAAAAAAAAATTGCGAGTGGACCGCGCTGCACATCACGCAGTAGATTCGCTCGAAGAACGCAAGTCTGAAACCAGCAAGTCGAGGAGACCTAACAACGGTCTATGAGCTATTCCAATTAGTCGTGTGGTTGTACACAAATCTATCAATATCAATCCTATGTAATGGTGGAGCTGCTACATTGGGCAGTCGGGACGCTGCGTTAACGACAGGGTCAGGGAGCACGCGGCGTCGGTGCAACGCACCGGAGCTGGGCACCTTGCTGCCCATTGCCGCACGTGCGGGTGCAGGCCACGGTTTACTAGCGTCTCCATTATTAACAGACACAGGAATGCTTTTGCGCGCGTGATCCTCGAGGCCCTGGCCATTGAGCAAACCGGCGACGACTGCGTGAGCACGCCCTCCATCACGGTCAGCAAGAAAGAAAGGCAGTTTTTGCAGTGTGGCACGCGCCGTGAAAGGGACTAGGAGGGATATGTTTCGGCGGTGGTCTGTGGGTTGGGCCAAAATTAATAATTAATAATTTAATGTAATTAATTAGTTTCAATTTTAATTTAATTTTATTTATTCAGTCTTTTGATCTAGTAGTGTACTGTAAGGATTTAGGGTCATTTATTGGCATGACTTTAAGTGTGAATCTGTGGGTCACAGTGATGAAGAAGAAATATAAAGTCTTAGTTGATAGTCAGCGGTGTGTATGTCTCTGTTTCTCTCTCTCTGTGTTTGTCCCTCTCGTTCTAGCTGACCATTTACCTATCAATTTCTACAGTTGTTTAGTGAACATCTAATTAAATGTTTCGCGGCATATACAATATAATACACACATCATAAATGTCATTCCTCGAGCAGCGAGCTTGAATGTTTTACCTTGCAAAGAAAACTTTCCGAGTTCGTTACATTCCTTGTTAATATATCTCTCGTCAAATACCCCCCCCCCCCCCCTCTTTTGGTGCTGATTTATGTTTTACACAAAGTGCAAGAAGAAGTATAATTTAACTTCAACACAAACATAAAAATGTGAAATATATTCACGAGTGCGTCCTGATATGAGACGTTGTAACCCGATCAGGATGCTCTGAATATTGAATTTGTTTTTCGATTGAGCCACTCTGGACCAGCTGGTGTTCTGGAGAATGCAGGTACCTTCGCCTCTTCGCGTGCTCCTCTTCACAAACGCTTTTTGCATTTGCTGAACGACTAAACTTGCTTATCTTCGGTATTGCAGCAAAAGACCCAAGACGGGGACTAGGGAAAAAAGGCCGACTGCCAATAGCTTACGTCGGCTTCACTATCATATTTTATGTACTTAATAATTGTCACTTCACCAGAACTACGCTTTATTGCTTATTTTCTTTCTTTTTTTTAAATTTGCCTGCGCGCTTTATTTTAGGAAGATTATGTTACACTTACCCTTGCCCTCCTCTAATTTTCTCTCTCCGTCCAGCATCTTTTTTTTTTTTTTCTTTTTTATCTTCGAATGTTTGATGCCCAGTTGACTACATTTACCCAAGACTGTGTCCAGCGACAGTCAACTTTCGGGGCACTTTTGATGGACTTCGTTCTTCGCTTCCTGACGTCCCTGACGCCCATCGTGCAGCTCTACCCGTTCCAGGCGAGACCCTTCAGCATCTCCACCGCACGCCTACGAAGAGAGCTTCTCCTCTTGGCCCAGGAAGTTAGGTGGAAGCGGCGCCGAGACCGGAAGGAGCGACTTCCCGAGAGCCCCGCGGCGGGAGCCCGCCCATCATCGCGCCCGAGTGGGCAAACAAAAAGCGAGAGCCAGCAGCACTGCCAGCACAAAGATGAGACTCCTCGGAGCTTCACGAGGAGGCTGCGCAAACAACGCAGCTTTTTGGGATGGGGGAGCCCGCCTCGCTCGGGGAGCCTTCTCCAAACACGACGCTCGTCGACGGGTCTTCACGGCCGCAATAAGGAAACGCGGCTTCCTTCGCACGCCTCCCTGCACACGCGTGTCCCCTGGCCAAGTGTGAGGCGTCGGCGACGGCAGCGCGCAACCGCGGCGACGCAGCAACATTTAGACATTTAAAGTCTTTATCAAGCACTGACATCGGTAATCTGCGAAAGGTTGCGTCTTTGTTTTTTCGCCTCTTCGTGTGTAGTGTGGACTCTAACTGCGGTCACTAACTGCTTAAGAAGCGTTGGCTTATCCTATCCACGCTTTTTGGTCCCGGATCGGACCTTCGGCGTTCTTATTGGCCAAAGTTTCAATCTCAATTGTTGTTAAGCGATAACATGATTATCACGCCGGGCGATTCTGAAGCTTTAAGTTTCTATAGATTAGTGATGAACCTTGGTAATGGCGACATCTCCGTACAAGACATTCTCAGCGCCACCAATGCGGTTAAAATGATGTAAACAAATTATAAAAAAAATTATAGCTTCCCATTCCCCAACTACTTTGTTTTAGTCCCTTATTGAATATTATAGGACTAAAAAATCTCAGAATTGAGAACTCCTCAAGAAATCGTGATCATTGGCACATTAAAGCGAGCTTACCGATATTTGAGAATGCATGGTACGTGATCTTCTTTACTGCAGAGTTGATTGCTGAACATATTGAACAACAAAAAGAGCTTGAGACCGGCATCGAAATAAACAAAATTGAAACTGTTTAAAGAAAAACAAATTACCACAGTTTTTTTTTTCTTCAGCGAATTACGCCAAACAAAGAGTATCCACCACAAATCGCGTAGCAGGTAAGGAGGCACAAACTTATATTTTGTGAAAATAAAGTACTTTGTTCACTGGCGTTCTAAGACAATTGGAGAAAATTATATTTGTGTTCAGGGCCGAGGGGGTGTCGCTGATCAAGCGTGATAGCGTGCCATACTCAGAGCACGTGACTGAAAGCTCTTGCTGACTATAACCCTTGCTAACCGTTTGGATCTGGATGACCATGGTACCGCGGTCTTTTGTTTAGCACTACTGTGCAGTGTAGTATACGTTCCTGAAAAAAAGAAAAAGGAATAACCGCTCGTTCCTTGTTCCTTAGCATTTTTGGAGCGCGTTTCCGTTACAATTCCCATCTGTGAGAAAGCAACCCCCACCTGTTACTGTCCAAAAGATAGGATGTATTGTTACCTATACTATGGTGCCTGGATCGCGTCTCCGACTGGTGTGTTTAGCGTCCTATCCCACCCATACATCAAAAGTGGTCCCGATGTGGCAACAAATGACGCGAGTGTCATGCTGTTGCCTGTCGCGATCCTGGCGGTTGGCCGTAGAAATGCTGGCGAAAAGCTCGAGCGCACGCGAGTGTCGCTGTCGTCACGGCGTCCCTTTAGGCGTCCCAACTCCGGCTGCTTTAGCTTCCGTGAACTGTCACAGTGGAAAGCGACCTGCAGCAGAACAGGCATCTGCTACATACACCACAGCTGGTGGGACGCCGCCAGGGTCACGACCGGCGACAACATGACACTTCTATGACGTCATCAGGCGGAAATCAAGGGACCACTTTTTTGGCCGCGGTAAACACACCAGTCGGAGACGCGCTCCAGGCACCATACCTATACGTTATATTGGTATTTTGCTCAATTGCCATATCTAAGTTAATCAAACAAGATGCTTTTATCCATACCATAAACTGGCAACATACGATTTTAAACGCCGTGATAGGAGGATACATAAAGAAGAAAACAGGCAGAAGCAAGGTTCTATTTGTTGCTGTATTCACCTTTAAAAAAACTCAGCGTTTTACTATGTCCAGGATTGCAGTGGGTGATTCATGTGGCACTCACTATATCAGTTACCACATGGGAACAAGAAGAGGTCCGATGATGCACTCCCAAAAATGCGCGTGCTCGCACGTCTATCGAACAACAGTTCTGTCCCAGATTTTGCACCAATGACTAAACGTCATGCTTATCTGTTTAACAAAAACAGAGACGTCCACTTCCTACATGCCTTATTTCCACTTTTTTACGGTGGAGGGGCAGTCGAAAAGAGAGTAGGGCTTACGGAAGGTCAGTCTTGAAAACTGCCAGTCACTTTTCGTGTGGGTGAGCTTTCCTGTTCAGTTTAAAGGTAGGAGAAGAGGGGAAAGGAAATTTTTTATTTTTTTTTGCGGGTATTTTTAAGCGGTTAATGTTCGGATACAAGGGTGCGTTCGATGCCTGGTCCCCTGCGCCGGATATCTACAAGCAGCGTCTCAGCTTAAACATGGTGAAAGGAAGCACTGCCAAAGCAAGGGCACGAGCGGAGTGGCGTCTCAACTCATGTCTCAAATACTCGTGCGCTCCAGGATTGGCAGGCCTTCATGCACTCAGTCGCTAAGACCCTGTTTGCACCAAGCCGGCCCTTTCCTTGTGTTGTAACTGTAGGGATGGTTGTAGTCGGCCTTGAAATTCTGGGTGCGTGATGAATCGTGGAAGTAAAGGAAGTGACTGAGTTTGAGACATCAATCATTTTGTCTTTTCCCTAAACTGAAAGTTTTGTTTTTTGTTCCAGTGTCTGGGTCACTGAGAGCAAAATCGATATTCACCAGCTCTCCTCCACGCGACTGTTACCAAGCCAGGACGTCACAAAATAAACCCCAAAATAAGCACAAAAAAAAAAAAAAATTGACCAGATTCTGTTTCTCGTAAAAAAACTGTTTAAATATATATTAGAGTTTCCCCCTTTGAGATAAAATAAGAATGACCTCACTAGAGGCGAAAAAAGTAACGCCGTTCCTTTTTGCGTTTCCTCGAAACGTAACGAGTCCACGTTCAAGATCCACTAAGACAGAAAGAAACGTCGGCGTTCCTCCGTTCCTCCTAAGGAAAAAAAAAAAAAAATAACGCGTTCCAGGAACACCTATTCTAGGAACACCGTTCCGTGGAACACCGCTAGTGTGTGATGCACGTTAACATATCCGTGCTGGCAGTCATACTGGGATGGTTACATTTCTCATGCACAGCACGCAACAGCAACCCCAACGTATTGCATATCCAGTTCACGGTGTCTAAATATCTAGAATATGACATGATTTACTTTTATTTGGCTTTTTGCTGTCAAGTGAGACCCTATATACCCCAGTAGTTGGGCTTGTTTTGTTTGTTTCGAACGTTGTGGAACCTCACTCGGATAGAGAATTGCGTCATACAGGTATTAAAGTTTAATTTATCGTCACCTGCGAAGTAAAAAGCGCTCAGACGCCCCTTTTACATTACCTCCTTTAGGATGCAGAAGGATTGTAACATTTTCTTGCTTAAAGCCGCTTTATGTATTGATCACCGGACACTAGTGAGCAATTTACTTGGGCAAATAACGGCAAGTTGAAAGATTTAATATGAATCACCACAACCAACTTTGATGAAATATGTTTTATGATCTCTCGCGTTATTAATATTTGGTTTTATACTCTGGTTAGTCCCTGCAATTCATGGTAAAGCAAATCTCAGTTCTCGGTAGCAACGGACGATCGAGCTTCACGTGATCTGTTAGTTTATTAGCCGTTCCTCCCTGCGTCGTGTTCGACAAGCCCGGCCAAGATGGTGGTTTGGTGCTCCAATCTGCGCTCGGCGTACATATGGGGCCTGCTTCAAAACAGGTTTTGCCCAACAACAAAGCACGCGGCTCCCGCATTTTGTTCGAATGTAAAACCCTCCCTGACGATGCAACCTCCAACAAAACCCAGCGACCAAAGGAGAGATGAAAAAAAGGGTTGCATCGGAGGGGAAGCGCCGCGGCTTCTTGTTCCTCGCCAGGCATGAAAGGCGAAGAACACAAAACCACAAATAAGCAGCACGGAAGTCCGGCGCTCCGCAGGGGTCCCCTAGGTTGCCAGACACCCGGGCCGTAGAACGCCGTTTCCTCGTTTTGCCGAAGAAAACCGGTTTTTCGTTTTGGGGGGGCAGCCCTTTTGAATGCAGGGCTGGTAGCCCCCTCGCTGCACGCGTTGCCGCGCCGCCCTGCCGGCTGGGGGACTTCGTCTCGGCCATCTCGTGCACGCTTTTCATTCGGGGCCTCGGCTGCCCTTTGTCGCTGGGGCACCTCTCTTGCACGACCGAGGCCCGCTTTTTTGTTATTCCGCCCCCTTTTTTAGCGAAAGCGGCCGAGGTATAAAAGTGGATTAATGGAAGAGTAGGATCGGTAGGTACGAAGGTAAAAAAAAAACGAATGACGGCGACAAACAAACAACTTGAGAGATTTTATGAGATTGCCCCTTCGTTTTGCCGTTTTTCCTCTTCTAGATTGTTTTTCCTTTACTTTCTTTCGAAGCGGGTTTGTTGGCACTTCTTTGGAAACAGTCACTAACTGAAAAGGGCCCCGAAGCGAAAGAATATAACACAAAAAAAGTAGGAGATTTCCATTGTAGAACTTTCTAAAATTTCTCAAAACTTTTTTTATTTTGCGAGTTACGTAAAAGCGCACAAACTACTCTGCGTGAAGCGAAATTGCCACGGCGAAAGAGCGTTCCACGAGAGCTCTTTTGAGGAGATAAACAAACTAATGACCCAAACTGAAAGAAACAAGCTGAGAGAGAGGAAGTGACGTCTGGTTAGAACGTTGAGAGTTTTCGGTCATTGCTCCGTCTTAGCCGCCTGGTTCGCATACGAACCTCCGTAGCCGTTCCAATATTAACCGCTGAAACTTGGCAGACAAGCCCCCTTTAAAAGAAACAGAAGTGTGTAATCAGCGTTGCAGCTACTTAACCTCGAAATAGCAACTTGTGATTACAAATTGGTTGCTCGAAAACCTATTTTTTATTAACAACATAATCTTACTTTACGTAACTTCACGCAAATACAAATGTTACATACAATTTTTTTTTGCGGGAATTGATGCACTGTTTCTTCTAAAATTCTAGAGAGAAGGAACGATTTGGTTTAACGTTAATATTATCACGAGTGCTCGCATCTAAATATAAATAAAAAAATAATTTGGCAGAGACACTGAAGACTGGTTAAGTGTACGAGTGCGAAAGCATTCCAACACGCCGCGCATTCCTACAAGCAGCGCGCCACGTCTTCCTTTCTCACACGGCGCTGCGGCGGTGACATCATGCTCCTCCACTGCGCAGGAGCGGCGAACCCCGCCGGCTTCATGACGGCTTCCGTGACGAAGCATCCGCGTTGTTGTGCTTTTCTTTGTGTTTTATTTCTGTTGCGCGTCCGCTTTGACCTTGAGCGCCTCCGCAGGTTTCCGTCACGAAGCATCTGCATTGCTGTGCTTTCCTTTGAGTTTCATTTCTGAGGCACGTGCTTGATGACGTACTGATGTGATCATATTTCGGGCACAAAGCCGCCCCTTTTTTGCGTAGTGGGACAAGTAAGGCTTTCGCCTTAGAACACTGGTGCGTGACGGTCTTTTGCTGACCTTACGTTGTTGATTCGAGGTCGTCCAGATCACCATTATGTATGCGGAAGGCTCTGGAAACTTGGCGAAATGTAGTCGAGAATATTTTAATGAGTTGAACGCTAAATGAGTTGTATCGCGATGTACAACATCATGAGTCATCAACAGAATTATGGTGTTCGCGTTATTTAATTTTGTTGCACATCAATTTTTTCATGGCGGGATAGTATTTTGATAATATATTTTTCCAGTATGTGACAAAGAGAAATAGTCACACTCAGAGGGAAAGCACAAAGGAACAAGGAACTAGATTAGGGAAGTAATCCGTCAAAAGCGACTTTAATTTGTTAATACATTTCGATTTCATAATAGTTTTGCTGGGTGGTTTCATTCTAATTCGACCAAACTTGACCCGAGGTGGGGGGGGGGGGGGGGTCCTTAGGCTTTTTCTCTGGTGAATAGAAGTGTCCTATAAAAAATTATAACGATAAAGTGTCACAGAAAAGAATAAAATCCAAGTTCCAGAGAGTGGATTGTGTCAAAACCTCAATTTGATTTTGATCATGATTGTCCCGTCCCTCTCTCTGCATCCCCTCCCCCCCTCCCCCCCCCCCCCCCCCAAAAAAAGAAGAAAAATTGTCCTGATTGACGTTTCAATTTTCTCCTTACAGATCCACGAAACCTTTGAACAATAGGTTAGGTTTTGGTGTGGTCCACATGCTATTGCTTCCAGTTTCGTATGGCATCACCACTCTTTGCATGTTCCAAAATGTTAAGCGCGATCAAAAGGCAACCAGAAAGAAACAAGTGCTCAAAGAGAGGCGTAAAGTAGCGTGTCTTGAAGTTCTTTAATTATTTTTTTATTCGTTTCACACTTAAATAGATACCTTTATATATAGAAAGGATTAGCCATGGTCTTTGGCTGCCGTTTTGTGCCTGCATCGTGGTCGTTGCTTGTTACGTCCATTGTGTTTATATTGTGGCAACTTATTTTGTCAGGTGCCCATTCTTCTTTAGTCATTTTGTTTGCCAGGCTATCACTGTTAACCTAGATTGAAAATGTTTCCAAGGAAGCCAGTGGTTCCTATCTAAAGATGCAAACCTAAAGTTTGTGCTGTGATGTGACGATCGCTACTCCCATAATTATGACCCATCACAAAGTTATTCAACTATAAAAAATATGTCCATGAACACCAAAATGAGGCCAAAGTGCGACAGAGTGTGACACCAGATACCCTAGAATGAATATATATTAACTAGAGCACAAATACCACGAACTGTAATTAAATATACTGCATTGGATAGACTGTATGAAATAAGCTTAAGCGCTGACCGAGACTTTCATGAGCCCCCTTCAAATTTTTGTTATAAGAGCTCTGTTTAACAACTAAACCATTTGAAAATGCCCAATGCGGTAAAATGTATGCGGAAAACAGAGGCACAAAAGGGAAGGTGCGTAGATCACATATGTGTCTATTTCAACCTTTTGTTTAAAGGAAAATAAACTTCACCATGATTTTAAACCGGGACTGCGGTAGGAGGAAGAATCTTGAATTCCTTCCTTCTATCCTTGTCTCGGGTTAAAATCATCGTGGTTAACCTCCACCAGCTCGTGTGTGCATTGACTGTAATTTTGTTAAAAATAACTTCTTTTTATATGGAAGTCTGGTTAAATGAGCCGGTTATTGGGTCATCATAAAGTTCAAAGAAAGCGCTAAAAAAGGAAAAAATAGACTGAATAATAAAGTCATCTTGTATTGTTCCCCCAGTCTTGTCCCGGAGATCTTTATGTTTTTGTGTTTTTTTTTTTTATTTCCAGTATTTTTTGTGTGCCACTCCTTAAGCGTATTTACTTTTTCCTTCCTTTTAAACTCCGCAGGACCCACATGCCCGTATTTCCATGGACAGATCCCGGGAGCTTTACAGTGACTATGGTCCGTTGCAACCTAAGAACGAAGGGCTAGGGTAAGACCGGCCGGAAAGGAGGAAGCAGACGGAACGTTGGAGAAGAGAGGGGAAAACCTCCTTCTCTCTTTACCGTTCCGTCTGCTTCCTCCTCCACGGCCCGTCTTACCCTCGCCTTTCGTTCTTAGGTTGCAACGGACTATAGTGCTGGACAGACAAGTGGTCCCGCCCATAAGAAGGAACGAGAATGCAAGACTACATTTCAAATACGGTTGCAAGCACCCACTGCAAAAGTGGGTGAAAACTTGCCTGCGAAAGTAAATGTGATGTTACATGTAACGACACGAATGTAGATTCGATAGAGAAAGATACAAGGACACAGAGAAAACATGATCAATATGGAGCCTTTTTTTCTTTACATACTTATTTTATAACGATCCCTAGAAAGCTCGGCATGAACATACATTTAGGAAGCGATAGGTTGTTTGTTATTTGCTATTTTAAACATGCATAGCTGAGCACGTTCTACCGCTGTACAATGTTTTCACTGTGCGACATTGCGGACTATTATTGGCTGTTTATTGGCACAAATGAAGGATTTATGATAATGCTGATGGTAATTATTGAGAAAGGCTATCGCAGACGTAGATCGGCTCAACTCGTTGATCACGTGCTTGAAGATCTGGCTTGGCCCATCAACGTCCCCTGTCTCCAGCATTTGTTCGCGCCCTTTATTGGGAGCGATAAGTTTAAGCGCGCTTTGGAACGTAGTCCTTGTCCATCACCATCATTTCTCTCCCATTCTCTACGCGCTTGCTCGGTGTAAAAAGGCATCGGTGATTTTACAACACCTGCCAAAGGAGTTGCGGGTCTCCATTAAGGTCAGCAGAGTCCTGCAGCTATAACCACGCTTCTGGACAAAACGTTTAAACTAATAATTTCCTGGGAGGTTATGCAAATTTTCTGGATCTATAATCTTCAGGACCGCAGTTCATTAGAGTGAGCCGGTTTTTATTGTCCGTCAAACCCAAACAGAAAATGTATGTCGGGAATTTATTCGAGATGCTACATTGACCGCATTTGTTATGAATAACTATTCCTGCGACAGTCAGAATCTTTAGATAATCAATTTCGCGCCAAGTTCTAGTCTTCTAAAATAAATGTTGTCACCCTGCCAAAGCTCAAGGCGCGTTCGGAGTAACTTGAGGCGACTTAACCGCTTAAGTCGCATCAGGCGTGCCGGCTTCAGTCGCATCAAGCGTACCGCCTTAAATCGCATCAAGCGAGCTGTCACATTAGCCCAGTGAAGTTGGGCTAATGTGACACGTCCAGTTCGTACAAACGGAAAACAAGCCTGCTTTTGTACATCGGTCTGGAATCAATTTTTGGTGGTGGCTCTTGTTGTTGAAATCTGCCAGCAACTCCAATAGCTTTGGTTAAAACGAATCTTGACTATGATACTAGATAGTTCATACAATCAGGGGTTTATAGCGAGCCGAGGTAAGTACCGAGCTAGTTCTAGCCGACGGCATCTTCGGTTCGGCTTATAGGGACGCTGCTGTGTCCTCCACCGTTCTGTCTCTACGTAATTTATATATACGAGGTGTAACCAAAAATTATGGGACTATAGTTCTGAGCCGTAAAAGGAGAAGGCGACACGGTGAAGGCTACACATCTGCCGAAGGAAGGGACCTTCATGTCTTAGATCAAAGGGCGTCGTTCTGTGAATATTGGAGCTGCGTTGCACATGTTTTTTTCACCACATCTGAAAGAACGATGGCCAACTCGGCATAGACTGAAAAGCAGAGTGAAACTGAATATCAATTCTGCATTAAACCCGGGAAATTTGAGACAAACCCTTTAAAATAATTCGGCAAACTTATGGCAAAAAACAATAGCTAAGTGTGCCAGATGTTTCGAGTGAAACTCGGACTTGAAGAGTAAAAAAATATTGCTGAAAAACAAAGGGAGTATAGGGTATTTCCCAGAGTTCCCTTCGTCTTCCAGTGATGTCCAGCAAATCACAAAGCGCGAGTGCCTCTCTAAGGAGCTCTCACGCACTCACCACGCACGACAGAAGACAGCTAGGTCAGTCGTTGCCACGGACCTTTCGAGGGGTGCTTCCAGGTGTTCGAAGAAGCGGGTGATGCTCTACAGAAAACACTAGAATTTCATGGCCGAAAAGGATTCTTCTTTAAGTTCTTCTTTAAGTGTCGCGTGCGGCCGCGCAAAAGGCAATCCCCGGCCGTCTACTTCTGCCGGCCCTACACTCCGCCCCAAACCGCCAACAGACAGCCAACAATCGCGCGACCACCTCACCCAGGTAGGTGCCGTTCTTCTCGGATGGAAAAAACAGCAGGCACGACTACGCACGTGCGGAGCCTAGTGAAGACGCGTCCAGGGATTTTGTCAAAGGTCACGCACACATTTACCGTTCTCGCCATTCGGCCTCCGCATTTGTGTACAGTTTTTCTAGACTACTACATTAAATTCTGTGTTAACACTGTCGTTTGCACGCGACTACAAAAAAGGGTAATTTTCTTTTTGTGTGTACTACTTTAGAGAAGCATATATTGATTAGCTTAATACAGAAGATTTCGTCTTCTTTCATCATGAAGGACGTGCTATTCCCAAATAGTTTTAGTCTAAACGCAATCGATTAAAAGCCAAGCTATTTTTTTGTGTGTGTGTGACATTCAATTGTTTTCAAGTTATTATTGGTGCGGGTTAATGCAGTACACGCTGATTCGGCGTTACAATATGTATTTTTATTTTATCCTGACATGAATAAAGTTATGCTGCGGTTTCTTGTGTGAATTTCTATAAACGGTTTTCAAAATCGCTTTTCTTGACGGGCAGTCATCTATTGCTTCTTTAGCTTTTACGTTGCCCTGTGAAGTTGGTATCTTTATTGTTGTCTTAGTATCAGCACTTTCCACATCCCTTCCCAGCATCCAACCTCGTTGAACTGCAATAACCAAAGCCCGTGGAATCTATACGGTACGATATAAAAATGAAAACAGCGCATACACTACAACCACTACAACAAGATGTATACACAATCGCGATGCGCAAAGTGAAAGTATGCGCATTTACTTTCTTTGATTGCTCTCTTTCACCTTAAGATACACTGCAGCGTAAGTTACAAGAGTGAGTTTCCTGCACAAAGATGTATAGCTCGGCTGTAGGAATTCCTGCGCAAAAGAAGCACCTTTCAAAGCTCCGAGGTTGGGTCTCTTGCCTTGACTGCTCTACAACCTGCCGCCACCAAATAAGCTACGCTTCAAAGCAACGACACTCCAAGAATGTGGTAGCTTAAAACAATTGTTACCAGTTGTCTGAAGTTCTATCTGAAATCGCTGGAAGATATTTTCCGTCCTCCAGAAGTATTTATAAATGTCATATACAGCGCAAAACAGTATCGTCTGTGCATTCTGATATTCACTCTAAAGCTTAGGGTGTAGCATTTCAAATCGTAACCCTCGGCAATGGCACCCGCTCTGCACTAAACAGCAAAATGGCGTCCCCCACAAGAAAATAGACGAATAGACTGTTGATGATCTAAGATAAAGACAATAGTAAGTGAGTCTACTACGTGCTAAAACAAGCCTTTTTTTTTCTTTTCAGGACGATTGCAAGCAAAATCCACGGGAGGTCTCCAGACCCGGGAGTGGGGCCACACAAGGCCCCTCCTTTCCACTGACGGCGCTCATTCGCCCTGATCAAGTGCACCTGCGGATGCCCGGAGTGTCGGCCGAATGCGGGCGCAAAGTGGTCTCTGTAGGCGGCTTCACTTCTTGGTCCGTCGTAGGTCTTGACAGGATAATTGAGAAGACATATAACAAATAGGGCTCCCAATCGTTTCCTTGTGTGTAACGTTTAAAACTCTGCGTGACGAGCAGAAAGAACTGTAATGATAAAGATCGGCAACTGTACTAATCGTTTTGTAGTGAGCAAGATTTATATAGAAATAGACCTGAGAGGTTAAAAGCGCGAGCAACTTGTTGGGCCTTTGAATGTGGCCGACCAAGGGATAGGAAATATACTTCCACGTACGTATTTAAACAGAGATGCAAAATACTCCGACAAAAATTTATTTGATAAAAAATTAAATGACACTTTCATAAAAGTTTTAAATACATTATACAAATACCACTACCGTGTTTTATTACATTCAAATATTCTTTTAAATACATTGCATACTAAAATTTAACCTGTTTAAAAACCATGCCCTAGTCAAATGTAGGGTTTACACCAGTATTCCGCCTCCATGATTGCACCGGAAGTCAGCAATGGATGTTAAAGCAGGCTCTTAAAGTGACATTGACAGCCCCCAGAAAATTATTATATTTTTCTGCCAGGCGAACCATTATGGTGTGAGAAGACTACCCAATCAATATTTTGCCTCACTTATATGTTTAATAAAGTCAGAATACTCAACTGCTAGAAACCGTAATCGAAACTGTACAGGGGAGGAAGAACATATATATAGTAGGAGAATGTAACCAAAAGTTACCTCGCTGTGCAGCTTTTTTTTTATCTACGTATTTGTAGTTTTTTAGAAGCCACAGGAAATGGGTATCATATTTTTTGTTTATTTTTAGTATCAAGCGTGTGCCTTCAATCACCAACGACTTTGATTATCTGTGGTGGTTGTGTTTGAACCATTAAGATCGGCACGTGGCCACGGAGACGAGAATGAGCGCAACACAAACCGGCATGTTTTTGGGTGGAAAGAAAACAAATATCGAATCACAAATTGTGTTCTGTGTAGTTGGGCTCTCATATGTCATGTGAAAATAAACTTTTGGCGAGCATAAATGCCCTGTGAGTGTCCCTGGAAGTAACTGAAGATCCCAAGATGTGGATCGATCTTGCTAAACTTGATTTAGTAGCACCGAGCCCGAATGTAGGAACTTGAAATCACACAGCGATGAATGACTGGTGGCAGAGACAATAGCCGGGCACGCTGCGTTGGACCATGACTCCTCAGTATAAAAATACATCAACTGAGCGCCGCAAGGGAGGGAGTAAGGCCAGCAGAAACTGAGGAACGAGAACCCGTAAGTACCCCGCCTCTATGATGGCACCGAAAATAAATTAAACAATGACGGCGAAAGCTTTGACTCCACTACCATGCCCGTCTAACAGGCACAGTCCGCGCCATACATATATTTTTAGGTACTTGTATCTTTCATAGAACATTCGCTTGCTATTGCCAGAGTGGTTCGCAAAGGTTATTTTGTCTGTTGAACTTTTAAAAATTTGACGCGGGGAATGCGCAACAATATGATAAAACCGCTAACTTCAATATACTAAAAATACAGGCTTTTACTGATAAAAATATAACTGTAACGATTACTGCTACCGATTTTAGTCACATAAAAGAGAAAGTGGTTTTAATTTTTTTGCTTGTTTTCTTGGATGATGTCTCCAACTACGACACGTTTTCGGGTTCCAGGCTTTTGTTGATATCTTTTTTACTTCTTGCGCGGCTCTTTATATTAAAGCCAGCGACGCCGCGAATAAGACCTGAGGAAGTTCTGGCACCGTACGAACCCATTTACAACTGTTAAACTGAACTTGAAGCCTTTCACGATTTTTTTCTAGATGTGTTTCTGAATACGTATATTTATTTTTGGGTGGATCTTGTAGAATAAATTCTTTTTTTTTTTTATCCGGAATTTGCTTCCAGTGCGTGGACGGGACTAAGCCGATAGATTCGGAGAAAAATATGGTACAACTTCACAAATCTAAACCACAAACCATAATGCAAAACATGTATGCTTAACGGTAGGACTGGTTTGGGGATTAAAATATTTATCGCGATTGATTGCTACCATTTCATCAATAAATTATTAAAAATATTTGTAGTTACTTTTACGTATACCATGCAAACAGACTCAAACTAGATCGACATATCGCTTGCACTATTTTTTCATATGCCACCAATGTCGCCATGTACAACCCTATTTGAAACTTGAATGAGTACCGCCTAGAAGAAAGAAAAATATAAAAATCCACACGGGCAAGCAATTTTAGAAATGAACAATTTATGCATTATTGTTTAAATGGTATATTAATTCTCGATGACACTCATGGGGACTGCAAAAGTACTTTACTGTGAAAAAAACAAAACAAAAAAAACAAAAAAAACCCTGCTACCTCCTAAATTGGATGAATGTGCAAGAGGCATTTTCATTTTCCCCTCAAAATGTGTAACTCAAAACCAAACTGACTAACTCTCGAAAACTATTATAATCACGATTAAAGCATTTATTAATCAATCAAGATGTTAATATGTCAATTGCCATGCCTCGGTGAACAAAAAACAACAAAAAATTTAAAAAAAACCTGGGTTCTTCATCTCAATATCATATATCGGTAAAAGTATGGAAAACCAGAAAACAAACTTATTGCGTAGAAGCGATTCGTGTACACTTGATAAGGCGGCGGTAAACGAGGTTTGAAAACAACACATCTAAAACTAAGTGGGAGAATGTTTAGGTCAAAATTCCTTGAAGATCGAGAACGCAGGTACGTGGAACTGAAAACACAACATACAGGGACAGTGTAACTGCTTGCTCTCGACACTCTTACCGCCGCGATGCCGCTGTCGGTTTTGTCGACAGTGTATATCACTTTCTTAGGTTCATCCGAGTAGCTAAATCTTGAAACTCGACTGTGGCAAAAAGAATGACACAACGTCAATAAAAGTTGATTATTGGGACATCGGAGACGTCTACCTCATTTTGGGAGCACATATTGTTTCCCCTGTAGTCAAGAATAAAATATCCTTTATCGTGGACGAATTCAGCAAGTGTACAGTTTCGGGAACATTGTGTTTTTTCCAACCCAATAAAGGCGTGCGGGGTTTACGTCAGGGTTGGACAAATCCTTCTTTGCCGGTGTCCCCGTTCTATACTGAGATGCAAGCTGTTTCAAACATATTTCAGTTCTTTGCAACGCCTGCAAAATATTACGGAGGCGCAGTTTACTTTTAAAGAACTCAGACCTTTTCAACGATTAAAGCTTTTGCCAACATCAACCGCAAAAAATCAAAAGCATCTAAGCTTGAGTCGGATGTACTGGAATATTGTGGATGATATGGCCTTACCACTAAACAGGTAGCGTTTTTGATACTTTGTGAAAAAGAAAACGCTTTGTTTGAACGGTGCTTCGCTGCCTTATTGCGTCAAAATGTTATCGCATTCGACGTAGTCTGCAACGAGAAAAATACAGACTTCATAGAAATTACATCTAAATGCTTTCACGTTTCGACGTTTTATTTATGGAAACCACATTTCGCAGATTAAATTGAGGCTAGCATCGTTTTCTCAGTCATCACTCGGAGGTAGCAGAACGAAATCACTTTATTTCGCTGCCAATATACAAACGCTGTTCTCTTTCATTCGGCGTCTTACTGACACGAGAAACATGCTGAGCCTCAGAGGCCGCCACTTCTGTTCGGCGATGTCCTTTTTACTCCACTCCTTTCACTGGCAAGCCATTCTGAAGTCGACCAAAGCACTTCCATTAAGCGTGTGTTTTTTGTCATATGATAGATGAATGTACGGATTGTGTCGGCTATACTCCTTGTATTGGGCGGTAGCCTCCGCCACCTGGCATATCAACATTTTCCCCAATCCCGTTTACATTTTGATATAAAGTACGTCTCTTGTTAAATTACGTACCGTGCGAAATCTGTGCATTATCACACTTTTCTATACAAAATCCACCAATCTTCTAACATTTTTTTGTGATTGTAATCCTTTGTTCCTCCATTCTATTCATACTCACCAACAACACCCAGTGCTCCCACCAAATCTGTTACCTTTAAAAGGGCAGGACAAAGCCAAGTGCACTTCAAAATCACATTTTCTTTTATCTCGCTATCACCATGACGTACGACACATATGTGTCTATTTTTATACTATCTAGACCATGCGGCTTTGTTTTTCACATATCCGTTCTCGTCTCAAACGGTAAACTGCTCCCACGTGAACTATGAAACACCGGTTCTTTTTTTATACGTTGTCTTTTTGAACTCTACATTTCTGAAGCTGATTTATCTTGTATTATTTAATGACATATCTGCCCAGCTTTTTTTACCTTATTTTTCACCGACCGAGTCTGCTCAGACACATCACTAGCGTGAAGGTATATAAAGATTAGCTTTTGAATTCGGTTCGTCCCTTTTGTGGTTCAATTGTTTCGAGTAGTAAATGCTGGTATACTTGCCATGCCTAACACACATTTTCCATTTCAGTAAACCTTGGGTCAAACGTTAACCTACGAATTGCCCTTCGGTTCTCAAGGGACGGCAAAGCCATGTCCCGCTGTACTCTTCCATTTGGTTTATTCGCTTACGATCCCAGTGCCAGTCTGACTACGCTCTTCGTCGAACTTTTAATCCTGATTGAACCTATGACCTCATGAACACTACCCCATGGTCAAAAAATAATCCAATCACCACCGATTTTTTTCGAAGCACCCCTGACAACTTCCTGTATATTACAACTCCACAGTGCCTGGAGTTTCATAATAGCTGAAGTCGTTTTCCCTTTCCTAATTATATTTCCTCAATGTTGCTCTAGGACTCTAAATATTTTCTTCCCTTATTGTGAAGTACCTACAAATATTTGTTTATTTCTACAAGGCTTATTGTATTGTGCGCTATTTCCAGGTATTCGCTCGCTTCCTCGTTAAACAACATTGCTTCAGACGTGTCACTACCAAAACTTAGGCTCACGATGTCTTCTTCTCCATATATGCCAGTTGGTTCCTGCGATGTATTTCGGATGTTCCCGAAATTATATATTCTCTGACCCCTTTGAAAGCACCTGCGCAATAGCGCGAGCACCATGCGTTCAATTGCGCCTCGGTCGCAGAAGCCCTCGTAGGGCGGTAGCTAAGATCGGAGCCACCCGCTCGCGCCGCATGCAACTTTCGCAGCGTCGATTGGGGAACGAAATGTTATGGCCTTTATGAACTACCGCTTCACACGCCTTCCTGTTGGCGCGATAATTGAAGGTTTGAGTCAATATCTTGTCTTACTGGATTCGATTCCAATCGAGGAACTCTCGCAGTTTCGTCCTGCTTCTCAATTTATCCCCTTACCACTCTACCTGGGATGTCTTTTTGTTTTGTGGAACGGAGCACAATTTCCACAGGAAAAGGGAGGGAGGGGCGGAGGGGGAAGCCGAAAGAAATGCTATCACATTTAGAAAACAAACAAAACACACAATAAATTTAAAGTGTCTTTGAAATCAACGGCACGTCGGCCTCGTCCTTTGCCTTTGCTGATCGATCGGTAGTCAGCAGCCGAAGAAAGTGCTGCAATACAACCACTGCTAGAGCGCCATTTTCTTTAAATGCCGAAAAACCGAATAAAAAAAAACTTTACGGTATTAAAATTATTGTGCTCACAGAGCCGCAAGAACGGAAATAATTTTTTTATATCTATCAACTAAAGAAATGAGCAAAAAACAGTATGATTTCTTGTTTTTCTGCTTGAAACTTCATTTTCAAGACTTGAGATGAAATGAATCAGTAATTGTATATCCACACACTATGTCGGCCCTCAAATTTCACCACAAAAACAGGGCTATATGCAGTAGTGCAGTTTCTATGGAATCATCAGGTACTTTTTCGAACACCAATAAAGTACTCATGTGTTTTGTGTGAATGCGTCTTATAAAAAGTGTCAGTATTGTCACCCTTCTCGCCAGTGAACGAAAAGGCGTTCGACAACGATATTTATTAAATCCCTACCTACCGCGGAACAAGTCGACTTTTTTTAGCGCCTACCATGCCGGGCGAGCATGAACGAAAGCATCCTTGCGTGAAGGTACATTTTTATGTATCCAAATCAAAAATACCTCACGAGCATCGGTATAATAATGATGCAACAAATATCTCACAGAAATTCACAGAAGCGATGCTACTTTCAACGACAGAGACATGCTCATAAGTTTCGTTGCTCATACACTCGAGATCAAAATTATCATCATAAAGCAAGTCCTGAAAGCTTACGCCGTCTACATCAATCGATCGCGGAGCACAGATTCGACACGAATATTGCTTCAGCGTCAGGCTGCAGCTTGTGTTCAGTCAGTGAAAGGAGCTGTGCAACAATTTCAGTGCTTTGCTTAAAAAAATTTGGGAGTTGGTGTCCCGACCTTGCTGAAGTACAGAAGAAAAAACCGTTTTTGCCTGCATTACGTAGTTTTTATTTTGAAAAATGGACAAAGATTGAGGTTTTCAGTACCTCTCAACTCCTTCATCATCTTCTGAGTCACGTGCGCTGTGACGTTAATGGCGGTCGCGCGGGGTTCCCGTGAAGATCTCTCTCTAGAGCCATCAGCGAGCAGCGAAAACTTATCCGCTCGCGATTGCATTACCACGTGCTGGCGCAGCGCGAACGATATAGTGAAACGAGGAAAGTCTCATCCGGGTCCGGCCATCCCCGTCCCCCTCTGCCCCGGTCCCCCTCCAGCTTCTGGAGGCTGTTCGCGGTAGCAGCTTTACTCTCAGAAAAAGGTGCAATGATAAGATTGACAATAACGTTGCTGTCATAATTACTTTATTAAAAAAAAAAAAATAGAAACACACAACACTAAAGCTTCGGAAGGTTTACTGTTGTAGGTCGTTGGCCTTGATCAACTGGAGCTTTAACGGAGCCACTGCCTTCCGTCGAAGTCCCGGATGCTCTGTCGTTCCGCACTTCTTGGTCTTTCAGCTTGCGGTTGACTCGTGCGTCAGTTACGCTTATCCGTTCCTCGTACCCCTCCTCGCCAGTTATCTTTTGTTCTAAGGCATCATATTCGACAGACGGCTTGATTTCCGTGTGCAGCTCTTTCAGGGAAGCCTCCTTAGAAGAATATCAAATCCTTCTTCCAGATCTCCAGGGGATCTGCAGCCCAGCCTTTCAAGGCACTAACAGTGACCTAACTGTGCTTATCCAGGTAGCGACGATTATCCAGTGCCGAAACCAACTATCTTCAAGCCACCGATACCCTGCTGAATCTGCTGACGAGGCAACAGGCACCGATTCGACGCAAGCGCAAGGTGCTCGCTGAGGGCGCTTCATCCGGCCGCAGCTAGAGCTCACGTGCTTTGAACTCTTCCGGTGCCCAGCTATATAACCGAGGAACAAGATCAGCATCGCGGGATCTGCAGCCCAGCCTTTCAAGGCACTAACAGTGACCTGCGCTTATCCAGGTAGCGACGATTATCCAGTGCCTAAACCAACTATCCTCAAGCCGCCGATACCTTGCTGAATCTGCTGACGAGGCAACGGGCACCGATTCGACGCAAGCGCAAGGTGCTCGCTGAGGGCGCTTCATCCGGCCGCAGCTAGAGCTCATGTGCTTTGAACTCTTCCGGTGCCCAGCTATATAACTGAGGAACACGATCAGCATCGCGGGATCTGCTGCCCAGCCTTTCAAGGCACTAACAGTGACCTGTGCTTATCCAGGTAACGTGTGATAGACAGCTTTTCTCTATCTTTTGTATGCTGGCCGCAGATCCCAAGCCATGGGTGTTGAGTTGTGCATTTACCGTGCTCGAGTTGGTCTCTTTCACATGAAGAAAGTCAAGTCTAAATCCGAACCCTCTCTCTGGCTTGCGCCGGTGATCTTAGTTAGGCCGAGTACTTGCGTTCTGTTTAGTCTGGCATTGATTCTCTTGTGTTCAGGAGACGTTGAGTGCAATCCCAAACCTGACAGCGTTGCCGACGATGGCCAGATTTCAAATCTGCAAAAATCTATCGAAACCCTGATCGCTGCAAATTCAAAATATCAGAGCGAAAATTCCAGCCGACTTGATAATATTGCCTTAGGTATCTCCGAGATAGGAACAAGGGTGACGGCCTTGGAAGCTAGTATTGAAGATCTTACACAAGTTCGTGATGATATCAACCAATTAAAAACCGAGGTTGAAAACATCAACGCTGAACTTAACTTCTCAAAATCTGTGAGCGCTAATAATTTGGAATTGGTGGAAATTGTGGATGACCTTAACAACCGATCAAGACGCAATAACTTAATAATTAAAGGGTTAAGCGAAACTGAAAATGAGACTCACAGCCAACTGGAATCTCGTGTTAAAGATTTCTTTTCGGAGGTACTTGGTGTTCAAGTAGGTAATCTTGAGCGCATTCACAGACTCGGATACATCCGCCCTAACTACAGACGACCTGTCATAATCAAGCTTCTTGACTATCATGATAAAGTTGCCATCTTAAAAAACTCCCCCAAACTTAAGAATCACGGGCCCGATAAAATCTGGATCGACGAGGACTTCTCGCCGAGAACTAGACTAGCGCGTTCTAAACTGTGGGCATTTGGTAAAAAACTATGGTCACAACATATCAAAACAAGATTGAGGATCGATAAACTGTACTCCGACAAAAACATATTTGCGTACGCCTTTGTTGAAGGCCGCGTTGTCGAGGTGACATCTAATGAAGTACGCGCCGATTGACTGCTATCTCACGGCAACACGCACTCTAAGCGCGTACAGCCAGACTTTCTTTCCTGTTTACAAATTTTGGTAGCGTGTTAAAAAAAACAAGATATTTTACTAGGTAATGCCGAAATGTGCAATAGTCAAGTCATCCTCGGCACGGAAACGTGGCTGTCACCTGACATATCGGACGGTGAACTCCTGAATTCCAGTTTTTCTAACTTTCGCAAGGATAGATTGGTTCACAAGGGCGGTGGCGTCCTGATTGCTGTTAGTGACCACTTATTATCATCTGTAGTTGATATTGAAACGAGCATCGAGATTGTTTGGATTAAACTGAAAATGACGCACTGGAATTTTATCATAGGTGTGTGTTATCGACCCCCGAATTTTGATTGTTCATTTGGGGCTAGATTAAATGACTGCCTTGAGAAAATGTTTTCTGAGTTCTCAAATGGTGTCATTATTCTGGCAGGGGATTTTAATTTTCCTGATATTGATTGGGTTTCAGATAGCGTCAACCCCTCGTGTAAAAATCAGAAAGAAAGTCGTGAATTTTTTGATATTATGAATAGTTTTGGTTTTCACCAAATTATTAAAGAACCAACCAGGGGTGATGCGACCCTGGATTTATTTGTACTACCCACCCTGAATACATAAGCGATGTTAACAATGTATGTTTGTTTAGTCACCACTCTCTTTTCAACATTAACCTATCCATTGACGTTCCCGTTCCTGTAATGTCGAAGAAAACAATTCGTAATTACGCTAAAGCGAACGCTGTGAGTATTAACGCCGAGTTATTGGATTCATTCCCAAACTTTGAGCATTACTTTACTAGAAGGTCGGTGGAAGAAAACTGGTGCATATTCAAAGAACTTATTCACAACCTCATTTCTCGATACGTTCCGGTATGTCGGGTAATCTACAACCCCAGTTCGCCATGGTTCACTCTTAATGCGAAGAGAATGCTAAGGAAGGAAAAGAGGCTATTCCAGTCGGCAAAAAGAAAAAAAAATAATGAGGCCTCGTGGTCTCGCTTCCGTGAATTTGCTAAAACTTGTAAACGTGAAATAAGAACGGCGAAACGTACTTTTTATGAGAACGACCTGTTTAACATTCTTATGTCAAATCCACGCAGATTCTGGAAAATTATCAACCCTTCTTCAAAAAAAAGTCCAATCATCTCAGATCCGAGTGGAAAGCAGCTGACTGAAAGTGAAATATGTGACAGGTTTAATGAATATTTCAGTAGCGTCTTCACTCGCGAAACGTTTCCCATGCCGCAATTAGCTTCTCACGACGCACTTGGCGAAATGGGGCCAATAACTATTTCTTCTGAAGGAA
Organism: Ixodes scapularis; assembly: GCF_016920785.2. Taxonomy (NCBI): domain Eukaryota; kingdom Metazoa; phylum Arthropoda; class Arachnida; order Ixodida; family Ixodidae; genus Ixodes; species Ixodes scapularis. The sequence continues at coordinate 238,839,516 of NW_024609835.1, read as the reverse complement.
TGTCAAACTTAATAGAGCAACTTCCAGTCAGCTCTACTCCTGGTCGCGACGGGATAAACAGTAAGATTTTAAAAATTACTAAGCACATCTCGTCCCTGTACCTGGGTAAAATTTTCAACCAATCACTTATTACTGGTATGCTTCCCAATGACTGGAGACATGCAAACGTCATTCCAATTTTTAAGCCTGGGTCATCTGACGATCTGAGCAATTACAGGCCTATTTCTTTAACAAGCGTATGTAGTAAGCTCCTTGAACATATTATTTTTACAGCCATAACGCAGTTTCTTGATATCAATAATGTATTATTTTCTAAGCTGCATGAATTTCGTAGGCATCAATCATGCACAACACAGCTTTTCGAGTTGGTAACCGATATCCACAGTAATCTTAACTCACGAAAACAAACAGGCGCTCTCTTTATAGACTTTTCGAAAGCTTTCGACCGTGTGCCACACTACAGGCATATTAAAATTACAAAACTTTAAAATTAATGCAACTGTAATTCATTTGATAAAAACTTTTCTTACGACTAGAACCCAATCCGTACGTCTAGGTGAAACATCTTCACAATCCTTACCAGTTATTTCAGGCGTACCACAGGGTACTGTACTGGGCCCATTGCTCTTCCTTATTTATATAAATAATATTGGTTATCGCCTGAGAAGCTCTGTTCGTCTGTTTGCTTATGATCTTGTTGTTTATCACGCTATTTCCAGTGAAGATGATTGCCTAACATTGCAAGAAGACCTATCCCTAATTGAAACCTGGTGTGCCGAGTGGCTTATGTCCATTAATCATAATAAATGCAAATGTGTATCTTTTTCTAAATCCCGTAATCCAGTAAATTACACCTATCAGCTTACATCCCAGCCCATTGAAAATGTTTCATCTTTTAAATACCTTGGCGTGCACTTAAGCTCTGACCTCTCATGGAGAACTCATATTGCACACATAACTTCCAGTGCTAATAAAGCTTTAGGTTTTCTAAGACGCCATCTTAGTCAAGCTTCACCGAAAACCAAAGAGCTGTCATACTGCACCCTTGTTAGATCCAAGATGGAATACGCTTTTACCATTTGGAACCCCCCTCAGGCTTACCTATCCGACATGTTAGAATCAATCCAAAACCGCGCAACTAGATCCATTCTTGCTGACTACTCACCCACGAGCATCTCTGCCCTTAAGGCTTCTTTATCACTACCTCTCCTTAATACTAGACGCACCGTAGATAGATTATCCTTTTTTCATAACCTGTTTTACAAGCCCTGGACTGACCATGAATTCTTCTCTTCAGCCAGTCATGTCTCCTTACGCCGTGATCATTGCCAGAAGATAGAAATGCCCTTTGCCAGAACCAACATTTAAAAAAAAATTTCCCCTTTTTTGTGTATACGGGATTGGAATGCGCTACCTGAGTCCATTGTAACAATTACTGATCATGCCTTGTTTTTAGCAGAACTTACTAAGGATATGATTGTATAATGAAGATATTTCACTGTAAAATAACACATGTTCTTTCAACCTATTTGTCCCTACGTTTGATTTCAACCCTTGAAGTGTTATATTGTGTGTTATGTTACCCCCTTATGTAATGCCCTCCAGGGGCCCTTAAGGTATAATAAATGAAATGAAATGAAAAAGAATTGGTTGAATCTGTGGGCAGCAGGACGTCAATCTCGTTGATTATCTTTGTCGTGGCCGCTCGCATGGTAGTCCTCTTTCGCTTCAGGCGGTCGACGCCCTCCTGGCTCGTAGTAGGCCAGGATCTGGCCTTAATTTCCGAATTTCGGCACCAAAAACTGTAGTAATTACTAGCTTTATTCGTTGTTTTGCATGCCGGTCTTTGTCTAACTACATTTAGCTCGCCAGAGGTCAAGAGAGCGCACCAACACACATCCTTTCGGCTTCGACTCACAAAGAAGAGTCCTTTATTTTCTCAAACTTAAAGAAGAATACTGGAGGAAAAGGAAAGGGGAACGCCCGAAGAGGCGAGCGCCCTAAGCTGCTTAAGGCCACCCGGGAAAGTGCTGGGGACAAGAGGGACACTTTTTGAGCACAACGGAGCCCGCCGTGGGGTCTCCGCGGAGACCACCAAGACAGGCGGAAGCGAGGCACCACGTCAGGGGAAAGGGCGTCACACAAACTAATCACAAACACTCTCGCGGACGGAGGTAAAATCAACAAAAATGCAACACTGGTGTCACATCAAACTGCGTGGTGTGCACACCAGGCAGTCCGGTGGGCACATGAGCCCGTGTGGTGAGACACCAGACTCTGTTGTTGTGCCCACCAGGATGATGTGCGGGTATACCAACATTTCTGGTGGGCACAGCGGGCTGGTATGCTCGATACAACAGCATTGCTGGTGGGCACACGAAATTTTCTGGTGTCACACCAGGATTCCTTGATATCACACCAGGATTGCATGGTGTATTTTTCATCAGAAATCGGGCAAGTATATTCGTCTAGAGAAAACTCAATTAAATATTTTCTACTTACTAAAATAATAAAAAAATGGATCTTAATCTTGTAGATGACGGAATACCGCCTAGAAGTCGACTCGAGTTCTGCGCATTGCTTCATTTTCATATGCTTCCAGACCCTCTCCGGGTGGTAAAGACGCTGAAGCGTTGCAAGAGCACGTGGCGAAGAGACAAATGATTGCGACGTCGTCTCCTAGCAATGCGCTAGTTGTAATTTTTAAGACACTGCAAGGCACCCTCAGGGTGCCATGAACACGAGCAAGGCATTGCTGCGTGGATCTACAATGCACTCTTTATGACCTTCAAGGCCCTCTCCAGCGTAACAATAGTTATCATAGGTCATCCCGCTTGCGCAATGTTAGGCACCTTCAACTAAAATGACTAAGATTTCTCCAGAGACTCAATTCCACGAGCTCAGAATTTCGTACACACTGTTTCGTTTCGTCCTCGAGAAAACCTCTTACGTAACAGGATACCGCGATCAGTAATCATGAGGTCGCAAATTTCTCGGTTCCTCTCCTTACCAATATTGAGTCGCTCTTTGCAGAGACACCAGATATACGTTGAGCGACAAGACGCGATCGACGCGACGCCCACAGACGGGACGGCGGAGGTGGAAGCAATATATAGATCACGAGGAGGGCGGAGGATGGAGCGCGCCAAGGTGACGGCAAACCGATCACGTTACGTCACGGCTCGTTTAATGAGTGAGTTACAGTAGGGGAATTTCCACAGGCCTCCTTTGTGTTTTGATCTTCAAATCGCGAGCTTAAATTTCGTGGACACTTCCACGATGAATTTGTGGTACCTCTTACAAGGTTTGTATAGAAAGAAAACGGCCCCCAATTTAAGCTGGAGAGACCCTTTAAGTCACGGGGCAACCGACGCCACGAGCAGATAGAGCCAATCAAAGTACGCCAAAAGTGCAACCTCACCTTATTCGTTTGTTTTGTTGTCCGTCTGCTTTAATCAGTTCGACCAAACAAGCTCAACAAAGCGCCATGACCTCGCACGTTTAGTTCTGTGTCAGTGCTTCTGTCGCTTGATTTTGACTGCACTTCTACGGTGAAATCAAATCACCTGTTAGGATATTGCGTTCTACTCCACTAATCTGCGTCAGACAGCGCGCATACAGTGAAGTCTCATCCCCTAGTGGTGTTGACAGCCCGCGTCCGAGAGAGGGGCAAGGTTGAGAGGTCTGCCACCGGCCCAGCATGAAAGCGTCACGAAGCCTCCGTGTTACTCCAAGATAAAGAACTACAGTCAACGCACCGAAATACCGACTCGCCAAGAGAGCAGAGACGGCTGTTTTTTCTGCCTCCAGGGCTGGGAACGAAGACAAATGGCGGCTGCCTCCCCTGCCATTGAAAATAGAAAAACTCCAATGTTGCGTGCGTCTAGGAAAGGCGCAGGCCTTGTGTTCTTGCTGGAATTGAATAAAGTATGGAGGCACTGGATGGGAAGCGGACGGACAGGTATATTTGTCTCAATGTAATTAATAATTATAATTATTAACACTTTTTGGTCAATGTGGCTAAACTCGGCAAACTGCGTGTCAAGTTTAGTGAATGTATTATCCGCCAAATTTGGTGAGACGTATGTTTGCTGATAATATATGCCGTGTAAGGTTTTTCTGGCGTACTTTTATGGGCATTACGCTGAGCTCATGAAAACTAGGCCTACACCAGAATAGTCCCCATGAACAGTTATTTTTATTTTCTTGCAGGAAACGCACAAACATTTCCGGGGCTTGTGATCCCAAGGGCTTCGATTCAGCGTTGTTGGTGGGGCGTGCACGCGATGCGCCCAGCTCAGCTTCTAATTCGAGGAGCCACCTGCATCGACGGAGTGGGCGCTCTTTCTCGGACAGTGCCCGTGGAGCGGCGGCAGAAAACAGGACTTGGACGCAGCAAGAAAAAGCGGGCTTTCTTTGCGAAGCTCGAGTCCATTAGTGGACCGGGGTCCGTAATTAGGGCCTCCTCTCACGCGCGGTCAAATCCGGTTTGTTCCGCTACGAGCCCGTCAGTGCCAAAAGCAATCGAAACATGCCTTCGACGATGGATGCCCTCAGGTTACGCGCCTAGAGAGCGCTTCATTCGACGAGTTTGGAATGTTTTCAACCTCAGTGAAGCTCGGGAGGCCGCGGTGTTGTCGAGGAAGGTGTCTGTCGTGAAAGGACAAAAACGGGACGGCGGGTCATCGGGAGGTCCGCGAAATTAACCAGCGCCACTATGCTCCCGTTAAGGAAACCTCGTTAATGTACAGAACACGTTAACAACTAACACGGTGTTGCGTGACACAGTGACATCACGTCAGCACGTCACGTCGCGTGGTATGGTGAATATCTTGGGAATTATACCAGTAGAATATTGTAAATTGCGCGACACTGTTAGCGCAAACACGAATCCGCCGCATTCTTACACTTTGCTTCGAAAGTATACTTAGAAGCATCAAAATTTACCGCTTCAGTTAGCACCTCAACTGAGAACTTTCAACAGCTATACCAGTTTTGAGGAAAGTCAATATTACTGCAATAAATAAAGAAAAAAAAAAGTGGCGATAGTTTGTTCGCGTTAACAGTGTCCCGAATTGTAAATACATAACGGTACATTTATTCACGATATTACAACTCGTATTAGGCGTTACATTTCTTTTTTCTTCCGGGGCCATTGCTGAGTAAAATACAGTGTACTTTGAATTCCACCGAATAACAATCAATCTGAAAAAAACGTTACCCTTCTATCCTCAATACATAATGTTCTGTTGAGCGCCATCGTGAAATTACAGTAATTCCGGTCTCCCGTCCCTCGATCTCATGCATTTCATCTTCTTCACCTTGTCCTACTTTCACATTGTCTGCTAGTCTTGTCCTCTTATGATTGGCTCTCCGTCTTAGACCGGATCGGGAGGGTTACGGCGGGTCAAATACAATTATAGCTAGGGCGTTTTTTTTTACTTATTGATAACTTGTATTTTGAGTCTAGCAGGTGCAGGAAGTACATAATATAAATACACAAAAAAAGAAACAGCTTTTAAAATAGACTACACAGAACTTAGTAGAGGAAATAAAGTACACTATATGACACAATTCATAAGATGGCATTCTAGGACAAAGCTCTCATGTGTTTCCCGAAACAAATTGCGGTTTCATCAAAGCCCATGGGAGTAATTTTTCTAAATACAATTCAGCAAACAATTTAAAAACATGTCAACACTGTCACACTCCGTGACCTCTGGAGTAAGCTTGTTTCAATTTTAATAAAGATCGGGGAGAATGATTGCTTGAAACATTCTGAACAGAATGGCATCAGCACTTACTGTGGACGCTTCTAACTATGCGCGACAATCTCGGTTTCAAGTGCTTAACTATGTTAATATAAACGAATTGTATAATATCGAAAAGAAGAAAACCATCTGAGTGTGGTAGCGCGTTTCTTTTAGTATGTCTAACATAGCTTGTGTGGTGAGAGGGGACACAGAATCAAGGGTGCTATATTTATTAAATATGTAACGCAGTGCTGTTCGGTGAACCATTTCCAGTTTGTTTCTACTTCTTTGCGTAGGAGGATCCCAAACAGCTGATTCTCACTTTAGTATTTGTCAAATCAAGGTTTTCATTTAATTTCTATTCATTTCATTCATTTAATTTATGTGTTCCTCACAGACGCCCAAAAGGGCATACATGAGGGGAGAAATTCAGCAGTATACAAAGAAAACAGAACAGTGGTAATATGAACAAACATCATGCAAAAAACGCAATATAATGAAAACACGTGCAAATCATAATATCAATTTACGCAGTATAAAGCACGGGCACTTAAAAATTCGTTGACATTTACTAAAGACACAATGTTGGCTGGCAGTTTGTTTCAATCGGAAATCGCCAACTGTAAATGTGATGTCTTGCAAAGTTTTGTATGCGATGTTTGGAATAGTATCTTATGCTGATGATCAAATCAAGGAATGATACGGTCAGCTTAGTTGAGCTGGTACAATGCTTTAGATTACGTTTTAGAAACCAGCATTTACGTTTGGCTTTGAGTGCAATTGTGTTCCCGCGAATGCTTCATCGTAGGTCTGCTGAAATTGTTACGCCAAGGTATTCATAGTTGGACACGCTTGGGGGAGAGTGGTTGTTTATGTTTAGCATAACACCGCACAATAGACAAGGACAAAGAATAACGACACACAAGACGGAAGCTCTGATTCGCAACTGAAATATTTTAAACAAAGAAAGAAGATGAAAGCATCGAAAAGGCTCGCACAATAAAAGACCATGCCACAGCCACAGTTCAAAGGCATAGTGCACATAGTTTAAAATATGGAGCACACAGAATAACTCTAATTCAATATGGCATGGTTTTAAACAATAAATTATTTCACTTACACACGGTCCTCTCTAGTGCGAACTTTTCCTTTAAACTATATCTGTGGTGCACTGTTTTGTTGTGCCAGCCTTTTCGATGCTTTGACCTTTTTTTTTCGCGCATTATATTTCAGTTGAGGGTCAGCGCTTCTTCGTCTTGGCTGTTCCTTTCGGTTGTCCTCGTCTTTTGTGCGGTGTTATGTTCAACATGTAATCATATCACCTGGCCCAGCACACCTCCATCCTATGGTTGTTTACGGTGCTGGACAGAATAAACAGGCGCTTTTTTTCTTTGTAAAGGTCATACCAGTTCAAAAAATCCTGCAATAATTTAGTGAGGTAAAGCTGGTATTCTGGTTATTTTATTTCGCGGAACAAGGTACAGTCGTCCACGAACATTCTTGCCGCCGCTCAACCATGACTACCCCTGTCTTTCATAAAAGTAAGCCTCTCCTACAAATAGAACTTTGACTGCGACTTGCAATATATTGTAGCGAAGCTGATGTCGTGGAAAAGAAGACAACGAAGAGAAGAACACGGAGTGCTCGCGAGAGTTGGAAGCCTACGAGCAAAGCAAGCGGACGTCCATTAAATGAACAGCTTGTAAGCGGTAATCGTTACAATTGGTGTCAGAAGTGGAGCTCCGTTCCGGCCGACGTTTTCCCCGAAACATGGAATCCACTTCCCAAGGTGAACACACCGCAAGTGTCAGCGCCGGAAATCTGGCCGCCTCGGGCCCACCAGCTTCCCAACTCGTAGCCCTTACCACCAACCACCTCCAGCATGCCGAAGCCTCCTACGCACGGCGGGAGAGTCAGCTTCTGCAAAGCGCAACCTCTTCCTTTCGGGAATTGACAGAATCTCTCACCCAACGCCTCCAGCGTCTAGAGGACCGATTGCCTGACGCCATGGAGCCCCGTGTCGTTGACGCTCCAGCCCAAACCCCCTTGGGGCAGCAGAGCCTGCGACTAAAACCATCCACATACAACGGTACCGCTCCTTGGCCCTCCTACATATCGCAATTCAACCTCACCGCTGACGCGAACCATTGGTCAGAGGCCCAAAAGGCTCAAGCCTTGGCCGCCCATCTCGCCGGACCAGCGTTGACCCTATTGCATCATTTGGCACCTGAAAATCGTCAATCCTACCAGGCTTTGGTCGCGGCATTGGACGAGCGCTTTGGGGAAGGGCCGCTTCGGTTCCTTCATCATGCACAACTTCGCAACCGTCGTCAGTCTGCGCTGGAGACCATCTCCGACCTCGCGGATGACATTGAACGCCTCGCACGTCTTGCGTTCCAAGGCTGCCCAGAGGACACGGTGGAGGCTGTCGCTACCATGGCATTTATCGACGCCATCTCGTCTGTTGAGGTACAGAATGCGGTTCGCCTCGCACGCCCTAAGACTCTGCGGGTAGCACACACTTGTGCCTTGGAGGTACAGGCTGCCCGACAGGCATCTCGATCCACGCGTGTAGAGTCCTTCATGCAACCGCGAACTCCAGCTATAAAGACGCCAACACCTCCGGCTCCAATTTGATGGAATTGCCACCAGCAAGGTCACACGCGGTCGCAGTGTCGAAACCATGACCTTGGCTCTGGTAGCCGGACCTCAACGACAATGGCTCCAAGAAGAATTACGTCAACTCGCGTCTTGGCTTCATCTTTGACTTCTATCTACCTCCAAGGCGTCGTAGACGGGGTACCAGTGCGTGCACTTGTCGATACCGGCGCAACTACCTCTGTAATCCGGCCAGAGGTTCTGGTGAAAGCAAACCGAGTTGTCCCAGCAAACTCCGGTGGCTATGCTCTACAGACCGCAACAGGGGAGACGGTAGCTGTACTCGGCTACACTACCGTGCCTTTCACCGTGGGAAGCCTTCAAGCTGATTTGCCCGTTGTCGTCGCGGCTGTCGAGGAGCAGTGCATTCTTGGCGTTGATTTTCTCAAAACACACAAATGCGTGCTTGACTTCAATGCCGGATTGCTGCACTTGGGAACTGACTTGTTTCCCCTGGGTGCTGCCACAGTGACGGTTCTTTGCGACAGTGGACTCCCAATAAATGCCGAGTTCCCGTGTTCGTGTCCCCACGTATTACCAACCAAGCTGGACCCACACGTGTTACCTCTCTACGAGGGCGCGACTGTTGGCCTCGATAAAACCTGCGTGGGTAAGCTTCATCAGCTACTTAAAAGATTTACAAAGCTTTTCAGCACGGGAGACAGTGATATGGGCTTGTCATCAGCAGCAACACACCACATCGTGACGGGACAGGCTACCCCTGTACGACAGTCTCCTCGACGAGTTCCCCTTGCACTGCGGGCATCTGTTAACGACATGATAAGGACCATGCTACAGCAGGGCGTGATTGAACCCGCGTGTTCCCCTTGGTCTTCACCAGTCACACTGGTGAAGAAAAAGGACGGGTCAGCACGTTTTTGCGTGGATTATCGACGACTTAATGATGTCACCAAAAAGGACTCCTTTCCTTTGCCTCGAACTGACGATATCTTGGACGCTCTCGCAGGCAGCGAGTGGTTTTCTACGCTTGGCCTTAAGAGTGGATATTGGCAGGTTCCCGTACACCCGGATGACCGAGAAAAGACCGCCTTCACTACAGGTCATAGGCTCATTTCAATTCCGAGTGATGCCATTCGGGCTCTGCAACGCCCCGGCTACATTCCAGAGACTAATGGAATCTGTGCTGCATGGTCTCATAGGCACAGTTTGTCTTGTATACCTCGACGAGATTGTGGTATTGGGCAAGACATTTTCCGATCACCTGGCGAATCTCGAGCTTGTGCTTGCACGACTTCAAAAGGCAAACCTAAAGCTTACTCCAAAGAAATGTTCGCTGTGCACAAAGCAGGTTGAGTACCTCGGGCACATCATTTCGACGGACGGAGTTTCCACAGATCCTCGGAAACTCTCTGCTATTGCCGAGTGCCCAACCCCCAGATCCACCGCTGACGTTCAAAGCTTCATTGGGCTGGCATCCTACTACCGAAGATTCGTCCCTAGTTTCGCCCACATCACCAAGCCCTTGTATATTCTGACAGAAAAGAAAGCTCCGTTTGTGTGGTCCCCAGAATGCCAACTGGCCTTCGAGACACTCAAAACGGCCCTCACATCTCCACCAACTCTTGCCTTCCCAAAAGACACAACACCATTCATCCTTGACACCGACGCTAGCGCCTCGGCAGCCGGTGCTGTACTATCGCAAGAAAAAGATGGACATGAGCGAGTCATTGCGTATTATAGTAAGGTTTTTACGAAGCCAGAACACAACTACTGCACCACCCGACGCGAACTTTTGGCCATCATCAAGGCCATAACCCATTTCCATCATTATCTTCTGGGACGGAAATTCATTATCCGAACCGACCACGCATCATTGACTTGGATGTTTAGTTTTAAAACCCCTGATGGACAGGTCGCCCGATGGCTGGAACGCCTTCACCAATACAACTTCGACATACAGCATCGCCCCGGCTCACTCCACACCAATGCCGACGGCCTTTCGCGTCGACCATGCGGTGAGAAGTCGTGCAAGCAGTGCACAAGCATTGAAAAACGCAGCTGCATCTCACTCAAAACAATTCCTTGTGGCAACGAAATGTGGACACCGGAAAGTCTTCGGGCAGCTCAACTTGACGATCCAGACATCGGCCTGCTTATACAATGGAAAACGAAGAATAGACGACCTCAAGGCAAGGAGGTATCCAGCTTATCTCCTACCCTTAAGGGCTACTTGGTGCAATGGGACTCTTTGTAACTTCGCGACAACGTTCTCTATCGACGCTGGGAGTCCGCTGCGGGTGGCTCTGTCGTCTGGCAACTGGTTCTGCCACACACACTCTGCTCCCACGCATTTCAACAACTGCACAGCAGTCCAGAAGGAGGACACTTCGGCGTGAATCGCACGATAAAGAAGATTCGACAACGTTTCTACTGGCTGCAGTGCCACAGTGACGTGAAGCAGTGGTGTCGACAGTGCGACATGTGCGCCTCCCGTAAAGGACCTCACGCCAAACAGCGAGCACCGCTTCAAGAGCATGTGACGGGGGCGCCTTTTGAGCGCGTTGGCATTGACGTGCTAGGCCCACTTCCCCGATCTAAATCTGGTAACCGGTTTTTGCTAGTCATTGTTGACTACTTTACAAAGTGGCCGGAGGTTATTCCAATTCCAAACCAGACCGCCCCTGAAATTGCTGACGCCCTGGTGAGGAATTGGATCACCAGGCACCAGGCCCCTGAGCATTCACTCGAATCAAGGCAGGAACTTTGAATCGCACGTATTTCAAGAAGTTTGCAAGATATTCAACATCGCCAAACGAGGACCACACCTTTCCACCCGCAGTCAAACGGCTTGGTAGAAAGAATGAACCGAACCATCTTACAACATCTGTCGATATTTGTAAATGATCGTCAAGATGACTGGGACAGTATCGTGCACCTATTTTTGTACGCATACCGTACAGCAGCTCACGAGGTCACCGGTTACACGCCAGCGATGATGCTGCTCGGCCATGACCTTCGTATGCCCTGTGAACTAACCATCCCATGAGCATCAGAACCGGCCACAGACCCTGTGTCTTTCGTGAGCAAACTGAGAACAAATCTCGAGCGAATGCACGCATTTGCTCGACAACGGCTGTCAAGCGGCCTCGCTCGCATGAAGAGCCAGTATGACGCACACGTCACATCACGCCCTTTTTCACCAGGCGACAGGGTATGGTTGTATAACCCGGTTCGGAAACGAGGACTGTCCCCAAAGCTGCAGCGTCACTGGCAAGGACCTTTTACAATCGTGAAACGGCTCAGTGACGTGGTCTATCGCATACGTCAAAACGATCGATCCCGGGCTCTCGTGGTTCACTTCGTTCTTCGTTAAACTTGGACTTCGTTAAACTTGGAGGACTTCGTTAAACTTGGATAAAATTCCAGAAGACGGGAGGGGGATAATGTGGCGAAGCTGATGTCGTGGAAACGAAGACAACGAAGAGAAGAACACGGAGTGCTCGCGAGAGTTGGAAGCCTACGAGCAAAGCAAGCGGACGTCCATTAAATGAACAGCTTGTAAGCGGTAATCGTTACAATATGATTCCAACCTCTTGGCTAGGTTGTTGTAATTTAGAATAATCCTGATTTTTTACAGGAGCTTGAGGTACGTCACAGGGTGAAAGCTTTAGAAAAAAATGACCGCATCCCCACGTGGTGAATGATGTTGATTGGGGGGAAGCTCTGGTGGTGTTGATCAAACTGATTTTATTGTTCATAGGTAGTGCTGAGTTCCGGGTTGCCGTTTTGATTTCATTATTACTTCTTTATGGTCGGTGAAATGCAGAGCCTGTGGTTCTTCGAGCGGATCAGCTTGGATCCGCTAGAAGCCCTGAGAAAGCATCTCCACCCTTTAAATCAACGGTCCCTGTCAGTAAGAGAATGTGTGGAACCGAATGTGGTTATATACGCATTTGAGCTTTTGACCGCAGCGCCCTCTCTTCTATAAACGTAGAGCCAACGCATGCAACGTTTAACGCGATTATGTACGCAATTGACCGCAGCGCCCTCTCCTGTATAGACGTTGAGCGGCTACATGCAACGTTTTATCCATCACAGAAACCCCAGCTCTTGAGTTACTACCACATCTCAGAATCCACTACTCGTCCCGCAGTCGTGGCCGAGTGGTTCTGGCGATGGACAAGTAATCCATTGGGGTCTTCCCGTACAGGTTCGAATCCTGGCGACTACGCAAGCATTTGTTATTTTTACGTGAGCACGGACGAACGGACCGACGGACGGACAAGGCTAGACCCTAGGGAGCTTCGCCCCTAAAAGTTTATAAACACGACTACGACTTGCCCCTGCCTATCTAAAACTTCTGCGATGCCCTGAAATGTTTCCTTCAGCTGAGTCACAGTTGACGTCGATCTCGAAATCTATGTAGGCGGGCGTAAACAAAGTTCGATTGTTGAGGAAAGTGGCCACGCGTTTGAATTCGATGTGCTCCAGTAATTCACCACACGAAGATTGTAAGCAAATAGGCCTAAATCAGGTTGCGGAGAGCGAGTCACCGGCTTTGTAGATAGGCACAATCTTGGCCAGTTTCCATTTGTCAGGGAGTACGTCGTCGTTTAAGGAGTTGGCACAAATTATGGGAAGAAACGTGGAGCACCACTCCGCATTACGTAATCAAAACGCATTCGGAATGCCGTCGCGGCCACGTGTCTCTTTGATACCTAGCGCAATTAGGCATGAAAATATTCTAGCCTCCGAGACAGTGACATCGGAGATGGAGAGCCCAACGTGCGTAGATACATTTTCTGGGACGTTGTCATTGTGAGTGAAAACGGTACTGAAACATCACTGAAATAGGAATCAACTTCTGTTGGGTTGACATTACAAAAAAATAAACAAAATATGTTAATCGTTACTTGAGAATAACAGGAGCGCGTTACCGACTTTCGTTACCTCAAAATAAAAGAAACGCTTTGGCATCACCGTTATACATAAAATGTCGCAAGTTACTTTTGCATTACTTTATATCTAAAAATTCAAACGTTTTACTACTTTGGCGTTTCACATATGCATCAGTGCACTGTTAAGAAAACAACATTATGTCTATGCAAGAACTTATTAGAAATACCTGATCTTCGTTTCACCTTTGACTTGAATACTTACAATAACATAACTAAAATAAAAAGCGAAAACGCAGAAATACATAACTTCGAGGTAAAAAAATTGAAGTGTAATTAGTTTGAAGTCAGGGGAAGAAGATGGAACGAGAAACTTAAGTTTATAACCCGCTGTTCGAAATAAGTAACGAAAGTTCCCAAATGCTACCGTCTTAAAATGTTAAAAGTACGTTACTACGTTACCGAAAAGTAACACGTTACAGGTAATGCTATTATTTGTAACGCGTAACCGACAACATCGGTTGTAGTTGAGTCACGTGTGTGGTCAGAGCATCGGGCGCGTTCAGTAGCGGCTCCAAGAGTCAAGGACTCATCGTTCCTTCCACTAGACGGCCAAAACCGATAGCCGGTGCACGTAACTGAGTTTTCAGAGTCAGGCTCTCGTGCCCCGTCTCCAGAGACAGTGCATAAGGAGCGAAAGGAGCGCGGCATGACGTAATTCCGGATTGCGACAAAGTTCCGGCGCTAAAAGAGAAAAAAAAAAAGAAAATGGCGGGATAAGCTGCGTCGGTTCTGTGGCGGGTGTGCGGTTTGCTCACTTTGGTTAGTGAAAAGTGCTTAAGGTAAGAAAAATAACGTGTTCGAATTTCTTTTCAGGGAAAGCTCTTTTCGGAAATACATTGGACCGTAATTTGTAGGGTTTAAATATGCTAATAAACAACGTAAACGTTCATTTGACGCTGTGTCTTGATCGCCGTTGCACGGAAACTCGGTGAATATCGACGACAGTCCTGTCCGCGTTGAACAGAGCAAAGCAGGGTATGAATGCGACTTTGGTAGCCAGTTGGACACTCACTCAGAGCATGATCCCGATTGATGTTTTGTTTGCGTAGCTAAATCGGTGTGCACGCTGGCTGACACTCGTTTCGACCGAAAAAAACCTTGATCGCCGAGCGCGGCCGAACTTCCCGTGTGTACTGTATACGAATGCATTTTATAGGAAGTTCGTAAAGAAGGGCAGACCACACGTATGGCCGTGTAAAAGTATCGCGACCGGCGGCATAGATTCGCTCAGCTCCATAATATGCATGTGGTAACAACATTTCTTTTTTTTTTTTTTATAACAGAAGCAGCCTTTTTGCACCACCAAGCGAAGGGCTCGATCGCGTTGGTTCGCTTTGAACAGCAGCACTGATGTGTGCAATCACTCGCATTTTCTTTAACGACCTTGTCAAGACTTCTTCAATACCGGCGTCAAATGAAAGAGATTGTGCTCGGCATCGTCTGCTTCCATTTTATTTGAAGACCGTCTGGCACAGCGGAAGAAGTGAAATTTGCGTAAAAACAACTGAGAAGCCGCGCTTTCTTTTTTTTTTTTTCCTTTCAGTAGGTGCTCCGAGGACTCTGTCTCGAGTGACTCCGTTCGGAGCTGAGAGAGCCGCTACTGAACGTGCCCATTGGGACTTGAACGTTGGTGAGGCGCGAAGGCTGGCTCACACACTTGGGTTTGGTTGGCACCGAGTGCAATAGGCACCCTCCCAGAGCCTTGCGCACCTCTGTGACTAAAGAACACAACGGCATGCTGGCGCCATCCATGAGGCAGCCTGAACATGAATTTATATCTGGAGTGAACAAAGTGACTATTTTGCTGTATTTGCACGATGAAATGTACGTACTATACATGAGAAATGAAATTGTTTATAACATTTTCAAAGGGTTTTCAATTCGTTAGTTAAAATCGATGCTCAAAAATATATAACAAATGTATGGAGAACCTAAAATTCCGATAATGTTCGGCAGTGTGTTTTTGTCGTAAGTGATCACAGAAAAGCACAAGACTGCACGACACAGTTGTTTGTAAACAAACAAAATTTTATGAACCATGTCTAAGCTATTTTTCAAGGCGGCATGTTGCGGATCCCTGCATTCTACTTCTATTGGAAGGTTCGCAATTACTCAAAAAATGTTCCTCAGAGCTTTGTAGAGGTCTGAAGTGTCTTCTGAGCTGCATTACGCAATCTAGCTCAAGCGAAAAGGCAAAAATATCTGTAGAAAAAGTGTGAAAAAACTATGGCTGTCTAAAAAAAGAACATACTAAAAAACAAAATGTAAGGGTGAAAACGAGTTGGTGTACACTGCACATGGTTGAAAAAAAACCAAGACTGCGGGTAAACTACACAACACTAAAAAGTCTCCTACGCTTTCCAAGTAGGAGAAAAAACAAGGCAGGAGATAACTTACAACTGAATTAAAACCTGAACTAGAAGCAATAAACTTGTGGCGAGAAATGAACGAACTTTGCCACCGCGGCACGTTCGCTTTGTGGGCTACACAAGAGTCACTCACTGTTCTGACGTCCTGCGCAAACGACCACTGTCAGGCGAAATTTGTCGCTTTTGTGCCTTAAGGATCCAGTCAATATTAGAAAATCGACGTACAAACAGACTTAACTTATGAGAGCGCTATTATTAGTTAAAAGCAAAAGCTTTACATTGACTTGCCTGGGGTATCGTGCTTTCATGCATGCAATTGAT
Source organism: Ixodes scapularis (assembly GCF_016920785.2). Lineage (NCBI taxonomy): Eukaryota > Metazoa > Arthropoda > Arachnida > Ixodida > Ixodidae > Ixodes > Ixodes scapularis. The sequence goes on along the minus strand of NW_024609835.1, from coordinate 238,823,496 downwards.
GGCGAATCGATGAGTGCCCTCTTCACTTCGCGATGAGTCGAACACCTCAGGAATTCATATCGTTCTTGACATTGGTGCCGCGTTCTGATCTCCGTGTCAGAAAACTACTGGACGAACCCTCATCTGTGACAATTAAATTACCAGGTGTCCGTCCGGAAGAGGATTACCTCTTGCCTATGCGTGACTTTTGAATACAGAATTTTAGTATTCCGTATATGGGTAAACGCAGACGCTGTGCATTCGCGTTAGCGTTACGTGCTCCAATTTGCACATGCGCGTCATCGCCATGCGCGAATGCAAGGCCGCAGTTTGGGCTCCGCACACTTGCAGGGTGGAAAACGCAACATTAACGCTAACACACATTGCTTGCGTTCGCCCAGATACGCAATACCAAAACTCACCAGTTTATTACAGCGATAGCTGTTATGGCGTATTCCCACCATCGGAAATAACGTCCGGTGTGGTTGTAGTTGTTGATGTTATCGTGGTAGGGCATAGGCGTAGGGCGTAGGACGCCCGTCCTCGACTTTTCCAAATCTTTGAAAAAGATCGTCTGCCTTTCACGGGATTCGATCCTGTATCTGCTGCGTGGGAAGCGGGAGCGTTACCACTAAGCTAGGCCATATCTTTAATATCCTGTCTTATTTATTTTTGTTTTGTAGCACGCAATGCACTGCACGAGCTCCCTGGAAAACTACAAAGAAATATCATATAACAAGAGGCATAGTCTCGTACATAGTGACAAAGCCTAGCAAATCGCCACGAGAAGCGGCCGCCGGGTTGGAAAACGTGGAGCGGCACACGACAGATTAAAGAAGAGCCATGTGACTGGCACCCCGCTGTGGCGAGACGCCGAAACACACTTCTGAGCGAACAAGTGTTTCGGCTCCTCGCAGCTGTAAAAGCTGTGCACTAACGTCCAGGTTCCCCGAGAAATGGCTCTTTGATTCTCTGTGCTACCAGATCCTCGAGCTTCAAATCTGCGACCGGGCACTCTACGGCTCTGTCGTCAAACTGCCAGGCTTCGTAAGTATAGAGGAAGCTAAGCAAGTGGGCGCCCTAGCACTGACAATGTCATGTGCTCGTGTCGGAAGACGCGCGATCATGCGCTCCAGAACAAAAATATAAACAAAGGCGATCGGTACAAAAGGGTCAGATGTCCATTTTGTTGCGAACGCTTTTGCTGATGCACCACAGGGTAACGTTCATTTATCAGTTGACAAGCTCCACGAAAGACGCGTTCGAAATTGGTTCTTCTTTATTCCCTGCTCGCAAGCTGTTGGGGGCAGAGCCGTATATAGAGAGAGTTCAGTCAATGGGAGGAGCGGTATGAGAATTAACTGCTGGGCTAGTTGGTAATGCATTATAGAGGACAACAGCACCAAAGACACAGACGAAGCGCTTTGTCCCCTGCCCTGTTCTGTTCTTCTACTTGTCCCTGTTTGTTGCGCTGTTGTCCTATATAGTAAGCGGGCAGAGCCAGGGCGTGCACGGGAAGCAGATAGGAGGCGTGACGTGCTCTCTTAGCCAACCAGAAGCCGAAAAATATCTCCTAGTGGTTGTAGCGAGAAATACTTTTAATAAGGACGTAAGAGGTAAATCGAGTAACTCTTTATAGTCGAAAATATAGTCCGTGTAAGCTTTTGATTATGGCCATGCAAAAAGATGTAAGAATCGGAAGTGGCGCTTGAACTATCTCTTGATTAGTCGGCGCCTGAGCGCTCGGACGAAATTTCCCCGGCCCACGACGCCTAGAGTACGGACCACGTCGATAGTTCATCCCATAATTTTATTTTGCATGACCGTGATTAAAACATTTCGTGCACAACATTTTTAGTCGCCGGTAGTTACTCTGATACACCTATTAATTACGTTTCTCCCGACAACCGCCAGGGCATTACTCACGACTTCTGGCTGGCCACATTCGAACCTGTGAAGATGCCCTGGAACACACCCAGCCCCCTCTCGGTCAATGGCGCGTACTCATTTACCTCCCATACTTCCCAATAAATGGCCAAACTCTCTCAAAATATTGATCTGGGCGCGGGCGGATAGCGTTCCTAGCGCAACCGGTGCCAAAGCCTCCAGTGACAACGAAGAAGGACCGTTCTCAACGACGCTTTTTTTCGCCAACTGAAAAAAAAAAGTTTTCCATAAACAAAAAACAAAAACAAAAAAACAACGAAGTATTTTTTTTCACCGCTTCTTTTTTTCATCTGTATCCAATGTACCACCAATTCTGCAGCTTCTGTCCATTGGGCCTTCTGATGGTGTAGCGAGCGCCAACGAGAGCACGATCCAGGAAGTCGCGTCAGACGTTACAGAAAGCTTGTGATCTAGTGACTTTCCTATTTCCTATTCCCAACGACTTTGCCGTGACGTGTCGCAGCTGTAATGTGGATGAACACAAGACTGCTCATTTTTATTAAAGCACCTACCAGACTGTCCAATTTACGTCTTGCCACGCGGCAGTGGATTCCTGCACAATACTGCAAAACCCTTTATTATTGCGGCCCGGATGTTTCGCGAATTGGGGAGTTGGGTCCTATCCGCGACCATTAAACTTCGCGAATTCTGAAGGCTGGAATTTTCCTCTACATATACTATAAATAGTCTCGCCCACTGAAGCTCGTGAAGTTTACAAATCACGAAACTCATGAAACTTAGGGGCTCACGAACATTAAGGGTTTTACAGGGTTCGTACTTCGCACTCCGGGCTCGCTCCCAGCTTCTCTTTATATTATTAATAAATCCTGGGTGTCCCCATAGTCCCTACAAGTCCATGCGCGTCTACTGCTGATTACTGTATTAGCTTTAGAGGTTTCTCATTGTGGCGCCCCGTGATCTCACGCGGCGCAAGTCTCCGTAGCTTCGTGAACGCGGGGCAATTCGAAGAGTCTCTTTCCTCTTGGCAACCGTTTGCCCTTCTAACCAATAGAAGGTGCTTCAGAGCCCTCTTGAGGTAGCTGGGAGAAACCCTTCGACTAATCGGCCACTCCCTGCCCGCTAATGGCTGCTGAGACCGGTATACGAATCTTGCAGGGGAACTACCGGAGCCTCCCGTCAAGCAAAGCTGGGCTCCATCAGAGACGCGGAATAAAAAAAAAAAACGGCAATCTATACTTGTCATTAAAAAAAAAAAAAAACACGAGAGCTTACATCATCACCCTACCCGGGTACAAGGGTTACTTCTGTCCGACCATGGTCCACCAACCGGCGGACCATGGTCGGACAGAGCAACACCAAAAGTGCGATTACGACCGCCCACGGGGCTGTCTTAGTTCACGAAACATCCCTCATGTGCAAGTCGACATCTTCCAGTGGTGTATCTCCTCGCAAGAGATCATGAGTGTTCGGATCGCCGTCCCGAACCTAAATAAGCACAGCACTCTCGTCGCTTCGGCCAACCACCGGGAGCGCAAAAACGATCACACGAATACATATGGATAACGCACCTCAGAAAAAAATATCCCAACAACCTCGTTATCATGCGAGCTGAATTTAATGTCCACCTGACAGAGTGAGGTACGCAGGGAACGTGCCACCTCGCACGGACCCCGGATGGTACATGCCGGGACGGCGATGGTAAACAACCCGTCCAAACCCACAAAAGTCACCAACCAACGCCCGCAAAAGAGAGATTGCATCATAGATGCGGCTTTCGCATTTGCGGACACCGGGAAAAAGACTCACGAAGTTAGTCCTTGGAAGGCACATGGGGAAGCGATCACTTTCCGATCTCCATGAGTCTCCGGTAAGCAAGAAAAATGACGTACTGAAAAGGCGGCAGACATAAACCGCGGTATAAGACTACTACCGCAAAATCCTGGAAGAGCAGAAAGACGCCATCCAACACAAACAGACCGTTAAAATCCCAAAGACTGCCAGAAAACAGGCCACAGACGAGAGAAAGGTCGACGTGAACACGCCAGATCCAGACGCGTTCCTTCCAACCCTGGGGGACAGCAGTGGAGACCAATGGCAATCCATATCTGCAGGAGTGAGAAAAGAAAAATACACCTGAAGTGGGCGAACACCCTAACGAAAAACGCCCATGATCTCGGCACGAACCGATTGTTCGAGCACTGTGAGAGCTTCGTCAGGACGACCAGCGTGAGAGACTTGTGGTAAACCTTCAAAGCGATTTGCGAAAAAAAAAAATTACACGAGTACACTTGAGACTGCTTTTGTGTTGGAAGGCGAAGGCATAATAGTCCCGCGGGTGAAACGTTTTTGAGTAAAGTTTCTTTACGTATTAAAGTTTAGGACGAGGTCTAGGGCAACGTTGAGGACTAGTTCCCAGAGATCGACGCCAAGTACGGCGTCTAGGACGACCTATAGGACGACGTCGAGGAAGACGTCAGAGACTGCGTCTAGGACGACCTCTCGGACTACCTCAAGGACGACGTATAGGACGTCGCCCAGAACGACATCTAGGACGACTAAGAACGACGTCTAGGACGACGTCGAGAACGACGCCTCAAGGACGAAGTCTAGGACGACGTCGTGAACGATGACTAAAAGAGGACACTTAAGGAGGCTGTGGCGTATTTGTTTACGCGGCCACGTTTGCCTGCGGAAGCCGCCGTAGATGTAGACGCTGCTGCCGGTGTCGAGGTCATAGATGTAGACGCGACCGCCTTACAGTCCATCGCACGAAGTACACAACGAGCACGGATGAAGTCCGAAGTGCACCTTTTGAACATGGCGCAGCGGTGATGACATCACGTTGATGACGCTTGATGATGTATTTTTATGGCCATCTTTCGGGCACAACGGCGTTGATGTGGCCTGTTTTTTACTCAACGTGACACGTGAGATCGTCCTAGAGTTTTAGGACGACTTTTAGGACGACCGGAAGGACAACAGCAGGTCACTGGGACAAGTAGGGTCGCCCTATAAGCGGCGTGTGGCGCTCAATTCTATTTTATCGGATTATACGATACTTTTTCTTTCAATGTGAGGCAGCCTAATTCCGGCGATCTCCCTCACTTCGAGGGCCGACACAGAAAAACTGTGTTGGACCAAATGGGAGAGACTGTCTTCCTCCCAACCTCCGACTGAACCAGATCCGAGAACGTGCCTAACGAAAAGCACCGGGCCATCGACGGATCCGAAAGACCACCTGAGGAAGTTGAGGGGCTGCTGAAAGACGAACGGAACATGGTGGCGTACACCGACGCAGGGATGAGCCCGGACGCCTGCTTTAGGGTGTGCGCGAACGTGGTCTACGGGAGTCCGCGAGGACCCTAGACGACGACGAAACTTATCATGCACTGCGCAAGCGAAGCCAACGGAGTTAACGATGAAAAAGGCCGAAGTAGCCTCTTGGACCTCGACTCTACCTCTTGGTGCTCTTTAGGGCGGGAATCAGAGGTATTGAGCGCTATTCCCTGAACTTTGAGGGCAGTGGTTTGGTCTACTAGAGGCTTGTTCAACATATCTACAATGAGGTTCAAATGAGTGAGAAAGTCAGCACCCAATACTGCGTAGGCGACGTCCATGAGTAAAAATACCCATCGGAAAACTCTTCGCAGTCCGATCTCGATTGTCACAACTCGCTCACCGTAGGTTGAAAATAATTTCTTATTGGCAGCCTGAAGGGGCGAGTGGAGTTGCTGAGGCTGACGAGGAAGTGCAGATGAAGGCAGTACGCTTACCTCAGCGCCAGTGTTCATAAGGAAACGCTGACCAGTATCGCAATCTGTGACAAAGAATAAGCGACCAACATCCGTCCCAGCACCATTCGCCGCTTCTAGTGGTGGGAGTTGACATTTTCCGTCACTGCACACGATGGTGTGCAGTTTCGGGCCCTGTTTCCGAATGTCGGGTGGTACCAGCAGACTCTGGATTGCGGTGAAATTGAGAGTTACCGAGGATAGCGTTCATTGTTGCGTTGAAGCGATGTCGATCGAGAGCGCAACGAAACTGCAGCTATTTCGCTTCTGAGCTCACTTAACTTTCGTAGGAAAACATCCCGTAGCTGGTGCAGCTCTGTAGAGAAATTTGTAGATAATGAATCAACAGATGCTCTTGACGATACTGATAGCAGCGGCGTGGCAACCTCCATAATGGAGTCTGCCAGCAGTGCCAGGGCGGGCAACTGGAGGTATGACGTCGCGGCAAGCACCATGCGAACATTGGTCACTAATCGTCGAAGAAATAGTTCCTTCAGAAGTGACGTGAGGCATGATGCTGCTCTCTCGCCGAGGGGCTGTTGGGGGCGTCTGGGCAGCTGCGACGGTTTGCGGTCGCCGAGTTCTTCGCTTGTCAGCAGTTGGTGTAGTCGGCGCTGTTCAAATTTCGACGTGCGCTTCACCAGTTTCGCCTTCAAGGTGGTGTTAGGTTCGTTGGGTAGTGAAACAAAATCTAAATCTCGTACTTCGGCCGCTATTTCGGATGGAAGAGCGGCGACGACGTGGTGGAACATGCGGATTTGCGAAGTGATGCGATACGTGGAAAACTGGTCAGCGGTCCAATACTTTGGTAGACGAACGTGTACGGATGAGATTTAGCCTGCCATGAAGTCTTCGTTGTTGCTCATGACGGTGCACCGAAGGCGAAGGTGCTTTGTTCGGGTCACCACTAATAACCTGTTTAATGCTCATAGAATAACGAAGTGGTTCCGAATGATATCTGCTGCGGAAAATCCACACGAGTTCTCGTCAGTCTCGAGCTCTGGTCCTCATTCAGGATTCGTCGTTGTCTCCCACTAAGGTGCACTACAATCGCAAGAACAAAAAATGCTCCCGAGCTCTTACATTAATACATCTGTCCATCTGCGCATTATACACTTCACAACAGGAAACGGTATTTTATAAACGTCCCCGACAGCACATGCTACATATTTGAAACGATGCTTTATCCCACACCCTACACGCTGAACTCCTGGTCTTTCAATGAAAGTACACAATCGAGATAACTTGGAAGGCACTGAAAACACTATAGGGACATTGTATTTATCAACTACATTTTTAATCCTGCGGCAGAAGCTGTGCAAATATGGTATTACCACCGGTCGAGAAGAGGTTTTTGTCTAATGTTGTTAAGTATGCCAAGGGGATTTCTGAACAATTTTAAGAGACTTCGCTACCCTCCCTATGACATGTTTCGGGTAGCCTGCTGAAATTAACCTATCGACTTGGACTAGAAACCTGTTAAAACTTGTGTGACCACAGCATTCCAATGAAGAAGCTTTCAAACGTAATTTTGGAATGCCTATTTTTACAACTTAAAAGTGCTTAGATTCCTAGCTAAAGAGGCACTTTTCTGTTCTAGGCTCCTAAGCCCAGCAGAGGGGATTAGGTTCAAGACGAATGTTTAGGTCCAAACATTGCAAAGCATTTTTACTTTGAAACTCATTCTTAAACCGTAAACCTCTAGAGCACTTCCGAAGGGTATCTAATGACTCTGAGACCAACTCAGCTCTTTTGGAGCCCTACGTAGGGTTTAACACAATTCGGTAATCCTCAACATACCTGAAGACTTAAAAAATGACCATAACCTCTCTGCAATTGCGCAATCACAACCTGTAGGTAGATATCACTTAATAGGGAGTTTTAGAATAACGTAAGCAATTTTAGCGCACCCTAGCGCTAAATTTAGCGCTTGTATTAGCGCCCGCGACGCAAGAGAGTTTTAGAATAGCGTTTCTCCGTCGCGACGCAAAAGCCCAAGCATCTCGCGCTTGCGACGCCACCAAGATACAGTCACAATTTTTATTTCACACACAAAATGCCGTAACTTTAGAAAGAAACAAGTTTTTTGGTCCAGAGTACCATTTTAGATTTGTTTAAACACGAGAATGCGACGCGAGCGGTTGACCGGTCGTGCCCGCCTGCGTCGCCTCGGCAAGAGAGGTCTCGCGTATCGACTTTCGCACATCGTACCTTCGCCGAGAAGTGTTCGCGCGTCACAAGCATCAAGATGCCGGTGATCTTTGGCAAACCGAGTACAAATTTGTCTCGTATTGAAAATCGCAGTCGCGAAGATGCCGCCGACGTCTCACTCACGACGCCGCCAAAGCAGCCGCCGACATAATCCCTGAAGCCGCCATTTTTGCTAAACTCTGCTCGTGTTGGCTTTAGCCAACTTCTCATCATGAATCCTCCTTGGAGAAGCGCAAAGGCGTTTTGCGTGCTCGCTAAAATTGCGCACGCAAAGCGCAAAACCTGGTTTGCGTTCGGAGCATGCGCAGTGGCGACGACGCTATCCTTTGCGTGCGAAAAGCTTTAGCGTGCGCTATTCTAAAACTCCCTAATATCGGACCAACACTAGACCCAATGCAGATTCATGATTTTTGAAGAAACATGTTGCCCTCAAAAGCCATAAAAGTTAAATTTAAGTAAAAGCGGAGACGGTCCAAAAGCTTGTCCACTGAAATACCAGTTTAATTATGGAAGGCCACCAAACCGTTCGTCAATGCGAAGTTCGACCGCTTGATTGAGGCCCGTCATGGGGAATAGAGTAAAAAAGGTCTTTCACGTAAATAGAAACCAGATCACAACTTCGAGGGCTGCCATAGCTTAGGTAATCTACGAATTCTTTAGAGTTTTGAATAAAAAAAAAGTGAAAGCCGTTTACAACTCCCAATAACGCCGAATTTGAGCACAGCTCTTGAGGAGGAGGGGGGAAGGGTACTGGAGTGGTGGGTCTCGTGACCTTGGGGGTGACGTGACGATGCTGATGACGTCATCAGTGACGTCACTAATGACGTCATCAGGGACGATAACGATGCGGATACCGATGACGTCATCAGTGATGATAACGATGACGATGCGGATACCGGTGACGTTATAAGTGACGTCACTGATGATGTCATCAGCGATGATGACGATGACGATGCGGATGCTGGTGACGTCATCAGTGACGTCACTTATGACGTCATCACTGACGATGACGTCATCGCATCGTTATCAGTGATGATGACGATGACGATGCGGACGACGGTGACGTCATCAGTGACGTTACCGATGACGTCATCAGTGACGATGACGTCATCAGGGGGTCACGTGACCTCGGGGGGAGGGGGTCACGTCACGTGACCTCGGGGGAGGGGTTCACGTGACCCTGAGGGGGGTCACGTGACCTCGGGGTGGTCACGTGACCTCGGGGGCACGTGACTTTGGGTGCCACGTGATCTTGGGGGTCACGTGACCTCTGGGGGTCCGTGACCTTGGGCTGACCTTGGGGGTCACGTGACCTTGGGATGACCTTGGGGTCACGTGACCTTGGGGTGACCTTGGTTACGCCGACGCCGACGGCGACGCCGACGCCGACGCCGACGCCGACGCCGACGCCGCTCAAGCCGGGAACGGGCCCCTAAGAGCTGCGCTCTAAAAAATAAAGATGTTTACAACTCCTTGGAATGCCAAATCAGAGCACAGCTTTTGAGGAGCAGGAGGGGAGGGTATGAAGGGGAGAGTATGCCCCTCCTCCTCATCCGTACCCTCTCCTCCTTTCTCCTCATCAACTCCTCCCGTGCTCCTCGCCTCCTCCCCCTCTTTCTTCTCCTCCTCCCTCCTCCTGTTCCCCCTTTCTCCTCCTCCTCCTCTCCTTTCGCATTCTCCTCCCCCTCCTACTCCCCTTCTTCTTCCCCCTCCCCCTCCTCCCTCCTCCTCCGTCACGCGCGGTGCATTATGGGAAACATCCCATAATGCAACGCACGCGTCACCGCGGTGCATTATGGGACGTTTCCCATAGTGCACCCCGCGATTACACCGACGGCGACGGCGACGCCGACGATGACGCCGCTCAAGCCGTTAACGGGCGCCTACGAGCTACACTCTAATAAGGATCAGCTAACTTCAACGACGATAGGTGCTGCTGGAGATACTTGGAGACATGCAACTGCCATGACGCTCTTTGCGTATAAATCGCAGTGAACGGCACAACGTCCTTATGGGTCTCCACCGAGAAGAAAACCTTCAAATTGAAACAGCGAGCCTCCAGTAGTGACTTTTGAAGCCTTTCTGATCCAAGCTGTTTACACAGTTGTTCAGCAGGCACCTTCACCATGTCCAAAACCACATCTGGAACAGGTTTGCACTTTTTTGACATGGCTTGAGTAGACTTTTCCTTAAATATGTTTTCTGGCACAGCTACAAATCTACCCTCCTTATCAGAAACCAGCAGCTTTAACCAAAAGTTTTTGAAAAAAGAAAGAATAGGTCCGAAATGAAATCGATGAACAGATTTTCTGGTGTCCATACTTAAACTTCCTACTCAGTTCAGTACACAATTGTCTTTTTTTTCTCAGCAACAGTCTTCTCAACTATCCGTTTTACAAGGGACAGTATTTCTGGGGGCTTCATTAGGAGCTCAGTAGCATACTTTGGACCCTTACTCAATATGTTTGTGATAGAAGCAGGTGTAGTTGCATCACCTTAAAACGCAACACTGTTCCCTGCACGAGGCGGGTTTTCGTGTTTCTTAGGGAACCTGTGGCACGTAGATGCAACCATGAGAACTTGGTAATTTTAACTAGATTTTAACGAAGTGTCTTTTATGATTGGTTCGGCGATAATAAATCACGTGCATAAACACGACGAATATCATGATGGTGACCCTTTGACGCTTGGTGCCATAGGCTCGTAGCGTCGTCTGTGTCTGGACTTAAAGGTGAAACGAAGCACAGGCGGTATTGCCACGGGCGTGACGGAGTTGGCAACGAACGCGGCTTTTGCACAGAGGAATGGGGTTTGAACCCCGCTTGGCCCGGATCCTTTTTATTAATTTTGTAGCCTTCTAAGAAATCCCAGCCCATTCTCGAGTATCATCGACTGGTCTTTTTCAGAACATTCTTGAACGTGTTGCGTGTATGACTGCACCAATAACTTGCTGCTTCGGGTCACTCACCCTTCCGTCGCTGACGCAGGATGCGTTGTACCTTTTTTTAAATGCTTGCATGCATAAGTTTGCCTCAGTAAGCTTGTATTTTTTGTTTTAAATTAATTTGCTCATTTTATTGGTTACGGCATTGCACCTAACGGAAAGTGAGTATACATACAAGCGTTTAAAAGGTTAAAGTGCCTGAAATACATAAGCTGACAAGCTATCCCTAGATACAGATAGGTAAAAAGACAACCCCGAATAATAACATGCGTTCTATTTCCCATACTCACACACAACGCAGTCTCGTCTGGAGGAACCTAACTATATCGCACACCGAGTAAGCTATAACAAGTATAGGAATGCGTGCGATGAATTCTGCGAAATCGTTTAGAAGCTCCGATATACTTCCTTAGAGCCAGTATCGCCATAAATTTAGTAACGGAGAATGAGAACGTTACCAGTATGTTGCACCCGCATGGCTCATTATCTCATTTTTTTTATCTTTGAAGTTACTGTTTTGTTTTGTTTCTTCACTGGGCACACACTCAGCTTTGCGGGAATTCGCACGCGGTATAGAAGTTCAAGGGGGATATGTAACACGGAGAGAAATAAGTGGACTGGAAGTGCTTGTTGCAAATTTCTGGCCATGCGTCTTCACCTTGTATTTAATGAATTCTGCTGTACACGTTTTCGCGTACAGTAGAACGAGTGGCTGACTGTGAGCATGCAGTGAACAATCTAAATCATCAGGCTGCAACGCTAATGAGCAAAATAGATGATCTCGAAAACCGCAGTCGCCGGAATAATTTGATTGTATATGAAGTCAATGAACGTAAACAGAAACGCCAAATTCTCTCCGGGAGTTTGTCTTGACAGGAATATTTGAGGAGAAGCTGGGCATTGAGGTCGGTAGCCTCGAACGTATCCATCGTTTGGGTAAAAAGACACCAAACAAACTTCGCCCTATAATTTTGCGTTTGTTTGACTTTAACGAAAAAATGGAGCTGCTAAGAAACGCAAGGAAATTTAAGGGAACGAAAATTTCAGTATCAGAAAGTTTTTCGCTTAGAATTCAGAACATCCGGAAACAGTTATGGGCAACTGTTAGAGATAAATGAAAACCCGAAGATAAAGTATATCGTAAGAATGATAAGTTGGTTATTAGTCAGGATGTGGATGTGTGGGATGGCGAAAATTGTCGAAGGTGTAAGCTTACGGGCGCTGGGATCGATGACGTGAACGAGGCTCAAGATGATTTTGCTAGCTTTTCCCAGCCCGGAAGAGGACTGGAAAGTGCTAGCAGGCTACGTGCCTGTCACCGGCCTGCAGACAGGCGCGTAGCCTGTCAACAGGCCGGTGACAGGCGCGTAGCCTGTCACCAGGCCGGTGACAGGTTACTTGAAGAAACACGCGAAAGACTGGCTGGTGCCAAAACTATTTCGTGGGACCATGACCGAGTACGTTGAAATGAACAAGACTATTTCACCCGTGCGCGTAAAAATCAGGCAGCGACATCTTCTAATTCGCAGACACTGTCAGAAGCGTCATAGCTACGTGCAAGAAGCAGTGGCAAACATGTTACTTTTTTTTCATCTGTTTCAGTTACGTTTAATAACATAAGAAGTGTTATGAATAAACGAGATGAGCTTAACTCTGTTGTAAGCTCAAAGAACGAAGACCTAATTTTTCTTACGGAAACATGACTCAGTAAACATGTCTGCAGCTTTGAAATGTTTTAAGGAGATAAAACATGTCATGTATATCGTTTTGACAGAGATGGTAGACATGGGGGCGGCACGCTCATAGCCGTATCACAGAGCCTACCTTCATTTTGCGTAGGCGTTGCTTCCAATCTAGGAATGGTTTGGGCTTGTATCACTTTAAATAACACAAGAATTTTACTGTGTGTCTGCTACCGCCCCCCCCCCCCCCCCAAATAGCGCAGTGACATTTATTGATGATTTGCATGACGTTATGAATTTTATTGCTTGTCAGTATCCCAGTTTTTCTATTTTTTTATTAGGAAATTTTAGTTTTCCTGATATCATGCGGTCTGATCCACCTTCTTTTCAACCTGTTTAAACTCAGAGTCAACATCTTTTGGTTCTTTGTGCGCTTTTATTTTGACACAGCTGGTTACGAAACCAACAAGGTATGCCAATGATACAGCAAACACACTTGATTTAATTCTGTCGACAGACCCTGACCTTGTATCCTCCAGGCTTAAGTGATCACTCGTTGTTAAATTTTGATCTGAAAGTTGCTCCCCCAATCATTATTAAAAAATTAGAGCTTATTTCTGACTACAATAAGGCCAATTTTGATCTTATTAACCAAAAACTGTGCAGCTATTTGGACATATATCTGCCACAATTTGATCAACGAAGCATGCAGGAAAATTCGAGATTCTTTTGTTTAAAAGTAAACGAACTGATTGATGCGCATGTACCCGTCAGGCGTATTCAATCTGAGGCTAAAGCACCGTGGTATACTAACACCCTAAAACGTCTTTCCAATAAAAAAACAGTGACTTTTGCGTTTCGCTAAATTGCGTAGCACGATTGGTCGGTGGGAAGCATACTTTGCGGGTGACGTCGAATATTCCCAAGCTGTATCTGACGTCAAAGAAAATTTGTTTAAGAACACTTTACCGAGTCTATTGTTAAATGACCCCAAAAAGTTCTGGAAGACTGTTAACATGAATGACGACGGCTTAATTTCTCTTAGCGATGAGTCTGGGGCGTTAATCCCTCCGGCAGAATATCCATCAATGTTTAATAATGTTTTTTTTCAAATAGTTTTTCTGTAGGTGATGGAAATGTATTGTATGACGTTCTACGTTGTGAGATTAGCCCTATGTTTACATTTTCTATGGAGCCAACTGGAATTGTAAAGTTAATTCATGCTTTGAAAGCATCATCGTCATGTGGAAGCGGTAATATTAACTCAAAATGTCTAAGACAAACTAAAATGTACTCATCCTTTTTTTTTTTGGCCAAACGTTTCCAGCAATTTCTTGAGTGTGGAACACTCCCAGTAGAATGGCAAACTGCGAAGGTGGTTCCACTGCATAAGTCCGGTAACAAGCATTCTTCATTAACTTATCGACCCCTTCACAACAACAAGTATTCCCGGTAAAATAATAAAGCACATACTGTACTGTCATATTTTTAATTACCTAGAATCAATTTTTTTTCAGCCTTGCTCAACAGGTTTCTGTCGCTCATTTTCTTGTGAAGCGCGGCTGCTTCATTTTACCCATTGTTTGCATGCTATACTGGACAAAAACCATCAGGCTACTGTATTTTTCTTTATTTTGTAAAACATTCGACAAGGTTAATCATAAGTTACTAATGATTAAACTTTCTTCATCAAACCTAGATTCTAATTTGTTAACCTGGTTGGAACACTTGCTTACCAACCGCTCACAATATGTAACTCTAAGTGGCATTAATTCATCCCTAGCTGATGTGGTATCGGGCGTGCCTCAAAGTTCGGTTTTAGGCCCGCTTCTTTTTCTAATATTCATTAATGATTTACCAAGTTGTGTTTCTTCCTGCATGCATTTATACGCAGATGACTGTGTAATTTATCGGAAAGTTCATGATGATGATAATGAACGCATTTTGCAATCTGATTTAAATAATATTACTCTTTTGTGAAAAAATGGCGTAAGGGACTGAACCCTAACAAATGCAAACTAAAGCGCGTTTCCCGGCAAGGCGCACGCCCTTCAGCATATACACTAACCGACATTCAACTTGAATCTGTAAACTCATACCGGAATCTGGGTGTTCCCATATCGTCGACATTAACCTGGAAGCCTCATACCGATATAATAATCGTCAACGCTAACCGCATGTTAGGATACCTACGACGAAACTTCAGAACGGCCCCAGTTAACTTAAAACTTCTTCTTTATAACACTTTTGTACGGTCAAAATTGGAATACGCAGCCTCTATTTGGGATCTTAACCACGCCTTTCTACATAAAGCTCTCGAACTAGTTCAAAATAACGCTGTTCGTTTCATTCTTTATAATTATAATCGAACAGCCAGCATATCATCAATGAAGTCCAGTTTGTTGTTACGCTCTTTGTCATTGCGCAGAACGTTTTTTCGACTTGGCCTGTTTCATAAAGTGTATCAGCATCAGTCACTGCGAGACCATATCTTTACATTGCCTAACTATTATTCTTCCTGTCTGGAACATCCGAATAAAGTTGGGTTAACACGTCGCCAAACAAACACTTTTTTTATTCATTTATCCCACATACATCAACCGACTGGAACCACCTTCCAGCAGATATCGCAACTATACAGGATTATTTTTGTTTTCGCCAATCTTAGTTTACATTTCTGTTTGATGAGCCAACATGAGTCATTTTATTTTGTTTATTTTGTTCGTAACAACAGATATTGTTTACTGCTTTTGGCAATCGCAGTGTATTTTTGAAATTTGAATTTCTTGCCGATTGTTTTTTTTTTTGTCAGTTTGTTTTATTTTTGTTTGATTTGCCCCTCCCCTCTACAATGCTTCGGCACTTGAGGGTACGTATAATAAATAAATAAATATATAAATCATCCACTTTTTACCAGTTAATCTCTGGTTGAGCAGTTTTTATGTTGTCGCGATACCAGTGCGATTTTCGGAAGACCCATTGCAATTCGCAGAGACTTCAAAGAGGAGAAATGCACACCCAGAAGTAGCCTGACCTGGTGATGATCAGATAACACAAACTGAAGCATTCGTAGGGTTGAATTTAATAAATTCAATCAAGACCATGCCGTTTGGCTTGCTAGCCGACGCTTCTACCATGAACCAAACCTATCCTAGATTTTCTATAATCTGAATCCTTGCCCTGGAGGCTTCTAAAACGGGGATATTTCAATGCATTCATGTAATGAACGCTAAGCACATCTACCACGAACCAAACGCATTCTAGACTACCTGTAATCTAAATTCTAGCCTTGGAGGCTTCTAAAACAGAGATATTTCAATGCATTTATATAATGAACGTTAAACACATCTACCATGAACCAAACGCATCCCACATTTCCTGTAATCTAAATCCTAGCCCTGGAGGCTTCTAAAAGAGGGATATTTCAATGCATTCAAATAATGAACGCTAAACCAATCTTGATATGTAATTGTGACTAGATAACAAAGTGGCCGTGTTTCAATGTTTGATATCAGGATTAATTAATTCCTGCGGCGCCATCTTTGTCTTGTTCTAAATACCGTGCGTCCTTTGACTTTCGTTTCGCATAAAGCGCAACGTCATTGTGCGATTACATCAACATACCACTTAGATGTTGTACTGGGCATCAGCACTTTCTCCACTCGGACGAGTCGAGGGCGTAAAACAATAACGCAATTTTCGAGCCTCGCACTTTGTCTTATACATATTGACCAGGCATCGCTCGTTCCTTTTTCGTGCTTCTTTACGACAAGGTTATGGGACTACCAATGCTAAGCGGAATATGAATCGCAGATATTATTCATACTACACCTTGAACAGTAAAGAACCGAGCACATGCTTCCTGTAATACTATGGTCCCTAGAACGCATCTCCGACTGGTGTGCTTACCGCGCCCCAAAGAGTGGCCCCCAGTTACCGCCCGATGACGTCATAAAGGTGTCATGTTTTTGCAGGCCGCGATCCCGCTGGTATCACTGCAGTGGTGGTGGATGTGGAAGACGTCTGTTCTGCCACGTGTTACGCTTCAGCTTGAGAGTTTACAGAATCTTCATCAGCAGGGAGTTGAGATAAAGCGACGCCAGCGACACTCGCGTTCGCCCGTACTCCTTGGTGAGATTTCAATCAATCAATCAATGAAAGCTTTATCTTCCAGAAACACTGGAAGGAGTCCCAGACAAAAAGCTGTTGAGACAGCTTAACTGGGTCTGGAACCCTTATTTCAAGCCCCCACCTCCGAAATCGCCACATATGATAACATGGCACGCCGGATTCTATGGCGTATTTCGTTTGCACTTGGGGACACATTTTTATGCATGGGAGGGATAGGGCGCAGAGCACACCGATTGAAGTGCGTTCTAGGTACCATAGCTATCACAGAGAAGGACATGTATTCCCAGATTTTAAGCGGGTGAAGAAAAAACATGCTTTCGTTGCGGTTGAATCAGTAATGGGTGCCTTATACTTTGCGGCCTTGTTAGTTGTTTCTTTGTGCTCTTCGTAAAAAGCTAAGCTCTCCTTTGGGGAACTTTTTCGTTGTTTTTCATTTGCTGTTAGCTGCCATCTCGAGTTCAGAAATCAGCCCACTCGCTTGCGAGCGGGGGTTGTTTACAAGACGGAAGGAAGGTTGCTCCAGTGGGAACGTCTCTTTGGGGGCGGAAGTGAAGGTCCAAAGCAGCGGGCACAAAGTTTGCGTGAAGTATTCCAAGATCGGTCGCAAGTATGTGTCGCTTCCGAGGTTGAATGAGGCATATTTAGCTTCTACACCTCACATTCACGTGTTTGCATTGTCTTTATATGGAGTCATATGCTGCTATAAGGGAGGGAAGGTTTTATTGCTAGACGCCTCTCCCCACATAAAAAAAATAAACTTGAGCTTGTTCTAAGTATAGAAATTTAAATACTGGCCGCCTTACTGCTGGTTGGCTTCCACAAGTAGTGCAATTTTACAGAGATGTTCCGCTAGTGATAAACTTCCTTTTGATTTTGAACACACGTGTTTAACTGCTACGTTGTTTATAACGTAAAATATGTTTGCATATTTGTTCTCGTACTTTCAGTACATTTGTATGAAAGTAGTTAAACACAAAAATGTTATAATAATATAGAATTTGCTCGTTCAGTGCGTCATCTTAAGACCTGTTCATCATTAGTGTCCATTGCATGAGAAGTTGTAGGCTTTGCATCAGGGGGGGAAATATTCATGTAGTTTTTGTCGTCCGCTTGAACTTTCTCCTATCATAACCTCATTATATGGTCGCTAGTATTTTAGCTATGTGAAAAGAGAAGGAAAATTCTAATTCCCTACCAAACTCGAGGGGGACCCTGGCACGAAAACGGCGTTGTTCAACGTTCACGGCCATTAGAAAAAAAAAAAAAACGTTCAGTAGGCCGGGAATGAAAGTAGGGCTAGTACGTTCGTCAGCAAAACGTATCCCAGCACCGAGAGGGCGTCGCACGTGCAGCCTGAAAAAGCGCGACGTCACTCTACTGGCAAATGGGCAGCGCTACCGCTCAGGCACCCGTTCTCATCGCATCGTCTTCGGTGGCTTCGGGCTCTCAACGCGCTTCCATCTTTTTTTAAAGGCCGTCACTGAGGAGCCCCGACGAACGCGTGAGATCCACCGGGACGGGCCTCTTTCTCTTGGGCGGAAAAAGAGAGAAAGAAAAATGTTGGAGGGAATGAAAATTGCGGCAGTGTTGCACAATGGCAGGCGCGGGCTTCACGGACACGCAGGCATGGGATTCCTCGCCCGAACACGGAAGGTTAAAGAAGGAAAAAAAAAAAGACGGGAAAGCGGTCGTTTGTTGCGTGAAGAAAGAAGAACCACGAGACAGGGTCAGTGCCGCTAGGGATGGGCAGCACAATGGGAAGACGCTTCCACCGTCGGGAGGCTCCCTGATCATGACCCGCCAAGAGTATTAATCACCGTTATTATGATGCACGCAAGCCGTTACCTTAATATCCCCCCCCCCCCCCAAATCCCCTCCTAAAAAAAAACAACATATATATAAAAAGATACGGAGCGTGGAAGAAGGGGTCGAGGAACCCTTTTGCTATTTCGGGGGAGGGGGCTGCTACCAAATTACGCGTATTTCCTTTTACTGTTTCGAGTTTTCTTTTTTTTTTTTTTGTGGGATGCAGTTGCTGCAGACGGCGGTCAATGCTCCGAGCACGAGTTCGGCACTCGCGTGATCAAACAGGCTGTTTGTGTGTTGCCTACTGCTGGATAGAAAATCTCACGATATGGAACAATTTCATTTAAGATTTTCTTGATTGGGAAGCTGCGTTGGAAAGGTGCAAGACTGAGACGCATCGCGTTTTGCGCAAGTAAACAATCATTTTTTTTTATTCAGTTATTTTAGACAATAGAGTTTTTCTGCAGCATCAAAGTAAACGACCAGATGGTTCTACGAGGCCTCGATGCCGCTTTTTAGTAGAAATGGAAAAATAGTTACTGTCGACAACGCAACAAAATATAAAAAAAACGCTCTGATAAAATTTCAATTTGGTGCACTAACAAACGTATTACGGCAACAAGTAACAATAAATTGCGAATATCAAGTCGCAGAAGAACAATTCATACCAAACAGTCGTTTCAGCTTCAATTCGATTTTCTCTTTATGGTTCGATTCCAATCAATGTTTCCTTCTCTATGCATTTAAATTTGTATGTAGAAGTACTATTTGTGATAAGTTTTTGAAGTTTACTACACGTGTATAAATAGTACGGGATTTGATACATCAGGTTTTGTGTGACTCTGTTTGTCCTAATTGCAGTAAGTATGTACCAATCACGTCGTGTGTCATTGTAATACCTATCATGTCGTATGTCATAGTCCACGTCCTGTGAATGATACATTCACAGGACGTGGGCGTTCTGAATTTTAGGGTGCTGGCGCCATGCAGAATTCAATTGTATATACACATAATGGTTTGTTTTTATTGTATTTATTCGGATAGGAGGAGGGAGGCAGGAGCGGTGTTGTTTTGTACGTTTC
Organism: Ixodes scapularis; assembly: GCF_016920785.2. Lineage (NCBI taxonomy): Eukaryota > Metazoa > Arthropoda > Arachnida > Ixodida > Ixodidae > Ixodes > Ixodes scapularis. Next base: position 238,803,962 of record NW_024609835.1, on the reverse strand, counting down.
TCATATGACGTGTCATCTGAAATATTGGACGCCGGTCCCGTTTTCGTGAATTCCGGGGCAGTAAATATGGTTTTAAGTAGCGAAGATGTTACAAGCAAGTTCTGCCGCAAAACAGAGCTGCATGACGAAGGACTCACAAAAGACGCAAGAGCCTGACTAGACAGCTGGGTTTTATTCTCGTCGAACGGCACACCAGCCCTAAATCCTGAACCGAAAGCCTTGAGAATTTGTGAGCCTTGACGGTATCGGATATGAAACTGTCAGCGATATGTTTTATAAAGAAATGTGTGAGAAACTGCGAATTTTAGACCAGCATGTGTTAAATCTTTGCTCTCTAAAAGAAATAGGGTCGTTGTCTCTGCGCATGCGCCGACGTCAAAACGAGTTTTTGCTTCGTGCGTGGCGATACTGCTATTTCTTTCAATACGCGAAGCTTCAGCGTAGGCTATTCTAAAGTTCGTCAATGTTTGAAATAAAACAACGCACCTTAATCTATGCGTTAACACTGCTAAGGGAGGCAATACATGCGAGTTTTTCTTGATCCGTAAAGGCTCTTAGTGACGCAGTGCTCTTCGATTCGCATTATTGTTTTCACACCCCTAGATTTCAAACGATTGTAAGTATTCGATATCAATCACAACCAGTTAGCAACATATGAGTATAGCATTTTGATCACTAAAATATGTGGGCACTATTAGAAATTTATAAATACGTTGGGGGGGACTCGAAACAAAAATGTAGTTTTTTTTGTGCGAAATTGAACTACACAGTGCCGAAAGCCTATTACTCACCCAAAGGTAGCGCTAAGGGTCCGAACACGATGCCAAAGTTTCAGCCCGAATCAATACCTTATTCAAAAAATATGTGATTTTCTCTGAAGATATCCATTGGAAAATGGCGGCCTACGGAGCTTTTGAATGCATGGAGCTCTATGGCGCCAGTAACTAAAAAAGGAGAAAAATGGGCTTACTATTTTCATTGAAATTTGTGGGTTTCTTTATGAAGGTTGTTTTTTTTTTTTACTAATCGCCACCCGATCATTATGCGCTCCGCTCGTCACCCCGGGAGTGACATAGCACAACGAGAAGACAGCGAATGGGTTTACTGCACATCCCGGTTGCCCGTCGTCGAGAGCCGGCAGTCCAGGAGCACCGACCCTTGTTGTCGCCCGTCGTTCAGAGCTCACAGTCGGAGTCCGTGCCCAGGCCTGCGGATCGCCCTTCCCACACCAGCGCTTCGTAGGCTGACTGTCCCAGGCTTTCACTGCCCGAGTCTCGTTGCGGAACCACCCCGGGATCGTCGTGGCCTAGGCCAGATGGCCAGGGCTCGCCGTTTCCACCGGTCCGGAATTCGAACCTCGCTGGTGGACCACTCTGGGGTTTGCCAAGGGCCAGGCCAGGCAGCACGGCTCCGACGTTCCTGCCCAGCTCCAGTCTCGCTCATCTCGCACTGTTGAGCGCCAGCTCGTGACTTCTCCGCCGACCGCCTGTAACGTGCCCTCTGCCTCGTCTTTCACTCTCAGCTGCCACAAATGTTAGGAAAATCGATCATAGCCTTTGAATAAAATACCGGATAGGGTTGAATTATCGGAATCTGGCTCGGACCTCTAGCGGCAGCCTTTGGCGGAGATAGAGCGTTCGGCGATGCCTTGTTGATTTTTGCGAGTAAAAAAACATTGCAATTTTATTTCTTTTTGCGGAGAAAAAAACATTGCAATATTTTTTTTCGTGGACGCCTTGTAATACTTTTAAGAATATGTGTAGATAAGAAAGAATACGTTTTCATATTGTTTTGTCACGCCGGTCTGACGGCTATAACTTATAGAAAACAAAAACGGCTTGGAGAGACGTTATACTGGCGGTACTCGAAAAACAAGGCTTAGTTTAATTTTTTTGCCCAATTAAGTTATTACCCTTAAATTTCCTGTATACGGCGAAATAACGCTATTCCACTCTACCAGCCACGCTCTTTATCAATTGTTACACGACGCCATTTTTGAGCAAAGGCATTGGTCAATGACATCATCACGCGATTCTCATACCATGCCTTGATCGGCGGCGCTTCCCTCTTATTTTCCCATCCTCTTTACCCCTGACTGTACGATGCCTTTTAGTGAAGTCACCGGTGACGAGAAAATATTTTTATTTGACACAATCCGGAATGCAAACCAAACCACTCATGCGAAAATTTCGCGTCACGCAGGAAACAAAAAAGGTCATAGCGGTTAAGGTATGAAAATTAACCAGGTAGCTTATTCTTGAAATCAAATGCTCAAAGATTACTTTGTATATACTCCAAGTGTCTCAATTTTTAGAGCCCTAGTAATTGCAATAATCATTTTACGAATGTTTTTAATGTTCGTCTGGTGACCAGGCAACAATGCTTAAGCTGGTCACACCATGGTGCCTATTAACAACGTGAACGTCACATTTAGTTGAACACACTCTACTGGCTTAGCTCGCTTGGCCAAGGTCCGATCGCACACTCTCGAGTTACTAGGCCATTCCAGAGTACATTTTCGCTATCGCCCCTTTGGTTTTTGATCTTCCAGCCTGCACGCAGGTGCGCGATCGTCGCGGGCGATGGCGATTCCGTCCCTCACAATCTCGTCGTCGTCGCTGGAGCTGGTCGCGAACTGGTCGAAGACGAAATGACCACCTTCTAACATATTCTGATAACATCGCTCAGCGATCAGTGTAGAACACTCCGCCGAAATGACTTATGCCGTAGGCCTCACCAACGCGCATGCTCGAAACGTGATTGGTGAGCGTTGAAGTTGAAGTGCGAGAGGCCCAGAGGGGCAAGCCTGTGAGCGCGTGCAAGAGGACGCCGCGCCTTAGGCGGATGACGTCACCGACCCAACCAACATGGCAGCACTTTCGAAGGACCCACTCATAAGTCGATTTATTCACGAAACTATCGCGACATTTTCAAACCAGACTTAGCAGGATTATATAAACATACAATGGGTTCTAGCAACGTATTTATCTGATTGAAGTTTGGAAGGGTCCTAACCTCTTTAATTTCATGCTGGCCTCGGCCAAATGGTCTGCGTAGAAATGATAAATGATTGTGCAGTTAATAAATTACAGTAATATAACTACTTTGATGTAATTAGTTTTGTGTAATTTTCACTTGTAATTAGTCAGTCTTTGACGGACAATAATTGTCATTTCAATATTTTAAACTAAGCACATTACTTTTCTATAATTCAGTCCAGCTAGAACTTGGTTCTAGATTCACGAACAAGCGATAATACACTTAACGTCTGCCCCATTTCAATCTTTCAAACTCGTGCAGCTGTGAACGAGCCGAGGCTCTTCTGGGAACTAATTGTTCGTACAGCTAAGCAAATGACAAACTCGTAGAAGGCAAAGAATACCCACCACAAAAAGCAAGAGCACCTTACACTGTCAGGGTGAGGTGAAACGATAAAAATTACATAATCAGAATTTCTACATAGGATATCTTAGAATAATACAAATGCGAGCCTCCACTAGATTTATTATGTGCAAAGTAACACAAATAGACCGTTTTAGCCTGGACCGCAGAAATTATTAGGACAAAACAAAATCTTGATAATGATGTTAAATATTGATTAGTTGAGTTATACCATTACACAGAAATATTGTAGGTGAGCCAAAACTAGAAAACGCAGCCAAGTGTGGAATTTAATGCACCAAATCATCATAAGTTAGGAAAAAAATGCGAACACATTTCAGTGTTGAAAACGTTATCCCGATAACATCGCTGAAGTCGGGCAGCTTTTAAAGGAAGGTGATTGCGAAATAAATGCATTACGTCTGAAAACTAACGTGTCGTGTCACGTGTTGTTCAATAAGTGTGTTGTTTTGGGGCTTAAAAGAACGAAAGACGTTTACAAATCTATGTAGTCCGAAATTAGAGTGCAGCTCTTGGGGAGGAGGAGGGGGGGAAGGGGGTACTGAAAGGACGCTACACCTTTCCTTGTTCGTACCTCCCGTCCTCCCCTCGTCCTCCTCTCATCCAATTCAGTTTCCCCACTAAATTTATCGGGGAAAATGATGTCGCGTGACTTGGTGTCATGTCACTTATGAAAAAATTCAGTTTCTTCGCTAGATTCGGCGGGAAATGTGACGTCACGTGACCTCAACACCAATTCAATTCCCTACTGAATTTAGCAGGAAATGGAACTGGTGTTGATGCCACGTGACGTCAATTTTCCACTAAATCTAGTACAGAAATCGCATTTCACAGCTGAATTTAGCAGGGAACTGAATTGGTGTTGAGGTCCCGTGACGTCACTTTCCCGCTAAATCTAACGGAAAAACCTAATTTGTCCGCTAAATCTAGTGGAGAAACTAAATTTCACCGCAAATTTAGCGAGAACTGAATTGGCGTTGAGGTCACATGACGTCAATAATGCCACTAAGTTTAGAACGGTTACGTCGACGCCAAAACCGACGCCGCAAAACCCGGAAACGGGCGCCTAAGAGCTGCGCTCCAAAAATTGTACATGTACCTTGACGGCGCTTCGTTTAGCATTCAAACTGACCATATAGCCCTCTTGTCGCTCAAAGGGCTTTAAAATTCTGCAAAACCACTCGCTCGATGGATTTTTTCGCTGCATCGCTACAAATACCATATCAAGTACAGGCGTGGAGTGACTAACCACGTAGCAGAAGCGTTGTCCCGTGCCCGATTACTCGGACAGCAAATGCAGGAGGATCCCGACTTGTTGGCACGCGCCAATTCAAAGCCAATCACACCGGATTTGCGGTGGCAAACCCCGGTGAAAAGAGAGGAACTTTGGCGGCCCAGCTGTCCAATGGACTCTGTCAGAAAGTGGTACAGCGGCTAATAAGCACAGCCGACACCGGGAGTTCCAGAGACAGTTAACTGTTACTTGCTGAGAGGCGACGGCATCTTGCTGCGGTACATCTCTCAGGCGGATGATGGGCCCTGCGGCAGGCCATTCTGGACTGTAATACCTTGCAAACTGTGCAAGTTATTAATAATATGTACGCTTGATTCCAGCCTGGCAGGCCACAGCAGTGGGAGCAAAACTTACGAAAACTTTTCCCAAATTTCAACGTGGCTAGGCCTGAGGTAGGATGTAATACCTTCGTGTATGTTGAAACGCGGCTACATGCGGCTTACCTTACCGTGCGGATCAGCCGCACGGTATGCCTTAAGGCAAAACCATGTGTTGACCAAAAACAAGGTTTAATGCTGTCAGTCGAAAGCAAGTACCCCCTGGATTGTGTTGCCTGAACTCTAAAAAAAGGGTGTAAAGGGTGTATTGTTACACCCTTTGTCCTTGTCACGATTGTGAAGGAGAAAGAGGAAGAATCAGGGAAGGGCGAGCGGCCTACAGGCAAGCCGAAAGAAAAGGAAGAAGAGGAAAGAAGAATCAAAGGGTGTACTTGGAGAAGGACGTCCTTGGCTCTGCTCCGAGGCGAGGCCACCAGTCACTGGCCACCCTCCAGTGTAGCGAAGCAACCTCACCGATCTCGAAGTCTCCGACCTAGCGACATCGCACCTAGGAGATGACCACGACAAGCAGCTGGCCCGGCTTCAGTATTCCAAGGTCGTGAGTGACGATCGACATTCAGGGCACTGGGTCACGGGGACCGATAGGGTTTGACTTTTGGGATTTACTTTCTTGTACGTAACAGTAGTGTTCTTTACATTGTAAATACATGTTTTATTATTCTACTTGCTCGGCGTCTGCCTCCACTGATTCCGTGTACCGTTCTGGTCGAACGCGACTGTCCTATATAATACACCCCGAAACTTCAATTCGACGTACTGTGCCCTACAGTCGAACACACGGCCCCAATTTCACGAGGGGCTTGATAGCCGTGTGGTACAACGTACTATAATAGCTAATGTGCGTGTTATTCACTACAAAAAAACAAAACAAAATAAAAATCGGGGTTTTCTTCGTTCTATTGCAAAAACTCAGTATTTTCTTGATGTTGTCTTTGATACTTACTTTAGCTATTTAAAAGTTTTATGGCACCGTTATCAAGCCCCTTGTAAAATTTGGGGCCGCCTGTTAGACTATAGGGCGCTGTACGTCGAAAGGAAGTTTTGGGGTGTATTATGTGGGACAAAAGGGTGTAACGTGATAACCCCTTTTCTTTTTTAGGGTGCGACGTTGTCGCTTCCTTTCCCCCAAGGCCACGCGGCAATCAATATTTGCTAGTAGTGACCGACCACTTTAGGAAGAGGGTCGAAATGCTTTACAGCGGAGCTGTTAAGGGCTAGTTTCCCCAAGATTGTGTCCCCCACAAAGAAATGAAGACACCGAGCTCTGGACACCTACCGCCATCAATGAGCGACAGCGACAAGCCATCTATCTGGTTGCCGCCGTGGCTCATAGATGGCGGCAGCCTTTCCACTCTGGCTTGCCGACTTGCGGCCGGCCATTACTTTCCATTATACAGCTCCACTAGTCTTCCTTCTTCACCAGAGTGGAAAAGCTGAAATTTTTCTTTTCGCAAGCTGGACTCAAGGTAAATTTGGGACAGCCTTCATGAGACGTTTGCACGCTTTTGCTTCACCACAACGCGCATTTCAGGCAACGCGCATTATTTTGTTAGCAAGGTGTTCGTGGAAGGCACTAACGGCACAATCTGACTTTGCCGTACCAGCTACAGGAAAATATCACGAAAAATATGAACCGCAAGCTGAAGCTGATGCTTGAACCGCATACAAAGCGAGTGAAAGATTGAGAGCAACACTGGCAGGAACGGCATTCGCTACCCGCATGACAATCAACCAGACCACGAGTTTTACTCAGGCTCAACTTAACTTCGGGAAAGAGCTCGCTCTTCCCCTTGGAAATGGCCTTCTTTGCACAGATCCAGCAGGAATGCAGCGCACCACTACGAAGTTCGAAGATCTCCGGAATTGCTTTACGGAGAACTTGAGGGAAGCTCGAGAGCGCTTCAACGTCTCGAGACCGCAGCGGGCGAACCAGTACAACAAAGAGAGGTGATATCTGTAGTTCAAGGTAGGAGATATGCTGCTGAAGAAAAGTAGGAGATATGGTGCTGAAGGCGCCACGACCTCTTTAGCGAAGAGATGGGAGGGCTCCTACTGTTACATCGCCGCCTAAGTAACGCCGGGTTAGAGGCACAATCCAAAGAACACTTTATGAAAGGAACATAATGGCTTTTTACTGATGGCTGCTCGAGCGAACACCGCGAGATCCCCCCCCCCCCCCCCCCCCCGAGTTTGTTGATGATGATTATATGGCCTCGCGGATATATACAGCATTTCTCCCCCCTAAAGATCTAAACGCTCAGGAGGTCGTCGTTGTCTGGTCGATCTTCTGAGAATCGGCACCGGTGAGGTGGTCCCTTGGTCATCCACTGCACTCGAGCGTGTAGCAGGTGAGGTGGTCCCTTGGTCGTCCACTGCACTCGGACGTGTAGCAGGTGTAAGACCTGTCGCAGGCTGGCCCGTTGGCGAGGGAACTCGTGTCCGGAGCTGATCAGCATGCCGCCGCTGCTCCCCTTGTGAAGTATCCACCGTTGTCATCCGGGCACCCTCGGACGACCGGATGACTCCAGGAACCCAGCGATCTCCTACGCCAAAATAGCGTGACCACACGGTCCTGCCAGCAAATAAAGGACGGCTGCTGCCTTTGGACGGGCGTGAGTGCGAGTGGTTTGGAAGACAGCAGTCAATCCGGGACCGAATGCGGTAGCCGAGTAACCGCTCGGATGGACGCTTCCCATCTTTTGTGGGGGTCCTCCGGTAGCGAAAGAGAAATCTCGCAAGCCTTGTTCTAAGATTGCCAGGCAATACTTTGTGAATGCCCTCCTTAACTGTGCGCACCGCACGCTCGGCTAGTCCGTTTGACTGCGGATGGTATGGAGCCGTAGTCAGGTGCTGTACGTGGTTGTCTCGCAAAAACTGTTTGAAAACAGCGCTGGTAAAGTGTGGTCCATTATCTGACACCAACGTTCTTGGCAGCCCGAACCGCGCAAAAATAACGCGGAGTGCTTCCACTGTGGTCTCGGCCGATGCCGTCTTCATCGGTACCGCCTCTATCCACCTGGTGCTTGAGTCAACTACAATTAGTATCATCTGGCCCTCCAGCGGACCGGCATAGTCTACATGAAGGCGTGACCACGGCTGGTTGGTGTCCGGCCAACTTATGGGAACTTCAGATGGGGGCATTGGAGAGGCCTGGACGCAAGTTTCGCACCTTCTTACAAGATCTTCGATGTCTCGATCAACTCCAGGGTACCAGAAGACGGTTCGAGCCATACTTTTCATGGCCGACATTTCTGGATAGGTGTCATGGAGGGCCGATAACATCCTGGAGCATGCGGCTTGGGGCAGAACCACTCGATGTCCCCAGTAGACCAGGTTGTGACTGACAGTCAGTTCATTTCTCTTGCTGAAAAAGGGCTGAAACCTCTTCTCTGTCTCAGCAAGGTGCCCTGGCCACCCCTGCTGAATCCAGATCTTCACTTGACGGAGCGACTGGTCTTGCTCAGTCATGTCTGCTAGCTGCCTAGCCGTTAAGACACCAACATTCAGGCTCTGGGTGTACAACATGTATTCCGCGGGCTCGCCATCGCTACGACATGGCGTCTGGTCAGAAACTGGCAGCCGACTAAGGGCATCGGCATTGGCATTGTCCTTCCCCTGGCTATACAGCAGATCGTACTGGAAGGATCCGAAAGAGTAAGGCCCAGCGCTGGATTCTTGCCGCAGCCATTTGTGGTGTTGCCTTGTCTGGGTGAAACAAACCTGTCAGAGGTTTGTGGTCTGTGACAAGTGTGAACCTATGTCCATACAAATAATCTCGGAACCGTGACACCACAAAGACTAAAGCAAGGGCCTCTTTCTCAAGCTGTGAATAGTTCTGTTCGGCCGGCGTTAGTGTCCTCGACCGAAAACCAATTGGATAATCTGTGCCATTGGTGCAATGTGACAACACTGCCCCTACCCCTTTTGGAGAGGCATCGCACTCCAACTTCAAGGGCTTGTTTGGGTCGAAATGCACTAGGAACCGCGCGGTCTCCAACGCTTTCTTTGTCCCAGTGAACGATTTTTCCTGTTCTCTTCCCCACTGCCATTTTGCACCTTCAGCTAGCAGCTGATACAGAGGCGCCAACTTCGTGGACATGTTAGGCAGAAATTTACTGTAATAATTTATGAGGCCAAGGAATGATCTTAGCTCGGTCACAGAAGTTGGCCTTGGCGCCTGGGACACTGCTGACAAGTTGTCTCCTGTGGGATGCAGACCCCTGGCGTCAATGCGATGGCCTAAAAATGTCACCTCCTCTTGTCTAAACTTGCACTTCTCTCGGTTGACTTTCAGTCCACTCTCTCGCAATCGCTGTAGCACTCGGCGGAGGGCAGTGTCATCATTTTTCTTTTCTGCGACAATGATATCGTCTAGGTACACTTGTACTCCAGGTAGGTCATTCAACAGGGATTCAATGCGACGTTGAATATAGTAGGCGCTGACGCAATCCCAAATGGGAGCCTGTTGAAGCAAAACATCCCTTTGTGGGTGTTAAGCACCGTCATCTTGCGAGATTCTTCGTCCAAGACCAACTGGTTGTAGGCATTCCTAAGGTCGAGGGTGCTGAAAACTTCCCCGCCGTTCAACGCAGCAAAAATATCTTCCACCCTGGGCAGGGGATACTGTTCCGTCTTCGTAGCGGCGTTGACTGTTAGTTTGAAGTCTCCACAGAGCCTGATGTCCCCGTTCTTTTTCACCACCGGCACGACGGGTGTAGCCCAGTCGGAAACTGTCACCGCTGACAGTACACCCTCCTTGACCAGTCGGTCCACTTCGTTAGACACTTTCTCACGAAGAGCATAGGGCACCGCACGTGCCTTGAAAAAACGCGGAGTGGCTCCATCTTTTATGTTCAGGTGAACTGGAGGTCCCTTGCAAAGACCTGGAGTTGGCTCAAACACGTCAGCAAAGTTGTCCAGTAGGATCCTCAATGTGTCCGGTTTGGGCTCAGCAGGCTTGGCTACATGTAAGTTTGCCAGTGTGTTTCCCGAGGAAAGCACCGGCACGCCCAACTGGTTAAATGCTTTGATCGTGTCTCTGCCACAAAGGATAGGCCCCGTGCAATTCACCACCGTTAGCGATCCTGCCACTGCCTGTCCTCCGAACTTCACTGTCATCTCTATCTTTCCCGAGATAGAAATAGGCCCCAGGTAACACGAAAGTCTCAGCTCTGTTTTCTTCAGAGTGGGCCACTCGGACTTGTGCTTCTCGTACACGTCTCGCGGTATAACGCTTACCGGGGATCCAGAGTCAATTAGCATCACGAGTGGTACGTTGTTCCCGGTCATTGTTCTATAAATGGGTCTCACTGTACTGGTGCTTGATGACTTGTGCGACACCAGCGTAACCAGCGTATCCGGCTCCTCCAATTCGGAAGCGTAATCCTCGTCCAGTGCGTTAGTCTTGTGCATGTAGCGAGGTTCCTTCTTGGCACCCCGGCAGGCCCTGGCGAGATGTCCGCGGTTTCCACACTTGAAGCAAGTAGCCCGCCGGTATGTGCAGTCTTGTGACAGGTGGAACTCATTACCGCACCTTCCGCAGGGTCCTCGGCTATCCCCGGTTTTGTTCCCAGGTTTCGGCCTGTTTTTCGGGTAGCGTCCCGACTGAACAAGGTAAGCGCCCTCTTCTACGCTAGCCTCCTGCTTCTTCATGCGCTGTGAGCTTTCTGCAGCCTTCTCAGATGCAATGGCAAAGTCTTCAGCCTCTTCAAGGGTGAGTGTCCGTCTGGTGAACAGATGTCTGCGTACGTCGTCATCACGAAGCCCACAAACCAGACGATCTCGTGTCATGCGGTGCAGCATTTCGCCAAAATTGCAGTCTTCGGCCAGTCTACGCGCCTCCGTTACGAATGCTTGTGCGGATTCTCCATCCTCTTGGTTTCGCATGAAAAAATTGTAACTTGCTGCGATCTCGTTTACTTGCGGGCATAGTACTCTTCCAGATGCTTTACGACGTCTTCGTAGCTTAGTTCGTTAACCTTCTTGGGGTGACAACGGCCTGGAAGCACCTTCACCACGTTGTCGCTGAGGGCAACCACCAATAATGCCCGCCGTTTCGGTTTCTCGGTGCTGTGGCCTTCAAAGTAGGCCTCCAGCCTGTACCTTGTAAGTGTTCCATGAACCCGTTGTCTCGTCAAACTGCGGTGGACGGGCTGTCATGGCTGGAACTGCGACAAATTGCGGGGTTGCTTCACCGTCTCGTCGCCAACTGTTACATCGCCGCCTAAGTAACGCCGGGTTAGAGACACAATCCAAAGAACACTTTATGAAAGGAACATAATGGCTTTTTACAGATGGCTGCTCGAGCGAACACCACGAGATCCCCCCCCCCCCCCCCCCGAGTTTGTTGATGATGATTATATGGCCTCACGGATATATACAGCACCTACCATGTTATCAAGAAGCTCTATTACGTGTCTTTCGAGCTGCTGCAGTGCGAATCTGGTGAAGTGTGTGGTTTCGTTCACGTCTCCGACCGAAAAGCTTTCTAAGAATCCGAAGAGGTAGATTTGTCGCAGGTTCCAGATGGTAACAATACGGACCACCTTTTGAAAGATTCTGCACCGTCTCTGCCAAGATACAGCCTGCGACGGTGAAGAAGACAACAAAAGGAACACTAGCCCTAAGTGCATTATATTCATATCCTCTTCAGTTTCTTGGGGGCAGAAGAGAAAATAGTCGGTTTCTGTATTATAGCCCGACAGGCATCGTCCTCAGGCGCGGCAACTTATTCCTGCGGCGTGATGGCCTAATATTGTTTTAATGAGAAAGCATTAACTGGGGGAGGGGGGGGGGGGAGGGTCTCATGAGGCGAGCCAACGTCATCAGCTATGAAACCATGCATCACACTCCGGTCCCATTGGCTGGCGCGCGTCGACGAGGCTCTCATTGGCCGCTGCGCGTCAGTTTGTGTGACGTCATCCTGACTGTGTTATCACACTGTTCTGTTATGACTGATCACCGCGTTCGCTCGCCTCTTATCGGTTGTACGGCACGTGGCAATATATACGGCGCATAAAATAAACCAATGGATTCTTTCTGCTGGGAACTACGTTGCTGCCTGTTCCTTCCTCGCGCCGCAAGGCACACGACAGTTTAAACTATCGCTCACTCAATGGCGCTGCGTGTCTGCGAGGCAGCGGCTTCAGAGTTCCGCGCCCAAGGTCAGCGCGTTGTGCGCCGCAGATTAACGAAGGAAGCGAAGAACGGCTTGCGTGCCCCTTCGCATTCAATACTCATAAGAAGTGCTTAGGTGTACCTCGAGCCTTTTTATGTCTAGAGCCTCGAACTAGAGATATAAGGGCGGCGATGCAGCTCCCATCATCAGGCCCACATCAGCCTCCTCAGTAACGTCGGGATAGACCACTGACGTCGGACCGGCACTCTCCCATCTACGGTGAACCTTGATGACCCAGAAGGAAGGCCACCCCAAGACCTCTTAAGACGTCCCCTATTTGTTTTTGGAAGGGGGAGATGTGTGGGAAACCCGTGGATTCAAAGCGTCGGAGAAGGTGGCCCGCATGACACATCGTCCACACTCTAAGAAAAAGTGAGCACCCCCCCTAGTCATCGTGCGTTTTGACGGCTGTAACTACCCCACAGGCTTACCTAACTACCCACTGAGCTCGAGCCATTGAGAGTTAGCACCCTGTTGGAAGGTGACAAGCATGGGGTAGTCACGTTTTATAAACTCTTGAATTGAACATTCAAGTGCATGCAGTCGTTTAATAGTAAAAGTCACTTCGAAAATCTCAAAAAGTACTTAAAACTTGTTTTCTTTGTGCGTTGGTTATTATTTATTCAAATTTAAACCGCTCGAAACAAGCGTGTGGCTCATTTCGCCTAAACTGGCAGAAAACAAACAAGTACAGGCGACATTGGTACGCACCTACTAAAACCCGAGGCAGATAAAAAGTATCGCGGTTGTCCTTTTTGGTTCCGTCGTGGGTTTTACGATGTACAACAGTAAACAACAGCTGGCAGCTGGCGTCGTGCTCGAGGAATTTAACCAAATCTCTAGAAAAGCACAGAAAGCTACGCACAGGCGTGAGTTGACTTGAATGTTCGTCGGACGAGATACTCTCGTCGTCTTTTATTGTGCGGTTCAGTAAAGAGCGCGCTCTCAATAAAGGTGTGATCGGTCAGTTCTGCGTGCAGTTCAGTTGCAAGTGGCCTCCTCGGTTCCGCCCGTTCCGCCGAACTTGCGCTCCTGTCCTACCCAATTTTTTTGCTTGCAAGTGCAGTGAAGTATGGAGCATTGCACACCACGACTCAGGCCGGACGGGACGAACCTACACAGATATCTGCGATCATGTTCGTGTATTTTACTATTTCTCTGTCTTGGGATACGTGATTCGCCTTCACTGGCTCATTTGGCACATTTCATCGAGCATACTCGATAAAAAAAAAAAGCTCAAACAAGTATGTGTCATCCAAGGCGGAGTACTTCGAAAGGGACTAGGATTTCAGGCCTTCCAGCACGCGTTCCTTTTATCTATATAAAAGATTCCAAGTAAATTTCCAAAAATAATGCATTGGCAAACATATACGTGCTACTTGTTTTAGATTTTTTTTTTAGAAAAAGTACTGCTGGAGACGACAGCAGGTGCAGCGCAGAAAACTATGTTCTCGGCGTTCTTTGATGCTCAACAGCTTATTCACACTGGAAGCGGATCCGCATTCGCAAAGCGGTTGTGAGCGCGGTTGTATAAAGATCCAGTCCAATTGCACGCGCACTTGATGTCATGGAGTGCGCGTGCAATCGTACTGGATATTTATACAACCGCGTTTGCAGCCGCTTTGCAAACGCGGATCCGCTTCCAGTGTGAATGAGCGGTAAGGCCGGCTCAGACACTTGCGTTTGAATGAGTTTGACAGCTTTGCGTCGAGAACCGAAAGCGACTCACCGGCACGACTGTGCTTCGTATGAAGCGTGGAATCCAATTCAAGGAATCATCTTCGCACGCGATGTAAGCAGCAGGGATGCCCTGGTTTCTCGCTGCCGCAACGCAGTCAGACGCAATCAAACGCCACTGTCTGAACCAGGCTTTACATAATTTAGCATACGTATTTCGCGTTCGTTGCAGGTGAAGGCACGGGCCCGAAAGCGGCAATTCTGCACTGTCCTCTTGGCGCGAGCGCGAGCGCATAGAACGCATATTTGAAAGACACACGCTTGAGCAGAAACAATTGTAGCGAAAAGAAGAAAACTGAAACAACGCTTCGGGGAGGATCGGCGGACGGGCTTCGCTAGAATCACCTGCGCGCGCTCAGTGTACTCAACATTTACTCAACCGCCGCTGAAGTCATTCGGATATGTAAAAAGAGAAAAGAAAATGCATCAGCGTGTTCAGAAAGTTGTGATTGCAGAAATTGTTTTCGATAATTAATACAATCAATTAAACAGGCTTCTCTATACTTAAAGTGTAGGCTAGCGAGAAAACGAAACTGATCAAAACGTGACGTGTAGCAACTATTCAAATTTATTCATAACCTGCAGTTCACTTTTGCAATGGATTATATTAGAGATACGAGCGCTTTCCTAAGGGCAGTAGAGGAAAATAATATATACGCGTAAACCTTGCACAGTCTTTTCGTATTTATGCAAAATATGACAGTGGTCACCATCCTAATCGGTCACAGAAAATACAGCAGTATATAAAGTGGCGGTGTCGACTACATGTGTGTATAGGAATGTAGAGTGTCAATATCTCATATATACCTTGTGCTGTGTCTGAACGCGTTCCTGTGTAGAATGCTGTGGTGTCTGTATGTCGGGTATGCGTGAAGTGTGTAGTAGAACATGTATATACGTGAATGTCTGGCGAAGCGCTGAACATAAAGACTGTTGGTTTCGTTTCTTTCTAGTTTGAGCCCTGTCCGTTAGGTGGCGCGTGGCGCCGCCCAATTCAAGGAGTCGCGCGTTTATGTGTCTACTTATTTGAGTGATATTTGAGTGAAAAACATGGAGGCGTTCCATGGCTCGACGGAGCAGCCCCAAAGGGTTCGGTTCTCAGCCTCTCGTCCCAGTGGGATCAGTCTCATAGCCAGTTGAATGGGTGTTCCGTGCGGTGAATAGCGCGAAGTGCATGCACAAACGCGGTGAGGATTACCAGGGACTTGGAAGTGGATAACGAATGCTAACAGGTGAGCAGAAGCATTGAACGATCGGAACCGACGCCGCTTAAATCGGTGATGCTTCGCCTCACCGCTGTCAACCGAAACCGCCGGATCACTTGCGGCAAGCACAGCAAGGAGACGCTCTGTTCAATAAAGATATCATTCCATTTGTCGCTATACGATTCCTTTCTTGAATGTTTTCTGGTCGCGAAGTAAATGCAGCCGGCCGCGCGAAAGCAGTCGCGGACAACCCCCTCAAATGGCCCTCCCCCCCCCCCCCCCTTCCTTTCACATCGTCGCCTCTACTCGTAATACGTGCGGTGTCCGCGGTTCGAGGCGCGTTTTGGAGTGCTTCAGTGCGCACGGAAGGCCGCGAACGGGCGCACGCACTTGAGAATCGTATTTTAGCAAAAAGCAGTCCAGCTCGCTAGGCCTTACTCGTACTGCTCCACTGTCGCTTGCCAGCCGCCATGTTGCTTTTGGGGGTGCTCACTTTGGCAACCTGTTGATTGCGTGCCGTGTGATTACCCGTGGGGTTGTAATTATAACGAAGGTGGGGTAGCGATATCTGTGACGGCTTCTGACTACCCCAAAGCTAGTACCCCACGACAACCCTTTTGTTGAGAGTGCATAGTCATTTCCACCGCGAGGGGTCCAAGTGCAATTGGCCAGGCGAGCTTGCTCCACCGCTGGTAAAAGGCAGTCACAGCGTGAGCACAAAGGCTTTTAAAATTGCGGCGGCGATAACGGTCATTAAATTTTTACGTTTTTTGTGAACCGGTGTAGTTGTACCATTCTTCGAAACGGGTAGCATTAAAGGAATTCCTGCAAGGTACCGTTCAACTGGGGCACGCATGCCATTCACCTTTAAAGCAAATACGAGCCGATGATCAATCTTCGGGCTACAGGCGCCATTGAGGAACAAATGTAATTCACCTTTCAGAGCAAAAACTAGTCGATAAGGGCTTTGCGAGCTATAGGCACCAACGGGGCACTAATGCCAAACGCCTTACAAAGTGAAGACGAGCCTGTGAGGCGTGTCAGGGCTACAGGCAGCTCCGAAGCACAGATACCTATCCTCTTTCAAATGAGAGATGATGAAATAAGAAGGCTCGGGCTACGGGCAACCACTGGTGACGAGAGGCGCATAACCTTTAAAGTGTAGCGGCACGCTACAGCGAGTAATGAAGACGAAGTCCACCAGCACGAGAAAATACCATCACTTGCACGCGGAGCTCGCGATGACAAGGCGAAGGGCTACGCAGTCTACGTTCCACGATCTTTAGATTTCGTCTCTTTTGTAAATGATGTAAATATACGATTTGTTAGCAAATGAGAATATCTTTCTTGTTACAAACAGGTGACCCGAGACTCGGAACAAGACCTCCTACCCACCAAGTCGCTTCTATCAACCAGTGAGTTCGCCTTCGAACATCTGCGCTCATTTGGAACAATGAGCGTCACTAAAGCTTCCGCCTCGTCGGGCAACATAACAACGCCTGCTGTCGCTGCGGTCAACTTAAAGTTACCGGAATTCTGGGCTGCCCATTTTGAACTCTGGTTTCTCACGATTGAGCCGACTTTCCGAAAGAACAAGATAACATCGTCCTTGACGAAGGTCGACCATGCAATTTCCGCTCTGCCGCAGTCATCGGCAGCAGTCTTTCGGGACATCCTTCGCCCTCCAGCAGAAGACCAGCCCTATGAATACTTAAAGAGTGAACTCATCCGACGAACAACGGAGTCGGAACACCGCAGGCTGCAGCAACTCCTTACGGCAGAAGAACTAGGTGACAGAAAGCCGACAGAACTGCTACGACGCATGGAACAGCTTCTAGGAGATAAAGCAGCGAACATGGAGACAACGATTCTCCGAGAACTTTTTCTCCAGAGGCTACCACAACCAGTCCACATGATACTAAGCACATCGACCACCGACTCCACCCTCACGTTGGCTCGGATGGCCGACCAAATTATGAACGCGGGCTTTCCATCAATCTCCGCTGTGCAAGTACATGACACTACACTCCACGCCGCACGAACGTCGCCGGCCGTGGAGGATAAGATTGCCCAGCTGCTGTGTTCCAACTGTCGGATGGAAGCCAGGATGAATCAACTCATGCGAGAGCTTAAGGACATCCGCATGCGTCACTCCCGATCGTCAAGTGCAAGTCGACGAGCCAACGAAGAACGCCGCCGAAGCAGGTTTCCTGCAAAACACCAGGTCTGCTGGTACCACTACCGTCACTGCAATGATGCCAAGTTGTGCCAACCTCCATGTACTTTCACGGGAAACGGCAAGGCCGCACACTAGAGACGGATGGTGCAGCCGGCCTGGAGTCCAACCGTCTTTTCTACGTAATGACCGAACCACCAAGGTCCGGTACCTAGTATACACGGGGGCCCAGATTTGCATCGTTCCGCCTACGCTGGAAGATCGACGGCATTGACAAGACACCCCGCCACTACATACAGTGAATGATTCACCAATTAAGACGTACGGACAAAAGTCAATCACTCTCGACATCGGCCTCAGATGGACGTTTCGTTGGGTTTTCTTAATCGCCGACGTTCTTCAACCCATCATAGGAGCCGACTTTCTCCGACATTTAGCGCTCATGGTGGATGTAAAGCGAAGACTGCTTCACGACATTAAGACTCGCCCCAACGCGCAGGGAATATCTGCGAAGGGAGTCCAAGAGGCGCCCAGCCTCCCCCAAGTGGAGCCCACCTCCCAATGGACGGATATCCTAGACGAATTGCCCAACGTGTTTCGTCCAACTTCAAGGGACAAACTGGTGAAACACACCGTGACCCACCACATCAAGACGAAGGGACCTCCGGTGTTTGCTCGACCTAGACGCCTAGCTCCAGATCGCCTGCGGATTGCGAAGCAAGAATTTGAGCACATGCTCGACCTTGGCTACGTCCGGCTTTCTTCCAGCTCCTGGTTATCGGCCCTCCATATGCCCCCAAAAGAAGAGCGGCTACTGGCGTCTATGCAGGGACTACAAAGCCCTCAACCAGAGCGCGGTCCCCCGATCGGTACCCGATTCCCCACGTACAGGATTTCACCGGCGCTTTGCATGGAGCAACCATTTTCAGTAAGGTGGACCTGGTGAAAGCATACCACTAAATTCCTGTGGAACCGGCCGACATCTCGAAAACCGCCATAATAACCCCATTCGGAATGTCCGAGTACTTGCGGATGCCTTTTGGTCTCCGCAACGCGGCCCAGACCTTTCAAAGGTTCATCGACCAAGTCCTACGCGGCCTAACCTTTAATTTCGCCTACATGGACGACATCCTCATTTTCAGCGACAATGCGAAAGACCACGTAGACCACCTACGTCAGCTCTTCTCTCGCTTCGAAAACTATGGATTGATCGTCAACCCTGCAAAGTGCATATTCGGCCTCGATGGCCTAGATTTCCTAGGCCATCGCGACGACAGTCACGGCATACGGCCGCTGCCACAGCGAGTAGAAGCCATCCGCGAGTTCCCCGCAACCTCCTACAACAAAGGAGCTCCGCGAGGTTCTCGGGCTCGTGAACTTCTACAGGCGCTTTGTTCCTCAGTGTGCTACTACCCTCCAGCCCCTGCATGACCTTTTGCAAGGAAAGCCAAGCAAGAACGCCGTTCTGACTTGGAGACCAACTGCTGACACAGCGTTTTTCTACAATCCTGACCCATCCAAAGGCTGGAGCACGAACATCAGTCATGGTAGACGCCTCTAACTCCACCGTCGGAGCTGTCCTCCAGCAGAGCATAGACGGAACATGGAAACCAATGGCATTCTTCTCGAAGAAGCTGTCAACCACTGAGTGCCGCTACAGCACTTTCAGAAGGGAACTATTCGGAGTCTACCTTGCCATCAGATACTTCCACTACAACCTCGAGGGACGATCATTTTTTGTGAAGACAGATCACAAGCTGCTGAAGTATGCTTTAACACCTAGCAGTGAAACGCACACGCCAAGAGAGATACGGCAAATGGCTTACGTCATGGAGTTCACGACGGACATCCGCTTTGTACCAGGCAAAGAGAACTTCATAGCAGACGCACTCTCTCGAATTGGTGTGAACACCTGCTCTACCGATCGGAAGGCTGTCGACTCCGAAGAGCTAGCAGCAGCACAGAGCACGTATACAACACTACCACATCTGCGGGAAACGACGTCACTAAACCTACAAGACATAAAGAATCCGGAATGCAAAGCAACATTGGTCTGCGATGTGTCGACAGGACAACCATGACCATATGTCCCCGAGAAGTTCCGGAAACCTATTTTTGAAGCAATCCACTCACTTTCGCACCCAGGAATTCGAGCCACAAAACATCTCATAACTGCTCGATTCATCTGGCCTAAGATCAACGCCGACATCCGCAACTGGGCACGCACGTGCGTGCAATGCCAGCGCGCGAAATTGGGTCGGCACAAGACTACACCGCTCGGCAAGTTTTGACCTCCCGATGGGCGTTTTAGGAACATCCACCTCGACATAGTGGGACCACTCCCGGCAGCCGACGATTGCCGGTACATTTTGACCTGCACCGACCGCTTCACGAGGTGGCCTGAAGCAACACTGATCAAATCGATAGCAGCGGAAGTTGTAGCACGGGCCTTCGTCAGCATATGGGTCATCCGTTTTGGTACACCAACCACCATCAGCACAGAGCTAGGAAGACAATTCGGGTCTACACTGTTCCAAAACCTCTCGCGGATCCTAGGAACAAAGCATATTCACACTACATCCTATCACCCCATCTCCAACGGAATGGTGAAATGGTTTCACAGACAGCTAAAGGCCAGTTTGAAGACGAAAGGTACAGCCGCGCCTTGGACGGAAACTCTACCACTCGTCATGCTTGGAATACGCATATCCCTAATAAGTGACCCGGGATGCAGTACAGCAGAAATGTTGTACGGCACGGCTCTACGTATTTCTGCTGAGTTTCTAACAGCTACCACCAACACCGAAACCACCACAGCCGTCTACGTTCCTCGTTCGAAAAACTACGACCTGCGCCTACACGACAGCGGAACTCTCGCAAGGTGTTCCTCACTCCGGAACTGTCACGCTGCCACCCACGTTTTCATACGCACAGACGCCGTGAAGCGGCCGCTGCAGAAACCATATGAAGGACTATTTAAAGTTCTAAAACATGGCAAGTACTTCACCGTGGTCGTGAGAGGACCTGAAGATACAATTTCACTCGACAGGATAAAACCAGCACATCTTGAGCAACCCCAAGCACACACAACTCAGCCCTAGTACGACGTGTACACTTTGAAGGAGCACCTGGTCGCTCGTCTCCTGCACCTCCTCGCTAGGGGGGAGTACCTGTAGCGGCACGCTACAGCGAGTGAAGAAGACGATGACCATCATCACGAGAAAACACCATCACTTGCACGCGGGGCTAGAGATGACATGGCGAAGGGCTACGCAGTCCACGTTCCACGATCTTTAGATTTTGGCTCTTTTGTAAATAATGTAAATATACGATTTGTTAGCAAATGAGAATATCTTCCTTGCTACAAAAGCAAAGACAAGCCCATTACGAATCTCCGGGCTACAAGCACCATTGAGGCAGAAATGCCATCAACTTTTCAAAGCAAAGCCGAGTCGATAATGCCTCTCCGGGCTGCAAGCACTACCGGCGCACAAATGTCAAAAGTACCCAACACCTTAGAAACCAAAGAAGAGCTGAAAAGAAGTATCAGGCCTATAGGTACCTCTGGTTACAATTACCAACTACCTTTCAAAGCTAGAAAAGCACAAATGTGTCTCCGGGCTACAAGCACTAACAAGGCACAACCGCCAATGCCCTTTTAAATTAAAGACGAGCCACTAAGGAGCCTACGCGCTGCCTCCGTTACAGGGACAGAAATGCCAATCTCCTTTTAAAAGCAAAGACGATCCGATGAGGACCCTTTGGACGGCAGGTAGCACCGGGGAATAAATAGGAACCACCTTCCCAAACCAAAGACGAGCCAATAAAAACTCCCCGGCCTGCAGAGACCACCGGGACACAGATGCCAATGAACTTTTGGAACAAACACGAGGTGCTAAGAACTCTCAGAGTCCCGGTTAGTCTTTATCACCTTGTCTTTGCCTCGGAGGTAAGGCTGCCCGACAAGCATCTCGGTCTACGCATGTAGAGTCCTTCGTGCAACCGCGAACTTCCGATTCAAAGACGCAAACACCTCAAGATCCCATTTGCTGGAATTACAACTAGCGAGGCCACACGCGGTTGCAATGCCCTTAATTGTGACCTTGGTCCTGGTAGCCGAACCTTAACGACAATGGCTCTAAGAAGAATCACATCAACTCACGTTTTGGCCTCATCTTTAACGTCTATCTACCTCCAAGGCGTCGTCGACGGTGTACCAGTGTGCGCGCTATCGATATCTGCGTAACAACTTCTGTAATCCGGTCAGAAGTTTTGGTAAAGGCAAGCCGAGTTGTCCCACCAACATCCGGTGGCTACGCTCTACAGACTGCTACCTGAGGGGGGGGGGGGGGGGGGGGAGGATGGTAAGTTTGTTGCACTTCACAACCGTTTTTTTCACTGTGGGAAGATTTTGAGCTGCTGTGCCCGTTGTGGTCGTGGCAGTCGTGGAGCAATGCATCCTTTGCTTTGATTCTCTCGAAGCACACAAATGCGTGCTTGACTTTAAAGGGATACTGAACCAAAGAATTTAGAGGCCCATAATAAGTGGCGCACGTTCTTTCCACGAACCAGCAGCCGCCGGTGTGCGCGAGCACACGCAACGAAAATGACGTCAAAGACCTCCATTCGCGCTTAAAGGAGCTGTGCAACGATATTCAGTTGGAATGCTCTTCACTATACACGAGCTTACTGGCACTAGTGTACGTCCAGGATACTCGCACGCGACTCCGCTGGCCAAGGAGCTGCTTTGTTGCAGTGTAATTTCAAGGACAAAAGCGTTCGTTTTCATTCAATCTCTCCTTTGCAAAATTTCATGACGTAACGTGGGGATTGCAGTACACCCATATGACAATATTTTAATGCTGTTCATAGATTGGACCCGAGCATTGCGTGGGAACTCGATTTGTGTTCGTGATAATGGGGAGTTTTAGAATAACGCACGCAATTTTAGCGCACGCTAGCGCTAAATTTAGCGCTTGTATTAGCGTAGGCGACGCAAGAGAGTTTTAGAATAGCGTTTCTCCGCCGCGACGCAAAAGCCCAAGCAGCTCCCGCTTGCAACGCCACCAGGATAGTCACAATTTTTATTTCACACACGAAATGCTGTAACTTTAGAAAAAAAAAACATGTTTTTTTTTTTGGTTCAGAATACTATTTTAGAATTGTTTCAACATGAGAATGCGACGCGAGCGGTTGACAAGTCGTGTCCGCTTGCGTCGCCTCGGCAAGAAAGGTCTCGCGTACTGACCTTCGCACATCGTACCTTCGCCAAGAATTGTTCGCGCGTCGCAAGCATCAAGTTGCCGGGGGTAGTCGCCAAACCACGTACAAATTCGTCCCGCAATGAAAATCACAGTCGCGAGGATGCCGCCGACGTCGCACTCACGACGCCGCAAAGCAGCCGCCGACATAATCCTGGAAGCCGCCATTTTTTTAACTGTGCTCGTCTTGGCTTTAGCCAACTTCTCATCACGAATCCTCCTTCAAGAAGCGCAAAGACTCTGCGTACGCACGCTATTTCCGAGAAATAGCGCACGCTAAAATTGCGCACGCAAAGCGCAAAACCTGATTTGCGTTCAGAGCATGCGCAGTGGCGACGACGCTGTTCTTTGCGTACGCAAAGCTTTAGCGTGCGCTATTCTAAAATTCCCTATTTACTAGCTCGAGAAGCATTCGGGTAGTGACCCGTGTCCAATCGCTGCAACGACGACAATAGCCGAGCCATAACAATATCTGGAACTCAGCGCGTGCCCTGTGCTTTGCCAACCCCAGTGCGTGGCTATGATTCACATTGGCGGCATATAATCGGCTCCAGATCACGTGGCCGCTTGTTCTGGCTGCGAGTTGAGGAGGTGAACGCTGCTCGTTTTTTTTAATTTTTTCTGGTACTTCTATTGCATGGGGTGAAAAACGAACGCGTGTTTCATAGGTCATTAATGTCAGGGATTTGTTCTAAGCGGTATTTGCGCAAAGTACAAAAATTGTTGCATCGACCCTTTAAATGCGTATTCACTCGAGGAGGAAATCCCGGGGATTTATCCCCGGCACGCGCGCATCACGAGATGAAAACGCGAGGCTTTTGCACATCGCAAAGCCTGACGTTTTCGTCGTGGGATGCGCGTGCCGGGGTGAAATCCCCGGGATTTCTCCCTCGTGTGAATAAAATGCATGGGTTTCGGGCCAAATGAGAATAAAGACAGGCTTTTCATCTCTACAAGGGAAAGCTACGTGCTTGTTAGACCAATTAATCGCTTACCTTTTACACTAGACACCACTGTGTAGATGTAAAACTTGTCTTCATTCTCCTTTGGCCCAAAGCCCATACATTTCACTGTCATCTTAACCACGAATGGAGGTCTTTGACGTCCTTTTTGTTCCGTGTGCTCGCGCTCACCGGCGGCTGCTGGCTCGTGGAAAGAACGCGCGCCACTTATTATGAACACTAGATTCCTTGGTTCAGTATCCCTTCAATGCCGGAATGCTGCATCTGGGAACCGACACGTTCCCCCGTGGGATACCACAGTGACGGTGCACTGCGACAGTAGACTCCCAATAAATACTGCGTTCCCGTGTCTGCGTCTCCAGACATTAACAACCAAGTGGCCCCACACGTGTTACCGCTGTACGAGCGCGCGACTGTTGGCCTCAATAAAACTAACGCGGGTAAGCTTCATCAGCTGCTTGAAATATTTACGAAGCTTTTCAACGCGGCTGACAGCGAAACCGGCTTGTCAGCAGCAGTAGCAGACGGCATTGGGACGGGACAGTCTACCCCTGTACCACAGCCTCCTCGGCGTGTTCCCCTTGCAAAACGGTCATCTGTTAACGGCATAATAAACACAGTGCTACAACAGGGCGCGATTGAACCCGTGTGTATCCCTTGCCCTCCACCAGTCACACTCGTGAAGAAGAAGGACCGGTCAATACGCGACAGCGAAATAATAAAACACGGAAAGGGCGAACCCAGACACACACAGTTCTTTCAGAGCCGTGTATATCTGTGTTCGTCCCTTATGTGTTTTATTCTTTCTTTGTTTGG
Organism: Ixodes scapularis; assembly: GCF_016920785.2. Classification (NCBI taxonomy): domain Eukaryota; kingdom Metazoa; phylum Arthropoda; class Arachnida; order Ixodida; family Ixodidae; genus Ixodes; species Ixodes scapularis. The sequence goes on along the minus strand of NW_024609835.1, from coordinate 238,779,594 downwards.
TGTAGTTTTTTAAAGCGCTCTGCTACGTGGTCAATACTTTTCTGCGTAGAGTATCGACGACTCAATAATGCCACTAAGAATTACTAATTTCCTTTGTCTCAAACTAACGACATCTTAGACGCTCTCAGAGGCTGCGAATGATTTTCTACTCTTGACATCAAGAGCGGATATTGGCAGTTTCCTATTAGCGCGAGATGTTTTGGTGGCGCCCTCATACAATTCCCTCTTGTGACGTCATTTCCTTGCGAACAACATGTTCGATGGTGTTCGTAATGAGCATGGTGGAAGCTTGAAATCATTGCGATCTGAAACCAACACTGCCAACACCATCAAAATTAAAAATCTCGCATTACTCTTATTTCCATCAATGAGAAATCTTTTGCTGACGTCATAGTCAGCTTTCGGCCAATCGTGGAGAGCCGACCACAGTGACGCTTTCGATCGCGCACGTCGCGAATACACCCGGACGATTGAGAGTTGACCACATTTACTACAGATCATGACTCGTATTGATTCAGAGTGATATCATTCGGGTTCTGCAAAAAAGCCGGTTACGTTTCAGACACTAATGCAATCTGTTCAGCATTGTGTCATAGGCACAGTTTGTCTGGTATACCTTGACGACGTTGTGGTCTTTGGCAAGACATTTTCCTATCATATGGCGACGCTCAAGCTAGTGCTTGCAGGACTTCAAAAGGCGAGCCTAAAGCATACAACAAAATAAATGTTCGCTATGCAGAAGGCAGGTTTATTTCCTGGGGCACATGATTTCGACGGATTCTCGGAAGCTCTCCGCTCTTGCTGAGTGGGCAATGCCGATATCTAGCGCTGACGTTTAAAGCATTATTGGACTGTCATCATACTACCGAATATTTGTTCCTAGTTTCGTCCACATCCCAAGCCTTTGTATATATTGACAGAAAAGAAAGCCCCGTTTGTAGGGACCCCACAATGTCAACTGGCATTCGAGGCACTCAAAACGGCCACCCACGTCTCCAACAATTCAGGCAATTTATGTCTTCCCAAAAGACACGACACCATGCATTCTTGAAACTGATGCTAGCGCTTCGGTAGCCGCTGCTCTAGTATCGCAAGGACAAGGCGGGCATGAGAGAGTCATTGCGTATTATAGTAAGGTTCTTACGAAGCAAGAACGCAACTACTGCATCACCTGACGCGAAATGTTGCCCATCATCAAGGCCATAACCCATTTTTCTTCTTATCTTCCGGGACGGAAATTCATTATCCGAAACAACCACCCATCACTAACTTGAATCCTGAGTTTTAAGACCACTGATGGGCATATCGCCCGATGGCTCGAGCGCCTCAGCCAATACAACTTCGACATACAGCATTGCCTCGTCTCCCTCCACACCAATCCCGACGGCCATTCGAGTCGCGTATGTGCAAGCAGTGCTCAAGCATTGTAAACGCAGCTCCATCTCGCTCAAAGCATATTCTTGTGGCAACGAAGCATGGACACCAGAAAGTGTTCGGGCAGCTCAACTTAACGTTTCAGACATCGGCCTGCTCATACAATAGGACTGTTTATATCTACGCGACAGCATTCTTTATCGACGCTGGAAGTCCGCTGCGGTGGCTCTGTCCTCGGGCAACTGGTACTGCCGCAGACACTCTGGACTGCCCAGCAGCCCAGAAGAGGGACACTTCTGTGTGAATTGCATTATAAAAAAGATTCTCTTATACTTCTAGTGGCTTGAGTGCCACAGTGACGTGAAGCCGGGGTGCCGTCAGTGCGACGTGTTCGCCTCCCGTAAAGGACCTCACGCCGAAGAGCGAGCACCACTTCAAGAGCATGTGACGGGGGCGCCTTTCGAACGCGTTGGCATTGACGTGCTGGGCCCACTTCCCCGATCTATTTGTGGTAACAGGCTCTTGCTAGCCATTGTTGACTACTTTACAAAGTGACTCGGCTTTATTACAATTTCAAGCCACATCGGCCCGAAAGCGCTGACGCCATGGCGAAGAATTGGATTTCCCGGTACGGGGCGGGGCGCTCCTGAGAATTCACTCGGATCAAGGCAGGAGCTTTGAATCGCGTGTTTCTAGAAGTTTGCAAGATTTTTAACATCGCCAAGACGAGGAAAACACCTTTCCACCTGCAGTCAAACGGCTTGGTAAGCAGGATGAACCACACGGATCTCAAACATCTGTCGATGTTTGAAAACGCCAAGATGACTGGGACAGAGTCGTGTCCCTACTTAACTACGCATACCGTACTGCAGCTCCAGAGGTTACCGGTTATAAGTCAGCGATAATGTTGCTCGGCCTTAGCCTTTGTATGCCTTGTTAAATAGCCATATCACGAGCACCGGAACCGGGCACAGATCCCGTGTCTTTCGTGAGCAAACTGAGAACAAAACTCGAGCAGATGCACACATTCGTTCGACAACGGCTGTCATGCGGCCTCGCTTACACGAAGAGCCAGACTGACGCAGACGTCACAACACTCCCTCATTCTCCAGGCGACAAGGTTTGGTTATATGGCCCGATTCGAAACCGAGGACTGTCCCCAAAGCAGCAGCGTCATCGCCAAGGACCATTTACAATCGTGAAACGGCTCAGTGACGTAGTATGGCTTACGTCAAAACGATTGATTCCTAGTTCTCGTGGTCCACCGTGATTGACTGCCGTTGTACAAAGCACGTGACCTTCAAACAATGCTCACAGTTTTAAGGGTATTTGCTCCCGGTACAACGCAAACGTTGTGCTGCGTGATCACAAACAAAGTCTAGGTTGTCCCTCGTCGAACATGTGTCTTATTCTTTCAGTGTTCCTCAACCCAACAACACGCTTGTCAGTCTACATTGAAAAGAACAGATCCACAAAAGAACCTTACCGAACGGACATGATAGTAATTACCTTAACAAAACGTATGACAGTGAGCTTGTATAAAAAAAGAAAATGCCATTATGAGTGACTCCTCTGATAACATTGTGATACTCAAATAGATATTTTGCCAGGGTGGACGGCGGCTTTCACCGCAGTTGGACAACGAAATAAGCATGCCACAACATTCTCGTTATTAGGCCGATATTATAATTCTTAATTATATTTGAGAAGTCACATGACCGACTTGCTAATTATTTTTATTTGGCAACCTTTCTGAGGCCTAAGAAGCAGTGTAACGAAAGCCTGCATGAACAGGCTTGAGCATAAGATAGTGACCGAAACAAAGTGTTACTTTTCGCGGGTCCAGAGCCACGCCAGAGGCTGCTCTCTTAGGTAGAGCAATGGCGCATGACGCTGGGAAGTAAGTATTCGTGATGCGACTGAGGCGGTCCGTATCCCTTCTAAATGTTCACTTACTTTTTGGTCTGCGTCTAACCCGTAACTCGATGTATCCGTTTGTGGCAATGGTACGCGGTGTCACCTTAAAAACTTGATGGGGATGCCGTTGCGCACTTTATTTGTTTTTTACGGTACACAACGCGCGCTCGTGTTTTTTTGTTTTTTTTTGGACATTGGAAGAAAGCACCCTTTCGTTCGAGCGCATGAAAGAGCTCCATGATGGTTGTGATGTTGGAAATAAACTTGAGGTATTAGCTAAGTAGGCCGAACAATAATGGCAATTGTGTTACAACAGGGGGAGTAAGAGCTTGTATAATGGCCTCCGCATTATATTGACAAGGCATTATTAATTTTGGACGTCCGCTCATCCTCAAGGAATTGGAGTTGTTTTTCGAAGAAATTGCATTTTTCTCAATTTATCTTTAAACCTGCATTTTGTAGGTAAGTACAAATTTGACTCGAAAAAGTGTCATGCTTCCTTTTTGGAGGGGGGAAGGGGGGGGGGAGGGGGGGGGGCGAAAACAAGCGCATCATCAGGGTGAGAAATGGTACCTCAAAAGCCTTAAAATCTTCAGTCAACCATTTAAAAAAAAACTGTGGCGGCGAAAGCCGTTCCGAAGCAAATTCGGGTGTAGCTGAAGAGGCCCCCTAGTGAGTTACGAATGCGGTAACGTCTCTGTTTAACTCTGCCAGGTTCAACTGCTGGTACGCAGATGAGGGGTTCAGCTTGCTCGTGTCTCACAACGGCAAAACTCGTGAAAGAGCTCCCCCGGAAACGGAAAAAAAAATATAAAGAAGACAACTGAAACCTTCAGTTTTTTTTTTTGTGTTTATAAAATGCCTGGTGTCTAAAGTATTATTCCTTAACCACCGAAATGGGGAACCTCGATTGGGAGCATCGATGATATGTATCGGTGTTGCGCGGGAGCTCGAGCAGCAGCTCGGAGCCTGGCGCGGGCTCATGACATAAAGCACGAGAGTCAGTTCTCTTCTGGTACCGAGCTGTGTGGACTCACAATCAATAGATGGTGCCGCAACCCGACTGATATCTGACCGGGCGAACCTTGAAGTCCAATATGGAGATGCTGAAACCACCGGAAGGTTTATCGTTCTCGGGGAACGTCGCGGACAACTGGAAACGATTCCTTCAACGAGTGGAGCTCTTCCTTGAAGCGACCGGGTCTGATCCAGAGGTTCGAACAGACAGGCAGAAGATAACTATCTTGCTGCACGTCGCGGGACCTGAAGCTGTCGACGTCTTCAACACATTCACTCTCACGGAAGAACAAAGGGAAAGCTTCGGGGCGGTAGTTCACAAGTTCCAAGATTATTGTGCACCGAGAGCTAACGAAACATTCGAACGCCACGTTTTCCGCAAGACGATCCAGATGGAAGGTCAGTCATTTGAAAATTTTTTGAGAGACGTTAAACTCAAAGTGCGCTCGTGTAATTTAGGCGACCTGACAGATTCTCTTGTGAGAGATGAGATTGTCGATGGCGTCAGAGATCACAAACTGCGGGAACGTCTGCTGAGGGAGGATGACCTGACCCTTGAGAAAGCAACGAGAATCTGCAAAGCTGCAGATAATTCGTCGCAACAAGCGAGGATGTAGATGGATCAGCACCCGACACCAGTTGAACAAGTAGACGCCATGCAAAAGAGTGAAAAAGTGTGTCACGTCTGCGATGTCGAAAGTGCAACCGATTTCACGCATCACGCCGATGCCCAGCTTTCGGCAAGAAATGCAATTCGTGCGGAAAGAAACACCATTTCGCGATATGTTGTGACGCAAAGCCTCAAGATGAGCAAAGCAGTCGGCGAGTGTAGGAAATAGAAATACCGTCAGAAGATAACTTTGAGATACTCCAGGTCGGCGAGTCCAGGAAAATTGCCGAGAAAGACAGGTTGATCAAGGTAATGATTGAAAAGGTGCCCGTACAGTTCAAGGTAGACACCGGCTCCCAAGTCAATCTTCTCCCGCTGTCACTCTTCCGAAGCGCCAACTCCAGGCAGCACCTGATACCAAGTCCGGCAGTGTTACAAAGCTACAACGGCAGCGCTATCGGCCACCTTGGAAAAGCCAGACTCATGCTCAAGTTCCAAGGAAAAGTTGTTTCCGCCGAGTTTTTTGTCGTCAAGAAGAACAGGCGTGCACTTCTAGGATTGCCTACTTTTGAAGAGTTAGGCTTGGTGAACCGTGTGCACGAGATCGCCACCACCACGGATACTCAATCCCAAGTTCAGCGAGAATTTCCAGCACTGTATGAAGGCATCGGGAAAATCCAACGTCCATACAGCATCTCTTTTAAGGAAGACACAGTGCCTGTCGTTCAACCCACCCGTAGGATACCTCAAGCCCTCATGGAGCCGCTGAAGCAAGAACTGAACCGCATGGAGCAGGCAGGAATTATCACAAGAATGAAGGAGCCCTCAGACTGGGTAAGCCCCCTAGTCTTGGTGAAAAAAAAGAACGGCAGTTTAAGGGTATGTATGGACCCACAAAGAATTAATGAGTGTCTGAGACGTGAGCATTTCGAAATGCCGAGAAGGGAAGATATACAAGCTGAGCTTGCTAGCGCCACAGTGTTTTCAAAGCTTGATGCGCGGGCAGGCTTTCACCAAATCCCGTTGACTGACGAAACATCGCGAGTTTGCACATTCGGCACCCCTTTTGGACGATACCGATTTTTGAGGTTGCCATTTGGATTGGCTTCTGCGCCAGAGGTATTCCAGCGTGCGATGTCTGAAATTTTTGAAGGACTGAAGGGGGTACGTGTTTATATTGATGACGTGCTGGTCTGGGGAGCTACGCAACAGGAGCACGATGATCTGCTGCGATCAGCTCTGCAAGCTGCACACAGCGCAGGCCTGACGCTAAACTCAGAGAAATGCCAGTTTGGAATTCCAGAAGTAATTTTCCTTGGGGATGTAGTGAGCAAAGAAGGTATCAGGCCTGATCCGAGTCTCTTAGAAAATATCGTGAAGATGGATGCACCCACAAACAAGAAAGCTCTCCAGCGCATGCTTGGCGTTATAAATTACTTCGGGAAATACTTAAAGAGATTATCCGAACGTACAGCAAATCTTAGACAACTTCTTCGCGAAGATGTACTTTTTGAGTGGACAGCGGCTCATGACAGTGAGTGGAAGCAATTAAAACTCATGCTGACCAGTGCTCCAGTCCTCGCACTTTTTGACCCTAGTAGACCCACAAAACTGTCGGCTGACGCGCCTACAGATGGACTCGGAGCCGCCTTATTGCAGCTGTACGACAAGTCGTGGCGCCCTGTAGCGTATGCCTCCCGATCACTCTCGGACAGCGAATCACGATACTCTCAGATTGAGAAGGAGGCGCTTGGGCTGGTATTTGGCTGTGAGAGGTTTCACCACCTCACATATGGTAGACACATCCTTCTCGAGACTGATCACAACCCGTTGGTCGCTTTATCAAAAAAAAAAAAAAAAAAAAGACTGGGTGATGTTTCCCCTCGCCTACAACATTTCTTTTTGAGACTAATGAGGTACGACTTCACGCTACAGTTTCTACCTGGCAGAAAGCTTGTGCTAGCTGACGCTTTGTCAAGAGCTGGGCAGCCTAGTCCAGGGACTCAAACCGAAAAATATAACGTTTCGGTTACGGTTACGGTTACCGCTTCCTGTTGATAACGGTTTCGTTTCGGTTTTTTACGGTTTTAATTTTTACGGTTTCGGTTACCGGTTACACGTTCATAAAAACCGGTTTATTTCGGTTTTTCCAATAATTTGTCTAATTGAAATGCTAGACAGCCATTTTAGAAAAAACTGTTAAAGCAGTCTCAGATATCCAATAACGTGAAATACAAGGAACCTAGAAACGTCTTAATACTTCTAATTGGTCAGAAGTTGCACACGTTCCTAGCTCCAACTCTTGTTCACTACATCTACTTACATTATTTAGTTTGATGCCCGAGCATACATGTTACTTCTAGTACTCGGGGATCATCGCGTTCTATATAATAAAAATTAAAATAAACACCGCTACTCTGTTGTTTGGCACCATTTATAAACAATTACCCTAAGAAAGTTCCCACTTGATGCTGGAAGAACCATTCGCACTTTCTCGTCGCTACAGTTGATTTCAACCTCATACATGCAGGCGAGTCTCCGCTTCACTGAAGGAAGGAACAGAACTACAGCCATCCACTAGTAAAATACTGCTAAGTGGAATGCAGTAATAAAATTGAGAGCTGGGCTGGGCGGGCCGTGAGGCAAGAAGCCTTTGTGCAGCGAATGGAAAGTCCGCCGTAGTCGGGCGGCCCGTGAAAACTACTTGCCTCACTAAACACTGCCCAGTCGACTTCAGGTGCCTGCTGGGTCGAGTGGACTGGCGGTGTAGGTCCCGTCGCTTTTGACTTGTAGGCAGTGCTACCCAGGTCCGACTGAGAGTCTTCGACGACGCTTTGTTTGTCTGTAGTGTGTTCCTTTGTGTTGGTGTGGTTTTCCTCCTTGCCATCGTACGTGTCGAAGGAGCCGTCATCCGCGTGGGGCTTAATGACTGTCGGTCCTGCTGAGCCACTCCAGGATTCGCTCGGTGGCGGTGGTTGTCGAGTCGGGATCCATTGGGTCGTTTTCTTCGATCCAAGATCAAGCTCGGGCACGGTCGGCCGAGACGCCAGCCTCGCAAAGAGCATGGGCGAGAATGTCCTCGACAGGAAAAACACACAGGAGCGTCGAGGAGACGACTGTGCCGTCGATGACGGCACTGGTGGGTTTCGAAGACTCAGCGTAGCTGCCGGACTCACGATTAGGGGGCCTCTTCGACTTGGTGTCTGGGCGGTAGCTGGTGTGCGCGGGAGCACGAGGCGTGTGGCGTCCGCGTCGAGGCTGGTTGGGTAGCTGGTCGGGGAGCTCTCTGAAAACCTCAGACTCGAATCCTCGACGTCTGGGATAGGACTGCCGTCCTACAGTTCCCTCTCGCGACGACGTGGAAGAGTTCCAGTCTATCGAAAATGAGGTGCTGGTGTTCGGGGAGCATGTCATCCCAGTAGAACCGATGGCGGGGGAGATGCCTGATCTCATGGACATCTCTCGTGGAGAAACTTATGGTGTCCTGGGCGAGGTCGCTCAGAATGTCGTAGGCATGACGGACCCTCGCTCCGGCATGGGTGGTGGGGGCTCTATCAGAGGTAGTTGGATTGCGCTGGTGGCTCTGGTAGAAATGATTCTCGTAGAAGCCATACCTCCGGCGGTGGCAGGGGGAGGCCTCCGGCGATGCTGGAAGCGATCTCTCGGCGCGTCTGTGAATGTTCGAGCTCACCGTGCCGACGTTCGAATAGCTCGCGTTCACAGTTTTGCGAGAGAGACTGTTGAGACTGCTGGCCGTGTGGGGCGAGATTGGCCAGGCCATCGACGATTGGAAGCAGGGCAGCTCCCAAGGTTCAGGCGAAGAAGGCAGAAATTGCATCCCATGTCTGTTGGACGAGGGTGGCGCGTTGGCGCGTTTGACGAGGAGGCATCCTTCTCCTTGGCTTTTTCTTTTGTCATGTTGAGAAGCTGAGAGGCGTGGCAGTGCCGGCGACGGTAAAGCCCCTCTATCCTGGGAAAAGTGGCGCCGTTCATTGTTGTTAAATGCTCGAGGCACGTGCGACGCGCTACTTCTGGGAAATTCATGCCGTCTGAAATAGCTAAGTGTTGCGCTGTGCCGCCATGATCTTCCCAAGGGCTGCACGTTGCACGTGCCTTGTGCATCGACGAACATTGCGCTACTTTTGAAACATGAAGGGGCTTTAGGCGGCGGGTGCCACTCGGTTTGAAGAAGGGTCTCGGCGCGGGAAGGAAAAGAAAAAAACTCGGACACCCTTCTGACGTTTCCTCGCTCCTTCCACCACTCTCAGCCCGAGCATATATATATATATATATTGTATATATAATACAAAACGCCAATGTCAAACCCCTGACTTTTTTTTTTCTTTCTGTGTTGTTTCAAAATCGTCACTCGCGACACGTTTCACACTAAATGAACAACATAAACATTATTAATGAACAGCAGGGCCCATTAAAGCCCCTTCATGTTTCAAAAGTAGCGCAAAGTGCGTCGATGCACGAGGCACGTGCAACTTGCATCCCTTGGGAAGGTCATGGCGGCACAGCGCAGCACTGAGCTAGATTTCAGACGCCATGTTCTTTCCAGAAGTGGCGCGCTGAACGTGTCTCGCGCGTTTCCACAACAATGAAGGCGCCACTTTTCCCAGGATACAGGGGCTTTAGGGCCCGTTTGCTCGAAGCGCTAACCGCGGCTAATGTTAGCCGCAGTACCTAGGAGAGGGATTCTGAGATCATGTGACAGGGATCGGTAGGGATGCGGGAAAACATGGCGGTGCCCCGCAAAGTGAGCGCCGCTCGCTTCGGAACTAATATGTCGTTGTAGCTGCAATATCGCGCGCGTTAGTCAGTAACTAATGGTGCAGGAGGCTTTCGCTTTGCCTTACCTCACTTAAATCGCAAAGCATGAGCAATGACCTCGCCGCATTTTTTAGATAATATTTCGATTCTGGCCATTCTTAAGCCTAAATGAACACGATAATTGTCGGCATGCATGGAAACGTCTTTGGAAAGTGGATTGCCTTGACTCAATCGGCCTTGTATTGATAGCACACAAATTTCCCAAGCACCGAGGTGCATGCTACGAGTGTAGTTGCAGGCATTGCGCGTGCTGGCGTATGCAGTAGTAATATACCCGTTGCTCTGGGCAGGGGGCGCGAGCGCGTCCGGAAGACTTACGCAAGACGCGACCAAGTTTTGCTGGCTGCATCATCCGTGTGGCGCTGTAACGTTCGATTTTGCACGTGCCACGTTCGAATACAAGCCGCTGTCAGCATCTGTAGATGTGCGCTAACAAAACGTCTAAAAAAAGTTTTAAAAAAAAGAACAGAATTATGCTGCTTGCGGCCGCAGCGTTCCATTAAACATTCCTTTCATATTTGCTTTCTTTCACAGCTTCCGCGAGCGCGTATATTTCACTTTACGTGATAGTGAAGCCGAAGCTACTCGGAAAAGCGCGTCATCCTGAACGATGCTCGCACTGCACGAGCGCGCGTGCTTGGCAGGGACGCGGAAAGCTCGCAGCTCGCTCTTGTAGCCTCTGCTACGCTGGAACTTAGAATGGAACTGAGTAGAAAAAACTCTAGTGGGGAAGCGTATTGATGCATGTTCGAAGCGCGAGCCAAATATTCTATTTTGCTCGCCTACAGCGCTGCTCAAAACTTGTGAGCTACGGGCCTATCGTTCTAAAGGAAAAAGTCTAAAACAAATTTTGCCTTGCACGCGCGTTCGTCCAAGTCTTATAATGATTATTTACTTCGAATCTTTTATGAGAGGAAGGACAGCGAGCGCGGATCATAGAATTACACTTCCAGCGTTCTTCTCGATGCTTGGGTAATTTAGAAAAAGGTCTGTCGGGGCGGGACGCTGGTCTTCTTTTGTGTACTATTAATATCCGGTCGATTGAGTCAAGGCAATCCGCTTTCCAAAGACGTTGCCATGCCGACACTTATCGCGTTCATTTAGGCTTAGAAAGGCGAGAATCGAAAGACTATGCAACAAATGCCGCGAAGTCATTGCTCGTGCTTTGCGATTTAAGCGAGGTAAGGCAAAGCGAAAGCCTCCTGCACCATTCGTTGCTGACTAACGCGCCCGATAGTGCAGCTACAACGACATATTAGTTACAAAGCGAGCGGCGCTCACGCACCGGGGCGCCGCCATGCTTCCCGGCATCCCAGCCGCCAGTCACGTGATTTCAAACTCTCTCTCCTAGGTACTGCTGCTAACTTTAGCCGCGGTTAGCGCTTCGAGCAAACGGGCCCAGGTTTTCTTTTTCGCCAGCTCTGCATGATGGTCAATTTACCTCGTTTCTTTATACTGGCTACTGCATGTCAGGAACATCGGTGGTTTTGATAGAACCGAGTTGGATGGACATCTGAGAATTCGAACTTATTAGTTAATACACTGAAAGCGACACGTACTGAATACGTGTAGCGATGTAGGAGTGTGGCAGATTTAGAAATATAGAATTTTTTTAATTATAAGCTCGACCACTAATTCAATCTGAGTATTCTTAATCCTAAAGTCAGATTGAATGGAAATATGTAACCAGATGCACCACTCGCTGACAGTAACTCTGTCAAATGGCCACAACAATTTAAGATCCCTCCTCCAGGTCATACTTCAGAAAAACTAATAGTTTATTTTTCGGTTAATATTGGTTAAAACCGGTTACCGGTGAATAATTTACGGTTCCGGTTACGGTTACGGTTTTTATAAATATCAAATAACGGTTTCGTTCCGGTTACGGTTACAGAAAAAATTTCGTTCCTAAACGGTTTTCGGTTTCGGTTACGGTTACGGTTTGAGTCCCTGGCCTAGTCCTCAACAGAAGCAAGGCTTGGACGATGTTGAAGTACACGCTGTGGGAATGCTTGTCGCACTTGTGAGCGAGACAACACAGGACAGACTCAGAACTGAAACACAGAGGGACCCTGAGTTACAACACGTCCTTCACTGTCTAGAAAACGGGTACCCACTGCAAGGCAACTTCAGCTCACTAGACCCTGAACTGTCGGTGGTCAATGGAATCATTCTTAAAGGAACGAGGGTGGTGATCCCTTCGTCACTTCGGCGAGTTATGTGAGCTCGGGTCCACCAAGGGCACTTAGGTGTAAACAAATGTAAAGAAAGGGGACGCCAACTCATGTTTTGGCCCAAAATGGCGCAGGACATTCACACCTTTGTTGCGGAATGCGCGACATGTAAGAAGTTTGCATATCAGAAACCCCGCGAACCACTAATGATGCGCGAGCCCCCTCCTTACGCATGGTATCGTGTTGGCATTGACTTGTTTGCCTATGGAGGTTACACTTATTTAGTTGCGTTTGATGCGTATTCAAACTACCCAGAGGTTGAAAGACTCCAGGACACCTGTTCGCAAACCATCATCCAGACATTGTCAGGCTGGTTCGCAAGGCACGGCATTCCAATAGAAGTTTGCTCAGACAATGGGCCACAATTTTCATCTTCCGAGTTTAAACGGTTTTCCAGGGTTTATGACTTCGATCACGTGACATCAAGCCCCCACTTTCCGCAATCCAATGGTCTTGCTGAAAAAGGGGTACAAATTGCAAAAGAATTTTAAAGAAATGTGATGATGCAGGGGATGATTTTTTTCTCGGTCTCTTGAACTATCGGTGTTCCCCTTTGATAGGAAGACAGTCTCCGGCAGAGTTGCTGTATGGACGAAAACTGCGAGCACAACTTCCTCATCACACCCGAGGAAACCTGTGTGCAAGAGGCAACAAAACAAGCCTGGAACGTCGCTGAAGGACCTGAAGAGCGGTGACGTTGTCCGCATGCGAGAAAAAGGCGGTTGGTTCGAGAAAGCTAGGGTAACAAATTGCTCAGGGCCACGCTCCTACACTGTCCAAACCGAGCGGAACAGGATCTACAGGAGAAACCGCCGTCATTTGTTGAAAACGTCGGAGGCATTCAATGATTGCCTGGATGAAGATGCCGCTTCACCACAGCAGCACTCCGACGCCCACGACAATCCGCAGCCTTCACAGACTTCGCTGCCTCCACACCCTTCGCAGTCTCCACAGCTTCCACAACCGCACTGTAACCCAGATACAGACCATCGTTCCACACATCCATCCCCAGCATCCGGTGAAACTTTGACAGATGAGGCTCCAGCACTGAGAAGATCATCACGAAGCAGACACGCACCACGTCGACTAACCTACAACAAAACATTTGAACAGTTTCCATAGTTTCTTTTGTGTGTTTATTTTTTATTTAATGCTATCTGCATTCTTTGTACCTTATGTTATTTTCGTACTTATTTTGTTTGTATTTCTTTTCTTTAAAGAGCGGAAGATGTATCGGTGTTGCGCGGGCGCTCGAGCAGCAGCTCGGAGCCTGGCGCGGGCTCATGACATAAAGCACGAGAGTCAGTTCTCTTCTGGTACCGAGCTGTGTGGACTCACAATCAATACATGATATAAATGTGCTCAATCACACAAGAGCGTTCCAGCTTTGCTAGCCCTTCGGAAACCTTCTCGTCCAGTAGGAAATGTAACCTACGCATTTATTGGTGAAGGGAACTGAAGGAAGCTTACGTTTTCACCTTCTGGATAAACCCGTTGGCGTTGATTAGTGCTTCCGAAAAAAAAAAAAAAAAACTGTGGAACTCTTCCGCGAGCTTTGGACGACTGCTCACAAAAACAGAGACAGTTGTTCACCATTAAAAAAAATAAAAAGCCTAGTTTGATATTTAAAGCACGTGAAATGTTTTGTTATCGTGGCCTCGCTTGCCTGTACGATATGCAGTACTCATTTATTGTGCTTTTGTGAAAACGGTGCAGGTGAATTTCATTTTTCCAGTTTAGAAATTTTTCAGTCGAGTAGTAGGTGGTTGCTGTACTTGAATGATGCAACATCCACTATCTGATCGTTCTCAGTATGTTTATGCTAACGCAACTTCCACTGCCATTCCTGTTACTTTTGGCGTCCCTCAAAGAACTGACCTTGGGCCTCCTCTTTTTCTAATATACATAAATGATCTCCCACCTTCACATTCGGTCCCCTCCTTGTCTCTTTACTGTTGAGTGTGCCGAGTACAGAAAAGTAACCACCCCCGATGACTCCCTAATATTACAGACATAATTGTTAAATTAGCCCGCTGGTGTGCTACGTGGCAGATGAATCTTAACATTGATAAATCTAAATGCATGTGTTTGTCCCGTTCTCCATCTTGCCCACAGCAGAACGTCACTCTCCACGCCACAGCCCTTACTTATACGAATGAGTATGAATATCTAGGTGTTCACATTACTTCTGATCTTTTCTGGCATACTCATATTAATACTATTATGGGATCGGCTAACCGCAGTTTAGGATACTTACGCCGCAAGTTTAAGTCTTCCTCTTCTTTCCTTAAACGTCTTCTCTATACTACCCTTGTCCGCCCTAAATTAGAACATGTATCATCGATTTGCAGTCCTCATCAACTAATTTCAGCAAACAAAATTGAGTCTGTCCAGAATCGCCCCATTCGTTTCTTCCTGTCTGATTACTCACGCTTCACCAGTGTGTCTGCCATGAAAGCCCAGCTTGACATTCCCAAACTTTCTGTTCGTCGTAACATTTCCCGTCCTTGTCTTTTGAACAAGATTTATTACGACCCATTCTTACATCACTCTCTGCTTCACCCGCCTACTTACGCCTTTCCGAGGTTTGATCATCCCTCCAAGACAGCCTGGTCCAAATTCAACTCAACGGCCTACCTTTACCCTGCCCTTTCGGACGCCATTGTGAGCTGGCACGACCTTCCGGAGAATATCGTCACCATCAGCGACGGCACGTTGTTTCGGAGCGTTATATCTGATCGCCTTACTAACCCTTACCCCCCTCTGTAATGCCTCTGGCCTTGAGGGTATTCGAAATAAATAAATAAATAAAATAAATAAATAAGCTTGTAGCGCTGGAAGTGTCTTCGGTAGATTGCTTCTGGGTGAATAAAAACCGAAGAACCATTGTCGACCAAAGATCTCTTGTGTATCTCTTGTGCCGGTTACCTGCGAGATACAAGGGTATCTCGCAGGTAACCGGCTGTTTAAAGTGTCCTGTCTTGTTGTTTGTACAAACATGAATGTTTACCGGGTATTTATGGTCGTGTGCCTTGTGATATGAAGAACTTTATTTGCAGCAACTTGTGACGCCCTTTTCTCGATGCTCGTTCGCCAACCTTCTAGTTGATTCTAAGTTCTAAGTATCACCACGTGATAACTTAGTCCTCTTCCTCAGTGAAGGCATTGCCCTACTTCATCGGTTGCTCACTCTGTGACGTGACAGCAGGAGCTAATTTTTATGAAATGCGGGTCTCTCGTAGTAAGCAGTTTCAAACTTTCGGAATAATCGTATTTTTTTTTTTTTAACGAGGTGATCGGTTATAATTTTATTTCTTATAATTCCGAATCGACAGTTCGTTTTAAACCCAGGATGACCACGACATACTTTTGTATTGCCTCACCAGACATCTGAGGATGGGAATAAGAAGCAAACTTCCCAATTGTTGATGGTAGGCCTGAATCGTTTCGTAACTTCGCCAACGCTGCACTATAGGATGTTCAAACAGGCGGTTCGGGAGTGCTCGATGCGGAGGTAGCGCCTCGTGTATTCGCATATGCAGTGAATGTGGCTGCCGAGGTGGCAAGATGCTCTGCAGTCTGCGTTAGGTCCAAATTTCCAGCGAGTTGAGAAGAATAAGAGTTCTGCCATCGGCCATTGTCCAACTGCCGGACGCCGATTAGGTATATAATATATATGGGTGATTTCATCTCAAATCGGGCAGGCTAAAAGGGTCTAATTTTTAATTTTCACGAAAAAAATATATGTTTTGGGGGTATTTCTCAAATGAAGGAGGGCGCAAACCGCATGTTCTCCCGATTTTCTGTTCTCGAGTTACGAGCCGTAGAAGCCGCAGTGGCAGAAACCAGTGTTTTTGCCTACCGTCGCAGGTCGCGTGTTTGACACCCCCTGCTGATGCTATTGTTTTCTCTACTCCCTTTTAACCTTCCCCCCTCATTTAATAGGTATTATAAAGGTACCTTGATGTATTTAAATATTTTTAGGAATTTGATTGTTTTCTAAAACACATGTCAAACTCGTCAGTCCGGTCGCTTTTCGGTCAAATTTAACAGGTCATTACTTTGTCTCTACTTAAGGTAAATTTTCTTTCTTTGGCTCTACAGAAAGCCCAAATCAAGCCCATTATAGATATAATAATATCATAATTATCTGCTAAGTAGCCGCTCCGCTACCTTCACGTAAACGTTGTAAAAAATAACAAATGTTCACACATTTCACGCGATTGCGACTCAAACAGAGGACATACAACCAAAATAGTACATTTCTAGACTGTTTTTTCTTGTAGTCGACTAATAAGTCTAAAAGAATTTTAAAAATAAAAATTTACAAAAATGGGGTTTGAGAAAATCGACCTCAAACTTTCAACATTTGTTATTTCTTACAATGTTTACGTGAAGGTAGCGGAGCGGCTATTCAACAGATCATAATGATATTATTATATCTATAATGGGCTTGCTTTGGGATTACTGTAGAGCCAAAGAAAGAAAATTTACCCTAAGTACAGACAAAGTAATGACCTGTCAAATTTGAGCGAAAAGCGACCGGAGTGACGAGTTTGACATGTGTTTTAGAAAACAATCAAATTCCTAAAAATATTTGAATACATCAAGGTATCTTTATAATACCTATTAAATCAGGGGGAAAAGTTAAAAGGGTGTAGAGAAGACAATAGCGTCAGCAGAGGGTGTCAAACACGCGACCTGCGACGGCAGGCAAAAACACTAGTTTCTGCCACTGCGGCTTCTACGGCTCGTAACTCGAGAACAAAAATCGGGAGAACATGCGGTTTGCACCCTCCTTCATTTGAGAAATACCCCCAAAACATATATTTTTTTCGTGAAAATTAAAAATTAGACCCTTTTAGCCTGCCCGATTTGAGATGAAATCACCCATATATATATATTTATATATATACTTTTGTAGGCCTGAGCCGTATATATATATATATATATATATATATATATAAATGAATATGGGTGATTTCATCTCAAATCGTGCAGACAAAAAAAAGTCGAATTTTTATTTTCGCCGAAAAAAAAAAAATGTTATGGTGTCGCCTCTAAAAACGCAGTGGTCAGAAACCGCAAGTTCGTTGCACTGTTTGTTCTCGACTTACGAGTTTTAAAAGAGGCTGGGGTGGATAGCAGTCTTGGGTAAGTTACTTTTAAAAAGTAATTCGTTACAGTTACGGTTACGTCTAGAAAAAAGTAGCGAAGTTACCGTTACAGTTACCGCAACAAAAAAGTGACTCGTTACAGGAACAGCTACTTTTAAAAAGTAACGACGTTACTTTTCAGTTACTTTTCTATAATATAAAAAAAAAATAGGAAGAACTAAAAACGCTTTTCACCAAGTTTAATTGCATAAAAGGAAAAAGTGTGCTTTTTACTTCATATTGTAACTTAGCAGCAGTTGCTTCTCGAAATTAGTGTCTGAAAGTTTCCCTCTTTTGCTAACGAGCACATCCCTGCCCTTGCTGAACAGGGGCTCGTCTAACGCGCTATTAGCGATTGCTGTGTTGTTTCGCCGGAACAGGTTTTTGATTGCTGGGTGGGCGTTGAGGCAACAGAGTGCCATTTTCTGCGCTCAAGTTGTTAGTAACCACCTCCACCACAGCAAAATACTCCCTGTACCACGGCCATGGCAGTTCTTCTTTGTTATTATCAACATTCATATCCTAGGTAGCACCAGCACATTGCTGGCTCGTTGACGGTTGCGCTGGGCTCATAGAGTTCCTGGACATATTTCCGTCCGTACCCGGCAAGCCATAAACACACCCCGCGCAAACAGCAGCAAATTTTGCCTCGACTGTTGACACTAGACCGTGTGGCGCAAATCAAAATACGAAACATGTGCAGTGCGGAGGGGTGGCGCTAATCAAAATACAAAACATTCGCTGTGCTTTACGATAAGGAAAGAGGGACATTTAAGACAAACAGACAAGACAGGCTTTCGACTTTCAACAAAACGTTCTTCGCGTGTATTGTTCTTTCACGTTTGATTCACCCAATTAAAACGCGTTTGTGCAGAAAAATGAAAAAACCGCAAAAGAGATAGTTCCTCATGATACTAAGATGCAAGTGTTCCGTCACAAAGTACAAGTGCGTGCTAAAGATAACTACATTTCTTTTTCACCAAATCGACAAGTGGCTATATTCGGGTCGTGACTGGCGAGAAAGAACGTATTCACAAGTTTCTGCAAAAAATAGCTTGACACTTGAAATGTCGGAACAGAGAATTTGAAAAGCGGAAAGAATGGCTAAATTGTACTCGTTCAGAAATGTATTATTCATAAAAAACTGGAAAGTAACGACAAAAGTAACGCCGTTACTTTTATCGTTACCTCAGAAGTTGTAATAGAACTACAATTGCAAGTTACATTTTTAAAAAAGTAACTCGTTACAGTTACAAGTTACCAAAAAGTAACAAAGTTACAGTAACGCGTTACTAGTAACGCGTTATTACTTAAGACTGGTGGATAGCAGTGTTTTTCACATCCGTCGTGGATCGGATGTTTCGCTCGATCTCCCGGCGTGGATTTTCATTTCACATTATATTAACGTATTCAAACACTTTGTGAGCACAGTTAAAAAGCTCTAATGCCATAATTGACTTTTAGGCACCTTGATCTTGTTCTGTAAATAATGTCAAAAAGGCTCCCTTGGTTGATTGTTGATGAACGTTGACAATTAAATACTGGCGATCTGCTTCGGTTACATCGATATTTTTTATGTCTAGGGAAGGCCCAAAACACGGTCTGTATATATATTATAAAATCACTGAGTTGTATAAAATGTCCTGTGCAATATGTTTACGGTAATGTTATGCTAAAATCAAAAAGTGTAGACTTTATAAAAAAATAAATCACTTTTTTTTGTTTTTTGTTACAATGTAGGTATGATAGTTGTTTACTCAAAAAGCAAGCCGAGAACGTGTGTATATCGTTTGTATGTTTACATTTAAGTATCGATATCGTAGAAAAACTTGTTTTTACGGTCCGAAACGGACTTGGGGATTGCGCATCTTAACAAACTTGGAAATATTCTTGCCTTTTTTCAACGTTCTCACATAAAAAAAAAAAAAAAGAAAAGTAGTTCCACCCTGCTATATTAATTTCTCTAAAATTTTATTGAAGGGCAACCTACATTGGAGGAGTTCAAAATAAAAAGCAAACACTTCTTAACAGACCAGCAGGCGTCGTAAATTTTTAACATGTAGAAATTGTCAGGCGTCGTATTGATTCGGGGCCCTCATTGGCCTATATTAACTCCCCCTCCCCCCCTTTCGGAACCGGCGGATGACCATGACCTTTCGCGCTCGTTGTGTTAGATAGGACGGCCCGTGACAGTAAAGCGAGCAGCGAATCCTGTGTCACGAGACGTGAAATGGTATGAATGTGACGTTGACAAGGCGAATAGTGACGGCCACTCAAGAGGGGTCAGTCAGTCAGAGTATTGCAGAAGGGAAATCAAAGGAAGTGTTGCCCGGGAGGATGAAGGCACTACGGCCTTACAATGTCGGCGGTCAACAACAGTTCTGGCGGCCAAAACAACGCTGCGTGCGCGCTAAAACCGGCGGCGCAAAACAAAAATCCCGCAGAGGCACACACGAAGATGCGCCGGTTTCAATAGGGATGTAAGCAAATCTTCAAACCAGCTATCCGGGCACGAGTGAAACGATACCGCGTAATTGGCCAAGTTTCGAGCGCCCTATCCTTGAAAAGGCCGTGCTCTATCTATCTCCGAAGGGTTATCTTCTTTTGAAACAGCGAAGCCCGGACACTAGTTGGGTCGAAGTCAGCCTCTTTGTTAACTATAGCCGTTTGTGATGAGTGCTCTTCTCCTGAAATGAAAAGTTAGCACCGGCTGATGTGTCCTTCTGAAAAAGGGGAGGGCAAAGAGGAAGTTTGAGTTACTACAGTAACTACCCCGAAAGCTCCTTTCCCGATATGGAGCTCGAGGTATGTTAAATCTCCATTGCCGTCTCGCGCATAAAACTCGCTGGACGAATCTATTCTTCACTCTGGGGGAGGAAGTGGCCGAGTGGGCTAAGGCATTTCAGCTCGGAGCGTGGAGCGAACGCTTGCGCAGGGAACCTCCTGGGTTCGATCCCCGCAGCCCCCCGCCCGTTTCGATCCCCAGGTCACGTGACCCCTCCGAGGTCACGTTGTAGCGCCAAAGCGCGAGACTTACAGCGGTGGCGCCAAAGCGCGAGACTTACAGCGGTGGCGCCAAAGCGCAAGACTTAGAGCAGTGACTCACACAACGTCAGCAGCTAATGACGTATCAAGCGCGCGGCACGAGCAGCACCGAAGGCACCGAGCTCCGGGTTCGAAGAGAACAGCACGAGCCTGGCAGCGTTCGATGATGTAGCAGGGCGGTCTCAGCGGAGCCCCCTTTTATGTTCTTTTCAAGTTTTGTGTGGGTGATAAAGATAAGTTTGTTGATTTGCATCGACGGACGTCTTTCCTGACCCCCACAAATTGGTGACCCGAGGACCGCCGCATCTCTGAAGCCCTTTCCCTGCTGCGCCAAGCTCATCAACCGCTTCCAGTCGTCATGGCGCAGTCTGGTGAACCTGCCACTGGTGGACTTTCAGCTTTACACCTTCGACTACCTCAGTTCTGGCCAGCGGACCCTCAGATCTGGTTCGCCCAGGTGGAGAGCCAGTTCGCCACGGCCCGGATAACATCACAAGTCCAGAGGTTCTACCACATCATCGCAGCGCTTCCGCCGAACATCGCAGCGGAAATTCGGGATCTGGTCCTGACACCGCCGGCAGACTCCCCCTACGAAACCCTCAAGGCGGAGCTCATACGGAGGACCACGTCGTCGGAACAGCGCCGACTACAACAGCTCCTTACTTCAGAGGAGCTGGGCGACCGCAAGCCAACACAACTACTGCGTCGCCTTCAACAACTGTTGGGTGAGAAGGCGTCGACATTCGATGTAGCGCTGCTGTGAGAACTTTTTCTGCAACGGCTCCCGACAGGTGTCCGCATGGTTCTCGCCGCTGCCACTGGACTCAGCCTTGAGGATCTGGCAAAGCTCGCGGGCTCTGTCATGGAAGTCGCAGTGCCCACCATCGCACAAGTCCAAAACCAGTCCGGACTATCACTTCCCACGACTCCTTCGGCCGAAGCGGGGACACCTCCATGTGACGTCAACAACCTTCGCGAGGAGTTCCACAAGGAGATTGGACGACTCTCTGCACAGATCACCGCTCTCACGGATCGCATTCCAGCAAATAAACGACCAAGGTCATCTCCCCGACAGCATAGGCCTCGACATCCCTCGCCCTCTCGAGGTACGTGCTGGTACCACCGCACTTTCGGCGCGCAAGTCAAGAAATGCGTTTCATCATGCACGGCCTCGGAAAACGCCCAGACCCACCACGAGAGGCGGCGAGTGGTGCCGGTTCCGAAACCAGCCGTCTGTTTTTTGTACTAGACAAGAATACTGGTCTTCGGCTTTTAGTCGACACCGGCGCCGCAGTAAGCGTCCTACACGTGACGGCCATGTCAACAAAGCCGCAACGCGCTAACGTCACCTTGCAGGCCGGAAACAAGTCCGCTATCGTGACGTATGGTGAACGAGCTCTCACCCTCAACATCGGGTTGAGAAGACCGCTAAGATGGATTTTCCTGGTTGCCGACGTGACAGACCCGATCCTTGGAGCAGATTGTCTCCACAACTATAACCTGCTAGTGGACATGCAACGGTTACGCCTTGTAGATGCCATGACTCACCTAGCTGTCCAAGGCATAGCATTGATCTCACCCCTCCCAGAACATTGCAGTCCAATCACTACAAAGTTTGAAGACCTACTCCAACGGTTCCCGTCGCTTACACGTCCCGCCAACTTTCTGCAACCAGTAAAGCATGACGTGACACATCACATCGTCACGTCCGGACCTCCCACTCATGCTCGTCCACGACGCCTTCTGGACGAACGGTTGAAGATAGCGAAAGCCGAGTTTGAGCACATGCTTGAACTCGGCATCATCAGACCATCGTCCAGCCCATGGGCATTGTTGCAAGTCGTGTTGCAAGTTGCGCCAGGGAACGGTGACACGATAGAAAGGCAGACCAAGAGGTTTAATATGGCGATCGGCTCAGAGCCGGGTACGTTCTAGCCACGGGCGCAAGGCACGAGTTCATGCGCACGAGCCGCGGAGCTCTATCTGCTCGGCTGCTCAGTGTAGCGCTATCCAACATCTCCCCCATACAGAAGAATCAAAGTCTTTGGGGAGCCTTGACACATCGGCCACTTCTCGTGTGTGAATGAAGATTGCCTTCACATTCTGTACGTGGGTCTTGAGCATCTTCGCTGTCAACGACTTCCGCCTCCCGGACATTTACAGGAAAAGGAACAAGATGAGTTCCGTTACGTCGCACAACCCCGTTGTCAGTGTCTACGAAGTAAGACCTGGATTCCTCTGCTGGTCTCTGCACTGTACCTTTCTGCTTGATGTCAGTGATCCAAACTTCATCTCCATTTAGGACTTCAGGCAGTGTGCGTACGCCATGCCGTCGATTGAAGTCTTTCTTCTGGTTTTCTCGGTATAGTTCTTCAAAGTCGCGAAGTTTTATCATGTCTGACATGTGAGGTATGAGCATCTCGGGAACAATAGGGAGCTTGGTTCGTAAACGTCGACCCATAAGTAGTTCAGCGGGGCTGTAGCCGTTCTTCAGCGGAGTCGACCTGTAAGAGAGAAGGGTCAAGTATGGGTCTTTCGTTTTTTCCATTGATTTTTTGATGCATTTCACGGCTGCTTCCGCAAGTCAATTACTTTGGGGAAAATATGGGCTTGAGGTGGTATGCTTGAACCCGTATTCTCGAGCAAATGTAGCGAAATCTGATGACGAGAACTGAGGCCCATTGTCGGAAACTACCGCCTCTGGAATGCCGTGGCGAGCGAAGATTGATTTGCAGTGGTTAATGACGGTAAGCGATGTGAGTTTCTCAAGTCGTGCTATCTCGGGGTACCTTGAGAAATAATCTGTCATGATCAACCACCAGTGGCTGTTGAAGTAGAAAAGATCCATTGCAACGCGCTGTCATGGTCGGTCAGGAAATTCCGTGTTTAGAAGCGGCATCTTGCGATTGCACGTGGTTTTGATGCATTCGTTGCATTGCTTTACTGTGGCAGTTATCTCTGCTGCTATTGTTGGCCACCAGACACAGTCCCTTGCTCTTGCTTGTGTTTTCGTGATGCCGAAGTGACCTTCGTGAAGGAGGTGCATGATCTCTTTTCTGCACGAGACAGGAACGGGCTGCATAGAGGAGCAAGTCGTCTTCTACGGTGAGCTGGTGTCGGTGCTCAAAGAAAGGTTTCAGGTCTTGTGGCAAGTCTCTTCTGGGTGGCCACTCCTTTGAGCTTAGTTTTCGTAGCTGGTTACAGACTGTGTCCTATTTTTGGCTTTCTTTTAGCCATTGTACGCAATGGTCCTTGACTGGGATAGCTTTGTTCAAGGAGCAGACAAAAGTTTCGACGTCTTTTTCAAGGTCTGTGCCCCCTGTCTGTTGTAGAGGTGCTCGGGAAAGTGTGTCAGCAGCTAGTAGGTCCTTCCCTGGTACATATTCTACGCTGTACTGGCAGCGCATCATCCTCATCTTCAGCCGCTGGAGTCTGAGTGTCAAGTCGTCAAGAGTTTTCGACATGAGGATGGGGACGAGCGGCTTGTGGTCTGTCTCCAGCTTGAACGTTTTTCCAACCAGGTAATTCTCGAACTTCCCGCATGCCCAGACTAAAGCAAGAGCCTCTTTCTCAATCTGCGCGTAGCGCTTTTCGGTGTCTGAGAGCAATCTTGAGGCGTATGCAATGACAGCCAACTTGCCATCTGTTTGTCGCTGCCGGATCAGTGCTCCAAGTCCGAAGGAGGAAGCGTCTGCGCTGACGACTGTGTCCTTTCCGGGGTCGCATACGCCCAGTACGGGACGAGAAGATAGTACTGTCTTCCATTTGTCAAATGCTTGTTGCTGTGGAGAGTCCCAAAGAAACTCCTGCTTCTTCGACAACAAGGATGAAAGTGGCTGAAGAACCTCTGAAAGGTTTGGCACGAAGCGGGCAAGGTACGTGGCCATACCCAGTACTCCTTGCAGCTTACTTTTGTTTGTCGGGCGTTTCATTTTCAAAATAGCTTCTACCTTTTTTTCATCGGGTCTGATGCCGTTGTAGTCTAGTTGATGGCCTAAGAGCGTGAGCTTTTGGACGTTATATAGGCACTTGTTTTCGTTCAGCGTCAATCCAGCTTTGGTTAATCGCTGCAGTACGGTGCGTAGCGTCTCGTTGTGTTCTTCTTCGGTTGAACCCCAGATGAGGATGTCATCCATGTGACAGACCACTCTGTTAATGCCATGCAAAAGACTAGACATCTGTTTTTGAAAGTGCTCTGGAGCAGACGATATGCCAAAAGGTAGTCTGTTGAAGGACAACCTCCCGAAGGGTGTAATGAAGGTGGTGAGCTTCCTGCTGCCTTCGTCCAGTGGAATTTGCCAAAATCCCGAATTAGCATCTAATTTTGAAAATATCTTCGCGCCGTGCAGCAGTCCGAGTGTGTGCTCGACGGAACGAATGGGATGCCATTCTCTCAGGACGTGATGGTTTAGACCAGTAAAGTCGACGCAAATTCTTACCAATCCGTTTGGCTTGAGGACGACTACCATGGGCGCACACCATTCGGTTGGTTCGTCGACAGGAGAAATGACACCGATTGTCTGCATTCGCTGCAGCTCCAACCTTGTTTTCTCGTACAGGGGTATCGGGATGCGGCGTGGAGAGTTGATATAAAATGGTTCCGCTCCATCGCGCAAGCGAATGCGGTGTTCTTTCTGCAGCTTGCCGAGACTTTGGAATAGTGAAGGAAATTCGAATTTTGGGATTACCTTCTGGGTGACGGCATTGACGAATGTAAGTATCTGCAGATCGTTGATGGCGGGCTTTCCGAGCAAGGACGTGTGGACGTCGTGAAGCACGTAGACGTCTTGAACTGTTTTCCTGTCGCGGTAAGCGAGTTCGAGTCTTGCAACGCCCTTAGTTGCGAGAAGCTTTGCGTCAGGCCCGTAAAGTTGACGAGGTGCTTCTGAAAGCAGAGGCTGACGTTTGAGCATGTCGAATGTTGCTTGTGAAAGGACGGTTTCGTCGGCCCCCGTGTCAATTTTGAATTTTACGGGTTGGCCTTGAACCAGGATTGTAGTCTCCCATTCCGAAGTTTCGAAGGACTTGACTGCTCCTAAGAATCCTTGTTCGCTGTTGGTTTCAGGCCCTTCAACGAAGTCGACACGTCGAGACCTGCAAACAGACGAATAATGTCCTTTCTTGTGGCAATTACGGCACACTTCCGACCGCGCTGGGCATTGGGCGCGTCCGTGCTGCTCGTTTCCGCACCAGCGACACGGTCTCTGAACGCCGCTCTTGCTTGAGCTTGGAGATGGCTTCACTTGTGTGTGAGGTCGTTCGTCGTTCGCGTGAGCAAATTTCGCAGAAGTCTTGACGAAACGTCTTTGGTTTGCTCCTTGTTGACGCGCCGCGGCAACTTTGTTGACAGTCGACTTGTCGGGAGTGAGCTCAGCTTGCTGCTGACGTACGCTTTCGACCTGTCGGACCGTCTCAAGTGCCTTCTGAAGCGTGAGGTCGGCGTCGAGTTGAAGTCTTGCTGAGAGCTTCTGATCTTTGATTCCAACTACTAGACGCTCTCTGACGAGCTGTTCTTGAAGCTCGCCGTAGTCGCAGTGCTTCGAAAGTGCGTGGAGCGCCGTGACAAAATCTTCCGCAGACTCGCCTTCTTGTTGAACTCTCGTGTTGAAACGAGCTCGTTCGAAGATGACGTTTCGCCGCGGGATGAAATACTTGTCGAACTGCTCCATGATGACTGTAAACTTCTTGGCCTCCTCGGCAGACAGCTGAAACGTGCCATATATATGTTTCGCTTGGTCCCCTATGATGTAGAGCAACGCATCTATTTGGTGTGGCTCGGGCTTGGCGATAAGTCCGGAGGATGTGCGGAGACGTTCGAAACGTTTTTTTCACTTGGGCCACTCGGTCGGTGATGAGAAACAAAATGCTTCCGGTGGTTGTATGACAAAGGACGCCATCCTTTATCGCGTGGCTGCAGCCGAAGATCCCCGGAGCAAAGTCGCCTACCTTCGTGTGGGTCCCTGGTTGGCGCGGCGGTGCCCGCTGAAGAGCTCTTGAAATCGGCTCATCGTTGGTGGCATCCCACTTCTGACACCATGTTGCAAGTCGTGTTGCAAGTTGCGCCAGGGAACGGTGACACGATAGAAAGGCAGACCAGGAGGTTTAATATGGCGATCGGCTCAGAGCCGGGTACGTTCTAGCCACGGGCGCAAGGCACGAGTTCATGCGCACGAGCCGCGGAGCTCTATCTGCTCGGCTGCTTAGTGTAGCGCTATCCAACAGGCATCACCCCTCCATATGGTGCAAAAAAAAAAAAAAAAACCCGGGTGATTGGCGGCCCTGTGGAGACTACCGCGCTCTGAACAACTCCACCGTTTCAGGCCGCTATCCCCTAGCCTACATCACAGATTTCTCGGCGTCCCTGGAGGGAGCAACCATCTCTTCAAAAATTAACCTGGTCAAAGCGTACCATCAGATCCCCGTGGAACCAAGTGACACACCGAAAACAGCCATCACAACACCTTTTGGACTTTTCGAGTATGTGAGGATGCCCTTCGGCCTTCGTAACGCGGCCCAGACATTTCAACGGTTTGTCGAAAGCGTCACCCGTGGGCTTACTTTTTGTTTTGCCTATGTCGACGACATCCTGGTGTCCAGCGCTAACGCCGAGCATCTCGAACACCTGGAGATCCTTTTCCAGCGCATGGCGGAATACGGGCTCATCATCAACAAGGCCAAGTGCGAGTTTTGCGTTTCACAACTGAATTTTCTCGGCCACAGGGTCGACTCCAAGGGTGTTCGCCCTCTTCCATCCAAAGTCGACGCAGTCAAGAACTTCCCAACGCCTACATCACTCAGGAAGCTTCGAGAGTTCCTTGGCATCGTAAATTTCTATCGCCGTTTTCTGCCGCATTGCGCCAATGTCCTCCAACCCCTGACTGATCTCCTAAAGGGAACTCAGCGGGACACCACACCTCTATCATGGCCTCCAGAGGCAGTGGAGGCATTCCTAACTATCAAGTCATTGCTCGCAGAAGCCGCAATGTTGGCGCCACCGCTCGCTGGTGCACCTCTCTCGATCATGACGGATGCCTCGGACGTCGCTGTAGGAGGAGTACTGCAGCAGTTCACTGACAGAAACTGCCAGCCCCTTGGGTTCTTTTCCAAGAAGTTGGCGCCAGCCGAGTTCCGGTACAGCACTTTTGGACGAGAACTACTAGGCATATACCTCAAAATCAAACATTTTCGGCATTATTTAGAGGGTCGGAAATTTCACATCTTCACCGACCATAAGCCGATAACTTACGCACTTCAAACGACCAGCAACCGCCTCTCTCCTCGAGAGAGTCGGCACCTTTCATTTATTGCGGAGTTCACAAGTGACATCCGCCACATCAAAGGCACAGGCAACTCGACTGCTGATGCGTTGTCACGGATAACTTGCTGCAACGCCATTCCCACCGCTGTGGATTTCGCCGCCCTAGCAGCAGCACAGCAAGGCGACCAAGATATCCCGAAGCTACGATCCGCATCTAGCAACCTTGACCTGCGTGACGTGTTGCTGCCAGGCTGCGACACAACAATAATTTGTGACATCTCCACGGGATCACCCCGACCGGTGGTACCTCCAACGTTTCGGCGATCCATTTTCAACTCGCTGCACAACCTTTCTCATCCCGGCATTCGAGCGACCCAACATCTCATCGCCCAGCGCTTCGTTGGGCAGGGGATGAACAAAGATGTGCGTGAATGGGCTCGCACGTGTCTGCATTGTCAGCTGTCTTAGGTTCATCGACATACCTTTGCACCTTTCGCCACAGTACAGACACCCACCGCTCGCTTCGACAACATCCACGTGGACATCGTCGGTCCTTGGCCACCATCCGACGGAGCCATCTACATGCTCACTTGCATAACAGATTCACCCGCTAGCCAGAAGTTTCCCCTATCGCAGACATCCGCGCGGAAACCACTGTGAAGACAATCGTCAGTAGTTGGATTTCACGATTTGGAGTTCCGTCATCTATTTCCACCGACACAGGCGCACAATTCGAATCTCGTTTGTTTAACGAGATCATGACTCTTATCGGGTCCTCCTGAATTCGAACAACAGCGTACCATCCCGCTGCTAACGGCCTTGTGGAAAGATTTCATCGTACCCTAAAGGCCGCACTAAGAGCACGCAACGACCCGTACAACTGGAGCACACTTCTTCCCGTCGTGCTTCCAGACCTCCGCACAACACTCAAGCCAGACTTAGGATGCACTGCCGCAGACCTAGTCTACGGGCAGCCACTTCGCCTCCCAGGAGATATGTTCATGACGTCTCCTACTTCTACCGTGCCCGATCCTTTCAGCTATGCCACCCAGCTTCGAGAAGTTATGCGGAACCTGCGTGCCACACCAACAAGGCAGCACGGCCCTCATCCGACGTACGCATGCGACGAGTTAACCTCGGCCACACACGTTTTCTTGCGTCGAGATGCAGTCCGGAAGCCTCTGCAACAACCTTACGATGGCCCTTTCAAGGTTTTCGAAAGGCGCGACAAGTATTTCGTTCTGGATTTGAACGGGCGACATGACACCATCTCCGTCGACCGCCTGAAGCCTGCTCACATTGAACTACCGTTCGCATCCAGCCAACACCCTCTACATTGGCCGCCTTCATGCCAGCCGACGGCACCATCCTTACAAGCCACCGAGCATTAGCATCATCGCTCCGTCTCTTGGGCACAACATCGCACTAGCGACTCCTCTAGGGGGGGAGCCCTTGTAGCGCCAAAGCGCGAGACTTACAGCGGTCGCGCCAAAGCGCGAGTCTTAGAGCAGTGACTCACGCAACGTCAGCAGCTAATGACGTATCAAGCGCGCGGCACGAGCAGCACCGACGGCACCGAGCTCCGGGTTCGAAGAGAACAGCACGAGCCTGGCAGCGTTCGACGATGTAGCAGGGCGGCCTCAGCGGAGCCTTTTTTTATGTTCTTTTCAAGTTTTGTGTGGGTGATAAAGATAAGTTTGTTGATTTGCATCGACGGACGTCTTTCCTGACCCCCACAACGTGACCCCCGAGGTCACGTGCAGGGACTCAAACCGTAACCGTAACCGAAACCGAAAACCGTTTAGGAACGAAATTTTTTCTGTAACCGTAACCGGAACAAAACCGTTATTTGATATTTATAAAAACCGTAACCGTAACCGGAACCGTAAATTATTCACCGGTAACCGGTTTTAACCAATATTAACCGAAAAATAAACTATTAGTTTTTCTGAAGTATGACCTGGAGGAGGGATCTTAAATTGTTGTGGCCATTTGACAGAGTTACTGTCAGCGAGTGGTGCATCTGGTTACATATTTCCATTCAATCTGACTTTAGGATTAAGAATACTCAGATTGAATTAGTGGTCGAGCTTATAATTAAAAAAATTCTATATTTCTAAATCTGCCACACTCCTACATCGCTACACGTATTCAGTACGTGTCGCTTTCAGTGTATTAACTAATAAGTTCGAATTCTCAGATGTCCATCCAACTCGGTTCTATCAAAACCACCGATGTTCCTGACATGCAGTAGCCAGTATAAAGAAACGAGGTAAATTGACCATCATGCAGAGCTGGCGGAAAAGAAAACCTGGGCCCGTTTGCTCGAAGCGCTAACCGCGGCTAAAGTTAGCAGCAGTACCTAGGAGAGAGAGTTTGAAATCACGTGACTGGCGGCTGGGATGCCGGGAAGCATGGCGGCGCCCCGGTGCGTGAGCGCCGCTCGCTTTGTAACTAATATGTCGTTGTAGCTGCACTATCGGGCGCGTTAGTCAGCAACGAATGGTGCAGGAGGCTTTCGCTTTGCCTTACCTCGCTTAAATCGCAAAGCACGAGCAATGACTTCGCGGCATTTGTTGCATAGTCTTTCGATTCTCGCCTTTCTAAGCCTAAATGAACGCGATAAGTGTCGGCATGGCAACGTCTTTGGAAAGCGGATTGCCTTGACTCAATCGACCGGATATTAATAGTACACAAAAGAAGACCAGCGTGTGCCCCGACAGACCTTTTTCTAAATTACCCAAGCATCGAGAAGAACGCTGGAAGTGTAATTCTATGATCCGCGCTCGCTGTCCTTCCTCTTATAAAAGATTCGAAGTAAATAATCATTATAAGACTTGGACGAACGCGCGTGCAAGGCAAAATTTGTTTTAGACTTTTTCCTTTAGAACGATAGGCCCGTAGCTCACAAGTTTTGAGCAGCGCTGTAGGCGAGCAAAATAGAATATTTGGCTCGCGCTTCGAACATGCATCAATACGCTTCCCCACTAGAGTTTTTTCTACTCAGTTCCATTCTAAGTTCCAGCGTAGCAGAGGCTACAAGAGCGAGCTGCGAGCTTTCCGCGTCCCTGCCAAGCACGCGCGCTCGTGCAGTGCGAGCATCGTTCAGGATGACGCGCTTTTCCGAGTAGCTTCGGCTTCACTATCACGTAAAGTGAAATATACGCGCTCGCGGAAGCTGTGAAAGAAAGCAAATATGAAAGGAATGTTTAATGGAACGCTGCGGCCGCAAGCAGCATAATTCTGTTCTTTTTTTTAAAACTTTTTTTAGACGTTTTGTTAGCGCACATCTACAGATGCTGACAGCGGCTTATATTCGAACGTGGCACGTGCAAAATCGAACGTTACAGCGCCACACGGATGATGCAGCCAGCAAAACTTGGTCGCGTCTTGCGTAAGTCTTCCGGACGCGCTCGCGCCCCCTGCCCAGAGCAACGGGTATATTACTACTGCATACGCCAGCACGCGCAATGCCTGCAACTACACTCGTAGCATGCACCTCGGTGCTTGGGAAATTTGTGTGCTATCAATACAAGGCCGATTGAGTCAAGGCAATCCACTTTCCAAAGACGTTTCCATGCATGCCGACAATTATCGTGTTCATTTAGGCTTAAGAATGGCCAGAATCGAAATATTATCTAAAAAATGCGGCGAGGTCATTGCTCATGCTTTGCGATTTAAGTGAGGTAAGGCAAAGCGAAAGCCTCCTGCACCATTAGTTACTGACTAACGCGCGCGATATTGCAGCTACAACGACATATTAGTTCCGAAGCGAGCGGCGCTCACTTTGCGGGGCACCGCCATGTTTTCCCGCATCCCTACCGATCCCTGTCACATGATCTCAGAATCCCTCTCCTAGGTACTGCGGCTAACTTTAGCCGCGGTTAGCGCTTCGAGCAAACGGGCCCTAAAGCCCCTGTATCCTGGGAAAAGTGGCGCCTTCATTGTTGTGGAAACGCGCGAGACACGTTCAGCGCGCCACTTCTGGAAAGAACATGGCGTCTGAAATCTAGCTCAGTGCTGCGCTGTGCCGCCATGACCTTCCCAAGGGATGCAAGTTGCACGTGCCTCGTGCATCGACGCACTTTGCGCTACTTTTGAAACATGAAGGGGCTTTAATGGGCCCTGCTGTTCATTAATAATGTTTATGTTGTTCATTTAGTGTGAAACGTGTCGCGAGTGACGATTTTGAAACAACACAGAAAGAAAAAAAAAAGTCAGGGGTTTGACATTGGCGTTTTGTATTATATATACAATATATATATATATATATATATGCTCGGGCTGAGAGTGGTGGAAGGAGCGAGGAAACGTCAGAAGGGTGTCCGAGTTTTTTTCTTTTCCTTCCCGCGCCGAGACCCTTCTTCAAACCGAGTGGCACCCGCCGCCTAAAGCCCCTTCATGTTTCAAAAGTAGCGCAATGTTCGTCGATGCACAAGGCACGTGCAACGTGCAGCCCTTGGGAAGATCATGGCGGCACAGCGCAACACTTAGCTATTTCAGACGGCATGAATTTCCCAGAAGTAGCGCGTCGCACGTGCCTCGAGCATTTAACAACAATGAACGGCGCCACTTTTCCCAGGATAGAGGGGCTTTACCGTCGCCGGCACTGCCACGCCTCTCAGCTTCTCAACATGACAAAAGAAAAAGCCAAGGAGAAGGATGCCTCCTCGTCAAACGCGCCAACGCGCCACCCTCGTCCAACAGACATGGGATGCAATTTCTGCCTTCTTCGCCTGAACCTTGGGAGCTGCCCTGCTTCCAATCGTCGATGGCCTGGCCAATCTCGCCCCACACGGCCAGCAGTCTCAACAGTCTCTCTCGCAAAACTGTGAACGCGAGCTATTCGAACGTCGGCACGGTGAGCTCGAACATTCACAGACGCGCCGAGAGATCGCTTCCAGCATCGCCGGAGGCCTCCCCCTGCCACCGCCGGAGGTATGGCTTCTACGAGAATCATTTCTACCAGAGCCACCAGCGCAATCCAACTACCTCTGATAGAGCCCCCACCACCCATGCCGGAGCGAGGGTCCGTCATGCCTACGACATTCTGAGCGACCTCGCCCAGGACACCATAAGTTTCTCCACGAGAGATGTCCATGAGATCAGGCATCTCCCCCGCCATCGGTTCTACTGGGATGACATGCTCCCCGAACACCAGCACCTCATTTTCGATAGACTGGAACTCTTCCACGTCGTCGCGAGAGGGAACTGTAGGACGGCAGTCCTATCCCAGACGTCGAGGATTCGAGTCTGAGGTTTTCAGAGAGCTCCCCGACCAGCTACCCAACCAGCCTCGACGCGGACGCCACACGCCTCGTGCTCCCGCGCACAACAGCTACCGCCCAGACACCAAGTCGAAGAGGCCCCCTAATCGTGAGTCCGGCAGCTACGCTGAGTCTTCGAAACCCACCAGTGCCGTCATCGACGGCACAGTCGTCTCCTCGACGCTCCTGTGTGTTTTTCCTGTCGAGGACATTCTCGCCCATGCTCTTTGCGAGGCTGGCGTCTCGGCCGACCGTGCCCGAGCTTGATCTTGGATCGAAGAAAACGACCCAATGGATCCCGACTCGACAACCACCGCCACCGAGCGAATCCTGGAGTGGCTCAGCAGGACCGACAGTCATTAAGCCCCACGCGGATGACGGCTCCTTCGACACGTACGATGGCAAGGAGGAAAACCACACCAACACAAAGGAACACACTACAGACAAACAAAGCGTCATCGAAGACTCTTAGTCGGACCTGGGTAGCACTGCCTACAAGTCAAAAGCGACGGGACCTACACCGCCAGTCCACTCGACCCAGCAGGCACCTGAAGTCGACTGGGCAGTGTTTAGTGAGGCAAGTAGTTTTCACGGGCCGCCCGACTACGGCGGACTTTCCATTCGCTGCACAAAGGCTTCTTGCCTCACGGCCCGCCCAGCCCAGCTCTCAATTTTATTACTGCATTCCACTTAGCAGTATTTTACTAGTGGATGGCTGTAGTTCTGTTCCTTCCTTCAGTGAAGCGGAGACTCGCCTGCATGTATGAGGTTGAAATCAACTGTAGCGACGAGAAAGTGCGAATGGTTCTTCCAGCATCAAGTGGGAACTTTCTTAGGGTAATTGTTTATAAATGGTGCCAAACAACAGAGCAGCGGTGTTTATTTTAATTTTTATTATATAGAACGCGATGATCCCCGAGTACTAGAAGTAACATGTATGCTCGGGCATCAAACTAAATAATGTAAGTAGATGTAGTGAACAAGAGTTGGAGCTAGGAACGTGTGCAACTTCTGACCAATTAGAAGTATTAAGACGTTTCTAGGTTCCTTGTATTTCACGTTATTGGATATCTGAGACTGCTTTAACAGTTTTTTCTAAAATGGCTGTCTAGCATTTCAATTAGACAAATTATTGGAAAAACCGAAATAAACCGGTTTTTATGAACGTGTAACCGGTAACCGAAACCGTAAAAATTAAAACCGTAAAAAACCGAAACGAAACCGTTATCAACAGGAAGCGGTAACCGTAACCGTAACCGAAACGTTATATTTTTCGGTTTGAGTCCCTGGTCACGTGGTCCCCTCCCTAAGGTCACGTGACCCCTCCCAAGGTCACCTCAAGGTCACCTGACCCCCAAGGTGACCCCCACGTGACACCCCAAGGTCACGTGACCCCCCAGGTCACGCCTCTCCGAGGTCACGTGACCCCCCCCCCCCCCCCCCCCGGAGCATAGTGAAGAATGAAGGGAGGAGGAGAAGGAGGAGGGGTCTACCCTCCCCCTAGTAGCCTTCACTCCTCCTCCTCAAGAGCTGTGCTCCAAATCGGCGTTACAGGGAGTTGTAAACGGCTTTCACTTTTTTATTCTTCACTCTTTACCGCACAGCCGTCGTGGCGGTACGGAACAGAGTGACGAATAGGTAAGAGCATCATCTGGACGCCGCCATCCTGCCAGGCTTCAGTGTCGTGGGACTGGACTCGGCGTCGGTCAGTTAAGACTTTTTTTTATTTAGTGTGTGTTTCTTCGCCCCGCTGAGCTTTGTTTCTCGGGTGCGGTTCCGCTTAAGGTTTTTTTCGGATGTTCTTTTTTTACGAACTGCTTGCTAGCATTGTTTAGTTGTTGGGTTTATTTCGTCATGGCGTAGCGGCCTGACGGTGGTGTTGAGAGCGTTTTCGCACGCATTTGGTTGCGTCCCTTTTAGGGAATGCCCGGAGGAATTAGTTCTTGTTCTTGCCATGCCTGGCTAAATTTTTGTGTCTTGATGAATTTTTTTTTTTTTTTACCGTTCCGTGTCGTCGACTTTTTTTACTCTCCACCGGGCGTGGACCTATCGCATTGCCAGCGGTCGAACTTTTATTCGTTTAACGCAATTCTCGTTGAGGTGGGAGTTGAATAATTTTATTCTTATTAATTTATTTTTATTCCCTTCCGCTCTCATTGACAATCTCTCAGTGTGTTACGGTAGTGAAAGGTCATCCCTTGGTGATCTCTGCTCTGTGCGGTGAACAAACCCTAGCGTCTAGTTTCGGAAAGAATTGTATATAATATATGAATGATGTAGTGACTTTCTATGTCTTAGTATTATGACAGAATAGCTAGTCATGCTAGTTTACAGTGAAAGTTTTATAAATCGAAACAATACATCTGTGCCTCTTAGGTATTGAAAGTCTACTAGGCCTGCGGATTTGATTAGATATGTTGCTCGTGGTTTTCCTCCCTTATCAAAACAAAAATAACTATTCGATACCAGAAATTTCGTTTATAATTTATTACAAAGCGCAGACAAAATGCAAGAAAACGTTTTCACAATTCATAGAAACGCACCGGTCCCTATATCTGACTTAGGTCTTGCAAAACGAAGGCATTTTTTTACGATATTGGGGCTTAAATAAAAAAACATACAAAAAATACACACTTTTTCAACTTGTTTTTTAAGTAGAGAACTATAAGATCTACGCTGTAACAAAACAAAAGTTTTTGTTTAGAAAATCGACTTCAAAATTGATACTTTCTGAGCTTTGTTTCTCGGGTGCGGTTCCGCTTAAGGTTTTTTTCGGATGTTCTTTTTTTACGAACTGCTTGCTAGCATTGTTTAGTTGTTGGGTTTATTTCGTCATGGCGTAGCGGCCTGACGGTGGTGTTGAGAGCGTTTTCGCACGCATTTGGTTGCGTCCCTTTTAGGGAATGCCCGGAGGAATTAGTTCTTGTTCTTGCCATGCCTGGCTAAATTTTTGTGTCTTGATGAATTTTTTTTTTTTTTACCGTTCCGTGTCGTCGACTTTTTTTACTCTCCACCGGGCGTGGACCTATCGCATTGCCAGCGGTCGAACTTTTATTCGTTTAACGCAATCCTCGTTGAGGTGGGAGTTGAATAATTTTATTCTTATTAATTTATTTTTATTCCCTTCCGCTCTCATTGACAATCTCTCGGTGTGTTACGGTAGTGAAAGGTCATCCCTTGGTGATCTCTGCTCTGTGCGGTGAACAAACCCTAGCGTCTAGTTTCGGAAAGAATTGTATATAATATATGAATGATGTAGTGACTTTCTATGTCTTAGTATTATGACAGAATAGCTAGTCATGCTAGTTTACAGTGAAAGTTTTATAAATCGAAACAATACATCTGTGCCTCTTAGGTATTGAAAGTCTACTAGGCCTGCGGATTTGATTAGATATGTTGCTCGTGGTTTTCCTCCCTTATCAAAACAAAAATAACTATTCGATACCAGAAATTTCGTTTATAATTTATTACAAAGCGCAGACAAAATGCAAGAAAACGTTTTCACAATTCATAGAAACGCACCGGTCCCTATATCTGACTTAGGTCTTGCAAAACGAAGGCATTTTTTTACGATATTGGGGCTTAAATAAAAAACATACAAAAAATACACACTTTTTCAACTTGTTTTTTAAGTAGAGAACTATAAGATCTACGCTGTAACAAAACAAAAGTTTTTGTTTAGAAAATCGACTTCAAAATTGATACTTTCTGGTTTTAGCATAATATTAACGTAAACGTACCACAAAAGAAATGTTATACAGCTCAGTGATTTTATAATATATATATATATAGAACGTGTTCTTGGCTCTCTATAGACATAAAAAATATCGATGTAACCCAAGTATATACCTAGTATTTAATTGCCAAAGTTCATCAACAATTAACAGAGGGGGATGGGGGGGGGGGGCGTGTTTGACATTTTTACAGAAAAAAAGCAAAGCGCCTAAAATTATTTTATGGCATTAGAGCCTTTTAAATTTGCTCACGGAGTGCTTGAAAGACGTTAACATAACGTTAAGTAAAATCCACGCCGGGAGATCGAGCAAAACATCCGACCCAAGACGGATGTGATAAATACTGCTTTCCGCCCCGGCCTCTTTTAAAATTCTTAAGTCGAGAAGAACAAAATTCAACGAACTTGCGGCTTGTGGCAACTACGTTTTTAGAGACGACGCCATAAATATATTTGGTTTCAGCGAAATTAAAAATTCAACCCTTTTTGCGTGCATGACTTGAGATGAAATCACCCATATAGCGTATACACTTTGAAACGGTGAATCTTTATTCCGATAAAATTGCAGACGGCGAGGGTAGATGAAAAAAGAGATCGACATCCATGCCACAAACTAAATGCTGCACCAATTATTGATTCTGAACGCGTAAAACTATGCAAGGTTCAGCGTAAAGCACACAGCTTATACCTTTGTGCTCAGGCCTTAGTTCACACTCCTAAGCCGTCGTCTTCCACACGCGAGGAGGGACCGCTCGAAGATAGAACGTAAAATCCCAAGACGTCTATGCTTCACATTTGGACGTCAAGTTGAAGGATATGGTATTTAATCGTGATCACCGTGAATAATGTCTAAATGTCACAAGCACGATATATCTCAACAATCTTATTATTGGGGTGAGGGGCATGTTTGAACAAACTGCCTGCTTTGTTCGATTGCAGACTACCTCATTGGAACGCATTATGCTCCTTTTCGTTATGACTTGGCAAAACGGCGATAAATACGACTCCAGTAAGGCCATGAGACCTTCAATGAAAGGTATGTGAAAACGATTAGTTGGTGTGTCACCCCATCTCTGGAAAACAGTCGCGTGTTTCACGTTCTTTTGAATTAACTCGAGGGGCCCTACCGCTCGGTTTGGTCAAGAAGCATAAAATCAAACGTATCTGTGTTCTAAAAAAAGAGCGAGGGTAGAATGCAAAGCAGAATAAAGTTGTGTAAAAAGAAAATATAAAATACTGAAACATCATATATTGTAATGTATTTGAACTGTATTTAAGGAACAGTACATTCCGGCGCAGTCGAAATGATCATGTGGATTCCCCTTACCGTAAAATATAGCGCCCGAGGTGAGCTGTTCTTTACATCTTGTGATCCACACGATGAAGAGGTATTTCAGCACACACAGTACTCACAACGCCATACATGAGTCTACTGACCTCCAATAAATTAGGAATAAAATAGATGCGATGCTGCAGAAAACGACAATATACACCAATGTGTCAGCGTGTATAATGCAGACTTTGAGACCTCGATCAGAGGCACCAAGGATGCCAGCCAAGCCAATACCAGATGTTAATGCGCGGTCCTTGGAAGCCTTTAGCGTACAGCAGTTGTCAACTCCAAGGATCCTGACTACCTCCTCCACCAGGTACTATTGGCGGAGCAAAAACAAATAACGCAAAACCAACAACCGCGTGTAGCGATTGTTGAGCTTTCAAGAAAACAAAAAAAATCTCCACGCGTTCGAATGGTGAAGACAAACTAGTTTGTTGGTCAATCGATGGATTCAGAAGCCTGGATATAATGTTATAAATATGCGTGCGAGAAGAATAACTGAACTTCCAGTGCCAAGAAAAAAAATTCTGAGGACGCCTTAGCACTCAGTTAAACATAAAATAGCGTAAAATAGACAAGGGCAAGGAGTATTCAGGACAAGCGCTTGTCCTGTACACTTCTCCTTTTCTTTTTGCGCTATTTTATATGTTGAACTAAGACGAACCAACTAGCCCAACAACGTACCCGACTAAACCTAAGCACTTCTTATGAGTTGTGAATGCAAAAGCATGAATGCCGTTCCTCCGTTCTTTTAGTTCGTCCGCGGTGTACTGGCGTGGACGGCCACGTTTCGCTATTGCCGAGGTTGCGGCCGCCCACGATATAGATGCTTCAGGCGCCGCGATGTTTCTCGGCGCCGAGAACAGCAGGAACAGCCGCAGCCCCATATCCTCCACAATTCGGCGATGACCAACCCTAGAGCGGCGGCCGAGCGCGCTCTTTCCTGGCGTGCGGAGCAGAGCGCCAGGAAGAGGGGATTCCCTGTGGGGTAGCATTCCTTGGAACTATGCGCGCGCGTTTCAGATACAGGATTCGTTTCGATGGAAATTTCTTTCACGTTCACCGCGGTTGCAGCGGTTACAGACGCTTCCGGCTCCGGGGAATTTCTTTCGCGGCTACAGACGCCTCCGGCTCCTGGGAATTGTTTCCGCAGCTATAGACGCCGTCGGCTCCGCTCCATGGGACAGTTAATGCTTTCGCCTTAAAAATTTGGTAATTGTCGTCACTGGAATGGCGAAGAAGTGTACAGCCTAACTGACCATCTTGGTGACTCCTGGGAACGATGGAAAGTGAGTTTTTGGTATGCATTCCAGTAGAACCCCGTAGAGAAGTGGGATAGAGCAGTATTTTACGAATTCAAAGCAAAAAAACGTAATTACATGTTCTTAGTTGTTTTTTCTACAAAAAGCGATGCTTGACTTATCTGGCAAACAACTTGTTACTAGACTCATGTGTAGTCCTACTAGTAATACCCGGACGTCCCAAGGAGCCGCAAAACCAGGTATATATGGAAGCGCAAAGCAAGCGATAATCTTCTGGAGGGTTTTTAACACCTCACCTTAGATGCCGTGCCATGGACAGTACAAAAGCATGTTGAAGGAGCCAGACAGTTCTAGAGATATGGCTGCCTTGGACTAAAGTCTTCCCACCTGGCATCCAGAAGCATTGCCACACCAGCAGTCGGAAAGACAAGTGGCAATCTTTGAAGGGGCTGGATTAACGGACGTTCGTGCAATATGAAAAGACGAATAAATGAGTGCGTACAGTCCCACCCTCTGATAGCAAAGGAGACTGTTTGCTGGTCACAATCACCCCTTTTCTACATAAATGTAAATGCAAATGGACGAGTCTTCAGAGCCCTTGTTGGCCTCGAAGCATCGGTGACAATAGTTAACCAAAAGCTTTTGAAAGTAAAAAATTAAAGACGTTTAAAATTTCTTTAACGCGAAATTAGAGTGCAGCTCTTGAGGAGGGGGAGGGGAGGGTATGCCCCACCTCCTCCGTACTCTCTCCATCCTCCCGCCCCTCCCCTCATCAACTGATCCTCGTCCTTTCCTCCTTTCTCCTTCCCTCCTCTCCCCTCTTCCTCCTTTGCTCCTCCTTTCCCTTCCTCGTCCTCCTTATTTCCTCCTCCTCCTTTCCCTTCCTTCTCCTTCCCTCCTGCTCCTCCGCACGTTACGTTAATTTTCCTTCTAAATCAAGTAGTGAAACTGATTTGTTCAAGGGTGACTTGACACCAGGTATTGTAATGTCATTTCCCCTGCTAAATTTAGCGGAGAAACTGAATTGCTGTTGAGTTCACGTGAAGTCAAATTTCCTGCTAAATCTAGCGGAGAAAGAGAATTTTTTCAAAGGTGACGTGACACCAAGTCATGTAACGTCATTTTTGCCCGCCAAATATAGTGGGGAAACTGAGTTGATGTTGAGGTGGCGTGACGTCAATTTTCCCGCTAAATTTAGCGCGGTTACGCCGGCGGCGACGTGGACGCCGCGGAACCCGGAAACGGGCGCCTAAGAGCTGCGCTCTAAAAGATTGTGAGGGTCGTGCGAACGAGAGTCAAGACTACGATTGAAGAAATACGCTGTAATGCATGAAATGCAGTATTTAAGTAGGGATAGTTTTTTATTTGCTTATTTTATTTAAGCTTAATGTGTGAATAGGTCATATGACATAAGGTCACGTAACATGAATTTCCCGCTAAATATACCGGGGAAGCTTAATTTGTGTATAGGTCACATGATTTAATTTTTTTTGCTAAAATTTTTTGGTCACTTGGATTTGTCGGTGAGTGCCGCGACGTCAGTTCACGTGACATCAGTTTTCCCACCAAATTTGCGGGTGAACTGAATAGTTGAACCACTGACGTGACGTCCATTTTTCTGCTAAATCTAGTAGGAAAACTGAATTGTTGCATAAATCCATAGGAGTTATTATAATGTACGCTAGAGGTTCAACTGGCGCTAGTGTCTATGCGACTTCCGGGAGGCAAATTGAAACAGACAGCAACCAGTCTACTTTTGCGGTGCTCCTGTGCATTCCCTTGCGGAAACGCGCGTGCATTTTGTCTCTTCGCTGGAAAATACCATAAATAACCTTTTATTTTTTCGGTTGTATCGGATAGTATGTACCTTTATTAATATTGTGAAAGCTTAATTGTTTTAGTTACAAAATTTTTCTTTACGACTGAACGATGTTAAACTTCGCTATATTTCAGTCCCAAACCTCTGTACCATGGTAGGTATGTAAAAACGAGCGACGATTCTAAGTAAAATAACGATCGAAAGGAACGCAGTCTGTGTTCAAAGTTCGCTAGCATTCCGGTGGAGCTTATATATTGTTATACCCGTCCTGTCATTATATAAAAATGACTCCGTGGTGCGCATCTTTACGATCGGATAAGAAAAAAAAAACAAAAAAAAAAAAACGTTCAAAGGTAAAAAAATAAAGAACGTGGGCTACAAAAGGTGTGTTTTATTTATTATTTTTTATGTCGGGCAGTTTTTATTGGGCACATGTTCGCCGGCTTCTCCCTATTTGCAAAGATTCGGAGCGTGCGAATGATGGTTTGAACCCAGAACAAGCATCTTCGCACGTATTCATGAGCAGAAAGAATAACGCACTACTTATTTATTGGAAATCTGGCTATATTACATGGCTTTTAATTTATTTTGATCGTCTACATGCACAAAGAGTCCCTTATCCAGTGTTACTGCGTAGTTCTTGCCGCTTCTCTTAGTTTTCCAAATGTCCTTCGTTCGAAAGCGCTGACGCCGTCTTTGTGCTAACAGTGTCCGATAGTGCACCTAAATACACGTACGAAGCGGTTTTAGCACCGTTTTTCATGCCACAAATTTAAAATAAAAACGCCGTAACTGACCGAATATTTCTTCTGCGTCAATGAGAAATGTTCCAATGTGCCTTGTACGTACGAAATATTCGTGATATTTGCTCTTATAATTGAGCGCAGAGAGAAAAGGCACTCGTTTTTTCCCCATAGAAATGCATTACCGGAAGTCAATTTCGGACTGGTTGCTGTCTGCTTCAATTTGCAGCAGCACACTAGCGCCAGTTGAACCTCTAGCGTACATTATAATAACTCAGTGCATAAATCACTTGACGTCAATTTTTCTGCTAGATTTAGCGGGGAACATGAATTTGTCTGCAGGTCCCGTGACGTCAGGTCACGTGACGTCAATTGTCCCACCACATTTAGCGGAGAAACTTATTCGGTACATAAGTCAGGTGATGTAAATTGTTCCGCTAAAGTTAGCGGGGATCTTGAATTTGTATGTAGATCCCCTGACGGCAGGTCACGTGACATCAATTTTTTTTTTTGTTAAATTAAGCGGAAAAACACAGAGGGACGGAAGGTCGGATTGACGGATAAATGTTTTTAAGGGGGGGGGGGGGGGGCGGAAACATCTCATGCTTTCAAATAAATTTACTTGACCCTCCGATGTTAGCCCCAAGAAATATACACCGGGGCTCCAATGCTTAGTAAACTTGACTATCATTTGCTACCTTCATGACCAGGCACAAAGCAGACGCACATTAACATATACTTAAATGATAGCGTCAAACTGGCTTATGTAAAGCTTGCCAGTGCCAAGGAAAGGGCAAAATCTGTGCGATGAAGAGATGTATACTCATCAACTACCCCCGGATAATACCTGTGAGAAAGGATCCAGCCACAACCACTTGCATCGAGGTTCACTTAAAGTTGACGGCCACCACCATTGCGAGACGCAATTCTCAGAATATGAATCTAGAGAACAAAACAATGGCTGAAGAGAGAGCTGCAACACACGCTGAATGCCGCGGTTATTTTACCTTTCAGTATCTTTCGCATTGTCAAGAGTAATCCTGTCCACAGAAGACCGATCACTGTGGCTAAGCACATATCGAATAATCAATCGTCAAACCTTATTTTTTATTTTTGCAAATGTTTCGAACTATATTTTGCAATATGTTTTGCGAAATATATTTACAGGTTTCTTTGAGCGAAGAGCATTGAGATTTTGAACATTCATGACTCCTTTTGATGCACGTAAATGAGTACATTGAATTTTTTTTTTTTTGTTATAAAAAATCGCTAGCTTGTTTCTGTGGGTCGTTTACCTTTTAGAGTCCGATCATGCCATGTCCTGCTCGTCCCCGAGCAAAGTGACAACACGCAATGCGAGATTAGATGGTTTTACCTCACAGCTTGTACTGGAGTCTAGAGGTACTGCCTGCCGTATCTGGTCTTGGTTCGGCCGTAGGTTGACTGCCAAGCCTCCCCCGACCCGAGCGTCTTGTACCTTCACCGGCCCTTTTTTTCACGCTCTGCGCCATTCTCGCCGTGTTCTTTCTCTATCTGGCCGCGATCTCCACAGTTTCCGAAGTAGAGGAATGAAGTCGTGAGTCCATTTATGTGGAAAAGTTACGACGTATACATTGGCGAGACTTATATACTTGAAAGCTTTTGAGCTGATTTGAAACGAGCGTTCCTGCCAGCGCGAGACAACACGAAGACATGCCACTCTAACGCAATCTTCGCGATAAACGTCAAATTGGTATCAAGATTGTTTCTATACAAAGCGCAAGCATTCACAGTTTGCGCTTTCATCATCCATGCGTGCTTCTCCATCGCAGCGAACGGCGGGACGGATTTACAAAGTGCCCTTCAGCCGCAGTGCTATACAAAAGAAGGAGAATGTTTTCGGGGCCCAGAAAAGTACGCCATCGAGTCCCGATTAATTCCGGTCCGGCCGGCTCCTCCGTGTTTTCCGAAACACGCGAAACCAACGCCGGATAGTTGACCGCACTCACGCCAAGTTGGCTTAGCGCA
The DNA here is from genome assembly GCF_016920785.2 of Ixodes scapularis. Classification (NCBI taxonomy): domain Eukaryota; kingdom Metazoa; phylum Arthropoda; class Arachnida; order Ixodida; family Ixodidae; genus Ixodes; species Ixodes scapularis. The sequence goes on along the minus strand of NW_024609835.1, from coordinate 238,735,980 downwards.
TGCGCCTCTCCGAGCATGTTCGTCGGACCGAGCCACGAAGAGGCGGGCTTACTTTCTTTTGACCGGCGATAAAACAACAAGCCCGCTACAAACTCGAGTCCCGGGTATGTATTGCTTTCAATTAATGACTCATTTGCATACAGCGGACCGCGCTCGCTTCTTCTCTTTGGCGCCGTTCGGGGCCGCCTTTGTTTACAGCGCGCGCCCGAGCCGGCCGCTGCATCGTCGCTACTCCAAAGTCCCTTCCGGAACGCCGAGTGAAGCGGAAAATGTTTCGTTGCCTCGTTTGCATAAGCTCGGGGAAAATGCGCTTGGGCGTCGACTCCATCTTTCTTTCCGACTCTTTGTGGCCTGATGGGTTCTTGTTATTCTCGCTCATCTGTTGGGCGCCATCCGTAGCTATAGCGCTACGAAATTTGTCAAAGCCGGACCTTGTTTGCCTACCGTATACTAGAACAAAGATTTGCGTCCCCGTTTGCCGCGTTTGAGAGATAACTGAGAGATTTGAGCATTTTCGTTGCTCTTTTAGGCATGGCTCACCGGTTACGGATCTGACGGTGTACCTGCGCTGCTAGATCGTGCTGATACAAAAGTTTGAATTCCTCCTTTCGAGGGCTCGTCTGGTGCGTTCTGAGTTAGCTGGTTAGCGATGAAAGTGCAAGTGAACATTTGTATTGTTTATTAGAAACAAACATTTCAAAGAATAGGGAATTGCCCTATAATCTGGTATCAGGCCAATATTCGTGCAACCCTCCCCTCATCTAAATATTACTTTTAAAAGTACGTCGTAAAAATGCTGATTCTTATAATAGCCCGTCCTTCAAATAAATGTTCTTATTGAGAGCTCCTTTAGTTAGGCTCTTTGTTTGCTAACAGCTTACGGTCCCTCTTTTTGTAATTCCCTGGAGCACCAACTTTAGAATATATTCTAACCTTTCAAGTTAACAAAGTATTTTCTCTTGTTTTCATCACGCAGAGCACACGGCCAGTCAGGAATTTGATTATTTTAAAAGTTCTCGGGGAGGGACGAGAGAAATATTGCGCTTGGACGTTACAAAGTAATAGGTAACTTGGGACTGTGAAAGGCATTCCAGGATGAACATTCTGCGGATCTCCATTCTGTTTCGAAACGTTTTTGGTCAGATGACTTCCCCAGATAAACAATTTATAAACTATGTCCAATAAACATACAAAATAATAATATACGACTGAAAAAGGTTATAAATTATATTATGCTTATCCTACATGTAATACAAAATGTTTTTTTTAATGCATGGTTCTGCGATGGCGTTCCGAATTCGAATACTTTACAACTAACTACAGCTTCTACCACCGCGACAGACTATTCTAGCACGAGGCATAAACTATGTGGTGGCGTACAAATTGCGCTTCACTCTATGATTAAGTAACATCGAAGGTTCGACACAGGATCATATTCAGAATGCTTATCGGTAGAAATTAGGACTGCTGACGGTTTCGATTACCACATGGGAAACCACCATTTTATATTGCTATGCAATCATTCAATTTTTATTGAACCTCTTGAAACGGTGGAAAAACAAGTAAACTTCGATAGGCACAAATTTCAAATATTCGGTAATCTTAAACTTTCTGGAATAGATTAGTCTATGGGCGTTCCTAAAAATGTGGTTGCATCACGTCAAAGAAGGCAGGTAGGTTGCTATTTTACACATTTTTGGGGGCTGAATTAGCTTGACAGTTTCAAAAACTTCTAGGGTAGCGTTTTTTACCTAGAGTTATCAAATATTCCAATCGAATCAATTAGTACTGTTTCGATCCCTGCAGTACAAATGGATGGGTAAAATCCACTTCTAAAGGTTCAAATACAGCTTCCAAGAAAGTTTCACGTATAGAACAGACCGTCTACTTACTGTTACCCCAAAGGACATTGTCTGGGAATGTACAGACATCTTCATCATTATGACTGGAACGAAGTACTTCCATCCGAACTGGGAACAGAAGTTTTTACTTCAGCTATGCAAGACGCGATTAGCATTTTTGTTGCCTCAACGGTCCACTTGCCCGGACTGGTTTTTCAATGATTTAAAAATGTATCTTAAAAAAAAAAAGATTCCGCAGACTTAAAAAAAGGCTCTTGCTTCTCGTACCCTACATTCAGTATTTATCGTGCCCTCGCCAAACAATTATACTCGCGCGATAAACAGTTGCATCTTGATGTAACTGCTTTCTTTAAGTTTGCAAAACAGTACACTCGTACCAATGCACATAAATTTTCATTACGGGATAGTCGTGATGGAACTACTAAGCATCTTCCGTCCACACCACAGGTGGCAGATCGCCTTGCAGAGTATTTTAGTCGATGCTACACAGTTAAGCAGCCAATGACTCAGCCTATTATTATAAAAGTAAACTGCTAGGGCAATTGATAGGGTTTTAGTGTAGATAAGGATGAAATTGAGAAAGGTATGAGAAACCTTATACCGAAGTTATCTACCGGGGTAGATTGAATTCCGAGTTTTATATTTTAAGGTCCTGGTGACTTGTTTGCACAGGTTTTAAATCACCTTTTCAACGTGTCACTTCGCTCCGGCGTGTTGCAATCGCTATGGATGGAGGAGAGCGGTTGTCGTGCCAATATTGAAGGGGGGTGATTCATCCGTTGTCAGTATTTATCGGCCTGTTTTTTCTTTGTTTTTTTATTTAATGTGCGGTAGTTTAAAGGTGTCTGAGAAGGTTATTTTTAAACGTATAGCATATTATTTTATCAAAATTTCACTGTTTTGCCATATGGGTGTATTACGAGACGACCAATTTAAAACAACTTGTGCTCTTTTTCATACATTGCTGCACCAATTTCTACGAACAGCGGACAGGTAGATGCTATTTAAATTTGATATGTCTAAAGCGTTCGATAAAATTGATAATGAGGTGTTGTCCTACAAATTATTGTTTTAAGGTTGTTGTCCTGAACTTCTCTAATTTCAAACCTATTGGTCTCGTCGTTTGAATCAAGTTCATATTTCTAGTGTCCATTCTAAAGTGAGTAGCTCAAGATAAGGTCTCCCTTAAGGGCCCTTCTTGGGCATCTTCTGTTTCAAATATTCTTAAACTATATAGCATCATGTGTCACGAAAGCTTAGGTCTCACTGTTTGCGGATGATATTAAGATTTTTATGCATGTTACTGCTCCTCTTATTTGCAATGCTCTTCAGCACGACGTAAATAACGTACAGAAATGGCCTTTAGCGAACAATTTGCTCTTAAATCCTACCAAAACTAAGGTTCCCTCTTTAAACAGACAATATGCTGCTATGCATTTTACTTACTCTTTGGGAGCAACTCTAATCGAACGTAAATTGTAATGAAAGATTCAAACGTAAACATCTTTCACAGAAGTCTGTCTGGTTAGGAAAATAATAGATATCGGTGTGGGGGTGCCTTGATAGGGCGTTGCGATTCAGTGCTCATATGGTTTTTGTTGCTGGCCGTGCAATGAAAACTCTTGGTATTATATCCAAGAGTTTCAAGATTTCAAAATTCCCCGCTCTCTCTAGCCATCAATAACTGGAATTCTCTTCCTGAGGCTATTGCTCTCGAAAATAATCCAGCTAAATTCCGCGATCTTTGCAAGGCACACCTCAAAAGTGTTTTTCGTTAGTCTAAATGTTTATGTCGGTAGCTAGTCATTAGTTTTTTTTTTTTTTTTTACCATGATATGCATCCTGATGCGATTTAACCCTAGCCATTTTTCGGCAAATATTACTATTTGTATTTGTTTGTGAATCTACTTTTGCTTTTGTTTGTTTTTATGTGAGTTTGTATTCTTATCCCCCCTCATGTAATGCACTTCGGTAGAAGTGCCTTTGAGGTATAATAAAATGAAATGAAATGAAATGAACTTCATTGTGACTCGTTAGCGGTGATGTCGCTGACGAACATTCACGGTGACTCGTTAGCGGCGATGTCGCTGACGAACCCTTTCTTGTTCTACGTACAGGCATGCTTGCTGTCGACGCTGCTTCCCCAAGGATCCTTGGCTCTGGGCCTATCTACGGTACCGCAAGCTTCGTTAATGAGAGCGCCTTTGATACCGGCGTTCGTTGTCTCGCCATCACATCGCGGAACGCGTGCCTGCACCAGCGCTGACAGAGCTCGGATATCAAGCGTCATCCTATGGAAGTGCCCATCTTCACCGGCCTTGGAGGACGTCGCCCTCATCGAGAATCCTGCGTCGATTCAGCCGCACCTAGCGCGACCATCGACTGCGACAGCCACGTCAATTGCTACAAAAGCAGCGCATGGTGTGGCCTACGCCAGTGGGCACGGTGACTCGTTAGCGGCGATGTCGCTGACGAACCCTTTCTTGTTCTACGTACAGGCATGCTTGCTGTCGACGCTGCTTCCCCAAGGATCCTTGGCTCTGGGCCTATCTACGGTACCGCAAGCTTCGTTAATGAGAGCGCCTTTGATACCGGCGTTCGTTGTCTCGCCATCACATCGCGGAACGCGTGCCTGCACCAGCGCTGACAGAGCTCGGATATCAAGCGTCATCCTATGGAAGTGCCCATCTTCACCGGCCTTGGAGGACGTCGCCCTCATCGAGAATCCTGCGTCGATTCAGCCGCACCTAGCGCGACCATCGACTGCGACAGCCACGTCAATTGCTACAAAAGCAGCGCATGGTGTGGCCTACGCCAGTGGGCACGGTGACTCGTTAGCGGCGATGTCGCTGACGAACCCTTTCTTGTTCTACGTACAGGTAAGATATCAGTATTCTATACACTCTAGACGAAGTAATAACCTATGGCTTCTCGAGTTACCGTGCCCACGGTCATCGCGCTTTTTTTGTTCTTTGTGCTCTTTGTATTACTGGTTGTGTACACATGCGATGCTTGTCCTACATTCCGCTGATACATTAAAACTTGTCTTGTTACGCTCCGGTGACGTCGAGGCGAATCCGGGACCTATGTCTATCGATCAGGCCAAGCAGTTTAACGACATGTTCAAACTCTTGCAAGATGTAAATGAACGTACGGTCAAGAATGACCAAGGCCAAGCTAGCCTAATTAAGTCTATTAACGAGTTAAAAAGTAAGCAAGAATCCGTCGAACTAAAGGTTACCGACATCCAAAATCGGCTCGAAGGCGTTGAGTGCAAAGTAGCAACTTTCGATGCAACCCGGGAAGAACTCTTGGCTGCCGAGGGATTAATGCAGTCTGTTATTAAGGACAACCAAAGACTGCACGAGCGCCTGAACGATATTGAGGACCGCTCAAGAAGGAGCAATATTATCTTTCACGGTATTGAAGATTCCACCTCTGAATCTTGGGAACAGTCTAAAGTAAAAATATTAGATAGGTTATCTACTTCACTTATTCTGCAAGTTTCTGACGAATGCGTTGAACGTGCTCACAGGCTTGGCTCGTACGCAGTCGGAGGATGCAGGCCACTGATTGTCAAGTTCTCTTCTTTCAAAACAAAACAAACAATTTTGCAATCACGACCTAAGCTTAAAGCCTGCGGCATAACGGCTAATGAAGATTTTTCTCCGGCTACGCGCCTAGCAAGACAGAAACTTTTTGATTTTGGAAGATTACAAAAGAGCGTCTTCCAACTGCGCTACAATAAGCTTTACGTGAACAATAAATGTTTCATGTATGAAAATGCGAACGACAGGGTGTATGAAGTTGGAAATGACAGAAGGCCGGGCAAGAGCAATTCAAATACAAGAAGCCCTGGAGGCGATAATAATCAACCTTCCTCATCGTTGCAAAATAACGTGGCACCAAACTTAAATGCCCGCGCAGCATCTGCCCGATCTGCCTTGCCCTAACATAGTGCGAGGGGTAGTGGTTCTTCTTTCGCGCCCGAAATAATTACTGTTCTGTTTACTAATATCCGAAGTGTCATGCGAAATCGCGATGATCTATGCTCTGCCATTGACTCCACCGGGGCTGATGTTGTAGTTTTGACAGAAACGTGGCTCTCTAGCAAAATTCATGATAACGAAATCCTAACTACTAACAAACGGTTCAAAATTTATCGCACTGATAGGGAAGCTCGCCAAGGCGGAGGTGTGTTGATTGCAGTCGCCGAACATATAGATTCCCTTCATTTGAATGTTGCAAGTGATCTCGAAACAGTCTTTGTTTGCCTTTCCGTGAATCACAAAAAATATATCTTGGGTGCCTGTTACCGCCCTCCCTCAAGTGACGATAGCTTTCTGAACAAACTTCATGACGTAATCAGTACAGTGACTTTGCGATCTCCCTCACCAAACGTCATCCTTCTGGGTGATTTTAACTATCCAAATATTGTGTGGTCGGCGGAAACAGCTTACTCAAGTCCTTTTTCGTCTGACAGTGACAAATTCCTCAATTTATGTTCGGACTACAATTTCTCTCAGCTAGTGTCTCGCCCCACCAGAATTACGCCCTCCTGTGCCTCAGTGCTAGATCTTGTATTGTCAACCTTCGCCGACCTTGTTTCTCCTATTACCTATCTGCCTGGTTTTAGTGATCATTTATTGCTGCATTTCACCTTAAATATAACCACAAGTCATTCCCCGAAAATAGTTAAAACGATTCGTGATTACGGAAACGCTAATTTTACGGCTATAAATATTGAATTGTGTGAATTTCTGAGTTATTTTGTGGAAAATTTTTTTGAACGGTCTGTAGATGAAAATTGGTGTCTGTTCCGAAACAAAGTGAACTATCTAATAAGCACATATATTCCTGTTCGCACATTATCATCCAAAAGTAATTCCCCTTGGTACAACACCAGACTTAAACGACTTTCAAATAAAAAGAAACGCCTCTTTCGTGTAGCCAAACTTTCAAAACAAGAGAGTCACTTTAACGCCTATCATTACGCCGAGCAGGAATATAAACGTGCAGTATTAGAAGTAAAACGCAATTTTTTTACTAACACGTTGCCCACAATTTTATCTACAAATGTTCGCCACTTTTGGAACTTAATCAAACCTAATGATAACCACGGTGACCTGAAGCTTACAAACACAGATGGGGAACCAGTAGGCCATGATGAGTGTGCATCATTGCTAAACGATATATTTATTCAATCTTTTTCTTGCACCGATGTTTCTGTGTACCCCAATTTTAATTACCTTGACTTTTTTCCAATGAATCCAATATTAATATCATACGACGGTATAGCTGCAATAATTAATAACCTGAAGCTCTCCTCTTCATCCGGTATTGACAATATTAACTCTAAATTCTTAAAGAACACGAAATCGTATTCATCAGCTATACTATCAATGATCTTTAAGCAATCATTGGAGGAAGGCTGCCTTCCCGAAGACTGGAAAGTTGGAAAGGTGACTCCACTTCATAAAAGTGGCAACCACTCCTCACCGAATAACTTCCGGCCAATTTCTCTAACATCCATTCCTTGTAAGATACTCGAACATATCATATATTCTAACCTCGCATGTTTCCTAGAATCGAATTCTTTTTTTCACCCTACTCAACACGGCTTCCGCAAATCATTTTCCTGCGAAACACAGCTTCTACTTTTCACTAATAAGCTTCATTCTGTCCTTGACCGTGGCTCCCAGATAGACTGCGTTTTCCTTGATTTCTCTAAGGCCTTCGATAAAGTTTCTCACCGGCTACTCCTATTAAAACTTAGCAACCTCAATATTGATCCGAACGTGCTACGCTGGATAGAATCGTTTTCAACCAACCGTTCTCAATTTGTGCATGCCAATGGTACTAACTCTTCACTGACTCCCGTAGGATCTGGAGTTCCCCAGGGTTCTGTTTTAGGACCGCTACTTTTCCTCATCTACATTAATGATCTCTCTGAATGTGTCTCCTCTAATATTAGTTTATTTGCTGACGATAGTGTACTATATAGAGAAATAACAAATAACTCTGACACCTCTGTTCTCCAATCTGATCTTAACTCTGTATCTGACTGGTGCGACAAGTGGTTGATGCAACTCAATCTTAATAAATGTAAATCCATGAGAGTTTCCCGTCATACTAACATATGCTCGAATTACTACATTGACGACACTCCGCTGCAGTCTGTGTCCTCTTACAAATACTTAGGTGTTTACATAACTTCTGATCTTTCCTGGGTAACTCACACTAACTACGTAACTAACAACGCCAATCGCATGCTTGGATATCTCAAACGAAATTTTTCACAGTCACCAGTGTCACTAAAACTCCTTTTATATACTACTTTAGTACGTACTAAACTTGAATATGCATGTTCTATCTGGGACCCCGGTCATAATACTATCATTGAAACATTGGAATCGGTTCAAAATCGTGCAGCACGTTTCATACTCTGTAATTACCATCGTACATCCAGTGTTACTTCAATGAAAAATACCCTTGGTTTACCCACACTAATGAACCGTAGACGCATTTTTCGCCTCACTTTATTTCGCAAGATTTACCATAATAACCCTTTCATGCGCCATGAGCTTCTAACGCCACCTACTTATGTTTGATCCCGCGTAGATCACCAGTACAAAGTCGGTATCCCCAATTACAAAACTAACACTTATTATAACTCCTTCGTTCCTCGTACTAGCTCCGATTGGAATCGCCTTTCCGCTGACATAGCCTCCATAACCAATATTATTGATTTTAAAAATGCCTTGTTTGTTAGTTTTCATTAACCATTTTCTAGTTGTTATTACTGTTATAACATTGTGTAAATATTTTTGAAGTGTCTAAGCAAGCGTGCATTAATTACTGTATCATATTTCATGTATCAACAACTGTACCCTGTCACCTAATCCCCCCCCCCCCCCACTCCCCTCTGTAATGCCCTTCGGGGCCTTGAGGGTAAATAAATACAAATAAATAAAAATAAATAAACGTATAGACACGCTGCTTGGATGATTCGTTCATTTTGTGTTTGAATTCGTTCACAGCTTGAATTAGCTTGAGTGGTTTCGAATTCTTTAGCGCGTTCACAATCTCAAAATATTTAAATGTGAAAAAAAAAAATGTGATACGAATTTTAAGCGACAAACTCTTTTAGCGTGCTTTTATTATGATTATTAATTTATTCTTAATATTGTTTTACTTAGGCCTTTGTCAACTAAAAAAAAAATCGAGCGTCATTTTTTTTTTGTGTGTGTGTGCACAAGACGGCAAATGGTTGGATTGATGCTAACCTACTTTTGAGGTAGATGGTTTAGCGTGTTGGTTTTTAATTTACGACGAGGAAAGAGGAACGTTGAAGACAAGCAGACAACACAGTGGTCTTGCCTGTTTGTCTTTAATATCCCTCTCCCCTCATCGTAAACTACTTCTGAGTTCTGCCGATTTTTATGTTTCTTGTCGCGTAACCAGATATTTTACAGTATTTTACGTGCATTTCATGTCTACACTTTCACCACTGTCTCGTATGAAACTTTCGTTTAATAGAATCGAATCGTCTTGCTTGGATATTTTCACGAATCCCTCAGTTTTTCGCCGGGACTTGAGAAGTCTAGTTGAAAGTTGAAACTTTGTAGTACTTTGTCTTTGAAGTGCGCCTACTATTTGTAGACATCTATACATTTGATACTGTGCGTATATACATTTGATACTGTGCGTGTGCTGTGTTTTTTCTTTTTGTCCTGTGTCCGCCAATGTGGAGACCGGCGTGGCTTTCTGGGGGCATAAAATAAACACTATTATTATTATTATTATTCCGAAACTCCCTTATTTACCACTGCTACTTAGGTTCAGTCCTACAAGCCCTGCTGGCTTCAACGAACCTGCCTAGTGCAGTCCAGAATACATCCTGCGTAAATCAATTTTTCATTTTCTCATTTCATTTATTTAGATACCTTCATAACACTACAAGGTGACGGGTCGGTCGAAGCCAGTAGAGGCTTGAAGGACAGAACCCAGCTAATGGAATGTCACACATAGCATAGAAGAAGTCCGTAGAGCACACATTTAAAACATGTATCGCACTATGTGAGAAACAGAAAATAATCACTCACAATATCCCAGCAAACATATTAGATACAACATATAACACAACAATACACTATTGAAATTGTACAATGAATTAAAGCGTAAAACTGTTCAATAGATTTTTCAATTTTCTCCTATTTGTAGCTTCAAAGAAGTGGTCGGGGAGTCGGTTAAAAATGTATGGCACATAATAAGAGCGCTCTCGCTTACCATATCTTGTGAAACACCGGGGGATTATGAAGCGATCACAGGTACGCAAATCTCTGCGGGGCACAAAGGGATGTTTAAATTCGCTACACCAGAAATGAGAAAGAACAACACATTGCAAAAAAAGTGAATGGAAGTTAGGTAGTTGTAGAGCCTCAAAAATGTCAGCTTCTGGTGCAAGATCATAATGATAACCAACACTTCTTAACAAATTCCTAAGGATGCGGTCAATTTTAGTTTGACCTATTTCTGCACAGTTACCAAATAATGTGATGCCATACCTTAGTATACTATAAGCGAGAGCAGTAGCAATTGATTTTCTAACGGCAAATGGCATAAACACCCTATTATTGTAAAGTAAGCAGCACACACTGCGAAGCTTGCCAGAAACATGGGTTAAATGCGTTGACCACGACAAATCTGAATCAAAGAATATGCCTAAGTACTTAACAGTGTCAACATATTTGAGGGAGCTACATGTACAATCAAGGCAGCTGGATCTGTGTAACATAAATGATGAGTCCAATTCTACACTCTTCAGCGGATTCCTGAAGCAAACAAGTCTGGTTTTGGATGTGTTAATAGTAATATAATTGTCATAAAACCAGTCCATTAGACGTGCAGAATCATGTTGCAATAACTGCACAGCTTGGCGGTAATTAATGTGACTAGAGACAAGTAAAGTATCATCCGCCTACTGAAAAATTTTGCAACTAGTGAGCCTTGTTGAGATATCATTAACAAAAAGATTAAATAACAATGGAGACAAAACCGATCCCTGGGGCACACCGGCTTTTAGCATCAGCCGAGCACTTTTGAAATTTCCTATAGATACGATTTGGGAGCGGTCAAGAAAGAAATTTTTAAGCAATGCAATAAATGGTCCACGGAAACCGTAATTCTGCAGTTTAAAAAGAAGCATCTTATGACTGACCGTGTCAAAGGCCTTGGCGACATCAAGAAAAATTGCACATGAACATAAGTTTCGATCAAAAGCACTGTGTAGTAGGTCAGAAAAATCTTCCAGCAGTGGTTGAGTGCCCTTTCCAGCAACAAAACCATACTGGTTAGGCGACAGGATGTTGTGAGTTTCAATGAAGCTGGACATTACAAGATACAAATGCTTTTCCAAAATTTCTCCAATGCAAGGTAATATAGAAATAGGGCGATAGCACTCAGGCTTGTTAGGCGATCCTCCCTTGAAAACAGGCTTCACAAGTGCTGTTTTGAGTTCAATTGGAATGACGCCAGAGGTCAAGAACTGATTTATTATGGTGAGAAGTACCTGCTGAACATGTCCAAAGTTTCGGCAGAGATCATTAATACGAATTGTATCAACACCAGGAGATTTATTGCGTTTTAAAGAAAACAAAATGGAGTGTAATTGTTCTATTGTGAGAAGAGGAAGAAACGCCGAGTTTGATAAAATAATACTTGCGCTCGAGGCAAGCGGTTTGAAATCGCTGTCTCGCGCAAAGCCCGATGACGATGCAAAAAGTATGTTAAAGTCGTTTACTACTGATTGCAGATCTGTGCCGAAGTGTTTTTGAAGGGAATCAAGAAGCGAAGCCTTTTCTCCGCGCCCTGTAAAAGAATTAATCAACTTCCATGTTTCACGTGGATTCGATCTTGCCTCAAAGAATCTTCGCTGAAAGTAGCATCGTTTGGCAGACCGTATAATTGCATTAGCTTTGTTCCGAGCGCTTCGATACTCTGCTTTTAACTGCAAATTGTTTGGTGAACGACGGGAACGTGACCACAACGTATCTTTTTCTTTGATTGCAGTCATAATATCAGAATTAAACCATGGCTTATAAGACCGTCGTTTGAAATTAACATTTTTCTTGGCGGCACAATAAAAGGATTGAAATACTTCGACGAAAGCTTTATAAACATTGGAAGGTTCTATGGACACGAGGAGTTCGTTCCAGTCAAAGGCAGCGACCAAAGCATCGAATTGTACCGTATCCGTTATTGAAATCCACGAACAATCGCGCCTGGTTCCTTGCTCTTCGGGTACCTGAGCGTCTAAACGACATCCAACAAAGTAATCATCGGATAGTTTCTGAGTAATTACGGCGGATTTTACAGACATATCCGGAGCACGGATATTGATATGGTCAATACAAGAAACTACTAATTTTTGAACCAAGAGTTCTTCTCTTGTGGGTAAGGTGATAATATTTTCAATGCCATATTTTGAGAGCAGTGTCAGATAATCAAAAACTATTGATTTATTAGGTTTAAGAGTATCGATATTTAAATCGCCAATGACGCAAAATTGTCCTTCCGTACGAAACTGGTTAAGCACAGCATCTAGTTCAGCAAGAAAGAGCGAAACATTTTCTGAGGGAGGCCTGTAAACCGCTAACAAAAATAAAGAAAAACCTGCCAAAGAAATTTCAACAGCCAGTGTTTCTGCATGGACAAGAGATATGCTCAGAGGCGATAGTAACCATTTATCTTTAACGTATATAGCAATCCCACCACCTCTACCATGATCACGGGTGTAAAATGACTCCTTATATCCATCGAGAATAAATTGATTGCATTGCAAAGATGACACACCAATTTCAGTTAGAACGAAACCATCTATCGACGCGGTAAAGGTATTAATTACTGCACGAAACTCATCCCAGTGTTTACGCAAACTTCGAATATTTACATGAATAAGTGTTAAAGAGTTATTAGAAAGAGGGCCCAAAAGCTGAATAAATGAACTAATATCTGGAACAGAAAAACAAGTTGTCATGTTTTACACCAGTAGCAGAAGGTCGTTTTTTGTGTTGATTCGAATGGCTGGTGCGCCTTCGGCTTTCCTAGCAAAAATCTTAGAGTTCTTGGTCCACACAAAATGGTATCCTTTTTCTTTAGCCCCCGTCCTCGTCAGCCAAAAAAGCTCCTTATTCGCAGATGTAAGGTTGTCGTTGAAGAATAGCTTTGGTTGGTTTTCTGATTGGCACAGCCTGTGAAGTCTACCACGTGCCGCCATCCAAGCGTCTTTTAGGGTGACAGAGGCGAAGCGAATCAAAATAACCGGAACTGAGTCCGGCTTTTTGGTCAGACGGTGAATTGCCAGGATATCTGACGACTGAGGTGTTGGAAGGTTAAGGGGCCTAGCGAGATCACTTATGACCTTCATTAGATCCTCACCATGAGAGAGCGGAAAACCATGCAGTTCCATGTTGGAACGACGGCTGTATTGTTGTTGCATGTCATTAAGCTCGTCTTTCAGTCTCTCAATGGTCTCCGACTGCTCTCTCATTGTTGCCTTAACCGTGCTAACCTCCTTTTGAAGTTCTTTAACTGCCTCTTCATTTGTCGTAGCCAGAGCGAGCACGGAATCGTACTTCAAGCTAAAAGAGTCAACGGTCGTTTGTAATCCTTGGACCGTGTTGCGAAGCTCTTCGACAGCTGGTTTTAAGGCCAACAACTGATCAACCTTAGATGGAAGAGGCAACAGCGTCTCCACACTTGTCCTCAATTAAAGGAGCTGGTTAAGAGTGGCATTGATTGATGCCAGCTGACTGGTGAAGGGTGCATAATCTACAATCTCCTCCCTGCTGCCGTCGGTACGGGAGGATTCATCTACTGAAATGTCACCGCTAAGATCGGATGGTCTAAGGGTGGCGCCGGTACGGCAAGTGGAACACTTCCAAGTTTCTCGCCTGACAGCGCCCATCCCCGCGTACGTCCCATCTGCGACGCCGGAACAGGACTTACCAAGATGGTAACCCCTTCGGCAAGATGCACACGTCAGGGATCTGCCATCTGCCGGCAGAGCGCGAGCACATTTGGCACAATCCATTATTAGGGAAGGCGAGTACACAGCGGTAAGGCAGCACAGACACCAGTCAATACGCACTTCTCGAACAAGTGTAGACCGAGATGAGTCAAGGTTGTATACGAACACTCCACGTGGCAGTTTTGTGCTGAGCTCGAGCGCAGTTGCTCACCCGTGAAACTGCACGACACAGAGAATCAATAGGTGATACCTGAAGGAACGGGCTTGCGGTCCTCATAGATCCTGCCAGCCGTAATCAGAACGGTTGTTGCCGTACTTCTCACCGCCATATATTCTTGTGACTCAGGTCGAACTCGGGCGCACGGTGCTCGGGCGTGAAGCTTCAACAAGAAGAGCTCCAGTCGGAGAGAACCGCCGTAGAGCGTGACGCCAAGGAATGTGGTGGAAGCTTGCCTGTGAAGTCGATGGTCAGATCAAGACGATAGGGGCCTTGGCGTGGGAAATGACTGACCCCGGAGTGACACGGTGCTTGATAAGCAGCATGAATAGCTTGCCCGTCGTAATGATGCTTTAGAAGTATTAATTACAGGGGAAAATATGAAGAGCTCTTGAAGCGAACGACCGCCCTGTTGGACTTCTTCTTCTGTTTCAAGACTTCTTCTTTGTTGGACTTCTTTTTATTAATAATAATAATAATAATAATAATAATAATAATAATACATTTATTTGTGCGGATAATTTCTCAAGTTGAGGCACGGGTCTGTCAAAGCCAGTAAAGGCTTGTGGGACAGCACCCTACTGGTCATAATCACAATATCCCCCAAACACAAACAGTGTCAAGCTCACCATGCAGCATCTGCACAGTAATGCAATAAATATGATGAAAAATGCCACGCACATAGTATCAATAAATGCACTGTGATGCAATAAATAATCATGTAAAAAAACACGCACACACGCGCACACACTCACGCATAGTTATGTTGTTCCATTGAAATCTTGGAGCACTTGTTTGAGTTTTTTTAGAGTCCACACCATATATGTTTTCCAGCAGGTCATTGAAGATTGAGGGTACATAGTAATTGCGAACTCTTTTTCCATAATTCGTGGTGATAGAAGGCACTTTGTAACGTTCGGTCCGGCGAAGTGATCTAGATGCTATATTGGGTTCTTTATAGTCAACGTTCCAAAAATATTTCAGTACTACAGTCTTAACCAATAAAGCATTGAAGAGCGGCAAACCTAAAGCTTTTAGTTTTTCTTCTTCGCTTTCTGCCGATGGAGCATAGGCAATACTCTTAAACATTCCTTTCAAAACTGAATCAACTTTTTGGCACCATATTACAGACCCATGTCCGAAAATTGTTATGCCATACCTTAAAACAGTGTAAGCTAAAGCTTGAGCTATCATCTTTTTGGTCGATTTAGGAATTAATGATCTTGTATTATAGAGTAAGCATGACACTTTTCTCAGTTTTTTACAGATATAAGACATATGAAAATTCCATGACAAAGCACTGTCAAACTCAATTCCTAAATACTTAACCTGATCTGCATAAGACACAGGGCAGCAGTTGCCGTCTGTACAGTCAGAAGTATGCATGTAAAGTGGATGATCAAATGTTATATTTCTTAGCGGATTATGAAAGCAGACAAGTTTAGTTTTGGATATATTTACCTCAAGACAATTTCTTTTGAACCAGTCAAGTAAGCAGCACGTATCTTTTTGGCGTAGCGTCATTGCTGGAACATAATCAAGATGGAGCGAGAGCAGTACCGTGTCGTCAGCGTATTGGAATAGTTGACATGTGGAGACAGCGTTGGACATATCATTGACAAACACGTTGAAAAAAAGAGGCGACAAAATAGATCCCTGAGGGACTCCAGCTTTTAAATTTACTTTGGAGCTTCGGCTATTGTTTATAGAAACTACTTGTGTACGGCCGCTCAAAAAGTTCTGAAGCAGAGAAAGGGATGGGCCGCGGAATCCAATTTTATGCATTTTTTTTCGCTTTCGTCACGTCAATAAAAAGTGCACACGCGACTTGATGCCTTTCAAAAGCAAGATGGAGTTCATCAGCGAAATCTTCCGGAAGTGGCTGGGTCCCCCGGCCACTGACGAACCCATACTGTCTAGACGATAGGATATCAAAGCTATCAAGGTACGACGTCATAGTATTGAGGATATGCTTTTCCAAAATTTGCTTTATACAAGGTAAGATTGAAATTGGGCGGTAATTGTTAATTTGTTTACGCTCCCCGCCTTTGAACAAAGGCTTTACTAAGGCACTCTTTACATCATCTGGGATTTTTCCACGAGAAATGAAACCATTTAACATATAAAGGAGCACGTGTTTTATAACATTATAATTTCTCTGCAGGTCTTCTGCACTGATGCCATCTATACCAGGACACTTGTTTGATTTGAAACTGAAAAGCGTAGTTTTGACATCAAGCTCCGTCATCGAGGGAAGGAAAGCCGAGGAAACATTTGAGTCTAGAGTCCCTGCTGAAAACAGAGCATCATCTCGGGCTACTCCGGAGAATTTAGCGAAGAATTTATTAAAATCCTCAACCAGTTGCGTTGTATCGTGACCGAATGTTTTCTCGAGTGTGCGATCAATTGACCTATTAATCCCCTTGCCTCGTAGCTGACTAACCAAACACCAAGTATGTGCTATATTTGACCTTGCTTTAAAAAATTTATCTCAAAAATATTTTCTTTTTGCCGAACGTATCAGCGCGTTTAAACGATTTCGTGTACTGCGAAATTCTGTCTTCAACTGAGAATTATTTGGAGAACGTCGGCATCCTGCCCAAAGGGCATCTTTATACCTAATTTCTAGTAGAATGTCACCAGTTAGCCAGTCGTGTTCCTTCCGACGTCTCCTCACAGGAATTACCTTTTTTGCTTGTACCCTAAATGCACAAAATTGATCTTTAAAACTTCTGTAACTGTCGTCAATGTTGTCAGTAGATAACAAAATGTTCCAATCGTTCGCCCTAACCAAGTTATCAAGCTTCGTTCGATCAATTATTTCAATTATTTTTGTTGTCTCCTTTGGTGATTTAACATTGAGTTGTGGTATAAGTTGACATGCCACGAAGTAGTGGTCAGAAAGTTTTTGCTCTATTACTGCTGATTTCGCAATTATATCCGGTACGCGTACATTAATATGATCAAGGCATGACACCACAAGATGATCTTCTAAAAGTTCTTCTCGGGTAGGAGCAAGAATTAAATTTTCAATACCAAAGAGCGCCAATGGGTTAAGATAATCACAAACAACAAACTTGGAGGGTTTAAGCGTGTCAATGTTAAAGTCGCCTATTAGACAAATATCATCGATGGACCGAAAACTATGAAGCGTATCTCAGAGTTCGTTCAAAAATCTCGAAAGATTACCTGACGGAGGCCTGTAAAAAGCTAGCAACATCAATGACCACTTCGAATTCGATACATCCAGTGATAGTGACTCGCAACTAAGAAAATCTACATCAAGTCTTTCAGCACACCAGATATCTTTAACAAATATAGCAATTCCTCCTCCTCGTCCAATTGTACGTGCTAAAAAGAATGCCTTATAACCCGTTCTCCGGAATTCATTGCAGAAGTCCTCTTTAACATGGATTTCTGTTAGTACAAAAACATCGAATAATTCTCACTCACTGGGTACAAGAAACCTCGAAGGGACAAAAAATCTGAGCACCGACAAAACTGTACTTCCATTATTCTAAGTGGTTTTCATTCCATGTTCACAGAGCCGTTTAGCAAAGAGGAGACTAAACAATCTTTTCTAGGTCGTCCAGCCGATGGATGCGGACAACTGGAAAGGATTCTTTCTTCTTTGTGAATAGCTTATCGTTCTTGACCCATGTGAACTTGTACAGCCTTGCCTTTGCTCTCTCACGCAGCCTCCAAAACAGTTCCTTGTTCTTTCGGGTCAGGTTTTCGTTGACGTACAGTTTTGGCAGTGACCTGTTGGCTGCAAGAGTCCGCAGCTTTCCTCTTGCGGTGAGCCATTGATCCCTGGCTGTCATCGAAGAAAGTCTAATCAGTATAGGCGGAGGGATGTCACGTCGAGATGGTATAGGGTGGGCTGTTAGAGTGTCTCTTGGATGCAAGTCAGGAAGGCCAAGTTGACTTGCTAACTCGCCTACAACAACAGTCAGATTTTCGTTTGGGGAATGAGGCAGCCCGTGAATCTCTAGATTGGAGAGACGACTGAACTGTTCGCTGTCATTGAGCTCCTCTTGGAGATGTTGGATGGTTTCAGACTGCTCCGCTATCACTGTTCTTAAAGACATTGTTTCATTGCGGAGTTCTGTTATTGAGGCGGAGTTGAACTTTGAACTTGAACTTTATTTCAGCAACATTATGCCGAGGACACCGTACAAAAAGCTAACAGAAGCTAGCTTGACTGGGTCCGGTGCCCTTGCATGTACAGGGAACACAATCATATTTATACAATCCTAAATATTTCTTACAATATTCAAATGAAGCAATTTAAAATGTTCCAATAAAATTTTAAAATTGGTGGTGTTGGTGGTGGCTGTCGTTAATAGGGAGTCATACCTGTCTGACAAAAAGTCAATGAAC
The DNA here is from genome assembly GCF_016920785.2 of Ixodes scapularis. Classification (NCBI taxonomy): domain Eukaryota; kingdom Metazoa; phylum Arthropoda; class Arachnida; order Ixodida; family Ixodidae; genus Ixodes; species Ixodes scapularis. The sequence goes on along the minus strand of NW_024609835.1, from coordinate 238,717,487 downwards.
TTCTGAACCTCCGATACGGTGGATTTGAGGTTTCCCACCACCGGATTTAAGGTCAAGAGTTGATCAATTTTGGATGGTAGATCAAGGAAGGACTCAACGTTTGACTTAAGTAAGGTAAGACATTCCAGGTTAGATTCAAGTGATCGAAAGTGGTCACCAGTCAACGGAGATTCACATTGTGACTCATTTTGAGAGCGTGAATAATAATAATAATAATAATAATAATAATAATAATAATAATCTTTAATAACTAATTCTTAGAGTCAGGATCAAGTTCCAGGTGTTGTCAAAGCCTCAAGAGCTTGTGGGACTAGACCCAGCAGTTGCAGCAAGCTTATTGAAAATGTTCAGATTGTCACGTACACACACTCACACACACAAACGCACAAACACGAATCACACACCGATAACATATTTTGCTCAAGGCGCAAGTTCACATTTCTGTCGGTCTTAAAAAAGAATAATAATAATAATAATAATAATCTTTATTCATCATTTGAATTGGAAACAACATACAGAGAGATATTATTATTACTATCACCCGCGTTCGATGACAGTATGTTTTCCTGTGCGCTGTTCCTAGATGTTGCAAAAGCCTTCGACACCGTCAACTATGATACCTTGCTGCGTAAATTGCTTAAGATCGGGTTTCGTGGGCATCTTTTTTTTTGCACTGCTGGCAAATTTTTTATTAAATCGATCACAACGAGTTCATGTGGGCAATGGAAGAAGCTCCGTGTATTATCTACGAGCGGGGGTTCCCCAAGGCTCTGTGTTATCGCCGCTGCTGTTCAATATTTATGTCAACGACCTTATCTCTGTCATTTCGGATTTTAAATGTTATCAATATGCCGACGACACTCTGCTGATTTCCAGACATGTGAATTTCGACAGTGCACGTAATAATTTGCAAAGTAATGCCAGTAGAGTGGTGGACTGGTACGCCTCCAATCTTTTTAAAATCAATCCAGTAAAAACCAAGTTCATCTGTTTTCGCGATCCGCTGAAAATGGTTGCATAGATAAGCCTTTCTATTTACGCGGGGTAGATAGCGTATCTCGCAGTAGTGCATCTTCTGGAACGAGCAGTTAGCCTACATATGTCGTGTCTTACGGAATGTAGCCTGTCTTTTGTACAAAATTAAAGTTTTTGTTCCTTTCCACGTTAGAAAAATGCTCGTTCATGCTTTGAACGAGCATTCATGTGCTAAGGTACGGAGTTACAGTGTTCGCGCACACCGCAGGGCTCTGGCACGAAAAGGTAAACAGTGTTTTGAAGTGTATTTTAAGAATTGTGGCGCGCAATTTAAGGTATTCAAACAGCACGAATCTCTTTGCCGATCTAGAGATGCCCACATTTTTTTTCTTTGTACCAACGAACAGTAATTCTTCGGTTTTTTGGACGTACAGCTACAAGATCGCAGATGTGTCGTCTCGTATTCTTAGGCAGTCGATCAGATTTGAGAAACCATGCAGTTTCACGAGATACGAAATGAAAACCCGAGACTACTACGTTCCCGACACCTTCAATGAGCTACCCCATTGTGCATTTTCCCTAGATTCTAAGACGAAAGTTAAGACATGGCTCCGCGCATATATGTCGGACGCAGTGTAAACAGTTTTAAACAGTTATTTTATTTCCTTTTTTTTTCGGGGGGAGGGGGGATAACCAGGCAGGCTTTGAATCAGCCTTGAGTGCAGTTGAGTTGAGTTGGTGTGTGTGTGCGTATACTACCTTTTGTTGATCATATTTCCAGCTCTTTTGTGTTCGCTCGCACTTGGCGACTTGCAAGGCCCCGTCCCATAAGCCATCATAGGCTTTGACGGGCCCGTAAACACATTTGTACCTCAACTTTGACAATAAAATTATTATTATTATTATTATTATTATTATTATTATTATCACTATTATTATTATTATTATCCATCATCTCAAGAGTTTTGACTGATCTCTGGTCTTAGCATCCTCTGATGCAAATGAGCGAGTAAGGTAGCTCTCTTTACGAGATCAATTCGAGAGGCCATAGACAGACACATCCCTTTAAGATCTTTAAAACCTCGATTTCCTAATTGGCTTTTTAATGAACTAAGAATGCTACTAAAAAGCAAAGACTTCCTGCACAGAAAGTTTTAAAAAAGTGGTCTCCGAAAGTGGGTGGTAGAATTCAAGAGATGCAGAAAGAAATGTAAGTTAATGTTAAACCCTGACCGCCTGGCGTATCATAACTCAGTAAAATCTGGCTTTGTCAAAAACCCTAAGAAATTTTGAAGCTACAATAGACCAAGTTCCAGGAAGGATATTGGATCGACAATGGTTTTGGATCACCATGATAGAGATGCGAAGTGCGTGCCCGAGCTATTTGCAGATCATTTTAGTTTAGCCTACAAAGACAGTACCGTCTGCTCCTCCACCACATTGAGTGACTTGAATAAATTCGGTGATCTACAAAGTTACATAAATGTTGACAAGGAACGTGTACAGCTAGCCATTAAACAATTGAAAGCCATGCTATCCGCGGGGCACAAGGGTATATTATCCGCAATTCTCGAAACGTTTCATGATATACTCACACCTACACTATGTGCAATATTTAACAGCTTATAAGAGTGAGGAGTATTCCCCGAAATTTGGAAGATTGCCGTGGTTGTTCTGGTTCAGAAGTCGATAAAGAAAGGTAACGGTTTCAGCTATAGACCGATTTATTTTCTCTCTTCTTTTTCCCAACTCTTTGAATAGTCATTAATCATTTCTTGTCTTTCAAATTTTGACACGTAACCCTTCCAAATCAGCATGGGCTTATTACCGGCAGATCAACGCCTACAAATATTGTAAATGTTATGTCTATTGCACCCCAGGTAGTGTGCAACAGAGGTTAGCTAGACGTGGTCTACTTTGACCTTAGCAAGGTATTTGTACTTAGGCATAGTCTTTGATTCAGATTTATCATGCACAACGGATTTATCGTAGGTATCTGGAAAGCTTAGATGCGTAAGGGGCTTACTTTATAGCATTAAGATATTTATGCCATTTGCTCAAAGAAAATCAATTGCACATGCTCTTGCTTAGAGCCTACTCAGATATAGTATCACATTATTTTGTAACTGCACAGGAGCTTGGAAAACTGAAATTGACCAAATTCTTAAATTTTTCTAAAAAAACAAAACATGGTGTATCATTTCGATCTAGCAGTAGCAGCAGACATCTGCGAGACTTTACGGTTGCCCAAATTTCGTTCACTCCATCTTTAATGGGTTCTGACCTCTCATTTTTCTTGTAATGATTTCAAACATCCCATAGTGTCTCGCAAACATTTGCCTAGCTCAGTATGTTGTATAGCCCCCCCCCATTGTTATACGAGATATGGTAAGCGTGATTGTTTCTACTATGAGCGATATATATTTAGGGACTCCCTGATTACTTTTTTTAAACTACTACTACGAAAAATAAAACTGCTGAACAGTTCTTAAATGTAATTATGTTGTACAGTTCTATTCATTACTGCTCCGCGTTTTTGTTCCCCTTTTTCACTGTAATGTTAACTGATTGTTTAACTGACAGTACTGTGATACCTCTTTGATTACTGCTCTACCGAAAAATTCGGTATAAGTTTTGCTATCTGGATGATGGAACCGAAATTCTATCTGGATTATATCTGGACGCCATCTGGAATTTACGTTCTCAGAAATTACTTCTTTGTCTGCAATCTGGATTTCGGAATTCCAGAAACAAATTTCCTGATAGTGAAAAGTTATACCGGATGTTTCAGTAGGGTGTGTGTTGCTGGGACATATTTGCAGTTTGTGTCATTTGACGTATCGATTGAAAAGACCATCAAAGGAATCTGATGGTCCAAACTTCCACGATGGCCCATCAGGATTCCTTGATGGCTTCGGTGGTTCATCAGACCCTCCAAATGGACCAAACTTCCTTGATGGCGTCTGATGGACCATCAAAAGTGTCTTGATGATCCATCAGGAGCTCCAATGGCACCTCATGGTCCGCCAGACTTCCCTGATGGACCATCAAAAGTGTTTTGATGGTCCGTCAGGGGCTCCAATGGCAACAAATGGTTCATCAAACCTCCCTGGTGGACCATCACAAGCGCTTGACAGTCTGCCAGATGTTCATAACGGCACCCGATGGTCCGTCAAACCACAAGGCGATGGATCATCAAAAGCCCTTTGTACCATCAAAACACGTTGACAGGGTATAGTCTGGTAGTTCCACAAATTATATTTTGTGGCGGCTCTTACATGTGACAACAATATTTGATCAGGCGTGGAGGCACGTGGTTGCAGTGGTTCTGAGCGAGTCTATATTCTTCTTGACTCGATCGCATGCAGACTTAAACCAAACGCATATATATTGTTGAGACGTTGATAAAAGAGATTTAATAGAAGATAGGAGGAAAATGCGACCAGTATGAATGGCGGTACAGCATTCAAGAAGCGCCCGTGCCGAGCGCGCGCTTGGTCAAACCCCTGCCTGTCTGTCCGTGCCACTTCTTCTTCCTTACAATATCCCCCCGGTGTTGTAAGCGCCGGTCATCCGGCGCGTTTAGATTATGAGTCTTGGCGGTAATAGGGCTTCATGCGGCTGATGTGTACCACGTCGGAGGACTTGGAGCGAAGGTCGCGGTGCGGCGTAACGGGCTCGACTTCATAATTGGTTGGGGAAAGCTGTCGGATGACACGAAAAGGGCCAACAAACTGTTTAAGAAACTTCTCGCACTTGCCCGGTGCTCGCCGGGGAGACCACAAGAGGACTTCATCACCTATGTTATAGGCAGTGGGGAGGTGGCGGTCGTCATAGCGCAGTTTTTGTTGTTGCTGGGATTTAAGGGTGCGGATGCGGGCAAGCTGACGGGCGTCTTCTGCTCTGGAGACAATCTCCTCTGCGTAGGGTTGCATGAAGTTGTCAGGTTGGTAGAGTAATATCGTGTCAAGGGGTGTTAGGGGTTCGGATGCATAGAACAAGTAGTAGGGAGAGTGTCCCGTGGTAGATTGTCGTGCAGTATTGTATGCATAGGTTACGTAGGGGAGGATGATGTCCCAATTGTCGTGATGATCGGCTACGTACATTGAAACCATGTCAGCGATAGTATGGTTGAAGCGCTCTGTTAATCCATTTGTTTGTGGGTGGTAGGCTGTTGTAACGGTGTGAACAGTCGAAGAAAGGCGGAGGACATCTTCGAGCACGTTGGATAGAAAGGGAGTGCCTCGATCGGTGATTATGTATTGTGGAGCTCCATGGCGCAGCAGTATCGAGTGGATAAAAAAGTTTGCGACTTCGTGGGCGGTAGCGGCGGGAACGGAGGCCGTCTCGACGTAGCGTGTTAAATGGTCAATCGCAACAAGTATCCACTTGTTGCGAGTGGATTGGGGAAATGGGCCAAGGAAGTCAATTCCGATGCGTTCAAACGGGTGGTGCGGTTGGGGAAGGGGTTGTAGGCAACCTGGAGGCTTTGTGGTAGGACGTTTCTTGGTCTGGCAGTGGTGGCACGCTCGAACGTACTTGCTGATGCTGCGGGTCATGCCTGTCCAAAAGTAACTGCCTCGGATGCGAAAGTAAGTTTTAGAAAATCCAAGGTGGCCAGCTGTAGGGTCGTCATGGTTTGCTTGGATAAGATCCTTTTGTAGTCGGCGGGGAATCACTAAAAGCCATGGCCGTCCTTGTTGTGTGTCGTAGTTTCGCCTATAAAGAATGCCATCTCTGAGTTGAAAAAGACGGGCACGGCGCTGAATTTGCACAGAAGGATGCGGCAAAGCACCTTCAAGGCATTGAATAATGGGGTGCAATAAAGAATCGAACCGTTGCTCTTCTGCAATGTTGACGAAGCTCAGGACAGCAGTTGTGTCTTCGTGGGCGGAGGAGTTCGAACATTGCGACCCATGGGGAAGGGGGCATCTGGAAAGGCTGTCAGCATCAAGGTGTCGTTTTCCAGATTTGTAATGAATCGTGTAGTTATAGTCTTGGAGTTTCAGGGACCAACGTCCGAGTCTTCCTGAAGGGTCTTTTAGGGTGCATAACCAGCATAGGGCGTGATGATCGGTTACAATAGTGAAGTGTGTGCCGTATAGGTAGGGACGGAACTTCGAGATCGCCCACACAACGGCCAAACACTCGCGTTCAGTTATGGTATAGTTACGTTCACTTTTCGTTAATGTGCGGCTGGCGTAGGCGATTACTCTCTGGACACCGGAAATGTTCTGGGCCAGTACGGCGCCGAGGCCATGGCCACTGGCGTCGGTACGTATCTCAGTGTCAGAGTCAGGAACGAAGTGGCCGAGCACTGGGACAGTTGTTAGGGCGGTTTTCAGGGCTTGAAAAGCATTGCTTTGAGGGCGATTCCATTGGAAAGCGGTGTTGTTACGGAGTAGCGTGTTGAGAGGTTCAGCGATGTGGGAGAATCCGGGTATAAATTTTCTGAAGTATGTGCAAAGGCCGAGAAAGGACCGAAGGTCTTTTAAATTTTTCGGAGATGGAAATTCGGAAACAGCTTGTAATTTAGATGGGTCAGGGCGAATGCCATCTGCACTAATGATATGACCGAGGACCTGAATTTGGCGAGCTGCAAAGATACATTTTTTTTGTGTTCAGTTGCAAATTGGCGGTGAGAAAGCAATTCAGCACTTCTTCTAGCCTGTGCAAGTGCTCGTTGAATGAGGCGGAGAAAACAATTACGTCGTCGAGGTAACAAAGGCAGGTTCTCCACGTGAGACCCCGTAGCACAGTGTCCATCATGCGTTCGAACGTGGCAGGCGCATTGGACAGGCCAAACGGCATGACATTAAACTGGTATAGGCCGGAGGGTGTAACGAAAGCAGTTTTTGGCTTGTCGGCGTCGGCCATGGGTATCTGCCAATAACCGCTTCTAAGGTCGATGGACGAAAAAAATGATGATCCCTGAAGAGTGTCGAGGGTGTCGTCGATTCTAGGTAAGGGATAGACGTCTTTAGTGGTGATCTTGTTAAGTCGACGGTAATCTACACAAAATCGCCATGATCCGTCTTTTTTCTTGGTGAGAACAACAGGGGCCGACCATGGGCTGGATGAAGGCTCGATTATGTTTCTTTGGAGCATATCTCTGACGTGATCGTCGACGGCCTTACGTTCGGTGGGTGAAACTCTATAAGGGCGGCTTCGAATGGGAAATGCTGTGCCGGTGTCAATGTAATGAGAGACTACCGAAGTTTGAGCTAGAGAGCGGCTATTAAAATCGAAGAGTTGTTCATACGAAACAAGAAGCTTTGTTAGGGCTTCCTTCTGGTGAGGAGGCAAGCTAGAGTCTACCATTTTAGCAACTTGTGCGGCGGTGCTTTGGGCAGCTGACGGTAGCCTCGTAGATGTAAGTTCAGAGAGCGTTGCAAGCGTGGTATAAGAATGAGATGTTAGAGTAGCCAAACGTGCACCACGGGGAACAATTTGCGACTCAGTAGATGTGTTGGTGACGAAAAGAGAAACTTGTCCTTGAGTTGTCGTGGCGATGCAGTAGGGAAGAATAACTGGCTTTTTTGCGACAAAGTTGGCAATGGGTTCAATGAAACCAGTGGTGCTTTCGAATGGACGGTCCGGCAGGAGTGTGATAGCAATAGCGGAAAGGGGGGGGGGGGGGGGGGGGGCAAGAGGTAATCGTCGTCGGTGTGAAGCGAAATGGGTGAATTTTCGTACACGTCGTAACTAGTCTGCCGAGTGCTCAAATGAAGTTCGCGGCTGGCGCAGTCAATGAATGCCTCGGTGGCCGACAAAAAATCCCATCCCAAAATAACGTCGACGACACAATTAGCAAGTACAGTAAACAAAATGATATAGGAAGTGCCTCCGATAGAAATAGGGATGGTGCAGTAGCCAAGAGGTTGCACAAGTTCACTGTTCCCCATCCGTAGAAAATGTCCAGCGGGTGGAGGGGTGAGCACTTTGTGTAAACGGCGGCGAAGCTGATTAGAAATGCAGGATTTTGCAGCACCTGTGTCAACTAATGCTAAAAGTTTTCCTTCTCCAATGTAGACGGTAATAGTTGTAGGGCCAAGGTAAGGAGGATTTAGGACCGGAGACGGTAGTGCAGCCTGACCTCCATTGTTAAGACAGGCTGCGCTGCTTAGTTTGACGACGGAAGTCCGGTAGTAGCGTCAGTGAACGGCGAGACGGAGCGGTTTCGTCGAGGATAGGGGGAAGGTGATCGACCACGTCGGAATTCAGCAGCTGGAAAGGGACGTGTGTTGCGATGGTCGTCAAAATTGCGGCGGTCACTGGAACTGCCGTGGTTGTCGAAATTTCGGCGCGTGTCGTGGTCGTCAGAATGTCGAGTTTGATTCTGTGGGGTGCGACTGTAGGCTTCAGCATTCATGCGGCGTCGGCAGTAGCGGATGATATGACCTGGGGCGTGACAGTAGAAGCATATCGGACGTTGATCTTGAGTGCGCCATTCCTCTGTCCGCCGGGGCGATAGGTAGCGTGTGGATGGAATTGAGACGTTGTGAGAAGTTTGCAGAGCGCAAATGTGTGGTGCTGAGTGCTGTAAAGAGCAGATGGGTGGTGAGGAAGTCGATGGTGCCATGCATGTGGGAGACGACGAAGAAATAGGACGAAGGGCAGCACGAAGTTCGTCTTTGATTACCTGTTCAATCTTAGGCGCCTCGGGTTGCGAGATTGAAGAACTGGCTGAGAGGCGCAGGGATCCCAAGAAGTCGCGTAGTTCGTCTCGAATTATTCGCCTGATGAGATTGGGGAGGTCAGTGTCGGCAGTTGTAGTTGAAACTTCAGGGAGCCGTTCAAATCCGGTGTTGGAGATCGGACCACTTTGAAGGTCTTCATAATGCTTGCATTCTGCAATGAGCTGCTGCACGGTCTGAGGTGACCTGGTTGCGACGATGGAAAACAGCTCTTGGGATAATCCTTTGAAGAGCTGCTTGATTTTTTCGTCCTCCGGCATAGCTGCGTTGACACGTCCGCAGAGGCGAAGGACGTCCTCGATGTAGGACGTCGATGTTTCGGAGGGGGCTTGGTACCTCCTGGAGAGTTTGTCCCGCGCTTGTTGTCTTCTGCGTTCAGGTGTACCGAAGACATCTGCGAAGGCGGTTTTGAACGCATCCCATGAATTAATTTCTTCCTCGTGATTGTCGTACCATTGGAGTGCAGTCCCTTTGAGGAAAAATACGACGTTGGCGAGTTTGATGGTGTCGTCCCAACGGTTGTGTTGGCTCACCCGGTCGTAATTTTTGAGCCAGTCCAGAACGTCAGCGTCGGCTGAACCGGTGAAATCCTGGGGGTCACGTTGGCGAGTTTTGACCGTTGAAGTGTTGGTGGGGCGCTGGTCTCTTACATTCCCGTTATCGTCGTTCATGGTCGTGACAGTCGACCGTCCGCTGCGCAGCTCCAGGTTGGAATTACCAGATGATCAGGTTGGGGATCGCTAGGGCACCTCCACCAAGTGTTGAGACGTTGATAAAAGAGATTTAATAGAAGATAGGAGGAAAATGCGACCAGTATGAATGGCGGTACAGCATTCAAGAAGCGCCCGTGCCGAGCGCGCGCTTGGTCAAACCCCTGCCTGTCTGTCCGTGCCACTTCTTCTTCCTTACAATATGTATATAGATACCAATGTGTCCAACCGAAAAAAAATACAGGTTCGGTTACGGTTCAGGTTCAGGTAAATTAATTTTGTTCCGGTTCAGTTCCGATTTGATTAATTCGATCCGCGAACCGGTTCGGGGCGCTGAACCGGTTCGCGAACCCGTTCGGAAATTATAAATGACAAATTGCAACATCAAAATAAATTACAAATAAAACATCTGAAATCAGCACATACGAAACGGGATACATCGTAGTGTAAGGCTCAGGGATTTCTACCAGGAATGGGTTCTTTATGTGCACTCAAAGGTTACCTCACCGACGTTATCGCATTCGGACTTCATCTAATTGGGTCCGACGCAGTAGCTGTAAAATCCGCGACCTTCTTACAAACCCACTTACAAGTAGAACTCGCTAACTATCCCGCCACCTCGGCGTGTAAGCAATTGAAGGAACAGTGGGGAGAAAATACAGCTTTCTTTATTCGAACTAGCCTTCGGTAACTCAAATTAGACCCTTAAAGAAGTTTTCATTAAGCAAGATACGGAATATGAAAAACACTTCACCGAACGCAACGCCAGAAGGACGTAATAGGATAAATATTAAAATAGAAGAGTGTGCTGTCTCACAAATATGTTAGCTTCTAAGTGCCTATACGAAACCGGATGCATTATTATCAAACCCCACAGCCTTTTCTTTTGTCATTCCGATGGAAGCAAGCTTCAAGAACTCGCGCGTTCTAGAAACGTGTTATGAAATGAGCACACAGCAGCATTTAGGATTTACGAGATCGTAGAAAAATAAAATCCCGTGACGCGATTTTTTTTTTTTTTTTTTGCACAGCCTTCCAATTTTCTTTTTTTCGTGCAAGCCGCGACCAGCGCAATACTGGTTCCTATGTCAAGATTCATGGATGCAGCGTTTATATTCCTAAGACTGAGTGGAGAAGAAAAATATGTAAGCCAGGTGTGTGTCAGTTGACGGCACTTAAAAAAACAAATGGCATTGATAGCACATTCATTGTCAACAGCGCGTGGCCGAACCGTTTTGACATGAGCCGGTAACCGTTAGTTTTTTTCCGGTTCAGTTCCGGTTCGGGTTCATCGCGATAACAATATAACGGTTCGGGTTCGGGTTCAGTTCCGGAAAAAATAATGGTTCAGTTCCAGTTTTCGGTTCGGTTCAGTTCCGGTTCGACACCCTGATATATATATATATATATATACATTAACACAGCATTTTTAATCCCGCTTTTACCATCAGAATTAGCTTTCGATTGTCCGACAGGCTTACTTGATGGTGCTTGATAGAGCCTCAAACATTTCCTGGCGGTGGTTGTTGGATCCTTAAAGTCTGCTGATGTAGCTCAGAAACCTTAAAAACGTTTGTTGCGGCGACTAAGGAACCATCGAAACGTTTTGATGTTGCCGGGTGAGACCATCAGGACATCTGATAGACCATCAAAAGGACAAAAAGGCAGGTGGTGCTTCTCATGATACCTTTCGGTGGTGGAAAGAACCCGACTATATTCAGGAGGTTCTAGCAGTGGCCGAGAGAAGACGTCAATGATCTCATGTCATTGCGTGTGCGTGAATTACATTCGGTGTGTAAAGCTGGCAGCGACGTGGATTAATAACAGCGTGTTCAATCCGTACTAATCCGCGTCTAGAATTGTCCCAGGACAGTCGAAAGGTAACAAAGGCACCTTCCCACACACTCAGTTGTGTTTTTGCAACCACAGTTTTGTTTTAAATTGCTTTATTCTCTCTTGGTAAAACAATTTGTAGATCCACTTTGTATGTCAAGTAGATCGTGTTTAAAATCTAAGTGGCAAAGAATGTGCCGAAAAATGCACTTCACTTGATAGAAAATTTATTCACTAAGTGCACGTGTACTGTGAACTGAATGTTTGCGTGGAAGAAACGTTTACAAAGCCGCGAATACGGCAATACGAGGCTCACTGCATTGTAAGGCTGACGAGGCTTAGCGTATTGCACGCTGTCGCACGACGCCGTCATGTCCAGAATGGACGATGGGACTGAGTGTAGATAGCCACTCAACAGACACCGATGAAATCGCTGCGCGTCGTGGAGTCTCGAATGTAGTGACTAGATTCAACGCATTTTATATTCCAGTTTATTTTTTAGGTTTAATAATTCAACGATAAATATATTTTGAAATAGAAATAACACAATACCATAGCTTAAATAAAAACTTCGTTTTCAGGTTTCTACGCTGATTTTTAAAGGTACTCTAACGCTTCGGATGTTTCTTTTTGAAACAATAATGGGCACAAAAGAAAGTTCACAATTGACTGTAATGTTTTTTTTTTTTACTTCTGCCGGTAGATATGCGCGATCAGTAATTCATACCGACCAACAAACCATCAGACAATCACACCATCAGACCATTAGTGTCCGAAAAGATGTCAGACCATCAGCCTGATGGACCATCAGGATTTTTCCTGATGGTCTTTTCAATAGAGACTTATTGGGTTCTGTCCCTCAAGCCTGAACTGGCTTCGACAGACCGTTACTTATAGTGTATAAGGTATGTGTAATGAATATGGCTGAGTAACTGATCGACTAACCTACCGATTAATCGGTTAATGCTTTAATCGCGATTAAATTTTTAATTGGTTAATGGACACATTTTTGACGAAATAGCATAAAGTAAAAATTAAACGCATCCACCACGCCTACGTCGACAATCGAGTACACCTTTATGAGGTGAAGCTTTAGGTCAGATTTTAGAATAAAGTAAACTGTATGGTCCAGTCTTGTAACTCCAGACAGGAGTAGGAGGCTACACGTTTCCCGGAGACCTCAGCGCCATTCGGGTATCAGCTTAGCGCAACAGAGACTCTTCTGAACGATCAAAGAAGGCTGCTCTTGCCAAAGAATATCAAATGACCTTTTTGTCACACGCAGCTGAAGTAATAATCGGCAAGTGGGAGCGACTGAGCTGTTCTTACCTACACATCGAGACTGATTTGCACTCCAAGTTTTATTTTGCGCCTTTTATCTCATATTCGTCTAATGGAAACAAAATATATAAATTTTGAATATATTAATGTTATAAATAAGAATAAACGAGACCGATTAATCGAATGATGAATCGATTAAAGAATGGCAATTAATCGGGTTAAAACTTTTAATCGCCGCCCAGCACTAGTAATAAATGCCTTGTTATTATTATATTTTATTCCCCAGATCAACCAAAGGGGCAAGACATGAGAACGAGAAGTACGGCAACCATCTTCAAGACACCTACAAGGGACATCGTGGCCCTCAAGACTTTACAGTTCTCACCTGTTGTTCCTCTGTGCCGTGCAGATTCACGGGTGTGACACGACACTTGAATTCCGCACGAGACAGCCACGCGAACTGAGCACTGCATTGGGCACAGGTGAGACTAGAGTTCGCACCGCTCTTCAAACCATAAGGGTCCCTGTCGTTTGAAGAGCGGTGGCTTAGTTGCGTTTCCATAGGAGTTATGCACTTTTCTTTTTTTTTACTTTTTCCTCAGGTAAGTTCGCTCTTTGCAAATTTTATAGAAAAAATGCACCACCTGTGGCCGACGCTGTACAAAATCGTAACGCGGTAGGTTAAGAAACCAATTTTTGCGGTCGATTAAAAGAGCCTGGCCACTAATTGGGACACTTGGTAATTTACTTTCACTAAGGGACAAATGGTTTTTGTATTATTGCTAAATTGTGCTTGTTTAAACTTCGCGGTTTCTCAAACATTTGCTCCGCAATATTTTTTCTACGGGTGTAATAGACATCTTAGACACTACACAATTCGGCATAATGTCGTGGAGGCATTCTATTAGATTTATACACTAATAACGAATTTCTAATGCTCCTTAATAAACTGTACAATTTGGTAAATTTGGATACTATCCGAAGTGGCAATATATCAAAATGTTTAATCGACTGAGGAATTTGCAGTTGAAACGCCATTATCTTAAAATTTCGGCACAAGGATGGACTAGTAGAATGGCAAATTACTCGAAGCGTAACGTTTCAGAGTTATGGGCATATTTGTGTATTATATACATGAGCTTCTGTGGAAGTGCTGCCGGAACGCGCTAACAGATGGCGCCACCATACGGTGACACAAATATTTGGGCATATCCATGAGCCAAAGTATTTGCAATTTTTTTCCATGTTCAACGTCTCCGTCGTCTGGACATTCTCCGCCATGCAGCACATGTACTTATTAAACAGCTGATTCGCTCTGAATGGCTCTGTAGACCACGGCGTGCCACACTGTCGCTTTAGGCCATGCTCGTATGTAATTCGTTAAAAATAACCAAAGCTACCTCTCTGTTGCTGTAATGTTGTGTTATAAAGTCATTAATTGTTGAATAACGAATTACTGACAATTTCTCGTTAGATTTTTTAATGTTTTATCAAAATAAAAGATGGAATTGAAGGGGGATATACGGTCCTCAAAACGGTGTCTGCTGACCAAGGGAGTGAAAGCGAGAGAGAGCATTTCACATCCATTTTGTAATGGCGATTTCTTCTGCATCCCGCGACCACTGCAACATGTGTAAGTCTCGTGGGGTAAAGTGAAGCCGGGTGATGATTGGCGTTGACTTTTGAGAACAACCAACATTTCTATCCCTTCAATTCACTCATCGGCATTCTCCCTCAAAGTTGGAAAATGTGTGCTTCGTGGACTGTACACAAATAATTGGTGTCAGCAAATTATTAGGTATTGTCCTTGGACGAGGCTAAATCAACTGTCATTGCATTGCCGCTCACCTGCTTCATTGTGCTTACCCCCCGTCGAGGTGATGGGGATCAGGAGCTTCGAGGTAATGTCGGCACCAGAGACAAAGGCCGCCGAAGATAATCCCCAATGTCCCGCGGTCGCTCCTCGAGACGTGGTCAAGGGTTGCTCGGCACGAACCCTCGCAGGCGAATTCATTGGTAAGGGCCGCTCCGGCAGACATGGTCGGCCTCATGCGCTGGTATCGGAGTGGTTTTCGGTCGGCCATTCACAATGCCCCCGTTTTTCATAATGTACTTCGTTCAGTGCAGACCTACACCCGATGTCGGGTTACTTCGGCGTTGGGGTGTTTTATTAAATTGGAACTGAATACTAAGGGGCGGCCGGTGGCGGTCGTCGTGCCATTGTGGCATGAGTAGCCCTCGGTTCGTCCGACGCCGCTTCGCTCGCAGGAGTTTCCGGTTGAAATGCCTGTTGAACTTGCTCCGAAAGAGTCTCGGCAATCAAAATAAAAGCCGGGCAAGTGATGGCAGGAAGTAGCTTCCTGATCTCCTCTCGGACAACGTTGTGGATGATGTCGCGGATACCTGGGAGGCTGGCGTCGAAGTTACAGCTGGATAACTCGAGTGTCAGGACGCCGGGAAGTTGTTGATAACTACAGGCTCGAGCATGCAGCGCACGTTCAATGTTGGAAATCTCGGTAATTTGAACGCTTCGAAAGTTGTCAGAGGGTTGCGAACAAGGCTGCTGAAGGTGTTGTCCCTTACATGAGGGACATGGGATTCTTAGCTTCTTGTCATCTGTAGCATCAAGGTCGGTGTGGGCACTCGATCAGGTGCAAAGCATCCTCCACGAAGGCGGTGACACTCTCGTTGGGGCCGTGTCCTGGACAGAATCAGGAATTCGGCTCTCTCTCGTCGATGTTGGCTGACGAACGTGCGCCTCAGCTCGATCTTGCAAACTTCCCACGACGTTAAGGAGGATTCATGGTTCTCAAACCAGTGCCTGGCAGTTTCTTCCACGAGAAGTATAGGTTCTGCAGGAGGTGGTTGTCCGTCCGTCCACCCATTGTGGCGGGCGACACGGTCATATTGTTCAAACCAGTCATCGACGTCTTCATACACCTTTCATGAAAGGGCGTCGGAGTGTGAGGCGCGACGGGCATGCAAACAATGGTGGGAACCGACACTGTTTGCTGCAGCAGGTTTGTCATTGTTGGCTTAGTCAGCTTCGGGTTTTGTGGCAGGAGACCAAATTCCGGTCGCTCTTGCTAGTAGCAGCGGCTGACTCGGATTTTAGGTTCTTCGTGGTGTATTTGCGAGGTTCGGTCTTGTGACACTTGCTCGTCTTGCGGTTTCTCTGCCGGGCTCGAAATATGACTTAGTTCACGGCTTTCCAGGGGTTTAAGACACCAGATAGTCCACCACCCGTGTCTCGTTATTGGGTAACTCGGCTGAAGAGCCGACAAGGTGAACACAGAGTGAAGGGCTATGGGTAAAATACACAGAACCTCCACCAGAAACATACGATGACAGCCGAGCATGGCCCTGGAAGTTTCCAGAATAGTAAATATTTATAGAAGATAGGACTGGAACAAGCATCCGTGACAATAAAACAAAACTAACAGAAGAGATTCTATTCTGATCAAAACTGGCCAAGAGCGCCATTTATAAAAAAAAATTCAGGCGTAAAAGTGTGATGAAACGATGAAAACGGACTCACCAGTAGCAGCGCTAGCTTCACCAGAAACGTTGCATTCTTCATCGGTCGGTGATGTTGTTTCTCAAGCTAAAAGCAGGCCGAGAGGACCATTTGTGGGAACATGCAGATGAAAAAGCGTTATAAAACGAGAGAAACGGACTCACCAGCAGCACTGTTTGCTTCACGGGAATCGCCGTATTGCTCTTTGTCCAATGGGGTCATGTCCCGAGCTGTGAGGCCACTATTTGTTAGAACTTGTAGCTGCGAGAGTGCCATGCTTCGGAGAAAATGACTTACCATCCCGAAATGTCTGGATCTGCTGATCTAATGCTGATGCAGGTTTTTCAGCTGAAAGGCAGAGTTGTGAGACAACCTATCCGAGCCCAAAGAAACTATATAGGATTTGAGTACATACCACACATCTCTTGATTTCTCCGAGACAGCCGTCTTCTTGGTTTGGGTGGAGGATTTTGAGCAAAGAGACTGGGAATTGCATCTCGTTTCAATTTTTCCTTTCCTGTCTTCGCGAGTATAAGGGTTTCAAACTGATCGATAGTGAAGTGATCCTATAATGTAAGGTTGAAGAACTTTATCTTTCACGCAATTGAGACAACGTTGGAATTGCGAGTGTGCTGTAAATAATTGAGGGCAGTAGCATTGTGAAGTAACTTAACACCTGTACCGCGTTGTTGATCTAATGAGACATAACACACAGCGTAATCAACCACAAAATCATACTCGCTTTCATGCAACTCCGTTGGCAAGAGGCGAGTTCATCAGATCAGCAAGACGCGTGGCAGTCGATGGTCGTTAACTCACGCAAGCGCTGCGGGAAACCGGCATGTGAGCTGACAGATTTCATCGTCACCATAGATTGCCCGTTCAGCAGATCTCGGTAATAAACGCGGGAGACACCATGAGGACCAGGACAAGCCGTTCACTCGTGGCAACTCGAATCATGCCCCCACCCTTTCATTCGAACACCGTGTACTCCGATCATGTTTATGTTGGCACGTCAGCGAAGAACGCGGGCACAGCACACGATCGCAACTTAGAATTGAAGCCCAACAAAGCTTGGAAGTGGGCCGGTTTAAGGCCAGTTGGTTGTTTACGACGTAGGAACAATCTTGTGTCCGCGTGGGTCGACCACTCGCGCCACAATGATCGCAAGCTACCTCGCGTCTTCACGGCCGCTCTTTAGTCGCTGCTGTTTTGACTTTAACGCTAGATAGTTACGAGATGGGATAATAAGGGGTCACTCCTGAGCCATAACTTACCTCGCACAGTCTGGTTGAGGGCGCACACGTGAAATTCTTTCGTTTAATTCGTAACATTCAAATCGTCCTTCGCTTTTTGTCCCGCACCCCAAGGGGGATTTGGAAGAGCTTATTTCCTTCTTCTGGACGATTCGAACGACATACCGCACAGCTGCACGTCATTGCGTCAGCCTGATGTCGTTTCTAAAAGCCAAAGACTCGACACACACCCTGCCGACACAAAAATACAAGCTCCGGCGAGCGGCCGGCAACGCAGTATGCAGCCGATGGATACGAGGCCTAAAACTGCTAGAACCAACATTATTAGATTGCTCAACTGTGGAACTCCCGCGGAGGGGGGGGGAGGGGGGGGGGGGGAGTGGGGGGAGTGGGGGGGGGGGAGGGGGGGTGGGGGTACCCCCCTCTGCGGGAGTTCCCCCCTCCGCGGGAGTTCCCCCCTCCGCGGGAGTTCCCCCCTCCGCGGGAGTTCCACAGTTGAGCAATCTAATAATGTTGGTTCTAGTAGTTCAGGGTTGTCGCAAGCAGTCTTGATAAGGAGGTAGCGCCATCAATCATTACGTGCGCCAAACGCACCCTGCCTCTCTGCGTCGCTTTCCGCCGTTGACCCTGGCAAGGTTTTTGATTCCATCCTTTACAGAAAGAAAGCTACGTTTTGTAATTTTACTACGCATAACCGACCTGTGAAATACACCTTTCGCAAAAAAATTATATTTCTACGTGCAGGCGCCGAATTTCGCGGCCCATTTCAGATCGGGCCTGGTTATTTCAGTCGCTCTATATTAGTGTTCCTACACTAACTATAGCAGTAACTTTTATTTATAAGTCAACTTTGCCCAGGCATAAAATTTAGCGTCCTTAGTGGTGTTTTCGAATTTCTGTTCCTGGTTTTAATTATTTATACTGTGGCAGCATTCTTCTTCACTGCTTAAGTTTTAAGAATTAACCGTTAAGTGGTACGATCCTTTCAGCTCTAAACGATATAAAGGTACGTGCTGAGCGTCGATTCAAATTGTTTTGGACGGGTTATCTTAGACTGTTAGCGTGCATCTTTAGTATAGGGACATCGTGAAGTATCAGGGGAGGCTTCGGAATTTCTTCCGATTAAAATTAGAAGGTTACGCGAGCTTTTTATGGGTGCACCTACCTTTGTAAGCTAATTTATACCATCAATTTGCTGTATATCGATAACATCTACCTGAACTTTCCATTCACAAATATAAAAAAGAAAGTCCTGTTATTACAAAAATTTTCAACTTTATACACTGATTAGGAGCACTGAAAAAGCAATTCCAATATTTCTCGGGGACCTCGAAAACTTATTTTCATGGAGTATGCTTCATAAAAAGCTAATGCATATTTCTGCCATTTTCCAGGTAGTGAAAGACAGTCAATGGCATTGAGGTTTGAGTGTATATTTTCAAAACCAAAAGTAAACGCGCCGTCTTTTTTTTAATTTTTTTTTAGTTACGCTGAAAGAAGTTGTGCAACGATTTTAATGTTGAAAGAATATGCATCTTCTACTTTTGACATTGTTTACCTTCCCACAAAGGACTGAAAACACACCTCTTTCCTTCAAAATGTCGCGTTTCTGCCACGTAATTGCCAGGCAAAAATTTGAATATTTCCCGACCTGCAGCCGTGTGCGGCGGCGATGAGACCCACGCGGAGCGACGTCAATGGGGGACTTGTAAAAAGATAGCAAGTTGTGAAAATAGATTCTCGATGAAAGGTAATTTTTCCTATAAATTTTGTCGTTCCAACGTAAATATAAATGCGTCAAAAACCTGTTATCATCAACAACGCTTTTATTATACGGAGTTTTAGTGGCGCCACCTGTCTGAAGCCATCAAAACCGTCAGCTCTATCTGCTACCGCGAACAGCCGGCAGAAGCCGGAGGGGGAAGGCGGCGGAGCCGGACGGGGATGGCCGGACCGGGATGAGACTTGTCTCCTTTTGCCGTGTTTATCACGCTGCGCAAGCACGTGGTGACATGGCCGCGAGCGGGTGAGTTCTCGCTGCTCACTGATGGCTCTAGAGAGAGAGCTTTACCGGAACCCCGCGCGTCCTCCTTTCGTGCCACAGCGCACGTGACTCGGAAGATGGGGATAAGGTTGAAACGTGCCGAAAACCCCAATCTTCGTCAGTTTTTGTTTTGATAATAAAAAAAAATGCAGGCAAAACTGTTTTTTTTTGTTCGTTACTTCAGAAAGGTCGAAACACCAAATCGCAAATTATTTAAGCAAAGCACTAAAAATGTTGCACAGCTCCTTTAAAGGGACGTCATCCGCTCGGTATTCCAAAACTAGTTATTCTTTTTGGTAAACTCTAGTTTTACACAGATGGTAACCGTGGGAAAAATTCCGAGGGCCTTGCAACCGGCCTCCTTAAGGGGACGCGCAACACTGAGCACTCATCATTGTGCCGTCTTTTGCCACAATTTATCATGGCACATTCTAGCTTTCATTTCAGCTATTTCGATAAGCTATTTTGCAAACGTTGACCAGCGTGACGGAATTCAAGTAACGTTTACTGCCTAGCTGTTTGCAAGATACACTAATGCTGTAGTGTTCCTAATTTTAGCAAAAAAACAACAGTAAAAAAACAATACAGCACGAAAAGATAAACATGTGCCAGTGTCAAGAATGCAAAAAATCAATGAAACGCGATACATACCGATTTCTTTAGAGGTATGCCTTAAGTAAGGACTGCATTTGTCTAAACCCACTTTTAGACATTCCCCAGGCACCAGTCATGGGTAAGTTACTTTTAAAAAGTAATTCGTTACAGTTACAGTTACTTTCACAAAAAGTAACGAAGTTACCGTTACAGTTACCGCAACAAAAAAGTAACTCGTTACAGTTACAGTTACTTTCAAAAAGTAACGACGTTACTTTTCAGTTACTTTTCTATAACACAAAAATTAAGGAAAAACTAATGTTTGAAAGAAAACATATATACACGAATCAGTCGGGCTTTCACCATAGCGGTAAATTCAAACTTAATAATTTAGCTGCAAAATTAGTCAATATTATGAAAAGAATAAAGACAAAAATTAAACTGGATGTGTTTTCTCAGATTTGAACACGAAGACTTATTGTCGGAGTACTCCTTGTTGCAAAGTTTGCATACTGCGGTCAAATAGTTAGCAACCAACTTCACCACAGAAAAATACTCTGTACGCCGGCCATGCTTGTTCTTTGTTCTGTTCTCATCAACATCCCTATCCTTGTAGCACTAGCACATTGCTGGCTCGTTGACGGCTGCGCTGTGTTCGTGGACTCCTTTGATATATTTCAGTTCGTACCCGGCAAACCCGAAACAAGCCCTGCGCAAACAACAGTAAATTTTGCCTCCACCGTTGAAACCACGCCGGAGTAGTGGCGCAAATCAATATACAAAACATGCGCAGTGCGGAGTAGTGGCACTAATCAAAATACGAAACATACGAAGTTCCCTCCGCGTGTATTGTTGTTTCACGGTTGATTCACCCGATTAAAATGCGTGCGCAGAAAAGAAAAAACCGCAACATAGGTAGTGCTTCAATATACTGAGATGTAAGTGTTCAGTCACAAAGTACAAGCAAGTGCGTAAAGATAACTACATTCTTCTTTTTTTTCTTCATCAAATCTACACGTGGCTATATTCGGATAGTGACTCGCGAGAAAGAACGTATTCTCAAGTTTGTGCAAGGCCAACTGACACTCAAAATGACGGAACAGACACTTTGGAAAGTGCAAGGAATAGCTAGATTATACTCGTTTAATGATATATTATTCACAAAGAACTGAAAAGTAACGGCAAAAGTAACTTCGTTACTTTCATCGTTACCTCAGAAAAAAGTAATAGAACTACAGTTACAAGTTACATTTTTAAAAAGTAACTCGTTACAGTTACAAGTTACCGAAAAAGTAACGAAGTTACAGTAACGCGTTACTAGTAACGCGTTACTACCCAAGACTGCCAGGCACGCACGCTTAGCTAAAATAAAGCAGTCTGCCAGTTCCCAATCAACGGAATCACTGACTTTGAGGGATAGTGGCTTAAGAGTTGGTTGTTCACGACGGGCTGTCACAATGCTCTCGTTTCATTCATCTTAGAGCTGGGAGACTATGAAACTATACTGGTCGCCGTTATCGGTTGAATCTTGCAAAGGAAGCCAAAGTAACTCGTCCCCTTTGCTGTGAAAGCTGATATGTACAAGGGCACAAAGCTGCATTCGCAGGTATCCCTTCCAAGCACCTAAAAATCTCGGCTCACTTATAATTAGGATATAACAATTCAAGCCCCTATTAAGAACGACATGCCGCACTATTCGCGCCTCCAGCTCGACGCTCGCCTTCCCCTGGCGGAAACGGGAAGCGCTCTAGTGAGGGTCCTCTGATTCTCCTGCTCAGCGGGCACGGCGGAACTGTTCGCGATCATGGCTCGCGAAATGTCATTTACGAATTCAAATGACGCTATTCACTATTCCAACGTAGTGCTGCAGACGGTTTTGTATTGTACCTTACTGGAGAGTATTAGTATTGCGCACAGAAACAAACGCAAGCGTTGTGCGTTTCCGTTAGAGTTGCAAGTCCCACGTTGTGCGTGCGCGTCATCGCCATGCGCCATCCAAGACCGCAATTTTGGGCTCCGCGCACGCACAGTGAGGAACACGCAAAGCTAACGCAAACACGAAGCACTTGCGTTCGCTCGTATACGCAATACTAAAACTCACTACTGTTTCAACGGCCTCCAACGCCAACGAACCGTGCTGCAGTTATCAGACGTGCAAGCATGTAGGCGTTCCTTTGAACTGGAAAGGCTGAGATGGGAAAAAACGACGGAGCGTAAAAATGAAAGTAACTAAATGTTATAAAACAACTAATAATTTATTTATTTCTTTATCTTTTGGGCATTTCGTTTGAAAGAATATTGGCGGTGACTTACATTTTGCTGATTGTCAAAAGTCGCGACTTTGATAGAAAAATATACTTTAACCACAGTTAATGTAATTTTACATGGATTTCTTACAATAGTTAGAATGTTTTCATTGACTTTAGACTATTTTTTATTACTTGGTAATTAAAAATGCTGCAATTGGCATAAGTGATGATAATTAGCGCACTTTTGGTTGTTATATTTGTTCGCGCGATTGAAATTAGATCATAAGCAACGCTTACAAAATTACGTAATACAATAGCTGAATTTGAAGTTTATTATCAATGCCGATCGCGGCAATTTATACCCCCAATTAACGCCAAGATCGCGAAAATATGCCATTTAACCATATTAGTCTATCCAGAAAGGTATAATTTGGTTTTCATTTTAGCATATGAAAAACTTTGACATCGTTATCAAGATAGACAAACAGTCAAACACTGCATGTAATATAAAGTCATATGCGTAACGGGTTGCTTATAAAACACACGCACGCACTTCAGCTGTCTAACTCGGATTCCGTCTTTTGTTGTTGCAGTGAGAACAGCGTTTATTAGTTTATACGTTTTGTGGACATTTATAAAAATTGGAATTCTCTTATTCCTGTGCTGGGAATAGTGTTAAACATATTAATCAACTAACGACCCAAAAACCCATTAAAAGGACTTCAGTTCATTATTTCCCATGACAATTATTTGAGCAAGAAAAGGCAGCGAGAACGCACAAATATCAGCACCGATTTTTTCAACAACTACACATATCAGCCTGGACCGGACATGTATGTCACAAAATAAAGCTTCCGCGAACAACTTCTCTAACTAAATAATTACGATGTGAGACACATCTTGAGGTATGAAAAAAATCCGAAATTAAGACCTATACCGAGAAATTAAATCCAAAATACAGGCTAGTTTCGGTTTCGCTCGAGAATTAAAACGCGCATGCTTGCGTACATATTGCGCTAAACACTGTTCTTGTTTTCAGGGTAAACAGGTGACCTGCGCCCATAACACCCTAGCTTCCTCGTATTACCAGAAATAATTTGTGTCGCTCAGTAAAGCCAGCACACTAGCCAGGCTCAACAGCGGCACGCATCTCCGACCCTCACTATAACCGCCATTTTGGAAAATGAGTGGCGCCACCTGTAGTTAGTTGGAGTCGCGAATACTCGAAAACAACGTGAAGGCCAGTTACCGTATATCTCTACAGACCTCGACGGGCCTAAGTACAATAAACGGCGAGCCTCTATGCGAAGTGGCGGGTGAACAATTTGGAGAAGAGCTGCAGCACCCGAAAGGAAGTTGTTCTCGCGTAAACTGAACAAGCTCCGCTTTGGCTTGCATTTTTAATGGCCAACCTCCTGCGCCGTTTCCTCGCCTAAGCTTGGCCGCTTGTTCAGTACGCCATCGAACAGAAGCCTGCATCGGCCACCTCCGCCTGCTTTTTGTTTTTGTTTAAGCACTAGCGTCCCCTAATGGACAAGTTTGTATCGCCGTTCAACAAAAGCTTGCTCCAGCGGAACCCTATCTTATTCGGGAGCAGTTTCTGCCAAGGGACGCCGCACATGCAGAGAAAAAGAAAACAAGAGTATAAATTGGAGCGAGATTTTGGAAAAGCGATTTCTCCCTATAGTTAGGTTCGCAACATTAGTGTGCTCGCTGAAGGTATTTTTATTTATTGAGGTCACTTTCACATATCGCAATACCAGCCTAAACTCTAGATACATTTTATATGGCGTCACCGTTTCGTTGAAATAAAATCGTCCTGAAATCTTCTTGTCGTAATATTATCAAACATTATAGAATCAATTAAAAGCCTTGTCGTACTAGCAATTACACTATTTTAATGCTAATGTTCCATCATTCCTCTTTTTGTGCAATTTATTATGTAACCCGGGCTTCAGAGGGCAAATATTTGTCCGCGCGTCATACATGTGATGCAGGTTGCGTAGCCAGTAATTCTTTTGGGGAGGGGGGGGGGGGGGGTGGGAGGAGGAGCTGAGGTGCTGGGATGTCCATGATTTGGGGCGCGGGGATAAAGGAGGGTTGAGTGGATGTGTATATTTTAAGGCCAGCAGAATTTAGGGGGGGGGGGGCTGAAGCGCCATAAGGGCTTCTCATGGCTACACCACTGGTGTCATCTCACAGAGATGATGAGTTTAATACTGGAACGTCAACATGTCGCACAAACGTATATACTTACTCCTACATACCGGGAACACCAAACAGTCAGAACCACCCAACCTTCTTTGCTGCCATTTCTGAAGCGACATGCTTCAAGAAGGTCGCTAACCATTCTATCTGAAAGAACCTCCTTTCTCTGCAAGGCCTCCTAAACCGGGGAGTATTTAAATAGATGAATAAGCTAAGTCTTTTCTCTCGCATCCACAAAGCGAGATGTAATGCAAAACAAATTGTCAAACTTAGGACCTTTATACAGGCGTCCGTCGAGCACGGAAATTTCGGTCTGCCTCAGTGCGATGCCGTGTTTGCGTTAATTCTTTCTACATGAGTTTGGTGTGCACAACAGTTTATCCTTTTACGCTAAAGTAAGCTACGAAACCAGGAGAGTCCGGTACAAACGATTTCAAAATTTGATGACGCTACAAATGCTACCTCGTAAAAACATATATATATATTTGTAAATGATCCGCCGTTGCTTTTCCCCTGAAACGAATCAAAACACACTCATCTTTGGTTTTGTAGACGTAGACGTGCTTTTTTTTCTTAATAAGGCTTAGAAGAAGAAAAAAGTGGAAGCCGTTTACAACTCCCTGTAGCGCTGAATTGGAGCGCAGCTCTTGAGGAGGAGTAGGGAAGGGTACTGAGGGGGGGGGGGGGGGGGGTCACATGACCTCGGGGAGAAGGGGTCACGTGACCGCGGGGGCGGGGAGGTCACTTGACCCCCCACGAGGTTTCCCCGGGGTCACGTGTTCCCCGAGGTCACGTGGCGGGGGGGGGGCACGTGATCTCCGGGTGGAGGGAGGGTCACGTGACTTGGGGGGTGTCGTGTGACTTGGGGGTCACGTTACCTCAAGGAGGGGGGGGGGGTCCCGTGACTCCCAGGTCACGTGACCCCCCAGAGAAATTTTTCCGCTTGATTTAGCGGCGAAAATTTTCCGCTAGATTTAGCGGTGAAATTTTTTGGCTAAATCTAGTGGGGAAATTTTTCCGCTAGTTTTAGCGGGAAAATTATTCCGCTAGATTTAGAAATTTTTCCGCTAGATTTAGCAGGGATTTTCGCTAGAGTTAGCGGGGAATCTTCCTGCTAAATTTAGCGGGGAATCTTCCCGCTAAAATTGGCGGAAAAATTTTCCGCTAAACTTAGCGGGGAAATTTTTTCCCTAGATTCAGCGGGGAACCTTTTCTGCTAGATTTAACGGGGAAATTCAACCATAAGGTGCAGTGCGGTTACGCCGACGGCGACGCCGCTCAAGCCGGAAACAGGCGCCTAAGAGCTGCGCTCTATAAATGATAGACGCTTAGAATACCCAGTAACGCCAAATTAGAGCGCAGCTCTTGAGGAGGAGGGAAGGGTACTGAGATGAGGACGTACCCCTCCTGCTTACCTCCTCATCTTCACTGCCACTCGTCCTCCCCTCCTCGTCCTCCTCCTCCCCTCCTCCTCCTTCTCCCCCTTCACCTACTCTTCCCCTCACCTTTCAAACTCCTCCCCTCCTCCTCCCTCCTTTTCTCCTCCTGATCCTTCCTCCTCCACTCCTCCCCCTCCTCCTCACTGCTCCCGTTTTTTTTTATAAATCTTCGAATTGAGTAGCAGGGCGTTTCTCAAGAACAAGTAAGATACTACACCTAATTTGAATAGATTTTATGTCTCAGATAACATAACATGAGTATTTTTGTTCCCAATTGTATATTTTTTAAGGTATACTAAACTCCAAAAGAAGCTTTTTTTGTGTGTGTGTGTGCAATATTTAATAATAATAATAATAATAATAGCTTTATTTCCAACAATCAGGTACAGTGTTGGTGGGGGCTTGAGAGAAAAGCTGCTGAAACAGCTTGACTGGGCCCGAGCCCCCAGAAATCAGCAGCGGAAGAAAGAAAAAAAAAGAAGTTAACAGCAAAATCACATCATACATCAACAAGATGTTCAAAACAGGAAAGTCACAATAGCAGTACTACATATATAACAAAAAAATGAACATATAAACATGCTACTCACAATTGATCTGTTTGGCTAAGAATTATTATGTTCCTAAGGTTATCTGCAGATATATTTTCAAGCTCGATATGTTGCGCACAAAAATAGTTGAGGGTGGTTGGAAGAGTAAACGCCGCGGTTTGAAGGCCGTAATTAGTTCTAAAAAATGGGACTACCCAAGGTTCTGTGATTCTTGTTGAATATGCATACACTTTTTCTTTTAAATCAGCTAAGTTCACAAGATGCCGTACATTCATACTCATTTTAGCTTTATATTTTAACACATAGGCGATATCGATACAAGTTAAAAATTTTAACTACATCTAGCTCGCTAAATAATTTTTCCGTCGGAAATTCCGGCGAAACATTGCAAATGCTTCGTAGTATATTTTTTGTAATAAAAATATCTTTTGTAGATTTGTACGATTGGTTGTTCCCCAAACTAAATGGCCGTAATTGATTTGTGAGTAAAATAGCGAGTTATATATTAGCAACTTTATTTTAAGAGGCAAAATATCTTTGTGACGATACGCCAGTCCAACAATGCTAGACAGTTTTGATGTAACATAATTTACATGAGCATCCAATGACATGTTCTCTGAAAAAAAAGACACCTAAAGTTTTAAATGCTGGTACCACTTCTATTTTAGAAGAATCAAACATTATATCCTCGTCTATGGTAACAATTTTACCCTTCGGACGAGACAAAACAGCCTTTGTCTTATTCACATTTATTTTTAACCCATTATACCTACTCCATGTATTTAACTTTTCTAGCGTGACGTTTGCGTTCTCAACAAGCTCTGCGGGGCTATCTCCATTAAGCAGCATGCTCGTGTCGTCTGCGTAGATAATAAATTTTGTTGAATTGCTTATATTTACGATATTATTTATATAAAGATTGAATAAAAAAGGACCCAAAATGCTTTCTTGAGGAACCCCTGATTTGATTGGCTTTACATCGGAAAATTGACCAATGATGTCGACATACTGCTGGCGGAAAGACAAGTATGATTGAATAAGAAGCGAAAGCTGACCCCGATAGCCATATATTTCGAGTTTTTTAATTAGAAGGTTATGATCGAGAAAATCAAAAGCCTTCGTGAAGTCAATAAATAAGCCGAGAATTAGTTTTTTTTATTTTCAAAACCTTTAAGAGTGTATTCTTTTTGAGTGAGAAGAGCGAGTTCAGTAGATCGTTGCTTGCGGAAACCGAACTGAGATGGGGTGATTAAGTTATGACTATCTGCAAATAATGACATTCGAAGGAGCAGCATTTTTTGTTTGCATGGTTTGCAAATTTCACGAATCTGATTTCAAGAAGTTTTTTTTTTATATTGGGTCTACTTTCCGAAATATGGGTATCGGAATCGTTTCTCAGAAAACAAAAATGGGTTAAAAACGGTTTATACTAATATTTTTCGAAAACAAAACAAAAGCACAGAAACAAAATGTGAGAGGCAGCACATAATGAATCGTCTTGTCCTGTGCCGCCTCTCATTTATGTATATTTTTGGGTGTAAATCCTCGGTATGAGTCAGATCCAACTAGATCAAGTTGCCGTCTTCAAAAAATGTTTTCGGTGAAAGTTCATTTCCTGGCATTAGTGTCCCATCTTAAAAATACATCTCCTGGGAAAAAAAAAAAGATGCGTAGACCACCATCCATATCGCGTGTCTCTTGCTGAACGGCGCTTGTTAAGGGGACTTACCTCATCAGACTCCTTTGAGAGCTACTGATTAAAAACCAACTGCCTCAAAAACTGTTCTGCGGCTTCAAAACGTTGTTTACACAGCCCGGTAAATATTCTTAACAGCAAGGGTTTCTTAGTTTTTAGTTATAAAAATCCTACGTTGAAGCAAAACATGTAAAGGCGAAACCCCCTTTCTCCATAAAAATGCACTACTAAGCCGTTTAGGAAAAAAAAAAAAATTTTTTAGAAGTGAAGCACTCTAGTTAATATTAAACTAATTGATGTCGTGGAGCTTGTTATGTAGATCAAAGATGTCAAATCATATTGTAAAGAAAAAGACTTGCGGAGTTGGTCCTAAAGGTCCTTTCACACTTTAGCAACCAAGTACGACCGAGTAAGACAAGAGCGGTTTTTAAGCCTCTTGCAACGTCTTAGGACCAGATCCACTGCAGCGCATCCGGTCCTAAGAGATCGCAAGAGGCTTAAAAATCGGTCTGGTCTCTCTCGGTCTTACTCGGTCGCAAGACTGTGAGCGGGCCTTAAAGGAACCATGAAGGCAGCTTCGAACCTTTATTTGACGACTGAAATCGATGTAAGGCACGTCTCAGATACTGTTGACCAAGTTCTAGCCCGAACAGAAGTTTGGGTGCCGCACAAATCAAGCAAACAGGCGCGGTAATAATCGCGCCGGGAACGATGCCTGAGAAACCACCTAGGCGGCGGCAGAAAGGTGAGCTGTGCGCCGTCGAAGCGTGGCGACAACGGGCTCCTCGTCTGGTGATTGGTTCAAACGACAGACGCGCTCTTGGTTTGAATTTCGGTGGTGAGATGTGATGAAAAAAGTTCATTTGAACGTTGGATAATCTATTAAAGTTGTAGTTGGAAATTAATAGGTTTCATACCGTGTATAAAAGCATAATCTCTTACATTGGACTTACATTGGGAACATCACATCACCTATATTTGTCAAAAGCTGTCATATGCTTGCAACATTCTGCTGAGGGCTCGACAGTGCTTCGCCCTCCTCAACCTTAAAAATTATTTACTTCTCGTTATTCCACTCCCATTTAACATACTGCACAGAAACGTAGGGTAAAAGCCAATGACAGATATCTCACGCCGATCATTGGTTTACAAAAAAGGGCAGTTTGAATTATATTTGCATCGAGCATTTTATTTGATCACCTCAGAATTCTTCCACTTCATAAACTAGTAAAGTGTAAAATTGCCACGCTGTTTCACGAAATAGTGAAGACAAAGCACCCATTTCCTATAACTATAGTTCTTGAAGGTTTCAATCAAACTAAGGAAAATTTGTCTGGGCACTTTAACCTTCCACAATGCCACAACGTTCAGGGGGAAGGCTAATTCAATTCTGTGGAACAAAAATCTGAAAGGCACTACTAAACGACCTTCGAAATTCGCATATTTTTAACAATGCACTGAAGCACTATCTGCTCTTGTCTACCTAGATCACCTTTCATCCTCATCATCGTTTCTTTGGTATTGGTAACCGAGACTAGCTTCTAATTTAGTAACAAGATTAGGGGTACTTTTGTTGCTTTCTAATGACATATGCCTTTCGCTCTCTGCTCTTGTGATACTTTGTTAATGAGCCTGAACTAGCCTAGCGGCTATGGGTTCATAGGCTTTTTCCAATGCTTTGCATACCTTTTTTGGTCAATAAAATTGAATTGAACTGAACCTCCCAAAGGTCCAACACCACCTGCGTGTTCGGAGCCTGCAGGCATGAGCGAAAACGACGACACATTTGGTGACTGTGGTGACTGACCAGCCTCCCCAACCAGCCCACCTAGTTCAGAACCACCTAGCATGTGTCAAAATGATCTGATCTATGACTCAACCCATGAACCATCGTACGACAACAGTTTTGAGATGTGAGTATACACCAACCCATGTTTACAAGCAAACCGGAGGGCCCCTAGTGGACGCCACCGGCACCGCGCATGCACGATGGGTGTGGGCAAAAAGCTCACCGTCGCCCAAAACCAAACCATTGTAATGCGATGTTGTCAGCGTCAGTGTGAGTCCCCCTGCCCTTTTTTTGCATTCAAATCATTGATTCTACGTCTTTTTGGAAATGTGACTACTTGAGCAACCTCAGCGAAATTAACGAAGCTCGTTACATCGTAAAACTTCGCGTGAATAATGCGACATGCGGCGATTCATTCCGCGTGGATGCCGTAGAATGTACGCTAAAGCCTGTTTCGCATGAGGAGATTCCGCTCGCAATTTTCAGTCGCAACGTCGCTCGGGCTGCAAAAGCGTGAACTGTAGCTGAGATGGTCGACGTCGATACTGAAAATCGCAAGCAGAATCGGACCAAGTGAATCAGGCCTAACAAGTTGGTGATGGCCACTGGCAACAATGATCAACATCTCCTTGTATCTACTGTTTACATCAAGCCTGCCTACCAACCTTCAAACTGAAGTCTTTTGAGGTCTGCACTTAATTCTTAGCGCAAGTACCGAGCCAACATTCGGTCTACGGACCGGTGTTGTCTAAAAGAGCAGACGACAAGTAGAAGCGTTTGAAAGAGCAGGCGACAGTTCGAACGATCAGGCGGCCGTTTGAACTTGAAGACGCACTGAATGTAGTCCGCAGGTGGTCCGTGCAACTTGACCGGTTTTATTTATTTATTTATTTAAATACCTAAAGAACCCTGAGTCAGGGTATTACATAAGGGAGTGGGTTAAAAAAATAGCGAGGTTAACATTTGGCGGAACGAATCGATGTCTTGAGCAAAGATGATGGCTTCAAGCAGGCCGTTCCAGTTCACAGATGTCGCCGGGAAAAAAGATTTAAGGAATGCTGCATTTCGAGTGAAAAAGGCCCACTTTCGCCTAGTGGCCAATGCTAGGTGATATGCGATTTCCGGCGTTCATGTTAGAACAAAACAAACAAATCTGATGACCACAAGTATCCATGAATTCAACGCAAGGCGCTTCCCGCCCAAGCAGTCATGATCCGACGACGTCTGCTTTTCCCTTTTCACGCCACATATACACGTTCTCAAATGAACTGAGCACATGAAAACTGACCTTCACGCCGTTCTCGACTCTTTTGGTACAGCCCCAGTGGTGGCGTTTTGACGAGAAGGCAGGTTTTTGCCTGGTCCCTTACAAAACAATGCAGGAATACACGTCTCACATGGGGAGTTCCTCCCACAGCCCCAGACCCGAAGTTGAGAGGTTTCACCGATAGGTGAGCTGCGTTTTACAACTTCCTGTTACTTTTAAATTTTGTTTTACCATTAACAAACGACGACAACGAGCTCCAAGCCTGTGCAAGCATGGTTCTGAAACCTCCAGATTGCAGTTTTCAGAACTTTGCTTAGACAGGCTTGCAGATCGTCGTCATTTGTCAACAGCAAAACAGAACTTTTTAAGAAACCGGAAGTTGCCAAATTCCACTCACCTGCTTGTTAATTTGCAAAGGATTTGTAGTGACTAACGAAATAGAAATGACTAAATAGCTTCTTTGTTTGCCCCTCCTTCGGGTCAGCATGCCGCACTTAGTGGTTTTCGACTTGTTTGTCGTCAGAACACATGCACCACGGCAGGCACGTAGCCAGTATTTTCTTTTTTTTTTGGGAGGGGGGGGGGGGGCCGCCCATGAAAAAATGCTCTATGAGGGGGAGGGAGGAGAGGAGGTCCCAGCAAAATCGAAGATTATTTTTTTTTCGGGGGGGGAGGGGCGGGCCCCATGGGCTGCCCCCCTGGCTACGTGCCTGCACCACGGTATGTAAACAAAGCATGTTTAAACTGAAAAATGGGCAACATAAAGACAGCCAGTTCTACCTATCCTTTTCAGGGTTGGGGTCGTTCTTCGAAATTTGTTTTGCTTACTTTTGCAGGGATGACGAAGAAACCGAACAAGGCCATCCTTAGGGTGAAAACAAGTACATTGTGTATGAAAGTTGCCTCGTAGAGTGCTTCAGGCTCTGCATGACATGCTATGCACCGTCGAAGCCATCCCTCCATCTGAGTGGAAGCTGCCTCACTGTGACAACCCTCTGCCCTAAGAACCACTCGCACACCTGGTCCAGCCAACGATACGTGGGACGAAAACCGGTTGGAAGTGTCGATATCGCACCTGTCCTGCTGTTTTCCGGCTCTAGCCCTGCACAAGCTCTCAGAATGATGCGCCTCATGAATATTAGGTTCAACTCGAAACGAAGATTCCAAGACTATGAACAAGCTTACCTCCACCCTGCTGGGCAAACGGCTCGTAGATCCCTTGTCTCATTCAAACATAGTGTAACTTACTCTGCAGCAACACTTTCTGCAGTGTGCCGGCATATGCTGTGGCCGCATACCCTACCATGAGTGATGGAACATGTTCTCTCATGCAAGACGCATTGGGCACTTATTTTTGGTGACTCTTGTCCTTCTCCCAGATGCAGAGATCAGTAGCTTGTTTCACATTTATGCTTTTTATCATACAGAACTGCTGATGCACTTTTGTGTAGCCTCATTATCATACAGGTTCCTTTAACTGCACTGTTACAGCTGCCACAGCCTTTTTTTCATATCTCCAGGTTTGGGAGGGGCAACGAGACAAGGATTTGACAGCCTTGCGGGAGAGCCCGTGGATCTGTCAGGAGATGGACGATGTGATTCTCCGGGACACAGTGCTAACTACATGACGCACAGCTTCCACTCTCATCGATTGGGCAAGATTGTCCACACTGAACTGTTTCAAGTCAAGGAAGTAACAACCCTCACAATAATAGGAAAAACAGTTGGCTCAGAAAACACAGGAACAAGACAAAGATTCAAAGTGTGCATTACTTTTTGACCCCTTCCATAAAGAACTTCCTTCTTTTTAGTGTCCCGAAGTAAGTGCAAGCAGCAACATGGAAAAGGAAGGCTGCACACGAGGAATTGCTTTCCTGAAATCGAGGAACATCCTGATTCGCTCATTCACGACAGACAGGCACTCGAGTATAAAGGCCTGCATGAGAATACACCAGCCCACAAACCTGCATCTGTTTGAAAGGTGAATGCGAACATTGTCTTTCATAACGAAAACCAACCTACAGCTCTGTCTTTTGCGTGTTCTATTTCCTACCCTAGAACCATCTGAGATATTGCTGTTGTGCGTATTATAAATTGTTTAAAAGCAATCTCCATTACCAACTGTTCTATTTGGTATCTCCAAGTGAGCAGAGGAAGGATGAAATACCGGCACACCTCATAAAAAACACTTTACAGAGAACCGAATAAAACTGGCCACTCCACAGCCTCTGACGAAAATTATCCTGCGACTAGCTGGAGTCTGAGGCTAAATCTTCCCTATTCCCCTCATGGAATGCGACTATTGCTGTAGCAATCCTCTCTGAGAATTCTCTCTGGGTATAGCTTGCTTGCACTGCATGCAAAGTAGGGCATTCGGAAGTGGGGTGTTAACATCAAGCAAACATTTTTGTCCTGGAACTTATATTGCTGCAGGGATCAGGAAGAAGTGCTGCAGGCAGCAAATGTGCAGGTTGCCAGGATCTAGCACCCTGGGTGAGCTCCGTGTGCAACCACTTGTGGTGGTGCGCAAGGGCTAGCGGTGGCAATGGTGAATTGCTTGCCGCAGCATAGTCGAGTGTCACGAACCACGTCTGTAATATCCACGCGGGCCGCAGTCCGCTCTACCCTCGGTGCCTACACAAGGACGTTGGAGACAAACAGTTGATTGTGCGTGGTTTGTACCATCTTATTATGCTAGATTTACATCGTAAGAGGTAAAAAATATTACTCATATACAAGATGCCGACTAGTGTGGAATCAAACTTAGTTATTTAATATGGGGAACATTGAAAATAAACTTCACAGATACGTAAAGTGTCTATTGCTTGGATTGCTGCTGTTGTGATGAGACGCAGCCTGATAGACCATATGATTACTGTTGACTCAAGCATGCAGTACCACTTATACCTCGCTGCTGACTTAAAGTTTCTCTGTGCCATAGTCGAGCTTCAATGCTTTTCACTTTTAGCTCGGAGAACCGGCTGACATGGGGAGCATCTCGGTTGCCTCCATGGACTTGCAACTGTTACTATTGCACACATCTACATTGTTTGGTTATGACTATAAGCCAAACACTAATTTTAAAGGAAAGCGTCTAAAGAAAGACGAGTCAACAGACATTTGTAAAATTATATTAGCTCTGCAGAGCCATAGACGTCTATGTGAATCTAATAGATATCCCTCCAAAAACCAATTAAAACTGTTACGTTTTTGCGGATCGTACACTTTTTTTACTGTGGTTTGCCAAAAAATGTTTCAATGCACTCTACTCGACACTGCATTAATGAATGCTGAAATTTTCCCAGGTTCACCCGCCCACACGAAACTGAAGGCCATCGCAAATGCACCTTTGTTTGCAAAAGACGTGAAGCAGCTGTCTCCTAATGCACAAACATGGACTGGAATCATTCCACAGCGTACTGAATGAATTTGCACCCAAATCGACGGCATTCTCGTATAAAGGCATGGCTGTACGGTAAGGAAGCTAGGTGTAAGTAGGGGACTATAACAAGCCCAAACAACAGCACTCTCAGTTGAAGTTTCTTTGAGACCAGAAAAAACTTTTAGACATAGTCGCAAAAAGATATTCTTACACCCTAGTTACATGGGCGATTTGAACTGTCGTTGAGTTCAATCACAGTTATCGGCCCCAAATATGATTGAACTAAACTGAACTGAGATGGTGCAACACGGCCCCCTAGAACCCAGTTGAAGCTAAAACGAAGCTAGTCCTTGTGCCACGTGATCAGTCTAATTGTTGGAAGTAATTTACTCGGAGAGACACCTTTTATTTATTATAACTATATCATACATTCTGTTCAATACCTTGTTGCTTCTTAGCGGCGTTTACACGAGTACCAAAGCCGATTCAGGGCTAGGTTTCGCATATCTTACGCTAGGTGGTGTAAGCTATCGCCCGCTACGATGGGTGCACCCATTACTATTTGTCCACCTATACAGCTGGTCCCTCCGCCATGCGCGCTCGTTTGGTGGCTTGCTAACTTGCAGGGATCGTTTTAGCGGCAGCTCTAACGCCTAAACCTATTCCCTCCCAGAAAGTTTGCTGCTAAGATTCTTTCTAGATGCCTCCTCCTGTATTCCGAAACAGTAAGTGCCTCGCAAACAATGGTCGGCGGCAGCAGTCCCACGGACAAGCACCAATTTAACTCTGTTGGAGAAGTCCGTTCAGTCGAACTGAGGCAAGGGAGCTCAGTTGAACTCAACTGTCATTAGCGGCTCAATGACAGTTGGCGCTACCGTGTAACTCCGGCCGATCGCGATTGAGTTGACTGTCGTTGACTCAACGGCTGTTTAGAGCACCCGTGTAACTAGGGTATTGTACACTTTATTTAACAGAAGGTTTAAGACATGAGCACCAATTAAACAGCCTCAATTATGTTCCAGAACGATGATCGCCATACTCCACTTTAACGAAAACAGTAGCCGCCTGCAAGCTCTCACGAATGAAGGGCAAGAGCTTTGGCACATCAAATCTCCAAAAGCCCCAAAAGGTGCAACCACTGTGTACCCCCGTATGACCCCCGTGACGTTTGGTAAGTGTAGCTCATTACAATATAGAATTTACACTGCATTTAGAATTTCAGCTGTATGAAAAGGTCACCACAACAATTATGGATGCACTATACTTCGCTCACCCCTGAGCTAAGACTGCAGTGGGAGCTACGTGCCCGCCAAACCAATCAACCGCCGGTCTCCTTTTCATCACCCGAGCCGGCTTTATGCGCAGGTATGGCCGGGCCACAATGACGTGGCGAAAGAGGCGTAAGACTGGTCCAACGAGGACGTAGCTTTCACCGCAGTCTCAACAGAAGGGATGAATGGAGTATAACCCACCTTATATGTTTCTGATGGCAAAACGGCATGAAAGGTTTCTAAAAAAATACAGCATTATCAAAATCAAGTGCTACTCACTGGCTGTGTGATAAAGTGCAATATTCAGAACGACTGAAAATTTGTGTCGTGACTTAGAACACTTATGGTCGAATGACAGGAGGAGCACCTTTAAAAGAAGTACTGGCCTACGTACTATCTTGTCTTGAATTTCAGAGTATGTGGACCGGCTACATGAGGAAGTCCTGGAACGCTGCCAGACATATCCTACTTTCAAAGAGGCGAAAAGTCTCTAAAAGTTCCCCCCGGCCTTTGTGAGCCCAGGACCGAGGCCATCTAAGGAAGAACTGGTATCTGCGCACAGAAGAAGGTTCGCCAAGCCGTTCTCTTGAGGGAGACGGCTAGACAAGGATGAACGTGTCTCTGAGTGTTTCTGTAGAGTGCGGTTTGGACAAATGTGGAGCTTTCTACCAAGCCATGAAAATCGTCTACAGGGAGCAATGAGCACTCTTTTCCAATGTTCGTTCAGCTAATAAATTTATTCATTCAAACAAAGCTTATTTACCACTATGTTCTGATACTTACAAGTTAGTAGCTGGGATACTTGAAACCGGTAGTGATTTCAGAAGGGAATTCCTCTCTTATTCTGCAGACTACACATGCCGGCAGAATCATCCGGTTCCCTTTTCCAAGTCGTCTTCATAACCAGCGGACAAAGACTCGGTATGCAGTGTAGCGATAGCGTCTGCAGTAAAAGAAGCGGTTGTAGTGAACACACACTTGAAATAAACAGAAAAAGGCTTTAGTTATTTTAGTCACATTATAATGACAGATAATCAGAATGAATGTTCCAATTGCAGTGTCCCTAGATTTTTATCGTTTTAATTGAGCACTGCGACTGATTCTTAGAATACTTGGTCCCCAACAACTAAAGCTTTCAGCTCTCAGCAGCACTGTGACCCCCGCTTGCAGACCTCTCTCAGAGAGCACAATATGCAAGTTTTGCACATGCCAATCTCCAACCGAGTGAGATTTGCTTGCAGGATATGAAGCCTACTCTGAATGATGTGGGAATTGAATCTGTTGCATCTCTTCACATTGACTTGGCTTAGAATATTAGTTTTGCACCGACCAAACATTGTCACGGATGGAAAAAGGCTCGGGAAATGTAAACTGAAAATAAAGGTTTAATCGTTGAACTTCTGCAAGTAAACAAAATAGAGAATGAGTGTCGGGATAGCAGAAAAGCAGGTGGCGATTCAGCGGCGTAAGAGCAAGTGAGAGAGTCCGGGGTGAGAATGAACAGGCACTTTCGAGAACAAAAATGCAGGACAAAATGATAAATTACATCCCGCGTAAGAATAAACGCGAATCCTCTAGAAGTCCACGGCTTTCCCAAATTTGATTAGACGGTACAATGTGGGAAGACAGCCATGGCACCTTTTTACTTGTGAATATCGTCGTGCATAGGATACCCCAGCCCCCCCCCCCCCCCCCCCCCCAGCTCGAAGTAGGACACACGGAGAACAGGGATGTTGAGGCACAGCTTGCTGAACTCCGGGTGCTCCGTGATGCACCCAGCTGGCTGAACCCGGGTCAGCGCTGTGCCCATCTCACGACAGCAAATGCACTCCCCCTCTGTGCCATTCTCGAGAATACCGCAGTTGTTGCAGCTGCACCTAAAAAATAACAGCAAGACGGTTGAGATCGCAATGGTCTTCAACCTCATGTGAGGCACACATCAAAAGAAGCAACGGTCATCAAAAGAAGTGAGCTATAGTCTTTTGAAATAAAATTGAAACTAATACAAAAACAAGCCAGCAGTGGTGTTTTAAAAAAGCTATGCATATAATACCGAAAGAAGCAAGCAGAGGTGTTGCAAAAGAATTTAATGCACCGTGGAAGGAACTTTGGAAATCGGATATTCCTTCGGCGTATAGACAATTCACAAATAATGCAACTTGTGTCTTTTTTACAATCGAAAAAGGGCATGCTCCATCAAAAACGTAGCGTAAATTAACGCTTCTACCGCTCTTCGCAATTTTCTCGGCTTATGTGATTTGGTGACGCATGGAAATAGTATAGACTCAATAACAATAATATCTTTATTCCACCCATGAGGGTTACGGTACCACAGAAATGCTATTAGCCTGTACCTGAGGCCTGTGGTGCCGCAACAACGCCGCCTACACCATAGTAGTTTTACTCTTAATTTTAGGTGTGGGTTTTTACAGATTCACCCGGCCAGGCCTTCCTGCTGTAATAACGATTCTCCTCAACAAAATAAATGCAAGAAAGGGAAATTAAATTTATCATTTCGCAGCTACCAATAAGTAGAAATAACCACTTGCCTTGCAGAATGACAGCACGCACAAGCCATGTGGGGTATCAACATTGCAAGACGGAAGTGGGAGTGGCTGGCACATGCACTTGGCTTGATTAGCCTGATAATCGTGACAGCGTAAAGAAAGCCAATTATGAAGCAGCGGCAGCTGACAAAATAGAAGCGGTACTCGTGCGCTCCGATCAACTACGTCTATACTGATCATGTGCCTTAAAAACGAATACAATACGCTCTTCAAAGGGGACACCCGGGAAGTCAGCAAGCAATACATCAACCATGAAATATGTGGCACGTTTTTACAGCCTTACCATTCCGTGTTCCCGTAGCGGCATTGCGGTGGCATCGGCGTATGGGGCGGGGAATCGCTCTGAGGCGGCGACCGAGGAGTCGGTGGTAGGTCTGGGGCGCCCTCGTAAAGCGCCAATCCAGAGTTCTGCGTCCTTAGCAGCACCTCCCGTACAGTCGGCGTGAGGTCCCTGAACGGGAGCTCAAACTCGTTTGCGAGCGCGGCGTTGGCGCCCATTTCTTTCAGGTTTTTCCACAGACCGCCGTGCACTATAGCGAACCACGGGAACCACACTGAGTGCGCACTAAATCCTACCGATGCGGACAGTGCTCCCTGACGTCACTTCTTTTTCCAGAGGCGAAAAAGGAAACAAATCTGAATGTTTGTTTCGGTTTCGCAAATTTATTTGAAGGTACAGAATTATGATTTACAAAGTTCTAGAAAACATTGTGTGGCATGCCAGGACCCCAATGCTCCCGAAAACACCTTCTCAAAAAAAAAAAAAAATTAAAGTGCCTTCATGGTTCCTTTAAGATGTCGCAAGAGGCTTAAAAACCGGTCTTGTCTTACTCGGTCGTACTCGGTTGCAAATGTGTGAATGGGTTTCAGGTTTAGTCAAAATTTAGGCAGCCGCGTCACCGAGGAGGGGGGGGGGGGCGGAACGGCCGCGGGCTCCACGCTCAGCGGCGCAGCTGGGCAGTAAAAGGGAGGGATGGGGGGGGGGGGGGCGGAACGGCCGCGGGCTCCACGCTCAGCGGCGCAGCTGGGCAGTAAAAGGGAGGGATGGGGGGCGGGGGGGGGGGGGGCTACGAGGGGGCAGAAGAGGCGGGTGGGGGGGAGGTGGATATTGTTGCGGCGGGCCACCATTTCGGGTGCCCCTGACCCTAGTGGCGCCACTAAATTTAGGTTTTCTCTTTAGGGGTCTGCAGGAGGGGGTACGAGAGGAAACAGTTTATGGGGCCACAGTGTTTTCTCTTGCTACAAATATATGAAGCCAATGCTTTATACTTTTAGGCTGCACTAGACACTTTTACAATAGCACCAAGCCGCTTGCGTGCGCATGGCGCAAACGTTTTGCGGAACACTCCAAAGCTAATGTAGCGATGCAAGCGAGTTGGTTATGCATGTGGAGAACTAGTGAAAGCGCACACTAAAGACGAATACGAAGACAGAGAGGCTTTGTGCTTTGTGATATTTTCTTGGCCAAGTATGACCGAGCCATTCAAAATGCCTAGGAAGGTAGACCTGTGACCATGTTGTTTACGTATGTAGACGATTATTTAGTGATTTTGCAAAAATGTGAAAACTTTACTGTATATGAAGTTGTTGAAGATATGATGAGTGTGTTTAAAGAGAGATCTAGAGGCCTGAAGTTCATCCTCAAACGCCACGATGATCAATTTGTACAGTTTCTGGACTTGCAATTGTGGATGCAATTCACAGGGGAACAGGTGTGCTGGACTAACAAACCACGTACCCAGAAGGGAATCCTCCCCTATGATTTGGCGCATTCGAACTTGGTAAAACGTAACACTGCGTCGTCTTGTCTACAGACGGCGATTGAAAAGTCTGGTCACCATGCAATGCACGACAGCTTCTGTCGTCAGGTCCAGACACTTGGAAGTGCAGGGTATCCAACTTCCCTTATGATCGAAGTGACTGATAAATTCCTGAAGAAGTTCAGGAGCAGAAGCCCAAAAGGACAAGCAAAAAAAGAGAGCAAGACCACACGTGATGCCAAACTTGCACAGGGTGTCACAGAATTTAAAAAAAAAGTGGCGGAAAGGTTCGAGGTACCTCTTGTTTTCTCAACCGGCTCCAACTATGTCCGATAATAAAAAAAAATGAAAGCCGTTTAGAATTCCCTGTAACGCCGGATTAGAGCGCAACTCTTGAGTAGGAGGATGGAAGCGTACTGAGGGATAGGTAACTCCTTGAGGTCACGTGACCTCAAGGGGAGGGGGTCGTGTGATGTCAGGGGGTCACGTGACCTCGAAGGATCGCGTGACCTCAGGGGTCACGTGGCCTTAGGGGGTCACGTGGTTTCAAGGGGTCACGTGACCTCAGGGGGGTCACGTGACCTGATGTGACCTCGGGGGGCTCACGTGACCTTACGGTTACGCCGACGGCGACACCGACGCCGCTCAAGCCGGAAACGGGCGCGTAAGAGGTGCGCTCTAAAAAAAGAGGCAAGGATAAGCGGCAATGTACAGTAAAGCATGTAAACAAATACGTGGAATGTGCGGTGGGCTGCGGCAAGGTTTTCCAGACCGGAAGGTGTTCGAACGAGCGGTTGCGTGAACATGATTTATCACTGCGTTCAACAACAGGAGCACATTTACACATACATTGCAGAGATTGCCATTGCACTCCCAACTTTCAAGGCACTATAATCGTTTAAAGAGGTAAAGAAAAGGCGGGCGAGAGAGGTGAAAAAGGTACTGGAAGCATACATGATAAAGAAGGAACGTCCTAATAAGTGTATCAGTTACCCCTCACTTTTCCTTCACAAAAACTAAGTGCATATTATTGACACGTGTAATGGCCGAGTCATTGCTGGCTAGTCACATTTCTTAATATTTCTTTTGCTGTTTCTATTTTTCAATAAAAATTCAGTTTTAGTCAGCGCTCGTCCTGTTTGCCTCTCGGTCTTCGTCTTTATTGTGCGCTTTCACTACTTTTCAAAACTGCAGAGCACTTACTTCCTGACGACACCATAATTATCGCGATCATCAGACGCGTGCGAACTGTTTCAACGCCATCTATGCAAGCAAGCAAGGACTCTGTGCGCACACGACAAGCAAGGTACACGAAACGCTTTGGGCGGCGCACGCAAACTTTCCAAAAAAGCATGCGTATTTAACGAGCAAAACTGGCTGTGCGCGTGGCGCACGCTCAGTGCGGACCGACAACTTTTTTACTGCGCGGAAGGCTACGACTTTATGCTATAATAAAACTCCCTTGGGCTCCGCGGGCCGCTAGTACTGCCAACCATTCCTACACAGTGAGGAACGCAGAATGAGGTGGCAATCACGTAGTTGTTTCGATGCTGGCACAAGTGTTGGAAGACGCTCTCTTTCCAGTAGTTTCCACATACTTAAAGCCTGTGCAGGTGGGCCCCGTATCATTGCGTTACAGCAGGCCCCGTGTACGCAATCATAAATATTTCGCGGAAAGGATCCTCGATATCTGACAGTTCCCATTAGTTATGAGCTATGTTTATTCTCCGTAGAAGCCGCCCATTTTCGTTTTACCTAGCGCTATAAGCGATGTAAAAAGGTTTTTCTTTCTGGCGCTAGTTCGCACCATATTTTCAGGAAGCATTTCGAATTGAACATAAGTTTCAGCAAGAAGTTCGTATCTGGTTTGTTTTTAAATATCCGTGTTTGAAGCTCAGTA
The DNA here is from genome assembly GCF_016920785.2 of Ixodes scapularis. Taxonomy (NCBI): domain Eukaryota; kingdom Metazoa; phylum Arthropoda; class Arachnida; order Ixodida; family Ixodidae; genus Ixodes; species Ixodes scapularis. Next base: position 238,675,501 of record NW_024609835.1, on the reverse strand, counting down.
CTCTGAGCAGAAAGTTGTCACGGTCGGTTTTTAGATTGCAGCTCTTAAGCGCGAGACACATGCGCGGAAAAATCCATCCGATCCGACGTCCGATCTGGCAGTACAGCTGCCTGATCCGAAAAATTTCGTCGCTTCAGACGCCGGATCGGCAATCCGACATGCGTCCAACGCGCCAGATAGTTTCGCATGGCGGACGGATTGTCGGATGCGTCCAGCCAATGACAGCACAGCTAGCGCGAACGTCATGATGACGCACTGGGTCTTTCGGAACGAACAAGAAAACGGGATGAGCGACGGGAAGCCGGACGCATGGATCCCGCTGACCCATTCGAGAAAGATGGCCCCGGCAAAGAATGCACGCGCTAACGAGAACAAGCTTCTAACTTCGCTCGTGTGAGCTAAACCGTCAATCTGGGACCCGAGATCTGTGAACGCGGACCTCCGCTGGAGTGCTTGGATCTCCTGGGGGGAGCCGAACGGATCGTCGTGTTCGCATGCAAGGTCGGAAGCGTGTGTCTCAAACTGTCGCGTGCGGCGATTCGGAGTGGCGTTCGGACTGTCGGATTGGACGTCGGATCGGACGATTTTGCCGTCAATGTGTCTCGCGCTTTCGGCGCCCGTTTCCGGCTTGAGCGGCGTCGCCGTCGCCGTCGCCGTCGGCGTCGGCGTAACCGCGTGGTGCATTATGGGACGCGTGACGTCGTCATGATGACGTTATCACGATGACGTCATCCTCATCATCATCGTCATCATCGTGATGACGTTTTCACGATGACGTCATCAGTGACGTTATCAGGTCAGGTGACCCACGTGAGCTCACGGGGTCACGTAACCTTACGGTTACGACGACGGCGGCGGCTACGCCGACGCCGACGCCGCTCGGAGATAGGACTAGCAGGCAGGATGAGGAGGTGAGGAGGATGGAGGAGGGTGCATACGCTCCCCTCCCTAGTGAAAAAAAGTCATTTGTATGAGAAATTTCTTGTGTCCAATAAACACATATGAATCATAGAAGATATAAAGAACGTACAAGAACCATATAAGAACTATATAAAAACTATATAAGAACTATATACGATATATAAGGACCATATAAGAAACTTATAAGAAAATTCTCACATGTTTTTTATATGGCGCTTGTATGTTCCCCTATATCTCATATAGTTCTTTTATGGTTCTTATATGGTTCTTATATGTTCTTATACATCTTCTATGATTCATATCTGTTTATTGGACAAAGAAATTTCTTATACAAACGAGAATTTTCGATAGGGCTCAGTACCCTTCCCTCCTCCTCCTCAAGAGCTGCGCTCCGATTCGGTGTTAGACGGGGTTGTAAGCGACTTTCATTTTTGATGCACTTCATTGGTTTGCGAGGTTTACATATCGATAGTCATCCACAGACCACTTACATACTGACCCCAACAAGAAGGAGCATGTTGACAGTCATGTGCATCGCGCGTTGCGTGCTCACGTCTGTCGCAGTATATATGAAGCAAATAAATAGAAGGACGATTGTTCTTTAATGCAATAGTTCAGTTAATACCGTAAATCATGTCTAAAAAAAAAGAACACACAACACCCGTGGGATAAAACTTGTCTGCATGCTACTATCTGACCTTTGCAAATTCACTAGAGGATCATTCTCGACCTTCTTTCAGTCGTTTGATTCACAAGTTGGCAGTTTAGTGGACGCCACAATAAATATTGCAACAGCGGCCAAAAATGTTCCCGGCATGCCATCTTACTCAAAGACAACCGCCGCGAAGAGCGAAGTCACGTGGCGGAGAATCGATGCTGGATAGGTCTAAGATGCGGGTGGCTTTTACTGTGCTGCCAGCTAAAACAAACTAAAACCGACTTAGGTCTTACAAAAGTTGCATATTGCGTGTATTATATTGTTCTGAGAAAGTTTTTCAAACGGATGGACAGTGTATGCGCTTTTTACTCCTACTTTTGTCAGATAATTCGCTTTTCATTCTTTCTTTTTCATTTACCCTTTTTTAATAAGAGCACCTGTTGTCAACAAAGATAGTTTCAAGCATCTAATGCCCTTGATATTCAAGTTATTTCACCTTGCAAAACATCCTTTGTGAATTATCAACACCTCCCATATGCCATAAGTAAACTAAACGGAAGGGCCCAAAAGAGCAAATGTAAATATAGCATTAAAAAACAAGATTGACGGTCAACAACATTTTGACTAAAATATCGTTAGCGTGCAGTCTCGGGGTTTGTTTGTCATGACGTGTATAGTCTTGGTTGTCCGAAACCAACCGCTCTGCCACCGACCTTTGAAAATCTATTCCCGAACGCACATTTATATTCTTTCAAAATATCAGGAAATATTTTCACGAATGGCGAATGATGAGGCGGCGAATAACTGGAGAAAGTGAGCGTTTAATGGGCGAGGATGTGCCCAAAACAAAACAAAACAAAAGAAAAAATAAAAAAAAGCTAGTGTCGCAGGCGTCGATGTAGGTGAAACAGCAGGGTCGAGCTCTGAAGCGAAACTGACTCCGGCTCGCGACGCGGAGCCTCTTTTCTACATGCGTGGGCTTCTGGAACAATCGACGTAGAAGATTCGGTGCGTAGAAAATTTTGACCTCGACCAAGCCAACATGGTTTTCAAATTTACCAGAACGTGATAATTAGAAAAACAACAAAAACCTACCTCCGCTACTAGGCATCGAACCTCGGCTCTTTGCGTGGGAGCCAGACACCATAACCGTTGGGCCACGGGCGCGATACTATCTAATTCGGCAGCTGCGCGCTCGGCATTACTCCCCCCTTTCAGAAGTGCATCGCTCCAATGCAACACAAAACGAAACGACCGACGTGAACTACCTCGGGTCGCGGTCGGCGTCGCACTCATGCATGCGTTCCGTCGGGCACCACTTCATGTCGAGATCCCCCAGGCGTCAAAATAGCTTCTATGGTCAAAAGCTTCTCCTTGAGGCCACGACGCCGTATCGGTGTCCACAGACACCCCCGGTCTCGGGGCTGGAAGTGAACGTCCAGCCGACGAAGGTTGTAGTGGCCAGAGTCGAAACGTTGGTGGTCTTGAATCCGGATCCAGGCGAGCTGGTGGATTTCTACTCATTGCGCAACAACCTGGACGTCGTCACTTCCATCGCCAGCTCGCTCGTCAGGTAGCATAGCGACAAGCATTGTGGTCACATTGAGACCATGCACCAGCTGGAATGGTGTAACACCAGTGGTTTCTTGAACCGTTGTGTTGTAGGCGAACGTGACATACGGCAGGACCTCGTCTCTCGTCTTGTGTTACACGTCGACGTACAGTGTGACACCATGTCGGCGATGTTCTTGTTTAGTTGTTTAGGCGTTCCGTCAGTCCATTAGTCTGAGGTTGGTACGCTGTAGTTCGCCGGTGGTTGGTGTGGCTGAGACGGAGGATCTCTTGCATCAGCTGTGCCATGAACGATGACCCGCGATCTTTAATAAGAACTTTAGGAGCGCCGTGCCGGATGCTCGATGAAAAAGTTGGCGACTTCCGCGGCAGTCTTTGAAGGAATGGCTTTCGTTTGCGTGTATCGAGTGAGAAATAATCTGCGGCGACAATCATAAAATTTCAAATTAAGTTTTAATAAGCTTAGAATGAATGGGCAACTTTTCATGTATAATAGCGAAACAGATGCCTTCCCTAGATTAGACAGCTAGCAACCACTGAATACAGCGACCCAAAGCGGAGTGTCAGCTTGCAGGGACTTAATATGTATTGTGGTTAATTGTCGAAGTCTAAAAAAATAAAACTCTGGAATTCGCTTCACTTTTGAAAACAACAAAGCCTCATATAGTTTTTGGAACTGAGTCTTGGCTGGATAATACCCTAGCTGATAGTGAAATTTTCCACTCTAATTACACTACATATCGAAAAGACCACAACACACACGGTGGTGGTGTTTTTGTGCTTGTTCACAACAGTCTGAATAGTGTCCCTATCAATGTTGACAGTGAATCATGTGAAACTATTTGGTGTAAAGTGATGCTTGGTAATGGCTCCTCTGTCGTTATAGGCTCTTTTTATAGGCCACCTGGCTCAAACTCTTGCCAACCCTTGTTTCAATTAAGTGGTATATTAAGTCTGGAGGCAACATACACAGTCCTTGCCGGTGACTTTAACCTCCCAAATATAAACTGGGTCTCTCTCCAGCCAATCATTCAGACTACATCTGTCATTTATTCTGGTTTCCGTGAAATGGTCATTGCCAACTCCTTATCTCAGTTAGTTCAAACTCCAACAAGACTGGGTCCTAACAGCGCAAATCTGTTAGATTTGTTTTTTTGCAATGACCCCAATCTTGTTTCCTCCGTCAATGTGATACCGGGAATAAACGATCATGATGTTGTCGTTACAAGAATGTCCTGTAATGCTATTCAACGGCGCAGTGCACAACCACGCAAGGTGTTTTTTTTATGAAAGAGGCGACTACGTAACGCTATCCCGTGAACTGGATTCGTTTGTTCCTGAATTCCAATCGCATAGCTCAAACTTGGATATGAATTCTGCCTGGGATTTATTTAAAACGAAGATTTTGTCTTTAACACAGACATACATTTCATCACACATCATATCAGGAAAAAGAAGGAACGATAGGCCGTGGATGAATAGGGAAATTCGAACTTTGATAAACCAAAATAATCGTTTGTTCAGTAGGTATTGTCGTTCACATGAACCTAGATTATATTCCAAAATGAAGGAGTTAGGCGAAATCATAACAAAAGAAATGCGCAAGGCGCAAAATAAATATCTAGCCACTCTACCCGCCAAACTGAGAAGAAATCCTAAAGAGGTCTGGAAATACGTCAAAAACAAGAAAACTCCTAACTCCACTATCCCCGATGTCATAGATGGTGTCAATAACGGAACGAACCTAAAGAGCAAAGCTGAAACCTTTAATCTTTATTTTCAATCAGTTTTCACTCAGCCGGTCCACCCGGTAGATAGAATACCGACATCAAACGTCGTTACACAAATGGATAACATCGACTTCTCGGAAAGTGGCAGTGTCGTTATTGCAAAGGATCAAAGTAAGCAGTGCTCCAGGCCCAGATTGTATTTCCAACTTCATTCTGAAAAACTGTGCTGTTTCTGTTTCCCCTTATCTAACCGTGTTGTTTAAAAAATCTTTTGAACAGAGCGAACTTCCTCTTGACTGGAAAAGCGCCAACGTGGTTCCAGTACATAAAAGTGGGGATAGAACCAGCACGTGCAACTATAGGCCTATTTCTTTAACAAGTGTTTCTTGTAAAATGCTAGAGCACATCATTTACTCAAATTTAACCAATCATCTACAAAATAATGCATTCTTTTCTCCTATGCAGCATGGTTTTAGAGCGGGATTCTCTTGTGATACGCAAGTAGTAGAATTCACACATGACCTATCTTTTTCAATTAACAATGGTTTCCAAGTCGATTGTGTTTTTTTGGACTTTCGGAAGGCCTTTGACTCGGTATCTCATTCTTTGTTATTACAAAAGATGGCAGCTGTAAACATTTTGGATTCACTTTTAACCTGGCTTGAGGCTTATCTTGTTGGAAGGAAGCAATGCGTAGTCCTAGACGGTGTGAGCTCGCCAAATGTTAGTGTTTTATCAGGTGTTCCTCAAGGATCGGTGTTGGGCCCCCTTCTTTTTTTAGTGTTCATAAATGATCTTGCTGGTGATCTATCTAGTCACGTCCGACTGTATGCTGATGATTCTTGTATATACCGTGATATTACGTGTGAGGATGACTCCCAGATACTGCAAGACGATCTCGATTCTGTGATGTCACGGTGTCAAACATGGAATATGGCCTTGAATTTAAACAAATGTAGCGTAGTCAGATTTTCTAACAAAAGACAAATTCTGACCACAGAATATTTCCTTGGTGTCACACGTTTAACGGTTGTACCTGAATATAAATATCTGGGAGTTTTATTTTCTAGTAACTTGTCATGGAATGGTCATGTTGATTATTTGTCATCTAAGGCAAGCCGCACATTAAACTTTCTGAGACGCAATTTTAGTCAGACACCTACTAACCTTAAAGGAACATTGTACATATCGAATGTACGTCCCATTTTGGAATATGCATGTGCGGCATGGGATTTGCATACCCCTCACACCATGGAACAACTCGAACGTATTCAGAAATGGGCAGCTCGGTTTGTCTCCGGCAATTATGATTTCTCTATAAGATCATCTGAAATACGCCGCAACCTGAGATGGCCTCTGTTGGAAGACAGACGAAGGTACCTTAGGCTCACTTTATTTTTTAACATACTAAACGGTAGGACCGGCATCGAGAGAGAACGTTATATTAAGGAGCCCAGTTATGTCTCGCCGCGTACAGATCATCACTTAAAAGTACGAGAATATAGATGCAGAATTAACGTCTTTAAGCGCTCGTTTTTTCCACGAACAATACACGAATGGAACAATTTACCAACTGAGGTTATCTCTGCGGCTCCTTCATCTTTTCCTACTGCCGTAAAAAACGTGCAGTTGGAATAATTTTTCACTTTCCTCTTCTAATAGTGCCAGTCACTATACTTTGTTTTCATACATTGTACAAAGTGTTGTATGTTGTATTTTTCTCCTAAGATGTCATATCCACTATTTCTGCATCACAGTAGTTCAATGTGTATCTCTATATGTATCGTTTGCTATTGTTTTGTATTGCCTTACCCCCCCCCCCCCCCCCCCCCCCCCACAAGAATGCCCAGATCTGGGCGATGTAGGTATTCGAATAAATAAATAAATAAATAAATCCAGCGGTTTCCCGACGTTGACGGCGTAAAAAGGCCAAGTAAATCTACTCCGATCTGCTGGAACGGCGTGGACGGAGGAGCAATCGCATGCAGAGGTCCTGACGGCTGCGTCTGTGGTTTATTGCGTCACTGATACTCGTGGCATGATCGAGTTTAGAGGTGAATCGTCTCTGGTAGCCTTGGCCAGTAGTACGTCTCTCAAATCCTTGCGAGCGTCCTGCTATATTGGGGAGGAGGAGCGACCATAACGCCCCAAGTGGTTAACCTTAGAACTTTAGAAATACAATGATTCGGCGCTCGGCCGACATAAGCGAAAGCGGCGTCAGCGTTTGGCAGGAGTTCCTGTTCTCCGGTGAGGGGAGGAGGGGCTCTTATGTTTCCACTCTGGCCTACATGAACAATGCAGCATGCACGGTCCCAGCTCCGCACAAAAGCTGAAGTGGGTCAAGCTCGCATCCTCTGAGGATAGATCCGGCACTTAACGTCGCTTCATCGATTGTTATATTTTTTACATTAAAGTGTGCCCCGCCCTCTATTGTAGAAGATGACATAGACATGCTCATAAGGCCTGTTGGCATGTGCGCGGGCCTTGTGTTGAGTAAACACCGAGGGTGGGGAAAACAAAGGCGTTCCATTAGGGTCATAGCAGAGAGGGTAAAAGAGAAAAAAATGCACTCCCCCTCTCACCCCGCATTTCGTCTGCTCCGCCGAGTGGGCTGTAGCTAACGTCCGGCTGGCGTGCAAACTCTGTTTAAAATCGCGTCATTTTGGAACTTTCAAGCGCAGATGCGCAGATTTTGGTATGCCACTTGTCGCGTAATGCTATGCTAGATAAAAAGACTCACAGGGTCCAATGGCGCTGTTACCTGCGTGCAAATAAAAACAAAATGGGGAAAACTGTGTCAGCTTGGCCGGTCTCTTTGGCGAAAAGTAAATCCGGTTGCTGTACCTTTTTTGCTATACAAAGTTCGTACTGGTGTAGGCCTTTAGCGACCATGAGTGGAAGTCTGAAATAATAAATAAAACGTGCTCTCCTACCGCAATACGCGCAGTAGTTTAGAATAGTACTGCCGGCTGACTCAACTGCTATTTAAGTAACAGAAAAAAAATATGCTAGTTGATCATTTAGCGAAAGAGAACAACAGAGAGCTATTGGCTGATTTTGAAGTAGCCACAGCTATTCTAAGAACGCGAACCACTTCAGAACGGCAGCCACGAGCGAGAATTCGACGTTCCGTACTGCCCGCCGATACAGCCCAAAGACGGAGAACGGCAACCTCCCGGTTTGTCGTCTGCTAGCGGAGTCGGGCGCGTGCCTTCTCTTTCGTTTTACCCCGCCGAACCCGCTCAACTTCCCGGATGTGTGGAGAGGGCGCCGCGGTCGAACAAAATGGTGCCGACCAGAAAGCGCTAAATGGAATGGTCTATACACCGTTCCATTAGGGTCATAGCAGAGAGGGTAAAAGAGAAAAAAATGCACTCCCCCTCTCACACCGGATGTCGTCCGTTCCGCCGAGAGGGCTGTAGCTAGCGTCCGGCTGGCGTGCAAACTCTGTTTAAAATCGCGTCATTATGGAACTTTCAAGCGCAGATGCGTAGATTTTGGTATGCGAGTTATAGTGTATTACTATGCTAGATAAAAAGACTCACAGGGTCCGATTGCGCTGTTACCTGCGTGCAAATAAAAAACAAAAATAGGGAAAACTGTGTCAGATTGGCCGGTCTCTTTGGTGAAAAGTAAATCCGGTTGCTGTACCTTTTTTACTATACAAAAGTTCGTACTGGTGTAGGCCTTTAGGGACCATGAGTGGAAGTCTAAAATAATAAATAAAACGTGCTCTCCTGCCGCAATACAAGCAGTAGCTGAGGGCAGTACTGCCGGCTGACTCAACTGCTATTTAAGTAACGGAAAAAAGGTGTGCTAGTTTATCATTTAGCAAAAAAGAACTACAGAGAGCTATCGGCTGATTTTGGAGTAGCCACAACTATTCTAAGAACGCGAACCACTTCACAACGGCAGCCACGAGCGAGAGTTCGATGTTCGGTGGAGCCCGCCGATACAGCCCAAAGATGGAGAAGGGCAACCTCCCGGTTTGTCGTCTGCTAGCGGAGTCGGGCGCGTGCCCTTTCTCTCGTTTTACCCCGCCGAACCCGATGAACTTCCCGGATGTGTGGAGAGGGCGCTGCGGTCGAATAAAATAGTGCCGCCCAGAGAGCGCTAAATGGAATGGTCTATAGTTCGATATCCTGCCCAATAGCCAAGGTGCCCAGCCGTTAGGTCGTCATGGCATTCTTGGAAGATTTCTTCTCGAAGGCTAAAAGGAATAATAATGTTGGCGAAGTTCTCCTTGTACAACACCCCTTGCCGTATAGTGAAGCTAGGTAGGATTCGCAAGAAAGCACGAGGAACCGTGCTCGCTTGTCCCTCTAGGCGCTCGATGAGTGCTCGCAGTTCAGGGTCGTCTCTCTGGAGTGCTGCCATGTCGCTGACATCCGGAGCACAAAACAAATAGTCACCGTCATCGTCTTTGGCGCGGTGAAGACCGGCCTCGACGGTGGTCCTTGACAGGCAGTCGGCGCCATTGTGCTTTCGGCCGGACTTGTACACTTCTGTCATGTCAAACTCTTGCAGTAGTAAACACCACAGGGCGAGGCGTCTGGACGCGTCTTTAAGATACGCGAGCCAGCACAGCGATTGGTGGTCCGTGTCCACACAAAAAGGACTTCCATACAAATATGGGCAGAACTTTGTTATTGCCCAGTCGACCGCAAGGCGCTCCTTTTCAGTCGTTGAGTAATTCCTCTCAGCGTTAGATAGCGTCCGACTTGCGTATGCGATGACGCGTTGTTATAAATTCCTACTCCTTTGTTGAATACTTGTCTCTTTATTATCATCTGGATTTCGTGAACACACTTTCTGGGCACGGCCTATTCTCCTCTTCGCATGAATTACCTCTCTTGCAATCCACAGTTCGTTTTAGTTGGTCTTGTATATTTAGAAACAAAATGTCAAATACAAAGTGCCGTCATATCCGCAAAGTAGTCCCACAGAGCTTGAGTCCCGACACTTGCACTATAAAAAAAAATATTAAAATAATCGAAAGAACGCTGCAGAGAATCCAAACTACTCGCGTCGTCCGCAGACTCAAATTTAAAACCATCCCAAGCAGTTGATTTTTATAAATGTAAGGACACGTGTTTAAAGCCATTTGTACAATTTTGTGGCCGAATAGGCCCTACACAACTCTCACATCTAGAAATAAGTGAAGTAATGCGTATAGAAACAAAGATTACATCCAATACTGTAGACGTTGCGGAAGTCATTCCAGCATAATATGTTAAAACCTGAGTCAGGCCATAGCAAAATAAAGGTTCCAGGGAATTCTTCAGAGCTTGAAACGTCACCATGTCCAGGAGAAAGCGTCAGCCAATCAATGACTGGGAGATCAAAATCAGCCTAAACCAAAATGTTATTGTCACGACATATATTTTTGTCGTTGATGTGCAGAGTAAAACGATAGTTTAGAGATTAATTAGGGGCCTGTAGAAGGCTTCAATTACTACAAAGCGATCATTTAATTTAGGTTTTACCCACAGCGCTTCTACTCCTTCTAGAACAGTGAAGATTAGATCAATTTTAATAAGCAGAACGTACTGTTCTTCAAGTTCCTTTATCTAATGGTTTTCCCAGTATTGTTGTTTCGGGTAGAGACGAGGCTAATCGGTCGCTTGGTGCCTACATAAAAGAAGTAGTGGGTGCTTACCGATTTTACCTGCGAGGTTCTATTTTGCATATTCGACTACTGTTCCAAGAAAATCCTGTCGCAAATAATTTTATTAAAATGTTTTTTCCCACCTTTACTGTATCGAAAAGTTTATAGTATATTACGAGGACAGGGAGTACTCCGTTGCCTAAAAAACATTTTTTTTTTCTTTTGCTTTACACTGGAACATTTTTGGTTAATACATTACTGCTCCAGAAAGGTAACTTTGTTCCCTGGACTGTGAATTTCTTCCTGATCAAAAAAGCTGGGTCTATACCAAATACCTTCTTAGATTGTTGGGACGCAGTGTATAACTGGGATGTATATCATCCAGATATTTTAACAATATCGCGTGAACGCCGACCGGCCAGTAGATGAGCACCTTATCGTGGCGTGAAAGAGCAAACAACCGAGGCTAGTCGCGGGCCTTCTTCCACATGCGCGTAATCTCGCTGAGCTGCTCCTTCACGCCGCGCTAAGGCGCTGATCTACCGGCCGCTCAATATTTGAGCCATATCTTTAAACCATCTGGAAGCTGTAGAGTAGCGTACTCTGAAAAATATATTCCTTCAACTGCACATTGGCTTCGTTAACTGCCGCTTGACACAAATCTGTGGCGTATATTTTAATTATGTGGCTTGTCCACATAGTTCGTAAGCCAAGAAATCATCATTCCCTCATAGACATCTCTACTCAACTTGAGTGTATTTTGATCACTATGTGTGTAAATACCAAGCGATTAATATTATAAGTATATATAATATATATGCTATCGAACGCCGCGCATGAACACCTCTTTATTTGAAGAATTTCATGATTCGGTAAATAAAATGATACTGCCCTTCCCAAACTCTCCTAACGTTCTTAAGAAAGGCTTTATTTTTCCTGGAAGTTTGGGGTCAAGCATCCCCTCCAACTGTTCAGCCATTTTATTCTGAGTGCTTTGACTTCTTAAATTTTTGTTCTGACTGATTTCTCGCAATTTGTAACCCAAGCTATTCGCGTTACGTCCTCATCAGCTAATATACTAGACACTTATATCAACATGTCCAGACTTAGTCTTGCGCAAATTGAATTTGCCTGGCCTGAGGGACCGTAATTTGTTGCATTTTGATCTAATTATAAGGATATCGACTGTATTGAATTTGTCAAAATGTATCCGTAACTACGGTAGAGCTGACATCTACACAATTAACCGGCAGCTAAGAATTTGTAACACTTTCTTTGTGATGCCTTTGAAAGTATTCTGTTAATGCTACTTGGGACTTGCTTAAAGAAAAATTTGAAGATCTTTTTTGACATGTATGTCCCACTTAGAAATGTATACTCTAACTGAGGTTCTGTGTGGTACACCAGAGCACTTGGTAATCCAGGTAAAAAGAACAACAAAAAAAAAACAGCGTTTGTTTTGTGCTGCAAACGTAATCCTACGGACTAACGGTGGACCACTTGTATTGCAGCCGATTGATGTAAAGCGGCTGTGAGCCAGGTCAAATGAGTTTTTAATGCGAAAGCATAAATTGTCCCATGGAACAAACCGACGTCATCAGTTTGAAGCGCGCCAAACGGCACCTCAAATCCTTTCTCCAAGTGAAGCCAGCTCCCAGCTATGAAACCACGTGAAACGCCTGGACAACGGCACCTAGTTTTCCCGAACCCAAAGGAGTAGAGTAAAGCTGATGGATTTTGCCTTCGGTTCCATTGGCTGGCGCGCGTCGATGAGGCTTCCATTGGCCGCTGCGCGCGCCAGTTTCAACGACCGCCGCCCCGTGGCTCTGCGTGTCCGTGCCGCTAGAGCGCCTGTAACAAGGTCAGAGCTGCGAGGTGAGCCGGGAGAGCGCTCGGACGGCCGACGCGAATACGCTGCAAACGAAACACGGGAGTGGAATAAAGGCACGCGTGCTTCTGCGTTCAAAACTCATAAGAAGTGCTTATTTTGCAATGCCACCCTACCATCTATGTTAACAAACAAACCTCAGCAGTTTTCGAAGGTTGTGAAGGGAAATGGTAAAGCAATATTCTCAGTAATGGCCGATGACGGTAGTCCGATTTCTTGAATGGATTGTGCTTACATTCTCAATGAAGCGTTTGTTAGCTGTTTTTCCGTCTTGTCAAACACTTTTGATCCTGAACGTCTATTTTACGATCACTTATCAATGCATCCAACAGCTGTATATCCTGAAGGTATTTCTACGATAATTGATACTCTCAAAGTTTACTCATTGGCAGGAATTGATGCCACCAGTACGAAATTTCTTAAAAACACCAAGGTATGCACATCAATTTTACTTGCAGTAATTTTTACTCAACCTATTCAAAGTGGTGTTTTACCAGATTGAAAGGTCGCCAGGGTGGTTCTTATTTCCAAGGAAGATCACAGTCATAGTCGTCATAACTTTCGTGCCATTTCACTAATTGGCCTATTCCATGCAAGATTCTTCAACATATAATTTATTCAAGTTTATTTAACTTTTTAGATACGTACAATTTGTTCCGTCCCTTTCAGCATGGTTTCCAGAAGTCTTTTTCGTGGCAAACCCAACAAGCATCACTTACAAATGACCTTGACACTATGCTTGATCAGCAGTCGAATGCAGACTGCATTGTTTTGGACTTATTGAAATCGTTTCATAAATTGTCTCAAGAATTGCTCCTTTAACACTCATTAAATTAAATATTGATTCCAATTTACTTTTCTGGATACACTGTTCCCTAACTAACCGCCAACAACTGGTCATTATCAGTGCCTTTAGCTCCACTCTAGTTTTCAGGAGAAAGCCTTACTTCTCCCGTGACGCGATAAAGCAGCGGTGTTATGCCCGAAAGATGGTCACACCAATACACCATCAAGCGCGCACTTCAGAAACAACACAGAAAGAAAAGCACAGCAACACAGATACTTCGTCACAAAAGCCGGCCGGGCGATCAACTTCAAAGCTGACGCGCCTAAAAAATTAAACACAAAGAAAAGCACAGCAACGCAGATGCTTCGTCAGGGAAGCCGCGGAGCCGGCGGGGGCGCCGCACCTGCGAGGTCGGGGAGCGTGATGTCACCACCGAAGCGCCGTGTGAAAAAGGAAGACGTGACGCGCTGCTTGTAGGAATGCGCTGCGCATAAGAATGATTTCGCATTCCTACATGTAAGCAATCTCAAGTGTCTTCGGCGTGTATTTTTTTTTTACCGCAGAAGTGCCAGAGGATTTAGTGTTGGGTCCTTCACTCTTCCTTATTTGAATCAATGACATGGCATCGAATATAACCTCAAATGTCTCACGTTTTACGGATGACTGCATATTTTATCGATACGTAACCAATTTCTTTTATCCAATCCAACTTCAGAATGACATAAACGATGTATCTCTTTGGCGTGATACATGATCTATGGAACTGAACGCTAACAAAGGCAAATCTATGTGCATATCCCCGACTTCACAAATTAACCTATATTATAAACTTTAAAGTGTTGCGCTCCAATCGGTTTGGAGTACATGTACGTTGGTGTTTATATCACGTTCGACCATACATGGAAGTCGCATATAGATTACGTTACTAACAACGCAAGTTGCATGCTGGACTACTGGAAGAGAAATGTTTCATAGGCCGCACAACATTAGAGCGTATCCTTTATGAAACACTAGGTAGACCTACACTAGAATACACGGTTGCGATTTGGGATCCTGGTCAGAGTTTACTAACTTCATTATTTATAGCCATACGAACTAGAGCGGTTCTTTTCATTTATTCAAAATATCCTCGACCATCAAGTATTTCCGGGATGAAAAAGCAAATGTATCGCTTCCAAATTTATAAATTTCCCCTAAAAATTGCTCGTCTATGCTTATTCCATAAAATACATTACGCCAATTTTACACTACGTAAAAGGCTCATTGTAGTTCCCTTTATGCCTCATCACAGCTTGATCACCAGCATAAAGATTGAATTCGTGACGTTAATACCAACATTCTTTATCGGTCGCTTATTTCATGCGTATCCCTCAGCTGAAACCACCTTCCAGTCAGAATTGCTTCAATTACTGACAGCGTTCCTTTTAAAAAGGCGTTAGATGGTTTGTTGACCTGTTTTATTTTCTGTTTCAATGTATTTCCTATATGTGCATTGACTGCTAACCTTTGTCCCCTTTCCTCATTGCAATGCTTGTGCCCTGAGGGTAAAATATATTAAATGAAATTATATGAACCACATGACAGTGTCGCATGCCGATGTGGAGATTGGCTACAACTTGTGTGCAGCTACTTTTCTTAGAGGATAAAAATTGGAGCAGTATATTATATTCTGGGGGACGTCACAGGTTTGCTCTCTTTGCAGGACAGGCTGGTCGCGTTCAGGTCATGTTGACTGAAGATCCACTGGCGTGCTTAACTATTTTTTCCTGTATGAGTCTTTTTAACACGAAGGAACTGCCGCAATACAAAAAAAAAAAAAAATCGGACAAAGTGCCGCATGCGCGAAACAGCTGGGATCTCACGTGGCTTCCAAATAAAGGAAGTGGTTTCAAACCCCCCTCGTCCGGCTTTTCCTTTTGTTGCTCAGCTGAAATGGTACAGACGATCTTCGGCTGTCATAGTGTATTCTGGTTAAGAACACTCTTGAACTTACTGCGTCTGCAAAAGCTGGGCTAGCGAGCTGCTTCAATTCGAGTGAACCGTCCTTCCAGCGCCGATGCAAAATCTACGTTTCTCCACTAATTCAGGAGCAGGCCCAAGTTCGTTCTAATAAACGTGTCCTTTTAGTTGTCACGTGAGTTGAAGTTTTTATTTGCGACAATATTCTACCTCCGAAATCGTGTCCAACGCCAATAAAGTCCCGGGCGACCCTCCGAGCTATCGCTTGATGCACGTCCTCACTCGACGAACTCGCTCTTTATTCACCACGTGACCAAAGAGCATGATGCAGAAAAGGGGATTACCGTGAGGCTCACTGGATAGCTCCAAATCACAAACGCCTGAAAGAGCGGTCGTCCCGTTCAATATTACCCTTGCAGGGAAGGCAAGAAAGATTCGAGGCACACGGTCGCGGCTTTTAACTTTACTGTCCCGTATTGAGCGTTTGCGTTGTTAGGTCTTCTTTCACACCAAGAAGAGAGTAGGCTAGTTCGGAATTGATACATTTTCTTCCCTTTCCGCTTAAAGGAGAACAAAGTATAAAATGCGGTTTCTTGTATCCGATCCCCTCGAGAGAAGCGGTTTGCAGATCTAAGCTCTAAAGCTTCGGCCGTAACTAGGAGTGAACTGAACATGTAAGATGAAGTGTAGGAAGTGTTATAAACTTTCGGTGCTAGAGAACGCTGCCCAAGACGTCGTCATAAAGCAGCGGCTTCCAAGAGGAAGCATTTCGTCGATGCTCTTTATTCGTCCGAATTCAGAAGATCTCGGCTGTCGACTGGGGCTCGGTATTACGTTGCCTCCTAAGATCATTGCAACCCCCGTCCCATCCAGAGTCCTTTTTCACAACCCCTTAGTTATAAATCTTTGGGTTGCGAGATTTATTTCCAGTCGGTGGTTGTCCTTTTTGCGATACTGACGCCTCGCATCGCGAAATCGCATCTCGCCTCGCTCCGAATAATTGATAGCGAGTTACGATCGCCACGGCATACCTTTCGGCTTTTCTGGTTTTTCGAGCAAGGTGAAGTCGGCGATATGCCGCCGCTGTCCGCCGACTGGCCGACGGATCGCCACAGGATTCGAGAGTGATGCCGGCCATAAAGGCATCAGCGTTCCCGCGCCACCAAGACGCCCAAATCTTCCGTTTTTTGTATTATCTGCGACCGTTTTAGCAGTTCGTTGTTCAGCAAAGCCTCCTTTCGCCTAGTACTTGTCTCGCTACCCGAACTGTCTGAACGTTTGTCGGTGCACGTGTTTTCATTTGAAAGTAAATTTAATCGCGGTAAATTAGTTCCACCCTAATTTTAGTCTGAAATGTTTTGGCTTTTTTTTATGCAAATGATTTAGCATAAAATTAAAATTTTTATCCTTACGTCATTTTCGTCATGTCACTTTACATCATCAGCGGCTAGCCTTTTTGCTTTCCATAATCCACTTAACAAGTTGTATGCCGCTTAGTGTCGTGTCCAGGAGTACAACGGTACTAATACAGATTGACCCATCGTTAAATTCCGAACCTAAAGCAAGTTCCACAACCATCCCAATCCCATAAAGCCTGTAACTGGATGAGGATCTTAAAAAGTGGAGTACGTGGGTTGAGAATGCATGGCTATTGAAAGCTGGATGGGCAAATCCTCCGGAGTACGTCGACAATATGGTTACAGGAGCAGAATACGGACTATCACGTTCGTCAAGAGAAGAGAAAGGAAGACGACAATTTGACGAAATTTTAGGATCAAAGTAGATTTAAGTTTTTCACTAAACGAAGATAGGAACACATAAAATGAAAGCAACGAGAAATCTTAAGATTATTAAAAGGACGCATTTAAAAAAAAATAGCAACATGATAGCGCAAATACAGTCAATCCTACTTCGCTTCATATCCTGGGGATTCCAGGATATCGTCTACCTGCTTTATTCCTCGAAAGATGCGCTGAAACAGCCAAATAACAATAAAATCTACTCGATCAAAATAAACTAACGCAAAGTTATTATTGAAATACTAGAATAATTTAGATATAATACTCCATAAAAAGTTTCAGTACCCTTTGACTGTTTTTGCAGGTTCCTGTAGAGAAAATACGATTTCTGCTACTCACTCCCATAAAAATCTGTTCCATTTTAGTTCGATTAAGTTTATGAAACAACCATTTGGTATTTCAAAACGCTTCTCAGAGGATATACAGTAAGGATTATACGCTATCGAATTTTTCGTGCGTCCAACCAATAACGGAATTCAACCTTCATCTCCCACTCTACATATCTATATTTACTGCAGCATAGCAGATACTACATCAAGAGCACATTACATTTATGTAAACGTTTTCGCGAGCTAATTGCCTTGCCACTCTGGTACAATCTTGAGTATTGAAATATTTTTCGGGCTCATAACTTCTCGAGGCGGGAGGCACGGTAAATTTCACAGCCCCTTCATGAAACACTAAGCATACAGTCAGCAGCATAATTATGGGTATTCGGAATGTAAAAAAGGAAAGTGTTATTACGCTTGGCTAGGACAGTCCATGCGTTCACTTCCCAAGAAAATATTGAATGGCCTGCGCCAATCCAGTGATTAGTTAATTTAGCTAAAGCAGTGAATTCTAGGATACAACATCCCACTTCATCATACACAACGTCAACCTGGTCTAAAAGAAAAAAAATCTGAAGTCAGGCAGCTACGTCCCAATGTGGCACGTATTAAGCCTTCCTCTTAGCATGTCTGCACTCTACTTTAAAGAAGTGGTACATAAAGCAACCTATTTCCGTCAAGAAGCGTGTGATATAAACTTCCAAGACCGTAAGGGACGGCAGGCGTGTTCATTGTAAGCTAGTGAAAGTGCGATTACAGTTGTTATCAAGAACGGCGTGCCCAAGCGTCCAGACGGATTACGTGCCGGCAACATTTGGAGAAAACCTGTGACTGAAGTTGAGTGAAGTTGGTCTGTTGGGCATGTGTTACATATTGTGAATGTTATTTTATATATATCATTATCAGATTATCTCATGCAGTTTAATGAATATGTAATTTCGCAATTCAAGCCGATGTTGGATTGCCTGGGCACTAAGGAAGAGATAAGAAAACAGCACGAGGGAGATGAAAGCTTTGAGTGCTGGCTCTGGTTGTTCAGATAAGTGGCGCTGAAGGGGGCCACTTACCTGAACAAAGGAATCCCGTTCCAAAAGAGAAAACCACCGAGTTTTTTCTTTTTTTTTTGTTTTTGTTTTAATGCGAGAGCATCGCTTGTTTTATAGAGCGCTGGCGTTTTTTGTGGCCGCGATGAACGGGCAACTAATGCAGCGCAGCCGGCGTTTTTCACCACGAAAAAAGGTCAAGTATAGAGAGCGTGGTGCGCGTTCGGCAGCCCCTCCCTCTTCCGTCTTGGGTCACGTGTCAAGCGTGGCGGAGCAACACCTCCTGTAGTCCGTTCCAACAGGTAGGGCGAGGGTAAGACGTGCCAAGAGGAGGAAGCAGACGGAACGCTAAAGACAGAAGGAAGTTTCCGCCTCTCTTCTCCAGCGTTCCGTCAGCTTCCTCCTTTCCGGCACGTCTTACCCTCGCCGTACCTTCTTGAGTTGCAACGGACTATAAAAGAGACGGCCGTAGCGCTCCGAGTGGTTATGTCACAATGTCGGAGAAGGAAGGCCATGCAGCAACTACGTAAAACAACATCTAATAACGACGTAAAAAAAAAAAAAAAAAAAAAAAACGTTTTGTCGAGCGGAGCGGTGGTGTTTGTGCGCGTTTATGTGACATTAGTTTACTTTTTTAAGAGCGCAGTCTTGTACAATTTATTATATATAGAATGTATACGGTGATATGCAACGCGTTACCAAGGTTGAAAGTACCAAATTTATATTTATGATTATCCGTGTAACCGCAAAACTACGTACAGTCCCCCCCCCCCCCCCCAGCACCCCCCCCCCCCCCCACACACACACATACACACTTTTTGAATGAACCGCCTTCGATGCGACATCTTCCCTTATACGGGCTCCGATTCTGAAAAAAAATATGTTGCGTGTGAGCTACTGACTGAAAAGAAACGCTGACACATTCCAGAAGGGAAGGGAAACGAAAAAAAATCCAGTCTCCACCGCAGGGAGCGCGTACGTGCAAGAGATGGGTCGGCAGCGTTACGCCTTTCGTTCCCCAGTACTGCCGCTTCTGTGTGCGGTACTTTTGATATTTGTCTTCCCGCCGTTTTTCTGTTGTCACCGCAGTCTGGGGTAGTTATTTTGTGTTCGCTTTCTATTAGGGCATTTACGTGGATTCGCGGAACAAGTACGGTTTGAGTGACATGTCTGGCAGGTAGCCAACGATGACCTTGGTCGATTATCGATATACCTCTCTCGGCAGGGAGAGACTTCTTGGAGTTTGTGTTCAAATGTTTTCGTGAGGGATATTGTCGGAAGCATCGATACGATCGACAGGTGAGAAACAACTTATTTACGGGGTTTCTTTTTTTTTTTTAAATCAATCAATCAATGTTTTATTTACAATTTTTTTCTCAAAATACACAAAAACTGTTTGGACCCATAGCCAATAAGGCTAGTCCGGGGTCCAATCTCAATATAGGTTCAAAAAGCGGCAGAATACAATAGACTCGTACAATGCGCAAAAGAAGCAAAAAAAAAAAAATCCCGCAATTATGAAATGCAGTTAGCGTAACTGCATTTCCTAATCACGAAAGAATCTTTTTAAGGAGGGCAGAAAGTTGTTTTCCAACTTTATATTAATAGGTATTTCATTCCAAACTAGAGCACCATAAAATTCTATCAGCCTTTGTCCATATGCATTATGGCATGGCGGTAAATTAAACGCATATTTTGCTGCAGCCCTTGTTTGTCTCCTGGGAGATCGAAATACATTCAAAGAAAGGGGTTCATTAGACTCTATGATTTTACGAACTGTTAGGGCTATTTTTAATTTGTAAATACAACTGAATGGTAACACGTTTAGCGATTGGAAAATAGGTCTGCTGGGGTTAGTGTTTCTTGAAAATGTTATAAATCGTATCGCCAGTTTTTGCAAGCGAGTTACCGGATCTAAGTATGTAGCGTAAGTATTACCCCAGGATTCAATACGATAAACCAGCTGGCTGTGGAGGAATGCAAAATAGAGTATGCGCAAAATAAATAAATCAAAACATTCGCGTGCTTTTAATAATGTATAACAGCCATATGCGATTTTCGAACACATGTGCTTAATTTGGCTTTTCCAGTGCATATCAGAATCAAACAGAACACCTAAATATTTATAACAAGTAACATGTTGTAATTTTGTATTATCTAATTGTATAACTATGTCGTCGTAATTAATCGCCTTTTTCTTAGAATGAAACACTGTATATTTAGATTTCTTTACGTGAACCATGGCAGAACTCTAGTCAATTCCTCATTGATTTTATCCTGTATTTCGCCTATCGTGTCCCCAGCAAAAATAAGTGCCGTATCGTCGGCGTACATTAAAGCTTCCGAGTATTTTAAAATCGACGGAAAATCATTTACATAAAGAAAAAAAAAAAAAGGATGGGCCCAAGAACTGAGCCCTGTGGTACACCAGTTAACACCTTTTGAGGGGTAGAGAAAATTATTTATTACTACGCGCTGTTTACGGTTAGAGGGATACCTACTAAACAACTCCGACGTTTTCCCCCGAAAGCCATACTGGTGGAGTTTATAAAGCAAGATACTATGATTAACTGTGTCAAATGCTTTTTTTATATCTAAATATACAACAACGGCACTTTTACTTTCATGGAGAGCTTTGTTGAGACGTTGAGTTAGGACAAAAGCAGCTGAGGACGTCGATCTATTTGGTCTACATCCGTGCTGATTGTGGCAAAATATTGAGTATTTAGTTATAAAGTCCTTTATACGTTTGCATATTATTTTTTCAAAAACTGTGTTAATTGTACTTAAAACTGAAATTGGTCTATAGCTGGACGGTGT
Source organism: Ixodes scapularis (assembly GCF_016920785.2). Lineage (NCBI taxonomy): Eukaryota > Metazoa > Arthropoda > Arachnida > Ixodida > Ixodidae > Ixodes > Ixodes scapularis. Next base: position 238,654,387 of record NW_024609835.1, on the reverse strand, counting down.
CGAAGAATCTCCATCTTTAAAAATAGGTACAACCTTAGCTATCTTCAGCTCGTTAGGATAAATCCCACTCTTTAACGTGTGATTAAACAGGTGTAAAAGATAAATACCTAAAATATCAATATTATATTTGAATAGTTTAATAGGAATTGTATCTAGGCCTGCGGCTTTACCTATTCTAAGGTTCCCAACTACTGATATTATTTCATTAACTTCAATTTCTTGCATTACAAAGCTATTTGTAATTGCTGTCAATGACTGCTGGTGATCAGGTACTTTACGGTAACTGAGCTGCTAGGAGAGGCCCTATATTAGTAAAATAATCATTAAAAGTGTCTACCGTGTTCTGTTTGATTAAATCAGACAATACATGTTTATTTGGACGAAGGCCAATAGCGTCATTGACAGTGTCCCAAATTATTTTAATGTTTCCACCCGCTTGCCTAATTTTAGTTGAGTAATATTCCTTCTTTCTTTTTCTCAACATGGAAACTGATCTGTTCCTGAAATGTTTAAACTGGCTTAAAAAGTAAGTATTATTTTTATGCTGTGTCCATTTATGATACCATATATCTTTTTCCTTTAATACCCCTAAAATTTGGCTGGTCATCCTAGGGCGAACCGGTACATCGTATTTATTAGACGTCTTTTTTACAGCACTCAACGTTATCGCGTTTTTGAGACTAGTAAGGAAGTTGTAGTATTCAATGTGAACGTTTTGATTATAAGTGGAGTATATATCTAGTCGTTCTAATACCCTGCGAAGCTGTGTATAATCTATTTTGGTGTGCTCTTCAGGACGACAAGATTTTCTTTTATGAATGATCTCTTTTTCTAAAACAAAAAAAATGGCCAAGTGGTCAGCTATTAAGCTTGGGTAAACACCAGCATGGACATCCGTATCAGTATTGCAAAGAGCGTGATCAATTAACGTACTGGAGGTGCTAGTAATGCGAGTAGGTTCAGTAATGAAGTTGCGTAAGTTGAATGATTCTAAAAGCAGTGTATAGCTACTATGCATATCACTAGCCAGATTAATATTAAAGCCTCCAACAACTACAATACGATCGTTCTGTCCATTAGGCAATGCCGTAAGTACTGCCTCAAATTTTACAAGAAAAGAGCTTACTAACGAGTTTGGAGGTCGATACACAACACCGACTATCACGCCACAATCAAGCTTTATGAAGAGTGCTTCGATGACATCATCACTAATAGTGGCAGGAGATAAAACCTGGAAAACAATATTTTCTTTTACAAAGAATGTGACGCCTCCACCTCTTGTATGCGTATCACGTGGAAGAGATGATAAATTGTTGCCACGCATAACAATGGTTTCATTGTGTTTTAACCAAGTTTCACTTACTGCGATTACATCAAAACCAGGCACATCCTCGGAAACATGCCCGACTAAAGAATTAAAATTTTTTCGCAAATTACGTACGTTGCAATGGAAAATCGAAAGCTTATCTTCGTTCTGTATCAGTTGCTCAACATGCTGATAAGTGAAAGGCAAAATAAGCGCAGTAACACAACTCCTTGCGTCAGGTTCAGAACAGTTACCACCATCCTGATCAAATCCCCCTAGACGTGAGCTGCAAGACAGGCGAGCTCTCAGTTTTTCGCATAAGGACCTTGCCCTGTGACACCCAAACATAATTCCAGTTTTTCTCTCGCTTTGCCTGTCGAGCTTTGTTTAGTAATACCTGTTTAATAATAAGCTTGTAGTACGCGAGTAAAGTGGTGCAGTTTTTTTTTAAACTTTAAATCTCGTAATAAAATGGAATCTCGTTCTTCGCCGTTATCCGTGTGCAGCTGCGACACTTGTAAATATGCGTGGTAGTATTTCAGTTTTCACTGGAAGGTGAATAAAAAGTCAGTGTGATTATTGAAAGTGCGTTGTTTGTGCGTATGTGTTTATTTATACTAATTTTATTTTATTGACTTTACCGCGTTTATACGTGTGTCTTAATTGTATTAAGGTATTAGTATTATTGTATGTACAGTACGTTATATCTTTTCTAAGGCAGCTCGAGCCCATAGGGAGAAGTAAATTAGTTGATTGTAAATAGTGACTTTGGTACCCCTGCCACACGGAAAAGCTAATATATTTTGAATAAATATTATGAGATTCAATCAGCTCGCGGTCTTGAGTGATTATACTAGTGTCGCAAGTTGATTTGTGAACCCCATATATTCATTCGATCGAAATTGCATTAATTTCGCCATGAGAACGGGGTATAAAGCAATAATTCAGTCATTGCACGCGATAATATCGCTTACACTATCGTAATTGGCACTTGTCTAGCCGTGTCCGCGTTGTTACTACGTCTACCTGCCTTTTAACTGTGATCTGTTTTGCTGCGTCCAATCACTGCGTGTCTCGCTATTTCGTCGAAGTATTTCTGTGTAAAACATGTATCCGTACAGCAATAATTGCGTGGCTCAATATTTTTTACTTAAAACAATAACATTTTTCTAGAGACGTCTATACGCTTACCTAGTCCCTATGAAAAAAAGTATATGAATCTATATAAGAACTGATATGAAATATCCACAAACTGATATGCGACATAGGAAACTGATATGAAATATCCAAAAACTGATATGCGATATAAGAACTGATATGAAATACCCCAAAAATGATATGAAATATCCAAAAACTGATATGCGACATATACGAACTTATATGAATGTGTCCAATAAACATATCAGAAATAAATTCAGATAATTTTTTTTTCAGTATACGACGTGACAAGCGGGAAAGCAAACACGTGGCTTGGAACCGCAGTGGAGCGGCTTGATTTACTGGCTTTCAAATAAAAACGGCATGAGCGTTTACTTTTATTAAGAGATTCGTCCCCTGAGCCGTTCTAAATACTGTCATAGGTACGACATTCTTCAAAAAAAATCCAACGCGCTGAAAATATTATTTATTGCGTAGGTGGTCACCGAAAAACTCCGTACTTACAAAACGGCCTGTATAAAAGGCGGAAACGCAGAGCTCTGAAATAGTTATTGGGTGTGCTGTTGTATTCATGTTTGTTGTGCCGTGTATGCGTATCCACTCAATGTATTTGTTCAACTGATGCTAGTGGTATGCGTAATGTGTGTACATGATGGCGTGAGTAAATAAATAGATTTTTGTAGCACATGAATTGGCGGTACCTAGCGCTACCTAGCCTAGTGTAGTTGATATGCGGCATATGAAACTGATTTGAAATAATAATTTTTGAAATGAAAAAGGTGTCCAATAAACATATCAGAAAAAAAGTCATACTTTTTTCAGTAGGTATGGTAACGTGTAGTTACCCAAGTATGGTAACTACACGATCTCCCGAGAATTTTGTGAGATTCACCTTGATTGTTGATAGAGACACTGAAGGTGGCAACTTCGAAGGTATCCTTTTCCAAAAAAACAAAACCTACGAGTTTTTTTGTTTTTTTTTTTTTGGGGGGGGGGGGGGGATGTGCGCCTCTGTCAGGAACCAGCAGGATTTCACACATTCGGCCTACAACAATTAAAATATGTACACAAATTGGTGCACTACATGATTTCACGGAAGCTTTGCGAGATTCACCCTGCTTGTTGAGATATGAGGCACTAAAGGTGGCTACTTCGAATGAATCTCGTTACGAAAGATCGAGCCTACGAGTTTTTTTGCACAAGTGTGCTTCCACCATGAACATGTATGATTGGAGATATGCGGCTTACAACAATATAAATGTGTATATACCCAAATAGGTGCACGCTGATGTCTCGTTAGTATGGACACTTCCTTTCATGCAAGAAAATCTTTCATAATGTGAGGTGCCCACAATCACAAGACCAAAACGCATGTTTTTTTCAGTTTGTCCGTCAATATTTATCCATACAGTGAGATACTCATATTTAACGGGGTTGATATTATCGATACATGACTGTACTAGAAGAGTTCCCAAGAGCCTTGAGAGATTCGCCCTGGTTGATGAACTAAGAGGCATGGCCGGGGCGGGACTTCGAGGGCCAAAAATGGTCTGGTCTTCGCAACACCAAAGATGGCTGTCGTGGATGGCCGATCGCCCAGAGGCCCTTTCCGGCGCCTTCTAACTGCAGCAAAACCCGAGCCAGGGATACCGATAATTATCGTCCCCGCTGTACGTAGAACTGAACCCGCAGCTAAGTCCCCTGAGCAGCGTGTGACAGTTACTATGCTCGGCAACCCAGTCGCTGCACTCCTAAATACTGATCAATGCAAACATACCACTTTTTGAAAATGCAATATTCGAGGTGTGCAAAAAAAAAAAACTTTCAGCCTTTCCGTTTTGGTTAAGAAGAAAGCCCAGCGAAGCTATACTATGGTGAGACAGCCTCAAGGACAACCTCAAAGATGACGCTTAAGGACGACGTCTAGGATGACCTCAAGGACGACTTCTAAGACGACCTCGAGGACGACGCCTAGAGGACAACCTAGCCCTATTGAAAATAAGTCTAAAGAGCCCATCACCCTTGAAGGATTATGGGACCTCACAGGCCTTCAAAACCCTTCAGAAATACCCTACACAAAAACCCTTCAAGGACACCCATAGAGAAACCCTTCAGCCTCACAGCCCTTCAACTCGCCAGACCCTTCTTCCCAAACACCTTAGCCCATCATGCAACCCTTTAGACACCCAAATGACTGTGAACCAGAGACAAAAATGCAGTTCCAAACGTTATTGAAAACTTTTAGTTGTACATGTATATGTACAACTGCAGCAGCAGCTGTAGACGAAAGAGATCATATTAAACAGGGACAACTGAGTTCTTTATTCCAAAGAAAAATATATTTCAAAGTACTCACAACGCCCCTGGGCAAATTCCTGATTTACGGTAGTTCAGCTAATATAACCGAGCAGGTGCACCTCATGGGCACATACACAGTCTCAGTAAGCACGTTTAGCGAAAATCACGAACTCGCAAGCAGCACCCACCGCCGTTGAGAAATCCTGAGCACAGTCACGGTTTCGTCCATGATGCCGTCGCGGCGGCGTCTTCGGCGTATTTTTCGCTTGCTTGATGCTTCTGAAGTAGGACGGACGAAGAGGCGCAAAGAACAAGGCCGAACAGCGGCCGTCATCTAGCGTCTCAGGACTTAGAGTGCCATGATCCGTGTCCGCAGGCACGACATGCGGTGGGACGCTGACCCCGACTACCAGGCTTGCGGCGCGTAGGCCGACACCGGCCACCATCTTCTTGAATACGCTGAACACGATGGCGCTGCGGTGCTGAACGTGGCCAACGCCGAACTGGGATTCACCTGCGGAACCTAGGAAGAAACTGCACGGATCAAAACAGACCGAGGGGCGAACCCTCAAAACCATGCTCACCTTCCTGGAGGAAATTGGTCCGTTCCAGACATCCGCGGCGGCGGCGACGGTAGGCAGCGAGCTCTCTGTTTCTGGCATCACCAGGGTGGGTTACCACTCCGGGCGCCGGAGGCCACGCCTGGAAAGCTTGCCTGTTTCGAGGTCACGGGCCGCCGGAATGGTACTTCCCGGAGCGGCTGGCGTGGCCTGGAGGTAGAGCGGGACCGTGACCGGAACCTTAATCCGGGCCTAAGGGAGAGTGGTCTGCTTTCTATGGACAGGCGGCGGGTGGTCGGCGGGGTCGGGTACTTGATGAGTTTAGCAGCCAGGCATTGAGCTTGGCGGCGGCGGATGATATGTTGTACTTAGAATCGTTGTGTGCACTTGGGGGGTCCGGTAGAATGGGAACAGGATGTACCATACATTTCACGTTGCAGTCACGGCCCGTTAGCGCGTGTCCCGTCCATAAAGTGGCGACTAGGCAGATTTCTACATGAGGCACACGTTTACGCGGTTGCGTCTTCCAAAATACGTTATAGGCCTTGTCTTGAGTTTCAAAAGCACGCAGCGGCAGGGGGCCCCATGGTAACTCACTCAACGGAGCAGTTCCGGGCTGTGAAAGACAATCTGCATGGCTGTGGCTTTCTCCATGCAGTGCGTAAGGAGAATAGCCGGGTTATGGTTGTAATTGATCAGGTAGCGGATGATCTGATCAGGCGTATCATACTCATTCAGGTTGTAGATGGTGTCACGTGAGGCGTTCTTAGGGCTGTTACGTGTGTGGTGGCCGCGAAGCGAGAAGACACTGCTCCCCTCTTGGTCGTTTCTGAAGAGGGAAATGGTCAGCATTCGTTGTTGTTTGACACAATATCTTCAGCTGACTCATCCGTTCAAGCCGGGCACACAGATGTTAGTGCTGTGAATAGTGTTGGTCCCTCGGGCCACAACACTGCCGAATCGAGATTCGAAGAGGAGTCGATGTGCCGAGGGACAACGGGACGAGTGTCTCCAGTCAGGGAATTACTTCCGGTGCCGAGCTGTTGTCTCTAGAGAGCGATCTTCAAAAGTGGGCAGTCTGCACCAAGGTCTCACACATAACTTTTTTCCTGAAGATGTTTACACCACCCTGAGTTGCCTACGGATTCCAGAACGTTGTTGAAGACCCCGAGACAAACTGAGCCAGTGTCAATGACTGATGGTGTTTACCACTATAGTGGTAAATGAAGGGCACATTACTGAACCTTGGCAAATTGGATAATTGCGTCCAGTTGAAGAATGGTCAGACTGTGTTGACTACTAACCTGTTGCAGTCACTTTCAGGAATCAGCATTTGTAGGCACCATTTTACCACCATGGCAGGCTTGTATTTACGTTCCTCACCATCCTCGCAGTTGTTTTTTGCTACACAAAATCTTTCCCGAGATTTGACAGTGTGGAGTATAGATTGACACCAAGCACAAGTCCGTGTGCCTGCCAGATCGAGTGAACTGCTATACTATTTTTTTACTTCTACACACGTGCAATGGTAGCACTCTTCTCTGAAGCGAAATGCTGGAAGTGGTGAGTATTAATTGTAAATGGTTGCGTATCCTAGCAGTCACACAGTAGCATGTGGAAGAGTGGTATTGTTCACACAGCATAGCCGCTAATATATGGTTTACTAATTTGGTTTCCTTATTTGTCTTCTGCCCTGTCTTTTCAGGAGTCCAGAAGTACAACATTGTTTATTTTCATGAGCGAGGCGAGGTATCTGTTGTTACTTTTAAGTGGGTCAGAGGAAATGAAGTCATGTGGCCGCCGTACGAAAGGACAAAGAAGATCACGGCTGCAATCAAAGACAAAGTGGAACCGTCACCATGTGACTGGAAGCGGTACAAGTGTAGAGTGATTATGACATTTTCGCACCCTTTCGAATGCTATGCCAGACCTCAGATGGAACTATTAGCAGTAGTTTCTATAGCACTAAAACTTTTATTTTTGTTTTTCATGAGGACATAAATGTCTGCATACTGTGTAAAGTCGGGGAAAAATGAAATGCGAGCAGCAAGATCCACTTGCGGTGCCTGTGGCTCCAAGTTGGCAGTTTCTCTCATATTTTGAACGCTGATTAGTTTAAGTTTAGCTGTTACATGATTATAAAGCTGATCATTGACTTTCATCTTCATCATATATGTTGACCTGGAAGGTTTTGTATGTACTGAGTGCCACTTGGAAGTTAGCCATCCAGTCTGCCGCTGAAAGTTACACGTACGTTGACGGTCTACGTGAAAGTTGCCTGCACTCATATGCCTTGAAACTTGATAATGTGGTTGCTTGGGCAAGTTGGTAATTCATGCTTTGATGGAACAGCGCGGATGAACAGTCGCACTCACATGCACACAAAAGGCGACAGATAGCGCTGCGAGTCTGTCTCCTTTTCTGTGCATGTGAGTGTGACTGTTCATCCGCGTTGTTCCATCAAAGCATGCACTGAAAACTTTTTTTTTGTGCTGCACGGTGCAGAGGGACTTTCCCAGGTCTGGGTGAAGCACCATCCAGTCTGCCACTGAAAGCTACAGGTACGTTAACGGTGTACATGAAAATGTCCCGCAATCATGCCTTTGTCAACTTGTTTTCTTGGGGCTGCACGGTTAAGAGGGATTTCCCCACGCCTCGCTCAGGCACCATCCAGTCCGCCGCTGTAAGCTACAAGTACGTTGATGTTGTACGTGACTATTGCCCGCACTCATGCCTTTGTCAACTTGTTTTCTTAGAGCTGCACGATGCAGAGGGACCTCCCCATGCCTGAATTTTCCATCATATGTTCATAACACACTTAAACTTACCTGTAGATGGGAATAGCTTTTCCCCTTCGTCTACAGGTAACTTTCAATGCTTTTTTAATCTGCACTCATACCTTCGTCAATTTTTTGCTTGGCGGGGGGGAGCCGCAGCGGCCTTCCTCTACCGAGGACTAGCACTTTGTCACTCGTCCAGTTACGTTGTGATAGTTACTGGCACTCATATCTTAAGCTTTTCTCGCTATGCATGAGATTGCTTTTCCACGACACAGCCAATATTGTAGATTACATAGGTTCAAAATATTGAAAATGTTTCTAGGCACAAGGGCTATTCATATAGTCCAATTAATATAATTAAAGCATATTTCTTTCATTTGTTTACAGACGGACGCTCACCGAAAGGTCTGACTTGGACATGAGCCAGACAACAGCAAGACAGCTGCCAAATATATAGTAAAAGAGCTTCCAGGGCAGAAAGGTATCGCACAGTCGCCAAAAAAGGCGACTGTGCGCCAGAAGCCACCAGAAGATCCGGAGAAAATGCATACTATTAAAATTATCATCTTATATGTCAATATAAATTTGGCTCATGGTCTTTCAGTGGCACAGCATCCGGGCTGGGGTACTACACTTTGAACACTCATCAGCTGTCCAAGTAAAGGGTAGGGCATAAGATCTAATGCCCTAATCCCTAGGGATTTTGAGGCGTGATATTCAAAAAAATGTCCGCTGAGGATCCCTGTACGTATGTCCTCCAGATGTACAAACCACTTACCTTGGTACATCCGTTGGAGGTCCAAGGGACGTCCGTCGGATTTTCGCGGATGTCCCTCGGATGTACGACATATCAGAAAAGGATATCCATCAGATGTCCGATGGATATCCAAAGGTTGGTTGGGGTACGGGTGATCTCGCTGAGGTTGGCCAAGAAGAAGCTTGAAGTCGTCGTCTAGAAGTTGCGAGAGCTTCTGCAGGCGCAGTCGAGGATCGAGCCTGGGCGAGCTGCTATAACCCGAATGCTCAGATGTAATAGCGGGTTTCAGCGAAGGTGTTTTCAGCTGTCGAGCCTCCTTACGGGCCACATGAACTGGAACCCAGCCCGAGCCGCGCTCCTCTGGAGCGGTAGCCTCGCCCGTGACTACCACCTCCATGAATGACTAAGGATTGGTCACAGCTGCGATAGACTGAGCTCGGCGGCGTAGCCACCCCAGTGAAAAAGTGGTCCTAGGGCCTCAAAAGCTATGGTTCGGCTCCAATGTTTAGGTGACATTATGGCTGTACACCTTCCTATGATTGTTGCACAAATTAGACGAAGGGTAATGGAATGTAGGCTGCCACACACGAAAATTTACGCAGCCCGTACGATGCGCGCCAGCTCCCTTCGGCCCCCTAGCGGCCTTTTGCCGCCGTGTGGCAGATACCTGACAATTTTAGTTATTTATTTATTTAATTCAATTCACCTTCAAAACCCCTTCAGGGAGGGTGTTGCGGAAGGTTGTAACACTAACACTCAGGTGTGTAAACTTAGTAAAGAAAAGCAGAACAATAGGAATAAACTGACACAAAGAAGTATATATGGTTAAATTGAAATCATTTAAAGACAAAACATTTTAGAGGCACTTTCGTTTTCTTTCCCTTCTTTTTTTCAGCTATGAGGCAGCGATGAAAATGACTTCGCTCAATTTCTCTTTGAAATGAAGAGTGTAAGATATGGAAACGATGCTGCGGGGAAAGTTATTCGATTCCTTTACTGTGCGGGAAAATAATGAAGCAGACGAGGTCACTGCTCTAGTTTTGGTGGGCATCACGTTGAGTAGATGACCGGTACTATAAGAAGTTCGTGCGGATTGCATGATGTACTGTGAATCTGGCTGGAAGTTTTATAAAATTTGTGAAAGAGTGTTAATGTAAAATATTTTCGGTGTAGTGATAGGTTAACTACTTGAGCACGTTCCTTTAGGCCGCTGAAACTTATTTAGTTTGAATAGCTCGAAAAAATAAAACTTACTGCACGATTTTGAATTGCCTCTAATTCATGGCTGAGGTAATTTTGAAATGGATCCCATACAGCGGCAGCGTACTCTAGCTTTGGGCGATTAGTAATTTATGTTTAAGGGTGCGAATTTGACGTTACGTTTTAGTTATCCGAGTGATTGGTTATAACTCAAAGATGACATGGTTAATATTTAGTGCCCAAGATAGGTTACTGAAGAAATGCACGCCTAGATATTTATAACTTATTGCTGATAAAATTATGGTCTCAATGATCGAATAGTTGTAGGTTAGTGGGCTAGAGCGCCGATGAAATGAACCTAATCTACGCTTACTAATGTTTAATGATATTTTCCACAAATCGTACCAGGTTTTAACATTATTAAGATCATTTTGATGAGATACTTGGTCACTTAGATTAGTTATATTACGATACACTACACAATTGTAAGCAAAAAGGCGGATGTGGCAGGAAAGAGCAGATAGAAGGTCATTAATGTAAATAACGAAAAGAAGGGAACCACGAACAGTTCCCTGGGGAAGCCGGGGGTTACGGATGCGTAGTTAGATGAATGTTTATTGACGTTTACGAACTGTTTCGGATCCTGCTGGGAATGACCAATTCATGCTAGTATCTGTGGGTCTAAGTTAAGTTGGTAAAGTTTGAGCATTAGTCTTTGAAGAGGAACCTTGTGAAATGCTTTAGCAAAATCTAAATCTAAGGTAATGATGCCGGCTTGGAAGTTGTTATCGAAATTCATATGAAGGCCATGGGCGAGTGTGTCAAGTTCAGTTTCGCATGAGAACCCTTTTCTGAATGCATGTTGCGATGAATGGAGAAAATCATTTGTTTCAGGGAAACGCGCAACATGAGAGTAAATAATGAGTTTCATAATTTTTGATGATGCGCAACTTAGTGAAGTGGGACTGCAGTTAATTGGTGGGCACTGGTACGCTTTCCTAAATGTAGGCACGACCCTCCCCGCTTTCCATTTTTGTGGAGTGAGGCCTACAATGAGAGACTGAATAAATATCATTGAGAGCGGAGCACTGCAGATATTTTTAGTGTTCTTCAGAGGCTTGGAATTAATGTCGTCTATACCCGGCGAGGTGGAAAGTTTTATCGAGTAGATTATGTTAACAATACCAAGGGGAGCCAAAGTAATCGGAACCGTCATTGGATACTAAGTGTTGATAATGGAGGGTAGTGTGTCAAGATTTGCTTTAGTAAATATAGAACAGAATGATTTGTTAAGAATGGTGGCGCACTGGTTGGTTATCGACACAAGCACTTGACTTATTCATAATGTCTACCGCTGCCTCAGGCTACTGGAATTTAGGGCTTCCAAGCTGTCTTGGGGTTTGGTTTGAGCACTGACGGAAGTTGTATACAAAAAAGGCTTCGCTTGATTTACCTGATAGTGTATTTACACTCATATATTTAGTGATATGTGTCCCGTAATCCCGCTGATCCCGACAGCGAGCCTTTCTAAATGGTGTTTCTTTTCATTATGTAAGCGCATTAGCTTGGTATTGTATCATGCTGAACATGAATTACTTTTTATATTCATCGATGATATGTATTTGTAGCATGCCGGAGCCGCACAAAGCCCCTTCTGACGCTTTGGTGCGACAAAACCTGTCGTATGAGACCGTCGTTTCGACAGTGTGCCCGTCGGATCAGACAGATTTACGCGCAAATGTCTCCAGTTTTATTGTCTTGTGTCCTCACACATTGTCATCATCGCATATACCATTCTCATTAGAGATCTGACGTGTGTCACGAATGAACAGGCGAGGAAACAAAGAAGAGCTGGGAAAACTGAACCGTTTAATGGGGCAAATTTGTGCAAAAAAATAAGAACTGAATCGAATATATCAACAGAGCGTCGCGGGCGTCGAAGTCGGCGAAAGAGCGGAGTCGAACGCCAGGGAGAAACTGACCCCGGCTTGCCACGCGAAGCCCCTATTGTACCCACGTGGGCTTCTGGAACGTGCGGCGTAGAAGGTTCGATGTGTAGAACATTCCAACCTGGAATCAGCAAGACGGTTCTCAAATTTACCAGAACATCACATTACAGCATCGTCAAGAATGTGTAGACGCGGCCAGGAATCAAACCCTGGCCTTCTGCGTAGAAAGCAAGCGCGATAACCGTTAGGCTACGGGCGCGCTGCCCACTTGGTCAGCTACGCCCGCGGCATTATTCTCCCCTACAAAGAAGTGCATCGTCCCGATGCAACACAAAACAAGAAAAACAAATCCACAACTAAAGGACAGCAGAATCGCGAGCCACAGTACACAGTTCACAGTTCACAGCTCACAGCTCACAAATCACAGCTCACAGTTCACTCGCCGACGAGGGTGGAAAGTTCTATCGTTCGTAACACGGGTTCAGCCGAACGACGCGCACCACCTCGGGTCGCGGCTGACGTCTTGTTGATGGTCGTGTTCCGTCGGGAAGAACTTCGGAGTTCAGATCTCCGAGGCGTCGAATGATCTTGTTATTCCCAAAGTAGCGCTTCAGCAGTTTTTCGCGGAGACCGTGACGACGAATCGGCGTCCACACCCACACTGTCTCCAGGCTGGAAGTGGACGGCGCGGCGCCGAAGATTGTACCGGCGAGCGTCGACACACTGTTGATCGTGGATTCGAAGGCGGGCTAGTTGGCGTGCCTCTTCTGCTCTCTGACTGACCGCGTAGGCATCGTCGCATCCATCATCTACTGGATCATGGGGCAGCATCGCGTCCAGCATAGTCGTCACCTTTCTGCCATGCACCAGCTCAAATGGTGTAAACCCGGTTGTTTCTTGAGCTGTGGTGTTGTAGGCGAACGTGACGTATGGTAATACCTCGTCCCAGGTCTTGAGCTCTACGTCGACGTACATAGAGATCATGTCGGCGATTGTCTTGTTGAGCCTCACCGTTAGCCCGTTGGTCTGCGGATGGTACGCGCTGGTCCGACCATGACTGGTGTCGCTGAGCCGAAGGATCTCTTGCGTGAGCTGTGCCAAGAACGATGACCCTCGGTCAGTTAAATGGACTTCTGGGCCGCCATGTTGGAGGAGAATAGATTCGGCGAAAAACTTGGCGACTTCCACCGTTGTTTCCGATGGAAGGACTTTCATCTCGGCGTATCGTGGAAGATAATCGGTCGCGACGATAATCCAATGGTTTCCTTGCGTCGATGCTGGGAATGGCCCAAGTAAATCTATTCCGACCCGCTGGAAGGGCGCAGTCGGGGCAGGTATCGGCTGCAAGAGTCCTGCTGGCTTCGCCGGAGGCTTCTTACGTCGTTGGCATTCATGGCATGACCGTGTTTACAAATGGACAGTTTTCGGGAGTCTCGGCCAATAGTACTTGTCACGAATCCGGCCGAGCGTCCTGCTGTAGCCTAGGTGTCCAGCCGTCTGGTCGTCGTGGCAAGCTTGAAAAATGTCTTCTCGCAGGCTGGCAGGAACAACCAACAGCCAGGCAGGGTTGCTGGTTCCGAAGTTCTTCTTGAAGAGCACGCCTCGCCGCGGAACGAAGCTTGACAAGTCTCGGGCCAAGAATCGCGGAACGGAACTTCCTTCCTTGACCTTCGAGGTGGTCGATCACGGCGCGAAGTTCGGGGTCGTCTTGTTGAAGTGCTCCCATGTCGGTACCTGTAATCGCTCCGAGAAAACACGCGTCATCGTCGTCGTCGGTTCTGTCGGAAGGATATTCGACTGGGACCCTAGACAAACAATCGGCGTCATTATACTTGCGGCCTGACTTGTGCGCAACGGTCACGTCGAATTCTTGCAGTCGAAGGCTCCCGCGAGCAAGGCGTCCTGACGAGTCCTTGAGATTGGCGAGCCAAAAGAGAGCGTGGTGGTCCGTGACAACGCGGAATGGGATCCCGTACAGGTATGTCCGGAACTTGGTTATCGGCCAGACGACAGCAAGGCATTCTGTGTCGGCCGTTGAATAATTTTTTTCTGCCTTAGACAGCGCCCGGCTTGCCGAAGCGATTACTCGCTCTGCACCTTCTTGCCGCTGAAGGAGTACCGCAACGAGACCGGTATTGCTGGCGTCCGTGCGGATTTCTGTCTCCGCCGACTGATCAAAATGTCCGACGATAGGGGCGACTGGAGCCTTCGCTTGAGTTTGTCTAACGCTTCTTGTTGCTCCTCTCCCCACTGGCACTGCACGTCGTCCTTCGTCAGATGCGTCAGCGATGCAGAAATCTGTGCAAAGTCACGAGCAAAACGTCTGCAGTAGGCGCGCACAGGCCAAGGAATATTCGGACGGCCTTTTTGTCTGATGGTTTGGGGAATTCGGCGACAGCCGACGTCTTTGCAGGATCAGGGCTTACTCCCTGAGCACTCGCGACGTGGCCAAAGAATTTCAGCTGACCATAAACGAACCGACACTTGTAAGGCTTGAGGGTCAACCCGGCAGCCTTGAAGGCCCGTAGCTTGGCTCGCAGTCGTCTCAGGTGCTCGTCGAATTCTTTTGCGAATACCACAACGTCGTCAAGCTAGACGAGACAGCTCTGCCATTTTAAGCCAGAAAGGACAGTGTCCATAACGCGCTGGAAGGTGGCCGGCGCTTTGCACAGCCCGAACGGCATTACTTTAAATTCATACTGTTCGTCCTGTGTGAAGAAGGCCGTCTTCTCACGATCTCGTTCGTCGACCTCGATCTGCCAGTAACCGGTCTTCAAGTCCGCCGACGAAAAGTATCGGGTGTGGCGCAGCCGGTCCAGGGTGTCGTCGATGCGGGGCAGCGGATAGACGTCCTTTTTTGTTACTGTGTTAAGCCGGCGATAGTTCACGCAGAACCTCGGGGTTTTTCTTTCTTCTTCACCAGGACTACTGGGGAAGCTCACGGACTGTTTGAGAGCTGGACGATTTCGTCATCAAGCATTTCCTGAACTTGTATCTGGATGGCTTCCCTATCTTTCACAGAGACTCGGTACGGTGGGCGATGCACAGGAGGTGCGTCGTCATCAGTAACTATTCGATGCTTCGCAACCGTCGTCTGGCGCACCTTTGATTACGTGTCAAAGCACTCATTGAGCTCGGCGAGGAGGTCAGCCAGCTGTCGTCGGTGGGGAAGGGGGAGGGTTGGGTGGATGTCGATTTCTGACGGCGTGGTTCTCTTATGCTGCGTCGGAGAGGCGTCTTCTGAGATCACGGTGATAGCGGCTGAGTCCTGAATTTCCTCGACGAAGCCCACAGCTGTACCTTTTGTAAAGTGCTGCGACTCTTGCCGGAAGTTGGTAACAAGAGCTACTGTACGCCCGTCCTGGAGTTTGGTCACGCCTCTTGCAATGGCAATCCCTCGTCCGAGGAAAAGTTGGACGCTTCCTTCCAGCAGTGCTAAACCGCAGGTGGCTTCTTCGGTCCCGACGGGCACAAAGACACTCGACAGCGGCGGCAGGTTGACGTGGCTGGTGAGGACTCGCACTGCAGCTAACGTCGCCTTGGGATCTTCTGCTGGTGGGACAGGTTTCCGAAGCGTCAGCTTGTTCTTCGCAAGGTCGATGATGGCGCCATATTCACAAAAGAAGTCCATTCCGAGATAACGTCTTTCGAACAGTCTTGCAGAACGACGAACTTCACAGGGCAGGTTTCACCGTGGATCTCAACGCCAGCAGTGCACCTGCCGACAAATGTAATCAGACGTCCGCCGGCGGTTCGTATCTGCGGTCCGTCCCAAGACGTCGTAGCTTTCCGAAGGCGACGAGAGAGTCTCCCACTCAAAACGGAGTAGTCTGCTCCGGTGTCGACGAGTGCCGTCGCGTCATGGCTGTCAATATTATCGTTGTGGTTATTCGACACCGATGTAGAAACGTCTTGCGTTGCGGGGTTAGAGTGGGAGTGCTCCGACGATCCTGGAGGATCTTTGCATCGTTCGTCTTCGGCAACAAAACCTCCCGGCATTGCCGCGCCTACTTTTCCCGACGGGAAGCGATGGGTGACAGGCTGTCTCGGCGAAACCGGCGGAAGGGCGATGGCGAACGTCGGGGAGGCGGTGAACATAATTCTCGGCGGGGAGACAACTTAGGAGATCAAAAGTGGCGGAGGTAGCCCTCAATGTCCCAAGGTCGCTCTCCGAGAAGTGGTCGAGTGTCGTTGGGCGCAAACCCTCGTAGGCCCAGCTAGCGGTAGGGGCATCGTCAGTAAACGTGGTCGGCTTTTCCGCAGTGATAGCACAACGGGCGTCGATTGGCCGTCCTCCACACGTCGGTCATTCGCGGCGCATCTTGTTGTGAGCGGACGTGCGCCCGATCTTCTTGGCGTCGGGAATGCTGCGGCGCTGGAGGCTCACGTCGGGGTGGCGCCGTATACTGGTGAGCTGGTGGCGGCGGTCGTCGGGTAGCTGCAGCGTAACTCAGCGTGAGCCGTTCGGGAGTGGTGCCGACGAGAACTTCTGGCTGCAGCGCCTGAGGAACTTCTTCCCGGACAATTAGTGATCTGACGTGTGTCACGACTGAACAGGCAAGGAAACAAAGAAGAACTGGGAAAACTGAAACGTTTAATGAGGGCAAACTTGTGCCCAAAAATAAGAACTGAATCGAAGATAGGAACAGGCCGTCGCGGGCGTCGCAGTCGGCGAAAGAGCAGAGTCGAACGCTAGGGCGAAACTGACCTCGGCTTGCCACGCGGAGCCCCTTTTCGTACCCGCGTGGCTTCTGAAACATGCGGCGTAGAAGGTTCGATGTGTAGAACATTATAACCTCGAATCAGCAAGACGGTTCTTGAATTTGCCAGAAGATCACATTACAGCATCATCAGAAATGTGTAGACGCGGCCAGCAATCGAACACTGGCCTTCCGCGTAGAAGGCAAGCGCGATAACCGTGAGGCCGCGGGCGCGCTGCCCACTTGGTCAGCTGCGCCCGCGGCAATAGTGTGAATGGTTGTGTGCACTTTGATGTATGCTTGGTGATTTATCTGGGTCACAATTATATTAGAATGGCATAATGAGAAATTTATTGCTTTTGAGAATACACTATACTTATGAATCCACCTTATTTTGTTTTGTTCATTTTCGCTATAGTTTATATTTATGTATTTAAGGGCTTATTTAGGCTTAAATATTCGGTATTTGCTCATTTATTTTGTCTTACCAAGTTTTCGGCGCTCGAGATAACGACATTCGCCCCCTTAGCAAAAACGTCTGGAGTTTAAAAATTAAAACAACGCTGGGACACGGGCCAGAACAAGAAGGTAGACGAACAAGACGCTGACTTACAACTAAAGTTTATTCGTGTTAACATGAAGTATAAATACTGTAACGTCGTGACACACAAATAAAGATAAAGTACATGTAATTGACGCCACATGCTACTTAGCCACCGTTATGCGCTGTCACTGTGTGTCTAGAAAGCCACATTCCTTTTCAGATAAACATATTGAAGGACTGCTGACCACAGTTTTCCCCAATTTTCCAATTTCCCGCGCCTCAATGATTTCTCGACTGAGTTTTTCTTTATTTTTCCCCTGTTCAAGTCGTGCCCCCACCGGGTGAAAGAGAGCTTCAACACATAGGCATCAAGGCTCAGATATACGGGATATCCGTTATACGTGTTGACGACTGTTTCTGGAGAGCCTGCTTAAGAAAGCTCGGGAGGTAACGACCCAGCAGGCTCATAGGGTTAACAAAAAAGTAACCGTTTTACCATACCTGCACAAGATCTCGGACAACCTAAAGAAAGTTGGGTGAAGGGTTGGTGTTGATGTGGTTTTTTCGGCTCCGGAAAAGCTGTCTTGGCTGCGCAGAAAAGTGAACTCCTCTTCTAGAGGAAAGCAGGGTTGCACCAAAAGACACCACGACCGACTCGTGAACTGTGTGGAGCGAGTGGTGTACTCTATTCCCCTCTCGTGCGGCAGGAGATACGTCGGGCAAACGGGGTGCTGCCTCGATGATCGCTTGCGAGAACATAAGTATAACGTTTTTACAGTTGTGTCAGGTGACTACTGCTGCACTCCCGTCTTCGACAAGTGTGAAGTGATTAGAGAAAATAAAGACAAACTCATTCAAGAAATCATTGAGGCGCGTGAAATAGGGAAATTGGGGGAAAACTGTGTCAGCACCTTTTCAATATGTTTATCCGAAAATTAATGTGCCTCCTTTGACACACAGTGACAGCGCATAACGGTGGCTAAGGAACACGTGTCATCCATTACATATATTTTATTTTTATTTGTGTTTCATGACCTTATAGTATTTATACTTGATGTAAGCACGAATAAACTTTAGTTGTAAGTCAGCGCCTTGTTCGTCTACCTTCTTGTTCTTGTCCGAGTCCCTGCGATGTTTTAATTTTTAATAATGAAATACCAACTAGCCCAAACTCCTACGTTATTCAACGTCTGGATACCTCATTTTAGAACCAGCTGCCCCCGGTGTCCTGCTTGGCGGTCTAGGTCTCTCTAAAAGTTAGGACTCGATTGGCAGACGCGGTCTGCTTCAGCTTTCCCATTAAGAATAACGGTCTCTTGTCATGCAGTTTGTCGAATGAGTCTCCCTGAAGTCTTTTTTTTTTAGCTGGTTCTCGCCGACCCAAAGCGCCTTTCATTTCCTTCGAGGATGTGATTGTCCATCTTGTTTCATTGCCCAATGCCCTCCGAATGTCCATCGTGACACTGATTGAATAACTCAAAAATGGGAGGCAAACACCACGTGGATGCGGCAAGTGTGGTGCTCTCACTCACCACTACTCCGGGCGGAGAACCCGAGTCATGATTTTAGCGTTCATCGATATCCAATGTTTCAGTTAGATTTGTTCATTGCCTCTCTCGCCACGGTCACCCCTCGCGCTGTTACCGCGCAATCGTACCTTATCGCAGCATCTGAATAACCGTTGTCACGGAATGGCAGCTTTGACTAATTTGAATGGGATCTAATAATTTGTTTCTGATAATGATTATAACATCATTATTTAAACAAAGGTGAGATACTCTTTCATCTTGTACTTTTTTTTATTTTTAGTGTTCAACTTATAATTTAGGGCTGATTGTCGAATAACGATTTTAACCCGAATGAGTGCCACCCTTTAATAAGATAATTAATCGATTAATCGGCTTCTTTCATTGCGATGCAAAGTAGGTTTTAGAAAAGTCACAATTAGATGGTTTGCCTTCGATGAATATCTGATGAACGGCGCGGGGTAAATTTTCGGTTTTTAAATCAACCTTAATATGAAGTTAAACCTGTCAAAATACACCCACATTCTCAAAGTATTACATCATCTGCAGAGGCATAGAGGCTCGTAGATATTCTTCAAAGCGAACTCCTCTCATTGGTCAATTTAGATTCTACTGGACTAAACTGGAACTCGAACTAAGCTAATGTAGCTAAAACACGAAAAAACAAAAAAAAAAAAAAAGGTCGCTTTTCTACTTGTTTAAAGCTACAAATCTCGCCCCTACGGTTTGCATTAGGTCGAAATTTCACCTAAAATTTTCCTTCGGACTCGTCACTCGTCCACGTCTCTATTGTAAAAGCGTCAAATTTATACTTTTTTGGGTAATCGGTAGGCTTATCAATCAAGTGCCCAGCCCAAATATAAATTAATATATTTAAACTTTTAGGGAGAACGCTCACTTTTAAGGGTGAGTAAAAAAAGAGAGTCACATCAATAAATATCAAGCACCATCATTTTCGCTGAAAGCACTGTTTAAATAAATACGTGAGGTGTTGTGTTTTTTTGTTTTCTTTTTGTGCATTTTGTTATTGCATAAGTCACTGCTCTCGACTGATCGGCATACGGCAGTTCGCAAACCTCCTTCACATAACACAAATGTAGGAACATCCTCCACAAAGCACAAATATCTATAAACGCATACATTTACGCGATTTTATATGTTTTGAAGGCAGAGTCGACGAAAAATAACTGCAAACAAGTAAAACTCTTCACGTGTTTAGGAAGTCTTTTTAACGTCCCCGTTTTATTTGCAGGCCAGTGCTGGAAGCAGAAACGGCAAATATGAGTCTCAGTCTATCGGCGAGGCACTTCCGCCCATTGCTGCAGCTGCACGTCCTTCTCGGCGAGGCCGACGGCGAGCTCTTAATAGGATTAGTGGGTGGTAGGTCCTCGGTTGTTTGCTCCATAACCCCGCACGTCGCCCCACACGCTCGCCGCAGGAAGAACGGGAACACCAGCAAGAGTGGCGTCCGGCTCCCGATGCCGGCCACTAACACTGCAGGCACACGAGGTAGGGAGCCCTTAGCAGCACGGAATAAAACGGGCATTCACTAAACCAACGTGCTCCACATGTAAATAAAGTACTAGACAGGAGCCTAATGTAAGAGTATTGAAGCGCATCTTTATTTTCTACACAGAGTTAAGGGAGCTGACTTTTGTTGAAGTTTCAGAAAACACGGTTCCTAGATAATTAATTATGGAAAACACTCCTTAAATATTTGTTTTGAGAAACTTCCAATGACTTAAAAAGAACAAAAGGACGCGAGCTCCTGGCCCCATGTGGCCACCAATTGGAATCGCGAAACGTCTGAAACAGCTTTGTCAGATCAGAAAGAGGTCACGAGACTATAGTCTCATTGAAAGATCCTTACATTTCAGCTGACCGTGAACTTATAAACAAAACAACAGATGGCTGCCTTGATCATGTCGACTAAAACTTGGAAGTACAGACTGTGTTGTGAATGGGCTAGCCACATGGTATGTGTGTGCGGTCTCGTGTAACGCATTAAGGTAATTAATATAACTAGGCGTCACGCGCTTTCTTGGTCTAACATGGAGTCACGGTGTCCCATGATATAATGCCACATAAACTTCAGGTGTCACGTGACTTCATAATGTCACTCGACGCAATACTTTTGAGTGACATTATGGCGTCATTTGACATAGTGAAGTCGAGGATCATGTGATCAAAGATGCACGTGACGTCACGTGACCCTGAGTCAGAGTTTCAAGTGATATAACGTTGCGTCATATAATCACTTGGCGTCATCATGTCCCGTGAGTGAGCTTTATGACGTATCAGCGCCGCCTAACATCAGCGTGTCACGTAACGCCATCACGCGACCTCACGGTGTGACGTTAAATCATCGAGTCACGGGTGTTATGACGTCGCTTGAAACCGGAGGTCACTTGGCAGTGAGACATCATGACCTCACGACTCAATAAGATGTCATAGCACTCGGTCACGGACGTAACGATGTCACACGATACTCTGACGTCACGATGTCACGTGATTGAACTCTATAACGTCACAGTGTCACGTGACATTACAATACCCCAGAGAGCCTGACGTGACGCGACACACTAGGGTCATGTGCCACCGCGACGTTGTGCAACGTCATAACATCAAATGACCCCGTTACGTGAACATTTTACGTGTCGTCACGCAACGTCATGTTACTTGAGGTCCGATCCTTGGTGATGTCACAGTTTTTGGTAACTGCCTATCGTGATAGTTTTTCGTGATGGTTTTCTCATAAAGTTTGGCTGATAAAACAGATTCTGTGTTAAAACGCATAAAATAAATCTCGCTTTCAAATTCAGAATATAAAGTTTAGGAAGAAGGTAAATTATCCCAGTCAGCTTCAGTTACATATGCAGTGTTCAACGCGCTGAGCGAGACAAAGCTAAAGTGAAAGCCAGTGTTGTACGGAACGGCGTTCCAAGGAACGGCGTTCCTGGAACGCGTTCCTTTTAGGAGGAACGAAGGAACGCCACCGTTCCATTTTTCATCGGTGGAACTGGAACGGGAACTCGTTACTTTTTTTACTGGAACGGAAAGAGTAACGGCGTTCCTTTCTTTTGTTCAGCGGAGTAATTTTCTATTTAATTTCTTAAGAGGGAAATTTAAAAAAAATATAAGAACTATATCTTTACGGACATATTGTTTTTAACTTGTTAACTTTCTGGCTACTTATCTTAGGGTTTATTTTGTGTGTTCCTCGCCTGGTAACAGTCGGGTGCAGAAGAACTGGTGGACAGTGATTTTTTTTTTCTTGAGTGCCCGAGATTGAGGTGCGAAAGCAAAACTTATAGTCGCAGGAAAAGAGACTGAAAGATGGACGTTTCAAACTCTGCTCCTTTCTATGCCCCCCCCCCCCCCCATTTCACTAATCCTCATACTCCCAGAAACCTAAGGCTGACTAAAGCCATTTCTGAACTTCCATAAAGACACCTACAGTTATAACAAAATCACAGGCTACCAGACATCGAAAGCACCCTTGTATCCCGAACATTGGTCACTCAAAAGATACATAACAATTAACTTTTATTCCTTCTCCCCTTGTCCCCCACCTTCTGACTGAACAACGAAAACAACCTTCACAAAGACGTACTTGTAGTTTACAAGACTAACCTTCCAAAAGCCCTATCCCCTCCTTCACTTGTTCGTCTTGCGGATAGCAACATCGAGGAGCAACTGCTGTTAAACTGTTGTGAAGTTCGAACAAGGGACTTTGTTAGATTGAAACGTGTGAGGTTGTTGTAAAACGCTCCTGCAATGTGTAGTAACAGTACATTTTGCTCGTCTGAATTGCTCACCACAAACATAAATATGGTTAAAAGCTGAGATTTTTAAACTTGAATATATCAACAAATCAAACCTTGATTCCGCTTGCTTTCTTCTCTTGGTGCCGTTCCATCACGACACAAAAA
The DNA here is from genome assembly GCF_016920785.2 of Ixodes scapularis. NCBI lineage: Eukaryota > Metazoa > Arthropoda > Arachnida > Ixodida > Ixodidae > Ixodes > Ixodes scapularis. The sequence goes on along the minus strand of NW_024609835.1, from coordinate 238,631,677 downwards.
TTTGTATCTTCCCATTTGATGAGATTGATAAAAAAAATTGTTAATCTAATTAAATGTGGTAATCAACAAAATACAAATGTAAAGTATATGTAACGATACGTTCAATTTCTTCAACTGTAACGGGAACGAGTTCCTTTTTCAAAGATGAAACTTGTAACGGGAACGCGTTCCAAAAATCAGAAGGAACGAGGAACGCACTTTCGTTCCTTTATTTGTGGAACGTGTACAACACTCAGTGAAACAAATATCAGCAGTATGCTCGAATGACTCAATGCTTCTTGCGATGTCACCTCAAGAGAAAAAAACAGCACAAGGTTTGGCACATGATCTAAGCACTACCCAAACTACTAGCTGCAAGTTCTTTTGGGGTTTCAGAAAAAAAAAAATTCTTCCGTTCGCCTTAGGGATATCTATTTCAATCAAATAAGGAAGAACTGCTCTTAAAAACACAGACAAGAATATGGCGGCCATCGGGCCGGTTTCAAAGCTTCCTGGCTGAAGAATTACCCTACTACTCCGTGTCTGGTTGTTTTTAAGTAAACTCTTTTTCTGCGGCCTTTGTAAAATGTGGTTTAATAGTGATAGCAGCGGCTTCCATAAAACACAAACTTAGTTCACAGACCGCGCGTATATTGCTAGTAAGTTCTTAATACTCTACTCATTTTGAGAAAGTTCAGTCGCAAGTGCCCGGGAGTTATCCAAATTTTCGGATAATCGGGTCACTCCCGTGCACTTGCGACTCAACGTTCTCAAAATGGCGATATGAGAGGAACTATGAAATCACTTTTTTAAATTTTTCCTCCTTAGCTTTATTCCTCAACTCAAAAGCCAAGTGAGCAATCACGTGGTCATGACAAGCTTGGCCACCTGAGGCGATGACTCCTAGCTTTCATCGTTCTTTTTAAGCACTCCATGGAGCTTGTCATTCTCAAATGATAAGTGCCGTCAAGGCACTCATTCGACACGAACGCGAATTCAGATATTCGTCGACGGATGAATTGTTGACGAGCGCATATAGACGCTTTGCAGCAGCTGCGCATGGACGCCGCCATAACTAACCTTTATTTTTTGTTTCCTCTTATTTCGTTTATTTCACTTCATCTTTAGTATAGCAGGTCAGGTTATTGCCACATTAGATTCAACTGTGTCATTTTTTACATTATCGGCCCTTGTAGAGGATCGTCAACTGCCGTTTCAGTTGCTCGGCATCTCGGTAAGACAAGAGAAGGTCAGCAATGGCGGCTGTAATTTGGCGCGTGTGTAAAGCGTCTATATCCGGGTTACGCAGTGCTCGTGTCTAATCCATGAGCCAGGTTCAGCTTACGTGCTTGGGCGCCCCAGATGCATCACTGTGAAAATGTGGAAAGTTTTCGAAGGCAAGGAGGTACGAAATAGTCCGCTATATTTGCGAAATTCCGTACATGAAAGCAGATTTAGGGCTTTCTGCGCTCGTGTACAAGGTTTATTTGGGCGAACTAAATGATATGCGATTAATAAAATCCCGTTTTTAGGCAGCCGATTATTAATTTCTTGGTCGCTTTAAGGGCTTAAGCGCGAAACACATGTACGACGAAACCGTCCGATCCGACGTGCGGACTGCCGGAATGACCTTGGGGGTAGAGGGTTTTCGTAACATCGGAGAGCGTTGAAAACCCTCGCCTCCGACCGTCGTATTTCGCGGTCGGACGTCGGATCGGGCGGTTTCGTCATACATGTGTTTCGCGCTTTAGTGCCAATATACGTATGGTTTGCGAAGGCCGACGAATGCTTGTGTCATGTTCCTTTTGATGTGTCTAATACCCAATTCACACGGCAGCGTAAAGGTACCTTTAGCTTAGGTCCCTTAGCTGAAAGTACCTGTAGTAAATGACGTCCTCGATCACACGACAAATAAACAGAGCAGTTTGAGTTCATGTTGATGAGATTTCTGCTAAACTGCGAAAGAAGCACGTAATAAACAATTTTTTCTCGAAATCGGTTTGACGCTCAGTTTATGATTATTGTTTTGTGAAATATGCAATTTGAAACCTAAATAATATTTGTTTTTACTTTTGCGGCCTTAATTTTTTGTTTCTCTAAGTCTATGGGCGCACGTAAATGAGTCTTGCTTTGAAACGACCTACCCGTCTGGCCACACTGGCTCTAAATTATCTGCGTTTACGAGTTTATATTGCGAGGTGGGTGACCTATTTCTGTTCAGCAGATTCTTTTTTCCGGAAAGGTCTCATTGATGTAGCTAAAGAGTGCCAGGCAGAAACGAAACACGTCGGGGTATCACGGTTACGCCAGCCACGCCATCGAAAGTGATGGACGTACGACGAGGATAAAGGGTCCTGGACGGAGGAGTCGTACGACTCGTCCACAACCTCGAAAAAGAGCTCGCAGTGGTCCATCGTGTTCGTTTCGTAGCATACATTGCTTTCCACGTTCCGCCGCTGCTACCTGCTAGCTGGAGCATGCTTTTCCTGTCATGGAGGAAGAATGCCGGCCCGAGCGGGACGCAATTTTTATCGTCTCCGTTGGGTACGGTGTTTTCCACCAAGTCTGGTGGTCCTAGGTCTCCACTGCCGGCCGTCACCGACAGCATGGCCACCCTTTAAATGATTTAGATATCATCGGTACCGGTTTCGTGTTGGTGAGTGCAAGTCCGCTGGACTTAGGAATATTTTTCCTGGCAGCCGCGTTAAGCCTAGCAGAAGCATGGGGCGCCGCGAGCCGGTTCCATCCTGGTGGCGGCCGTCCTGCTCGGCCTGATGATGATGAGCGCAACCGCCACACCGGGGGCTTCACGAGACAAACTTTCGGCGAAACAGGAGGACCACCGCCGCAGAAATTCGATAAGAGGGCACGATCCGGCGGCGATGGAGTGTAGCTTCATAGACCCTGCTCGGTCGCACAGCTACCTTGAAGAGGAAACAAGGCTACGCGCTGACAGAGCAGACACGGATGACCCAAGCTGGGTAACGAAATTACGGTTTCGAGAGCGGAAGTCCCCACAGCGAGACCGGACGTTTTTAATACCACCCGTACAAGTAAGGGAGGATAATGCCGACATTCCGAAATTCCCTAAGCTTCCAAGCTTGCGCCACTATCGCTCGAAAGTGGTAGTCAAGCCCAGACGCACATTTGAGCTCCGTAGCATCGAAAGCCAGATAGGCGAAGCGATTTTAGGGCTGGTAGCGACAGAGCTATAGCAGGATTACAAGATTCGACTACTTGCCGCACAGAATATTCTTATTATCTGTACTAATGACCGGACACTACACCTACTCTGTTTGGAATTGGAGGGCGAGGTATATCTCACCCGACCGGCGAAAACGTGTGGAGGAATAATCTATGGGATCCGACAAGGGCTGGATAACGCGACGATACAGCGCCTTACACGTGCAGGCGAGACAGAAGCCTTGGAGGCTCGAAGACTCGGGAAATCGCAAACGGCGCAAGTCACGTTTCTGGGGAACCGAGTTCTATTGACGATTACGTTCGGTAGGGCAGAAAAACGGTGCTACATATACAGGAAGACGAGGGTAGCCTTTTATAAGTGCGGGGAAATCGGGCACCGAGTGAATGTCTGTCGTAAGCCACGGGGATACGCTTGCGAGACTTGCGGGAAGGCAGGAGCACAAGAAGGACATGAATGTGTATACCATTCTGCGCACCATGCGGGTCCCACCGTACGTATACTACGCCAAAGAATGCAAGCAGAAGTTATGCCGACACCATTTGCCCAACATGAAGGCAAAAAGGAGGGAAAGTAGGAGCTGGAGCCGCAGAAGACGACAACGACAGGTGGCGTGGAGCTCAACATTATCGGCTGTGTCAATAAAAAAGCAGATCAAAGTCACGGAGTCAGACGCGTAAACAAGAGACGTCAAAGAGGAGAAACAGATCGCGAACTACCGCCAGTAAAGAGGCGCGCCAAATTTGAAAAATGGAAAGGCGCAAGCGTCGACTGGGGGAAGCGATCTGGCCAACACAATCAAATGGCCTCCCTACCGAAGTCACGAGCGGAGTAAAAGCTAGAAGAAGAAGTTCAAGCGCTGATGGGGGAGAACACTCGACTTCGCAAGGAAGCGGGGAAGGCGGATTCTCCTAAACAGCAAGCGCCGCAAACCCCATTGGGAGACGTATACTTCAAACTAATCCAGGAGGTGCGCACGGAAGTCACGCAGCCGAAGGAGCAAATTCAGCAGATGTAACAACAAATGCAGTTGTTCCTGACGGGAATGCAGAGTGTGGAGATCAAGTCTAACAAATGGCTCGAGGGAGTAGAGATGCGAAGCAGCCAGGAACTTAAGCGAAGATGGCTAAGAGGGAGTACAACCCCATTGGGAACGGGCATCTCGGACACGGCCTCAACATCCGGATTCAGCCGAAACTGAGTCTGTGGCAGTGGAACTGCACAGGGATCGGGCGGAAAAGAGCTGGTCTCAGTCTGTTCGGGATGCAAGCAGCTGACCCCCCTGCGGTTATCACTTTTCAAGAACTTGGAAAGTGCACGAATGTCAGCATTAAAGGGGTAGGGAAACGAAATTCAAGCGCTCATTTTTGTAGCTTTACTGTGGTGCATGTTGCAGCATAACCTCAAAAACACAAGCCTTGCGTTGAATGGCACAAGCCAACTAATTTTAAAGCAAATTAAACGATCTTTCAACGTGCACCTGGTGGATACACGTGGAGCCTATTTGGGAGGTAATCTAGCAATGTTGGGGAACTTGCGACGTAGTCATGATGTACCAAGCTCCATCGGAGCAGTGCCGCTCTTTGGAATTTCTACATTTTCCTTCTTAGCTTTCCTTCTCATCTTACAAATCGAGCATTGAACCAAACAGTCCCAGAAGACGGAAAGGAGGGACTCCCCTCTTTCTTGGGCCCTCGTTTGTGCACCCGGATACAGCCATTCTCCCCCTAGGAGATTAGCCAGTCGCTCATAATTTGGACAAAAGTTGCTTTTCCCAGCTCGTTCACCCCTAAGCTGACAGTGCTGTGGAAGCTACGTGCTCCTTGGGCCAGCCACATGCTCGTCACCCCACGGGTACTTTGAAAAGCTCGGTTGTAAGTTGTAACGCGCTGGTGCTATTTATACCACCACAACGCTGACAACGCCACCAACGGCGAAGCTCATAACCACGCCAGCCTTGCTACGCCACAAACGCGGGAAATTTTTTCTTTCTGTTTTTGTTTCCGTCGGACATCTCATGACGCATCGCGCACTCCGTTCGCTTCTTTTGGAGCATTTGCTCAAGTGCACCGTTTGGATCGGAAAATATAGCCAGTCGTTCAAAATACAAACGTGCGATTACCATTTACGGTTATTATCCGTCATGGTTGACTCATTTCCGAACGAAATTTGAATATTTCAATTTCGATTTCCCTTCCTCTTTAAAGGCTACGATACTCACTGCCAGGACCAGTATGCGGCAGTGTTCTTGCTTAAAACATATCCGGTGGAGGTACAAGAACCGTTGATGTCGCTCTAGCCAGGATGAAAGCTATGGAATTTAGTAAAGACGAGCACAACGGCGGGAAGCGCAAAGTAGCCAAAAGAGACACCCAGCCTGCGAAATCAAAACAAGCGGAGGAAGCAAACGCGCCGACAAATGAAGAACCTGCGTGGACCAAACCCATAACAAAAATGAGTGAAACGGTCTGGCAGCTCAGGTGGCACAAATAGCATCGAAGGTGGACCGACTCGAAGCCAAAGAGGGCCATCGCATGCTAGAAAAAAAGCCAAGAAGACGCAACTCTACGTGCCCAGCATAAGGAGTATAGCCAGTTTACTAAGCTTGAACCAAGATGGACCGCGGTACTAAGCGAGAAAAGGAAGCCACGGCAATCCTACACTGGAACTGCCGGGGCATCAGAAACAAAGTAGGAGAAATGCAAGAATACATAGATGCTCTCAAACAAAAAGCTGGACCCCCCCATCAAAGCCTTAAAGAAACGAATCAGGAACCAAAAGTTCCATGATTCGTGGTGTGCACGGACCCCACCGAACGAAACGCAGCCATTCTTGTGCGGAATTAGCCTGGCAGCAACGCAGCACCTAACCGTGCAGAAGGGTTGCGAACATACCCGAGTCGAAATTCACAGCAAAGGCATTGGCAACTCAGAAAACATATTCGTGCTTAATATGTATTGCAGACCAGTCAAAAAGGGCTTGGATATGGCTAGCACAATACGGGATGCCAAAGAAAATGCGGGCTCAATACCATTACTCATGCTGAGGGATTTTAATCCACCTCATACAACATGCAGATGTAGGTTCTGCTCCAAGAGAGGGAGATAACTTGTGAGCCTGACAGAGCAACACCACCTGACCCTGCTCAACGAACTGACCAGCCCCACCCGCACGGGTACGAGCACATCCAGAGTCACCACGCCTGACTTGTCACACGCAGCAGGGATCCTGGGCATGTCCTGGCTAAATGAAGGAACCAACCTAGGGTCGGATCATGGTTTACCGATAATCACAGTCAAAGGGCAAACCCTCGAGGCAAGAACGGGACTGGCGAGAATTACAAACTGGGTCAAGCTGCGAGAAAAAAAGCAGAAGGTGCATGCTTTGTAGGAGGTCAAGAGGCGCTCCTATGAAAACTGGAAGAAAGAGCAGCTCGCCATGGTCAAGAAATATACCCAAAACGTGGCCACAACACATCAGACCCCGGGTATCGACAAGAGGCTGTTACATCTGTGGGAAGCCCAAAGTTTAATCAAGGGGTGGAAGCGCCAAAGGCACAACAGGAAACTGCAGAAGAAGATCTACGAACTCAACAGAAAAACGGCGGAGTACGCGGCGGTGTCGTGTAAGGAGAATTGGCTCAGCCTCTGCGATGGCTTGCAAGGGGCCCTCTCAGCCCGCAAGACCTGGCAGCTCCTGCACTACCTTGTCGACCCGCTGACGAGCAAAAATGAGACATACCGAAACACGACGAGGACCCTAAACAATTACGGGGGAGACGCGGTGAAGTTCATGGAGGAGCTACGAGGCAAATACTTCAAGTCCAAAAAAATAGGTGAGCGACCAGGACCGTACCGGGTCTCCCTAACGAGATCTTGGACCGGCCCTTCATCAACTTGGAATTGCGAGTCGCCATTGCTAAGAGCAACAAAAGCAGCGCCGCTGGGCCAGACACCATTCCATACAGGCTGCTTAACAACTTGAGCGATGGAGCCAGAAAGGAACTTTGTGGGCACATGAACAACGCCTGGGAAAGCGGCAAGTTACCAGGGCACTGGCAAAAGGCAGAAGTCAGATTCCCACCAAAGCCCGGCATGTCGCCACATATATACAACATGCGACCCATCTTCCTCACGTCATGTGTAGGCAAGGTGATGAAAAGAATGGTGTTGAACAAACTGCAATGTCATCTGGACTGCACTAAACAGATGCCGGACACCATGTTCGGATTCAGACGACACCTAAGCACACAGGAAATAGTGTTACAACTAAAATAAGAAGTGATGAAGCAAGGCGCGAGGCATTCGCCCAGAGCCATCTTCGCCCTTGATCTCAAGGGAGCATTTGATAACGGCTCCCACGCCAGTATCCTAACTAACCTGATGGGCGCGGGTTGTGGAGTGCGGACATACAACTACGTGCGGAATGATCTGATAGAACGTCGGGCTAGAATTAAATTGGGGGAAAAATATCCCAGCCTGTCGAGCTGTAAAGCAGAGGGACCCCCCGGAATCAGTCAGATCGCCCCTCTTATTCAACATTGCCCTCCTGGGTTCGCCCAGGGCACTTGGAGTGATTGGGGGCTTGGGGCATGCACTCTTTGGCGACGACGTCTCGCTCTGGACGATGAAGGCGGGATCCTCGTGATGGATCTAGGACACGCAGCAAGCAACCGCAGACGTCAAAAAACATGCCAGGCGATTCGGCCTTTGCTGCTTACCTCAGAAATCGGAGCTGGTGGTCGTACGGCCTAGGGCGCCCGAGAAACACACGGAAGATGTGAAGTGGTCTTGGAAGGTAAGGGCGTTGTCCCCGGTCCCATCGTCAAGATCCTCGGCCTTACCGTTCAAGGAGACAACAAAGCGACGACTTCCTTGTACAGACTCAAGCGTATGTCGGAGCAGGTCCTCCACGTGCTCCGGCAGGTCGCAAGCAGGCAGAGAGGAATGAAGGAGGCAAATACTGAAACTGGTGCAAGCCTTCATAATCTCGATAGTCACGTACTCGATTCCGTACCTCTTAGCAAAGGGAACGTGAAGCAGGTGGACATATTCATCCGGAAAGCAGTAAAGCAGGACATTGGAGTTCCCGTGAGTGCCTCGACAAACAAACTTCTAGAAATGTGAATACACCACACGGTAGACGAATTGATCGAGCGACACCTATCCAGCCAAAGGCAAAGGCTGAGCCAGACGCCAACAGAAAGACAAGTCCTACGGAAGATAGGATGGAGTGATGAAGAACTCGAAGAGAGAGGACAACTGGCGGATGATTGGCAGGAGAAGAGAAAGACCAAGCCCATCTCAAAGATCATGAATCCTGATTGCCATGATGGCAGAAGAAAAGCCAGGGCTCGGGCTCTAACCAGACAGCTAGGAAACGGGTAGGATGTCGTCTACACGGAGGCCTCCAAAGACCAAAGAACTACCAGGGCTGTGGTGGTAGTGGCAACCAAAGAGAAGATGCTGACGAGTGTGTCTGTGGAACTAAAAGATCTGGAAGAGGCGGAAGAAGTGGTGTCACCCTGGCCCTTACTCTGCCAGGTAGAACCAGGGTAGTCACCGAGTCACAGCACCCATACCGGCCAGTCGGGCTGGGTGCCCCGAAAAGTGCTGCGGGTGCTCAAAAACAAGGACCCCCAAGGAAGCCCATAGACGTTGTATGGGTACCTGCCCACTCCTCGGTGGAGGGCAACGAACTAGCAGGCCCGCACGCTGACTTACCGGGCAAGAGCCGTGGAAGAAATGCAGGATCAACCCATGGTGACCTACAAGGAAATAGCAACATTCTACCGCAAAGAAAAGCAGACTGCAGGCCTCACATCCTAAGTTAGCGCGGGAGGAACGGGTAGCATGTGGGCGTATCCAGTCGGGGTCTTTCCACCACTTTCTTTTACTCAGTCGCAGGTTCCCCACTCAACACGGTGGGAACTGCCCAGTGTGCGAAGACATAGAAAGAACCCTTCGTCATATGGTAGGCGAGTGTAGATTCAATCAAGAACACCCACCACCCTAACCATTTCCTCTGTAACGCGATGGGAGAACTTGCTGTCCAGCCCCGCCCAGGAGGATCAACTTCGGTTGGTCAGTAAAGGCCAGGCCGCTAAGACAGCATATGGGATATCGTGAAGACAAAACTACTTCCATCCAGCACGGAGCCACCGTGCTGAAAAAGTGTATTCTCTCTGTCTCCTCGTTAATGCCTTATTTCACCACATTTGTTTTCACAATCATTTCTTAATTTGCTGCTTATATGTATTCAATTTGTAATAATGCATTAAGCAGTATATGTCAGTTTTATTCTCTGGTCGTGTGTCTGAGACTACTCCCTGTAGCACTACACGAAGCTTGGCGAGCTCCGTTTAACACAGGACCTCTCTTAGCGAAAGGAACCTTTATGCGCTGTGTGATTACGATCTCTAGCTCCCTTTACGACAGGTACCTGTGCCAAAGGTATCTTTACGCTGCTGTATGAATTAGGTATACAATTATTAAAAGAGTAGATTTATAGGCTCAACGATGCTCAAGGTCACGCAATCAAGGTCACACAAGGCCCGCGACTGAAGTGCTTGTGGCTGAAGTGCAAGCACATGTCGCATGAGTTCCGGTCGCGCGAGCTCCGTTCGCGAAAGCTGTGGTCACGTAAGGTCCAATCGAGTAAGCTTGAGAGCGCCGGTTGCGCAAGCTTCGTTCACGTAAGCGTAGGTCGCGGAAGCTTGGAAGCGCCGGTAGCTCAAGCTGGCGTGGCCTGACGTCATTCAAGTCGTCCTCGACGTCGTACAAGAGGTCGTCATTCAGGTCACCCTAGAGGTCGTTCTAGAGGTTTTCTTTGACGTCGTCTTAGATGTCGTTCTTGAGGTAGACATTGAGGTCGTTCTCAATATTGTTCTCGACGTCGTCCCCGACGTCGTCCTTGAGGTGGCACCAGAGATCGTCCAAGAAATGTTTCTAAAGGTCGTTTTAGACGTCCTTTTGAACGTGGTTCTCTAGGACGTCATCCTCAACGTCGTCCAAGACGTCGCCCTCGAGGTGGTTCTAGAGGTCGTCCTACAAGGTCACCGTTAAGATCGTCCTCGTCGCCGTCCCAGATGCCGATAATGACGTCGTCATTTAGGTCGTTCTAGACGTTGTGCTTCAGGTCGTCCTCAAGGTCTTCCTAGGCGTCGTTCTTGACGCCCCTCTTGAAGTCTTCCTAGACGCCGTAATTGACATTGTCGTCGATGTGTGTATGGCATATTAAAACCATTTATACGCCATACTATTTCCTTTCCTAATTGTTTTCTCTAACGATATGCCTGTAAAGCTACCACATTTCATCGTGTTTGGTCGAATGAACAGAGCTGCACCAATTTTTTGTTGAAAAGAAGCGTGGTGCTTGAGTGAAATCTCGAGCAAAGATTATCTCCCTTTTTATACTGTTTACCATAAAGATAGGAAATATGCGGCGACTGGACAGAAGTTTGGTGGCGGTGTGTTAACTGTGGTCGACTACTCTTTGTCATGCTGTAGGAGACACGACGTAAAAACGCACGCGGATTGTGTCTGGGTAGACCCTTTTCAAAGATTCATCGAGCAACATTGGCGGTCGCCATTGCTTGCTCACGAAGCGCGCGATTGGCTCCGAGTTCTCTCCGAACGCTGACGCAGCGCTCGTGTCCAATACATGCTCAGAGTATGTGAGACAGCAATGGCGGGCTGTGCGTTCGAGGGCCCTTTCGAAAAGGGTCTATTGATCTTGTACCGAGTGATGGTTTGAAATATTTATTAAAAAAAAATTGTTATTTCCCGTTTTTTTTTTTTTTGTTGGTGAAATCAAGTTTATTGGTCATTTTAAATGCCTGGGGAAGATTATAGATTTCTCGAAGTTTCGTGTCCATCTTTACGGAAATTTAAACTTGCCGGGCATAGTCAGGTCATTTGGCCAACCTCCCTGTGGTAATTCGGGAACAAGTTGAAAGGAGTCGTCTTCAAATGATTTCGATAATTGTAATCGTCTCCCTCGAGCCAAAGCGTCAAAAACAGCCCGGATAGTAGTTGACCTCTTTTTCTAAAACTGAGTTTTTGATGATCGAGGGCGACAACTGCCGTAAACGATACGCTTGTTCATGGTTATGGTTTTCACACCGAGGTTTTTTTTTCTACCTTTCTTTTTTTTAAAGGATGCTTGCTAGGGAGTGTTGTAACCAGTATTTCTATATTACGGGTGACTACCTAGGCTTGTATAGATAGTTTCAAGCTTGCGATACGTTGACGGTTCTAAATTATAACTGTGTTGATATCGTCACTAAAACTTTAAATTTAGAGCCCGAAAAGGTATTTATATTTTTATACCTCAGCGCATCATTAAACCCTCTAGGTACCCGGCGAGGGTTTCCGAGCAATTACATTGTTATTTGAGCAAAAAGGCGGAGTTTTACACACTTTTTTGTTTTTAAATCGACAGGTGCGGATTCATGGTACACAAAGTTAGAAATATATAGAACGCTCGTTAAACAATTGTATTCTCACAACAAACGTGCTCACCAACTACAAGTAGGAAAGAGGGTTCTGGGGACCGGACGAGGTCTGTCGATTTCGTGAACAGCACAGGAAGGACCGAGCGAACTGTGTATTTTTGCGGAAGGTGGAATATATTTCTCCTCGCCTCAAAAAGTTCCACATACATTCTCAGATCACCTTCGCGAATGTTATTCCACAGATGTTTTTCAAGGCACTTTCTCGTCCGATAGTTTTGATGTTCAGGACTTTCGTAACATCTCGAGTGTAGATACGATTATAATTTTTGATGCGATAAAAAAGAATCTAATACCAAAATTATCAGTGGGCTTTTACTGCACACCATGTTCCATCGTCGAAGGCTGTGCCAAATGCGCCTGTTATAAAATACGTATCTGCAATTTTTCTGGTGCTGGGCGCTTTTCCGTCTTAGAAAAAGTAGGTCGTACTGTAGAAGGGTAGCGAGCTAAACTAGTTGGTAAGCAACATACATGGCTAAAGTCATTCTCCTTACGTTGCTCGCTCACTTTAACCATGCATTGGTCGAAGTGCCTGTGCACAAAGCGGGAATACTTGTTTTGTCGATCACTACAAAGCAATTTCTATTCCGTGTTCTTTAACTAAGATTTTTTTGAAATTATTATTCATGCCCGTCTGTCTCACATCTTCCGATAGAGGATAACTACAATTCAGCGTGGTTTCCTGAAAGCTTGTTTTGTAGAAACTAACTTGTGTTAACTTATTTTTACTCAATGTCTTCCGTTCTCATCCGTGGTCAAGTCCACACATTTTATTTCGATATGTCAAAGGCTTTCGACAGGACAAACCGTTAGCAGCTTCTATATAAACTTTATTTGTAAGCTATTGTCTTTATGATTGTTAGATGGTATTAGTCTTATCTAAGAAACCGCACAAGCAGTGTGCAAATGTTATAGAGCTTCTCAGAACCCTCTGTTGCCTAGTCGAGTTTGTTTGTTGTTGTTTATTTCTTTTATTAATGATATTGAAATGTGCTTAAAAATACTTAGTTTTTATTGGCTGACGATTTGAGGCTGTTTTTACGTGTCCCGCATTCGCTGACTCTGCACATTCGCCGGATGATGTGTCACGTGTGCATGATTGGTGTTTATCAAACCTTTTAATTATTAATTCTTATGAAATCAAGGTGTTATCAATCTATAGACTTTTTCAAAAGTCTCCTTGTCCGCGCTGCACTCTTTGTCTGCTGTGCTGTGGAGCGCCTTCTGATGATTCGCTGTTGCTCTGCTGTGCGGCAGATCAGACCCTCTGCATGCATCAAAAGCTCAGGTAATCCACATTTTTGGCCCGGGTGGTAAGCGATGCAAATGTATACAGAACACGGCAAATGATTTATAACAAAAACGTTTTCGGTACCACTCCTGCTTTGTGCGTCGCCACAGTCCGTGACCTCGCTGTTCATTTTGAGAGCCACCTTTTTCTTTTCTCTTATCGCAGGTTGTTCTGCTTTTATATTGTTTTGCACTCCCCTCTTAAAAAAACGCATCTTCCCGATGCAACACGATTTGAAATTGATATATCAAGAAAACTTAAAGTGTAAACTATAGGTTAACCTAAAACACAGATGTCCACAGTGCTATCCAGCATAGTTCAGTTCCAGTCGCACGACGTGAATCACCTTCGGGGCACAGAGGGTGGCGTGACAATGTTCCTGTTCCGTCGGACAACGGCTTGCAGTTTAGGTACATCAGGTAGCGAATAACCTTTAGGCCAAAGCTTCACTTTAGCAGTTCCTCGCTGCGACGATAAATCGGTGTTCAAATCCACACTTGGGATCCGGGCTGGAAGTGGGCGTCACGGCGACAAAGATTTCGCCGGCCATCGTGAGCATGTTGTGCGGCTTTAATCAAAATGCGGCCGACCTGGCGGACGTCCTCGGCTCGTTGAGTGACGAACTGATCGTCGTCGTCCTGTTAGTCTTCGTGCTCGACATCACACTCGTCGTCGGTATCGTCATCGGGTTCGTCATTAAGGTGGTTGTCAAGCTTGTAGTCGGGGCTGTCGTTAAAATCACCGTCCGGGTTGTCCTTGAGTTGCGGTCGAAGTCGTAGTCGGGATCGTCGTTAGTGCCCTCGTTCGAGTCGTCGAGTGTGTCAACTACAGTGTCGCCGTCATTCTCGTCGTGAAAATCGAAGACGCTGATTCACGTTGAGGCCAGAGTCCGGTTGGTTGTTAACGTGGTAGCCGAGGTTGTCTTCGGAGTTGTTGACTGTTTCATCGTGGGCGCCGTCGGCGAAATCGTCATCATGTTATCGTCGAGGTCGCAGCCAGAGACTTTGTCCAGTTCGCAGTCCGGGTCGTTTTCGAAGCCATAGTTTAGGTCCTCGTTTATGTCACAGTTGGAGTCATCCTCGGATGTTTTCGGAAACATCGCCTTCACGGTCGTCGTCTTCGGAGTTTTCTTGTTCACAGCTAGTACGCATCGTGGGCAAACATTGCGTTACCCCCGCACCTGCACCAAAATGTCACGACTAAAAAAAAACTCCAGTAATAGAACTTAAATAGAAAGTTTAATGCGAAAACTTGTAACGAGAAAGATTTTAAGTAACAAAGACGGCGGCGGAAGGGCGGCTGCCAAAGCAGCAATGCGAAACTCATTTTGTAAGTGCTTAGGTATCTAGAGGTTTCTGAACTGCTCGAGCAAACAAGATTTTTAAGACATCTGGAATATTATAGTCATGCAAACCAAAGAAAGATAAAAAAATTGCAGTGGCTTAGCTTGGCTATGCCAGGATATACGTAGCGTGAGCGGTAGGGCACGTTGCTCAGCCTCCTGGCGACGCCGCTTTGCTGGACGTTCCTCCCTTTGCTCCGGTGTCTCCGCAGCACGTTTAGCCTTCTTCTGTTCGTTCTTCCTACGCTCAACCGCTAATTGCCAGGCAACTACTTCGGGATCCGATGAGTTAAGCTTCTCCGCTCTTCTGCGCCGCTGAGCAGCAATTTCGCTCTCCTTCTCCATGGCTATACCACACTGGCAAACGCCCCTCTATATGTATACCACCACTGATACCTATGCGTATGCGCACAAAATGAGAGGCGCTATGAAGCGACTCCGGTGCAGTGTCAGACATGGCTACTGCGCGACGATGACGCACAGCTGGGTACGCGCCGGCGCCAGTGCGTCTGCCGCGGCTATGACGTCACTCGTCTGGAATGCGCAGACCGGCGAGGCGCGCGCGGCGGCGGCAAAGCGCGCGGCGGCGGCGGCTCCGGCGCGCCAGCTGTGCGCGTGTAACGCCACTGCTCCTCGCGCATGCGCAGCACTGCTCTCCAGGAGCCACGCGAAACTGCTAAACTTTGGCCACTGTAGCTCACGCTACAAAAGGACAAGCGCTGGCCGGGATCAAACTCCAGCCAGCGGCGTGTGAGTTGAGCACGATGCTGACTCAGCTATTTCCGTGTTAGTATACGTGCCTGTTCATTTTGACCACTTCAACAGGAAAAGATACGTCGCATTACACACGTGGAACTTTCTTTTAATTACATGTTCCCAAACTGTGTGTATTTTTGTTAACAATGCATATTTTAGGCATGACGTTGTCACTTCTTGTGCTGAGCCACCATATCGTTTTAAACCTTTTCTATAAGATTACATGCGTGGATGTATGCCTTTTTTTTATAAAAGTATATCTATTTGTGAGCACGCTATAATTTGTACTTAAGTACTCTGAAACGAAAAACTTCGGTTGTTTTGGGGCACAAAGGAGCAAATAATTAGATCAATAAATATTGCGACATCGGAGTCCTTTTATTTACATGGGTCGCTGGATCACTTCGGTCACTTAGCGGCCTTAAGCATTTTCCCCTAGATGTTACTATAATTTATGCGGCTAGTAGTAAACCAACGAGGACATGGAAGGTTTGAAGATTTCAAAATATCTCGTGCCGAATTTTACCACCTGGCAACACGGTGCTAAAAACTAGAGGAACTTATGTTTATTCTTACATATGATATTTAAGCTATAACTGACATATCATACGTGCCTTCTGAACAAATGACCGCAATTAAGGTCTGTTTTGTGTACCTACCAAAGAAAACAAAAATAATAAATTATTATTCCGAAACACGATTGAGAGAAAGAATTTTAGAAGAGATAATGAAGAGGCGGAGAAGCTTGACATAGCCAGTTGTCGTAGCGGGCCAATCCATGCTGGGCCCTTCGGAAAGCTAAAAGGGGCGGGGAGGCCTCATACGAAATGCTAGGCATGCCAAAATCTGAGATTTCTTACATTACACTGCAGAATCAAGCAGCTATTTTAACGTAAAGCCCTTACTGAAGGTAATACGCTTCAGTTTGAATGTCGTTAAACAAAACATAACTGCAGTGTCTGCAATTGTCGGGTGTCTGCAAATGCCAGCTCATCCACACATAATTGTGATCACGCTCGTGAACGACCACGATGACATTGGGATCGTGAATGATTATTGTTTCTCTAAGGCTGGAAAGTCTGCCAATTGGAAGCAAACGTCTGCAGCATTAGTTCATTTGCTACATGCACGCTTTTATACCTATTGTGAGCCAGACGGCAAAACCCGCAATTCGGACTGGCAATCATCGTGCCCACGCGCTCAAGGACTGGCGAGTGCAGTTGTTCTTGGTCGCCTCGGCGCGTTATGCCGCCATCTAACCCAGTTCTTTCTTAATTAAACCTTTTTATATTCTTATCTGCCTACCGGTCCTCACATTTGGCGCAGTCGACAGCCAACAATGCCAGGGACCCCGACCGCCGCTCGCCCGACCGCACCGATTCGTTTGAGGGCTCACTGGTCCAGTGTGCAGTGATCCAAGCCGACATTCCTGCCATCGGCAAGATTGACGCTTTCCCGGACAGTGGGTCCAAGCTGACCATACTGTCGCACGATGTCGTCAAGTCCGGGTAGACCTGGACGATGTCCTGCTCTTCGCCACATGCTCAGTGAGTTCATCGATTTGCTCAAAGAAGTCTCTGCAAACTTTGCTGTCAGTCAGGAGGCTCTGGTGTATGGCCAAACACACCTCGTCCTCTTGCTGAAGTTGGCGCAGTGAGGTCAGGGGCTCTATGATAGCACAGGCTAGACGGGATAGCATATCTGCAACAACGTTCTGTTTGCCTGGCTTGTGCTGAACCGTAAAGTCAAATTCAATGAGGTCCATGAGCATTCCAGTAAACCGGCGGGACGGGTTCATGTTGCTGGTGAGGCAGGCTACGGTCCAATTGCCTGTTAGCAGGCAAAACTTCCGGTTCAGGAGGTAGTGGCGGAACTTTTGGCAGATCGCCCAATGGACAGCCAAGCATTCCCAGACATTGCTGTGTAAGGTTTTCTCGTTGCCGGAGAGTGCTCTGCTAGCATACTCAATGACGACTTCAGGGCCGTCTTGACACTGCGAAAGAACAGCACCTAGTGCTACAGCTGATGCATCCGTGGTCACTGTGGTCGGAGCTGAAGGGTCAAAATGGCAAATGACTGGGGCTGAAGTGAGCGCTTGACGAAGAGCTTGAAATGAAGATTCGCAAGCAGGTGTCCAGTTATAGGTTCCACTCCTAACAATGTTCTGGAGGGGCGCCGATATTTGGGAGAACTCGGGGATGAAACGTCGGTAGAAACTAGCTGTCTGTAACCAGGACAGTACAGACTTCGCAGTTGTCGGGGGGACATCTTCAAAATGGCCTCTACTTTTGCCGGGTTTGGCTGTTTCCCTTCCTTGGAAAGAACATATCCCAGGAATGTAAGGGACGGCACTGCAAACCGGCACTTTGCAAGAGAGACTTTAAACCCACTCGACTGCAGCTTGGGAACTTCGAGCAAATCGATGAACTCACTGAAGCATGTGGCGAAGAGCAGGACATCGTCCAGGTATACCTGGACTCCGCACTTTGGGTGTCGGGCCTGGAGCTGCTCAAAGATAGTCTGCATGGCTTTCTGGAAGGTGGCAGGAGCATTTTTGAGTCCGAATGGCATCCTCGTTGTGGTGTTTGGCGGAGTGAGGTTCGGGTCGGGTCACCCTGGGTACAACGCCGTGGGGAACTCTGGGATGGGGCACCCGGGCGGCGGGTAGTCTGTTTCATTGGGCCGCTTGAGTTGGACGCTACGGAGCAAGTCGCTCCCCATGTTGGTTGCGGAATAAAGACACGTTCCGTACCAAAGTCTCTCCTTTGTCGGCGGACACACAACATAAAGTGGCGACGAGGACTTTCGACCGACCACCTATGCGAGCAGAACTCGAGCAGCAACTGGTGGACGCCGTGTAGGCCTGAGAAGACAGCAACTGCGGCGGGTACGGAGCACTCTAAGAAAAAAGGGTGTATACGGGTACTCCCCTCAGGGGAGTTAGACCGTGTCCCATATGTGACTCCCCTGGGGTGTTTGTGGTATCCTCTCAAGTTGGGGAATTCAAGTACTCCCCAGATATACGGGATCACTTAGCACCCCCCTCAAAGTCCACGGGCCTCAACCGACACCCCTTACTTCGGGTGCTGTTAGGCGCCCTCTGTTACATTCGGGTACTTATATTACACTGCTAATTAGAGGAATTATATGAAACCATTTTCAACTCTCAGGGAGTCAACGAATCCCTTCTAAATAGGGTGCTTTTTGGCGCCTTTTGTGACACCCAGGTACTCATGTGACACCCGTAAATCCAGGTATTATTTAGTACCGCTTACAACTCTCAGGGAATCACTTGATCGCCCCTAAATTGGGTGCTTTGTGGTGCCCGTTTTTATACCTAGAGACTCGCGTGATCCCCCTAATTGCGAGTGTTGTCAGACACTATACACAACCTTCGAGGTTTTCCGTGACTTCCCACTTTTGGGGTCGCTTTTGTACTCCATGGGTCTCGCGGAGCTCCAAATAGTGAAGGCACTTTTTCAGACCCCGAAACTCAGCTAACTGGCTTGTTCAGGTGTGCTGGAGGGGCGATGATTCCTAAGGCCAGCTGTCACACGAGAGAGTTCTGAATTCTTTGCGTGTGAAGTTCCTTAAGGAGGCACTTCGAGGAGGTTTCAGGGATAAGAGAATAATACCCACGGGCAACGTGCCGGCATCAAAATTTAACTGAAAACTTCTAGAAACACACACTCCAGACATTTGAAAAAAAGTCCTGCCAGTCATGTTAGCCAACAATATTGTCAACCACGTTTTTATTGTAAAATCAAAAACTTGATACAGGTCAAAAGCTTAAAAAATAATTACTAAAAGCTTGTAGCCTGCCAAGAAGCTTCAGGGCAACCTTTTCCAGTGGTGTTTCTTTCAGCCCGATCGTACGTTCAAAGAGAGCCAAGGCGGACTTGATCCCCGTTGCATATTGAATATCCAAAGTTCAATAGATTATGAGACTGAAGCCATGGATGACGTCGCCAACATCCACCGACAGGTTCTCCCCCTGGACTTGGACAGCTGCAGAATAGAAGGCGTCCTCTGTAGAGAATAGGACCGTCAGATGAGTTTATCTTTCTCCTGGAACCTGCAATATAATAAAGTACCGCACTTAAAAAAAGTATGCAAACATGGGTCATGATTATACGTTCTATTATTTTTCATATTTAGATATAATAATCAGAGATTGCCTGCTTCCGTATGCTGTGTGAGTGCACAATTTTTCTTTTAATGTCACGTAATGATTTCGATGTTCGCAGCCATTAACTTTGCATAGACTGTTGAGGCCTTTCACCAAATACTCACATATCACAAGATGAAGTGAACAGGTAGTGTTTAAATTATTTTAACATACATATGACCTTCATGTGCCTAGTACGAAGCAGGCACATGTTTAGGGGATGCATATAATTCGAATATGAATTTAGCTCAATTTGGACCCAATAGACCCTTTACGAAAGTCAGTCTACCCACCTTGTGCAGAGCCAGACCCGACGCTCTAATGGCGGAACTACACTGTTTCTCCACACCAGAAAAATCGAACGTCTTCGAAAGCATAGAGCAGAAAAAGGAAAAGATGTTGGTCCTTTCACGTCACCTTCGATGCACGGAATCGAGGGTGTTTGATTTAGCCGCGCATGATCTCCTATCACCGCCATTAGAGCGGCAATAATGGAGCTTTTTATACTGCCACAAGAGGACTCTGACTTTTGAAAAGGGTCTATTAGTGCAACGCCAATTCTCGAAACGTCGCACGCGATTTGGTCATGTACTAAGCTAGAAAACTGGGCCAGTTTAACTTCGTAATTTGTCAGGACTCATGAGGAACCCCGCCAGGCACGCACAGGAAAAGGAAAATATTGTCCTGCGCAGATCGCGTTTTCGATTGAAACAGTGTTATGAGCTGCGTCATTCGCTTGAAGAGCTCTGTAGGTCAAAGTGATTAACCCACCGTGTATTATGTGAGGACATCGACACGAGTTTCGCTGCATTTTTGTGATGGGTAGGTTTTCTTGATCGGTTGCTTTAGCTATATTCTGCTCCAGCTGCGCATGTCTGAGGAATAGCGAGGCGTCCTTCGTGAGCCCACCTTCTCCATGTCAGTTCAAGGATCTGCTAGGACTTTGGCTCGAAAAATACAGCGAGGCTTTCATAAGGCATCTTATCACTGCGCTGCTCAAATTTGTTGAGAATCTGTGGAAACAAAAATGATTGTTTGAAATAATATTGTTCTTAGAAATAATTAGTATAAACCTGAAGAAGCATAAAAGGTTGAATATAGTAGATGGTAAGCATAGATAAAACAAGGACCCTACTACCTAGTGAATAAAACAACAATCTCTTCGCATTCCCGTTAAAGTCCTGAACAGATCACCAACGATAAACACGTCTTCGCCGTAATGCAAGTGGAAGTTATACGTGTCCCAGTAACGTTCAGCGCCTGGCGAGAGTCTGTTTAGCGCATAATCAAAGCAGTTCGCTATTGCCGGAGAGTATGAAGGAACCTCTTTGCCTCCGCGGCCGGAGTAATAAATTGGGAGTGTGAATGCCTTTTGGCTGATTTCAACTACACATCAAGGTTGATTTAAAGTCCTGAATTGTATATTGCGCCGTTTATAACAATATTCAGCGAAAGCAAAATATTCCATTTTGACTTTTTTAGTCTATTATTCATGGTAATAAACGAAACCGATTAATCAATTAGTTAAGTGAATAAGAGAAAATATTTAATCGTGCAAACATGTTTTTTACCGACGTTTAGCCCTACTAGTAACCAAGCGATTGAGATTTTTTGAAAGACTAATACATGAATGGTTTACTGAATTTCCCCTGAGAGGTCTTTCATTTTGTAGTATTTTTATTTAGGCAAGAATTTTCTAGACAAGCCAATATCTATGTCAATATTTCGGTATTTAACAGTTTGGAACTTAAATAAATATTCCGAGAATATTTCTGCTTACAACATGAGCTCGCCAATTTCGGCAAGCCATTGACTATGCGACTTTTGTTTTCTAGCACGAATTATTCGACTATAACACCAGTCGACAGCAGACTATTCCGATGGCCTTAAATATAATTTGACGGAACCAGTGCGCTCTAAGCATTTTGTACTAAGAGAAATATGAAGCGCCACATCTTACCTGAATCATCAGTCTCGTTGACGAACACCTTGAGGGCCGATTTTAAAAACGCTCGGCGCACTCCTTTCTCTGTTCGACTGCCACCAACAAGGATAATTTTTGTAGATGTCTTGGACGTCACGAACAAGTGACACGGGTGCACGCCGTTGAAGGTAGGGCTGGAGGAGGAAGCAGACGGATTGCTGGAGCGGAGAGGAAGAAACATCCCTTCTATCCATCATTCCGCCTGCTTCCCCCTCCCCAGCGTACTTTTCCCTCGCCCTGAACCTCTAGTTGTTGCTTTTTTTTATTTTTTATAACTTTTTTCTTCTTTTTTTACAACACCCGTAGCCGTACCACGTCGCCGGTGACGTCATAAGGGTACGGGATGACACGGCTGTGAACCGGAGTTTAGAGGAAAGTCAATGCTCATCCAAGGGCAGAAGGGAACAACAAACCTGTCGAGTCCGTCCTTCCCCTAGCTTAGCGAAATCGGGTTGGAGGACGTAAGGGATTATAAGGAGTGGCCGGGAGCTGGCGCACCTGCCTCCATTGTGAGCGCACGCTGGGAAAGCTTCAGCGAAAACATTTCAGAGCCTCGGGAGAGATCACCTTGATGTTAGTTTTCGTAATTACTTCGTCTTCTTCAGGCCGCCCTCTGTATTCTTCATCGTGATTTTATGGGAGAGCAGAGCAATTAATAAAACATTGACCAGATTTGTTTTGACGTCCTGTATCCACGTCTTGTGTATAAAAAAAAATCAACTCTCGCTTCGAGAAACGAATATTTATGGATGTTTTTAAAATTATTTTTAGCTTCTCACTTTAAGTCGTAATATTGCTTATATAATGGAAAAAAAGGTTGTGAATTTTTGTAGAATTACTGATTTAGATCCCGGCCACTGCCCCATTGGATTCGGATTATCATCGTACAGGAGTGCGATAAAGGGGCAATAAAACTGTTCTCCACTAGCGTCAGATACCTCCAGTTTATAACCTATCAAACACTTATTAGCACTTCTGGCCGCGCACGAGTAGTCGCAGAAAATATTTAATAAAAACAACTTGCTCTTGCACTTTGAACAGAAAAAGCGGCCACAAGTTTGAGGCAATAAGCTGTGTTGTCTATTTTTTTTCAATTCTCTCCGTCCCAGGGTTTACAAATACAGCATGTTATTTTCCAACCAGCTCGCCTGCCCTATGTATTTCTTGCAGATCATGCGCCGCGAATGATCATTACAGCAATGCGCAGCGGTTGTCAATGAACGGTGCACGCGCCGCACTCCGCACTCCGTACGCACTCCCCACTTCGTACATTTGGCTGTTCCGGCGGTCACTGCATTGATTGAGCTCGAGCCAAAATCTGAATGTCCAGCAAGGCATCAGTTGCGGCTAAGCCTAAGTGCAGTGCCAACGCAGTGCTCGAGTCCAACACATGAACCCCATTCAAATATCAGTCACGACAGTTCAGAAGGTATACCCGTGGTATATCAACATGGTGGTTTCCCGAAACTGCGTCAGCAAGCTTGGCGTAGGAGCGACTGCAAGAGGAGTTCGCTTGTGCTTTTAAAACTATACAAAAAAAAAAAAAAACGCACAGTTCAGAGGCATTGCATGAGAGCATGAAGTTCACATACTTTTGTCAGCATTCTTTTTTTGAAGTGCTTAATCTTTAAATTCAGTATCGTTTCATGGCAAAATTTATTATTATTGCACGATGAACGTTAAGATCCCACGTCAGCTTCCGCACTGCGGTGGCAAAACTATCCGTCTACAGTAGGAACAGTTTCAATCCAGAACAACTTTTGATTGCCTAGACCTCCTCACAGAAGATATGTACATACCTTTGAGTTTGTGACATGTCAAACAGAGTGCATTGCAGCAAACACCCGAAAACATAGACTGAATTTGTTAAACTTAATCACGGTGCTGTTTTTGTTTTGTTTTTGGAGCATGTGTTTCGAACTTTCGATGAATGCGTGGGATTCCTAGATTGCTGTAAAACAAGCATCTGAATAGCCGGTCATCGCACTAAAGCGAAACGTGGAAGGGCGTTTTGTTAACGTTATAATATTGATCGGGACGCAGAAAAGACGATGGGCGGACATGAACGCCAGAGAAGAGGGGAAAAGTGAACTTGCTGGGCTCGGGACCTTTGTTTCTCTTGGGGAATGTCCGCCTGCAGGCCACCTTCTATCGTTCAGGAGCGCCCTCCCTGTGCTGCCCATGCCGCGCCGCTTCCCGATAACTTGCGTCATGAAACCCTAAACCTAGTACAACACGTTGTAAGCCAATTTTCTAACCGTGACACATCGAAAACTTAGAGAGAAAATCCCTAACAGACCCCGGAATCGTGAAGCAAAATATAAAAACACAACCCTGGAAAAGAAAAAGAGAAGGTAATGTTTTGCATTTTGTACATTTTATTCCCTAAAAAGGGCCCCAACCACAACTTCAGAGTTGCTCACGAACACGTTTAGCTATTTCAGAGGTCGTTGTATGGGTCTTGGCATTCCTTTTATGCTCATTTAATCTGTCGTTAATGCGTCTTTATGTTTGACCTACATGCGTAGACCCGCAAGCTATAGAGATATTTCATACACGACACTGTTCCAACAAACTGATTTTTCAAGATGACCCTTTTGCACTCATTCGTACCCGCGTGGAATGGCGCCATCCTGTTGGACTTGCAAGCGGAAATAGACACACCTATCTACACCAAAGTCATTCGCATAAAAGCAGAAGCACAGGTTTAACCTGTGTGTCTGGGTTCTGTAAATAGTCTTTTTAAGGTCGAGCCCCCTTTCATCGTCCCTTTTGTGTCTGAACGTGTGTGTGTTCGCATTCTTTCACCACAGCATCATAGAGAATGTTTTTGTGCGCCTCATGCAGATGGCGTCGCGAAAACTCACCCAGATGTACCCAAATATCCGTCACTCCAGCCGCCGCGCGTGGTTTAAAGACCCGAGATATTACCATTTTTTGCTTTGCATTTTACGAAACGGAATCGCGATATTTATTTTAAGAAATAGACGTGATTTCTATTTTTTTTTTAAGATAAACGATACAAAAATTACAAGCTGCGAATTCCTTCAGCATTAAAACCATTCCATCGGCCCTTTAAATATTCTTGTTTTCGATCCACCGCCCAGCCCGTCTCACGTTGTAATGTTACCTCTATTCGGTCGGAACCCTCGTATAACAGGGACATAATAAACGAAAACGACCTAAAATCCGCTCGCAGTTTACGCCAGGGCCGTAAGCTTGTCGAAACTGGAACACACAAAATGTAATTTACGGAATGGCATCTCGGCCCACCAGGCAGTGCGGCAGCACCGTACATGAAGCAGTCAAGAAACTTCTCAAACTGACAAAATAAAAAAAGGATGGCTCCCAGAAGTTTTCACCCTAAAATATCCTACCGCGAACAGAGAGGGTCATCATACCAAGTGAAAAATTCCGACGATATCCTGACTCCTCAACACTAATAACTCCGGTTGGGCGAGGTAGGGCGCTGTGTAACAAAAACTTTGTGAAAAGTTGTGGTCTGAATGAGTATGGTCGCGGGCTTTTTATTTCACAATTTAATTTGTATGATATATAAAACGCGGCATAAATTAATATCGGGTAAGCTTCGAGAGTTCGCAAAAACGTCGTGCCCGCGGAACTTCAAATCTAGAATAAATGCGGTCTTCACGCTTTCTCCACGATTTTATCTTTTTGCTATATATTTCCTAAGTTAAACGTTTTTCGGTCGCCAGCGCGTGCAGCTGACTAAATTGGTTGTCACCGGAATGCACCTTTCAGTGTCTCCCACCCCTAAACAAATTAATGGCGAGATATTTTTATTATCGTTCTAGCTACCCAGATCCTCTCACATTGGTTTGTGTCCTCTATCTTACCGGATGAGACCAGCGACAAAGACGTTTGTATCAGAAGCGTAAATAAGACCGATCTAAACCTCCTTTGAAGGTTACATGCTCAACCGTAAGCTTGTAAAAACTCGATCTCGCAAAATGTAAGCCACGGCATGGTGTGTCGGTCTGTCGATCTAGAGTTCCTGTATAGGCTCCCTACAGGAGCCAGAGTTCCGCCTTTGATTCCACGTGCCGCGTGCCGCCCTCGCCGCTATTCGCCGAGATCCGATCACGTGAGGAGCCGTATCAAGTGTCGCGCAGCAAAGTAGACGCTGCACGCGCCCCGGCGTACGTTCCCTGGCTTTTGAGCGCGCCTCGAACGCGCGGCGCTGCTATTCGCCGAATTCAGTCATGTGAGGAGCTGTATCCACATGCCATGCATGAACGCGCAACTCTGGCTCCCGTAGGGACCTTTTATAGGAACTCTACGTCGACCTGCCCGCCAGCGCCCTCTATGAAACTGTCAGGTAACTTTTTGAATTTGGAGGTAAATAGGAAAACGTAAAAAAGAAAAACGAACAAAAAGGGAACGTCAGCAATTTCAAAGAATCTGTGAAGCAAAAAAGAAAAAAAGAAGTAAAGTAAAAACATAAACTCCAGGATCGGATTTAACTTTCTCAAGGCTAGTCATCCACGTTCCCCTTTCGCAAAGGAAGCCTGTCCCGAGGGCAGGCTTCCCCTTCCCATAATCCTTTCGAATCCCCAGGGGACTCCTGTAGCACCCCATTCTCTTCCCCCTTGCTCGCTCCTTCTATATGAGAGAGGATATTCCTTCCGAAGGGGTG
This sequence comes from Ixodes scapularis, assembly GCF_016920785.2. Taxonomy (NCBI): domain Eukaryota; kingdom Metazoa; phylum Arthropoda; class Arachnida; order Ixodida; family Ixodidae; genus Ixodes; species Ixodes scapularis. Next base: position 238,605,783 of record NW_024609835.1, on the reverse strand, counting down.
CTAGCGCACGCTGTGGGTGTTGTCACGCCGTCTAACTCCCTCGAACTCCCCTCCTTTCTTAGAGTGAGGAGCAAGCGACGCAGCGGAATGGTGCAGAGCCATGGCCAAGTTCGGGCAAGTCGAACATTTTGACGCTTCGTTGTGCTCATGGTCGTCATACGAAGAAAGACTAGCGTCGTTTTTGAGAGCGAACCATGTGCCGGAAACCGACCAGGTTGACGCCTTTTTAAGCCTAATTGGGCCTACGACGTACAACTTACTCAAGTCGCTAACAGCTCCTCAGCTACCAGTAACGAAGTCCTTCGACGAGCTAACGCAGCTACTACGAGACCATCTAGAACCCAAGCCGTCTGTTATTGCAGAGCGAGCCAGATTTCATCGCCGAATTCAAGAGGAGGGTGAGACTATTGCGCAGTTCGTCGCCGCGCTAAGGACGCTCGCACGAACGTGCGACTTTGGCACGTTTTTGGATGAGTCATTGCGTGACCGGTTCGTTTGCGGAATGCGCTGCGTGGATATATTCAGCGAGCACTTTTCGCCGAAGATAAGACGTTGACCTTCCAGAAAGCGGTTGACCGGGCCGTGGCTTTGGAGACAGCGATAAAAAGCACATCCGAGGTGCACGGGTCTGGTGGCAACAGCGACCAAGTGGAAAGCGCCAGCGTCCACAAGTTGAAAGGTGACAAGGAAGATACTAAGAAGCGAGGGGTGGCTTGTTACCGTTGCGGGTCAAGCAAGCATCTCGCACGCACGTGCATACACAGCGAGGCGACCTGTTACAAATGCCAGAAAGTGGGGCATATTCAGCGAGCATGCCGCTCATTTCAGGAGAGGAAGCCGCAAGGAAGGATGAAGTCGCTGAAAACTTTAACGGTGACTAAGGACGCCCATGTCAACCGCATTACAGCTCCAAAAGACCAGCCATTGACGGTAGAAGTGCTGGTTGAGAATTCGCCGGTGACAATGGAAATCGATACCGGAGCGGCGGTATCAGTCATCTCAAAGCAGCAGTACCGTGAGAGGTTTGCGGCATTGAACTTGAAGCCGACGGCGCTGCGGTTGAAGACGTACACCGGGGAAACTGTCAAGCCCTGTGGAGTTCTGGAAGTTAAAGTTTCGCATCAAGAGGAAACAAGAGTCCTGCCATTGTATGTCCTGAACCAGTCAGGGCCACCACTTCTTGACCGGGAGTGGCTACAGAGGCTGCGGTTGAACTGGAAGCAAGTGACAGGCTTCAACAATCTTCAGAGGAGCACACAAGGGGCAAGTCCGATGCCAGTGGACAAGTTGCAAGTATTACTAGACAGGTATCAGGCCATCTTCAAGGACGAACTGGGGAAGATCTCTGGAGAGGAGGCGAGGCTGTTCCTTAAAGAAGGAAGTCATCACAAGTTTTTGAAGGCCAGGAGTGTACCCTTTGCATTGGTTCCAGCTGTAGAAAGGGAACTGTCGAACCTAGAAGCCCTTGGTGTCATCACACCGACAACCAGTAGCAGTTTGCGACACCTTTAGTGCCTGTTCCCAAGAAGGATGGCACCATACGATTGTGCTGCGATTACAAGATGACATTGAATCCGATGTTGGATGTTGAGCGTTATCCCTTGCCGAGAGTAGATGAGCTCTTCTCAGTGTTGGCGGGAGGTCAGAGTTTTTCAAAAATCGACCTCAACAGAGCATATCAGCAGGTTGTCATGAGTGAGGAGTCCCGACGATTACTGACCATCACGACACACAAAGGCCTATATCTCATGAATCGCCTACCTTTTGGAATAGCGTCGGCCCCGGCAATTTTCCAGAGGGTAATGGATAACATGCTGAAAGGAATCCCAGGGGTGGCATGTTATTTGGATGACGTGCTAATTACCGGAAAATCGCAGGAGGAGCATCTAAGAAGTCTGGAGGAGGTGTTCAAGCGTTTTGCGGAACGAGGCGTTCGCATCAAGCGAGAAAAGTGTGCCTTCTTCCAGGATCAGTTGCAGTACCTGGGACATGTGATAAGTCCTGAAGGAATAAGGACGTCGGAGGAGAAGGTGGCTGCTATCGTAAAGGCACCAGCACCAGCAGACGTGTTGCAGCTGAGATCGCTTCTGGGAGCCGTGAACTACTACGGCAAGTTTGTTCCTCAACTGGCAACCATAGTAGCTCCACTCTACAAGCTACTGCATCAAGATGTGAAGTGGCACTGGGACCGTACATGTCAAGAGGCCTTCCAACGAGTCTAAAATTTGCTGATGTCCTCAGAAGTGCTTGTACACTACGACCCAACAGCACCCTTACAACTGGCGTGTGACGCATCATCTTACGGTGTCGGAGCTGTGTTGTCTCACATATTGGAAGATGGAACTGCGCGGCCAGTCGCATACGCGTCACGGACACTGACGTCTGCAGAAAAAGGGTACAGCCAGTTGGAAAAGGAAGCGCTGGCGTTGCTGTTTGGAGTGAAGAAGTTTCACTTTTACCTTTATGGACGCACGTTTAAGCTTGTGACGGACCATAAGCCCTTGCAGACTATTTTTGGACCAAAGACTGGGATCCCGGCAATGGCGGCTGCACGTCTGCAAAGGTGGGCAGTGACCCTGTCTGCCTACAGGTATTCCTTGGTGTTCAAGCGGTCGACTGAGAATGTTGAAGCGGACTGTTTCTCTAGACTTCCAATGGAAGGGCGGCAAGAGAGTGACGAAAAAGTGGAGTCTTTTTGTTCCTTAAGATTACTGTCCTTGCCGGTGGACAGTCGGGACATCGCAAGAGAAACCGCACGAGACCCGTTGCTGAAGCGGGTGTACGACTACGTCTTGAAGGAGTGGCCTCCTTACGTGGGAGACCAAGCGCTGAAACCTTGGTTTCAACGTAACACGGAGCTGTCGGCACAACAGGGCTGCCTTATGTTAGGACTGCGAGTGGTAGTGCCGGAAAAGCTACGGAGCGTGCTGCTGGACGAAATCCATGAAGGGCATCCAGGAGTAGTGCGAGCCAAGGAGCTAGCTGGGAGTTATTTTTGGTGGCCCTCAGTGGACCAGGATGTGGAAAACCATGTGAAGGCGTGTGAGCAGTGTCAGCAACAGCGTAATCTGCCTACGCAAGCGCCTTTGCATCCTTGGTCGTGGCCCACCAAACCATGGCAGCTGGTACATGTAGACTACGCTGGACCATTTCGAGGAGCTATGTTTTTGGTAATTGTGGATGCCCACTCAAAATGGCCAGAGGTGTTTATTATGCAAGCGACAACCTCGGCAAAGACTATTGAAAAGCTACAGGAGGTGTTTGCGCGTTTTGGAATGCCCGAGACGTTGGTTTCTGACAACGGTACACAGTTTACGTCAAACGAGTTCAAGGACTTTCTAAAACGGATCGGAACACGTCATGTGTTAACAGCACCGTATCACCCCAGTAGCAACGGCCTGGCGGAGAGATTTGTGCAAACCTTAAAATCGGCGCTGCGCAAGGGAGTTGCCTCGGAGCCACTGTAGCAGACCTTAGGAAAGTTTTTGCAAACCTACCGAAACATTCCACATGCAACAACGGGGGAGGCGCCAGCAGTTTTGTTTTTGGGAAGACGCCTTCGCACTAGACTGGATGTTCTCAAGCCATCTGTAGAAAACAGAGTGGCCAAGCATCAGTTCCGCCAGATGTTGCAAAGAAGCTGCCGTACCCGAGAATTTAAAATAAAGGACCGGGTACGTGTGTGGAACCCCCATCGGTGAGACAAGTGGCTAAAGGCAACTATACTGTTAAGGAGCGGTCCTGTCTCGTACAAGCTGCGTGTGTACCGGGACCATGACACAGTCATCTGGCGACGCCATCAGGATCACATTCGGCAGGAGGGGGACCAGGAAGTTGGAACGCCGGCGTCGCGGGAGGAAGATGGAGCTAGCTTCATACCGCAAGCTTTAAGTACAGCAAGCCAAGCGCAGCCTCCCCCTGCCAGCCCACCTACAAGTGCCTCAACGGACCCGGGGTCGACCAGTATTTCAAGGCCTCGAACGCCGACTCGGCGCTATCCAACAAGAGTGCGCTGCCCTCCTGATCGTTATTCACCGGGGGACTGACCTAAGGGGGACTTTCTCAATTAAGTGCGAAAGAATGTGGTGTTTGGCGGAGTGAGGTTCGGGTCGGGTCACCCTGGGTACAACGCCGCGGGGAACTCTGGGATGGGGCACCCGGGCGGCGGGTAGTCTGTTTCATTGGGCCGCTTGAGCTGGACGCTACGGAGCAAGTCGCTCCCCATGTTGGTTGCGGAATAAAGACACGTTACGTACCAAAGTCTCTCCTTTGTCGGCGGACACACAACACTCGCCCACTGGAACGTGGCACGATGTGTAATAAAGGATGTCTTGGGTTGGTCTTCTTGGCGCATTCGAATTTGCCAATAGGCAAACTTTAAGTCTAGGCAGGCGAAGAGCGAACAACCTGCAATGTCATCCATGATGTCATGGGCTCGGAGCAGGGGCTGTACCACGCTGATCGTTTGTTTGTTCAGTGGAATGTAGTTGACACACAGCCGTTTCTTGCTTCCACGAGAAACAACCACCACCGGAAAAGCCCAAGGGCTGGAAGAGGGCACTATGATGGCCTTCTTCAGGAGCTCTTCACACTGTTGTTCTATGAATTGTCGGTCATCTGCCGCGTACCGATATGGTTGACGACTGTAAGGAACAGCGTCTGGAACAAGGTCAATGACATGCTCGGTTCCTTCGTACAGGCCCAGGTCGTTATCATCGGTGGCGAAGAGGGCAATTTGTTGATGCAGGACATATTGAACTGCGCGGACTCTTCTGGCTGTAGCTGTGTTCCAATCTGGGCATCACACAGAAAGGAACTCGTCTTGTTGGTTTGAAGGTTACTTGTGTCAGACGTCTTTTGATGGTTACTTCCTTGCTGAAGCAATCTTTCATGGCACGCCAAAGTTAACCACGATGGCTGGTTGGCATCTGGAAGAGGTTCAAGCTGGAGACCTCCTGTCGCTGGGACTGTCGGTGTAGCTGATGGTAGTGTCGTGGTGTAGAGAAGAACAGCATTGGACATCCTCGGCAACACCTTCTCTTGGCACAACAAGGCAACGCCTGTGCTGGGATGACAAATCTCAGTCGGGTTAGGTGGTCTCACGAGAAGTTCTGCGTGGGCTGCTTCAAACCAGTCCTCGCCGAGGATCAATGACAGGGGATTGCGTGCAAGAACCATCACCTCAACGATTGCAGAGATGGGTCCTACAGAGATGCGGGTGCACAGTGTACCCGATGGGACGACCGTACCACCACCAACGACAGCAATGGGTGGCTTTGTCCACGGTAGCAAGGTTGAGGACTTGACGACATCGTGCGACAGTATGGTCAGCTTGGACCCACTGTCCGGGAAAGCGTCAATCTTGCCGATGGCAGGAATGTCGGCTTGGATCACTGCACACTGGACCAGTGAGCCCTCAAACGAATTAGGGTCTTGAAGGCACGACATGGAAGGGATATTGTCCTTGGAGTTAGCTGGCCGACGGTTACGTGAAGTTCCTGCTTCAGTACACTTGGCAGAGAGATGGCCCTTCTGTCGGCAGTTGCAGCATACGGCGTTGCTCAAGTCTTGGCCGGGACGGTAGGCGGGAGCTCCATGTCTGGAAGTGATCATACGGTAGCGAGCATCCTGTTCATCTGGTGGGAAAGATGAAATGCGTGACGGCGATGCGGGCATGTGGTCTGCTCTGTCTGAAATGCTTGCTCCGAGTGAACTCTGCGTAGATGCCGGATACGGCTTGGCAACTGGAGGCTTGGCGTTTGAGTTCTCTGCGCGGCCCGGTAGAAAAGTGGAGTGGCTTAATGTCCGGTCAAGTTCTGTGACAATGTCCATGCACGTAGCGACTGTTGGAGGGCGTTGCGCAGCAATGGATGTCGCCAAGTGTCCGTCCTGAACCCCTTGAATAGCATACTCAATACGTTGGACTTGGAGATGAGCTTTAATATTGCTAGAGAGTAGTCCACCAGGCTCTCTCCACGTGACTGTACTCGAGAGGTAACCTTCAGCAAGAGGACGAGGAGTGTTTGGCCATACACCAGAGCCTCCTGACTCACAGCAAAGTTTGCAGAGACTTCTTTGTCATAGATGACATACTTTATCCTCGCAAGCCTCCAAGTCTGAACACAATTGTTGTGCCCCGTAAGTTGCGCCAGTCTGTGCTCGAGCTAACACATGACAACAGCGGCCATATGGACGCAAGGCACACATTACAGAAGTGCGAGACCGCTACTGGTGGCCGCAGATGAGCTCCACAGTGACGCGGTATGTCAGCGGATGCCAAACATGCCAGATAAGCAACCGCCCTGCAACAAGAGGTGTTGGGAAGATGGGCTTCATGCCAACAACTGAGGTCCCGTTTAGCACCGTTGCGTTGGACCACGTCTCAATGGCCGCTAGCGACAATGGGAAATACATCCTTAACGTCGTCGATTTTGCCACTCACTTCATAGTGCCTGGTGCAGTCTCAACAACTAGCACAAAGCAAGTGATCCAGCACTTGCACTCAATATTTTATCTCTACGGGGTTCCCGACGACTGTCTTTCGGATCATGGCCGTGCCTTTGAGTCCAAGGAATTTATGCGATTTCTGGCCCTTCACGGCATTCAGCAACACTTTTCGGTTGCGTACCGTGCAGCCAGTAACGGACTCGTCGAGCGAAGCAACCCGACACTTGTATCGGTGCTTAGAAAACTGTGCAGCGACGAGCCATTCCTGTGGGAAGACAAACTCAGTGCTGCGGCCTTCGCTGTAAACACTACCATGAACACCAGCCTGCAGGTTTCGTCTTTTGAGCTGCTACACGGATATATCCCCAAACTCCCCATGGAGAAGTTTCGGCGCCCAGAAGCTACCACCCTTGGAACAAGGCTACTAGATCTCGCAGGACGTCGAAGCGAAGCACAGCAAAACTCTGCTCAAGCCAGACAGCAGCGGAACCGTCGCTACGATAAAACTCACCGTGATGGCACCTTTCAGGTAGGCCAGTTGGTATGGCTTCAGCGCCAAGAGCCCATCACCAACGGGACGACAAAAATGGCCCCAACATTCAAGGGTCTCTATCGAATTACGCAACAAAGGACCCCGGTCACTTATGTGGTCCGCCGCGTTGCTGCTCATGCGACCAGCACTTCATCCAGGAATGAGAAGGTTGTGCACTCGAGCCAACTTAAGCTATTCTGTCCGCCATACATGGACCCTGCGCTCTTCCCCCTTGAAAGATCCATCCCCGTTACTTTGGAACCAGGTGGAACGAGTGATAAAGAAGCCATCGTTGAAACTGTTGTGAGCCCTACCTCCCACATCCCTTCAGGCGAAGAAGAGCCACCGTCAACTTCTAGTAGTGCGCGGTGCCACATTCAGCAGCCTAGATGGATTGATGACCATGAGGAATGAACAGTTGAAGAGAACCAGGATTGGTTAAAAGAGGGGTGGGATGTGAGCCAGACAGCAAAACCCGCAATTCGGTCTGGCAAAAATTGTGCCCACGCGCTCAAGGACTGGCGCGTGCAGTTGTTCTTGGTCGCCTCGGCGCGTTATGCCGCCATCTAACCCAGTTCTCTCTTAATTAAACCTTTTTATATTCTTATCTGCCTGCCGGTCCTCACACTATATATGTGTTCAGCCTGCTGGAGCGTACCGTCACTCTGAGTACTGTTCGAGCTGTCGATCACCCCATACGCCTACATTCACAATGCGAAGGGTTATGATATGTAATTGTAGCAAACATGCCGTAAACTATCGAGCAAATCGAAACACTGGTCTTTTGTTCATACCACAGTGGAACCTTCAACCGTTTTGACTTTATGTGTCTGGTAGGACACTAGCCTGACGTACCGGATATTTCCCACCACAACTGAAATTCACGGTTTGGAAAGACGGCTTGAGCTTTAGAGTTTGTAGAGTACCACATAACTTTCTAATTCTACCAGATTCCTTGCTTTCCTCACCGATCTCTGAACTCTCACCTTAATCAAAAATTATCTAAGTTTGAATGCTATTTTCTAAGCTAGCAGGAAAGCGAAATCGTAGTATTATGAATGTCGATTCAAGCCCAGAAAGTTACCAACCCAACTATTGGGGCCGAAAAACCGATAGGGAAGACACTAACTATGTACAACGTAGCATAGAAAGCATATGGTATGTCCGAACAGGACAGGCACGTTTATATTGTCTATCGTCTCTCCTTAGACGACTCATTAATTCCAGTAGTGATAAAAAGTTGTCGCTGGAGGAAAAAACACTAAACAAAGATTTATAGCTGTTTTTACTGCATCCTATATAATGCAGTAAAACTATAGTATGCTTCAAAATTTTGCAGAAGGCCTTGGATCTTTCGGTGACTTCAGTTTCGCGAATATTTAATCTCATATGACATCGCAAAAAAACCTGTCTAGCAAATGAATAATGCTGTCGCGCTCCTGGAATTTGGACAAGTAATGTGCCATATCTCATTGGGTTATTTGCTTGGGTTCCGTTGCGTCTGTGCTGTCCACTGTTAGAGGTCGGGAGTTGACTATCCCTTTCCTTTCGGTCAAAACAATGGATAAATCTTCAAAAGTTAGACATGCCCTCCCTAGCACTTTCCTTAGGGCGGCCTTTACCGTTCACACGAGCCTCTCCCACCAGCCTCCCCACCATGGGGCACTGGGAACGATGAACTTCCATGTCGCTGGGTTGTTGGCAAGATGAGACGTAAAATATACTTCATGCATCGCTCTAAACAACGCATATAGTACCTTTGATTCCTTCTTGAATGTTAGTGCGTTGTCAAAATAGATTGTTGTTGAGAATCCTCTCCATGCCGTGAAACGCCGAAAGGCCATTAGAAAAGCCTCTGTAGACATCGCAGAAAGAAGTTCAAGATGAAAGGCGCGAGACACTGCACAAGTGAAATGTGCAACGTAGGTCTTCACGCTGCCGCTTGCTGCCCCGACGTAAAAAGGACCTGCAAAATCTACGCCTACAACATCAAAGGGCGCGCCTTGTTTCAGTCGATCAAAGGGAAGTGGAGCCGTTGGGGTTGTGTCATCAGTGAGGCGGAACCTCTTGCATAAACAGCAGCTGAAGATCACTTTCTTCACCAACCTTCTCCCTCCCATAATCCAAAATCGTTCTCAGAGTTGCGGCAACGTGTCTCGTGCTCTTCCGTGAAGAACCTTGCAGTGGGTGTTCTGTACCAACAGGATTGTGAAGTAGTGCTCACGTGGCAATATGATTGGGGGTTTCACAATGTCCGATACTGGCAGCACCTGAAGCAGGCCTCCAACCCGGATGATAGAGTGGGCTCGGGAGCAGTGACGACGACATGGCTCTCATGCCGCGTTTCTGCATTTCGCAGGAAATCCTGGCGTTTTTCCTGCTCTGGTTTTTACCCTTGGCTTCTGCTTCGACCGGGATCTCGGTTCCGCTGATGTCATCGTCTGAGATCAGCAGCCACGTGTGCCTCTTCAGCAGCATCACCTTGGATCGGCCGTCTCGGATACTCCCAACCTTCGGCACAACGGCGTCAGCAACAGCGACATCAGTTCCCCTCCCATACTTAAACAGCATGCCACGCGAACACTACTCCAGTGGGCTCGGGAGCAGTGACGACGACATGGCTCTCATGCCGCGTTTCTGCTTTTCGCAGGAAATCCTGGCGTTTTTCCTGCTCTGGTTTTTACCCTTGGCTTCTGCTTCGACCGGGATCTCGGTTCCGCTGATGTCATCGTCTGAGATCAGCAGCCACGTGTGCCTCTTCAGCAGCATCACCTTGGATCGGCCGTCTCGGATACTCCCAACCTTCGGCACAACGGCGTCAGCAACAGCGACATCAGTTCCCCTCCCCTACTTAAACAGCATGCCACGCGAACACTACTCCAGTGGGCTCGGGAGCAGTGACGACGACATGGCTCTCATGCCGCGTTTCTGCATTTCGCAGGTGTGTAAACAATTTTCACTCTACGCTAAAAAATGCGACAATCGTTGCCTTCTTTTGCTCCCGAGCCCAGGAGAGCTGAGTGATATTGCTTGTGATTGTTTTTCGATGGTGTTATTGTTGTTGCGCTCCGGCGACGTCGAGACGAATCCGGGCCCTCTTACTCGTTCGGAGGCTGCTCTTGAGGTTGAATCTCTACCTGATGAGCCCTCCGAGCAGATGCCTGTTATTTTTAACCTTCTGAAAGACCTTCAGGCCCGCTCTATTCATTCGGCAAAAAGTCAGGCTGAATTGGTCGCCGACGTAAAGTCAATAAAGGCTGGTCAGAAAAACATAGAAACTAAAATCGGTCACATCCAGCAAAGGTTGGATACCTTAGAAGAAAAAACAAAAAACTTGACAGTTTAGATCAAGATTTGGCCGGTGTGTTGGGTTCCGTGAAAGTCTTGACCACCCAGCATGACTCTTTACAGTCGCGGCTAGACGAACTCGAGGACAGGTCACGGCGCGACAACCTTATATTTCACGGAATTCCTGATTCTCGTGAATCATGGCAACAATCGGAGGAACAATTGCGGAAATTTCTTGCGGGAACTGTTGACACCCTTTCGGGCGGTGCAATTGAGCGTGCTCATCGTTTAGGGTTCTACTCGGAAAATAAATGTCGCCCCCTCATAGTTAAATTTTCAAGCTACAAAATAAAAGACAGCATACTTTCCGCACGCTCCAAATTGAAAGAAAAGAACATCAATGTTAGCGAGGATTTCTCTCCTGCTACGCGTTACGTTCGGAAAAAACTAATTGAGTTTGCTAAAAATCAGCCAGAAGCACCACCGTTTCAGCTTCGCTATAACGAACTAGTCATAAATAGGAGACAGTACACGTAGGACACTGCAACTGAAAGCGTGATACGATTTGCGTCAGATCATAACCCTGATAACCAACAGCCCAGTCTGCCGACACGTGGTCTGAGATAAGAAAACGCGAGGGGCAGTGGACGAATTTTATCTAATGTTTCGGTACTTTTTTCTAACATTCGGAGCGTTATTAACAAGCGTGATTCCTTAACTTCTGCAGTAGATAGCTGTAGTGCTGACGTAATAGTGCTAACTGAAACCTGGCTGCACTCTCAGTTCCGTGATCATGAAATTTTCCCAGACGCACATCGTTTTTCTGTTTATCGCTGTGACCGCATAACCCGTCAGGGAGGGGGTGTTCTTTTGGCGATATCTAAAGAATTTCCATCTCAGTGTATATATGTCCCCAGTGACTTAGAGATTGTGTGGGCTATCATGGAAGTGGGCCACAAAAGAATTGTCATCGGTGTTTGCTATCGCCCCCCCACTATTTCGTCTGGTTTTGTAAACGATCTACACGATGTAATCAACCTTGTCAGAACTCGCTATCCCACGTTACCTTTATTTTTGTTTGGGGATTTCAATATTCCAAATATAACATGGGATGGCAAGACACCCAGTATGGCCCCCTTTTCCACCTTAGCTAATGAATTTTTAGAAATGTGCTCTGTCTTTTCATTCACACAACTCGTGAAACAACCTACCAGAACGTCCTCATCTGTCGCAAACGTCTTAGATCTCATACTAACACCTCAGCCCGATCTTGTATCTGACATCAGTTATTTACCCGGCCTGAGCGATCATTCCCTGCTATCACTACACATAAACCTGTCGCGACCTAAAACCATTAAAAAAGTGAAAACTATTCGAAACTAGCGGAATGCGAACTTTGAAGCCATTAATTCTGAATTATCCGTGTTTCTTGATATTTTTTTGAAGGATTTTGATAAACGTAGCGTACAAAATAACTGGGATATGTTTGTAACCAAGGTTAATGCTCTAACGAATAAGTACATCCCTACTCGCACTATTATCTCTAACAGTAATGCACCGTGGTTTAACGTTCGCATTAAACGTCTATCTAACAAAAAAAAACGACTGTTCAGGTCAGCTAAACTTTCTTCAAACGATGCGCGCTGGGCCGCATATCAGCTTGCTTCCGAGGAATACGTAACAGCGATAAGAGAAGCTAAAGCAGAGTATCTTCAAAATACTTTGCCAGTCATGCTAACAACTGACACAAAAAAGTTTTGGCGTGTTATTAACCCAAAAGATAATAACGATATCACCCTCGTCAACAGTGATGGTAATGTCATTCCCTCTAATCAATGTGCCATCGTTCTTAATGATATATTTTCACGCAATTTTTCCGTAACTACAGACGTCCCATTGCCTAATGTAAACTCATGTGATTACCTTGCAATGTTTCCTGTTATTATTGATCCCAGTGGTGTTGAAAGCGTAATTAGATCACTCAAACAATCTTCTGCCCCTGGTTGCGATTTAATTGACCCAAAATTTTTAAGAAGTACCAGTGTTTATTCTTCTATCATTTTATCAAAAGTTTTCCAACAGTCCCTTGACGATGGTTATCTCCCTGCTGAGTGGAAGGTGGGAAAGGTTGTTCCACTCCACAAATCAGGTAACAAGAATTCTCCCCTTAATTATCGACCCATTTCGCTCACAAGCATCCCGTGTAAAATTTTTGAGCACATTCTGTTTTCTAACCTCGCTAACTTTCTTGAATCGAACTCATTTTTCACACCTTCACAACACGGCTTCCGTAAAACTTATTCGTGCGAAACTCAATTGGTATCTTTCACTCATAAACTAAACGCCATTCTTGACCGATCATCACTCGCCGACTGCATATTTTTAGACTTTTCGAAAGCATTTGATAAGGTGTGTCATAAGCTTTTACTTCTTAAATTAAGTCAGCTTAATCTCTATCCCAAACTTCTTATATGGCTCGAATACTTCCTCATTAACCGTTCTCAGTTCGTTTCAGCTAACAGCCTCACATCTCCCCCAAGTGGCGTCCACTCCGGCGTGCCCCAAGGTTCTGTGCTTGGCCCTCTCCTTTTTCTTATCTACATTAATGACCTCTCTTCTTGTGTTTCTTCACATATTCATTTGTTTGCAGATGACTGTGTAATTTTCCGGGAAATTTTATGTGATAACGATATAACCACTCTTCAATCTGACCTTAACGCCATCTCTGTATGGTGCAAAACATGGTGCATGGAACTAAACATTAACAAATGTAAACTTATGCGTGTCTCTAGAAAAAATATTAACTCGCCCGTCTACTCTCTTAATAATGTGCCTTTGGACGCCGTAGCTTCTTATAAATACCTTGGTGTCCACATTTCATCTAACCTAACTTGGAGCGTTCACACCTCGTACGTCATTAATAACGCTAACCGCATGCTGGGTTATCTTCGACGTAACTTTGCTAAAGCACCTTCATCCCTAAAACTACTACTCTACAAGGTCCTCATTCGCTCTAAACTCGAATATTCCGTTTCGGTTTGGGATCCAAGCCACGAAAACTTGATACACTCACTTGAAATGGTTCAAAATAATTCTGTTCGTTTCATATTGTCTAACTATAATAGAACTGCAAGCATCAGTACAATGAAATCTAACCTTGATCTGCCATCCCTAACATCCCGCCGCAAAATCTCTCGTCTTTGTCTCTTTCACAAACTGTTTCTTCATCCCTCCTTGCGCGCCGAACATATTTTACCCCCCCAATACATCTCATCTAGATTAGATCATGTTCATAAAGTCGGGATTCCATCGTGTAGAACTAATGCTTTTTTTCAGTCATTCTTTCCTCGCACATCAGTGGAGTGGAATGGCCTTCCCGCCCCGACAGCAACAATCAAAGATCCCCAGCAGTTCAAGAACGCCATAGCTAACATTGTATAAATAAGAGTCAATTTACTGTACTAATAACCACTGCATTTTTTAACTTTATACTTATACATTGTACCCACTCCCCTCTCTAATGCCTTTGGCCCTGAGGGTATCTGAAATAAATAAATAAATAAATAAATAAATATTGTCTTTATCTAAAAATGAACTCATCTCTGCTAGAGACGATTGTTTGTGAACATTTTTTTTCTTCAAGACACATTTTACCTCGTCTGAGTAAGTACTGTTCTAAACATTGCTGATCCAGTATAGTTCGGCCCCAATGGTTCCCTCAGCACTCAGCGTTCCACTTGACGGTTTGCCATTTCAACAGTTCTTCAGAAATCGAAGGTACCACGCCGTCACTCTTAAAGCCCGATAAGTTCGTTGTACCTCGTCAGATCCAGCAGTGGTGCAGGTGGTGTTGTTTGCAATATCGCATGGACTGCTTTTCTCTCTTCTTTCAACAAGTCAGTCTCCGCTTCGTTAATCGACCTCAGAACAGGCCATTCATTTTCATGTTCAGTCAGCCACTTTTGTCCTGACCACCATAAGTCACTCGACACCAGTCGAGAACCTGCGATGCCACGGTTAAGCAAATCCGCTGGATTGTCACTTCCCGGACAGTACCTCCAATGAGAAGGATCGGTGTCCCTTTGTATGTCTGTAACTCGGTTGGACACGAAAGCCTTCCACTTGCTGGGGTTGCTCTTGATCAATGCCACTGTGATAAGAGAATCCGGCCACAACATATAGTCATACGGAATGCATTGGATGGTCTTCTCAAGATATTTGTGCAGTCTCGATGCGATGACGGATCCCATAAGTTCCGGGTGAAGAAAAGTCTGCTTCTTGATTGGAGTAACCCGAGCTTTTGCCAATAAAACTGTAGGTCGTTCAGGTGGTGATGCCTTCGTTGTAACGTACGCTGTAGCTCCATACGCAGTTGGGCTTCCGTCGCAAAAACATGAATGCGGGTGTCCTTGCCCTGTCCTGCTTGGAATACGAATCTGGGGATAACATGTGCATTTATTTGTGGAAGGTCACGTAACCATTCTTGCCATTCGTTTTTCAGATCCTCGGGTAGAGCACTGTCCCAAGTGACTCCTCTCGCCCATAGCTTCTCAAACAGTGTCTTCACTCGGATTGTGAAGGGCGACAAGACTGCCAGGGAATCGAAAATCCTAGATGCTGCTTGTGGAACAAATCGTTTAGTGCCATTATTTAACTCTAGGATTTATTTTTAATTGGCAGCGCAAGCTTCAAGACATCCTTCTCTGGATCCCGGAAAACCCAAGAACCTTCAAAGTTCTTTATTCAAGGATAGACGTGCTGTTTTTTTGGATTTGCGTCTTCTCGAAGTGGCAAATCTCTCAGCGCTTGTGAATTCGTTGTCCACTTTCGAAGAGCCATTCCTGCGTTCTGCGTAATAGTTTTGGCGTCATGGGACAACTAGATGGCTTCCTCCTGGGTAGCTTTGCCAGTAACCAAGTCATTCACGTAGAATGAGTTACAAAGTACGTTAGCAACTTCCTCCTTTTCAGTCGGCAGAGGTTTCAGGTGTGGAGGATCGTACCGTCAGAAGAAATGGACTACAGGCTGCACCAAAAGGAACCCTCGTCATCCCCCACGCCTGCACCTCTTCATCTTTAAAGGTCGAAGACGGTAGATCTTGAAACCAGAAGAAACGAAATGCATCCCTGTTCTTTTCTGTTACAGATATTTGAAGAAATGCCTTCTGTATTTCTGAGGTTATGGGCAAGCGGCTTGCCCGAAATCGGAGCAAAATTCCAAGAAGGTATTGATAGAGGTTGTCTACTTTTTCTAAACATTCGTTCAGAGACTTGCACCCAGCTACGTGCGAGGATGCATCGAAAACAGCTTGAAGTCGTGTCGTCAGCGCATTTTCTCTGACGACTTCGCGATGTGGCATGTAAAATAATCTGCCTTCTTCACCAATTGTCTTGTTAATACCACTTCAGCGTGACCCGCTATCAGATACTCTCTGTTAGCTTCATCGTCATGAAGGATTAGAGAGTCAGTTTGGTAGAGTCGACCTACTTGTTTCCGAAGTCTTGTCATAGCTACTTACTTGTTGTCCTTAAGGACACCAATATTCTCCTTCCACGGAAATGCCACATCGTACTGTGTGCCAGCCCGGCGAATGTTCTGCTCAAAATAGCGCATCACTTAGCTTGTTTCGAACTTCTGGCCTCCTGAATGTGTGATTCGCAGGCTTTCTAACTCCCAGAATGATCGGAGAGCGCCTTCAACTTGTTCTGTACCGGTGATCTGCAGAACACAGACGACCAAGCTCGAGTGGGGTTTTTGCGACTTGAGAATGGATGTTCGTCTTTGGAAAGTCCAACCAAGCAATGGTACTTAATGCAACAAGGGTGCTGCAGGTCTTACTCTGAGTGACTTCACCAGTCATAAAGCCCCATATTTGTTTTGGCACCAAATTGTTGATATGAAGACTCAGGAACAGCGGCAGCTTCACAAAACTGAAGAGCTTTAATTCCCGACGTGCGTTCGATGCGATAAAAAAATGGCAATGAAAAAAGTGAACGAGCCTCACGCTCGCCGTCCAAGAGCGCAGGCCCCGATCTCGTTTGCAGGCTTGACATTCTGCGGATCACCTCTTCTTCGCTGGTACTCCGACCAGTTTGATCTATTTTCAACATCCCATTCTAATAAAAGCAGAACAGCGAGCCTGATTGGGTCAACTTTTCGAAGAACAGCTCCTGGTTTTGCCGTCGAGCGACCCATGTAGGACATTTGTTCGAAATTTGCATACTGATTTCCCCATGAAAAAATACAAAAAAACTCGCTTTGAATATTTTGTTAAATCTGGGGACCAGAGAATATGTGGTGCGTACATTAGGCATGCGTCATAATTTGCCATGCTCAGTTACGGGGAGCTTTGGGTGGTTTCGGATTCATTGCACACACGACATACGCCTCTGTTCTCATGGTTCATGAGAACGACTAAGACAAGCTGAAGCTTAATCCAGAGCGAAGCGTGTCACGAACATGCTTCAATGAAAAGACTTCATTAGGTTTTACTTCTTTGTGGGGGTGCGCGAATGGCTTTTAATTTTAGTTCTCTTGGATTGCGAGGGACCCCATGCGGTAACGGAAAGTATGGGGTTTGGAGTAGCTCTATATCGCCCTTTACGCTATATATTCATTTCTGTCTCACGTTGTGACGTCAATTGCCGGTTTAGCTTTTCCTTGGTGTGTTATAAGCCACCCCGTAATGTCGTTAATAGGGAAAAATTTCGAAATTGTGCCAGAACAAACTTCGGAATTTAAATGCTAGGGTATACGCAGTGTTGTACACGTTCCTAAAAGAGAAACGAAGGCTCGTTCCTCGTTTCTTCTGAGTTGTGGAGCGCGTCCCAGTAACAAGTTCCATCTGTGAGAAAGGAACTTGTTTCCGTTACTGTTTAAAAAATGAAACGTATCATCCCATATACGTTACCTTTGCATTTTCCTAACTGCTACATTTAGTTGCACCGAACGAAGTTTACTTATAAAGGCCACATCAAATAGAAACATGCAAATTTGAATGCTGTTATGGAAGGGCACTAGCAGAAGGAAACAACCGGGAACAAGGTTCCATTGGTTGATATATTCACCTTTAAATATCTCAACGTTTTACTATATTACTGTTCGTGGTGGACGATTCCGACGAGCCAAATCCACTGTCATCTCGGATAGAGAGGCGGGGTTAATTTTATTATTCGTTATTAAAGAGGTATCTTACATTGCACGAGCATTTTAAAACAATCTCACACATTTCAATCTACGTCTTCTGTTTTAACTTCACATTTGCTTCTCAATGTTGCTCTCCGCAAGACGAGCAAATGGAGAAGAGGCTGGGGCTTTTCGAAAGTCAGTCTTGAAAACTACCAGTCCTTCTTTACGAAGGTCGGACCCGTTGTTCAATTCGTTGGTGGGGGAGAGCATAAAGTAATTTTTTTTTCTTTTTAAGTGACCAATGACTGAGCTAGGAGGGTGCTTTCGGTGTCTGGTACCCTGACCTTTTGTTGTAACTGTAGGCCTCTTTGTAGAAATGAAGTGATGGATGTAGTAGGCCTTAGATTTTTGGTTGTATGAAGATTCGTGGAAGCAAAAGATGTAGCTGAGTTTAAGACGTTCCTCTTTTTGTGTCTTTTCCTTTGAATAAAAATATTTTTTTCTGTGCTGCAGTTTGGGGCACTGGAAAAAGAATGAATGTCCTCCAGCTCACCTGCGCCCGACTGTTACCGATCGGGGACCCCACAAATGAACATAAAATTAAGTAACAAAGGCATTAAAGAGATCATGGTTTTGTAAAAATAATACTGTTTTTATACTATTTAATGTTTGCAGCATAGAGAAAAAATTACCTCACTGCACAAACAAAAAAGAGGGACGCCGTTCCTTTTTTTTTCTTTTTGTAAACACATAATGAGCTCTCGTTCTAGTTTCACCGACGCAAAATGGAACAGCGGTGTTTCTTATTTTCTTCTTAAAAGAACACATTCCAGGAACGCGTTCCAGGAACTTCGTTTCTTGGAACGCCATTCCGTACAACACTGGGTATATGGTCCTCGATCTTGGTGAAAGTTTGATCGATTGGTGGAAAACATCGAGGGAGGGGTAAAAAAAATGCAGGTCAAAATAAGCACTGGAATCACTAAAAAAAGGGGGTTGTGTTATAAAAAAGTTTATACAAAATTATAAAAAATAAGTTAATTATTATTATTATAGTTATAATTAAATATAAGTTATAAAAAATAAGATGGGATAACGGATTGTTAGGCTAGGTGGCGCAAGCTGCAGCCCGTCGCAAAAGAATAGCCTTTGCCATTCATCCATCCATCCATCTTTTCAATCGTTAGGAACGATGAAAATAAATTTAATCGTGCAAATAAAAAATATACGAAAGATTTTTATTTAGGAAATGTAAAGGTTTAAAGGGGTCATGAAACAATATAGTGTTGGAAGGTTCAAGTCTTTCTAGAGGTGTCCCGATCCCTGTGTTGCCCAAGTATACTCTCACAGACCGCCAAAGATTAAGAAGCTTCTTCGTCGCAGGGAACTTGCGGAGATAAAAGGGTACTATTGCTTTTAGTCGTGCCTTCTCATAGCTAGATGACATAATTGTGGGGTCGAAACCGCCCGCTTCACGACAGTCGAGCGCTGTTCGTGTAGTGGACACGAGAACTGCGTGAGCACTCGACTTCGACTCTTAACAATCAATGCTTCGGCGGACACTCGGGTAGTGGCTCCTGTACAACCACTGCGATGGTGAGAATAGCCGAACTCTAACACAGCCTGGAGCCAGGCACGTAGCCAGGATTTTGGTTTGGGGGGGGGGGGGGGGGGGGGGCTTATGACAACATGCTGTATGAGGGGGAGGGGGGAGAGGAGATCCCAGCCAAATGGAAGATTTTGGGGGGAGGGGGGGCGGGCTTTATGGGCCCCCCTTCCCCCTGGCTACGTGCTTGCCTGGAGCTCGTCACGTGTTTTGTCCTTTGCCAACCACAACGCGTGGGTATGACTAACGGGGCCGGCAGATGATAGGCACCAGGCCACGTGGCTGCTTGTTCTGGCTCCGAGGTGAGGGGAAGAACATTGCTCAGATTTCAAGAATATTTTGGCGACTTCCATTGCCTACAAAACAAAACTAAGACAAGTTTATTCAGTTATTAACTTTAGGGTGTGATTCTATGGAGTCTTTAGCGTATGTAGAGAAATCGTTTCATAGACCCTTTAAATATGCGAATGCAATCTGAACGAATGTTACTCTCATTGTATGTTAAATTGTTTCAATATAGTTGAAGTTTTTATTTATGTGCATGATACCTATCTAAGGAAATGTCAGTTTTCAAAATAATTGTATGCAAGCTGAACGTATCTTTACTATTCTTCGCTAATTTTTTTCTGATATTTGTATGTTTGTGATTTTGTTAAACTGTGTTCCTTATATTTTTATCTGCTGTTGATGTTGCTGTTGTTGGGAGAGGCAGAAACTTCGTCAAGCAGCTACTGAGTTAATTTCCTTCTGTTCGTCCCCTCTTTATTTTGAAGAAAAATATAAAAAAATGTGAATACCATTTGAAAAAAAGTGCGTACATGTTTTCAAAAAGAAATGTAGAAAAAAACATATTTGAAAATTATTACAAAAGACTTTGACATTTCTTTTTTTCTTGTTCTAGTTTCCTCTTTGCAGATATGTCAAAGGGCATGTCAGTAATTTTAATTTTGTTTGTTGAAAACAAATCCTATTAGAAATCAATGCAGTTTGCGCTGGGATTAAGGTTTTTTGAGCTAACACAAAAGCTAAAATGAAAAACATAACAATGCTTTTTGACGGGCACTGGTTATTAAATTGTTATTTCGAAATATTTAAAACATTCCCATCTGATCGTCACTTAAACTTCCAAAACTTCTTATTGTAGTTACGTACTTTCCTCAGATTAATGCCGACCTGCTATTTTCGTAAGACGCGTAAGCACGCTTCTGTTTTTATCCATTGTAGTTCACACGCCAGTGTTAATTTTGTGTTTCGTTTTGTTGAGGCGCATAAATGTTTGGTTTAAATGTTTCTGCAAACTTGAGAAGACTTTGTTTAAACAACATATATAAATCATGGACATCAATCTCTTCAGCAGTACTCAAAACGAAATGAAGCTATTGCGAATTTAAAAGCAGATGCCCTCAAAATTTACCTCTTCGTGCAGAAGTATATTTCTATTCGTGCTTAGCTTAGTTCGTACAAAATAAAACCAAGCGCTGCGACAACAGCATCCTGGTCAATTCTGCCAGGTACGACTTGTTTAACAATGCCGGAATAATAAAAGAATATGCTCCATCAACCAGTAGGTTAAGGACATGATGAGCGAAACCAAAACTGTAAAAGTATGACAAAAATAATCCCTGGAGAAGGGGAACATAAGGGACAAAGGACAAACACAAATCTCCAAACACAGCTAGGTGACTGGTGAGCGACTCAAAAAAATCCGCCTAGTCCGGGTATCGAACCCAGGGACTCTTCCTTACAGGTGGAGTGCGTTACCAAATGAGCTAACCAGGGTTTGTTATATCTTTATTCAACCAACAAACATATGTACGAGCTATCTACACATATTTACTTTTTTTTTCTTAAATCGGACCCAGGGCTTATGAGGATTTTCATTTAAAATTTTTTACTTTGCGTAAGGCTATTGAACTCCGTTATCCACTCCGGCGGTCACTCATTCCGTTCGTATACAGAGCCAATATGTGCAATTAAGTCAATAAAGAAGATGCGCGCCGTTTTGGGGTGACGCTCCGCACGTCTGACAGTCATCCTAGACTTCCACAGGCTAAACAAACCTAGGAGCATTATCATATCATATGGTAGGCTCTCGTGCTGTTCGGTAAGTAAAAAACGAATAGAGTGGGGTGTTATACAAAGTTCTTTCTTCATAGTTCGTTTCAACACACCCCAAAAAAACACTGCGTCCCAGCAGTACATAAAACTGTATTGAACAGTTTCGGGGACTTTACACAGCGGGCAGTGGACGCCCCCAGGGACAACCATGCCTCGTTTACCCAATCAGAGTTTAACAGGCAGGGTATTGCTATGCAAACGAAAGAAGAAAGTTTTTGCTGAGGGCGGAATACACATCTTTTTCACACGAGCTATAACATCTTTCCCTGGTTCATCCGCATAAAGCGTCCGATACATCGGTGTGGGGAATAAATTATCAAGGAGATCACGGTACAGCTTTTTTCGCGAAACGATGCACAAGTAATCAAGCGAGTACATTGCTGTCAAAACTTTGAGAGAGCCGACCACTTCTTTCACAAAGCCCACCAGGCTAGCAGGACGACCAATGCCCGAGGAAACAATAAAAAAAGGAAGGTGGGGAGCAAGCCTCGTTTGGAGCATCACCTAAATGAGGGGGTTCGTCTGGTCTCAAAAACAGGAAACGCGAAATGGTCTGACGCAAAAATAGATGCGGCAATGCTAGGCCACCATTTTGGACACGACGAAAAAGGTTGCCTCTTCGCATTGGTTCTCTTGCATTCTTTCACACAAACAAGGCAAAAACACGATGCATCTTTTGTATACATACTCGCGGACAACTCAAAACTTGAAGCACAAACCACACCTTCGCGGCCAGAAATTTGTTACATATCATGGATCTCGTAAAAATTGACAGGTCGCGGGAACCCCACTTCGTTGCACGCTCTTTCATTTCAGAAGTTACATTTGTCCAATACATCGATGTCTGCCTTAAATGCTGGAAAGGTGCTCCAAGGTATCTGCTCGGCGAGCAACTGTATTGGATTCCTTCGTAACTACTGAGTGCTGTGGCCCACTCGCCATGCCATAAGCCACTGCATTTGCTCATGTTAATTACAGCGCCTGGAGAGACGCAGAATGCCTTGCACAGTTCCAGGGCATGCGTGACGCTTCTTTTGTCAGAACAGAAGACAGCAACGTCGTCCGCAAACACCAAAAGTTTTACTTCTACGCCTCCCATGACATACCCCTACACTAGCTCGCTTCGCAACACACTTAAACAGAGCGGCTCCAGGTATAAAGGGAATAACAACGGAGACAAAGGACAACTCTGGCGCATGGACGACAGCACTTGTATTTTAGGGGTTAAAGCGTTGTTCACAAGGAGTTTTGTAGTACAACCGGAGTAGGCCATTCTAATCCCCTCTAAAACAATTTCGGCGACATTCGCGCGTTCCAGAATTTTCCAAAAAATCTTGTGGCAGACGCGGTCAAAGGCTTTATCTAAATCAATTTGAATTAAGGCCACTTGGTCTCCTTCGGATTTACAACTTTCGAAAATAGACCAAGTGACGTGTATGTTGCTCTGAATTGCTCTTCCCCTGATACCGCAGGTTTGATGCGGTCCTACTAGCTCAGTAACAACGCGATGTAGTCTTTCGTTAAGAATCTTTGCAAATATCTTATAATCTACATTGCAGAGCGTGAT
The DNA here is from genome assembly GCF_016920785.2 of Ixodes scapularis. NCBI lineage: Eukaryota > Metazoa > Arthropoda > Arachnida > Ixodida > Ixodidae > Ixodes > Ixodes scapularis. Next base: position 238,583,097 of record NW_024609835.1, on the reverse strand, counting down.
AGGTCGGTATCCAATAACTTGCCTTCGTTTTAATTCGTCATCAGATTTAGGAATCAAAACTGTATGTGTTTGAAGGAAGGAAGGGGGCAGCGCTTTAAGTTCGAAAGCTTCGCTTATTACCTCAAAAAGAAAAGGACACAAAGACCTTTTGAAGGTTTTATAAAACTCAGCACAGAAACCGTCTGGCCCAGGCGTCTTATGCATAGGAAGGTTTTCAATCGCGCGTCCTATCTCGCTTTCCGTGATTGGTTCTTCCAACCCTTCCTTCGCCTCTTGAGATAACTCCGGCACATTACGAAGTAAGCCCTCGAAGGTCGCTGTGCCGCTCGGTTTTTGTCGCCCCTGAAGAGGCTACAATAATGTTCATGGAACGCACGCTGGATGGCATCTTTGTCATTACTGATGCACCCGTTATGTTCAATACTCACGATTTCTTTTCCGAACGTGTACTTTTTTTCCTCGCCTAGAGCACGCTTTGTGGGCTGCTCCCCTAAAAGAAATCTTTCAGATCGCGCTCGTATCACTGCGCCGCGATAACGCTCTTGCTGGAATGCGTTCAGCTTGGCCTTGACCTGCTTTATGTCTGCAACGCATGACCCCGGTTTATCGCTTTCACTTCGTAGTAAATCTATCCAACATTTGCGCAACACTTTTTCTTTGTTTGAGGCCGAAAATTTGCGCTGCGATGACCTTCCTATTGCGAGTTGTTTTATTTTCTGCTTAAAAAATTCCCATCTCTCTAAGGAACTAAATTGTTTCATCATGGTGAATTTTCCACAAGTCTTCGTCACTCGCTCAATAAAAATATCATCTTTGAGAAGTCTAACGTTAATTTTCCAGAGCTCTCAATCAAACTTTTTTTGGTTGCCAATTTTTACTACTCATAGTCACTGTTACTAGACAGTGATCCCTAAAGAATACCGGTCTCACGTTGTAGTTCGTTCCATCGCTGGCAATATCGGCTGATACACAAATGCGAACAAACGCGCATGTGAAGAGGACTGAAAATGGGTGAACCGAAGTTCGGGTTTCGCATCTGTCAGTTGCCCAGTGTCTTCTAAGCCATACTTATTCAATATGTTCTTCAAAAGTTTTACGCTTCTGTCTGTATGCATCTCTCCTTGCGCTCTGCCCTCCCTTCTGCAAACGGAATTATAGTCCCCTAATAAGACAACCGCACGATCGCACTTCAGGTATGAAACCAAGTCCGAAAAGAACTCACGTCTGTCACTGACTCGATTTGGTGCGTATATACACAAAACCCTCCACTTTTGATCGTGCAAGGTGAAGTCGCCTATTATAAACCTGCCTATTGCGTCCGTGACTATATTTAAATCTCTCAGTTCTACTGTTTTAGAAAGAAGTAAGAAACAACCGGCCGAGAGACCCACAGCATGGCTCACAAATGCGTTGTATCGGCTTAAAAAAGGTCTTAAAGCACGCTCAATGTTGTCGTCCTGTTCCATTTTAGTTTCCTGATTGGCAAGTATGTCGATGTTTTCCTCGTTTAGTAAACGCTGTAACTGGTACTGTTTTTTCCCCGAGTTAAGGCCTCGAATGTTGAGTGTTCCGGTACGAATTGGGGATGGTAGGTCCGTTATTCTTTGTTTGTTTGTGTGACGCTAACTGAGGGTTACGCACTTGCTGAAAGGTTACAAAGAAAAAAAAGGAAAAGAGAACACTCGAAAATTGCGCTGACGTACACTCACTTTGAGTGTTTGTGTCTACGTACGTCCTCGGCAGTACCTGGCTTTGTTGTTTTTCGGCTTTTTTTCGTGCCTTCCCGTGATCCTGCGGGGTTTCGTCAAGAGTGTCGTCCACTGGCTCCGTCGGGGAGATTTGTGCAAGCGTCCGTTTTTTTTAACTGGACTGACGCGTCGATCATGTCCACTTGATCTGTGTCCTCGTCTGCCTCCTGGAGTGGGTTGTGTACGAAGTCGTCGTCGGTAGCGTTCGCCACTTCCTCGACCGGCTTTGGTCGACATGTGGGGGGCGATGGCGATGTTTCATGCGCCTCCCTTACCGCATTCGTGGTTTCCTTGGCACATTGTGACGAAGTCGCTGCCTCGCCGCTTGGACGGGTTGCGCCGGCTTCTTCGGTTCATCATGTCTTGTATGTCTTGTTCGTTGGAGGTGTTTTCTGGTGTCCCACAGGGATCTGTGTTGGGACCCTTATTATTTTTGTTGTACATTAACGATATTGCTAGCATTGTACAGCCAGGCGTTGAAATGAAGCTTTTTGCCGACGATTGTTTACTTTATTCGGTAGTCACAAATGTGAATGAGCATATTAAAATCAATCGTAGCCTTCAGGCTTTGAACATGTGGTGTGAAAAGTGGGACATGGAAATTAACTATACTAAATCCACATTCACTCATATAACTAAAAAAAAGAGTGCACTTTGTTTTAGGTATAACATTGGAAATAACTTCTTGAACAATGTAAATAGTTTTAAATATTTAGGAGTGACCATAACCCATGATCTAAACTGGCGAAAACATGTGGAAAATGTGTGCTCTAAGGCTTCAAAAAATTGTACTTCTTAAGAAAAAAATTGCACAACGCAACAAAGAACGTTAAGTTAATTGCCTACAAAACATTCGTGAGGTCAGTTCTAGAATATGCATCGGCTGTCTGGAGTCCACATCAGAAAGTCTTGAAGTCCAAATTAGAAAGAATTCAAATATTAGCTGTCCGCTTTGTTTGTGCTAAATATAAATGGACAGATTCGGTTACATCAATGTTAGACTCATGCGACTTAGAGCTACTGGAGACAAGGAGACAAAAACATCGACTGATATTGTTTTTTCAGCTCATCCATGGACAAATTAAGATTAATAAGGACAGCTATGTAAAACTACCATGTAAACGAAGTGACCGATTAAATCACAACTTAGCCATTGAGCCGTTCAATGCCCGTGTTGATGTTTTTCGGTACTCATTTTTTCCTGATGTGATTGAATCCTGGAATACATTGCCTAGTTATATTGTTGACAGGGAAAATGTTCGTGAATTTGAGAGCCTACTTGACCTGTACTATTGTTGTGAAAGATGTTAGGTAATGTCTTTCGTTGTTTTTCCCTCTCTGTAATGACCCTGACAAGGGTTAACAGTATTTATAAATAAATAAATAAAAATCTCCGGGCTGCCCCTCGGGCAGGTCGCTCGCAGCTGTGTCTTCAGCCTCCACCTCATCTATTATTGGGTCATCTACGTCTTCGTTTCGGCGTTCTCGGGCGATGAAGGCGTACGTCTTTACGCAGCTTCCGCTGTCGTGTCCATAGCGATGACACTCGTTACAACGCGGAACCCGACAGTTACGGCGGATATGTCCAGTAAGGCGGCACCGGAGGCACAAAAAAGTCCTTCCAGGAACGATGACTAGCACTCTGCATCCTTCTATGCGTAGCTCGAGCGCAATGTCTTCCACAGTCGTACCTTCCTTTCGCGTCATTTGGACGAGTCGCGTAGTAGACTCGACGTTCTCAAATCCCTTCTCACGGAAATGGTCACGACTAATGTTCGTCACCTTGCCGAAGCGTTCGAGTTCTCGACGTACCTGGCAGTTTGGCACGTCATAAGGAACCCAATGCAGCTTTACTTCCACCTCCGTGTTGGCGAGGTCAAAAACAAGGCAACGCCCCCCTTTGATCCGAAGTTCTTTGGCGTCTACCAACCGTTGCTTTGCGAAAGCGAGTGCAGCCGAAGCATCCATACGTGATTCATTTCGTGGGCTCCCGCCGACGCCAATTCTTGTAGGATGTTCAGCCTTTCCAATTCTTCCTTGAAATCTTGAATCCGATAAGGCCGGTAGCGCATATCACAGTGCAGAAAAACTGCGTTCTTTGTCAGATAACCGGTGGGCCGGGGTGGCAGAATGATCTTGTACTCCTCAGCAGTTTCAGAAACAGAAGAACCGCGGCCAGGCCTGGCCGTTGCTGCCGCTCCATGGGAGCTCGACATCGCACGTCCGTACTCGGTGGAGGCCGGAAGTGGAATCCCAAATGAGCTAATTAGGGGTTAGACGTCAGTAGAGCAAACGGGTTTTATCAGCTGCCACCAGTCTACCACCAAGAAGGGTGACGCTTGCAATTTGTGCTGGTCCTTTGTCCCTCTTGTTCCCCTTCTCCAGGGATTATTTTCGTCATTATTGTCCAGCTCGGTTGCACCTTTGCATTAAATTGCATTTTAATCATAACTGTAGAAATAGCTGAAAAAAACGGTGGCCTGTCTCAAATTAACAGCGCAAGTATAGAGTTACAAACAAACAGAAGTAACCACGGGCCACAATACCAATCACACATAGTGACAGAATCACAGCAGACAAAACACTCGCCAAGGGGCTGACTCACAACTCAAGAGAGAGAGAGAGAGAGAGAAGCATCTTTATTAAACCCAGCTTATTACGACGTCTTCTTAGACTCCGTCGATCGAAGTGGTTCCCTCGTCACAGGACCCATATGCTTCCCTAGCCGCCTGGCCCCTGGCGATCAGGACGAGCTGGTCTTCCCGTACGGGGCTGGTTAGCAAGGTCTCCCATCGTTCGGTAGGGAGGATGAGGGATGGCGTGGGGTAGTGTGGATGGAAAGTGATGGGGGGATTGGCTTGACGAAATCCCATACTCCAATGACGTGTTGGTGCGTGCCTAACTGATTCTTGCAGAAATTACATTCCTTCTTGTGCCTTTCCGGGTGCATCTTGTATTGAAAGTAAGGGTGCGGAAAAGATCCTGCCCGTATCTGCCTGTAAATAACTTGCTGTTCTCTGCTAAGTGGCTTGTGAGGATCAAGGTAACATCGCCTCTCCGCCCTGTAGTAGTTCTTAATGTCCTTATAACTAATTATAGACTGTGGTTCACCTTCCTCTACCCGGTGTTCCATCTCTCGGGCGAACTGCTGGGCAAGTTCGTTGCCCCCCAGCCCAGAGTGAGCCGGCGTCCATATCAGCTCAACTTTCCTTTCAGGCACGTCGCGTTTCCTCTTAAAAATACCTAGTGCCGCAAAAGACGCCCACCCCTTTCTGTAGCTGTCATACGCCTTCTGCGAGTCAGTAACAATTTTTCCCACTTTGGGCAGCGCGAGGGCTAGCGCTATTGCGGCCTCTTCTGCCACCTCTGGAAAAGACGTCTTGATGGAGGCGCAGGTTACAAGCGCATCCCGCGTCGTAACTGCCTGCGTGGCTTTCGATGAAAAGTTGGGCAACGAGGCGTCTGTGTAAAGTGTGACCCCCTCTTCCTCTTCTTCTATTTAATCTGAAGTTTTTGTCAAGGCCGCTATACGAGCCGCTCTGTGGACGTCGTTACGACCCGGCCTCATGTTTCGAGGCAGCGGCTTACTGTCAAGCTTATGCGCCCATAAACGGGGTAACGGCCCCGTTTCCTTCCGATCTGCCTCTTGCCAGCCCAACCTGGCAAGAACGCGACGTCCCGCCGAAGTTTGACTGAGCCGAACTCTTTGATTAGACAGATGAGCTTCTATTAACTCTTCAACGACGTTGTGTTTGGCCATGCCGAGAAGCTTGTCGGTCGACGAATGCTTCGGCATGCCCAGCGTCATCGTGGTTGCCTTGCGTATAATGACGTTCAATTGGTCCCTGTCTATCTTGAGTAACTTGAGGTACGGCGCCGCGTAAACAATGCGGGACGTCACAAAGGCCTGGACGAGCGTTAAATGCATCGTCCTCCTTCAATCCTCTCTTCTGTTCGTGACTCTTCTGATCGTGTTCGAAATTTGTTCCGTAGAAACCTTGATCTTGTTGATCGACGCCCCCGCCTTGCCATTGTTCTGGAAGATGACACCCAGGATACGTGCTTGCGTGGTTGGCGTTATGTTCGTTCTTGTCGATGGTGAGGCGGACGTTTCCTTGTTCTCCTTTCTTCCTTCTTGGATTGATGACGAGTAAATCCGTCTTTTGTGGCGAGCAACTGTGGCCGCACAATTTAGCGAACTCGTGCACGGTCTCTGCCACTCTCTGAAGGGTCTCCTCCATCCAACTCTCCGACCCCGCCCTCGACGTCCACACAGTGATATCGTCTGCATAGAGAGCATGATCTATACCCTCTACGTCCTGAAGCAGGGCCGGGAGCGGGAGGAGTGCCAGGTTAAAGAGAAGCGGCGAGAGAACCGAACCTGCGGGGTGCCTCTGTCTCCCATGGCTATCGGCTTCGACTTCTCTTCTCCAATTTTGATTGCTGCCGTTCTATTGCTTAAGAAATGCGGTACATACTTAAATGTTCACTTCCCGCACCCCTTTTAGCGCAGATTACAAAAAAATAGTTTCATGTGTGACGTCATCGAAGGCCCCCTTGAGATCGAGCGCCAGGATAGCTCTTGGCGTAGGAGTCTTCGCTTTCTTGATTACCAGTTCGTGTAGTTGCACCAAGACGTCTTGCGTGCTCAGGTGCCCCCAGAACCCGTACATGGTCGGTGGCATCTGGTCGGTAACGTCCAAATGTCTCTGTAGTCTCTTGAATACCATACGCTCGACCGCCTTCCCTACACACGACGTCAGGGTGATGGGGCGCAGGTTGTCGACGTGGGGTGGTTTCCCCGGCTTGGGAATGAAACGCACCTCCACTTTTTTCCACTCATTTGGTAACGAATCCTTCTCCCAAGAGGCGTTGGCGAGGTTCAGCAATTCCGCTGGGCTTTTGTCACTTATATTTTTAAGCATCTTGTATGTAACGCCGTCGATGCCCGGTGCGTTGGCTTGATTACTTTCATCGGTGGCCGCAACCAGCTCCAGTTCGGTGAAGGCTTCGTCCATCTCGACGTTGCTATCCCGTTCATACTCGAAGGTCGGGTTACCGCTCTTCTCGGTCTTGAGATATTTACTGGTGAGTTCCCGGATGAGCTTCTCTTCGTCCCTGTTGTAACTGCTGATCGTTCTTGTAAGCTCTCGGGCGCTTGCGCTCTTGTTTGTTAACGGATCTATGAGGTGGCGCAGCAGCTGCCAAGTCTTCTTCGTAGACAGTGTGCCTTGTAGGTCTTCACACATCTGTATCCAATTTTCCCTGCATAGCTGCTCCACATACTATGCCGCCTGCTTGTTAATCGCGTGTATGCGTCTGCGAAGCTTCTTGTTATGTCTTTGCCTCTTTCATCTTCGAGTAAGAGCCGCCCACATGTGGCTAATCCTGCTGTCCACGAAGGAAACTTGCGTAGTCGTAGTAATCTTCTGCGCCAATTTCATGAAAAACTCACGTTGCTTGGCTGCAACTCAATGTATAGCAACTCAATATATACTTGCAATTCGTTTTCTTTTACGCCTTTTCAACGAAATCGTAAAATTGGCTTCTTTTTCTTCAACGTCCCATGAAACGATGATCATGTGCGTTGATCATATACTAGAAGAATAAGTCAATTATTTTCATGATTAAGTGAGCGATGGAGTGCTAACCCAATTATCATCATACCTGGCAATATGTTCCGCTACCACCATCTCTCTAGTCAGTTGGCTACCGCTTCTGCCCAGCACAGCACACCTATCTTGATGTGCCGCACATCCGCATTCACAGCAATCTAGACCTAAATGTTGGGAGTTGGCTCTAGTTATGTTGTTTTCGTGCTCTCGAAGTCCATCGTTTAAACATCTCCCAGTCGTGCCGATATATTATTTCCCACAAGTGAGGGGAAAGAAGTATACTACCCCTTCTCTGCATGGAACGAAACTTGTCTGGTGCTTTTTTGTGCAGCTCGCTTAATGTTGTGAAGGATTGTTAACTTTCTTGCAAAAGCTGAAAAGCTTGTTTGCAGCCAAGGAGATAACGTCGATGTTGACCTTGTTCGCCTCTTTTCTGAGACCATGGGATACGTTGCGTATGTAAGGGAGAACTATGGGTCTAGTTGACCTGTATTGTGATTTCCGTCTGATGACATCGTTTTTCTGTTTACTGAATTGATTATCCGCCACTGAATTTAATAAGAAAGTGGGATACCCTGCTGATGACAGGTGCCCAATTTGTGCACTGAAACTTGTTTTGATCATTTATTTGCATGGTTTTCAATATGAGTTTTTAAGGCAAAGTTTGACGATGCCCGCCGCCCTTTATGAAACTTGGAGTGTGCAGAATTAAAGTTAACAAGCGGCTTGTTTTTTGTTTTGTTTTGTTTTTGTTGCTTGTACGACCAGCGTACGTGAAAGATCTATAAAAATATTCCGAGATCTACCTAGGAATCTAATGGATCTCTCAACAGTAAGCTCGTGCGCAAGCTCCAAGGATTCATGCACTCCTCGAACTTGGACAGAAATTTGGCCATCGCGTTGGGAAACTTGCTTTTGTCGACGTCAAGGAAGATGCTACAATTGTCGACGTTGCGATATTTGCTCACTATCTCCGGGGAGTCATTTTGCAACAGTCTGTCATGGTGCGCATGGTAGGTGTCGCTGAGAACAGGGGCGATGCAAGAGTCATTGCAACCCCCCCCCCCCCCTTTTTTTTTTTTTGAAGTATGTATTTTTATTTTAAGTCACGAACGTGGATTGAAGGTATACGGCGATAAACTTGAGGAATCTGTCTTGGGGGACGCCCAAAGCGCTGTGGATTGCGATGGACCCGAAATAATTAATGCTTTCCTCAATGCAGTGTAAAAGACGGTCCAGAGGTAGTACCTAGTATGCATTTTTTGTGTCAATTGAAAAAGCGTTTATGTTGCTGTGTTTTTGCACAGATAGGAGCCTTATTAATTCGTCGGAGCTCTTAATTACTAACGGAAAATCACCGTGAAAAGATTCAGTTTCTTTCAAGAAATAAGGCTACCGACTTTTACCAGGTTCCTTTTTCGGAGGATAACTCTGAGCGGGCATACGGCTTCGTTAGTCGTGGCACTAAAAACTAATTCCAGGCTTAAACGTTTACTGCGGCCTATATAAAAGGAAAGCTTTTTTAACTCCATGGACAGACACAGTTCTTGGCTTCGCTCTTGATGTTAGTTAAGGGGATTTGGTTGTGGCATTTAAAAAGGGATTCAATGGCTGAGAGGGCTTTTGCTCCAAACAAGTCGGGGTGCATGAGCTCAAATCCATCTCCTTTATAAGCCGGCATTAGAGACACGCGATACTCCTTGAGGTAGGTCCCCACTTTTTTGGTTGGTAAGGGTGAGGCTCGAAGGCCATCCATGCAACACTTATGGAGAGGCATTCTGCACAGTTGCAGAACGCGCTTGTCAAGGAGAGTAGGCATCAAGAAGCGGTAATGCAGCAACAAACGGCCGAGTTTCGTAACTTCTTTGCTGCAAGCAAAGAAAGATTGGCAGCGCCATTGGAGAGCCCTGGGGGCTCAGCTCCCGGGAACAGCCCCGACAGCTGCCGCAGCAGCACCCCTCGTGGCACAATTTAGCCAATTCTCCCTCGGACCAAGTAGCTTCTTCGCCACGAGCACCACCCAGGCCACCCATCCCCGGCCTCTCTCAAGTATCTACTCCGACGTCGGCGCCACCTCCGACGCCTGGACGACGCTTGCTGGTCAGCCCAAGGAATTCGGCATCAGTGCTGCAACCCAGGCGGCTCTTTACAGAAGCAGCCAGCAGCCCCAGAAGCAGCAGCAAAAACACCAGAAGCAGCCGCAACAGCAGCATCCTCCGTACTTCCAGCTGCCCGACAGAGCCCAGCAGCAGTACCAGCACTTACCACAGCATCCAGGACCCGTCTTCCAAAGACAGGCTTACCCTCCAACCGTGGTCACCCCCGCTACTTTCAGCGAATACCCCACCAAAACCACAAGGCCAGCCCAGAGGGTGTTTACCCTTAACGACCTTTCAAGCAGGAGGGACTTGGCTGAAGCATTCCAGCACGACCAGACCGTCACAAGACAATCAACCAACTTGGGACGAAGAGACATTATCGAGCTTCAACTCCTCGAACACTTCGTGGAAATCTGGGATTGTGCATATACTGGACTCAGCCCCCACGCCATACTCAGGATTTTCGACCCAATGCGCTTATTATATCACGTCGCCCAGGGAGGAGGGACGACAGCTCTTGAAGGGTACGCAGACCCCAGTGCCACCTACCTTCTCGGTGCTCCAAGCACCAGGGCCCAGCCGCCCTAGACGACGCGATTTCCCAGCCGCCTCACCAACAAGACCAACAAGGTCTACCAAGACTGCCGTCTCCCGTAAGTAAAAGTAAAGAGTTAAGTGAGGCAACATTTGTCCTTCTCCCACACGCAACGCTACACCCGCTCGAGTGTCTTCACTTGATGGATGAGATAGAAGCCCGACAGGACCAGTCGAAGAAACTTTCTTTTATCACGGGTTCCACTCAGCCCACAGTGGCAGTGATAGGCGGTGTACCGACATACGCGGTAGTCCAGGATTTAGTCCCACAACAGGACATTCTTGCCCAAGCTTTGCAAGAAGTAGGATTCTTACCTGATTCACCAAGTACGACGCCTTCACCCAGCCTAGAGTCTCTCAAGACACTCGAACCAGAGGAGGATACCCTCGCGATCGGCGCAGAAAGAATCCTCCGTTGGTTGGAAGCACAGGACATACCCACAGACAAAGATGAAAGACAATGATGAGCCGGACGATGATGATACACGTAGATCTGCAGCGCGTGCAACAGGAGCCCCATTCCGACCCGTAAGACACAGTCTACCCCCGCCATCGGTCGACCGGGATGGTCTAGGCGACATCATAGGGTATACCACCCCGCCGCTGACTTTTCAAGTCTGCGCATTGCCTGTGACAAACCATCCGTGGCAAACAATCAAGCACCAAAGTAAAATCAGCTACATGGACTAGTAGTAGTTCACACGTTGTAGTAGTAGCAGTAGTTCTAACTTTGTAGTAGTAGTCGTTTTCACCTTGCAGTAGTAGTAGTTCTTCTCACGTTGTAGTAGAAGTAGTTCACACGTTGTAGTTTTACTAGTTCTCACGTTATAGTAGCAGTAGATCTCACGTTGTAGTAGTTGTAGTTCTCACGTTGTAGTAGTAATAGTTCTCACGTTGTACCGGGTGATTCAAGGAGACGGCAGGCTCTTTAAATCGACCGGACAATTCGGTTTCCTAACCTATCGCGCTACGACTTTGTGCAGCGTTGCCCACAGATGGTGCATATTTTTTGTAAAATTTGCAAAGAGCGAACTTAGGTGAAGAAAAAGTAAAGAAAGAAAAAGGCTTAGCTCCTATGGAAACGCAGCGATGCCACCGGTCTTCAAACAACACGGCGCCGTTTTGCACGGGACACAAGGGATGGCGCAACGAACGCCGCCAACGAACGAGCATACGGCGCTGAGAGCCAGCGTCTTTAGCAGACAATCTTTTCGACTCAAAAGCGGCGCGCGTTCGGCAGACGGCGGCAGTCGCAGAAACAAAAACAGGCGCGGTAACAACAAGGAACTGCAGTTCCTTGTCTGCTAAATACGCCGGCTCTCGGCGTCATCTGCTCGTTTGTTGGCGGCAGTTAGCGTCGCGACCGCTTGCGCCATCTCTTGTCTCCCGTGCGAAACGGCGCCGTGTTTTTTGAAGACCGGTGGCGTCGCTGCGTTTCCATAGGAGCTAAGCCTTTTTCTTTATTTACTTTTCCCTCAGGTAAATTCGCTGTTTGCAAATTTCACAAAAAAAAAATCCACCGTCTGTGGGCAACGCTGCACAAAGTCGTAGCGCGATAAGTTAAGAAACCGAATTTTCCGGTCGATTTAAAGAGCCTGCCGTCTCTTTGAATCACCCGGTAGTAGTAGTAGTTCTCACGCTGTGCACTCTAAGAAGAAAGGTAGTCTGGTAAAAAGTTGTCCCAAATATAACGACCCCTAGGGTAAAAATGACGACACCACACGTAGTCAAAAAGCTTGTAGTCAAATTTGACTACCCCCAAAAGCAACATGGCGGCCAGTTAGCGAGGCTCGGATTTCCCGGTAAGGCCTAGCGAACAGCACGGCTTTTCGGCCGAGTGAGAGAATAGGGCGCATACGCCTATTCGACGTCTTCCAAGCGGCATCAGACACTCTAAACATCCGTTCTTAGACACCAGTACCGTGTCTCTTGGCCGGAAGGACGGCAGAGTGTTTCCCGGAATTGCCGTGACTGCACCCGACGGCATCTCGCTAGATTGACGGTATTTTTACAGCCGCCGGAGAACGCTCAAGAAAGAAATCGTACCGCGAGGAATGGGCATGCTGACTTTATTGAAGACAACGCATGCTTGTCCTATGCGGCGATGAATCGCTGGGCACCTTCGTCGACACTGACGGTAGGCGTTCGACTCGCACCAACACCCCGCTATCTTTCTTTTTTATCTCTTCTTTTTTGTGCCTACCTCAATCAACGTGGTTATTCATTGCTGCCTGCACTTCGCAGCTCTTCGACACAGAACAATCATTTAGGTAGCTGAGTGGCACAATTATTATGATTGTTATGAAACTGAGAGGCACGTAGCTGCCTTTTAGTCCGCATGATCCGCATGCAAGCTCTTTGTAATCAATAGTTACAGGACTACACAACACTCAGCTTATTGAAGCAGGCGGCAGCTAGCGCCACCTAGGAAATCTAGTATAACCGCTAGATGGCACAAAAAAAAAGCTCATTCACCGACTAATATTACTGAACTACGTATTGCACGCACAACAACTCATGCGCCAACACACACACGAACCACGATACCGAACATTGTTACAGGCACATGCATATCAACAGTACAACAAGGCACAAGCAACTGCAACACAACACCTCAGCGACTCTCTACTCTAACCACCCTACGGACCCGATTCGTATATATGCCCTTCCCTGTTCTGAGAAGGGTTAGGCAAGTGACTGCTGCTGTTTACTAGATGAATATACAAAGAGTGTCTGCGAGTATTATTAGTATACAGGTGCTCTGTGTATTTAAATTGGCAGGCTCGAGACCCTCTCTTAATCTAGCGCCTCGAAGGGCAACATGATATGAAAGTAATCGGCTAAAGTAACACCGCACGGCATGCTCCCGATCTGTTTCGTTTTCAGATTCACACAGTGACGAGCTTACTAAACCCATGTTGACCCATGCTCGTTTCGCGCGTGAAATAGCAGCAAAAGTCACAACAACATCTTCATTCTTAGTCAGTAATTGGCTAAAGGTAACATAACTCATAGTCTTGTGTTGTTTAATTCGTTATTTTTTCACTTAAATTTAGTGCTTGAGAATAGGTGACAATTGTAGCGGGCAAACGCTGGTGGCACGCTTTCCCGTGTTGATCGACTGACCGATGAGTCGCTCTACTTGCTGCACTTTAAAATTTCCTGAATTATGCTTATGAAAAAAAAAAAAGGATTGTGGTACCTGTAAAAGAAACAGAAAAAACTAGCATAGCTAAGGTTTCTTTTTTTTTTTTGTGCTGCATTCGGAGAACATATACATCCATATCAAATTATTTTTAATCTTTCAGTTTTCTTTTGACAACAAAAAGTGGGCACTTTCTATGTATGGGGACACTTGATATAAACTGTGTATTAAGCTCAAAACATTAAGCCATTACAACCAAAACTATACTGTATATATATGTATAAAGTGGCTATAATGAAGACTAAGGGTTCAGGTGGCAATTGTTTGTATTCTTTTATTTGCGAAACTTGATTATACAATTTTATATTGAAAATATTTTCCTCTAAAAAATAAATAAAACTTTTAAAACAACCTTGTAGGTACTTTTAAAACATTGTGGAAATAGAAATCTAAAAAGGAGTCTTTTTCCCCACTGGACTATCAAACTATAATAATGATAGTAATTATACTTTCTGAAGCCATATCCAACCTTGCAGCATTTTATTGGCACCCTTGAATATGAAACAAACCAGAAAACGTACATGAAAACCGGGAACCTTTAACCAAAAAAACAATGTTATCTATGCTTTTCAAACATATTAAATCATCCAAATATGCAACATCACAGTCATTTTATTATTCTAAAAAAAAATGCCTGAAAATATGTATGACACAAAAAAAGATTTCATTTACACCAAGCAAGATACTGGGCCATAAAACAAAAGTTTGAACAATAAAAAAAATAAAAAAACTGTGAGGGGGTATTTAAAAATATCCGGAATGAATTTCAGGAGGCTGGGCATTCGTAGTACCAGCATCCACTTCTTGCAGTGCTATGCGCCACCCTTCCCAAGTCAGTTTGCCGACCGGCGTCGTCTGCTAAGGATCTAGCGGCATGTTGTGAATATTTTCCCCAAGCGCTTCAAAATCGAATGAAAGGTTAAAAAGCGCGAACAAACGAGGACAATAAAGAAACACGGACGACAGGACAGGCGGTTCAGGACAGAAGCGCCTGTCCTGTCGTCCGCATTTCTTTATTGTCCTCGTTTGTTCGCGCTTTTTATCCTTTTATTCAGTGATGGACCAACTAGCCCAAACCCAAGTTTTAATGCTTCAAAATCATTCCTTGTTTTTTTTTTTTTTTTTTTTTTTGCAATGTCTGACTTGAAGGACCTTCCACATTCATAAAATGATTTTCTTTCAAGACTTTTCATACGGGTGAAGAGAAAAAAGTCCTGAGAATACGGGAGGTAGAGATGTGGTGTCATGCCTTTTTGATAAAAATATTTTTTCACTGTTCCGAGTTTGTTTCAAGCGGACCAAACTTGGAATGAACAATGCTCAAAGTTGTCTGTGTTTTCCTCACTTGAGGAGGTTGAGGGTCACCCAGAACGATATTGGTCATTGATCAATCATTTACCAGCCTCAAAGCGAGAAAACCACTCATAGACTTGCGATTTCTTATTAGCATCTCCTTCGTAAGCTCTGTCAAACATTACAAGAGTTTCCGGCACAGTTTTACCTAAAGTAATTTTTTCACAGCCGCATGTTGTTCCTTCATATCAGACATTTAAAAAAAAAAACCGATTTTGAAGTGCTTGGAAAAAATATTTGCAGCAGACAATGCCAGTCGGCAAACTCGCTCGGAAGGGGTGCTGCAAATCGCTGCTAGCGGTGCAAGCTGGTGCTACAAACAGCCCGCCTGTCAGAAATTCATTCCGGTTAATTTTGAATCCACCCTGGTACGAATAACTGCTCCAAACACCTTCGGTAGATGCCATGTTTAAAAAAAAATGGCAACCAGTCAAATAGGCTCCATAGACCTTATGAAAAATTGTTTGGTGATGTGACAACACTGAGGGCGTCGCCATTTTAATGTTGGCAAGCGTCGTCGGTACCAAAGCACGGTGGAGGCATGAGAGAGAGCCGTGCGGGCAGTGTACGATGGCGCAGCAGCTGTTTTCCGCCTTCTGATTATGAAATGTAGACAAACAGTTTAAACAACCTACCGCAACTGTCTGATGAAGCTCTAGGAGGCCTGTGCACGCCGGCAACAACCTCGTCGAACCAGCGGAGCAAGTCCTACGCTTTTGCTGTGGAAGCTTAGACACTGCGGGTTGTCGCCAGCGTGTGCACAGGCCTCCGAACGTTTTTCAGACAGTTGCGGTAGGTCGTTTAAACTGTTCGTCCACGTATCATGTTCAGAAGGCGGAAAACACAGCTGCCGCGCCATCGCACACTGCCCTCCACCGTGCTTCAGTAACGACAACGCTTGCGAACATTGAAATAATGACGTTCTTAGTGTTGTCAGACTACCAAGCAATTTCGCATAAGGTTAATTGAGATGAGGCAATTTTCTTTGTAACATCAAGCAACATTGGCCACAGTGTGTGCCCAAACAACGGCAGACTTCGATAATTGGTGCTGCAGCTACCATCCTCCGTTCACCTCTAAGCTGAGACTGCGGTGGAAGCTACGTCCCGTTAAGACCAGTCATACGCCTCTCTTCTGCCATGTCATCACGCTCCCTGCCATGCCCAGGCGCAAAGAGCCGAGTCGGGTGATAAGAGCAGTGATGTGATTGGTCACAGCCATTTTGGGGCAGCCAAAAGTTCATTATGGAGAAGCAAAAATAACTTTTGGACATAACCGCACACTTCATTTTCATGTATATCACTGCAAATGTGAGGAGAGACGGTAAATATCAGGAGAACGAACACTAGCTGTTTAGTTGCGTGCGGAAGCACCAGACACGGTAACAAGAAGACTGATGAACAGCGCAAACTGCTGTGAATGACTATTTTAGGTACGAAATCCCACTGAAGAAATATTAAAATACAATCATTTTGAGCACCTAGATTGATGCATCCTTCAAGTTCTAAGGGAGGTTGTAACAAAACTGCAATTCTTAATTCAGACAAAAAAAAAAAAAAAACAAAGCATAAAACAAAAACCTATACGAGTCCATATTTTGCACCCCGTCTCGCTCTAGAGGAGTACCTTTCCCCTTAGTACGCGGGTGCGCTGCGGCGAAGCAAGACACGTAACATCGCGACGCCTAGTTTGCAATTGTTGCTTCACAGCATTACATCAGTATGCGGTGAGAAGCGCATTCAACAAAGCTAACTAAACCACCGGAACAGACCACGAGACTTATTGCGAAACTTCTGAGTGCGAAATCAAATCGAGTAGTACGTTATTTGAGGCGATTATCAAAAGTCTTGAAAACTCGCACGAGCCTACACTAACGATTCGCCCCGGTAGCGAGGCCTGCAGCCGTTATTTTTTTTATTATTATTTAATTGGACTTAAGTTCTGGTGCAATGTTGGCGCAAATTCCTCACATTTTGGTCAAACGTAGCAATGGTAGCAGAATAAGCACCTTGGCGCAGTTTGGCAAAAATGGCGCAGCAATGACACCACTGGGTGATAAGAGGGAGGTGGCTGATTGGTCCGGCAGGGTGAACATAGCATAAATGATGCACACTTTTGAAAAGGGTCTATTCAAGGGTAGCTGACAAGCTACCTTGAATACACCTACAAATGGCAGAAGCGCATACTGCAATGTTCACTCGTCTCCTACCATTTTTATATGGCATTTGGTCTTCTCATGGGCATCATTGGATCTCACCGCTGTCGGCATGCCGTGGTCGAGAGAGGTTAACGACGAAAAGTGATCTATTGCGTACAATACGTTGTGTGGTGGGTTGTCGGGCTGGTGGCATCGATTACATGACGGGCCTTGTCTGCTAACCCTCTTTCACATTTTTTTGCTGGTGCTTGCCACATGAGGTGCTCTGCTCGGCGGTGGGCTCCGGTGTTGCCCACAGCAGTTCTAAATCACTATAAAATCAGGGTGACAAACCTGTAAAAATGTAGCAAACAGACATGTTTTAGGCTGGCTTCACACGAAAAATCTTTTTAGCATTTTGACATCGCAAGACAAACAGAAATCTGGAAGTGTCACGATCTAAACCAACAGGCATGCCCTGCCAAAGGACTGAGGTTTTATTCCCACCACCTGGCCATGGCCTGACAAAGAGCTGAAATATCATTTTATCTTCACGTCGCAATAGCTGCAATTCCAGTCTCTTGAGTTCACGAGCAGCAACCGCTGAAATAGCAACATGCTATTTCTGGTATGATCACCATCCAAAAATACCATTAGTTCATGCTGTATAGACCCACACTTTTGGAGTGATAGCATGCAACTATGCCTGTCTTTTGCTGATGCAGGTGGAACCATAAATTACAAAACCAGAAAAAATGAACCAATCACATTTTGTTGTCAATTAACCTTCTGACCCTGCAGTGATAATGAAATTAAACTACAAGCTATACAGATTCATTAAAAATATGTTTAATATCTATCTTGAATGAATTGCTATATTTTAATGTAAATGTCCCATTCTTGCGAGCACATCTAACGCAGTCATTGAAATGTGACAGAGATATCTTGGGACATTTGGGATGCGAGTCACCTTACCACGGCCATTGCTAGCGTGGCTGCAAGCATGCCAGTTGCAGTGTCACCAAATACTTTCCCGGGAAAAAAACATTAGTCTTCATTCACTTACGCCAGCGCACCCACAGTGAAAAATGTCGCTCTCCTAGCAATGTCACTACTGAAAAAAAAATCATATGAATTTAAATAAGAACTGATATGAAAGACCAAAAACAATAATGCGACATATGAGAACTGATATGGAATACCCAAAACTGATATGCGACGTATGAGAACGGATCCGAAATAGCCAGAAACTCATATACGGCATATCAGAATTGTTATGCAACATAAGAAAACTTATATGCAGCATACAAGTTCATATCTCTACTGAAAAGATTATATGAATCTATATATTGACTGATATGAAATATCTAAGAACTGATATGCGACGTATGAAACTGATATGAAATATCCAAAAACTGATATGCTACATATGAAACTGATATGAAATATGCAAAAACTGATATGCGATATAACAACTAATATGAAATACCCAACAACTGATTTGCGACATATAAGAACTGATATGCAACATATGCGAACTGATATGAATGGGTCCAATAAACATATCAAAAATAAATTCATGTAATGTTTTTTTCAGTATTCGACATGCCGCGCGGGAAAGCAAACACGTGGCTTGGGACCGCAGCGGAGCGGTTTGATATACTGGCTTTTAAATAATTACGGCATGAGCGTTTACTTTTTATTAAGAGATTCATCCCCTGAGCCGTTCAAAATACTCTCAGAGGTATGACATTACTGAAAAATATCCAACACGCTGAAAATATTATTTATTGCGTAGGTGGTCACCGAAAAACCCCGTAGTTACAAAATGACCTGTATAAAAGGCGGAAAAGCAGAGCACCGAAGTAGTTATTGGGTGTTCTGTTGTATTCATGTTTGTTGTGCCGTGTATGCGTTTATTTACTCAATGTAAATGTTCAGCTAGAGGTATGCGTAATGTATCTACATGGTGGCATGAGTAAGTAAAAAACATTTTGTAGCACGTGAATTGGGCGGTACCTAGCACCACCCAGCCTAGTTAACTGATATGCGGCATATGTAACTGATAAGAAATAAAAAGTTATGATATAAAAAGGTGTCCAATAAACATATCAAAAATAAATTAATATAATTTTTTTTCAGTAGGGTAAACACCACGCATCTGATAGAATGCATGAGGATCACATAGTTTACGCAGTACAGCAGTCATGCCGCACCAGGGGAGAGGGCTGCCTAGGGCACACCAAGATACCGGGTTCGCCGAGAGAGCAGAGGCAGCTGTCTCGACTAGTGCTCCAAGTGTCCGCCACCATAGATGGCAACAGTCATCTATTGTTGCCATCAATCGCCCCAATAGACAGATCTCACTAAGCGTTCCACGCATGCGCGATGCCGTCATAACTTTAGTTCACAGGAGGCAGGAGGCAATGCACGAGACGGGTCGTGTCGTCTCGTCACGTGCAAAGCTCCAGCGGGGTTCTCCCACATGCAGAAAGACTAAAGTTCCTTTGATGCATTGTGGCAGCGGCGGCTTAATGAAACTGGCTGGTGAGATTGGTCTATTGAAAGGCAAAAACCCTGAGGCTGCTGCACATCCAGTCGTTCCAACCACGCAAAGCCTGTTCGTGCCAAGGCCATTGGATTCTCATGGGGTGAGATATTTTCATAGTAAAGTATCTGGTGTCGTCATGTCACACCCTGGTGGTGTTCAACACCCATGGGCTATATAATTCCTCTTCACTTTCAAAGAATTCTGTTACATCAGAAAAATGAGATGTTGAAAACAGGGATGGAGAAGAATGTGAGAAGAAAAGAGAGGTGAAGCAAAGCAACTGACCGAATCGTCCCGGACGAGCCAACGCAGGACACTTGTTTGTGCGGAGCGCGGGCGGGTGGTGTGTTGCCCGGGCTTCGCTCAACTGCCAATACCCCAGTTTTTATCAGACACGGGGACACCTAGCACAGCCAGATATGCAAGGTATGCAGGGGGTCTGAACCCACTCTGGGCTCGGGGCTCATGGTGATTGGTGACACCACTCACCAAACGCCCACAAGCGTTCAAGTTTCCTGTGGCAACGCAACCCTGTAAAAAGGCATTCAGTACATGAAGCAGATACTGATCAAGCCAAGCGAGAGATACACTTCAACTGAAAAAAATGAAGGCTCAGCTCAGACGTATGATGGATGCCCAAGTGCGGTTGTCTGTCAAAAGCAATGTATTTTACATGCTCCAAGTGAACTAATAGTTATCATAGATAAACTCAAAGCTACAAAGCAAAATGTGCCCAAAATACTGAAAGCTGAGCTAAAGTATGCAAAGCTTTCTTAACTGAAATACCTAATAATGTTTTTGTTTTACTTGTCTGTCTAATTACGTGACCCCTATTTTTCAGCTGCAAATGGCATCTGTTCATGTGAAACCTACAACTTCATGCTAAATCTGGGTCATTACTCGTCTGCAGTGTGCTGGCTTGCTCAAAATGAAATCAGGTAACCTGATCTCGGTCCAAAAAAAGAAATATCAAGTCTAGCGCAGCCTCAGCAAAGCTTTTTCTTAAGGATTCCTTAGATAGACCGACTGAGTTACTTTCGAACAAACCAGCCAATATAGAGATTATGAACAAACAGAATCAAGATCAGACATTCCACTGAAACGAGTAGTCAAGTGAAATCAGCAATTAGCTGAATGCTCAGGCGGCCGTAACCTGCCAACTCGGTAGCCTTCAACAAAAACTGTTTTCATTGCATCAGTGGGCAAAGTAGATGTGAAACACGTGCACGACAAAGACAGGCATTGTATGATGGTTCCCATATCAATCGTGGCGTCCTATGACACTCTGACATGGCACGTCCCGATGTCGCATTGTGGGGAGCTGGCCGACGCAAGCAGAAATGGCGACGCATATTTTGGTCATTCTACTGCAGTGTCAGCTGTATGTAGTTTGAATGTTTTCGTGTTCTGCGAAGCTACTGCAAGCACCAAGAGTGACGAGGAAGATGTTGGGATATCACCATCTCAACTACAAACAAACAAAGCATTGCAACAACGACAATGAAGCCGAGAAGCGGTGCTAAAATGCTGAAAGGTAGTGCATGCTTCGGTTTTCCTGCATAATCGGCTTTGCTTTAAAGTTCAGAAGGTGAAGAGTAATTGCAACGGCCAGGGTCCTCTGGGGTAACAACCGCTACTAAGTCACGTAAGCACTGTGGAAGGTGTTAGCTGTGCCGGGGCTCACGTTTCGTAATGACGCACTGTGCCTATTGTCAGGCGCCTGTCACTATATACCTCGAGCAGTTCGAGTAAGATGTGCGTACGTAAACAGTGAGAGCCAGTCAAGCAGCAGCATAACTGGACCTGGAAAGGTACATGGCTCATCCAGCTTTTACACCAGAGAGGCCTGAGCCAAGCTGGGCTTTAAGTGGAGCCTCGGCAGAATGCACGAAGGAGGACAGACAGGCCATCCTTCATGTGCGCCACAAAAAGGTGCCTACCGTACACTATTAAGTGTGCAGTAGGCACCTTTTTTTAAGGAGGTCGAATCTGGGACGCAGTCTCTCCTCAAAGTAAGCTTTAGTCACTTTCCATGTTCCTGGGTGTTGCTTTGGGTCTCGTGAAATGACAGCCCCGGCAAGTTCTCGCTTACAGGTACTACGACAAATGCCAAAAACAGCACCAAGAATCCAAAAGCGCACGAGAGAAGCTTATTTTCATTCACATGTTCTGCCTTGTATAGGAAAGCGACACACCATTGTGGTGATAGCCGGCAACTGGCAATTAAGCAGGCTTTATCAGTATACAGAAGGCTATGCTCTATGACACCTCTCCAGGCAGGTCAGTGATTAAGAGCTTTGCACACACTATCTTCTGGTACCCCGGTGTTGACAAAGACATTTAAGACCATGTAAGAAGGTGAGAAATATGTGCCCAGTCCTGTTAAATGCCCCTGCTGCAGGTTCGGGTCAGCTGATTGGATACCAAGAAACGCTGGACATGGCTTATATTATGCCGTACTGCTGGAGAGTTACGTAATACTTGGTCCACTCGGACACAAAGCAGATAGAAGCATCGGCCGAACCCACAGTGGAAGCCCAGTGCGACACCTTTGATTGATTTGGACAGCCAAAGACACTTGTGTTTGACAACGGACCCAGATTAATAGTACTGTTTTCCAACAGTTTTTACAACGGCCATGTACATCACCCCACCATCACTTTGTATCACCCGCAGTTCATCAGGTCATCAAAGCATGCGATATGTGGAGACAAGGGGGCATTCGTGAGGTTCAACCTCACAGTCTTGGAACCAGACTTGCAAGCACTTCCCCATTGTTGTTTACGTTCCACTGCTGCAGAAGCTCAGCAAAAGATAGGAAGTACTCTTCTTAAGTGTTATTTGGCTACCACATCGGATCCCAGATTGGTTTTCGCCTATATGCATTTGGACTCGTCCCCGCACATGGGAGGCAGCCATCCTTTGGTGTGCGACAGACTGTGTGGTCGCGCAGTTTAGGCCTACGGTGGGTTCCTGAAATTGTCTGCTCACTTCTTGGTATACGAATGACAACAGTAGGCACTTCAAGAGCACAGCACCAACAGCAGGCGGATCAGCTCTGGACACAGCTTCCCCACAAGTGGACCGGTCTGCCTTTATTAATTTTTTGACAGAGAGGCACGAATGTCGGAGGTTCGGTGGTTCAATGATCAACCTACTCCTTGGCAGCAGGAGACATCCAAAAAGGACTGGTGGAGTGGCCAGGTGATGGAGTACCCTGATGGGAGACGAGTAGTGACCGGGGATCACAGTCAGCGCGAACCCTGCCGGCGACAAAGCAGAGGTGATTGACTTTTAGGTTTAGGTTTAATTAATTGTAGAGGAGAACATCCGAACTGAAGAACAAGAATGGCAAAAGAAGCGCAAGTTGGGGCTCGAACTTGCACTCATAACAGTACAAAGAGTGTCCGTGACGAGGCAACGAACTAGTAAAAGCTAACTATTAGATTCTGCTTTTCTTATATTTTTTTAAACAAAATCCTAAGAAAGACATTAAGGGGGTGCAGAATCAAACTTGGAATATCCCCGGAATACTTCGAAATGAATGAAATATAATCTATTACATCCGTAAAGGATAATCACACGCTTGTATTTTCAGCAGATGGCTATATTTTTTGTTCCAACCGACAGATTCTGGCGAGGGCTTCAAAATCAGTAATCGAGTCGGCACGACGGATCTCGGGATATTTGCCCGTGACGTCACGCTCGCAACGTCACGGGCCCATATGATGATGATGATGAAATACGTTTATTTTCTTTCATAATTAAAGCTCAGGCAATTGCTCTAAGGCATGGCCTAAAAAAAATTCAAAAAGCTTTACTGAGGCCCGTTTTCTCCAGGTAGGAAATGACGAACCTGAGCAGTTGAAGTCTTCTTCCGGAATTCCCTGCTGGTTTTATCCATTCATTAAGGTTTTCGGGCTTATCTTGGGGATCTATTGTTGCATTTGCATCCTCCCTTTCTCTTCTGAAGTGTTTGCAGTCCCACAGGAGATGATCGATATTTGGTGGGATCTTTTCTCTACAAAAGTTACACTCTGGTGGTTTTGGTATGAATTTCGGGTCCCGTCTCAACTTTTCTTGTGTTTCCCATTTCTTGAGGAGGTGCGGGGTTATAGCACTTCCTGTCCTTACCCTTCTAAAAAGAACTGTTTGGTATCTTTTGAGCCCAGAAGGGATAGAATCCTGTTCTTCGGGATGCCTGTTTCGTAGTTGTCGCAGTAGTTGTTTCTTTGCCTTATTTATGGTAGCTATAGGATCGTATTCTTCACTCAAACTTTTTAATACGGTAGAGTACGGGTGATCTCGTTGTGATTGGCCTGGTCTGTCGGAAAGGAGGGAACGACTATACTCTTTCCCGAGTTTGCTGGCAATCTCATTTCCCTTAATCCCCGTGTGTCCCGGGATCCAACGCAGGAGTATCGTTGCATTCTTCTTCTTCAGTGTTGTTATTGCCGCCTTTAGGATTTTTCGTATTATCGGGCTTACTGCATGATGTATCTTACATGCTCTAATAACCTCTTGTGAATCGGTAAAAATTGTTATTCTTTTCTTTTCTATTGTACTGCTGGTTGCGTGTTCTACTGCAGCCAAGACTGCTTGCGCTTCTGCTTCTTCCGGGGTGTCTGCGACTGTTGGGTATGACCATGTTCCTATGTTTAAGAGGTGAAAGGCTATCGTTGCGTTATTGTTGCTGACCGCCGCGTCCGTATAGTATATCGCTAACTCGGGCTCATTGCGGATGAGCTCAATTTCTTCGTTGTGTTTTTTGGCATATCTTCTTCTTTTCTGGTGATCAAGGCCCATGCTCTTGCGAATGGGAGTGCCTGGAACTACCATTATCCGTTCCCACGGTGGTATCTGTTCCGGAAATTCCTCCAGTTTGCTCGTGTCTTGATTTAGCAGATTCATGATGCGTCGCCCTTCTTTCGTATTGAGCATCTTAATTTTGTGCATTTCTGCCTGTGTCGCTCGTAATTCCTCAAAACTCGGGAAGGGGACGCATTTGTGTAGTTCTTCAATCTTGACGTTTCGCGGCAATCCTGCAATGCACCGTCTCGCATCGTTTAGTAACCTTTCCAGTTTCTCCATGCTCTTTTTATCGATCTTGTAAAATCTTAGCCCATACATAATTTTAGAGATGAGCACTGTTTGAGTCAGTGTTCGAGCCACTTTTTCTCCCGCCCCTCCGAGTCTGTTTGCGATTCTTCTGGTTAGCGATGTTCCTTGTTTCCACGTTTTGGTCATTCTTTGTATCCATTTAGTTGGGTCGTTCCTAAAATGGCTGTTATTCCCAGTATTTGGTGATCCTCTGTCTTTTCGATGGTAGTCCCGTTTAGTTTTAGTTCCACGTTGGCAGGTGCCTTATAGCCGAAAATCATGTATCGGGTCTTTTCTGGCGATGGATTAAGTCCAATCGATTTGAGATATCTATCGATCGTGTTTAATCCCTCTTGCAGGATTTCTTGCAGGCGTTTCGAGTGGCCTCTGCTTGTCCATATTGTTATGTCGTCCGCATATACCGTACAGTGGAGTCCTTCTATTTTGTCAAGCTCCCACATCAATGGAGCCATTGCGAGGTTGAACAAGGTCGGTGATATTACCGATCCTAGGGGTACGCCGATGTTGTTGGACTTTACTGAGCCGAGGTGCTGACCTACTTTAACGGCATACGTTCTATGTTTCAAAAACGCTTTAACAAAAATTAGTGGCTTACCCAGTATTCCTTGGCATTTGAGGCTATCTAATATGGCTTGATGTGGGAGCGAATCGTAGGCCTCTTTGACGTCTACGGCCACGAGAATTCGTACTTGATAGCGCTTCGTCGGATATTTTAGAACTCCTGATTGAATTAATGGAGGGCTATCATGTGTCCCGACATGTTTTCTAAAACCGGTTTGTGCCGGATGAAATATTTCTTTCTCTTCTGTTATCCAGTCGATGCGGCCAAGAACCATTCTCTCCATTAGTTTACATAGCACCAATGTGAGTGAAATGAGCCTTGTGTTTTGTGGTGACGTTGGATTCTTTCCTGGTTTGGGAATTGGTGTCACCCACGATAACTTCCAGTTATCCGGTATCGTTCCTTGGTTCCATATTTCGTTTATCCATCCGAGTAATTTCTGTTTGACTTCTGTAGGTAAATTCCAGATCATGCTTCCGCTGATTTGATCAGGTCCGGGTGTGCTTTTTGTTTTTCCTTTCTCTATCGCCACCTCCAATTCCCAAGTTGTGAAATCTACATTACTCGGGTCGTTCACGTCGACATCTTCGATCTCGTATATTTGTTGATCTGGTGTCTCTTCCGCTTGGGGGAAGAATACCGGCCCCGTTTCTTCGGCACTCTCTTCTATTGTTAGATCTTGACCGAGGGCCATGTTTGGTACTATTTGTTTGGTTTTGGTCTTTCCGAACATGGCATTAAAAATTGCCCATAACTTTGCAAGCGATGTATGCTCGTCAAACGATTCGCATAGTGAAAGCCAGTTGTCTTGACTTAGTTTCCGCGAGTATTCTTTGGCCTCTGTCGTTAACTCGTTGACTAATTTGAGCGTATTGGGGTTTTTAGTTTGTCTGTACTCATCGAGCGTTTTGGATTGTTGGTGCCACAAAGACAGTAGTCTGGTGTCTGGGATTGGTGCGTCGAAGTCGACTAGCCGCTTCTCGGTGCCCTCGTCTGTGGCCCTTAGCATGAGTTTGGTGAACTCTTCAATGGATTCGTTCTGTAAATCCTCAGTTATTTTTACTCTGAATCTATCCCATATGACCGTTCTTGTTGTTCGTTTCCTCTTGTGCTTTGCGACGTTTTCGACCTGAATTTCTATGGGGTGATGGCCACTTCCCCATGTGTCTTTGATCAGTTCCCAGTTTGCTTTGATTTTCTGGGTAGTAAAAGTCAGGTCTGGTGTGGTATCTTCGTGTTTCTGAATTGTGGCCTATCTGGTGTTTACTGATAAGTCATTGATTAAGAGTAGATTTGCCCTTTTGTATGCCTCTGCCAGTTTCTGTCCCCTGACGGAGGTTGTTCCGTAGTTTCATTCTGTGTTTGGAGCGCTAAAGTCTCCACCGATTACCATCTCGTCGTTGGGAAAGGACCGCCTAATTTCTTGCATCCACGAATAGTCATCGTTCTCGTGTTCAAGGGCGCCTGGTCTGGCGTACGTGGACACAAGACAAATTCTTTTGTCGCTTATCTCCGTTTGGACTGCTACGACTTCTTGAGAGGCATTGCACCATTTGCTGGTGTCTATTTGTGTGAAATGGAGCTCTTTGTCGAGGTATATCCCGGTTTGTGCTTGCACTACTGTTTTGCCCTTTTGTTTGTGGTGAATAGACGGTGTGGAGAATTTGTTGTATCCCCTTAAAGAGATGGTGTCACTTTTCGTTTCTTGTATTAGTAGGGCATCTCGTGGGTTCTCCGCTAATCGTAAGTTGAGTTCTTCCCGCTTCTGTTTCAGCTTCTACAGTTCCACTGTAGAATTGTTAAAGGGCCGCTCTTCGTTTTCTTCTTATTTGTTGAGACCATGTTGGGTCAGAATATATTCGTACGTTTCCATCCTCTTGTTAATAGCCTCCGTATGAGCTTGAATTTGGGTTTGCAGCGTTTGCATAAGCTTCATTATTTTTTCTACCGTCGTAGGGGTCTGTGATGTCGCGGTGTGATCGTCTGTGCCTGATTCGCTTTTGTTCGTTTTTGTTGATGTGCTGGGTATCGACCTCATTTGCAGCTGCTGAAGTTTGTATTGCGATTGTGTTGATGGTGGTGGTGAAAATGACGTGGAAGACGAGCATCTGTCGATCCTGTCGATCTCCTCCTGCACCATGGCAATTTCTTTGCGTCTTTCCATCGCTGCTCCGGATAAATTGTTCTCTTCTTCTTTCAGTTTCTTCCTGAGTTTCTCGTATTCCCTTCTCTTGTTGATTAGCTGTAGCATCGATTCCCTATGATCCTTCATTATTTGTGCGAAGGTAGGCTGTGCGTTCGTCGTGGTCTTCTGTGGTGCCTTCGGCTTGGGTGCTGGTGAGGTGCTCTTGTCTCGTGACAGCTTAGGAGAGTTGTTGCTTTGTGATCGCGTCCGAAGCAGTTCAAAACTGTTGATTCCTTCAAATTTGCTTCCCAAACGTCCATTTGTTGGTGGTTGAAAAGGGGTGCCTTGGCTCTTTGTTGGAGTTTGAGGTCGGCCTGTGTCTTTGCTGAGCACAGCTGGTGTAGCGCGACATGGTCGTTGCCTTTGCAGTTGTAGCAAAATAGTTTCTGGCACTTGTGACCTTTCTGACATAAATCCCCACAGTCCTTGCAGCGGGACTCATTTTGTGCATATGCCGGCCTTGTGGCCTAGGCTGTGACAGTTGAAGCACACGATCGCAGTAGGCCGTTAGGCGTAGACGCTGATGAGTTTTCCATGATATCTTAATTTTTGTGGAATTCCGTCGCCCTTGAACGTTAACAAATATGTTCCTTTTTTTCCGAGCGGTCTTGCCTGGAGTATCTCGTGGTAGTCTGTGTCTGAGTTATCGAGAGATTCCTCGACGCTTTCTAAGGGGTCGATGCCATGTACAACGCCACGTGGAAGCGAGCCAGTCGTTGCTTGGTACGTGTTTACTTCCACCGTGCCATCTGTTGTCTCGATTTCCCTGATTCTGAGGATGTTCTCCAAGTGCTTTCGTTCGTATACCGTTGTTGTAATTGAATTGGTTTTTCCGTTCGTCGTGAAAATCAGCCTGTCTACGAGTACCCCGCTTCCTGCGGCTCTAAAGAATTGTTGGTAGATTATTTTCGGACAAATCTTCGTGATGTCCTTTGATCCTTTTGGTTTGATTGATATGATGAATTTCTCTAGGCCGAATCGTTGGAGGTGCGTTCCTCTGGGTGGTTTGGGATTCTTTCTCCGTTGTACTTTGTTCCAGGGATCTTCATTGCGAGTCGAGTCGTCAATATTTTCGCTTACTCGGTTTTCCGCGTCTTCATCCATGTCATCGAGGCTGTCCTCAGACTCGGCGGGTCGGCTTCGCTTCGGCGGCCGTGGGGTAATTTTAACTCGTGGAATTTCTTGAGTGTTATCTTGTGAAAAAAAAAAATGTTTCATGGTTGATGGCCGGTTCATCTGGCGCGGACGACATGTGGGAGGTAGTGCTCTACAGGGTGCCGGGATACGTCTTTCCGCAGCGCCGACACATGAGGCTGGGCCCAGACTTGAGCAGCCGTTGGGCCTAATTTGGCGACCAAAGCGGAAAGGCTCGTAAATTTGTGAAAAATCACTCGCTGCCCCTGAAATTGGGTGTGCGGATTTGGGAAGTTGTCCTGCAGACGTTGTGATACTTCTTTAGTCGAGGTCTTGCCAAAAACTGGGAAATTCATGTCTTCGGCGGACCGCCGTGAGATACATTCCTCCCCATAGCTCTTCGTCGTCGTTTCAAAACTACGACACTACACATGGCCCATATGAGGGCAAGGGTATAGTAATTACGATAAATGTCACTAGGTGGTGCCAGCTTTATCGTCAGCGCGTTACAATTCTGCCAAGTGGGAATGCCCGTGGCACAATGTATTAGACCCGAGAGGTGCGCCAAGCGCCGCTCGCTCCCGCACGCCGTGGCGTAGCTTCTGATGGGCCCGTGACGTCATACATTCCAACAAATCTCAGACCTCAACTACCAGGTGGTATTAGGAAATTGTTTTCTTTGTTTTAAAATTGCTTTTCTTGCATTTACAAACGAAAGACTGCTGTTTGTGAGCTGCTTTCATGAAGCAGACCTAGTCTACACCAAGAAATGGGCGCTAAAATTTAGCTTTCGTACCCCAGTAAAGCAGAACAAAAACCTACACTCTAAGAAAAAATTGAGGAAAAAAGTAGCAACGGCGCGTCTTCCACCCTTCTACTGACGCGCCCTCAAGCGGACACGAGAAAGGAGGAGGAACGAAACGTTTTTCTCCTTCTCTAGACAGACGGGAGAAAGCTTTCGCCCTCCCGACTTATCTTCTTTCGGTTTCGTTTTTCGAGCAGGTCGCGCACGTTGTTTAATAAATAGCTGTTGAGTTTATTCAGCTTGAGCGGCAGCGAAGGCCGCCTGTAATTCCGTCTTCTAGTCTTAACGTGCAGAACATTTCGGTTGCATTGACGTTTTTATCACTAATTTTATCAAACGAGCAAACGAAGCCGCTAGAAACAGCGAAGTTCCGGAGCAGTACCAGTAGCGCCACGTAACACTGGGAGATGGCTGTCTCCGGAATGCGGAACACGCGCAGCACGGAACTACAGTAGTGAAACCACGCGGAACTGTGTCGACGTTTTCGACGTTATGAAAACCGCAGGAACTGCGTCCAAGACAGGCAGGTTTTGCTGCCGGCTGCCTGGGTGCCTTCCGTGCTGAGTTCGGTTCTGTTTTCCGATGCCGAGTGCAACCGGCGTTCAACGTGGTTCTCAATTTGTGCGTGTCAACAACATAGCTGCAACACCGTGATGGCAGTGTTGTGGATTGTGAACAGAAGACTGGAATTATCGCCGATGTGACCATGTGCTCGCGTATCAGTGGCGTAACAAGAAGATGAGATCGTAAACTGTCGGGCATTGATGCCGCTGGTCGGGCCGTGATCGGAGGGGGCGGGGTGTCGCGGGTTGACATTCCGCTTTACATTAAAAAGTTTAATACCACTTGAGGGGTTACGTGCAATCGATCGACGTGCGGATAATCATGTTGGAACGCTGGTCTGAACAGTATAAGCTCCTATCGTACAATGGCCAATGTGACTGTCGGAATTGTCTCGTCCCCGAGAGCGATTGCGCTCTGGGAGAAGGACAACAGTACGAAATCGTGACGGAAAGTACTTATATTTACGGTGTAGAATTTTAGCATTAAAAAACAATAATAAATAAAATTAAAAAAAAAAAAAAAAAACACAAAAAAACTATCTTTTATTTTGCTGTTTAAATATACCACGGTTCCTGCAGAAACTGCCCTCCAAGTGGCGCGCTGGGATGAGCGCTGGGAGTTTTCGGGCTCGCCACGGCGTAGCTCCGTACACTTAACACCTGCCGCAAGTCGCGGCTTTGACTGCATTCAAGTTGTTCGAAAAGCGATTTCTCAGCCCGTGAATCATCACTTCCAGCTGAGTGAATATCCGCTCTAAAGAGATTAATTCAAGACGGCAATTGCAGCTTTGCACGAACAGCACAAATAGAAAAACAAACACTACAATAGAAATACAGGCTACGGCGTGACGTGCGGGGAAACAAACTCATGGCTTCGAACCGCATTAAAGCACCTTGATTTATTGGCTTTCAAATAATTACGGCATGACCGAGCGTTTGCTTTTTAATAAGAGATTCATCCCCTGAGCCATTCAAAATACCCTTAGAGGTATGACATTGATAGAAAAAAATCAACATGCTGGGAATATTTTTTATTGCTTATTCAGTCACCGGAAAATTCCGTCCGTTCAAAACGACCAGTATAAAAGACGGAAACGCAGAGCACGGGTGTAGTGTTCGGGTTAGTGTGGTGCTCTGTTGTATTGATATTTGTCTGCGCCGTGTATGTGCTCAATTTTATGTTCACCTGATGCTTCTAATAAGCGTAATGTGTGTATAGCAGAGGAACCCCCAGTGCAATAGTAGCCTGAGGTAATAAAATTATTTTTTGTAGAACATGAATTGGGCGGTACCTAGCGCCACCTAGCCTAGCTACTTGCAATTACTCTCTTGACCCCGCCATCTGGTGGCTAGCGATTTAACCTTCTTTCACACTACGCGATAAACAGCGGCTTCGAGTTTGTTCTTTCGAGAGCGGCTTTTGGTTTCGCGGATTGAGTTTGCCCTTCTCCGTGATGTGCGGTTGACGAAGGAATTGTGACTCGAGGAACACCCAAGGTAAGACGCAAAGTGCGCAAAGTAACTGGGTATGGGGGGCTGTCTCCGTTTAACATTGCAGTGCTGTCGACGAGAAGACTGAGTGACTGCTTTCGAAACGCAAGTTTCTGTACCTGGCTTCGAAAATAAACACAGTTCGCGGAAAGCTCGTGTTACGCTTTTATTTGCTGCTCCTCTCGTTCCTTACAAGAGACGTAGCGTCCTCGTCAAGCCTTATTGGGCTCAATTTGCTCGATTCGGGGCCGTCATAATGAGATGCAGGCGACGGACGAACTTTGCTCCCCTGCTTCAGGGACGAACGCTTCTCTCTTTCTAAAGGAACATAGGTTACAAGAACCGTTCCTCCCCTAAGGGAGGACTATCCATACCCTTTTTTCTAAGAGTGTACTGCTCTCCCAGTCTTAATATTTTTTTTTAACATTCTCTATAGGTAGACTACAATAATAAAAATACCAGAACACGACACGTATCTTCCAAAATACAAGTTGTCAATGACAAATGATAATGGAAAAACTTCATATCCGAGGAAAGTTCGTCATATTTGAGATAGGTACCGTCAGAGAAAGATGTCGGCTTAACGGCTGCTGTTGAGGTCACAGGCATTTATGATAGAAACGTTTTCTTAGAAGAAAAACCGAAAGAGAAACACTTCCTTTCACAGCACTGCGATTCACCGAAAGCACTCGTCTTGAACGGAGGAGATGCTAGCTCTTCCGCGTACTGGCGGCGTCGATGAAGCTTCGTGTCACGTGCTAGTGCACGCTGGTTTTACAACATAGGGTTTGGAGTGAGGAGGCCAATGATGAACAGCGGCCGTCTTGTAAACACCAACTTCTTGAGATGCCGGAGCTGGGTGGCCATCTCGCGCGCTGGCTATATTCCATTCATCCTTAAGCTGAGACTGCGGTGAAAGCTACGTCCTCAATGGACCAGTCATATATCCCTCTTTGGCCACGTGATCACGCTCCCGCTCATATCGACGCACCGAGGACTGGGTGAGGTGATTGAAGGGGGGTGGCTGATTGGTTCGGCCGGCACTAATTCCCACTGCAGTTTCAGCTCAGAGCCGTCTATAGAGAGCGTTTGGTCAATGGGAGGCGGGCGCAGAGCCTGGACGTGCACCAGAAGCAGAAAGTGGGCTGACATTCTCTCTTGGCCAACCAGAAGCCTAACCACTCATTCACACTGGAAGCGGATCCGCGTTCGCAAAGCGGTTGCGAACGCGGTTGTATAAAGATCCAGTACAACTGCACGCGCATTTGATGTCATCGAGTGCGTGTTCAATTGTACTGGATGTTTATACAACCGCGTTCGCAACCGCTTTGCGAACGCGGATCCGCTTCAAGTGTGAATGAGCGGTTAAAGAATTCCTAGCGGTAGTAGCGAGAAACTGTTTTAATCATAGGTATATGTTGGTATAGGGTTTTAATAAGCACGTAAGTGTGAACTGTAGTGACCCTTCATGGATGAAAATAGGGTGCACGTGTTGTTACGATCATGATCATGCAGAAAGATGTAAGAAACAAATGTGCCGCTCAACTCTGTTTTGCTCGGGGAGAATGTGACCGCTCGGACGGTAGGTTCCCGGCCCTCGGCGCACGGATTATGTCGATTATGTCGGTTGCGCCAGTTGCACTCTTCCACCACAATTTTGGATGACCGTGATTGAAACATCACGTGCACCACATTTTCACTCACCGAGAGTTACTCCGACGCATTTACTAAGTCTGTTTCTCGCAACCACCGCTAGGGTATTATCTCCGGCTTCTGATTGGCCACATTCAAATTTGTGAAGGCGCCCTGGAACACGCCCAGCCCGCTTTCGGCCAATGGCGCCTCCTCATCTGTCTCCTATACTTCCCAACGAATGGCCAGGCTTTCTCCATATATGACTCTCTCAGCTTAAAGGTGAACGGAGTATGGGGCAGCATGTCTCAATTTAATGAAATTTCGTAAAGTCTAAATTCGGGTACCGGCCAAGGGGAAAAGATCAAAAGGTTTGAAAGGCCACATCTTGCAGGGCAGACTGGTAAATCACGAGCGTTGGAACACTGTGAAGAAGATCAGTTGCTTATTTACTGTCTTGAAGGAACTAAAGGAACACTAGTGTTGGAACACCGAAAAAAAACCCAGAAGCTTATATACTGCCCTAAGAAAAATCTGAACGAGGACGAGCGCAAGAACGTTGTTAAAAACCGCAGGGGCTCTTTTTGTGCCCCAGAAAAGAGGTAAACAGTCGAAAAGACGGGATGGGCCGACAGGCTCGGCCGACGCACCCAAATATAGCGGTAGCTGGCGCGCCGAAATATAGTTGTAGCTGACGCACCGAAATGTAGTGATCCTCTGGTGGATAGGTGGAGATGGTTGTGGTTTGACGATCTGGCTGCTACTTGGCAGCAGGAGACATCCAGGAAGGGTCGGTAGAGCGGCAGGGCTATGGGGTGCCCTGACGGGTGACGAGGCAGAGGTGATTGACGTTTAGGTTTATGTTTAATAAGTCATAGAGGAGAACATCAAAGCTGAAGAACGCAAACGGCGAAAGAGGCCCAAATTCGGGCTCGCGCTGGCGCTTGTAAAAGCACGATTAGCGCCTGTGACGACGCACCAATCTGGTAAACGCCAATTACTACGCTGCCACAAAATTTCAACCTGCTACTGAATTGGAAAGTTCGCGCACTACGTACGTAAAGTCAGGAGATCACAACCACGACGGATGAAGCTCAGAAATTCAACCAGTCCGAGGTTGATGAAACAGTATAGGCGACACAGACACACACCTCTGAGCACGTGTACCCTGTCGATCCTCGGTCTCAGTGTTCAATGGTTCAACACGATCAGATATACAACTAATATTTTTTTTTTTAAATATTCTTTACAATATAATACGACAAAAAGATATCCTCACCTCAGTTCGGCAAACACCCCCGTAGTTTGTTGTTGTTATGATGCCACAGCTAGTACACCATACCACGGTCCACAGCTTGCTGCTCGCGCTGTCAAAATGTTTATTCCACCAATATACGCAAATTGCACAACAGATGTGAACTTGGCGGATCTTAAAGGATCACGAAAGCTAAGGAAGAATATAATTTACAGTCTTTCTGTAGTTATCTAAGTAACTAATATCATTTACGACTGCCTGTACGTGAATATCGGATTCGAAAGTGACCACACTTCCGTCGTCACCTGCAGGAAGGTGGTCATTCCACAGCGGTATGAGGTCGTCACTTTGCCCAAAGGCTAGTAACTCGCCTTTTGGGGTAGTCAAAGCCTTCAAAGCGTCATTTGACTACCCAAAGTAGTCATTTTTTCTTAGAGTGGGTAGTAGCTGCCGCGGCAGCTGTCATGGAGGGCTGGGTCGTCAAGGTGTTCAGTTTCGAGCTTGATTGTACGGTGTCGGGCAGGGGTCGGCTGCCCGACGTCCGGAGAAGTCTGCGGACGTCGGGCTGCTGGAAGTACGGAGGGTGCTGCCGCTGCTGCTGCTGGTGTTGTTGCTGCTGCTGCTGCTGCTGCTGCTGCTGCTGGGGCTGCTGGCTGCTCCCATAAAGAGCCGCCTGAGTTGTTGTACATTGATTTACTAACCTGCGTTTTTTTGTGTGTGTGTTTTTTTTCGTTTTGTTTACAAAGTGATGCATATCTTTTGTGACCTGCCGCTGTTGCCAATTGGGGAGGGGGCTCAGGACTCGTCAAGCTGCACAAATGCAGCTTTTTTCCTCCGTCCCCTTCCATCATGTACTTGTGCTTGATGGAAAAATAAACATTATTATTATTATTATTATGCCGGATTCGTTGGGCTGGCCTGCCAGCGTCGTCCAGGTGTCGGAGGTGGCACCGACGTCGGGGTAGATGCTTGAGACAGGCCAGGGCTGGGTGGCCTGGCTGGTGTTCGTGGAGAAGGAGCCACTTGGTCCGAGGGAGAATAGGCTAAATTGTCCCACGGGGGGTGCTGCTGCGGCAGCTGTCGTGGAGGACGTTTTTCGCAGGAGAATGTCAACTACTTCGGTGGTGGCGCGGTAAGATTCAACTTCTGGAGCACGATGTGCCAGTTGACCGACCACCGATAGTAGCGCGGGTGCCGACTTATTTGGTTCTACAGCGAACTTCAGATCGAGACTCAGGACTCGTTGCACTAGCTGCGGCAGATTATGTCTCCGATGGTTTCTACAGGGTTACTCAGTACCCGCATTTTTTTTTGTGTTAAACTGCGGAGATGCCTCAGAGTGAGTCGCCACAAATGATAAGTCATTGTATTTACTTTACAAGGAAAAGTACTCAAGACATATGCTTTTACCGTATGGAAGATTACACAAGAGTACACAGAAGCTCGTTCGGTAATGCCTCGTTTGTCTGTGCCATTAGATTGCAAGAGTTTGCACATCCTCGTGCCGTGTCAAGCGGAAGGGGCCAAGCCACAAAAAGGGTTTTGATTTCAGTCGGCACCATTTTGATTCGGATGCAATATCCGCAAGTCCGTGCTTGGCAGACGCAAATAGCGATCCAGGCGAAAATAAGGCTGGGGTCCAAAAGAGATCCGGAAAATGGCCCAATGTATCAGAAATATAGCTCGTTAAAACGGTGGATTCGGAGAGTTGGTTATCAACGCAAGTACAGAGTTACACATAAACACCAGTAACCACAGGCCACAAAACCAAGAACACATGGTGACACAATCACAGCAGACAAAATGGCCACACAGCGCAGACTCACAACCCAATACATATTCGCCCTTTGTTTTCTTTTAAGCCTTTTAGGTACTCATTGTAAAATTCACTTCTGTTTCTTCAACATCCCATGAAAGTATGATTATGGGCGTTTATTCTTTATTAGAGAGCTAAGCTCTTTCTTTTCCTGAGAAATTGAGCGATGAAGTGCTAACATGTTTATCATCACACCTGGCAATATGCTCCGCTTCCAGTATCTCCGGAGTCATTTGGCTACCGGTTCTGCCCAGCAAGGTACGCCTATCATGATGTGCCGCACATCTGCAATCACAGCAATGTAACCTAAATGTCCTGAGTTGGCTTTAGTTATATTGTTGTTGTGCTCTCAGAATCGACTGTTTAAAAATCTCCCAGTATGATCGATATATTGTTTCCCACGTGTGAGGGGAAAGAAATATACTACACTTTCTGTGAATGGAACGAAACCGGTCTTGTGCTTTTTTGTGCAGCTCGCTGAATGTTGTGAAGGATTGTTAACTTTTTTGCATAAGCTGGAAAGCTTGTTCAGAACTGAGAAGAAGACGTCGATGTTGACCAAGTTCGCCAATTTTCGAAGACCATAGAAGACGTTGCGTATGTAAGACAAAACTATGGGTCTAGTTGCCCTGTCTCCTGGTGCTCGTCTGATGACATTTGTTCTGTTCTCTGAGAAGGTTCTCCGCCAATGATGTTAATAAGGAAGTGGGGTACCCTGCTGATGACATGCGAGACATCTATGCACTAAAGCTCGGTTTGATCGTAGGTTTGCATGATTTGCTAAGGAGTTTTTAAGGCAAAGTTTGACGATGATCCTCTTAACCAACTTGGAGTTTTTTTGTTTCTTTTCAGCGCAAAAGCCCCCAAAACCGAATGCCGGCTCAAAGTTATTGTCACCGAAAAGGGAACCAGACAGAGTCGGCAGCCTTATTTCTTAAAAAAACTGAATCTTCTCACGATTGATTATCCGTTCTTAATTAGGAGCTCTAACAAATTAATAAGGTTTCTGTCTGTGCCAAACAACAGAAACTTAAAGTTTTTTTTCATTGACATAGAAGATGCATACTAGGTACTACCTCAGGACAGTCTTTTACACAGCACTGAGGAAACTATCAATTATTTTGTGCCCATTGCATTGCAGAACGCTTTGGGCATCCCCCAAGACAGATTTCTCCAGTAGATTGCCGTTCACCTGCATCCCACGCTCGCCACTTTTAATGAAAATACATAGTTGCCAAAGAAAAAAAAGGTTTCAATTCGGTATTGTATCGCCCCTGTTCTCAGTGACATCTACATGGCGCACCATGACAGACTGCTGCAAAAAGCTTAGACTCCCCGGAAGTCGTGAGCATAGGTCGTTACGTTGAAATATTATAAACTTCCTTGTCGTCGACAAAAGCATGTTTCCCCCCAATGGCCAAAGTTCTGTCCACTTTCGAAGGGTGGATGAATTCGTTGGAGCCTACGCATGAGCTTTCCGTTGAGAAATCTATTTGATACCAAGATATACGAATATTTTTATTGACTTTTCACGTATGCTGGTCGTAGAAGCCACGAGGAAACAAGCCACTCCTTAACTTTAATTTTGCACACTTCAAGTTGGTTAAGAGGGGCATCGCGAAACTTTGGCTTAAAAACTCCCTCAGCAAATCATGCAAACATAGGATGAAAACAAGCTCAAGTGCACAAATGTCTCGCCTGTCATCAGCCTGATATCCCACTTCCTTATTAATATCAGTGGCGGAGAACCTTCTCAAAGAAAACAAAAAAAAAGACGTCCTCAGACGAAAATCAAGAGACATGGCAACTAGGCCAATAGCTGTGGCTTACATACACAACGGCTCCCGTGGTTTAAAAAAAAAAAGTGGCGAACAGGGTCAACGTCGACGTCATTTTCTCGGCTCCAAACAGACTTTCCAGCTTATGCAAGAATGTCAACAATCTCTCACGTCATTCAGCTGCCGCTCAAATAAGCACCAAACAACTTTCGTTTGATGCACAGAATAGGTAGTATATTTCTTTCCTCTCACCTGTGGGAAACGACATATCGGCCTGACTGGGAGATGTTTAAATGATCGAGCACCAGCACAACAACAACATAACTAGAGCCTATTCAGGACAATTAGGTCTACCTTGCCATGATTGCGGATGTGCGGCACATCTAGATAGTTGTACCGTGCTGGGTAGAAACGGTAGCCAACTGACTACAGAGGTAGTGGAAACGGAACTTATTGCTAGGTGCGATGATAGTGTTTTAGCACTCCATTACTCACTTTATCAAGAAAACAATTAGCCTATCTTACTACTACAGGATAAACGCCCATGATCGTC
Organism: Ixodes scapularis; assembly: GCF_016920785.2. Taxonomy (NCBI): domain Eukaryota; kingdom Metazoa; phylum Arthropoda; class Arachnida; order Ixodida; family Ixodidae; genus Ixodes; species Ixodes scapularis. The sequence goes on along the minus strand of NW_024609835.1, from coordinate 238,544,900 downwards.
ATTTCATGGGACGTTGAAGAAAAAGAAGCCAATTTTACGATTGTATCAAAGAGGCGTAAAAGAAAACGAAGTGTAAATATATTGAGTTGTGTGTCAGCTCACTGAAAGTGTTTTGTCTGCTGTGATTGGTTTTGTGTTTTGTTACCTTTCGTGACTTGTTCTTGTGTGTAAATCCACACTTGCGCTTTTCAATTTAAGGCATGGCAAAGTAGCACCTCAAATCAAAATGCAGATTAATCCTTTTTGTAAAAGCACATATTCCATCTTTCTAACTCATATCTGGCAATTTAAAGTCAAAAGAAAGCACCACACACTCACTAGAAACTAGGTCGGTAAACATGATTAAAATCAGCGAACAACGTTAGGAAGCTGTTGAAAAAAAGCAGAAGACAGGAGAGACGCTGAAGCTCTTTCTAGCACCCTCGGTGGCGCAATCGAGAAGAATCTGCGGAATTATAAGGACGGAGTACTTGAACCAGGTTCAGTTTTCAAAGACACTATGTGAAAAGATAAAAATGTGGGGCGGCAAAGCAGATTATTTGCGGAGATGAACAGGAACCTGAGCAATGTCGTTGAGTTTCTGTCGTAGCAGGTTGGGCCCGTCTACCGAAAAGACGAAGGTTGCCCCTACTGCCGGCCGTTTTACGACCCTTGGAGATGTAGATATACCATCCGATCTTGGCAAAACACTGGGTCTTCGACCCAAGTTTTGCACTCAGCCTTCACTGCGTCCCCCGGATCTACTTACCTTAGCCCGGAGAGTGGCTGTCCGAACAAGGGAGGAAGAGAGACCTGCTGCATTTCGAGAAGTGTGGAATGCCTCCTTAATAATAATAATTTAATAATTTCCTTTATTTTTCCAACAAAAGGTTGAAAGGTGACTAAGGAAAAAAGCTGTAACAACTGCTTGACTGGCCTCTAGCCACCCCGAACAAGCAGTCGCAAAGCAGGCACCAGAGGAATTATACAATGAAACTTTGCAAATTCATAAACAAAATGAAAAAGCATCACACAAAAGAAACAGCGTTTTACAGAGCAATAACGCATTGAATCAACAAACACACAGTGCATTCTAACTAAGCGCAATATAATCAGTGCTCATTGTTGATAATGAAGTTTGAAATAAAATATCCCCTTAAAATGCTCACCGATGTACTGTTGATATCTATATCTTGCCTAGTCAGCTGATTAAGGATATTTGGTAAAGTATATGCGATAGTTTGATTGCCGTAATTAGTTCTAGAAAATGGTACTTCCCAGGGTTCCTTAGTCCGTGTTAATATTGAATTGTATAAAATTAACTTTGTTCTGAATGGTAAGATGTGTTTAATACGATATACAAGACCAACTATACTAGATAGTTTAGATATAATATAATTGATATGGTCATCCCATGATAGGTTTTCTTGAAAAACGACACCTAATGTTTTAAACTTGGGAACAATTTCAATTGGAGTAGAATTTAAAAAAAAATGTTCTCAGTAATATTGACACGCCTATTTTTTGGTCGAAACAAGACTGCCTTCGTTTTATTCGCATTTATTTTTAAAGCATTATGTCTACTCCAAATATGAAGCTTTTTCAGTGTTTCATTTGCATCATCTATAAGATCCGAGGCATTATCACCGTTAAAGAATAGGCATGCATCATCAGCATAAATAACAAAGTATATGGATGGACTTATATTTAATATGTCATTTATATAAATATTGAACAAAAAAGGCCCCAGAATACTTCCCTGAGGAACGCCCGATTGAATCGGCTTAATTTCAGATAAATGACCATTTATATTAACATACTGCCTACGAGAGGATAAATATGATTGTAAAAGTTGATGCACTTGCCCACGAAATCCATACATGTCCAATTTTTTTAATAATAAACTATGATCGAGATAATCAAATGCCTTGGTAAAGTCAATGAATAAACCACGCGTGAGTTCTCTTTTTCAAATTTTTTAAGATGTTCTTTTTGCGCGAGAAGTGCGAGTTCTGTAGATCGTTGTTTGCGAAACCCAAAGTGGGATGGACTTAAAATATTATGCTTATCAGCAAAAGCTGTTAGTCGTAGAAGTATAATTTTTTCTAGGCCTTTAGAAAACACAGAGAGTATTGAAATAGGTCGGTAAGTACCCAAGTCGTTTTTATTACCTTTCTTGTATAAAACGGTTACTTTAGCCAGTTGCATTTGTTTAGAAAACACGCTGTCTAGCAAACATACATTAAGATATGTGTCAAAACAGCAGAAATAAGATCAATTACATATTTAATTGGTCTAATCTGTAAACCATCGGAAACGCAACTTTTGCTATTTTTTAAAGCATTAAAAACAGATATTACTTCCGAACTAGTGACAGGCGTAAGAAACAAAGAGTGATTATTTCGTACATTTATGTACTTGCAAGCATCTGACTCATTATTTTCTTTAACTAGACTTACAAAATACTCATTAAACGCATTAGCTAGCTCTTTTCCGGACACCTCCTGACCACCGAGGTTTAACTTTTCTACCTGATTTTGGGTAGATGAACGACCTAAGACATAGTTTAACTTTTTCCATACAACGTCGACTTTCTTATTACAGGATAAAAATAAGTTGCAGAAATAAGATTCTTTTGCATGTCGTAGTTCTTTGTTTAGTCGGTTTCGATAACGTTTAAAAATTAAAAATTTTTCAGTTTCTTTTGTTGTTACAAATTTTTGATATAGCGTATTTTTAATACCAATTTTTGCGAGCAGTTCTTTAGTGATCCAGGGTTTGCGACCTTTTCTAGAAGTTTTGAAAGTTTTATACAGAAAAAAACTTTCAAAAAGTATTTTTTTTAATTTCCTCAAAAATAAGTTATATGCATTATCTGAGTTTTTTTCTTGGTAGACATCATTCCAATCTAAACAAGATAGTCTCTGCCTGAAGTTTTTTAGGTTATCAGCCGTTATATTCTGGAACTGTGCCCCTAACTGATTTTTTTGTTTTTTGTTTGTAGCTTCGTTTTTATTTATAGATAAAAATATACCCAAATGATCGCTAATATCAGTTATCACTATGCCAGATTTCGTATCTGACTTATCGTAGCTTGTAATAAAAAGATCCAGTACTGTCGATCATTCAGTGGTAATTCTCGTTGGAGCCGTAATCATATTCACACATCCACATGTTAGGATCAGTGCTTCGAATTGCATTTTATTTGTTGTTTCAAGCGACATGTTAATATTAAAGTCGCCTCCCAGAATTATGTTATATTTATTTTTATTCGCAAACTCAAAAAAAAAACTCTAAATAAGCAAAAAAAAAACACGAAACATTTCGACCTGGTGGACGATAACACACTGCTATAATACTCTGCCCTACCAATAACGACAACATCTCGTAGTCTTCATCAATGCAACAGTAATCGGTAAGCATTTCACAGGAAAGGTCTGCCTTTATCATGATTGGTACGCCCCCGCCTCGGCTTTCTGTGCGGTTTAAAAAGGAACAGTCATACATCGGTAATTTTACAACGTCACTAGAATCAGTGTACCACGTCTCGGAAAGCAAAATTGCATCAAACGAAAAATTGAACTGACTTAAGAGTATTTCCAGCTCGTCTGCTTTATTTTGCGCTAATCGTGCCTTTATGTGGAAGCATTTGAGGGAGTTCATGCACTTGTCTCCCAAGAAAGATTTTACATTTGACGGAAGGAAATAATAATCACTTGACATAGCGATTTGGGCATCAAGTGAACCTGTCGGGTTAGCCATTGCATACAAAATAATATCTTAAAACTTGTCAAATGTAAATATGCGAGGCATCAAACTAATTTCTGTAAGTCATCCATAGACTTAATTACGTGTACTTGTTCGCGATCCCTTTTGCGCACAAGGATATTGCCATTCCTATGCCAGACGTACTGGTAGTTCGTAGTTTTAGCCTATTCTTTTGCCTCCCAAAGAAGCGCCCTGTCTTGTTTCCTGAGGTTCTCCTGAATGCAAGTGTTTTCTTTTTGTTTCTTCACATTTGTCCGTTTGCTTAGCCATTCATCCCTGGTTTTCTGTTGAGCAAAACGTATAATAATACCTGGATTTTTTTCCGGTCGGGACGGTAGTCGATGAATGCTGGTCACTTCGATTTGATTCAAGTCTGGTACTTCCAGTTTCTTTGCAACCGCATTTACCTTTGCTAACAGATCTTCGTTGTCAGTTTTAGGCACTCCATGAATTTCGAGATTTTGCTTTCGGCTGCGCCATTCAAGTCTGTTGACTTCCTGCTTAAGTTGTTTTATTTCTACGTCGGCATTGGTTCTTTCCAGGGTTTCCACTCGTTTCTTTAGTTGCTTCATCTCCTTCTTTTGCTCACCGATATTTTTTAGTACTTCGTCATACTTATCAGACATTTCCTGCATAGATTTCTCTTTGCCTCTCACAGTTTCCTTTAGGGTCATAAGGCTGTCTAGTTTGGCATTTATGGCGGCAAGCATCAAAGGTATGTTGGGTTCCGTATCCTCTCTGGCGCTCCGACTACCTCCCCGAGATTTCGCAGTTTTGCATGTTGAGCACCGCCATGACTTGCGTAAAGCACTGCCTTCGACTTGAAATTCGCTTCGGTGATACTAGAGCAAGGACTTAAGTGATACCCATATTCACATTCTAGGCACGTCAACCCTGAATCACTATCTGACACTTCTTCGTTGCACTTTGGACAAACATTTTCCATAGTTCAGAATTCAAAACTACAAAGTATCAGTAACAGCAGCAGCAGCAGTGTTATGCGCCAAACAGAAGTAAAACTTAGTGAAAAATTGAGACCAACCTGTAACGATAACAGAAGCGATTAACTTCTGGCTCTCGGCGCCGCTGCCACTGATGTGTGCTGTCCAAGGAAGGAGCGGTTCCTTTTAACTTCGGCCGTTGAAGATGACGTAACCTTGTCAATGCGACGTGGACCAACCAGAGCTTCGCAGCTTGCGTCTTTGCGGCGGCGAACGGTCGTGGTTCCAGAGGTGTTGACGGAAGGACCGAGCTCCTTGTATGCCGAGTTCCTTTTTCGTGGCTGTAACGATAACAGAAGCGATTAACTTCTGGCTCTCGGCGCCGCTGCCACTGACGTGTGCTGTCCAAGGAAGGAGCGGTTCCTTTTAACTTCGGCCGTTGAAGATGACGTAACCTTGTCAATGCGACGTGGACCAACCAGAGCTTCGCAACTTGCGTCTTTGCGGTGGCGAACGGTCGTGGTTCCAGAGGTGTTGACGGAAGGACCGAGCTCCTTGTATGCCGAGTTCCTTTTTTGTGGCTGTAACGATAACAGAAGCGATTAACTTCTGGCTCTCGGCGCCGCTGCCAGTGATGTGTGCTGTCCAAGGAAGGAGCGGTTCCTTTTAACTTCGGCCTTTGAAGATGACGTAACCTTGTCAATGCGACGTGGACCAACCAGAGCTTCGCAACTTGCGTCTTTGCGGCGGCAAACGGTCGTGGTTCCAGAGGTGTTGACGGAAGGACCGAGCTCCTTGTATGCCAAGTTCCTTTTTCGTGGCTGTAACGATAACAGAAGCGATTAACTTCTGGCTCTCGGCGCCGCTGCCACTGATGTGTGCTGTCCAAGGAAGGAGCGGTTCCTTTTAACTTCGGCCGTTGAAGATGACGTAACCTTGTCAATGCGACGTGGACCAACCAGAGCTTCGCAACTTGCGTCTTTGCGGCGGCGAACGGTGGTGGTTCCAGAGGTGTTGACGGAAGGACCGAGCTCCTTGTATGCCGAGTTCCTTTTTCGTGGCTGTAACGATAACAGAAGCGATTAACTTCTGGCTCTCGGCGCCGCTGCCACTGCTGTGTGCTGTCCAAGGAAGGAGCGGTTCCTTTTAACTTCGGCCGTTGAAGATGACGTAACCTTGTCAATGCGACGTGGACCAACCAGAGCTTCGCAACTTGCGTCTTTGCGGCGGCGAACGGTCGTGGTTCCAGAGGTGTTGACGGAAGGACCGAGCTCATTGTATGCCGAGTTCCTTTTTCGTGGCTGTAACGATAACAGAAGCGATTAACTTCTGGCTCTCGGCGCCGCTGCCACTGATGTGTGCTGTCCAAGGAAGGAGCGGTTCCTTTTAACTTCGGCCGTTGAAGATGACGTAACCTTGTCAATGCGACGTGGACCAACCAGAGCTTCGCAACTTGCGTCTTTGCGGCGGCGAACGGTCGTGGTTCCAGAGGTGTTGACGGAAGGACCGAGCTCCTTGTATGCCGAGTTCCTTTTTCGTGGCTGTAACGATAACAGAAGCGATTAACTTCTGGCTCTCGGCGCCGCTGCCACTGCTGTGTGCTGTCCAAGGAAGGAGCGGTTCCTTTTAACTTCGGCCGTTGAAGATGACGTAACCTTGTCAATGCGACGTGGACCAACCAGAGCTTCGCAACTTGCGTCTTTGCGGCGGCGAACGGTCGTGGTTCCAGAGGTGTTGACGGAAGGACCGAGCTCCTTGTATGCCGAGTTCCTTTTTCGTGGCTGTAACGATAACAGAAGCGATTAACTTCTGGCTCTCGGCGCCGCTGCCACTGATGTGTGCTGTCCAAGGAAGGAGCGGTTCCTTTTAACTTCGGCCGTTGAAGATGACGTAACCTTGTCAGTGTGACGTGGACCAACCAGAGCTTCGCAACTTGCGTCTTTGCGGCGGCGAACGGTCGTGGTTTCAGAGGTGTTGACGGAAGGACCGAGCTCCTTGTATTGCCGCGCGCCAAGTAGGCAGCGCGGCCGTAGCCTAACGGTTATCGCGCTTGCCTCCCACGCGAAGGGCCAGGGTTCGATTCCTGGCCGCGGCTATGCATTCTTGTTAACATTGTAATGTGATGTTCTGGTGAAATGGAGAACCGTCTGGCTGATTCGAGGTCAGAATTTTCTTCGCGTCGAACCTTCTACGTCGAATGCTCCAGAAGCCAACGTGTGTACAAAAGCGGCTCCGCAGGCAAGCCGGAGTCAGTTTCGCTCCAGCGTTCGACTGTGCTGCTACGCCGACTTCGACGCCCGCGACGCTCTGTTATTATCTTTGTTCTCCCTTTATTTTTTTGGCACAAGTTCGCCACATTAAACGTTTATTTCTTCCCGTTTATTTCCTTTTATTTTGGTCACCACCCGGGACATTTTGGTGGAGGTGCGGGTGGTATGCAGTGGTTCCACGATGGCCGGTGCCACTGAGACGAAGGATCTCTTGCGTCAGCTGGGCCATGAACGAAGATCCGCGATCTGTAATCAAAACTTCGGGTGCGCCGTGCCGGAGGACGATGGACTCGATGAAAAACTTGGCGACTTCCACAGCAGTCCCTGAAGGAAGAGCTTTCGTTTCGGCGTACCGCGTGAGATAATCTGTGGCGACGATGATCCAGCGGTTCCCCGACGTCGAAGGCGGAAAAGGACCAAGCAGATCCATTCCGATATGCTGGAAGGGTGTAGTTGGAGGAGAAATGGGCTGCAGAAGTCCGGCCGGCCTCGTCGGCGGTTTCTTGCGTCGCTGGCACTCGTGGCATGATCGTGTGTATAGGTGGACGGTCTTGGGGAGCTTCGGCCAGTAATACTTTTCACGAATACGGGCCAGTGTCCGGCTGTAACCAAGGTGTCCGGATGTCGGGTCGTCGTGGCAGGCTTGGAAGATCTCCTCTCGAAGGTCACTCGGGATTACCAGCAACCACGGTGTGTTGTTGTCGCCGAAGTTTTCTTTGTAGAGTACACCTTGTCGGATGGCGAAGGTCGGCAGTACTCGTGAGAAGACACGTGGCACGGTACTCCTGCCCCCTTCCAGGTGCTCGATTAATGCGCGCAGCTCAGGATCGTCCCGTTGACGTCGTGCCATATCGTCGGTGTTCACTGCTCCTAGGAAGCACTCGTCGTCATTGTCGTCGATGCAGCCGGAAGGGGTTTTGACGGGGGCTCTGGACAGGCAGTCGGCGTCGCTGTGCTTGCGGCCTGACTTATAGACCACTGTCATGTTGAACTCCTGTAGTCGAAGACTCCATCGAGCGAGGCGTCCCGACGGGTCTTTCAGGTTCGCAAGCCAGCAGAGCGAGTGGTGGTCCGTGACTACACGGAACGGGCTCCCGTACAAGTACGGACGAAACTTTGTTATTGCCCAGACGACCGCAAGGCATTCTTTCTCAGTCGTGGAGTAATTTTTTCCCGCCTTGGACAATGTCCGACTTGCGTAGGCGATGACTCGCTCGATGCCTTCTTGCACTTGGACTAGTACTGCGCCCAGTCCCGCGTTACTTGCGTCCGTGTGAATTTCTGTTTCCGCATCCTGATCGAAATGTCCAAGCACAGGAGGAGTCTGGAGTCGTCGTTTCAGTTCGTCGAATGCCTGCTGTTGCTCCTCGGCCCATTCGAACTTCTCGGCGTCCTTCGTGAGATTCGTAAGTGGTGCGGAAATCTTTGCGAAATCCCGAACGAAGCGTCGATAATAGGCACAAAGTCCAAGGAATCTTCGCACGGCCTTCTTATCTGTCGGCGCTGGAAATGCCGCGACGGCGCGAGTCTTCTCGGGGTCTGGGCGGACGCCTTCGTTACTAACCACGTGGCCAAGGAACTTCAGTTCGTCATAGGCGAACCGGCACTTTGACGGCTTGAGTGTGAGTCCGGCGGTCTGAATGGCTTGAAGAACAGCTCGGAGTCGTCTCAAGTGCTCGTCGAAGTCAGCTGAAAATACTACGACGTCGTCAAGGTAGACGAGACAACTCTGCCACTTCAGCCCTGCCAGTACGGTGTCCATGACACGCTGGAAAGTTGCTGGCGCCGTGCATAGTCCGAAGGGCATCACCTTGAACTCGTACAGTCCATCCGGCGTGACGAAGGCTGTTTTCTCTCGGTCCCGTTCGTCGACCTCGATTTGCCAGTAGCCGCTCTTCAGGTCCATCGATGAAAAGTATCGAGAGTGGCGCAGCCGGTCTAGAGTGTCGTCGATGCGGGGGAGTGGGTAGACGTCTTTCTTCGTAACCGTGTTGAGCTGCCGGTAGTCCACGCAGAACCGAAGAGTTCCGTCCTTCTTCTTAACCAGCACGACTGGAGAGGCCCATGGACTGCTTGAAGCTTGGATGATGTCGTCATTCAGCATCTCTTGAACTTGCTGATGGATCACCTCCCTTTCCTTAGCGGAGACTCTGTACGGCGATCGATGCACAGGGCGCGCGTCGTCCTCGGTAACGATGCGGTGCTTGGCAACCGCGGTCTGGCGCACCTTCGACGACGTCGCAAAGCAGTCGCGGTATTCGGCGAGGAGGTTAACCAGCTGACGCCGTTTAGGGTCCGGAAACTTAGGGTCAATGTCGAGCTGCGCTGGCGACGTACTGTCTTGCTGGGGCGGCGAGAATTCGTCAGTAATCGCGGTGATTTCGGCGGGGTTTCGGAGTTTCTCGACGTGGCCCACGGCTGCACCTTTTGTGAGGTGTTGCGTTTCGTTTCGGAAGTTCGTCACGAGGGCCACAGTCCGCCCATCCTGAAGTTCAGCTACTCCCCTTGCGACGCCTATGCCTCTTCCCAGGAGAAATTGGAGGCTTCCCTCGACAAGAACTTCGCCAGAGGAAGCTTCATCGATCCCGACAAGTACGAAAACACTCGACCGCGGTGGTAGGTTTACGTGGTTTGCGAGGACTCGGACCGTGGGTGACGTCGCTTGGGGTTCCTCCGCTGGTGGAGCAGGTTTTCGTAGCGTCAGCCGGTTTGTTCCGAGGTCGATGACGGCGCCATACTCGCAGAGAAAGTCCATTCCGAGGATAACGTCCCTCGAACAGTCATGCAGAACGACGAACTTGACAGGGCACGTTTCACCGTGGATCTCGACGCGAGCAGTGCATCTCCCGGCTGGTGTGATGAGATGTCCTCCGGCGGTTCGTATTTGGGGTCCTTCCCACGGCGTCATGACTTTTCGAAGGCGGCGGGAGAGCCTCCCACTCAGGACTGAGTAGTCTGCTCCGGTGTCCACGAGTGCCGATGCGTCGTGGCCGTCGATGACGACGTTTAGGTTGTTGGACACCGTTGCAGGGGCGTCGTAGGGATGCGTGACGTCGGGAGAGTGGGAGCGCTCCGGCGTTCTTGGAGGCTCTTTACTCGGGTCGTCTTCGGCAACGGCACCTCCAGGCGTTGCCGCACTTAGTTTTCCCGACGGGATAGGGGGGACAGGCTGTCACGGCGCGACCGACGGAAAGGCGACGCGGAACGTCGGGGGGATGGAGAACGGGAACCTCGTGGTGCGGTGGGCGCTGGTGACGGAGGGCGACGGAGGTATTCTTCGATGTCCCTTGGTCGTTCTCCAAAACGAGGTCGACGGTCGTTTGGAGCGAATCCTCGCAGGCCGAGCTGGCGGTAGGGGCACCTCCGGTAAACGTGGTCAGCCTCCCCGCAGCGGAAGCACACCGGGCGTCCGTCATCCGTGCGCCACACGTCGGTCTTTCGAAGTCCACGCTGCTCTTGGCGGGGCGCGTACTGCGGCGAAGAGGCTTCTCGTTGGGGTGCAGCTGGGTACTGCCGAGCAATAGGAGGCTGCGGACGACGAACAACGGCGGCATAGGTCACAGCTGGTGGTTTCGGTGCGGCTTCGGCGAGAACGTCTGGCTGGAGCGCTTGCTGGACCTCTTCTCGAACAATCTCGGCGATCGAGAGTGAAGCTGGGTGTTCGGCGGCAGGTATCAGCTTCTTCAGTTCTTCACGGACGATGTCCCGGACTATTTCTCGGATCCCCGGAATATTGGTGCTGAGGGCGCAGCTTGACGGCGTGGGTGCAGCGACGGCAGGAGCTCGGTGGAAGTGAGCGGCTCGTGCTTGCAGGGCCCGTTCAATGTTGGTCGCCTCTGTTACAAACGTTTCGACGGTGGTCGGCGGGTTGCGGACGAGGCCTCCGAAAATGTCATCTCGTACGCCTCGCATCAGGATCCGCAACTTCTTTTCGTCGGTGGCTTGAGGGTCGGCGCGAGTGACCAGGCGCAGGACATCCTCGACGAAACTGGTGATGGCCTCGTTTGCGCCCTGGGTTCTCATTCGAAGAAGGTCCTCGGCCCTCTCCCGTCGATACTGGTTTGTGAAAGTTCGCCTCAACTCATTCTTGCAGGCGGTCCACGAGATCAATGATGTCTCCCGATTCTCGAACCAGTGCCTGGCCGTTCCTTCGAGCGCGAAGTAAAGGTTCTGCAGGCGCTGGTCGTCCGTCCATCGGTTGTGCTGGGCCACCCGCTCGTACTGTTGAAGCCAGTCCTCTACGTCTTCGTGGGCGTCCCCGTGGAATGGCGTCGGAGTCCGGGGTGCGACTGACAGTCGTCCACGTCGTGCGCCTGAAGCCGTCTACGCTCGATAGGACTGTGAATCTTATGTGTTTCAAGTGACTCTTTAGTTTACCGTTCTTTTTATGTGCTTTGTTTTGTTTTGAAATGCATCGGGGCGATGCACTTTTTAAGGGGGGAGTAATGCCGCGCGCCAAGTAGGCAGCCCGGCCGTAGCCTAATGGTTATCGCGCTCGCCTCCCACGCGAAGGGCCAGGGTTCGATTCCTGGCCGCGGCTATGCATTCTTGTTAACACTGTAATGTGATGTTCTGGTGAAATGGAGAACCGTCTAGCTGATTCGAGGTCAGAATTTTCTACGCGTCGAACCTTCTACGTCGAATGCTCCAGAAGCCAACGTGTGTACAAAAGCGGCTCCGCAGGCAAGCCGGAGTCAGTTTCGCTCCAGCGTTCGACTGTGCTGCTACGCCGACTTCGGCGCCCGCGACGCTCTGTTATTACCTTTGTTCTCCCTTTATTTTTTTTGGCACAAGTTCGCCACATTGAACGTTTATTTCTTCCCGTTTATTTCCTTTTATTTTGGTCACCACCCGTGACAGTATGCCGAGTTCCTTTTTCGTGGCTGTAACGATAACAGAAGCGATTAACTTCTGGCTCTCGGCGCCGCTGCCACTGCTGTGTGCTGTCCAAGGAAGGAGCGGTACCTTTTAACTTCGGCCGTTCAAGATGACGTAACCTTGTCAATGCGACGTGGACCAACCAGAGCTTCGCAACTTGCGTCTTTGCGGCGGCGAACGGTCGTGGTTCCAGAGGTGTTGACGGAAGGACCGAGCTCCTTGTATGCCGAGTTCCTTTTTCGTGGCTGTATACGATAACAGAAGCGATTAACTTCTGGCTCTCGGCGCCGCTGCCACTGCTGTGTGCTGTCCAAGGAAGGAGCGGTACCTTTTAACTTCGGCCGTTCAAGATGACGTAACCTTGTCAATGCGACGTGGACCAACCAGAGCTTCGCAACTTGCGTCTTTGCGGCGGCGAACGGTCGTGGTTCCAGAGGTGTTGACGGAAGGACCGAGCTCCTTGTATGCCGAGTTCCTTTTTCGTGGCTGTATACGATAACAGAAGCGATTAACTTCTGGCTCTCGGCGCCGCTGCCACTGCTGTGTGCTGTCCAAGGAAGGAGCGGTACCTTTTAACTTCGGCCGTTCAAGATGACGTAACCTTGTCAATGCGACGTGGACCAACCAGAGCTTCGCAACTTGCGTCTTTGCGGCGGCGAACGGTCGTGGTTCCAGAGGTGTTGACGGAAGGACCGAGCTCCTTGTATGCCGAGTTCCTTTTTCGTGGCTGTATACGATAACAGAAGCGATTAACTTCTGGCTCTCGGCGCCGCTGCCACTGCTGTGTGCTGTCCAAGGAAGGAGCGGTACCTTTTAACTTCGGCCGTTCAAGATGACGTAACCTTGTCAATGCGACGTGGACCAACCAGAGCTTCGCAACTTGCGTCTTTGCGGCGGCGAACGGTCGTGGTTCCAGAGGTGTTGACGGAAGGACCGAGCTCCTTGTATGCCGAGTTCCTTTTTCGTGGCTGTAACGATAACAGAAGCGATTAACTTCTGGCTCTCGGCGCCGCTGCCACTGATGTGTGCTGTCCAAGGAAGGAGCGGTTCTTTTTAACTTCGGCCGTTGAAGATGACGTAACCTTGTCAATGCGACGTGGACCAACCAGAGCTTCGCAACTTGCGTCTTTGCGGCGGCGAATGGTCGTGGTTCCAGAGGTGTTGACGGAAGGACCGAGCTCCTTGTATGCCGAGTTCCTTTTTCGTGGCTGTAACGATAACAGAAGCGATTAACTTCTGGCTCTCGGCGCCGCTGCCACTGCTGTGTGCTGTCCAAGGAAGGAGCGGTACCTTTTAACTTCGGCCGTTCAAGATGACGTAACCTTGTCAATGCGACGTGGACCAACCAGAGCTTCGCAACTTGCGTCTTTGCGGCGGCGAACGGTCGTGGTTCCAGAGGTGTTGACGGAAGGACCGAGCTCCTTGTATGCCGAGTTCCTTTTTCGTGGCTGTAACGATAACAGAAGCGATTAACTTCTGACTCTCGGCGCCGCTGCCACTGCTGTGTGCTGTCCAAGGAAGGAGCGGTACCTTTTAACTTCGGCCGTTCAAGATGACGTAACCTTGTCAATGCGACGTGGACCAACCAGAGCTTCGCAACTTGCGTCTTTGCGGCGGCGAACGGTCGTGGTTCCAGAGGTGTTGACGGAAGGACCGAGCTCCTTGTATGCCGAGTTCCTTTTTCGTGGCTGTAACGATAACAGAAGCGATTAACTTCTGGCTCTCGGCGCCGCTGCCACTGCTGTGTGCTGTCCAAGGAAGGAGCGGTACCTTTTAACTTCGGCCGTTCAAGATGACGTAACCTTGTCAATGCGACGTGGACCAACCAGAGCTTCGCAACTTGCGTCTTTGCGGCGGCGAACGGTCGTGGTTCCAGAGGTGTTGACGGAAGGACCGAGCTCCTTGTATGCCGAGTTCCTTTTTCGTGGCTGTAACGATAACAGAAGCGATTAACTTCTGACTCTCGGCGCCGCTGCCACTGATGTGTGCTGTCCAAGGAAGGAGCGGTTCTTTATAACTTCGGCCGTTGAAGATGACGTAACCTTGTCAATGCGACGTGGACCAACCAGAGCTTCGCAACTTGCGTCTTTGCGGCGGCGAATGGTCGTGGTTCCAGAGGTGTTGACGGAAGGACCGAGCTCCTTGTATGCCGAGTTCCTTTTTCGTGGCTGTAACGATAACAGAAGCGATTAACTTCTGGCTCTCGGCGCCGCTGCCACTGATGTGTGCTGTCCAAGGAAGGAGCGGTTCTTTTTAACTTCGGCCGTTGAAGATGACGTAACCTTGTCATTGCGACGTGGAACAACCAGGGCTTCGCAACTTGCGACTTTGCGGCGGCGAACGGTCGTAGTTCCAGAGGTGTTGACGGAAGGACCGAGCTCCTTGTATGCCGAGTTCCTTTTTCGTGGCTGTAACGATAACAGAAGCAATTAACTTCTGGCTCTCGGCGCCGCTGCCACTGCTGTGTGCTGTCCAAGGAAGGAGCGGTTCCTTTTAACTTCGGCCGTTGAAGATGACGTAACCTTGTCAATGCGACGTGGACCAACCAGAGCTTCGCAACTTGCGTCTTTGCGGCGGCGAACGGTCGTGGTTCCAGAGGTGTTGACGGAAGGACCGAGCTCCTTCTATGCCGAGTTCCTTTTTCGTGGCTGTATACGATAACAGAAGCGATTAACTTCTGGCTCTCGGCGCCGCTGCCACTGCTGTGTGCTGTCCAAGGAAGGAGCGGTTCCTTTTAACTTCGGCCGTTCAAGATGACGTAACCTTGTCAATGCGACGTGGACCAACCAGAGCTTCGCAACTTGCGTCTTTGCGGCGGCGAACGGTCGTGGTTCCAGAGGTGTTGACGGAAGGACCGAGCTCCTTGTATGCCGAGTTCCTTTTTCGTGGCTGTATACGATAACAGAAGCGATTAACTTCTGGCTCTCGGCGCCGCTGCCACTGCTGTGTGCTGTCCAAGGAAGGAGCGGTACCTTTTAACTTCGGCCGTTCAAGATGACGTAACCTTGTCCATGCGACGTGGACCAACCAGAGCTTCGCAACTTGCGTCTTTGCGGCGGCGAACGGTCGTGGTTCCAGAGGTGTTGACGGAAGGACCGAGCTCCTTGTATGCCGAGTTCCTTTTTCGTGGCTGTGACGATAACAGAAGCGATTAACTTCTGGCTCTCGGCGCCGCTGCCACTGATGTGTGCTGTCCAAGGAAGGAGCGGTTCTTTATAACTTCGGCCGTTGAAGATGACGTAACCTCTTCAATGCGACGTGGACCAACCAGAGCTTCGCAACTTGCGTCTTTGCGGCGGCGAACGGTCGTGGTTCCAGAGGTGTTGACGGAAGGACCGAGCTCCTTGTATGCCGAGTTCCTTTTTCGTGGCTGTAACGATAACAGAAGCGATTAACTTCTGGCTCTCGGCGCCGCTGCCACTGATGTGTGCTGTCCAAGGAAGGAGCAGTTCTTTTTAACTTCGGCCGTTGAAGATGACGTAACCTTGTCATTGCGACGTGGAACAACCAGGGCTTCGCAACTTGCGACTTTGCGGCGGCGAACGGTCGTAGTTCCAGAGGTGTTGACGGAAGGACCGAGCTCCTTGTATGCCGAGTTCCTTTTTCGTGGCTGTAACGATAACAGAAGCAATTAACTTCTGGCTCTCGGCGCCGCTGCCACTGCTGTGTGCTGTCCAAGGAAGGAGCGGTACCTTTTAACTTCGGCCGTTCAAGATGACGTAACCTTGTCAATGCGACGTGGACCAACCAGAGCTTCGCAACTTGCGTCTTTGCGGCGGCGAACGGTCGTGGTTCCAGAGGTGTTGACGGAAGGACCGAGCTCCTTGTATGCCGAGTTCCTTTTTCGTGGCTGTAACGATAACAGAAGCGATTAACTTCTGACTCTCGGCGCCGCTGCCACTGATGTGTGCTGTCCAAGGAAGGAGCGGTTCTTTATAACTTCGGCCGTTGAAGATGACGTAACCTTGTCAATGCGACGTGGACCAACCAGAGCTTCGCAACTTGCGTCTTTGCGGCGGCGAATGGTCGTGGTTCCAGAGGTGTTGACGGAAGGACCGAGCTCCTTGTATGCCGAGTTCCTTTTTCGTGGCTGTAACGATAACAGAAGCGATTAACTTCTGGCTCTCGGCGCCGCTGCCACTGATGTGTGCTGTCCAAGGAAGGAGCGGTTCTTTTTAACTTCGGCCGTTGAAGATGACGTAACCTTGTCATTGCGACGTGGAACAACCAGGGCTTCGCAACTTGCGACTTTGCGGCGGCGAACGGTCGTAGTTCCAGAGGTGTTGACGGAAGGACCGAGCTCCTTGTATGCCGAGTTCCTTTTTCGTGGCTGTAACGATAACAGAAGCAATTAACTTCTGGCTCTCGGCGCCGCTGCCACTGCTGTGTGCTGTCCAAGGAAGGAGCGGTTCCTTTTAACTTCGGCCGTTGAAGATGACGTAACCTTGTCAATGCGACGTGGACCAACCAGAGCTTCGCAACTTGCGTCTTTGCGGCGGCGAACGGTCGTGGTTCCAGAGGTGTTGACGGAAGGACCGAGCTCCTTCTATGCCGAGTTCCTTTTTCGTGGCTGTATACGATAACAGAAGCGATTAACTTCTGGCTCTCGGCGCCGCTGCCACTGCTGTGTGCTGTCCAAGGAAGGAGCGGTTCCTTTTAACTTCGGCCGTTCAAGATGACGTAACCTTGTCAATGCGACGTGGACCAACCAGAGCTTCGCAACTTGCGTCTTTGCGGCGGCGAACGGTCGTGGTTCCAGAGGTGTTGACGGAAGGACCGAGCTCCTTGTATGCCGAGTTCCTTTTTCGTGGCTGTATACGATAACAGAAGCGATTAACTTCTGGCTCTCGGCGCCGCTGCCACTGCTGTGTGCTGTCCAAGGAAGGAGCGGTACCTTTTAACTTCGGCCGTTCAAGATGACGTAACCTTGTCCATGCGACGTGGACCAACCAGAGCTTCGCAACTTGCGTCTTTGCGGCGGCGAACGGTCGTGGTTCCAGAGGTGTTGACGGAAGGACCGAGCTCCTTGTATGCCGAGTTCCTTTTTCGTGGCTGTGACGATAACAGAAGCGATTAACTTCTGGCTCTCGGCGCCGCTGCCACTGATGTGTGCTGTCCAAGGAAGGAGCGGTTCTTTATAACTTCGGCCGTTGAAGATGACGTAACCTCTTCAATGCGACGTGGACCAACCAGAGCTTCGCAACTTGCGTCTTTGCGGCGGCGAACGGTCGTGGTTCCAGAGGTGTTGACGGAAGGACCGAGCTCCTTGTATGCCGAGTTCCTTTTTCGTGGCTGTAACGATAACAGAAGCGATTAACTTCTGGCTCTCGGCGCCGCTGCCACTGATGTGTGCTGTCCAAGGAAGGAGCAGTTCTTTTTAACTTCGGCCGTTGAAGATGACGTAACCTTGTCATTGCGACGTGGACCAACCAGGGCTTCGCAACTTGCGACTTTGCGGCGGCGAACGGTCGTAGTTCCAGAGGTGTTGACGGAAGGACCGAGCTCCTTGTATGCCGAGTTCCTTTTTCGTGGCTGTAACGATAACAGAAGCAATTAACTTCTGGCTCTCGGCGCCGCTGCCACTGCTGTGTGCTGTCCAAGGAAGGAGCGGTTCCTTTTAACTTCGGCCGTTGAAGATGACGTAACCTTGTCAATGCGACGTGGACCAACCAGAGCTTCGCAACTTGCGTCTTTGCGGCGGCGAACGGTCGTGGTTCCAGAGGTGTTGACGGAAGGACCGAGCTCCTTGTATGCCGAGTTCCTTTTTCGTGGCTGTAACGATAACAGAAGAGATTAACTTCTGGCTCTCGGCGCCGCTACCACTGCTGTGTCAGGTGCGGCGCCCACAGGTCCTTCATAAGAAACCGCTTATCGACTACCTCACTGATAAATGTGTGTTTTGGAAGCGGATGAAGTAGGTTCTTTTGTAATTATGCCAGAAAGAATGTCTAATGAAAAAGCATGTGAAGCAGCTCAAAAGAAATTCGCCCTGCGCAGACAGTCCTGAAGAAGGTACGGGGTGAAGCCGTGCGTTTCTGTGAAAGCCTGTCGTTGAGCCAACTGGCTGGAATTGTTAGAAAGGAGGAAAAATTACATCTCGAAGTTTTCTTTAGCACCAAGATGCACAAAGACGCCTTCCCGTTTCGTGCCATCGACAGCGAGAGAGGGACATGCCAGCGCCAGGTGTCTGCTTCTCTGCAAAAACACTTATCGGATCTGCGAATTAGAGACCCTTTCCTGGTTCAAAATTCTGAACAACTTGTCGAATTTTCGAAGGTTGATCAGTTTTGCAACCATGGCATGTTAGTTATTGACGTTCAGAACCTTTTTTACTCACTTCCCTATGACGTTTTACCTGACTCTTTGAAAACCTGCGTTGAGTAGAATGATGAACTATCCTTTCAAAACTCAGGTGAAGTCTCTACAGAGTGCTTTCTTGACCTGTTAACGCTTTATTTAAGTTCTACGTTACTAGGATTTCATCATGACATTTTTCTTCAAACATATGGACTGTGTATAGTCTTGTCTGTTTCGCCAGTCCTAAGCGATTATTTTCTTGCCAGAGTTGATACCTCTATTGCACTAGTCCTAAGCTGTGCTGTGACAAAGGTGTTTAGATATGTTGACGATATTTTGTTTCTTTTTGATAATCACGTGGAACAACACGTAGTCATTGGTGTTACTAACATTTTTGATCAGTGCAGCTTTGGTCTCAGGTACAGATATTGCCGCAAGCGCAGTTAACCAAGCAGGCAGCGCGCGCGTGGCCTAACGGTTATCGCGCTTACCTTCCACGTAGAAGGCCAGGGTTCGATTCCTGGCCGCGGCTACTAATTTTTGTTGACACTGTAATGTGATGTTCTGGTGAATACGAGAACCGTCTTGGGCTGATTCGAGGTTAGAATGTTCTACGCGCCGAACTTTCTACGCCGAACGATCCAGAAACCCACGAGGGTACATAAGGGATTCCGCAAGGCGGAAGTCTTATGTACCCTTATGTACCCTTTTCGCCCCAGCGTTCGACTCTGCTGTTACGCCGACTTCGACGCCCGCGACGCTTTGTTATTATCTTTTGTACCCGTTTATTTTTGGCACAAGTTCGCCACATTAAACGTATATTTCTTTCTGTTTATTTATTGTTCTTTTGGTCACTACCCGTGACAATATGATGAGCCTAGGGAAGGCGTCGTACAGTTTCCGGACCTTTCGCGCTCATTTTGTACCAACCATTTATGCTGCTCCTTCTCCCCACGCTCAAACAATGGAATTTTACCTTACGCTTCTGCACATACAAAAATTGTAAAGAGGGGTATCGCACTTTCATGTCTTAGCTCTGCTCTAAAAAAATATTGTTTTCATTGTATTAGGACTGCTTTAAGGCCCAACTTCAACGACTCAGATCTTCCGTGTTACCCTGGCCGGTGATAAGTGAAGTGGTGCGTGTCTTGGTCAAAAAGGTAAATGGAGAAGTAAGCCCTGTGTGAGGTAATTCACCTCTCGGGTCGGTATGGCTGACACGAAGGAAGAGGAAGAAGTGAATAAAGGGCTTTTTACGTGCCTGACTCCATTTTGAAAGCTTGCCCTTTTCCCATATGGACCTTGGTGTCAGACTCGGGATCGGGATTTTACCTTTTTTAACCCCTCAGCTCGCGAAGCAACCGGCTCCTCTTCAGACGCCGAAGCGACCGCTAAAGCCGCTGCTACGGGGAATATCTCGGGTAACCTCAAGGTACAAAATCGGACACCAGTTACGCTATGGCAGAGTTCCAGATAGATCCGCCTGAGCCCTTTACCTTCGCCACTCCAAATGAATGGCCCCC
Source organism: Ixodes scapularis (assembly GCF_016920785.2). Taxonomy (NCBI): domain Eukaryota; kingdom Metazoa; phylum Arthropoda; class Arachnida; order Ixodida; family Ixodidae; genus Ixodes; species Ixodes scapularis. Next base: position 238,525,244 of record NW_024609835.1, on the reverse strand, counting down.
ATGGAAGAAACGTTTTCTTCGGTACCGCACAGCCTCTGGATTGCAAGCTGCAGCCGAAAAAAGACAAGTTGAGACGCTCGTCTATTTGATGGGCACTCAAGCGGAAGATGTCTTCAACACTTTCAAGCTAAGTACAGAAAACGCCAAGAAGTTTGATGCCGTGGTAGCCCACTACGAAGCCTACTTCTTTCCAAAACGGAACACAATCTATGAAAGAGCACGATTCAACACCCGAACACAAGGGGGGAGTGAATCAGTGGAGGAATTTTCAATGGCTCTGCACACGTTAGCCGACACGTGCAACTTTGGCGAACTCAGAGAAGAGCTAATCAGAGACCGCTTGGTAGTAGGCCTGCAGGACAAGAAAGTTTCAGAAAAACTACCGTTTAACTCGTCGTTCGACTTGATGAAGGCGCCCATGATCGCCCATCAACATGAAACAGTCCGACAACAACAGAAAGAGCTACGTCCCACGGAAAGCCCAGAGTCAGTACATAAGGTTCACACTAGCAGATCATTTACGGTGCCAGAAAAGACTGCGGTCGCTTGGGATAGGACTTTGTCAAAACGTCACCAGCATGACGCCAAAAATCTAGAACGATCCTGCACCTGGTGCGGACACGAAACACACTTTCGGGCAAGTTGTCTAGGAAAAGACGCGGTGGGCAGAGGTTATGAAAAAAGAGGACACGTTATGACAGTTTGTCGGTCAACATCGTCTCTCAGGGATGTCACCGAGCAAGGAGAAGAATTTTGCTCAAAAGGACATTTGATGACGGCTTCAGGTCCAGCTACCCAAACAAGAAACGACGGTCAGGCGCCAGGATTCCTCGGCACAACGTCAAACACTCAAACTTCAAAGTGGGAACTAATGATACTGGGTGAAAACCACCCAGTGCTATTAAAGGTATACACCGAGGCAGACGAAACAGTGATTCCCGAATACCTTTTTAGGAGTCTCTTCAAAGACCCTGCTCTAAACCCGCCGAGGCGCCTGCTTCAAGGGCCCAAAGGAAGACGACTTCACGTCTTGGACGTCGCAAACCTGAACCTCTACTTCAAAAACTACAGGAACGAAGAGGAAGTTTACCTCCTCCGAGGCCTCAAAACACCGCTTCTTGGAAGGCCAGCTAAAGAAAAGCTCGAGGTTCTCTCTGAAATCTGCCAGGTGCGGAGCGTCTGCCCCGAAAAGGAGTTTCCCTGTCTTTCTGAAGGGCTCGGCACTATGAAAGGAGACTACGGGATAAAGCTATCAAATGATGCAACGGCCTTTGCCTTGACATCACCTCGAAGGGTGCTCCTGCCTCTTTTCAACAAGACAAAGATGGAGCTGGAGAGGATGCAACAACTCGGAGTAATTTCACCAATGACAGAACTAGTGGCGTGGTGTGCACCGATGGTAGTGGTTCCTAAGCCCTCAGGGGCCATACGTATCTGCGTTGACTTTAGGCAACTGAACACGTACGTCCAAAAAGAATGGCATCCGATTCCATCAGTGGAACACACTTTGGGAATACTCCCGAAAGCCACCGTTTTCTCAAAGATTGACGCCAACTCAGGGTTTCGGCAAATACCTTCAAGCGTGGACAGTAAAACACTGACGACATTTATAAAACATTATGGTAAGTTCGGCTTTTACAGGCTGCCGTTTGAAATTTGTTCGGCGCCAGAACATTTTCAAAGGAGGATGGCCGATGCTCTTCTAGAGCTAGAAGGAGCTGCATGCCATATGGACGACGTCCTACTCTGGGGATCCACACAAGATCAACACGATGGTCGTCTAAGAACAGTACTGGAGAGCCTCACTCAAGCTGGGGTCACGCTGAACAATGAGAAATGTCTCTTCAGCGTTACGAAGATTTTCTTTTTAGGGCACCTGATCGAGAACAATCTGGTTCGTCCGGATCTAGAAAAGCTGTCTGCTATTATGCAGATGCCAAGTCCCACATCAAAAAAGGAGTTACGCCACATTCTGGGAATGGCTACGTATCTTGCACGTTTTGTCCCCAATAGTGCACAGGTCTTGGAACCACTGTCATCGATGTTAAGCACAAAACATGATTTTGTGTGAAACCAACCTCAAGAGCTTGCATTTGACCAGTGGAAAGCTATGCTTTCTTCCGACCCAGTTTTGGGTATCTATGATCCAAAGAAAGAAACCATTGTAAGTGCAGACGCATCAGCCTCGGACTAGGTGCTGTCTTGTGCCAGAAGGAGGGACAACGGCTCAAGGTAATTACCTACGCAACAAGGCTTATGACAGAGACCGAACGTCAAATGCACAAATAGAAAAAAAACGCTTGCCAGTCGTGCGGGCCAGCGAAAGGTTTCGAGACTACCTCGTAGGAAGAATCTTCACTCTCGAAACTGATCACAAGCCTCTCATCTAATTTTTCCAAAGCACTTGATGACTTGACACCAAGGCTACAAAGAATGCGCATGCGACTCATGCTTTTCACGTACGCCATCGTCTATCTCCCCGGCAAGGACCTAACGGCAGCCGACGCTCTGTCAAGGTCTCCTATTTCACAATTGGATTCTTTCGACTTAGGAAATGAGATCGATGGCTACATCAAACACATCGTCTCCTCTATGCCGCTGACATCATACAGTGTTCAGCAGGTCGCCAGTGAACAACAGAAAGACGGAGTATGCGCGCGGCTTCGTCGACTAATTCTAACATGGTGGCCAAGAAGAAGAGGTCTGGAGCTAGAGCTCAAACCTTATTGGGAAGATAAAGACAACATCTCGCTATTTGACGACGTAATAATTTATACCTGGAGAGTGATAATCCCTGAAAAAATGCGCGACACCGTTCTTCGCCAACTTCATGAAGGTCATTTCGGGATAGACAAATGCAAAGGACGAGCAAGCGATTCTGTTTGGTGGCCTGGAATCGACTCTGAGTTTGAGCGACTCATCAAAAACTTTCACGTATCCCTCAAGCAGTGTCGACCGCAAAATGCCTCTTCTGCAAACAGAATTCCCACAGCGTCCCTGGAAAAGAATAGCGATGGGTTTGTTCTTCAGGGATGGAGCCTGGTGGCTAATCATAACTGACTATTTTTCACGGTACCCAGAACTGGTCCGCCTTGGTGGTCTCTCATCGGGAACTGGGATTACCCACTGCAAGTCTATTTTTGCGAGGCATGGGATATCGGGCCTGGTGGTATACGACAACGAATCCCATTTGGCTAAATCGCGAATTTGATGAATTATCAAAGGATTATGTGCTTTGCCACATCACTTCCAGTCCAAGGTGCCCTCAAAGCAATGGAATGGCAGAAGCCGCGCTCAAGATAATAAACTCGTCTCTGAAGAAAACAGAAGACCCGTACAACACCCTACTCGCTTACAGAACGAGTCCATTGAAAAATGGATACAGTCCGGCAGAAGGTTTGATGGGCAGGAGGTTACGAACGACTGTTCCAGTCTCGTCTAGCCGCCTCGTTCCCTGCCTTCCAGATCTCAACAACGTAAAAAAATTTGAAATGTTTAAGCGACGAAACGAAAACGAAGACTTCGAGCGCCGACATGGCGGCCGAGACTTAGTCGACTTGGGCGAGGTAACTGACGTGAGGGTAGTCGGCCTGCAACAACGTCCAAAGCAGTGCAAATGAGTCCTGATCATACTGGATCGACATTGACGCCGGAGACTCTATTCGCAGAAACAGAACACACCTGATTCCCTTACCAAATCAGGCTTCTGGATCAGAAGTGCAGGTATCCGAGAGTGTGCAAGACGACGATGCTCATTCACCAGAGCCTGGGCCTCATTGCGCCGATAGCGGCCACGCTCCCACAAAAAGTAGAAGATGTGTTCGAGTACCAAAGAGGTATAAAGAACAATGAAAGATGTGGGTGAGAGACTTAGAGGGGGAAAGGTCTGATTGTTTGTTGTGAGGCTTAGTAGGGGAGATGTGTGATTGGTTGTTGGTGTGAAACTTACTAGGGGAGATGTGTGAGGTAATTCACCTCTCGTTTCGGTTTTGCCGACACGAGGGAAGACGAAGAAGGGAATAAAGGGCTTTTTCCGTGCCTGACTTTATGTTGAAAGCTTGCCCTTTTCGCACATCGAACAAGCCCTAGGCGCGTTTTTGAGAAAGAACAGTTTGTGGGGGTACCATACTTACACAAGGTATCGCAAAACCTAAATCCTGTAGCTCAATGATATGGCGTACCTGTCGTTTTTCTGCCCCCCAAAAACTGGCTTATTTTTTTTTTTTTTTTTGAAAGGTTCGTCTCGGCATATAAAATGTATCCAGACACAAGTGCAACACAAAACATGTCTCACCGTTTACGCCCTGTACCTTGTGCGTGGTGTGCAGCATCCCGTTGTCATGTGGTACAACTTTTGTCGGACAGCCTAGAGGGTGTATTAATGACAGGCTTCGTGAACATTACCCATCACTGAGATCCAACGTAGGTGGTCACTTTCCTTTACACTGTCGTAATTTTTCATGTAGTCCAACTCTGGTTAACACTAATATTATACGTAGATACAAGGAAAAAACTACCAGAGAAATATATGAGGCGTTTATTACACAAGGTTTGAGGGAGCGCCGCGAGAATCAGCCATGAGTGAATTTATCACAAACAGAAATATTCTTTTTAAAGCGTTAAAGGTCTAAAGCTATCAACTCGCGCTCCGAAGTTGGCTATAGCCATTAGCACGTGCCTGTATATTCAGTGTTCTTTTCTTTCTTCTTCTTTTTGGAAGATACATTGAGCTGTAAGTTTCAGCGTCTTTCCTGTCACCTGTTTTCTTCAACAGTTGCCTAACGTTGTTGGCTGATTTTAGTCATGTTGAACCCGTACAAGCTAGCCCAGCACACTACTCTTCTAGGTCGTTGAGTCAATTTATATTACTGGGAAACGAAACGTGGTCTGTAGAACGCCGCTGCAGTGAAACTCGTGTTTTAACGAAGTTTAACCCGACACCACACTTACTCGTCAGTAATTTCCTTACAAATCTGTTTGAAAACTTTGCAAACGATGAGCAGAAAAACTCCTCCCCCGTGTAACTACCTGATTATTTTGCAGTCGTTGAAATAACTACTAAACACTGCGAAAGCACTATTCTAACCATGATCCATTTCCATAAATCATATGGGCCTGAACAAATTTGATTACGCTGGATAATTATTCCACTAATTCTTCCCACTTCTGCAGTTTACCACTATCAGAGTGTCAGCTTTCCGCATGACCATCTTATCATCTGGTGGACAATGGGTTTTTATTGAGAGGTACAACCTCCATCCTTTTAATGTCCCAAGTAAAGATATTCTTGTTTATAAGAAAACTTAACATACGCCATCTTCACTTTCTTGGTGCCGCCTTCGCGTTTAGCCTGTGTACAGTACTATATATGACGGCACTTGTTTTATTTACACAGGATAGTCATCAGCCAGAGACACATCTGTATTTTTAACCAAAGCGCATATTTCCCAGTTGGAGTTTGGTCGTAGAGAGAAGAAAAGCGTGTTATATTGGTGGCTTCTTTGTGTCCTTACCGAGTCCCGAGCCTATGTACCTTTTCCATAGTTCATACTTTCAAACCTTGTTTTGTATCTGATATTTCTGAAACCACTGTTTTGTTCGGCGAGCGAGTGTTTCAGTCGATTCGTCTGTCACCCCGTAAACAGCGAGGTTAGTTTATCTGGTTCTGTTTTTCAGGCCGTCGACCCTGACACACACTGAAGGGACTCTGTTTAAATGATGCTTACCAAACGTTTCGCTTATTTCGAAATCGGGCACGAGTTGCCAAAGACAGTTCACCATATTTTCAATTGAAAAGAGCCGCTCATCAGTTTCGCGCATTTGTTCATCAAGTTTCTCCAAAATTGATGGTAGTTTGTTCTTTAAGCTCTTTTGGTAATCAAGCTCAATTGCCAGCCGGGCATCTGTTAGCGGGTCAGGTTCAAGCTTCATGTAACAGCTCAACAAGTAAACGAAGACACATAACAAATCAAAGCAGGTGGCAACACCACTACAATACCTCTCTGGGGCGAGGCAGCACCCCGATTGTTTTTGTTACTTAAGGTTAAAAATGGGAGAGCACTAAATGGTGCGAAGTTCAGACACGGATCAGAGCACGAAGACGGGACACTCAGTCGAAGTGCCGGTTTAAGGCAGAAGTGAAAGAGGACGTGAAAATTCTTATCAAAAGAACAAAAGAAATTAAAAAAAAAATATTTATACATATTTACATTCATTTATTAACACATTGAAAAAAGGTTTATTTGACAAAAGATCATCAAAATAAACAATCTTGTGTGAGATGATGAAGAGGTATAGTGTGACTGAAAAATAACCAGTCACACTATACCGAAAAAATGGCCCGTAAAAATCAGCGCCTGCACATAAGAATCTAAACATTTCGTGAAAGTTGTATTTCACCGGTCGGTAATTTCTTCTAAAATAAGGAAGCGTAGCTTTTTTATTCTTGTAGAAAAATAGATGCAATAAACTTGCAACGGCGGAAGGCGACACCGGAAGGCGACGAAGACACCCGAGCTCAGTGGCAAGAACCGTTTGGCACAGGTGTCACTAGGTGGCGCTACCTCCATAATCAGACTGCTCGGGACCACCGTAGTTTATTAAAATTAAAATATTATTTTTTTTGTAAAGTACCTTTGGTTTAAAAATGAATTTAAACAATTAAAGCAAAACTAAAAGTAAAAAAACAAAAAAAAAAACAAAAAAAAACACGATTGCATAACGGCAACGCTTTTGCTGGAAACGAATTTTGTCTCCGTGTTGTCTGCTTTCTTTCGCTGGTCAGCTACACCTTCCGACGTAGAGTAGCCGTATAGGCTCTGCTTGCACAGCCAGAGTATCGCGTTCCTTTTCCTTTCGCCGCCATCTACGTTTTGGTAGAGTGTTCACGTGGGCAGAACTGGATCTGACTTTCGTGGGGGAACGCGGCCATGCAGAGCGCTGAGTTTCGAGGGAAACCTATTTGCCGCTTTGCGTTCGCGAAATATAGACCCTAGACTTAATTCGAAAGAACCGGAAGTTTCCTAAATCACGGAAAATGATGTGTAAGAACTGGGTAGAGTACAATCGCTTTTTTTATTTATAACGCAAGTGATGTTTTAGAATACCCGTTTCCAAGGTATGGGAAGCAGACGACACCGACGACGATCATGTTGCTCGCGTCTTTGGCTCTCGGGGAGTGATACGCGATACGCGACCGGCACATCAGGCCATTTTGGCGAGTTGGTGAGCTCTCATTTGAAGGAGAGAGGACGGGGTTTTCGTTCGTGAGCCGCAGCGTTGCTTACCGCAATGAATTTTGCATGCGCGTAGAAAGAGCCCTGTGATATTGACAGGCTGTTGTGTTACAAAGGGCACAAAACACGCGGGCAGCGGCAAGAGCTTGTCCAGAATTTCGAGGGCGAGAAACGATATCAGACGCCACCTCGTCTCTATTTTGCATTTGGGAAGGAGATCGCCAACTCGTATTTGCGTATGGGAAGGAGATCGGCATCGGCGACTTGACAGTACTTCACCACGACACGACGCCACCATGACTGTGGAGCCGTGGACACCACACACGACGACGACGCGCGACTCGCGGTCGCGCTTCTTGCAATTGAGAGAAAAACAGGAAACAACGGGAGGGTGATGACGGCGCTTTAACAGCTCGTCGCCACACGCCGCACTATTTTCCTTACGCAGCGCGCCGCAGCATGTCACAGCACGCCGCCTCGCGTCTGTGCCTTCGTGACCCCTGCCAAGTCGACCGTGGCTTCCAGCAGCGCTTGGCTCCAGAAAGGCAGCATTGCGATACTCTGCTACGCAAGCGTAGCATATACAGTTACTCTCTTCCGATGCTGCTCCCGAAGCCATCTATGAACACGCGCACAAAACGCGACCTGCAACTCCACTCAATCGTCTGCGCCCTTGTGCGCCGTTGGCCCTGGCAAGTTTTTGGCCCTATATTTTACAGAAAAGGAGCTACGCGTTTTGATTTCACGGAAAAAAGCCGACCTGTGATTAAGCCTTTGACGAAAAGTTTAGATTACTTCGTGCGGGCGCTGATTTTTATGGCCCATTTTAGGTCGAGCCAGGCTGTTACAGTCGCCCTATACAGGTGTTTCTCCGCGAGCACCATGAACAGTGCAATGATATAAGCGCCTGTCTTTGCTTTCGCCCTTAATGGTTTTTGCCGGCACCACCTAAGAACCTTCGCCTGTGTTAAAATCGGCGTGCAGTAAAAGTCTATGACATTTACTGCGAGATGCCCCGCTAGTGCAACCTTTTCCGAAGACGCATATTCGCACAGTCTGGTGTTAACACACTGGCCTGACTGAAACATACGCTTTGCAACAAATGAACGGTATTTCATAGACTACCCTGCTTTTTCAAGGTATCTATTTAGGACTACGTCTTACGTTACACACATTATGAAGTTTTTTTTGAAAAATCACTACTCCTTGAGCTTGTTTCCGGCTAAAGATACAACATGAAAATCATACCTGGAGACACCCTTTCGTTGTTATGTGACGTCCGGTGGACTTAGGGCATAACAGCAATGCGTATTTTCTTGTGCTTTTTTTTTTTTTTTTTTCTTTTGGTTGTGTGGGTGATCAATCTTCCGGGCCGAGGACTAGATCGAACTTGTTTCTCTAGATGCCTTGAGCCAAATTGAACCTCCGCCTCAAAGTTCTGCACTAACGTTCAGTCACAGGGTTTCTAGAGGGCCGTGCTGAGACAGGTGCTCAGAATTTACATTGTTATGAGTTTTGGATTAAATTACTTATATTGAAGAAACTTATTTTTTTACCTTTACGTGTACATCTAGCATCTGTAATTAATCTGGAAGACTAGCCGCAAATTTAATGATTTAATGGTGTTGCCTGTTTGTACTTGAGCCCTTGGGTAATTTTAGGAAAGATGTAATGCATGAGCTTGATTTTTTGCTCGTCGATTAAATCGCGTCGATTATTTAGAAGAACAAAACGCTCGTCAACATATCTGCATATTCTTGGGATTTGGATGGTGGATACACTCGGCGATGGCTCGGTGATACTGGGACAAAAAGATATCACCTTACAAATGTGCCACACATAATCTAGTTGAGATGCCTTTCTTTCGCGAATAGGACATACCTTTGAACGACGCATCTGTTGACGATGAGTGAATGTAAGAAGCTCTGAGAATAACTCGAAATGTAGGCAAATGTTATTGAGAATTCGCTATATTGCTTTTCTCCATAAATGTTCATACAGCCACAAAAAAAAAAAAAAAAAATCTGTGGGATTGAACGAGACAAATCTTCCACGTCAAGGGAGCAAATTTCCACTGGTTCGTTATTATTCTTAGATACTGTATAACTTCGTCGGGAGTTCGGCATTAAGAAAGGATCATCCAGTTGAAGGGTGAACAACTAAAAAAAAGTAAACCGTGACATTGCTCTTTGCCTAAAACCTTTTCCAGCGTCCACTAAACGGAAAGAACATCCTTCTTTGCTTTTTCATGCTCTAAAAAAACGTATACAAATAATATATTTTGGCTGAAGAGGTATTTCTTTACGTTTATCTAATTTAAGTTTTGATATGAAGTTGAGAACTCTTGCCTTCACTTTTTGGTTTTCATTTCTTGCATGTAGGTGAAATTAATTTAGCTGGCTTATGCTCCACGCAAGTTCCAATACTCTCTTTATGTTGACGATTATCTCGTTCTTTTAATCAATCAACCTGACGCAAGCTATGTATTACAAATAAATATCATACGTTCTATTTTCACTGCAAATGCTCAAGGGCTCATATTTACATACGTGATATCAGCAAACAGCCTTCCAATTGAAGATTTGCGACTATTTCAGGCTTGCTACACATTCGGGATGTACATGCCGAGGTAAAAAAAAAAACGCTCCTCAAATATGAGTCATCCCGTTCGAAACTCATCAAAACGTCGACAGCAAATACCTGCCTAGCGTGACCCTTAAAACGTCCTGTGACTACCCAGTGAGGCATAGCTCTGTGGCACAGGTACAACGGATCAAGGCATGTCAATATGAAAGTTCCATTTCCTCTGATGTTGTTGAAACAATTGCCAGCTCTCACAGGCAAAAAGATAAAAACAAGCACGAGGGAAAACGCCGGGCTGTGATGCCCCATATATATTGGGTGTCACACAACATGGCAACGTTGCTTCTAGGGTTGATGTCTGTGTTATATCTTAAGCCCCTAACATGCTCAAAAAGCTGTGTTCGAAAATAACCCGCAAGCACGCCATGATCTGTGGAACGTTACATATATACCATGCCAAAGTGGAGTAGTCTGTGAAGTTCCGTTTACCTGTGGCAAAGTGCACATGGTTCAGTCAGGCCGCTGTGTAAAACCCAGGCTGCGCGAACATGTTTCTTCCAAAAAAGTATTAGCAGTGGGGCATCTCAAAGTAAATGTCAAAGATTATCACTGCACACCAATTTAAATAAAAACGAAAGTCCTCAGACGGTACCAAGAGATACGATAAAGGTTTGTATAAGAGGCCGTGATCATGAAAGCAAATGAGGACGTTTGTGGTAGTGTACTGTCCGTGGCATTAACGACAAACAACTTATATGTGTGTAGTTAAGAATATTTAAATAATTTTTTTCATTGCTAAAGTTCTTTTTTTTTGCTTCTTTAGTATATATTTTATTATGTGTCATGTTAATGCAATTTAATTTCTGAATTTTAGTGTGTTATAATTTTCTTTCGTTTTTTTATTTTAATCACTCTTGTCACTTCGTCCTTATCTTCTGCCTTGAACCAACAGTCGTGAGTTACCACCTCTCCTGTCTTTGTGTTGTATTTTTTTCGTCGATGTCCTTAGCGCTATTCATTGTTTATAATGTTCATCCAACTAGAACATATTATCATTTAAGTACAGTAAATTTTTTTTGTTCAACTTGGATAGCAAACTATAACTAGCTAAACTGTGATCGCATGATCGCACTGCTGTCTCGTGCACTTACCCTAATTTCAGAAAGGACGATACCAGGAAATGTCATCGATGTTGATGACGTTAGAGTCTCACGCACTAACGCTTCTAACACAAAAATGATGCCGATATCGCGCCTGTCACTACATTGATTCTCGACGAAATGCGTTAACATTTTGTCGAGAATTAACGCAGTGGCAGCAGCGATATCGGCGTCATTTTCTTTTGTGTGTTCTAAGATCGTCAGAGACTGAGACTTCGTCGTCTGATTCTAGTTCAAATTTAAAGTTGACAAGCCTAAAAAAAGAATATATCTGCAACCAAAACTTTTTTTTTTTTGGATGCGTTTTTCGGAGCAAGAACACACAAGGAAGGATGTCCTTTCCGTCTAATGGTCGCTGGAAACGGTTCCAGGCAAAGAGCAATGTCCCTGTTCACTTTTCGCCAGTTGTCCACTCTCCAATTGGATGATGATCTCTTGGGTTCAACACCCGAGGAAGTGATACAGTGTCTGAAAAATATTTAAAAGTCAGTGAGAAGTTATAGTTTTCCCTTGACGTGGAAGATTTGTCTTATTCAATCTCTCAGAATATATTGTTCGTTGCTGTGAGAGCGTGTATCGAGAAAATAAGACAGTGAATTCTAGGAACCAATCCGCTCTACATTTGATGTCATTCTTAGAGCTTCTTAGCTTTACTTATCGTTAAAAGTTGCCTCGCTCGCAAAAGAAAATAATCTGCACTAGATCTTGTGTGGCATATGTGTTATGTGATATCTTCTAATACCAATATCACCGGGCCATCGCCCGGAGTGCAGCCACCATTCAAGTCCCACGGATCTACAGATATATGGATGACTATAACGGTGTTCTAAATAAATCGACCCGATGCAAGGTATTAACGAAAAATCATCCTCAAACGTTTCGATTTTACTGAAAATACTCAAGTGCTCAAGCTTACATACGAGCTAGCAACAGACAACACCCTTAAATTTTTAGATGTACGACTAGTCTTCCAGACTGACCACAGAAGCTACATGTGCATGCCAAGGTCAAAGAAAACGTTGCTCCAATATTAGTAATTCTATTCCAACCTTACCAAAATGTAACTTTTTTATGTAACATGTGTTTTTGAGTTTCAAAGCTGTTGCCAATGTAAAGAGATCTGAGACCTAGTCAAGCTATTTCTTAACAACCTTTTGCCTCGCGGTCTCTCCAGTTTTCTGGGAAATAAAGATTTCAGGGTTTCTAACTCAAAAAAGGATGGGAATTCGAACCTTGCAACAGTGAGCAGACTGTTTTCTTAGGAGAACCTGTCTGTTTTTCAGGTGCTTCGACGGTTTCAGATGCGGCCAAAACAGATTCCCCAATCACCCACTGTTGTTTTTGCCATTCTCGCTCTGCGTTCTAGAAAGGTAGACTTTAATATTAAGCATGACGAGCAGAAAGCATTTTTTTTTTAATTTTCGTACGTTATGTGCGCAAATTAAATATTTGTAGTTGCATTAGCTTTATACCGCGAGCGAATTTTCAATGTCTCCATGAACTCGCAGACGATACGACGACCAAGCCCGCGAGCGCGTGTTTCCAAGTGGTTTGAGAGATCCACGAGTACGCATACCCAGCACCACCAGGGCATGCGCGGTGAACTGCACCTCAGATCGCGCCCGTCGCTTACCCTGCAAGGCCGAGGGCAAGTGGACATTAGTAGCGAAGGATCAAAGTGAAAGTGTACGGCGGGCAGCAGCCGCGGCTTCACTAAACCGATCCAGTCCAGTCCAAATCCCGACCTTTAAAACGAGATGGTTGCATGTACCAGGGCAACAAATGCTTACGCATTTAAAATGTTCGACTGCCCGTCAAATCCTGCGCAAGTTTCCACGCGCTGACGGGACCATTGCAGAGCACTTTGGAGCAGATGCGGTAACTGTTAGGTGATTTTACTCATGGCTTCCGGTGTCGGGCTGCCCAATCCAAGGTGCCCGAACCTGGATAGTGGAAAACAACTGGTTAAGCCATGGCCGCATGCTCGCACTTTTGCCTCGCCCACTGAGCACGATGATAAAAGGCACGGCGCCGGAAAGTTCTGTTGATGTCGATGACAATGACTCGTACAAGGCCACTGGTAGCACAAAGGAAAACGTAACACTGCTCGTCAAAACCAGCGAAAGTCTGGAGCCGCTGACGTGGCTATTCCAGAGCGTTTGCGTGGGCATATTTGTTAACTATCGGAAAACTACTTCTCGCTTTTGTTGACTGACCCCACAATCCGAGCTGCCAGGACCTGGTTATTGAACAATCGCTGGTCAAGTCATGCCCATATGGTGGCAGTGCTCTCTCGCCCACCATGCAATATAGTTTTTTTCTTATTGTTGCAGGAACTTGTTTATGTTCCTGGGTCAATGCATGGCGATTGTCTTCCGTTCTTCTTTTGAAGAATGACAAGTTTGCTCGCCCAGTTCTTGGATTTGGTGAATTTCATGACAATGCCGACGCTCCATCTTTAAAAAAAAACGTTTAAAGTACAGGCGAGCTAAATGCAACTTAACCTGAGCTTAACCTGAGACTGGGGCATAAAATAAAAACTTAAACGTAGATGGAACAGAAACAGGGAAGAGACGTCTAAAATTCAGTTAAAACTTTATTCAATTATAACATTTTATATACACTCAGTCACAAGGTCACCAACCACACAACTTACCCTCTGCTAGAACAAAATGCACCAAGACGCTCAAAGGAACAACCGGAACAAGACAAAGGGATGCCCCCTCAACTAACAAAAAAGATAACCATTTCAAACCTTCCCAAATTGGGATAAGCCTCCACTTTTACAAGAAACTGGTTTATTCTTTGTGGAAGGTCCGACATTATGCCCGCGAGCAACATTGATCCCCATCATGAATACAAAGAACAACAACCTCAAAAATAAGTAGAACTCTAAATTAACTCATTTCACTTCATCGAATTCGAAACACCAACTTAAAAAAAAAAAAAAAAACACTTGTGGGCTCACTCCAACAAAGTGCTATCACGCTTTCCCTTTAAAGGAGCTGTGCAAGAATTTCAGGGCTTTGCTTAAATAATTGTGGAAGTTGATGCCTGACACTTCTGCAGTGAACTCTAGAAAACAGATTTTGCCTGGCTATCCTAGTTTCTATTTAAAAAAAATAAAAAAAATCCAGGTTTTTGCCGCCTCCCAATTCGTACATCGTCTTCCGGGTCACGTGCGCAGTGACGTCACTTAAGTAGGCGCGGGGTTTCGGAAAAGTTCTTTCTTTAGAGCCATCAGCGAGCAGCGAGAACTCATCCGCTCCCGACCGCGTGACCACGTGCTGACGGGCGCCCCGCGAAATATACGGTGAAAGGAGGAAAGTCTCATCCGGGTCCGGCCATACCCGTCCTTGCCCGTCCGGCGCTGTCCCCTTCCCCCTCCGGCTTCTGGAGGCTATTCGCGGTTTTGTGGTGCTAGGATAGATGGCGCCACTAAAACTCCGTATAATAAAAGTTTTCTCGATGATAACAGAATTTTGAAGCCTTCATATATATATGTTGGAACGAGAAGGTTTTATAGAAAAGTTACCTTCTATCGAGCAGGTATTCCCACAACTTGCTATCTTTTTTACAACTATCCAAGTGACGTCACGTCGCTTGTTTCTCATAGCCGCCGCTCGTGGCTGCAGCTCGGGAAATATTCTAAGTTTTGCCTCGCTATTACGCGGCGGAATCGCAACATGCCGATGAAAGGAGGTGTGTTTTCTGCCATTTGTGACACAGTGAAAAACATCAAAAGCAGAAAAGGCCAATTCTTTCAGCGTTAAAATCGTCGCACAGCTAATTTAAAAGAAAAAAAAAACGCACACATAGACATACAAAATTGCTAAAATCTCAAAAATGCTTTGCACTGTTCCCCGTCTGCAACGATGGCTGCCAAAACAGTTACCAATTGATTTTATTTGAAAGGTTTCCCGTACCAGTCTCTCAGTCTCATTCATATCGCTCTGTAATATTTTTGTTTCTGACCACAAAGCAGTGCAATTATTACAATCCTTTATGGGGTTTGCTTTTTCTGAATTGGTTCCGTTGATCCTCACGTTTCTCTTGTGTTCTGTAAATTTATTAACACACCTCGAAGTTTTGCCTACAGATGCTAAACGATATGCCATCGGAATTTCATACGTTCCACTACATTGCACGGAATCGATTTCTCAAGGTAAGCTTTTCTACAATCATGCACTCCCGTTTCAAAAGGAATTAGTCTACTAACCTGAAATCGGAACTTAAAAAAAATGAAAGACGTTTACTATCCCCTGTAACGCCAAGTTAGAGCGCAGCTTTTGAGGAGGAGGGGGGAAGGTACGGAGAGAAGGTTCCTCCTCTTCTCCTGCTCGCTTCCCATTTAGGTGAAATTTTTCCGCTAAATCTAGCGGGGAAGTTTTTCCGCTAAATTTAGGGGGAAATTTTTTCGCTAAATTTAGCGGGGAAATTTTTCAGCTATATTTAGCGTGGAATTTTTTCAGCTAAATTTAGTGGGGAATTTTTTCTGCTAAATTTAGTGGGGGAACTTTTCCGCTAAATTTAGAGGGAATATATTTTAGCTAAATTTACCGGAGAATTTTTTTCCGCTAAATTTAGCGGGGATTTTTTCGCTAAATTAAGCGTGGAATTTTTTCCGCTAAATTTATTGGGGAATTTTTTTCCGCTAAATTTAGCGCAAAAATTTACCCATAATGCACCGCGCGGTTACGCCGACGCCGACGACGACGGCGACGCCGCTCAAGCCGGAAACGGGCGCCTAAGAGCTGCGCTCCAAAACAGTTTTCATTCCGTGCATACCACACACCTTCAAGTAATGTGAAATTTTATGAAAATACGGCATCACAGCAATCCTTCCTTCCGACGTGCGTTTATCTTTTCTCTATATCCCCTGTATGGGTGTAAATGCTTTTTATAAACTCTTCTTGATTTCCTACCCCGCCTACTCTCTTCCATTGACCTCCCATTGACATTGAGATAAAAATTATTATACATGACTGGCAACGGTATTAGAACACCTGAGTTGTGAAACTCCCCCGTGAAACCTGAGCCGCTGGTGTCCGCCGAGACCGAGCAAATTACGATGACAGCGCAAACGTTTAGCGACGAGTTGACACGTCAAAGTTGTTTTATATGGCTACTGCTAGAGTCACTGAATGATCCCAGAGTACCGAAACTCCCAGGCTCGCGGTGCCAAGATGGCGGCTCAATCTTCCTTCTTTACTGTGGTCACCACGAGCTTTTAGAAAGCATGTGTTTGCGTAAATACAAACGGAAAAAAACCTTTTTTTTTGTAGAAACCTTCATTGGAGATTGGTGAGATTGGTACAAAATAGCAGGAGCGTGATGATTTTTAAAATCTTTATTTTACAAGGTTTGCGTCACAATTATATTAATTTTAGAGAGTCACGTCTCACCGGTGATTTCAGCTAGAGCGTCCCGACCTGGGCGCGTCCTAACCTCGGTATTAATTCGCGGCGCGTCCACTTGAGAGACGGGGGTTGGCATTCCTGAAACCCCTTCAACCATATACGTTTGGGCGCCAAAATGGCTGATTAAGCCAAAATAGAACAGTCACAGCGGAGGCTATCGAATGTGTTACTCCCGAAACAATACAAGCAGCCGGGCTGTTCCCCAAGTGGCCTCTGCGGGAGGAGTGGCGGCGTTGTGATCACCATTAGCTCGGTTCTCAGGTACGTATCGGTGCCACATTTTCAGAGCAGGCACTATTTCAGTTTCCCAACTGAGTTGCTCTAGTAACGTTTACGACCGGTCTAGCTCATTTCTGATCAAGGACTTTACATCCCCCGCTTTAACCATTTCCGATTGACAACTCATTTTTGACAGTAGTTGTTTTGGGGTTTCTTTGCCGTACTCCCAGCACAGACCTTCCTCTGTGTGAATTCATAGGTTCCTGAATGGCAATACTCCATTCTCTGGTTTCTTCACAGGGAAGTGCAGTTCCTGCACTGCTGATTTTATCGGTTGCTACAGGCCGTTCAACATGCGTTGCCGGAAGTTGCACACAAAAATACCGTCTACATTTCTACTAACAATGCCTGTGTCCACTTCATATACATGAATTCGATGAAAGACAACAAAATCCAACGCATTCAGACAGACCTCGGCTAAAGCCGGTGCAAGCGAGGACCCAATGCATACGCCTTCCTCCTGCACAAAGCTTTTTCCTTAATACTTCACAACTGTAGACTGAAGCTAATAATCAATTGTGACTAAAGAAAACTCTCCAGCAAAATTTACGTTTGGGATTGAAGGTGCACCCAGATTAGATTCTAGCAAATCCTTCACCCTCGTCATCAGCCTATTTTTTTTTACAGGGAATAATATTGGTCCTTAATATCTAACGATAGATTTGAACATTCCCCCCGTAATTGACCTCCAAGATACTGGCTGATTAACTCGTTCGAATTCCTGAGAGACAGCGATTTATCTAGACGTACAAATTAAAACCGTTCTAAAGAAACGTTGAAACTAATTTCTGCGACGTACCACCTTCGTCAGTCACCGCACAAAGTGACGTTTCCGGTTCATGACCTTTCAAAAAAAAATTATAACTTAGTGGTGACCACATCAGTCCTAACGGACTTTTTGCCACACTTTCGAACTCACCCTTGTTAATGATCAGTGTCCTTAGTTAAGCAATGTTTCCACCCCATTCAGAGAAAAGCGAATACATTGTTGCGTCCATTTTCGTTTAAAAGACCGACCTGAGAAGAACAAGAAATTTCCCGGATTTGTCTGTTTGCAACAACTTCACCGATCTCGCCTCTAAGTCTTCTTTTTTCCCGTTTATATTACGCTTTTTTTTTCATATTGAATACCCATTTCTCATCAATTTTTTTTGTCATTTTGCTAAGAGCAACGTCTTTCTCTCTTTCTCACCAGGGTTTACCTCCCATGTAGCAGTCTGCATAGACGCGAAGTCGTCCAGGTTTGATGGCTAAATATTTAGGATATATTTCGGTCCTCTCCCCAAATTGTTTTTTTTTTTCAATTTTGACAAAGTAAGCTCGTTGCGTGGGTTTACAAACTAATTCTGAAGCTCACAACTACCATTACTGTGGGACCACGACTTTCCACCTTCCTTATTCCTAGAATCACACTTAATACTGTCTTAACCATGTCTTCAATTCACATACCAAAGACTGTCAAAACGAGCCCTCTTCACTCTGTTCCAATGATGAAAGTCCGGGTGGCTCTTGACCTCACTTTCCAGCAGGAGCAACCACAATCTTTCGCAGGCGCTGCGGATGTCTTGAATCTTTTGAATTGCACCATTTCAGTGCGCTTTATTTATTTATTTATTTTTGCTTTGAACCGCCACGTTATTCGTGATGTCGATATGTCCTTAAAATTTTCTTGATCAACAACGTTCTTCCGCAGGGAGATGGCAAAAAACGCAACGTCGCATTTCAATTCAGCAAGTCTGCGACCAAGTTTGTCTGGCACTTTGAACAGTTCAGGAATTATTTGAATTGGCTCGGGGTAAGTTGCAACATGGCACCATCTGTACTCGACCCTTTCGAAGTGTTTTATGCAGAGAGAGTGGTGGGCGTAGCGCTGGCAGGACTACTGTTAAACAAAGAATTTATCGGGCCTATAAGAATAATCTGTCGCTTGAAAAAATCATCAAACTAAAAACGTTAACCAGTAATCTAAAAGCGAAAATATAACAAGCAAAATCAGTTTTCTTCGAGTCATTCCAAACTAAACTTAAAGAATACCCTAAGGTACTTTGGAAATACATAAAGAGGAATAAAAACAATAACGTATCTATTCCTGCTCTCGTGAAATGTGACGATATGGTCACTGATGCAGGCGACAAAGCTGAACGTTTTAACACTTACTCTAGCTCTGTGTTTTCCCTGCCTGTTATAAGTAACAACACTGCAGACAGCCTCGCTCCGGCGGATGTATCGCCCATGGAAGATATCTTCTTTGATGCTCACGGGATAGAAGTTTTATTGTAGGGTTTAAGCGCTTCAAAGGCTGCTGGCCCTGACAGTATACCGACTGCTTTATTGAAATCCTGAGCACGATCGATGTCGCCATATTTAAAATTACTTCGTACGAAGTCACTGAAATATTGTTCGCTCCCTGATGATTGGAAGATAGCGTCTGCAGTCCCAGTCTACAAATCGGGGCTTCGCAACAGTGTCTCAAATTACTATCCCATTTCAATAACTTCCGTTTGCTGTAAAATTCTTGAACACATACTGTACACGCCTATTTCCAAACACATGCATATTCATTCTTTGCTTAATCAGAAACAGCATGGCCTTCGGAAGGGGTTGTCCTACGTCACACAATTAACGGAATTGTCTCACGATATAGCCGAAGCGCTGGATAGCCATTCAACAGTCGACTCTATCTTCTTCGATTAAAAAAAAAATACTTTTGATGTGGTACCTTACGTGATAGTAGTTGAATAATTGTGACGTTGTAATATCAACCCTCGTGTTTTCCCCTGGGTTTCCGAATACCTACGCGCAAGATGTCAGTTCGTGGTAGTAGATAGCACAAAATCGAGTATTTCTGATGTAACATCCGAGGTTCCGCAAGGGTCGGTTTTTGTGGCCTTTACTCTTCTTACTTTATATGAATGATAAATCAGAGCCCATTACATAATGTATACGAATGTTTGCAGACGATTTCGTATTCTATAGAAAATTTAATTGTAAATTTGATAGTCGTATCCTTCAAGAAGACTTAAATGCAACACAAACTTGGTGTGAAAAATGGCGGATGAATCTTAATTTGGATAAACCCGTGTGCATGACATTCTCTAGAAAAAAAAAACAGTGAGCGGGTTTTGTTATAAAATAAACAATATTAATCTGAAAGTGGTTTCTGAGTTCAAGTATCTAGGCGTTTCTTTACATCTTCATTACATTGGAGTCGGCATGTCAATTATACTGTGGCAAAGGCTTCAAAATCTTTGGGTTTTCTTCGCGGAAATACGCGGAACTTTCCTCAAGTCACCCGGGAGCTGTTCTATAAAACAAACCTGTTATCTCGTTTAGAATATGCCTGCACTGTTTGGGACCCGCCGACTATCACTGACAGAGATGAACTAAGGGTGCAAAACTTTGCGGCCCGCTATGTATTGGGAAGGTCAGTAAAAGATAGGGATTTTAGTGTGTCACTTGCAATACAGACTGTACAATGGGATACACTCGAATACCGTAGAGCAAAGCTTCGCCTTGAAGTTTCTTCACAGCATATATCATTTTCAAATCGGAATCCCACGTGACACCTATCTTTTTTCATCACATTATTAATCCGCCCGAGTGGATCACTTTGATAAGGTTCGTGAGTGCAGATGTGGGAGTGCAGTTTTTAGTAGTGCTTTCTTCCCGAAAACAATTTGCCAATGAAGCCATTTTATGAATTTTGTCAAACGATGCCTTTTATTCTGCCCTGTAATCAATAAACTTGCTAAAATAAAAGTTATTCAATATGTGTCATGGGACTCGAGATCTGCTTCGATGCACGTAAACTATCCTGCCGTTGTTCCTTGATATAGGATGAAGCTATATGTTGCAAAGTAGGGATTTGCTTCCATGTATATAAGTACTCTTGCCGTCATTTAACCCAACTGTTCTTCACAAGAAGTCTGCTTGTGTGCAATCAAGTATTGTTTGGCGTATGTAACCCCCCACTGTAATGCCAAAAGGCGCTGCGGGTATTGGATAAATAAATAAATAAATATGACTCCATTTCAAAGTATCATATTGTAAGCTTGAACGTTGCCGATGCTGGTGTACAAATGGCTACACTCTAAACTTGTCTTGATCATTGTTATAAACCCATAAAGCACGGCATGTGTCGTGCGTGCATTATACTTCAGTCGTTACTGGCTATGCTTTGTTACAAGAAGTATTGCGTGGTTTCGAATTCGCTGCCAGCATGACACACTATATGCACTCCGGCATTATCACTATGTTCAAAGCAAGTTTACATTTATTAACAAGCGGATTGTGTCAGGAGCATGCTTTAATGGCATGTTTGCATGGGTTCTGGTACTTTTGTCTGTGTGTGTTAGCCTTGAATTCTTATTGCTCTTGGATCGCTAGGAGCCCCTTGTGGTAACTGATGAAATAGCCAGGGGAGGGGGTCTGTGGCTACCTTTACGCTATCTATTCACTGCTGCTTGACTGCTGCTTTCTGTGTACGCCACATAGCGCGACTTAGACGCTTCAGAGAGAAAATGCGCTGCCACCACCATTAGTTTCCTGGTGGACTAACAGACAATGGAGCAACCTTTTCGCCCCTCACGCGGGTCCCTCAAAGAGTAGAAGCTCCTCCCTCAGCGTGAGCTCGCCCCCTTCCGCAATGCCTTGGTTGCGCGTGCCTGCGTGTCAACACTTTCTTAGCAAGAACAGAAAGGTCGCGCTGAAGGTGGAGCTTCTAGTCTCAGTTTAAGAGTGAACGGAGTATGACCTATGCACCCTTGCATTTAGACTCATAGGACGAAATCTTGCACCTTTGCATTTAGACTACTGAGACTAAATTTTGCGACCTTGCATTTCAAACCACAGGACTAAAAGTTAATCCTCTACATTAGGTCTCGAGCCACTAAATGTTCGACCCTTGCGGTTAGTTCTCTACGACGCAAAGTTTTATCCTACAAGTTGCCCAGAACTGGAGAAAGGGGAGTCGCGCAGGTCTACTGGTTGTCCAGTTCACTGCGACGTCTGTCCAAACCGGTTGTGGTCCAAGCACAGTTTGTAGGGGCACCAGCAACTTCTTGCCTTTTCAGGAGAGATTTGAATTATAAATGACACTGGGCAGT
Organism: Ixodes scapularis; assembly: GCF_016920785.2. Lineage (NCBI taxonomy): Eukaryota > Metazoa > Arthropoda > Arachnida > Ixodida > Ixodidae > Ixodes > Ixodes scapularis. The sequence continues at coordinate 238,503,462 of NW_024609835.1, read as the reverse complement.
GTGAAATACGTAATTTGTTTTACAAACGTATGAGACATATCACACTCATTAAAATAACAAGTACCCTGCGTAAGTGATGTAGTGATCGTACTAAAGATGCAATCTATTGACAGCGGATTAGCTCAATATGAGAGAGTTTTAGTAGACCGTACGCTGCGGACTACGAACCCAGCGGGCACGTGCTTCATCTATACTTCAAAGTGGCAGCCTGTGTTCCCGCTAGCAAAGCCAGAGTCAAGTGTACGGTGAAATAAACACCTTTTAAGCCGGGGTCAAACTGCTTCTACGTCACACAAAATAGGTTCTACATACTGATTCGAACGCGTGTCAACGTGACATTCCTGCTCCGAATGCCTCATGGCAATGAGTTCAAGGAGAAAACTTGGCACGCGCCATTCGAACCACAGATATTGTGATGACACAATTTTCCAGACTTCCTTTTGTATGACGTATGTACAGTGTGTCCCGGCTTTGTTTGGTCAAGCGGCCCCTGTCCGAGTCTGCAAAGCACAAACAATGGGCCATTCGTAGAATTGAAGTTTCGCTCGCTTTGAAGAGGTTAACTGCATCCGATTGAATCTCACGTTTCTGTAGGACATTACAAAATCAGCACGCATGGCGCCAAAAAGATTCGAGCATTTCGCGTGTTTTGTGTGCTCGAAAATGCTCTCAAACTAAAACATTTTCTGGAGCCGCAAAGAATGCATACAAGTACTAAACAAAGGTACTTAGACATACCTTTATCCAGTTCCCTTGGCTTCTGACTTTAGAACAGATCAAGCGAAGTGCTGCAGCACCGCGAATCTAAACTGATGCTGCAATCCCGCTTAGAGAAAGCAAAATGTCGACCAAAAGAGATGGGAGACGACGCAGCCTGTTCTGTGGACATTTGTTTTCCGTGACGGAACGCCGGTTTAGTGACGTATGCGGTACTTGACGCCAAGAGACAACTTTTTTTATAATTAAAGCTCTTTATTTCCAAACTAACACGCTGCTTTTTTTTTGCTCTTCTTTATTTATTTTGGAGGCGATCGCTTTCAATTTTCTAGGGAGTTTTTTTTTTTCGCAACTATTTAGTTGCGGGCACGGCGTTTTAATGGCTGACGTTGCAGGTGTGTTGAGTGCGTTCTTCCTTGTTGATATGGAATGCTATGTCAAACAGCGACGACGGCATGAAGGCGTCTGGATACTGGCCTTGAATGTGCTTTCTGATCGGAACTGCCGTGCCTCAAGTGTGTTCTCGCAGATTTCGAGTTCGATATATGACTAGCCAGAAACGTTGGCCACGGCGAGACGCAGAGACGAGTCACGAGTTGTTCTCAGTAACTCAGTTTTAGCGACTGAGGTGGCCTATTTTGCGACTGCGACACTCCGCTGCAGAAAGCGGGTCTTTTACAGACTTTAGGAGTTGTTTAGTTTTAAACAGAAAATAAATGTGTTTGTATTCATGTGTTTCGTTCATGTGTTTCGTTCCAAGAAATACTCCTATATTTGGGCAAAAACCAATGACGTCACGGGGACTTCCCAAATATCAACACTTCATTGTTCACGACATAGTTGTGTAAATGCGAGTCAAAACAATCGTTAACTTGCCTTGACACAACGTGCCACGGTCAGCGTACCATGCAATGTCTGAACGATCGTTGCGCAGTAAAGAAATTCCCCAGTTACGTCCGAATTTAGTCAGCACTTTCAGTCGTGTTGGATGCTGAGTCGCGTCAAACCCCGAGACGAGCGAAATATCGGCTGTCTTCTTGTCGAGCGTTCCGTTTGACTTCGGGGATTGAAAGATTCAGGTACAGCATGTCTGAGCAGGACTAATGGCTGCTTTGGCTCGCGCACGTCTCTCGGTTAATCCCAGCGGAGTGCAGTTAGTCACCGGCTTTTGCGCAACGTACCTAGGTCGAACGAGATGGTCTTTTCGGGGAGAAAATGGGAGTTTGGAAGATAAATCGCTGCCGTTAGTCCTTTGAGGCCATCTTATTTTTAGAGAGTACCACGAAAACGCGGGCACCCGTCTCAGTATCAGGGGCCTGATGACAAAGAACAGATACAATCACCACCGATAGCGTGTTCGCGAGGGGCGTTTCCGGACTACGTTACGTAGACTTTGTAGCGTACTTCCATGTGGGTATTCTGTTCCTCTGTATGATGTCGAAATCAGCTAAGCCGCGGAAACACGGTCAAAAACAACAAAAGAAGCGACAACAATCAGGACAGCCACTGCAGTGTCGCAAAACTTTACCACACTGGGTTCGCTTGCAGTTAAATAACGTATTCACCATAGTAATAATCTTAAGGTTGAAATATTTGTAGAATATTAAACGTAGTTCAATAACATTTTATTTTGGTTCCAAACACAATCTAACAACCATGACGCAATAAAGCCACGGCATGTAAACCGGTGAGGCAGAACGACCAAACATGCAGCCAATGTTTCGAAGTTCATCACCGTAGTGGCATTTCTCTACAAGGTTCTTGAGCGCTGCAACAAAGTCACCGCATATTAAGTGTCAGAACGTTTCCTTGTATATGGTATGAATAAGATGCTTTCCGAAAACCGTCAATATCTTATAGAGGCTTATCTTGGAGGTTATACGGTTTCACAAGACTATGAAGCATCGACTAAATCCTTAGATCTCACCACTTCAAGAAAATGTATTATTTCTTTGCGAAGTAAATATTCTATACAAAGTAGAACTCGTTGACTCGTTCCACCTTCTCAAACCATTCGTATGCTCCCCCCCTCCCCTCGACAGCATTATTCCGACAGCTATTTTTCTACCTCCGACCATTTAGATTATTAGAGAGTTTTAGTAGACCGTTCCCGCAGCCCGCCAAGCACTCGCATAGCGTTGCCTAATCCGCCACAAGACCTTGAACAGTGCAGACAAGGCTGGCAGCGCGCATGCGCCACTGCGGCGTCTTCTTTACGGGTACCGTAGTGGGGGTAAAGAACGATCTACTACAAGTCCCTACTAAGTGACTGTCTCCTTAGCATGTCACGGAATATTTTTTTTATTGGCATGTTGCGACGCATTGGCTAGGTGTTCAGCATTTTGTGAGCCCAGATAAAAGCCTGACCACGACGCCCGACACTGATTAGTTGACGGGCGAGAGCGGAGGAGTGAGTTACTCGACGCTGATTGCTAAACGGGGAGGTCATGTGACCTGAGGGGTAGGCGAGGAGGAACTCGACGATTTGGGCGCAATGAGGAGGAGTAGCTCGAGAGTACGGAAAGCCATGCAAGATCGCCAGGTTTATCCACCCGATTAGCCGTAGTTTCGCTTCATTTATTAGCTTGAGCCGGCTTGAGCGGCGTCGGCGTCGGCGTAACAGCGCAGCGCAATATGGGTACATTTTTCCGCCAAATTTAGCGGAAACGTTTCCCGCTAATAGTAGCGGAAAATTTTCCGCGCTAAATCCATCGGAAAAAGTTTTCCCGCTAAACCAAGCGGAAAACTTTCTCCGCTAGATATAGCGGGGAAGTTTTTCCGCTAAGTTTAGCGGGAAAATTTATACGCTAAATTTAGCGGGCAAACGTTTTCCGCTAGATTTAGGGGGGGGGGATTTTTCCGCTAGATTTAATGGGGAATATTTTCCGCTAAATTGAGCGGATATTTTTTCCACTTAATTTGCGGAAATATTTCCCCGCTAAATTTAGCGGAAAATTTTCCCCTAAATGGGAGGCGAGCAGGAGAGGAGGAGGGGCACAGCCTCCTCTCCGTACCTTCCCCTCCTCCTCCTCAAGAGCTGCGCTCTAATTCGGCGTTACAGGGAGTTGCAAACGGCTTTCATTTTTTTTATTTATTTATTCATACTATATTCACCTTTTAGAGGACCTGCTGGGAGTGATATAACAATTTCATAAAAGTTTTTTGCAGCAGGCAATCACGTACACAAAAGAGAAATGAAGGGAGGGGCTCAAAATGCTAGTGCAGCTTAAGCTCTAGAACGCCAGGTCCTGAATCATAAACATACACTAAAGCACCTGCAATAAAAAAAATAGATTAGTGAAAGTGATTATTAGACGATTCACGAACTCCGATAGGTTACAGGTATTGACAATACCGTCTGGCAGTGTGCTGTACTCATGAACAGTTTTGGGGGAATATGCATTCTTAGAAGCATCAATTTTGCGACTATATTCGGCAAAAGACCTTCTGTTTAGATGCATTGATGGGTATAGAGAAATTTGAGTGGTGTGAGATTTATAGAATTGTCCAAATTAATGTTGTCAGCACTTAATGTGAACATAAATTTCAACGTGTCTGTCATGAGTCGGTGTTGCAATGAACGCAAACCGCCCTACGCTTAAAGTGTTTGTACAGAGTTTAGGCGATTATATTTAAGAAAAATAAAACGAAGTGCTTTTTTTTCATTTTCAAGAAACAAAATATTAAGTCCAGTATGATCACACTTAATGATAGCAGGGTATTGAAGCGAAAATCTAATAAACGTTTTATAGGCGGTTAATTTGACCCAGGGTTGGGCAGAATCGCGATACAAATGTATCGCGATAGTACTTCAGAAATACATTTTTTATCAGTATTTCTGTATCGCGATACCTTTTTTTCACCAGTATTTGTATTCCTGGATCGAATTACATTTTGAATGTTTCTTTGTATCGCGATACAGTCAGGGTGAAATGTATTTCGTTACATTTCTTAAGAAATACCCCCTCCCCCCCCCCCAAAAAAAAAGAAAAAGAAATTCCAAAGAAAGATGCTGGGGCATTGTTACCATGCTGACCAAGGTTGGTTCCGATTTTCCAAACTATTTTTCAATGCGTCCTCCTCCCTCTTCTGAGAAGTGCTGCATAGTTGGGGACTCGAACCAGGTGGCGTGCCAGGAGTGGAGTCAGAGCATCTTGTGCCGCAGGTTATTAGGTAGGGGTTGCCTGAGTCATTGTTTGCTGGCATCCAAAGCCCGCTGCTAACCGTCTCTTTTTCCTTAGCGTACACGGTACACCCAGCCGGCAAAGCTTATTCACAGTCCATTCCAGCACGAGCCTGGCGGTGGTTGACTTGAAATCGTAGGACGACTCACGCAGTGAAGGTCGACGCAAATTCGAATGCGTCTGCGGCTGCGCCAGTATTCGCGACTCCAGCAAAACGGACGCCGCCAAGTGGGAAAACCGGGAACCAGCCGGTCCAGGTCCCTCCGCGCCCCTCCGCGTCTCTGGTGGCTTTCGCGGAGACGTGTTGTCGGCGCGGTGGCGAACAATGTAATTTGACGAAGGTCCGAATATTTCTTAAGTTTGCCTGAGTGATCATTAGTGTGGTAAAGCCTCAGTATATTGTTTTCTTCTATTACGTGTTTGAAAGCCCGTTTACTCCACAGCACACGGTCGCGTGCTTTCGATTTCTTGGATGGGGAGGAATCACGAAAAAACTTTTTGATTTTTTGTCTGTCTCGAATCACATTCAAAGTGACGACTGCTTGGTAACTGATACTGGAGGGAACATTAATGTTGCAGTCGAGTGAATGGGAAGGTTCGATAGCTGCTTTTCTTGAGTTTGGTTGTGTTCGGTTAGCTTCAAGTTTGAGCCACCCACGCCGGTCGGTGCGTTGGCTATTCATCTTGGCTGCTTTTCGCCGAAAAAGCCTCTGGACCACACTGAAGGAGTTGGGCTGATTTCGCAGTTACTTGATTCAGAAAAACTTGCTCGCTGCAAATGATGAATAAGGCAAATTATCTGTTTTCAAAAGGTGGGAGACAAGTCTCGCAACGTTAGATGCTGTCACGGCATTTTGACCTATCAAGCCTCCAATATCTATATTACGAGGACGTCGAAGCCAGCAGCAATATACGTCTACATTGATCAGGTTGACCGGCCACAAAAAAAAATACTAATTTTCTCCGTTCAGGATTCGAAGCAAAGTTCAGTGCAGAGAGATTCTGCATGGATCTTCAATGAAGACTCTCTTCAGTTTGTCTCCGTGCTGCCGGCTATAGAACCATTTGGCTAAATTTAAGTAGTGTGTCTTCGTCTGTCAAATATACTTTTATTCAGTAGCTCACCTAATAGCTAGTCAACTAAGCTCATATTTCAACCCGAAGGATATACTAATATCGCTTTAGTGGGACCATAGTACGGAATATAATACATAACCCGCTCGTCAAAATGACTTCTCGATTGCTACTAAAACCTGAATTGAAATACGAGTATCAGCTGCTTAGTGGGGCGCCGGCGGGTTAACGTGGTCCTTGGCTCAAGAAGCGGTTGCTTAATTTTCGTAATTTTCCTGCAGCCTGTGTTGATGGCCGACCAGACGACTGCAGCTGTTTCGTAAACGCGGATACGCACAAAAGCTCGATTCCGCAGACAGATAAGTCGCATGGTCGAGGCATGCGAGTTAGCTGAAAAGTTACTCTCTGTGGCACAATTCTATAGTCATCGCCGCTTTCCTTAGATCATCAAAACTGATTAGTATACTACCGTCTCTCCGGAGCCCATAGTTTCGGTTTCGAACGAAATCTCCGAAACGAAAGTTTGACACGAAAAGAACAAAAAAAAAAAACACCGGTAAAACAAAACTATGCTTTGCACGTTTATCTGCACCGGCTACACTTAACCGTCTCAGTTCAAATACCTATAAAATTGGGCATTAAACAAAAGAAAATCTGTTAAATTGAACGCGCCACCTGTTCAGGCGGCCCGGCCGAGCCGCCGCGACCTGGACTCAGCCGCCATGTTTGTTTGGTGGTGGCGCCCCCTATAGGTCGCTGGAGTTGCGAATATTTCACTGCTCAATGGTACGTCATCAGTCGACGTGAAAGTGACCCGCTGCTCTGGTGATCCGAAACCCAGGACGGAGGTCAGACGCGGCCTCGCTGTGCCGACCCAGACTTCGTACACCTGAGACTCGTCTCGAGCGCGCTGTTTCTCGGAGAGCTCGCACCTGTGCCGGCAGTATCAGGTCGCAATCCACGAGGTCTCTATCTGGAGTATGCAAGACGAAACTTGATGACTGCAATCCATGCGTCGGTGGTGGAAGTTCGGTAGGAAGGACCTTCACAACAGGGATGCCAGTGTATCGTTTTATCAACCGTAACAAAAGACATATGTTCCAGGATGCTTCAGGTGGTCTACTATTCTCGAAAATTCCAAATGATCTTCAACGAGGTAACCTACAACGAAAGCACGTATTGTCCTTTCATACAACAGAGCGGGAAAGTTTCATGTTCAAGGCCACACCTACAGACAAAGAATACCAGTTCATTCCACCGTGACGTCGTGCGATAAATGTTGTGAGGGCCTTCCTTATTGGACGAGGGCATGGTGACATTTTGATGGAATTTAGGATGACTTTGAATTTATATACAGGCCGAAGTCTTTTCGCATCCCTCGTCAGACAGACAGGATGTCAGGAAAGGGACCGCGGTCAGTCTTTGATGGAACGTTTTTTTTTAGCCCACTGACGACTACTCGTCGTCCAAAATCACTACCTTCAAGGCAAAGTGCCAAGCCTATGGGAAAGTAATTTCAGGATCAAAAACTTCTACTTCCAACTTCAAGCTTCATTTCATTTGGCGTCTCAATTTTGAAAAATGTATTGCAGTATCAGTATTTCTGTATTGGTATTTCTGCCGTCCCTAAAATGCATTCCTGTATTTGTATTTCCAAATACTTTTTGCCTCTATTTAAAATGTATTTCCGATACGTATCCCGATGCACTTTTACAGATATATTTCAGTATCAGTATTTTAGCTACTATTTTAATGTATCCCAGTATTTGTATTTCCAAATACATTTTTGAGTATTTCTGCCCAACCCTGATTTTACCTCACTGCTGGCGTGTTTGAAATTCCTGCATAATTACCAGAGCTTCGACAACGCCTCGCGTCTTGTGCATAGGGTGACCCAAATCACCAGGCTCGATCTAAAAGGGACCGTAAAAATTGACGCCTGCAAGTAGCAATCTAAACTTTTTGTCAAAGGTGTATTTCACAAGTCGGTATTTTCTTCTAAACATAAAACGCGTAGCATCATTTTGTAGAAAAATAATAGGACCTAGAAACTTGTCAGTGTTAACGGCTGGCGGCGACGCAGACCGCCAATTCAAGGTGCGGGGTGTGTTTGGCTTGCGTATTGATAGATGGCGCTGCCCCTTTGTCGAGGCTAGAGTAACTTTATAGGCTCTGCTTGCAGAGCCAGAGTATCGCGCTCCTTTTCCGTTCGCCATCATCTCCGTATTGGCGGAGGAGTGGTCACGTGGGCGGAACTGGAGCCTAACTTCGTGAGGGAAAGCGGCCTTCCAGAGTGCCGAGTTTCGGGGGAACATCTTTTCTGCTTTAAGTTCGCAAAATATAGATCCTAGACCAAACTCGAACGAACCGAAAGCTTTCTAAGTCATTGAACATTATGTGCGTCAGCTGGGTACAATACAATCCTGTTTTTATAACGCGAGCCATGTTTTAGGACATCCGTTTCCAAGGTATGGGAAGCAGACTACACGGACGACGATCGCGTTGCTCGCGTCTGCGGCTCTCGCGGAGTGATGCGCGATACGTGACCGGCGCCTCCGGCCTTCTTGGCGAGTCGGCAAGCTCTCGTCCGAAAGCGAGGGGACGGAGTTTTCGTCAGCCGCTGAGTCGTTTACCGCAATGAATTGACGACTTTACTTCACACGCGACCCGCAGGATCCGCGGGTGCGATTTTTGCAATCGAGAGGGAAACAGGAAACGACGGGAGAACGATGACGGCGCATGCGCGGCTCGTCGCCGCACGCCGCACTTTTTTCCTTACGCAGCGCTCCGCAGCACGCCACAGCACGCTGCCTCGTGTCTGCGCCTTCTCTCTTTGGCGCCTTCGCGTTCCCTGCAAAAACCAACTGTGGCTTCCCGCAGTGCTTGGCTCCAAAATGGCACCGTTGCGGTACTCCGCAAGCGGAGCATATACAGTTACTCTAGTCGAGACTGCTCGCGACCACCGTGGTTTAGTAAAATGAACATAATATTTTTGTAATGCACCTTTGGTTTGAAAATAAATGCTAACCAGAAAAACAAAACTTAAAGGGACCATGAAATGATTTTAAAATCGAGTTTCATCCACCGCACGTCGTAAAAGGTGTAAAAAGAAACACAAAAACACAAAAATAGGGAGCCAAAAAAATTATTTGCTATAGAACTTTGCGGGGACCCTCTCCCTGGCTCCTCCGCTCTCCGTGACCTTGCCGGTCCCCGCCGCCGTATTGTCGGGCGCTCCTTCGTTCCCTGTGACCTTCCCGTTTCCAGTCGCCGTCCTGTCGCGGAACGTCCGAGCTCTCCGGGAGGAACGGGTCAAGCGCCCCCTCACCCAGCGCTGACGTCGGAGGGTCGGCTCGCAGCAAGGTTCCCGATTGGACGGTCGGCGGGACAAGGACTTGGGAAGGTCTTAAGAGGGGAACGGAGACAAAGGAAGAGGGCTTGGGCTTGGGCTGCCGACTAGACAAGGGACCGGTCATGGAGGCGAGCTCGGACGGCGCTGGGGCTGAGGGCACTACGTCGAGTGGCGGACTCGACAAACGGACCGGACAGCGACCCTGGACGACGACGTCCCCATGACGCGGTGTGGATGACCACCGCTGGGACTTGGAGCAGCTGCTATGGCAGCGGACTCTCCCCCGGCCTCGCTGATGACCGTCCCGCGATCCCGAAACCCCCCAAGGCAATGAGTGAGTGAATAAACCCTTTTGCCGAGAGCGAAGTATTGAAGTGTCATATTCATCCGGAGACAGGGTTTGTTGGAATCGGAGCTGGACGATGCCCGCATAAACTGGCGCCGCAACGTGGGGCCTGATTTTCGATCAGGCAGGCATTCTGATTCCTAACCTGTTTCCGGTTGAATTGGGGCACTGTTTCGCGCTCTTTTGGGGGGTCATCTTTCTCGCGGGAGCGCCGCACGAAGTTTCGTTGCGGCACGCCGCACGGAGGTCCTGACATGATCGCCTGCCTGACTAGGAGGCGCGGATCTTGACCGTTGTCTTTAGGGATTAACCCTTTGTCCCAGCCAGTCAGGAATTTACTTATCCCCCGTTACGACAAGCGCCTCGAGTATTCACTGTTCAGCGCACCGTTGGATGCTGGCAGGTTGATCCTGCTGTGCAAGAGCGCTCTGTGCGTCGAAATTACCGCACCCCTCGAGGCATGTAGCGTCGGGCGTCACCCCACCTACGCCTCCGGCCGTCCATGTCTGCTGGAAAGATGCCGGCTCACGCTTCGGGGAATGTGAGGCGCCTAACCGCCTTTGTTCGCGTATCGATGTCATGGTTTGTAACGCTTGTTACTGATCGGACGCGTTAAAGAGGCATCGCTTTGGGTGGAGAACGCTCCGATTGCGGATGGCGGTTGCATGGACTGTGTTTGGAAATTATTCCCGCATTGCATTTTGTCCGGGAGGAGCCTAGCGTTTCGGTTTGATCGCATGCTAGCTCCCATTTGGCCTTGCTTGAGCTGTCAGCGCGGTTTTTAGCTTCGTCAGTTGACAGCGTTTTAAGGTACGAATGCGCTCTTGTGGTTCCGACCAAGATCGCTTTGAACGAGTACCTTGTGGCCAGAGGCTACATTTAGGGGCTAAGCCCACTAAATCGTGGCGGATACGCGATGTCTGGTGCGCAGATATTGGAATCCAGAAAGCCACAGAGTTTCCGTTTTCACTTTATCAGTGGCTGTGCGTGTGTAATGCTCCGTGGAGTCCAGTCTGACGGGATGGGCATGACCCGTGCGTTTTTGGTTGTAGAGTCGTGAGGTTGATCCCGTTTAATTGTGCGCACAGTGGGTTCCGGATCCTCACACCGCCATATCGATGGTTGAGCCTCGAGGCGGGAGTTACTCTTTAATTTCGTTTTCTCGTTTCCGGAGGAGCGGCGGTCAGCGCGTGCTTTGCGCTGCCGCCGGATGCAGTACGGTTCTCGGCCGTGCTTGGGTTCGCGTTGGGACGCAAAGGCGTAGAGAGCGTAATTGGTCGTGCAGAGACCTGGACTAGAGTGAAATTATAAATTTAGGGCAGAAAAGACAGCTAGGTGAGGAAAGAGCTGGGCTCGTGCAGTGAAAACCTGCACGAGGGGAGTGGCGGTCTTGCGAGGATGTGACGAGTTGCTCATAGTTTTATCCTGTACAGATGCGCGATTGGCCCGGAAAAACGTACGGTTCACGTCGGCGGTTACGTGCCCGGGAAGCCTAGAAATTATGGCAGCGGCATGGCCGTCGGCGGCCTATAACTGTTGTGCGTTGGGTCAGCCCGTCGCTGTACTAACTGCAGCCTTTGCATGAATGGGTAGTGGGTGTTGGAATGCGGCGGTAAATGCGGTAGACACTTCGACGCTGCGGAAACTGTTTATGCAGAGCAAACATAGTTTATTAGCTCGTCCATCTCCAAGACTGGCCGGTTAGATTATTTGGCATTTCGGTATCGCGCTCGTTGCGCGGAAGTTGAGAGGTGCGCGTGTGGGATACTTACATTGTTCGAACCCTGCCTGTCCTTACAGTCGCAAGAAGACTTTTCAGTCATGCGGCGTGTTGACTTGGCTGGGGGCGAGCTTTGTGCGTAACCTACTGCGTTTGTATGTGGACACGTTGCTCGATTCGAGAACGTCGAAGAGTCGCGAGACGCGTTGACGGCGTACCTTTATTGCTCGATCCCGGCCGGCCTTTTCATCAGCTGGAAGACTTTTTAGTTATGCGGTGTCGGGGTTTGGCCGGGGGAGAACTCTAACGTGCGTCGATGCGCTTATTGCGGTTGTCGAGCCCGTGCGGGGTTCGGTGCGGACCGCCGTTACGCGCTCGTCGCTCCTGTTGGGTGGTCGCCTCCGAGCAGTGAAGCGGTAACGTCTGGTACATGCCCAAACGTTACGGAAAATAGCCGTGTAAATAGGCTGTCCAATGAGATCTGCTGTTCGCACGATCCAGGTACTGTTCCCTTTGTACTGGTGTAAGTAACCGGTACCACGGAACAACGGCCTCTCAGTAAGGTGATTACCCCTTCTGATGAAGGCGTGCTGCGTAGCTTGGCTGTAGCGTGTTTGTAGCTCGGGTAGCGTGAACGCCGAGTGCATGAGTGCCCGTCATGGGTTGTTGGCAGCGTGTTTTTTTCGAGTCGCACCTCGCGAACGCGACTGGATTTGTGATCGTTTCTGTTTTACGGGATGTTATTGTTAGTTTCTGAGGTTCTGTGCGTTCTTCGCGAGTGTGTTGGAGATCAATATTGTGGTCAGAGGTGTGCGGTTCTGACGCTCTGGTAGATTGCTTACTGTTTTAAAAGAATGCGGTTGAGTTTGATAGGAGCAAATTTTGTATAGTGGGCGTATGTACGATTTGAGTATACAATGAGTGCTCATACTTTTTAGTTAAGGAATGGTTTTCCTCTTATGTACCTCTTGAACGTGTAGCTTGACGTTCTTGATGATTGCCTGCCTGTTGGTATTGAAATGAAGAGTTTTGTTTTTATTTCGTAGCTTGTCCAACGATCGAAAGATTTTGGTTTCGTCGCGCTGTCTGATATAGCGTGCCGCTATTCGTTTTTGCGCGATTCGCTGTCTGTTACATTAGGGACGGAAGCGAACTTTAAGTGCCGGCGTGTTGTGTGTGCCTGAGTGCCCGTCCGTGTTGTGAGCTGTGGTGCTCCGGACCAGTTCGTGGACCGTGCTCCGTCGGTCACGAGCTTCCCAGTGAATCAACGTTCACCGCTGACCTGCCTGGTTTGATGCCATCATCATCATCGAGGGTGCTCGTCGTCATCGGCGACACTCAGCTGAACGAGCTCCCTGCCCAGGGTCCTGGGGACCACGCAACCTCAAGCCCCCCGGGGTCCGAGCCTTGAGGGAGGGGAGGTGTGGGGACCCTCTCCCTGGCTCCTCCGCTCTCCGTGACCTTGCCGGTCCCCGCCGCCGTATTGTCGGGCGCTCCTTCGTTCCCTGTGACCTTCCCGTTTCCAGTCGCCGTCCTGTCGCGGAACGTCCGAGCTCTCCGGGAGGAACGGGGCAAGCGCCCCCTCACCCAGCGCTGACGTCGGAGGGTCGGCTCGCAGCAAGGTTCCCGATTGGACGGTCGGCGGGACAAGGACTTGGGAAGGTCTTAAGAGGGGAACGGAGACAAAGGAAGAGGGCTTGGGCTTGGGCTGCCGACTTGACAAGGGACCGGTCATGGAGGTAAGCTCGGACGGCGCTGGACGCTGGCGCAGGGAGTGCGAGCACTACGTCGAGCGGCGGACTCGACGAGCGGACCGGACGGCGACCCTGGACGACGATGTCCCCATGACGCGGTGTGGACGACCACCGCTGGGACTTGGAGAAGCTGCTCGGGCAGCGGACTCTCCCCCGGCCTCGCTGATGACCGTCCCCCGATCCCGAAACCCCCCCAAGGCAATGAGTGAGTGAATAAACCCTTTTGCCGAGAGCGAAGTATTGCAGTGTCATATTCATCCGGAGACAGGGTTTGTGGGAAACGGAGCTAGAAGATGCCCGCAACTTTTAAAAGAAAACTGGACTCTTGCGCCTTCCTTCCTTCGCCTGTTCACTACGATGCATCCGCGGAAATGGAGCACGTCAGCCAAATCCAGGTCGCCTATTGGGTAAGAGCCTACCTCACCAGCACCGCGATCGTAAACAATAAATAGCCGGCGAATGTTTCCTAAAAGTTTTGTTAAATAATATTCAGATCCACATTTTGTAGCATAATTAGAGATGTGTGGCGAAAATTGCCAAATTTGATAATGCTGAGAGCCAAGCGCCATCTATCGTGTGGTAAACGAAGCAACTACTGCGCGTCCGCAGTAGGGCAGGGCCGACAGTTACTTGGGTGGCGGCGACCGACGGACATTTATTTTCTTTGTTTTCCTTCCTCTCAAAACTCTGACTGACTGAACGTTTATTTTTCTACGTGTTCTTCCCGCGCGTGCCGACTTCAAGCAGCAAGAAAACAGTACTTAAAACAGACCACGACGAACAAGAACGCTGGATCCACCGACTCCGACGAAGCGAGCTGCTCAGAATATAGGCCTAGCAGGCATTCCGACTCGGCGCTGCGTTGCTTCGTCGCAAGACCGTCTGCCTACGACCGGCTGGCGTGCTAAATGGAATATGCCCGCGTGACCCTTGTGGACCCTTCCCGTATTATAGTTTGATCAGTGACCTCAATTCTAGATTGAGAGGTGAGGTCAATCTCTTCCCCTTGTTTTCCGAGGCAGTGTTGACGAACACTCGTCGAAAAGGGACTCTCGTTGATTCTATCTTCTTGTTTTGTGTGATATAGAGCTGAAATAAACGCCGTATGGATTACCTTCGTAACACGGTATGTACACTTTGTTATTTGTATGCCATTTTTATTCTGACAGACTGCACGTCACTGTCGAGCTATAACAGTTCGTGGGAGGTATACGTACAACCCCGGTCCAACCTTTCTTTGCCGAGTGTCGCGTCAGTATCGAGTTGCAATCGTAAAAGAACGGTCCCGAAGCGCTTACAAACAGCGCGAATACAGCACTTCCATCAAGCGCGCGCGTCCGCTCCGAGTGTAAACAGGTATTTACGTGGCTCTTGCTGACACTCGTAATTCAAACGTATCTTTTTTAACGTCGGGTCGCTCCTGCTTCTCCGAGGCCGCGAAAAACGCCATCTACGTCGCTTTGCAAACGACTGACACGGGCCGGCCCTTGACTCTCTGCACTTCCCAAGAGGCATACCGGCGTATGGGACTAGTCCCATGCTGTCGCTGTAGCGCAACATATCTCATCGAATTTCGCTCAGCTGCGATGCGGCGATGAGAGGCGCCGATTCAGGAAATACGTCGGTGACATCAGCGCAGTAAAACCTACCGACGCACCCCAACTCGTTGCCGCTAACACTCCCATTCTCCTACTGCCGAGAGAACTTCAGGTTCCGGAAACGGCCTACGTCACGGCGTGTTTTGCGGTCAGTTGGAGAGAATGAAAAAGTCGATATTTCAATAATTTTTTGTGTAGAAGTTAATAAACCGATACGAAAACGAATGCCTGTTCGGCATTCAGTGAACATTGACGGTTTAATGTAAAAGTTATCTGGAAAAAGTAAAAAGGCCATTTCATGGTCCCTTTAAAGGGGAAAAAATAAGTTTGGATAATGACGGCGCTTTTACTGCCAAGAGATTTCTACTGCGTGTCGTCTGCTTTCTTTCACTGGTCGGCTACAACGTTCTGCCGCTACTCCCGACGCCATCTATCAATACGCGCGCCAAAAACACAGGGGGCATCGGTGGCCGAGTGGGCTAGCACACACCAGCTCGAAGCACCTGGAGTGAAAGCTCGCGCTGCAGAACCCAGGGATCCTAGGTTCCATTCCCACCCCTGCCCGTTTCGATCTGGATGAGAACCGTACTGGCGTGTGGTCGTGTATCACTACTCCGTGGAGCACGTTGAAGACCCCAGACTAGCGGTTGTACTGCTCTGGCTAAATTCCTCATCTAAAGCGAGTGACTCGTCGCAACTTTTAAATGGCTGACCAACTACACACTGTATAAATATCCAAAAAACCCCAATTATTACTGATTGTCGTCTGCTTTCTTTCGCTCTTCGCTACACCTTCAGACGCTGCTACCGGCGCCATCTATCAATACGGGCGCCAAACACACCCCGCAACTGGACTTGGTGTCTGCGTCGCGGCCCACCGTTGACCCTGGCACGTTTCAAGGCTCTATTTTTTACAAAGGAGAGCTACGCTTCCTAATTTTAGAAGAAAAACCGACCTGTGAGATACACCTTTGACAACATGTTTAGATTGCTACTTGCAGGCGTAAATTTTTACAGTCCATTTTAGATCGCGCCTGGTGACTTGGAACGCCCTACAGGTTACATGTTCATTTCCACGCATGTGTTTAATATTAAGATCTTCTAAATACTTATAACACGAAACTTTTGAAAGAACAGGCCTCTTCAACGTGTACTGAGAATATAAAAGGTGGCACTTCATAGTGATATGCGTATAGTCACTCTTCACGGGGTTGAACGCACGAATGGCCTTGTCTTAAAACAAGCGCAGTTTTACGGGAATATTATGGGTGATGTGATTTATGAATACTAAGAACAGAAAGCCCCAAGGCAGAACCTTACGGGACACCTGATTGGACCGGAGTGTGCAAAGATTGTGAACCATTCGTTTCGACAGACTGGGATCGCGATTGAAGGTAGTTTCGTAGCCACATAACTTTTTGATAGTTTCGAAACTTTAAACGCGTTGGCACATCCAAAAATATTGCACCAATTCGTACGGTGTGACTCAGGAAGCCTATGAATTTGGGAGCTGTTTCAAGATGCTGTGCCGTTGTGGGCTGTCCTTTGCAAAACCCGTGTTTGGACAAAAAAAAAAAAAAAACTCGGATTCTGAGTACGCTTAAAAACGCTTAAAACAAATGTATTCCAAACTTTTGGAACATGAACACAACGATGGAATTGGCCTATATATGGAACCCAACTGACGGGTCACGTTTTTGTGACTAGGAATGACCTTGGTACAATTCGAGTTGCACGACAACTTCCCCGTGCAATGAATTCACAAGAAGTATGTATCAGACGTGAAAGTAATCTGCTAGAAGTAACGATATTACTTGTACTCTGTTGAATGTTTGTAATTTGGTATTTAATCTTTGAAAGTTTCGTAAATGTAAGTTTTAAAGTAATTCCATAACGTTTTGAGTAACGAATTACACACTATTTCTTGTTACATTTTTAACATCCGGCGAAACGAAAAGGCACGATGGAAGAAGGGCGATGCAATTACATCTGCGCTTGTAACACGGTCACAAAAGATGCGGGTTAGTATCCATAGGAGTGGTAAAAAGGGAGAGAAAAGGCATTTTTGGAAAACGCAACAGCAGAGTGTCTATAGCAGTGGAGTATGTGTGTGTGTAATGGGGGGCGGGACATTCCGACTGCACCCTCCCGCGGCTCAGGAGAATGGTGATACCAAAGTTGCGCTTTGACAAAAGACGTAGTTCGGTGTTTTACTCCCCACCGCCTGCGAACACTTCTGAACAACCAAACTAACGGGTTCTAATCCGGACCTTTCTGCATGTTTCAAGAGCAGTACGAACGCATTTTATGAACCGTTAGCCAAACCGGGGGACCAAAGCGCGTGGTATGCGAGAGCGTGCGTGTAGACCAGTTAGGAGGTGAGAGGGGCGAATTTGAAGAAGCTTCTTCGGGCATATGGCGGTGACCAAGCCATGACACCGTCACTTTGAAGTGCCCCCATTTTATTTTTTTTAAGGATGAAGCGCGAAGGATGTAACTAAAGCGGACCAAATGCGGCGGGCCCAACGTATAAAGGACCTTTTGAGAATGGTTATCTTGAGAAGACTGATACGAGAACGGACTTAAATGAAAACGGCCCCTCTCCTTGCGTGCGCTTTGATTTGGTTGTTGACTGTTTATTGACGCTTCCGCCTAAACGCGCTTTCCCCGCAAACGCACAAATAACAGCGGGGGGGGGGGGGGGGGGGGGGGGCGGGGGGCTTTACCCCTGTTTACGATTGAGCATTGCAAAAGCAAAATATTGCAGACTAACCAGCCACGTGACTTCCCACAAGCTGGTTCGTGTAGCAGAAGATGCGTCGGCGATCTGACACCGGCAGCTTATTGCAACTGCGACATTGTATTCTATACTATAATGTCAGTTTAGACGGAGATCGGCCAAAAAACCACGTCACTTTCGACGCAGGGAATGAGCAGGCAGAGGGGCGCTGCCCAAATGGTTTCGACTTCCAAGCTATATTCATGGAAATGAGAATGTTTGCGAAAGTTCCAGTTGAGGCCGGTGGGAATTCTCTTTAGCGAACTGTGCGTCCTAGAAGCTAGACTGAAAATTTGGGAAAGGGAAGTAGTCAATAAGCAGTGGCCGACATGGACACTCGAGTTGAGACTGGAGAGAACGGATGTAAACGTGCGAGAGACGTAGGCACGTGCTGATGACTGATGATGATACTTTTTGATATTTCCTTAACAGCATATTCAATTCATCTGTGACCCTGCGCATTAATATTTTATTTTGCTGAAGAAACAAAAAGAAGTCATTTGGAAGCATAGCAACCTTCATCAAGCAGCAGTCTTCGAAATGTATTTAAAAACAAGTAAAGAATTTGGTTCTTACTTCTAAACTGTTTGATTTACCGAAGATACCCCTTTATCAACATGAAGCAACCAGTACCTGTATCTGGAAACAGTGTTCTCCAGTTCGCCGATGCTGAACAAGGGATATTTAGAGTGCTGTGCGTGGCCTCCACTGGCATTACTAAGGGTAATGCCCAAATATACCGGGTGTTTTTGCGAAGACTTTCAGAAATCCTAAAAATTAGGGCGTTTGAAAAAAGAAGAAACTGTCTTCGGGAACAAACTACCAGCCACGGCGGACGTCAGGGATTGCCAAAAACATACTAATTAGCCAGCTAATTAATTAAAATTTGTTAATTAACTTTTTAATTAGGGGAAATAGACATATGGTTCCAATTACAAAGTTGCTGAGCGTTATTGAAAACCACCAAATCAGTCGTTTTAAGAAAGACTTTGAGTGCGTGAGAAGCGTAGTAGTGCACTAAAGTTACAGCTCTTTGAGCAGGTACAAAGCTAGCGGTTGCAATAAGGCGCTCGCGCGATTTTTCCGTCTCTTATCTCGCCCCAGCCTTGTACCTGCTCCACGAGTGGTAACTTTAGTACAATACTACACTTCTCACGCGCCGAAAGTCTTTTTGAAAATGACTGATTTAGCGGTTTTTCGATAACGCTCAGCAACTTTCTAAGTAGAACCATAGGACTATTTCCAATAATTAAAAAGTTAATTAACCAATTTTAATTAATTATCTGGCTAATTACTATGTTTTTGGCAATTCCTGACGTCTGCCGTGGCTGGTAGTTTGTTCCCGAAGAAAGCTTTTTTTTTTTGAAGCTTTAATTTTTAGGATTTTTGAAAGTCTTCGCAGAAACACCCGGTATTTTTCGTTAGCTTCTGTGATGCAACTGTCTCGGTCGAGCAGCGTAGGACCCATTAATCTTGAGCACCAGTTTTAGTCATTTATTTTTTATAGATATGACCTTTTAAAGTTTTTACGCATGAGATATGTGACAAATTTTGTTTGCTGACTCTGATCCACGTTTTATTTTAGATGAGGCAATAAATCCCGAACCGGAAACGCGCGGTAAACATTGACTGGCTTTTGCGAGTTTCTTTAGAGTAACGCAAAAGTAATTATGCTATTTAACGAAGTAATTAATCGATTACTTTTTACTGCAAGTAATTTGCCAAGGCAATCAGTTACCTTTTGAGTCAAGTAATTGTACTTTTAAATAATTACTTTTTTCGAGTAAGGGGCACAAGTTTGGTATGTACAAATGTACGAAACTTTCGAACACCACACTGCATTGCGGACAAAAAAGTATTTGAATTGGCGTCGACACCTGGTATCTTGGTATCAAGGTAAAGAAGACGTGAAAGGATGATCTTAATTCAAAGTGTAATCAGAGAAAGGGCTAAGCACACCATCATCTGCGGCGCATGTAGAATCACTGCGGTCAGTAGTAAAGACAGTCGATAAGTAATCGTTGAAGCTTTCTGCAATGACACCGGGATCGTCGACAGCATTTCCGCATATGGATATTTTGCCAACTGACTGTTTACTGGGCGACAAAGATCTCCAAACTTTCGCCAAGGATAACTTAAAAAAAGTCAATTTTTGGCAAAAGTTTAGAGATTTCTGTCGTCCAACAAACAGTCAGTTGACACAATATCCATATGCGGCTATGCTGTCCACGATCCTGGTGTCATTGCAGAGAGCTTCAGGTGTGCTCAGCCTTTTCTCTGATTACATTTAGAAATAAGATCATCCTTTCATGTCTTCTTCACATTAATGCCAAGAGACCAGGTGTCGACGCCAATTCAAATGCTTTTCTTTGTCCGCTATGCAGTGTGGTGTTCGAAATGTTTTTACATTTGTACATTCCAAACTTGTGCTCTTTACTCGAAAAAAGGCGTGCATGGGAACGCAAACGTTTCTGAGGGGGTGGTCTTTCAAGGGTGGCCCCGGCACGCAGCGTCATGAACCCTCTGTCTTTATCATTCATAATGATGCCGAAGGATTAGGCTACGAGACAATAAGAAATTGAATAAAAAAATGGCTAACAGCCGAACATAAGGTGTATCAGGCAATACTCAAGTGATGGCTAACGGCAATAAACCGCAGCCCTGAGATGGAGTGTCACACCTACCACAGGGAAGCCAAACAACGTTGTGCTTCAGGAAAATCGGTTTGGTGTTGCTGCTACCCGTAGGGAGGTACGACACCCGAAGTTCAGTCATCAAGGAAAACGTGTACTACATTTTCAATCCCTAGAGTCGACTGCCGCTGGGTAGAGGTAGCCGGTCTCTTATATGGATGGGCGCCGTGCGCGGCAAGCTGCTTGCAGACCCCCCCCCCCCCCCCCCCGGTTTGAGCGCGCGAGTGCCCCCACACGCTTTAGGACTCTTAGTTCTAGTTATCATAATTTTCAGTCGTACCTTTAGATCCGTGATTTGTGCAAATGTGGGCTTTTTTTAATCGTTTAAATTTTTTTGACAAAGGTAACATCTCACAATTGTTATAGGGGTTGTGTCTAAAAGTCACGATTTAGCCAGATGGCACCAATTCGCGCAGGCATAGATAAACAGTATTCTTAAAATAATCCCAAAGATTATAAACAGTACGGGTAGCCGAGGAGCACCTGTTTTGAAAAAAAAAAGTCAAAAGCTAGTTTAATGCACGCAGCTGCAGCGTAGTTGCCAGACCTGGGCATTCGAAAATTACAATTTGGTAATCCGATATTCCGTCAATTACATGGCAGCTATAGGAAACAAAAATAAGATCAAGTACAGATGGCGATGCTTCATCAACACGCGTGAAATCCGTAGCAACCTGCTGCAAACGGTAATTAAAAGTCATATTGACAACTACATTCAAGCTAGAGCATTTTGCATCTAGATGGAAAAGGCAGAACCGGTCACTGAGGGGTAGGTTAACCTATTGATGCCAAGCCTTGCCCAGGAGCAACTCAAAAATTATTTATATTCCACCGCACCAGGTGGTCCTCCACAAATTTAGCGCCCTCTGTCGCAAGGACGAGGGTATCTGCGCTTAGCAGTGGTAAATCAAAATGGATCTTTATAGCATATCATTCGTCATTTAAGACCAAAGCATGCAGTGAATTTGAAGTGTGATGGCGTGCACGATTGGTTTCAAAACAAGCGGGAAACAAAGCAAGAATAACTACGGTAAATCTGGCTACACCTTTCTCTACTGCTCGAAATAAATTCGAAGTGCACCTGTGCCTTCCCCCAAAGAGTAAGTGTTCTTAGCGTTTCAGCGTGAAGTATTATGGCGCAAAGGCCCATTGTTGATCGCAAGCAATATTTCAAATGCATTTTTATGAATTAAAGCAGATTTTTTCTGACACAGGTTGCAGCATCTTAGGTAAAGTTTCGCGCATAATAGGGTAAAAGTCTCCAGCAACAATAAAGTGTGTCTATTGTTTAGGGTGGACATGCAGTCACTCAATGCTGTGAGGGCAGCATAATTACTGTTTGGAGGACCATACATAACACCAATAATAGGCGCCGGGGAATATGATATTCCTTTGACTCAGATATGTTTGGTGCTTGTGACATCCAGCAGAATTTGTAATTTTAAAGACTTCTTCAAAATTAGGGCAACAACTACACTGCCATTAGGCCGGTCTTTTCTAACATAACAAAACAACCAGGTGGTACAACTTCTGCATACTCGATATCTTCATTTCCGTACGCTTTCGTTTCGGCAACTGCTTTCCTTGGTGCTGAGGAATTTTTTTTTCATTGTCACCAATTTGCCTCAACATTGCATGAGCACACAAATAGACGCTGTAAAACTGTTTCACATATAGTTTCGTCAAGATATCTTTTCTTTGTTAAAGTTACAGATTCTTTTGTAAAGCTGGATTATCCTTGTTTTTATTTACAAATATATGTGGAAGTCTCGATTGGTAAAAGTAAAGCGTTATGCCAGTGGCGAGGACAAGTTCACTGCTCGAACTTGTTCTCAACTGATAGCAAGAAATTTGGTTGTGAAAGAGTTATGCCGAGAAACCTATTTCCGGCACTTGCTCTGCAGCACAAAAAATATATGCATAGGACCTACCCTGTTTTTCAGACTGCTTGCTCATTCTCCACGTCTGCCGGCCAAAGATGTCGTGCTACTGGAGAGAGCAAGCAAATTCAAATATTGGTTTTGCCATTGATTTTTGTAACAGTGGCAATGGTCATTGTAAATTTAGGGTTTTTCCCAAAAAAGCGAGCCGGGAATGTATTTAGTTTGATTAGGTAGCTGAAAATAATAATTGAGTACCCTTTAGTCAGTAAAATAGATACTCTGTGTCACTGCTAGTGTCAAGTCGAGATCGGCGCTGTTTCTTCATTTTGCTCAGAGTAGTACCCATTTTTATCGGTTAGCCTCTCGGTGTGCAAACTAAAATCTTTCTATGCATACACCTGTCCTCTGCTGGTAGACTCTACCCTCATGCCCATCGAATGTATGAACTGCAGTTGAATCCCCAGTCGACACTCGTTAAGTATAAAACTAGAAAAATCTTTCCATCGCAGTAGTTGTTTTTTATAGTTTTTACAGTTAAATGTGAATATTCGATAAGAATCTCTCAGGTTGAAGTGAAAGAGGGTTAAACAAACATGTTGAATCATTCGCTGTAATTACGCACCAGTCATTTCAAGGCGCACATGGCCTTGACCTCGGGGGGTGACTATGGCTGTGGCAGTAAAGGATAAGATTTTTTTTTTTTTATGAGTACAAGTACAAAGCATAAAAATAAAAGGATATGTGTGTTAATCACGAAAAAATATGCTAGCCACTGTAATGTATCTCTGCCAAACACTTAAGCGTTATTTGTTTTTATTTTCAGCTTCTGGGGTGCTCAAGATCTTCAGATCCTAGGGGCCACAAGTTCGGACTCAATCTTCTTCTCTGGTCTTGCCAGGACTATGGGGGAGGTAATCCCAACAAAAAGATAATCGCAGTATCTCATTGCCTGTGTCTTTTGGTCAGCGTCACGACAGGAAAGTCCTCGTGCCACCAGGTGTTAGGTATGCCACGCTAAATAAGCATTCTTCTTACCTATTTCTTGAGTGAAACAGGAAGAGCACCACTAAGCCTAAAGTGCAAAAGACACATTCAAATCTTGGGTTGAATGCAGTTTCACTTACAAAAAGTAGTCTGCAGACATGATTAACATGCGAACTTAAAGCCCTCGGATGTAGGTTCGACGGTGTCACAGAAATATCTTCCCGCAGATGGCTTCTTTCGTGCTATACCCAAACAATTTTTTTAAAGAATCATTGTGCTAGGTTGGTGTAATCAATCTTATGCACGTAGTGCGCCTAGCAGTCGGGATATGTGAAATATAAACAAACAGGAACCTGCACATTGTCAGCTCTGCAAAGATTTATGCATTGAACAGAGCATAGCACGTTCAACTTAAGAAAACAATTAAGTGCAGGTCTAGTTTCAATTGAAACTGTTCTTCATAAGGAAGTGAAAAATGGTTAAGTTATGGCCCACTATAGGCTTTCTATTAGTGTTAAATGTCTTACGTTTTTTAAGGAGCTCCCACCAATTAGTTTCTTAAATACATAAGTTCATGGAAATTATTACGTGGATATTTGCAGACAGTCATGGTGAGATAAATCTTTCAAGTCAAGTGTTACACTTATTCATAGTTGGTTGAGCCTGTAGATATTTAGGTCGCAAAATAATTTGTTATGCTATGCAATGGGCACAATCATGCGTAATGACTAGCTCTACGTAGGGGAACTATACAGGGTGTTTCAAGAAAAGTAGACAAATTGGATATTGCAAAAACTACACGTCGCAACAAAAAAAGGCGATAGAAGGCGCTAGAACGATAGAAGGCACGCGGTGCATTGTACGGCTTTCTGAAAAACCGCATAAATTCGACGGGTTTTAGGTTTTGTCGTAGATAGGCATAGAAAAACACAGGGACATTAAGAGACGTAAACACTGGAGCACGCGCAACTATCATTTATTGAAAAAACAAATTCCTTATATATCCGTCACAAACTCCTTCGTCGCGACCCGTTTCTTGAAAATCAAATTCTTTTCTCGATAACGTTATCAAAGTGTCACTTGTGCACATCTTGCCTTTTGGTTTGATTTCAAAAGCCTCGTGGAGTTCCCTGGATATCTTATCTGAATATCTGGCCAGAAATTGTGTCTTTAAATGACGGGAGCAATGGCAGCAGCTGCAGTGTGTTGCCAGATGTCCAGATGGGGTTGCTCGTGTGGCCGCGTCATGTTCACGCACGCGATCGTTGAAGCTTCGGAAAGTTTGACCCATGTGTACAAATCCGCATGACATCGGAATTTTATGTTTCGGTTTGCAATCGGAGCACTTGTCGGCCCCGTGGAGAAAGAGCTAGTGCAACGGGAATCTGCTGCGTTGCTCGAGGACAGCTCAGCAGAGGTTAGTTTCACTATATCTTCAAGATGCACGGTGCCGTCGGGGCTGAGTAGTGCTCAGATTGCAAACTTAAACTTAAAAACCCGACGAATATGTGCGGTTTTAAAAAAGCCGTAAAATGCTATCACTCTGGGATTTGTTGATTTAGTGTTTTTCAATGATGCTGAGCAGTTTTTCAATTGAAACCTTGCCCTTAAACACGATATTTAGAGAGTTATTTACGCAAAAATAATTAACAATCTAATTATTCCCCACTTTTATATTTTTTGCTAAATAGGCGCCTGGCCCAGGACTACAACCACAGAAGTCGTTTTTCGTTGCGACAAGTAGTTTTCGCAATATCGAATTTGTCCACGCTTCTTGAAACACCCTGCATACGTTTACTATGGCAAAATGGTTTCGCGAAACTAAGTATTTATATTATTGAACTCCTGCACTAACCTAGTCTCTAGCAAACATTTCATATTCTTTACTATGCTAAGATAAGATTCTGGAAATAGTTTTTCTAGAACTACGCTAGATATTTCCAGTTCATCAACTTTCTCGCAAAGCATTCAAGAGAGCCAAACCCTGTAATGTACGGAGGGAACTCACCGAATGACGCGGCTGACAGTTTGTTTAAATCTAGAAGTTACGTCCCCTGTCTTTACGTATATAACTCTTTCTAAACCTACATTATTACCAACGCGCTCACTAACGAGTGTAGAAGAAAGAGTTGCCGCTGTAACGGTAATAATGAAATAATGACGTGTCTCCTGCCTATGTAATGCTCGTTGTCGCAGATCAAACTGATTTTTAGGTTTACATATTTTCAATAGACTCATTCGCCGAACTTGCAACGCTTGGTTCTCCGAAGTAATTTGCATGAACAAAGATGCAACATGTTTCTTGTGTGTCTAACACATATTCTTCATATTAAATGTGGTAACTATATTAATCACCATATCCATAACAGTATCCACATTATACATAAAACTTTAATTTTTATTGTGACATTTGAGTTTTCGACATTACGTTTCTACACATCTGTGGTTGTTGAGCCGTACTCAAGCCCATACATTTTGCCTTTCACTATTACATCAATATAAAAAAGTGTTGATGCCAAGTGAGAGTTCAACGTACCGAATCTGTCATGCGAGTTAAGTAAGAGCCAATAAAAAGCACTACAAATGAAATTTTGTTAAACGGGCTCTATGGGCATCAGAATATCACAAGCCATGCTAAAAATGCAAAATCTTGTTAGGTATGCAAGGATGACAGTGCTGTGCCATTTGTCATGTGTCACAAAAAATTTAGTGGCATACAATGTTCTTTATGGATGTTTAAACTGCCAAAATTCAAAGCCTAGAAGCCTAGGAGCGCAAGAGCGTTCCTCACTACAAATGTATTTAGAGATCTGAGCCACCGTCTCATGCATGACTATGTGGCAAACATTCGTTTTCATGTGCATTATGGTTTACGAGGTCTAGTTTGTACTGATGTTTTTGCATTCATTCTGAGACTGCGATGAGTTCTCTGGCTATGAATAAAGAGATAAACATTTCTTGAAATCAAAACATTTGAGAACAGACAAAAGGAATGAAATTAGAGAGGTATATCTTTGATTCTCTTTTCTTCGTCTTATCTCTAATTTCACTTTATTTCATGTAAGGCGTTCAGTTTTTTTAAGCGCAACTCCTAGGCGCCCGTTTCCGCGTTTAGTGGCGTCGGCGTCGGCGTAACCACCCCGGTAAACTTAGCGGGAAATAGAATTATTGTTGAGGTCGCATGACGCCAATGTTTCCGTTAAATCTAGTTACGAAACTGAATTTGTTCATGGGTGACGTGACACAAAGTCATGTGACGCCATTTACCCCACCACATTTAACAGGGGAATTGAATTGGTGCTAAGGTCACGTGACATCGATTTCTCGCTAAATTTCGCGGGAAAACATGACCCGCGAAAACAGTGGAGAAACTTTTTCCGCTATGTTTAGCGGGAAATTTAGCGAACATTTTTTGCTACATTTAGCGTGAAATATAGCGAAAATTTTCCCGCTAAATAGGAGGGAGCAGAAGACGAGGAGGGGAGGGGTGGGAGAGGCACACCGTCCCTTCCGTACCCTCCAATTCTCTTCCTCAAGAGCTGCGCACTAATTTGACACTACAGAGCACAGTAAACGTCTTTCATTTTCCATCTCATGTTTATTGAATTTTTATATCGCAGGTGCGCTCGCAGCACAAATCTTTGTTGTGCTGATCCTCCACGCACAAGTTAGGAGCTCCTGAGAGTGGGTGTTTGTTTCAACTCGTTTTTCCCAAAGATATAACTGAACGTGGGAAGACACAAGAAAACATCCGATCAGTAGTGACGTCATAATTAAGAGGCTCTTTCGGCCGCCAAGCGTGTGTCGATTGAGGGCCGCGCGTCCAATCGCAAGCTTCCTAGGTTTATTATCCCGCAGTGTCACCAGTCGTGACGTCTTCTTCTGCCCTTTTTTTTTAAATAGCGTATGCGTACATAGCTTTGATAGGCGCTGAAGATGCGTGAGAGCGGAGATTTTGAAAGCTCCTTTTGTGGCGTCACTCTCCGGGAAAGGGGGCCTTCAACGGTACTCTTAAAATGACTCTATGCAGCCTCCATTGACAAAATCAATATAATTTTGATATTCGAGATCCTGGAGGTCAAATGGAGAAGATTTAAATGTTGTTCCTCAAATACAAAACCGCTTCAGCTTCCCTTTAAGTGTATGTTTCTTGAATTTTTAATTAAGGAAAATAGACCCATGGTTCCAGTTAGAAACTGGCCAAGCACAATCAAAATACACTAAATCAACATTTTTGTTCTGATATAAGGCAAAAACAGCATTTTGCGTTGTTAAAAAAAAAAATACTAAATTTGACGCGTTTCCAGACTTCGGTGTCTTATCAGAGCTCATCTTTGCGCCTGCAGGTCTTGCTGCCCGGTAGCCGCAGTGCGAAGCGACTGGCTCGCCTCCTTCGAAGGATGGAGGGAAGCAGGGCGCACATGTACTGCGCGTCTAAGCCCCTGGAGAACAGGTCCGTGGGCGCAGAGATGCGCTCCGATAAGAAACCGAAACTTAGAAACTCGCCCAAATTAAGCATTTTTACAGAACGCGTCCCACGCGAAGGCTGACGCGGCACTCGAATCCATTCAGGGCCCGTGCAGGCCTCCAAGACGTAACGTCATGTCACGTGACGCGCAGGCTTGAAAGCTGTCTAAGAGGTGCTACTCTAAGCCCCTTCTAATAACAACTGCCAAGTGCAAACATGATAGGCGTTAAACGTTCTGCTGAAATGCGCCGTGAAAGTGAGCGTCTGGCATTTGGATACTCATTGTGTCGCTGAACATTTGTGATGCTTGAACATTTAATGTATGCAACGCATTTGACTAGTAGTTTGGAATGCATTTTTTCTCGATAAGTTTTCTCACCGATTCCCTATTTTTGAATTACTCTGACTCGATATAGAGAATTAATACATAAAATAAAAAAGGCATGTAACGTAAATGGGCAGCATATTTTTTTAGAAATATCCGAGGGTGTAAAACTATTTCTTCAGCTGCCTCTGTTCTGAAACGTGCCTCACTAAGACTTCACACGTTGCGCAGTAATCCTGATAAAAATATATTTGCTTCGTTTGTCATGTCTTTACAAGCAAGCATCAATATTGTGTTGGACAAATGATATACATATTACAGCGAAACCTTTGCACGACAAGCGATTTCGCGAGTTATTTGACTTGTGCATTGTACACTCTGAAATGTTGGATCTCCAAAATAATTTTCCTGGCCGTGTTTTTTCTTTTTTTTAATAATGCGGGTGCCCAACCGTGCCGGGGCATTGATGCAGTAAAACACTGTGTGCGGCTTTTATTACACCGGTGACCTAAAAAGTAGATAGGAAAGCCAATGCTTCAGCAAACAACTGCGCCGCTATCAATATAAGGGCCCATGGGTTTATTAAAAGCGGATTTGCGGCTTTCAGTCCAGGACTGCGTGCTTTTGGACGAGCGCCGTCAAGGGATAATCTCCAGCAAGCTTCGTCCTCGTATCCCGGCGACCGGCAGCCGACCGACCTGCCGGAGCGTAGTCTCTCAACAACGCCAAATACGTTGCTCTGAGCGGCGAGGTGGGCAGCGTGCGCGGTGTCTTTTTTGCTGCGCCGGCCAACGCAGCGCGGAGCCCTTGATTCCGCCCTGGAAAGAATCGTTTGTTCGGCGGTCGGCCGCTACGTTCAGCACTGGGGCCTCTGCAAACTGACCCGTGAAGCCATTCCCTCACGATGAGTCTCCCCAAGATTGAAACTTGCAAACACAAGCGTCGACTTGCCAACCCCCCCCCCCCCCCCCCCACACACACACACACACACTAAACAAAAACCTTATCTGAATGCCTCGAACCCCAACTTCCGTATGTTTTGAACTAGTTGTAGAAATCACGAATTCCACGCGATGTAGTTCTGAAACAATCTTCAAATATTATGAACTCATTACGGTATAGTAAACACTCTATGAACTGCGAATACTATATAACAAGGCCATGAACCTCTTAACTTGTAAAGTTGGAAGTGAACCACTTCAAAGCTTACATTGCCTGTGCGATTGTTTCTACTGTACTTGAATACAGTATTCCCCATAAGTGACTCGCTTGTGTCTGTACATAGTTGAAGGTTATCGGGGCACTCACCCCAATCCCAGTTATGCCTGGCTCGACATACCTGGGTCAAGGCTCAATTCTACGTATGCTAGGACGGGTATTGTCGTTATTTTGATCACATGCAGTATTGCCGCTCTTGGCGACTGGTCCCCTGTAATCACTAGTGGTAGTTGATGTTTATTCGGCTGTGCCAGGTTTTGAGAAACTGCCTTCCGGCATGACCTGTTGCTCCCTAGTTAAAGCAACCGTTATTGGAACGAGTCCTTCTACCGGACTGCCTTCGTGAGATATAGAAGAGTCTCCAAGTACTGGTATTGATAATATTTAAGCAGTTGGGGTCATTACCGTGTCTGCGAGGTGAACAACATCCGGTCTCACACACTCGTGACCCCGCTCAGAACAATAGGGCTTGAGAAAGTTGACGGGTACTGGCCTTGGCGGCGTTTTCCGTCAGGCCTTGTGCGGGGACCCAACGGCTTTCAGCTTGCCGTGGTCACGATGCAGCTTGCTTTGTACGAGTATCTCCTCATAAGCTGTTCACACCTGCTTGCTAGAAATTGCCCTTCGTACTAGTGATTCTGCTCCACCTTTGCTGTTCTATCAGATGACAGCGAAGAAACGTTCACGAGAAAAGTCGCCATTTATTTATTTTTAGTGCAGGCCGCTTTCAAAAATGAGATTGCTGACAGTGCTAGTGAACACAATCAGGATTTAAATGGTACTCCTAGCGTAAAAACACTATGAAGTAGAAATGTACAAATGGGACAACAAATCGATAACTCTTGCATCGGGTGACGCGTTAGCTCTCAATGAGTTGCGGTTGTTTACTCTTTTGGTTGCTCTTGGTGTAAAACAGTCGGCTTATCGCCGTACCAGCATGTCAAAGGCAGTGGCAATAAAGAATGCAATGTGTTAGTGCTAAGAAACTATACACATGTGGAGACTGGATTGCGCGAATAGTAGCCGGGTGACCTTTTCCGCGGTTTCTGCGTAGAAAATGCGACCTTCTCAAGGACTGTCCAAACAGGATACGGCAAATGACGCGACGGTAAACAAAGTACCTTTCTATAAAAAAAGTGCAAATGGCGGCTCACGTTCGTTTTGAGTTTCGGCATCCACCACGCAAACATCACGGCTTTCCTCCTCGCTGTCGTCTCTTTCCCGTTCTTGGTTTCCTGAGATCGGGAACTGAAAGCAACAGTGGGGACCTTGACAAAAGCCACCAGAGCGTGTGAGTGGCTGTTCAGACGCACGTGATGAGCATGCTTTAAGCCTCTGTCGAAGGACTCAAGCAGAGAGAAGCTTTGCCCCGGCCAAACGAGAAAAAAAGAAACGCTCAAAAGCAAACTGGAACAGGAGGGAGACCTCCACTACCGCTAAAGCAGATGCAGTGACTGTAGTGAGCTCCTCCTGTTTGGACACCCCTTCAGAGACTTTTGGAGTGTGAGACGGTGCAGATTGAGCGCGCCGAAAACAAAATATTTAGACCGCGGCAGCCCCGAGTAGAGCTTTGGCGCCAGCTCGGGTCAAAAGAGAACCAACCACTCGAACATACCACAACACGGTGCTCCCCGTTGCTGCGTTCTTTCTCTCTGGAAGCTCAGAAAACACACGTTTCACGAACCAGATTGCCGGTGTATGTCAGAAGACGTGATGATATTACCCGACCACGAGGCACTGCTTAACTCGGAAAATGGCTGGTATAGTTGTCCAATCAGTCAGAAGGCGAGCACTGCGTCAGTGTTCGGCTGGCAGTTGGCATATTGACTTTCGTTCCTACTTGGTTTACGGAAATACGGAAATGGTTAGGGACCAGCATATGATATAATTTCTATTATTCTATTTCTATTTGAAGTGAAAATATTGATATAAAAGAATGCAGTTTATATCGTACGTATATTAAAAGAAAAAAAAAACATAATGCGAAAATGGAAGCTCAGTGCGTTTTATGAAACCAAATTATGACTTCGCAATTCCTGTTACTTGATGAATATAAAAAATTTCTGACTGCTTCTTACAGAAGCTAGCACGTATGAAGAATCATTTGTTTCTTTTTACTTTAATAGGATGCTAAATCTACGAGCTATTTTGCTATGGTACCTGTAAGACTTATTCAAAATTTTGGCTTTCTTGTGAATAAGATGCAGGCAGCCCATTGTGCAATAAGAATTTTTAGTTTTCGACTGAAGCTGGTAGATATCAGGTTACAAACTTTAACCTAAAGCGTCTTTTGACGCTTCAGTTGGAAGCAGCCCTAATTCTAACTTAAAAAACTGGTTATATAAAATATATAAAAAATGTATAAAAATGTGATACATTCGTTAGTGTCCATATGCATGCAGCGTATATAATTGAACTGAACATTCAACGGGAATTTTAAAATTTTTTAATTGAAGCGGTTCGCACTGCCTTGGATCTCCAGTGCCGTTGGGCGTTTTCTGTGGCTGTCTCTGAAAATAATAAAAGCCAGAAATCTCAAAAGAAAAAAAAAACTAAATAATCACAAGAGCGAGAAAAAACAGCAATGTTAGTCGATTATATTTTAACTCGCTTAAAAATACACTCACAGTGTCGACTAATTTATTTCCTTTGAAAAATAGGCAGGACCTTCATAACATAAAATTGTTTGTTTATATGTTGGGGGTGAAGTGAGGTTGGGTGTTAAAGGCCTCAATCCTCCATAACCTTTTTCCTAAGGGTCTAATGTAACAACGCGAGCTCTATTCCATAAAAAGTTAGTTTTTCTATTCCGTCATTTGCCATTGTACTTATTATTTCTAAGTTACCTTTACATGCCTGTTTGAATGGCAACCACTTCAATTAAGTGCCACTCATGGACTTCATGGCGATGAAAAGTACGAAATATTGCCAACAGCTGAAAGCCAATTTTCAGCACTTTAAGTCAGTCAGCACTTTAAGGAGACCCTGGATGCAATTCACCCAGGGATGCACTTCGCGTACTAGACATTTATTCGTTGTAAATCAGCTTCTCCATTGACAGGGACGAGCGGTACTGTATCAGAAGTGTCAGTGGAATCATTATCGGCAATTTTTTGGTCCCCACCTACAAAATCATCATGGCAAAAATAAATGGGCGGTTCATGTACCGACCCATTTATTTAAAATGAACTTCGTGATGTGCCAAGTTATCAAAATAGCCTAGATATTTTAGGCAAGACAGCGGGTGCAAAATATTAAGAAATCTGCTAACATAAAACTGTCGTGTCTAGCTTCTTCATGATTGGTTTTGCGTCTTTAGGTTCCACATTGTTACGCTAGCCAAAAGCGCCTTCTATGTTAACCGCTTGCCCACGCAATTTACCTTCGAAAATGAATTCGTATTGCAACATGTCGTAAGGAAAATATCTCATTTGCTGAACGGACACAACAAACAAACAGTAATTTCTCTTTCAAGCGTATCCCGGAACAGTATACACCCCGAGGTGTGGAATCCGAGTTACTAAAAGTGTCCATACGAATTCTAACACTGCTAGAATATTCACATAAATATTCGTATCGTTATAAAAAAATAAAAAAAACAGAAGCTTGTATTTCCAACTTTTGTGTATAACTATTGAAAACGTCTTGCGTTTATAATCACTAGCTCTTTGTGGGGGATGGAAAGCTACAAAATCTCACAATTAGTAGCTTTGTTATTGGCATTGTACTCGTTCGTAAATCTGGAGAAAAAAAGAAAAATAATAATATCTAAAGCTTTCACTTCCTATCTATAGTAGTCAAGCTAAAGCACTCGGGCAAAACACAACAACCCCAGCAAGAATAGGAATCGCTAAGGTTATTAGAGATCCTACACAAATTGGAAAATAATTGGTCAAAACAGGCTCACAAGAAGGTCGAGCGACTTCTACATATTTCTCAATTTGAAATCTCGAAACTTGTCACGCGTCCTGAAGGCGTCATAGTAGCTGCATTCTTTCACAGCTTTTGTGAAAAATATTAGGCCGTCGCGAATGCGTTGCTAAATTATCTATCAGTCAGGTGTCACAACCTGCGCTGGCATGCGTGTGACGCTCTGTAGCATCGATGAAAAACGACTTTTTTCTGATTATTGTCATGCTTTCTTGAAGCCGCGTATGCAATAAGAAATGCCTTGCCTTCGCTAAGCATAAAAATTACATGTATTGACCAACACCTAAGCGGAGCTTTTATTTGTATATTAATGGAATATGGTGTTTTGAAGGCAGAGCCTGAACGAAGGTTATGAATCTATTATTAAGATTATTTGGGAAATTCAAGTAGCTTTTACAGGATCAGTCGTGTTTTCTAGGGTACCGTAAACAGATGTGTTTTCAGTGATTAACAGGATTGTTAAGTGCAGGCCCGTTCCATGAGCTCTAACTAGTCTCATGCGCGCGTTGCGCTAAAAAATAGCCGATCGCGCGGCGAAAAAAAAATGACGCGGAGAGAGAAAGCTTTTGGAAGGCGTTGATGTGAAGCGGGAAACTTTGAAAACTTTCGCACATGCTCACTCACTGTCTCGCTGCTCAGCTTGGCCGGTGTCGAAGCCCGGAGTGCCCGGACATTAGGCCTAACGATCAAGAGAAGGCCTCGTACGGCAGGGCAGCCTTCATTTAAAGCGGTCTCCTTACTTATTTAAGCAAGCACAATAATTCAAAGCGGATTTGCTCGAAGGCAGTGAGGCAGCCGAGGAGAGGTCCTGTCCGAAATTTGAAGGCCCTTTCTCGGGAACGGGTTCCAGGGGGCGGGGTCCCGCTGGCTCCCCGGTTCCCCAGGAAAAGGACGGACCCTGGTCTTGGCCACCATTGGTTCAGAACCCAGCGGAAGGGTTGAGGGAATGCGGGACTCCTGTGAGAACTGGAGGCTGACCAATCACCGAGCCGATTCCGGTTTCCCGTGGCAACTGGTCGCAAAATGGGGCCCGAATTTGAATTTTCGGGAAACACACGCGCCAGCACCATTGGCTGGCCGGTTTTCTGCGAATTGCAATTGTCCAGGCCCGCAGGCTTTGGATCTGCCGGTTAGAGGAAAAGAACTTCGGAACAACGTGAAGGCGATGCCCTAATAGGTGAATACAATAAATAGCGGCGCTCTTTTGGAACACTAAGTTTTGGAATGCCCGCGCTATCTGACAGTCGCGCGAGTGAAAAAGGGGCAATGATGCGAAATTTGTATTTCTCTGAGGGATGCTGCTTGAAAAGTAATCATCGCGTTTCCCGGAAATTGAAGACGCGAACGACTTCTGCTTGCAATAGCCTGTTGATGCAAATAAATCAAGCGCAGCTGTATTTAGAGAGGTCCTGAGAGGGACGACGAATCCCAGTTGGCCTCAAAATAAACAGTACTGGGTTTTGTGAAAAAAGTTAACCTCAATCGGGGGACCAAGAATGGTTCAACTCATAAATACATTTTAGGAAACCTTTTTCGGTCTAGCTGCAAGGAAAATATCGTACCTTCAATAGCTTCTGGTTCATAATTTGGTGACAGGAAGAACAAAAACAAGCGAAACAGGTTTGGACACAATACAATACTCAGAGCCGTCTGACTTAAAATTGTTTAAATATATTTCAAACACAGGCCTTCAAAGTTCTTTCAAAAATACGTGCCTTTCACTTCTTTTAAAATACGGCGTACGCTATTTGAAAACAAAATGATACGTGGGAGTTCATAAACAATTTTAAAACTAAAGCATCAGCTGCATATCTGCAGTTCGATAGTAATAAAACTGTATTGTGCATAGCAAATTAACAATAATCGCAAACGTTACCTGGGCTACTTCACCCTTTAGATGTGCGAAAATGTATGTGCCAAAACTAACAAATATGTTTGCATTCTACGATAAAATTAGTGCATTTCGTTTGTAGATCGCTAACAGGGCAGGAAACAAAAATGCGCAGATGCACAAAAATCAGTGTGAGTTATTTTTGCATATGCGCTCCAGTCATTGTCGTATATCCGCCATTTGTTCTGTTCTATCCTGTTCACTCTGTTTAATTCGGTATAAACCATAAGCGAAATAAAGATACTTGTTGCATCATCTGTTAAAGGGGCGGTACAACGATGTTTGCACGTTGCGCGAATACCACTCAGAACGAATCCCTAGCGTTTATGAGGAATAACACACGCGTTCGTTTTTCTCCCCGCGCCACAAAAGTAAAAAAAAAATGAAAAAAAAAATGAGCAGCGTTCGTTTCCTCATTTCGCAGCCATGAACAAGCGGCCACCAGATTTGGAGCTTATCATACGCCACCAATGTTGGGGTTGACAAGGCACAGGACACTTGCTGGGTTTCAGACATTGTTAGGCTTCGGCATTGCCGCGTTTGGTCAGGAGCTACTACTTGATTGCTTCGCAAACTATTGATCTTCACGAGCCCAAATCAAGTGCTCACGCATTGCTCCGGTCCCATCTATTAGCTGCTTTTAAATATCGTCACTGTGAGTACTGCGATCCCCCAGCTACGTCATCATGTTTTGCGACGGAGAGATTGAAAGAAAACGCTCGCTTTCGTCCTTGAAATTACACCACAACAAAAAAGTTTCTTGGTCAGCGGCGATGCGCGCGTTTAGACTTGGGTCCCAGTAATGCCAGTAAACTCGTATAAAACGAAAAACATTCTAATTGAATGTCGTTGCGCCGCCCTGCTAAGTTCGCCATTACTGAGACCATTGGGTCCTAATAATGCCAGTAAACTCGTATAAAACTAAAACGTTCTAATTGAATATCGTTGCGCCGCCCCTTTAAGTTCGCCATTATAGCCTTGTTTCCCTGTTTCTATGGTTTTATTTTTTTTTTGTGGTTCTATGGTTATATAACATAGCCTTGTTTTTATGGTTATATTGTAGCCGCACTGTCCACTTTCCGAACCAAAGGTTTCAGCTGGCTCCGACAATCTATTATAGCCTGAGTTCGAAGCCGGAAACGACATGTCTTGGGCATTTTTCTGCGTAGTTTAAGATACCCTACCGGTAGGCGAGAGCGGCGTGACAAACAGGGGTGGCTCAAGCAAACTGAAGATCACAGATGCCGAAGGAAAGTGGCCGTCATTATGAGTGCCCTGACCCCCCGCTGAGAATTTGGGAGTCGGCTCTCGGAAAACTAACTCGGCAGCCTCCAATAGTTGACCTATTCACATGGCCCCCGCTGTGCCAAAACGTAATGCAGTGCCTAGTGCGTCCATAAGGACACTCGAACGTATCGAATACAATTTTTGTTTGCGCCGATTTATTTTACTGGGACGTTGCGGAAGACGTAGTAAATAGGGCACCTGGATATGGCGCGTGATTACTGGCGTTTAACGGTACTTTAAAATGAGAAGCTACGTTTTTTGTGGACTCATTTTCTGCAAAAAGCTCGCGATTCTGCGCATACTCAATTCTAGCGAACTGTTTGCTTACATTTCCGGAAGAACAAACTGTTCAGTTTAATTCAAGTAAAACATTTATCTTTTTTTTATATTTTCCAAGTTTATAACATACCCGAAAACACACCGAAATTAATTTACGATATATCTAGAAGGCGCGTATTACTCTTAGTTTAAATCCAACTACTAAGAAACATCTATTCAGTGATTGTTATACTTTTTTTTTTAAATATGACTTAACTGGCAAGCAAACTTTCAACAACTAGTTTCCGTTTCTATGCCCAGGACCGATTAAAAACTTGCCACCACTATTTTTCTGTTAGTGAGGTGCGATATTGATTCTTGAGGAGCTCAGAGCTTGAAATGACGAAGCATGTCGACATTTTTTCAAATTGCTTTTTTAACTAAATAATTATAACAAAAAAAGTTACCAAAACAATACTTATTCGGGAAGATTTTCACTGTTGACTTATACTTGTATTTCCCTTTCGTTTCTTTTCAGCAAAATAAAAAGGGGTTGTGCCCTCCGCCTGAACCAGATGATGTAAACAGACGAGATGCGCCATACATCGAAACGTAAGATAGAATATTGATAGTTATATTTTTATTTGCCTTGTATAGACTCTACCTACTTCAGCATAAATTTACGGCTCTGAAACGACTAATACTTAGTGTCTCACACTTTGTATTTGTTTGCACTTCAAAATTTTTGGAACCTTGAAATTGGCACCTACTGTGCGGCAAAAGTGTTTTTTTTTTCAAATGCAAACCAGCTATATACATAGACAAACAATTATCCAGGCTTTCAATTACTTAGAGTTAGACAATTGTGCAGAAGTTCGGGGACTTGGATTGGTTGTTGAAAGAAAACCTCCAGTTAAATATCAGTGTTTGTTCGATCTGATCTACCCCGTCTTTGTGTTTTTGTAATTACTCGTTTGACTGAACAATTGTGTCCTAACATCCATTCATGAATGAATGGCGGCCAGTAGAAGGTTGTCACGTAGTTAGTTTTTTTTAATAAAAAAAGTTATTGATCTAAAAAACATAGGGAATGAATGAAACAGGTATATTTTTAACTAAAATCAACTTATACAAATCTGAAAAAAGAAAATATCCCACATTATCACTGCTCTAAGTAGCACTACTGGCTTTGTAATCCTTACCAACGCCGACTTATATTAGAATATTGCTCTGGACTATGGCATTTTAGTGTAGTTTAAATTGTTCGTGGGTGCTTTTTAATATTTACTTTAACCTTGTCACCCCAACCAATTCCAGCGACACTTACTTATGAGCAAGAAGATCACATACACAGTTCTATTTCTTAACTTCCTTCACTACTGTTCAAATGGTTCCTGTCGGTTAGTGCGCCCGAGCAAATATGAAAACAAGCTGTCGCTGAGTTTCTCTTCAAGAATGAATAATAACAACTTGGGGACACTTTGAAATAACATTCCAATCTTAACTGGGTGCCATAGCTTCTCTAAATATGTCTTCCGGATATGTTCCTATATATTTACACTGCGTTTTACTGCTCTTATTATGTAGTCTTAATTAAGTGTCAAAGAACCCGGAACAGCTAAAAATTAACAAAACTTACGCTCCTCTTAACGCGGAAATAAATTCAGATATTGTAAATGCAACCCTTTAACAAAGAAAGTCCTCAACTGATAATGGGTATCTGCAGCATGGGCAACACAGATTTTAGCTCTCCATCACCGCCTTGCAGCCCATAGGCGGTTGTCGGGAGTTTTGGGATGGCATTATGCCCTGAAATACACCCGCATCAGAAGAAGTGTTACGGGACTGCTAACCTCCTTACTATTACTGCGTTTTGTAATAAAATTCGGAAAAAAGAGACTTCAACCACGCTTTTTTTCCTTTAGGGCAATATCAGTACGAGCGTTCCTCCATCACGAAAAAACAACAACAATTTGTTGCCTTTCGACAATATTCAAATATCCACAATTTAATTTTTGCTTTTACATAAATTATCTCAAATCAAAATATTTTTGTCTCTCTTTTTTTTGTTCAAAGTGCTGTCTGCATACATTTTTAGGGGATCAGAAACCCCTCAGTTCTTTTCAATTTTACGGATTTGTTTTTTTTTTTGGTAATAAGAATAATCATAATAATAATAAAACTATTTGAATCTGGAGAGCCATAGCACCGCAGAAAGGCAGCAGCCCGCGCCATGAAGGCCCGCGGTGCGTCGTTTAATGAACGTAATAATATCATAAGTATATACGCGCAAGATTCCGACGAAATGGATTGCGTGTATTGCGGAAGATGTCAGTCCATTCGTAGAAGTTTGGACTTCGCGGAGGCGGATCAGCAGCAAGCCAAGAGGATCTGGCACGTCGTTCGATTGGTCCATGTAGCACAAAGGAAGCCCAGGAGCATGGTGGCGCTGTTGCTCACTGGGATCGCCGCATCGGGGCTCCAAGGAACTAGCCCAGTCTAAGTAGAAAGCTTCCACCTCCGAGAAAGCGAGGCCCAGGGCTCATACTGACGCATCACCATCGCCCGGTGTCTAATCCTCTCAACGTTGTCGTCCTTTTTATCGTCTGATCTCTTTTTTTATCAATATGGTTATAAGTACATGCCATTTTTCTGCATTTGATTCTAAGTAAAAGTTCGACTCTCTCAAGTTTGACTGCTCTGAAACCTCAAAAGTGCAATGTCTGCAGTCAGCCCCCATTCGGTCTGCTATGAGAAGCAGCTGGAAGTTTATTGCTCGGCAAGGATTAATTGTACAGAACATTCCTTAAGTCCAATCTATGTGAACAATATTTTTAATAATACAAGCAGTCATTCCGCCGGTGAAAACTGTGCTTCCGCGTGGTATGTCACGGGTCCCCACTATGTGATAGCACAATATGACCCGACACATTGGCGCAGAAACCCATATGCCGCTCCTTGCACCTTAATAGGGGAATACAGTGTCACACTGTATTGAAGGCAGCTTGCTTCATATTGTAGCGAGTTTTCGTGGTATGCTGCTGCAGAAAATGCGAAACTGTACCTGTGGGTCGCTCCTTCGTGTCGCGTGCGGAGTCCATGGGTCCGCACGAATCATTCGTTGAATATACGGAAATACGATGTTCATTAAATATATAAATTTTCCTTAGAAAATTAGATAATTTAGAGGTAATTCGTAGTCCTGTATTTTGAAGGCAACAAAGAAAACGAGAATTTCCCGCAGCACAAAATTGTGTATAGTTGCGAATATAAAAAAAAACAAAAAACATTTACATCGCGATCATGAGGGAAAGGATCACATGGGAGCGTTCAGTCAGAATGTTTGTTTGAAAGCAATAGATGTTAAGTGATGACCAACGTCGGAAGCTTTTAGAATGGTCTCGACTGTTTCCAGTAACAACGAAACGCATAAAAATTTCACAACATCGTTACACTGCAAAAAAAACTGTTAGCAATAAGGAACAGTGACTTCCGCTTCAGCGGATCCGTTAAGGAGCCCAGCGTTTAGCGTTTAAAGTAAAGTGATTGACGGAAGTAAATATCAGACTATTTTCTTGTGAAGACGTTTTGATATCTAGTTGCTAAAATTTCGCAACCAACTCGTTCGATTTAAACACCCTTAATTGTTCCAGTAACCTTGAGAGGCCACTTGTGGGGCGGCTTTTTTGTTGTCACTCCAAGCACAATTATACCTACCTAAAACACTATCATAAAGCGTGTGTCAAAAAGTATTTCAAGAATTTACCTAAACCATATATTTAATGAAGTAATTAAGCCTGAGGCGCGCTTTTTTAAGTATGAATATGAGACAATAAAAATAATTTTGCGGAGTGAAACTGCGATTTAATCGCTACTAATGTGCTGGACACTATTATTGTGCAGTACGAAGAGTTTCAAAATGAGGTAACTATCGTTGGAGGCGTAGGGCATACAATTTAGCAGGTGCAAGCAGAAGTTATTCAGCTGCCGCGGACCTAGATCCTCGAGCTGCGAACTGATAGGTTCTGTGTTCGATTTCTTGTGAGGGTGAGTGTATGTTGATACAGGTTTGAGGACAGACTTGTGTAAACTGATTTTCTTTACGTTTCCATGGTAACTAAACTGCTTGTGCTGGCATGTCCGGCTCAGAAATATGTGTGGACGCATGCAAGGACAGATGGACAAACATTTGGGAGTAGAAGGCTTCAACAAAACACTTCATGCTTTAAAATAACAGTGCTGATATGTGCACATGTATTCACAAACCCAACGTGGACAACACTAGAATTGTCATGAAAAACCCTTTCCAGATAATGTTAGCTGAAAAAAAAAATTGTGACAACGGGTGCCGTCACGCAATGGAGAATACTGGATTTCTTTTTGAAATGCGTAAGCTAAATATGTTAGTTGGTTTAAATAAACTAACACATTCATTAACTGATAACCTCTTTGTTGTTCCTCAAATAATTAGTCAGTATTAAATATGACTTTGTCGAAAATGTCATTAATATGTTTTTTTTTTCTTTTTGCAAAACTTCTGTTTCAGTGTATACCGGTCAATTCGTCTGTGTCTGTATGTTTTGGAGGAGATTGTTTGTAGCATCTCAACGTGAAATCTCACACAGCTAGGATTCAACGAACAATTCATAACTAAGCGAAGAGAGATAGCAAAGGAGCTAGTGATCAGTGACGACAGCAACACGCAGGGCGACTATGGTCGAGTTACTGATGGCCAAAACAACGGCCAGGGGATTTTCTTCTGTTATGACTTGAGTCGTCAGCTTTTGCTAGCATATCTGATAAGATTATTGGGCGCCTTTTGGAAATTCTGCATGACTAAAACCATGTCTAGTCCCTATCTTCTGGCCTTCGTATATTGTTCTCTTACTAGAGGATCAAATTTCACCAAGTAGACTGAAGGATTGTTTTAAGTAAAGTAAATAGTGTTCCCAATGAGGAGAGGAATCACTTTGGAAAAGACAAGTACGAGAAGCTGTAAGTTCTAAAAACATAAGAAGCAATCAATCAAAATAAAAACACACACGCTGAAAAAACTTTGTCTGCTTAGCATTTCCATGAGCCGAGTTTCGAAAACCAAAGATATCGAAAAAACATTTGTTTTGTTTAGTAGAAACACGTGCTGTTTTTAGGCAGATAATATCGTTGTAAAGTTAAACTAACCGCTCGGCAAACGAACGGTAGAAGATACTATAACGGTCATCTAAGTAACAGAAACGAATTCACGGACTGAATCCCCAAAGCACGTTACAAATATTGTTCTCAAAATTAGCATGGGGACTGCAGAACTCAATCGACATTACATTAAACTGAGAGAGCTGGTCGTTGGAAATGACGATTGTTTTTAAGATATTCTTCCTTTGTGAGGAGGCGCATTGCAACATGTACTCTTTATCATCAGGCCGTGAACGGGTAATACAAATATTTGGCTGTATCTATACGACGTCGATAATAATAAAACGCAGATGCCGTCGTCTTTCTTTGTAACTGACATTTTCGACAATGAAAAGTGCTGAAGGGTGGCGAATGACAGCATCAAGTCGACACATCTCAAAGCAGTATGTGAAGTTTTATTGTATTATATGCAAAGGCGCGAAAAAAATCGCCTGAATTGTGTAGTATTTTATTTACCGTATTTCCCAGTGCAAAAGTAACTTTTTT
This sequence comes from Ixodes scapularis, assembly GCF_016920785.2. Lineage (NCBI taxonomy): Eukaryota > Metazoa > Arthropoda > Arachnida > Ixodida > Ixodidae > Ixodes > Ixodes scapularis. Next base: position 238,461,322 of record NW_024609835.1, on the reverse strand, counting down.
TTTCGTTCCATTGGTGCGTTTTATAGAACAGTGCTGCTTGTATACGTTTTGTTATATAAGTATGACCACGAACTTCGCGAATTTGCCGCTGGGGTTATGTTTTTCGTTCATTTCGTTGACGTGAATATTGAAACTGGCACCCGGTTGCCCATATATACCGATCGCAAAAATTGTATGAGACCTAATAATGCAGTTTCGTTGTGTCACCAGTGCAGATATTTAAAGGTGCGGTGTTCTGTATTGACGGGTTGTCACCATTATTTACCGATCAGAACCCTCTCACTTGCGGTGTGCTTAAAACGTACACAAGGAACGAATAACCGCAAATATTCTATTACCTACATAGCAGCGACGCATCGTGTGTCGCACAAGGCAGAGGAATGAGTACACTGACAGAATGTTGTTGTGAAGCCAGCGGTCATTCGGCAACTTGGCCCCTCTGAAACAGAAAGAGCGTCGTCGGCTCTCGTCCGAGCAGGCTTTCTTGGCGCCACACCCGGCGCTGCTCAGAGTGACCGGACAGCGGGGCTTTGTTTTCGACTCGCCCGCGGGGAATTGCGAGGCTGCTGTTCGTTGATGGTCGCGCGCCGCTGGACGAGAGTTCGACTTCTCTCGAATGGCGATCCAACGAAGCTTCCACAGCGTCAGTTAGACTAACTCGCTCTCCTTTTTTGCGCGTCGAAGTCGCAACGTTGGAGGAGTATCTTGTGAGGGCAGGCCGCAGTCTCGCGAAAAGTGTCCAGCATTTTGCACCATCCGTTCTTCATTGGAAGAACTCTCGGCCAGCTGCTGGCACTTTTGTTTTCTTCCCGTCAATGCATTCCTCTGAGAGTTTTAATTCAGCGTAGAATGCATGGTGCGCTCCTTGTGCTCTATGGTTCTCTTTTTATACATTTGCAAGTCAAGTTGGCTGAGCGGGTCGAGTGTCATAAGGCTAATATATTACCCTTCCGGTTGTCGTATATTGCAGAAACACAATTTGGCATACTTTATGCCGCTTAGTGCCCTCAGAAAGCACCAAACTACCTTATTGTTCAAAGAGGTAACAAGATTGCCCAGTGCCATCCTTACCTCTCCTAAAAACTAGGTCAGCTTCAGTAGGACGAACACTCAAGCATCTATTTTAAAAATCGTGAAGATAAAGCCAGATTTGTGACCCGACATCATTCAGTTTCGAAACTCATTGACAAATATTATATTTGCTCCTTTCATAGTGCCGTGTCGTAGTGTCTGTCAGCTTCGTATTTTGTCAACTCTGCAATTATAGTCTCATTAGCCACCCTCCTTAGCTGAAATAAATAAATAGAATAAAAATAAATAGAATAAAAAAATATATATATATATATATTTATATATATTATCATTCCCACGCGAAAAACCTCCGCCGTCTGTTAACCAATCATGTTCTACTACGTGATATGTAATAGATAATCTTTAATATTCTATCTACTATTGTTTCCACCACGTTTTACCTGTCTTTTTCGTAGTATGCTGCAGTAGTCCAAAATAAAAGTCTCCAATAATATTCAAAGTATCTCAATCAGAACAAACAAGAGGCTCATCTTGCCTCCATAATAACATGGAGGCATGGAACGTAAATCACGAAATTGCGATACACTGGAAGGTGGCTACCTATCTCGCCTAGCGTCAAAAACATGTTCGTTTACATTCCTTGCTTAAAAACTGAGTGGTCTCAAAACTCCTTTAGCGCAAGGTGTGAAAGTAATTTTGAGAAACCGCTTACCTTCCGAACAAACACACTGCAATGCATGCTTAATTTAACCAGTTTCGCACCAATCTTATGGCATGAATTAAACGTTCTTTGTTCGTCAGGATTGTATCTTCTACTTCCGATAAGACTAGTGTACAATACTACGTGTTTTATGCGAAGAACAGCTTGACGTGTCTTCTATAGAGGGAGCCACCCCTGGTTCTGTTTTCGCCAGTCGCCGTGTGGCGTCGCTGCGAGCAGACGGCGCCGCGCTTCTTCCCTTTGTGCGTTTCTTCTCTCAGTTTCAGGCCACTTTGTCGGTCCAGCGGTTTTGTGAGGGGCTCGGACCCCCGGCGGCTTCACTTGTGTCCTCCCTTCGAGAGCACCGTGTTCCTGAATAGAACCTGCTCCCTCCGAAGAGGTTCGCCATCGAAGCAAGAAGCAAAAAGAGCCCATTGAAACACAACGCCAAGGGGGCCTAGCGTACCCTTCGACGACCATCTCGCCCCTTGCATTGTGCGTAATCCTTGCCCCTAACGGTCAGATGAAAGCTTTCTATTGAGTTTTCATCCGGTCGCTTTTTCTTGCGTTATCCGCTATATGAATGGTATTGGAGAATATACCTACCGCAATTCTCACAATGCGTAAACCTGTCGAGGTGCTTGTTTTGCCCCCCACCCCTAAAAATTGAACGCTCTCTCGTCTTACCCCTTTTCTGCTTTCCCCTTTCGAACCCCCATTTACGAGAACATTGACAAAAAGATCCCAGATTGGCTTCTTTTTATTCAGAAAGCACCACTGGTCAGACTTACGCCCTGCTCACAAGCAAGTTTTATGTCAAGTTTTGGGTATCTCGTGCCTCGTCGTTTGCGAAACCAGTCAATAGCAGGAGCAAGTGAACTGGACTTATACGCAGTGTTATGTAGTGTTTGCAGTCTCGCTCTCGCACTCGAACCTGCTGCTGCGCAGACTTCGTCTGTTTTCCTTCTGGTTTAGAACAATTTCGCCACATTAAACGTTGAGTCTCTTCTGTTATTTACCGCCTCGCCAGTTAACATTACGGGACAATATTCATTAGATATCCGTGCTTCAACTTGTTTTTCTCTAGAGCCTTTAGAGAATGGAAAAGACTGCCGAATGACACTGACTTCAGCATCGTATGTGGCCTTTCTTAAGAACATTCAAATTGCAAGTCATAAAACACTGCCGTGTTTAATCACCGCGTGCCGCCATGGTCTTTTAAACATGAGTTCACTATACTGCTTAACGTGGCCTTTAATATAAATGTGCTTTCATTGCGGATTTTTTTTATATCTTAAACTCCTGCAAACTACCCTGTGATAGGGCTAAGAACGTAAATAAATAAATAAATAAAAATTAAAACATTACACACCTTTTTTATATTACGATTGTATATTTGATAAATAATAGTTCACATAAAGACGTGGATCACAAACCTTTTTATCGTAAAATAGCCAGAAAGGAATGGCCCCTGTAACTGGTTCCTCAACGGTCGAGTGCTGAAATATTTATTGCTATTTTATATCGTAATAAGCATATTCCGGTAAAGCATCATGCTTGACTAGTATTGCTTAACTACAAGTCAAAACTTTTTTTTTATTTAAAGGAAATAGTCTTTTTTATAATACCAAAAAACGAAAAAAAAAACAAGGTGTCTCTTCTTTTCTGTTGCTTCCTTTTTACATGTTATTTTTGTAGGCTTGTGATGCACGAGATTAATTAGAAGAAAGTTGTCGCATAAAATATTCAAAGGTAGTAAGTGTGGCTGGCTGTGCTGTGACTTGGGACCTTTGGTAAAGAGGCACACGACACTCGTGTGACAAAAGCTAAGCTTTATTAAAGGGTAACACAAAATATGATACATTAACTGTTGATATTTTCAAAAACTATCCAATTGCGTTTATGTACAGGTCTTGTTGTTTTTCTTTTTGTTCGTGCATATTATATACGATCTTTTTTATTTTTTTATAAATAGCCTATTAACCTTGAGTGTTCAAGTTGGCTGCCGGGCAATAATTTAACGAGGAAGAAAGTTGGGCGAGTTGGGTTTATTATCTTACGAGGTTACAAGGTTTAAGAAAAAATCACATTTTTATGAAAGGGATATTGGACGGTAGGAATATTTTTTTTTAGGTTTTGTTGGGTGTCCCTTTCTTTTTCCTCCCTTTGTGTTTTTTTTTAATTCGCTAGAATATTTCTTTAATTGAAAGTCAGCAAAGTGTCTGTGGCTTCCTTGATTTTTGTGTCTCGTTTTTTGTGAGCTGTTTTGCCTTGTTTTGCTCGATTCCTTGACAAACATAGAGAAACTGGACATTGCCTGAGCATATATTGGGATCACAGCACCGATTAGTAGAGTTATCAGTGCAGTTTCGACACGCCCGCCGTACACATATATAAATGCGTCTCACTCAAATGTGCAGCGCACGTAAAAACCTATTCTTTTTCTGATGATGATGCAACGGTACAACTTACAGACTCAAAAATACAGTAATCCCGTTTTTTTTTAAAGCCTCTTGTATTGCCGGATGGTCACCAAGCGTGTACAGGCAAAAGTATACCCGCGATACATTAAGACTCAGAACACGTAGCAGATGACAGAGGAATCCTGTTGGCAGACGTAAGTGCCGTCAGGATCGAGTTCCTCGCGGTGCATGCCCCACCACGCGAATAAAGAGAAGGCACGCGTCGCACGAATCCCCAAGGTGCGAAGCCGTGCGGGATCTCGCGTGACCACCACCAATCGCGGGAACTAAGAGTGAGCGTGCCCTGCCAAAAAACTCGGTGCGGGCGATTCATCAACTAACGACGCACTTCTAACCGGTATGATTTTCACGGTTCAACGCTTTTATTTCTCACACGTCCAAGAAAATATTCTAACCCTGGTTTCTTTGTTGCCTCGCCTTTTTCTTGTCGAGTTCATTCATTAACCGCACTCTAGGTTCCTCGTGTTTTACTTAATACTTTGCGTGCAGCTTACCCTTAGCCATCGCAGTCGGGAGCCTTAGTTGTAAACACAATAACGGCAGAGGCAAGCTGGAGCAACACCACCTCGGCGTTCTCTCGCAGTGCGCACAGACGCGTGTAATGGTCACGAATTGTTTAGGGTCTTTTCTCGAACGCAGAAGAGCTTACTCGAGTTTCTCTGCAGTTGCAAGGAAGCCCTCTTTACTATATAATATCTGTCTTCTAGAGCAACCCCGCCCTGGGAGAAATGCAATTTGTGGATCTCTTTAAAATGGTGTTACCAGATATTGCATGCTTCAGAAAAGAACGAAAGGTGCCCCATGGGCATTGTGTGTAGGCACCACTATGAAGTTTATCGAATGTTGTCGTTTGATTTTTTTTTTTAAGTTTTGAAACATTATTGCGAATGTAGATAAATCGGAAAGCATAAGAAGACAGTTGGAAGGTTTGAACAATTGAATGTAGGAAAGGAGGGATGGAACTCTAAGTTTAAGATACATTTTTACAAAATAACAAATGGCCGTGAAGAATGCTGGGAACGTAAGTACATATGCAGCACGCACTAACTGAGTGTATATGCTGCACACACTTAACTGTATGAAACATTCGTATAGCGCCATTAAAATTAGTTCTTGACGAGTAAATGTGAAAGGGGCCATCCACATTCGACCTTTGCGCTTAAAAAAAAACAAAAAACGTTGCTGTTGTCGATGCCAGCCCGTGCGGGGCGTGGGATTCGCAGCATTCTTAGTTCTTAGGCAATGTTGAAAAGAAATTATTCTGACCGGTCAATATTAATTTTAATTGCGGTAGCATTTTTAGAAGTCACCCCATGAAAAGCTCCAATCGTCATATCAAAATGTGCCCACATTCGCGGGAGAATAAGGTAAACATGCCGTCATCGTTTTCATCTTGCGCGCATAGGCCGGTTACTGAAAAAAAGGGCCATTTACCTTTTTTCACTTCCGATTCCATGCATGGCAGCAGTCTTCGCAATGCTTTGCAAGAGGAAGGAGCGAACTGAGAACGCAACCGGTGATGTGATGAGTATAATCGTGCTCTACGTGCCGAAGAGACAGAAGGAAGACCTTTGGCTAGAGATAGAGAACCAGGCCTTTGTAGAAGGTCAGTAATGCTGCCGCATTTCGAAGCAGCCCAGAAACTAAAAAACTAGACATAGAAACTATAAACTACGTTTATAGTTTCTATTTCATAGAAAAAACATGGCTTGTCGCGTGCTCAATCACCAGTGCTCGAAGTACAAGAGCCGTATGAAAAGTAATGATAGCTATATATTTTATTCAAAGTTTCGTATCTCTAAATACAAACTCTGATATTGTTCTTGTCTTCAAAGTAGCCTATTTTGCATTCAATGTATGGGTTAGATTACTCAAAACAATCAAGGTAAATACATATTTTGCGACTTTTTTAGTTTTGCAGCGTCGACATTGCCCACTTCATTGTATTAAAAGAACATCTTTATCACCAAAACGAAAGAGGGACATAGAAGACCCTCTTTGGTTTCCATAATTTAGAAACGAACACGCTAAATCACCCACAGAACTTCCTTTCGTACACTGTTTTTGCTTTTTCATTTTCGAATATGTCTAGCGTTTATTTATGAATAAATCAAAGCAATATGAAGAGTGTTCCTGTACAGTTACAGCTCTTTAGAGATCAACAAAAAATTCAACGCTGAACATGTGTTATACTCTCGCAAGCACATGTTTGTAACGCCCATGGCGACACGTAAAAAGTGCCTTTGCTCGCTTCGACTGAACGCTAAAGACGATGTTGGTTCGACTGCAGGTTCGGGGGTGTGGATGCGTTACCTCAGCGAACATCAGCACAACACTACTGTCTACCTGCTTGCATAAAAAAGATTTATGTTTGCTTCTCAATCGGTCCTCTTATCATTTACCATTTTTAGACCACCACCAATCTTGATTTGCACCAAGAAACGTAGTGTTTGAATGCAAACATGTTAATGTGAAGCAGGAGTCTTAAATTGCCAATCTTCACTGGCGCGTTTATGTGATGTACACCCTACTCGAGTGGCAAACGTTCGGGCATTTTGTGAAAGCCTTGAGATCAACGAATTACATATTCTATAAAACTGATAGTCTTATAGAAAACTTGTCTTAATATTGTAGAATCGGGTGAGCAATATTTTGATGACTCGTTATTCACTCAACATAACAATGGGCATTAAACAGCCAAAAGTACACGGAACCAAATTGTTAGAAAAATTCAATCGAATTGTTACCAAGCGCGTCTGAAGAAATATGGGAATTGTTTAATAATGTCACAGAAATGTGTGGAGCATTTGTTTGGACCAGGCTGCCGTCAGGCATTATGATTATATCATTGCTTCATATAATATTCATGGTGTAGTACAAAAGTACAACAAAGACGTAGAGGGCTATGCCTAATAAAATATAAGGTTTTCACAAAGATTGCAAGAACAGCCATGGACATTTTTAAATAATTCTAGCGATGTGTACCTGATGTAACATTTTATGTCTACCTGTCATAAATTGGTTTATTTTAGCTTTAGCTGCGCCCTAAAAATGAAAGCGATAATAGAATCACCTGGCACTTTGCCACAGGGTGTAATGTTGTAAAGGGGATGACTGCTGTGTGCCTGATTGCTTCATGAGCGATGACCTCATCACAGGTTCTTCAATCTGGAAGTTGCAGGAATTGACCGAAATGACGGGCGGTTGTGACTAACCTGCCGCGTTTAAATCTTGTGAACACACCGATGTAGCCACAATGGAACATCCATCAGGGCACGCGCACAGTAGTGCACGCATAGCGTCGCTATGAATGCCACACGTGAAGTTGTCCTTGCCCGTCTCACCAAGGGGACATGCAACGACACCTCATGTGTTGCATGAGGTGTCGTTGCAAAGGGGTGACAACGATCCCTACCTGTGACAAGGGCTTCTGTGGGGTGGGCACTCGTAATGGAAGGCCGTATTTTAATTATTTCGATGTATAGCTCTCCATGCTTCTAACGTTTACGGTAGTTGTAATGGATTCAGGAACTTGTCCCCTTGCATGCCAAATAGTAATTTTGCAATGATAATCATGGCATAGCCTTGGAAAACGTTTAAGATGCACTCACTTGCCTGAAACTATATATTTCCGTTTAGCAAGAGCAGTTCTTCAGTGCTTGTTCCAATATAACGAAGCAAAGTTTTGTTTATGTTTCACGAATTAGAGTAGGTTTGAGCTCTTGGGTGAATAAAGATTGTTTGTGTCAAAGTTCAAAGGACACGTGCAAGCCTGAGTACTATTAGATTTTGTACCCCAGGCACCCAATAGTTGCTAATTGAAGTAACTATAAATACCGTTACTTGTTAAAAAATTTACTAAGTACTTTACTCATGAGTGAGATTAACAAAAAAAATGAGTTACTCTAGCTCATAGGTAACGAGTTACTTGTTCTTTACCTTGCATTTTTATATTCTTTTCCTAAGGCAATTACCCCCTTTTAATATTAGAGTAGGGTAATTTGTCAGCTGATTGTAGCCGCCATTATCTTTTGGTGCTTCAGCCAAGACCGATACTTTACATCAAACTTTTTTTTGATAGACTCGTAATTCGCGGCTACAACAGATGCGCCGGATACATCACTGCGGAAATTACTAGTGTCCGAAAGCGATGCACGCAGTACAGAATTTTGTAATGAAGTGGAAATGTTTTTTTTTTTCTTGTTGATATCCCGTTATACTTCAATTTCACAATCTTTATTTAGAAAAAACTGATCTCCGGAAGGCGTCTCAATAGGTTTTTTATTTATCTTGCCTGCGCGATACCAGAATGCTCGAATAAATTTTGCCAGTGCTACGAGAACAGCACAATGAGTGCTTGGTATGACCAAGCTCAAATTAAGGATTCAACTGCTGGGTATGACCAAGCTCAAATTAAGGATTCAACTGCTGGGTGTGACCAAGCTCAAATTAAGGAATCAACTGCTGGGTCGTGGTTACAGGGTGGAGACTTCCAAGAAGAAAGCTTTATGTTTAAGATAGTCCCCTATGCCCCAAAATTCTTGAGTTAAACTTTTGTACTTACACCAGTTTGGCTGCACCCTGTTTGTAATCTTGTTGACAAGGCACTAAAATGTAGAATTATGTCACTGGTTTCAAGCTAGACATGGAATGTGTACAATATAAAAAAGAGATTTATCCGAACAATTATTTAAAGTTTTGGGTTAATCTGGAATGAGTAGCATCTCATTTATAAGTATTTGATATGGGTATATAACATACTATATGTATTTTGTATTTCGTATTTGATAACATATTTGAGAATGTTTAAACAATGTGATTTACATATTGAAACCTGAAATACGTATTAAAACTTGAATATTGTCACGGGTGGTGACCAATAAACAAGAAATAAACAGAAATAAATAAACGTTTATTGTGGCGAACTTGTGCCAAAAATAGAGAAGGAAACAGAAGAAAGCAGAGCGTCGCGGGCGTCGAAGTCGGCGTGTCAGCAGAGTCGAACGCTGGGGCGAAACTGACTTGGCAGGGTCGCGGGCGGCCTCTTATCTAGAGTGCGTCGCTATCTCGAAGATTCGGCGAAAGCGGCTCGAGCGTCGCGTGATCGGGCGAGAATGAACACGCACTTTCTAGAAAACAAAAGCAGAAATAAATGATAGAAGTTACGTGCGGTACATGAATAAGCGAGAACTTTCTGGAGGTCCGTGACCGAGCGTTGCTTTCTCAGCCCTGGGCGCGGCAATATTTCAACTATATATGTCTCCAATTCTACCCTAATAAAATTTTGAGAAACATTTTACGGAATCATGTACGATAGTCAGCACCTTTCGCGATGGGAGTCATATAGGCAAAGATAATAGAACTTGGTGCGTTTTACCCGTAACAAACGTTGAAGAAAAAAGAAAAAGGTGGAACAAGAAACAAGCTATATTAGTGCAATTTATTTTTTGAACACGTCGCATTAACGTATTCTTTAAAATAGACTTTGGTGCATCAACTCAGCAAATGAAATATTTTGCATTTTTACTTTTATAAATATTGAAATACTTTATAAAAGTGTTAAATATCTTGCAATTGAATACATTTTGTTAAAGCGATTGGTATTCGTATTTCAATACGTTTTGCAAGTAATTTGCCTATCCATGTTTTCACAATGAATATGTTTAGCTATAACCGCAGATGCACTGTCAATGCTTTGTTTGCATCTTTTTGTTTCCTCTCTGGCGCTTTTTCGCCTGCAGTAAAGTAACACACGCGAGCGGAGGTGAGAACCTGGTAGGGTAACTTCCGTTATAGTTTCCCTCCAGAAGTAGCAATGTATCGTCTCCGTTAATCGATCAAAAAATAAACGTTGTCATTGTGTTAAAAATAAACTTACTCGTTGCCTCGTTAGCGATATAAAAACGTGTCACATACACATCGTTGGCAATCTCTGTATAATATGCAGTACTAAACTGGGTACATTATGCTGTGTTTATGAGATTGATTTCTTTTTTCAATAGTGTTTCTTGCTCGGCAGAAGTTACGTCCTTGTACGATTCAAGACAGTCAGAAAAGGGAGTGCAAGATTCTTCTTTTCGTTTCTTTCTTGTGAAAGGCAAAAAAGTTCGAAAAAAGAAACGTACATCGCTTTGCTCTCATTATCCCGAATCACACAGCTAGGTAACTTCAGCCCCCCTCCCCCCCCAAAAAAAATCGGCTTAAAGTAAAAAAGATCTCTCGCAAATGCAACGTATGTCTCGAATCGTCAGTTAGGATTACCATACACAACTTATAATTTATATTTTATTAAATATTCAAAAAGACGATGCTGTAAAATAAAGCTGTCACTAACATAAAATAAATGAAAAATCCGTACTAACGAGGCACTCATTACCACATATGACACATCATACTTTTGTCAGGTGATCTAGTATCCGGAACTCTTATGGCAAGGTTTTTAATCTGGGTTGCCATAAATACAGTAAGGTTTCATCGTTCTTTAAAAAAAGAAAGCGGAGAGGACAGAAAAAAAGGAGTGAGGAACGAGTAAAAAAGCATTACGAAAAAAGCCGAGGGCGTACCCTCGTTTCCTTTTTGTGCCTAAAAAGGAACGGGTTTAGGCGTAAAAAAGCGGAACAGCCTGTCTCGTGGGATCCGTGAGGCTCGGTGTCGACGTGAGCAGAGGCACTGGCTCCCCCTCCCCGGCCTCCTAGTTTGGCGCTTTGTTCTTTCTTCGATGTCCGGTGTGGTTTTCCGGCAGGAAGGGAGCTAAGAGGCAAGGAAACCCTGGGTCCGGCTTTCCCGATTCTTCTGATATTAGACACGCGGGCACACCGGACTTCCGAAAACCATTCGGACAGGGTCCAAGCGATCTTCGGGGCCGAACCTTCACCATACCCTCTCTCAACCGGCTTCAATTTTTTTTTATTCAAGAATTACGAATTGGGATGCTTATAAATACATCAAAAATGGTCTTTCGGAATTGTCATGGTAATACAGCGTAAATTATCTTATTGAACACTATATGTATGTAAAGTAGAATAAGAAACAATATACGGAAGAACATTTTTGCTCTTACCATTTTTGGCGATTATTGCAAACTTTGGACTGTCTAAATTGCATTCTTGGGCTTATCCATTATCATAAAAGCAACTTAGAAGTGATCTGGTTTATTTGGTACGGAAAGTTGCCTAGAAATTGTTTTTTTTTTTTGTTTCAGTTGAAACTGGTTTTAGAACTTTTGAAAGACGTACCCGTCGCATGTAGAAGAAGGCCGATACTTTGACGGAAATGTTTTTGGTATGTTTATTTTTTAAATGTGTATGTGTGCTGAAAGTTTATTGTATTTACAAGAATATTGAACCTTCATTCTTGCTTTCCATAAAAATGGAGATGCAAAGCTCAAATCAGTTGATATTTTACTGCGCCCATCAGTTACATTTTCCGGAGATCAGAGGCAAATAAATTTGTAGCATTTTTACTCTCGCTTGAGTCCAACGTGGTCATTTGAGCAGCGGCTAAAAAGATTATACAACGAAGAACTTAGCAAGACCAGGTCTACCAAAGCTCTAGTGATTCTAAATCCATGATTTTGACAGACAAGATGGTGAGCGCAGCGGACGGCCACCAACCTTAACTACTTTAAGGGGCAGTGCGACAATTTTGTGTTGAAATGTTACTCAAGTTACACAAGCTTAACGGGCTAGTTTTATCCAAGCAGACACTCACGGAATCCCTCTGACTAGGAAGCTTTTTGGTGGCGGCGTACCCCTCAGTAACTCAGTAAAAAAAAAAAAAAAAACGAACTTAGTTTTGTTAGTGTTTCCTTCGCGAAATTTGAGGACTTGGTGGGGATCTCAGTGTTGACATAGACACGAGGATTTCCCCTGGCTGACAATAATCACACGCGGTCAACATACTAGACATGAGCACTTCGTGAGTACTCGACTGGGCTAATACATTGATGACTCGACGAGCACTCGGGTTGCGGCTGGTGTCCAGTTGCTGCAGTGACGAGAATAGCCAAAGCTTATCAATGTTTGGTGCAGTGACGAGAATAGCCAAAGTTTATCAATGTTTGGGGCTAAATCACGGGTCTCGTGCTCTGCCAACCGTAGTGCATACTTACCATCTCTATGAATTACCAGAGATTCACGCAGAAACTTAAAACATTGATCCTGAGAAAGGAAGAAAAAAAGGGGATAGGAGCATTGGCGGCCTGTAATCGGCAAAAAATAAAGTCGTCCTTACTCTGGTTTTGAGCTCTCTTGCCGAACGATAGGATGTTCTTGTAAAAATTACTCCACGAAAAGTATGCGCACTAGTTTTAAAGGAATGTAAGATGAGGTACTTTTTAATATTTTTCATGCGATCAAGTTACATTTATTTTTTTTTCTTTGATCTAAGGTTTCCTCCCAATATTGAAAATTATCCACAATTTTGCAACACACGTTTGAATTGAGAGGGCGTGGACAGGAAACCACACGCATGTTTTCTTGTATGTAATGAACATCAAACACAAGTTCCAAAAGTTATTTACTGGAAGCAGAAAATCATAGCACTGCCCCTTTTAGCAGACGGTGCTGTTATTGTAAAGTCAACCAATAAAAACTCTCAAATAATAGCAAAGCGTCTCGAGGATATCTTGCAAATAGCAAAGACCTGATAGGGAAAAGACCCCCTGTGCTTCTCGTGTTTTAAAACCTAGAAGAAAAAAAAGGTAGAGTTTCAGTTCTTGGAAAAGCATCGGCAAATGTTTGATCGTAAAAACCTTCATATGTTATGAATATTTTGAATACATGAAAAACGTGACTTAAAAAATCCAGTAAACTAGATATGATTCAATTATTCCGTGCAAAAGAATGGGCACGGCAACCTCTCAAAGCCCACCTTGTCAGCACCATAGTGCTTGATAGCTCCTTGGGGGGGGGGGGGGGGGGGGGGGTATTGCTGCAATTTACTTTAAAAAAATAAAGCAGCGGAAACAGTACTTAAATTATAGTGCTGCCTGGGTCCGATATTCAAGCTCTACAGGGAGACCTTCTAATTGCCCGAAACAGTAGCTTATTGAATTTTGGTTTTAATAGCCCACCTAGACCAAGCATTATAGGTACGGGAGACAAGGTATCTCTTCTATCTTCATTTCCCATCTCCGTCAAGAACGAAATAGAGCAGCCCGCGTGCTTGATTGTAACAAAATCATATACATACAGTAATAAGTTTTACATTATTGTTCTGAGCCTAAATAGAAACGAAAGAATATGTCGCGCAAATAGCGTTGATTGAGGGATGTCGCAGCAAACAAAGGCAAGGCGGGAAGGACACGCATATTTAAGGAGAAACCACGCTGGAATCTCGATGGCTATCATCGCTAATCAAAATACTGTGGGGCAGCATTCTCTAACGAATATGAAATATTTCGAGATCTAACATGCTGAGTTCCCCAACAGTGGTAAGTTCTCTTCGCGCAACAGTCAAGGGCGTCGCCAAACTCCACTGAGACCTTACCTGACTTGGGAAAAGGATTGTTCCTGGATTACGTCGCACCCTGTAGCTCTATTGCAGGCTGCCTTCTTTGTCATTCGTCGCTTTATCACTGTTTGCAGAAAGTAATAATGAGGAAAAGGTGGGGGAGGGGGGTGGAGCCGGTGCGGTGTAGTGGAGCGCAGGACCGTCGTAAAGGAATGCCGTACGTTGACATTTTTCAGCTTTCTTAAGGATTGACGTTGGGTTCGACCGGCCGCACCAGGTCGTTGGGTCCCTGGCAAGGCCACCTTTGACCACAACGCATCAGCATACTCTAGAAATATTAAGACTCACGAAGATGGAGGGAAGGGACGTACCTTGTTGTGTGGAACGCGAAGACCAGAATCCAAACGAATGCAGCGATTTTACAGTGCATTTTATTCAACGCCTTTATGCAAAAGCTATAAGGGTCCGATCCGCTTACCGTGAACGTTTACTTCAGAATGTAGCTAGCCTGGTTTTGCACCTATTGGACGCCGCCTTCCAGGAATATAATGCGTGTATGACGGAACTCTCGGGCTTAGCCCGTCACAAATATCAAGGCAGCAAAAACAGATTGTATGCAGAATCTAAGAAACAAAGCTTATTCCACGATTGCACTCTCAGCAGAGCATCCAGGTCCACAAACCCGCTATGAAGTGCGTAGCCTTAATCTTTTTAAAATTCGGAGTATATCTGGGAGTTCATTGTTCCCAAAGGGCATTAATATAAAAAGGGAGTAATATGCGAGAACAAAAACAATATAAAGGTGGCCACGGTGTAGGGCTCACAGATAATCCGATAAGCACATTTTCCTGTTTTTCTCAGTTTCGCTGTACGTGAATTTGGCTCATTTCTAAAAAAAACACCACAAATCCCTCTAATTTAGCGCAGCTGCTGGCAGCTGATGATTATCGCAGAGCTCTATTTAAGATAGTCTAATTGTAACTACCGTATACTCCGTACTAGCCATAGGTGAGACCACAACGAACTCACCTCATGCTATGTATTGCATGACCGCGACCGTGCCTTTATTGGAAAAATATACACGGTATTGCTTTACGGGATGACGAATATGTTAAATTACAAACGGTATTAGGTTTCGGCATAAGCTGTGCCTTCGCATTGAAATCTGAAGCAGAACAGGTTATCTTCGACAAATTAAATCATAGGTTCGGGCACCGTTTGTAAATGGCTTTTAAATGGGTTATTTCCTTTCACAGTACTAATCAGGTGTAGTTTGGTTATTTCATGAGGCTAATACATTACTTTTAATTCGAGATTTTGCTTGTAACTATATTGCGCTTACCATCATAGTCCGAGCTAGGCATTGATGTACTTTTAAAACAAATTAGGTCAACCCGCAGAATCGGTCAATCGATTAAATTGGAGCCAGCGGATCATCTTCAGACTCAAACGGGTACACGACCCCTTATATATTTCTCAAAGTTGTTGCCTGTACTTTTCATTTCAAACAATATTTTCATACATTAAAGTGGTATTTGCCACTGTGGCGCTGCGGCTAGCATATAGGGTTTTCTATTGATATATATTGACGTTGAGCTATGAACGATGGGACATTTCTCAACATCGGGAAAAATCAGGGAGTCACCATGCACCCAATCCTAGCCAACCGTAACCATAGTCACCCCAGAACAAAATGCCGACCAGACCTAAAAACGTCGGGTCTCAATTTAGGGCTTGGTTGGACGTAATTTTTTTATTAGATGTGTATTCTTCGGTGCGCAAGTTTGTTGTCATCAACTTCCGCTGTCTCTTTCAAAAAAATATTGGAGTAGCAGACTACGTTCGGGAGGGGCCAACACCGCTACATAATTTATTTTCTATTCAAAACAAAGGAGTCCAATTCACTGTTTTCCTGTGCCGGTTTTAGAAACTCTTGAAACAGTTATCGTTTGTCCGCTTCGAGAGCATCACGATCAGCCTTCCCGTGACCGCGTGCTGCACCATGAGTTCGCTCTTGAGGATGGGCACCCATGTGGGTTTCTTTTTGCTAATCCTCTGTCTGCTTGGAAAGAAGAACGAGGGGAAACTCGTTTAGGGTGCTACACCGCAAGAGCGGCAGCAAAACTGTAGCCGAGGGAAAGAGTGCTCGCGGAAAGGGGTTAAAACGCCGACATAATACGTAAAACTAGGGGCGGCTGCCCTCAAAGCGGACAATTCTGTTCTGTTCATTCCATCGGCCGTGATTTTTAGGCCGTTTTGTTATATTTCTGAGGGACGGTTAAGTAGCCTACGCCCCTTTTCCCAGATTTGAAGAAAAATTATGGAAAGGCGGAAAGGGTATTGATAGAGAAGCGGGGAAAGAGTGGAAAGGGGGTCAGGGGTGGTCAGGCAAGTTCGACAGAAAGGTCTGTAGAGTGGGTCTAGATTTGACCCCTACGCCAGTGCATTGCCGCCATGTGAATCCCGTAGGATTTTTGGTCCCGACCAAATTCGGGTAAGTGGGATGTCATCTCCCGCACCTATGCGATAATGTATTTTTGAGTGCGTCACTGATCAAGCTTAGTTCTATCATGTGTATTTCTGTATAAAATAGGCCAGAAGAAAGTCACAATTGTCTTGCCAGTGAACTATTCCTATTTTTTATGTATTCTGGCCTAGTGTTTTGTTGTATTATATGAACATTATTAAACTAGTTTGGCCGCAGTGAAATACAATCCTAATTAGAGCTTGAGAAGGGGATTTTAAAATTCATTGTATTCTAAATTCGTAATATTCAAAAGTGTACAGTTTTCAATATAAATGTTTTGAGTTAGAAAGGATGTGTTTCCTCTTATGTTTACGTTGTATCGTGTTTCTATTCCGAGATTTTAATTCAATGATTTAACCCAGCTTTCTTCCGCAGAACCTCTTTTTTTCTGGGCCAATTTGTGTGAAAAGAACACGCAGATGTATATTCTGAATGTGTGCAAAAATAATTATTCTGTCCTTATCGTCGTTATATAGAATTAATTTTTAAATCATTTGTGTGCAAATGAGTACATATATTTTGTTCGTTGATATAGTGTCTAATTACACCTGAAGGCTTGTTAAGAACCATCAAGTTGCCAGAATATGTTCGCCATTTCTATTATTTTGTAGTTGCCTTCTATTCGAAGAGTGATTGTTTATGCGGGTTGAAATCAGTGTAATGTATTAGTGTTCATGAAGTGTTGAGGACATAATTTGTTACGATTTCTTGGGGTATAAGATTTTGTAGATGTGTTTTACGATGTTTCAATAAACCATTTCTTCTGCTTCCCATTTCTGAGGGTTTGATATCGCAGAGGAAGATTACATAGCAATTTAGATTAACTGGGTGCAATGAAGGTTTCTTACAGTCACTTTTATCAAAGTATATCCATATTTATGACACCGCAAACAGAAAGCGTTCGCAATAACCCTTATCTCAAAGACGTTGATTGGAGTGCATCGCTTTGAAATGGTTTGCAATTAGGAAACCCCATGATGTTCAATTGTTTTCGAGACACCACTAGATGTAAATGAGCAAATGAGCAAATAAAATCGCACTGGTGGTCTTTTTGAATACTGAATTCAAAACATTAGGTGTTGTTTCGTTTTTTACTAAATTAAACATCCAAGGTAACAAAATTATATAAAACCCAAGATTTTCAACTGAGGAGTGGAAATGACCAATAGCAGAAATTACATTTGTAACGTGTAGCCATTTGTTGGCGTTACGAAGACAGCAGCAGATAGATTAGAACAACCGACTAAGTTCGATTATGCTGCATAGAACCAAGCATAACAAACGCTTCCCGCCTCGTATTATTCTGCATATTTGGAAGGGGGCACTTTTTTCGATCAGGCTGTATATCCAGAATTCGGGATATTGTTATTTCTCGTTGATGATCATTCCATCTTCCCACATCTGCAGCCCTTTGTCAATTCAACCTTTAACATAATCTAAATGAGACTCCGAATATGTATAGTTCTGTCCTAAACGTTAAGTTTTTGAGTAACATGTCATGGGGGTGCTGGCAAAACGATATCCGGAAAAAAGGCAGTTTTTCTAGAATTGTCAGCTAACGTCGTTAAACAAATCTAATTAATGGCAGAATTCGCCAGTTCTTGTGTGGATAGACTAATCAATATATTATATGCATTACACAAAGTTACAACCCATGTTATCACGAATATTGTTGACTACGTGCATGTATAATATCTACTTACGTGTCATTAAGAATCTACCGAACCCACCTTAAGATAGATGAAGAAAGCCTTCATTCAAAAGATTCTTATTCCCATTATGACTCCATTCTTATTGTTACTGCTTTATGATGATGTGCAGATCAGCTTTTTTTATTCCAAACGTTCTCGAATGTGCAAAAACAGGTAATCTTTCATCTGATAATCTCAGATACACTTTTTCTTTGGCTGCAATTTTTAAATAAAACCAAATATTTTCCTAAGTGCAAGAGCCTAAGTTTAAACAGAAAATGCTTTAAAAGTACCAGCTGCAATTACCAATTCCACACTCAATTTTTGGGAGAATTCCAAAATGTCACATCTTCACGTTCACTAATCTTGAAAACGTTATGGTTTTCCTTCGCAGTCTTAATGCTACACAAATCAAAATGACGTATTTTTCGCTCAAAGGTGTGTACTAAATACTGCCTCAAAATAATTGCTGAATAACTAAATATCTTTAATAAACGTTTGCTGCGAACTGAGTAAACCAATGAAGGTTAAACTATTTAGTTCTTTACACGCCCGTGAACACAGGATAACCCCAGTGATATAAACTCATGTTATACTGTTGTAATAAAAAAACCTCTAAACTCATATTCCCGTCTCCTTAATTTCCTATATTTTATAAACTGATATTTCGTCTAAACTGATACACCAGTGAAGAAAGATTATTGTTATACCGTTATTGTGAAAAACACGAATGAAGTGATATTTCCGTTAAACAGTTACACCGCAAAAACACCAGTGAACTGTTATTTTTCCATTAGTCTGTCTTGTCCCCTGCGAGAAATGTAGATGCGATTATCTGCTGAGAAAATCTGTGCGCTCAACCCATTTCGACTCCTATCTTTGCTAATGTTCTTCGGTGACAAAACCATGATGCCTCCGAGCAGCCGAGTTCGGTTTCCAATATGTGTCGGCAACAATCCTCCAGGTGGAGCAATATTTCGTCGGCGTGCCCGCCGGAAAAATATAGAGGGAGGTGCGAGCAACATATGCCATATTTATTTATAGCTACCGCTGAGAGAAATAATGTTGTTGAGATTAGCATATTCAAACGAGAAGCGTAGGCACGGAAATGTGCGTACTTATGTTGACGTAATGAAGGCGGGTAAATCATGTAAAACTGATTGGCAGGCAGGCCCACACCGGGCACTTTGTTACTTTCTTCTCCAGAGACATATGACCGTGGCGCACGCACGGCAGTACAGTCAGTGGAACTTGTTAACCGTAACACCTGCTTCTTCCTCAAGCAAAGCGCACAAGATTATGTCCAATCGGAAATATATCGAGGTAAATTACCAATCGAGCTTGCATGATAGCGTTTTGGGAATGATTTCTGCTTATGATTTTGCCGTAACTTTATGCAAGAACTAAGGTCTATATTTGATGTCGCCGTGAATACATTTAAAAAAAATGATTTTGAACAGGCACGTGCCTTCGACTTTTACGAAAATGTTTCTAGGGAAAGTGCAAACCACCATAACGCGGAGATCGGATTGCAATCCTGGTCACGCGTCACCGTCTCAGGGTACACTGCTTTCTTCTTAGTGAGTGCAGCCCATTATTAGGTTTAGAATACTTTTTTTGTTAAAAATAAGCTTAGCGAGAGCACCCCACTCTAGATGTGAGCAATTGAGGGAAAACATGACTGATTCGTTTTTTAACAAGGCGTTGCTGCAAGTAGTAAATGGTTACCGAGCGTTCTTTGACAAGTAAAGAGAAAAAAGCGTGCCGCAAAAAACTAGCAAGCACATTCAAAAGACGCTCGCTCAACAAAACGGCCATTTTGTCTTGGTCACCGTATATTAAAACAACCGGAAGCAGATATAAAAATGTGAATAAATTAGGGAGCTTGGCATTAGGTAATATAGCCGTGTCACGTTCTAGCTCTTGTGAGGTTAGCGATCATATAATTTAATTATTATGAAGACGTAAACACACAAGAAAACTAAGCACCAAATTATGTTACAATCAATTAGAGGAAACACTCAAATCTCCCTCGTTGATATATAACATAAGACACATCTTGTAAGGTGGTATATTTTCGAAGATAGCTACGTATGCAATGTAAAATAGACTATCAATTTTTCCCGTCATCTTTGATACGCATCCATTAAAGATAACGCTCAGTTACAGTACCACCCTTCTTGTTCACACAATCTCAGCGTGCATGCGTAATAGCATATTCGTCTGGTTTTTCAACTTTTTATTTGTGAACTTATAGAGCGTCATTAAAAGGAGGAAATGTAGGCTTCAGAGTGGCTCTGTTTAATTTAGGTGTAGACGGCCGGGCAACAAATGAACGAGTGCTCAATGCAAAAAAGACAGTTGGCTTTTGTTTCTCTTGGGGCTGGCCAATTGATCTATTTACTTACGAATTTATCGATTAGTGCTTTAATCGCGATTATTTTTTTATTCGGTTAATTGGTACAATTGTGACGAACCAAAGAAAGTAAAAATTGAGCGCTTTCGCCACGGAGACCTCAACGGGTACACCGGCATGAAGTGTAATTTTGAGGTAAAACTGCAGCCTAAAGTAAACTATAGGGGTGAGGTTTGTAACTTTAGACAAGTGCACCAGGTTACACGTGTTTCGACCACTTTAACGCCGTGCCAGTGTCTGTTTAGTAAAGCAGAGAGTATTGCCAACAATCGAAGGAGGTCGCTCTTGCCAGAGAATATCAACGACACTCTTTGCCTCATGCAGTTGAAGTAATAATTTGAGAGTCTGCGTGTGTTTTAACTGTATTCAACCACACATCGAGGTCGGATCATAATCGAAATTGTATATTACGCCGGTAATCACATATTCAGCTGAATAAAATAAAACATGGAATTTTGACTTTAAACAAAATTATGCGAGGAAATGACCCAACCTGATTTATCAATTATTTAATCGATTAACGAGTGGCGATGAATTTGGTTAAAGTTATTAATCGACGCCCAGCCCTACTTTCTACATCTCCTTTCGTTTCCTACCTTTCATAACCTTGCTTTCCTAATTTCGCTCTTGCTTCTGGTACTGACGCGCAGCAAGGTGATCTACCGTTTAAGTTTTCAAGTATAGCATAGAGGTTAAAGCAGCTTCGACACCGCAGACTTTACAAGAGGAAAATAGTTTACATCGCTCAGAACGAGCATAGCTCAAATAAATGCTAGGATCAAGCAGAATAAAATCAGTTCCCACACAGCGCAGCATCCACGATCTTTTCGACAGATTATTCGTACGGAAAAGAATATTCCCTTGGAAACGACCCCAAAGCTGCTTTGATAATAACAATGCGAGAACAAAAGACGCGGTTCTTCCTCCCATTCGACCGTTTTGTTAATTGTGAAAATCCGGTTCCGCACAATCGCTCACCGCAGTGGTTACACGGGGTGGTGCTGCTTGTCATGACGTCGCTTGGCCGTCCAGCGGCGCGCCCCCGTGACCAGAGGCCGCTCACCGCTCACCGCACACCGAACAGGTTCCCGGAAACCTTCGGTAACAGGAATCGAAAACGGGGTCCGCCCAGGTCCGTCGGTCCCACGGTCTCCGCGGCGGCTTGAAAACCTCGATGCGCTTTAAGTCTCTTTGTTCGTGGACCAAAGGAAACGTCCGGTTCCGGGTCGGATTCTCGTCGGTCGATGATTGGAAAATGGCCATAGTGTCCGGTGGAAAAGACATGCTTTTTTTTCTTTTGTAGTCTTCTGAGACAAGGTCCCTAAAGGGTTTTTTTTTTCTTTTCTTTTTTTTTGCTTTAAAGTGCTGAACTTTGGGTTTAAAGAAAATCAGAAATACATATCTAAACGGCTTTAAATCGCTTTTTGTAGCCCGATAGGATTGATACAATGCGGAAAAGAGTATCAAGCTTTAAACGGGATATGGGATATTATAGACGAACGCTATTACTGTGTTTGAAGAAATCCAGTAATCTGAGACATTAATGGATTTATCGATATCAAATTAAGCAATCTTGTTTCCAAAAAAAAAAACTAAAATGGATTGGAAGAAATTGTCAAAGCCTAGCGTTTCGAGATTTTAAATGAATCTCAATGTTTGCTGAGTCACGTGGTCAAGAATATAGATACCAAAGGTATTCAATCTCATAAGGCTAGCTGGTTGACTTTACAAAACACGTGCTGGCGCTCGGGCATTGAGGTTTATAAATGTTTATAAACAAAAGCTTAGACTAAATAAACGAATACTACATCTCAGTATAAGGTCACCAGCAGTTCAAGAGAGCAGTGCGTATGTCAGTCAGTGAATCGAGTGGTCTTTATAATCTCTGTTGTTTTTGCGACCAATTAAATTATTTCAAATCTTGCACAGGCGGGTCATTTCTCAATACATATACGCTCATACAGAGGGCCTTTAGGGGTACCTTGAATAAATAAATAAATAAATGAAAAGTCATTTTGTTATTACCCTTTACGTTACCATTGAAAGCCATATAAGCAAATTAATGCTATTTGTATTACAAGTAATATTGTGGAGTATATTGAAAAGGTAGGGGGAAAACGCTTGCTTTTAAACAAAGATTGAGTTCAACATCTCGAAATGTTTTCTTTTGCAAAAATGTGTGGCCATGAGTGAGTTGATTGCGTTTCAAACAGAAATGTCATTGCACACACGTACGTAAAAGCCATAAAAATATATGATACTAACCCACTCAACCTATTTCTTCTATCAAGGTAATTATTGCAGCACTCGAATAAAATTCGCAGATATGCAGGTAAGGAGAGGGCTGCAAGACTTAA
Organism: Ixodes scapularis; assembly: GCF_016920785.2. Taxonomy (NCBI): domain Eukaryota; kingdom Metazoa; phylum Arthropoda; class Arachnida; order Ixodida; family Ixodidae; genus Ixodes; species Ixodes scapularis. The sequence goes on along the minus strand of NW_024609835.1, from coordinate 238,438,663 downwards.
ATATCTATAGTTCAAATCTGGCCTTTCTTTAAAGTTTTCTTGTTCCTTCTTAAATGCTTATCCATTCGTTCACGAGCGCATGGCGCTTCATCGTTAATATGCCTTTGAAAGAACAAATCATTTGAATGTTTCTACAAAAATCACTGTTTTGTGCAGAGTAATTGTTTGTTTTTAATAATGACTTCGCATTATGTTTAATTATTATCTACCCATGTAGCAAGACAGCAAAGCGCCTAACGAGACACAAGCTTGGCAATCCTAGTGGCGAAACTTGGGCCTACTACAGTTTTTTTCTAAGGCGTTAGTTAGGGCCACAATGCTTTTCTTTTGGCATTTCTCTTGCTCACTACATAGCTGCCAAAGTGATGGACTTGAGCATAGGTGAGCCGAAGAACAGGCAATGAAGCAAAATTCTCGCACTAATTTGGCCTAAAGATGTCAGACGCAGCCGAACAGCTAGCAGTGAAGCTCAACTATTGCACTTGTTTGGTTAATTAAGGCCAAGTTACACAGGCTCTGGCCAAAGAACGTCACGTTTGGCTCTACCCTGGCTTCTTCTTGCTTTTAAGGTTGTGTATTTCCAAGTAAAAGCCAAATTTTGACGCAACAAATTATGCTTCTTGGTTCCACGCTAGGGCTGTTAACTGTTTCAATGTTCACCTTCCATTTTTTTTATTTTCCACTTAGGCTGTCGCGGTAGCCCACAGCTATCTGCGTGTGAAAGTGCGCCAGCAAAATAGGAAGGGCTATTCATCCCGTTCACAAATAATACAATAAAAGAAAACCCATGTCAAGCAACATTCAGCTTTCAGTCGACTAACATTGTTCTATAAAATTTCGTTTCAAGTCTGTAGATGCTTTATGCTCGTGAATAATGAAAACTGGAAAACAGAAAACGTTGTGTTCAAAGAGCCTGCTTTATGCTGACCAGAGCGCCTTATTGTAGATCAAGTTATACAATGGTAAAGAAACACCTGCGATAAGAGCTTCTGTAGGCTAAACGATTTATCATCTTATGACTTTCTCGGGATTCATTCACTGCTCGAAAAGTTATTAGATATTTTACATTTTCTTTAATCGCAGCTCATCAGAAAAGTCCTAGCAACTGGCACTTCTACGGCAACCATCAACATACAATTGTCCTTCTGTGTCTGAGGCAATTAACCCGTAGCAGACAATATCTCAAACGCAATATGGTTATGAAGGTTCCGGGAATAACAAAAATAATGGGCACGAAATTGTCTATCCTCGACGTGAACAATTTACGGAACCTAAACACCCGTCACAGAGTTGTTTTCTAGAGTGGCACAAGAGCTTTTATGCCAACTTCACAATTGATGCCTGTCATGCAAGGATTAGCAAATAAAAATTAGAAGAAATTCAAGTACGCTTTATTTTTATGTCGTAGAACATGACCGATCTTAGGCAAAAATCACGGAAAGAAATAACACAAAACTTAATATCTTGGAATTAGAGCATTTTAATTTTACAACTTTACAGCATTTTACATCACAGGGCCAAAAGCGATGGTGATTTTATAGCTGTATTTCACAGCCTTCTTGTCCGTGCTGACGTAAACTTCATTTGACACATGTTCTTGTCATACAAGCGAGTTGCATTATGCGCATCAATTTGTCTACAACCACTGTGTCTGCGATTTCACAACCCTAATACAAATTAACATACGAATAAAACAACGGTTTCCATCACGGCTTAATAGAGCTCAGAAGATGCCGAAGATTAAAATCACAATTTTTCTCGCCTAGACGCTGCAGACAACAATATGTGCTAGAGCGCAGTCACAGAAATATTTGACAGTAAAGATTTTAATAGATAATTCATGTCTATCAAAACATATATATTACAACTTGTTTGAATAAAAAATATTAATATGTCATTATTATTTGTTTCCGATTTGCGTTTTACTGCAGGTAGTATATGCGGCATCATTCGTCTTCGTGTGCTTTCAACAATACCTTAAAATTATGTCACCTTTTATTTGCGGTGCTACGAAGACCCTGAGAATGCCATGAACAGCTCAATTTAATTACTTCCTAATTTTTCTTAAGACTATTGATACATGATCCACCAATAAAATAATTTGTACAAAAAATATTTTGAAATGTCTGAGTTTATCATGTGACATAAACGTATATGTAAGATAATCAGTTGTGGGTTATTTCTGGAGTTTCACCACTAAACTCTCTTGACTGGTCTGCTTAGTAATTACAGCGCTCGGGTAACGTACTGTTACTTGAGATATATATATACATATATATATATATATATATATATATATATATATATCTCAAGTAACAGTACGTTACCCGTTAAATATATATATATATAAATATATATTTCTCTGACTTCCTTTCTCTTTTTATATATCTCCTTCAGTTATTTTTAAAACTTTGGCGTATGCTGCTGTCTAAAGATGGAGAAGAACCCTATCTGTATATTATTCTTGAAAAGTTTGAAACTCTACTAACTATTATTGGATCTACAATCTTAATATTAAGGCTTATCCAATTAAGCGAAAAGCGGCATATATGGCCATAGAAAATACGATTGAGCGGCACAGGCCGCTCAATTGTATACTCAAGGACGGCGCTGTCCTTCGTGTCGTCCTTGAGGTCGTCCTAGAGGTAGTCCTAGACCTCTGGGATTACTTCACTTGTCCTATTACGCAAAAAAGCGGCGTCGTTGTGCCCGAAAGATGGCCATGAAAATATGTCATCAAGCACGCACAGCTCACGCTCAAGTGCGGAAGCACGATGTCACTGCCGGAGTGCCGTGTGCTATAGGTGCGCTTCGGACTTCATATGTGGTAGTTGTCTATGGTTCGTGCGATGGACTGTGAGGTGGCCGCGTCTACATACACGGCCTTGACATCGGCAGCAGTGTCTACATCTACGGTGGCTTCCGATGGCAAACGCGGTCGCCCGCGCAAATACCAGGCAGCCTCCTAAGTGTCCTCTAGGCGTCGTTCTCCGCGTCGTCCTACACGTTGTCATTAACGTCGTCCCACACGTTGTCCTTAACGTCGTCCTAACGTCGTTCTTGACGTTACTCTCTAGCACGTCATCCTCGGCGTCGTCCTAGACGCCGTTCTTGACGTCGGCCTCGACTTTGTCTGAGACGTCGTCCCAGACGTCGCCCTTGCGGTCGTCACAGAGATCGTCCTCGGCGTTGTCCTAGATACCGTCCTTAATGTCGTCCAAAACTTTAATACGTGTAGAAACATTACTCGAAAACATTTCTCTGCGGGACTATCATACTTTCGCTTTCCTACGACTAAGCAGTCTTAAGTGTCCTCCTGCATTTTTTTATTTATAACTTTAAATAGGCAACTCAGCTTTAGTTTCACCGCAGATCATCATAAAAAAACAAGCTGTAGATCTTTCTGGAAATGTTTTTGTTTTCCTGATTCGAGAATTGAATTGAAAAGCTATTGCTTTCCAGCCTGAGCCTGCCCAAGCATAACTATGCAGTTCGACATCGGAAACTAATTAGGATTCTTATATTCTGCAGCAATGTGTTCGCCTAGTTTATTGTATGCCAACAAATGTAGGTACTAAAAATGCCCACCCACATGGATTCATACTGTTGTCATAATGGCGCTCGAAATGCAAGCACATGCAGATCCTCCCACTCTCTTTGTCAAACAGTGCAACCTTACATTACTGTTCTAAGGAAGCCAGATCATCCATCATTAGACGTTACATTAATCTAAATTGTGTATTCGAGTACAGCAACAATACAGGAATATATAACCTTATAAACTGGCCGCGACTTCTTACGATTCTGAACATACCAGCAATCCCAGATGCATCTGAGAATATCTTGACGATGTCTCCTCTCACTAATACATAGTGCATGACCAGGAAGACGTATATTGGTCAATTTCCGAGCCTAGCAGTAACGATATTTTAATGGAGGCCCTGGTATTACAATGTAAGATCGGCGGATACAAACATAATTCCTTCTTGTGCAACTGGTTTATAAAGTCACGTGCCAGATTCGCTTTTCAGCTCACTTTTTAGCGAGTCTATAGGAATCATTATATTTTAAAGCTTGCACAAAGCACTTCGAAATTTTTCACTGTGCCCGTTTGTAAAAAATTAAAAAAAAACTTACCTCCATCAATATGGTATTATCGTCAAGTTCCACAATTGTTAAGGGATTTAATACATATATACCTTGCCGTCTTAACCCCCTTTCTCGCGGCTGGCAAGCTTAGAGAAACATTGGGTCTACATTTTTTTTTCTTAAGGCCAACGAATCTTTAGAAAAACAAATTGGTCCCTTTAACAGAATCTGTGGGCCCCTAGCCTAGGAAGGAAACTATACTTAGGTTCATTTTACTTTAGAAACAATGAAAGGACGCAGGCATGCTTGTTTGGAAACTGTTGGATATAGTCATTTTCGTACTGTTCTGCAGGTGTTGATTGAAAAAATGCGAACCGGTTTTTTCGGCCCTCGAAATTAAACTACGCATTGTAGAATGCTGAACCTCTGTGAAATTTGACGCAAGCAGCGGGAAATAATTTCAAAAATTTGGGAACGTGACGAAACCTGTGTCAAAGAATAAGAGAGAACAAAGAAACTTTTGGATAGGCCGAGGTCCAGCTAAGCCTACGATTCATCAGACCAAGAAATAGCAGTGCGAGCGCGTGTAGCATTTCTTTTCTTGAAATTATACTCATCAGACAGAAAGACACACCAGCGTATTTTTCGCTGACAAGGTTTCTTTTTATATTCCAAATAATGCTAGGGGGACCCACAATGCCAATTTTCTGTTGTGTTTTCTTACGATTTGTTAGTTTATGTGGACGTCGGCTCATAGCAAATATTTATTTGTATTTCTTTTATCATTTTTCAGGTAACGTGATTCTTTCAAATTTTCTTGTTTCGTAACCACTGCTAGCGTCACGTTCTTACGAAGTTCCAGTTTTCTTCTACGGGCAATTTATTTCTCCAGGCGAAAAAAAAAGCGCATTTCATTTTCCGCGATTCGGCCCTGTAGATGTGGCATCCCACAAATCTCTGATATTTCAGCTTTGCTCTTCACCAAAAAGAAGAACGCTAATAACGTGGGCAGCAGCGTATATATACTCATCTCCGCCGGTAACCTCAACAACATTTGGTCTTTTGTTTATGATTTTGACTGCGACGAACTGCAACCAGATGTTATAACTCTGATAAACTGGTGCAGATTTAAGCAGTCCGTAAACACCACTACACCCTGCTCATTATAATGTGTACTAAGAAAATAAATATTAGTCTAGCCAAGGCCTTAAAATGTACTTGATTGACAGTGTTTAAAGGAACGGCGAATGGGCGTCCTCTTAAAGAGGGAATTTAATCTTTCTTAACATACCCCCTATCTTAGCAATAGACATTACCATATATGGAACGTGATCAGAGCAATAATCCGCTTTTTAATATATATTCTTGCGATTTATATTGGCATCAATCGCTTATCTTGTCTAAAGTATATGTAGCTAGCGTGGTGTGAACGCTTCGAACTGTACATACATATGACGATTTATAGACGCGCCACATTGAGCCGCCATTGCCAATTTTCTCTTGTCTTACCGAGATACCGACCTACCGAAACAGGCGTTGACGAGACTACACAAAGCTCAATGCTGAGGAGAATGACGCAGTAAGATCTAAAATGGCAATGACCTAGCCTTTAATGGTAATGGTGAAGTGAAGTAAACGGAATAAGAAGAAACAAGAACTGAAGGTCGACTATGGCGGCACCCATGCACAGCTACTGCAAAGCGTCCATGGAAGCTGAAAATTAATAAATAAAAATAGCGAGGTAAATTTACCATCGCATTGACTTATTTCACCAATTACCGGATGTTTGACATTTTAAAAGCTCTGCTATCTTTTCGAACCGAGTTAAATATGTGGTTTATTATTTTTGCAATCTTTTTCTTTAAAAAAAAAACTTATTTGGTCGGATCTTTTTAGTATACGAAATATAACTTCCTTCTCATTCGGTAGCTCCGACCCAAAAAGTGGTTTCTCCATTAGATCTTTAACACATCCAAAGTAGTCAACATATACGAGGTTCTTATTTTTCCCATGATAGTTTTACAATATAAAAAGTGCTACAATTGTTAAGTTTACGAACTATTTTCAGTGTCGAACTTGACTCTCATAATGCACATAAAACGTATCCTTAAACATAGACCTAATTAACTTTTGCTCTGACTTTTTTTACAAGTTAGCACCTTGAAAAACTGCAAATTCTCGCCACTAAGTAAGCAACCCGCCATTTATCGAGTTCCTGCTCTCATTGCCTTTAGCCTTGAATACACAGTTCAACTGCATTCTTATTCTTATTTTTTTTACTATAGAATGTTTGTGATGTCAGAAACGTGATTGATGCTTTCTTTCGCGATTCTGCCCATTCACTTAAGTTTAGACTCCTTATTATTCCTTGATAGAATATATGTCGCGTCGTCCGAACGAAACAAACAAAATTACTACAGAAAGGAAACTAGTCATCTAATACTTGTTTCTAGACTTCGTAGAGAAACAAAATATATGTCATATAAGCAAAAGACACTGGGATTACCGAGACCTTCAGACATTCGTTGTTTTATTACTTGCAATATGTTAGTCAACAGGGTTGGGCAGAAATACTCTCACAAGCACGTGGAAATACAAATAACTATATACATGGCAAAGACAGCTAAGATACTAATACTGAAACATATATATAAAATATCGCGAGATGTACTAGATATACATTTGAAAAATGTAAAGGTATTTGGATTTACAAATTGAGGAATACATTTTTGTATGGCTGAAATGCCGACCCTGAAATAAATTGTTAAAAAAACATTATTTGTGGTTATTGGTGCAAGCATTGAAGCATACAAGGAACATAAAGAATAATGCTCTATAATACGAGATTTTGTTTTTAAACCAAGAAGCGAGATCTCAATGCGTGTTGGAGCCTGCAATTAAACTCGAATCGAATTTACCGCAGTGTTAACATAGTTTATTTTTGGAAGTAGTAAGTAAAGCAAGCAATTTTTTAACCGTAGCTCGAGCGCGGTTTTATTTCAGCGTCTCTTTTCTCTTTCAGATAAAATTCCAGGGACATCTAAATCAGTATTGCCTCCTCCCTAATAACCTCGAGAAGTCACTATAATTATGTCCAATCCGGGGCGTTTCTTTGAGCAGTGACCCTAAAACGTCACTGCATTTAGTTGTAAGTTGTTAGTTGGGAGTACCCAGAGAGCCTTAAACTTTTGAAATCAACTGGAATACTCGACCGACCGAAGTGTGGGAAATATTTGTTAACTTTCGCACAAGAAAGAAGGGAGTGGTGTAAAGTCAGAAACACAAAATGTCCCTGACGAAACTTGGTCCTGACCTTCTGTGTGGAGGTCAACAATTATTTTATATTTGTAACAAGATACACAGTCCTAATAGTATTGCGATACCAAGAATACACCCGACAATGTTTTTCGATTCAGAAACCCGAAATACAGCCAAAAAGTTATAAAGGAATACAAAGTATAAATACATAATATATTTCTGAAATACTATGTCAACACCGCCCAACCCTGTTACGCAGCCCCTTTCTTCGTACCTCCTTGTCTCAGAGCCTGTAACAATCCCTTTAATGCACACTGCAAGGTGAGGAAGGCATGCATTGTCTGTTACCACCAGAACTGTTTCATGATACCTTCACAATATTATATCTTTTATCTAGTCCGCAAAGCATCGTCGTTGATATTCGGGAGCTTTTTAACCCGCCCTTAAAGGCAGAGCGGTTCGCAGCAAAGATTTTTACTTAAAGAAAAGGTAGGATTATATCTGATCTCTGCAATGAAATTTACCTGTCTTAGCGTATTTATGAAAACGTAGATAATCTTGATTGATTATTTTGCCGCAAGTTTGCCTAGGCGTTTGAAGAGAATTTTTTTTTACTTTTATTTTTCGTCTTTAACTTTTTAAACCCGTCTCGTGTTGAAGTAGTAGAAGCAAAAGTTAATAACGCAATACAAAGTTGTACGTGAGCGCTGTGTGAGGGTTTTGTTCCTTTTGTGTATGAAAGCTCGAGTGACAGCTCTTTTAGGTCGCTGCGACTTCGACCAACATAATCTTGGTGAGTCCATAGTAGGAATGTCGAAGTGCGGTATAAAAAAAAACGCCGATAAATTAAATTGTCTTGGTACTGGGTTTCAGAGCTTCGCATGCAAACGCTTCGTCAGCTTCGCTTTACGCAAACTGTATGGGCTCTTCGCTGTCCGAACCGTTTAGACGTCGCAGAACAATGAGCTCTCTTCCAAACGGGCCGAGCTTCATGGAACCCTTATGTCCCCCCAGGCCCAAGGGATGGGTCGGGTTAGCGCTCCTTTGATCCAATTAGTTGTCCGAAGGAGGAAGTTGCCATGATATTCTTAGCTCGTCAAGGGGCAAGGGCTGCGAAAGCTCAAGAGGACACTTTTTTGTGCCAATTAACCTGATCTGCCGTCCTAGGTTCGTCGAACTTATCTTAGGTAGCTTGGCCCGTCAACTAATTTCCTTTGCTTCCCAAAGTTACAGGAAGTCCGCTGGTAGCATGTAAACTTTCCGAGCGGGCTTTCTGGGGTGAAAACGCAGCTGAGTAATCCATTGACCGGAGGTTCAAGTCGGCGCTTTATTTCTACAAATGCCTAAAGGGTTAGAATGTTACCTTGATCTACATTTTGAAAAATGTCCGTCGTGCCGCCATTACTTGCGCAGTTTGGAGCAGCAATCACTGTAAGCTATTTACGGCTCGCCCTGGTGACTCGGCCGGAAATACTTTATCACCAAAAAAGGGGTCATCTGTGTAACGCTAAGCGAAGAATGGCACATTTCGTATGTTTTTGAATATGCTTTTGTTTTGTTTTTTGCTTTAACATTTGTAATCCTTAGTCATAGAACGCAGCGATTTGCTTACCGAGTATTATACCAGAAAGTTCATAAACGGACATTTCTTTGAGTGAAGTGTGGAAGGTTACTCATGACAAAATCGAAAACAAAAAAATCTTTCTTACGTCACGCAGTGGCACTAAAGCTTCGGGGGTAATTTTAGTCTGCAGTGTAGACAAAACACGCTGGTCGGGTTGGACACTATTATGTTCTTCTTGTTCAAACAAGTATAAACCTGCCTTCTCGTCAAAACGCCGCAGTGTTGTGTAGTAGGGTTGCTTTAGAAAAGCTGAGAAAGTGTCAAGGACCGTTTTCCCGTGTTTTCTGTCCTTCCGAGAACGTCGATAGACACCGTGAAGAGAAAAAACTATAATCAGTGAAGCCACGATCGCTTGCATAGTAAGCGCCCCGCAGCGGGTGCTTTTACGTAAGATGTACACGTCCCGACAGTGTTAGCGCGAACACGACATCAGCACATATTCGCATTTGACTTCTAAATAGTATTAGCGAGCACTAAATGTTATCGCTTACATTATAGAAAAGGATGAGCTCTTTCGGTAGCAATGATCACTTGGATGACATTCCTTTGTTTCAAAGAAAAAAAACTGGAAAAACCGGCGATCGCTTGTTCGCGCTAACAGTGTCGTATTCTGTACTTGTGTTGTTTCAACATAAACGCAGGAGTCCCATATGCTGTCGGGACCACCCGGAGTAACTTCTGAGCCTATTTACATTCGAATGACGAAGGCCCGTACTCTTATGTTGACAGTCCCCGCACTGTTGGTCAAATGATTGTGATTCTAAACATAAATGTTAACTAGGGTAAAAATTTATGTTTTAACAGAACATACGAGATGATATTGAATATTGAACAAGTGAACATCGACAACTTCTCAAACCTGATTTGCATTGTGGGTATCTTCTAAAATGTTTCTTTATTACCCCGAAACCGCAACTTTTGTTCTTGCCTATTTTTCCGCACGAGATAGGTGGCAACTGTAAACCTCGCGCAAAAACAGTCCATGTGAACCAGGCATTTTGTTCGTTCTTCAGCGTCTACGCAGTATAGAGCACAGTACGTCAGTCCATTCAAGCGAAGATTGGAGTTGCAATACCCTCGCTCAGAGCACTACATTTTTCATAGAATACAAAAAAAACATTAAAATTCTTACGCAAAACAGCGTACGTAGACTCACACTGGAATCAACAGCTTCACATCACAGCGGATTGCCGATTACGGACGCGGCGCTCTTTGCTCGCATTCCAGCGCACCGCTCGCCCTGCAAAAAGTACGTACTGTACTTGAAACGACTAATTCAAGCGAACAAGCGCCGAGTTTTAGTATTTTTATATGACAGCTCGAAGAGAAGACCGCCTGTGGATCGCCAATGTACATGCAAGAAGTTGGTGCTTGGCACTAAACTGAATGTGTCAAATGCTAAAAGGTACCAATGTTGTTACCGAATCAATTTCGTCGCCGATGATATCTAAAGGACGCATGCACGTTATCGTAATCGTAAGTGTTTGCGACGGAATACTTCTGAATTGAACATCCTTGTGAAGGCGACCAGCTAAGCAAAATATAACAATGCGTACACAAGTTGATACAGTCACGCCTCTGAACTATCAACCGTCTCATGGCGCCTTGTTCCTTTTTATTTTTGTTTTGTTTCATTCACTTTTTTTTTCTTCTTTATGCAAAGGTATTTCTTCATTTCTAAAAGGTGGTGGTCACGCTCCATTTTATCTTCATTTGTCTTCATGTAGCCATCAGTTTTCGTCATTGCTGGTTTCTCTTTTTCTTCATCCTCACTTACCAACATTTATTGACATTTACCCAAGCTGTCGGAATACAAGAGTGTCTCATTTTTTTTTTAATTTATCAAAGCTGGCTACATTCACATGTAACGAGACAACTTGCTCAACTTAAACCCGTAACAAGCCAGTTTCCAACGACCTATTCACCAAATAAGTTCGTGCAGCACGCGCAAATATGTTATTGCCCGAATCGTTATTATGGCCACAATTTAAACATGTAAAAAGAAAAAAAGAATATCAACACAACTACAACTTCGTTAATTTTATTGCGTTTTACAAAAATACATAAGTGCATCTGCTGCAAATGTGTTTCGTATATATCTTGCTAAATTATCTTACATCATACTCAATAAGTGTGTAACAAGCAGGCAAAGACACAATTTGGCAAAGACAACAGGCAGATACAGTTGCACTTCTTTCCGGCTAAGTCTACTATAGGTTAGTGGGATCACGATATTGGAGTTTTCTTCCGACCCTTTACTGACGCCGTGAAATGCCAGCCAGTAAAGCGCACTACCTAAGTTCGGAATATTAATAATTACTTCCTATTTTACTAGCAAGTTTGATGACAATGTTTCCACTTCGAAACACCGCATGAAACCGTTTGTTTGGGTTTACCAAACTGGCGAAACTCTAAACTTTTAGCATGTGCAAACATATGTTTAAATTCAATCCAAATACATATTACGGTGTGACGTATTGCCATACACACCATCCCACCTTAATCTAAAGGTGAAGATATGCAAGAACATAGAATCTCTGACAGCAAACATATAAGCTGATTCCTATCTTTAGGCACAGGTCTACAAATATAATAAAAACTGAATGTAGAAAATATATACCTCAGCGTGTATCAAATCGGTTTAAAAAATACCGAATTGTACGAAATATCTCATTTTTTACTTTTCATGAAACGGACACGCTTTAATCTTGAGTTAATCGCACCTCGAGTTTATATCATTCGTTCTGATCAGCGTTCTGGAAGAAAATACGACTTTAGACTTTTTTTTTTTGGGGGGGGGGGGGGGGGAGGGGGGGTTACTGTTCTTTTGGCCAAAATTTGATTTTTGTTTGGGGATTTGAGGCATTAAAATGCTCAAGGAAGCCAAACTAGTGCTAAGCGTATTTTTCTTTGACCAGAGCGTGGGTATATCTGTGCCAATTCCTGAAAGAAGTTACAAAATTAGGCTTCACTTCTGGTAGTCGCCAAACAAGTGTCAAAGTTTGGCTTCACTTTGAGCTGTTCAGTTTTTATGTGGCAACTTTGGGCCTAAATTGCCAAACAAGGACCAGATTTAATCTTCCCAGCTGGTTCTTCCGTTTATACCTGGCATCTCTGGATCAAGTCTGGCACTTAAGCAATACTTTGGTGACCCAAAGGAAAGCTACAGACAGGCCAAAGAAAAGTATTTGGGCAAAAACTAACGCCTTGGAATAAAACCGTAATAGGCAGAGGCTAGGCTCCTGAAATTCTCGCGTCTATGTCAAGTTCGGCGTTTCTCTGGCATGCTACCTGTGTTGCAGCGTGCACATGCCATGATGCAGATCTGATATTTTGCGAATGTCCCTAGTATTATGTTGTAAACAACCTGTATCTCCTTTATGGCTAAGTGATCAGAATTTCCGTTGCCTATTTTTATTTTTAGACTTGAATTTACCAATTCACTATAAAAGATGGTGTATTTCTTACGTATATATAACCGCTTGCCAGAGATACGGAAGATTTAAGAAAATGCGTGACCCCCTATTTCGAATAGCTTTTTCACAGGTTAGACATATCCACACTAATAACGTACGAAATTTCATAACAGAACCCGCCCCCCCCCCCGCCCCCCCCCCCCCCCCGGCCCAAACGTCCTTAAACTAATTGTTTTTTGCTAAAGTTAGCAGGGGAGAGTGATGTCACGGCATCGAAAGATCAATTCAATTTTTCCGCTATCTTTAGCTTGACGACTTGACGTCCATCTATACACAAATTCGGTGTTCCTGATAAATTTGGTGGGAAAATTGATGTCACGAAACATAAGCACGGCCAGTTTTCCGTGAAATTAGGTGACAAGGATTGACGACACCTGACCTGACGTAACGGACCTGTACACAAATTTATTTTCCCCACTAAATATTGCACAAAAAAAAGTATTCTCGTGATGTATACACTAAATGAGTTTCCTGGCTAATTTGTTAAATATAGGTATTTTCGCCACTCCCTGCTTAATGCGTTCTAAACAATTTCAAAGCCTTGCTCCTTAAAAACTGGTCTAATGCACTATATGACGTTAGAGTTAAAGGCCACTGCCAATTGTTTAGTTAAGCGAAATGTTTCTTTGTATTGCAGTGAGGGTATATTTTCAAAATTAAACTAACGTATTGCCGGACTCATTGAACTTTCGTTGCATCACGCTGAATCCTGCCCCTTCTGGTTCTTATAGATTATGCATGATTCTAGTAAGTTTCGCTCTTTTTTTATTACTTACCACCATTAGTCATTGAAAAACATATCAGGTATTAATTACATCAAATATGATGCACTACGCGAATACATTTAAATAGCGTGTCTTTCCACGTTATAACGGCAATTTTGGCCGATTGCGGACATGAGAATGGGATTTGTTTTCCTCTAAGTGCAATGCATTAAGGGTATAATAATTTTGTACTTTTCCTCAACAAAATAACATTGCAGAGAGTATATGCCAGCATACGGAAATGTACACTTCGTGACAATATTACCGCTAACATAACGTGGAAAGTTTTCGGAACTTTACTTAGATATAGTATTATCAGTGTCAAGATTTTGACGCTCAGCTCACTGCACTTAATTAGGACTTTGCGGTACACTGGTAGCTTTTAGGGCATCAGTCATATAGATTTTTACAGCGGAGCTGTTGGGTCTAGTTTCCCCAGGATTGTGTCCACCCGATTAGAAATGATGGCACAGAACTCTGAACAGCTACCGCCATCAATAAGCGATGGCGGCAACCAGACAACTGGTTGCCGCGCATAGATGGCGGCAGCCTTTCTTCGGACGAAGAAGAGTGGATGCGTAACGAGCGGCGACTTTCGCAGCAGCGCGAATGGTTCCGCAACCACCGCGAAGCCGCTATGGCCTAAAGGTGCACTGCGTCAAGCGCTTCCAATTCCCTTGTGAAAGAAGAGTAGATAGCTCGCCCGGAAAGCCACCGCCAAGAACAGAAGCTACAGTTCGCTGCTCTTCCTTCTTCACCAGAGTGGAAAGGCTGGAAGTTTTTTAGAGTACTTTTAGGCTAGCAAGATAGCGCTCATAGTGTCGTGCTCTGTATTTTTAATATGAAAATTATATCCAGATTTTACATTTAGCGTAAAATGTCGTGCTTTAGCAGTCTGCTCCGCTCGTGCAATCACTGTGCCAAGTAAGTGCACATAATAAAATTATCTTCTCATGACATGTTATAATATTTTACTACTTACCTAGGCAACAAATTATAGTAACATATATTCGTGCTTTAAGAATGTCGTTTTTTACTTTTTGCAAAGTCTTGTAAAAGGACTGAAGTTGTATATTTTAGAATGTTGGTGTTTTCCTAGGGATACATATTTGTATAGATTTGACGCCGCTACACTGTCGTTGTTAGATCATGTAGAGCAAGCAGTTACATGGTTACTGCACTGGAGGACTGGCATCAATTACATGTATATTTTCCATCTTACATTGTTTGAAGTACCCTACTAGACCCTTTTATTTGTTCGAGACACTAGAGCCCTCCTTGCATCATCTACGTAAAAGACAACGCTCCGCTGTAATGTCCTAAATGGTGGATTGACTGTATGCATTTTCTCGCCTGGCGAACTGACGTGTTCGCGTCACGGCCACCATGTCGACTGCCTAACTGCAGCAATACGAGTGATACAAGACTGCACAGGACGTTAACAATAGTGAATCGGAAAAACCGGCGCGTCTTTGTCCTGCTAAAGGGGCCAAACTCTGCGCGTTTCAGAATTTTGTGAGCGTAAGAATTGTAGCTTTTACCGGGTTTACCAGAATGATCGTTTCGCCGCTTATGAAACGTTCGTGCGTGTCCACTTTTCCTAGGTACACGCGGGTAGCCATTCATGACGATTGAACGGGTCAGAAAATGCACATAAAAATATATCACACAAACTCGCTCTCCAACGTAGGTTGCATTTTCGCAGAAAATCGTTTCCTTTGCGCTGTTATTTGCAACGGTCATTATGTAGATTACAACGATTGACAATGTGTGTTCTCTGTGGAAAATATTAGACAAATACGTTGTGCGAAAACAGCGTGTCTGTTCGTAAAGTTCATACAATAAGAAACAAAAGGTTGCACACACCGACAAGGTCAAAACTTTACTCTAAGCGCATGTTTTACTCTCTTCCCGAACAGAACAAGATATGCCTCGCATAACCGCGCGTTAATGACTGCTTTAACACTTAAAGCGATTCAGCACAACGAGCCAACAGGCTATTACAAACAATCGAATTTACACATACCAGGTATAGGCAGTGCTCATTCGCTGGAACTAGAGCTGCGGCGCTCGCTCTGCCAGCTCTAGTTCATATTCAGAAAATACCATGTTTACCTCTGTCTTCCTGTCTGTCATCGGTCGCAGAATGAAATAAAAAAACAACAGTCAACGATTTCCGCTAGCCATCAGAATTTGTTCAGTTGTCACCCAAACTTCTTTGCTGGTCGGACTGACGTACGCCAGTATGATGACCCTATTTTTTTTTTCAGCGTCAGGACGCATTTATGATTCTACAACACGTTGTTTTTCAGCGCTAGAATTGTCGACGTTCAATATCTGTCCTCTGATTTAGTTTCGCTTTATTTGCATACAGTTGTATTCCTTTGTGAATTCACGATTGGTGCATTTATTTATTTATCTATTTCAACGCCATGGAGGCCGGAATGCGCTAAGCAAAAGGGAGGGGTAATCAGATATAACACAATAGCAAAATATATGCAAATCAACCATATAAAAGAAACAAAAAATAATTAAGGACACACAAAAAAAATATGTTTCAATGGCAGCTTTGAAATTGAGTGGATGTATTAGGGTGACAATCAAGTGGGCAGGTGGCTCTTTTCGTTGCTTGTTTAGAAGTAAATAAATAATGTTCACGTTAGTGTGACAGTGAGGGATACCTACCTTATCACTATGGTCCACACGGGACGACAAGACTCTAAAAGCAGCTCGCTCTTCAGTGAATACTTTCGATGATAATTCGTATCAAAAAGGGCTAGCCTAGAAACTTTTCTGCGTAGAGTGAGATGAGGAATGTTTAAAGCAGCTCTCATGAATGCTATACTTGTTCCATGATGGTACTTAGAGACAAAATGAAACGCGCACGGCGATTTTGAACTGATTCTAGGTTATTAGTAAGGAAGAAAGCCTAGCCTTGGTTACCATACCTCACAAGCGTACTCAAGTTTGGAAAAGACAAGGGTTTTTTAGACTTAAAGTCTTAAATACAAAGGCAGACTAAAAAATGTATCAACTTACATACCCAATTATTTGATTAGTGTCATTTGGAGCATAGTTTATGAGCGCTGGCCAGGAGAGGTTAGAGGGGGTACTGATATGGACACCTGGGTACTTTCAGGACATCACTTGTTTCAGCACAGACCCTACATTGTTTTAGATAGAGTAGTTTGCACTACTATTATGGCGGGAGATTTGCATTACTTTGCATTTATTATTATTAAGACTCATTTTTCACGCCGCACTTTTCAGATGGTCGTCACAACCATAAAAGTGCGTCGTGTTGCTGTGCTTTTATCCGTCATTCGGCATTGAAAGGGATTGAGAACAATACGTTACTTTTTTCTTATAGATGACATTCGTTCCTTTAATAAGCATAAAGGGTTCCATGCCTATTTAATGCAAGAATTCGTGCATTTCTTGCTAATTTTTTGGCTTTAATAGTTTGAGCCTTTTTTAAAGATGACAACTGCTTGGCAATTGCACTGAACAAGGTTTTGTGAAACAATACTTTTCGCAATATACAGAAATTGTTTCGTGTCACTGCTCTGTCAGAAAAGTAACATTTGCCGTAAATGCAAAGGGTCGCGCAGCTGTGCGTTCATTCTTTATTCTCCATGCAACTAAAATTATTAACCGTTTTATGTCATCGTTTGTCATAGGTTACGGCCGTCTGTACTGCGATGAAGTCTGCACTCAGGGTTCTATGTCCATGCAGCGCCAGAATTGGCACATAAGCCGCGTACATGTTTTCATTGCCTGAATGACGGGCATCAACTGAGTTTGTACATACTTCTATAATGACAAGTAAATCACAAATTCACTCTACGCGGTCTTGAATATTATATTCTCGTTTTGTGTAAACAAATTGTTCTAAGACACTGCAATATTAATAGTAGAGTACTCACCTTATAAGTATTTACTGGCGTGCTCCTCTCACTAATAGGTAGTATACCTTTGCTGTTTTTATAATCTTTCAACCTTAATCTGCATTCATGACTGTTTAACACTTTATTGTATTAATTAAAGGCACTCTTATACTATAATGAAGAGTTATATACATATTAAAATGTGCGCCATTCTTGCATACATTTTTTTAGCTTGCAGTACTGACGGACCAGTGTGATATCAACATAGTTTGGACCTTTCTTTAAGGTTACAAATAATTCAGAATTATCCTTTACAATATTCTGCAAAACTACAATTGTCAAGACTATATTGCCTACGAGATCTTTCCGTGGTGTCACCTCACGCGGGTGCTTTTCTGTGACGGAGCAGGTAAGATTCGAGCAGACGACGAGCTACGTAGTGGCGCGGTGTGGCTGTGGTAGCATCTACACTGATTATCAATACTTGATACACTGAGAAAACATGCATGGTATTTTAGTTTATTGATAAAAGCCCTAAAAACCGCTTTTGTATATTAAATATATTAAATGTTCTAAAAACAACCCGGGAGCTTCGCATGACAGCTTGTCACGGGGTCTCCGATTTTGTGGAATCTGTGGAGGATTCTACAGAAAATTTGAGTGTAGGACGTGCCGTAAACTTACCGGTGCCCTCGCGCACTGCTGCGTTGCGTAACCCCGTCCACTTATCTTAGCCGCATTGATCTTGCCTCTAAACACGCTTCAATAAAAGTGTGATTTGACAATTACTGACATCTTACGGTTGAAGTCAAAGTTACGGTTGTTCTTTTGTAGTGACGCTTAGCTTCTCTGGCAATCAATGCGTGGCCATTGCCACATTCCGACTTCTGCTTGAAGAAAAAGCAGACATCTCCATAACTGTTAAAGTTGTTGGCCATGTCGAAAAATTCATTGCTTTATTATTTCGTTCTATAAAATTTTTACTGCGAATTTTTTTACAAATGGAAAATAGCTTGCTGAGAGGCACATGACAGATATTGCGCATTTACTTGCATTCACAAAATGAAGCATACAAAGGTCGCAATTAATACTAGGGGTATATGCCTTAATTTTGGGGCCTGCTAAAGTGTCACCCACTCACTAGGGAGTTTTAGAATAACGTACGCAATCGTAGCGCATGCTAGCTTTAAATTTAACGCTAGCGTTAGAGCGCGCTAGGCAATTGAATTTTAGAATAACGTTCCTCCGCCGCGACGCAAGAGCCCCAGCATCTGGCGCTTGCAACTCCCCCAAGATAGTCACAATTCTTATTTCTGACACAATTTTTTTTTAATTTGAGAAAAAATAAGTTGTTTTGGTGCAAAGTAACAGTTTAGATTTAATTAAACATGAGACGGAAGCGTTCGACAGGTCGTGTGCGCTTGCGCCGCCTCGTACTCGCCGGGCCATCGCCGAGAAATGTTCGCGTGTCGCAAGCATCAAGCTGCCGGTTATTGTTGCCCAGCTTCCTGGGTTTTCCAAACCGAGTGCAATGTCGTCCCGTATTGGAAATCGCAGTCGCGTGGATGCCGCCGACGTCGCACTCACGACGCCGCCAAAGCGGCTTCTGAACCCCAGTCCTCCTTGGAGGAGCGCAATGACTCCTTGTGTACGCACGCAATTTAAGAAAAATAGCGCACGCAAGGTGCCAGACGTGGTTAGCGTTTGGTGCATGGGCGGTGGCGACGACGCGATCATTTGCGCACTCAAAGCTTTAGCGTGCACTGCTCTAAATCTTTCTACTATCTCGAACGGGTGTCGATCACGGAGGTTGTTTTGTACGTTTCACGTTCGGGCCAATAAGCCGGCATTTAGTTGAAGTGACTCCAGTTCTATTTGTTAAGAGAAAATTTGTGATTGCTGGATTACGAACTTCAGTAAAGAATCAACCTCAAACAAAAGGGTATCAACCTACAACATGTACTTGCTCGCAGGACTAAGAAATGCGGGTCTCTTCACCCGTGCTTTTTTTTTTTACTTTTCATTGCTCGCTTTTTTACAATACCCAGTTTTACATAGTTAGGATCGTCGCTATCATATGGGAAGAGGATTTTATGGCAATGAAAGGTAAGAATTTATCCATTACGCTACACCAAAACCAAATATAACTTTTTCTGTAATAATTTCTAACTAGGATTGTTACTAGGAGCATGAAATCGAGATTGCAGACACAGGAAGGATTTCTAAAGACCTGAAATTCAGATAAAATCCAATCATATTTCCAGTTCTATAATCCAGATAACGAGAAGTTATATGAAGTTTTGGGGTATGGTAGTTTATAACTTTACTTGCTTCCCTGAATAACAAATATGAGTTCTGTCATTTTGTTTTGCTGCTTTATTCATAAAAGTAATTCGGCGTTGTAAAATACGGAATGAAATACGGAATTCTAAACACCAGGGTATTTGTGCCTTGTCAGAGTCAAAGTTTGACAGAAAGGTATAAGTAGTGTCATTGTATTTTGAGCCTTCTTTAAAAAAATTCATTCGCTATTTTACAGTATGAATTTTCCGAGACTAAGGGTCGTTGTTATTACATACAAAAGTAACTACATATTTATTCGTTGTAAAAATATATGCATTGGCCTCTACATTAGCTGCTTTGTTAGACTGACAGATATGAGTCGTGTCACGGTGCTGTTTTATATTTTGTTAAAAAAAAAGTTATACTATATTGTACAATCCCTGTTTCGGACAAGTTTAATCGCTGCTATAAAGCAGGGCTGGGCAGTATCGCAATAGAAATGTATCGCGATTGTATCTCAGATATACTTTCGAGTATTTGTATCTCTTTATCGAGATACATTTGAAAAATGTATTTTTATCGCAATAGTGAAATACATTTAAAGTGTATCGCTTGCATTGCAATACTTTGCCAGACTTAGGTTTCTCGTTACAATTATGACCGTTTCCACGAATTTAAAGTATAAAAACACTTGCTTGGTGCAAAATGCTTCAGAATTTATAACACGAACCAGACCCATGTTCCATCACAGTCACCAACGTTAAAATAGAAAAAGAACTGTGCTTTAAAAAATGTTACTTCCAAGAATAAAAGAATAAACGCCTCCCTCGAAGCCCTTCAATCTTTCCAATTTAGCAGAGCGAACGCTGTAAATGAGTGGAGTGGAGAAAAGGTACAGCTCTGTTGTCAAATGTCCCCATACTATGATACTATGGGTGACTCAGAAGCATATAAGACGACAGTTTGAGGTGCGCTTTCTCGGAAAGCGGGGTTCGTTTCGTGCAGACGCCTTTCGTCAAATATGGCTCAAAATCTTTACCGTTTAGTAACTATGTAGCTCACCTGGGGTGACATGTTGTTTCAGCGGCATTTATGATAAATAAAACGTTCAAGGTAAGGGTAAGTACATAAAATGACACAAAAAGAGGACGCAAGCCTAAATTACCATTTGCATTCGCCACAGCCTCTCCACGTAGTACCGTTTGGGCAAAAATATATTTCTATAGGTGTCTCTATCTGTACTCCTAAATACTTTTTTTCTGTTTATGCAGAAGTATCTTATCGATACCCCGTTGCATAAAGACAAGCGCATCTCCGTATCTCAGTATTCGTATCTCTGTATTTATATCCCATGTATCTCAGTATTCGTAATCCCGAATACATTTCAGAGTATCTCTGCCCAGCCCCGGTATAAAGTACACAGTGGGTGCCATGTCATGGCCATCAAATGTCCTAATTGTTACACTGGCCTCTACATTTACTTGCTTAGTGTAATTGTGATAGGGTCGTGTCAGCGTGCTATGTGCCCCCTTCATAGTCAATCGCTATAGCAGAATACTATGGTTAGACTACTAGAATCGACGCAATCGTGTAAACAAAGGCTTCTGTTCTCATGGAATGTCAAAACTAAAACATAATTTTTACAGTTCCATACTTGTTAGACAGACTGATTACGAGTCGTGTCACTATGATTCGTGCTGACTATTGATACATTGAAAGATTATTTTCGTATTTCACAATGCGCATTTTTCAGAATTAAAATTGGCATTATAATATACACAAAGTATTATATGCCCATGCACTTCAAGAGTGAGTACTCTGCATTTACCTACTTGATGCACTGGCGATACGAGTCGTCTGACTGTACTTGTGCTTTGTGCGTGTTTTGTCGTATCAAGTCATTTTATTAAACGTCGTCCGGAATTGTAAATTTTGTAGTTTTACAAACTCTGAATCGTGTATGTCATACTCACAAACAGTTCCATGCCCACTCAATGTCACAATCAGATCAGTGTCCTCCACATTTAATTTCTTACAGGACTGATGATACAATTTATATCCTGTCCTTGGTGTCCCTTCTTTCATAAGACGTCATTCGCTATTGTACATTGTGCAGCTTAGCTGAATTTGAATCGTTGCTGTTATATGCCGCGCGCGCAGCTGGCCAAGTAGGCAGCGCGGCCGTGGCCTAACAGTTATTTTGCTTGTATTCCATACGAAGGGACACAGGGTTCGATTCCTGGGAGCGATCTGTGTTTTATTTTTTCTTGCAGTGTAGTGTTCAGGTAAATTCGAGAATCATGTTGCTTGTTCGAGATCCGATTGTTCTACGCGCAGAACCTTCTACGCCTATTGTTCCAGAAACCAACGCGTGTACATAAGGGGCTCCGAGTGGTGAGCCACAGTAAGTCTCGTATCACCGTTTGACTCTGCTGTTACGCCGACTTCGACGCCCGCGACGCTCAGCTGATATATTATTTTTCCTTTTTATTTTTGGGCACAAGTTCGACCCGTTAAACGTTCCAGTTTCACCAGGTGATCTTGGTTGCCTCGCCTGTTCATTCGTGAATATATATACAAAGGGTTCCTTATCGACGGCGTGTTGAAACTGGTACACGGTCTCTAAATTTACGAATACTTGAAAGGATAAAACATTCAGGACAGGGACGGAAACATGACTTCTTTCATTCGGCAACAACATAGAATATTATGAAATATAAAATCGCCCCCCCCCCTCCCAAAAAAAAAAAAGTGTTCAACGTTCTCGAAGAAGAAGAGGAGAAAGTTGATAAAACAAAAGGAAGTTTACACTAAACTTAAAACAGCGGTAGTGGTAACACTTTGCTTTACAGTTCCTGAATCTCCAGACGAAAAAGGAAAAAAATCCTTTCCTTGATTTTGGTTCATATTATAACAAACGCGCATTTCATTAAATTTCAGTGCGAGGTCGAGGAATTCGATGGACCTATCAATGGGTAGTTCATGCGCGAATATTAATTCTGGCCAGCTTTATTCTTTTAAGCACCGTAAACCGGCTTTTTTGCACCTATTGTTTTGATCTTAAACATCCGTTGTTGTAAAAATTAGGAAGTCATCAGCGTACCTGAAGATGTCCGTGATTTTGTTACCGTTCATGTTTTTCGGGAGGGTCTTGATACATGATGCTAGAAACAATTCACAGGGTTGTGGTGCTACGCGTGTTTTCGCCTCCCAGGTGAAAGCTGGTCCTACCCTAGTGATGCACCAAGTAGTTTACCTCAAGTCCGTAACTTCGTTCTATTACCATGCAATTTCACAAAACATACATTGGTTCTTACATTTATTCGCTTCCAGGACTGATAGATTCAAGCCGTGTCAAATGATGTGTGTCTATTTATGCATAAAGAGTCCTTCGCCACTGTACAATACGCAGTTTTTGCAGATCTGTAATTGTTGCTAATATATACACAAATTGTTACATGCTCACGCTATGTCAGAATTGTTACAGCAATGCATATATTTACTTGCCTGCCATATTGATGATACGGGCCGGGTCGCCGTGTTTTGTGTTCTTCATACAAATGTAATTCGGTAGTGCACAATGTGCAAATATTTTTATAAACGGAGTCGTCCCAATCATGTATACTGAAGGTTTGATAACCATGACATGTCCGAGATGGTATATCGGACTTTGCATTTACTTGTTTACAGAACGGATGATATGAGTCAGAAAAACAGAAATGTCGAAGATGTTCACTTTTAGGGATGATATGAGGCATGCGACCGTGCTTTCGTGCTTTGCTTGATAAAAAGTAATTTGCAATTCCAGAATACGCAGACACACACGAAGAAATCGTCGCCTTCGAATACACAGATACTTAATACCTATGAAATGCCAGAATTAATACATTGGCGTCTACAAATACTTGCTCGCCAGAGTGAAGGATACGTCTTATGTGTGCGCGGTATCCTTCCTTTTGATAAAAAAGTCATTCGCTCTTATACAATACCCAGATTTGCAGAATTAGAATTGGTGCTATCATATTCGCGAGAGATTCTATACCCATGCAATGTGAGGATTCGAGCAATGGCCTTTCTATTCACTTCCTTCCCGAACTGGCAGATAAGCTTCATATTAACGTGATTCTGTTCTGTTCGATTTCTTCATAAAAAGGCATTCGCATTGTACGATGCGCAGATTTTATAGAATTTGTATCTTTACTATCATACGCACAAAAGGTGACATGTCCATAAGCCGCCAGAATCGGTACAGTGGCATCTAGATTTATTTGCTTGCTGGACTGACAAATTAGAGTAATGTATCCGTGTATTGTGCATCATTCTCTCTAAAACTCATTCTCAGGAAGTGCAAAACGCTATTATTAAGAGTTACGATCTTTTAAATTTTACACTAAAATGGTTCCAGGACCCTGCAATGACTGAATTACCTTTGATTTGCACAATCCTCTGCAATATCCTCTGAGCTGCAAGAAGATCACTCTTTTGGCTCACAGCTTTTATGCGCGGATGAATCCTTCCCAATGAAGACACAAGCTATTCTTCATTAGGTGTTTTTCAATGAGAATATTAGTCATTTAGAAATTTCAGAATCAGTGTTACTTATGTTCAATCACACACTTACGTCATTGCGTAACAAATAGAAAAACTGCAACATAACAACCCAACTTCTAGATGCCCTGGAGCTCTAGAAACAAGCCCTCATTTTTGGCGGATGTAAAGAATGTTTCTCGATGCATATATGTTTGTTTCAAACTCATGTACGTAGAAAACGAAAAGAAACACCTAAACCATGCGACGTTGACTTCTATAGCGAGAAACATAAAAACAATCCCGTTTCTGCAGTCTTCACACAACCTGACAACGGGAAAAGGAAAAAAGGAACTACTTCGACAGAGTGAATGACCTAGAGAAAAACTGCAACATAGTGGAGTTAAAGATTTGCTTCTTGGCCTTCCACAGCGATATCGCGTTATCTTTGTTTTTGTTTTTGTAAACAATTTAAGGTCGTAGTTTCCATCATGGCTGACTTTGTAGCATGTCCTTAATATGTTATACGATTTATTGATTCCTTTGAAATCCTTGTAACACTTAAAATGAAGAACTTAGGTGTGTGTGTGTGTTTTTTTTTTTTCAAGCCACTCTCTATGCCTGGCTGTGACATGAGAAAAAAAAACGTTATGAAATATGGTTTACCTGTTCACGATACAAAGCTTCCAAATTAACATCCTCATGCGGCTGGGTGATCTAAGGTTATTTTGACTTTAGAGATGTTTCATACTCTCCCATTTCCTAAGCACGTGTATGAAAAACATGTTGCAAAATGGCAAGACAAAATCACAGGTGAAAGCCCTCAGGGGGAAACTAGCACAGACAACGGCATACTCGTTGCCATAAGAAAACTCAACTCGCAGGTATCGCACCCACAGTACGCGACTTCAGCAGCCGCGCCGCTCCGAGCTTCGCTGAGCGTAGCCCTATAACCGTATTCCTTTACACGAACACTTCTGCTACAGGAAACCTCTCTCCGGACCCATTGAAAAAAAAGAGCAGCTCATAAACGCGTATACGCCGTTGCTCCTCCCACATGCACTATCATCGCCAGCCACTTCCTCCCTCCCTCCCTCCCCTTCGCCTTTCACCGTGCTAGTCCTCCTTTCCCTCCGACGGAGCTGGCGATTCCGAGAGACGCATAAAAAATGGTCACGTGACTGACTCCCGGTGGACTGTAGCTGGGTTTTGTATTTTTTTCTCGGTTCACCCTGGGTGCAAGAAAGCGCGGCGTCCGAGGCCCGGACCCCCTCGCTGTCCGCCTTCGGCGGGGGTCCCCTTTTTGTTTCCCTCTCCCTCGTCCAGCGTCTTTGCGACTGACGCCCACAAAAGCGGCAACGAGACGAACGCTTTGCCCGTCCTGCCTGCTATATCTTTTCTCCTCCGTGGGCCGGCGCTCCGGGAGCGACAGACACAAGACACGCTAGCAGATACACCGACTCCGGAACAAGCGCAAGCGCCAGGCAAGGGTGCACTGACGGACGGCTTTCTTTTCCTGGACAACGCTGCCGGCCCGGAGAAAGGAGCACGCGACGTTGAGACGAACAGGTGAGCTTCAAACAGGGTCGCACTTTGAAATTCGTTTGACTCCGAAATCCCCAATGAACCGGGAGCACGCGCATTCTTTTGATTTTTTTTTTTGATTTTTTTGGTGAGATTGCGGGCAGAGTTTGGCCCATCTCAGAGCCAAACCTTAAACTACGAAATAGCCATGATTTAGGAACTAGGAGTATGAAAATGTCCTTTGGAATGAAGTAGCTCTGCGTCATTTCCAAATTCTACACAGTATATGAAGCCGGTGTGCCGTGGCTTTCTTTTGCACTGTGAGGACCATGGGTCAAGCAACGCTTATCTAATTGGACCACTACACGCACAGACAAATTATGAACAAGTTGGTGCTCCATGCGTGACCTTTCAATGCTTTTGCTTACGCAGGGAGCACTCGACGCGTCAGGGGCTAAGTATGGCAGGTAGAGCCGTTACGAGCCTCAGTCTAGTAGCTCTTGCATCAGAGTATCTCCGCCGTACAAAACAATATCTGAACTATCGAGGCAGAGTAATAAAGCGGATGCACTGAAACACCAACCCACGATGTATATTATTATGACTTCATGATTCTACTTAACTCGTCTTTCAGTATTCCGTATCTGTCTGACAAATTAGTGGTATGACGAAGAATCCTGATCTTATTGCATGGTACAAAGACGCTAGTATAATTTCAAGCAGTGCGCATCACTCCCGATATTTGGAATTCAATGACAGAACTTCTGGTGCTCATTCCTCTAATTTATATTCTTTCCACTATTGAGAGGTATCTAAGAGTAGCATACTCTCTGAAATAAGCGCTAAAAGGATTGGTAACTTCACAATGTTTCATGCACAAGAAAAACCTGAAAAGCAGATACATTGCCCATGATCTAATGCATCTAACTGTAAGCCCACTTGGTGTCAACTGTTTTGTGCTTAGTCGTGAAGGATAGCATAAATTACGCGGTGTTCCAACGCTCACAAAGCTGGTTACTGGAGCGCGTGAGAGTGTGAAAGCAAGTCACATGTCCTCACAACAGCGCGGGGCTGCAACGATGTGGGATCTACGCTAGCATTGCCAGCGTAGCACAATATTGTTTACGACGAGTATAGATGACCCAAATTTTGTGTCTATTTATTAAGTAAATACATCGTGTTTGGATGCAGCAATCACTGGTGTCTGCGACCAAAACAATGAATCAAATCAAAATATGCATTCGACTATTCCTTGTTTGATCCACAATCTTAACATCCGCCGCAACATTCACTGTTAGTAGTACATTGAGAATATGATAGCACTTCAAGACAGGGACGAGAGCAAGAGCGAGACCACACAATGCGATATTATTTTATAGCACATTCGTTGTCTCGTTCTTACTCTCGTCCCTGTCTTGAATCGCTACCATTTTCTCAAAGTCTCAGTACCAACTGGCCCAAGAATCCGCATTATTATTACCTGTTCACCCCACTAGCAAGCGTGTGGACGTATAGAAGTGCATTTTGTGACACGCTCCACTTATAATACAATAAGTGACAGTTTAAAAATACAGCATCATATAATACTACAATTCTAAATAACACGTGTTTTGAATACCCCGAAAAAAGTAACCGCACAAAGTAGATTTTGGAGCTGTAAAACTATTGCGAACCCGACGTGACCTTTCGCGTGACATCATACTGCTTGGGCGCCGATGTATCTAATCAAGCTTCAAGCCATTCACGGCGTTCTGCATTCTTAGTTTGAGCTTAAAATAATTATTTTTCTTCAATGTAACCTGCCCATTAAATCTTATCGTCGTCCTGTCAGCTTGTTGCGGTACCTAATATTGGCAAAGCACACTTACAACGTTACAGAGTTGTGATAAACCATTTAAATTCGTTACAGATATTGCCTCAGAGTCGGCCTTAACAGTTATCATAGATGACCAAATGATGCGTATAACTCTGTATTACTCTTTAAACTATCTAAGGGTGTCATGATCCTGGCACGCACGCATTCACACAAAATATAACCGTTGTTTATAGTGTTGTGGACGCTGCACAAAGTAAGAATTAAGAATAGCCGATTCCTGCATCCCAGAGTACTGCGATTCTGTGAGGTAGTAAATTACTTCGCTCCTTCCAAACAGTTATGATCACGATCCATAAGTTACTACCGATGCAAGAAACTGGTCTAAGATTATCGGTTACCATGAAAAGGCAGACAACCTTCAAGAAAAAGACGTCTGGGTGCTACCTTTCCGTGTGTCGGCAAGTTTTGGCAAGTGAAATACCGGCTTGCTTGTGTAGCCATACCTCACCGATGAGCGCTATTTTTTCTTCGTTGACCTTTCTTTGTGAATAACAAAGTAATGAACTTATAACTAGTTATCCGGTCAGTGTCCTCAAGCTCTAAAAAAAACATTACAAGAATGGACAGTTGATCTAGTCGGTACACGTTCATGACGAAAAACAGCGCGAAACACAAGGACACAGAGGAGAGAAATACACACAGGACAAGGCGCTGGTTATCAAGTTTCTTATTTTGAAAATACTCAGGTATGTGGCCTTCTTTTCCTTTCAATGTGGTGCCCTTTTTTTTTTTTTTTTATTGTGCGCTTGTTTTTTTTTTCCAATTTCTTCGAAGGACACGTTATCAAAGGTCCAAAAAGGCCATCTCCCTGTCCCTGAGATTCTGATGGTTGGCTCACGCACGTCGTTTTCTTTTTTCTTATATGGATATCCTCAATTATCTCCATAAATAACTGAGTTTGGTGTTAGTACAACATATTTGTGTCACTCAACCGTAGTGTCCAGCC
This sequence comes from Ixodes scapularis, assembly GCF_016920785.2. Lineage (NCBI taxonomy): Eukaryota > Metazoa > Arthropoda > Arachnida > Ixodida > Ixodidae > Ixodes > Ixodes scapularis. Next base: position 238,410,409 of record NW_024609835.1, on the reverse strand, counting down.
GCAGCCCCGGCTATGCATTGCTACGTGGGAGTATGCGCTGCTTTTTAACGAACTGTGATGTTCGCGAAGTCTGATGTTTAAGCATCACCCCGTTTGGCCGATGTATGAGTGTCCGCAGGAGAATGGGATTTCGTAAACTGTTGAACACATGGTATGACTGATTCGTTCTTTTTGTCTTATTAAGCTTTTTTCTTTCTTTTTTTTTTTTGGGGGGGGGGGGGGGAGGGGGAGCTTTATCTTTATGTTACGAATTAGTTTGTTATAGGCCGATGAGATAACTGTGTTTGGAAATTTCGAGTCCCGGAGCCTAGCGATTCGGGCGGAAAATCTCACTTTTATTTTTTAGATGCAGGATTTTGTGTGCGCTGACCGCTAGCATAAAAAAGCGATACCGCTCTTACCGCTCATTCACAGTGGAAGCGGATCCGCGTTCGCAAAGCGGTTGCGAACGCGGTTGTATAAAGATCCAGTACAATTGCACGCGCACTTGATGTCATTGAGTGCGCCTGCAATTGTACTGGATCTTTATACAACCGCGTTCGCAACCGCTTTGCAAACGCGGATCCGCGTCCAGTGTGAATAAGTGGTTAACGAGTATTGAATGTTCCGATCTGTTGTAAAGTAAGGTTCTGATGGTTATAGTGTGGTGCATCCTGCATACATGTTCTTCTCTAACGTCCACTAGGAGATCTAAAAATTAAATTTCGTACTCCTTAAGGGTCTCAAAGGTGAAACGAAGGCCTAAGCCTTCTTCCCCGAATGACCCTAGCACATCGTCAATTGTTCTACTGATTTCTGCCTCCGCTATGAACACGAAGTGGTCGTCTACATACATGAATATTTGTTTTGTATTAACCAACAATTTATGTCCAAGTGCGCTATCGACTTTTCCCAGAAAAATATTGCTAAGCAAGGTGCCACCCGTGAACCTATGCAAACGCCTGACTTCTGAACATTAACAAACTAAAATGCATGTACATTATACATGCATTTTAAGATATACTAAAATGTAAAGCATTCAACATTATTTTATGAACTAATTTTGTATCAATTAAAACATACTAATTGCAAATGTACATAAACATAACAAAAACAATCTGGTCGTAAAAGAAGTCTGAGTGATTCTTCAACGTGTTCATAATTTTCGCCATACATAGTTATTTTAAGCACCACCTAACTTTTTCTTCTGAAAAACCTTGAAGTTTTTTTTTTTTTTATGTGAAATAAATTTTTATCGCCCAGTCGCTTTTCTAGTACGCCAGGAGGGCGATACTGCTAGAATCGAAACCGTTCTCCACCAGCTGAAAGAGTTCGTAAAACGTTTAAGTACCTCTCAAAACAGATTTTTATTGGGCGCAGTGATGTTCGGAGTTTTTAGTTAATCGGTCTTCTTGTTGGATCTAACAAACTACAGGAAAGATTATTGTACCGGTTAAAATTTTCTACTGACAATTTAATTTCAATATTAACCGGGAGCCAATTGCAAACTTTAGAATGCTGCATGCATTGCCTGCTGCTTTGGGGTAAGCAAAAAATTCACTCTGCGTACTAGCGTTGAGATGAAAAATCCTGTATTCAATCTGGTTGTGTTCCTGGTAATGTCTTCTTCACGTTCCAGGATACATACTTCTAGCGTGCTGAATTTCTCGTCCACATTACTAGCATGCATCATAACATGCCGTAAAACCTAAAAACGTGCGAAACAGATCGCTCGACATATCTCTGCACGTTCCAATTACACCCAATTTTGCCGATTACTTGCATATATAATATTGCATTTATTGATATATTTCAGGTCTCGTCGTTTCATTATATGTTGCATAGCTACTCTGTAATATAGGCCCCCGCTCCAAACTGCGTGTTTTGTTGTCCTATTAGTACTGCACGGCCGGCCAAACATGTACACGAACACACATACACACGGGCACAAAAAGCATACATACACACGCTCACGCACACACACACAAACATGCACATACACACGCGCGTGCGTGCGCACACACACGCACATTCGGACAGGAGCCTGCATGTCCAAAAAGTGCAGAACTTCCACTTCCGTGCACGCGTTTGAATTTTTAGGTGTTCCTTTTGCGGTGTTTAGAAATTTGATCGGATTTATTACACTGCAAAAATCCCCCTGACGACTCAGTAGTTTTGTATGAAACGTTTTATGAAAGTGGAGCGTCGTTTGACCGCCACGCGTGCTCCGGTGAGGATATAACGTATAGCGCGGTTTTCGCTAGTTTGAGGCACAACGGAGAATGAAATGGTACCCTGTGTGGTGGATGGCGTGGTTTCGGAAGCTTAGAAACAGGAAATTTTGGTTCCCTAGCTCTCTTGGGCTCCTAGCACTCATTGCGTCGTATTTATTAGCGCGGGTTGCTTGTTCCTGATTATATGTGTAAGCACATCAGTAGTTATATATGTTTATACGAAGACAAAGAATCAGGCACAGATGTTTCACTATTGCAGTCGAGGACATTCCTCTACCAAGCAACCACTAAACCCGGTAGTCACCAATGGAATAACGCTGGAGACTCGTGGATTACGAATTATTTTTGGCGTAATATTTCAAGCAATCACGATTCTGAAAAGAACGTTGACGCTAGATCAATTTAATTTTACACCAACTTGTTCATGCACTTAAGTGATAAAAAAAATATTACGTGCAAGCAACAAGTATTTATTTGAACTGTTTAGCGTTAAGCGCGGTTTCCATGTGCGCCTACTTTTAGCTTGCTTGTGCCGGCAGTGGGGATGTCGTTGTGTACAAAAGACAACATACGTGAACTTTCATTCGCAGAAAGTTATTTTCGTTTTGTGTTTGAACTATATTTCACCCATTCACTCCTAATGGGCACTTTGAACTGAACTAGCCACTATAATAAAGCACCATCGATGGTTTCCTATGTTCAATGTTTGATCCCTTCTATAGTACACTTTGGTTGACTTTGACATCCAAATTATTATGTGCTGACTTTTGTCATTTAGTTTGGCACTGCACTAAACTAAAAAAACAGTGCAAGTCAAAATTCCTAGCAAACAGGCGACCTGCGTTCATCAATTAGCTCGCTTCGCGTCATCTATAGATAGATGGTGTATAAAACAACACAAGCCCCACTTCTTTGTAAGGTGGAAATGTTGGCAGCAATAGAGCCTCTACTCATGCAGAAATATAGATCATTGGCTTGTTGAGCTTTGCCAATTGAGACTATCCTGACATTTTCCTTTGAATGCAAATCATTCGTACTTGAATTTTACCGGTAAATTGGGTTACTTTGTTTTAAAATAGTATGATATGATTTTTATTTAATTACCATTGCATTTACGAAGAACTAGAAAGCACGTGTCGTCTAGATATTCCCAGTAGGGATCTATCGTTGCGATTTGCCGTTCGGCTGCATGGTGCATTCTTAATAAATGGGCCGAGTAATACGCACCCTGGACGCTATGCCTACTTTTATGGGGAAAAAGTCAGTAATCTTCCTTGATCCCCATTCGTAACGCTTTGCTGGCATTTCTCATGTCCGTTTATCCTAAAGTTCTCATAATCTTACAGGCCCCTAGCTTGGTGTTCCTATATTTTCTACACACTACTTTGTAGCCAGAGGCTTGAACACTCTTTAAATTCTCTCATGAATAATGTGTCCGGTGTCATGTATGTTCACCTTCAATAAAAGTATAAATATATTTGCCAGCTTTAGTTCCGATATGTGTCGGCGGCACCCTTTTCCTCTGTTATAAATGATGGGGTGTTAAAACTATATTCTGAATCCATCTAACACGCGACCATGACGACGTGTTAAGATTAAATGCAATGCGGTATACAGAAAGTTCATGATGAGCCTAGATACGCTGCTGTGGCGAACTAGCGACCTATTCAACCTTCTCAGACAAGGCCTTCTCAGCCATTGCTCTTTGCAGCCGTTTTAATGACAAGGTTGAGCCCACAATCATCGCAGGCGCTGTGTCTACTTTCCGAGTGGGGCTTTTAGAGCGGGATTCAAAGTGGCAGTGCGACCTCAGATAAGTTGGTGAAAAACAATATTTATTAAAGTTTGGTAAAAAGCATTATTTGGTATTTTTATACCTTGGAGGCCCTCAACTTTTGAAAGCAAGCAAATTCTCCGCCACACTACAAACATTAAGTTATGTGTCAGTAAAAATTCCTTTACTGGATTTCAGCTGAAAATGCCTGCCAAATACTTCGCCTTTTAAGGCAACGAGTCCCACTTTGTGTATTACATGAAAGCCAGTTTTAAGTTTATCTCACTGATATATTTACAAAGTGCAGCCGAGGGTGAAATTCGAACTTTATAGTATAAGAAACCAATTGCAAATATCGCGTAAAACGGCAGAGTGATTCCGAAAATACTGTTATTTTCATAACTTTTCACAAGCTTTTTTTATTATCAAACTATATTTTCGCGGTTACCCTTTTCGGGTTCTGGTAGTGTATCATAAAGTCAACTTTACACTGAGAGCCATCCGTGATACTTGAGCTCCGCGAACAAGTTCACGCCTTTAAGGAACTCTTTGGTTTGGTATAAGCGTGAACAGTAGCTTCTGGCTCCACGCAGGTTTTGAGTGCAGGCTGATAGATTTTTAAAACAACTGGCCGAATCTAGTGAACATAATAGGAGCCACCACAAGAGATACGTGAATGGTTTTAATGACCAAAAGTCGATCATAAGAATGAAGCAATACAGTATCATCTAGCAATTGCTCATAATAGAGGAGAGCTTGTCGGAAGTGTTGGAGCACCTTGTGCGTCCTCTGAAACAGACCGCCAAATACTCTTCAGGGGTTTTGTCCTGGTGAGCGCGCTCCGACTGTTATTTATTCGGGTTTTAGTAACGCCTACGTGACTGCAATATTTCATGACACGGATCGGTCATTGAACTGAACTAGGCTAAATTTGGGTCATGAAAGTGCCGCCCGAGCCCTCTGGCTCAATCCAAACCTGAAATTTCTGTGGAAGCTTGGCCCTTGCCAAGCTTCCACAGACTTTTATAACTACAAGGCGGTACTCCCTGTACAGCGCTCTTGACTTTACAGCGTGTCCGCCCTTCGAGGACTACTAGATTCCAACAACCGGTCAGCTCATTGAGATAAGTTTAAGTGCATCATAGTGAAACACGAATGGCAACTTGTGCAATACTATTAATCAATATAGAAAAGACTGCGTATCTACTTCTACCGTTATCTCGTTGCGGGCTATGCCTGAAATGAAGGGTTGAACGCTATCTCCGGTTAGGCGCTAAGCATGCGAAACAACATCTTTGGGCTGGTTTTGTTTCTGAGTCAGGCAGTCTTATGTGGCCTTGTCCTTCGCTAGATAAGCTTATAATCTGAATTAAGAGACTACTGCGTGACGTGGAGGTCATTTTGAAGTTTATTTCTAATAGGCTCAGGCGTTTATTTCTTTTTCAATACGTTTTTTCTCATACTTATTTAAGTGATACGCTCTGTTCTACAGTCGTCGTTGTGGGAGGTAATGCGTTTAAGTTCATAAGATTTAAAACCTTAATTGCCGCCGATATATTAGAATACGCCATATTTATTTCAGGTTGAAGCAACAACTTAGCATTCTCTTTTACGCCCTATAAGAAGTGCTTCAATTGAAATCGACATCTGTCATTCAAATCAGTTTAATATTTTACGTTCATTAAATAATCGCCAACCCGCCAGAACAACTCTTGTTTTGGCTACTTTTATAGTATTAATCGTCTGTAGAATATAAATTTTTCTATGTAATATTTCGACGTTTCTTTTGTTTTCAGCGTTCCGCGGCCCTAACCTGGACACTGGGCGAAAACGTCGGAGAGAAATCCGGCAGCTATGAAAGACCAGCGCCAAGTGAAGTGCGGCGTTGGTCAAACACGGCCGCCGAACTTCTGGCCGATGTTTTCGCCAAGAGTCCAGATTAGGAACCCTGGAAAGACAAAATACAGGTCATCGCACACAATCCCGTGGTGTTCACGTGCACCGCACTGATCCGACAACTCCAATAATAAAAAAAACCGCGCCTTTCTATCTCTTACGCGTCATCACTCTAATAGATTCCGAATACGCCGTGTAACTCGCATTCCTGGCGCAACAAAGCACTTGCCCGTAATTCAGTGGCGACATCTCACGACCAGCGCAATGCTCGTGAAGACAAGCGCAGCGTCTGTCGACTCGTAGCTTAATTGTATCAAGATTCAGGTTCTGCCGCTTGAGGCTTCTTTGCTTTTTTTTTTTCTTCTTTCATTTCCGTTCTTGTTGAAGGAGCCACTGTAGTGGTAATGTTGACATTTGAGCTAGTTGGTAGCCTGACACATTGAGAAATTTAGAGCACAAAGTATTTTGTGCGCAAAATACCACCAGTTCCGTGGCGATTTTTTATTAGTCAGCCTTCACTGCCTCCACAGAAACAAAATAGAAACTCTCAAAAAATCTTCTGCGATTGGTATTGTGTAGCTTCGCCCAACTCCCATTAGATGACTGTTGGAATATCTGCTCACCGGGTATTACATATACTAATCCATTCTACGCAATCAATTCTGAGACTTCACCAAAAGAGAGTCACAGAAATTCCAAGCTTGCGGCAGACGAAAGGTGTAGCATTTTTGTGTGTGTGTGTGTTACACGTCGCATATCGTAGCCGATTTAGGTCAAATTACAATAGCCAATATAACTGCGAAACTGAAAAGCAAACTCTTAATCCGAAGGACTTAGTTCGCCGCCAGCGACATGTGCCGTGTAACGCATGCGCTGAGAACGAACTCCTTAAAAGGGTTAGTGAATCAGCGCACGCCGATAAGCGCGGGGATCGTGTCTTGATTCGCCGATTCTTTAAAGGAGTTTGTTCTGAAGGTGTTTAACGTGTTTGCCTGACAGGGGTATAAGTCTCGAGAGTGATTGAAATTGCGATTTATTCTTTCTTTGGAATCCCGAACGGACCGCTACGAAATGTACCATTTCGAGCCGGGCCACACCTCTCACCCTGACGTGCAACCCGAATGTCTGTCTGTGTTTTGCACGGTTGCGTCGGATGAGTGACTGCATCGACCCATGTGTGAATCGACATTTTTTGATCGAATCTTTCGTCATCATGCAAGTTCGCACGCAGTAAAGCGCACTTCAGTCTTAAGGTGAACACCTTGGACAACTGAGGCACACCTCCCGTCACACCTCAGCCAGTTTTCCAGAAATGAACGCCTCCGAACAGTCCTAACAGCACAAACGAAACATAATACACACTGGTTTCCAGGATACAAAACACGAGAGGCGCTGCCATTGGTCCGCTTGCGCCGACGACTAGCCAATAGCCGCTCGGGGGAAGAGAAGAGGGGAGTGCAATGGGTCCGCCCCTCGGACGACCGGCAGTGCTTTTTGGGCAGACCCAACGGGACATGCGGAATGGCTAATGCAAAAGCGGCGCCGACATGCACGGCTAATGAGTCTGTTTGTCCCTGCTGGCGCCGTGCGGAAGGGAAGAGGAGGACAGTTCGATCTTTGTTGATAGATTCGAGATTAAAGGGGTGACTTTGGCTGCTGAAGAAAGTCCTCCCCCGGTCCTCTTGTCCACAATGTCCGGGACTAGGGACGCGGTGGTCTGGCCGTCCTCGCCAGTGGTGCCGCACTGCGGATTGTCCGGCGACGGCACTGTCTCTCCGGCACGTTTCGTTATTGGGTAACCCCCCCCCCCCCCTTTCCCCCTCCTTTATGTTGAAGCCGCTATTTTATGTGCCCTCGGCTCTCGAATGAATCGGCTTGGGCTGTCCGTTATCTCGCCAAGCCCGGAGATTGGACCGGCGCAATAAGACGCTGCACTTTGCCGATAAACCACTCTTGTGTACACAGCCGCCCGTCTTCAGGGGTGCGACGACGGGGAAGCCGTGATTCAGCAAGTTATTACGACGCATTTAGATGGGCAGCAGGTACCCATGCTTCGGTAAGCATGGGGGACTAAGAAGCGGTGTACTTAGTGCGCTAGTTTGGCCCCTTGTGCCGCCTCTACGAGTGCGCACATGCATATCGCCGTCATATGAGTGACCCGGCCCTAATGACGTTTGACGTGTTGATGGTGTCCATTAGCAGCTTGATGTTCTGACGGTAGCCCTTGTGCGGGTCGGTCTCTTTTTTGTGTGTGTTTTTTCATGGTATTTTATGTTAAAAAAACATTGTTTTTTTTTCCTTTCAATTTAATCAGCTTGTAGGTGTAGATAGCAGTGAACAGGGTCATTCGAGTTTCAGTTTTCGGCTTAAAACATGCCTCTACTACTCGGATGTCAAACATCAACTCTTCTAGTTGCGTGATGATTCTAATAAACCTACAGACGGAGGAGGCCTGCCAGAACCTCAATTATTTTTGGAATTATATTATGTTTTGCAACATTTGGCGCGCTTTCAGGTGCTCAACACTGTTTAACAAATTGAAAAATCGATAAAAATATACCGATCGTTCAATTAGTATAGATATCTAGAAGGAACCAACGCTGTAAACTTTGGGAAGGCTGTGAAACCGGAGTTGATTGGTTCTGAATTCACGGCAAGCTGCGAAGACATAAATACCATATTGTTGGATGTAGCTGGTCTTGGAAAAATCAGCCCACTCATATCCCGCTCTTTCTTTCAGTTTATCCAAATGATAGTCGCCTCTCTCATGAGATACTCTACTCTCGTACGAGCGGTGGTAGGAAAAGAAACCTGAAACATTAAATATTTTTTAAACGCTTGACAAATTTCCCTATCTCAGTGATAACTGCCAGCTACAAGTGATCGTCTAGTGAGTCCGTTTTGACAGCGGAAAGTTAGTCAGCACCAATGTGCGTCCGGCGTCTTCATCGTGGATTAAAATAATAATACAGTGCAGTACCACTACTATACTGTTGTCTTTAACGTGCATCACGGATAGCGATTTAAAACCGCACGACGCTCCGATGCTCATCCAGGTCAAAACTGGAAAGGGTGTGAATTAAACCCGTGATTCTTGTGATGCAGTAGGAGCCTTCGCTATCTGCGCTTCAAGCGGGTGATTATCATTTGAGCCCGTTCTTGTTTGCATCTTCGCGTTTGGACCTTCTCATGAGTGATATTTTCAAGACGTCCTTCTCGGGTGGACCGGCCGCATTTGGCCCGTTCACGTTCCATCCTTCGCACTGCACCCTCCAAGACAAAAAGTTAGATGGGGCACTTTAGCCTCGAGGTGACTATGTTATGTTTGGTCGCCGCCCGACCTGGGCAGTTGTGCGACCAGCCCTGACAAAAATCTGTAATTAAATTCTTTTGAATTTTTGTTCAAAATTTTCTGGAGTCGTATTGAATTTCTTAAACTTTTTTTAATGTTTTTTAGACTTCGTTTTGACAACTTATTTAACCCCTAGTTGAAATTGGCCACTTAAATTTTTTTAGAATTCCTTCTTACATACATTCTTTTGAATTCCTTCTTACATAAATTTTGTTGAATTCCCTTTGACTGAACCGCAGATTAACGTAAAAAAAATTTAATATATTTTGAATTTCGTCAGGAAATAGAGTCTTTGCAATGTAAACAAACACAAACACCATCAAGCACTACACACCAGAAACACAGTCGTGTTGACAGCACCAGACCCTTATATAGCCTACATATTGAACGTAATCATTTGGCCGGTGACCGCCTGAGCACTTACTAAGTTTCCAAGTCTCCCGGTCTCCTTCTCGAAAGTCTATAAAAGGGAAGACAGTGTTTCGAAGTTCGTGGCCTATATCTCTTACTAAGAAGCATTGCTACAACTAATAATAAGTTCGTGTAGTCGCTAAAACAACATCCACAAAACGGCTCATAGAACAAATGTTATCGCTTCTTGGCATAGGACCACTCAGGACGAAGCCAGTCAAGGCGTTTGCTCCACTTTAAAATAGTAATTTTGCTCTTCTTTAATAGTTGAATAGGGACAATAATGCCACGATAGCCATTTAAAAGTGAGAACGGTTGGGCGTGTTTTTCGAACGCCTGGCCTCCAGTACGCGCCCCATGCCTTCCGTCGTGCTTTGACTGCGCAGTCGAGCTCGAGGGGCGCGAGACGTCGAAGAGTTGGCAAGGATAGAAGGCTCGCGCTGGAGGCAGGAGAACGGAAGCTCCTCCCTACGGTTCTCAACTTGTCAGAGACTATTGAGAAACTTAGTGACTTTTGACATTTAGTCAAGATTTATTATGTTCAATAAAAAGCCAACAGAAAGTCTGTAGCTTTTCTTTTGACACTGGCTACAGAAAGTCAACTGAATAATTTGAACACGAAGTAAACAGAACATCTGCGGTATTTCTGATAACACTTTCAACAGGAAGTCAACAGAAAAAGATCCAACGTAGAGTTAATAGAAAGTCAATAGCTTTTCTTTTGATTCAGGCAGAAGAAAATCTTAAAAAAAGTTTCAACACCAATCAAAAAACTTTCTGTTGACCATGTCAACAGGAAGTCAGTCAAAAGAGGAGAGTGAACAAGAAGTCAACACATTTTCAATAAAAAGTAAAAAAAAAAAAAGAACTTCCGTCACATCGGACCCCGCACATGACCGCAGACCAAATAAAATAATAAAAAAATGTTCCTTTTCATAAAATAATATAAAGAAATAATGTAAATAAGTTTTCTTTTTTTATTTTTTAGAAAATAACCTACAAACAAACGTCGTTACAACTTCTTTGATTTTTTTTTTTTTTTTTAGAAATAAGTCTACAAAACAAAATCTATTGTTTTTCCTTTTGAATTTTTTTAGAACATAACCTACCGAAAAACGTCTTTACAAGTTCTTTTAAATTTTTTTATTAATAAGACAACAAAAAAATTTAATATTTTTTTCTTTTTAAAGTTTTTTGACGACAGTCAAAAGAAAGTGCGTTTATAAAGGAATTCAGTAGGATCGCGGAAAATCAATAAGAAGTATAAAAAAAAAATTAAAAAGAAAGTTGAGACCCGTTTTTGTAAGGGAGGGGTTTCACAACAAGTACCCACGGGACAGGTACGGCCAGTGAAGTCTTTCCAGTGATAACAGTGACGCCCAACCCGTGGTTAGTTTCCAGAATCCCGCTGGTACAAAAATAAGCGCGTATGAAGAAACGGCAATGCGAAGCTCACCAGATGCTTCGTATCCGTTCTGATTCTTATTCCGCTGAGAGTTGTGTGTCATATTTATCGGACAATGTCATCACCGATATTTTCATGCTTAGTCCCCTGCTTCATGTCTGTGTAACTACGTTAAATTATTTTGCATTCTCAAGCACTGTGTCATAAGCATCTTTTATTGTCATCATCGGTCCTACCTCGATCATTAGTATTCTGCCATGAGCAACTTTGCTGTGTAATTTGATTTACGCCGGTGAGGTTTCTGGTATACAAATATTTTATAATGTCGCACTTTGCAAAATATTGAACTCTGTAATAAATTAAACTGTTCTATTACTTGCAAGGCCTGTTATTTCCATCCAGGCTCTCTATTAACATCTTGCATTATTCTGTATTCCTTGAACTTCCTTATGGCAATGCTTATCTAGGTCTTTTTATTTGATGTTTTTTTTTTCCTAATTTATATATTTATTTTCTGGCCCTCGAGACTCTGAAAGTGACATAATCCGACCCCTTAGTCATGAAGTTTGGAGACACTTACTCTAAACGATGCTTCCGCTTCAAATGCGCACGTGCTTATCAGTGACGCTCAAAAACTGAAGCTTGCTCTCGGTAAAATCTGCTATTTTTATATTGTGAGTTTCCCCTCTGTGGGCTTAAGGGGCAGAAACACATTATATATGTGGGTCCGTAGCACGACGTGTTTATTGAAGGAAACGCCAGTTCGTTTAGCTCGCCTGCCAAGAAAAAAGTATAAAGGTTCGGCGCCGCCTTATCTCACAAAATCGCCTTGAGGGCCCATGATGCCGTACTATAGGCAGAGTAGTAGAAAGGGAGAAGCTGAAAACGAAAGTAGGTGGGGTATGTCAGAAGAAACGCATGACAATGAATGTTGGGTGCGCTCAAGGGAGTGTATATAACTATCCGTTTTCCTGTTGTAGGGCATACATAGACCAATCGGGACGCCGCGATCGGATAATCTGGCGGTACACTATAACCGGTGTGACCGTGCTCTAAAAGCGTAGAGAGAGCAATCCAGAAAGAAAAAATTCCAGTAAAATATTGGAGAAATTTTTTGTCACGCAGTGCGCTGAGAGCAGGTGTATCAACGACCCCTCGATAACCTTGCTCGGCTCTGAGGTGGCATATCTAAAATCGTTGGAACGGCATGCAATAGTGTGATAGGATATAGGTTGACGATGCACTTTGTCTAGGTCGCGTGTATTTTTGATATGACGGTGTGTATGTTTCTTTCTTTTACTAGGCTTCACTTGCAAGTGACGCTCTGCGGTGTTCCTCGTCCTTTAACTTCTCCTTTGTTCTTTTTGTCCCTTTTATTCTATGCTCTACTGATTCATAGAGTATTCGGGAGAAGGACGATATCATTCACCACTCTTGCGACGGTACAAATGTTCATTAACGTGTCAAAAGATTCTGAGAAAATAACGCTTCCTGGCTCTCATGGCACTGGAGGAATGCCATAAAACTCAAAATCAACCCAATATCAATATTATTTTAGTAAATATTTGATTAAATGCACATATTTTCCTTTTCAGGAAAGCATCACGATGCGCTAGTGAACACGACTACTTTAAGTTAACTGGCTTATTTCCGGGAGATGTATAAAGGCACAGATCTTGTTTTTTTTTTGTTTTTTTTTTTTTTGTCATGTCACGAAGAGGAAACGTTTGAACTCAGAAATCAAACGAAAAGATAAAAAGCGTCAGACATAAAAATATTTATAACTGGAACAGTACAGTGCATGAACCGAAAACAATGAGCAGAGCGGAACAGCTGATTGGTGCACAGTCGTGTGCCCGGAAAATTGGTTCCTGCATATTTGGAAATGATGACACAACTACTTGGAACTCATATGTTTTGTATTTGCTCGGTGTCATAACCATAGCATCTTTTTTTTAAATATTTTTCAATAAATTATTTGCGTTCTGCTGCGCGCGCTTGTAGTAATAGTTTTCATCCTTTTTTATCATCTTGCGACCGTTTTTGACCCTTTGACACAAATTACAAACATCAGGCTTATGCCACAAAAAAAAATTTAACTTAAATAATATGCCCCTCTTCTTGTCCAATCTTAAAAGATTAGATTAAAAGTTACTGCGAAAGCGGTTCTGGACTGGTTCTCTTAAACTTTGAGCTGTTATTACAACACTCGACCGAAGCAGATCCTTGCTGTGTAGGAGATGCGTTAAACTGCGGTACTGTGTAGATAAGCAATGCAGTTTTGATTTATTTTGCATTTTGATATGTCTTATTTAATTCTGAGTTTCAAAAATAAATACAAGCGTTCGGTTATGCTTGGAACACCGGCACGTAGGGTTACAGCCCGCTAACCCCTCGTGAATTCAATCGATAAAAAATAAGGAAAGCAACAAAAAACATTTTCACCATTTAATTTTTGTTTAATTTTCTCACGTCTAATCTTCAGCTTAGAAATTGATATGCAACCGTCTTCTCTAAAATTTCTGCACGAAGGTTCTGGGTCACCCTGTCATTTAGCTACATGGTAATTCCAAATTAAATTGATCGTAATAATATTGTGCTCCGATATGCCGCAGGAAAGACACTACTCGTTTCTGCAATATTCTATTGATCTGTGTTGTACTGTCTGGTGACTGCGCAAAACTGTGTTTTCATTCAAACTTTTAAGGTTAAAAATGAACGACCCTTTTATGCCATATGTACATTCACTAATTAAGGCAACTATAATCTGATGGGTTGTGAGGCAAAAACAAAACATGTCGTTCCGTTTTATTGGTTGGAACTTACCATATATTCGTAAAACATTTTCTTCCCCCTTTGCTGAGGGCTACTCATTGGTAATACACGAATTTGGGCGCGCTCTTGGAAAGGGCATGCAAGAAAGTGATGGCATTTGGAAAAAAGGTTTTGATGTGCTCCAGAACGAAAGTTCTTTGCCGAGTTACAGCAGCCTCTTTATACCTTTATCAGTACTGCACAAAACAAATGAAATCAAATATGGCACACTTCTTTTCCTTGCAAGTATTTTGTTTAACAAAAATAAAAGAAAGTTTTCGATGAGCAAACATAGATGTAATATTGGAACACATTTACTAATATAAAAATGTAACCTAGGTTTTGTAGCAATAATTTCTTTTTGTTTTCGCAAAAATAATTACGAACAGTAATTAATTACATTCAAGGGTACGAAATGGAACTCAGGAGGGTGTTGGCTTAACGGTACATGACGCCGAAAGAATAAAGCACACACTTGGGACGGACGACCAGTCTTTCATCTTGCAACAACATAAATGATTCCAAAGGGGCGGCGGGCGTATTATATCTACTTATTTGGTGGTACGCCGGGTTTCTGTTGAGATGAGATTACGTGCGTGCACCGCGATAGCAAAGTTGGAAGCGTTCAACTAAGTTTAGTTGCCAGTTAGAGCTTGTCCTTTGTGCTTCTTCGCCTTTTGTCGTGAATCCCAATGAAGGTTATTTAATTCTAGTCCTTTTAAATGTCGTAGGTTCAGTTAGTGCAAGGTTATGAAGTGTCGTTGTAGATCCTCCTGCATGAGTGTAAAGATAAAAAAATAAAACAAATTAACGCCTCTGACATTTTACTGCGCTGCTCTTTTCTACAACCTACCAGCACCCATGTGGTTAAAACAAGAGTTATTGTATATCTGACAACTAAATCCTGAATAGACAACTAATTAACAAAACCAGCACACTAGATTCATATTAAGGGAGCACGATTTCGTGCTTCTTGCTCCGAATTTGCTACAAACCGGTATTTCAACAGACACTAGAAGGTGTGTACTACCCAGAAATTATGGCACGATGTTCGCAGTTCTCAGCTATTGCTTGTGCGCAGAAAGGAGAAGCCCAACGGGTTGCTCCCTTACAAAGGTTCAACGGTGCTCCGGCCCGTTCCCTCCCAGCTTGCTTGCTCGAACAACCCCGCCTGGTTGTAAAAAGAAGATTCCCCGCGTAGAACAAAACATAGCTGGAGAAAGGAGGTTTCCTCATGAAGACAATCACGCGGACTCCCCATCAACAGGCCAGGGTAGCTGCTTTGTGCAAGGCATTGTGTACGGACCGAAGATGCGAGAACAAGCGGACGGGATTTAGCTGACTCTCATTGTTTCGTCCATCTTTACAGTGAATTGATTGTGGCCGAATGGCATTATACCAAATCTAGACTCATTGTTTTTGAGGGAAAGAAAAGCAATCCGGTGTAGGTTATGTAGGTTCTTCCTCCTCTTGGTACACCGACGGGTGAAACGCCTCTTTTCACGGCAACGCACAAGCAAGTCACGACTCTGCCTGCTAGCTGTGCCGCATTTGAGCGAACAGGTTTTCGTTTGAGCTGCGTGTGGGAAAACGAACTTTGTGGTGACAGAAGTGCGCGTGAGAAACCTGCAAGGTCATTGAGATTTCCCCGCCTGACCTCTTCAACTTCATTCGACAAAGGACAGTGAAATAGCCTGTATTCTGCAAGCGCTAGTTCTGAGAAGGCAGTCTTCCGTAAGCAATTTTGCACTCAATGGGAGTTTCCTACTCACTCTAGTTTTCGGTGCGTTTATACCGTAGCTCAATTTTCACAATTCAGGTAAAATCGAATTGATTTTACCTCAGACTGAGCTGCCAATTCCATGATTCTTTTACCCGCGCCTGTATGGCTTCGCACTACTTCAATCCGATTAAACAAGTTTATCGGCCGGGTCGTGTTTTAGGGCTCTCGAGGAAGAAGAATTAACGAAGCATCGATCACGATTGTCTTACATAAACAAAAGTGTTAGATGTATTGGCAAGCATGCGCTCAAAATATTTGAACAGTTGGGTTTGAAATTTAGCAGCTTGTTTTGGACAAATGTGGGCGGACTGAAGTGCTATTAAAGTACATACTGTAGAAATCCTGTGCTCCAGTGACTAGCTTCAGCACTCGGCAAGATACACAGTTAAATGGAAACGGTAAGCCAAACTAGTAAATTATGAAATTGCACATATATTTCAATCTTATAAGATATCATTTGAAGTTCAATTGAGCTAGTAAAAAGTAATGCGCATAGAAGCAACACGTGATTGAAAATCAATTGTAAGACTACAGGTCTAAAAATATCATTTGATAACAACAACAAAAAAAAAAACCCGAACGAAAAAAACCTGAATGAAGATGCGCTTTTTTTTTTTTTTTTTTATTCGGCAATGCATGCCGTTTTTGTGTATACTCCAACAATATTCATTCAGTCGTGTTTAGAAGTGCCTGGGTCCAAATCTGAAAATTATCTGAAGTGGCCCTAATATTGAGTTATTTAATCAAAACCAACTTATTTCTTTAGATGTGCGGGTAGTGCAGACTTTGGGACCATTGGTTTTTACCAAAAGCATTAGAGCCTTAAAAAGGCAGTAGACGCCGAAGGAACAAAACTTTAACATCTTTCAGCAAAGTTCAGGTATCTTGACAATAATTCGCCGCACAAATGCCAAAGTAAGACTCCACTTTCGGTTGTTCGGTTTCCACGTGACAACATCAGGCTTATATTGCAAACAAGTGTCAGATTCATTCTTCTCTCCTCGTTCTGGGGTTCATGCGTGGCATCTATGCCTCAAGTCTGGCAGTGTGCAATTATGTGGAAGGCCAGAGCCCAGCCGTAGACACGCTACACAAAAAGTACTCTAGCCATAATTAACGCCTTGGAGTAAAAAGCAGTATTAGGCCCAACAAATGTTAGGCCCTACCATTGTACAGCTTGTGGCAAGCCAGGAGCGCTACCTGGGGAGCCTTACTAAAATATATTGTGTACTATATTTAATAATATTGGGGTGAAGCAATACTACACAACGTACAAAGATTAAAAAAAAATCACGGGGCTGCGTGGACCATATATTTCCCCCAATTTGACACTCAAAAAATTCGACCCACAGACTGTGAGCAGCTTTAGTGACATCATATTGTCTATTTTACATAGAAAAATATAAAAATTCTATTACCCCAAGAATAGCGCCTCTTATGTGGTTATGTCTCTTATGAATCACTAGTCGCTTCAAGCCTTTTGAGAAAGCAGCTTCATGGTGTAAAAATCACGCTAATTAGTTGATAGATCCATTCATCAAAGGCCGGTGATCCAAGACGGGCATTGTTGGGCCCTCCGCAACGGAAAAGGGCAGTTTAAGACGCAGCACCGTGGCGTAACGCCGGAACCAATTATCTGATAGAAATCATTTTCATCGTTCTTTACCGTGTTTCGCAATACAACAGGAGGCACACTAATCACGAATGTGAATTCTGATAGAGAGCCAAAATCAAGTAAAGAACGAAAAAAAAAAAACTTTCAGCCTAAAGAAGCGCTAAAACTACAAGCACGGGGAAGTAAACCAACAAGAGCGATCTTGCCTGTTTGTTTCCTCGTCCTCGTATTTTTCGCGCCTCTTCAGGTGATCATGAACCAACTGGCCCAGATTGCTACATTAAAACTTTCAGCCTTTCCACTCTGGCGAAGAAGAAAGACCAGCGGAGCTGTACAATGGAAAGTAATGGCTGGCCGGAAATCGGTAAGCCAGAGTGCAAATGCTGCCGCAATCTATGAGCAACGGCGGCAACCAGATACGTGGCTTGCCGCCGTTACTCATTGATGGCGGTATGTGTCCAGAGTTTAGTGTCTTCATTTCTTTTGCACGGGACACGATTCTGGGGAAACTAGGCCTTAACAAAAAAAATATATGGATGAGGGCTTCGCTGATATTGTATCACCCAACCAAAACCGATATTTATGCTTTATAGAACATGTCGGCGCCTAATTATATTATAATGGTGAAACCGGGTTTAAAATCAGAGCACAAAAGTACGAAGTGTACAGATAGAGTTCTTCGCTACTTTCGTGCTTTTCTGGCTGTTATGGCTTTAATGATTAACTCTATTTTCTTAATTTTACTTTTCTTATTTCAATCGAGGTACATTCACTTTGAAAGTATGTTTCACACGGTTCTCCACTCTTTATTCTTGCCACCCACATACCAGGCACGTAGCCAGGGGGGAGGTCCATGGGACCCGGGCCCCCCCCCCCCTCCACCCCCCCCCCCCCCAACCTTCCATTTTGCTGGGGCCACCTCTCCTCCCTCCCCCTCATACAGCATTTTGTCATCTGCGCGCCCTTACAAAGATTTGTAGTTAAATTCATTTGAAATTTTGTTGAATATTTTCTGGAGTCGTATTGAATTTCTTCTTAAACTTTTTTGATGTTTTTTAGACTTCGTTTTGTCAACTTATTTAACTCCTAGTTAAAATTGGCCACTTATATTTTTTAGAATTCCTTCTTACATACATTCTTTTCAATTCCCTTACATAAATTTTGTTGAATTCCTTTCGACGGAACCGCAGATTAACGTAAAAAAAACACTCAATTTTTTAATATATTTTGAATTTCGTTAGGAAATATTGTATTTTTGATACATACACATCCCACAAATAAGCAATGTAAACAAACACAAAAACCATCAAGCACTCAACACCAGAAACACAGTTATGGTGGCTAGAAGGGGAGGTGGGAGCTTCACGGCGGGCAGCGAACGGCGGGGCGTGTATCAGTTATTCATGCTAACGATAGGTGGCGCGCGTGTAGCTTCTTAGATTTGTTTCGAGCGGCAACGCTGCTATAACGCTGCGACTTGTTGCGATTCTGAACTGCTTTTGTCGTGCCTATTTGTTCCAGAGCACGTCCAATGTCACCTTCATGCGTCCTCACGACTCAAGTGAGAATGGACAAACCTCCCAAGCGTCAGACACACTGCTTTGCTCCCGGTTGCACGACGGGATACATTTCCGCCAGGAAGAAGGGCGGCAAGGCTTCGGTTTTCGCCGTACCAGACAACGAGGAACGGCTACGAGCATGGCAGCGAGCCATTCCGCGTGCAGACAAGCCTCTCGAGAAAACGTCGGTGGTCTGTGAGTTTCACTTCGAACCCAGATTCGTCGTGCGACACTACACTCACGTCGTAAATGGAGAAGTCGTCAAGATTCCTCGCGGCCGGCCTTGCCTCAGCGAGGACGCAATACCGACGCTGTTTCCGAACGTCCCGGAATATCTGTCGAAGAAGCTGCCCAAAAAGCGGCAGTCGAGAACCTCGAGTGGGGAAGTTACTGGGAAAAGAACAAAGACGAGTGACGGCCCGACACGTGAAGCTGCTTCGTGTGATGACGACGGCTCCAGCTTCACGGCGGACGGCGCAGCTACTTCCAGCGCCTGCACGCTGGAAAAACTAGATTACCTAAAAGTCGAGAAGCTTTTCAGTGGTTATTGGTCAAGACACCTGCTCGCAGAAGCACCGAAGGCCATCGTATTTAGTGTCTGTGCTCAAGCGGGTGACAGTGTATCCTTTAAAAAGCTGGTGCTCTGTTCGGCGGATGATGTACATTATCACTGCTCCGTGTTTGTGCAAGGCGTTTCACTTGAGAGTGTAGGCGTATTTGACGCCCAGTCTGTGGAAAGCCTACTCCATTCAATCGACCAAATAATTGCATGCTCCGGGTTTGAGGAAAGTTCCCTTCCAGAAGTGCAACGTCAGAGCTCAGGTCGGACAAAGCAAAGAGTGCATAAGAGCAAAGCGCACAGTACCAGCTGTCCTGGAGTATCCCAAGACCAAAGGCCATGCATTCAATGCAGATATTTTAGGAAGCTTCTCGTGAACCAAGCGTCCTACAAAAGAAAGAAAGCAAGCTTGACTTCTGCTCTCAGCACTTCAAAAAAGCTGATGAAGTGTGCCAAGCAGTTGCGTCGCGAAAAGGCGAAGGTCGGTAACCTAAAGACAACGCTTGAAAGAATGAAGAAATAAAATTCTTGTATTTCTGCGTCGAACCTCGAAGCAAGTCTCTCCGGGCTGCCACAAAAGCAGCGGCAACAAGTTGAAACCTGCTTTCAAGGATCAAAAAGAAAAGGAACGCAAGGAATGGGGTACAGTCAGGAGTGGGTGTTGGAGTGCACATTGATAAGACTCAAAAGCCCCAAGTTATACGAGCACATCCGTAAGCACAAAATAATGGTGCTCCCCAGCAAGAGCTGCTTGCAGAAGTACGTCCGGAACTACAAAAGCAGTTTTGGGTTTAATGACAGTGTGTTCGCCGCAATTGCGGAAAAGACCAAAACCATGGACACGTTTCAGAGGCACGGAGGCCTCTTGATAGATGAGATGAAGCTTTCGGAAAACCTCATAGTGACGAGCAGTGGGTTTATCGAAGGCTTTGTTGACCTGGGTGCGTACACTTCTGTGGACCAAAGCACGGAGACATGTGACCATGGTCTGGATGTATTATTCCAACCGTTCTCAGGGGATTTCCAGCAGACCCTGGGAGTTTTTGGCTCACACAGCAACGTCAAAGCAGGCATGCTTGCCAAGATTATCGTTGACGCAACATTAGCTGCGGAAAAGTCTGGCCTTTTTGTGGATTTTGTGACCACGGATGGTGCCTTCCGGAACAGGAGCATGTGGCGGGGCTTTGGCGTCAAAGGAACCGCGGAGAAGACAGTCTGCAAAGTGAAGCACCCCGCAGACGACAAAAGAAGTCTCCATTTCTTGTCCGATTTTCCGCACCTTGTAAAGTGCGTTCGCAACTCCATTGTGTCGACAGGCCTTCGGGTACCTGAAGGGAAGGTCAGGATCGACGTGGTGAGGGAGGCGTGGAAATGCGATAACAGACACCGTCAGGCTGAGGGTAACGCCACATGCAACAAGAGCTGTAATTGAGCCAAGTGGCTTTGAAAAAATGAAAGTTCACTTTGTTTTTACTTTTTTTAGTAATGAGGCGCTAAGAGGCCTGTTTACCTACAAAGATGACATTGAAAAAAAAATATGGCACCGGTTCCAGCACAGGAACAATGTCTTTCATCAGAAGGATGGCTAATCTTGTTGCCGCAATGACATCTAGGTGCAGTCGTGATGCTATGCGCCCGAAATCACGAATCCTGCATGAGGTGCAAGATTTCCTTGCTTACTTAGATGCTTGGGAAACGGAGGTTGGCAAGCTAGGTTTCCTCAGTCAAGGTACTGCAGAAGGGCTTCGTGTCACTCTAGCCAGCGCAGTATCCATTCTTGACTATGTCACGGGAAAGCTTAACTATAAATACATGTTAACTTCACGTCTAAGTCAAGATCCCCTGGAAAATATATTCGGAATCTTAAGGCAAATGTCTGGCAGTAATGATCATCCTACTCCAACACAGTTCTTGCGTTCAGCGAACTGTCTTGCTCTTTGTAGTTTAGCAAAGCCCTCTGCAAACGGGAATGTCTCGCCCGCACTGATAAAAAGCCTGCTAAATGGATCCAGCAAGAACCCAAAAGAAAGTCAGAAGAAGCTTTATGAGCTCATGGACATTGATGTCTGAATGAAGTCCACGAACTACTCGTGTCATGCGATATCTTTGACGATCACAGCTGTTCCGTCTCATCAAGCAGTGACTCTCGAATTATATACTATGTCACAGGCTATGTTGCCCGCAGAATGCTGAGGAAAAGCAAATGCGACGAGTGCTCAAGAGTGCTGCTTCTGCCAGCTGGCTCGGAACTTCCCGCAGAAGCTTGCTTGACGCAAGAGGTCGACAAGGGAGGGCTGCTCTACCCTTCTCAAGAACTCCAAGCCTTCGTTATCAATATGGAAAACGGGTTCACCTATTGTTTCAGCTTTAACAAGCTGAAAGCAAACAGCGTAATGGACCTGATTTCCTCTCTGACAAGAAACAGGCTGGTTGCGATTGGTTGCAGCGAACATAGCACGGAGGTGAGCAACAGCCTCATCAAGTTTTATTCGCTAACAAGGCTACATTTTCTGGTCCAAGCGGAAAACAAAGCAAGAGGAGGAAGAAGGCGGCGAATGCTCTATTTGAAGCTTCGTCGCGTTACGTAGCTCATACGCTTTAAATATCTCTCTAGGCCTTTTTTTAGATTTCTTGTTCATTGAATAAATGAGAATTGTATTTAAGCTCAGCACACCATGTCCTTATTTTTGTACCTTCCTAATGCCCATGCCATCTTACCATGTGCGATGCCTCGAGATAAGATGTAGAACGAAGCAGTGTGCGGGTATTTTAAGAAATTCCCTTAGTAGGTATGTTGGCACACCTTATCAGAGCAATATGAGAGGCTAGCTTTTCAGAAAATGAGCATCAACTGACAGTATATTCACGTGTTAATATATTAGCAACAATTAAAAAAAAAATCGACCCTTGTTCTACGAAGTGAGCCCGTATTTCGCGTGAGCGTGCTGTTTCTCATATCTGCCGTCATTGTTTATCTAATTATTTTTTTGGTGTTTATGTAATGGTTTGTCCTATTATTTCTCTTATCCTCAAACATTGAGAGCCTCTCTTTTTTTTTTTCTTCTTCTTTTTTTACTTTACATATAGTGTGCAACGCTGTCTAAGCCGACAGAGCCACTGCCGAGCGCGTGCCTTGCCTGGCACTTCATTCGCGCGTGCACGTGATGCGCTGTACGCTTGCGTGTCCTCAGCGTTATTTTTGTTTTGTGCGTACTCATTCACAAATAGCGCTTTGCTATCAATGTAACAAACAAATGTCCCACAATCACCAAATGTGGTTCTTGTGCGTATGAAATGCCACCGACAAATTCCGAACCGCCGGCCTTGCAGCGCGTTCGCGGGCGGTCGCCCGGCAAGCCGACCGATCTAAGTGTCGACAGCAGCGCCGCCGCCGCTAGCATGATCCGCCGCTACACTCCGCACCGGCCAATGCTGGCACCTCTCCTTCTAGCCACCATAACACAGTCCTGTTGACAGCACCAAAGCCTTATATAGCCTACATAGTGAAGGTAATCATTTGGCCGGTGACCACCTGAGCACTTACTAAGTTTCCAAGTCTCCGGTCTCCTTCTCGAAAGTCTGTAAAAGGGAAGACAGTGTTTAGAAGTTCGTGGACTCTATCTCTTACTAAAAAACATTGGTACAACTAATAATAATTTCGTGTAGTCGCTAAAACAACATCCACAAAAACGGCTCATAGAACAAATGTTATCGCTTCTCGGCATAGAACCACTCAGGACGAAGCCAGTCAAGGCGGTTGCTCCACTTTAAAATAGTTATTTTGCTCTTCTTTACTAGTTGAATAGGGTCAATAATGACACGATAGTCATTTAAAAAGTGGGAACGGCTGGGCGTGTTTTTGAAACGCCTCGCCTCCAGTACGCGCCCCATGCCTTCCGTCGTGCTTTGACTGCGCAGTCGAGCTCGAGGGGCGCGAGACGTCGAAGAGTTGGCAAGGATAGAAGGCTCGCGCTGGAGGCAGGAGAACGGAAGCTCCTCCCTACGGTTCTCAACTTGTCAGAGACTATTGAGAAACTTAGTGACTTGACATTTAGTCGAGATGTATTATGTTCAATAAAAAGTCAACAGAAAGTCTGTAGCTTTTCTTTTGACACTGGCTACAGAAAGTCAACTGAATAATTTGAACACGAAGTAAACAGAAATTCTGCGGTATTTCTGATAACACTTTCAACAGAAAGTCAACAGAAAAAGATCCAACATGGAGTTAATAGAAAGTCAATAGCTTTTCTTTTGACTCAGGCAGAAGAAAATCATAAAAAAAGTTTCAAGACAAACAACAAACTTTCTGTTCACCATTCAACAAGAAGTCAGTCAAAAAAAAGTAATCAGAGAAAGTAAAAAAAAAAAAAAAAAAACATCCGTCATATCGGACCCTGCACACGACCGCAGACCAAATAAAATAATAAAAAATGGCTCTTTTCATAAAATAATATAAAGAAATAATGTAAATAAGTTTTATTTTTATTTTTTAGAAAATAACCTACAAGCAAACGTCGTTACAACTTTTTTTATTTTTTTTTAGAAATAAGTCTACAAAACAAAATCTATTGTTTTTCCTTTTGAATTTTTTTAGAAAATAACCTACAGAAAAAGGTGTTTACAAGTTCATTTTAATTTTTTTATTAACAAGTCAACAAAAATTCGATATTTTTCTTTTGAAAGTTTTTTAACAATAGTCAAAACAAAGTGCGTTTATTTTTATAAAGGAATTCAGTAGGATCGCGGAAAGTCAATAAGAAGTATAAAAAAAAAGAATGTTGAGACCCATTTTTGTAAAGGGCGCCCCCCCCCCCCCCCCCCCTCCCAAAACAAAATCCTGCCACACAGTATACTAAAGAGGCCTAACGTATTCCAACGAGGCAACAAACTGTAGACAGTTTGGCTTAGAAAAAAAAAATGTAATTAGTAACTCAGAGCATATAGGTTGTCACAACGCAAAGCTATTGACGTTTAAAGATATATTTAGGGGTAAATTGACATCACGTGACCCCAACAACAATGGAATGCCCCGCTAAATTTATTGGGGAAATTCAGCTCCTCCGCTAGATCTAGCGGACAAATTCAGTTTCCCCGCTACATTCAGCGGGAAAATAGACATCACGTGACCTCAACACCAATTCAGTTCCCCGCTACGTGGCCTCAACACCTCAAAACCAGTTCAATTTCCTGCTAAATTAAGCGGGGAATTGTATTGGTGTTGAGGTCATGTGACGTCATTTTTCCCGCTAAATCTAGCGGAGAAACTGAATTCATTTATGGGCGGCGTGACACCGTCATGCGACGTCATTTTCCCCGCTAAATTTAGGGGCGAAACTGAATTGGAGGATAAGGGTAGAGGAAAAGATGGAGGAAAGGGCCGAGCTTCCAAGAGCTGAGCTCTAATTTCGCATTACACAGATTATTTCTTTTTTTATTTGTTTCGCGGGTTCGCCGCGTAGGGGGCAGACATAAAGGCGTGGCGCCTGTCAAAGCCTCTGCCCCCTAAAGTTGTAAACGTCTTTTTCATTTTTTTTCTTTCATTTTAGGTTGAAATTTGAGATATTGTGTCCAGTTAGGGCCTGACAACTTTAGAAAGTAAAAAGTCGTGGTTTTCAACGTTTTCAAAACGTACCTTCTGTAACATATAGGTGAATGGGAACTGAAATCCACCTTTAAGGTTCCCTAAAGCACATGCAACATTGATGGATTTAACTTGACCACAAGATCTCAAAGCTTTGAAGTACCTTCATCGTGAGAAATTAAAGTTGTTACGAATAAGCTCTGTGCATAATTTTAGCGCACCATTCAACCTCTACATTTACAGGATTTACAGCGGGCTATCAACAAAAACAAACGAGGACACGCGTAAACGCACCGACTTGATGTCTTTCTGTCAGAAACACTAGAAATTTTTCAACTTGACAGCGTGATGCTAAATAGGCTGCAACATCTGAGAATGTAGAATTGATTGTTTGATTGTACGGGGAAGAACAAATTTTGTTTCACATCTTCTGTAATCTAGTGTCCCCGGTTAGTCTTGTGTTTCCTACCGTAGTCGCACTTCTCGTGGGACGCAGTTGCGCCTTCGATTTTATTTTGTTACATTTTAAAGTACAAAATAAACAAAAGTTTTGGCTTTTGACAGCCTCACAGAATATACTCAAGGGCTGGATTTCATGTGAAAAGTGTAACGCTCGATGGGGACGAAGAAGAGTTGCAAGCAGGGCTATGTAACATGAAACATGCATAGCCGATAGCAAGTAATGCATACGCAATGCATATTGTCACAAATAATAATCTAAACTTGATTAATAAAACTTAAAATGAACGCTTAATGCGGCGAATTTGTGCCGAAACAGACAAAGTAACAAAGACATACTTTGACGGAGACAAAAGGACGACTGCCTCAAGCAGCTTCGAAGCTCCCTTTGTAAGTGCGTGCATGCCTAAAGGTTTTTGAGTTTGAACAGACAACAATGCTCTAGAGTCATATGGAATATTCCAGTCATTCAAACAAAAGAAAGATAAAAAGGTCAAGCGCTGGCCGGAGATCAATGCTCAGCCAGCAGAGCACGCTGCGGAAACAGCTTTTCGCACGCGGCACTACTCTCCGCTTGAAGAAACGGATAGTCCCGATGCAGCACAAAATAAAATTGACAACTCAAAACTAGTGAAGGGCAAACTACAGAGTCACCTAAATCACAGATTTCCACAGTGCTATCGAGCACAGTTCAGTTCGAGTCGGATGACGTGAATCACCTTCGGGTCGCAGAGAGCGGCGATGCAATTTTCAGGTTCCGTCGGGCAACGGCTTGCAGTTTAGGTTTCTCAGGTAGCAAATAACCTTGAGGCTGAAGCACCACCTTAGCAGTTTCTTGCTGCGACAATGAATTGGTGTTCAGATCCACATTTGGGAGCCGGGCTGGAACTTAGCGTCGTGGCGACAAAGATTTTGCCGGCCATCGTCAGCAAGTTGTGCGGTTTTAATCAAAATGCGGCCGGCGGACGTCCTCCGCTCGGTGAGTGACGAACTGATCGTCATCGTCCTAATAAGTCTTCATGATGGACATCACACTCGTCATCGGTATCGTCATCGGGTTCGTTATAAAGGTCATCGTCAAGGTTGTAGTCGGGGTTGTCATTGAAGTAATCGTCCGGGCCGTCCTTGGGTCGCCGTTGAAAGTCGCCGTCACGGTTGTTCTCGAAGTCGTAGTCGGGATCGTGGTCGACGTCGTCGTTCGAGTCGTAGCCTGTGTCATAGTAAGTGTCGCCGTCAGGGTTGAAGACCTTGTTTGTTGTTGAGGCCGTTTTCCGGTTGCTTGTTAACGTCGTAGCCAGATTTGTCTTTGGAATCGTTATCCTCTTCATCGTTGGCGTCGTCGTCGAAGTCGCCATCATGTTTTCGTTGAGGTCGTAGCCAAAGACGTTGTCAAGTTCATAGTCGGGTCGTTTCTGAGGCCATAGTTTAGGCCGTTGCTGATGTCACAGACGTCTCCTTTACGGTTGTCGTCTTCGAAGTTATCCTGCTCACAGGTGGTACGCATGTAGACATAGATTGCGTTACCCCACACTTCCACCAAAATGCCACGAATAAAAACATTAATTTGATTAATCAAACTGAAAAAGAACGTTTAATAGGGCAAACTGGCGCGGAAAAACATAAAGTAACAAAGACATGCTTTGACAGAGACGGAAGGACGACTGTCTCAAGCGGCTATGCGAAATTCCTTTGGTGAGCGCTTAGGTATTTAGAAGTTTCCGAACTCGAACAAACAACAAGATTGTCGAGCCGTCTAAAATATTCCAGTCATGCAAACCAAAAAAAAAAAGATAAGAAGGACAAGCGCTGCCGGGATCAAACCTCAGCCAGCGGAGCACGCTGCTTTACTCAGCTATTCGCACGCAGCAAGATTGAAGGCTTGCCTAGTCATAATAATTCCTGCCTAACCAGTACTAGTCACGGTTCATCTCAAGCACTAAGATTCACCATGGGGCTCAGCCAACGGGAAAAGAACTCCGGTTCAAGAGATGCAACAGCCTGACGTTTATGCTCGGCGACATAAGAATTAAGTGAAAGAGAGCGCAAGCAGGGGGGGGGGGGGGGGGGCTGGACCAATCATAATTTGCAGCCGACGTTCGCCAGTGGTAGCACGTTACCGTCCACGGCGAATGATGCTTAGTCTGACAAACTTAGTCCGCATACTTGGCCCGCATTCGATTATCGGCAGCGAGACAAACTTTGTTCGGCATACTAGGTCCACCGACGACCGTCGACGGCGAAATATTCTTGGTCCGTCATACTCAGTCGGTGGCGAGTCAATGTTCACTACACTTATTTCGCAGATAGCCGTCGTCGATAAGTTATACTTAGTCCAAAATATTTATTCCGCAGGCACCTGTCTGCGGTTGTTTTAATTCAGCCTATCTACTCCGCAGGCGAGCGTCGACGCCCAGTTATACCTCACCCAACATAAAAGACCATTCCCGAAACATGTTGTACCTTTCCCCCTCCTGTTTGACAAATTGTGGCGTTCCAATGTACAGCACGTGGGTTTGTTCAAATATATAAGACAAAGTTAACGTTGTTTTAATACTTGGGGATATTAGGGCGCAGAGAGGGCAGAAGGAAAGCAAAGCGAAGGATGTAATGTCCTCCTTACATGTTTTTTTTTTTTTTGCGTTCTGAGTTTTGAGTGGTAAGAAAAATGAATCGTGCCGCTTCAAGGATATACCAAGAGTTGGAGTCGGCAAGAGCGACATCTGAACCAGCCTACAATTGCGCTCGCTGCGAGGCCTCCTGGGATTTTCTAGAAAGGTACATTATTACACAGGCGGCCCACAGACTAATATAGTGCGATGTAAAGAGTGGCCGCTACCATAGGTCCCGGTTGGACATTCGACTGTCAGCCCACCTAGCAGCGGTTGTGAAGATGGCCTTGGCTCTTAGTTGGGTGTCGCCCCTAATTAGATGACTGTAAAAACAGGCAGCTGCAATTTGAAGGGATGGATATTAAATATCGGTAATTCCGTCCCTTCTAGGCGGTAGCTTGAGCAACCTTGTTTATCGTGACTAACTAAAATTTAGAATTTAGGTAGGAATCGATTGCTCAAATGCTCGTGTAAATCCTAAATTCCAGAGCAGACGGGGAACCTTTCACAATAAGCAGCATAAAATTTAAACACCTTCACTCAACAGAAACATGAAGGGGACCGCCGAACAAAATAATTCTGCAATGCACAAATACATATTATGACCACAAAGACGACCATAACGAAACTAATTACGCAGGCGCTTTAAACGGACCTGAAATGCAAGCACGCATGTGAAGTTACAGTGCTGTTCAATATAACACATTCGTGTTTGTGGCGCCAACTCGCTCGTATGTATGGGAAACAAGAAAAAGCTTTCCGATGACGAAGCACAGGCTAAAGAGGCGCTCGAAACAATCCTAACGTGGTTGCACCTTTCGTCTCACGTTCGCCACAAAAAAAAAAAAAAAACTACGAGAAATTTACACGAGGGCAGCAACAGCACGCCGTCCCGCCCCCTTCCACCTTGACTACCGTTATGGCGGCTGCCAAGCCGTGAATGTTGCCAGTACCCCTGTCGCAGTCTGTAATATTTTCGGCTAAGTTCGAAGCAATGAATAATATTAGAAACTTGTGAATTAAATCAAAACTTTTCTTAATTGTACATATATGTCGAATGTACAGGCACCCCTGCGCCACCTAGCGCGTGGTTTGAATCCTAACAACTGGGCCGCGAAAGGGCTACAGTGGGAACTATTAGCGCAGATCACTGAATGGGTGATCGTCGGCGGCGAGTTATACTTAATCCAGCATGCTTATTCCTCAGGCATCCATCTGCACGCGCAGCTGACTCCTGAATGACGACGCGAAGCTATAGCCCTCGGGGACTTACGACATCACAGGGTCGATCATGGCGTATCAAGGAATAACACAGCGGACGTACAGCGTATACTTCGGGAACGCGACAGAACAGCACACGACAAAACAGCACGCGACAAAGCAGCACGGTCAAAACAGCACGCGTCAAAACAGCACAGCGTCAAAACAGCACGGCGACAAAACAGCACGCGTCAAAATAGCACGCAACAAAACAGCACAGCGTCAAAACGGCACAGCGACAAAAGAGCACGTGCCAAAACAGCACAGCGTCAAAACAGCACAGCGACAAAAGAGCACGCATGTAGCAACTTCAAGCGCGTTCTTCACCTCCATCTGCGCGAATAATAGCGAAACTCATTCACCTTTTCATTTGTTGTCGTTAGGTTATAGAGAAATTTATTGCCTATTTCAGAGCTTACCAAACTCCGCAACCCAAAACGCCCTCCCCCCCTAAAAAAAAAAAAAAAAAAAGAAAAATCGCGTCACGACTTTTTTTTTGGGCTTTTCACGAGGCTACAAGAGTTAGTTACAATGATGAGTACTAGTAGCAGTCCACATAATAAAATGTATGCTAAAGATGAACTTAAATTCATTAAAAAATATGACAGCAGCAATTGCTTCGCGATCCCCCACTGGATTTGCTGGACCCACAGTTTGGAAGGCACGGCAGTTGATAGTAGACGACGATTTTTATCACGACAGGAGTTACCGATCGGCATCCAGCGTAAAGCAGTTCCGCAAGGTGACAGGCGGAAAGCTTTAAACAAACGAATGCAATTGCTCGAACTTCCTTCAGCGAAGCTATTGTTGGTACGTTTGTCTGATTTTTCCGTGTCGTTTATAGTCATCAGAAAAAGAAAAGGTCAGTATTAATTGAAACAGGTCAGTATTTTTGAGGGCGTTTGGAGGGGGGGGGGGGGTGATTCATTTCTGACTATATGAACACTTCCTTTCGCAGTTTTCAGCTTGTCTCCGAGGTCGGTTCAACCTTCAACAAGGGCTCCGGGGGCGCAGGGGTCTTCAGGGTGAAATCTGGGTTTTTGACCTGATAGAGATTTTTGTGCCGAATGCTTTGTTCAAAGAAAATCTAATCGTGAACTGCACAAGGCAAATCAAGAGCGTCCGTAAATGCCGCTCATTTTTTAACAACCCTAACTTCCGTCTACTAGAGGAGGGCGTAAATACGATTTTTTATTGCCGTTTCTGTGGTCGGCGCGAATTTACCACCTCTCGCAGTCGTGAAAATGGAGAAACATCGCACTGAGTACAATGCTTGCAAAATTCTGGATTTTGATATTTGCCTCTCCGACCGAAGTGGTAGTGAAGCTCATGTTCGTCCTGTGTACAAATACGAGCACACGACGATAATGTCAGATAACGATAGGCGCCCCAGTCCGTCTTGCAGAAAAGGTCGCGTCGGCTGCCACAGACAGCAATAAATAAAAAAAAAACAGTACCTTGTTAACTCACTATACATTCTAAACAAAAGCTTTTATATATTGCATTTTCGTCAGTATACTGATTTTCGTCAGTAAACCCCCCAATAAACGAGAAGTTTATGAGTCTACAAATATTTACCGAATAATTTTCGAAACACCTTTTTTTGGACGGTGGGCTGTCTTGTCGTTGTGCTGTTTTGACGCTGTGCTATTTTGTCGCGTGCTATTTTGACGAGTGCTGTTTTGTCGCCGTGCTGTTTTGACGCTGTGCTGTTTTGACGCGTGCTGTTTTGACCATGCTGTTTTGTCGCGTGCTGTTTTGTCGTGTGCTGTTCTGTCATGGTGCGGCAGTAGTAAACAAATAGCGTAAAAGGTGTGATAAGCAACATTCCTTTATGATGACCTATATAAGTTAACACGAGAGGGTCCTCGCAATTCAAGACCACGAAGAATTCGAGGTCCTGCTCGCACCCACAAAAAAGCGGACTTAGGGTTAAAGCATGCTCGTGACAAACTTCACTCCGGAATATGTTCCAAGTTGTACAGATCGTTCTGATAAACCCGGATAACACAAGAGTGTGTAGTGCCTGCCCCATATCTGAAACCATTTAAAGCTTTCGGTAACCAAGCAGAGCAAAACTTAAAGTACGCTTAATGAACGCTCCACACATTTTGTATTCCCGGTTTTATCTGAATCATCAAAACAATTTTTATCATAAATAAATATATATCATATATGTTTACAAGCCTGGCTTGTACAGACCGGTGCACTATTCATTATTGTTTTTTTAATTTGCATTTTCGTTTTTAAAAGAATTCTTACCTCTCCGACTTGTTTTATAATAATATTAGTGGTAGCATTAATGCTCAGAGTTGTGTACCTAAGAACAATTTTTTTAACAAATAGGATTAATAAAGAAACGAGACCGATACACAAACACAAAAAAAATCAGGAACCAAAGGTCTATTTAGTTCCCGGAGTGGTAACAAGCACTTTTACTTGCTTACTGAAAATATAAAATTCGCTTTATAAGTTAGGCATAGAAATGTGTGCCCATGGTATTCGTTTTTTTTTTATTTTTATTTTTTTGGCGTTTTAAATATTTGTGTTTATTTTTTCACTGCCTATGAACATCTATCTCGACGTTTTTACATAAGTATAAAAAAGCCACTTGCTAATTTTAAGCGTTGTAAAAACTATAGCGTACAGCGTGTCTGCCTGCCTTCCTCAGTCTTGATGTTAGTTCAATATGATAATCCTTAAAGACCGACGTGTTGGGAGGGGCTCCTGCTTGGCAAAAAACTATTCCCCTGTATCTTCTCCCTTCCTCCTCGCACACTTTCCTCCCTTTTACTTGAAACGAACGGGTCCGGACGCAACGTTTTGCAGACAGATGAAGGGGCTTCATTATTTCCTAGGTTGGAGATGAGAAAGCTAGTACGGGTTCGTCCTTACGTGTTCCTCGGCCTTTAACTGACTATTTTGAAACAATGACTTTTCTGAAACATACTTTATATATGTTTTCATTTTGCGACACTAGATCATCAGACAACATGATAAACTGAGCCTGCGTTTTGCAGCCCTACTTGCACGTGACGGTACTTTACATTGATGAGACGCTGACTAACTGGAAGCTTATTTTCTTGCAAAGGCTGTGATACGGAATTTAGTTAATTTGTTTTAACGCATTAACTGTCTCATGGAGCGAGCCGACGTCATCAGCTTTGAAACCACGCAAAACGGCACTTTAATGAAACCACGTCCAAAGCTAGCCGACGGCACCTTTTACACTTCGGTCCCATTGGCTGGCGCGCGTCGACGGGGCTCCCATTGGCCGCTGCGCGTCAGTTTGTGTGGTCTCATCTTGACAGTGTGATCACACTGTTGTCTTATCAGTGATCACCGCTTTCGCTCGCCTCTTATCGCTTGTACGGCGGGTGGCAATATATACGGCGCATGGAATAAATATAGAGATTCGTTCTGCTGGGAAGTACACGTTGCTTTCTGTTCCTTCCTCGCGCCGCAAGGCACACGACAGCTTGAACGATCGCTCACACGATGGCGCCGCGTGTCCGTGACGCAGCGGCTCCACCGTTTCAGGCCCAAGGTTAGCGCGTTATACGCCGCAGATTAAAGAAGGGAGCAAAGATCGGCGTGCGTGCTTTCGCATTCACAACTCATAAGAAGTGCTTAGGTGTACCTAGAGCCTTTTCTTGTTTAGAGACGTTCCCCTCTTCGTGCCACTTTCTACTTTTCTCCTAACTACAGTCTCCGCTGTTACACAAAATGATTAACTATCACCAGCTCGCTTGTGTACCCCTGTGTTTTGAGACCATATCTGTTCAATAAAGTAGCCCCCTGCTTCATCTTCATCACGATATGATGTGAGCAATACATATTCTAGTGATTTGTTGCTGCCGATTCTAGCTGTTCTGTCATGCCATTCCGACGTTATCCGCATGTATTCCACATCGTTTTGTTTTGCAGTAGCGGGCATCTGTGTCGTCTGACAGCTCTTTTAACTTCAGGTAATCATGTCTCTAAGCCTCGGGTTTTATAGCCACTGAAACAAATGGGGGCTATAGAACCTAAAAGATTGTGATTTCCTTACTGAAAGTTGGATGTACCATCATACGACCCAGATACCGCTATTCCAAAGCAGAACTTTCTGCAAAATATGTGGATTACTTTGACAGGTATGGAAGCGCCCCTGGAGTCAGTCGAAACAGGGGTGCTCGGTGCGTTTAGATGAAAGGATAATCGTCAACGTAAATTCAATAATTCATTTAAATATTCGAATTCACTCAGTAAATAGGGTTTTTACGGGTTATATTGCATTCGCAGTATTCGGGAGAATCACTCATGAATGCCAGACCAAGCTAACGCATTGACAAAAACGTGGTCTTTCTTTTTTCTTTTTTTTTTTCTTTTATTAGTCTCCGAATGTTCGCGGTTGTCGCCCTATTTAAAAATCGCACTCAAAACGAGCGCCACAAACTATGCCCAAAATGACGCTTGAAAACGTGACATAGGCGTTTCAATCATGTCACTACCTCGGCAGGGTCTCCTTGGTGGATTTGCCAACGGCACAAGTGACAATCTGAGCGAAACAACTACGTCACTCTTTTAAGCGTCATTAGGCTCGTTCGATTTACCTAAACCTCCTTCACCGGTGGGGAATAGTGCAGGGCAGTGTCCTTCCGGTATTTTTATTGAGATACTACCGGAAGTACACGGCCCTACACTTTTTTGCACCGGTGCAGAAGCAACGGGTGAATCGAACGAGCCTACGCGGGCAGAAAGTGAGGGAGAGGAGGAGACGAGAGATAACGGCCACGTCAGAATGACGAGCTCTGATTCGAGTGATTAGTGGGTAGACCCAAAGCTGCCTTTGACTCCACTGCATCCGTAGACTGCGGTAGAACACGGAACGCCGCCGTCTGGAGTTTGGCTTTCGCACTCGGACGCGTTATACTGCCGCAGTGTAGACAAAGACAGCTTGCTCTACGTCTACACGCGCTACCGCATTTACTCCAGTGATAGCCGCACTGTTTATGGAGAAAACCTGAGAGTTCGCTTTTCCGCGGAGCACGCGGCTTGCCAATAACCGCGGTCAGCAGCATGATTCCAGCGGTTTACAGGAGAGAGATAAAGTCTCCGCGCGAAGATACCATCTGTGAAGATTCCATTTGTATAGAGAATCGTGTTTTTCATCTAGTTAATCGCTACGTTATTTATGCGCAAGGTTATGATTGGCTGTATAAATGTTTTGCGAGAAAGTAGACTCAAGGGCCTTGCTCATAAATGATGCGGCTA
Organism: Ixodes scapularis; assembly: GCF_016920785.2. Classification (NCBI taxonomy): domain Eukaryota; kingdom Metazoa; phylum Arthropoda; class Arachnida; order Ixodida; family Ixodidae; genus Ixodes; species Ixodes scapularis. The sequence continues at coordinate 238,375,863 of NW_024609835.1, read as the reverse complement.
TTACTCGAGTTAATACGGTAATCATTCCAACCAGACCACAGCGTATGACATCCCCTCTCATCTCCTCCTTTCCCCCGGTTTCTGCCCGCATTGTATGCAGGGTTTCTCGCATTCGTTTTGCGCGCAATTTTAAAATCGGGTGAAAACATGCGAGATTTCTTCGATTATTATATTCGAAAGCATTACCTTTTTGCAAATGCTTTAACTCGGTCTGGCTTTCAGTAGTGATTGCCGTGAATACTGATATTGCAATGCAACAGATAAAATCAATATATAAAGAGTTGATGAACAAGTTTTAGTTAATTATTCAATTTTAAATGACTATTATCCTTTCGCCTACTGCCCGCCGAGCATGATAAATACTCGGCGAGCCGGCACTGACATAACTTTCACGAGTTCAGTAAAAAAAACAAATAATATGTTCGAGTTAAAAATTAAACACGTGTATTTGGTAGAATAGCCCCAGGCAGCCGCGGACGGATTCAAAATTAGAGCGAGCGAGCGGAGTGCGAAAACGCGACATTCATTCATTCATTCATTCATTCATTTATTCATTTTTTGTGCTCATGAACTGCGATCCCTTTCTACTGATGCACAAAAAGCGAGATTAAAAACTAAGCAGACACAATTTCAATGTTAAAAAAAAAATGTCTGTAATAACGAAAATTATCCTCTGAACCGAGGAAGTAATACAGGTATTGCATGCGAGTCGTGCGACTAATTAAAATTATTTGACTAGCACAAAACAAAATGCCAGTACGCGTCTGCTGAGCGCGTACTGGCAACAAATTTCAACCTTTATTTTGCAATGTGAATTTCACACCATCATGATTTCTTGTTTTGGGAACCAATTGTGAGCTCGTACTGAACATGCGCAGGGAGAAACGTATGCCCCTCACCCCCCCCCCTCTCTCGCCTCCCTATGATGCTTTATATGCAGTATTTCAGGAGCGATTGTTAAATATGTTTAGGAGAGATTAAACTGCTCTTTGGGGATTCCAGGAGAAACTTTATCCTCACAAATTTCCCCAATACTTTGAGCGGAGAACTAAGAGCATAAGTCACTATGGCCTCAATTTCCCCGCTAAATTTAGCAGTGAAAGTAATGTGGTTTATAGGCCACGTGACGTCTATTTTGCTGCTAGAGCTATACTCCGCGACAACTTTTCTTGGCAATGCAGTGGAAGGTACAGGCCTACGTCCCCTCTCCCATTTTGAGTGCACGCAGGCTCTCCTCCTCCCCCATTTCCGGGGAGAGGAGGAGAGCCTTCGTACACTCAAAATCGAAGAGGGGACGCGGGACGTACCTTCCGCTGCATTGCCAAGAAAAGTTGTCGCCGAGTATAGTGGGGAAATTGCATCTATGTACGTGTCACGTGTAGTCAGGTTATATGACGTCATCGATTTCCCCTCCAAATTTAGCGCAGAAAGTGATGTTGTGACCCGCGCGTAAATCCCGCACGTCGACGTGTACACCGATACGCAGAACTGACGTCACTGAGCTGCAGTGGCGCTGCGATCGCGCCGGATGGACAGGCGGGCTAGGTGTGGGCAAAACAGCGGGCGCTCTGCACGTGCGACGCAGCATTTCGGCATGCCGCAAAGCTGAGTGGCTTTTGGTTGTGCCGAAAGGTACTGCGAAAATAGCGGCATAACCTTCCACAAGGTGATTCCAGGCGGACGCTGACAGACGCAGAAAATGGATAACCTGCGTAGATAGAAAACAAATGTCCGCTCGTGGACTTTCATGGAAGGTAAGCGCGTAGTTTCCACTGCGATCGTTCCTCCCAGCACTGAGGCACTTTTATGCGTAGGGACGTCATCTGATCCAGATTATACCCGGACTTCGTTGCTAGAGCGTTTGCACGCCAGTTGCCGCCCAGATGTTGCTCGGTCGCTCGCTACACCTAGGCATCGTAAGGTGTAACAGCTGCCCGCTGCGACGGCATCACCTTGGCTCCGACAACGCGCACCGCGACGCCTTAAGGCGTCCAGAGCTTGCAGTCTCGTACCGAGCTTGTGGCGTAAAAAAGTGTCGTTAAATTTCCGACACAAACGACTCCCGATTTATTCGTACGCATAGCGCGCAACCAGTTCTTACCGGACTCAAAGTAGTTTTATGCCGCTAGGGACTTGACACTCGCACCTTTAGGTCGGCGAGAAGACCATGGCAGACGTCAACGTGCGTCATCAAGGTTGGCGACAGCAACTTGGCCGACTTGCCGTCTGAGTGCCTACGCCGCTTGCTGGCGGCTTAGGGATCCTCGAAGGCAACGCCGTCAAAGCACAGGTTCTCGCTGCATCGCTACTGCTCGGGCTCTGGAAGCGAGTGCCGATGGTCAGACATAACAAAGGAGAGAGTACGACACAGAAAAAAAAAGCTAGAAACGCCGCAGCAGCTTCGTTTCGCGAACGTACAGCCCGCGTCGCAATGAGGAAAACATGACGAGAGCGGTCGCTTTTGCCTACACCCTTCCGGCGCATGCGCAGTTCTCCCGTTGCCTTTGTAAGCAGTTCCCGCCGCGCGTCGATGTATAGGTAACATCAGGTCACGTTACATAAATTTTTCCGCTAAACATATCAAGGGAACTATATTGGTGTGTCTCGCGACGCTGGTGCCGTGAAATAAAATTTTCCGCTAAACTTAGCGGGGAAAGTTAATTGGTGTCTAAGTCACATTATGCCAGGTCACGTGGTATACGATTTCAAGATAAATTTAACGGGCAAAGGGACTTGGTGTATAAGTAACTTGACGTTTGGTCAAGTTACGTCAATTCTTTTAATTTTAGCGGGGAAACGGAATTGTTGTATGGTGACGTCAGGTCAAGTGATATCGACTGACGTCACGTGACCTAAGTCCTAATTCTGCTTCTCCGCTAATACGGCGGGAAATGCACGGACCAATGAACGGACGCATATTTTGGTGGGATTTCTTCTTCAACGCTTCGTGCGGGGATTGATCGCAAGTGCGCATGCGCTGCATTGTGGGGTGGCAGTGAGGAAAGCGGGCGGAAAGGCTCGTATTGCAAATGCGACCCATAAACCAGCTGACCCCGATCCAACAGTCCGAAACTCTCTGTAATACAGGCTCTGTAAACTTTTGCAAAGCGTGCAGCGACGCGTCCCCGGTTCTGGACGGAGTGCCGGGCGCAGAAGACACTGGCGACTCCGGATGCCAAGGAAGATATGTGCAGTCGAGCGAGCGAGTTTAGACGAGCAACTGAACCAACGTTACTAAAACACTCAGTTGGGAAACTCCCATAGAGACAGCTTAGAAAAAGTGGCCCCAATCTGTCTCCGAGCGCCGAGCTAATGACGAACACCACGCCACCATTTCTCCCGCAGCGGCCACTCGAGGAACTGCACGTGACTTCTATTTTGGCTTTAAGGTCAGATACAGCGTAAGAGGTTACGGGGGTGCCACCCCCGTCGCCCCGGCGGACGCGCCGCGTCTCGGGACGCGCTACCTGAAAGGACCGCTGAGGCATGGTTGTATAAAAAAAAAAATATTAATTGTGTCGCAAAACCCTGCAAACTAAAGATTTAAAAAAACATAACGCGCCCCTCTTTTTGTACTAAACTCCAATAAATTTAATACAAAAAAAGTCTTTTCCGTTTGTTTTTACGCAAAAACAGGCTTTCAAAAAGCTCAAGGTGACCACAGTACAGACAAACGATAAAGAGTGGCGCTGTTGTCGCAGTTAGCTTGGTCTCGGTGGACGCCAGCGGCCCAGGTTCCGACGGCGAGTTTCCCAACTGAGTGTTTTAGTAACGTTGAACTGAACTGTTCTCCCTCTATCGCGCACTCTCTCCAGTCTCACGTGTTAGATGTTGCGACTCTTTAAAGCGACTTTTTGAAACCTTTTGCTTGTGGCTTTTTGAGATTTTTTTTAGAGGTTTATTGATTATCGGACGTGGGAAGTACAGATACGCGGCGATCTTCGCACTGCACTCGACTCAGCAGAGTTCACGAATAAATAAAACAACGCAAGAGACACTAAAAGGATACGACAAGACACACAAACAAAGCGCATAACCGGAACATGGCGCATCAGTTATGTACTGCATTTTATTTTTTTTATAACAGTAAATATTATCGAACGAAAATGGTCACATATTGTTTCGAGTTGAATTACATTACAAATTACTGTAGAAATGTGTTCCGTGGCAGTAAAACATAACTCTAAAACATGAAATAATTCGTGATTTACAGAGGATTAGTGCACAAGTCCTCCTGGAGGTTAAACAAAGAAGCGCAAACTGAAGCAACGCAGGGTATTTGAACATTCGCTTGGGTTTGTGATGAAACCGCTCCTCGAAAAACCGGCAGTCGAGGACTCTTCGCGACGGAGCTCTCTTACTCCTTATGTTCTCGGCGTTCGATCGCCGACTCCGTTCTAGACACAAGAGGAAAGGGGGAGGAGTTTCGCTTTGCTTTCTTACCAAGCTAGCAATTCTCAGCCACGCCCCTGCAAGGGCAGTACAGAGGAGCCACCGAGGGGGGAGGGAGGGGGGGGGGGGGGGCTGGATTTTAAAAAAAAAAGAAGGGGGAGGCGACAGAGAAGGAACACTCGTTGCACACCTCCTTGCTTGTTGAATCTATGTTTAAACGCACGTATAAATAGTAGCGAGGTGTCGCAGTTCAAGATAGGATTGCGACTCCTCCTGTTTCGAAGCGGGGTATAACGGTATCTTGATTTAACTATGTGCCTCTTCACACGACCGAGACCATGGTTTAGGTTCTTCAGTATATCCCGATAAGCCACAAAAATTAACCCCAAAGTCGGTTTTATCAAAACCAGTAATTCCATAAAAAAAAAAAAAAAAAAAAAACCTTTGCGGGAAAAATTTTTTTGTGTACAGTGTTGTTTTGGCACAAAACAATGCCACCAATGAATTGTCCGCGACTTTGGTTTCTGCTCTTGATCCCCAGATCTCGCTTCTTTTCCTCGTCGGCACGGTGATGGCTTTCGAATCTTCGGGTCACGCGAATGTTCCCCGGAGGTTGCGAAAATACATGCCCCATTTTCTTCATCTTAATCTCCAATAAACTCCGTTTTTTCGCCCAAGACCAAAAGTTGCCAGCGAATAACACCGAAACAGCATTCACGAATTTTAGAAAAATTAACTCCGAAAACACAAAACCTTAACAAATTTATGAGCCAGGTAGTACCAACGCTGGGAGACGCGCTCGAATCAATCAAAGCTCTATTTTGCTAGACGAGCTAGACGGCGCTCTGGAGGTTGACCAGGCTGACTCGTGAAAAAATTGGAGTTATCCGGACTTCTGTTGAAGATGAAAGGGCATAGGATTCCTTACCTCCATTGGAGAATGCGCGTGAATCTCGTGCCGATAAGAAAAAGAAAGGCAATAAGGAGTGCGAAGGAAGAAGCAGGCTCGCTGACGATTCAGAGTGGGCGGTGTTCCCGTTCAAAACAAAATAAAGCTGCAATACAGGTTTTCTGCCCGTGAATTTTGGGTTTCAGAAGTTCAAAGGCAGCTTCAATTATTATTTTTTATATAAAATCAGAATGAGTTTAATTTTAGGGTTCTTCATTATTAACCAAAAGAGGGAACCCTACTTACATGCGACAGAACCTCTGATCACCGGCGTCGAGTTTAATTAGACAACATCTCTTTCGGATCATAGTAATAAATTTCAGGTGTTGACATTGCCACACGAAATTCGTGCGTCGGTTATTATTTGACGAAACATTTTCCAGAAAGCTCTGTACCAGAATGCGTGGTACAATAAGGCCTACGAAATAAGTTCGAATATTTCATCAAATTATGTCCTGAGTAAGCTTCTAGCCTGACTCGGTTATTTTAACATATAACCAGAAAAACAAGTATTAAATAAGTTAATGGCAATATAAAAAGGGTTAGCATTTTTGCTGCGCTCCACGTGATGTGTCCGATAAGGTCGAAACGAACAAGCAAGACTTGGTCAGCTCAGTCACATGCATTCAGAAAAAAAATTTCACTCACAAATCCCGGGAATCAAATTCAATTGCTCGTTTCCATCGAGTTTGGCCATACGGTGTAGGCCTGACCACCTTCATCTAAGCAAAACATATATTTTTTCTTACTTTCGACATTATTTCTTCTGTTCGGGTATTGCGAGGTTTAATCCCCTCATGTTGGCCAAAGCCGTCCGAGGGCGAAGGTGAAGGAAAAACTGAGGTTTGTTGTTGCGAAGGTAAAAGAACTTCTCCTTGATGTCTTCCTCTCGCTCAAGTCACACAAGGAGGCCGTGCCGTTCAGTGTCATTGTGTCACAAAGGGGTTCGCGGCAGCTACATGTGGCGGACTTCCTCAGGAGACACCTGACTTCACTCTGCCTGCAGGACCCGTTTAGGGTTGATAACCCTAAACGGGTTCCGTTGCGAGAGTGGAAAATCCGAGAAGTGTGACGCTGTGTCTTTTGATTTAGAGGACCTGCTTTATAATATTCCGCAACGACATCTCTTGATAGCCGTTAGGGAGTGCATTGATCCAGTGGGGAGGTTCCATTTCGAAATTCTAGCGGAGTGAACGTTGAGTAATTTTAAGAATTGCTCTGTTCTTCTTTACGTTCTACGATAGTGGACTACAAAAAGGTCTTTGCTAGTACAGAAGCAAGGAGTGTGTATTGGGACCAGCGTCGCGCACATTTTGAGTGAAGTTTTTCTGTCCAGGTGTGACAGAAGAATGGCAAATGGCCACGTTAGTTACGTGAGAACGGTATTCAGCTACGTAGATGATTTTTTGGTTATCTTCCGCGTCGGGTCTACCCAAGACTGGGAGGTTGTGATAGATGATTTGTTGAGCGTGTTTCCAGAGCATTCTAACGGATTAACGTTCACCAGGGAAGTCCCCAGGGAATCAGTGTTGCACTTTTTAAACACTGAGCTCTCTAGCCGCGTTTACATGAATGCGACTTAGTCGCATCGAATCCAGTTGTCGCATTCAATGCGGTCATGTAAACGGCATAATGCGCAAAGAAAGCGCATCGCATTCAAGTCGCCACACAGAGGTGAATCGAGATGGCGAGTGCGCATTCGTTCAGCCCATGTAAACGGAGGTCGCATCGCATTTTGGAACGGGGAGGATTATGGGAAGGCGCTCGCTGCGGGAGCGAGTGAACAGCTGAGAACATGGCGGCGGCCAACCTCGTCGGCGGCGCGGAGAGCGGTCCCGTATGGTCACCCGCAATTTTCTCCCGAGGAGAAACGCGAGCCTTTATTGCCGTCATAAGTAAGCGGAATAGCGGAGCTGCTCGGTGAGGGCGGCCCCCCTCCAAACCTTGCGAAGTATGACTTGCGCGTCCGAAAGGGTCCCAAAGGCTTCGGTGCAAGCACGAACGACACCGAGAGCTCCGAGCACTGTAGAGCACTGCAAGGTGGCGCAGAACGAGCAGCTCCTACCTCGATGCCGTTCCTGGCTGCGCAGGAGCCTTTCGGACTCGGGGTCCGGTCGGGATCGGCGAGGTCTGGCGCGGCGAAGCGCGGAGGCTTCCTCGAAGCGTGCGCACACACGTCGCCTCTGTTCCAGAGTGACCCGGCGGCCCGGCCTGGAGCCCTAAACGCATGGGTTTTGATGTTTCTTCCGTCTCGTAACTTCTTCCACAGCACCGAAGACAGCGGGTACAATCTTTACGTTCACTGAACGCGTCAAAAGGCCTCCACGTGCGATGCACCGGAAAATGTGGTGCGGCTGGTGCCGGAACTGTATAACTTCGAGCTTTGACACGGCGTGGCGCCACCATCGTGTAGGGCTTGGTGCGCATTCATGTAAACGTTGCCGCGTCGGCTTCGTTCGACGAACGAGTGGAGTCGATGCGCTGAAGTCGCTTTCATGTAAAGGAGGCTTCTTTTTCTGAGTCTCATGGGTGCTGGAGCTAGTCACTTAGGTCGAAGAAGGCTGTACGATAGAAACCTCTCTAAAATAATAAAAAGGAAGATTATGACTAGTAGTTTGTGGGGGTCACTTTCGAGATCATGTCCGCACAAGGTGATCACGACTTTTCGTGGGCAGGCTGTTACATTTTTGGAGGGTGGGTACCCTGACAGCCTACTGGTATGTGTGGCTGAGAGCCTCTTGAACAAAGGACGCAATCCGAAGGTTGGCACGGGTGAGAAGACTACGCAGAGACCTGTTGTGGTACCTTATATACACAAGGTTGCGCGCAGGTTAAAGAAAGTGGCGCAACGGCACGGCATTCCTGTAGTTTTGTTTTTCGATTTGTGATAATCTGGGTCGTTTATGTGCAAGAATGGACAGATGTCGGACACATATCTTCGGTTGTGTTAAACAGCATAAGAACAAGTTTGTGCCTTGTGTGGGAGGAGTGTTTATTATATTTCACTAACGGGTAAGAATGTATACATCGGCCAAAAAGACCCTTGTGTAAACAACAGATTGCGGGAATATGCGTGCTCGATGAGGTCTTCGCCGTCAGGAAACTTGGTGGTGCACTGTGACAGGAGCGGGTGAACTCCTGTTTTAATGAATACAGAGATTCTGACTAATCATCGTCAAAGAATGAGTAGAGAGATCGCGGAAGCATTTTTTTATTTCTAAGTACAAAGCTGAGTGTGTCAGCTCTCCCTCTATTTCTTTATTTGACAGTGAACTTGCCAACATCAGCAGTTTTCGACTGAATGATCAGTTGAAATGATGTGACGTACGTGATGTAATTTGATTGGGTCCATGTGGGCACGACGGTCGGCGTCTTTTTTCAGAAATTAAATAGTTGAAAGTCAGCACTCCGTGTGTGTATATCCTCCCTGTCCGTGTATTTTTGCTCTAATTTTACCCGTTTAAAATGTAGCACCAACTAGCCTAACCCACCACAGTGCTACTATACTTTGAGTGTAACAGCATCTGTATGCAAATTTAAAAATATGTTCATTTTATACTTTCCTGCCATCTACCAAGGACTAGAGTGTCCTGTTTTGTAAGAAATATGGTACGAGTGGTGGAAACAGGCTGGCAAAAAAGAAAAAAAGCAGAAACTGCTTCTGGGTCGACGAGATGCGAGACGCAAGTGCTTCTGCACTTGCGTTCCAATGGAGGCGTGCAGCTGAGTTTGAAAAACTACAGATAAGCTCTTATTTTGTTAGCTAACTCTTGATAAACTTTTACCGTTTTGTGTTTTGACTACTATGACGATATATTTGTTTAAATAATAGAACATGCAACGGGTAAAACGCGAAAATAATAGGGAGTTTTAGTATATTTTTTGGATGACTCCGATAATGATGCCCGATACTCCGTCGCCGCCTTGGCGCGTGCATTGTATCGTTGTCATGTATCGATTTCGGGTGCGCCGGAGCGATCTACTAAAACTCTCTATTACTGTCAGCAGGCTCAAACTAATTTTGGCAGGTTTATGGTCCGGTTGTACAGTCATGACGCGAAACTATCGCGGAGAAAGGGCTTAACACCAAGCTTCGGCTGCGTCAGTTTATTCATGCTACAACCAAAACCTACACGGTACCTAAACATGTACTTCAAATGCGTGCAAGAAATCCTACCGAATGTCAAGAGCAAGCGAAGGAAGATACGCTAAGATTGATGCGTGCACGAAGATAAGCTAAGGTTGATGCGTGCACGAAGATAAGCTAAGGTTGATGCATGCACGATCCGCTACGGCTGGTCTGACCAGCAACTCCTTGCTAAGGTTGATGCGTTCACGATCGGCTACGGCTCGTCTGACCAGCAACTCCTTGTCTTTTGACGGTTGTGATCGCCTGCACTGCCTTGAAACAACAGAGATTATCACCGTATAACAACACAGCCGCAAAATTCGAAGAGGTAACCGTAATCACAAGGTTGGCTACACTTTATTCGACAACTGGTATCGAGCACGTTGAGCCACAACCAGACATGTACGTAACGTGTTACTAGTAACGAGTTTCTTCTGCCTAGTTATTTTTTTGGTTACTTTCAGAAAAGAGTAGCGAAGTTACCGTTACAGTTACCGCAACAGAAGAGTAACTCGTTACAGTTACTACTTTTAAGAAGTAACGACGTTACTTTTCAGTTACTTTTCTATAACACAAAAATGAGAAAAACTAGAAAACGCCCCTCACAACGTTTTATTGCATAAAATTAAAAAGTACGCTTTTTAGCTTTTTACTTCATATTGTAACTTAGCAGCAGTTGCTTCTCGAAGTTAGTGTTTGAAAGTTTCCACGCCAGAGTAGTGGCGCAGATCAAAATACGAAACATGCGCAGTGCCCTCCACGTGTATTGTTGTTTCACGGTTGATTCACCAAATTCAAAAGCGTTTGCACAGAAAAAAAAAACCACAACGTAGGTAGTGCTTCAAGACACTAAGATGTAAGTGTTCAGTCACAAAGTACAAGCGCGTGCTTAAAGATAACAAGATATTTTTTTCATAAAATCTACACGTGGCTATATTCGGGTCGTGACTCGCGAGAAAGAACGTATTCACATCTTTGTGCAAGGCCAACTTGACACTCGAAATGTCGGAATAGACGATTCGGAAAGTGCAAAGAATGGCTAAATTGCACTCGTTCAGTGATATATCATTAATAAAAAACTGGAAAGTAACGACTAAAGTAACGTCATTACTTTCATCGTTACCTCAGAAAAGGTAATAGAACTACAGTTACAAGTTACATTTTTAAAAAAGTAACTCGTTACAGTTACAAGTTACCAAAAAAATAACAGTTACTGTAACGCGTTACTAGTAACGCGTTACTGCCCAAGGCTGATTTGGTTGCATTTTCATAAAAGGAACGAGTGACGTACTTGGTTACATTTTGGGCAAAGTAACGAGTAACGGTATTTCGTTCCTTTTGAGGAGTAACATGCACAACGACGTTTAAACAGGCTCGTTTTAAGTATAACCTGAGTAAGCGCTCATTGCGACAAAGGCAGATGGGCAACGCGAAAAACAACTAAAGTGTATGATAGTAGAGCAAATTTATCGCCAGTAAAACTCTGCAGCTGAGAATGCCCTTCACTTAGAGAACACAATAAGGTTCGTTGGTTGAACCTTCTAGAATCGTGTACAGACCGAATGTAAACCCGGAGGTCGCCAACGCGGGAAGTCACATAACCCATTATCAGCTTCGAACTTTAGAAGGAGGGAGAACAAAAGGAAGAGGGGAATTCCAGATTGACCAGATCTTCTTGAAGCACAACACTGCCGTTCCTTCGAGCGCGTCAGTAGAACGACTCTTCAACGTCATCAGAGATGTATTAATAATGAAGCAGGGAAACATAACTGATGAAAACTTCAAGAGGCAGCTACTAGTTGAATGCAGCGACTACTAAAAAGAAATCAATAATTCATGAAACAAAAGCAGTTGTGTATTTAATCGTTAAAATAACGACGAAATTAACTCGCTACTTTTAAAGGTAAAGTAACTCGTTCGTTTTTAGAAGCAGTAACTTGTAATGTAATTAGTTACTTTTTGATCGAGTAATCAGTAGCAGTATGTAGTTACTTTTGGGGATAACGTGTACATGTATGGCCACAACGCATACTGCAGAACACATGGATCAATATGTGCTGCACTGGCAAATCGGTCTTATCAAAACTAGTGAAGCCACATCTCGAGGCCAGTCCGGTCCCTGATCTTCTAAATACTCAGAAGGTTCATTTTCCCACATACGTCGATTGTATTTGAAGTTGTATTTAGTTACACTTTAATTTGAAATACTCATTTTAGTGTTTAAATTCTATCATTACGCGCATTACGTTATATTTAGTCAGGGATGGGCAAAATACATGCAAATATGTATCGAAATACCAATACAAAATACTTCGTCAAAAATGTATTTAATTACAAATCTAATTACATTTCCAAAAAAGCATTTAAATACAAGATACAAATACAACCAAACGTATTTGGTCTCCTACAAATACTTTTCCAAATACATTCCTCAAATTTTGCGTCAGTGACTTCAAGGCACCTGCAACGGTTTTCTGGGTATCTCATTTTAATTTTGCATCGCAACACTGGGGAGTTAGTGTGCGAGGCTCTAGTAACGTAATATAAATATAATCACAAAAAATTGTACTCAGCTTGGACGTAATAGGTGAAAAAAGTAAAGAGCTTCAAGCAGCTTTTTTTGCCGATTACATTTTGGTATAGACCAACAAAGAACCGAGACGACCAAGACGCGCAGCACTAGTAGAGAATTTTTTATTGTTGCAACTCGCACCAGTTACGAAAATCTGGACGGCCCGCGCATTTAGAATGTTCCAGGCAAAAATATAGATGCAAGTCAGGCTGGAAAGCATTACAAGTTGTCACAGGTACTTATTTAGCCAGTCTGCCTGTGAACGTCGATTTCGTCACTATTCTTGCCCTGGACTAGCACCGTAATCACAAAGTGATCACACTAGCACCGTAATCACTAAACGCTTGTGCTTGATTGAGAGACACTGTATTCGGTGCAGAGCGCAGTTTTCTTACTGCTCTGGACAGTGACAATAAATTTGAGGGATGTATTTTCGCGCACAAAATTGTATTTAATTACAATTGTATTTGAAATACCCCCGTTTTAGTATTTAAATACACACGTGAAATACATTACCAAATTTGTAATTAAATACAAATACAAAATACACAAAGTATTATAAATACGTATCTCAAATACTTGTATTTGAAATACTGCCTATCCCTGTATTTAGTGTAGGCTCACGTAGTGGCATAATATGCGGGAGCACGTTTGCAGATGTCGCCTTGTCCTATCGAGCAGTTGGTGTACACAGATCATTCTTCGTGATTCCTGAAAGCCTTACGAAAAGACAGATCTCCGATCTGCGGGAGCCTCGAATGAAGGTGAAGAGTTTGTCAGGGAGGGGCAATATTTCGAACACAAGTATTTGGAAATACTATTTAAAACTTTTTCAGCATTTTTTTAATTATTATTTCAGTACATAGTGAGGAATTTATTTGTCAACTGCATTTAAATATTGAAAACTAAGTATTTCAAATACATGTATTCTAAATACTGTCCAAAAAACCTTTTCGACACTGTTCTTTACGACCAAATGCGATGGTAGCACTATTGAGGTAACCTGAACTTTATTTGGATGTTCATGGAACAAGCTGATTAGGGATGCAGAAAAAAAAACATTTCTGCCTGACTGACGTTTTTACCCCTTGAATTGCAGCAAGTCTAGACAACGTTATAAAATTAACATACACCCAGACGAAATGACTTGGCACATTCATGCATACTAATGGACATACTTCTCTAAAATTAATATAGCAATGTTAAAACATGCTCAACAAATTCATCGTCACATTTCTGTTTATTTAACGAACGTAGGAAACAAATGCTTAGTCCCCAATAATTGGAAGAAATGTCATGTTCAAAAAATGTTATAAATTTACAATAAATATTTGACTCATTATAGGGGCACAAAAAATATATCTAGATACACGGACACAAAACAGAAATTAAAATAAGTATTTACAAATTTACATGCAAAGATCATAAGACTTGTTGCGCTTTGTGCATAAAAAAATATCGAAGCAAAAATGAAATTTTAAAACAAGAAGTGAACGCAATTAGGTGGGTTATTGACTTTGTGGTTGAGTCAGGGATGGGCAAAATACATGCTAATATGTATTGAAATACAAATACAAAATACTTCGTCAAAAATGTATTTAATTACAAATCTAATTACATTTTCAAAAAGTATTGAAATACAAGATACAAATACAACCAAATGTATTTGGTCTCCTCCAAATACTTTTCCAAATACATTCCTCAAAATTTGCGTCAGCGACTTCAGGGCACCTGCAACGGGTTCCTGTGTATCTCATTTTAATTTTGGATTGCACACTCTGTTGTTAGTGTGCGAGACTCTAGTAACGTAATAAAAATATAATCACAAAAAAAATGTAATCAGCTTGGACGTAATAGGTGAAAAAAGTACAGAGCTTGAAGCAGCTTTTTTTTTGTCGATTACATTTTGGTATCGACCAACAAAGAACCGAGACGACCAAGATGCGCAGCACTAGCTAGAGAATTTTTTATTTTTGCGACTCGCACCAGTTACAAAAATCTGTACGACCCGCACATTTAGAATGTTCCAGGCAAAAATATGGATGGAAATCACGCTGGAAAGCATCACAAGTTGTCACAGGCACTTATTTAGCCAGTCTGCCTGTGAACGTCGATTTCGTCACTATTCTAGCTCTGGACTAGCACCGTAATCACAAAGTAACTAAACGCTTGTGCTTGATTAAGAGACACTGCATTCGGTGCAGAACGTAGTTTTCATCCTGCTCTGGACAGTGACAATAAGTTTGAGGGATGTATTTTCGCCAAAAAATTGTATTTAATTACAATTGTATTTGAAATACCCACGTTTTAGTATTTAAATACACACGTCAACTACATTACCCAATTTGTAACTAGATACAAATGCAAAATACACAAAATATTTGAAATACGTATTTTAAATACTTGTATTTGAAATACTGCCCATCCCTGGGTTGAGTGATTTCTTTCTTTAAAGCGTCACATTAAGCACATAATGCATGTAAAGACCTCGATGCGTGTAACTCAGCCTTTAAAATGAATCTGAAACTAAATACACTTTGGTTCTTGATGTTGCACACACCTATGAAGTAATGAGAAACAAAGTTTCTTTTTTTTAGCTAAAACAATTATTAAAACGAAGTTGATCTCGTCTTTAAGGTCCAACCGAACGAGCCTTTTCCTTTGACTAATTTACATCTGCTATTAATGCGCAATAATTGAGAAGAACTAAATTTATATTTTAAACAGTTTAATATTTTTATGTGGCGAGATAATTAGGGCTGGGTAATTGATCAATTAACTTACTGAATAATCGATTAAGGCTTTAATCGCGGTTATATTTTAGCGGGTTAATCTGTAACATTTTTCCGAATCAAAAGAAATTAAAAATGACATGCTAACACCACGCAGACGTGGAAGAGTATTCACCTGTATGAAGGTCAAACGTTGGGTCAATTTTGGTCTAAAGTAAACTGTAGGGACAAGATATGTAACTCTTGACAAGGCGCAGACACATGTCCCGGCGACTTCAATTCCGTTTGAGTGTGCGTTTACCGGAGAACAGATTATGTGAACTATCAAAGGAGGTCCCTCTTGCCGGAGACTTTCAACAAACCATTTTGCCCCATGCAGCTGAAGTAAAAATTTGCGAGTGTGAGTGTCTTTGAACTTTTCTTAACCACACCTTGAGGTTGATTCATAATGAAAATTGTATATTGAGCCATTTATCACATCTCCAAAAAAGGCATAAAAAAACAAAAATATTAATTTTGACCTTGGTAAAAATATTATGCATGGGACTGAACGAAACCGTTTAATCGATTAATTAATCGATTAAGTACTGTCGATTAATTTAATTCAAATTTTTAATTGATGTCCAGCCCTAGCCGTAATGCTTACGGAAGAAAGTATATTAGAAAGTTTGAAAGATCTTTGATCATTAAATGGTAAGGGAGATGACATTGCAATATACATGCTATATATAAATCTGAAAATCTTCAGAGCTGCGAGCATTGCGTAAAATGATCGCCATATCATATATCATCTGTAAATTATATGATTTTTTCTCTATTCCCATTTTTGCACAAATAAATTTTCTTTTTGCTATGGGGAAATATGGCTTGTAGTAATATTAATCGGGTACATTCTCGCTAGAAAAACAAAATATGTAATTAATGCCAAGCTACTGAAAATAATCAAAGACATTGTTTAATAAACTTAATGTGATACAGATACCAAATCGCTATAACTATAAACCTTTCCTCGCTTACAAAAAATATTGTTACGTTCCTAATTTAAAAGAGGGCGTCCATAACCAAACTAGGCCAGATCAGAAGTCTGTCACTTGCCGTCTGCCCTCGTTTCGTCTTCGTCTTACGTGGTTCCCAGCAGGCGCCTCAGCACGCCGCCACATTACTCCCCCTAAGGATTTGTTTTAGATTTGTTTTCTTGAAGGGGTGATCTTTTGACCGTTTTCCTGCTACACAACATCGCCCAATTGCTGTTGTATTAGACAGTCTGCTGATACTTCTTTGTTTCGAAAAGTTCCTTTTAAGTGAAGTCCTTTCAGCGTGCAGACTATTGATGTGCAAGTTTCTGCTCATTTGCGCACGCTTTGAAGTTCAGGCCGACATCACAGTCTGCATGCAGCATCAAAGATCAGTCCGTTCGCGCTTTCGGAAGCTTGATGCGCAGAGTCCTTACGCCAGCGGGTCGGGTGGTTACCTTATTATCATCTCTGGCGATATGTCGGAGAAGGAATCTCTTGCCGGCACAAAGTATGTCGGTGCAAAAAGTCCTCAGCACGCTGGCGGATTTTGAGGAGTTATAAGCCGACAACAATATGCACCGGCATTGACTAATATACAAGATACACCATGACTTTTTGTAAATGCTTTGAACCGCAAAACTGCCACAACCTGTCCGAAAACCAGTCAAGCCTAGCGCGCACTTACGCGCTTTTGTGACGTGGGCTACTGGGACGCCGTGAAAATCGGCTAGCGCTGCTTCAGTGATGGAACATGCCGAAGAGAGCTAGTCTAGTCGGTGGTAATCCAGACACGGCCGCGCCACTCAATGAGGTGCTGACACTAGAGCAGAGAATTTCCTTGCAATTTGTTAAATGATCTCTTGGGCCGTCAGGAGAAATGCCGGGAAACCCACTTTTGACACCAAATGTTACGTTTTTAATATACAAGGGGACGTCCATAACCAACTTAGGCCTGATCAGAAGTCCGTCACATGCCGTCTGCCTGCGCTTCGTCTTCGTCTTCCGTGGTTCCCGTCACGTGTCTCAGCACGCCGCTACGGTATCTTACTGATAGCAGAATCGCGCTTATATCAATTTATAACCTTAATATAAGAGAAGCCGGAAAGGGAACTCACTGTGGACATCTAATTTGAGCTGTACTCTAGAACTATTTTAGAATTTCGCTGAGATCTACAGTACATCGTTTTTTTTTTAATAGTTTGATTCAAGTGAATACAAAAATATTGCGTGAAACCACTACGAATATACGTTCACGCATATAAAGAGTATTCCGTTGCTGTTGTAAATCCCGAAAACCAGGATTATATGATTTTTTTCTTAGCGCCTATATAATGCTTGATATTTTTTATAGGCATTTCTTTTATTATATTGAAAACTGTGTAGGTTCAGTTTCCTTGCTGCTGTGGGGGAGGCAGAGACTTATCAAGCAACACCAGAGTTGTTTTTTTCTTCCTCCCGTCTCTGAGTAGAGAAGAATAAAGAATTTGAATCTAAATTGTAACATTCTTTTTAACCTAATTATTAGAATATATAGACTTTGCTCTTATACTGGGGACCGTGTTCATTTAGCTGATGTAGATTTAAGTTTAAAAAATCAGTTTATCAGAACAAAATGCAGTTGTAATTGTATTTGAATATGATCAAATAGCGTCAGTGTATTTCAATATTATATTTAAATACTTTTCTAAGTGTAATCGAACTCTTAATTGAACACAATTTTGTCTAAGTAACTAATGCAACGCATATTGTGTTTTCACCATCCCTGTAGTAACACAACAAATACTGACTGATTTAACTACGTACACTCTAAAAAAAGCAGTAGTATTTCCTTCCTTAAAGGGAAAACTCACGTGTCGCATATGTTTCTCAAGAAAGGAAGGCAAGCTCCACACACGAAACAGGGAGGATATTTGCTCCACGACGAAGGAAGGAAAGTTGACCATAATTTTGCTCTTCTAGAAAGAGTTGCTCCCCTAAGAACGGAGGAACATTGCCACCTTTTCCTCCCGATGGAGGAAATTTTCTCACCTTACTCCTCAAAAAGTGACCTGCTTATAGGTCACTCTCTGAATGACTCCCACACGCAGGTGTTGCGTCACCATTAGTTCTTTTTGGGAAAGATAGATTTTCCTTCAATCCTTCGGATGGCGTAGCAGTGGCAGTACAAATTGGAGCTCCATGCGTTAAATTTTCTCTCCAGACTTCACTGGAGGCGACAGCAGTTCGGATCCTTCTCAATCGTGTCATCACTGTCGCACCACTCTATCTTCCACCCAACATTCCCCTGCAACTCCATAAACTACAGCAACTCGCCAACAATCTCGCCGAGCCCTTTTTAACTCTTGGCGATTTTAAGTCCCATCTTCCCTTGTCAGGTTACCTCTTGTCAAGATTGTATTGGGGGAGTCGTTGAACGGCTTTTATTATCATCCGAACTTTGTATTTTAAATATAAAAGTGCCCACATTTTTTTAGTTCTCCCCATAACACAACACATTTATTTAGCTTTCCATATCACCGCCATCTTTACTCTCATGTTTTTCACGGCAGGTTTTAAACAGCTCTTTAGGCAGTAATCATTTTCTTATGATTTTAGAAAGCACCGACACACTTTTATCAATTTCAAAACACCTCCTAAAGTAAAAAAAAATGACGATTGAATTCTTTTTTTCATTAGAAGCCCGGTTTGATTTTTTTTTCTTTTTTTGTGATATGTCTTTTCACAATGCTACAGCCTCCGTCACCTGCTGCATCACAAATGCTGCCTCCTGTAGCATACCACAGACCCCAAAAAGCCTTTCGAGGAGGCTCAAACCTTTGGTGGACGGAGGAAAGTACAGCCACTCGGAAGGACCAAAACAAATCTTAAAGACTGTTTTGTCATTAGCCCACTACTCGAGACCGAATTGCATTTAATAAAAGCAGGGCGAAAGCGCGTTAGACACGAAAACAGGCTAAAAGGGTTTCATGGACGAAGTACTTCTCCCGGATAAGGAAGTGCGGGACAGGCATAAAAAAAAATTGAATGTGACTACCAGTCCTATCGGATCCCTCTTTTGCAATCGTGGACATCTTTAGAAGTCCAGGCCAATGTTCTCGGGGAGCATTTTCAGTGCATCTCTAGTTCAAGCAATTACAGTGAATAATTTAAGAAGTTCAGTTCGGCGGCAGAGAGACGGCCAGTTTCTTTGTCGGGTGTTTATGATGCGGCACACTACAGGCCATTTAGACTATGTGAGCTCGAAGCAGCATTCGGCGCTAAAAGGAAATCTACACCTGGTTTATACAGGATCCACTATGAAATGCTAAAGCACTTGTCACCTGAATCTCTGAGTAGTTTATTAGCTTTCTTTATTTTGCTATGGGAGGCTTCTTTTCCTTAATGTTGGAAAAGTGCACGTATATCCCTCGGCTGAAACCCCCAGTAAGGATCCCTCTCTGCCAACAAACTATCACCCAATTGCTTTCACAAGTTATTTGGGGAAGACCTTTGAAAGACGGATAAATCGTCGTCTCAGGTATTTTCTAGTGGCAGAGAACATCCTTGATGTTACACTTAAAAAATATGTAGGGACGTCGTACGTCCATACTTTTGGCGTTCTATTACCCCTTTGGCGTTCCTATGAGTTCCTGTAGACAGTTCTCGGACCATTTATATAGCGCTGGTTTGCAATAGAACGGCCACAACAACGTTATAGACCTCCACGACACAAAAAGCTTTTCATTCATTCCTATTTCTCTAATCGGTGTGGCTCCCGAGTAGGGCGTTCGGCCGCAGACCACGTGGTACGCCTAGAAACATTTATTCGCGAAGCTTTTGTGCATTGTCAGCGCTGTGTCTCGGTATTTTTAGATTTGCACAAGGCATACAACACGACACTGCGGTATGGGATACTTAGGGATTTGTTTGACTACGATGTGCGACGTCGCATACTACGCTGCATCTGAAGTTTTTGACTGGACGAACCTTCCAAGTGCGGCTAATGGCTCTACCCTGCCGGATGCTTTTATCCAAGAGAATGGTGTCCCTCAGGGAGGACTATTAAGTGTGACACTATTTGCAGTCAATCTAATGGCTTGGCAAAGGTGATACCACCATCAGTATCTTGCTCATTATATGTGGACGATGTGCGAATTTCGATCTCCTCTCTTGTCTAGTTTTGAATGGCAGCTCCAACTTGCAATATATATAATGAACAAATCGGCTGACGAAAACGGTTTTAGGTTTTCTTCCCAAAAAGGGGTGTGTCTGTTCCTTTTTCGCTGCTCAGTGGGTGATCTTTAGATTTCATTCTGAAAAAAGCCTCTCTTTCTATAAATCAGGCGCACACATTTTTAGGTATCATTTCCCAGGTTGCACGCCAGAGGAATGCCCAACTTGGGCAGAGGTCTGGTAAACATAAGGGCCCAACTTTGGCGCAGTTAGGTTTTTGCACCGTGGCACTCATCAGTGCCAGAGTTGGGCGATCCTAGGGTATGCCAAAGTTTGGCTCTTCTCTGGTACGCCAGAGGACTGCCAAAGTTGGTGCCATACTTGAGCCATACCTGCCATAGTAAATCCTAATCTGAGAATTCGGGGCATGTCAAGGTTTGGCGTTTCTCTGGTCCGCCAAAGGAGCGCCAAAGTTGGTGCCATACTTCAGCCATAACTGCCAAACCAACGCCTAATTGCAGTATTTCGGACGTGCCAAAATTTGGCTTTTCTCTGGTCCGCCAGAGGAGCGCCAAAGTTGGTGCCATACTTGAGCCATAACTGCCATAGTAAATCCTATTCTGGGAATTCGGAGCATGCCAAGGTTTGGCGTTTCTCTGGTCCGCCAGAGAAGTGCCAAAGTTGGGGCCATCCTTCAGCCGTAACTGCCAGAGCAACGCCTAATTTCGGTATTTGGGACGTGCCAAAGTTTGGCTTTTCTCTGGTCCACAAGAGGAGCGCCAAAGTTGGTGCCATACTTTAGCCATAACTGCCGGAGCAACGTCTAATTTTGGTATTTTAGACATGCCAAAGTTTGGCTTTTCTCTGGTCCGCCACAGGAGTGCCAAAGTAGTGCCATACTTGAGCCATAACTGCCGCAGTAAATCTTAATTTGGCGATTCGGGGCATGCCGAAGTGTGGCTCTACTGAAGTGCCAAATAAATGCCAAAAGTGGCAAAGAAAGCCAAGAGGCCTGCACAAGTTTGGAATATCTCTGGTGTGTCACAGAACTGCTCTTTAACGCGCCCCAGGAGAGAATTAAATAAAATAAGCGTTGCAAACATGATGGTCAGATGCCATCACCTCTGTTCCCAAGCAGCACGGCAATACTTTGCAGTATCGTGACAGTACCGGCCGAAACTCGGTTCCAATATCGCTCAAATGTCCAGTTTTGTACCACCGTTTGATATCCGGCAAGCATTACCGTACAACCGTTTTGCCCCGGCCTAGCGTTCGCGCAATATTGTCCGAATACTCTACGATGCGTCTTCTCCGTATTGGCCGAACGTCGTGCAAGTATGTGTACGTTGCATATCATTTGGTGCATATCCAATCACATATACGGACAAACAATTTTTTTTATCGCTCCCAGAAGTTTATTAAACCACTATCATTACACACAGTGTATTCTCGACATATTTACAATGGTCACACTTCTCTGTAAAACGAAAAGCAAATTATAAAACAGTATTAACACTGTCCTCATGCCAAGCAAAACTCATCACACACAAAAAAAAAAAAAAACGCGGAGATTGAGAGGAAAGCAGGACTACTGTCAGAAGCATGCTTGCAGTGTACTTACTAATAAAAGAGCGATATCCTGTTTTCCTTGACGTATGCATAATCCAACTCAGGCTCGAGAAAGAAGGTTGCGCACATTCAACTGACGTCTCGTCGTCGGCGAAGAGCAGTTTTTGTCGAAGCGTGTCCAACAAACACATCACAAAAATTCCAAGAACTCCGGTGAAAAAAAAAATTGCCTGTTACCAAAAAACTGGCATAGACGTATTCCGGCCGTTTACGACGAAAAAACACGGTCGCGTCTGCAACGCACGAAAGCAACAGATCATTGAAGAGCGCAGTTCGAAAACGGGACCTACGTGGCCCGCCTATTTTTAGAACTAGGCAAACGGCAAAAAAAAACAGCCCCAGAGATACCATCAGCGTGACAGAGAGAGTCACGTGACAAATTTTCGTCCAAGTGTTTTTGTCCTACGCGTCCTACATAGAGAGTTCACGCGTTTCGCTCCACCCTTTTGATTTGCTTCAAGCGGGTGTCGCTTTCGCTGACAGCCACACGAAGACAAAAAAGCAGGTGGGGAGGATTTGCAAAAGGCGAGGTCGAAGGGGCATAAACAACGCAGCTAAGCTCCCTCTGCATTTTCAGCGCTTAAGAGTAAACAACAACAAAAAAAAAAAACGAAAACAACTTATAAAAAATATAAAAAAAACACACAAAAACTCTGCTGTGTAGCCAAAGCTACAGGGGAGAGAGTGTATCCCGACCTGTTCAACAGTAGGGAAATAAAGTACGGGGGAATCCCAGCTCTTCTCTGGAATGAAATGGAACGGAATGAAAGGAAAGGCCGCTTCTGCCGGTGACCTTGTCGCCTTGCCTAGTCTGTCAGCGTCCGGCTTCCATTGTGGGCCTCAGAAAGATAACCTCCTATCTTGAGAGCGAAATGGAAGGGGTGGTTATGTTTTGCCGGCTTGTCGCCATCCGATAGGCCTCAATTATTTCTCTCCCGACAAGCTCGCAGTGGCCTCCCATGGCTTTTGTGCCGGTGAAATTAGGAGTGCAGCCGGGACATTTTCTCCAGTGAATGACGCTCAGGTGCTGAGAATCAGCTCTTTCGGCGTCCATCTGATGTTCTCGGAGTCGGTCGTTGAAGCATCGCCCCGTTTGCCCGATGTACCTGGCCCCGCAGGACAGGGGGATCGCGTACACTTCCTCCGCCTCCTCTCCTTTCCCCGAGAATTCACTTTCCCGTACTCCCACGGAGCGGGCGGGCTTGGAGCTTGAAGCCGAAAATAAATCTGGTTGAAGTTGAAAGATTTTCCTGTCTCTATCGTCCCTTATGTGTCTCCACTTTCTAAATGTTTAAAAAGTACCAACACGCTAAAATAGTACAAGTTCCGGAATTTCATTTTAATTCCTCAAGTGTGATGCGGGAGCGGCGCCACGGAGCCCCGGTCGTTTCCGCTCTTTGTTATCGCTAGGATTTGACAGTGCTCAATCACAAGACAAGACACGCACAGAGCCAAGCTCGCGTTTGCAATGTGCCACCTAATAATAATACCTGTTGAGGAGACGTGCGCACATCAGTCTCGCGCAGCGCTAGCTCGATGGCAGCACATTCTGTAAAGGCGCATTCTCACCGGGGATGTAAGCAGTCCCGCGGTGCGACTATATCGCATCGCAAAAAAAAATTAGATGGTCACTCTGGCGTGCGCGATGAGCGAGTCCAACGTCTTCGTTGGCAAGTCGCTTCTCAAAAACTCTCGCTCCGAACGCCGTTGATTGGCTTAGCCTCTCCGCGACAAGATGGCATCGCAAAAAGTCGGGTCAGCGAAATAAGATTAAGTGGCCAGCCAAATAAAACTTGATTTCTATTTAATTAAGATGAAGACCCCCGCGTACATCAAATGCCTCATCAGACGAACTCCAAGGTAGTATGCCTAGTTCTGGCACTTGTTTCGCAACTTTGGTCCGTAGCTGCAAGATGACAGCCGAACTATCGGGAAGCGACGCCTAACTTTGGCACTTGTTTGGCAAATTTGGCCCGTAGCTGCCAGATGAGAGCCGAACTATCGGGAAGCGAAGCCTAACTTTGGCACTTGTTTGGCGACTTGGGCCCAATGATGCCAGATGTCAACCGAACTACAAGGTAGTAAGCGTAACTCTGGCACATCTATGGCGATTTTGGCCCGAAGGTGCCAGATGACAGCCAAACTATCAAAAAGTGAAGCCTAACTTCGGCATCAGTTTGGCGATTGTGGCCCAAAAATGCCAAATATCTACCGAAGTACCGGGCAGTAAGCCTAACTCTGGCATTTGTTAGGCGATTTAGGCCCAAAGATCCCAGATGACAGCCGAACTACCAGGCAGTGAAGCCTAAGTTTGGCATTTGTTTGGCGAATTAGCGCCAAAATACCCAGTCTGTTACCAAGGAAGGTGTGGTTTGGCTCTACTTTGGCTTCTTCGGGCTTTTCAATGCCCTAAACTCCCAGACAAAAGCCAAGTTTTGGCCCAGAACTCTGTGCTACCTGGGTTTCTATATAAAGTTCGCGTCTGTACCTCACATATAGAGTTTAAAGAAGTGCTGACTCTCCTCGTACATCCTCAAAGTGCTCTCGCACATGTCCTGGGGGTAAGACTGACGTCGTCTCTTGCGGCTTTACATCTCTCCAGTACGGTCTCGCTCATAGACTACGGTGCCTTGGTTTATGAATCGGCACGGAAAATTGTTGAATCCTCACCATCACCTCGAGCTTAAACCTGCCACTGGTGTTATTTGCACATCACCCTTGCTTATTTTATAGGCCGAGACACGCCAAATGTCGCTTAAGAGACCTGGGCAATATCTTAGCCTTTGCTATGGATACGAGGTGTATAGCGATCCACACCATCCCCGTTAAACTCTTCAAACTTTTAGGTCCTCCCTACTTTTTGAGTAAAAACAAGTATCTTCGGCCTTTTACTATTCGTGATGAGAGTATGACTGCATCCCTCCACATTCTTATTACTGACATTATTTTGCTGCTAACCACTGACAGAGTTGCTCCATGAGACTTTCTGCCTCTATCGTGTGACTGGTCTCTGACTATGTACAATAAGAGAATTGTCTTTCCGCTTCTTCTTTAGCAAGAGTTAGCTGCATTCGAGTAAAAATATAGGGACTACGTTCACTCTTGTACTCAGAGGTCAAAAACCTCAACATTTGTAGGCTGTGCAGTTCATTCATTGCATATAGAAAAGTCACACAATTTGACCCTATTGCTAGCATTTTAACTTCTGAATTGTATGATATCTCATTAGTCATCCACTATGCTGTAGACAGTAATATAATGCAACCACTTATTTTTGTTGACTCCCAAAATGCTCTGACATCTTTATTTTCCTTAGCTGAGAGTAAGAGCCCTCTTGTGCAGCTCGAGCGTGTACAGATACACGAGGCCGTTCAATTTAGACATGTCGCGAAAAGTCTGTTGGGTGCCCAGCCATGTGGGAATTCCCGGTAATGAGAAAGCAGATCAACTTGCTGCCTCTTTGGGGGAATGTGTTCAAGCGTAACTCGGCCTGCCCCACGAGGATCTCAAATCAATTTTCAGAAAGTCAATCATTAAGTCCTTGCACTTGGACTGGCACATGCAAACAGAAAACAAGCTTCATGCCATTAAACCTGTCTTGTGCGTGTGGGAGAGTTCCTCTTATAGACGACGTCTTTTTGAAGTCCTCCTGTGTCGCTTACGCATTGGACACTCCCGTCTAACTAATTTGTACTTGCTTTGTGGTGGGGATGTTAAACTCTGTGAGAACTTTGGCAACATGTTAACTGTCCTGCATATATTATGACAGTGCAGATGTCTAGATGCTCAGCACCGATCTTGCTTCCCAGAACTTCTCAGAAATCACACCCCACTCCATCCATACTTCTTACTTCGTGACCAACCTTTAGTACGATTACAACGTGTGTGTGACTTTTTAAAAAGAGTTGGCTATCTACACCCAGCTGTAACTCCCAACTACTTCTAAGATACCGGTAATGCTTCTAGAAAAACTTGCGCTTGGCACACTATGGTCTTAGTAGCCCCTGTGCCACAAAACTTGCAGTCATCACCATGAACCATTTTAAGAGCCACCAGCATGTGAATTGGCGAAATGGAGGAATGAAAGAAATTTCCTGCCCTTCTGTTGATGACAGGGAGGAAAATACTTTTCTCCTCTATTTCTCCTTCTTTTAGGGTGTATTTTAAATACTTTGTCTTTAAATACTGCGCAACAAACATAGTTAAAACGGTAGAACCAGATAGTTTTGGAAGTTTGCAATTTATGCTGCTATATATAAAGAGCCCAATAATATAACCAATGAATTGTTATTGAAAGCAATGCGTACGCAAACATAAAACTAAAATATGCCAGAACACAAGATAATACACTATATACTTAGATTATAAAACCTTGCGTCCCTAGAGCAGAAAATGCAGAAAACCTGAAAAATAACTTTCCTTACAAAATATAACAGAACGCGTTAAGACTTGATAGACACGATTGTGTGCTCCACTCCCATCCCTTCTGGTTTAAAACTGACCGTGTATTAAAATAACTGCGTGATTCTAACCAAGCTTCCACCGTCAATACTAAGTTCTTGTCTCGGAAATTTGTGAATATGTGAAAGAAGTCAACCCGCGTCAAAACAAAAATTGTTTTTCTCTGTGCCCACTAAAAGGAAACAACAAACAGGTGGCGTGTTTGTTTACATTAGAGTTATATTAGGTTTATATTAGTGTTTATATTAGGAAACACATAAAAGTTTAGGGTTTCAAACAACATCTGCAAAGTTTATAGTTTAGAGTTAGAATGTCTCCTGCGACTGTGTTTAGATGAAACACAAAACAATCAATGAAAAAACTAAAGGAATATATTCAGGAAAAACAAAACAAATGCAAGGTGCGCCTTGGCATGCTTGAATAATAAGCATTTGTGCATATGCAAACTAGCACTCAAAACCAGTAAATGTATCAAGGTTATCTTTGTGTACATTATTTCGGCTCTTTGATTTCTCAAAAAACTATGCAATTACTCCGGAGCGAAGATATCAAGAATCTTAAAAATAGCCAGCACTATTATCGTAGCCAAATACTCTGAAGTTATTTTGCCGTGTTACGTTCAGAGCGGTACAAATTAAAATGAAAATTAAAAAATTCGATAATAACTATTTATTAACTTCTCTCCGCAAAACATTAACGCGCTGCCTTCGTTCGCCCAATACACGGCCACATGCTCTCAGAAGACTTAGGGAACTACGGTCGCAAGGATCAAAATGTCAATGAAGAAACATCAAAAAGGCCACCTGCTTTCATACGAGAACTTCAGGCCAAGCGCTGACACGTCGCGGTCCCTATCTTTCATTTGTCGCACTTGCTCTTTTTTGTCACATGACGACAGATGATCTCCAAACACTTGGTAACTTGTATCTCGTACAGACACGTCGCCAATATTAGAAATGACAAAATATTTTAACCGCGACTTGTATAACCGCCGGTACCAGCGTGACAAAATAGGTTGGTAGGACTAAGAAATGATCTTAAACCTTGCTCGTAGGGATTTGAAGCCAACCACGTGACTTCAGGATTCTGACGTCTCGCTGTTCGGGGTTTGGCACTCCCTGCGTTTGTTTGGCTGTCACTTTTAGTGACTATGACAGGACCTTCATAAGGACGTAGTAAGAACTTTCAGAGGAAAGCTCAGGTTGACTATCTCTCTTTCGTGAAATGTGCTCAGATTTAGAAAATTGTATTCCGTTTGTCGCAGGAATAGATGGAAGCCCTCTTGCGCTGTGAACGCACTCCTTAGGCAACTATCCCCCCCCCCCCCCCTCCCCCCGAAACATATACAGGTGATGATTTTATCAAGAACGCCCAGAATACGTTATATTTCATAACGATAAAATTTTGGTAAGATCTGAATGTTCTTTCAAGAATAAAAAGGGGTGGTGGCACCTTGTTCCTCCCGATAAAATAACTTGGCAGGTATTGTGTTTATTCTACTATAACTTTAGAGCGCAGAGAAAAACGCATCTACGGTACTGCGCTAACAGAAGAGACGGAAAGCCCTTGAAACTGAAGTTTGCAGGTGTTGTTTTTGTTTTGTTTTTTGAACAAGATGTAATGCAATACAATTTATTTTCTTTTTTGAGTACATTTCTCTCTGTATATCAACTCATTCTATGAGTTTAATCAAACAAACAAATTATAAGAAAAGAAGCGGTTCATACACACGTACACAATAACAGGTGGAACGGGCCTCTATTCGGTGCGTACTGCTATTTACCAATATTTCTCAAAGCGTTGTTTTAATAATCATTATAATTCATACAGTGGTTACGGTCGTATGTTGATACTTTTTATTAATTGGCACTTTTTTGTACTTCCTCTGCTCATTGATCCATATTCTTCCTATTTTTTCATTGCATGTGGATATTTGCACTCAATCAGCTCCTCAGGTAGTTTGTTAAAAGTTTTGGCACATAATATTTTCTTGTAGCCTCTCCATACTTTGTCTTTATTAATGGTTCAAGATATTTCCTATTTGGCCGTAATGTTCTTTCTTTAACAATTTGTTTTGCGGTAATAGATTAAAAATAATTTTGTGATTATGTCATATTTCAATTTACAACTAAAGCAAAATACGCCTAGGTCTTTATGTATATCATCTATTAAATCGTTTCTTTTTTTTTTCTTTGACTTGGCAACTTATTCTTTGAATATCTGTTTTTGGAGAGGTTAAATTTTTCTGTGTAGGTATTTGGTGCAGTGTCCATAAACAGTTATTTCATATTGTATTGCAGAGTTTCATACTGAGTTATAAATCATTTCAAGTACAGAATGGGGGGCCATATCTTGAATGTGAATCATATAGGCCATCAGTGTTTTTAATTTTTTGCATACCTGCTCTATGTGAAAGTCCCGTTTTAGATGTTGGTCTATAAACATTCCGCTGTATTTTACATTTTTTACATATTCAATTGCTAGGCATGAACAGTTATTACAATGTTGATCGTGCAATTTAGTGGGTAATTTAGCGAACGCTATTTTTCTAGGGTCTCTAAAGCGCGCTACTTGAGTTTTTGAAGTTTTATTTTTCTAGGATTGGTTGCCGTCAATTGAATTCAAGAAAATCCCGGAATGCTCAAACCTAGAACGCTCGAGCCCCAAATCCCCTTCTAAAAACCAAACACCTGGCTCACCAAAAGCAAAAAAAAAAAAAAAAAAAAAAAAGGATTGAGAAAAAACACGATATGCAAAGTCGAAAGCCAATTTTCTAGTTCTCCACTCGACCGCCAGGGGCGCCACCGCACAGAGCCCCAAAAAAGCGCGGCGCGGGATAGGTGGAGGGGGGAGCGACGCGAGCTCGGCACGTGCCCGATCTCCCTTCGCGCGTCCCTCGCCCTCCCTTTGCTTCGCTCACTCCTTTTTTTTTTCGTTTTTGCCTCCTCGTCCCTGTCGACAGAGCGGCACGGGGCGCAAAAGCGGCATTTCGGTACCACCTTCTATTTTTCTTTTTTTTTTTCTTTTCTACAGCTCCGCTTCTCAGTTCGAGCGTCGTCCGTGCGGCGTCGCTTCGGTCGTGCTCCGGGCAGCGCTGCTGGTTGGCTGAGACGTCCTGCCCTCCCCCTCCCTCCCACGCAACCCTCCCCCTCCTCCGCTACGCTTGTCGCTCCCACATAATCAACTATTGAGTTATATTGTTATCGAACTTAGCCGCCGGCGCACCAGCAGCAAGGAGGACCAGCACTCAGCGCCCTGCGCGCCGACCAGACGCAACGGAGTCCTCGCGTGCTTCCTGCAGACGGCGGAGCAGTGCTCCGAGCGCGCGCCCCGGGTGCACGCGCGGGCTTCGACGCCGCCGATGGTGCCATGCGCGTTCAGCGTCCGCGTGAAGTCGGCTGACCACGTCGCCGTCGTCGTCACCGGTGCCGGCCAAAGTGGCGCTGCTCGCTCACACGCGCGGGAGAAATGACGGCAGTCGGCAGCGCTCCCGTGGACACTACTCCCCAGCTCCGGGATAAAGTGAAATAACCCTGGTCGTGCGCTTTGGTTTCTTTGTGTGTGTGTGTGTGAACGTCTCCGTGGCTCGGTTGCTCACCGTCGCTGCAACGAAAACAAAAGAGAAACCCGAAGGATTTTCGCAAGCGGGGAATCACCTCTCCAACTGGTGAGAAGAATGCTCACTCGCCCTGCAGTCAGGCTCATCTTTGCTGTGTACTGCTTGTCCGAATTCGCAGGCAAACATATCACTCTCAGAAACGTGTGAACTCGCACCATTGCGGCAGTGGCTGCACGTTTCTTGGGATGCAGTACAAAGTCAGACTTTGCATAAGTACTATAAAAAAAACTTCAATGGGCCCTCCCTGGTGATTTTAAAGAATCCTCGCTAGGTTTTGTTTAAACGGAGGCTATGAATTCAACTTTATTATGATCCACACACTGTCCTGTGACTACTTTGATATCTCCGGTTGAGCCGCCTCGGGCAAAATTTCGGGCACTCCTCCGGACATAAGAGAAGTAAAAAAAAAAAATCTCTAGTCGTGGAGAGTTTAACACCTTGAAAAGTAGCGCCAGGTAACGAAAACAGAGGGGTTTCAGATAATTGGTGGTGCCGTCTCTAAATCGTCCGAAAGATCTCCGAAACGTCATCAAAAATGTAATTTCTGCTGAATCTGAGATGATTCGAGAGCGAATAACTACGTGCAGACTTGCGCGGCTTGTCCTTCCTCACGTATTCTTATACGGTCGAACCACAACGATAAATTCACAGGCGCCGTGAGAAACTGCACAAAACAGGCAATAATCCTGATGGGTATAATTATAATTTCCGAAGTGGTACTTTTTCTTATGCAATCATCTCCGCTTCTGCGTCTTTTTCTGGCGTCCACCCGGTCACATTCCCATTTTAATACAAATCACCTAAATCACACAACCCGCAATACGTTATTAGCGTTATTGAGTCGAACAACATATTGGGAGCGCGGCTGGTGTGCCATCGCGATCTGGTAGAGCACCGCGATGTCGAGCCTGCATGGCTGAGGCCCTCCGTTCCGGGGACACAATACGCAAACCTCGGTATTCAAATGCCAACAGTGGGAGCATGCAAACCCTCAGTCAGTCGCCAAACCGTCTCGTCATCAGTCTACGACTGAATTCCACCCAGTCAGCCAAAAAAAGCCTCGCCTTCCATGTGCTAGGATACACTCAACTTTCATTACACTTTCGCTAAAAGAGAGTAAGCGAGATTGTGTCGATCAAACTGAATGGCAAAAAGATTGAGACTGGAGACAAGGAAAGGACAGTACGGAAGTCAACTCTAAAACTTTACGCATTATCCGCCGTTTTACGTCCCCGAGCAATCAGTAGTGTTAGTGTTATGTGCTGTATATCAGCGAAAAACGGTTTCGAACAGCTGTAGACGATGGCAGGCATGTCGCCTCGGCTGTTGCAGCGGCCCGTGCAGCCCGCGCGCGAATGTAACTTTGGTGGGCTTGCGACTGCACGAGTGGACACATGAAGGCGGCCAGGTGCCCTGCTCGCAATCGTCTGTGAAGTATAAACAATTGTGCTCCACTGACGTCTCTCCCCTCTAACCAACAATGCGGAAATAATCCATAAACAACGCGAAGGATGTCCTTATTAGCGAAACGTATTAACCGCGAAGCGCGGGCCCTCGTCGCGTATGTGGTGCATGTGGGTTCTGGAGGACGGCAGAAGGAGCCTCCTGCGACCACGTGTTGCGGAGTTGACCAACGGCATTGATTTCGACTGCGCGCCGCCGTCAACCCAGCACGCGTTGTGGCTCTTCAAATTACCTCGCGCCATCTGTCAGCCAAAGACAGCACTGCAAGCGCATCGTCAATTGAGCCGCAATCAGACTTTGCGGAAACACGTTGCTTTTCTGTATCGAAGTTAGCATTTAAGTACTTTGCAAGAAAAGCAACAGGTAGCACGGCTTCGTCACTTTGTGAATAAAAAATAAACTTGTGTTTTTGTTTTTAATTTAAAATTATATTTAAACTTACCTCTTAAATTGTCAATCCCGCTATAGTACGGTGAATTCTTTGCGAATGCTTTCTACGCCGAGAAAAAAATATTTAATGTGTTGTCCTTTTGACATTTCTTTGGTGTTTAGTAGAATTTTCATTTTGCGTCTAGCTTCGAGGAGAATATACTGACAAGATGAGGGAGCAAAAGCAGGTGTTAAACAATTCTATACGCAAATCCAAGTATAACTTTTTTAACGTCTCACTACCTCGTTTTTTAATAACAGACCCAAGGAAATTCTGGCGATACATTTCTCCCAAAAGGAACAGCTAGATAAAATAATTGTTGACGGAGTAGACGTAACTGCGGGGAAAGAAATGTCCACCGCCTTTAACCAGTACTTTTCCAGTGTGTTTTCGCAAGACAACGGTGTCGAACCGAGCTCGCCTGATTTTCAGTTTGCACAGTCACTGCCTGATATTGCCGTCTCTGAGGAAGGAGTGTTCGCTTCTCTGCTCAGTCTAGATACTAAAAAAAGTTCTGGTCCCGACGATATACCGAATGAATTTTTAATTAGATACGCGGAATGGTGTTCTAAATATTTATACTGTTTATTCGAAAAATCGCTACGAGAAGGTTCAGTGCCAGATGATTGGAAATGCGCAAGAGTCGTTCCTATCCACAAATCGGGGAGCACCGATGACACTACTAATTATAGACCAATTTCTTTGCTCTGCACGGTCAACAAACTGCTTGAGCATATAGTACATAATCATATTTCTTCTTTTCTCGAAACAACCAACGTTATTTGTTCTGAACAACATGGATTCAGGCGTAAGCTCTCTACGACTACGCAACTTACGGAAACGGTTCATTATTTTTCGGAAATTATTAACAAAAGGGGGCAAACGGATGTAATATTTTTAGATTTTTCGAAGGCCTTCGACCGTGTGTCACACCCCAAACTTCTTGTAAAACTATCTAAATTATTACCAAATGGCAAAGTGCTTCGGTGGATTAAAGACTACCTATGCAATAGGAAACAGCTTGTTGAGGTAAAGAAGGAA
This sequence comes from Ixodes scapularis, assembly GCF_016920785.2. Taxonomy (NCBI): domain Eukaryota; kingdom Metazoa; phylum Arthropoda; class Arachnida; order Ixodida; family Ixodidae; genus Ixodes; species Ixodes scapularis. The sequence continues at coordinate 238,343,277 of NW_024609835.1, read as the reverse complement.
CGATCATCATTACTGCCAGTGCATTCAGGTGTTCCCCAGGGATCCGTGTTAGGCCCTCTCCTTTTCCTCGTTTATATAAACGACGTAGTAAAAGATAACATAAACATAAATTTTCGCCTATTTGCCGACGATCTGGTTATATTTTCTGAAATTAAAAATGGCGCAGATCAAGCTAATCTCAATTCGAGCCTGAAAAAAATCAGTGACTGGTGCCAGACATGGCAAATGCAGTTAAACCTTGAAAAATGTGTTTCGATGACAATAACGCGTAAAAAGTCTCCGTTGGTCTTTTCATACAGTTTAAATAACTCTGCTCTGCAACAAGTTTCTTCATTCAAATATCTTGGAGTCACTATATCTTCTGATCTCAGATGGAATGCCCACATTGACTCGCTGTGTCAGAAGGCGATGTTCAAACTGTGGTATCGGAAACGTAACTTAAGACACTCTACATCTGCAACAAAATTAATAGCCTACAAATCTCTCATCAGGCCACTTTTAGAATATGCTGACATTATTTGGGATCCACACACATTATCGAACATAAATAAACTCGAAAGAATACAAAAGAGGGCACTAAGATTCATTTACAACAAATACAAAAGATTAGATTCTGTGAGTGCCCTATACAGCATAGCCGGTATCCAGCCCCTCCAAACGCGTAGGAAAATTAACAGGCTCACTTTCCTATACACACTGATAAACGATGGCTTTAGAATAGACAGGTCACGCTATGTCACTCTAAAATCTGCGAGAAGCACACGTAGCTACCATGCCTTATCACTTACAGACTATCAATGCCATACCGACTGCTTCAAGTTTTCTTTTTTTCCTAAAACCATTACTGAATCGAATGAGCTGCCTTTTGACATCGTAAACACGACTTCCATCCAATCATTTAAAGCCTCGCTCTTTTCATTATTTAAATAACCTCGAGGCTACTTATTGCTTATTGTTTTGATTTTGTTGTGACTGCTGTCTGTTAGCCAATTTTTCAATGCACTGCTCCTGAAATAGTTTGGCAGCTATATATCTCGAACTAAGTTGTGTTGGTCGTTTGTGTATATAACATCGTTCAATGTCTTGTTCGCTTTCTAGCGTAAATGCTAAAATGTACATGGCAAAGTGTAATGATGCTCACTGTTTCGTTTCATTGTTGTGCAGTATTTCGGTTGTCGGTTTCACGGTTTCTGCTCTTTAATATGTTCGTTGCACTGGCCTTGTCCCAAATTGTACGTTTCAGTCATTGTTTAGAAGCCCGTCCTACAACGCCCTCCTTGAGAAGGCAGTAGTATCTGTAAATAAATAAATAAATAAATAATAATTGTGAGAACGTTCTAGACTTGAATGTGACGCTTTCTTTTCTACTGTCTTTTGAACGAGGTAATTTCTAAGTATTGCTAAACAGAGTTGGACGGGTTGCGAAAGCTATCATATGCTCCAGAAGCTCGCCAAACAAAGCTAAACTCGAGAGACTCCCTAACGAGGGTCCGTAAAACCAAAAGTCAGGAAGTTCGAATTTCACCCTTTCTTTATAGTTGCACACCGTAGCATTAACTGTGGATTTTCTATAACATTATTTTCAGTCTAAAAGTTCTGCAGCATCTATTTTTGGCAAAACTTTTGGGGGAGCCAATCGTTTCAATATTCGAAAATAGCTTTGCGAATGGTAAAACTGGGGGTCTCGTCTTAAAAAGACTTAAGAAGCAGTCTGCGCTGTCACTTAGGGCATGCTAAAAAGTCCTGTTCAGCGTGACAGCGCGAATTTTTTTTTTTTTTCTCTAAACACGCCAAGCTCTTTTTGTACGTTCAAGCGTCTGGCCCTCCCAAGCGCTGTAAGGATAAGTCGACGCTTTAGACTACTTATAGTGTATGTAGGCCATGCTTTAGCTGAACGCCCTCGCGTCACAAAGGGGCCCCTGTGCCATCACCGCAGGACATCCGTCAATCTCGTCCTAACGTCTTGTCCAATCTGTTCCCAGCATTGGCCTTTCGTGAATTCGACATCTCTATCAGCTCTACGGCTTTGTCATCTAGGAGGTGTTGCGAGAGCACATGGAACGCCGAGCCTTGGTTGGAAGGATTAGTCGGTAGACTTGAAGCTGGCAGCGTTTGTGTCCACTTAATTAGTCGAACGCATTAGAACGCGAAACGCTGGCGTCCGATGGTCGGCTTTGGCATTCGAACGCGTTTCAACGAGTGCAGTGGAGACAAAAGCAGCTAGCTTTAGGTCTTCATTCTAATCGTTCCAATCCGAGCTCGGCCTTCTGACGTTCCCTCACGTCTCCCCCCATCCTCAATTTCTGGGCGCATATAGCGTTTCGGCTATTTTGGGGCTCTCTTTTTTTTCAAAAAAATCTCCAGCACCAAAGCTTTTTTTTTCGCATGTTTTGTTGATGCTTGTGAATTGTCATTGTTTCATCTCTTTATTTATTATGATAGCGTCACAACATTTATTTTCTTTTACTAAGAAAAATTTACTCCGCACGAATTGTTTCAGGCACTTAGCGAAGCAAACTGTATTCGTGTGGATCGATTTTAGGCTGAGCGCAGTATATCTATCAACTTTACCGGTTCTTAGGTAACTCTTTTGTCGTCCACTTTGGCAACGCCGAATTTTCCTTCCGGGCATGAGAGTATGAAGTCTTCGAAACCCAGCGATCGATAGTTCTGCAGCCACCTGAGTGATCTTGACGAGGTGCTATCCTTTGTCTTATATAATCTGACACGACGTTGTTGACTCGGTCTTGCATCGACCTTTGGGGCAGAAACAGCGCCCGGAGCGCCGATCTGACTGAAACGGTTATTGGTTCGAGCTCCCATTCTTTGGACTATCTTCTGAAATGTAGTGAGGCACGTCACAGGGACCTCCCTTCTAGAGAGGCGGATTTATGGGTCGGCTTTGGGGGGAGGGGAGTTTGTTTGAGATATCAGATCGGGCGGCCGAAATGTTCGCCAGATATATTTTGTTGACCGAGTTTTTGCAATGTCACAAACAAATGAACTTTTCGCTTGCCTAAATCTAGCTTAGTCATTTGATTGTGAGTGCGACCGACTGCATTGCGAATAGGGTTGTCGCAAACTTTATAAGTTTATAGTCGATCCTCAAGTTTTGACTGATTCGACGAATTTTCGAAATTTCAGAACTATTCGATAAAATTAGGTTTATTAACTACGTTACCCGACTTTAGCACTAAAATTTTGATATTAGGAAGAAATAAGGTAAGTAATTTCCAATGTTTTATATTGTATGAAAGAAAACATATGTAACATTAGTGCTTTATTTTGATTTAATTAAACAAAGCACTAAAACAATATAACTAACTAATATTGCAGCCATACTCCGCCAGGTGGCGTCACCTTGTTATTCATTTTTCTGTATGCTCATAACAGCGGAGCTTTAGGCGTACGTTTGATAAAGTGGAAAAATAGTGCAATCAGCCTCTGCTTCGTTGTGCAAGGACAGCGGGGCAGAGTTTGGTTGAACTATTTCTCCAGCGGGGTGCGGCGCCGTCGGTGCCGAGAAGCGCTCCGATAGCAAACCGAAACTTAAAAACCCCGTCCCGTCGAAGTGGTGCGGTTTTTCAGAAAGCCGTAAAATGCTCCGCGTGCCTTCTCTCGTTCTGCAATTTGTTGATTTAGTGTTTTTCGATGATGCTCAGCCAGAATCTAATTGAAACCACGTATGCCCCTAAACTGATTATTTAAAAATAAGTTACGCGAAAATAATTAGACCTAACTTTAATAATTTTCCTAAATAGGCCCGATGGCCTCGAACCACAACGTCACAACCTTTTTTTTTTTTGGTGCGATGCGTAGTTTGCGCAATATCGAATTTGTCCAACTTTCATGACACACTAAGTATATATAATAAGTTATCTACCCCGAGATCTCTCGCGCGCTTTATAGAGGTCTGGTGGTCCAAGGAGGCACTGTGAGTACTTTCATCTTTCTACTTACATCAAAATTGCCTGGCGGCTCCTGCCAAAATTCAAAGGAAGCAGATGCCGATTGTTTATATGGTGACGCAGCAAGTGCTTGGTTCTAGCTCAAGATGGAAGAGTAATATATGCTCCTCATGTAGTGCAAGGTTTTAGTGGGTTGCGGACACGAACAGAGTTGTTTAGACTAAGTTATAAACACCAATAGCAAATATTTTTATACGTTACTCATGTAGTTTTTTTTTTGTTTCTTTACAAAAACAAAACATTTAATCATTAGGAACTTGTATACCTGATTCGGAATGCAGGCAACGACTCGACAAAACCGAAATATATCTAAAAAGTGAGAAAGTTCACGTTAGAAGTTCCATAGTTATATAGACCATGAGTATACCTCTGAGTATAAACAACGGGTAGATAATACGGTTACGACCTAGATGTGAAGTCGCGGTGACATCGGATGAAACACATTAGTTTCCTTCATTTTATTTAGAAAGGCTTTAATCTTACAGGAGATATTCTAGCAGATGGGATTTAAACAAAATAAGCGAAATCACAAGAAACAAAGAACGACACAAGCAGTAACATCATTTGAACACTAAAATAATTCATGCTAAACTTGCAGCAAACACATCAAGTGATTATTGTTGAACAATCTCTTGAGGAAGCCCGTTCAACTTCGGCACAGCCCGAATAAAAACGAAAAATTAACAATTGTTTCAAAGCATAAACGGAGCATTTCCGAATATCCCTGTGAAAAAGTTATGTAATTGTGTATGCTATTTTTTTTTAAATCTCACGAATAATATTATGAAAAGCTTTTTGCCTGTACATTTAATTTCTTTATCACATTCACTCAAGATCAGCGTCCTGGACAAGACTTTGACGTGATGGCCTCTTATATCTGTTAAATATAAACCTACAACTTTATTTTGAACGCTATCCAATTCTGCCAGGTTTAATTTCGTAAACGGGTCCCAAATGACGTTAGCGTGTTCAAGCACAGGCTGTAGAATAGTTCAATAACCTGATAATGTCGTATCAAAAATAGAATATTAATAAAAAAAAGTTTATAAAAAAACCTTACGAAGAATACTGTACACAACATAGACAACTTGCTCATTCCAACTTAAAATATTGGTTATTAAAATCCCTGGGTATTTATACTCAAAAGCCTCTGCTAGGTTATCAGTTTCTACGTTCTTGGCCTGAAAACCACAGGCGTTTGCTATTTACCTGCTATGAAACGAAATATTTATAATTATAGTTTTCAAACTAAATTGCGGTAGGCAAATAACGTATCTCATCCTGGAGATTCTGTATTTTATAAATATGTGTTTAGAAGCATAACCACTAGCATGATTTTTCAAAAAATGCAAGCATATTTTACCCTTCCAAAACAGCCTGTCTTGATTGGTCTACAAACTATGCCACAAGTGAGAGTATAGCAGGATTTGACATACTCAACGGGAACGCAAACACATTGCGTTCAGTTCGACAGGTGCAGCGGTGCACTTTGGTTACTAACTAATTTCTCAATACTAATCAACTTCAGCCACTAAGTATTCACGTCGAAAACTATTTAGTAAAACCCGTTAAGATTGTACTCCTTTTGAAGTATCTAGACGACAACATTGAAATCTATAGATTTTTATCACGCATCTTGACAAATATAACTTCGTTGGGGCACACATTAAAAGTCAAAGGCAACAACGCTGAGGCCGCACACCAGTCTGGAACATCAAAATTCATAGTTACAATAAAATTTCGAAATGGCCCTGCGAAAACAAAGTGCTCTATCAAAGAGTGTCACTTTTAATGTACTCGCATTGTGAAGCTATTGCTGTTTGTATTTTCCAAAACACTTCAGAGTAATTATCTCGATTTGAGCAGGTCGTCAGGAATCTCAGAAAATCTTCGTACTTTCAGAGCATGTTTTTTTTTTCTTTTTTGGTAATGGGCAAATATTTCAAGGTGCCAAGTGAGGGAAATGAGGTGGATGGTCCATTTTCGTAATTAATTTCGGAGCTGCATACTCTTAACGCATCACGCACGAAGGCAGTGTCATGAAGAACCCATCGTTGTTTCTGGTCACCTGTCAATATTTGAGGCATATTTCATATTTTTTTTATTGAAGATAGATTAAGTAAACTGGCAAACTGGATATTATTACACATTTTTGAAAAACCGGAGACGGCAGAAGGAAAAGGGGGAGGAACACAAAAAAAAAAAAAAAGTCTCAAACGCAGCGAGGTAATTTTTTGGCTCCGTTGGACTTAGACTTAGCCTTATGGCATGTATAGCACAATCGTTCCCCGAAGGGTCGGCGGTGATTAAAGGGCGATTCCGGCCAATAGTTTTGAATTTTGGATTCCGACTGTTTTCAGCTAAAGCCGTGTCCGTAAATTACAAGGTACTTTTTTTTCTTTTTGAATATTGTGTGTAGTTTTATAAATGCCACGGATCATTTGTTGTTTGGTTTCGTTCGGTTTCGTTTGGTTTCGGTCGTCTAGGACAAACCCGAAACTCTCTGCTAGAGGGTTGACAACACTGATCATCAGCCGTACGGCCACGACGAAGGGTGCTGCGATACACGGAACAACTAATTAACCTCAGCTCCATCGCGACGTTACATAACAAGGGTGCTGCGCCAGTGTTTCTTGACTACACCCGCGAAAGAACAGCTGGTCGAATCTTTAAAATCTTTTTTAGTGGAGTACGCGGCTTCACTTTGACATAATATATTGCCTGTGGTCATAATTCGTGTCACTAAAGCGATACCAGTAATTTATATTGCTTTCGTTCCGACCGGCATTCTCCACGTAAGATAAAAGAATTCGCAGTACAAGCAGCGCCTGAGTTAACGTTTAGCTGTGAGGAGCCTGCTGATAGTGTGAAGAGCCTAATGAGGGCGTTGGATGTGAAGTTGAACACGTTAGAGGGGCTGTGCTGGGAATACGGCAAGCTCGCGACAGAACCTTTGTTGCCCTACAAACGTAGTCAGTCGAAATTGGTACAGCGATGTGTTGTTATTTTTCTTGTAAACAACGCTTTAAAGAAGCCTTGTCCGCTGAAATTTTTGGAGGAGGCAATTGCTACACATAAAGCAGGCGGGGTTTAAGAGTAGCGTTGTGAAGGGAGTCACAATGATATATTTGTTGGGATTCAGTAGAGTGTCAAGAAAAGAAATAAACAAAAAACAAGCCAGGGCTGCATGCATTAACTTTTTTCCATAAATCTTCAGACAACTTGGCGGTTTACAGGAAATTCAGGGTCAAGGTGGTCTTGACTCCTGACTTTAAGTTGAGAAGAATCACGCTGTTCGCGTGTTTAGCGCGTGGTTGTCAAAAACGGCACAAAGAGGCCGTTGTTAAGTGACAGGTTTAGGTAGTGTACGATATTCCGTTGGCCTGTGGGTGTTTGAACGCGAGGCAGACGAAACAGTGCTTAAATTATAGGCTTCTTGGACGCATGATGGCTGTTTAGTTGTTTAGAAATCCGAATTCTGAAATAGTTAAACATGTGCAAGAATGGTATAATTCTGTGCCTGATCGGGGTTGCACTGTTGTGTTATGCAATGGAAAAATATTGTACGAAAATATTCATTAAAGAGAACAATCTGGAATTCTTCTGTAGGCAATTCTATCTGTCAACCGTCGATTACACTAGATGCCACAACCTAAACATTTCGACATTTTTAATTTCTTGTTGAAGGAAATGGTCGAATGGCTCTGTTGTTCATGTCATCTTATGGGGAATTAAGGGGATCGCCTTTGCGGATGGCGAGGGGTATGCTGGTTTCTTAGATGTAGTGTGAGGGGATAGGTAGGTTTTTAATGCTTTGGGCGAGATGAGGTCGCGGTGTTTTGAAGGAGGTCACGACGAGATGTACCCTAGCTGACGGTCACGGGGCGTGTGCAAATTAGCAGAGAGGCGGGTTTGATGTGTACCTGGTCGGTCTTTATGTTAATGTTTGAGGGTTAGGGTAGGTTTGTATTGCTTACTAGAGTATGAGTTGAGTTTGTTAGTCATTTTGAATGGGGGTCAATACAAGGTGCGCCGTCGCTGATGATCACGGTGGCGTGTGCAAATTTGCCGAGAGCGTGTGTGGGAGATAGTATTAAAACGAATTTGCTAATAATAGCAACGTTTTGGACATATCGTGTTTGTCTCTTTTTCTTCCGTCGTCTCCAGCTTCTGAAAAGAAAATCGTGCAGCTTTTGATTTCTATTTTGCGCATTCAGAAATCTTCAAATATAGACGCCGTACTCGGTATCCCAATATTGATTAAATTCTTCCTCTATTTACGGCGCAACTGTTCCTCAACCTAAGAGCGCCAGGGTTCGCAAACATTTCCTCGCGCTCTAAAATTGGAGCTTAAAATCCTGGACACTGTTGCATTCTTTATTTCTTACTATTTTCAAATTGACAGGCAACGCTGCATCGCTTGGCTTACATTGTACAGATTTTGATATACTGCACCTTTCTTTGTAGCCAAAACGTATAAGTTCTTACTCGGAAGGCAGTTGAGGATTTAGTTTATACTGAACTGCCTTGATCACAACATAACACAACACATACTTGTTTTATGCTTCAACAGCTAGTTTCTACCCGTGGAAGTTAAATGTGAGGACAACTCAGTTCGCGTGTACAGTTCAGCAGCTTTTAGTTATATTCGAGAAGTTGTAATCATAGATGTTAGTTTGTTCATCTGCACTTAAATAGTTATTGTTATATACATATATATATATATATATATATATCTTTATCTACACATTTGGAGGGTTGTTTAACAATATAAAACTGTCTATAAAAAAGGATCTACGTCTGCTTTGAATATCACTGCGACTTCGTGATTTCCTCGACTCGAAGATTGGAAGTGTTTTCATACTTTGAAAGAAATCTCCTGAATCCATGTTAAATTTTCCACAAACAACTAATTTCGTGTCTCCAATATAAGTATTCTAGCTGTCTAGTTGCTGTCACCAGGTCCCAAAGCTGATCCAATATGCCTATCGTCTGGCGGAAATTTGTTTTGTTTCATGCTCTCCAAAATCCTCACTTGGGAAGGAAAAATGGCGTTTGTTGGTTTGCCATATAAATCTCCTGATTATAGAACTATGTTAACTACTGATTGTGAGTGCTGCCGTGACAGGCGAGATCACTTATTCGTATCGTTGCCTCTTTACGTAACTTAACTTGAGTTAAGTTGTTCGGTGATTGTGAATTTAAAAAAAAATGAAATCGTGGTGGTTCTGATAAATAAAGTTTATTTTATAATTGTTTACTTGTGTAGTACACAAATTAAGACAAAATATTCACACGTTTTTATACAGTGCAACGATGCAATTTTGCTGTAATTTTAACAGTAAAAAGCGAGTAAAAATTTTTCCTTTTTTTATCTAGGACAAATATTATTTCACGCAGGTCCACTTAAATCATTCAGGAATTCTATGCGAGCAAGATTAGTTAACCTGCTACCCTGTAGTAATTAAATGACTGAGTTTACAGAGATACACAATGTAACCGAAGGGTTTCAGGTATTTTTTTAAAGGACCAACAGCATTAGAATATCGTTTCTACTCCTTTGAAGCTGGTCACCTTCATTTTATCATCGTAAACCTTGTAATGAACGCATTATTCTATACAAACTCTTTCGTACCTTCAATATTACTTACACCAGCCACTCTTTTTTCTTTTTAATTGGGGGCGGAGAGATTGTACGGCAACACAATGCGTCCGATTGTAGCAACCTTACTTTGTTTGCTTGCGTATGCATTTTCGCAATCGAACTGTACAATAGGTGCATTCGAGAGGCTCGTGTACGACAGCAACTTCCACAGTGAAGTCACTTGTTAAGAATTGCTCAAGCAAACTACCAGCAGACGTTCATCTACTCTCTAAGATCCATGACAGCTTTGGGCCGCGCGAGTTCGCTGCGGATTGCTGTGGTTTCGCTATCTAAGCAAGGCTATTATATTTTTTTTGTCATTTGTGCGACTTTCATTTTACGCGTGTTTTCTTTCTTTTGAATTTGCAAAGAATTATATCTAATCAAGACAATCATCAAGGAGCAATCAAATATCCGGTTAGAGCAACTGGCTGTGGCATTTAATTCTGACTGTTTTAACATATGTCAAAAACGCTTCTTTGAAAATGTTTTTTTTTTGTTCTTCTTAAGTTTAGAACAAAGCCAGACTCTCATCGGTGGAGCCTTGCTAGCAAGCTTTGTTTGGTTCGATCGATCAATGGTGCGCCGTTAGTGTAAGTATTGCGTTACTTGCTGTGTTTCGTCAAAAAACTTCAGATATACAACCCAATATATTACATTTCTCCTAGCTCTCCTGCGTGAACATTGTTTCTTTGCTCGCACTAGCGAGTGGAATATTTTCAAACGGGTCATGTCATACTAAAAACTGCTATTTGATATCACCAACCTGTTTCTTGTTGTCCGTTTGAGTGCTGGTAAAACAGCCACTGAAATTCTATTGTGAAAATTCAAAACATCAGAAGCACTCTTTTAAATGTATGAAAAGTTCCCAACTTTTTGAGGTGCTATTCCTGCCACCTATTATAAAGATTCATTGAACTCAACATTTTGTAGCTTCGACTAGGTTTGTCATTATTGACGCAGCGTTTTTACCGCTCTAGCTTTATGAACAATAACGTGGAGCAACTAGTTCAGATTTTAACGCTTCTTATATAGCAAGAATTCAATTAAAACTTTACTTATTAATAAGGAGCGATACTCAAAAGCATTTATATGAAAATGGCGTCCTGCTGAGTAACAACTGCACTTCTACAATAAAAACAAATAGAAGAGGGAACGCACTTTACTTTGAGAACGATCAAGAGCAAACACTTGTAATCTTATCGCCACTTCCCTCGTAGGCATGCGATCTGATTGTGTGTCCTGTGAGAAGAGAAGGGGGTCTACCGGGGGAAGATGCGGGAAAAACCTGAAGGAGCTGCAAGTGAGCTTAGCAGCACCTTGACTGCTGTTTGTCGACGAAAACGGATCGATGATCTAGTTGGCTTGTCAGCATCATGCGTTAGTTTTAGGGCCCTGGTGCATTTAGAAAAAAAAAAATCTGTCTTTCCGTTATAGAAAGCTAAGAAACTTGTCATATTCATCCATTATTTTAGTGGAGAAAAATAAACTGTTCTACAGGCAATCTGGAATGTGTAAAATAGGAAAGACTGCTCCAGATAGAATATTCTGCAATTCTTTTCTGTTCTATAATTTTTTACTTAAGAGAGGCGTGATTCGTTTGTCAAGAGCCAGAGCATCAGGCGCACTCACGCGGGCTCACTGGCTAACCTATTTGCATAGTGAATTTGCCCCTACGTGCTGAAAGCCTACAATGTGTTGGTTTCTATTTTAACCCTTGCTGAAGAATTGATCTAGAAAACCTCGTTCCGACAATAAACCACTTTTACTACGTCTTGGAACTGGCACTTCCACCATCATGACTCTCAATATTGTCTCATTTTCTTAAACTTAAAAAAAAAACGCTCGAGATAAACAAAGAACAACATGGGACTATCCTCTAGCAAACTGCTATCTTATACTGCCCTTAGTCAGTGTTTTATTTTCTCGCGTGCTTTCTTTTTATAATTTGAAAACATTGGGCACAAGCAGTCTATAGCTCTGCATAAACGACACTACGGGACGTTCCTCAACACGCTCAACAACTTTCCCATTGGGATGCTTCCGCACAAATTATTTTAATATTGTATCCTATTAATCTGTACTATTTCGCTTAATGCTTCCCAAGCTGCAGCTATGCCTCTGCGATCCATCAAAAATATCAAATATTGCTTTCTAGACTTCTCGAACATTTAACGGTGCCAAAGGCATTTCTATTTTATTTCATGAACAGGAAATTGGCGCTAACCTTTTAGCGTCGCGTTATGATAGTGGGACTCCATAAGATGAAATAGAAACGCACAACACAAAGACACGCGTGCCAGTAGGAATGACAGTTTCTATTGACCAAAAGTATCTCGTTTGTTAAAACACAGTTTCTCAAAACGTGGGCTAAAGTTGAACACAGCAATTCTCATTTCCGGCTCGATTTTAAGCTGCGACCTTGCTTTTTTTTTTTTTGACACCAGAGCAGACAAGCGAAGTTCGCATTTTTAAAAGTTTCCGAGCCGGTCTGCAGTTCCTCGCTGACTCACAATTTTACAAATATATCACGATTAGCTTGATAGGACTGTCAACAATACTGGAGTAGGTCGACACGCATTGCGTGCATCAGCTTTTTTGAAGCCTTGGTACGAGTTAGTTTAAATTCCTAGTATATTCAAAAATTACGAAACTTCTTTGCGAATATTCTACTATATATAAGGGAAACGACAGCGTGAGCGAAATATATAATCACCTGTCTTAATGTCTCTTTATTTCTCTGTTTTTAATTTAGTGACCATAAATGAAATCCTGCTATAACTGCATAGGTTCACTCGGGGCACATTTTTAGTTTGTGGCAGGCTTTCGTCAGAAAGAAATGCCAGTAATGTCCTGTCTGAGAAAGTTATAAAAAGTTTAATTGGTTGTGTTCATGTTCCCATGGCCATGCATATTTACACAGTGTTGCAGAAAACGCAGCCCGCGATATTCACTAAGTAATACACATCGTAGAAAAAACAAAAATATTCATAAAGCATTGAAGAGAACTCGATAAATTGGTAGTTATTCTGCACTCTCATCCAAAAAACTACAGTAAAAAAGGAACAAGCAGTTAAAGCTAACACCCAAGGTCAAATATAAAGCTTCACGGAAGACACGGTGCTTGTTTTTTCTTCAAATTTAAATTAACGCCGTTATCAATCTCTCGCTTGAATATGCGATCTTGTCGTCCTGGAGAGGACACTAAACAAGATTAAACAAATGACAGTACGAAACTAGATCTTTCAGTTACGAATTACGTTGTTGTTATCATTTAGTTGCGTCCATATCAAGATGTCCAAAATGCATGACGTCGCTGTGTGTATATCTAAACAATCTCACTTTATACACAATTTCGATGTTCGAAATCTTTTCTTTTCTTAAATACAACTCTTTCTTTATTAAAACTCCTTTATTTTAAAATAACTTAAAAATAAAAAGAACGGGTTGAATAATATTCCAACTGAAATATTATTTTGAGTGTCTAAATATCTCATTGCATTCGTCGACACACTATGTCAGTGATTCTCTACTGCGAAGAGGTACAGATTCGAATTCGAGTATATATACTACATATTTTTCCTCGTTGCTTTCCTTTCCGCGTTCTGCACGCACTGCAGACAAAAACCATAATCAATTTCACGGTAATTTTCAGATTGTAGATCAAAGGGTAAAGCTGAAGGATGCACGTAAGAGCGTACATCCGTCCGGACCATGCTCAACTCTCCTTCGCAAGAGAACTCAGCGAGGGCCAAATGAATCTGAACAAGTTTAAATAAACCTCAGAAATAAGTTTCGCAATTTCAGACGTTGTAGTTTAACAAAAAGTTGTGGCAGCGAGGCGAATTTACTTTCTGGAGATATCGAAGGAAACGCATACCTCAATCACAGGTTACAAAGGAGAATATATATTTTTCATGTAATTTTATTTTTTATTAAATCAAACAGACCAAGCGTGTACATCAACGCTTTGCTGTGTTCTCTCATACAAACACGAAAACGGCTGAACAATGGTTGGAAGAAAAGTATCTCTTCTTTTATGCATTCCAGAAGTGTGGCTTCGCTGCGTACCAAACCGGAGAAACAACAGAGAGCCAAGTTTTGAAAAAGCAAGAACTAGATGTATTAGTGAAATTCATGAGGAACGTTTCATAAAGGAATCACAGCTGCAGCGCTCCCCTGCTCGCCTCAACCATAAACCTGTCTCGGCGGCACGCCCCACATGCATGGGCGTTTAAAGGCTCTTCGCCCACAGTGCTGTCGTGTATCCCAGGCATTCCAGAATATTATAATGTTTTATATAGGCATGTTTTCTTTTCAGTATTAAAAAAAAAAAAGAAAAACAATTTATCGGCGATATGAGTCCTCCCAGTCGAGCGTGAGCCGAAAGGGTGAAATGTTTTACAGAACGTCTCCTGCAAGCTAAGTTATAAACCCGACTGCCACAATGCAAAACTATACAAAATGTCGAACATAGTCCCTGGAGAAGCGAAACAAGGGGACAGGATCAGGTGTATGTTTTCGGTCGCACACCAGTCACCTAGCTGTGTTTGGAGTTTTGTGTTTAGAGATTTGTGTTGCTTCTTTGTCCCCCTTGTTCTTCTTCTCCAGGGAGTATTTTCGTCATTCTTGTCTAGATCGCTTTCACCTTTTCATTAATTGCATTGTCATCGATACAAAATGTGGTGGTCCATTTGAATTTCTCCTTTAAAAGCGTAACGTACCGGGTGTTCTCTGTGATGTACCGGTAATTTTAGGATAATGCAGGATATATATTTATTTAACTGGTAGATTACATTCGGTTGGCAACGTCTTCTTCGGTCTGCGACCGCGCCCAGTCTTTTCTTTCGCGCAGGCGTCACGTTCTTCACCGTGGCTCGCTCTCCCTCGCCGGCGTCTCCGGTTGCATTAGCCCGCGCGCCCTTGCCTGGACCAAAGGTCGTGTTCGCTGTGCGTGGCAAACATGCACACACTACACGGCACGCACAATACACGGCACTCCCCACGTGTTTTTTTTTTTTTTCTTTTTTGCCTTCCCGGTTTGGATATCTCTTGTCCAGCTTATGTTGATGCCCTCTGTTCTCCCACCACACCGTCATGCTAAATTACGGTGTCGGAGCACGTAAATCCGATTTTTTACACTTATTTCAAGTGGGAGCCCAACATCCCCTTGCATAATCAAATGTCACGTACTAGCGTTTGACGTCTTCACAGTAAAATTGAGCGCAGTCAAAACTATAAAATGAGTTCTGCGTCAGCGCTTTGCTGGGCCTCGTGTTCAGTCGATGCGTCGATGAACGTTGGGTTAGGGCCCTGTTGCTTGACTGGCGCCATCCAAGTGAGAAACATTTACGTGGAGGTGAGGAGGCTTTTCACACGCAGTGATTCCTCTAATTGGTGTTGGTTAGATCAATTTGGCCCATTCCGTGTGCGTCTCTGCCTCAAATACGCAGGCCACAACCGGCTGCCCCCTACTAGTCTTGAGTTATAGGCTTCAATATAAACTAGCCAGTATACATGGCAACATAGTTTTAACGGAGAGTGCATAGATCTGCGATATGCCACCGATTTGTCTGTAAATCCGCACTAGGAACTCGTATCTCGATGCTGATCTGGACTAGGCTCAGCGATCAGAATATAAAGCGCCAAAATAAAAAGACAGGACAAAAAGGACAGTAAGCAATACGAGGCGCACTCGCAACTAAAGTTTATTTATGAAAAAAAAAACAGATAATATATAGGCCGTTAGAAACGCCTATTTATCGCATCCATTGATAAGACCCCTTGATAAATTCAAACTCTTTTCCTGAGAGGGCAAGGGAGGGTTCACTAACGCATTCGTCTCCTTTTGCCCTAATCTCAAACGCCCCGTGCACTTCTCTGCATAGTTTTTTCGTTATATTTCGCCAGAACCTTTACATCATGTAGAACTGGTGAGCACGGGGAACGACTACAATGGACAGCGAGATTACCAGACGGGCTTGCTCTCATAGCAGCCGCATGTTCCCGTGCACGATCATTGACACATCTTCTAGTCTGGCCGATGTATACGGAGCCGCAAGTCAGTGGTATCTCGTAGACCACTCCGACAGCACACTCAACATATTTGGTCTGGTGTTTTGTGCTGCAATGCTCCATATCTGGCTGGGGATTATTGATCGTGCAGCACAAGCGTACCATTTTTTTCCGGGGCTGGAAATATTACGGGCACTTAAAACCGCTGTGCAACTTTCTTTAGATTATGGGGCATGGCAAGCAAGTACGGAATAATTACTGGTCTTATTTCGATCGCTCCGCTTCGACTGCTCAAAAGCGGTTTGGCCCTCACGGCAGCGATAAACGGAACTGAAATATTCATGAAAGGATACTCGCTTTTGTCCTATAGTCACTGGTATAGAACTGCGCTTCGGACAGGTAGTGCTTAGCGTGTACGACAACAAAACAAGTAATCGCAACGGTTCGAAGGAAGAGATAACGCCGCAGATGCGAACGTAACTCTATAACGCATTGCGAAGACACCCGAATAAAGTCCCTCC
Organism: Ixodes scapularis; assembly: GCF_016920785.2. Classification (NCBI taxonomy): domain Eukaryota; kingdom Metazoa; phylum Arthropoda; class Arachnida; order Ixodida; family Ixodidae; genus Ixodes; species Ixodes scapularis. The sequence goes on along the minus strand of NW_024609835.1, from coordinate 238,327,129 downwards.
ACTCTCGAGAAAATAGTGCGTTGTCTGCTTTGCAACAGGGTGACATCGGTTTTAATCGTGTGCGGAGAAAGCCATACTTTCTCCTGATCGAGCGGCATGACAAATCCTTTATAGGCGGCAAAGGTACCTGCGTTACATTGAACGACAGACCCAGGTAGCACGCCAAGGAAACGTGGCAATGCTAGGGGCCTAATTTGTGTTGTGTCTAATATATTTTTTTGTCCAAGGCATTAGTAAGGCGTTAGTTATTTTGTGAGTGCTTTTCTTTCGCGATATGTGTCTTTTAATTGGCCCGTAACATAATTGCCGAAGTGCTATACTTTTGCCAAATATGGCACGTGGGAACTGAAGAACCAGCAGCGAAGCCTAAATATGTCGCTTGTTTGGTAACCTAGTCCCGACCTTGCCACATGGTAACCGAATAACCGGAAGTGAAGCCTAACTGTGACACTTGTGTGGAAGTTTAGGCCTGACTCTTTCATACATCAGCGAATTACCCGCGCTGTGCCTAACTTTTGCACTTTTTAGACGAATTGGGGACAAGATACTTTGACCCTAGTCAAAGAAGGTCAAGCCCAGACTCTGCATTCATTCTTCGGGATCTTTAATGCGGATAAGTTTCCAGTCAAAGGCCACTATTTGCCCAACAACCGGTTCTTCCTGGTGAGGAACGGTAGATTTTCTACAACGTATCTTCAAGGTTAGTGTTAGGGCAAGGCAATAGTTTGCTTACCTGACTTACCATGCAACTGATCGCAACGACGAGACTTGTCAAAGACGTAAAGTTTCACAGATGAATTTTTACTGATTTGAAGGTGTGATTTCAGAATTTTATTAAAACCAGCAAAGAAGCAGGTGAAGTATGGTGAGGAACCATGTTGGCGTTGTCAGTCGAGAATCTCACGCAGCGTACTGCATCGGTAGGGGTGACCGCAGCATTTTCATTTCGTCTTACAAAAACCAGTGCGAAGAAATGCTCAAACGGTCATACTTAGCGATCTTGCGACGTAAGTGGAGTAAGGGGGCGAGCAGCAAACCGCCGAAGAGAAGCCATCGGCAAAGACGATGTGGATCAAACGTCGAAGATCTGCAATTGCTAGGCGCATGGATCGTGTTCGCTTGTTCTCGTCCCCCGCCACCGGGTGAACATATCAGTTATGGGCGACAAACAAATAATCAAACTTTGCAATTCGTTAATAGCAAAAACTAGAGACGAGTCTAAACGAGAACGGGTGACGGTTCCTCTGAAATCCTGAACGTCGTCTATTGGCTTGGCGAGGGCAAAACAAGGTTTTTACTCATACTGAAAGGGACGACGTTCAAAGTGGCGGCGGCCTTCAGGAAAATGGGTACGTGCTCTCTACAACACTGGCACTCTGAATGTGCACGGGCTATGTCGCGATAACAATAGGGATCATACAGCGAGCGTGGTACTGGCACGCTGCACTCACGAGACTAACTCGCTCGGGACAGAAGGTCGGAACACTGAAACGGCCTGCTCCCGGTTCAGTGACGAACCCTTTATTTTCCGATGTGTTTTCTTCGTAAATAAATTAACCTTGGCCACTTAATTAACGCGTCGACAGCGACACTGCGGCCATATTCTCAGGCCATTCCACAGAAACTACCCCGTATGAAATTGGATGCCACGTTCCGAAATAAACTCGCGTAAATATACGAAATATATTAAATAAAGGAAACGGAACTGAGGAACAAAATTTGCTTCGAGCAGCCGACGTCCGTAGGCCACTGAATGTCTCCGACGTCATTGGCTGTCATGTAATAAAAGAAAAAGTTACTACGTATTGCCCTAACGTCAATGACGCAAAGAAAGTGATTCGAAGCGATTGATTGCGGAGTAATATGTACCCTTTTGAAGACATTTGTTGCTGATGTTTTTAGCCTGTCACCGACTGTAGGGATTTCTTACGTTCCATTCGCGCAGACACGGCTAGGATGTAACGCTCAACAGCAAAAGTTTCTTATTGTTCTATTGTTGTAGGCTAATGACGTATGTCATATCTTTCTCGTGACCTGCGGATAGGTTGTGTTGATGTGGTAATGACTAATAGTTTGTTATATTCCCTACTATATCAAGAGGGCATCCACACCAGCTTTTTTTTGGTTTAACTCATTCACTACGGAAGCACCTCACAGCACTCTCCTTTTTCAGTATTTGCTTGGACGTTATTTGTAATGCCTTTGTTTCTTGGTAAAAATGAATGCACTTATACTATTTAGCGCAGTCAGGGTAGTTTTCACATCTTATTATGAGCATTTCGAAGGCAGGAATGGGAGGGCTCCAAGAAAAATATATCGGTTTGTTTTTCTTTTTACCTAAAAAATTAAGTATTATCAACCTATTACGTATTTTATCTTAAATACTACAAATAAAGGAGGTACAGTTAAAAAAAGGCATATATGCTGAATTTGTTGAACGGGAATTATCCAAAAGAATATTCTATTTTTCCTAAACATTGTGGGGACGACTCGTTCTCTCGTATGTTTCGACAAACACCTGGGCCTTTTATACTTATATCCTCTACACTTTTATGGAGGATCCTTTAATTCTTTACACTAATAAGGCCAGCGCGTGCGACATCATCTTTCCCATCGTTCTAAGACATCTCTCTGGTGCGTGATCATTCCCTGAAAAGTCCGTGTTCACTGATTGAACGGGCTTAATTGTGATCGGCTAAACTTAATCAGCGACTCTAATTGGCATTCACCGCTAATCAGAGATTAGCTCAACTGAGCACTTACGTTGTACCTCTCTACCTGAGGTCAAGATGGCGGAATCTTCGGACTTGTCCCAGACCGACGGCCAGTCTTAAGGCTCCAATACAGTTCGACGTAGCAAGGGCGCCAAGCTATCGTGGTGCACAAAAAGGCAGAATGGTCGCAGATGTCGAGATCTTGGTCGTTGACCAATGAAGTACGCTTGTGGTGCGCTGCGCTGCGTTTCTGCGCTCGACATTTATGTAGAAACGAACCTTTAGCGAAGCACTTGTCATGTAATGTTGGTAGAAGTATTCCCTTATTCGTGTACCTTCTAATAAAGTAGAGCCCAAGTTACATACCTTATTTTGGGGGGTTTAACCGAGTTAAGATCTAGGCTATAAAGTGGTGATCTAGTATGTTTGTTAAAGTGCTTGCATGCATAATATGACTTCTCAAGTCTCATATCTCGCATCCAGATTAACGTTCCTCCGAGACATTTTCGCTACAATCTCACATTCGCTTGTAGACCCCGCTAGTCCGCATTGTTTGTCCACGCTAGTTAGCATTCAGAACTTCTTGAATCATCTTGACACATCGTTTGTTGACATTTCCAATGATCACCTGTTGTCGTTCAACAGGAGCACTCCACTTTCGTTATAATGTGTTTTTGAAGCGTTCTTTTCGGAATATCTTTTCGTGCACTCCCGTAATAGGAAACATAAATAGATAAATAAATGCGTACCGCCAGGAGTGCTTAGATTTGACGCCACATCTAAACGCTTTGCGGGACAAAAAATGTTTTTATTTCTTTGCGTTCCAGGGGTTTTGTTTTAGTAGTGAAGTGGTTTATTCACGCAGAAAAGAGACAACTAAAAAAGTTCAATTATCGCGTTCCGTAGATGGGCAAAGTCACATCCTCCAAACATCAGTTCAATCTAATAAGACCTATTTTTCTATACTTATGCAGAGCTGGCGAGATACCAGTAAGAACCAAACATATATTGGCTTCGCCTGGCTGTGCCCATGTACTTGGCTAAAGCGGAAGAATGGTCACAAAAAAATCTCACAAAAAAAAAATAAAAAAGATAATGCGAGCACGAACTGTAGCAACTGCTAAACAAAACCCATGTGCAATATTGCAATATTTACATGTATAATAAGGAGATACAAGTAGGCATATATAGTTCTAATAAATAGGGGTAATGCAGTTTCAATACTAAGGTTACTTCTGATTCGATTGTTTGGTAAATATCAGAGGGATTCAAACAAAAGAGTGAACTTTTCGTTGGTTTGGAAGTAATCTAGACATTCGGATAATTTAAATACCAATCTATATCCTGATACAAACATCTGCCTAGCCTCAATCAATTTTGTAGACTAATTTGAGACAACAAAATCCAAATTATTCCGAAATTAATTTATATCTATGATATCTAGGTCGTTCGGAAACTAACATAACTTAGCCCCCCCCCCCCCCCCCCCCCCCTTTTTTTTTGTTTTTTTCAATCCCGTCGTACCGTCTGAAAATCTCTTTTTATTTTCCTGAGCTTAAAAGCGTTATTTACTGGCCTGTGCCTGACATGCGGCCGTCTTTTCTTATATAATGATCTTAATGAGTGTTTTTTTTTTTCTGCAATAAAAGCTACTGCTCTCGAAAGGGCCTCAAAGCTAGACTCTAGCAAGAATCAGCTGATTTAATTAGTTGTGAATAGGACGAAAATGGACTAGTATTTGCTTTCTTTAGCTTTTCTTTTTTTATATATTATTGTGGCCCAAAACGCTGCCTGAGCCACGCATCCACTTGACGCAGATCCTTTGTCTTCTCTTGTCTTTCTAGGCCAGGGGCTTTGTGCAATACAGCCGAAGACGACGACATCGGAGTGACGAGCATCGGCCCCCACGTCTCACGAAACGAGAGCTCGACCTCCGACCATCGTCTCCGACAGAATCCTCCGACGTCGACCTGCGAAGCGCAGCCACTGGCAGAGCGCGCTTTGGCGGAAGAAACCTCGTTTCCGCCCCTTCTGCCGCCTTCTATACGTTTCCGTGTCTCCCGACACATCGAACCACAACTGCTGCCCTGCCCAGCTTCGCCCCGTGACCCGTGACCGGGGCGAGCCTAGCCGCTCCGTCCAGAGAGCCCGAGAGACGTGGACGGAGCCTCAGGTCCCGCCAGGACACGCTCCTTGACAGCGCCAAAGAAAGCGTCGTTGACCCTGCGCTCCGAACCAGGGGCCCGAAGACAGCAGCCATGGATTGCCGAGGGATGCAGCCGCAGAAGAGCGCCCACGGCAGCTCCAAGAGGAAGGTGAGCCCGCTCCTTGGCAGCTGCTACACGCGCTCCACCCTGTGGGGAAGGAAACGCGCTCGTGTCAGGTCACCTAGAGCCACTAAACTCACTACGCGCATAGAGTACCGGCAATGCATGCCCCAAGTGTCTTGTGGGCGAAGCCATTTTGTTGCCCTGCACAGCGAGGGCAATAGGCGACAGTGTGGATTCGAACATTCGAAATTTGCCCAGTGCGAGCACACAACTGGCTCTTCTTCGTCTTCCACTTCTTCAACGCTGACAACAACAACGACCTTCTGAGCTTTTGATGTGGTATCAGGAAGACTCGGACTGGGGACATACAAAGCACATCATATCAAGCTTCCAATGATTGGCGATAATTATTTCAAGCGACAAGGTGGCTGTAGTGTCGTTTTCCTGAAGCGTTGCAGATTGAGTGGCTCCAGTTGTAGCCCAGTGGAGAGAAACGCGCCAGTCTCAGGTCACCGTTGGACGCGTTATCTCGTAAAGCGATTATGCAGAAAAAACACGGTTTCCCCAGAAACGAAATACATCAGTCGACCTAGGCTTTACAAACTTGAGAGTAATACTAAATAATTTGCGATTTATTTTAATTAAATTTATTCATTCTAAGCTTTCAATAACTCATTTCATATTCAGATAAGTTTGATTCGGACAGATTAAACTGAAATTATTCTCACAAATAGCTCCAGAAATTGCTCTAATTTTGTTAATTATTTCTGCTATGTCTGGCGCAGGCACGTAGCCAGGATTGGTTTGGAAAGGAGGGGGGGGGGGGGGGGGGGGGGGGGGCGCCCATGACAAAATGCTGTATGAGGGGGAGGGGGAGAGGAGAACCCAGCAAAATGGAAGATTTCGGGGGGGGGGGGGGGGCCGGGCCCCATGGGCCGCCCCCCCCCCCCCCCCCCCTTCCCCGGCTACGTGCCTGGTCTGGCGGGAATAGCAGATTCTACAACTTATTGTTATACAAGCCGTAAGAATAGTTCCTTTTCGGATTATTTGCGACCATTAGAAACTTTTTTGTGTCAAAGTGCCATATTAATTCTAGTACTGGTACAAGTTCAATTTTCTAGTCGTGAAGCAATGTTACTTAAGAGGTCCACAAATCTAATCAAGTTCCCTCCTTTTTTTCTCAGAAATATACTTCGTAGAATGTTTTAGTTTTTAAATAATTAATGTCGTAGAAGTTCGAGCCCTTTTAGGGACATTTATCTATATTTTTCATCTATCTGTATATTCAGAAATGTTGAACTAATTTGATCCGACTCTAATGAGCCTAGCCTCGAGCAAAGTGATTAGCTGCCACCTGAATTTCTTTAATCGTGTGACTGATGTAAGAAGAACAAAAACAGAAGTTAAAAACCTTACCTTGGTACTCATAAAATTACTGGCAAGGAGGCAGATGTCTCATCGCAAAAATAAACATATTGCGTTCCGTTGCAAAAGCAAGTGGCTAAACAGTTTACCAGTTGAGAATTTTTGCAAACTTAGTATTGCTTTAAGAGTAGTTTGGTTTAATAGAAAATCAAACGGCTCGAAAAATTATATTTAAATCTACCTTACCCTTCTCATTCATTTGACTTGCAATCTCGAGAACTAACCCCTTTAATTGAGCACTCCCCGATAATTACTCCAAAGCGTACCGTTAGGGAATACGAATATTTCGACTGCCAAAATATTGAATCATATATTAAAAGGGAAGTGTCTCTAAAAGCTTACAACACGTTATAGTCTATGATTCTTACCTCTAGATTGCCAGTTCTTTTTTTTTTTTTTTTTTTTTTTATTCTTAATTTATAAGTAGAAATCATTTTCATCGAACGTCATATTTGCCTGTTTGTCCAGATTTGAACATTGCTCGCAACGTCAGGGTGCTTCTCTTTTTTTTTTTAATTTTCTACGGCGAGCAGGGTTGTAACTACAGCCGGGGTTTCTGCATTACGTCACTGTGCCTCCTACAGAGAGTAGCCGATTAGGCCGCTGTCTGTCGAAAAGAGGGCCGGGTTTTCAGAACCAGTTTCATACATGAGTCACAAACCTGCGCCGTTTGGTCGTCATCCCAGCTCAAAAACCGGTTTTGCCTCCTTTTTTTTTTCTCCCCTTCGGGAAGAACGGGTTTTGTCCCCCGTTCCCCAATCCTCGGAAAGTTCTATTTTTTCCCTACCCTGAAACGAGTTGCGTGTTTATATATATATATATATATAATAACCTGTTTAGTTTGTAATTATTTGTTTGTACATGTACTAGCTTTGAAAACTCCTGCGATTGAAAGCGAGTAATTTTCCTGCGATGTTTTGATCCGAGGGCGTGAGATGGCGCCACTTCTCCAGGCAGTGCAGACTTGGAGTTTCCATGGCAACGCGTCCAAGTGCATCGCCGCTTCCCTTCCGCCGTCCCGGGCGCAGCGAATGCGGGATATGAAGGGCGCGGTCTTTCCCTGAATCAGGAAAAACGAGTCCCGTCCTCGGAGCCTGCCCCGAATTATTTTCTTTTTTTTGTCCAACCCCTAAAAAAGGAAGTCGTCCGGTCATGATTCACATTCTCGGGATCTGCCGCGACAGGACTGTGAGTCATCAAATGAACGACTCACTTGATTTCTGTAAATTCAGTCGATAGCGTAACCGCGATATGGCTAAAATAGTTTTTAATAAAAGAAACACAAACGTTGCAAGACTTTGGCCTTCTGCCCTCTGAGGCAGCAGTGAAGGCCGTTATTAACAGACTAAGAAAGCGACCATTTAATATTTCGACTAAGTTTAAAAAAAGGGGACACCCTATCATTTCCGCGGAAGTGACTGGCAATGTAATTTAACTACAGAATATTCGTAATTTTATTACTTTACATAGTCGCCCCTTTCATTACAAATATAAACGTAACTCAAAACTTAACTCGTTGTGATCAACTTTTAGGTTTATCCCAACGATACTGAAAACCGTGCAGTCAAGTAATAGTATTATAATAATCTTTACTTGCTCAGTGGAGCGGCGGCACCGCGGAAAGGCCACAGCCACAGAGGCCCGCAGTGCCGCGTCTCATGATAAGGATTATGTGATGAAACAATTTGTACAAGATGAAGACCACGTGACCTCCTGAAAGTTGAGGAATCCGCTCCCTGAGGCTCAGTCGCTCGGTGGCGATCCAGGCAAGTCAGCCAGAGAGCCGAGGTGACATATTTCAGGACTAGCAGTGCTTAGAAGTATGCTTAGAAGCTATTTTCGGATCGTGGAGAGGCAGCCCCATCGGTGGTATCATCGGCGGCTGTTGCTCGACACCAAGGAATACATGCGAGTCTACGGGAGGATTTAATAAAATTTAACTGTTTTGAAACTTGCGTGAATTATCTTGAAAGTGAACTTTTATTAGGTTTCCCAGGAGTACTAAGACAGAATTTGCAGTCTTCAGTAGTGGTTGAAAAGAAATGAAACAAAATATTTGTGAATCTTTGGCATCTGCTGCCATCGCCAAAACACACCTGCTCGACTGTTCCGAATCGTGGTCGTCATGCTTCAAAAAACACCCATTTTTGCTTTAAGCATTTCGCAAAACGAACACAAATTATTATGATAATGTTTTAAAAAAGATACCTTACTTTGGCGAGAAAGAGTTGATTTGCCGTCAGACATCGTCTGCTTTGATTTGGAAACAAAAATGATGCCTCGAACCAGATCCGTAACCCTAACCAAAAATATAAAGGAAGCATGGCATCGAAGCAAACCTTTCTTGCTGACGAGGGTAGAAAGTTGGGCGAGTTGGTGATTCATAATCATTAAAAAGCGCGACAGGGCAACGGACACAGAAGGAGACACACACACAGCGCTACTTACAACTGAACTTTATTTCCGCTGCAGCTCGGTACATATTACCGGCAACAATACAAACAAGTTAGAAAGATATAAAATACACATCGTAAAAATCTTTAAAAACAACATAAAAAGACTAAAATTCCTGCGTCACTCATCCGGACCCACCCG